>NC_092875.1:49228770-51628770 GCF_028372415.1 Notamacropus eugenii | reverse complement strand
AGTATCAACTTGTTCTGGATTTCACACAGCACAGACTGACCTAATCCCTCAGTTATCTGTTATTCCTGCCAGTTCCATTTCAGGCAAGATTTCTGATCAGCCACAAAGGGTTAACTAAGGACACCCCCATCTAAAGTACAGCAGCAACACAGATTTCATAGGCTTCTAATTTAGCTAGCTAGCCATATACCATGTAGGATAACTTTAGAGATGGAACTGAAATGGCCACCCTTCCAAGCTCCTACTGATTTCCTCTACCTCGAATATAGATAACCTGGAGGAAAGAGGGGACAACACATTGCCACCTTGATTTTTATAACTCAAACTATGTCATGTCCAGAATGTGTCAGAGGACCCTAGAGATTACATTGGAAGGAACCTTAGGGCCATCAAGTCCAAGTCCTCATTTTATAAGAAATCTAAGGCTTAGAGAAGCTAAAATTATTTGTTCAAGGTTGCAGAGTTAGTTGGTAGCAGAACTGGGATGATCTGAATCCAGGTCCTCTCACTACAAACCTAGCACTCCTTCTACTGCACCATAGAAGGCATAAGGAAAAGGGAAATTTGTTGGATTGAACTGAATTTAGGGCAGGGCTCAGCCCTGGAAATTCTCAATACTTTTTTCTTCCATTTTTTCTAATCAAGAAACTGAGGCACTGAGAAGGAAAGGGTTTGCTCGGAGGTGTACAGAGAGTCAACAGCTTAGTCACTAAAGGAGTTTCCTCTCTTGGTGCTTTATAGCTCTTTCCATGAGAAAGTATGTAAATCTGTTTCCTAGCCTGAAGGATATGGTCAGAGCTCTAATAGTCTGTCATGTTCATTCTCACAATGGCCCACCAGGAACGGGAAGCAGGGGAAACCTTGTTTTGGTCAAACACTCCAAACTGTCTCCTTCATCCTTGTTCATGCCACCTCACCAGTTCTATATGGCTGATGTGATTCTATCTAGTCAGCTTTCGATGCCAGCTGCTAACCCACATGGAATTTCTTCCAAACCACCCCACAGCTATCCACAGGAGTTCATGAGAGCCCACAGGTCAAACCAACTGCTCTGGTACTGTCCTCTTGCCAGAAAGAAGAAACTGGGATAGAGGCAAGATGACAGACAGTTAATGCCACCTGGAAAGACGGAAACAGATAGCTTCATATAGAACAGTAAGCTTTCTTCTGCTAAATCTCAATTCAGCCCAGAGGCAAGAGAAAAACGAAATGACCTATTCACTAATTTTTTATCCAAGCTTTTTAGTACATTTTCTTTCTAAAAAAATGCCTTAACAAAGAAATGCCTGCTCTTGGCAGACTCACATCCAACCCCACTGTGCCCCAAATGCCACAACCTATTGAAGATATTCCATTCTGACAAAACAATCCAATCAGAGGTGTGAGACTAGATTCTTGCTATCAAGGTGCAGTCTCAATTAACAGCGACAGAAAGGTGAGCAGACTAATGCCATCTGAAGGTCGGCCTCATCAGGTGGAGTCAGGATGCCACCCAACCAGTCTGGTCGGCCCTTAAGACTAGCAACTTATGCACCTCCTGCAGCTGAACAGACTGAGTAAGTGGGCTGGTTTAGTGATGTAAACCAGGATGTATGTATTGGAGGGGGAACAGTGCTGATTCACAGAATTTCAGAGTTGGAAGGGACCTTAAGCATGGATTGGACTACATGACCTCTGAACAGAGCTCTCTGCTACACATTCCCAACAAGTCACCATAGAGTCTTCTCTTTGCCTGACTGGTTGACAACCCCCCTCTGCTTGTTTCTCCTTGACTTCTGCCTTTTTCCAAGTTTCTTCTCAATACTCTCTGCTCCTGGAATGGCTCTCTTCACCTCCAAAGGTACCAGTGTGG
Organism: Notamacropus eugenii; assembly: GCF_028372415.1. Classification (NCBI taxonomy): domain Eukaryota; kingdom Metazoa; phylum Chordata; class Mammalia; order Diprotodontia; family Macropodidae; genus Notamacropus; species Notamacropus eugenii. Next base: position 51,626,918 of record NC_092875.1, on the reverse strand, counting down.
CCTTAGGTACTACAGATCAGGTCATACTTCTTTCCCTGTACCTTGCTTGTACTAGGATCAGCCTAGGAAGTCACTGCAAATTTCACCATAGCATAGGACTTCAAGGCTGACTTCTATGGAAGGTCTGAATACCTAATAATCCTGGGGTAAGGATCAGAGGAATTCCAATGACCAGAAAGAAATGGGGGTGAGGACAAGGAAAGGGTTTTGAGTAACATCCGGCACTGGAAAGGACCTTAGAGATCTTGATATTATATGATTTACAGCTGGAAGGAATGTTAGAGGGCATCAAGTCCAATCTCTTCCTTTTACAGATGAGAAAAAGGAGATGCAGAGAGGTTAAATTACTTGCCCAAGGACACACAGGTGGTATAGGATGCAGAGCCTGCATCGGAACCAGCATTCTGCTTCCTCCTGGAACCCGAGGTGGGAGAAGTCAGGGGAGAAAGGAAAGCCCCCCCACCCCATGGCCTTTGTAAAGGCCAAGGGGAGGAAGACATGGATGGGGTGGTGGCTGCTCCCAGATGCCCCAGACGGTAACGGGTGCAGTATCAGCCCTTGGATGTCTACCCCAGCCCCCTTCTCCCCCCAGGGCCCAGAAGCCAAGTCAGCTTGGAGGTCAGGACTCCTGGGTCCTGTGCCCCCAAACCCCACTTTTGGGAATAAGAAGGGGGGAGGGATTTTAGGCAACTTCCCAGGGCCTCCCCCTTCCCCATTTTGTAGGAGGGAAAGCAGGAATTTGGAGGGAGGGGGGCGAAAAGATCCCTGGGGTCTAGGCACCAGAAGACCTGGGTTCGAATCCCATCTCTGCCCCTGGCTCGCTGTGTGACCTTGGACACCTCTTCCTGGACCTCAGTTTCCCCCACCTGTCAGACGAACCCCACGGTCTCCGAGGCCCTGGATGGGAGGGGGCCTGATGGAAGGCTGGGCGGACGAGGGAGAGAAAGAGGGAGGGGTCCTGGCCCCTCCACCGGCCGGCCGGGGCCAGGGGCTGGGCCAGGGGCGAGGGTCCGGCCCGGCAGGTGCACCGTCGGCGCCGCGCCGGGGCCCGGGGTGGGGATGCTGGCTCCGCGGAGGCTCCTAGAGCAGACGGCCGCCTGCCGGCTCCCGGGAGCAGGGACCGCCCGGGCCCTACCTGCGCCGCCGCTGCCGCCGCCATGGTCTCCGCCGCCGCCGCCGCCGCCGCCGCCTTCTGTTCTCCGGCTCCGGCTCCGGCTTGGGCCGCCGCCCCCTTCCTCCCTCCCACCCGCCCCCCGACTCGTCCCGGCCCCCTCAGCCGCCCCCCGGGACCGCAGCCGCCGCCGGCACCGCCGCTGCCATTCCACCTCACTGACAGGAGCCTCCGTCCCGCCCTCCGCCCGCTGGAAGGCCCAATCCGGGAGCCCGAAACTCGCCTACCGGCGAGAGTGACCGGGAGAATAGCCAACCAGGAGCGACTCCGTGTTTACGTAAAGGTCACCGCCCCTTCAAAAAGGAGCGAATGGCAAGAAGGGAGTGGGTGAAGGATAGGAGCTTTTGCCTGTGAAGATTTGGAGAGAGAATGAGCGACATCTGGACTAGCCAATAGCGAGGAAAGAACAAAGGAGAGGGGCGTGTCCCCAGGGAGGGGCGGAGGCGCTGCGGAGGAGGCTCCGCCTGCGAGCTGTCTTGTAGTCCTGTGACTTGGCCCCCTGAAATAGACATCCATCTCCACCCACCTCCAGCCCCACCAAGGAGTCTGATAGGTGTAACCAGTACAGACAGACAGCTGAAGTAGCCAATAGAGAGTCAGGGAGGCGGGGCTCTGTGACCAACCCAGCTGCCTGGGGCTCACCAGCCAAGCCTTTGGCTGCGGAATCCCAGGTCCTGGATTCGAATCGCAGTCCTCCTAGCTGCTAGAGGACTGTGTGATCTCGGGCAAACCCCTTAATTTTCATCTGCAGAATGAGGAGGCTGGATGGCACGAACTGTTCCATCTGCAGCCCTGGGACTCTGTGGACTCTGATACGTAGTAGGTACTTTGTTCATTCGTCTCCGTGACCCCCGTTTTCGGGGATTTTCTTGGCAAAGATCCCGGAGTGGCTCGCCCTTTCCTTCCCCAGCTCATTTTACAGATGAGGAAACTGAGGCAAACAGGGTTAAGTAACTTGACCAGTCTGAAGCTGGATTTGAACTCATGAAGATGAGTCTTCCTGCTTCCAAGCCCAGCCCTCTATCCACAGCATCATCTTCTTTGTATAGAATTATTGGCCTTGAGAACAAGCACTAGTCTTTTGCCTTTTTTTTTTGTATCCTCAGGGCAAAGCGTAGTGCCTGGTATATCATAGGTGCTTAATAAATGCTTGTTGCTTACTTGACTGACTGACAGAAAGCTTCCTGGAACCCAGGGAATAAAACTCTACATACAGAAACCGCCTTCCCCTTGTTTACCCCACCACAGTTCCATGATCTGCAACTGCTGTTCAAAACATTTTGTCCAAAGTCACGAGCCAAAGTCAGGAAGATGACTTGTTTTTGCCACATCTGCAAAGTGAGGAAGGATGTGTCCCCTTGGATAAAGAGATTTCCTCCCCGGAAATGTCTTCTGCCAGAACAACCCAGTAGTTCCAGGGAAAGGAAGCAAAATGCCTGGGTTCTAGGATCTAGGACCACCTCCACACCACACACACACACCCCCCCCCCCCCACCGCCCCAAAAAGCACCAGTATACTGTATAAGATAGAACAAAAGATTTAGTTAGAGCAGGACTTGGGTTCTAATCCTGTCCAGGTCCTTCCCTCTGTCTCAAGTCGCTTTTATAGACTTCAGCTTTATACTGTCTGTAAAATAAGGATGTTGGACTAGGTCTGAGCTCCTTAGCCCTCTTGGGGTCCCTGATACCCCTTGGCAGATTGGTCAAGCTCACAGACCCCTTCTCTGCAAAATCTCTTTCAATACATAAAGTTAAAACCATAGGGTGACAAAAGAAAGCAATGGTATTGAAATGTAATTCCAAAAATGTTTTTTTAAGTTTATGGATTCTAGGTTAAGGACCCCCAGGTCTCTAAAAGTTCCTTATGACTTTGAATTCTGTGATATTTTTATTTTTATAATTTTTATTCAAGCCTTCTTATTCATTTGCTTCTTTTTATCCCCAACATTCATTTTTTATAAGATTTTGAGTTCCAAATTTTTCTCCCTCCCTCTTTTCCATCTCCCCTCCCCAAGACAGCAAGCAATCTGATATAGGTTATACATGTGCAATCATGTAAGACATATTTCCACATTAGTCATGTTATGAAAGAAGAAACAGAACAAAACGGAAAAAACCCTCTGTAATATTTTTATCAGATCGCTGCCCGCAATGATGTCTCCCTCCTCGGAAAACACTAGATATTTTTTCTAATTTTTAATTTTCATTCATTTATTCAACAAATATTAAGCACCTACCCTGAGCAGAGCCCTGCACTGGGTGCTGAGCAAGACACAAGGTTTATAGAAGCCTTGGTTCTCATTGGACTGCTTGATCCAAGAGCAATGATGATGATAAGACATGAAAACTGATCACTCCAATTATAGGACAGCATTAGAGCCACGGGTGAAAGTTGCAAAGAAGCAAATTTAAGTAAGGAAAAACTTTGAATCCTAAAAGAATCTGCCTTGACCATTTATCTCTTTTCATTCCCCTGCACCCCCCCCCTCCCCCGCTGCGTCCAAGGAAATAATTTACTAGCAGAGAAAGCCTAGCAGAGCAAATTCTGAGATTCTGGCACAGAAAGTGACTGCCTTTCCCTTCCCCCATCATCGGGGACCTTGATGAACTTTTCAGTGATGGAGCAGGACAAGCATGAGTGAATCAAGGAGACAATATCTGCATCCTGACACCCTGTTTTTCCTCCCTATTTTCTCTAGTCGTCTCTGCTGGGGAATGAGCTGGCAGGGATGGTCCGAATGGTGAGCTTAACCAGTCTGCCAGAGAAGCTGAGGGGCCAACAAAGCCAGAGTCAGAACCCATATCCTTCAGAACTGACTGAGCCCTGGCAGCTACTCTACCAACAAACTGGTGAGCTAGGGGGTATTTCTTTGTTTTTCCCTTTAATGTGTATATGTGTGTGTGTGTGTGTGTGTGTGTGTGTGTGTGTATGTGCACGCATTCATCCTTCACTGCAGAAGAAGACCATGCCATCAGAGAAGTAATGACATGACTTGCACTTGACTTTCTTTTGAGTGAGGGAGAGCTGTGCAGGTCACCAGCTTCACTTCTCCTCCAGAGCCATCTGAATCCAGTGACCAGATATTCATCATGACTGGAGATGACCCAGGATGAGGCAACTGGGGTTAAGTGACTTGCCCAAGGTCATACAGCTAATGAATGTCAAGTGTCTGAGGTGAGATTTGAACTCAGGTTCTCCTGACTCCTATACTGGTACTCTATCCATTGCACCACCTAGCTGACCCTCCCTTTAATGTAGGAGATGACAGGATGAACACCCTTCTGCCTATTTCTTTTATTCTTCCCCCCTTTTTAAGAGCTGTGGGTGGGAAGACCTGGAGATAGAATGACCATGCCATGGAAAATGGTTTATGCATGGTTAATGTAGCAAAGAATTGATCCAGCCATTCTGTGCTTACCTTTTATGCCAATCATACCACTAGTAGACATATACTCCAAAGAGATCAGTATAAGATGGAAAGGATCTGTGTTTACAAAAATATTTATCCAAGTTGTTGTTGTTGTAGCAAAGAATTGGAGAACAACGGGAGTGCTCATCAATTAATTAAACAAATTTTGGGATATGAATGTAATGGAATATTATGGTACCATAAGAAATCATGAAAAGAATGGGAACAGAGAGCAACATGGGAAGATTTATATAAACTGATGCAGAGTGAAGGGAGAATTAGAAGGAATTTAATTCTAATTAATTAAAAAAGTGATTACAACATAATTAGTGTTTTAGACTATGAACACTAAGGAAATGAACTTAGGAGAGTAATATACACAGGGGTATGCTGGAGCTAGTCTTGGTTGGTTTGTTTGTTTGGTTTTGCTTTACCAGTTTTCAAGGTGTAAACGTTTATATTCAAAATTTAACAACACATTTTTTTCTAGAGTAGTCACAGTGAGGAAGAGTGTGGTGAAACTGGCATTGACAATGTAGTCAACAAGTTTGCATGCTTCCCAAAAGGAGTGAATGACAGGCTTATGGCAATATGATTGCCATTAGTAAGAAAGGGTCATGCCACTATCTAGACCCTCATCATCAATGTGCTGAATGATGACAAGCTTGTAATTCTGGGTGACTTTAATACCAGAATAGGCACAGACTATTAGATATAGCAGGGAGTCCTTGGGAGGAAGGAATAGAGTTGGAAACAGCAACAGTCGCTTACTACTGAAGACTTGTGCATCTCATGACCTCATCACCAAAACTGTCTTCTGTTTACCTAAACACAATAAAACTTTGTGGCTGTGTCCTCACAGCAAACATTGGCATTTAATAGACATTGTAAGAAAGGAGACAGAGAGGATGTGAGAGTAATGGTGGTGATGTGTGGCACACAGTGCTGGACTGATTACAGACTTATCCTCTCCAAGCTAAACATTCACATTCAACAAAAGCAGCAGCCCTTCAACAAGACAACTACCAGAAGTCTCAATGTTGATGAAGTAGAGCACTTCTTTGTGCATGAACAGTTCATTGCTACCTTAGAGGGAAAACTGAGTCAACGCACAGTTGGCAACAGTGGAGTCGGAAAAAAGTGGGCAGCTTTTAGAGATTTGGTGTAGGGTACTACAGTACTTTACTCATCTGGGCCAGAACACTCACAAACATCAAGACTGATTTGATAAAAATGATGGGGAAATTCAGAAGCTGCTAAACAAAATGAGAACTCCTCAGGGTTTACCAGAAGGCTAGTTTTTCCATCTCTAAGAAGACAGCACTGGGATAGCTACATGGCACAGGAGATAGAGCACTGGCCTTAAAGTCTGGAGGACCTGAGTTCAAATCTGGCCTCACTAGCTGTGTAACCCTGGGCAAGTCACTTACCTGTGATTACCTCATCCCCCTCAAAAGGCAGCATTTAACTCCATCAAAAGTCAAATGCAATTGAAGTTTAGAGAGATGTGCAATTCTCAGCTCACTAAAAAGGCAAATGAAATTCAGTTTTACACTGATAGTAACAATCCAACATGTTTTTATATTGCCCTGAAGACTATGGACCAAAGGCCTATGGTGCATCTTAACTACTGATGTGGTGATAAAGATATGATCCTGAAGAGATGAGCTGAATGCTGCCATAATATTCTTAACATCGCCAATCAATGCTGAAGTTCATTGCTTATACAAAAGCTGACTGAAATCTTCCTAGTTATATGGTAAGAGGAGGTTATCCCCTCCCCAGAGATGCCTCCACTGTCCATCTCAATAAATGAAAAGGAAATAGGTTGTCCTCTGACAATCATGGGGGGGAGGGGGTCTCTCTCTTAGTCATTGCTGGCAAAATTTCTTGCCAGAGTCCTCCTTAATAGGCTGATCCTCCACCTGGAAGATGGTCATCTATCCAAGAGCCAGCATGGCTTCAGAAAGGGCCAAGGAATAGTCAATATGGTGTTTGCTGCCTGACCATTCCAGGAGAAATTCCAATAGCAGAACAGAGGTCAACACACAATATTTGTCAATCTGGCCAAGGTCTTTTATATTGCCAGTTGTGAGGGCCTATGGAAGATCATGGCAAAATTTAGTTGCCCAGAGAAGTTCATCAGTATTGTATGCCAGTTCCTTGACTGCATGCTTCCAGAGCTTCTGGATAATGAATGATGTTCTCAATTTCCCAGTCACCAATGGAGTGAAGCAGGGCTATGTGCTTGCTCAACAAGGACAAAAACAGAGTCAAAGTTAGTTACCATACTGATGGTAAAGTATTTAACTTGAAAAGGCAACAAGCCAAGACTAAAGTGGAGGAAAATTGGTGTGTGACATTTTGTTCATAGATGATTGTGCACTCAATGCAGCCTCTGAAGCCAAGTTGCAACAAAGCATGGATTGGTTCTCTGTTGCTTGTGCAAATTTTGACCTAACAATTTAGACCAAAAAACTGAGCTTCTCTACCATCCAGCACTAAACCATCCTTATGTGAAACCATTGGTTACAGCAAATGGAGAAATTTTGAATGCTTTGGATAAGTTCATTTACCCTGGAAGTATATTTTCTAGGGATGTACACCTAGATGATGAGGTTGACACATGCATTGCCATAGCTAGCTCAATGTTTGGGAGGTTCTGAAGGAAAGTGTGGGAGAGAAGAGGTATTAGGCTGCCTACCAAACTGAAAGTCTATAGAGCCATTGTGCTAACCTCATTATTGTATGCCTGTGAAATCTGGAAAGTATGCCAACACCATGCTAGGAAACTGAATTACTTCTATTTGAATTGTTTTAGGAAGAGTCTGAAGAACACCTGGCAGGATAAGGTAGACACAGAGGTCCTTTATTAAGCTGAACTGCCATGTATTCAAACTCTACTGCAGAGAGTGCAACTCCAATGGGCTGGCCACATTGTTTGAATGAGAAATGTACATTTATTTGCCTAAAAGATAATTTTACAGAGAACTCACACAAGGCAAGTACTCACACAGAGGTCAGAAGAAGAGATACAAAGACACTTTCAAGGTCTCTCTGAAGAACTTTGGAATCAATTGTGAGACATGGGAAATACTGGTAAAGGACCACCCAACAACAGGGCATGCCCACATCAAAGAAGGGGCTGTGCTCTATCAGTGAAGTAGAATTGCAGTAGCTCAAAAGAAATGTGAGATGCAGAAATTTAGAGACATCTCCACTCCAAATGTTCATGTGGACCATTTGTACCTTATTTGTGGTAAAGCATTCTGAACTTGTATTGGTCTAATCAGCCACAGTCATACACATTGTACCTTGACCTCAACATAGTTATATCACTTTGATCCCCTTTCAGCATGAAGGACAACAACCAACAGACCAGCTGAAGATTTCTTTTATCCTTTTGGTAATAGGGAGCCACTGATGATCTTTCATCAGGAGAGGGACATGACCATATCTGTGCTTCAGGAATATTATTCTGAAAACTATATGAAGGATGGCTTGAGCAGAGGAGAGACAAAAGGCAAAATAAAAGTCTGGAGACTATTAAGTTGAATATGACAGTGAGAGAGAGGAGGAAAATCAAAGCTAGATCTAAGGTGTTGAGAAATCAGTAAGAGGGACACATTTAACGGGAAAGATGTTGATTTTCTTTTGGGACATGTTGAATTTTAGATGTTGGTGAAACACACAGGTGCAGCTGTCTTGTAGCTGGTGGAAGATATAGGTCTGCAGCTCAAGAGGGAGAACGGGACTACAGTTATGGATTTGAATGTCATTAGTCTGGAGGTGATAGCTGAAGCCAGGGATTAAATGAAATTAATAGTCAAGTGAATAGGCATTTATTAAGTGCTAGCTTTGCAGAGGGAGAGAGAGGAAAAATGGGTTGAAGACTAAAGGGAAACTTTTCAGAAGCAGCAGGAGGGGGAGAAACCACCAAAGGAGACCTAGAAGTAGCAGACAGGTAGAAATAGAACCATGAGAGAGATGCATTATAGAAGTCAAGGTTTCAGGCAGATTTTCAAGATAAGGAAGTGGTCAACTATGTCAGATGTGGCAAAAATACCAAGAAGGATAAACACTGAGAAAAAGGTCTTTGGATTGAGCAATTAAGCCTTAATTATTAAGGTATCACTGATGACCTTGGAGAAAGCAGTTTCATGTGGTGGTAGCTGTAGAAACCAGAACGGAAAGGGTTGAGGAGTGAATGGGTAGTGGTCAAATGGTATCAATTCTTTTTAGCAAGGAAGGGGAGGAGCGCTATAGGACAACAGAGTAAAGAGATGACAAAGATAAGGGAAGGGTTTGGCTTTTTTTTTTTAAAGGATGGCACACCTGGAAATGTTTATAGGCAGCAGAGAAGAAGTCAATAAAAAGGGAGACACTGAAGATGAATGATTATCACAGAATCTCCTGGAAGAAATGAGAAGGGAGGGAATTCAAGGTTCAAGTGGAGGGGTTAGCTTACCTCATTCTCTGAGACCAAGGGAAAAGGAGGTGACAGACTGACTTCTCTCAGTACAATAGGAGGCAAAGTCTCCTGCTGAGAAGAAGGGATGGCTGATGGTGGAATACGACACTTGAAGAGAGTGGAGAAATTTGGAGACAGGTGAATAAAATCATTTCCATGCAGCGGTATGGGTCCAATTGAAGTCAGCAATATGATTTTGGAGTACTCTGTTATGTGTTTCACTTCCAACAGTGGTGGCTTGGGAAGTGGAGCAGAGAAGGTAGATGTGGAGGTGACTCAGGGTAAAGATTATAGAACAGGAGAAACAGAAAGATAAATGAGAAATGGGATTTGAGGGTGGGAGATAGTACCTTGTTGAAATTGCTAGCTAGAGATGTAGAAAGACATCGAAAGGGGAGAAGGGAAGCCAGAATAAGACTGAGGAACTGGGGAAACAGGGAGAGGCTGAGAGACCACAGGTTGTAACGAGAATAAAGATTCAGGAGGAATGAGACAATGAGAAAGGTGGACAGAAGGACAGGTGATTGGGATCAGAAATGGGATTTTCAAAGATCAGGAGCTTGGAAGTGGATCAGTTTTGCCTGAGAATTGGAGGTAGTTGGGAACAGCCAGTCTTGGTGGGGAGTGAGGTAGAGTGGTGACAGATGTGTAAGTTAAAGAGGCTGTTTACTGGGAAGGCCAGGTATTAGAAGGTTCATCATTGCCAACACTGAAATCACCAAGGATAAGGCCAGGTATTGTGATAGAAGGAGGGTTGTGAACCATCCTAAACATGCATGACTATTATCATCGTCATCACCATCAATTCTAAACTGAGGCAGCATGGTAAGACAGAAAGACCACTGAATTTAGAGACAAAGGACCTGGGTTCAAATCTCAGTTCTGTTCCTTAATACCTACCTACATAACCTTGGACAAGTCATTTGATCTTGGGGTTCTCTGTCATGCTCCTCATCTCCCTCTATGTTACTTCACTCATTGAAGTAATTAGTAATATCTATGTTGTTGATTCCCAAATCAACTTATCCTTGCCTAACCTCTTTGTTGACCTCAAATATTGCATCTCAAACTTCTTGAACTGAATGTCCAATAGTCTTCCTAAACTAAATATGTCCAAAACAGGACTTGTTATTTTTCCTCTAAAACCCTCCCCATCTCCTACCTTCCTTATTACTGTAGAGGGCGACACCATCTTCCCAGTCCCTCAGGCTCCACAAGCTAGGAGTCATCCTGGACTATCTCTCATCCCCCATAGCTAATCTGTTATCCAGCCTTATCAACTCCCCTTTGCTGCATCTCTCAGATACATCCCCTTCTCTCCTCTGACACAGCCCCCATTCTGGTGAAGATCCTCATCACCTTACATCTGAACTATTACAGTAGCCTGCTGATGGGTTCGCTTGCCTCAAGTTTCTCCCCACTCCAATCAATTCATCATCTATTTCTTCACCAAAGTGATTTTCCTAAAGCACAGGTCCACCACCATCAGCCCTCTCTTATTCAATAAACTCTAGTGACTCTATTCCAGGATCAAATACAAAATACTCTGTTTGACATTCAAAGCCCTTCCTAACCTAGCCCTTTATTATCTTTCCAGTCTTCTCTCACCTTACTCCTTAACACATACTCTTTGATCCAGTGACACTGTCCTCCAGGCTGTTCCATGAACAAGATCCTCCATCTCTCAGGTGCGTATTTTTTCTGGCTTTCCCTCATGCCTGGAATGCTATCCCTCCTCTCTGCTTTCTGGTTTCCTTGGCTACTTTTAATCCCAAAGAAAAACCCATCTTTTACAGTAAAGATGTCAAACAGTTGGCCAGAGGTTGCATTCTAGCTGTAACCTTCCAGTGACTGAACCAGATTAAAATATAATTGGGAAATATTTAAAAAAATAAAAATAGAATAGAATACAGATAATGTTAATATATCATTTTCCAAGTCAATATGGGCCCTTGGAAGGTGACCCTTTCTATCTGAATTTGATATTGCTGTTCTACAGGAAGCCTTCTGCAAGCCTTTACAAACCTCTCTTTATCCTATCTTTCCCTCTTCATTATTTCCTTTTTTCTTGTAGGTAGCTTGTACTTATTTCTTTGCTTCCTGACTTTACCATTAGGTTGTTAGAAACATACTCACTTTAAAAAGGACAACATCCGTTATGAAGTCAGGAAGGGTTTTATTAGTTTTTACATTCATTCCTGAATGAATGAAGGAGTAGTTCCTAATGGATTACTACACTTGCTTCAGACAAATGTAAGGTTTATATGCCCTGTTTTCAGTTTGAATTGCCAGCCTTCGTCCCTTTGGCCAGCACTCCAAGGTTCACTAAACCTCATGGGTCTACACTACTGCCACATTTCTCATTTTCTTTATAGAATGACATGATGTAAATTCCTTTAAAGGAATTCCCTTAATTGATTTCTGGTGTTGACCTGAAGGTTTAGTAAAAGAAGCAAACAGGCTAAGTGAGATCTTTATTGAATAGGAGGTAAATACAATAAGATAAGAGAGTTGACAAAGTGTCAGTTGAAATTACGATCCAGGATATCTGTGTTCTCTTTACCATTAACATGCCATAAACATAGTATATGTCCACAAAATATTAAGATGCAGAAAAAGTCCCATTATTCAAGATAGTGTTTCACATTATGGTTATCTTAAGTCAGCCCCATCTGGCCACATCGGACATCATCGGAAGCTTGGCATCGGAAGGTATTCTTTGAGTTTACTCAGGGAACAAAGAACAAAGAAGCTGTTAGGTCTAGGCTCTTCTTCTTGTTGATCTGTTCAGGCTCTGACCCTTATCAAGTGTTCAAAAATGATATTAAATGATTATCACTGGTATTACATACATTACATATTTTCTGTGGAAACATAAGTTTAATTCATCTCTTATATTGTTATCCTTAAGGGTAGGGACTATCTTTTGCTTCTTTTTGTATCAGCAGCTCTTAGTACAGTGCCTGACATATAGTAGGCACTAAATCAATATTTATTGACAGACTGCCTAATAGTTTCCCCTCTGTAAGATAAGGGGCTAGACTAAATGATTTCTTATGTTTCCTTTTAGCTCTGAATTGTATGATCATATCTACCACCATCATCACTTTTACTTCCATCAATATCACTGTTGTGGAATATCCAATAGCAAATCATATGGGATAAATCATATAGGAAATCATAGGATATCCAATAGCAAAGCATGTCATGATAATATCATAGAAAGGTAAATAACAAGGAAACCCAGTTGGACAATGAAACCATTCCCAACCCCACCCTTATCTATAAGCAGATGGGCACATCCCCTCAATGGATTATGATCTAATAACCCCTCAAGCCTAATAAGTCACCCCCACACACTGAAGGAAGGACATAATTACCTCAAACCCACAGCCTTGCAGTGAAAACTTAGGAGTTCAATACTGTCTACCTCAAAAGAGTCTCCAAAAGCCTCTAAGGACAGGCTGATGATTTGTTGAAACAATGCGCTTGGATCTGGGTAACTTTTTTAGTATTCTGCCAAAACTCCAAAATTTGGGAGAACAAGATAGTATGGTTCCATGTCCTATTTTTTTCTTTCTCCTCTAGCTCATATCTGAGACTGGGTTTTAATTCAGGTCCCCTTGACTCTAGGGTCAGCACTCTATCTATTGCACCACCTAGCTGCCCCACTCTTCAGTTTTACATTTTTCAATTTTGGCATTTAGTTGGGTATTTTTGATTTGTTGGATTTTTTTCCCCTAGTCTCTCTAGTTGCATAAATAATTTACTGATATGTTCTTTTTTTTGAAGAAAGAGTTTAAAGCATAGGTTCCCAAAGTAGGTAATGCTTCCCCTTGGGGAGCACTGGAATGATTGGGGTGGGGGTGTAGTAGTAGCCTTGGGTGCATTTGGGGGGCATTGAATAAAAACAAGGGGACAGTGGAAGCATAAGGAAAGAAAAGAAGAAAAGAAAATTTTGAAAAACCATTCACACGTTTCATCTGTTGTGTAAGAGTTAAAGTCATAGTGATTATATTATTTTCCAAATAAACACACAAAATGCAAGTTATAATCAATCAGTGGTCAAGTCCTTCAACAAGTCTTAACAAGCAAGTGTTGGCAGGCATGTGCGTCATGCATTGTCGGGAAGTCCAGTGTGCATCAGCAAGAATATGTGGGTGTAATGACTTGCTTACAGTACAATACTATACAGTTACATGATACAATATTGTGTCATCAAAATTTCAATGTAGAAAAAAACCCCAAATTTACAATAAATTATTAAATTTAAGATGTGTCACTTTAAAAAATTATATAATTTTTAAATGATGCAAATTTCAAAAAAAGTAAGAGGGTTAGAGAGAGTGTTATGTTGTCTTATTGTTGTCATTTTCTTTGATGAAATTATCAGTTTTCATGATTTAGTCTCCATTTAAGTTTGAATCCTTTCTTCAAAGGCTCTTAATGATTACAGCTTTTATTACATTGTGATCAGTAAGGGGTATCTTTAATATTACTACTTTTCTGCATTTTTTATGGGATCTTCATGTCCTGGTACACAGCCAATTTTTGGAAAGATGCCATATACACTTGAGAAACATATATACTCCTTTCACATTCAATAACTATCAATCTAACAATAATGAGTGCTATAAATATTACAATAAACTTTTCTAAAATTCTATTCAGGTCATTAACTTCATTTTTGTGTATCTTTTTGTTCAACTTGTCTAGGTCCGAATGGGGGTACATTAAGATCCCCTACTATTATATAATTTTTCTGTTCATTTCTCCCTATTATTCCATTAACTTTTCCTTTAAGTACTAAGATATTTTGCCATTAGGTTCATATATACATATATTTATCATTCTACCGTCTACAGTGCCTTTAAGCATATTGTAGTTTTCCTTTTTAATCTTTTAATCGTACACACGTATACATATGTAGTATTGCCTTGTATGAAATTACAGTTACTACTCCTGGTGGAGTTTTTTTTTAAGTTCAGCTAACACAATAAATTCTGCTTTAGTTTCTTATTTTAATGCTATATAAATCTTTATCTTTCAAGTGTGTTTCTTAACAACATCTAGTTGAGTTCTGCTTTCTGATCCATTCTGGACAGGACACTGGACTTGGAGTCAGACCTGGGTTCAAATTCTGTCTCAGACACTTGCTGTTTGATGCTAGGAAAGTTCTCACCCTCTATTTTGATTCAGTTTCCTCATCTATAAGATAGCTGGATTTGGTGGTTTCTATGGTCATTTCCAGCTCTAGATGAGTGATCCTATGATTAGTTGCTCTCATTCACATTTATAGCTTTGATGGTTAATTTTTGATATTTCTCACCATCCTATCCTCTTTTACTTTTCCTCTTTCTGCCCATTCTTTCCCCTCTTTACAAAGAAGGTGGCAGTCATGAAAGAGACTCTAGTGATATATAATCAGTATGGTCTATTTTTGCGTCACTGCCTCTCCTCTCTTCCCTATCCCAGACCCCAATTCCTGGGTCTTATTCTTTTTTTCTGTCCTTCACAAGTGACTCTCTAAAGTTGAAGTTTGCTTTGTTTATGACTTTTCCCTCCCAGACACAACACCCAAACTTATAATTCTCTTCTTACAATCCCATCCTCTTCCTATCCCTGCCAGTTTCCCTCTTGAATTTGACATTTTTCTTTTTTCTTTCTTTTTTAAAAGTAATTTATTTAGCAAATGATCAGTTTATAAAAAGAGATAATTTAGACATCTGCAATGGTAACTTCAATTGCTATGATTCAATACTGATAGAAGCAATCTGTTTAACATCTCAGGAGGACTGTACAAATCAAATGTTTGTGAATTCTCTTTTGGAACTATCCCAAGTCTTTTACCCTTTTTCTAATTGTGATCCAAAGTGTCTTAGTGAGCATATATATGCATGGGTTCCTCCACTTTCAAATCTTTTTCTTTGGCTCCTCTAACTAGCACATACTTTCTGAAATGATTTAAGATTGTGGCTTATGAGGGTGATTCTAATGTGGCAAATGGCCACTTTAGGTGCAATAGGTGTCTTGCTGGTGTCTGGAGTTGTAGGGATAAACTAACATGATATTTGCCAAGCACTTAGCAAACCTCAAAGTGCTACATAAATACTAGCTCTCATTAGCTTCTTGGGCCACCATATTGCATTGTTGATTCATATTGACCTTGCTGTTCACTAAAAATCCCAGATTTTCTTCAGATGAAGGGCTGTCTATCCATTCCTATTCCCTCTTCTACCGCATAAGGCACCTAGATGGTACAACGGATAGAGCCCTGAGCCTGGAGTCAGGAGAATCTGAGTTGAAATCTGGCTTCACACGCAAGTTGTGTGACCTTGCTTAAGTCACTGAACCTGAGTCACTGAACTGCTGCCTGCATCGATTTCCTCAACTGTAAAATAGGCATTATCACAGCACCTACGTCCCAGGGTTGTTGTGAAGACCAAATGAAATAATATCTGTAAAGTGCCTGCACAGTGCCTGGCATAGAGTAGGCACTTTATAAGTGATGATGATAATCATCATCATCATCAAACTAATTTTTTGAACCTGAGATTATTCCTCATTGTTAAATTTTGTCTTATTAGATATGGCCATCATTTGTGTGTGTGTATGTGTGTGTGTGCGTGTGTGTGTGTGTGTGTGTGTGAGAGAGAGAGAGAGAGAGAGAGAGAGAGAGAAGGAGAGAGAGAGAGAGAAGGAGAGAGAGGGAGAGAGAGAAAGAGAGAAAGGGAGAGAAAGGGAGAGGGAGAAAGAAAGAGAGAGGGAGAGAAGGAGAGAGAGGGAGAGAGACAGAGACAGAGAGAGAGGGAGAGAGAGAGAGGGAGAGAAAGAGAGGGGGAGAGAGAGAGAGAGAGAGAGAGAGAGAGAGAGAGGGAGAGGAAGAGAGGGAGAGAGAGAGGGAGGGAGACAGAGACAGAGAGAGAGAGAGAGAGAGAGAGAGAGAGAGAGAGAGAGAGAGAGAAATGGCATCTACCCTCCAGGGCAATTTGAGGTGGAAAACAACCACTCTTCTTAGGGAGTCCCTAGTTTGAAGAGAAGACAAGGATCCTTAGACAATCCACTATGTCAGAGGGAAAGAGAAAATCTTTTATTGTCCCTTCTCTGTGCCCCACCACACTTGGGCAGTAAATTTCATCTCAACACTGCTGCCTCTTCTCACAGATCCAGTTGTCACTGAGGCTTTTACAATTTGCATCATTCCATCGACCCGAGTAAAGCATCATGACACAGTTCTCATTCCTTCTTGAATCATTGGGCTCCCCTTCATTCCAGTAGCTGTATGGGTGGAAGCAGGATGTCCCATAACCATGATAAGAGAAGAAACCATGTTCCAGATTCACACCAAGCCAATAGCCAGTGGTGTCCTGGGGTTCTAGTAAATAACATAGAACACCTGCTAGAGCTTTCAGACTCGGGGACCTTACACACTTTGGGAAGGAATGATAGAATAGAAAGGGACAAGCCAAAAGGTCATCTGCCCTTCTTGTCCCCAGTTCCCAAGGGATGTCTGGAATATCCCACTAAGAATCACATAGTCTCTGTCTCTCTGTTCCTCTGTCTGTCTGTCTCTGTCTCTGTCTGTCTGTCTCTCTCTCTGTGTCTCTCTGTCTCTGTCTCTCTGTCTCTCTCTCTCTCTGTCTGTCTCTGTCTGTGTCTCTCTGTCTCTTCCTCTTTTTTTCTCTTTGGGAAGGGAACTCAAAGCTCTGACATAATGTCCCACCTGAGCAGTCATCGTCTCTCAATATCCTTAAAAAGTGTCATCTAGCCTTTGCTTAAAAACCTGCAGGACTGGGGGTCTCACTACAGATAGGCCTCAATTCATGAAAATAAAGAATCCCCCCAAATGGGCACATGTTCCAATTCCCATAACATATTTCCATTTGGCTGGAACCAATAACCACATTTTACATGCTTGTAACTGCGTGAATGCTAATACAATCCAACACTTCACCAATTCATTATTCACACTAATTGGGAGCTAGCTGTATCTCAGCCCTTCTACTTTGGGAGATCCTCATTAGGAAGTTTTCTCTTAAACTAAAACCTGCCCCCTTTCTGCTTTAATCCTAGTTCTCTTCTTTGGGGCCAAGCAGGAAAAAAAAAGCACAGCCTCTCTTCCATAGGATAGCTCTTTGAATACTTGAAGCTTTCTCTCTTGCCCCAGTTTTTATGCTTTCTAGTTTCTTCACTGTCACAAAATCACTGAATCTCTAAGTTGGATGGGGCCTCGGAGACCAGCTCTCATTAGCAATTCACTGCTTCTCTTTCTCTACAAGCTCGCAAACTACCCCTTCAATAATGTATGCTAGAATCTTACTGGCAGTCAGTCAAGTCCATAATTTGCAGGCTCCACCTTCTTTCCTTAAAAAAAATCAAGATATTTGCTCCTCTCCAGTCCGAAGGAAATTCTCCCTGTCATCATTGTTTTTCAAAGGCCATAACGTTGCAGAATAAAACTTGGAAGAATCCTTAGCGATAATCTGAGCTGACCCCTTTCCCTTAACAATGAAGAAAGTCAAGTCTGAGAAAAGGAAGTGTTTTTCACATAAGGAGTGAGGGGCAGAGCCCTAATTCAAACTCGGGTCGTCTGACTCTAAACTCACATTTTTGTCCACTCAACAAGTTCCAGTCATTCTTTTCAGTGATCTGTGCTCTAAGGCACCTCAAACTCTTATACTCTGATTTATGTTTGAAAGGTCCTCCAACTTGTATTTTTCATATT
Source organism: Notamacropus eugenii (assembly GCF_028372415.1). NCBI lineage: Eukaryota > Metazoa > Chordata > Mammalia > Diprotodontia > Macropodidae > Notamacropus > Notamacropus eugenii. The sequence continues at coordinate 51,609,141 of NC_092875.1, read as the reverse complement.
TGTGTTTCTAAAGAAGAGCCTTTCAACCTTGGATATCCTTTGGCACATCTCATGGGGTTTCAGACTCAGATAGTCCCTATACCTGAGTGTATGCCTTGGGAGGTTTGCCCTGTGTCCCAGGGGAAGACATTTACCTGAAAGTGAGTTTGGTGCCATCAATCCACATGTACCCCTTAACCTTTCCTCTGGCACGAGTTGCTGTGAGTCCAATCCAGTAACCCAAACCTCTGGTATTCTGGGTCAGAAAGGTCTTAGCAAGTAATAAGAGTTGTCAGTGGAATCATGATCCCTATCCTTCACAGGATATATATCTCACTCATTCACACTGGTGACTACTATCTGGGGCAGGGGGCAATCCTTTCTCATCTCTTCAGATTGGGAACTGAAAGGGCAGATCATCTCTCTCCTCTCAAACTAAGGACATCCTGAGGGCAAGGGATATGATTTACCTCCCCCTACCCAGACCATAGCCTTCCCCAGGTGCCATGTCTCCCCCGGACTATAGCCTCCCCCAGGTGCCATGTCTCCCCTCAACTATAGCCTCCCCTAGGTGCCATGTCTCTCCCCGGACCATAGACTCCCCTGGGGTTCATGTTTACCCTCTCAGACTTTGGGGGAGTCTCCCCAGGCTCCTACCTGTTCCTCAAGGCTGTTTACAATAACCAGGTGTGCCTGGACCTTGGCACAGTTCTGCTGTGACTGGTCCCATTGGGCTTTTTCGGTGGAGAAGAAGTAACAAGAACCCTCAAAGGCCAGCCAGGAATCAGGGCACGGGGAGCAAGAGCCTGGGGATGGTACTTAGAGTTTGCTCCAGGCACAGGACAGACCATCTCTCTTTTGGCTTGAGAAAGGAGTCCCTCTTCCTGTGCTGTATTCTAGCATCCATTGCCCCAGGATAAAGACAGAAGGAAGCCAGATGCTGACTCTTGAGCTGCCATGGGCCCTTGGTCTTTTGCTCATTCCCCAGAACCCGACTGCTAAGCCAGGCTCTGTAAGTCTAGGGCCCCAGCAGGGCCCTGAGTATACTGAGAGATCAGTGCTCAGGATGGAGAGGTACCACCCGATGGGACAGCCCTGGGAGGAGGAGAGAGGTGGAGTGCAGGATGGAGACTGCAGCCCTGTCTTTGGACCCATGAGAAACAACTATCTGAGCAACTTATGGACAGCTAAACCTAAGCCCAGGTCACTTTGAGGCCCTCTGGCTCCCACTTTCCCTACTCCAGTTTCCCTCAGACTGAGCCACTCCAATCCACAGCCAAGTGTCTCTCTGACTGCATCAACTCACTGTTCCCACTTCTCACAGCAGCTACAGCCCGGAACATCTCACTGCGAATGTCTTGTCGGTCCTTCCCAGCCTCTGCCAGGGCCTGAGTCACTGGGAGAGCAGAGGGAAAAGAGTGGGAGTGTGTCCAGCAGAGTGAGTAGGGGCATATCTGGTGGCAGTCAAGATATTTGGAGAGCCCTATGGTGGGTTTCTGGGAGGACTGATTCTGAGAACAGTCATCGAGGTTGTTAGGAAGGGGTCAGGTTATTATGGGTTATTATGGGAATACTTGGCTGGATCAGGTTTGGACTGTCCAAGAGGGTTGGTATGGGGTCATAGAGCAGGATCAAAGTGGGAAAATACGGCAGACTGGATAGCCCAATGTCCAAAGAGCAGAACCAGCGCTGGGGATAAACTTGGCTTTGAGAGGAGACTGAGGCTTCTGTTTTTGTGAGAACTTACTTTGGGTGCTGAGCTCATTGTGTTCACTTTCTAGCTTGAGCAGTCGGGCATGGGATTTGCCCAGTTTACTCTCCCAGGTCCCCACGTCAGTCCGCAAGGCAGAGTCTGGCCATAGGGACAGGAGAGGGATTTGGGATGAGGCGAACCAGAGTTCTTTTCCCTCCATGTCCCCAGCTCTCTCTCTCAGCATATCTCCAATCAGTTCTTCTTAGCTCCCACCCTCAACCCTCTCTATTCCTTCTCACCATTTCTCCTGGCGGCAGCTACGTCCTCTCTTAGCTCCCCCACATCCTTTGTCCAGATAGAAGCTGGAAAGATCCCCCATAATTCTTTAGTCCCACAGATTCATAGAATTGTACTCCACCCAATAGTGGTTTTGGGGCCATCTGGCCCAGGTTGCCCCACCTACCATTGGTTTTCACTTCCTCTTTTAACTGATTCAGCTCCTGGGAGGTCTTTGAGCCTAGGGACACATATTTATACAAAGACACACAAAGACATGCATTCACACATGCACACTTGTACAGGATCCCCACTCGTTGTGGCTTTGAGGTCCATGGGGGCTGGGAATGGATCAGGGGAATGAAGACAGTTAATCGGGAGGTGTGAGCTGATGAGACCAAGGAGAAGGAAAGGGGATCTCTAGAACCCCATATTCATTAAGTTGCTATCTTCCCTCCTCTTCCCTTTCCTCACCTCTCCCCACACCCCAAATTCTGTGGAGGCCACCTAATATCTAGCTTCCCTCCCGCTGGTCCCCTCACCCTTGACCAGCACCACAATCAAGAGAATCCACAGCAGGAGAATCACAGCTAGCATCAAGGAGACAGATTTCGAGGGCAGATCTCTGGGAAACCATTTCCTCCACCTGCCTGAGGGAAACCAGGAAATAAGGACTCTGGATTACATCCTGACAGGAATATTAAGTCACAAGCTTAGCCCAATCAGAGAAGACCCAAGGCCACCTGGGTCACATATCTGGATTGATAGAGAGGGGACAGCAATGCCTTAGCCTTAGAGACAAGGGGATAGATAGGCTAGCAAGCAGGATAGGATTTGGTGGTGACCCTAATCTTTGTTCTCTTTCCTTTTGGGGTCCTGGGCCACTCTTATGGAGGTTCTGGAGCTGGGAAAATCCAAAGAAAATGAGAGGCTGAAACCCTGAGAGTACAAGTGACTCCTAACATCTTGCTTCCCAATCCTATGAAACCCTTGGAGAGAGTGGAAATCCTTGCCTGGTACCTGTGCCCTGTGAGCTCCCAGCTTGTTGGAACTTACCCAAAGAAGGACGGTCTTGGTCTTCCCATTTTTGATAGCTTGAGGAGTTCATGGTGAGGATGTAGGCTGGGCCACCCAAAGGGAAGAAATGAGCCTGTCCCGTGCAGTCCTCACATGCATCACATTTATTAGATCCTCCCTTCCTTCTAAGATTACCACCCAGATTCTGGGTGTCAAGTCAGCAAGTGGGGAAACTCTGGCCACTTGCTCTTCCTTTCTGCTCTTCCTTTCCCAGCCAGTCCCTACTGATAATGAGATAGTAAGGACTATATTTCCTGAGACAGAGGGCCCTTTGCCTCCCTCTGGGGACGAGAGACACACAATCTAGCTGCATCTATCTCTGAGGTCTCTTGGTCTCTATCGAGGCCCCCACTTTCCCTCATTTCTACAAGGTTGTAAGATCATGGACTTGGAACTGGAAACGACCTTAGAGGCCATCCTCTCTAAACTGTCCCACCCCCTCACTTTGTAGAAAAGGGAATGGAGAAACCAAGAAAGGTGCAGTTACTTGTCCAAAACCATGCAGTTAGTTTTGGGACCCAGGTCCTCTGACTTTCAATCCAGCTTTTGGGTATGTGTTGGTTTCCATTCAGCCACTGTGAGGTCCTCTCCTGCCTTTGCTGTGTTACTGAGCCCCCTTCTCCAGAGGAAGCAGGTCTGAAAATCCAGTTTTCTTGTCAAGCCTTGACACTCTCAGAACCACATTTTTCATATCCTCAACTTCCAGAAGTTTCCAACTTCCTCCTTCCCTTCTCTTACCAATGATCGGGTCAAGGATCATGGGCTTACAGCTGAAAGGAATCTTAGAGGTCCTCAGCTTTTTTTCTTTTCTTGTCTAAGTTGTTTTGGTATATATCATAAACTATGGATTATATGTTGAGTTGTGAGCAGGGTCTTCAGTCAAGGAATGCAATGATGAGTCAAGTATACAGTTGCACGAGCCCATGCATGAGCACATACATACACACACACACACACACACACAATACATTGGACTCTGTTTCAATTAATCAATCAATAAACATTCATAAAATGCCTACTATGTGCCAGGCACTATGCTAAGCACTAAGGACATAAAAGGAGGCAAAAGACAATCCTGTCTTCAAGGAGCTCACAACCTAAGCAGGGGAGACAAATATATACAAAGCAAACTATAAACAGGTTATATATAAAAGTCCCTTCTGGCTCTGCCATCAATTGAGAAGGCTGGTAAAAAGACTAGAAACCAAGTCACATGAGCATTAAAACTGGACCACATTTTGACCTGGTAAGAGAAAACTTGACAGGGACGTGATTGTTGTCAGTGTATTTTGAGGGCTCTCAAAGGAAAGAGAGATTAAACTTGTGCTATTTATTTCCCTAGAGAACAAAACTAGGAGCATATGGGGGTGGGAGTGGGTGAGTAAGTGAGGGAAGGTACAGAGAGAGAGGTAGGTTTCACCCAATGTAAATCTTCCCATTAGCCAATCAATTAGTGTTTATTAAACAACTACTATACTCCAGTCACTGTGAAGAGCTATTCCTAACAGATGGAGCTATCCAAAAGTAGAATGAGATAGCGAGTTCTTTCTCACAAGCAGTCTTCAAGCAGAGCCTTGCTGCCCATTCGTTGTTAGGGATAGGATAAGAAAGATTTCTGCTTCAGTATAGGTCAGACTGCATAGCCTGTGGTTTCCCTTCCAAATCTGGGATTTGGTTTAAGTCTTTTTGCCTCACTGGGCAGAGATCACGAATCTTCCCATTCCTCATCCTCTGATTTAGTGGAGAGACCTTTCAAATACTGCCTCAGACACTCAGTCATATGATCATGGGCAAGTCAGGCAGTCAACAAGCATTAATTAAGTACTTATGCTGTGCAAGACACTGGGCTAGACAAAAAGCAAAACGAAGGTAATTCATTCAGCCCTTCAAATGGGGCTGATAAGATTCCTCTTACTTCACCTCACAAGGTTGTTAGATTGTTGGGCTAGTCCAAAGTGTTCTGTGGACCTTAGAGTGCTACAGAAATGAGTTACTAGATCCCCCTATCTTTCTCAACCCTTGTACCTCATTAATATTTGATGAATAAAAGAATAGGTAGGTAGAATGATGAGGAAAATAAAGGAGTAGGAGATGATAATAGATAATATTCATATGGGGTTTTAAGGAAAGCAGAGAAATTTATAAATATTATCTCATTTAATCCTTACAACAACTACAGGAGGTAGGTGCTATTATTATCCTCAGTTTATAGATGAGGAAACCAAGGCAGACAGATGTTGAGTGACTTGCCCAGGATGACACAGCCAGTAAGTGTCTGTGACTGGATTTGAATTCAGATCTTCCTAACTCCAGGTCCATCACTCTATCTGGTACACCACCTGCTGAAAAATCCTTCCCACCACAGGGGATGGGTGGGCAAATTGTCAAGGATGGAGTTTTTCTCTCAGTGTGAGATCCTATTAGGCAGTCTTGTTCTCCTAGAAATAGATTGTCAATGGTGAGTCTTGTGTTTATGGGCATTGTATCCTAGTGAGATGGTGTGTCTGAGTGCTATCCATCCCAGTAAGCACACCCTGGTGTTGTCTACAGGTGACGGTGGTGTTCTCTGGGTTAAGGGAAAGAACTTGACTAGATTTCTAAGATCTCTTCCAATTCCTTCACAATGACTTCAGGTGGGAGCACTCTGTTCTCACCTTTACCTTCTTGTCATCTCCCTTTTTTTTAAAATCTGTCCTGAACAGGATGATCATGAACCTATTTGTCCATTTTCTAGCCCACCCCAGCCCATCTCATGACCAGGTCAATGAATTGTGAATCCAGCCTCTTCCCTCCTGATTGTTTTTTAAAATAAAATCCACTTCCCTGTAACTTCTTCCCAATGCCTTTATTTCTGCCCCTCAAGCCAAGTAAAAGCCTAAGAACTTTTCAATACGACCTTCTTTTTACAGTCTCCCTCCTTGCCCTCACACTTCCATCCAAGAATCCTTCAGCTCTTTCTTGTATCTCCTCACTTTTCTAATGTCTCTGTCAAAAATTGAGCCTTCTCATCCCCCCACCTTCCTGGATCCAGAGAGGTTCATCTCTAAGGCTCAACTAGTTGCAATTGGGGTCCAAAGAAAGTGAAGAGGCAGCAGGTGGGGACCATAGTGATATGGAAGGGAGAGTTCTCTTTCTGCTTCCCTGATCCCAGTGGTCACTGTGAAAACATTGAGATGCCTACTCAGACCAAAGGAGTGGGGGAAACTGACTGGATTTTGATGAAAAGATCATCCTTTCCTCTTTGTTTCTGGGAAGTCTCTGAGTAATCACAGGGTAGTCAACTTCACTTTCCAGGAAGGAGAAGTTATAGATTTCACGTCTCCCTGACTCAATCTAGGGTAGAGAAGTGGGTATTAGTCCAGCAAGATGATAAAACAAGAACCCAGGGGTAGGACTCATGTGGCCTTGTTTGTAGCTCCAGAACTGCTCCCAAATCAAGTAAGGTATGGGATAAGCCTGATGAGCACTGAAACTCTCCCACTGACTCCTGATCATTTCAAAAGAGAGCTAGGAAGCTTCCTCTACCCATGATGAGATTCCTCAGAAACCATTAAAAGAAACATTATTCCATGGTACCATTCTAGATTTTATCAGTCCATGTATATCACCTATGGTGGTGGTAAGAAAGAAGACTGGGGAAAATAGGAATGTTCATAGACTACCAGACAGTTAAAATGAACCCAAGAGTTCAAGATCCCCAGTCTGTTTGCTAGACAGCCAGTGGTTCTCGATGTTGGATTTACACAGTGGATACTATAAAAATCCTATTGCAGAGGAAAACAAAGAGAATAGAGCTTTGACCTACCCAGCTGGACTTGACCAGTTTCAGTATAGGCGCCAGGGCATCTAAGGAGCATTTGCTACTTCACAGGCACTGATGGAAAAAAATAGTTGGAGATATGGAAGCATTAGCATATCTGATAACCTCAGTGTCTTTGGAAAGACACTGAAAGAGCATGGAGAGAGGTGACAAAGGCATCACACTGGCTGGTGGAGGCTGGTCTGAAATGGTTGGTTGACAAGTATCTGTTTTACAGCACCTCTGTTAAGTATGGGGTCATATGGTACAGCAACCAGAAGTCAACAGTGACTTGGAAAAGCTAGAAGTTCTCCTCAAGTGGCCATGTCTTTTCAAAGACTTGGTGACTATTGTAAAAAAAAAAATTCTTAAAGCACTCTACTGCAATTGTTAACCCACAGAGTGATCTCCCTTGTAGATGATTGAAGAGATTATGAGCAGAAGGACAAGAAACATGATTTTAACTTGAACATATTTAAACTCTTTGGACATTGTTTTTTTATTTAATTAATTTATTTGTTTTCAGTTTTCTAGTCACTTCCATATGTCTTAGATTTTCTCCCCCTCCCTTTCCTGTCCTTCATTTTTCCCTCCCCCTTCCCTCCCTGAGATGGCATGCAGTCTTATATAGGTTCTACACATACACTCCTATTAAATACATTTTCACCTTAGTTGTGTTGCATAGAAGAATTAAAGTGAATGAGAGAAACCACAAAACAAAACAAAACACAAGAGAAAATGGTCTGGTTCATTCTGGGATCCAATTCCATAGTTCTTTCTCTGGATGTGGAAGGCATTTTGCCTCAAGAGTCCATTGGGAATTTTTTAGGTCCTTGCATTGCAGTGAAGGTCTAAGTCTACCAGAAAAAAACTCTCGTAAACTGTGGTTGTTGCTATGCACAAAGTTCTCCTGGTTCTGCTCCTTTCACTCAGCATCAGTTCATATAAATCCTTCCAGGCCTCTCTGAAGTCTTCCTGTTTGCCATTTCTTATAGCACAATAGTATTCCATTACATTCTTATACCACAACATGTTCATCCATTCCCCAATTGATGGGCATCCCCTTGATTTCCAGTACTTGGCCACCACATAGAGTTGCTATAAATATTTTTGTATATGTGGAACCCTTTCCCATTTTTATGATCTCTTTAGGATACCTTTGGAGATTGTTACGACTGACAAAGAAAAATAAGCTTTCAAAGATCTGGTTAACTACCTCATACATACACCAGTGTTTACCTGTGTAGATCTAAGCAACCTCTTCATCCTGCATAGAGACCCTAGCTAGGAAGGCATTGGAGCAGTCCTGTAATGACAAAATCATGGTCATAAGAAACCACTCACATTTTCTAGTAGAGGACGTATTAACAGTGAAATTAAACACGAAATGGAATTCTCGACATTTAAATGGGCTGTTGATAAGAAGTTGAGACAGTGGGTGTGCAGCTAAATTTCAAGTATGATTGTATAATAATTCATTTAAATACATGTAGTCCAACTAAGATCTGAAGATCCCTACTTCCAACTCCCACTCTCACTGCTGAGTTGGGTCCTCCAAGTATTGATACATCTCATCCTCAGAATTCTAGAAGTATCCCCAAGGGGCTAAGAGTGTTTCTTTACTGCCGTTGGCTTGAGCCCCCACCAGTGTACTTCCATGTAAGACAATCAGTTGAGAATGCTTTTAGTCAGCCAGTCCTAAATAACTTTTAGAAAGAGATATTTTCTAAGGTGTAGTAATAATAGTTTGTACAAAACACCTCCCCAAAGTCTGTGACTCTCTACTACAGGTATGTAACAAGTCCAGAGGAAAAAGGACTCATGCTTAGAGAGAACATATAATAAAGAGGAGACTCCCAACAGTTGGTTTTTGGGGAAAAAAAATTTCTCCCATTTGTAGGATGCTCAAGAAATTTCCCATAGGCATGGTATAGTTTGTTTGCTGAGTTCCTTTGATGAGCCATGAATCCAGTCTGCCTTTTGATCCCAATGTAGACACAGCCACAGGGTTCGCATATGTTGCTGACATGTAGTCTAGTAGAAGTCTCAAACCCTAAGTTTCACTTCCATTTGGTTGTGTTGAAGTCCTAGGATCACACAAACAAATAAGTAAGTAGAGATATAATTTAAACCCAATGTCTCAACTCAATACATGCTCAACAAACTTCTACTCCCTCTGGAATCCAATTACTGCTATTTGGCATTTCAAGTCCTTTACAATCTTGCTTTAACCAATCTTTCCAAGCTTATTATAATTATTTCCCTCTACATACTTTCCAGTCAAACCAACCTCATCTCTTGTCTCTGTGCCTTATTCCTGGAATATTCTCCTTTCTTACCTCTGCCCACCAGAAGCCTGGACTCTACATTAGGATATCTTGGCTCAGATGGATGAATTTTCACTTCATCTTGCCAGGACCCAGGCCTCCATGACAGTTTCCACATCATGTCACCACAAAAGTAACCCTTTATGTGTGGTGTCCACCATTAGAATATAAGTTCCTTGAAGGCAGAACCTGTCTTGTTTGCTTTCCCAGTGCCTAGTGTGTGTGTGTGTGTGTGTGTGTGTGTGTGTGTGTGTGTGTGTGTGTGTGTCTTGGAATCCTCAGCTTCCTTCAAGGCTTAGCTCAATCTCTACTTTCTCTGTGAAGTCTTTCCTGATCAACATAGCTTCTGCTGTCTCTCTCTGCTCTGCCACTGAAACTACCTTGGATTTACTTTGTATATATTTATATATAAACTTGTTACTTCACCTAAGAGAATGAAGAATCCTCCAAGGCAGAGACTACTTCATTTTTGTATTTTTTATCTGTATATCTTTATCTCTCTATCTACATAATTTTGTATTTTTACCTATAGTGTTGGGCACATAAAAGTTTGTTGATTGTGTGAAAAGAATGGAGAAGATGTCTTAACAGTGGCATAGACATGGCCAGGGACCATGTTTTAGGTCATCCCCCAGAATTCCCTGAGGATGATAGCAGAAACATGCTCTCTCATCCCCATAGGGGCTGGGGGCTCAGTGAACAAAAGAAAGAGAGAACTTGGCATTGGCCAAATGGAATTGTCCTCAGCCTTTTGTAAGTCACAGTCGGTAACCCAAGACCTAAGGAGGAAGGAACCAAGTGTGTACTCCTTCCTTAAGTGTGTATTCCCTTAAAGCTACTGTTCCCAGGACACCCACCCCCATCTTCATATCCTTTAAGTTAATGCTTAAAACTCCAGCATCAGATTTGGTCTCAGAGATCAGAAGTCAATACTTTCCATTCTCATTGTCATGGAAAGAGAATAGTCTCAGCTACTCTCCGCTGGCTGAGAGAATCAATACTTGTAATCACCCCTCTCCTTCCAGGGATAGCATCTGCATCCAATAAACTAATGCCCCTCCAACTCCACTCCTAAAGTGGCATCTCTCCTCTAACCAATGTCTCCACCATCTTCCTTCCCCACCATAACTGGTTAGTGTCTCTCCCCAGCCTATTCTCCCCCCAGAGGCAGCATCTTCTCCTTCTAGTCAGTGTTACCCTAAAGCCCCTTAACCATTTTTTTCATGTCCTGGACCCCTCTTGTTCTCTGGAGAAGCTATAGACCCCTTTTCAGAATCACATTTTTAATACATACAACAAAAATATATAGAATTACAAAGGAAAACAATCATGTTAAAATGCCATTAGATACAGTTTAAATGTAAAAATATTTTTAAGCAAGTTCACAGAGTCCAGTTTAAGAACTCCTGCAAAAATCAGCAGCTTCCCCCCACCCCAGGTATTGTCTCCTCTTCATCCGCCAGAGTCAACTACCATCTTTCAGAATCAGGATCTCCTCCTACAGTCACTGTTGGCCCCCTTGACTTGCCCCTGTCCAACAACCAGCATCCCTCCCTAGAATCAGTACCTCCTTTGAGCCTCAAGCTGGTTTTAAGTAGACATCCTGGCCTTTCAGAAGGAAACTGGACCTTGGAAACCATTTTGCTGTAGTTGAGAGTTTGTTTTATGAGAAAGCATAGCTCTCCCCTCTAGAGGTGTGAATGGTGGGGTGGGGAGGACAGTATAAAGAAGTTCACCTTGGAAAGGGCCTTCAAGTTCTGGGATCCTAGAGACCTTCACCCTATAGAGGTTTACTGGATCCACTAGGAAGCTCCCCTCTCCACCCTCACAGGCAATAATTTAATTTTTTTCTATGACCCAAAAATTATTTCTTAGGGGTGGGGAACCTGTTAGCTGTTCTGACTTCCTTATGGCTGGGAGGCTAGGGGATTTAGGGGTCCAAACATACTAACATGATGAGAGTTCCCAGGGAAGGATCCTTGGAGACAGAGACAGAGATAAAAGGAAGTATGAACAGGGAATGTGGGTATAGCATTCTTGGTATAAGGTTGGAAGCTTCATTTCCCTAACTAAGACTTTGGGGTGGCAGAGAATGTGTGGATGTGAGTATAGGCTGGCAGGAGCGTATGGGGAAGGAGAGGAAATACCAACTTGGTGACTTACTGGAGCCACACCATCACTTGTGCAGGGAAAGCGGAATTGGAAAAGAATGAGAGGACTGGACTGTTGGGGCTGAGCAATTGCTCCAGGGGGAAAATTGCTACTGAGGGCTTGGTATTTACAGTTTCTGGATTGAGAGAGAATCCAATTATGTTGGTAATGGAGGGTTCTGTGAGCCGAGCCCTGGAGTACTTTGCAGCAAGAATTTCTGGTTTCTTGAGGGAGCAACTTGCCCCTGTCCTAGGCCCTGAGGTCCTCCAGGGCTTGGGGTGGGGAGTCTGCATTCTTAACTGGAGAGGAGAGTAAAGGGGTTAGGGTGATGAGGGCTGATAACCAGAACTTCTGGGTTTGAACCAAAACGGTGATGGCCTTACTAACCCTTATAGCTCAGTTTATTCTTTTGCGCATCAGGCCCGTTTCCTAAAGCTAAAGTTCCCAACACAAAGTCTTCCTCCTGTGCTATCTTCTAGACTTCCCTCTATGGTTTCTGCTCTACCTCTAAGTAGCTGATTCTCAATTCTACATCTCTGGGCTTGTTTTCTACCCTGAGTTCTGAACTCCAGGTATCTAATTCTAGATGTCTGGCTGCCCAGCACTGCTTATAATGACCTACGTCTTTCTCGTTTCATGTGTATTCCTTCTCAATAAACAGAGGGATGTTATACACAGATGTTCATGAGACTTACTTTATGGTGGGTGACCACTTGTTGGACCCATCACCTTCTCCCCAACTTTCACTAGACTGAGTATCAGGCTGACACCTCTCCTAGTATAACTAAACCAAAGCTCAGACTGTCTTCTGAAATCTGAGATTTCTTTGAAGCTGGTACTCCCTCCACTAACAAGATTACTATCCCTCCATGCCTTAGTGCAGCCAGTAGGTACCCCTTACCTGGAAGGGACTGATGCTAGTGTTGCCAGCTGCCCAGAAAGTTTTTCTCCATGCAGAAGGAGAGGATCAACAGGCATCAACATTCAGGAGTCCTCATGAATCCATGCCTCCTAGGACCACAGCCAAGGTTCTTCCAGGCTAAAATCATTCATGTACAATAATTATTGTTGAGCACAAAGTGACTTGTTTCCAGCTAGGTGCCATAGAGTACTGAACTTGCAGTCAGGAAGACTTGATTAATCCAGCCTCAGACATTTATTTGCTGTGTGACCCTAGGCAAGTCACTTGTGTGGTATTTACCTCATTTCCCTTAATTGTTTATCCTTTGTTCAGGAAGAGGACCATGACATCAGGGACATCAGGGACATGATATGCAAGTGAATTGAATTTAAGAGAGGGAGGGCTGTGCAAAGTCACCAGCCTCACTTTCTCCTCCGGATCCATCTGGGTCCAGTGGCCAGATACACATCAGGATGATTGGAGATGGCCCCAGAGGGTAGGGGTGATAATAATAGCACCTACTTCCCAGTGTTATTGTGAGGATCATAGGAGATATTTGTAAAGTTCTTAGGACAGTGTCTGGAATATAGTAGGTGCTTAATAAATACTTGCTCCCTTCCACCCTCCCCTCTCTCAGCCTGTATTTCCTCATCTGTAATATAATAACAATAGCACCTACTTCAGAGGGGTGTTGTGAGGATCAGATGAGTTAATATATGGAAAGCACTTTGCAAACCTTAAAGCACCTTATGCATTTCAGCCATCATTATTTTCCTTATTATTAGTTCCTACCCAGAGTTTAAGTTCTGAGAAAGTTTCCAAAGGTAGCTCATCCTCCATTTCCCATTTAGATTCTTACCTCCTTCCCAACTTAACCCCCAAAGGAAAATACATTTAAACTGTAGTTCAAAAGTACATTTAAGAACTTAAAAGGCTGTGTGGTACAATGGGGAAAGCATTATATCTGGAATTCAAGGCTTGGAATCTAATCCTACACTCAGAGACAAGAGGTACTGGGCTAGAATGATATCTGTCTCTTCTCTTAAATATAGAGGATGTCCTTTTTAGATTCAAGCTAAAGTCTTGGTCTCTGTTCCTTGATGGAATGTCCTAAGCTATATATCCAAGGCTTGACTCCATTCCCACCAAATGTTGTATTCCTCAGATAAATCCATTTATCCAAATCGATAACAAAACAAAACTCCAAGAAAGTATAAATATGAGAATGTATATTAGAAATACAGAGTGAAGGAATTCTCCCATTGGGAGGGAACTCAGTTAAACCAAGAGGGAATCCCAGGTGTCTCTCCAAGAGAAAATTCTCCAAAGTATCTACTGTATCAAGCTGTGAATAGGGACATGATGAAGATTTCCAGCTCTTTTCATGACTGCTTCTTCCAAAAGTCTTTTTCTCCCTTCAGCAACTTGATGAGAAGAGATGGAATGACCCATCTTCTTTCTCAAAGCCAGAAACCACCAGCACCCAAAGAGACTAAAGAAAGTTAATCTTTTGTCTCTCTGAAACTCTCCAATTCCACCCTGCCTCTTATACAGGCTTGAGACATTGATCTCCATCACTGAGGTCCCTCCCATACCAGTGGACTTTGGTATTTTGCACTGTGTCTGACACATCTGAAGAGTTATACAAATATTAGCTATAGTTATCATCATTATCACCATCATCATCATCATCACTCATCTTTCCCCTTCACCTAACCCCACCCCTATTCCTTCTTAGTAACCTGATGTGCTGTCTCCACCTCTTCCCTGGCTGAATTCCATCACATCTCATTTATCCATGTGGCAGCTACCTCTGACCCAGAGATTCTGGGCAGGATGACCCCTACACTGTCCATGCAATCTTTTACTCTTCTCTTTACTCTTTCCACTCCTCTCTTTTCTCTCCCTGTCTCTCATATGATTGCCCTAAAGCAATGTTTTAAAAGCCCTGTTCAATGTGAGGCTTAATGTCAGTACCCCAAGGCAATTAAATTTCAACTCCGCAGTTTCGTTTCTTTTCTCTGGTGCCAAGAAATTCAGGAAATTTCAAGCAGAAAAACCCAAGTTATTTCTAAAAAAAAAGGGGGGGGGCTATGCTAGTAAATGGTATTCAGCAATTATTGTGGCTGAAATGTTTTCACTCTACAGGTACTCCAGTACCAGTAATGATTCTCTCCAAAGTTAGCTTTCCAGGCTTTGGAAGTTCGACAGACCCCCCCCCCCCATAAATCATTTCTACCTTTGTTGGACCCATCAGAACTTGCTTTCTGTTGGTCTGTTCTCAAGAACCTTGGGTGAATTTCATGCTACTACAAGGAACCCATAAGCAGATTATTTAGAGGATGAATATAACCATTCAATTGATACTTAAAGCTTTACAAAGTGCTTTCCTCTCAACTGATCTGTGAAAGAGAGAGTAATGGTTTTATAATTGTTTATAATTGTGAAAATTACACCTCCCACAGGTGACAGAAACATATGTGACACATATATGTCATAAGGAAATATCTGTACTATGGTATTCACATGAATGCCTAATAAATATTGCTACCAAAGTAAACATCCAAAGGATTTGAATGAACCTGGCATATCTGAGTTGGCCACTAGGGGACACTCTGGTGGAATATTCCCTTTCTGTCTGCCATTGGCTATAAAAAGGCTAAATATCTCTTAGCAGAGATTTCAGTGATCAGAATTGTTAAGTCTATCAGAGTTGTTCATCTTTACAGCATTGAAGTTACCATAGAGTAAAGACAGTAAAGTATTCTCCTAGTTCTGCTCACTTCAATAGATCATTTCATACAAGTCTCCCCAGACTTCTCTGTCCATCCTCTTTGTCATTTTTACAGCACAATATTCCGTTACCTCCATATACTGTAATTTGTTCAAACAAGTGATGGTCACCTCATTAATCTTCAATTCTTTACTATAACAAAAATATTGATACATACATATACATACATGTGTGTATGTATGTATGTATGTATGTTTACTTAGGGGTCTTTTCCTTTCTTCTCTCTTTTATCTCCTTAGGAGTTTGTGCCTTCTAGTGATTCTGCTGGTTGGAAGGGTATGCAGAATTTAGTGATTTTGGAAACATGGTTCCAGTTTGCACTACAAAATAGTAGGATAAGGGACTCAGCAAGGGGTGCAATGCAGATAGACCTTTGATATCCTTGGATTTATTGCTACTGTTCTGATGAAGTCACTTCTGCTTTGCTGCCAAGATGAGGGACTGGAAGTTGTTGTACTGCTTAGCAGACATTTGTGAACCTGACCTGTAGCCAGTGGGTCAGTTAGAGGTAGACTGTTATGGGCGAGGAAACTATAATACAGACCTAGGCCAATCTGGGTTAACAGCCCCTTCTACCATGGCTGTTGTAAGTCTAGACACTATAACCCAGATGATGAGGCAGTTTGAGTTTATTTCAACCCCAAGTCCCAGTGGATTGGCCTGAAACCCAAATGTGAGATCACTGAGCAAAGAGAATATAAGAATTGATCTACAGATTGGAATATGAGGCTTCTGAGACCTCCCAGAATCCATTTGTAGGTTGTTTTATCCTGGGAATCACTGAGTACAATTATACCAATTGTGGAGCCCTTCCTGGGACAGGTATCAAGACCACATTTGATTCATAAAAGGAACTCATTTTTGCCCATTATTGTAAAAAAAAATAATTTATGTAATATTGGAATTAATTGATCTTTGAATGTTGGAATTCACTTATAAATCCATCTGTCCCTGGAATGTCTCCACTTTTGAGAGTTATTTTATGACTTAGCAAATTTATAGCTTGTTCAGTTTCTTTTTCTAAAATTAGTTTATTCAAATTATCTATTTCTTTTATTAGTATGAGTCATCATATTTTTGTAAGTATCTATCTCCTCTAAGATTTTAATTTGGTGGCATAATTGGGCACAATTATTTCTGATAATTTCCTTAATTTCATCTTCATCTGCTATGTATTCTCGTTTTTGTTTTTGATACTAATAATTTGATTTGATTTCTCTCTCTTCACAAGAAGAAAGGGAAATCAAATTCCTAGTATTAGGTTATGTTTTTTTAAAAACTAGTTTCCTAGTTTTATTTATCAATTCATTTAGTTTTTTTCAATATTTTTAGTTATTTTGATTTTCAGAATTTCTATTTTGTTTTTTAGTTGGGGTTTTTAAATTTGTTTCCAATTTTTTTAGTTATATGCTCAACTTATTGATCTGTTCTTTCTCTTTTTTGTTTATGGGAGTATTTAGAAAACTGTTTTTCCCCTTAAGGACTAGTATGGCTACATTCCAAAAATTCTGATATATTATCTCATTGTTGTAATTTCTATTTTCTAATTGAGTATACATGGGCATATCTGGTGAAATGGTCAGTCACTATTAGGATATGACATCTTCTAACTACTTCTTTCCAGAGATAATTCAATATTCAAATGTTCCAAAGGTTTCTAGCACTTGCACTACAAATACATAGCATGAATTGGTAGCACTCTCTTTTGGACCCATCAAAAACAAGTTTCAGGTCTTAGTGACATCTGTTGCTATCTTGGCCAGTAAAAACAGTGTCTCTAGGATTCTCTTTTGACCCCTATGGCTGAAGCCCTTATGGAAAAAAAGCCTTTATGGATGGATGTAGAATGTGACTTGAGTAGCATTAACTGCTTCCTGGTACCATGAGTAATAGCAGTTATAGTTCCATACAGAACTCTATTGTGCAGCACCAATGACTGCCATTCTCCCAACGGTAATATTGGATGCCTTCTACGGAGGGGACCTTAAGTTCCTTAGATTTTGCCTACTTATTTCTTAGCTTATATCACTTCTTAGAGACCTTCATCTTCCATTTGCTTTCACTGTCATTGTTCAGTAATTTTACAGTTGCGTCCAACTCTTCTTGACCCCATTTGAAGTTTTCTTGGCAAAGATGATGGAGTGATTTACCATTTTCCAGCTCATTTTACAGATAAAGAATCTGAGGCAAATAGGGTTGAGTGACTTGCCCAGGGCCACACAGCTAGTAAGTGTCTGAGGCCAGATTTGAATTTAAGAAAATAAGTCTTCCTGACTCCAGGCCTAGCACTCTATCCTCTATACCACCTAACTGCCTTTTTATCTAATGGATACCCATTCATCCAATGGCAACTGAGGAGATGAGGATATGTTCAGAGAAACAGCGGAAATTTTATGTCTTATGCATACTGAGAGCAGAAATGTTCTTGTACTAGAGACAACCAAGATACAAACCTAGAAAAGGAATAACTCATTGACAACTACAAGCAGAGCCTTAGCTCCAGGCTAGAGGGAATTTCAGATCCTCAGCATCACTTCAATTTGATTATTGCTAAGGTCCCAGATTATGACGGCCTTCATTCACCTACTTCTTGATGTACCCAGGCATCTGCATTCACATTAATCTTCCCTGGCCAATAGTGTATTCAAGGGTGGGGAACCTGTTGCCTTGAGGCCACAGGCTCTCTAGGTCCTGAAGTGCAACCCTTTGAATCCAAACTTCAAGTCAGTGGGCCACACTTGAGGACCTAGAGGGTCACATGTGGCCTCAAGGCAACAGGTTCCCTACCCCTGTAGTTGGATTATTATCCATGATGGGCATCATCCAACTTGGCACTGGACAATAGTCACTAAACATTTATTAAGTGCCTACTTTGTGCCAGGCACTGTGAATTTGAATGAATGGGAATACAAGCAAGAAAAGGAAAGATGGTCTCTGAACTCAAGAACGTTACATTCTAACAGAAGAAAATCAGTTAGAAAAGGGTGGGGGAGAAAAAGGCACCCACGTAATGGGTATCACCACCCATGGTGATAAAGTATGGAAAGTAAGGAGAGTCAGAAGGGGAATGAAACCTAGTTGGCCTGGCCCCCTAGAAGGAACTCACCAGTTGGAGAGGGGGACAGCATGGGAAAGGGATAAGAAGGTCCCTGGCATTACATGAAATTCCAGCATGAGAAAGCAGCTGAGTCGTGATGGCAAAGTCTCAGCCAAAATTCTTTTCAGTTTCTGGTACTGCATGTCCTAGAATTCTTTCTCACTTTGTAGAGTCCTCTCACAACTCCCTTTGGGTACAATATCATTGCTAGGTGGACTCCTCAGGGGCGATCACTCCTTAAGTGCATTTCCTGTCCAGGGTAGTTGACAAGTTTTTCAAAGTTTGCTCATAGTGATCAGTCTAATAGAGTCTAAAAGACCTGAGATTGAATCTTACCTCAGTTACTTACTAGCTATGTGACCCTGGGCAAGTCACTTAACCTCTATTTGCTTTGGTTTTCTCATCTGTACAGTGGGGATAATAATAGTACCTCCTTCCCAGGGTTGCTATTAGGATCAAATGAGATATTTTTAAAGTGCTTAGTACAGTGCCTGATGTATAATAAATAGATCACTGCTTACTCCCCTTCTCCCTCCCCTCCCAATTGAGTTCTGTCTTTTCTGGGTTAGTGCCCACTTCTTGGTGATCCATCCTTGACAGAAGCTCTGCCCAGCTGGTTCTTGTCAAACGATAGCTACTTCTAGCTAATCTTACACTTTTGTGAGTCTTTTCTCATGCTCTTTGGCATTTTTTCTTCAACTTTAAACATGTAATTGACAATTTTTCTTTTCATTACATTTATCACTTGCCAGAGACTCTTCTCTCCCTCTCCAACCCAGTAGAATCCTCCGTTAAACAAATAAAGGCTGTCAAATGAAAAAATGAACACAATGGCTACACTACAGACATATGCCTCACTCTGCTGAGAGGTGAGAGGCCTGTGTTTCCATAGTCATTCAGATCATCCAGGTATAACACCACTTTTATGTAGTTCAGTGTCTCCAGCTACCACTGAAAAGTGGCAGGTGCCAAGTGGGAAGGGGATATGGTGTGGAGAGGGGGAGAGATTGCTTGAACTGGTAAGAATCCAAGTGAGCAGATGAAAGCTTTCTTCTATCTTTTCTCCTACAAGAATCTAATGGTGTGTGCCATGTCGATTTAACACGTAGAAATTCAGGTTACCTAGCAGACATTTCAGGGCACTTTGAATGAATGCATGGCATGGAAGTTCAGAGCTGAAATACTGGGATATATCTATATTAGTCCATTCGATCTTTATCCTGAACCTGTGAAGGAAATGCAGCCAGGAGTATCGGCCTCATTTTGCAGATGCCTATGATCTGTTTGGAATATTTCTCCTTCCTTCCTAAGCAAATACAACCCACCCATCAAATCCATTTCTTCCCCAAAACCTGTCCTGACTAATCCAGGCCACACCTAATTTCTGAATTCCTATAACATGTAAAGTCAGAACCATATAATTTAGTACTGAATGATATGCCATTCTGTGTTCTTTAATAATTGTTCCATGTACTAGTCTACTTTTCTTGGCCAGACTGTCCTTTCCTGTCTCCTCCACAGAGCAGTGGAATTGAAAATAGGCTGTAAAGGTTGTTGTTGATTTTTTTTTTAATGGAATAAAGGAGTGAAAAACAACATAGAAATGCGCCCTTCCTAAGGTATAGATCAGGTGATGTCACTCTCTTACTCAAAACTTTCATTGGCTTCCTATTTCTTCATCCTGGCATTGAAAGACCTCCACAGTATGGCTCCAATCTGCTTGTAACTGGGGGCTGAACAGAACTGCCCTTCCTGTTTCCTACCAAGCCTATGCCTGACTCATCACTGAAGGTCTTGGCACTGAGAGATGATGAAGCATCTCCTTAATGCCTGATGAGCAGGAAGGATTGGCTCAGGGGACCCTGAAAAAGGCAGTGACTCTACCCCTTCTTTTCTTTTCCTTTGACCCTCCAGGTGATGTCACATAGCTATCGTATTTCCAGAGTTAAAGGCAACTCACCTTATTTCTGCATTTCAACTACCATACAACAGTTGAAAAATTGGCAGCTAAAGCCCATGTCCTACCAAGGCAAACCTAAACCTGGGTTTGAAGATGCCACTTCTATATTTGCTCTTTTCTTGATCTTAAAGGTTCAAAGATGAACATGATGAGGTTTAGCGGCCACCTCACGAGTTGAAAAAGTCTAGCGATTCAAGGTCTGTCGGTTGGAACTGACTGAAAACAGAGTAAGGATTCCTTAACTCTAGTCATTCTTAGAGAAAAATGGCCACTGACTGGAGAATGAATTCAATCTCTGGCCAAGCTTGCCAGAAGATACTGGCCATGAGGGGAATAGAAGAGTTAAGGTAAAATGTGGAATACCTCTTTAGTCGTCCCATAAAGTAATTTCTGTTCTTGGAACCTGGTTGCCTCTGGTCTCACTCAGGCCTGTGACATTTTATGTACCCCTCCCAGGAGCCCAAAGTAGGTTAGGGAGTCCACTTCCTCTGCCATTAACTTAACCCCCCATTGATTGCCTCCTATCCTTTTCTCAGGGGCCCAGTGACTAGCACCTCCATTTAACATCAAATTAGCTTTTTTTTTCTTTAGGGATATTTACGTCAAAGATATAGCAAGAACAAACATTTCCTCTAGCTCCTAGAGGCTTATTCTCATTTGTACCATCTCAATCTATGGAGAGTTCAATTTAGCTCAGTTTTTAATAGCATTAATCTCACTAAGTTCAATCCCAAATCCAACTGGGCTGGCATCCCTCGACTCTTGCTCCTCAGGGCATTGCTTCTGAGTTGCTTGCAATACCTTCCTGACTTCTGGACCAGATTGGAAACTTCAGTCCCCATAACTGGAATTGAAAAGAATGAATGAAATGGTGGGGAGGAGTATTTTACCTTCAGACATGAATGTCGGGAGGAAAACCAAAAGTGTTTAGGAAGGCAGTTTTATAGATGCAAACTGTGTGGCTATGAAAAGGAATCCATCTGCTCTGGACCTATGTTTTCAGACCAAACTGGATCCAATCCTAAAGAGTCTGATCATCTAGAAGAGAAGGGAAAAGTTCCAGCTATGCAGTTGAAGGAAAAATGTGACTCTCAATCACAAAATTTGTTGTCAGTCATTTTTTGGTCTTGTCTGACTCTTCATGACCCTTTTGGGGTCTTCTTGGTAAAGATACTGGATTAATTTGCCATTTCCTTATCCAGCTCATTTTACAGATGAGGAAACTGAGGCAAATAGGGTTAAGTGACTTGCCCAGGATCATACAGTTAGTAAGTTTTGAGGCTAGAATTGAACTCATAAGCATGAGTCTCCCTGACTCGAGGTCCAGCATTCTATACATTGCTGCCACCTAGCTGCCTAGATCGATACACAGAGAGAGATATATCAATATAGATATAGATATATTGATACATATATATGGATATATATTTACACACATACATATACATACATAATAACAGAATAGAACCCCACATGTAGAGAGAGGAATCCAGACATGGTGAGGGTTGTTGTGTGGGGCTCAAAGAGAGTTAGAATAGATATCTCTAGCCCACTCTACTCTATTTCTCTCTCTGTTTGTTTCTCTGTCTGTCTCTTTATATATATACACACACACATATATACACAAAGAAAATTTAGGGGAAGCCCTAACAAATGTGGGGAATTAGAACATATCTTCTGTAGAAAGTGCCACCTGAGCTAAGCCTTGAAGAGCTCTGGATAATAAGGAAAAGGGGGCAGCTAGGTGGTGCAGTGGATAGAGCACCAGCGCAGGAGTCAGGAGGACCTGAGTTCAAATCTCACTTCAGACACTTGACACTCACTAGCTGTGTGACCTTGGGCAAGTCACTTAACCCCAATTGCCTCATCCTGGGTCATCTCCAGTCATCCTCATGAATAGCTGGTCACTGGATTCAGATGGCTCTGGAGGAGATGTGAGGCTGGTGACCTGCACAGCCTTCACTCACTCAAAACAAAGTCAAGTGCAAGTCATGTCATTATTTCCCTGATTGCATGGTCTTCTTCAGCAACAAAGGATGAACACATACAATAATAAGGAACAGAGATTAAAGGGGGCATTCCTGGAACAGAGTTCAGCTTGTCCAAAAGCTTGTAAAGAAGGAGACACATAACATTATGAATAGGGGTGGCAAAAAGTCCAGTTTGGCTGGAATATAGAGGAGAAGGAATGTGACATAAGCCCTGAAAAGCAGAGAAGAGACATAATTTGAAGAGCTTTGAACGTCAAATGAATAAATGTATATTTCTTTCTTGGAGGCAATAGGGGGTCATTTGAGTTTCTTTAGCAGAGGAATGACATATTCTTAGCTGTATTGTAGGATTATCAATGGGACCAATATGTGGAGGATGGTTTGGAGAGATGGAAAGACTGGAATCAGAGAAATCACATGGGCAGTGGTCAGTCCCAAAGAGAGCCATGGACCTGGGCTACTATGACCATGACCATGGGAGTAGAGTGAAGGGGACAGATCCATGAGATGCTGTGCAAGTGGAATTGATCAGACTTGCCAACTCATGTGGGGTAAAGGAGAGTGAAGACTTGAGTGTGATTCTGAGTATGAGCTTGGGTGGTGCTGTGGTGCTCTTGACCGGAATCAGGAAGTTAATAAGAAGGGCAGGTTTAGGGGGAAGGTAAAGAGTTCAGTCTTGGACATGGCAGGTTTTAGATGCCAATGGGATAGCCTAGGTGGAGATTTCTAGCAGAGAGTTGGTAATGAGGCTCTAGAGCTCAGAAAAGGAGTGAAGACTAGATGCACATGTGTAGGAGTCATGTGCAGAGATGATTATTGAACCTATGGAAGTTGATGACATTACTGGAGTGTGTACAGAAGGGATGAGAAGGGAGCTCAGGACTAGGACACATCAATGCATAGGGGGCAAAGCATGATGGCGATAATAACAGATTGTATTCATATGGATGGCTTGCCAAGTGTTTGAGACATGTCATCTCATTTGATCCCTCCAACAATTCTGTAAGGAAGGAGCTATAATCCCCATTTTACAGATGAAGTAACTGAGGCTGCAAGATGTTAAGTGACTTGCCCTGGGTCACTTATCTGAGTGAAAATTTGAACTCAGACCTTCCTGATTTTAGACATGAATGATGATCCAGAAACAGAGACTAAAAAGAAGTCAAACTTGTAAGGAGGAGAGCTAGTTAAAAACTGAGTAAGAATTCCCTGTAATCACCCTTAACAAGTGGTTTTCCGGCCATTGTTGCCCTCCTAGCATATGACTTCAAGCAATTCATTCTATTTTTGGATGACTTTAATTGTCAGGTTTTTCTTTAAGTCCTTCTACGCCCAAGGGTCACCCCTCTCTACCTCCTGTGTGGTCAGATGGAAGTAGCGTAATGTCCACTATGGGAACATTCCCTTTCCTTTCCCCTACAAGAGCAAGATTCCCTAACCTCCTAATGCCCTATGCCTGCCCCTCACCTCCATTGCTTTGTTCCTGTTTTCCCATAGCCTCAATTCTTGTTGAGAGAATAAAGAAATAACCTTCAATTCTCTGCCCAGCCATACACTGAGCAAAAGCAAACATCTGGCTGCTGCTGCCCACTCTCTGTTTGCTCAACTCTTCCCTCTGTCATCGCTCTAATAAAAGATATTGATTTTCACATAGAAGATCATGGGATTTATTCCGAATTAATTCTGCTCTTTCTCCTTTTTTTTCTGATTCTTTAATTTTCCCTCAATTGAACATTTATCTCTGTGGACATACTGGTGAAGTTCAGGCACTATGCAAGGTGTGGGCGACAGAAAGACAAAAATGAAACATCGCCTGCCCTCAAGAAGCTTATATTCTATTGAGGGAGATGAGAGAGAGACAGAGAGAGAGAGAGAGACAGACAGACAGACAGAGACAGAGAGAGACAGAGACAGAGAGAGACAGAGACAGAGAGAGACAGAGACAGAGACAGACAGAGACAGAGACAGACAGAGACAGAGAGAGAGACAGAAAGAGAGACAGAGACAGAGAGAGAGACAGAAAGGAAGAGACACAGAGAGAGAGACACAGAGAGAGAGACACAGGGAGAGAGAGAGAGAGAGAGAGAGAGAGAGAGAGAGAGAGAGAGAGAGAGAAGGAGAGAGTTTTTTCAGGGGAGAGCATGAGCAGTAGGGGGAGAGGATAAACAAATATTTGTCAAGTGCCTACTGTGAGACCAGCACTATGCTAGTGCTACATGAAATCATTCCTGTCCTCGAGGACATTGCACACTGCCCAAACACCTCAGAATAACCCTTGAAGGACTTCCTGTCGAAATGGCTAGCTACCTCAACAGGAGTCAGGCCTCCTAGCTCTTATATACCTACTCTAGCAAAACTCTCACATTTGTTCCAGACCTGATAATGATCAAGAAATCCAATGAGAAATAACAGTAAGGGATTTCTTCCATGCTAGAATTGTAACAAAAAAAAAAAAGTCAGCTAGACCCTGTCTAGAAAAGTAAATTCCCATGCAGGATAGCCACCCAGGGACCTGATTTACCCATGAGTTTCTGTGTCAGAAAGTTGTGGTTTTTGTCCTTCATTCTCGAAAGAGGACTATGACATCAGGAAGATGATGACATGACTTGCAAATGAACTGGATTTGAGTGAGGGAGGGCTGTGCAAAGTTACCAGCCTCACTTTCTCCTCACTGTCTAACTGTAGTCACCATAATAAAACAGAAAGCCTGTCTGAAAAAACCCTTGGGAATGGCAACCAGAGGCATTGACCAGCGTAGTGCAATAGCACTCAAACCAGGACAATCCAAGCACTGAGGCTCTAAGGTGACTCATGCTGTATCCTGAGATGTCATAGAGGGCCCTGAATATGGAGGGCTCTGAACCTCAAAGATCCATAGAGAATGGATGCTAAGAAGTAGAAGTCAGCCCAACAACCTGGGTGACCAAGGGCAATGCATGGCAAAGCAAAGCATGAGAGCAGTCAGGTCCTGATACAAAGTTCAGGAACTAAAGCTGGAAAGATAAGCAAATCAAAGAAAACTGCAACCAGTATAAAAAAATTTCTTGCAAATTTAACTCCATAGCACCTGTAAGCAGAGACTCAAAGAAAAAAAATGATTTTTTCATAAGGACTACAGAAATACCCAGGAGAAATGAAACAAGGGAGAAAAAGGGAATAGAAACACTTGAGGTAAAAACTGCAAGAAAAATAGTTTAGAAGAGAGAGTAGTAAATCCTTCCCAAGAAGTAGAAGTAGAATCCTATAAAACTTGAATAGACTGAGCAGAAATCAATGATCCCATGGGATAGTAAGAAATAATAGAACAAAATCAAAGGATTGAAAAAAAAAAGAAGTAAAGGTAAAATATATGATTTTTTTTAAAAAACTGGCTTGGTAAACAGGTTATGGGGAGCTTATTTGGGAATAATTCATCTCCCCAAAAACCAGGATTTTAAAAAACACCTGGCAACTATTTCAAAAAAATCATAAATTGCAGCTGAACACTTCTACTCAAAACAGAGGACAAAGTAAAGATAAACTCTACTGGTCACCTCCTGAAAGGAATCCCAAAAGGAAAAGTCCCAGGAATGCCTTGCCTAATTCAGAGCTTCCATATTCAGGAAAAAAAAATATCTAGAAAGAGTGATTCAAGTACTAAAATGAGATGCGATCTTGGAAAATAATATTCCAAAAATCGAATAATACAGACTTACCAAAAAACCTTACCCTATAAATCTGTGTATATTCTTGCAGGGGGAATGGACCTTTAATGAAATAGAGGACCTTTCAAGCATTCTTAATGAGAAGACCAGAGCTGAGTAGCAACTTTGAGCTACAAACACAAGAGAACTCTAGAAAGGTAAATTTATTTGAGCAATTGGAAGGAGCTGTAGGAAAATCATTCTACTGAAGATGCAACAAGTGTTCCTTCAGAATTTCAATGTCTTCTAAGGTCACTGAGGGCATTAAATAGTGAAAACAGAGGTCCTGAGGGTGGGATGTATGAATTAATTCTGTTTGAGAGTTGGAAAAGGGAACCAGAAGGAAGAGTCAAAAGAGAAATACACTAATACACAAAGGAAGAGGGGGGTGGAACTGGCTATTTCTTATAACTGGGGTGTGTGAGAATAGTATACAAACATGGAGGAAAGGGTGGGAGAAAGGGCATCAGATGAACCTCAGTTTACCTGAAAAGGATAAGGAATTGAATGCACAGTTCCAACTCAATAGAAATAGAGATGAATTGAGAGAAAAGATAACACTCAGTCACAAGCAACACAAATTTCCTGATCCTGAAGTGAGCGTTAAAAATGGGTAGAAAGCAAAGGAAATCATTAGAATCTAAGGGGGTGCCTTGGATCACCTCTTACACAACTGGGGAAGAACTGGAAAAATTGCAGTATGTGAATGGAATGGAATATTATTGTGACATCGAAATGGCAAGAAACAATTTCAGAGAATCCTGGGTAACATAAAGAGATGTAGAATAAATTAAGCAGAACCAGTAGAAAAACTAGTACAAAAATAAAAACATTATAAAGAAAATCAGCTTTACCAGGGTATAGGGACTTTGATCAGAGCAACGGCCAGCTGTGTCTCCAGAGGTCCTATGATGATGAAGCATCATCCCCACCTTCTGACAGGAAGGTGACAAGGTTCGGAGACATGCGCTATTTGGACATGATCGCTGTGTGGATTCCCTTTGCTGGATGATGTTTAATAGCGCCAAGAGTTATCTTTTCCCCTTGGTTACTTTGGGAAGACGGGGAAAGGTTAGCAATACTAATGCCAGGAAAAAAGCCCATTCCAACATTTTTTTAATGTACAGAAGTTTAGAAGGGAGCACAGATAAGCAAGTCAGTTTTGAAAGTAACATGTAGAATTTTGTATGTATGTGTTGACATATACAGATTACTTCTGTATGCATTCTCTTCTTTTAAAAAACACAGCATATTTGAAATCTCTTTTTTAGTTCAACTGAAAATATTTTCTCCAGCCTAAAATCTTTCTAGACTTCTTGCTTAAGGAATATGGGAAGACCAAAAGCTAAGGCCTTTCTTAAGGAAAAGGAAGAAGGAAAAAAACATTTATATAACACCTACTATGTACCAGGTACTGTGCTAAGTACTTTACAGATAATTTATCATTGAAACTCAGAACAATACTATAGGAGTAGCTAGGTGCTATAATGACCCCCACTTTACAGCTGAGGAAACTGAGGCAAACAGAGTAAATGACTTGCCAAGGGTCACACAGCTAAAAAGTGTCTGAGGACAGATCTGAACTCAAATTCTCCTAATTCCAGGCCCTGTGCTCTATCCACTTAGCTACCTTAATGGATTATGAGAAATGGAATATGAGTGATAACTAAGCTTATGTTGTGTCTAAATAAGATGAGTTCTCTCCCCAACCACTTGAAGAGACTGGGGCCCTGATCCACCCAAGGGCAGTGTTCTCTTTTGCGTTCAAAATTTAGATACTGATCTCAAGATAGAGACCCTTTTTAATCCCTGAGCGATAAAATTTATAAAAATCCTATATTGCTGATATCAAAGACCTTCCTCCACTTATAGATAAAAAAGAAAATAAAGGGTAAAGAAAAGTCAAGCTTCCTATTTCTGAAAGAAACTTGGTCCCTCCAGAGTTTTCCATTGCTTCCCAGAACTCCTGATATACTCCTTGTGTGGATTTAGGACCAGAGGTTGGCTAGAAGTCACCCCCTCACCCTCAAGTGAGAAGTCAAATTGACTCAGTCCAGTTGGTCCTGGAAGGAACTTTGTAGTAACTTGTTTTGGAATTTAACTCCAAATTATATTTTAACACATTGTGATCTTGTTCAAGATAAATATTTCAACAAATTGTCCTGGGGTAGAGACATATTGGAGGGCATTTTGGACATCTCTCTCCTAAGTTAGACAAGTTTGAATCTAGAATAATGTTAAATAATATTTCTGGAAGACATGCCTAAAATGCAGAGTAGAATATTAGAATTTTTATTTGACAGTTGAAATGGAGATTCATAGCTTCATACAGAATTTAATTTTTGCATCTTGCTGTGTGTATGGAAATGGTCTGGGTCAGGGGAGGCAAATAGTTAAATTCAGAATTAAAAAAAAAAACACATTTGAACAAGACAAATCTTGACCAAGAACAGGTCTTTCTGACTTCAAAGACAGGAAGCATAAAAATAACCTAGGGATCATAGGTTTCCTGGAAAGAAGGAAGGAAAAAAGTATTTATTAAGTACTTACTATGTGCCGAGCACTGTGCTGCAAATATCTCATTTGATCCTCCCAACAACTTCCTAAAAACTTCCTCTTTCTTTTGTTTCTATGACACCACCTCCCTTGTTGACTTCATCTTCTCCCATGGGTCCAATAATTTCCCCACAACTGACTCTCAAATCTCTATGCATCCAACCCAAATCACCTCCCTTAATTCCAGTTCTATTTCTCCAACTCTCATGGCCACCCCCCTCCCCATCCTCCCACCCCTACTGCGTTTAGGTTCAGGGCAGACTAGCATCATCTAATTGCTTTCCTTGCCTATGTTCTCTTGATTCAAACACTCAACAAGCATTTATAAAGTGCTTACTATGTTGTACCCACTATGCTAGGCACTGGGGATACAAAAGACAGAAATGAAACAGTCCCTACCCTCAAGAGCCTTGGATTCACTTGAGGGAAATAACAAGGTTGGTTTGTTGGAACAGCTGGTATCTGACCGAGCATTGTCGTGTAAGTACCAAACCAAATCAATTTCATTTTTCAGCTCAGGGTGATGTGAGACTTCTTAGTCAACTTCAGGTGCTAAATCCCTATAAGGAGAACACCAGGAGTTTGGTGAAGAAACCGGAGACTCTAAGTTTCTTGCAGAGATAGGAATTTTGACTTCTCTTTATCCTCTTATTTTCTTTAATGTCTGTAAGCTGAGGAAGCCTTTGAAATTGGTAAGACAGGCACTTTTTAAGTTCTGGGCAAGTGTTAATCTTTCTGATAAATTTTGTAAAATGTCCTTTGAATATAGAATCTGAATAATTCTGTACTTAGGAACAAGGAACCATATAAGATCTCTACCATATTGATTATTCTGAGATTCTGTTCCATGTGGCCCTGAGGAAATAAGAGAAAGGGCAATGCTTGAACCCCAGGAAACTTTTCTGAGGGTTTGGAGATAATTCTAAAAGCTGCAGCAACAACGTTAAGGATCCTTAATGTTACTCAATGTGAATGAAAGTCATTAACTAAAGAAAGTTAATGAAATGAACTCAGGTCTTGAAAAAAAGTAGTACTATTAGGAATCGGAACTTTACCTTTCTCCTTCCTCGGGAGAAAGGTATCATATCATCCTGGGCAGCTAGGTGGTGCAGTGGATAGAGCACCAGTGCAGGAGGACCTGAGTTCAAATCTCACTTCAGACACTTGACACTCACCAGCTGGGTGACCTTGGGCAAGTCACTTAAACCCAATTGCCTCATCCTGGATCATCTCCAGTCATCCTGAGGAATATCTGGTCTCTGGATCCAGATGGCTCTGGAGGAGAAGTGAGGCTAGTGACCTGCACAGCCCTCCCTTATTCAAAACAAAGTCAAGTGCAAGTCATGTCATTATTTCTCTGATGGCATGGTCTTCTTCGGGAACAAAGGAGGAACACACACATCAACTCATCCCAACCTTTTATCAAAACTTCTAATAATGAGCTAAAGTCTATTTTAAAAATAAATAATATAATAAAAATTGCAACAAAATGCATCGCAGCCAATTTGCTGAGGATAGATAAAGTTTGATAGAATTCTCATATGAATCCATCAGTGACAGGAGTCTTTTCTTTGGTACTCCCCTTACGGCTAGATCTATTTCTTTTTTCTAAGATAGCAGTTTTAAAGATCTCTACCTGGTCTTCTGAGGGTCTTAGTATTTTATGTTTTTGAAAGTTTTCCTCTATTTTGTTTTCTAGATTTTGTTAGCATACATTACACATAATTTTATTCTGATTATTCTTTATTTTCTTGTGGTTTTACTCTGTCTTCACCTTGTTCGTTTCATATTTATTTGATTTTCTTCTTTTTGATCAGATTAGCTAAGGATTTGTCAATTTTATTAGTCCTTTCAAAGAACCAACTTTTATTTCTGTTTATTATTTCTATGTGGGGGGGTTATTTCCTATTTAGCTATTTTCTCTCATTTTCATATCTCCACTTCTGTGCTTATTTTCGGTCTGCTTATTTGTTGGCTTTTGAATTTTTAAAAATGCACATTCAGTTTGTTAATGTTCTCTTTTTCTATTTTGTTAATGTATTTTTGTAAGGATAGGATTTTTTTTTTCCTCTTGAAGACTTCTTTAGCTATATCCCAGACATTTTTGTGAGAGACAGCAGCAAAGAGCTAAGTTTCCACAGTCACTACTTGCTGAAGTCATTGAGTATAAGTCTGATAATAAGAAAGCTAGCAGACTGCAGGCGGGTCCAAC
This sequence comes from Notamacropus eugenii, assembly GCF_028372415.1. Classification (NCBI taxonomy): domain Eukaryota; kingdom Metazoa; phylum Chordata; class Mammalia; order Diprotodontia; family Macropodidae; genus Notamacropus; species Notamacropus eugenii. Next base: position 51,578,645 of record NC_092875.1, on the reverse strand, counting down.
CAATCAAGAGACAGTTAATAGCCTTCAGACAATCACAAACTTCTTGATAAAGGAAACCAAATCTGAAACTGGTCTGAACCAGTTGGGGAATATGACCGGGAAAAACTGGGAGAGAGCTTTTCTTCTTTGTGTTTGCTTAATAAGCTATTTGCATATTAACTTCTCCATCCAGTGGGGAGAGATAGCACAAAATTAGGCACAACTCATATATTGGGGGGGAGGAAACATATCAAGGAGCTATGTAGTAGGCATGTAGAGAAGATGGTAACCTAATGGAGAATGGACCAGTCCATCTCCTGGTGGGGGGATCTGTCATCTCACTTCTGTACCAGTGCTCTTTCTTCCTAAAGGAGGGGAGGTTGAGGCCGCTTTGGCCAAGGCGTTCAATTTCTCTGAATTCTGCTGCAATAAATTTCCCTTGATACCTTATTAGTGTCAAGAGTGTTTCTAACATTTTGGTATGTTGCTTCGTTATCATTTTCTTTTATATAGTTATTAATTGTTTTTATGATATGTTCTTTGGCCCACTCATTATTTAGGATTTCATTTTAAGTCTCTATTTGGGTTTTGTATCTTTTGTTTATGAGCCCTCAACCAATGACTATTTTTATTGCATTATGGTTTTTGAAGGATGTAGCAATAATTTCTATTTAGCTTCTAGACTGTTCTTCACTTCTGTGTATTTGCATTCCTAATCTGTTGTTTTCTTTTGTTTCTCTGGTGAAGCTTGCCATCACAGACTCTAGTTTTTCTATTCTGCACATTATTTTTTGCTGTGTAGGTCATAAATTCTGCTCTCATCATTCCCATTTCTCATTTAATCCACTCTAGATCAGCATATTTTGGTTTCATGTTCTCACATTCCACAGGGTCCTCTGCCTTATGAAATATTGGGTCTTTTTCTTTGTTTTGTAGCATTTTTCATGGATGCCTGAACTCAGTTACTAGATCCAGAGGCCATATTTCCTTCTGTTGTTAATGCTTTTCTTATTTATTTATCTATACATTCAAGTTTTTGACCTTTCTTCTTCCTGAGAACTTTGGTAATTTCAGTATTTTTCCTGGCCTCTATGACTTCCTCCCCTCTGATGATGGTGGCTTCCTTGGGAACTGGATCTCAAAATGTCTCAGCACCCTCCCACACTGGGCAATTCACAATTCACCAGTCAAAGCCTCTGCCTCACGTGGTTTGTGGTTGGACAGAATTGGCCTCAGTTGGATGCTAATCTCTTTCCCTCAGGCTTAGTGGAGTACTATATAATCTCCCACCTCAACACACACACGCACACGTGTCCAGTCCTGCCCCCTCTGTTTCTCAGTTCTCTGACCTAGCACCAGCAGTTCAGAGCTGCAGCACTGGTGCCTTGGGGTTTTCTGGTCATGTTGGCTAACTGTCATGGCTCAGACTTCTAAAGCCCACAGGATCTCCATGGGCACTATACCAGGGTATATGGTTGAGTTTTGTTATAAGCCCCATTGAAGATAATGTAGGAGGTGACAGAAGGGTGCTAAGTGAACTCAGGGACAGTGAGCATCAGTTCCTGCGTGTAGGCCTTTTTAACCTTTTGAATTCTAGGCATTCTAGATCATGGAGAGAGCTGAACTTATTTTATCTTTGGTACATGATTTCTGTTTTGGAAAGGTTTGAGAGAGCATGGAAATCAGAGAAAATATCTAGTCCACCATCTCTCACATGTTATTATTTTTCTTGGTTTTCGTTTCCAATCTTAAGTGAATGAGTATCTGGAGACTGAATCCAATAGAGATGGCTTTGTGAGCTTCAAAAGATCAGAAGAGCCATCAGACATGATTCCACAACTGAAATAAGTTGCAAAAATCACCAGTGCTGGGACTAGAAGTGGTTGAGTCAGGAGAGGAGTCAGCACTGGGGAGCAACCTGCTTACCTCAGCCCAGCAATGGATCAACCTGCCAGCTGAGACACCTACCATGTTCTGCAAAATCAGTGGGAGTGATGGTTCATCTCATACATCCCAACCATAAATGAACTTGATGGGGACCTCACAAGTAGAGAAAAGAACTTCAGGGTTAGGAGTCTCAAGGTACTCCTTGGTGCCATGTGTTCCCTACATGTGTTCCTCAGTAACATTATGCTTCAAGTTTGAACCCACTCTCCCTAGGGACCAGGTCAACAGAAGGGAGAGTGTATCCCCATTTTGGGAGATGTTTTTGTAACTTCTGTCCTTGCTAAACTTTCTCAGTAAACATCCTTTTTAAAAAAAATTAACTGATGCCAATTGGTTGATATTGGAAAGGGTAGCAATCTAGATGGTGGTTTATGAGTGATAGTATTAGAAAGCCCAACCCCTCAAGAACCTCAAGGAAGGAAATAGTCAGCCTTTTGCTGGGGATCCAACCAGCTTGTGCAAGATATAGTAGAGTGAGCCCAGAGGGAGTGCTCCATGCAAAAATGAATATAAGGTAACTGTGGTAGAAAAGATATACATTTGCCAAAATAACCTCCCTAAAGCACAGATCTGACCATGTCATTCCCCTGCTCAAAAATCTTCAGTGGTTCCCTAGAACCTTTTTAATAAATTTCAAACTCTTCAGCCAAGAATTTGAGGCACTCCACTTCTGATGCCAACCTACTTTTGCAGCTTTATTTCATGTTACTACCCTTCACACACTTTATGTTGTACCCAAATCTGTCTAAGATTTCATCTTCTTTCAATGTCCTTAAAATCTTAGTTAGTTGATGAGAGTTCCCTGTCTATCCATATCAGGCTCATTAGAGAGTTCTCTCTCTTCTCCCTTTTGCACGTGTCTCCAAAACGATATTCTTGAGAGTTTCCTTCCCATCCTTGTTGCACTAACCTACTTCACCAAATAGTAGGATTCTGTATCTTACTTCTCCTTTCTCTGGGACTCTTTGAAATTTCTCCCCAAATCTAGGGTTCATATTAGACAATGTCCAGCTTTCTTTGCTTTCATTGTCATGAATGCTATGATATCATGGTTGCCAAATTTCTCATTGTTTCTACACAGGCAAACAGTCCTTCCTTGTCTGTCAGAACAGATTATAAATTCTCTTTGTCACTTCCTCTGCTGTTGGAAAAATAGAATTATCTGTGATGGGGTGGGATGGGGTGGGAGTACATGTGTATAGTATGACTTGCTGGCTACCACAAATATGTTGGTAAATATTTAACAACTCTCTAAAAATGCATAATATACTTTTAAATTTAATCTGCGGTAATATTTTTCTCTATCACTTTCTTAAGTCTAAGCAATCAATAAACAACAAATCAAGCCCTGATTTGTGCCATTTGCAAATTCCAAAGTGTAAATGTTCACTCTGAAAATTTAATAACTGGCTCTCATGAACCTCTATGAGCTGACTCCAGTATATCCCTGTACGATATGTGACAGCAGCAGTAACACCTTAAACCAACTCATACACTACCTTTCTTAAGTCATAGGAAGACAAGGTGTCATTTACAATGCTAGGGAGAGTAGTTTATAATTTGTCAGAAATGTGCTGCTAGGTTCAAGTCACTAGCCCACTGGTGTCATCAAAGATCTTCTGTCATACATGAAAGATTATTATGTGTAAAAGCCTCCTACCCCAACCAAGTTATGTAGCTTCACATCTGTCTGGACAAGATAGAAAAGTGTAGGAAAATTTATGACTCGGGCCCACTTCAAGTCTAAGGAATTTCCTAGCTTAGTCTTGCCTTTCTACATTGCCATTACACAAGTAAGTGACTTTTACTGGAATCGTGTTTATTAGACATAGGAAAGAATGCAAAGAAAACTTTTTAAGTATTCCTCTCCTGGAACACTTCACCCAGTCATCTCCTAATACTTTATCTCTTACCTACAGGATGCAGAAAGGGAGGCCCTCAGAGGCCTATGTGGTACTACTGTACAGGGCCAGCCAGACACAAGGTCCTGAACAGGGACAGTGAATCCAATGAAGCAGGAGGGCAGTGCCTTGGAGCACATGGGTCTCCTGACCTCACCAGCTGATGAAGCTGTGCAGCAGCCAAGGACAATCTAATTCTGTTTTGTCTTGGTCTCTGCCTGCTGCTTCATTTTCCATCCATAGTACTTTAGTCTTTTTTTTTAAGTGTTATATTTAATAGTATTCTATTTTTTCAGATTACATGTAAAGATAATTTGCAACATTACTTTTCTGAAGGATTTCCAAATTTTTCTCCCTCCCTCTCTCCATTCCCCCCTCTCCAAGAGGGAGAACAATCTGATATGGGTTATGCATGTACAATCGTGCAAAACATATTTCTACATTAATCATGTTGTGAAAGAAGAAACAGAACAAAAGGAAAATTTAAAAAACAACAAAAAATTGAAAATCGTCTGCTTTGATCTGCATTCTGACTCCATCAATTCTTTGTCTGGATGTGGATAGCATTTTCCATCATGAGTCTTTTGAAAATGTCTTGGAACCTTGTACTGCTGAGAAGAGCTAAGCCAATCATAGTTGATCAATGCAAATGTAACTGTTACTAAATACAGTGTTCTCCTGGTTCTGCTCATTTCACTCAGCATCAGTTCAAGTAAGTCTTCTCAGATTTTTCTGAAATTTGCCTTTTCTTATAGCACAATAGTATTCCGTTACATTCATATACCATAACTTGTTTAGCCATTCCCCAATTGATGGACATCCCCTCAAATTTCAATTCTTTGCCACAACGAAAAGGATTGCCATAAATATTTTTGTACATGTAGGTTCTTTTCCCTTTTTTATGATCTCTTTGGGATACAGACTTAATAGTGGTGTTGCTGAATCAAAGGGAATGCTTTGGGCATAGTTCCAAATTGCTCTCTAGAATGATTGGATCAGTTAACAACTCCACCAACAATGTATTACAGTGCTTTAGTCTTGTCTCTGTGCCAAGGTCTTGTCCCAGTGCTTTCAGCTCAGACTTCAGTTGTCACCTGAAGCAACAGTAAATAGTGACCAGCAACAGCCACATGCCCACTCCTTCTCCCCTCCACAATTCTTCCTTTCTGTTCCCAGAATCTGAATCAAATGGCTAACCTGAGATCTTTCTCAAGGGCAAAGGAAGGAAAAAGCCAAGGGGAAGAACTTACCTGCACATCCATATTTAAAGCCCCAACACAAACCCCCCAATCTCTCATGCACTTTTCCTTCTGTCCCAACTATATTCAGGCAGTCCCTCTTCCAATGCCTCATTAACTCAGTTTCCCCTTTTGAAACACTTGAGGTCCCTCAGGCTTTCACAGAGATGAAATACATCTCAGATACCTGCTATATGCCATCAAGGAAAGTCATTAATTTATCAGCTGCTTTGCTTTTCATAGAGTTAGCTCTTTACCAGATGAATGAATAGTTAAAAGCTCTCATCACCATACTTCATATGTCAATGTCAGGTTCATGATCTATTTCCCTGAGCTCCTCTAATTCCTCCCTCTGTCCAGACAATCTATAGTATACAACTCAGACCCCATAATATCACCTTTGGTTTTCCCTCTTGATCTTTTCATCAAGCTTCCCCATCTAGTTCCCATTTCAGATCACTGGATGCCCTCATATACTTGTGTGTGTATGCACATACTTATTTTTTTAAAAAATATACAATTCTGTTTCTTTTGAATGGCATGCCCTTTTAGGACCATATTTCAGTAACAAGTTCCCACCAAGTCTCAGAGATTTCTATGAGATCAAGTTGTCTCCTTGCATAAAGATCTCTAATTCATCTAGTTTATCACCCATGTCCTTGGTGCATTTCTATACAGAACACCTGAAGCTATGGGCTTTATTGTGGGCTCTCCTCAGACAGGCAACTGGTACTTATTAAGCATTTACTGTATACCAGGCACTGTGCCAGATCTGGGGTTTCAAAGAAAGACAAAAACAACCCCTTCTCTCAAGGAGTTGACTTGATCGGATTTACAAGACTTCAGGCAAAATAATTCCTAGTATTTCCCTGATCACTTGGCTATATGACCCTGTGAGATGGTCCAATGGAAAAACTATTGGGCTTGAAATTCAAATCCTGGTTCCCTCACTTACTAGCTGAAAGACCTTAGGCAAGTCACCTAACTCACAGAATATCAGATTTTGCATGAATCATGGAGGTCATTCAATCCAACCCAAAATCTCTTCTATAAAATTCCCTATAAATCACCCAAACTCTGTTTGAAAACTTCCACTCACAGGAAAAATGAAAATGAAGATGAAGATATTAATATTTGCACTATCTATTTCTCAGGATTGTTATGAAGAAGGTGCTTTGTAAACCTTGAAACTCCATGGAAATGTTCAGTGTCAGAGTGGGTGGGGTACAGACCAGCTGTACAGCCCATAATGGAGAGGAAGTGAGAAAGGAAGAAAGAGGGAAGTTGGCGTGTGGTTGCCCACAAAACATCCTACAAGTTAGTCCTAGGGGAGGCAGGACCACAGGTTTGTAACAGAGTTCAGGGCTGTACAAGATTCAAGTCTTATCTGGAAGGGACTTCTCAAAAAAGTCATAAGTGACCCTTCTTTTCTTAAGCTTAAGCCTAAAAAGATGATGGAAAGAAGGAATTAAATATAATTCAGAACACTTTTATTTAAGGATGTAAAGAAGACACTATGCTGGGGGTACAAAGATGAAACCCAAACTTTAATTATCCTCAAGGAGTTGGTGGATATTCTAGAAGAGGCAGATTCAGCATGTACTCAGATAATAAGATGGGAGTGTATTTAGGTGATTTGGGGACTAATTGAAGACTTTGTGGTTCTGCCAAGGTTATGCTCATCCACACTAGGCTCATTTCCCTACTTTCAGCAAACAGAAAAGCTGGCTATCACTTAACTAATTAAGGAGTACAGATTATATTTTGGACACCAAGTGGTGCTACCATAATTCTACAATTCCATTGGCTTCATTAAGGAGTATTTGGTGTCCATGGATTGGCTGTCCCAATGGCTGCACTATCTCCACTCATCACCAGAGAGTGCTTGTCTACAAACTTTTAGACTACTTCTCTAAAGTTTTTTAGGTTGGGTGGGGTGGAGGATTAGGGCATTGCTGGTAGACCTCATCCAATTTTGATCTGGAGGAATGAAAATAGAATACCATTATGAAATGTTAAAATGATGGAAGCTTTGCTTTGCCTCATCTTGACCTCTTGTCCAGGAGATTATCTTCAATTTAACCAACTCAATATTTCATATCATTTCACAGTCAATTCACACTGTATCCACACACATTTTTATTGTACAATGAAGATGAATAAGGTCCTTGTTAAGAGATATTCCACAAAGTGCTTAATCAAATCATCAGTCACCTCTACCTATCCTGCCAGTCCTTCCAATCATTTTCTGAAGTTTGATTCCTTCTCCCAATCCCCATCCCTTTTCTATAGGTGGTTAAAGGGTTGAGGCAAGATTCTTGGATTTTTCAGAGGTTGGGGATTTCAATCAACCCTGCAGACAAATGTTGTGGGAAGGGAGAATTAATCCTCCCTCATTCTCACCAGTTGATATCCCACTGAGAGCTTCATCCAGGTCTCCCAGAATCTGTCTAGACTCTGTCTCAGATCTTCCTCTGTCCCACTGAAGGCTTTATCAGTGGTGCCTAGACAGATCAGTGGGAGGACAGGGATCACTCACTTTGTGTAGGAATCGTAGCCCACAGAACATACACCTCTAACTAGAGGGTCCTTACAAGTAGAGATTATTTCCTTTTTTTGTATCCCAGTACCTTGTCACAGTGTCTTACATATAATAAATATTTGTTGATTGATTTCTCTTCCTGTACCCTAAAAGCCATGGAAGAAAATCTTTTCAAGGGCAAAGAAAATGGGGTAAATATAAGAAAATGAGTAAATATTTAAAAAATGAGTAAATTTAAGCCCCTACACATTCCCTATTTTTCCTAGGGTCTCACTGATCTCTAAACCCCAGTCATGGCATGAGGAATGCTCCATCCTCCCCACCCACACCCACCTCCACACACACACACCTGAATGCTGTGCAAATATTGGATTAAGCCTCCCAAAGAAGAGATGAGAAAATGTAGCTCCCTTCTTTTTCTGTAGAGATGAGAGACTATGAGTATGAACAACACATATACTATCAGACTGGGTTCATACGTTGGTTAGTTTTCCTGAACTATTTTTTTCTTTTGTTTTAAAAAATTCCTTGTTCTAAGAGGAGGCACTTTAATGGAGGAAGGATGTTTTGGACATGAAGGCAATGAAAAAAGATTAATTAAAATTTGAAAAAAATTGTTCCGAAGCAAAAGAAAGATATAGGCAAAAATCTCCCAGGATATCTGAGAAAAGAGTGTTAATGGGAAATCAAGGAAGGCTTCGTAGAGGAGACAATGGTATCTGAGATGAATCTGGAAAGAAAATTAGGCAGAAAGGAGAAGGGAATGCATGGGGAGCAGTTTGCACAAATGAAGAGAGATAGGCGATAGGATGCTGAGATAGAAGGTGTGGACAGCCCCATTGAGAGCTCTCTTAATTTTACCAAGTTAAAAGATCAGGCTTTGGTTCTGCCTTTAAAGAGAGATGTAGCTAGAATTTTTTTAATTTAATTTTTTTTTACAGTTAACAAGTATTTATTTTCTCTTTGTCCTGCCTCTTCCCCAATTTGGGGGAAAAATTCTAGTAACAAATATGCATAGTCAAGCAAAGCAAATCCCCACATTGGCCATGTAGATCTCGCTCCATATCATGGGTCCCTCACATTTCTGCTAGAGGATAGGTAGTAGAATAACTAAAATGAAATTGTTTTACATGATTGCATGTGTATAACATAACTGATTGCTTACCATCTCAAGGAGGGGGGAGGCAATAGAAGGAGGGATAGAATTTAGAACTTAAAAACTTAAAAAAAATAATGTTTAAAATTGTTTTTTACATGTAATTGGAGGATAATAAAATATTTATTTTTAATTATTTTATTTGTTTTCAGTTTTCTACAATCACTTCCATGTATCTTAGATTTTTCCCCTTCTTTCCCCCTCCTTTCTCCCTCCCTCCCCACTCTCTCTCCAAGAGGGAGTGCAATCTTATATAGGTTCTACACGTGTGTTTGTCCTTCGTTGCCAAAGAAGACCATGCCAGCAGAGAAATGATGACATGACTTGTACTTGACTTTGTGTTGAGTGAGGGAGGGCTGTGCAGGTCACCAGCCTCACTTCTCCAGAGCCATCTGAATCCAGTGACCAGATATTCATCAGGATGACTGGAGATGACCCAGGATGAGGCAATTGGGTTTAAGTGACTTGCCCAAGGTCACACAGCTAGTGAGTGTCAAGTGTCTGAGGTGAGATTTGAACTCAGGTCCTCCTGACTCCTGCACTGGTGCTCTATCCACTGCACCACCTAACTGCCGCAGGTTCTACACATACACTCCTATTAAATACATTTTCACCTTAGTCATGGTGCATAGAAGAGTTAAAATGAATGGGCGAAACTCTAAAACAAAACAAAACATAACACAACACAAGAGAAAATGATCTGCTTCATTCTGCAATCCAGTTCCATAGCTCTTTCTCTGGATGTAGAAGGTGTTTTGCCTCAAGAGTCCATTGGGAATTTTTTTTTTTTCATTTTTAACACAGTTCATATCACATAACACAATTCCAACTTTTGGTCAGGTGACATTTCTTTTAAAGCATTTACAATATAGACCACAAACATATTTTTTTAATGTTAACCAACTGAGACACAAATAATAACTGTGTATGCTAACTTCATAAGCCCTTGACCTAATTGTCTCCACACTATTACTAAGAATTAAAGGACCCTAACTTATTGTTATTGGTCTAAAGTCCTAAGCCTAATAGCTTAATTTTACACTTGACCTCGGATGTTCCCCTACCATCAATCTATAATTTAATAGATCTGGTATTAAGCTTACTAACCTTACAAACCTGACTATAGAAAATTGTTACTAAGAATAGGGACATTGCATGGAAACAATATCTCCCCATCTTCATGTCAGTTCCAGGCAGGAGTAGATTGTCAACTTGCGTTCAGTGAGGTTTAGAGACTGCCAGGTGTCAGTGGAGAAATTCAGTCAGGAGAATCCTACCTCAGCCCAGGCTGAACAGCTGCTCTCCCACCGTTCCCATGAGATCACCTTTTTCAGTTCATACCAGCATCTCACAGGTTTACTGGCATCATGGATTGGAGGCTTAGACCGCCTCTGTTGCTATCCATACCTGGAGTTAGACTCAGAAGAACAGTCACTTAATAGTCCCATAGCATTTTAAAATAGCAAGTTCCAATAGCCAGCTTTCAGATATGACTATAATTTCATATTGGCTAAGGAACATCTTTTGAGGCAAGTCGTAAGTGGCTTACATGCCTTTCTATACCTGTTCTAGTTCCTGCTTAAATAACAATAGTAAAATCAAATTTACCATTAAAACCTTAACTTTTCTATCAATGTCAAATTTTACCCAAAGTTACCTGCCTCTAGGAGATTTAGACTAAAATTCACTTTCCCTAACTAAAGATATTTCTGATTTATACTCAGTAATTAATTCAGTCAATTGTTTTAATACTAATTGCTTTTACATCACATTGTAACATGTCCAATTTTTCTCCCCATCTCTCCTCTCCCCCACCTCCTAATAACCTTGCATTCTGATTACCCCTTCCCTCAATGAGCCCTCCCTTCTATCACACCCCACCCTTCCCTTATCCCCATCTTCTCTCTTTTCTTGTAGGGCAAGATAAATTTCTATACCCCCCACCTGTGTTTCTTATTTCCTGGTTATATGCAATAATAATTCTCAACATTTGTTTCTAATACTTTGAATTCCACCTTCTTTCCCTCCCTCCTTCCCTACCCATCGCCACTGAGAAGGCAAGCAATTCAATGCAGCCTAAATATATGTTGTTTTGCAAAAGATTTCCATAATAATCATGTTGTATAATACTAACTATATTACCCTCTATCCTACTCTATCTCCCCCTATTTTTTTATTCCCTCATTTGACTTTGTCCCTTCCCAAAAGTGTTTATTTCTAGTTACTCCCTTCTCCCATTTGCCCTCTCTTCTATCATTCCCCTCATCCCACTTGTCACCTCCTTCCCTACTTTCCTATAGTATAAGATAAATTTTCATACCAAATTTAGTGAGCATGTTATTCCCTTCGTACACCATATGTGGAGAGAGTAGTTTCACTTTTCCCCTCTCCCCTTCTCCCTTTTCTCCTCCATTGAACAAGATTTTTCTTTGTCTCTTTTATGAGTTATAGCCTGCCCCATTCCATTTCTCCCTTTCTCCTCCCAGTATTTTCATCCCTCATCCTTCAATTTTTATTTTATGTATTTTTTTTGTGGATATCATCTCTTCTGATTCAACACAGCCTGTACTCTTTGTCTATGTGTGTGTGTGTGTGTGCATGTGTGTGTGTGTATGTACAATCCCTCCACCTACCCAAATACTGAGAAAAGTCTCAAGAGTTATAAATATTTTTTTTCCGTGTAGGAATATAAACAGTTCAGCTTTAGAAAGTCTTTTATGATTTCTCTTTCCTGTTTACCTTTTGAAGCTTCTCTTGATTCTTGTGTTTGAAAGTCAAATTTTCTATACAGTTCTGGTCTTTTCAACATGAATGCTTGAAAGTCTTCTATATCATTGAATGACTATTTATTCCCTTGAAGTATTATACTCAGTTGTGCTGGGTAGGTGATTCTTGGTTTTAATCCCAGTTTCTTTGACTTCTGGAATGTCCTATTCCAAGCCCTTCGATCCCTTAATGTAGAAGCTGCCAGATCCTGTATTATCCTGATTGCATTTCCACAGTCCTCAAATTGTTTCTTTCTACCTGCTTGTAGCATTTTCTCCTTGACCTTGGAACTCTGAAATTTGGCCATAATATTCCTAAGACTTTCTCTTTTCAGGTCTCTTTCAGGAGGTGATCAGTGGATTCTTTCAACATTTATTTTGCCCTCTGGTTCTAGAATATCAGGACAGTTTTCCTCAATAATTTCATGGAAGATAATGTCTAGGCTCTTTTTTTGATTATGGCTTTCAGGTAGTCCCATAATTTTTAAATTGTCTCTCCTGCATCTATTTTCCTGGTCAGTTGTTTTTCCAATGAGATGTTTCATATTATCTTCTATTTTTTCAAACTTTTGGTTTTGTTTTTTAACTGCTTGGTTTATCTCATAGTCATTTATTTCCCTGAACTCAATTCTCTCTTTCAGAGAACTATTTTGTTCAGTGAGCTTTTAAACTTTCTCCTCCATTTGGCTAATTCTGCTTTTTAATGCCTCCTTCTCCTCATTGCCCTTTTGGATCTCTTTTTCCGATTGAGTTAGCCTCTTTTTAAAGGTGTTATTTTCCTCAGCATTTTTTTGGTTCTCCTTCAGCAAGCTGCTAACTCGCTTTTCAAGCTCTTCTATTGCCTGAGCTCAGTTTAAGTTCATTTTGGAGGCCCTGGAGGCAGGGGTCTTAACTTCCTGTGACAGTGAGCCTTGTTCTTCCTCATCTGAAAGGATGGGAGGAGACACCTATTCACCAAGAAAGTAACCTTCTATTGTCTTATTTTTTTCCCTTTTTTGAGCATTTTGCCAGCCAGTTACTTGACTTCTGAATCCTTTGTCAAGAGATTAGACTCAGTTGCTCAGTTCCCCTGGGCTTTGGGTGGGTGTGGGCAGTCACTCAGGTCTGGGGTTTAGATCACCTACTCCCTACCACCAGAAGCTTTAAGTTGAGCTGTCTGAACAATGGATCCAGGTTGCTTCCTGGCCTCCTAGCTGCCTACAGTCTGCTGCCTCGGCCTCTACCATCACCTGGGGCTATTGCTGGAGAAACCCCATTCCCTCTCACCCAGCTGGGAAAACCCTCCCCCATTGACCTTTGGAGCTTTCTTTGTTGCTTGTGGGTTGAGGTATCTGGGACCTTCCCTGCTAGGAACTCTGCCAGGAGGTCTGTTCAGGTCTTGTTCCTCCCAGGGCCACATGGCCAGGGCTGTACTCTGCTCTGCTCAGCGTCCCGTGAGACAGACCTTTCCTGTTGGCCTTCTGGGTTACCTTTGGCTGGAAATCTCTTTTGCTCTGTTGTTCTGTGGTTTCTGCTGCTCTAGACTTTGTTGAGAGTCATTTTTACAGGTAGTTTGTGGGCTGTGGGGGAAGTTCTAGAGTATATGCATCTTTCTACTCTGCCATATTGGATCTGCCCCCTGGGAATTTTTTAGATCCTTGCATTGCTGTGAAAGACTAAGTCTACCAGAAAAATTCCTCACACGCTGTGGTTGTTGCTGTGTAAAAAGTTCTCCTGGTTTTGCTCCTTTCACTCAGCATCAGTTCATATAAATCCTTTCAGACCTCTCTGAAGTTTTCCTGTTCACCATTTCTTATAGCACAATAGTATTCCATTACATTCATATACCACAACTCCTCAATTGATGGGCATTCCCTTGATTTCCAGTTTTTGGCCACCACAAAGAGAGTTGTTATAAATATTTTTGTACATATGGGACCATTTCTTATTTTTATGATCTCTTTGGGATACAGCCCTAGAAGTGATATTGCTGGGTTAAAAGGTGTGCACATTTTTGTAACCCTTTGGTCATAGTTCCAAATTGCTCTTCAGAATGGTTGAATCAGGGGGCAAAAAAATACCTGTAAAGAAAGACTCTAAACAAATTCTAGAGCAACAAAAGCCACAGAATGACAGTGGAGGATATTTCCAGCCCAGGGTGACTTGGAAGGCTGACAGGAAAGGTCTGTTGCACAGGACGTAGAGCAGAGCCCAGCCCAGCCTTGGCTGTGTGGTGCCAGGAGAAGCAGGACCTGAGCAGACCAGGACAAAATCCCCACCACCAACAGCAGTAGTTCACAGATCCCTTAACCCACAGGCACCAAAGGTCAGTGAGAGGGCTTTTTCAACCAGAGCAAGAAGGGAGCAGGGTCCTCCCCTAGCTCCAACCCCAGGTGATGAAGGCGGCTACAGTGGTAGCCAGGGTCCAGTGTTGGAGTGGCTCAACATAAAGTCCCTGGGGCAACTGAGCAAATGATCTGAACCTCAGCCCTGAGTGGCTGCCCCACCCCTGCCTAAAGCCCCTGGAGGAATTGAGCAGTTGATCTGAATCTCAACCAGGATCCAGGCCAGGGAGTAAACACCTCTCCCTTGATTGTGCCACCTTGGAGGAACTGAGATCTTACAGGTTCCCAGAACATACCCTACTCTTGACAAAGAACCAAAAGTCAAGTAAGTGGTTGGGAAAATGCCCAAAAAAGGGGAAAAAATAAGACTATAGAAGGTCACTTTCTTGGTGAACAGGTATTCTCTCCCATTCTTTTGGATGAGGAAGAACAATGTTTATCATCAGGGGAAGACATAAAAGTCAAGGCTTCTGTATCCAAAACCTCCAAATTAAATATGCGATGGTCCCAGGCCATGGAAGAACTCAAAAAGGACTTTGAAAATCAAGTAAGAGAGGTGGAGGAAAAATTGGGAAGAGCAATGAGGGTGATACAAGAAAATCATGAAAAATGAGTCAACAGCTTGCTAAAGGAGACCCAAAAAAATGCTGAAGAAAATAACACCTTTAAAAATAGACTAACTTAATTGGCAAAAGAAGTCCAAAAAGCCAATGAGGAAAAGAATGCTTTAAAAAGCAGAATTAGCCAAATGGAAAAGGAGGTTCAAAAGTTCACTGAAGAAAATAGTTCTTTAAAAATTAGAATGGAACAGATTTTATGACTATTGACTTTATCAGAATGGTTGGATCAGCTCACAGTTCCACCAACACTGAATTAGTGTTCCAATTCTCCCACATCTTTTCCAACATTTATCATCTTCCTGTTTTGTCATGTTAGCCAATTTGATAGGTGTGATGTGGTATCTTAGAGTTGTTTTGATTTGCATCTCTCTAATCAATAGTGATTTAGAACATTTTTTCATATAACTATAGATAGGTTTAATTTCTTTCTCTGAAAACTGCCTGTTCATATCCTTTGACCATTTATCAATTGGGAAATAATTTGTATTCTTGTAAATTTGACTCGGTTCTCTATACATTTTAGAAATGAGACCTTTTTCACAATGAGGCCTTTTTTTAAAAAAAGATAGGTAGCATGCTTCAACATTGGTTCTCTGAAATTGTGGTTGGTCATCATGTTGATCAGAGTTCTTAAATCTTTCAAAGTTGTTTGTCTTCACAATGCTGTTTTAGTATAAATTGTTCTGCTGGTTCTGTTCATTTCCCTCTGAATCAGTTTATATAAGTTTTCCCAGGTTTCTCTGAAGCCATCTCTTTTGAAATTTCTTGCAGTATATTACATTACATTACATTATATTATTATATTACATTACATTATATTATTATATTATATTACATTATATTATTACATTACATTACATATATTATTACATATCATTACATATCATTTGTTCAGTCATTCCCCAATTGAGGAGCATCCCTCATTTGCTATTCCTTTGCCAATTAAAAAAAGCTGCTATAATTTCTTTACCTTTGATCTCTTTGAAGTATAGTCCTAACATTAGAACAGCTGGAATCAGGGGCATTCACTGTATTATTGGGGCAAAGAATGCTACAAAGTATTTACCAAGTTCACTTCTGAACGCAGTATGGTCAATGGACAGTCACTCCCTTGTAAGTAAGATCCAGGGATCTTGATTTTAGGGTCAATCTAATACTAGGCTGTGTCCCAATTGCTTCCCGGGGCTTCTCCAAGGGATGTACTGGAAGACTAGGCCTGATTATCTGCAGACTATGGCATGGTCTCCAGTTCTTTTTATTATCATTATTATTATTATATTTTATTTTGGACTCCAGCTCTTGGACTTCTAGTGGATCCCTTAACCTTTAGAGACTATTCTATTCCATTTCCAATACTGCTTCTCCTAAGGCAGGAAAACAGAAATTGGATCAACATGAAGCCATATGTTCACTGACCATATGTTGACCCAGAGAGTAAACTATTAGCACTCTCTCTCTCTCTCTCTCTCAGAAAAGAGGGAGAGATCCTCACTTTGGCTGGTTGGTATGTTTGAATGCAAACCCAGTTCTGGCTCATCAGTCTTTCAAAAACCCATTTCTACACTGGATGATTAGCTAATCTGAAACAGTCATAGAATGCCTATGCATTCTCTGAATTAGAGATCAGGGTTCCTCCATTCTACATCATCAAGTACTTCTAGAGGCAGACTCAGACTCCCCAAAGATATATGTTCCCAGGGCTAATCTCTCACTGGTCAGCCCCTGTTACAATATTTTAAAAATTGATTAGTCTTTCATTTTCTAGGCCAGTAGTTTCTAATCTTTTTTGCTCTGTAAATCCCTTTCAATAACAAAAAATGTGTTATGAATTCCTACAATAATTTAATATGCTATTAGTGATGTATTTTGATTTATTCATTAAATGCTTACAATAATTACAATAATCACTTTTGCTAGAAAAAACTACAAATTAAAATTTATATTTTATGTTTATAAAATATTAAATTTTGCTTTACCCACAGTTATGAAAATTAAACATAAAATTAATTATAAAATTGGCAGCTAAGTGGCACAGTGTATAGAACACTGGACCTGGAGTCAGGAAGATCTGATGTCAAATAAAGCCTCGGACACTTATTAGCTGTGTGACCTCGGGCAAGTCACTTAACCCTGTTTCCAGGGTTTCAGTTCCCTCATCTATAAAATGAGCTGGAGAAGGAAATGGTAAACCACTCCAGTATCTTTGCCAAAAAAACCCCAGATGGGGTCACAAAGAGTTGGATATGACTGAAATGATTGAACAACAATAATAAAAATATTATAAAATAATTACAAATATTTTATATGGGACATACTATAGGAATTAAAAGAAGTAATCTAGGAAGACCTCATATACAAATCATTATCTGGAAGACTTCATATTGAATTCTTTATTTTATATATTTTGTTGACTATAATAACATTTTAATTAAATAAGTTAAAAACTTAGAAAATGTTCAGCATCACCTAATAGTTCTATACATACCTAATTTTGATGTTGAATTTATTTTTAACAAAAGCTTACCATATATAACTCAACAAAGAAACAGTTTTAAATCAGATTCCCCGCTGAATTTGTTTCTGTATTTTGATTTAAAACAAGAAAAATTAAAATGCTTGTTCATATAAATATGTGATAAAAGATGGTAGAATTTTATAAACTCTCTTGCTGAGAGATAAAAGTTCATTTTTCATTGTTAGCCAATTAACCAGTGAAAAAGAATGGCTAATTATGATGTAAATCATTTACTTTTCTAATGACTAATGTCAAGTGCTGTATTAAATGATAAATGTACTTAAAGTTCAATTGCATATATTGTTTCATTTTTTAACAATGTTTATATATAGCCTAATCTTTGTAAGAAAAGGATCTCTTCAGATATGATTCATTATCTTTCTCCCTAAACCATCCACACTTTCTACCTTCCCTATTACTGCAGAGGGCAGCACCATCCTCCTAGTCCCCAGGGGCCCCAACCTAAGAGGTATCCTGTATTCCTCACTATCTCTCACCCTCTAAGATGTTGCCAAGGTTTGTCAATTTCACCTTTTCAACGTCTCTCAGAAATGCCCTCTTCTTTCTTCTGATACTGCCTCCCACTCCTGGTGTAGGCTCTCGTCACCTGACACCTGGACTATTGGCTCCTGTTGGAGGAAGCCTGTATGCCTCAAGTCTTTCCCCACTCCAATGCATTCTCCATTCAGCCATCAAAGAGATTTACCTAAAGCACAGGTCCAACCACGTCACTGAGTTCAACCAAGACTGTCCAACTCAACAAACTCCAGTGACTTCCTATCATCTCCAGGATCAAATCTAAAATACTCTGTTTGGCATTCAGAGCTTTTCATAACTTAATCCCCTCCTACCTTTCCAATCTTCTCACATCTTACCCTCTGCCACACACTCTTTTATCCAATGACCCTAGCCTCCTTGCTGTTCCACAAACAAAATACTCCATCTGTGAGCTCTGGGTATTGTCTTTGGCAATCTCCTCTGCCTGGAATGCTCTCCCTCCTTATCTCCACCTACCAACCTCCCTGGCTTCCTTTAAGTCCCAACTAAAATCCCATCTTCCACAAGAAACCTTTCCCTAATTCAACTGCCTTCCCTGTTTTCATTATCTCCTATTTATCCTGTATGAAGCTTGTTTGGGCAGCTAGGTGGTACAATGGATAGAGGACCAGATCTGGAAATCAGGAAGACTCATCTTCCTGAATTCAAATCCAGCCTCAGACACTTACTAGCTATGTGACCCTGTACAAGTCACTTAACCCTGTTTGCCTCAGTTTCCTCATCTATAAAGTGAGCTAAAGAAGGAAATCTCAAACCACTCCGGTATCTTGGCCAAGAAAACCCCAAATGGGATCACAGAGAATTGAACAGGACTGAAACGACTGAATTACACCAAAAGCCAAATAACTGGTTTGTATATATTTGTTAGTTTGTGGTCTCCCCCAACAGACTGTAAACTCCTTGAGGACAGGGACTGTCTTCTGCTTTTTTTTGTATCTCAGCACTTTAGCATAGTGCCTAGAACAAAGTAGACACTTAATAAATGTCTGTTGACTGACTCTCTCCTCTTCTACCATTAGCACACCAGCTATACTTTCACAAAAATCTCTAAAGAATGACTAACTAGTATTACCAGTGCATTTGAAAATCAGCCAGATAAAAGAATAGTAATATAAGCAAAAGATCATGTTTTCTTAATTTTTTATCATTTATTTTTAACATTCTTTTCAGATTTTGAGTTCCAAATTCTCTCCCTTCCTCTCATCCCTCCTCTACCCACTGAGAAGGCACACAATGTGTCAATTACATATGTGAAATCATGTAAAATATATTTTCATATGAGCCATGTCGCAAAAAGACAAAAAAATAAGAAAGTGAGAAAACCATACTTCAATCTGCACTCAGAGTTCACTAGTTCTCTTTCTAGAGGTGAATACTATTTTTTAATAATGACTCTTTCGGAATTGTCTTGAATCATTGTATTGATCAGAGGAGCCAAGTCTTTCACAGCTGATTATCATTACAACATTGCTGTTACTATGCACAGTGATTTTCTGCTTCTGCTCACTTCTCTTTGCATCAGTTCATACAAGTCTTTCCAGACTTGAGAAATACAAATTAAAACAACTCTGAGATATGACATCACACCTATCAGAATTGACAAATGCTGAAGGGGATGAAGGTAAATAGGTAGTAGAGTTGTGAACTGGTCTAATCATTCTGCAGAACAATTTGGCACTATACCCAAAGCACTATAAAACTGTCCTGTGGGACTCAAGACAAAAACATGCTATTCACATCCAGAGAAAGAATTGTTGGAGTCGGAATGAAGATCAAAGCTTACTATTTTCACTTTCTTGTGTATTTGTTCTTTTAGTCAATTTCTTCTTTCACAACCTGATATGGAAATATGTTTTACATGATTGCACATATATAACCTATCTAAAATTTCTTACCATCTTAAGGAGGAGGGAGGTGAGGGAAGGAGGGAGAAAATTTAGAACCTCAAAAAATTTTTAAATGCATGTTAAAATGTCTTTAGGTGTAATTTGAAAAAATACTATTAAAATAATTTGCATTTCTCTAATTAATAATGATTTAACCCATTTTTTCATATGACTATAGATAGTTTTGATATCTTCTTCTGAAAACTACCTGTTCATAACTTTTGAACACTTATCATTTGGGGGATGGTTCTTGATTTTGTAAGTTTGACTCAGTGCCTATATATTGAAGAAATGAGCCTTTTATTAGAGAAATTTATCCTTAAATTTTTTAATGTTAATGGTTGCTGTGAATTTCCCTCTAGCCTATTTTATTCTTTTTATACTTCTTTCTTTTTTTACCCTGTCCCTAAGTCTATTTTGCTTTTGACTACTGCCTCCCTTGATCCACCTCCTTTTTATCATTTTCCCCATCGTGTTGATTTCTATATCTAGCTGAGTGTGTATATATATATCCTTCTTTCTTTGAACCAATTCCGATGAGCATAAGGTTCAAACATTGCCCACCTCCTTTTTTCCCTTCCACAATAAAAGTTCTTTCTTCTACATTTCTTTTACGTAAGAAAAATTTTCCCCTTTCTACCTCTCCCTTCCTTCTTTTCCCTGCACATCCTTCTTCTTCACCAAGGGATGACAGGTTCATGACAATGCAATTGCCACTGACAGGAAAGTGCCATGCCAACATCATCAGTGTATGTGCTCCCACCCTGACGAACTTTGATGGGGTCAAAGAAAAATTTTATGAAGACTTGGAGACCTTCATCATCAATGTGCCTAGAGAGGGCTAGCTTCTAATTCTGGGTAACTTTAATGACAGAGTAAGCACAGACTATCAGAAATGGCAGGGAGTCCTTGGGAGGAATGGATTAAGAAACAGAAACAATCATTTACTACTAAAGACTTGGGCATCTCATGATGTTCTCATTACCAACACTGTCTTCTGTTTACTGGAATTCAATAAAACTTCATAGATGAATCCTCAGAGCAAATATTGGCATTTAATAGAATATGTCATTGTAAGAAGAGACAAACAGAATGTAAAAGTGATGAAGGGGATATGTAGTCCAGAGTGCTGGACCGATCATAGACTTATTATCTCCAAGCTAATCCTTCACATTCAACAAAAGCAGCAGCTTCATAGCAAGATGATTATCAGAAGAATTAATGTCAACAAAGTGCTTCTTTTAACAGTTCATTGCTAACTTGGAGGGAAAGCTGCATGGTTGGCAACAGTGGACCAGAAAAGGAGAGGATAATTTTCAGAGATTTGATGTAGACCACCACATTTACTTGCCTGGGTCAGAATACTCACAAACATCAAGACTGGTACATCAAGGTCAGCTACCACAACTGTTGGTAAATTATTTAACTTGAAAAGGCTACAAGCCAAGATTAAAGTGGAAGGAGGAAGAAAGAAAAAAAAGAGAAAATTCTATCTGTATTCAGACTCTATAGTTCTTTCTCTGGATGTGGATAGCATTTTCCATCATGAGTCTTTTAGAATTGTCTTAGATCATTCTATTGCTGAGAAGAGCTAAGTCTATCAAAGTTGGTCATTGCACAGTATTGCTGTTACTGTGTACAATATTCTCCTGGCTTTGCTCACTTCACTCAGCATCAGTTCATATAAGTGTTTCCAGGTTTTTCTGAAGTCCACCTGCTCATCATTTCTTATAGTACAATAGCATTCTATTACATTCACATACCACAATTTGTTCAGTCATTTCCCAATT
This sequence comes from Notamacropus eugenii, assembly GCF_028372415.1. Lineage (NCBI taxonomy): Eukaryota > Metazoa > Chordata > Mammalia > Diprotodontia > Macropodidae > Notamacropus > Notamacropus eugenii. The sequence continues at coordinate 51,557,424 of NC_092875.1, read as the reverse complement.
GATGGGCATCCCCTCAATTTCCATTCTTTGCCACCACAAAAAGAGTTGCTATAAATATTTCTGTACATGTGGATCCCTTTTCCCTTTTTAATGATTTCTTTGGGATACAGACTTAATAGTGGTATTGCTGGATCAAAGGGTATGCACAGTTTTATAGCCCTTTGGGCATAGTTCCAAATTGCTCTCCAGAATGGTTGGATCAGTTCACAACTCCACCAACAATTCACATTCATTTTAAACTGAGTTAAGTGAATTGCTCAGGTTCACACAACCAGTAAGTGTCTAAAGCCAGATTAGAACTCAAGGAGATGAGTCTTCTTGACTCTAGACCTGGTTTTCTATCCACTGCACCACCTATCTATGTAGACTCCTTCTAACTGCTCTATTAATAATAAAGTTCTTAGGAATTACATGTATCTTCTTTCAAAATAGGAATGTAAATATTTGGCTTTATTGAGTCTCTTATGATTACTCTTTCATGTTTACCTTTTTATGCTCCTCTTGAGACTTATGTTTGAATGTCAAATTTTCCATTCAGTTCTGGTTTTTTCATCAGAAATGCTTGAAAGTCCTCTATTTATTAAATATCCATTCTTCCCCTCCCCCCTAAAGGTTTAAACTCAGTTTTGCTGGATACATTATTGGTTATAATCCTAGTTCCTTAGCCTTCTGAAATATCATAAATCAAGTCCTCACTCCTTTAACACAGAAGGCACTAAATTGTGTGTGATCCTGAATGTAGCCCCACAGTATTTGAAATGTTTCATTCAGGCTCCTTGAAGTATTTTCTCCTTATCCTAGGAGCTCTAGAATTTGGTCATAGTACTCCTGGCAGTTTTCATTTTTGGATCTCTTTCAGGAGGTAATTGGTGGATTCTTTCAGTTCCTATTTTTCCATCTTGATCTAAGATACTGGGGAAGTTTTCCTTGATAATTTCTTGAAATATGATGTCTAAGCTCATATACATACATACATGCATACATACATACATACATACATATATAGATAGATAAATAGATAGATAGATGGCTTTTAGGTAGTGTAATAATTCTTAAATTAGCTCCCCTAGACCTTTCCAGGACAGTTATTTTTCCAATGCAATATTTCACATTTTTTTCTACTTTTTTTTCATTCTTTTGACTTTGTTTTGCTGTTTCTTGCTGTCTCTTGGAGTCATTAGCTTCTAGTTGCCCAATTCTAATTTTTAAGGAATTCTCTTTTTCAGTGAGCTTTTGTACTTCTTTTTCAATTTAGCCAACTTTTAAGTTTAGCCTGCTTTTTAAGGTGCTTTTTTCTTTAGTGAATTGCTTATGTCTCTTTTACCATTAGACCAATTCTATTTTTAAGGTTTTTTTTTATTTTGTCCCTCTTTTGATGAGCTATTAATTCTCTTTTCATCATTTGTGTTACTCTCACTTTTTTCCAACTTTTCCTCTATCATTTATATTACTTTCTTTAACTCTTCCAGGAATTCTTGTTGGGCTTGGATACAATTGGCATTTTTCTTTGAGGCTTTGCTTGTAGTTGTTTCCACACTGTTGTCTTCTGAGTTTGTATCTTGATTTCTGTTACAATAGTAGCTTTTACGGTCAAATTTTTTTGTTGTCATCTGATCTCTTTTTTTGGTCTATTTCTTCAGTTTGAACATTATATTGACATTAGTTTCTGCTCCCCTGGGGTGAGCTTCAGGCTTTTTCATGCTTCTGTTTTTAGAGCTAGTTCTAGGGATCTGTGAATTTCTGGTGCTTCCAAGGTAGTATGAACCAGGATGCTACTTTCCTGGTCTGCATTCTGTTCCCCTGAAGCCACAAGTGCTAGCACTCCTCTTGGCCCTGGAACTGTGACCAGCTTCCCTGATCTTCTGTAGCTACAAGTCTAGTGCTCTTCTCTGCCTTGGAACTGGGATCAGGGCCCCTACTTGTGATCAACCACCAGTGCTCCTCTCCACCCTAGAAGAGCAATCCAGAAATGCATATGAGCAATAGAGTTGTCAATTGGCATCAGCAGCACCCAGTGCCATCAAAGAGTTACCTGTAATCTGTTTCTGACCAATTGTCTGACTCCCTTACATCTCTTGGCTGAGAGATTTTGAAGCTTCCATTGTTGTCATAGCCATCTCCAAGACCCATGCATGGCTAGTGCTGCTGCCACCCTCTGTGCTGACTCCCATGATTCCCATCCTATTGCTACAAACTCTCCTGTCAACCTCCTAAGTTGTGTTAGGCTGACCTTTTGTTGGTTCTGCCACTCCAAAATTCAATTTGAGGAGTTATTTGTAAAGTTCTTTGGAAGCGAATGTTGGGAGAATTCAGCTGGGTGACTGCCTCTAATCCACCATCTTGACTCCCCAAAGGACAATTTTTAAATCAGAAAACAGCCTTTCTCCAATCATACAGTGCCTCTCTTATTTCCCATGAACTTTCAAACATATTTGAAATATATTTGAGATACTTGAGAGTGGCTCAGCAATCCCAGCTGCCAGTTTTTTCAGGACCCAAGGATGCAGTTCATCTTGGCCAGTTGACTTGAACTCATCAAGGGCAACCAGTTGCCTTCTTACTATCTTCTCATTTATCTAGGATATCAACTCTCAATTTGCCCCTTTTTCTACTATCCCAGAAAAAAATATATATATATTTGTAATATACTTGGCTTCTCCTTTGTCTTCCTTAATCAGTTACCATCCATGTCTTACCCCCTAAGAATAGGTGTAACCCATAGCTCTGTCCTGAGTCATCTTCTCTGTGCATACCTTCTGTTTTGGTGATCTTATCATCTTCCATAGGATCAACTATAATTTCTATGTCGAAGACATATAGACGTATATACATATATATGTGTATATATACATATATAATATGTGTATATTCATAGATATATATTGACACATATACATGAGTGTATAAACAGGCACATGGTATACAATTATATGTGTATATACATATACACACACAAATATGTAGACACAAATGGATGTAAAAACACATTATGTATATATCTCCAACCCTCATCTGTATCCAGAACTCTAGTCCTGCTGGACATCACTTGGATTCCTATCAGTGTCTCAAACTCAACTTGCCCAAAATCTTCTCCCCAGATTCACCTCTCTTCCTTTCTCATTGCTGAAAAGGGCACTGCCATTCTTCCACTTAGCCGGGTTCTCAGCTTCTGTATCATCCTGGACTCTTCATTCTCTTTGAAGCCCCATGTCAAAGCATTTGCCAATTTTTGTTGACTTTATCTTCACAACAATTCTAAAAACTGCTCCTTTCGATCCAATCACAATGTGTCCTAGTTCATGCCCTCATCACCACTTGCCTCCACTATTACAAAAGTCTTCCTGTTTCCAGTCTCTTACTTCTCCAATCTATCCTCCCACAGAGCTACCACTGATATTCCTAAAGCACAGGTCTAAATGTGTCATTCCTCCACCCAAGAAACTTTTGTGGCTCCCATTTGCTTCTAGGATAAAATACTGATTCCTTTGTCACTGAAAACTCTTCACAATCTTGCTACTTTTCTAGTGGGATACTTTTTACCTTCTTGTATGCACTTTTCAGTTTAGCTAAAGTAGACTGTTTTCTGTTCCCCATGGATGACATTTCATCACTGATCTTTGTGCCTTTGCACAGACTGTCCCTCATACCAGTATTGTGTTTGTCCTTCGTTGCCAAAGACCATGCCATCAAACAAATGATGACATGACTTGCACTTGACTTTGTTTTGAGTGAGGGAGGGCTGTGCAGGTCACCAGCCTCACTTCTCCTCCAGAGCCATCTGAATCCAGGGACCAGATATTCATCAGGCTGTATATGGAGCCTTTTCTCAACTCACATTCATTCTAACAAATTGAGTTCTCAGAGGTTGGCTACGTCTCCCTCTCAGGGTTCATATGCTTGAATGAGTGGGGATGGTTTTCTAAACCCATTAACTCAAATTCTCATTCTGGTGTGCCCCCTGCAATATCAAGATCAGTAATTAGTGTCCCAATATTATTTAACCCGTTAACTGGTTAGCTTTTAGAAAGAAATATTTTACTGTAAAGCTATAGCAAAAAGGATAGTACAAATACATCACTGAGCTAGGGACATATTCTGTAGCCTCTGCCCCCTCAGGCCCTGGGGAGAAGGGGCTCAAGTGGTTTTTACAAAGCATTCACTCCACTTCCAAATTTGGCAAAACCAGTAGATGCAGTCGTTCCCTTGCATGCTGGACATAGCTTGTCCATAACTATAACGTTGTGACGGTGGGTCAAGCAGGGAGTTCGAGGACTCAAAAGGACACTGGACTAGGATGTAAGCAACTCTGGTATGGACTCGGAATTCTGATGGCTCACAAGATTGTTGTCCTTTCTGAAACCCCTTCATCTAAGAGAAGAAAAGAACAGATACAACAGAGATGAAAGTGGCGTAAGGGCTGCCCCAACCAAAGGCTTACAGAATTTCTTCCTATTTACTCAAACTACCAAATTGTATAAGAGGCAATCTGACCATGTGGCATCTTTGCACGTATACTCAATTCTAGCTCAGCAGCCAACCAAAAAGCTTTTCTTTATCACACAGAAGTGGACAGAACAGAATCATTGAGTACCCATGCTTACTCTGGAGGGAAGAACCCGACCCATCCGTTCTGCCTCATATACTTCCACAAGCCAGTCCAACAGATATCTCTAAGAGTCCTGTGAACACACTCGTAGGACTGTGCTTTCATTGTCCAGAGCCTCATGACACCTGCTAGCAATTAACCAACTGATTGTCAGGTAATCAATTAACCCTAATGAACTTTTACAAAGTCATATTTTCTGTGAAGATGTAGCAAAAACAGAAGTTGCAAACTTGGGACCATACTCTCCTCTAGCTCCCTTTTCTCACCCACACCTCTTAAAATCCTTTGCTTCTTTCTAAGTTCAGTTCAAATGCCTCCTCCTTCAGGAAGCCCACTTTAATCCACACTTGCTAGTGTCTTCTCCCACAGAATTTCTTTATTTGCACATTTTATTACTTCTCTGTATGCATGTTATTCCTTCAATAGAATGTAAGCTCCTTTAGGGCAGGGACTATTTTGTATCTGTATCCTCAAAGCCTAACCTGGGGTCTAGCACATAGGAGTTGCTTAACAAATAATGGCTTGCATGTATATAGCACTTTGTTTAATGTTTAAAAAATGCTACACATGTATTTGTCTCATTTGATCCTCCCAATGACCCTGTGAAACAGGTTCTGTTGCTCCTATTTTACAGATGATATATCTGAGACTGAGAGGTGAAGCCTCACAACTAATGTGTTTGAGATGAATCTGTACTCAGGTCATCCTGATTTCAAGTCCAGCAATCTTACCTACCATACCACCTCGCTGCTGCCCTTACCAATGTTTATTGAATTGAACTCTACCATTCCTCAGGTCATAACTCAACAAAACTTTACAGAGCGCAGCCTGAGCCCCAGCATAGGCCAGTACAGGCACAATTCAGCATTCAGTACATAAATCTGAGTACTTCAATGAGAAGTGTCTCCTTAATACTGGTCTACCTCCATCTGGAGTCTCCTTGCTGTTCTATTTTTACTTCTGCTCCTGTGAGTGCCCTAGGTGCCCCCAAGTATGTGATCTCCCATAGTCACAGATCAGCTGGGTAATTTCTCACTCCATTTAACCGTCTAGAGTTCATCTCCCACTCTCCCCCTTCTCAGACCTTTAATTGGAACATCCAGTTCTCAGGGTGACTTTATCATGAGGCTCCTCTTGTAAGGCCTACCTTCTCCTCCAAGTCACTCCCTGCAATCAATTGATGGTCATATGATGGATCTTCAGTGCAGCCACTTCCTTAACTAGTGTGTTTTACAACACCTCTATGCCTTAATAAATCCTTTTTGGAAGTTACAGTCGTCCAATATAAAGGTTTACTATATAGCCACTCCAGTGGGCTGGGCTGGTCCTCAGAAGACATAGTCCTTTGTTGATGGAGTCCATATGAGATTTTGTGACTACAGAGCCCAGCGTCCTGGCCTAATGGAAAATCTTGAGGGACCCAACCCCAAATGAGCTAAGTGTGGACTCATCCATATGGGGACTCATCTAGGAGTGCTGCCATATTTGGAAATGAACATGGTGGAATGAATGCTATGTAGAGACCATGCTAACTCTGAGCTGGCTCTTCCTAGACGATGAGGTGATCTACAGGAGAGGGTGGTCCCAAATTTGTAACTTCTGTTCTTGCTATATCTTCACAGCAAATATTATTTTATAAAGTTCATTGATGTTAATTGACTAATCGGTAATTAATTGGTTAATTACTAGCAGCTAATACGTTAGCACAGGGACTCTATTCAATACCATTAGAGAAAACCACAGCACTTTTTCTTAGAGGTACCTCCTAGAACCCTGAGGGGGAGATGGGACCAGTCTTTCTCTGGAAGAGTAAGGCTAGAGTATTACTACATGTAGAGCCTCACTGGGAGAAAATTAGGTCCTTCACATTTGTGAGAATTCCACTGGAGAGATTCTTCACCTGGGATGTTGTTAATTACTAGATATGCTCGTTTTCAGGATCCATCCGAGAAAAAGAGTCACATGTTTTTAATCTTTTTTTTAAGCTGTCACTCTACAAGTCATTTTTTTCTTTTTGGTGTGTTTCCTTTAAAAGTCAGTTCTTTTTGAGATAATTTTTGTAAACTTTCGTATTTGTTGATTCATTTCATGCTTAATGACTGATATCAATTTGCCGTATTACTGAATCCTGGATAAGTATTCATATTTACACTAATACATGACTTTGTGCCACTAAAATGCTGGTGCCTCGTTGATAAATTCTTTTGCATTTAAACAGACTGTTAGCCTTCCTGTGACGTTCTTATGATCAAGGCCATAGTGTAAGGTTTAGCCACTAGCCTAGAAAATCCTGAGGGATCAGCTCTTAGTGGTTAATCCTTCTTCTTGTGAATCTCATCCTTGTTCAAGGCTTGTTTGACCTTATTTTCCATTGTCTCAAATTGCACCTGTCTTCTCATTGAATGGGTTTGGAAATCTAGTAGGAGTGTCCTTGTAATGTCAAGGATCCATTAGGAGAAATTTGGGGTGCCCTTTGGAATAGAGACCCAGAGGAAATTTGCCTGGGCCTCAAAAGGACTGCCTATAGCACAGGGACTCACTGAGAAATTTTGGCATTCCCCACTTAGAAATTCTTGTCCAGATCCCAGTAAAGTGACTTTATTCACTGAGGCAATCATGGAAGAATTTTTGCCCCCCAAATAGTCCGGTTTTTCACCTAAGAGTGAAAGGTAAGGGGGTGACTTCCAGTCAGTTTCAGGTTTTTAATCTCTGTGGAGTTTCATGTTGTGGTAGAATCAATATCCTAACCATCCTTCCATGAAGTTTGGGCTAGTTTTTCCTTAAAAAGCTATTGAGACCTTCTACCAGACTTGGTTGGTTCAGGGTTCCAATGGCTTAGACTATTGACATCACTTCCTTATCATCCAAGTACAAAGTGGCTACAAGATCACATGGAAGCTTGGCTGGTGGATTTGGATGGGCCAGGGAGCTTCACTCAGCTGAATTAACTCAAGGAATCCTCAATGCCTGTACATTAGATTGTGAACTATTCAAAGGCTCCTTGTTAATCCCCAAGATTTAGCAGTGTCTGATACATAATAGAAGCTTAATAAATATTTATTGACTGATCAGCTGATGGATTATTAAATGTCTTTTCTTGCTATGGCTAAGTAAATCTCTTTTTGTTAACTGTTGAATGACCTGTAAGGAGCACCTTTTGTTCCATTATTGAACCTAAACTACCAAGAGACTGACTCAGCCCAGAATGTATGTGCTCTGGGATTGCTATAGGGACGAAGTACTCCTTCTGAGATGGGAAGTTTGTTTTTCTTTATATTTTCCTTTCCTTTATTATCTTTGGGTTAGGGAAGGCTGTTGAGAATACCATGGTGGCCCTTGCTGAGTACCACGTATTAAGCTTTTGGCTCTACCATTCCTTCTAACTCCATTAGAGAAGGCCAAGACCTTGTGAGGTTCAAAAGATTAGAAAGGAGAACCACCAGGAAAATGTTTTCCTTACAACCAAACTGCAAAGGTAGATAATGCAAGTATTATTATCTCCATTTTACACATGAGGAAACTGAGGCCCATAGAGATGAAGTTAGTTGCCCAGTATCATACATCTACTATCAGATCCTGGATTCAAACATAGGCTCCTGACTCCAAATCCAATGCTCTTCCCATTCTATGTCATCCCCATCACAATGAATCAATCAACAAGTATTTATTAGGCACCAATCATGTGCCAGACATTGTACATGCAGGAAATCTTTACAAAAAATATGCATAAGATGGGGAAGGAGTTGTTTATTAGAGTGAAACAGAACCTCCAGGCAGGAATGGATGGTCATCCCCACACAGACAGATGCCCAGAGTTCAGAACCTAAGGGAGCAAACATGCAAGAGATGTCAATGTGGGAATCAGCTAGATAAAGGTGACAGCCAAAGCCATGGAGATTAGTATAGGAGATAGTAGAAGGGAAAAGTTTATTTGGGGATTCTCAGGGAACTTTGGCCAGGATTCACAAAAGGATAAGGGCCAGGATTCACAAAAGAATAAACTGAGATACAAGAGTGGGGAAAGGCAGAATAGCTTGAGTTCAGATCCAGGAGTCCTGGCCCCCAACCCCACCTACTCTTCTTTCCTATCCAGATGCAGTAACCACCATTACCAACTCCCATGCCACCAATCCCTGTAGCTCCTCAGAGGTTGGCACAAGGGGAAGCTTCCTTCTCACAGATCCAATAGTTCTCCTTGCTGCAGGGTGCATCATTCCACCCTTGAGAGATCATCTCACAGCAATCCTCATCACCAGCATTGTTGGGTTCTCCTTCATTCCAAAAGCTGTGAACATTAGCTTTTTAGGGAATAGTCCTCCCCTTTCCCACACTGGAACAGATACTCAGCCCTAGTGGTTGGTCCCTTGTCCCCAGCTCCACCATTCTTTCTGCCTAGACAAAAACTGGTCTGTGTCTCAGATGAAGCACCAAGCCCCTCCACTCATTCCTTCTGATTCTCCCTACCACCACAACACACACACACACACACACACACACATTCACTCATACACAATCTACACACACACTTATAATCTTGGAAGAAGACCATCTAAATCTGGGGAGAAGTCCCTCTACTCCCCCTCCCACTCTTGCTTTCTGCCACCCCTGCCTCTGTCTCAAATAGGCCTTCTCTGGGAAGTCCCAGAAGTTTAGTGTGTCTGGACCCCAAAGATCCCCAAACTTCCCAGGCATATAGAGGTCTGAACAGCAGAGAAGAGTTGAAGAAATACTTATTTGGATTCATAGATAGGTTTGAGGAAGAAGGAGAGGACAGCTTCTTTCAAGGTTTCAGGGCATCCCCAGACTAAAGGTCCTCAAGGATCCAATGTGAGTTCCCCACTACCTCCCAAAGGGGCAACTGGGTTTTCCCATATGACAAAGTTCTGAGTTTTAGAGTTTCCAAGGCATTGTTCCCTTCTGAAGGGTCAGGAAGTCAGTAGAATCCTATGATCATAAATCCAGAGTTGTAAGGCAGAGCTCATCTAATCCAAATATCCTCTTTTACAGATGTAACCCTGATTTTAGACTTATGCACTTTGCATAAGACTCTTCTAATTGGAGGAGAGAATGATGACATGACCCTGCATAACTGAAAAAGGCAGAAATGATGCTAAGGCTTTAGAGAGTCAAGACCTTTTTCTATACTGTTTGGAGAGACACATGTGATTCCAGACTGTCTTTAGGATCAACTTCAAGGAGCGAAAAAATACTTTGAAAGTGGTCAATATGCAGGGGATGCCAGCACATCAATATATCCCTTATTTGCAGCCTGATACCCTAGAGATTTCAAGAATTTCCCTTTGACTAAGATTGGAGCCTTTTGCTTGGTTGAGTGAGATCTCAGCTTACTCCTATCCAAGAGCTTCTTTGCTCTTGCATATTTTCTGGTGTAGTTAAATCTGTAGAACCCGGATTTCTTTTTGTTATCTACTTAGATAAATGGGAATACTCACTATTCGCTATTTGTGTAACTAGCATTTGGTGGGAAAGAGTCAACCCAATGGGTGTAAGCTTGGGGCACCTTCCCCTTTTAAGGGATAGTGACCAAGGAAGCTAGTGGCTTTGTGGCTTATGAATCTAAAAAAAAAACCATGTTGGGCATCTAAACCAGCAATATTGGGGATGGAGGTGCCAAAGAGATAAAACTCTAGTCTGGTACCTCCTTTCAGAGAACAAAGAAGCCATCCTCATGGCGCTTTCTCCTGTATCTCTCCAGGCTGGAATCTAAATCTCCCTTAAAGAGTGGTGGGCAAGATTCCAGGATTATCTATCAGTGCCTTCCCATGAGCCACATTTAGACAATTCACGTGAACATATTCATCTTGACCAGGCAACACGCACATTACACAGAAAAGCAAGTTGAGGTTGAGAGAAATAAAATGACTTGCCCAGGGTCTACACAAAGTCTAAGGTAGTAAGTCAATGTTAGTGTTAGTCAATGTTCTTCTCAACGAACAGTGAGGGATCAAGATTCTAAACAAGTTTGGGAGGAGAGCACTGATCTTGGAGAGAGATGCTGATGGATATGGGAGGAGGAAATACTGCTGAGGGAAGATACTGGCTGGGGAAAACACTGATTCTGGGGGCTGAGCACTGACCGGGGGGGTAAGGAAAGATGTTGACTGCAGTGGGGACTGACTGAGGAGGGAATGATTGCGGTAGAGAAAAGAAGATGGTGGAGACACTGAGTGAAAAGGGTTTGATTGGAAGGAGAACCATGACCCTCACAGTCAAAGAGAAAGGAGCGGGGGGACTTGGTTGTGACTTCCCTTGATTCCCAAAACAATGAAACTGGGGGCCATTGGCTTCTGGTGCCTGAACTCAGTTCTGATGCTGCAGTTTGGGGCATCAGCTGGAAAGGGATGGTGTTGTCCTGTTGTGCCCTCCCTCCTGGGTCTCTGGACTGCTGTCAGTGACTTACGCCTGTGTCAGAGTCGTTCCATCCACCCAGTGCCAGGTTCCTTCTTTCTTCTTGTCACTGAGTCCCACCCACCACCGCTGGTTGGAGCTGGTTTTCTGCTTCAGGTATTTCTGGGAAGCAGAGAGTGCAGTGGATGTTGGAAGTCTTATCCCTCACTCCCAGGCTTGGGCCACTATTAAAGCATTTCCTTCATTACTTTGCCCCTATACTGAAAGGATTCTTCTCTCCTGAGAGACCCAGCCTTCTAACCACTCAGTCTAATATCTGAGGGCACTCACTGAAAGAAAATTCTTCCTTGTGCCAAACTATTGGAGAGACAGCACCATCAGCAAAAACAGTTAGCGTTTATACAGTGCTTTCAGGTTTGTAAAGTACTTCCCATGTTACCTCATTTATACAAGCAATGTAGGTAATCCTACAAGGCAGATCCTATCAGTATCCTCATTTTATAAAGAACCAATTTGAGAGAGTTTAAATGACTTTGCCAGCACCACAGAGCTCAGGATGTGTCTGAGAGGGCTCTGAAGCCATTGCTCCTTCCAGGTGCACTACCTGCCTCTCTGAGTTACAGCACCTGGCTTCAGATCTTAGCTCTTCTAGCTACTGCACCTGTGATCTTGGGGAACTCTTTTCTCTTCTCTGGCCCTGGGTATCCTCAAATGTAAAATGAGAAGACTGGCCTAGCTCATCTCTAAGCTGTTTTTCAGCTCTGATCTCTGCAGACTACAACCATTTACTTTCTCCTGAGGAGACAGTCTAATTTCTGGCACCCATGTGTGACTTCCTGTTGGTGCCATGAGGCTACGTCCCACACATGTGTTCTGTGACTCTGATTCTCAGGCTCCTTGGAGCTCACCTACCACACATCATGAGCTAACCAAAATAAGTGTGTCTAGGGTGAGCATGATAATGACTTGTGCTGTGTACAGATACTGTACACCTGCAGTACAGGTCCTGAATGTGACTTTACAGCTTCTTCTCATGGCTGGGGTGGGGGGCAGTATAGATCATGGAGGTGGCATCAGGAAGAGGAGAGAGTCAGGGAGAGAGCCTTTCACACCCCACGAGTGCTTTGTCAGTCTCTTTTTGTCTGTGTGGTTTCTGTTTCCATTTGGGGTTTTGGTTTTTAAATAAAACAAAGATTTATGTATTTGTGAAAGTGACAAAAAAAACTGGAGTGGTTTTCAATTTCCTTCTCTAGAAAGGATAACCTAAGGGCCATAGCTTCAGAGTTAAAAGGGTCCTTGGAGGCCAAGGCCAACCCCTTGTGATTGTCCAAAGTCACCAGGGTAGCAAGTGGCCCAGCCAGAATTCAAACCCAGCTGCCTTGATTTCAAATCCAGCACTGCCCACCAAACACCCCAGGTTCCTTCTTTTGTCTGGTTCCCACGATTTCTCTTTTACTCCAAACCAATCACAGAATCCCAGTTGGAAAGGATCTTGGAGACCATCCCATTTCACCTAACCCTAAATAATTGCTCTGAAATATCAGGACTAATGTTCATGTAATCATGGACAGAGCATCAGAAGGGTCATTTGTGACGTCTTGTCCAACCTCCTCATTTTATAGATGAGAAAACTCCTTCACCAGCAAGGTGAAAACATCCAGAGTCACAGAGGTGGTAAACAGCCTTTTCTCAAAGATGTCCAATGAGGGAGAACCCACCACCTCTCAAGGCAGTCCATTCTACTTTTCAGTAACTCATTCTTAGGGAGTTTTTCCATGGTATCAAACCTAAATTTATGTCTTCGAAGTTCCACCTGTTGCTTCTAGCTTTGGCCTTTGGGATCAGGTACAAGGCTGACAGACCTGTCTTTCATTTGCCAGACTTTCTAGTATTTGAAGACAGCAGCCATGTCCTTCCCTAGCTAAACAGCCCTAGTTCCTATAGAGATCATTTGAAGGAGAATCTCCTCCTTGGCCTGTCATCCAACAGCATTCTCAGCCAAAGCTCATCACCTCTTTATTCCCTAGTCTCAATCTCGATGCCCCATTCCTGCCTCCCCACCCACAACACTCATTCCTTTTCCCCTCCTGGCCCTCTGCAACTTCCAAACTTGGTGCACAACACCCTTTCCCGGCAGCTTTCTCTACTTAACTGTACCTGGCTACTCATTCCTTTGGCCTAGGTGCCTCTAGCCCTCTCTAGACTCATTAAGGTTCATTTCTAAACATCCTTTATCCACTTAGCCCCTGTCTCCTAAAATGAACTCTGAGCTCCCCAGGGGCCAGCATCCTAGCTTTTACTCCCTTGTTGGCAACAGGGCTTTGAAGAATGGATGTGAGCCCCTTCCTAATCTCTTGAATATAAACTTTTAGGTTATTTTTTAGGAGAGAAGGACAGAATTTCCTGAAGAATCCTAGGGGATGACTAGACCAAAGTCATCCATTTTATAGCATCACCCTCCCACCATGATCTTACACACAAGGAAACTGAGATCTAAAGGGCATAAAGACCTTGTCCAAACAGGTGAATAGCAGAGGAAGGAAAGACTTGAACCCAGGTCCTCTGATTTCAAATACAGTCCCTTTTCTTCTATACTCCTTCCACTTGGAGGAGAGAATTGTCAAGGTTTAGCTACAAGTGATTGGGCATAATCTAAGGGTCACAGTCAGAAGGGGGAAAGGGAGACAAAGGGAAAATAATAAGAAAAAAATCTGAGGAAACTTTCCAGCTAATTGCCCAGTCCAACCCTCTACAATCTCTACAATCCCATACACTTACCTTGTCAATATTCTTTGCCCTCAACACTCCACTGGTCATGTCTGTGCCTTCATACTGTGTCTCCATGCCTGAACAGCCCTCCTGTCTTGCCTCCATCCCATTGGGGTGCTGAGTGTTCTTCAAAACTCGGCTCAAGCACCATCTACTACAGGAAGCCTGACCCAGGGCCCCATCTAGTAGGGCCCTCCTTCCTCAAATCAGCCTGCATCTATTTGGTGTACCTGTTCTAGCTGGTTAGTATTTAAGCTTCTTGAGGGCAGGAAATTGTTTCTCTTTTCCCTTATCACCAGTGCTTAACACAATGCCTGGCTCAAACCAGGGCTTTAAAAAGCATTGTTGAGTGTTGATTGAGATTGAATGTTCTGCTCAGTGATTTGAGAAATGGAGACTGAAAAGTGTGAGGAGGAAAGGAAGGGACAGAATGGAGGCCTCACTTCTATTGGGTCTAAAAGCTCTGAGGGATGGGAGTAGCAAAGAGACTCAGGTTCATAGGATTCAGAACCAGCATTGATCTTAGTGCTCATCTCACCCCTGCCTGTCGTTTTGTAGCTGTAGGCAATGAAGCCCAGAGCAGTTGGGGGCTCACTCCAAGTCACACAGCACACAGAGCAAAGATTCTGGAACCAGGTGGTCCTCTGACCCCAAATCCAAATCTCATTTCAGTCTACCAACCAGTACATTCACATGGGGGATCTGAGAGCTGGGAGGGACCCTAGAGGTCAGCTAGTCCTTCACTCCTCATGGAAGATACAACATCCCTGACATGGGGTCTCCTAGGCCCTCTGGATGCTCCCAGGAGCTCACTGTTTTCATGAAACAGCTGCTTTCATGGTTACATAGGTCAGATTGTGAACAAGTTTTATCTTGTAGCTGGCCAAAAATGATTTCCCTCAACTTAATTTCCATCCCTATTTCATCTGGTCTTGCTCTGTTTTCTGGAGTTTTGTGAAAGAAACAAGATCTAACCCCTTTTATGTTTATATATGACATAAATCTAGAGTAAAAAAGGCATTTTAGAGCCAATCCAATCCAACCCCCTCAACTTACAGGTGAGAAAACAGATGAGGCCCAAGGAAGGAACATGATTTAGCTAAGGTCACATAGATAGGAGGGATCTTGGGCTCTGGGAATTTGGACCTGGAAAAACAACTCACCTGCTCCTCAGAAGAGTTGATGATAACCAGGTTGGAATCCTCTGCCTCACACATCTCTTTGGCTACTTCCCATGACTTTCGGTTCACAGAAAAGTGGTAACAGCTGTCTTTATAGAACTTCCAGTCACAGGGACATGGACGGCAAAGGCTGCCTATGGGTAATGAGTAGGACTAGGCAAGGGGCCCAGGGTCCTGGCTCCCTCTTCTGACCACTGAACTCAGACCTTTTAGATATCCACCAGTATTATCCCTGCTCTCTTTAGTTCCCCAATCTTCCCCAGGAGCCCGTATGTCCTTACTCAGGGTTTTATTCAGTTGCTCCATGAGCTGTGAGACTTCAAGTTGCCCTTTGCCCTTCAGGTCTAGGGAGAGAGAAATAGAGAAGTCAGGAGGATGAACACCTTTGAACTCTGAAGAGCCTAGATATCCTGCCCCTCTGAACTGAATCTTGCTCCTTGGAGTCTCCCCTTCCTTGGAGTTGTCCTGCTGCCCCTCTGTCCTCTGGATCCCCAGAGACTCAGAGTTGTGAGGCATTTCAAGGGCCATGTGGTCCAAGTCACACCTCAAGAATCCCTTCCCTAGAGAACCCCGGTATCTTTCCTGTGCCCTTCCCTGCAGCAAATCTGTGAGCCTTCCACTTGGTGAGACTCTCTTCCTACTGACCCCAGGTATATTCCCCCAATTCTTGGCCTCACCTCCATCATCTTTCAGCTGGGCAGAAAGCTGGTTCAGTTTCTTCAGGATTGCTTCATACTCCAAGTTATACTGACTTTGATTCTGGGAGACTGGAAGGCAAAGCAATGAGTCTGGGTCAATAGGAGTGGTACCCATCCAATGGAGATCTAGGGAGCTGAGGAGGTAAGGAGGAAGAGAACCCCAGTATTTTTCCTGTGCCCCTCCCTGTGGCAAATCTCTGAGCCCTCCACCTGATGATATACTTTTCCCACTAGCCCCAGGTATCTTACTCCCATTTCTCACCTCCTCCATGGCCTCACCTCTATCATTTGTCAGCTGGGCAGGGAGCTGGTTCAGTTTCTTCCGGATTTCTTCATGATCCAAGTTATACTGACGTTGATTCTGGAAGACTGGAAGGCAAAGAAATGAGTCTGGGGCCATAGGAGTGGTCCCCATCCAGTGGAGGTCTGGGGAGTCAGGAAGGGAGGGAGGAAGAGATCCCAATTTTAAATAAGCTTCCCTTTCTGTGGAACCAATGGCAGGATGGGCACCTCACCCATAATCTCTTTGATGTTGCCCTCTCTACAGTATAGTAACCCAGGACATAGGGCTCAGACCTAGCCCCCCAACTCAGTCTGACTTCAGGGACCCAGTCCTCCTTCCACTCTTGCACAGTAGTCCCAGATACCCAGCAGCCCAGCTCCCTAAATTAGTACAGTCCATAAAACTACCTTCAAGATCATGTAATCCAACTGCCTCATTTTAAAAATAGGGAAACTGATGAACAAGAAGACTTCAGAGAGGCCTGGAAGGACTTCTATGACCTGATGCTGAGTGAAAGGAGCAGAACCAGGAGAACTTTGTGCACAGCAACAACCACAGTGTGCGAGAGTTTTTTCTGGTAGACTTGGAATTTCGTAATAACGCAAGAACTTATTAAAAAAAAATCCTAATGGTGGTTTTCTAAGGCAAAATGCCTTCCACACTCAGAGAAAGAAATATGGAAGTCATTCGCAAAATGTAGCAGATCATGTTTGAGTGTGTTTGTGTGGTTTTGTGTATCATGTTTTGATTTGTTATTTGATTTCTTCCATTTATTTTAGTTTGACTACATAGCATGACTATAGTGAAAACGTACTCAATAGGAAAGTATATGTAGAACCTATACAGAATTGTATGCTGTCATGGGGAGGGAGGGGGGTAACAAGGGGTAGGTGTGGGGGGGGATAAAATCTTGATTTTATGGCAGTGATTGTAAAACATTAAAAAAAATAATAAAATTAAATTTAAAAAAATTTAAAAAAATAAAAATAGGGAAACTGAGAACCAGAGAATGGAAGAGACTAGCTCCAGGTCACACAGCTAGTACATAGCAGTAGCGAGGCTAGAACTCAGATTCTCTTATTCCAGTTACAATGCTCTTCACATTATATTAAACTATCTCCCTCTTCCCCATCTCTTGATTCCCATGACAGACCAGAGATAGAACCTCTCCTTTCCCCAGCCCATTCTTAGCCCTGGGCCTGGGCCTTACCTTTGGACAAGATAACAATGCTGAGGATGAAGGAAAGGGCAAAGAAGACTGTCTTCATCAGGAAGCCCAGGCGACTCAGCCAGGGAGCTGCAAGGATGGAGTGTTGGGGGAAGCCCAGGCCTCCTGGCCCCCAGACCCAACTCCCTTTAGGAAGCCTTCCCTAAGCTTATCCATCATGTTACCCAGATCCAGAATAGGGCTCATCACATTTTGGAACTAGAAAGAACTTTCGAGATCCAGTAGCTCAGAAGCAGCTAGATGTTCCAGCAGATAGAGTACCTAACCTCCATTCAAATCTAGCCACAGACACTTATTAGTTAGCTATGGAACCCTGAGCAAGTCACTTTACCTCCCCTGGATTCCATTTCCTCATCTGTAAAATGGGGATAATATTAACACCTACCTCCCTAGGTTGTTGTGAGAATCAAACCAGGCAACGTACGTAAGGCTCCACACACATTACAATACTATGGTGGGGCTAGTCATAATTACGATCATTATTACCTTGGACATCCCCCTCATCTCTAGCCTGTCTCCCAGGACACTTCCACTCACCAGGAGCTGGCCCCCTCCCCCACCAGTGTATATACATGTGTATATGTACCTGCACATGTATCCATATGTGTGTTCATATACACATGTGTATATGTATTAATATAGGTACATCTATGTGCACGTACACATGGGCACATGTAGTACATATGTACATATATACATATGTATATATTATATAATACATATACACACACATATATACATAGTTGTATGTATTGTTGTGAATAGATAGATAGACAGACAGACAGACAGATAGATAGATATGAAGGTGGCATTTGAGCTAAGCTTTGAAGGACATTAGAAATTGAAAAAGGGGAATGCATTTGAGCTGAACTGAATTGAATTACTTTCCTGTGGAGGAACCCTGGGAGTCCAGCTTGTAGCCCCCTACCATCTATGCCCCTCTCCGAGGCCTAGAAAGTCCTGCTCTTAGTCCTGCCCCAGGCTGCTGTGCCCCAGCAGGCCTCTCTTCCCTCCTCACTGTCCCTATATACCTGGAAAGCTCCTCAGGCTCTGACTTCTTTGGCTTCCGAGGTTAAAGTGGTTCCATCCAGAGGGCATCAGCATATCCTCATCTAAATAAAATGATCAGACACCATTCCCTCCACCCCCTCTCAATATGAGAGGTACTGAAGGTAGGCAGTGGGCCGATGAGTCCCTGGTCCCCCTGGTCCAGGGACAGTCTTGATCACTCAAGTCTCTAACTTTCATGCCACATCTGGACTCCCCCTTGCCTATCATGAGGAGAACCCTGGTACTCTGGACTGGAACCTGAAAATCCTCCCCACCACCCCATCCACCTCCTCTGGGGCCCTGGCTCCTAGGTCACCCACTAGCACCCTTGGCCTTATGTCTACCTACCCAATCCTGCCAGCTCAGGGGACTTCGGATCCTCAGTGTCACACATCTCTGTTGTCCCTTCCAAAGGTTCCTTCTGTTCTGCTTAGGGATCACATCCTCTTTTCTACAACTAAGCAGCTTTTCTTCCTTTCTCGAAAATATCCTCCCAGACTCCCACCCTCCAGCTGAACGAAATATGAAAGGGAAGGAAAATGAACTTGCCCTGCTCCCCCATTGGCTAAAACAGAATGGGGGGGGATATAAAGGAATGGGATAAAAGACAAAGTGGAGGGCAGCCCAGAGAGGAATGGGCCAGGATAGTAATGAGATACAGAAGAACCACAGAAGTATACGTGTGTGTGTGTGTGTGTGTGTTTGCTTAAACATCTCTCACATTACAATGTAAGCTCTTGGGGACAGAGAATGCTCTTTTGTCTTTCTTTCAGTAGCATAGCGCCTAGCACATGGCAAAGGCATAAGACAGTCAATCCCCAAATATTTTGGGGGGAGGAAAGGGTAACATTTCTAGAAGATGGTGCAAAGGTAAAAAATGTGAATGCTTATACACTGAACCTGTGGAAAATAAAGGGTTAGGTTCCTGCAACCAACAAAAACTGGAATCTTTCACTAAAGATTGTTGAAAACATATTTTTCTACATACAATTCTTTATAATAGAATGTTCATTTTGATAATAGGCACTTTTCCTAACGCAGTAGCCATGAAATAACTCATATAATGCAGTACACAAAATAAAACTGGTAACATGCAAAACATTTGTGTCACTAGTGACTTCTTAGAATTCTGTGACCTTTTGTGCTACCATCTCAATACTTTAAAAAACCATGTTGATTTCAGACAATATTCACTTTTTGTAACACATGAAATCTATAGTACCATAAATACTATAGAACAAACACAATTCTTAAAATTAAAACATTTTTAACCTTAATATTACCTTTTGCTGCGTCAGATGGCAGTATGAGGGCATTATACTACAGATTAAATTGTCATTTTGAAAAGTTTGATTTGACATTAAAGTCATCTCATTTATACTGGAAAAACTTGCCTTGCCTATGTAATAGCATGAATAATAAATAATAATAGCTAAAATTGCAAATTGTTAGCATTAAAGATTCTTGGTTTATCTCAATGGTTAGGTTAAGTTGTAGCTCATTTGTAAACAAGATTTTTATATGGTAGTGATATTTTGATACTTATCAAAATCAATCAATATGCATTTGTTAAAAGGTGTAGTCAAGATGGTAGAGTAGCAGAAAGAAATACAATGGTCTCCTTCCTCTCCATAACTCTTCCAAACCGATCTAGAAAACATAACAGACTAAATTTTAATTAAGAAATTCAAGAAATAAATCGTAGTAAATATTTTTCCAGTCCAGGTCAGCAGAGACAGACAAAAAGGTCTGCAGACAGTGGAGATAGAGACTGGACAGTATGAAGAGTATTCCAGTGGAGAGATAGGTTGTGCACCAGAACAAGGGGTCCCAAGTATAGCACAGGGGGTCTGAAGTTGAATAAGGTGCAGGAATAAGCGCCAACTAGTGGCTCTGTCCAGGGCATACCAACTGTTCAGGCCCTAAGGGCAACACTCCAGGGTGAGGAGCAGTCAGGGACCATATGCTATGTACCAAGCAAGCACAAAGTTCAGAAACAAGTAGCTGCCATGTTGCTTGAATCCTAGGAGCTGAGCAAGTCTCAGCTAAAGCTTTAAACCCAATCTAAAGCTTACAGAGGAATAGCCAGAGCAGGAATCTCAGACCAGAGGTAAGTCCACTATTCTGATACTTGAAACAGAAGTTTTCCAGCTGGTTGATAGTGGCAGAGTCCAACACAATCTACTGAAACTACAAATGAACAAGTTCCACAAGTCTGTTCTTCAGACCCAAACCTAGGTTAGGAACTTGCAGAGCTCAGGCCAGGAAGGCAGGAATTAGATCCAAAAAGGAGCTTAGATTTCACATTTCAAGAAATTACTACATTACAACATGAGAGGGTACATAGAAAGGAGGGGGAAACAGGGGGATAGGAAAGAGCGAGTGATGCACCAAGGTCAAGTCAAGGACTAGTAATGAGAGGAAGGTGACCTCTCTAGTCTCAGGAAAAGATGGGCAATGGGTGAGAAGAAGGTAGGATACACTAAAAAGAGGGAGAAAAGAAGGAGGTCTTACTTTGGAGCTGGAAGGGAGCTTCATGAATAAATATTCCCATGGGTGAAGGGAAATGGTTGATGAAAGTGTGCAAACTTAGTCTAAGGGACTCGTTTTAACCTTGCTTGACTTTTGTATACAAGTGTGGTCAGTCTGCAAAGGATAGCAATCTGGAAATACCCTTGTACATGCATGTTTAGACACTGGGAAAAAGCTGAAGAGGCATAAAAACCTATCTGTTTATCAGATGTGTTCTGATCAGCACTTTCTTGTCCTTACATGGAAGTCATTTACTCTTATCTATAAAAACTGAAAATCCGCACCAGCTGTGCTCTGACTGCTTGCTGCCTTGGTATGCGAATAAAATACCTTTGCTTTTTTTTTTTTCTTCTGAGTCTGACTTACTGATCAGGGCAAGGCATGAACCAAGATTTTTAACTTTTGGCAACCATGAAGGGAGGCTTCACCTGAATAACTGTCTCTGAAAGAGCCCATTGTCCAGTTCCACAGAACTCTGACTCATAACTCTACATGGAAGGATATTGATGAGTTATTAGATGCCCTTCTCGCAAAGGATGAGAAGGCAAAAATCCTGTCCTGTTCTGTAAAGTAGAGGATGAACCTTACAGGACCACATGGCCCTGAACAGCTCCCAGTTGGAACTATAATAATGAAGGGGACTGGGAGAAATTCAGTGATGCAGAAATGACCCTCTATGATGCTCTAGAGCAGGCATCACAACAAAAAATAGATTGAGAAAAAATCCATAATACTATACAAAATGTAGATGAATATTTTCATGCTTTCTATATTCATTTATGTGCTGCCACCCAGAAATTTGCTCAGTTGGATCCAGAAAAATGTACGTGATCTAAAAGCAATTGCTCAGCTTAGGTTAATAAGTAGGCAGTAGACATTTGCAATTACTTTCTTAAATTTTGCCCCAGCTGGCGTGGAAAAGCTGTCAGCGAACTCAGGAGAATTGTGACATATGTATTTGAAGGGTGGAAGGAAAAGGGACTTAGGAGGAGAAAAAAAGATAAAGGAAGTGAAGATTTTGGCAGCCATTATGAAGGGGGTGAAGACGCTCTTGAGACCCCTCCCCAACACTTGCAGGGGGTTTCTTGGAGGAGGCTGCCCCAGGGTTATTGTCAATGTTCCACTCTATTCACACAAATGCTTGTCAAAGTCCTATGCAGTGCACAGCCCCAAGAGTCTGCGTTGATTCAATATGTTGATAGACTTTATGTCTAATCTTGAATTTTTTAAGGTGGCCCCCTTAGGATACCACTACCTGTGGCATCTACCACACTATCTGTGTGCTGGTAAGGCCTATCATTGGCTCCTCTCAAATGAGACTGGCCAATTAGGCCTAGGAAAAGTTATCCCTACCCTCCCGGTGATTTTCCATCTTCAGAGCTCCAGTCCTTCTTGAAATAAGAGGGCTACCCACTCTGCTACCTTGCCCCCTTTGGTTAGCAATGTGAAAGGCTTCTGGGCCGTCAGGCTCCCCATGTATGAAATGGATGCAGCCTTTCCCTCCTTCCCTAATTCCAACTGAAGTTGTTTCTTGCACATCTTTGTAAGTAAAAATATAGATGCCATTGAGGAGATCATCACTGAGGTGCTTGCCTCATGACTGCTGCCTTGCAAAAGAGACTTGCCCTTGGTTTCTTACTTGCCAAAAGGTAGGAGTCTGTACTTTTATAGGTCGGATATACTGCAGGTGGGTCCTGGACTCAGCAGGCACAGTGTACATACACATGTCCTCCATTAACCAGGCCTGACAGGAGTTCCAAAAGACAGTAAGAGCCCCACAGACCCCTGAGTCTGCATGGGAGTGACTAACAACATGGTGACCCAGTTTTTTACAGCTGAAGTATTTGTTTGTGGGTTTTTTAATTGGTCTTCCTTGTAGGGACCATTTGCTGCATGTGTTTGCAATGTCTCTCTGGTGTGAGAAACTACTCCCAAGACCTACCCCCACATTAAAACCAGCTGGAATTAAGTTATTACAGTTGAGGTTAGAGGAATAACATAGATCCAATTATGTTGCTGCACCATAGGGGCAGCAAGGTGGTCCAGTGGATAGAGTCTTGGACCTGGAGTCAGGAAGACTCATCTTCCTGAATTCAAATCTGGCCTAAGACATTTATTAGCTGGGTAACCCTGGGCAAATCACTTAACCCTGTTTGCCTCAGTTTCCTCAGCTATAAAATGAGCTGGAGAAGGCAATGCAAACTATTCTACTATCTCTGCCAAGAAAAGCCCAAATGGGGTCAAGAAGAGTCAGACATGACCTAAATGACACAACCGTGGGTATGGTTAACATCAAAGGGGAAATTGTACAAAGTTAGCCTAACTTGATTGATCTTCGGATCCATGTGCAACCAGACTGCAGCGAATGGTGGTCTAGAGATAGCCTTGGGCATGCACATTGAGACTTTGGGGAAAAGCTGAGGTGGCACAAAACTTCTGTCCTCATCATATGTGTACTAATCATCACTTTCTTCTCCTTATATTTTCTCATCCATATGAGAAAATTACTCCTATCTATAAAGACTGCACGGGATTTGAAAATCAGGACCAGCCGCAACCCAACATCTTGATACTCTGGTGTGCTAATAAAAGACTTTTGCCTTTCTCCCTCTGAGTTTGCCTCGTTGATCAGAGTGAGGTCCAGACCAAGATTTCTTTTAACAAAGGGAGATGCAGACCTTATACTAATTTAGACCTGAGGGATGTGGTGCTTGAAAAGTCTACTTGTCCTGGGGGAATTGAGGGAGGAAGGAAGGTAGTTGAAGCCCGTGGGGACAACTGAGACCTGAAGGAATGAGAGAGCATGGACACAGGGAGGAGATTTCCAGGCAAGCATAGATAAAAAGGTCCACAAGAAAGGGTATAAATAGTAGTGGCCTGCATAATCAGGGATATGATGGGGAGGGGCCCAACCATAGATCATTGTACTCTCAGACACTTGCAATAATTGGCATTGTTCTGGGAGTGAGGTACAGTGGAAAAGGGGAATCCATGGAATAAGCTCTACAAGGCAGCGGCAGAAAGTGCCTAGAAGGGAGAGCTTAGAATGTAGACCATGAAAGATTTGATTGCATGAAAAATCCAAAGGAAAGAAAGAGACCAGATAATGAATCTTGAGTAAACAGAAAGAAACGATGTATAATGAAGAAGGTGAAAGAAATCTTTTTTTTTGGAAAGGGGTGCAAAAAATGAAATTTTAAAAACCTAGTGAATAGGATTAGCTAAAGAAGAGAAGAGAAGGGGTAATCTACTTGACTAACTGAAAGGAAACAAGAATGAGAAGAAATAGATAATCAGATAAAAGCTGAGGAGATAAGGGAACTGATCAAACCCTAAGGGGAAAGGGAAAACAAACAAGAAAAGAAGGTTGGAAGTGAGGGGAGGAGAGCCAGTGGGAGTAAAAGTACCACAAAGGAAGTAACTGAAGAAAAAAAAATACTGTATTTACAGTAGAATTGGGAGAATTGTAACTTAAAAAAAATTTAAAGATAGATGGAAGAAAATACAAACCCAACTCCTAACTTTATTTTTATAATAATTACACTTTACTTTAACATTTATTTTTAAAAATTTTGAGTTTCAAATTATCTCCCTCCCTCCAACCCCTCTCTTACCCACTGAGAAGGCAAGCAATATATCAGTTATACATGTGAAGTCATGCAAAACATATTTCCACATTAGACATGTTGCCAAAAAAGCGAGAAAAATAAAGTTAACTATAAGAATGTATTCTCTAATTTACACTTAGAACTCATCAGTACTTTCTCTGGAGATGGGTAGCATTTTTTCATCCTGAGTCCTTCAAAACTGTCTGTGATCACTGTACTGATTATAGTAGCTAAGTCTTTCACAATTGATCATCTTACAATATTACTGTTTCTGTGTACAGTGTTCCCCTGGTTCTGCTCACTTCACTTTGCATCAGTTCATACAAGTCTTCCCAGGTTTTTGTGAAACCATTTTCCATTCCATCATAATCATATGCCACAACTTGTTCGGTTGTCTACTGCCCTCAGAGCATCCTGTCTCTTTGAATCAAGTCTGAGATTTCAAGGAACAGAGATACAGACACACATTCCCTGCAATCTAACTACCGGGGTTGTTGATAAAATATGAACCCCCTTGTCAAACACTTATTCATACCAAAAGATAGAATGAGACACATTTCTGGGCTTGTCTGACACTAATGAGTCTAAGTCTTCATCTCCGACTAGAAAGTGAAACCAAAATGAAAATAGATCACTACTGGTTACAATATTGACTTAGAAAACCAGAAGTTATCACTGTCTATGTTGTATTGTATCTTTCTTTCTTTTCTTTATTTCTTTATTATATTTCTTTGTTTTCTTTATTTTTTATTCTTTATTTCCTAATTACAGTACATTAATCTGGTTCTACCACAGAGGTTTTGCAGGCCATGACAAAGAGTTTGACACCTCTGATTTAAACTCGAACCTCTCTGACTTAGGTTAAATCTACCTTTTAAACTAAATTTCTCTCCTACTGCTTAGACCCTATCCGACTAGGATCTGATTGTGTCAGGGTCAGAAAATTTCTTTCAGCTATTAGGCTACCTCTGATTATTAGCCTGGGACTTCACAAATCAGCCCAGGAATTCCACTTAACAAAAATGGAAAAGAACTGGTTGAAACTGTGATGAGGAGATTCCTTCCATCTCCCACCATGCTCCTGATCACTGTTATGGGGAACACACAACCGCAGCAAACAGATCACCATTCACTGTATATTTTCTAACAATTAGACAGTGGGAAGGCAGCAGTATACAAAGGAAATAACACTGAATTTGAAGTCAAAGGACTTGGGTTCAAGACTTAGCTCTGTCTCTTAATACCTGAATCACTCTGAACAACAAGACAAGCATTTATTAAGCACCAGCTGTGTGCTGGGCCCTGTGATAAGTGTTTTGACAAATATTATCTCATTGAACATCATAATAACTCTGGGAAGTAAGTGCTATTATTTTCCCTATTTTATAGTTGAGGAAACTGAGGCAGGCAGACAAGTCACTTAACTTTTCTAAGTCTTGGTTTCCTCATCTGTAAATTAAAGTAGCTGGGATTCAATGACTTCCAATGTATTTTTTAAGCTCTTAAGTCTAAGGTTCTATGATGTTAAGTCAAAGGACTAGAGTCCAAATTGGAGCTCTGCTACTAACTGCCTGGATCAGCTGGTAACCTGAGCCAGGAAGAGGCAATCACTTGGTCATTTCAAGAGGTCAAAGTCTCCCCATCCCTCTCTCTTCCTCTCTTTTAAATGTATATCTTGGGAATCCACCAGTTTTCCCTTGGACTTTCCAAAGGAGAAACGTCCTTTTTCCCTCCCTAGCAGCAACTACGGCGACTACATACTCTCAATTTTGAAATGGATGCTTCAATTAACCCAGACCACCTAATGAGCTTGGGAGGTCTGAAGCTCCAGATTCTGGGTGCTGGCTCGAATCTGCTGGTGCTTTGTTACACTACATCACTGCTTGGAAAAGGAGGTGACCACCAACAGCATCCTTCTGGAACGTCAAAGTCCAAGCTATCACCTGGACTGGTCCGAAAACCTGGACCCAGCTTTGCTGCTCCGTCAGAAAAATGGCATCTGCTCCACATTCCTACAAGGCTCCCAGGAGGCTTTACTTCCCCAAAGAAATGAGGAGAAGAGATGGGGAATGTGTACTTGTGTAGCTGTTCATGGGTTCCCATGAGGCCTCTGAGATGTTGTTAAGTATTTATCAATGAGTATTTGGGAGTCTTTCATGTCTTCAACATTTCTTTTGGAGTGAAAGAAGCAACTGCCCTTTATTTGATATGCACAACTTTGTATACCGAATAACTCTTCTAGAAGAGATACTCTTTATCTAAAGAAAGGTAGTAGATAGAGCAGAGTGGATAATGGATAGTGTACTGGACTTGGAGACAGAAAGACCTGAGTTCAAATCCTGCCTCAGACATTTACTAACTATGTGACCTAAGCAAGTCATTTTACCCCTTCCTGCTTCAGTTTACCCAAATGTAAAATTAGGATAATAACAGCACTTACTTCCCAGGGTAATTGTGAGAATCAAGTGAAATTATGTTTGTAAAGTGCTTAACACAGCACTGGGCATAGAGTACGTGCTTAATAAATGGTCATTTCCCTTCCATCTTTTGGGGAAGATCCTACACATAAGTGATATCCAAATTTTTTTATGAGGTTTTCCTGGAATGACTCCATGTAAGGGGCAAAATGAGCCAGAGAAATCCTGCTTAGTCAGTATCCCCCGGAACTGTTCTTGATTTACTGGTTCCAGAATCGTGGTTTCTTTCTGGAAAGAGCATACGCACACACACACACATACACACATACACCATCTGTGACACATTCAACTCATTCAGCAAACAAATGTTTCAGCCCTAATACTCAGGGTCTTGTGGAGTACAGTCATGAGAAAAGATCATCCCTTGTCCTCAGAGCAGCCTGTTTCTTCAAATCAAGTAGGAGATTTCCAGGAACAGAGATGCAGCCACACATACCGTCCAAACTAACTACTCAGTTTGTCGATAGAATATGAACCCCTCCCCCCCCCTTGTCAAACATTCATGCCTATCAAAAGATAGAATGAGACACATTTCTGGGCTTCCCTGACACTAATGAGTCTAAATCTTCATCTCCAACTAGAAAGTGAAACTGCACAGCTAATGCTCAAAGGAAATCAGCTCTATTCAGATACATGATGATTCTAAATGGCCCCCATATGTTAGGGACTAGTTTTGTGATTTTAAACTGGAGTGACAAAGAGCCCCGGAGTTTTTTATAAGTGAGCTTATCTAGGGTAAGCAGACATCAAGCAGAAATCATGTGTCAGATAAGGATAAATCCAGGGCATGATAGAATTCCTTAGGTATCAGGGACTGCATTTATGGACTCATTAGTTGTTCCAAGGAAGCAGCAAGGCATAGTGAAGAAAAGATAAGAAACAGTACACGCCATGCAAAACAAATCACTGTCACCCACATCTTTCTCAGACTCTGATAAAGACAGCCTAGGACCCTGAAAGAATTAATATTATATTATATAGTATGTATACATATATGCGTATATACATATTATATGGTTATTAATAACTGAGCATTAATTATGACCCACACCTTTTTTTCTATACTTTCTGTAAAAAGTCCAAATCCTGTTAAGGTCTCTGAAGGGCATGACTAATTGATGAGTTGATCCTAGCCCTCAAAGAACATGCTCATCGATTTGTAGTAGGACCCTATCCAACTAGGTGACCTCATTTCCATTTAGAGTGAAAACAGAACTCAGTCTGGGCTAGTCCTTACCCTAAGGAAAGGAACTCTCATCCTTGGTCCCCTCCTTTAGAGTTCAGGGTGGCCTAGTTCATGAAAGAGAAAACTAACCAGAAAGATCTGGGTGGAGATGGCTTCCCCTCACCCATACCACTTGGGTGTTGCTGAGTCTCGTGATCTAGCCACATTCTTAGAAGGAGAAGCTGAAGGCTTTTAATCCATCTCATTAAATGTCTAGCAATCAAGACTGATTTTCTCCTGTCAAGGAAATTCCTTTTCATAAATATTTAAGGCATCTAGGAGTCTCCTTTGGCATCTTTGGTTACCTAGTAAAAGCACTGATCATCAATTTATTGATTACTGGCTAGTCTTCTCTTGGAGTTTTCATTCATCTCAATCCTGAGATCAGGAGACAAGGGAATAGCACTGCCTTCCAAGACCACTAGCACTATTTAAAGTCTGATCCTCGAACTGATCATCAAGGGGAGTGACCCCTATGAAAACTGAACTGCCTCCCCATCCTCACCACCATAAATACTAACTGGCAATAAATTTCTATCAGTGGGCAGATGAAGGAAATAGCACTATTCCCAAGGCAACTTGCCCTGCTTCTAGCCTAACCCCAAGAACCATTCTCTAGGGAAGCTTTATGGGGCTAATAGACCCCACCAATTGCCACCCATGGGGCAAGCAAGTCCATCCACAGAGCACAAGGCACCCTAAGGAGAAACATGAGGCAGCCTGTGCCAGACAAGTCACACTACCGCCACTACATTGACCACCATCTCCTCTCAGACTCTGAAGGTGAAAGCCCAGGACTCTGAGTTCAAGAATACATCAGACTACTGGCCCTGCTTCCATCCCAGTCCCCAAAACCATCATCCAGAGAATTAGTCATTATGGACACTTGATCTAGTTACTACTTCTACTGGTGGTGTCTCCTCACTGGCCACATTAGACCTAGAAAAGAAAGTTCTTAGCATCAAAGTTCTTGGCATCATCAAGTGGACTAACTTCAGAAATTGCTATGGTGATTCCAGATGACCAGTGACCAGTTAAAAAATTTGCTTTGTTTAACTGTATATGCGTTGTAAAAGTTTTATTTTTCTTTTCCCCAGGGGAAAGAGAAGGTGGGAGGAAGGAAATAAATGCTTGTTTATTGAAGAAAAAAAGGAACATATAGTTTCATCAGTATAAATGATAATAAAAAAATGTATTGTGATCTGCTTTGCCACTGAACCCCAAGGACAATGGACTTTTCCATTAGCTCTGCAGGTAAGTATTCATATATTTACTTGTTGTCTCTTCCATTAGAGGGTAAGCTTCTTGAAAGCAGGGGCTGTCTTAAATTTCTAAAAATTTATTCCAACTCATTTTTTATGCCTCTCCCTCTCCCTCTCCCCCCTCCCTTTTCCTCCTCTCCCTCTCTCTTTTCTCTTTCTTTGTCTTAACATTGTCTATTAAAATGAAGGAGATGGCAAGGGATAACTAATATAAGGCAGGACATGAATGAGATGTAAAAGTGGGATGAGGGGAGGAAGATTAAATGAGGGGAGGTCCAGAATAGGGAGAGATGACTTCCAACTGAGAATGGAGTGATCAAGAAAAAGGATTCCTAGAGGAGGTAGCACTGGAGCTGGACCTTTGAGCTAGTGAAAATGGAGACAGGGATAGGGTATGAAAACTCCCGTGCTCATTGAAGGAGTGACTGGAACTTGAGTCTGCATGTTGGGGAGTCATGGTTCAGGCCAGGGACTTTCAGAGTGTGAATTCACCTTCATAGCTGCCTGCCCTACCCTGTTTCAGGGATCTTCAGGACCCCACCCAGTTTTCTGATTTGAATCTAGTTACCAAATATACTCTATGCCCTCATGGTACCATGAATTAAATGGTAGCTTTCAGAGAAAAGGCTTTCAGAGATTCTCTACTCAGAGAATCTTACAATCGCGGAATTACTGAGCTGGAAGAAATCTCAGAAATCATCTCATCCAGGTCCAGTCCCAACCCTGACATTAAGTTTCACAAAATGCTTTATAAATGTCATCTCATTTGATCCTTGTGACAACTCTGGGTGGTAGGTACTATTATTATCCCCATTTTGCAAATGAGGAAACAGACTGAGAGAGGTTAAGTGACTTGCCCAAGGTCACAGAGCTAGGAAGTATCTAAAACAGAATTTGAATTCAAGTCTTCCTGACTCCAAGTGTTCTATCCATAGCACCACCTAAGCCCACTATGATTTATGTGGGCATAGGACCCATGTCTTCAGACTTCCAATCTGGGTCTGTTTCCACTGCACCACAGTACCTTAGGGATTCTCCAAAGAAAATGACAGAAAAATCTCTAACAAAGCCCTTCTGCCTTCATTTCCCTATAAAGATGCTGGGAAGATGATTACATCAATGAGTATTTTTCCAGTGATAGAAGATATGATAAAAGGGCAAGATGTCATAGAGGAAAGTATCACTAAGATGGGGGTAAGGTATCCATGGCGAGGACAACAGAAAAGTGGGACTAAATTGAGGGGAGTGAAGAAAGGAGTCCTAGAATAATTAGAAATAAGTGACGGATTGCTCAATCAGCAGGAAACCCAAAAGTTTCACCTTGGACTGAGTTTCCAGAGTCAAAGAAGGGAGGAAGTAGGGACAGAGTCTGGTGGAGGAGGCAAGAGTTCTTTGGATGAGCTGAGCATTGATGAACCCAAGAGGATGAATCTCTCTTCCATATGACCGTCCTTTGAGTAGATGGAGACAACTATCATGGTCTTCCAAAGTCTTCTTTTCTCCAGGCTAACCATCCCCATCTCCTTTAACCGATTCTTATTCCAGTCTCCTTAACAGACTGGTCACAATCTTCTACACATGCTCCATCTTGTCAATATCCTTCCTAAGTCTGACCCTGAAATTGGATAAGATGCTTTAGATGTGATCTGACCCAGGCAGAGAAATCTGGAACTATCACAAACCTTGCTA
The DNA here is from genome assembly GCF_028372415.1 of Notamacropus eugenii. NCBI lineage: Eukaryota > Metazoa > Chordata > Mammalia > Diprotodontia > Macropodidae > Notamacropus > Notamacropus eugenii. The sequence continues at coordinate 51,526,447 of NC_092875.1, read as the reverse complement.
TGGACTCTAGGTTTCTATTCATGTGGATCACCCAGAACACTCCTTTCCTCTCACATGTTGGATCCCCAGAAGATCTACTTCAGAGTTATAGTACTCTGTGGGTCTGCATCCACGTGGAAGCACAGCTCATGAGCATCCTCCCAATGTGTTTTCTTTTACTGGTCAGCAAGAGGGAATAGCTAGTTGGAAGCAAAAGCATTTAATAAAAGGGCAGAGTAAGAAAAGGAGTAGTGGAAAGTTATTATCTATAATGGAAATTCTCTCTATAAACCTGGAACGCACTCCCTCACAAATACACCCACCATCAGTAGAAAAGTAGACATACGTAACAATCACAGATGGGAGCACACTTAAGGAACACATATGGCCAGAAAACACAAATGAAGAAGCAACTCATATCTTCGATACTACAGAGTATCTTTATTTTTAATAGCATTTATTCCAATTATATGTAAAGACAGATTTTAGCATTCATTTTTACAAGACTTTGAGTTCCAAATTTTTCTTCCTCCCTTTCTTCCCCTCTTCCTAAAATGGTGAGCAATTCAATATAGATTGTATATGTGCAATCATGTAAAATATAATTCCATATTAGTCACAGTTGTGAACCAGTATCTTTAAATGGGTCATTAAGCTCTTTCTCGATCTGATCCCTGCTGAGCCTCCACCTAGGTCATCACCTCAAGTCTCACTGCTTCCTACTGACCATCACATCTCTAATGATTCCCGTCTCCCTCATTTTATTGGGTTCTCTGCTGGACATCCCACTGGTTTCATGGTTGCTGCTAGATATCACCCTTGATATAAGCCTCTGGGCTTCATCTCTTTAGGGCAATCTATTGGCCATCTCAGCTACAATTTGCATGGATGTAGGGACAAAAAAATCTTTTCACAGAAAGGACAAGCTAACAGATCTTTAGTTATAGCTAAAGGTTGTGAACCCCCTCACCCAAGCTTAAAGAAGTTAGGCAGAGTGCTCCCTGGCTAAAATTAAGTATTTTTCAATCAAACCCTGTGCTTCAGGCTAGACAGTTCTTTTTAACAGACAACCCTCTGATTTAAGATTAGCTATTTCCAAGAGTCTCTCTGAGTTGAAATGAATTTGAGCCAAAACAAAAGGCTAAAAAAGGTCATTTTTTAACACAGTCAGAATTCTTGACTTTATTATATATGTGTAATACATTTCATATGCATATAACTCATACATATAGATATATCCATACCTACATGAATATCTTCAGCTTTGATGCTATATTTTGGCCAATAAAAAGCCTTGCTATCTCCCTAGCCAATGTAGATCTGTAAAATATTTGTTAGTCTGCCTTCCTGTAATTGTACCAGGTTCCAGGATGTTGTCCTAGGTTTGTATCCCAGGCCTGGGACAATCTAAACCTGGGATCATTAACATTCACAACACATAAACAAAGCCTTAGACATCCATCTTTACAAGTTCCCTTAGCTTTTTGTTTGTTTGTTTTTTGGCTGCCCCATTTCATTTGCAAATCTGATACATACTCTGGGTTTGCAAGCACTGAAGTCCCAAGGTCCTCTTCCTATTGAATTGTCTTTCATCTGACCAGATGTCTCCAGGCTCATGTGATATTGGGCACTACTTCCTCAAAGAGTATGGAAGTCATCATTCTCCCATGGGCAACATATTTCCCTTTTATATCCTAACGTGAGACCTTCTGCAGTATAGATTCTCCTTAGCACTGACAAGATATTCATCTTTACAACTTCAAAGGCCATTTATCCTAGACTTCAAATGCATGTGACTCATTCCTATCTCCTATTCTGCTCAATACACAGGATACTCTCCATGAAGGCTTGACAATGATGACAATTATAGGTTAAAACTGAAAGAGATCTTAGAGATTATTTAGTTCAACCTCTCATTTCATAAATGAGAAAGCTAATGCCCAATATTAAGTAATTTGCTCAAGGTGCTTTTTAGCAGAATTATAAGTCATATTAGCAGAGTTGGACTTTGAACCTAGGTCTTTTAAATTCAAATCCAGAATATTTTCCATTCCACTTTACAATTGATGATGCCAATAGTGACTTTGACAGTACAACATGTATTACCAAGGAAATGCTCCTAAGACTTCACTTTCTGTGATACTTGGGGTTCAGAAAGCATCTCTCATTGAGAGAAATTTCTTATATTCCATTCCCTGGGAGGCTTTATGACAGTCCACAGAGTGATGGTGTCAACAGGCAAGGACTGAGAGCTTAGGGTCTTCTGGGTGACAGAAAGTTTAGGAGAGCAAAGTTTCCAGGTTCATCAATCAAGATAAGGACAGGCAAGTTGGAGGCTATGGGAAAAAATGAGGAGACAAAATATGAGAATGACAATATTGCCATGGTGTTCCCAAGCCCAAGAATCTGAGCAGAAGCCTGACAACCCCAACCAAAGCCAAGACAAGATATTTAAGTCTTACCTGGGAGAGGAATCCTTAGATTACCATGAGGTAGATTGCACTGAACTCTAAGCTTTTATTTTATGGCTGTGAGCTTGAAGACAACTATGCCCCACCCTATCATACTAAGAAGATTTGTGAAAACTGAATGAGGGGAGTGGGGAGATTGGATTGGAATCTTAGAACATGTAAAGATTTGCACATGTGCATACAGGGAGCTGAGAATGTTCTATTGTTCCATTATTTCACCTTGTTATTTACTTTGTTACTGTCATAATGAAATGACTCATGGGTTCTTCCTGGTGTGCACTAGGATGAGGACTCAAGTCGTAATCTGCATAATTATGATTATGCAAATTATTTCATACTGTAACTGGGAAATCTAGGCATTCTATAATGAATGGGACCCAAGCTACCACAGTGATTTTTATGGAGGAGATAATGATGATAATGGTGGTGCTAGTGATGATCTTGGGTGTAAGGGAGCTTAAAAGTCAACCCCTTAGGAGTTGATGCCTCACTTTAAAGATCAGGAAGCTGAGACTCAGGAAGATTAAGTTATTTGTTTAAGGACAAAGAAGTAGTCAGTAACAGAGCCAGAGTATAAACCCAGTTCATCTCTTTCCAAATCCAGTGTTCTCAACATTATACCATAGCCTAACTTCAGACAATTCATTAGGGTTGTAATGGTTATAACAATGATGATTATGGTGGCTCACAATCTCTCTGTATTCCATGATTCCTTGTCTTCACCCCTGTTGACTCCAAGATTAATGTTGATAACCTTTCTGACTCTGGTTTCCCAGTTCCTCAAGTGAGCTCTTTAACCCCCATGACCTCTGGCTCCACTCTGTCTCCCTTATCAAAAAAAGAGGACATACACTAGATCTCTCCATTAACTAAAGTATCCACTTCCAAGGTCCTGAACTCTGAAATTCCCCTTTCCAATCACAAACTCCTATTCTTCTACCGCTCTTGTTGCTTTACTTCTGTCAGACCTCTCCAACAACTTCACATCTCTCATTCCCTCCCTGCTCCTTTAGTCAATAACTCTCTTCTAGCTTCATTGCTGCCCCTCCCTTCCCTTTTTGTCCTCTTGTTCTTGTTCTGCTAATCTTTAACCTTCGGTCACCTCCACCATCTTCTTTCTCTGCCTCTATTCTCTGCTGCTGGCCATTCCTTCCCCCACTTTAGTAATTCTGAACTCCCCAGAAGACATCATTCAAATCTGGTTCCTTCTCATCCACTGACTGATTCCCATTCCCCTCAACCCACCCCTCTCCAATATCTCACCACAAAGCTATCCATATTGTGCCTTCTGGAATGCCTGTTCCATAAGCAACACAATTGCTTGCACTTTATATCTTTTTCTTTCCCATTCCTTCAATCTTCTGATTCTCACTGAGACCTGGCTTACTCCTGACAACACAGTTTCCCTGGCCTCCCTTTCCAGTGCTAGCTATTTTTTTATTCATTCTCTTCAACTAAATGGTTGGAGGGAGATTTGGAATAGTCCTTGCTCCCCACTGTCACTTCCAGACTCTCCTTCTACCTCCATTACTAAGTATCCTCCATTCCTTTGTGGTTTTCTGTCTACTACCCACTCAAAATTCTGGTACTTAATTGTCTACTCACCTCCAGGACACTCCCCTTCTTTCCTCAATGAGTTAAATGCCTTTACCAAGAAATTACAAAACAAAACCAAAGAATGATAAAATAGAAGATAATGTGAAATATCTCATTGGAAAAACAACTGACCTGGAAAATAGATCCAGGAGAGACAATTTAAAAATTATGGGGCTACTTGAAAGCCATGATCAAAAAAAGAACCTACACATCATCTTTCATGAAATTATCAAGAAAAACTGCCCTGATATTCCAGAACCAGAGTTTTACTGTCCTCCTCAACTCCTACCCTCATACTGGAAGACACCAATCTAATCTCCTTAGTTCCTCAACCTTCTATTTCCCATGACCTACTGTTCCAGCTCACCTCACACACAAAGATGGTCATATCCTTGATCTTGTCATCACCCACAAATGCACCACTTCTACATTCATGAAGTTTGAAATTTCTACATCTGTTGGCAATCTATTTCCATTCTATCTCCCCCTCAAAGTTCCACACCATATTCATCATTTATATCATGACCTCCAATCCTTCTACATTGCAGTTATTTTCCAGGTCATCACCCTTATACTAGCTACACTTTCCTCCCTCTCCATCTTGACCCTTTGATAAACTAGTAAAACTCTACTCTGTCCTCTTCTTCCAAATCCTTTACTCCTTTATACCATCAAAATTGCCCTGCCAATTCTCAATCTTGGATCATTCCCACCATCTGCTGCCTTTCACTCCTATACATGCACTGCTTAAAAAAAAAAAGATGGAAAAAATCATGAAACCATGCTGATGAGGTTCACTATGAATATATGTTGTATAAGGTCAACTGTACCTTCCCTGCTGAAAGACAATCCTTTTATACCTCCCTAATGAACTCACTATTCTACTCAACACAGTGGCTCTTCCAGACCTTTTCATGTCTGTTCAAATTTTCTATGGTTCCCCTACACCTAGCCCTTTCAGCTGAGAATTTTGCTTATTATTTCACTAAAAAAAAACTGAGGTCATTCACCATGAACTCTTTCTTCTACTCATCTCACATCACTCCAGATACCTTCTGCCAATATCTCCTCCTTCACTCCTGTCTCATATAACCAAGTGACTCTCCTTGACTAGGCCAACTCCTCTATATACACAAATGATCCTATGCCATCCAATAGTGTCCAGCAATTTGTCCTATTATCCCACCCTCTCATTTATCTTCAATCTTTCCCTGTTTACTGGCAACTTCCCTACTGCTTACATACATGTCTTTGTCACTCTCATCCTCAGTTGATCCATCCAACCCCAATAACCATCTTCCCATATCTTTCCTGTCTTTTGTGGCTAAAATCCTTGAAAAAACTGTCTACAATAAGTGCCTCTACATCCTTTCCTCTCACTTATTTTTTTAATGTTTATTTATTTATTTTTAGTTTTCAACATTCATTTCCACAAAATTTTGAGTTTCAAATTTTCTCCTCATCATTCCCCTCCCCCATTCCATAACACCCTGCATTCTGATTACCCCTTCCCTCAATATGCCCTCCCTTCTATCAAACCCTTCCCTTATCCCTATCTTCTCTCTTTTCTTAAAGAGCAAGATAGATTTCTATACCCCATTACCTGTATTTCTTATTTCCCAGTTGTATGCAAAACAATTCTCAACATTCACTTCTAATACTTTGAATTCCAACTTCTCTTCCTTCCTCCCTCCCCACACATCCCCACTGAGAAGGCAAACAATTCAATATAGGTTATATATGTGTAGTTTTGCAAAAGACTTCCATAATAGTCATGTTGTGTAAGACTAACTATATTTTCCTCCATCCTATCCTGTCGCCCTTTTATTCTATTCTCTCTTTTGACCTTGTCCCTCCTCAAAAGTGTTTACTTCTAATTACTCCCTCCTCCCATTTTTCCTCCCTTCTATCATCCCCTCACCCCACTTGTCCCCTTCTCCCCTACTTTCCTGTAGTGTAAGATAGATTTCCATACCAAATTTAGTGAGCATGTTATTCCCTCCTTAAGCCATATGTGAAGAGAGTAAACTTCACTTTTCTCCTCTCATCTCCTCCCTTTTCTCCTCCATTGAAAAAGATTTTTCTTACCTCTTTTATGAGGGATAATTTGTCCCATTCCATTTCTCCCTTTCTCCTTCCATTATATTCCTCTCTCAGCCCTTAATTTTATTTTTTTAGATATCATTCCTTCTTACTCAACTCAACCTGTGCTGTGTGTGTGTGTGTGTGTGTGTGTGTGTGTGTGTGTATGATCCCTCCAACTACCCAAATACTGAGAAAAGTATCAAGAGTTACAAATATTATCTTTCCATGTAGGAATGTAGACAGTTCAACTTTAGTAAGTCCCTTATGATTTCTCTTTCCTTTTTCATGCTTCTCGTGATTCTTGTGTTTGAAAGTCAAATTTTCTATTCAGTTCTGGTCTTTTCATCAAGAATGCTTGAAAGTCCTCTATATCATTGAATGACCATTTTTTCCCTTGAAGTATTATACTCCGTTTTGCTGGGTAGATGATTCTTGGTTTTAATACCAGTTCCTTTGACTTAATCATATTCTAAGCCTTTCAATCCCTTAATGTAGAAGCTGCCAGATCCTGTGTTATCTTGATTGTATTTTCACAATGCTCGAATTGTTTCATTCTAACTGCTTGTAATATTTTCTCCTCGACCTGGGAACTCTGGAATTTGGCTACAATATTCCTAGGAGTTTCTCTTTTTGGGTGTCTTTCAGGAGGTGATCAGTGAATTCTTTCAATATTTATTTTGCCCTCTGGTTCTGGAATATCAGGGCAGTTTTTCTTGATAATTTCATGAAAGATGATGTGTAGGTTCTTTTTTTGATCATGGCTTTCAAGTAGTCCCATAATTTTTAAATTGTCTCTCCTGGATCTATTTTCCAGGTCAGTTGTTTTTCCAATGAGATATTTCACATTATCTTCTATTTTATCATTCTTTGGTTTTGTTTTGTAATTTCTTGGTAAAGTAATTAGCTTCCATCTACTCCATTCTCATTTTTAAAGAACTATTTTCTTCAGTAGTTTTTGAACCTCCTTTTCCATTTGGCTAATTCTGCCTTTTAAAGCATTTTTCTCCTCATTGGCTTTTTGGACCTCTTTTTCCAATTGAGTTAGCCTATTTTTAAAGGTGTTATTTTCTTCAGCATTTTTGGGGTCTCTTTTAGCAAACTGTTGACTCACTTTTCAAGCTCTTCTATGGCCTGAGCCCATGTCATATTTATTTTGGAGGTACTAGATGCAGAAACCTTGACTTCCTCTGACAGTATGCATTGTTCTTCCTCATCTGAAAGGATGGAAGAAAATACCTGTTCACCAGGTTCTTATTTTTTTCCCCTTTTTGGGCATTTTCCCAGCCAGTTACTTGACTTTTGAGTCCTTTGTCAAGGGGAGGAGGGGGTAATACTCTGGGGACCTGTCAGTTCTCAGTTCCTCCAAGGCAGCACAATCAAGGGAGAGGAGTTCACTCCTCTTCTGGCCTGCACACTGGTCTGAGAGCAACCAAAAACTTTTCTGCCCAGAATCTGTGAGTAGCAGAATTCCCTCTCCATAACCACCTCCAGCTCCGCCACATCAGCCTAGCACTCCTCCTCACCCCAGGACCATGCTCAGGGCTGAGAATCAGATCAGCTGCTCAATTCCCCCAGGGGCTTTACACTGAGTGCTCCTCAAATGAACACTGCAGCTGTTGCCTCCACTGCTGCCACCACCACCACTGCCACTGCCACTGTTGCAGCCTAGGGCTAGGGCTAAGGCTGCTCCCTTCTTGCTCAGTTGGAAAAGCCCTCTCACTGAACTTTGAAGATTTATTTGCTGCTTGTGGGTTGAGGGGGCTGAGAACTTCTTCTACTACTGGGAATTCTGTTCTGAGGCCTGTTCCAGTCCTGTTCCTCCAGGTACCATGCAACCAAGGCTGGGCTGCACTCTGCTCCACGCTCTGTGTGATACACCTTTCCTATCTCCAATCTTTCAGGTTATCTTTGACTGGAAATCTCTTTCACTCTGTCATTCTGTGGCTTTTGTTGCTCTAGAATTTGTTGAGAGTCATTTTCTACAGGTATTTTATGGGCTATGGGGGAAGAGCTAGAGTATGTGTGTCTTTTTACTCTGCCATCTTGGCTCCACCCCCAATAATTCCCTCTCACTCCCTTCTTAACCCTACAGCTGGTTTCTGATCTCATATCACAGAACTGAGAGTGCTCTCTCCAAAGTTCCTAGTGACCTCTTAATGGCCAAAGTCAATGGCCTTTTCTCAATCTTCATCCTTCTTGACCTCTCTTCAGCCTTTGATACTGTTGGCCAATATTTTCTCCTTGATATTCTCTTCTCTTAAGTTTTCATGACATTAAACTATTCTGGCTCTCCTCTTATTCTCCTCCTACCTATCTAACCACTCCTCAGTATCCTTAGTAGATCTCAATGCTGGTCATACCTGCTAACCATGAGTGTCCCATAAGATTCTGTTCTGGGCCCTCTTCTCTTGTCCCTCTGTACTACTTGGTGATCTTATCAGTTCCTATGAATTCAATGATCACCTGTATGCTGATGATTCTCAAATCTACTTATCCAGTCTTCCACACTCATTTCCAACTGCTTCATATCACAGAACTGAAAGTGCTCTCTCCAAAATTGCCAAGGATCTCTTAATTGCCAAATTTCATGGTCTTTTCTCAATTCTCATATCTTCTTGGCCTCTCTGTAATCCTTGACATTGTCAATCAACCTTATCTCCTTGATATTCTCAAACTGGACATCCTCAACTAGACATCTAAAACTGGATGTCTCATAGATATCTTAAATTCAATAGGTTCAAAACTAAATCCATTCTATTTCCCTATAAATCCTCCCCTTTTCTCAATTGTTCTATTACTGTAGAGAGTACCACCATCCTCTCAGTTACCCAGGCTCCAGGTCATCATCAGTTCCTCACTCTCACTCCCCATAATCAATCTGTTGCCAAGGTCTGTCGATTTTACCTTTATGACACCTCTTATATATGCCCTTTTCTCTCCTCTAATGTGTTACTGATCTCATGCAGGCCCTCATCAATTCGTGGCTGGACTATTACAATAGCCTGCTCTTTGTTCTCCTAGCCTCAAGTTTTCCACCACTCCAGCCCATCCTCCATTCAGCTGTCAAATTAATCTTCCTAAAAGCTCAAGATTTACCATTTCACCCTTCTATTAAATAAATTCCAATGATTCCCTATCACCTTTAATATCCAATATAAAGTCTACCATTTGGCATTCAAAGCTCTTCATAACCTGACACCCCTCCTACCTATCCAGTCTTCCTACAATGCATCTCTCTACCCCCATATACCCTTCTATCCAGTGACACTGGTCCCTGGTTGCTCCTCAAACAGGATCCTCTCTTTCCTAACTGGACATTTTCACTGGCTGTCTCTCATGTCTGGAATGCCTCCTCATCTCTGCCTCTGGGATTTTCTGGCTCCTTTCAAATCCCTGTTAAATCCTACTTTCTCCAGGAAACCTCTTAATTCTGATCCCTCTTAATTCTCATGCCTACTTTGTATTGATTATTTCCAATTCATCCTGTATGTAAAGCTTGTTTGTACCTCTCCCCCATTAAACTCCTTAAGAGCAGAGGCTACCTTTTTTTGTTATCTCTAACACTTAGCATAGTGCCTGGAATGTACTAGTCTCTTCATAAATGATCAATGGACTACCTACTGCCTACAAATATGCCCACATCTAATCTAATCTAAAAAGAATGCTTCCCTTTATCCTGCCATCCTTCATGCAATTATCCTATATTTTGTCTGAGAGGCAACTAGGTGGCACAGTGGATAGAGTACTGGACCCAGAGTTAGGAAGACCTGACTTCAAATTCAGTCTCAAACACTTACTAGTTGTGTGACCTTGGGCAAGTCATTTAGTGACTGTCTGCCTCAGTTTCCTCAATGGTAAAATGAGGGTAATAAAATCACCTACCTCACAAGTTGTTGTGAAGATGAAATATGTGTAAAGCCTTTACTTAACTCAGTGCTTGGCACATAGTATGCACTTAATAAATGCTTATTCTCTTCACCACTAAACCTCTAGAAAGAGTTGTCTATAGCCACTTCCTTCACTTCCTCATCCCCAGTCTCTCCTTGCAATCCAGATTCTTCACCCAACACCGAGTGAAACTTCTCTCTCTGTGGTCTTTAGTGACCCTTTAATTGCTCAGTCCAATGACCTCTTCTTGTTCTCATCCTTCTTGATGTTTCTGTAAATAATGTTTCTGACTCTTTTGACCACTCCTTCTTCCTTCTTTCTCTCCTTGACTTTTGCGACACTGCTTTCTTGGTATTCCTCCTAATTCTCTGATGGTTCTTCCTCGATCTGTAGTTCTGCTTCCTCCTACCACTTCCTAAATATGAGTAGTCCCCAAGGCTCTGTTCTCAGCCTTTTTTCTCCTCTTCTCTCTTTCTTAACTACCACCTCTATTGCCTAATGATTCTCAAAACTGTTATCAATAGTCCTGAGCGCTCGCCTGAACTCCAGATCTTCATCTCCTCATGGCTACAAGACATCCCCACCAGCACATCCAACACTCAACTCCCCATCTTTCCCACTAAATTCATTTCTCCTCCTAACGTTCTTGTTATTTCTATTGATCTAAGTCACTCAGGCTTAAAACCTTGGATCCATCTTTGACTTTTCCCTCTCCCTCATCCCACACATCCAATCAATTACCCAGTCTTAGGGATTCTGTTTTTTAAAACCATTCCCCTTCTCTTCAAACACAGAACCAACACTATAATCTAGGTCCTCATCACTTCTAATCTGGACTTCTGTCTCTCATCTCTCCAAGTCATTTTTCACATGGGTGCCAAAACAGTTACCCAAGACACAAAGCCTAGTCATGTCCTATCATTCCCCTACTCAAAGACCCCTAGCATCTCTCTATTGTCTAGCACATAAAATAGAAACTTCATCTGGCATACAAACTCCCCCACAATCACTCACAAACTAACATCTCCACCTTTATTTCATATGTACCATTTAGGTAATTAGGGTCCAGTGAGCAGAGATCAGCACGCTCAGCTGATGAAATCTCCCCTATGGAAGAGTTAGGGGAGCCTACTTTCAGAGAAGCATGATTATATGTTATGGGAATACCTTGGAGTAGGAAATGTTACGGAAATACTGGAGAAGGAAATGGCAAACACTCCAGTATCTTTGCCAAGAAAACCCCAGATGGAGTCTCAAAGAGTTGGACATGACTGAAATGACCAAACACAAAACCAAAACAAAACTAGAGTTAAAATATTTATTACTGTGGGTTAAGACTTAATGCTACATAGTGTTGGTGGTCTTCTGTGACGGGTTCCAGGCAGCTAGGTGGCACAGTGAATAGAGCACAGGGATTGGGGTCATGAAGACCTGAGTTCAAATCCTGCCTTTGCCATTTACTAGCTATATGATCCTGGGCAAGTCACTTGATTTCTGTATGCTTCAATTTCTTCAACTGTAAATTGGGATAATAACAGTACCTACCTCCCAACATTGTTGTGAGGATCAATAAGATAATATTTGCAAGAGCATTGCCTGACACATACTAGATGTTTAACAAATGTTTGTCCCATTCCTACCAGCCTGTTACCTCCTGCCATTTTGGTTGGTTGCATAGTAGAAACTGGAAAGCCTTCAAAAGGACCTAGTCATCCAGACTAATCTTGATCTGACTTCTTCCTGCCTGGCTATATCCCAATGAGAGAACAGAGACAATGCTCTAAAGGAAGAGATCTCAAGCTCTTCCCATCATAGGCCAACATGTGGCTCATTCTTTCCTCTTTCAGATGAAAATGAAAATGATATGACCCTGTGAGTTTTTGAAAAATAAAGGAGAGTATACCATCAAGAGGTCCTGGAGCAAAGTCCAGGTCAGATTTGGAACCAGCCATTCTCCAATCAAGTCAGGAGCAATCTTTAGGACTATGCCCTGTAGCACCTAAGAGGAGGACTCACAGCACCAATGCCACATTTGGACACAAACTTAGTGGGACCAACACTATGTTGCACTAAGTCTGAACTCACAGTAATGTATATTTTAACTCTGGTTTTGTTTGGGTTTCGTTTTTGGTCATTTCAGTCATGTCCAACTCTTTGTGACTCCATCTGGGGTTTTCTTGGCAAAGATACTGGAGTGTTGGCCATTTCCTTCTCCAGTTCACTTTACAGATGAGGAGACTGCAGCAAACAGGGTGAAGTGACCTGCATCAGGGTCAGATTTGAAATCAGGAAGATGAGTCTTCCTGACTTCAGGCTCAGCACTCTATCCATTGTACCACCTAGCTGCCCTGGGGTTGAAATTATATAAGGGGGAGTGGTAAATGTTTGTTTTTCTATTCTTGTTATTTATTCAAAGTAAACATCCCTTTGTAAAAATTGGTGTTTGTAAATAATTGGTGTTAATAAGTACTTAGGGCAGTAACTGGAACATAGAAGATGTTTAATAAACGATTATTTCCTTCCTTCTGCCTTTCCTTCCTTCCTTTCCTATCAACTTCATACATCCTCATAGAACCATACTCCTGAAACACATGACCTCTTTGTCTGGGATAAAATACAAACTCTTCTCTTTAGTATTTTAAACCATTCTTGGTTAGGCCACCCCCTAATTTTCCAGGCTTTTTGCATTTACTGTGGAAGCTTTTGGAGCAAGGGGAGTCCCATGATCAGACTGGGCTTTAGGACTATGAATTTGGTAACTATGCAGAGGTTGAGTCAGAGAGGGGAGGGACTTGATGTAAGGATCCCACTCCAGGGTCTACTGTAATAGGAAAGGCAAGATTTCATAAGAAGATGGACTGGGATAATTGCAGTGTAAATGAAGAGAAGGGGGCAGATAAAAGGAGAGTCATGCTAGAACCAGTCAGAATAGGCTCACAAGACCCAATTATTCAATTTTTCATGTAAATATTTGTACCTCAGTAAATCAGCCAACACCAGAAATCAAACCTTGGTATATTGTTTTGTTAATTGTCTAGGTTTTTTTAATTGATAGAAAAAGTGTTATTAACATAGTTAAAACTTAAAGGTGTGTGATATGTTTGTTTTTTTCAGAGGATCAGTTGTTAAACATTTACCAGAACATTGTTGGATACAAGAAGTATTGAGGATGTGGAAATGACAAAACTTGACAAATGACTGGTTATTGGTATGAGAGAGAATGGAGGATTGCCAGGTTTCAAACCTGATTAACTGGAAGGATGGCAGTGTCCTCAGTGGAAGTAGGGAAATTAGGAAGAAGATTGGGTCTGAGGAACAGATTCATCCTGAGTATTCAATAGATACTTGGCAGAATGGGAATGCAGAGAGACTGGGGTTGAATTTATAGATCTGGGAAATTCATCTGCATAGAGATGATAATTCAACTTATAGGAGCTAATAAGATCACTGAGAGAGGCTACAGATAAGAAAGAAAAGAGAGCCCAGAACAGGTCCTTGGGATCTACTCATATTTAGAGAATAAGATATGGCTAGTAAAGGCAACTGAGAATGACCAGATAAGCAGAAGAACAATAAGGCAGGATTGAACTGTTAACAGAAGATCCATGGGCCTAAAAAGAAAGTCCAATCACAGATTACAAACACATTTATAGTCTGAAAAGAAGAACTTGCGAGGGAGCAGAGAGAGTCAGAGCCAGAGAGAGAGAGTTCTTAGCTGTCAAAGAGGAGTGGAAAAAGTGTGAGATAATATAGTTGCTACAGGCTTTTGAGCAGGGAGCAGGGAGTTAAGGAAGAAAACATCTGTTGACACAATAAGCCAGGCAACTGGAGGTTTAGAAAGCCCTGAGCAAGGTCTCCAGGCTGCAACTGCTGTTAAAGGTTGCCCTTGAGCTGGTCAAGGCTGGTTCTGAAGTTTCTGGTACCTCCAGGCATCTCCAGATTCAGCTAGAGTTCACTTGCAAAGGACCACTGGTATGTCAAGTGTCTCTGAGCCTCAGAAATCCTTCTAATTGACTGGTTGTTGTGTAACTCCATTGTCCTGCTCCCCTGTGAAGAAGAGAAGTTCTAATAGAGTATAATCTTTACAGAGCACATATTAACAGACCAACGAAGAGACCATCGCTAAGTCTGGAGGAGGCAGTTTCAGTTAAAAGATGAGGCTGGAAGCAAATTGCTAAGAGTTGAGAAGTGAGCAAGAGACAAGAAGCTGAAATGACAAACGTATATTTTTTCCCCTAGAAGTTTGGCTATAAAAAGAAGGAAAGATATAGGATAAGAGCAAGTGAAAGCCATTGCTTATTTTTATTATAATACATATTTGTAGGCAGCAAGGAAGGTACTCATAGGTAGGCAGATGTCTGCAGAAAGAGCCCAGTGGATCAAACTATCCATCAGAGACACTATACCCTGAAAAGAACCCAGAAGCAAAGAAAACCATCTGCCCAGTCTACCAGTAACAGCCCAGCAGCCTGTCACTATCCAGTGGAAGCTGCCCAGGGATGGAGATGTCTACCTTGCTCCATCAAGAATACCAGAACTGCTCTCACTGACCAGCAGGAGAGCAGCCTGTCTAACCCAGTCCAGCAGCAGCCAAGCTCTTTGAGGACCTAGCACACCACTGAGAGACCTACTTGACCCAGCCCCCCAGTGAATTGGCCCATCTTACATATGATGCGATACACTTTTGAAGAGTCAGTCAGATGAATGGCAAAGTGAGTCATCCATGACCAACCCATGCTCTGCAGCAAACAATACAAGAACCCTCCAGAGAGAAAAAGGACATCAATCTCTGAATTTCAGAGTTATGAGTTGCTCCCTACACATATGCCTCGTTACCACTGTACTTTAAGTTCATATGCATTCTCCTTCCCACAGACTCTCTGTGTAGTCATGGGAAAGTGTACCCCTGATGCTGGGGAATATGCTTTCTAACTACATCTCTTGGTATTCCATTGGAGTAAATGCTTATCTGATGGTACTGGCTGATTTTTAAGGAGGACATTGGTGGGGGCTCATGAACTAGTTTTAAGAGGATAGCTACCCACAGAGAAACTCCTAAAACTCTGAAAATAGTATTAACTGTCCATCTTGGGACCCAACAAACCAGTGAGTTGGGCAAGTGACCTGGAGAGGTATGTTACATATAAACAAACATACATACACAACACACATGCTACTGATATCATTCATACATCATTGGAAATTAAAAATACAATTGGCTATAGTAATACAACAAACATACCATCCACATTTCATCAAAAAGCTATAGAGAGATCTGTCACATGATTTCAAAAAGCTCACCTGATACTGAAGACACCACTCATAGTTAGCTTCATTCCTGTGAAGATTTCTCTGAACTCTAGTCTACCTGTTTCTAAAGATCCATTGGATTCAAGGTCAGGTATCACACAAGTCCATGACCACTGGCTGAATGGCCAGTTATGAAAATAACTGGACACCATGACCACACCTTTTCGAGCCCTGTGCTTTATCCATTTGTCGACACTATTGATGTCAAGTAATCTTTACTGGTGAAAAACTGATAAATTATCTGCAGGAACTCCCAATAAGTCCCAATCAAACAAAATGAGAGAAAGATGCTTGGATCAGATTCCCCTACTGATCAAATTAACTATTTAAATGTTACATGAAGAGCAAAACCTGAGTCTGTGTTGTGCTGAATATATTATTACAAAGCCAGTTTCAGGTTAACTGTTCCCTTAAAGGGTATCTTATGGTGATGTGAGATGCTGCAGCAGTGGAGCAGCCCACACTGACTTACATACTGCCCTCCTGCCTTTAGTCACAGAACATCACCTTATTAATTAACCAACAGAATGCAACATATAAGCTGCCCACAAGATGGCACTATATTAAAACATCACTCTTGATGGTCTCTGAAGCATGTGCAGCAAAACCCCTAAGGCAAACTGGAGCAAACCACCAAGATGCACACATGTAAATAGCTGGACTAGAAAGAAAACTGCAGAAAATGAGTTCTGAATTCTAGCAGGATGGGATAGGGGAGAAAGGGATGGTAAATATTACTCCAAAATAAACAAAAAATCTTTGCATCAAATACGTTGAGTAGGGTGTGATTAAGTGAATGAATGGATGATAAAGAATTTATTAAGCATCAATTATTATGTGCCAGATACTCTGCTAAGTGCTAGAAATACAAAAGGACTCAAGAAAACCATGGATTTGGAAGGGGTGGGCATCCACCGCGTAATTAGGCAATAAAATGGAAAAACCTGGTTCCAGGTGAGATCAGGTGAAAGCTCGCCTATGTGGAAAAAAAAATCTGCACTCTGTGTTTTAGGCACTAGCCTTCCAGAAACTATTTTATCACTTTATATTATATTTATATATCTGCATAGAAAGGTTTAAAGATAGATAGAATTTCCCTCATGCCTGTCAGAATCTAACACAAGCCATTCTGAAGTTGAAGTTTATAATGTTCTTAAACAATAGCCAAGATTAAGTCACACACCCCCCCCAACTGGGGGAGGGGGGCGTTGAGGAGGAAGCAAGGTTGCTTCCACGCCTATCAGAGCCCAGAGCTCGAACAAATAGACAAGACCAAAAGCCATTCCCCAATAGAGTTGGTCAAGCCATATGAACAAATAGGTCTCAAAAAGAGTATTGCAAACTATTGACATCCATAAGAAACAATGCTCCAAATCACTAATCATAATATACATACACATCAAAACAAGATTGAGGTTTCCTCTTAGATCCAATGAATTGGCAAAGATGACAAAAGATGGGAACAGTAGATATTAGAAGGGTTGTAGAAAAAAAAGGTAACTAATGTATTTGTGATGGAGTCGTGAATTAATACAACCATTCTAGAAAGCAATTTAAAATGAAGAAATGAATAGAGTGAAGCTTGGGAAAAACTGACATAAACTAAGCAAAGGAAGTAAACAGAACCAAGAAACAAGACACATGACTACAACAAGGTAAACAGAAAAAAACAATTACTCCAAAACAACTGAAAATGAATGTTTCAAAATTTTAAAGAATGTATTTGACTCCCCAAAAAAGGTAGGAGGAAACAGTTCCCCATCCTGATCCTTTGCCCAGGTGAGATCATGGATGATGCAGCATACAATGCCCATTTTTCCCACTTCTTTTTATTTTTTATTTCTTTTAAATTCTTTGAGTTATAAGGAATGACTTTCTGGGAGGGAGAGAAGAGGAAGAGAAATCTGGACAATGTAAAATAAAAAGATGCAAAAAATTATTTTAAGATAAGTAAAAAACTTCAAGCTATTAACAATTATATGAAAGACTGCCCATATAATTAATAATATGAGAAATATGAATCCAGCTAACTGTAGCATTTCAGCTCACACTCTATATTTGACAAAGATGACAAAAATGGCATACTCAGTGTTGGAAGAGTTTTGGAAAGAAAGGCAGACAATACATTGTTGATGGAGCTATGAACTGGTCCGGCCATCTGGAGAAGCATTTTGGAATTATGCTAAGAAAGTGATTACAATGTCCTTTGATCCAGAGATCTCATTGCCAGGAATATGCTTCTAGGAGGCCAATGATAAAAAGAAATGCCCCTTATATGCCAAAATATTTATATTAGCACTTTTTTGTAGTAGCAACAAACTTGTTGTTTGTCCTTCGTTCTCAAAGAGGACCATGACATTAGAACCTAGAAACAAAGTGGATGCCCCATGACTGGAGGATGGTGTAACAAACAGTGGTACATGAACGGAATGCAATATTCATGTTTCATAAGGAATGGAGAATATGAAGAATACAGAGCAGCAAGAGAAGATTTGTACAAACTGTTGTAAAGTGAAATAAGCAGGTCCAGGAAAACAATATACACAATGATGACAACAACAACGTAAATGAAAAGAACAGTAAAAGATATGAAATTGAATGCTATGAAATTATGACCAAGCTTGGCCTCACCAAAAAAAAGATATGAGAATATACCTCCTATCCCATTTTGGAAAGGTAGGGGTAGAGAGAGTCAGTGAATATGGAACATTGCATATAATGTCCATTTATTAGGCAATAAAATGGAAACCTGGTTATGGCTGATGGCTTTGGTTGGTTTTGCTAAATTTTTCCCCCCTTTTTTATTCTTTGGTATAAGAGATAGCTTTCTGGGAGACAGAGACAGAAGGGATATATCATGAAATAACACTGATATAAGAGCAAAAGATACAAGAACATCTGTGAAATGGGTAGATAGATACACAGGTAGATGGATGGATGGATGGATGGATACACAGATAGGTGGATAGATGGATAGATAGATAGACAGAGAGAGGGATAGATAGACAGACAGATGATAGATAGATAGATAGATAGATAGATAGATAGATAGATAGATAGATAGATAGATAGATAGACAGACAGGTAGACAAGTAGACAGATGGATAGATACACAGACAGATAGATGATAGATAGGCCCTTCCTTATGCCTGAAATTACTAGTGCCTTCTCTCCCTAATGATGCTATATTTAACTATCTTATATGTATTCTCTTTTATAGGTGGTCCAGGATACAGAGAGCTAGACTTGGAGTTAGGAAGACCTGAGTTCAAATATAGCCTTAGAAGCTTAATAGTTGTGTGACTCTGGGCAAGTTACTTAACTTCTCTCTGCCTCAGTTTCTTCATCTGAAAAATGGGGATAAATAGTAGTTCTTACTTCCCTGGGTTGTTGTGAGGATCAAATGAGATATTTGTAAATTGATTTGCAAATGCTAAAATACAATACCAATATTAGTTACTTTTATATTTATTCTGCATATTCTTATATATGTTGTTATCTCTTCCATTTGAATGTAAATTCCTTGAGAGTAGAAATGGTTTCATTTCTTTGCATTTGTATTTCCAGTGCATGTCACACTGTCTGACACACAGTAGGTGCTTAATAAATGTTTGTTGATTGCTCGATTGATTGTGAGGCAGCACAATGTGTTGAATAGGACCCTGGAATTGGAGACAAGACAATCTGGGATCTCTCCTCTGACACTCATTCCAGGGGGGAGTCAGTAGTCTTCTCTGAGCACCAGTTTCCATATTTGTAAAATGGAAATGGTAGCAGTACCGACCTGGTGAGGATCAAGTGAGATTGGGTACACAAAGCTTGCAGGAATTTGAAAGAACTATATAAATGTTGGTTTTTATAACCAGTGTCAGACTCAGGACACCTCTGAATACGTCAGGCAGGATTAGGGGTTTTTTTCCCCATAGCTGGAGGTATGCAGTGTTGGAATCTCAAGACTTTCTGGAGAATAGCCAAGGCTCCTGAAAGTTTACCAGGATGGCAGGGCCTTAGCTTGTGAGGAGCTTGGTAGTACTGTCTCCTTGGGAGGAAAGGATTGAATGAATGAAAAATTACTTGTTAAGTGCTTACTGCTAAACACTAGAGGTACAAATATAAAAATCAAGACAGTCTCTACCCTCAAGAAACTTACATTCTAATAATGTCCTTGCAAATAGATATGTTTATTTTGCATCTATCTATCCATCCATCTATTTACCTATCTGTGTATCTATCTACCTATCATCTACCTGTCTATCTATCTGTGTATCTATCTATCTACCTGTGTATCTATCTATCTATCCATCTATCTACCTATCTGTATATCTATCTATCTATCCATTGGTCTATCTATCTATCTATCTATCTATCCCTCTCTCTGTCTATCTATCCATCTATCTACCTATCTGTGTATCCATACATACATACATACATCTATCCATCTATCTACCTATCTGTGTATCTATCTACCCATTTCACAGATGTTCTTGTATCTTTGATAGGAAGTTATTAGAGTTTATTGACGTGACTGTCAGTTAAGCACTTAAGGAACTTTACTGTATGAGGGATGGATTGGAGAGGTGAGGGACCTGAAGAAGGAAAACCAATTAGGAAACCATTGCAATAATGACATGGGCCTAAACTTGGATGGGTGGCTGGGTGATTAGAGAGAATGGATCAAATACAGTGGATATCTTGATGACAGAAATAGTAACTGATTGGTTATGTGAGATGAGTGAGACTGATGAATCAAAAATAATGCCAAGGATATATACCTGGGAGACCAGAAGAATGGTGGTCCCTCTGGCAGAAATAGAAAGTTGAAAGAAGAGGGTTTGAGGGAAGGATAACAGGTTTCTGTTTTGGACATATAGAATTTGAGATACCTCCAGGACATCCCAGTTTGAAATATCCAATAAGCTGTTGATAATGTAGAACAGAAGCTCAGTGAAGAAACTGGGGCTGGATACATACGTCTGTGAGTTGTCTGTATAGAGGTGATAATTAAACCCAAAGGAGCTGATAAGCTCACCAAAAGGAAAATGAGAAAATGGCCCAGAACAGAGCCTTGAGAAATAGAAATAGCCACTGGGGGCTGAAGAGAGTAGGCAAGATATCAATGATGAATCCAAAAAAGTCAGATAGGTAAGAGGAGAGCCAGGAAAGAGGGATGGCACAGAAACTCAGAGAGGAAAGAGTATCCAAGAGAAGAGGGTGACCAGCAGGTGTTAAGCGCATCAGAGAGATGGAAAAGGATGAAGACCTAGTACAGGGGATCAGATTTAGCAATGGGGAGATCACTGGTAACTTTGAGAGCAACATTTCAGTTGAAGCATAAGACTGGAAAACAGACTTCAGAGAGCTCTGGAGGGAGTGAGAGACAGTCATTTGTATGAGCTTCTAGCACAGTGCCTGGCACCTAGCAGGTGCTCAATAAATTTGTGTTGATTGGAAGCAGTGGATGTAGCCAGCTTTTCCTAAGATTTTACCTGAAAAAAGGAGGGATATAGGATGCTAGTTTGAGGGGATTGTAGGGTCTAGTGAAGGTTTTTGGTTTCTAAGATGGGGGAAGGTCAAGCATGTTTTTGAAGACAGGAGGAAATGAACCAGTAGATAGAAGAATTCAAAGATTAGAAATGGGGGTATGACTGAGAGGGCAGTCTGCTAGAGAAGACAGGATGCTGGGATCAATCACACGTATAGAGAGGCTGGCAACTGCAAGTCATGTCATCATTTCTCTGATGTCATGGTCCTCCTCAAAAGTGAAGGACAAACACAACAACCTTGACAAGGACTCATTATCAGACAATGGGGAAAATGAGAATACAGTAACAGAGAATGTCAAGGGATTTTTACATGAAAAGGAAGCTCCCAGAAAATGAGCTCAGTTTTCTCAAAAAAAGTAAGAGTCAAGATCCTTAGCTAAGAGGGTGGAGAGAAGAAAAAGTGTGAAGGTCAGAGAAGGTTTGGAATTGCTTCTATGGGGCCCGATATAGGAACCCAATTAGGAAGAAATAAAAGGATGGTCTTGCTGCAGTGAGGGCCCATATCAGATTCGCTAAAAAAATATATTGATAATATACCCATTCTGCACAGTTGTGTGATTTCCTCCACCTCTATTCAGTAGCATGCAAGTAGGAAATGAGGAGTTAGATTGTGGAAGTAACTCCAGGGCTGTGGTTTGAGAAGTGATGATAGGACTAGGGAGTCCTGTCCTAGATTTGGGATGAAAGGTCAGTGTGAAATTGAAATGGTTAGCTACAGGATCAAGATTAGGAAGGAAGTGAAGTTTGAGCAGGGATAATGACTAGAGATAGTCTTGAGGGAAGAAGAGATAAAAGGTCTCAATGAAAGAAAAGAACAAGTTTAGGAGGGGCGAGGCATTGAGAGAGATGCAGTGATAGGAGGTTTTATGGTAGAGAGGAACATCAAATTTTCAATCAAGGAAGTGAAACATCTGTGGGATCTAAGATGACACCATGGAGCCATCACTGTGCATGACTGAGGTGGAGAGGAAGGAGTAAGTCATGAAATTTCAGGAAATGGAGGAGGTTGGGAAGTTAGGGTGAGAGAGACAGAAAAAGAGAGAGACAGAGACAGAGACAGAGACACAGAGAGAGAGGCAGAAAGAGAGAGAGAGAGAGAGAGACAGACAGACAGAGAGAGAGAGAGAGAGAGAGAGAGAGAGAGAAGGTATGTCGAGAGAGGATTAATATGTTATGTTACAGCCCCTGGTATTAGGGCAGGAGTTGGGTAGGACAGGAAGACTAAGCCAGGCACTGCTCTACCTTCCCCAAGTGAACACAGAAAAAGTCAGACAGGAAGAGGTATCTGGGGCACGGTCAGGGAACATAAAGCAGAGGCTTCCTCCTGGAAAGACCAGGGGTCCCGCTGAGGGGCTGGGCATCCAGCCAGGCTAATACCTCCTCAGTCTCATCATGGTTCAAGATCTGTGCACAGTGAATCTGGGAGCTGGGACTTTGTGGTTTTGGTGGGTCATATTTGGTGGTCCTCATCTGGACCCTTGGAGGCACTGGATGGGAAAGGTCTGAGATGGCCATAGAACTGCCACTGAGACAGGGAGAGGAGAAAGGCTGCTGCAGGTTTAGGATTAAGCTGGATTAATTCCTTCCCAAGAGGAGAACGTTATGGGGGTCCCAGAAAAGGGAGAGTCTTATGCTTTACTTGGAGTCCACAACCTGGGACTTCTTCCCAGATCTGGGGAAGATGAGGAAAGTAGGGATGGTGAGTATATGGCAAACATATCCCTGCTTCCCTTGAATCCTGCCCGTTCTGGAAATTCTGGGGAATCACAGAAGGGAATTACCAGGATCTCCCAAGCCAAAACTCAGGACTCTCTAGATTAGTCCAGCTGGTGATCCATTGCCCTCTGGGAAAATTCCATGAAAGTCTGAGCCATAGTCACAGGGTTCCTATGGAGATGAGGCAGAAAGCTAGCTAACATGACTTCTCAGGTAAGATCTGACCACACCTCCAGTCTCATCCAGTCCTAGTTTCAGAATAAGGCTGCCTTAGTCACTGCCTTTTCCACTCACCACCTGCCTTCCTGGCTGGGCCCTGCTGAACCTTACCCCCATGTCCCCTCAGCCTTAAGTCACTGCCACCCCCAGGCCCTACTTTGCACTTAGTGTCCAGACCCAAAGGCTACAGGAAACTCAAATTGCAGAACTAGCTCCCTTACACCTCCTGACCATCCCTGTTTCCTGTTTATCTGCTAAAACAGAGGAGGGTAGACTCTGCCTTCTCCCTAGCCCTGAACTCTCATTCCTTCCCTGCCTGCTATGCCTCCCAAATTCGATCCTAAGTAAGTCAGGGGACTTAAGATCCAGTCCTGGCTGCCTCTATGACTTGTGACCTTCAGCAGGACTCTTCCCCTTATTGACTTAGTTTCTCCATCTGTAAAAATGACAGGTTTGAACATAGCAATCTAAAGTCTCCTCCAGCTCTGACCTTTTCTGTTCTATTGAAAATCCTTTGCCATATACTCAACATCACTTATGGTTTTTGTCTTCTATTATATTTCTTTGCAAACATGTCATTTTCGCCCTCTTAGACTAGAAGCCTCTGGATGGCAAGGATTGTGTTGTTTTTCACCTTTATATACATGGGGCAATACACATTTAGTGAATGTTGGTTGAATTGAATTGAAAAACAGCTACACTTCTAGTATTTACACCTATGAGAAGGTACTGCAAGAGGCCTTACTAACTACAAGCTCTGGCACCCCAGGACAAGATCCATAAAATACACCTTCCCCCTCCCCAAGGTGTCAATGAAAAAGACATCTTCAAATCCTTATTCTTTCTTTTTGTTATAGTTCAGTCATTTTCAGTCATGTCTGACTCTTCATGACCCCATTTAGACTTTTCTTGGCAAAGGTACTGCAGTGGTTTGCATTTACTTCTTCAATTCATTTTACAGATGAGGAAACTGAGGCAAACAGGGTTAAGGGACTTGCCAAGGATCACACAGCTAGTCAGTGTCTAAGGCCAGATTTGAACTCATGAAGATGTCTCCAAGACCAGCGATCTATCCACTATGCCACCCAGCTTCCCATTATTTTTGCTAAGTAAGAACTAATGAAAGTCGTTTCTATCTCCTGTCATCCTATAAGTGCACTGACCTCTAAAATGTAGTGCCCCCCACATAGGCAAAACCCTGGTCACCTCACCTCAATGATAGTTCTTGCATAGGGGCCATTTTCCCATTCTCCCCATTTCACAGATGAGGAAACTGACGTGCAACTTGAGTAAGGGACACACAGTAAGTCAATGGTACAATTAGGACCCAGACCTAGGTCTCCAATCTCCTAGCACAGAGTTTTTTTTTCTAGTCTAGCACCAGCCTCCTGAGGTTTACCATGTTGTAAGTGACCAATGGAAATGATTGGAGCTATCAGAGACTTCATAAATTGAATCCAATTCCCTCATTTTATAGATGGGGAAAATGAAGTCCAGAGAGGTTCACTGACTTGACCAAAGTTACACAAGAAGTCAGGGGCAGAGTGAGAAATGGAACCCAGGTCTTCTGTGCCCAAATCCAGATGGAATAGAAGCTTCTTCAGACAGGAACTGCTTCATTTTTGTGTTTGTATCCCAGCACCTGGCACATAGTAGGTGCTTCATAAATTCTTATTGATCTTTCATTACAAAAGCCTCCTAACTGATCTCCTTCAGGTCTCTCCACACTACAATCCACCCTACATGCTGCTGCCAAAGTGACTTTCCTTAAAGACTGACCCGGTCATGTGACTTCCCTATTCAATCAATTTCAGTGGTTTCCTGTTGCCACTAAGATAAAATAGAAAGTCTTCTGTTTAGATGTTAAAATCCTATGCAACTTGTCCCCAGCCTTCTTGCTAGCCTCAACGGACATTGCTCCCCTGTCTACCCTCAGCAATCCAGCCAAACTCTCTCTCTCTTGCTCACACGCCAGACATTCCATTTCTTGACTCCATGATATTGTATTGATCATTCCCTCTGCTCAGAGTGGGCCAACTCCTTATCTCTGTGGTCAGTCCCTCCCTTCTTTTAAGATATGACTCAAGCCACATCTTCTGCACAAAGCTACTCTCCCATGTTATCTTGGATTCATCTCCTTTGTATGTATTTGTATTTATTAATTTTATGTTTATGCTGCATATATGTGTGTATGGCTACATACATATATTTTAATATGTACTTGTGTTCCCGTTTAAAATATAAGCTCACTGAGAGTAGTGATGGGTTTGTTATTTTGTTGATTGATCTCCACTACAACAGACTACAGATAAGAAAATTTAATGATATGGGGGAAGGGAGACAGTAAAAGAGATGAAGAGAGGGGGAAAAAGCAGACAAGAGGGGAAGAAACTGACACACAAGAGGAAATGAGGAAGGAGAGAAAGGGAGAGGGAGAGGTGCAGATGGATCAACACTGAGAAAGAATGGTTTTTATGGAGTAATATCCCCATTTTATGGTCTGTCTAAGAGGTTCAATGAGGATCTGAAAGCTATGTTTCATTTTGGTAGCTCCAGGCACAAATAAGGAGGCCACCACTAATTCCTGGACCCAAAAGGCAACATGAGGAAGCAGGATTATCTGCAGTGGGGCTTCCTTCTCCCCCATGGGATTCTCTCTTAGACACTACCCAGTTGACAGGAATGGAATCATGAAGACACAGAATCATGAGACCTTAAGGGTTCTTAAACTTTTGGAGGTAGGGGGGTCCAGAACCCCTTTGGCAGTCAGTCTCATGAAGCCTATGGACCCCCTTCTCAGAATAAGACTGTTAAGAGCATAAAACAAAACACATAGGATTATAAAGGAAACCAATTATATGGAAATATGATTATCAAAATACTAAAGCATACACACAAGTTCACAGACCCCAAGTAAACTCCCAATATCTTCATTTTAGGGCAAGGAACTGAAGGATGGGATTGTAAAGGTCCTAAGTATCAGAATTTCAGGCCAAGGTCCTTTGACTTAAGACCTTCCCACCATCCCACACTGTCCTGCCTTAACAGGGCAAGAGATAGCCATTATTCTTCTAGTGCCTTAAGACTTACTAAGTACCTTTCTCAAAACAATCCTGTGAGGTGAACAGGATGAATGTTGTGTTGTTATTGAGTCACTGTGTCCAACTTTTTATGACCCTATTTGGGGTTTTCTTGGCAAAGATAGTGCAGTATTTTACCATTTCCTTCTCCAGCTCATTTTACAGTTGAGGAAACTGAGACAAACCGGGTTAAGTAACTTGCCTACATAACTACTAAGTTTTTGAGACCAAATCTGAACTCAGATTTAAGTTCAATTTGAATTCCAGGGCCAGAACTCTATCCTCTGAACCATTTAGCTGCCCCCATGAGGTTAAGCAGGCAGCAAAGACAGTAACCCCAACCCCTGGGCTTGGGGTGTCTCTATGTCTTTTCCCACCCACTCATTTACATTAAATAAAAATAAAGAGAAGGTCTGAAATTTGGGGAACTCTGAACCCCAAAAGCTTTTTAGTAGCTACTGGGCAAATAATCACTATCTGGATTATAGTTTAGCTTTCAGAAATTAAAATTGGGGAGGTTTATTAAATGCTTATCATAAATGAAGCACTCAAGAACCTGGACCAGGAAGAGCAGTCCATTGAAAATTTTTTAAAAAGGTCTAAATCTATGGGCATTTGTTAACAGAGAGGACCCTGCTTTTCATTCTAAAGAGTTTGGTACCCAAACCCCAGAACTTCTTGCTGGAAAGGTGAACAGCCCCAAGAATCATGAATGAGGAAGACTCATACCAAGTCAAGGCTTTTGCTGGTTCCCAGGCAAGGATTTCTGCTTTTTCTAAAAAAGCCAGAAAATGTCTATAGGCTTTTGGCTATAAAAGTATCACAGCACCCACCCTTCCCTGAGGAAGAGACAACCAAAGATTTCAACTGAGCTAGAAGCTGGAGGTGGTTGAGACTATAATGGAGAATCTTCTAGCAAAGACATCTCTGGAGGAGACTGAGACCAGACCATTGCAGCAGGTCCAGCAGAAGAAGGGCAATGCCGTGTAGAAGACAAAGCCATCAAATAAAGACAACTGCAACTTTAGAGGCATGAGTTATTTATTCCTCCATGCATATACTTACCTATGTGTCTCTTCACACCCATTCCCTACATATCCACTCTTCTGATGGACTTTTATGGAGGAGAGAGACACTTTAAGGGGGAAAGTGATTTGTTGCTACTTAAGGAGATAGCATGATAAGATGATGCTATCTCATTAAATGTCTGTTTTCAAACCAGCTGTATTAACAGGATATTAAAGATAAAAACACAGGTGGAGGGTTATGAGAGATGGTTTTAGGGGTTGCAGACAAAATATCTAAAAAGTGGAGTAGCTATCCCCTGGAGGACCAGCCCAGTGAGTAAAGAGGATTCCTCCAGGTACTACATGTAAAATGGGGATAAAAATATCTGGAGTAACCACTTCAAAAGGCCCATCTTCACCATTCCCCTCTTCTGTCCCATGTGGACACAGAACTCATTTATTTTCATGCATATTTTCATGTTCATACGCATTAAATTCTTGAATAAGAAGTGATGTCCCTATGCCCTAGAATGAGAATGAAGAGAGGACTGTGGAGAAAACAGAAGATCCGTCTCCTGGACTCTGTCTGAGCCTCAAGTGTCAGAGACATCTGGGCCCTACATAGAAGAGGGGAACCAGGCAAAAAGGAGCCCAGGAATAGATTCTAATGTTCCAAGAAAGGGATGGAGTGGGAGTGACTTCTCCTTTCTTCAGATCACTCTGAGGGGCAAAGTATTTCACAAGACGATTAGCAAGGGGGAGGGGAAAGAAAGGGAAAGGCTTTCAGACTTTAGATGAGTCTTAGGGCAGCCACCTAAGTAGTGGTAGTTCTAAGGAATTCCTCTTCCTCTTTCACCAGAGGAAATTGGGAATGTTGTTCATCCTTTGCTCTCAAAGAGGACCATGACATCAGGAAGGTGATTCCATGGCATGCAAGTGAGTTGGATTTCAGCGAGGGAGAGCTGGGCAGAGTTACTGGCCTCATTTTCTCCTCTGGAGTCATCTGGGTTCAGTGGCAAGATACAGATCAGGACAACTGGAGATGGCCCTGGATGCTGTGGGAAATCTTGGCCTTTTTAAACTAAGGTCTTTTCCAGGTCTCAGTTTGACTAAGGCAACACCCATTCAGTAATTATGGCTAGCTAAGAAATGAGGCAGAGAAAGACCCCTTTTACCTAGTCAAAAAAAAGAAAAAAAAATCAATCTGGGAGGGGAAGACCCTCAGAGTTTTTGGCCAAAACAGAAACATTTGCTATTTACATTCACTCTAAGACAATCAGGGCCCAAGTTAACCAACTGGGGCAATTGGGATTGGGAGAAGAGGGAAGGGATTTCCCGTTTCTGAACCTCCTGGCCTTGCCAAAGTTACCCCTACCCCCACCCCTTGGGCTGCTGGCTCAGACCCTAAGGTTGCTTAAGCTTCAGTTACTAATCCTTGAACTTGGAGAGAAAAGAAGCAGCATGGGAGAATGCAAGGGAGCCTAAAGTATCAAGGCCAAGGAAAGGATTTAGAGATGAGGCAACCTAAGAAGAGGCCCATAGATACACTTTCTAGTAACTTTTAGGATTCAGGGAAGTGATATTGAGAAGGAATGGGGCAGCTAGGTGGTGCAGTGGATAGAGCACCAGTGCAGGAGGACCTGAGTTCAAATCTCACCTCAGACACTTGACACTCACTAGCTGTACGACCTTGGGCAAGTCATTTAACCCCAATTGCCTTATCCTGGATCTTCTCCAGTCATCCTGATGAATGTCTGGTCACTGGATTCAGATGGCTCCGGAGGAGAAGTGAGGCTGGTGACCTGCACAGCCCTCCCTCACTCAAAACAAAGTCAAGTGCAAGTCATGGCACCATTTCTCTGATGGCATGGTCTTCTTTGGCAACGAAGGACGAACACACACATTGAGAAGGGAGGGAGATGTTCATTCAGTGCTTCCATAGCAGCAGGATGGATTTAGATGACTGGATGGAACTCGCCCTCCCAATCCCATACTGGCACTATCAGGAGAAAAGGGACTTAGAGTCTAAAAGACCTGAGTTTGAGCCACCTCCGACAAGGCAAGGAAAAATGGAGGATGGGGTTGTAGCTGTGTGACTTTGGGCAACTCACTTAACCTCTCTGTCTCAGTTTTTCCATTTGTAAAATAGTACCAGGCAGCCAAGTAGCACGGGGCAAAAAGTACCAGGTCTGAAGTCAGGAAGATTCATCTTTCCTGAGTTAGAATCTGGCCTTACACACTTACTAGCTCTGCAACCCTAAGCAAGTTACTTAATCTTTGCCTCAGTTTCTTAATCTGTAAAATGGAAATAAACAATAGCACCCACTTCCCTAGGTTGTCCTGGG
The DNA here is from genome assembly GCF_028372415.1 of Notamacropus eugenii. NCBI lineage: Eukaryota > Metazoa > Chordata > Mammalia > Diprotodontia > Macropodidae > Notamacropus > Notamacropus eugenii. Next base: position 51,497,208 of record NC_092875.1, on the reverse strand, counting down.
GATCAAATAAGATCACAACTGTAAAGCTCTTTATCACAGTGCCTGGCACATAGTAAGTGCCATATCAATGTTAGTTATTCTTATTGTTAGCATTCACCCCAAGCCGCCTTCCGATATTCTTTTTGGACCTCCCTCTTTTCCCCATTATAACTTACCAAAAAACCCCAACCACTCCTTTCCTGCTCTGCCTCTGAAACCATCTTCTATCTACTCTGCATCTTATATGTTCATAGATATTTACATATTGAATCCCTTCCCTCTCACTCCTCTCCCCACCCCACCTTAGAGAGTCAGCTCCTTGAGGACAGGCCTTCTTTTTTCTCTGTGTCTCCAGCCCTTGGGACACAGTAAGTGTTTACTAAATGGTTTTAACAGATTGAACTCATTCTGAGCTATGTCATTTCTGACATTATGTATGACATTCTTGTATTCCCTTATAAAATGAACAGTTACCTGCCCTGGCTTCTATCTTACATATGTCTTTTTAAAAATCCAAGTTCCTCAAGCATCTGCATTATTCTTGAGTGAACTCTTTTGTCCTCCTCATTCAAACTGTTTGTCCCAGGAGAACACTGTACGCAGTAAGAGTAACACTGTGCAAGGAATAACTTTGATGGACTCAGCTCTTCTCAGCAATGCAAGGATCCGAGGCAGCTCCGAAAGACTCATGAAGGAAAACGGCATCCACATCCAGAGAGAGAACTTTGGAGTCTGAACGCAGAGAGAAGCAGACCATTTGTTCTTTCTCGTGGGTTTTCCCTTTTGTTCTGATTCTTCTTTCCAACATGACTAATGTAGAAATAAGTTTAATATGATTGTACATGTATAGCTTATGTATGACATCCTGGGGAGTGGGGAGCAGAGCAAAGGGAGGAAATTTAGAACTCAAAAATCTTATAGAAGTGTATGTTGAAAACTAAAAATAAATAAATTTTAAAAAACAAAAACAAAAAAGAGAAATGTTCCTCATTCTTTATGTTTTTAGAATTTCATTCTTGAGAGTTTTCAATCCCTTCTAGTCTCCAGATTCCTTAATAGACTCTTAGGCCATGGGATTCTACCTATCTTTTCTCTGATTTCTTTGAAACATGTTTTCTTCCTAAGTTTCCTCTTCTTCTCCTCCTCCTTCTTCTTATCCTTCTCCTTTTTCTTCTTCTCCTTCTTCTTCTCCTTCTCCTTCTTCTCCTTCTCCCCTTTCTCCTTCTCCTTCTTCTTCTTCTCCTCCTCCTTCTTCTCCTTCTCCTCCTCCTTCTTCTCCTTCTCCTTTTCCTTCTCCTTCTTCTTCTCCTCCTCCTTCTTCTCATTCTTCTTCTTCTCCTCCTCTTCCTTTTTCTTCTTTATTAAACACAAATTCTAAGATGGAGTGGTTACTTCCTTTCAAGGTTCCCATCATTTCCACCCCAGCAGTCAATTATGTGCTTCTTGGTGAGCAGGGCCAGAATAGATGTTACCCTCTATTTTTGAAGGATTGAATTTTCATTAAGGTAAGTCCGAAAATCATTAACCCTCTCCTTTTGGGGGAGAGATACAGACAGACAGAGACAAGCACACAGAGAGAGGAGAGAGGAGAGAGAGAGAGAATAGAGAGGGAACAGAGAGAGAGAATGAGTTCCAGCTATGTTCAGAGAACTCATGTTCCCCACTATGATCGTCTCAGGCCTCTGTGCTAGGTTTCTGATTTATTCCCTGAATGCCTTAGTTAGCCTTTCCTTCCAGTCAGTCTGTGGTATCCTGTGTCTGCTTCCCTTGATCTTTACTCAAGTGCTCTTCACCATGCTTTATTGTTTCCTGAATTGCATCACATGAATATATCTTCTGAACATAAAATGTTAGAGACAGAGCTAGGGACCATACAAATGCCCTGATTTTCAAAAAGGGGAAGAGAACAGTCTTAAAACTATAGGTCATTGAGCATGACTTTGATTCTTTGGAAAATCTAAGAAGAAATAATTAAAGAGATAATTGGAGAACATCTAGAAAGTAGAAATTACAAAGAACCAGCCTGGCCTCACCAAAAACAGGTCTTCAAGCAGAGGCTGGAGGACCTCTGTGAGGCCCTTTGGACACTAGTTGGAGTAGATGGCTGCTGAGGTCCTTTCCAATTCTCAAAGTCTATGATTTTTTTAGGAAAAAAACCAAGAACATTCCATTCTCAGGACAGTCAACCATATATCAGAAAGCAGAACCAGATCTCTACATCTGGCTATGGTTTCCTGTTTTTCTGCTGAAAGAATGGGAACCTCTTGGAGAAGTCAAGGTAACCCTGTGAAAACAGTACTTCCAGTTCTAGAACTGAAAGCTGATGACTCCTGGGGTCAAAATCTAGTCCTGAGTCCTCCCCAGGAACAACCTTCCCTCACTAAGGGAGAAAAGGAAAAGCTGTGCCCTGACTCCACTACAAAACCCTGGGGTTGTCAGGGCCCTAATCTGAGTGTGGACCATTTGGAACAGAAAATCCTGGGTTCCACTCTAGCATTCTAGTCTATTGTGAAGTTGACCCATCAAGAATAAGGAACCAAAAGAAAACCCAGCTTCTTTTCCAGGACTCAAGCTACCCAATGTTACCTATACCCATGGCCAGTTTTTTCTTTACAACTGGGACAAAGGAAAAAACCAAGATTATTAACTTATACAATAAATCTTACAATAATTTTAACCTTTAAAAATCTTCTTATATGTGATACATCTTCCTTCTGCTGCAATCACTTGTTTTACATGATCTGGCATTGATTTCACAAGATTCTGGTCCCTATTATTTCTTAATTTGACATCACGAAGCCATACTTTGATCCCACAGAATATTCAAAGCACACATTTAACGAACAGTTCACTTTCCACATCTAGCCTTGATTAGGGCAGATAGGTATTCCCTTTCTCCACTTTTATTGCTATTTTTTAATTAATCTATCCCTCACATTACCCCCTGCCTTGAGGAAATAAAAACAAACAAAAAATTAAGTCCTCTATCTATAGCTGCATAGTGCAGCATAACAAATTCCCATATTGCCTGTGTTTAAAAAACTGTCTCTCTCTGTATTTTACGTTCATCACCTGTCTGTCGAAAGGTGAGTGGCACATGTATCGTTTCCAGTATCTTGGACTCATGGTTTTTCATTGATCAGATCAGAGTTCTAAAATCTTTCAAAGTACTTTTCCTATAAAACATTTATCATTATAAAAATCATTCTCCTGGTTCTGTTCACTTTGCTCTGTATCACTTCAGAGGTCATTTATTATGGCAAAATAGCATTCCATCCTAGTCATGTTCCACATTTTATTCAGCCACTCCCTCGGAGGAGAACAGCCAATTTTTCCCTACCAAGAAAAAAGCTGATTTATTTTTGTTCATATCAATTCTTTGCCCTCCTTATAGTGGTTACATGTGGTTACATAGTGGTTACAACATGTGCCTTTGACTCAGCTTTCCCATCATTTCCCCCTTCCACCCTCCCCTCCTCAACCCATCAGTGCAACTCAGCAAAACAACAGCAGGAGAGGTGTCAGACTCTCCCTTTCCTTTTAAACCAAAATCCCTAACAACTTCCCCTCTCCAGCAATAACCAGGAAATTTGGACTATGCCCAGGTAAACAGCATCCTGTCAGGGAGCTTGGGGATCAAGGAGAAGGTGGGATGGATACCAACCCCCACTATCCAATTCTATTTGGGGTCCCCTCCTTCTACTCAAATACCCATGCTCTTGCTTGGCCAACTGGGGAAAACTGGAGAGACCTGGGAGACACCATAGGAGCCCCAGAATGGATGAATCTACCCCAAATATTATTGGATGGAGAGAAGATCAGGTCCCAGAAAGCTCAATACTAACCTTTAATCTGACCCTAAACACTGACACCAAACATTATTCTCTCACTCTAAACTTAAAGCTAACCTTCAATGTCAACCTAAACTCTAAACCCTGACCTGGTCTTACACATAGTAGGTACTTTATAGATGATAAACTATTTTTGTTAAGGACATCCTTAACATCCTTAACCTATTTGGTCACCCAGGTTCAAAATCTTGGGAGTCATACTTCACTTTTCCTTCTCTCTCACTTACCATTGCCAAATCCTCCCAGTTCGGTCTCCACAATATATCTTATCATGTGCCCCTTTCCTCTTTACCCACACAGCCCCCACCCTAGAAGGCCCTCATTAGTTCTCACTGAGACAACTTCAATAGCCTCCCCACTGTTTCTCATCATTCCCTCTCCCATAGATACTCCACACAGCTGCCAAACTGTTCTTTTTATACTACAGATCTGACCATGTTATTCCCGTATTCAAGAATCTTTAGGAGCTCCCTTTAGTCTTTAGAATTACAGCTAGGTGCAATTGTAAAATTCCTGGAGTCAGAAAAACAAGTTCAAATTCCGCCTTAGACATTAGCTATGTCACCCTGGGCAAGTCACTTCAATTGTCTACCTCAAGTTTCCTCATTTGTAAAATGGAAATAAAAATGGCCCCTACCTCCCAGGGCTTCTATGAAGAGCAAATAAGGTAACCTAGGTAAAGCACTTTGAACTCCAAATAAATGTTCTCAATCATTATTATTTAGAATAAAACACAAAGTCATCAGCCTGACATTTAAAGTTCTCCACAATCTGACTCCAGCCTGCTTTTCCCATCTCATTTCATTTTATTCCTCTCCTATGCCCTCTCTTCTGGTCAGGCTCACTTGATAGCTTTGCACAAGATTCCATCCCTAATTCTGTGCCTTGGCACAAGTGGTTCCTCATGCCTAGAATGCTGCCACTCTGGACCCCTGTCTCATCTTCAAGTCCCCAGTTTCTTCAGGTGCCACCTCCTCCAACATGAGGCTTTTCCCAATTCTCTCTCCTCCCCCAATTGTGGATGCTCTCTCCCTCTTGTGAAATGACTTTTTGTATGTTTGTTGTGCTTACTGAATCTATGTACCTATTGGATTGCCTTAGAAAAATAGCAGCTCTCTGAGGGCTGGGTCATTTCCCTTTCTGTTCTTTGCCTCCTCATGCTTAGCATATTGCCTGACACCTAGTAGGTGCTTAAGAAATGTCAGTTAATCGTCAACAAGCATTTAATAAGCCCCTACTGTGTGCCAAGTAGCTAAATGCTGGGAATTCGAAAAAAGGCAAAAAATAGTTCCTGCTTCCCAAAAGCTCACAGTCTAATGCAAATGACACCATGCAAATGACTACGTACAAACAATATATAAGCATGGCAAATCGAAGATAATCAGCTGGAGGAAGGGACTAGAATTAGAAGAGATAAGGAAAGGCTTCTTCTAGCTGAGACTTGAAGGAAGCTGGAGAAACTGGGAGGCAGAGATTAAGAGAGGGAGAGAGAGGTCCAGGCATGAGGCCCAGCATGTGGAACTCCCTGGAGTCAGGAGATGGAGTGCCTAGTGCTAAGACAGCAAGGAGACCTTTGTCATTGCATCACCGAGTATATGGAAAAGGAAAGAATAAGAATTCTGTAAAGTTAAGAAAGGGGGGGGTTATGAAAAGCCAGACTTTATGTTTGATCCTGGACAACACACACAGCCAGAGGAGTCAATTGAATTTGGGTAGAGGGGAAGAGGGTGGCACATGCTCAGACTTGGTGCTTTTAGGAGGCCTTTATCACAGTTGTTTTGCTGGAATGAACTAAATTGTTGACTTCTGACCTTTACTCAAACCCTCCCTCTAACTTAACCCTTCTACTCTGAACCAAAGACTTGACCTTTACTCACGATGGAACGATTGCCAAAGCAGGCTCTTTGGCAGATGCTAGAGGACTCCTATCAGGAAAGAAAGCTAAGCAAGATCACTACCACCTCTGCAAGACCCTCACACTGACTGGTGTCTCTAGTACCCTTGATCCAACAGCAACAGACACAGAAGAAGAACTGAGAAGGATCAGCTTGGGAGGAGGAGGAGGAGGAGAGGACCCATGTGCATTTTTTATGCTTGGCCCAAATTCGTTTAGGACTCACTCTCCCATGCCTGAGCATGATGGAGGGCAGAGGAGCAGGGAGATCGCTCAGAGCACACTGAGCTTTCTCCTCTTTCCTAATCCTGGGGATTTCTAGGAAAGTTTAAATGCAAGAAAAAGAGGAGGAGAAGGAAGAAGAAAGCCTTATGGTGGCTTTCCGGGCAAAGGCCCCGCCCTCCCTCTTTTTAGTCATTCTTCCCCACTACAAAACCAGGCTGTAGCCTCTAGACCTCTGATGGAGCCAGAGGCCAAGTGGAACGGCAGCACAGAGCAAGTGGAATTCAGCAGGATGTCCCCAAGAAGCCAGGGTGAGGGCATATGTATGGAGTGGGGCAGGGATGGGGTAGGAGACAGGGGGTGCTGGGAGTATTGGAGATGACTAAAAGCTGGCTGTGCTGTACCTCCTGCCTTCCTCTCTCCCTCCAGTGAACTCCAGGCTCTTGGCATTCAGTGGGCTTTCTAGGGTCTGATGGCTGCCAGAGGATGAGGTGACTGAGCCCCATAAGATGGCATCCTTCCAAGGCTCATGTTCCCTGACCAGGCTATCTGGGCCTAGGTCAGACCTTCCCCAGGCACCCCATCTTCTGATTCTTGGGTAGATCAAAGGATCATAGATTTATAGTTGGAAAAGTCCCTAGAGGTCATAGATTCCAACCTCCTTCACTTTACAGATGAGGAAACTGAGGCACAGGGAAGTTAAGTGATTTGCCCAAGGTCATAGAGCTAGAATCTGAGGCAAAATTCAAAACCAGGTCTTTCTGACTGTTTATCTCTCTGTTATAATGCTAGTGATTAGAGAGGGTGCAGGAGAAGAGAGGAGAGGATAAAGAATCCCATCTCTTCTCTGGACCTCAGTTTACTCATACATAAAATGAAAGGTTCTTACAAGGATAATCTCTAAGATTCTAGTCCCTAGGATCCTATGACAAAATCAAAGACACTCTAGACATAGGGAGTTAAGGGGAGAGAGGAGAATTTAGGATGTGTTAATGGAGAGAGAGGGAAGTATGCTCTTAGAGAACAGGGTTTGGAATATGGAAAGACAGGGAAATGAGGTCACAGGATCACAGATTCAGGGCTGAAAGGAACCTCAGAGGTCATCTAGTCCAACCAATTCATTTTATAAATGAGTAATTTGAGACTCATAGAGGCTGTCTTAGTAGTAAACATCTAAATAGTTCGTTGAGATTTGCCAAGCACTTTATAAATATTATCTCATTTGATCCTCACAACAACCTTGTGAGACAGGTGCTGTTATTATCCTCCTTTTACAGATTAAAAACCTGAAGTAGACAAAGGTAAAGTGACTAGCCCAGGATCACACCTATGAAAGATGGAAGGGTAGGATTTGAACTCAGAACTTCCTCTTAGTCTGTCATTCTATCCACTAAGTCACCTAACTAATGCAAGGTCACACAGGTAATAAGTAGCAGCATAGACACCACAGATAGGCACATGGGATAATGGAGAGACAATATTAAGGGACTTTAAAGACAAGAATATGAAAGGAAGCAGAACATGAGAATGCAGCTGAGCATGTATATCTCAGAGTATGAGAATGGTGCATGCTTGTAATCCTTGCTACCAAGGAGGGTGAGGATAGTGAATAGCTTGAACTTAGGAGTTCTGAGCTACAGGGTCTAGACCAGGGGTGGAGAACCTGCAGCCTTGAGGCCATATGCAGTCCTCTAGGTCCTCATGTGCAACCCTTTGACTGAATCCAAACTTCACAGAACAAATCCCTTAATAAAAGGATTTGTTCTATAAAACTTGGACTCATCAAAAGGCTGCACCCAGGGACCTAGAAAGTCACATGTGGCCTCAAAGCCACAGGTTCCCCATCCCTGGCTCTAGACTAAGTCCTGTACCAGTGATAAGCCCCCGGTAGCAAGAGACCACCAGGCTGCCCAAGGAGGGTGAAACAGGCTAAAATTGGAAAAAGAGTAGGTCAAAGCTCCTGTGTCAATCAGTAATGGGGTTAGAATCATGAGTGGCCACTGCACTTCCAGTCTGAGTGAAGTCAGGAGAGCCAGTTTCCCTACCCACTAAGAAAAACCCTACACACACATACACATACACATCTATGTCTGTATATCTATAGATATCCATATATATGTGTACATACATGCTCACACACACATACTCCTATCTATAAGAATGGGGAAATAGATACAAATGATTAAATAGACAGATGTGGAAATGGTATAGATATAGATAATACAGAAATAAACAGATAAGAATGGGGAGATTCAGGTATGGGAGATAGAGGCAAGGATGGATCCAGGAGTTGGAGAACAGAGGACTAGACATTCTTCTATGGAATAGGTGACCCCTTCCCTGGAGGTCTCCAAGCAGAAGTAGTAGAGGACCTAACACCTAGTTACTAGTGTCTAGTATATAATAGCAGAAATCCTTATCTGAGTGTGTGTTGCACTAGACGGCCTCTGTGATCCCTTCCAATTCTAACATTCTGTGGTTGCATGATTCTAAAGGTAGTAGTGGGTTCAAGGAGGGAAACAGTTAATGAAAATAGAATCAGAATCGCAGGCAATGGGGAAGAAGTGGGGAGAGGAGAATCATCAGGGGGTTTAGGGAACTAGGGCTGAACCAGACTCAGGGAAGTTGGAAGGACCAAAGATTGGGGCTCCAGTGATGGGGACAGAAAAGGGCATGAAGGTATGTGGCTGCTCCAGTCCTTTACCCCAAACCCCTGAGTTTCTTCCTGCCCTGAGCCAATAATTAAGGGAACGGTCTAACAATGGGCATCTCTGCCACTCAAGGGCATGGAACCACATGGCCAAGCTGACAGGGTCATACAATAGAGTCTGGTATTTGATGTCAGAGGTTGTTGTGCAGTCATATCCGACTCTGTAACCATGTGGACCACAGCATGCCAGACCTTTCTATCCACTGTCTCTCAAAGTCTGTCCAAGCTCATGTTCATTGTTTCCATGACACTATCTAGCCATCTCATTCTCTGACATCCCCTTTTCCTTTTGCCTTCAGTCTTTCTCACCACCAGCATGTTTTCCAGTGGAGTCAGAGTATTTGAGTTCAAATCTTACCCTGAGAGACATTTAACACTTACGTTACCTTGAACAAATCACTTTCTTCATCTGTAAACCATATTTGTATTTTTGTTTCTATATCCTCAAGGTCTAGCATAGTTCTTGAGACAAGGTAGGAGCTTAGCAAATGCTGGCTGAACTGAATTCTATCCTGAAGGAATCCTTCTATTGGGCCCCCCCCCTGGCCAACTGACCTCACTCAGGATCCCATCACCTGCCTAAGGAACCCTGAGTCTTAGACTCGAGGAAAGAGGCTAAAGTCAGGCCTTCCATGGCCAAGATAAAGGCCCAATGCCAGACTAAGACAAGAGAAGAACAGAGCCTTACTTCCCCAAACCCATCCTTCACCTCTTCCTCCTTTCTTCTTCCCCTGGTTCCCAGGATTCACCAAGCTGCCTGGCCAGAAGACCTGCGAGAAGAGCGTACTTCTCTTTACCTTTGTGCTGCTGATCTCTGTGGTCCTATGGGGAACACTCTTATTCTTGTTCCTAACTCGGTGTAAGAATCTCCCCACCCTATACTTCCATTCAGGACCCTCTGGCCCCTGCTTCTTACTCCAGGACCCATTCTTCAAACCATTAACCTGAAAACCCAATGAAAAGGGCTCAAAGGCTGTGGGGGTGAAGGTGGGATGGGGGTGAGGAAGAAAGTTTGGCCAGGGAAAGGGGCATGTACAAAAGGTGAGCACTCATATTGCCTTGATTTCCTCTAGTCAAAAAAATAGCTCAGGACGTGGAGAAGCTTCAGGAGTCCTGTGTGTATCACAACGGTATGTATATCACCCAATGAGACCTTAAGATGTTGTATTCCCCTCCTAAGACCCAAAGATCCCAATTGCCTCTCAGCTTCACCCCATAATTATTTTTTATTTTCCAATTCCACCGCCCCCTCCCACATCTCCCAGAATCACAGAGTACACAACCAATACAGTTTGCAGATGAGGAACCTTGGGTCTCTGGAAAGGAACGTGACTCATCCAAGGTCACAAGGGAACTAGGGCTGAACCAGACTGGTCTAGAACTCAAGTCTCTAGACTCTTCAGCTCTGCCTGCTTTTCACATTCCTCTTCCCTAGGCTTGTAGAACCCAAAATGACTCTGTGCCCTTCTAAGGAATGACCTATTAATCCTGAAATAATCCCTGATCCATAAAAATCACACCCCCACCCCCAGACCACAAAATGGCTTCTTAGATAGATGGTCTCTTAGAATGTCACGCCACTTCTTATCTTCTGGAATGACTCTTCTGGCCCAAGCCCTGACTTTTTCCTCTCTCTTCTTTCAGACTCTGGGATTGTGACTATCATCAGGAGGCTACAGGTGGATCAATGGGACCTCAAAAATGATGGTAAATCTCAGACTAGGTGTTATCTAGGGTCATGCTGGAGGAATGGGTCTCAGTCAGTTTGTGGGACAACAGGAGAGCCAGGTCCATGTCAACATGAAGGCCAGGATTGGGGGAGGAGGTGGTGTAGAGAAACTGTGTGACCTTGAGGAAGTCCCATCCCCTCTCTGAACCCATAGGACAAAGACAGGTCATTTTGCCTTACCGGTCCCTGGGACATATCATGGGATATGGGTTGACACATGGGATATGACTTCACCAATCTCCTTACCATACCACCAAGACCTGTGAGGAGAGTCCTGACTCCCTCCTTTTCTTCAAAAAAAAAAAACAAAAACAAAAACCTGGAGATTTAGTGGAGTATGGATCAACAGTGTGATATGACAGCCAAAACAATGAACATGTTCTTAAGCTGCATTGAGAGAGCTCTAGTGTCCAGGGTTGGTGGTGGTGGTAGTGGTAAACGCAATGTTCCATTGAGTTATCCTGGTCAGACCTCATCAGTATCATGTTCCAATACAGGTATCACCACTTAGGAAAGACACTGATTGTCTTTCTGGAAACTGTCTCAGAGAGCAGCAAAGATAGTGAAGGACCTTGTTTCATGCCCATGAGGTTTAGTTGAAGCAAGTAGGGATGTCTAATGTGGTAAAGAGAAAAGGAAAATGAAGGGCTGTCTTCAAGCATCTGCAGAGTTGTCAAAAAGAGAGAGAAGAGACTTATTCTGCTTGACCCCAGAAGACAGAACCAGTAATGGAAGCTAGAAATTATAGGGGCAAATTTACACTTGATATAAGGAAAAGTCTCTTAACAAATATGGTTGTCCCAAATTGAAATGGACTACCCTTAGAAGCCCTTCAGACGTCTACCATCAGAAATGGGATGATCATTTATTGGAAATAGAGTTGGCAGAGTAAAGAGATGGACTATAAGATCCCTTCCAAATCTCTGGCCCTGGGTGGAAACTAGGACTACAAACCCTCTGTTCTGGAGGCAGCATCCATCCCCAAATCAACTTTGTTCTCACTTTCCTTTGAAGTCCCTCAGCTCTCCAAGGCTGTGAACAAACTCCAGGAAGACCAAACAACCCTGAAATCTAAAGGTGAGAAAGTTCCATGATGGCAGGATGGCTTTTTGCTGAGGACAAAGTATGAGGAATCTTTGCCTTCCTTGCTAGCAAAGACAAACACCTGAACTTTCCCCAAGACTCCTGGATCATGACTTTATGCCTTTGGGCCCCAAAGCCTGGCACCAGCCTCTGAGCTGGTTCAGTCTCTCAATGGGGTGGGGCAAAGGCGTAGAATAGCAGAGGCCCAGAGGCATCAGCCCTGGAAAAGGAAGGAACCGTGAATCAATCCAGAGAAATGAGTTTAGGAGTTCACCTGTGGTGGCCTCTAGGCTCCAGAGAGGATCATAGGACAAGGAACTGAGGACAGGGAAACTCCAAGACTTTCTGCCCAGAAGGGAAAGTTTGCCCCCACAAACCAACCCTGTTCTTCAAAAGTCAGTTTCCCAGAACCCTGAAGGAACCTCCAGCTAAACAGATAGCCTTAAGATCTCAGGGCTTAGAGACATGCGGGATGTCAAATAGGCAAATGGATAATATAGTGGCTGGGGGAATACAGATGAGGAACAACAGAGATGGGAACTAAGGACCCTAAGGAACATAAGGCATATGGGAGGGAGCCCTGGGAGAGGGAGACTATGAGGGGAAGTTGTCCTGAGGGATATGAGGGACAGAGGTCCTAAGAGGATGATGGTTTACTCCTTTGCCTAAGATGAACTGTTCTCCCCTCTTCCCTCCCCACCCCAGCCTCTCAGATATCTCAACAAGTGGACAGACTTCAAGAAGACGGAACAACCTTCAGGTCCCAGGGTGAGCAGATGGGGATAGAGGAGGAGGCTTATGGGAACACAGAACCAAGCCCTGAAGGAAGGGGACAGAAAAGGGTGAAGGAGGAGTGGAGAGATGAACTTGGTCCCAGAAAGACATCAATACTAAAATCTCCTCTCCCACCCCCAATGTGCCCAAATTTCCACAGTGCTGAATGAGAAAAACACTGCTACTCAAGCTTTGGAAAAACTGCAAGAAGAGATTGAGAAGCTTTGGACCGAATTCCAAAGGGCAAATGGTGAGGGTGGGATCTTCCCTTCCAAGCTTCCCCAACTCGGTTCCCTTTTACTCCTCCACGTAGCCCTTTCCTCAAAACTGAATAATCTGACCCAACAGACTCCCCAGACCCTGGGAAGTGGGGTCAAAACTTCATCTCCACCTTTCAGCCTTTCTGGATTCATCAATAGAGTTTCTGTGTTACCATCTCTATCTTCCTTTCTCATTTCTCAGCCTGCTCTCCTCCCCACTCATACAGCCCAGTCTCAGACCCCAAGGGTAGAGCCTTCCACTGTTTCCAATCCAAATTCCCTCTCAGGACAGGGATCACTTCTACAGCTTCCCCAACAAGGGTTGTCTAGCCACTGTCCAAACCAAGTCCTCCACACTTAATACTTAGTAACGACGGTGGTAGTTGGTGGTGGTGATGGTGATAATGATGGTGATGGCTCCTCTGTCTAGGATGGACAGTTCTCCCCTCTTCCCCTTCCCCACACTCCACTGCTTCTCAGCCCTCCCAAGGACTGGACAGGCTTGAAGAAGACCACACAGCCATGCCAACCCAGGGTGAGAAACTGAGAACACAGATTGATGATGTTGGTAGAATTCATGGTCATGATGATTCCGGTGACGATGTTTATGGTGGTGATGTTCATAGGGACAACAGATCATGGTACGGTAGAGAAGCGCTAGTGAGGCTGTTGATTGTGATGGTGATGGTGATGGTGACATTGACGATGGTAAAGAGACTGAAAGGATGGTGGTGGTGCTGTTACTGAAAACAGCGGTGAAGATGATGAAGCTAATGGCTGTGATGTTGGTGATGATGGAACTGGTGGTGGTGAGGATGGTGACACCTTTGGTGATGCTGACAATGAGAGTGGTGGTGATAATGGCAGTTATAATGATGATGGCATCAGCGAGGTTAATAGTGGTTTTAGATAACAGTGCATAGTAGTGGTGGTGATTGTTAGTGATGGTGGAAATGGAAAAGGGAACAAGCATTTACTTGCACACATACTATGTGCCAGGCACTCTCCTAAGCCCTTTATAAATTTTATCTCATCTGATTCTCATAACAATCCTGGGAGGTAGGTCCTATCATCCCCATTTCACAGTTGAGGCAGAGTGACTTGCCCAAGGTCACACAGCTAGTAAAGCGTCTGAGGCTGGATTTGAACTCAAGTCTTTCTGACTCTAGATCCAGCTCTCTATCCACTGCACCACCTAGCCACCTGGTGGAAGTGGTGGGAGTGATGGTAATAAAGACAATGATGATGGTGGCAGTGAGAGAAGTTGGCAATGACAGTGATGGTGGTGGTGATATTAATAGTGACTATTGTAATGGTGGAGATGATGATGGTAATAATGGTGATGGTGAGCGTGATAATGACAGTGGAGGTGAGGATGTTAATAGCTATCCACAGAAGTGATGGGAGTGATATGATGATGGTGATGACCTCCAACATCCTTTCCAATGATAAGATTCTGTGCTTCTTTCCTTATCTTAGGCTCCATTTGCTTATAAGAAAAAACCTGAAGGTGGCCATGAGGGGTGGCTGGAAGCTTCTTTATTCCTGACCCCTTTGTTTGACTCTTTCTCTTGTTATAGGCTCTGTCTGCAAAAATTGCCCAAAAGACTGGCAACTGTTCCAGAAAAAATGCTATTTTTTTGGGAATGAGCCCAAGACATGGCCCCAGGCCAAGTTTGCCTGCATCAACCTTCAAGGCCGGCTCGTCAGCATCAAAAACAAAGAGGAGCAGGTAGGACATCTCAGGGTCTGAGATCCAAGGGGGTTTCAGATGAACTCAGTTGAAAAAGGGAAGCTGAGTGACCAGAGTAGGCTCCAGGCAAGGTCCCTAGGTAGAGCCCTCTTAGAATGTAGAGGGTTTTAATAGGGATTAAGGGCCCAGCCCTGGGAAGCTCTAGGGATGCTTTCCTCCCTTTTCAGAGGGGTAGACTGATGGGGCTAGGATGAAATAGCTCTACTTAGGGGAAAGATAGAGGGGCTCTGTAAAAATGATGTCTGATGCGCCATGAGGTGATGGGTCCTAAGGTAGGCAAGCCTGGGGACCCAGACATCCTGGCCCTTACCTTTGGGGGCTGTAATCAATTGTTTGACCTTTCTTCAGGCCTTCCTAACCCAGAAGGCCAACAAGAAGGGCTCCTGGATTGGCCTCCGAGACCTGGACATGGAAGGAGAATTCATATGGATGGATGGGAGTCCCCTGAACTACAGGTGAGTTGGAGGAAGATCCGAGGAAGTGGGATGGAGCGAAAGCTCCCAGCCAGGGCTGTAGAGCAATCACAGTCTCTGTCTCTGTCTCTCTTCCTCCATCCCTCTCTCTTTCTGGAAATTATCTGCTTTCAGCAACTGGAGCCCAGGGGAGCCCAACAACCAGGGTCAGGGGGAGGACTGTGTGGCAATGCGCGCCAACAACGGCCGTTGGAATGATGCCTTCTGCCGGGGGCAACAGGAGGGCTGGATCTGTGAGAAGCTGGCCACATGCTGACCACTGACCGTGGCCCAAGACCTATGACCCGAGGCTGGCACCCAGTTTTATCCCTGGCATGGCAGGGTCAAAAGGTTTCTTATTTCTCATCGAGAAGGAACAGGAAGGAATTTCCCTCCTAAGCCCAGACCAGAAACCTTATGTCCCTGATCCTGCACCCTGTCCCAGCTTCTGGCCTTCCTATTCCCTTGGCTCCCTGCCCTACTCCAGGCCTTCCTATCCCTAGACTATGACTCAAACCTCAAACCCCCAGGCTCTAGTCCCTTCCCTGACCTGGGAAGGAATAACAACCTTCCTCCAGCACCCACTTTCCCTGAGGTTGAAGGAAAGGCCAGACTTCCATTTCCAACCTTCCCTAAACTCTCAGTCTTCCCTCCCAAGCTGTCCAGATGCTCACATCCTTACCTACTTCCTCACCGACCAAAGACTCTTGGATAGCTTCCAAGGTATGCTGGGGAAGGCCAACTGTGTCCTGACTCTTCCCATTCTCCCACTCTGCCCCAGTGGGTCAAAGAATGAGGTCAACTTTACACTGTTCTCTCAAGAGAGGAATTGTGTTCAAAGGCCAGGTCAACAGCAGCCCACCTGGGAGGCTGGAGGCTTTTTTTCTGTTCTTTTGCAACCAGAAGCCTCTTGAGTTTCCCTCACCATCTCTGGTCCTGCACATGACCCAGGCTCTGACCTAAGTTCAAAAGCAGCACCCCATTTATAGATGGGAACACTAAGGCTTCAGCCCAGTCCATGGCACACTAAAAGTCTAGGACTGCACACCCACCCGAGCCACAGCCAAATCTAGCTCTCTGATAGTGATGTTCCAAGTTCTCCACCTGTTCCCAACCCCAGTCCCACCAGACCTCATTCCCCAAGTCTCACTTTTGCTCTCCGTCCCTCAGCTCCACTCCTAGACACACAAGAGGCTGAAGTTTTTGGGAGGGGTATCATGAAATCCTGGTCCCCGGTGTCTCCAGAAAGCTTGAAAGAACAAATGTATATAGATAGAAAAGGCAATTATCTCCCTCCCATAGGATTTGGAGATGGATGAGCCCCTAAAGATCAATTAGTTCAATCTCCTCATCTTACATTTGGGGAAAACATGGCCCAGAGATAAGTGATCCACTCAGGATCAGTAGGCATAACTAAATGGCAGAGCTGAGATTGGAGCCCAGTTCTTCTGACTCCAGATCCAAGACTTTCTCCCCAAAGCCTGTACAGATCCCCTTTCCATCAGTCTGGCCCAGGTCCTGTCAGTCCATGTCCTTCCTCCCCCAACAATGCCTGAGGTTCAGAAGCTCACAAACCCTTCAGCTTGCTAGCCAGGACAGCCTGCCAGTGTCCACCGGAGCCTTGCTGGACAAGTTTCTCTTCTTCTCTAACCCTGTTTCCTCTTGTATAAAAATGAAGTTGGCCAGAAGGCTTTTAAAGGCCCCTTCGGGTTCTAAATCCTATTATGCAGCACTTTCTATGGGATCTTCTTGTTGTGAAAGTGGAGTCTGAGTCTAGACTAACTCATTAACAAACCACCACCCTTGTGCCTCCCTCATTACTTAAAGAATTAGTGACAGCTTCTCTGGGAATTCTTCCAGAACTGATCATAGAAGAGCTGCTTTGTCATTGCCCTGGCCCCCCACTCCCCACCCCAGCCAGCTCTTGAACTCCCATGACTACTTTCCCAAGCTTGTTTTCACCCAAATGAAGTGCTGACCCTTTCTCCTGACACTCTCTCCTCCCAGTCACAGAATGTAGCACATTCCCAGTACAAACTATGGTCTTATTTCTGCATCTATTGACCACAAAAGCCTCCTGTTGTTTTATCCTGAGTTCTCCTCAGCTCATTGATTCAACAAACGTTCATCCAGGACATCCAGTGTTTCTCTAATGAGAAACTCAGGTCTGGGATTTCATTAACAGGGCTTGGCTCCCTCGCTCCCCATGCCCCCAGCTGCCCAGAGATATTCAGAGAATAAGGGCTGTCAGAAAGGACCACAATCTGACTGAACTACTCACTGGGGAGCTTTCCAAGCTACCTATGTTCATGCTGATGCAGGGAGGCCTCCCCCACAGGCACATAAGGGCCAAATCCTTAGCTTGGAAGTTCTATTCACTCTCCTATTTCCCATTCAGTCTTTAAGGTGGCTCACTGGCATAAGGCATAAGGAGGTGCAAGAGTCCTTGGACTCTATCAGCAAGGGGTACTCCCCTAGGCTGAGGGAGAACTAACCATGAGTAACTTGCTTGGGGCAAACAAAAGCCTTGGGCCAAACAAAAGCCTTGGGCCATTCAAACATGCCCATGGAAATAAAGGCAGTAACTAGTGTCAGAGTCACAGAAACTAACACTAGAAGGGGCTTAGACATCAGCAAATCCAAACTCTTCATTTTGTAAAGAGGGAAAATAAGGCCTCCGAAGGCCCCAGGCCACAAAGTAGGTGACAGAGTCAAGATTTGACAGCCCAGGTCTAACCAATATATTGCCAACTGACTTGCTTTCTCTCTCTGGGGTTGTTTCGCATGTGAGAGTTGGACTAGATGGTCTCAGAGGAAAAGGTCCTAAATATATAAAAGTATTTAATCACAGGGGTAATTTTTATGGCAGCAAAATTCTGGAAAAAGTAGGTGCCCATCAACTAAGATACGGTTGAACAAACCTATGGTATGTGAATGCAGCTGAATATTTTTGTGCTGTAAGAGATGAAAATGAAGAATTTGGAGAAATCTGAGAAGACTTGTATGAGATGATGCAGTAAGAAGGGAGAACCAAGAAAATAAAACTGTAAATAACTAAGTAAAGGAAAAATAATCAAAGGCATCAGAACTCGGTATCTCAGGGATCTGTCCTTGCCTCAATCACCCTCTTCTTTCTCAGTACCCACTATTCTATTATCTACATGCACATGGCTCCCAAATCTAACTATTAAATTCTCACCTATCTCCTGTGCTCCAATCCTAACCAAAGACTCGCAGGGTATCCCCCAATCTTAATGACCCATCACAATCTCAAACTCAGTAGATCCTACACCAAATTCATCTTTCCCCTTAAGCCCACCCACACCTTCTTCTAATTCCCCTCCTTCTGTCCAGGGACACCACCAAAATTCCAAGCATACAAACTCACAAATGGAAATCCTTCTCCATTCTCTACGCTCCCTCACACCTCACATTTAATCGATTACCAAGTCTTGTTGATCCTACTTAAGTACCATTCTTTACATTCGATCCCTTCCCCCGACTCAAAGCCACCACCCTAACTCAGACCTTTGCCATCTCTCTCCTAAACCACTCCAATCACCTCCATATTGGTGCCCCTGCTTCAAGTCTATTGTTGCTCTAATACATCTTCCAAAGGGCAGCAAACAGAATAAACCCTAAAGCACAGATCTGACCATGTCACTGCCTGCTCAGAAAGCCTCAGTGGCTGCCTACTGCTTCTAGTGTCCCATACAGACCCTTCACAATCTACCTCCAGCCTCTTTTCAGACTGAGTTCTCATTACACCCTCTCATGAACTAGACTCCTGTAAAGCAGCCTTTTCCTTACCTTTTCAAAGGTGGCATACAACACATTCTCCACATATCCATCTCTTACAATCACCAGATCCCTTCAAGGTTTTGCTCCTGTAAGAGGTTTTCCCAGATTCGCTCAGTTATTTGGGTCCCCCTGCCCCCAAAAAAAATTGTCTTGTACTTTTGTATTTATTTTGTATTTAATTATCTGTACACGTGTTGTTCCCACCACTCCATACCTCCCCCCACCCCAAGCTCACTGTAAGCTCCTTGAGGGCAAAAGTTATTCCTTGTTTGTCTGCACCAAGCTTATCACAGTGCCTGGCACAACGGTTTTTAATAAAGGTTTAATAAATACTTATTGGACTGAACTGAATTGAATTGAATCACCTTGACAAACCAGGAAATATAGACTCCAAAGGACTAATAATGAAACATCTCTCCTTCCTCTGGCAGAGAGACGGGGGAGTATAGGTAGAAAATGAGACATAAATTTGTCAGACACAGTCCATGTGTTGACTTGTTTTGATAAATTACATTTCTTTGTTACAAGGACAACTTTTATTGTGGGGTGGAGAGGGTTCCTTGGGAAACTACAGTTTTGGAGTTTTTTTAAATGGAGGTGTCATTTCAAGTCCCTTCCAGTTCCGAGTGACACCTAGAGTCTTTCATCCAGGCCTGTCCTTTTCACTAAATACACAATTAGTCTGGGAAATTAAGCATAAACAGAATGATAATAAGCCATAGGATTTAAAGTTGGACAGGATCTCAGAGATCATCTAGTTCAATCCCTTCATTTTACTGAATAAAAGGAGGGCCAAAGAGGGAAAAGGATTTGTTCAAAGTCACAAAGATAGAAAAGCGCAGAGCAACGATTTAAACTTAGCTCCTCCAACTCATGAGCTCAGCAGACTGCTTCCTGACTACAATATAGATAGCAGAAGCCTCTATGTCCTCTGTCTACTTCTGCAGTCGATGAACTTCCAGCCTAAATGGCTCTCCCCAAATAGTGCTAAACTCGACATCATCCAAAAAAGGTTTTGTAAAATGAAGATGGCAGGGCCTGCCCTCAACTTCTTGGCCAAGTTCACATCCCTAACCATCTACTCACCAAGGCAAACTCAACTACAGCACCCAGAGCTGTGGAGATAACAAGCACAAGAGATGGTTAAGCCCCTTTTCCCACCCACATGGCTCATGACCACTAGGAATGTGGGCTGGAACTCCAACCCTGAGCTCTCAGGCTCAAAGCTCAGGAAAAAGTATCCAAAAATACAGAAAAGGGCAGGAAGAAGAGAAGACAGGAGCCCTGGTAGGCACAGGAAGCTCTGCTCTGGGTGAGGTGACCAAAGAAAGAAAAGGACAACAGATTTATCTCTAGGAACACTTAGCTTTAATGTATATCACACTGTTCTAGCAGCAATTCACTGTCCTCAGAGAAAAATATCCAAAAGATATTATGAGGACTGAACTATCATCCAAGACTCAGATGGACAAGGGGGAAAGGAACTGAGAAAAGGCAGAGGAATCCTGGGGTGAGACAGGGATTAAGCATCTGACTATACTCCTTCCCTAGAACTAAAAAGACCAGGTTTGGGGCTGATCAAGGGAACTATCCCCTACTCAAACAGGAGTAGGAACCACTAGAACAGCTCAATTTCTGGTCCCTAGCCAGTGTGTCATGGGATAGAACTGTGTGGGACCCTCCTTCCCCCAACCCCGCACCCCAGGAAGCAGATATAAAGTCATGGGGTCCTCTAAATAGATACTCCCTAGAGGGTCTGGGCAAGAGGACTGCAAAATTTCTTCAAGGAAAACTGCCTGTCTTCCCTGGCTAGACTTACTGCCTGATTCTTCTTCAACTGACAATATACAAAAGCCCCTACACTGAGCTACCCAAGAAAGCAGGCAGAGAAGAGTCACAGATTAAGAAAACCCAGGTAACAAAAACTGGACCCTCCCCTCTTTCCATCCCCACTCATCCCTATACCATCCAGAAGATGATATATGAAAAATAAAAATAAAAATAAAAAAATAAAAACAGGCCAAACCCAGACTGTGGAGGTTAGCCTGATCAAACCTAGAAGAATCTGAGCCTTGTATCCCTGAGCATGCCAGGGAATATGCTCCCTGATACCAAAAACTACACACAGACAATGTCTGGTGACTGAATGCAGAGAGTCAAGAGCCAGGGAAAATGATGAGGATTCACATCATGGTAGGTTGGGGGCAGGGGCAGAGGGTAGGTGTAGGGGAGAAGACTGCTCATCTGCCAATGGGAACAGTCCAGGGGTACGAAGGACCATCATTCAAAAATGCATTCCCTAGCCTGTCCTCTGTTCAGCGGCCATCCAGGGCTCGGTCCCGGGCAATGACAGCCTCGTCGAACTTGATCATAAGTGTGGTACCCTTGTGCCAGTGGGCGGTGACCTTGGCAGGGAAGCCACTGTGGGTGAGTACAGCTTCAACCACACCTGCTGTGAAGCTGGCACAGTTGAGTGTGCTGTTCTCCTTGGGCACGGAGATGTAGGTGTTGATCAGTGGTTCACGCTCGATGATGTAGTAGGTCTTGTCATCGTCATTGGCTTGTTCCAGCTTGTCTGCCTCCTTGCCAAAGAGTGCCCGCCACACTGCACCCTTGACAAAGAGCAATGCGCCCAGTACCCGAGTCTCGCGTCGGCCGCCCTTCTCCCGAGTGGCCAGGCCATCCAGCACTCGGGCGCCTACCTGCTGACCCAGTTCTGCCAGCCGTGCCTGCAGCTCTGCCACGGAGTACACACGATTCTGGCAATACTGAACCAGCTCCGAGAATAGCAGGGAGAAGGCACTCAGGCTCACCTCTGTCTTGGGCCTCACTAGTGATCGCTCCAGGATGGCCGACTTTCCCCTTGTGAATCGTGCATCCATGGCCTCTGGGCAGTGGACAACCTTGGGGGAAGAAGCAATAGTATAAGATCTAAATCAGCCTCTCTGAGACTTCCACCCCATTTTCCTCATTGTCCTCTAGGGCCAAAAAGACCAAACTTAATCCCTTTCTCATATGACACAAATTCACAAAAGATCAGTTCAACTGAGCAACATTACCAAAGTGCCTCCACCAATTCAGACTGCTGCCCCAGCCAGCCTTGGACTTAGTAGTAAGGCACACAAAGAGGAGATGACTTACCCAGAATCACACAGCTAGTGCTGAAGGTCAGATCTGAACAAAGCTGTCTCCTTGGATTTATTCCAGCTCTCCACCCACCATCTCATGCTATCTCTTTATATGCTCAAAGTCAGGCATTCCACCAAACCCGTCTTCTGTTTTCCAGGTCAAATATACCTAGCTCCTTCCTCTACTTTCCCCACTGCCATGGTCACTTCCTCTGGACATGCTCGCACTTGTTACAAGTATCTGTAATTGTATCAGTGTGAGGTACTTAAGAATGCTAGGAATATGATCAAATAGTGTCACCTTAGCTTTGGTAAACCTGCCAATATCTTTTCTAAAAAGTGATCCCAAAATATTGGGAACCACAAAAAATTGAGTACTACCAATATTGACCAATTAGAGCAGGAATATATCCTCTTTTGTCTTTGTTTCTCCAGCCTCTAGCATACAGCAGGTGTTTAAAAAATGCTTATTGCGTGGATCTGAATTGAACTGAATTCTGGACACTAGACCTCTCAATGAACTCACTTCTAGTTGTCAAATCAGACCATTGCCTCACAGAGAGCTTTCAGTTCACTTAAATTCCCATACAAACCAGTATCTAACCACATAAGTCTTTCTGGGTCTCAGTTTCATTCTCTGTAAAATGAAGATAGTAATGTGTACACTACCTGTAGGTGATACAGATGAAACGTCAGGAAGATTTCAAATCCTGCCTCAAACACTTACTACTCATGTGAACCAAGAGTTAAAAACTTAACTCTCTTTGTTTCAATTTCCTCACCTGTAAAATAGGGAAAATAACAGCACCTACTTCCCAGGGTGGTTGTAAGAATCAACTGAGATACCATTTATAATGGGCTTTGTAAAATTCCATCAATGCTAGCTATTACGTTATTACCTACTTCCCAAGATTATTGTAAAGAAAGAGCTTTATAAGCTGCAGTTATGTGAACTGACCATCATCGCATGGAGATGTCTCTGAGCTCTCAAAAGCTATGCCAATAAAACATGCAAGCTCTGGCAAGTGCTCCCTGGCTGAACAGGCTTGTACGGTGGGGCTAGGGATGGATGGATTGTCACCTAGCTAAACACGAAGGCTCTGAGACAACGAGAATGACTCTTCTTCCAGCCTCATGGCTGCTCAAGATCCTCTCCCCAAAGACCTGATCTCTGGGACCAGTCAGACCAGTTCAAGGTCAATCACAAATCCTTGAAGGCCCAATAAACAAGGATAGGAAGCATGTAAGGTTTGCACAGGGCTTTACAAAATAGTTATCTCCTCACAACCTGCGCAGGAGGGAGGGGGGCGCTACACCTATCCTCAGTTTACAGATGAGGAAACTGAGTCACAAACCCTTTAAGTGACTTGCTCAGTCTCACAGCAAGCAAATGTCAGAGGCAGGATGGGAACTCTCGGGAGGTTGATGGGGAGGACTGGGGCTTTTATTGGCTGAAAGTCATTGATTTTCAGGGTCTGGGGTCTGAGAGCCTTTGTAAGCCCCCCCCCCCCCCAAGGCCAAGGCTCCCCAGTCCGGGCCTAGATCTCCCATACATCCCCAGTCGTGGAATTCCCTGGGAATGACCCTTCCAACCCCTCTCCCCCATGGAGGTCCCAGACTCAAATCTCAACCCCGCCACTTCCTTCCTGTGGGACCTTGGGTAAGTCCCTTAACCTTCCTGGGCCTCGGTTTCTTCATCTGTAAAAGAAGGGGAGGTGGGCTCTGGGAGGTCGCTTCCGGCTCTAAATCGAACGCTGACCTCTCTAGGGCCGCTGGGCCCAGCGATGGCCTCTAGACGCCGGACAGGCCCCCACCCGCAGTCCCAGCCCCGGGCCCGGGAGGCGGCCGCTCGGAGATCGCCGCGTTAGGCGGAGGCCCAGAGACGGGCAGCGGCCGGCCCGGGCAGCACAGCACAGGCCGGGCGCGGGCCCCGAGGCCTCGGTCTTCCGAGACTCCGGCTCCCGGGCCGGGGAAACCCCGCGCGTTTTCTTCACATGGGGACGAGGCCCGGGGGCCGAGGAGACTCACCAGGCCCTTCGAAGCCGCGGCCGAAGGCAGAGCCTCTTTACGGCGGCCGTAAAAGACCAGGGCGGGCGCAGGCGCAGACAGAGCTGTCAGCTCGAGCCGAGACCCGCCCAGATCCGAGGGAGGGGGCGGGTCTCGGCAGGAATAACCCAGACTAGAGAGCGCAGGCGCAGAAAGGAGGCGGGAGCTGCCCTGACTAGAGAGCGCAGGCGCAGAAAGGAGGAGGGAGCTGCTCTGACTAGAGAGCGCAGGCGCAGAAAGGAGGAGGGCGCTGCCCTGACCGGAGAGCGCAGGCGTGAGGGGGCGGGGCGGGTGCCGGCGACGTTCTCTTCCTAATCTAGTTCTCCTACGAGGAGCCCCCTGCGCAGTGGTCTAGGAAACTGAGGCGCAAAAAACGCGGAAGAACCGCGATTGTAAAGCTGCCTGCTGGGCCTCAGTTTCCCCCTCTGAAAAAATCTTAATCATAAAACTTACGTTACCTACGTCCCGGGGTTGTTGTGAAGAAAGCGCTTCATAAAAATGCATGTCGTCTTTGAAGTACGAACTGATTATTGTGGTCATACCTAAAGATCAGAGGCCATCTAGTCCTACACACACACAACACACACAACACACATTCACACAACACACAAAAACATACACACAAACTTACAACACGCAACACACTCACCACACACAATACACAACACACATACACACTCACAACACACACATACAATACACACACAAAACACATTCACACAACACACAAAAAAACACAACACACACTCACAACACACACACATACAATACACACACAAAACACATTCACACAACACACAAAAAAACACACAACACACACTCACAACACACATACAATACACACACAAAACACATTCACACAACACACAAAAAAACACACAACACACACTCACAACACACACACATACAATACACAACACACAAAAAAAACATACACAACGCACATACACACTCACAACACACACTCACAACATACACACATACAATACACACACAAAACACATTCACACAACACACAAAAAAACACACACAACACACACTCACAACACACACAACACACATTCACACAACACACAAAAACATACACACAAACTTACAACACGCAACACACTCACCACACACAATACACAACACACATACACACTCACAACACACAACACACACAAAAAACATACACAACGCACATACACACTCACAACACACACTCACAACATACACACATACAATACACACACAAAACACATTCACACAACACACAAAAAACATACACAACACACACAAACTTACAACACACAACACACTCACCACACACAATACACAACACACATACACACACACAACACACACTCACAACATACACACATACAATACACACACAAAACACATTCACACAACACACAAAAAAACACACAACACACACTCACAACACACACTCACAACATACACACACAAAACACACAACACATACACACTCACAACACACACTCACGCAACACACAAAACACACAACACACTCACAACACATACACAAAACACATTCACACAACACACACAAAAACATACACAACACACAACACATACACAAAACACATTCACACAACACACACACTACACAACACACACAAAACATTCACACAACACACACAAAAACATACACAACACACATACACACAACACACAACACACACAAAACACATTCACACACACTACACAACACACACAACACACACTCACACACTCACATACCACACACACACTCACACATTTTACAAATGAAGAAACTGAGACCCAGGGAAGTTTAATAATATGGAAGGTAAAACAAGAAGCAGCGACAGAATTTGACACACATTTAAGTGTGTATTACGTATATGCATACATGTCAACTACTATTATTAGTAACTTCCATAATAACCTGTGTGTGTATCCATCCCCTAGTTAGTAGTATGTAAACTCCTTGGGAGCAGGGACGATCATTTTTATCTTTATAACCCCAGCACCCAGCACAACACCTGGTAAACAGGCCGAGTTTAATAAATGTTTGTCCAGCTGACAAGATGACTTTTTTGGACAGATTTGTGCTTTCATTGGTGGGTGGAGTGAACTCTCCTTGAGAAAACTCCTTCTGCTCATGAAAATCAGCACCTGTTCTATAGCTGATTAGTACTTTTTAAATCCCTACTGTATACCAGGAAGAATGTGTCAGAGGCAGAGCATTCCCTGTCTTGAGCCCAGCTGTTTACATCCCATGTCTACTATTATCATCATTGTATGCCTTTTTTATTGGATCAGAGAGAAAGTCTTCAGACAAGCTACCAATGTACTAGTATTCTTTTCTATTTAATATTCTATAAACTATTGCAGAGAGGGATAAAGTGATTATTTTTTTGTAGCTTAATAAAAGTATTAGAATATAATTTCATTGTCTGTAAGTTCACCAAAAGCATCCTCAGCTCAACTCCACTTGCACATGGGATGATAGGAGATCATCTGGTTCAACCCTCACCTTCATTTTACAAGTGAGGAAACTGAGATCCAAAGAAATTATTTTGTTCCCACAGGATTCTGAACTCCTCTACAAGGTTTCTGTATTTTCAAAGGTTTTCATCCTAAGTAGTTTGAAGATGATGAATATTTGGTATGGTGACATGTATTAAGAATGTTGCTCCCTCCGCCCAGCCTGGCCTGGCTCCCAGGGGCGACCAGGAGCCTCCCAGCGGACACCCAGGTGGTGGATATCTGCCTCTTAAAGGTGGGAAAAGGAAAACAACTTTTTGAGTAATAAAGATGCCTCCTAAATTCAAGCGATGATGATGATGATGATGATGTCACTGGTTCTGTGAAAAGTGAAAGGAGAAACCTTTTGGAAGAAGATTCAGATGAAGAAGAGGATTTTTTCCTAAGGGGCTCATCTGGACCAAAATTTGGACCTTGGAATGACAAAATTAGGCATGTACAAAATCAGGTGGATGAAGTAATTGATGTCATGCAAGAGAATATTACAAAAGTGATTGAAAGAGGAGAGAGACTGGATGAGCTGCAAGACAAATCAGAAAGCTTATCAGATAATGCAACAGCTTTTAGCAACAGATCTAAACAGCTTCGAAGACAAATGTGGTGGCGTGGATGCAAAATGAAGACCATCGTGGCTCTGGTTGCTCTCATCCTCTTGCTGGTGATTATCATTCCTATTGTCCTGAAATACCGGACTTGATTTGATGACCAGAGATCTTCAGTAAAACAGATCTGGGACAATTTAAAAAAAAGACGATTGCTGCATAATTTAATGAAATATGTATATGACTTTCAAAAGTGTTTTTTCTCAAGAAGTGAAAAGGCAAGTGTCCAGTTCAAATTGGAACATTGACAAGTTCCTGATTAACTTCCTCCCCTTCACAAAAAAATGCTCTCATTAATTTATTTTAAAACAGAAACATCTACTTTGCCATGTTATAGGAACCTAATTTGAAACTAGATACTTGCCAATACATCATTTGTATATAGAGTTAAACATTGACGATGATATTTATAATTCAACACAATTTCCTACTGTAAACTAGAGAGGTGGAGATTTATTGCATCAAGTTCAGGGATAGGGTGAGAGGTAAGAGATGAAACATTATATAATAGGGGATGGAAACCATTTAGTTAATGATTACGAAGTGTATAATTTTTCTCATGTAAAAAATTAGATTTTGGAAATGGTTTCCATATATTTATGGAGAAACTAATGTTTTCAATACTGCTACTTTCAGCTGTGACTAAAGACATTCCAGTAAACCTATTTTGTTTGTATGTAGAATTTGTGACAACTTTTTGTTTTTACTTTGGGGCTATGGTAGTGTATTCTGATCAATTTTAAAGCACAGTCTGGCACAATTAAGGCAGGAAATGAGATTGAAGGAAAGGAGAGCATCCGTGGAGTGTTTGGGAATAATGACTCCTACATGTGGGCACATTGTAATAAAAAAGTTTTCATTTCACTCCAGTAATAATTGGAGAGAAATTAAGAGATGATGAGTAAAGGAAATCCATAGATGCTCAATTTGTTCCAGTATTTACCCTCAACAAACCCTCCTTGCAGAGCTGCTAACAAGTAACAAAACTCAGTTGCTATGACTTTGACTGCCATTGCCTACTCACCATCTCTCCTTTGAGAGATGTGCTAATGTGCCATGAGATGGCCAAAAAGTAAGCAGCAAGACCTAGGAGAAGCTCTTGGGAGCCTGAGTAATCCACAGATGGATCATCTGTATCTGAAAAGTTACATGCTGGCTAACATTCAAAGTTGGACATTTTTCTTGACCTATTTTCACTTAATAAATAATGAAAGACAAAAAAAAAAAAGAATGTTGCTCACAAGTTTTTCTAAATCACTCCATTTGCTGTTTAAGATGAGTTGCCTTTGGAAAATTGTAAAAACTCGTTTTAATGACCCTAAACTTCTCATGGAAACAAAGGCCAACATCCTACCATGTTACAGTATGGTGGAGAGATATGAAATACAACAGTCTCGGAAGTATAAAAAATTGTGATATGGAGGACAATGGAGAGTGTACAGTGTATGTGAGCAGGCTGAAACATATAACCAATGAAAGACTTCAAAGAAGAATGAAAATAAAAGACATATCATCAGGAAAATTTAGGGTATAAAGAGAAGATGGACTGGTCACATGCCAAGAGGAAAGATGACAAGTAAAGAGCTAGACAGAGTGTTCCATGTCACCCTTGGGTATCAAGAGGAGCAAGTTGGATGGACCCCCAGTGGAAAACTCATGAGAGAAAATGGGCAAGAAGTGCACAGGATAGTCAACCCTTGGATGGGTTCCAATCCGCATCATCAAAGGGAACTTTCATATTGGTGAGATCATGGGTCCATTTCAGCAAGTCAGTATTGTTAGCCTTATCAACATTATTATTTGTTGATACAAAGGTAGCTAGGTGATGTAGTAGATAGAATAATGGACCTGGAGTAGGGAAGATCTTACTTGGTGTGTGACCTTGAGCAAGTCACTTAATCATCATCTGCCTCAGTTTCCTCATCAGCAAAATGGAGATAACAATAGAATCTACCTCACAGGGTTTTTGTGAGACTCACCTGAGATTGCCGATCCTTAAAGCACCACACAAATGTTATTAATAACAGTAATAAATGGCATAGTCTCAAGGCAGTCTTTTTTGCGAGCCTTGAAGCAATCAAAATCAAAAGAAGAAAGAAGTCTTTAGGGATGTATCTACCTGACTGCTTAAAGAGGGGTCAGCCAGCTCAGATCAGAAATGAATCAAATTAGAGATTCCATGTCAAACAGCAGCGATTGTCTGCTGCACTTCTAACCTAGTCTCAAAAAGAAAAAAAACACTTCCTCTAACTTTTTAGAAGCAAATTTGTTGTGTGTGTGTGTGTGTGTATATATGTAATATATATACACATGTATGTATATATAAATATAAAAAATCCCCAGAAATAAGTTTTCTAAATTTTCATTATTTCAAAAACAGCTGAAGTAGGTTTTATCTTGTCTTGGTACATTATAAAGACTTTGAACTTATCATTTATTATTATCTAAATATTTATAGACATAGAAATAACAAGCAAATCATCAGATATATAATTTATTATTATCTGAAAATTAATGTTTAAGTTTTAAAATTATAAAAACTATGCAACTATGAATTTATCATCGTGGCAAAAGTTAATAGGATCCTTAAGCTGTCTGCAATCATAAAGTCACTTTAAAAATGCAAGATCTATGACAAATTTAATCTCCTCTTTCTTTTTCTAATTTTTTTTGAAAAGAAAGTTTTTTTATATAACAGAAGCCCATCATATTGATCAAAACAAGATCTTGATAATGAATTTAGGGGATTTCCATGTTGATGTATGTGTTGGCTGGAAACTTACTTTGCTGTTTCTAGGAACTCTGATTTCAATGGATGACTACTCCCTTCATCAACAAAAATTCTACCCTTACAAGAATACTTTATTGATCCCCTTAATGTTAGTGCCTTCCTTCCATTGACTGTCTCCAATTTTTCCTGTCTTCATCTTGTTAATAAATAGTTGCTATCTTCTCCAATAGATTCTGGACGCCTTGAAAGCAAAGACTATCTTTTTGCCTTTTTAGGGGGGAGAGGAGGCATACTTAGTGCATAGTACCTGAATTCCAATCTGATCTTAAACACTTACTAGTTGTGTGACCCTGGGCAAGTCATTTAACCTTGTTTGCCTCATTTGGAGTTGGAGAAGGACATGACAAACCATTCTTGTATCTTTGCTAAGAAAACCCCAAAGGGGGTCACAAAGAGTCAGACACGACTGAAATGACTCAACAAGAAAAGTACTTGGGATAATGCCTAACACATAGTAAGTCCTTAATAAATGGTTATTGACTTGTCGACTTGACACAGATTACAACCACAGTAGACAATCTTCATAAGTTTCTGTGTGTCCCCCAAATTTATCACTTGATGGCTAGTGATAAACCACTTTAAACCTATCTACACTAGTTTTTTGATAAGAGGCATACAGGTATCCATACTTTTAAGTCTTTCTAGCTTGATAAAAAGTCTGCCTTCAAGAACCAAAGGTCACCTCTATGCCAACACTGCAAACTAAGACTTCAGTGAATGATTAAGGTATATAAGAATATCTATGTGCTTATTTGTATACATGTATGTAACATAAAACTTTAAACATAGAAAAAGAAATACATTCCTGTCTGTGATTTCATGTTTCCTTGAATCTACTATGACCTTGAATGAGATTTTAGGACAGATCTGGAAAAGTTCAGTGGGATCTGAGAACTTACAAACTGTCTCATCACGATGGCCCCTGAAGGAAGCTATCTCAAAGCAGGAAATGAACAAAAACAACATTTTTGGCATCTCTGTAGTACAGGAATGCTAATATTGCCTCCAACAATTATGTCAAAAAGGCACATCTTAAAGATTAGAATGAGTCACATGTACTCTAGAGAGATTTTAGGATCAACAATCTTGGATCCTTTTGTTTGGTGCAGTATTAACATTTGTTAAGTATTTGCCTTAAGGTTTGACCATATGTAATGTTAATGGACATCACAATTTAAATTTAAATAACGGTCTTCTTTTATCTGACAGTTTTAGGACTTCTGAGTCATGTGATCAATAAAATGGGGAACTAGATTTTTTTTTAATACTCATGACCTCTCAAACTTTTTTCAAAACAAATATTACATGCCAAAGATAGAGCAATTTCAGCTGTCTCCATGACACCAGGGCACCCTCCCCAAATTAAAAACACCACGAGTTAATACATAATTTGAGGTCACTCACCTTCCCAACCGCCTGCCATCTACTGTCAGCAAAGCTGTACTAGCCAAGCTAATCCACACACTTGCAACAACACACTACCTCACACTTCAGTTTCTCCTTCCTATTTCCATTGACATGGAGATCCAAGTTCCAAATTGCAGAAATTTGCTGAAGCCTTGGCAGCATTCTATGCTGGAAAAGATCTCCTCAGGAGGGCAGAGAAACAGAGGGAAAGGAGTAGGACACATATCTGGGCTTGAAATAGAAGTCAACCCCACAGCCCTATCACCCTACCACCTCCACCACCACCAGAGCTTTGAATTTCTAAACTCCAAAGGACAGAAATCACCTTAACTTTCAATAGCACCAGCATCACAGTGCTCTGAAATGGCAAGCTGGAGAACAGAGAAATAATGGAAGTGGAATACCATAATATTGGAGAAGAGGGTGTCTTTATAGCTTTCCACTAAATATGAAGGGAAAAGCCCAGCATCCAACTGGGGCCAGTTCTGTTTCAGCAAAAGTTACTTGGGGCAGAGACTTAGGCTGGCAAACAATGAATTATCCAGTCTGGGAGGAAGCTGAGACATTTTGAAATCCAGCCCCTGAGGAAACTGCTAATCAGAGGGGAGGGAGTCAGAAAGGGATCAATAGGAGGGAATTTAAATTACCAAAGATCTCAAGAGGAAAAAAATCTCAAAGATATTGAACATAAGCAGATTAATCAACAGGGAAAATGGCAGAAGGAAATATCTTCTCCAGATCTAGTCAATGAACTCAGGCATCTATAAATAAATACTGTAAAATAAAGGAAAATAACAACAATTGATGAGATGGAGGACTCTGTGAAATTTAAGGGAACATGGTACCATAACATACTGTTCCTGAGTGTTTTAAAAGATAAATGAGAATCATGAGAATAGAATTTATGAACTGTACAACAGAGATAGTTAGTAAAACAGAAAACCTTGAATATGATGTGGTAAGTCTCATCTAAGGAGAGAAAAATTGATTGGAAATACAAATGCATAGATGTAAAGGACAATCTAGAAGAAAAAAAGCAAAAATTAATAACATTAAGATAATATGGTTCTCTATTCAAGCAAAACATTGATCTTGAAGACAAATGAGAAGAGTCAACCTAAGAATTATAACTCTCCAAGAAGAACATAAGTAAATAGAAAAACCTAAACATTATAAACCAAGAAATAATATAAGAAAATGGTCCAGAACGTCTGAAAACAGAAAATTAAATACTAACTGAAAGAATGCATACATCACCTCCAGAAAAAAAAAAAAACCAAGGCTGCAAACTCCCAAGACATACAGTAGTTAAATTTAACAATTCAATTCAGAAAGAACAAATTCTGCAAACAACCAAGAAAAAGACTTAAATGCACAGGAAAAAAATTTGAACAATACAAAACTATTCTGCACCCACCAGAAAATGTAGGAGAGAATAGAATAGTGTGTTAAGAACAAGATACAGTCCAAGGCGACCTACCCTGCAAATCTGAGCTTCATCTTAAATGAAAAAAGATGGATATTCAGTAATAAAAAGGCATTTGAAATATTCTTAGAAAGAAAACCAGAACTGAAGAAATTATTTGCTTCTTAATCACCCCAGACAACAAGAAGAAAGGCAGGAAGAGGGAATAAATAAATCAGCCATGGACAGCAACAAAAACAGGGTGACAGCAGAGAGAACAAGAGACTTCATTCTAAATTTACACAAGGAGACAGAGATGAAGGCAGAAATAAGGTGGAGGTAATGATGGAGAGGCAAGCCTAGGACACTGTGGACAGAATTTTCCAACACTTCACCTACAGGTTAGTCAATGGGGTTATTTTGGGGGGGGTTTGTGGGATTACTTTACAAAATAGGAGAATTTGTGGAAATGGAAAGGGAAGGGGTATAATAAAGGGGAATGTGTAATATGCCCTGGTCAAATTAAGGGCTAGCAATGAGAAGAGGGTAATCCTTGTGGTCTCCCAAGAAGAGAAGAGCCTACAGGGGAGTGAGTGAGGAAGAGGGAGAAAGGATTGAAATGGGGAGTAAAAAGAGGGAGAGAGACCTTATTTTGATGTTGGGAGGGGGTTGCACTGATGAATCTCTCATAAATGAAGAAAGATGTTATGTAAAGGGAGAGAAGTCCTAGAAGTTGTCTGCCAGGTTTTGGTGCTTGAAAAGACCGCTCAAGTTCTATAAGGCAGCGGCAGAAACGGAATAGAGGGGAGAACCCCGAATGGATACCTCAGAAGTATTGACTCCATGAGGAATTTAGAGAATCAAGAAATACTAGATGAGTATATAGCGATCACAAACAAGAGAATAAGGATGTAGACTAGACAGAAAGAGAAAGAGAAAGAAGAGAAAGAGAGAAATTCTCTCTGGAAACAAGTGCAAAAAAAGTGACATTTTAAAAACTGATGCAAATTATTTAAAGGGGAGGAGAGGAGAAGTGAACCTACTTAACCCACTAAAGAATAAGAAAAATTGGGAAAGAATTAAATAACCAGGTAAAACAGGAGAGAAAAGGGAACTAATAAGCAAAATTTCAAAGGAAAAGGGCAAAAGATGGAAGAAGGGGTTCAGGGATGAGGGAAAGAGAGTCCCTGGGAATAAGTCCACTTAAAAAATATATAAAGTAAGCAAAGAGACATAGTACTGTGTTTACAGAGGAAGAGGGGAAAAATCATAACTTTAAAAAACTCCCAATTAGAGATAAATGGAGGAAAATATAAACCTAACCTGTAACTTTAAATATGAATGGATTAAACAATTCAGTAAAATGAAAAAGTGACAGATTGGATAAAAATATAAAACCTTCCAATATGTTGCTTTCAAAAACACATTAAAAAACAAAGACGTACAAAATAAAATTGAGGGAATGGGAAAATTTTTACTATGCATTAAGTGAATTCAAAAATGCAGGAATTGCCATCAGATTATCTAACAAAGCAAAAGCAAATATTCAAAAAATAAAAAAGGAGAAACAAGGAAACTATGCAGAAAGGAATCATAGACAAGCAAATATCAATAATAAATTTATGTGCTCCAAGTGCCTTCACATCCAAATTCATAAAGGAAATATTAACTGAGATACACAAAGACATAGACAGTAACACAGTAGTGGCAGGACACTTCAATGTCTCTCACTCAGTTTTGGAGAAAGCAAAAAAAAACCAAAACCAAAAAAGATGACAATATGAAACTGAACAAATTATTAGAGAAACTAGAGCTAAAAAACTTGTGTTATCTTTTAAAGGAGACTGCAAAAGAATACGTGTATTTCTCAGTACCACATGGAACTTTTACAAAAATTGATGATATTTTAGGTCAATGAGATATTGCAAACGAGGGTAAAATGGCAGAAATAGTAAATACAATCCTTTATAGACCAAAACACAATAAAAAAGTCATTGGTTCAAGGACAACAAATAAAAACACAGACCCAAATGTATTCTTAACAATGAAGTCCTAAATAATGAGTAGATCAAAGAACAAATCACAAAAACAATTAATAAGCATGTGAAAGAAAATAATTATGATAAAAACAACATGCTAAAATTTCTAGAATACAGCTGAAGTAGTTCTCAGGAGTAAAATGATATCCCTACAAACATGCATTAACAAAACAAAAAGAAAATTAATATGCATTTTTGAAATTAGAAAGCCAACAAATAAACAAACCCAAAATAAACATAAAAGAGAAGATACTAAAAATTAGAGGGTAAATTGGAAAACAAAAAAAATTTGGAAATTACAAATTATTATTTATACATATAATTTTGCATATATATAAATAATAAATTATAAGCATGCTTTCAAAAGACTAATAAAATAAGTCTAAAGCTAATTTGATTAAGAAGAAAGCAGAAAATAAAATCAATAAAACTGCAAGTGAGCAAAGTGCAGTTACAACAAAACCAGAAGAAATAAGCCAGAAGTAGAATTTAAAACTGATATTTACAAATTCCAATCTAGAATAAGTTTGAGTAGAAACAAGTGTTTATACAGCGTTCTGATGTCTCACATTCTCAAAACTAATTTTTTCACATTTTTTCACTATTCCCAATAAATCCAAGTATTTAACACAATGGATAACATTATAAAATAAGTCATGTTTTTCCTGTTTTTTTTTTTCCTTTTTAAAGATGGCATATTTCCTCCTCTCAAGAAGCTTACATTCTATTGGAATACATGATATGTATGCCTACAAGTAAAGTACAGATTTAAGTTTGATGAGGTCATAGAAGAGATTTAGGCAAAATACTAGGGAAATTTGAGAAGAAAGAAAAAAACAATTTTAATTGTAGCATCAGGAAGTCTTCATGGAGGAGATGACCCCTGAGTCAAGAAAGGAATTTGAGAATACTGAGAGACAAAAGAGAGAAAGGAGTGCATTTCAAGCATGGGGAGGACAACCTATGAGGCAAGAGATACAGTACCAAGTTGGGGAGGCATTAGTACTCTAGTCTGACAGGTATGTCAAGCATGTCACAGAAATTAATGAAAGGTAAAACTGGAAGGATAGGTCATAGCCAGTTTGTAGAGGGCTT
Organism: Notamacropus eugenii; assembly: GCF_028372415.1. Lineage (NCBI taxonomy): Eukaryota > Metazoa > Chordata > Mammalia > Diprotodontia > Macropodidae > Notamacropus > Notamacropus eugenii. Next base: position 51,461,673 of record NC_092875.1, on the reverse strand, counting down.
TCAGTGCCAGCCTAAAGATTTTGTTTCTTATCTTAGAGCTGATAGGGAGCCACAGAAGGTTTTTTGAGCCCGGGAGAAACATGACCAGCCTTATTCCATAGTAAGACTAAAAATGTTATAGGAAAGATGAAGGAGAAAGACGAGAGATAGGGAAACTAGTCCAACTGAGAAGGTATAAAGACCTATACTAAAATAATGACAAAGTGAGTAGTAAGAAGGGAATGGATTTGAGAAATGCTGAAGAGATAAATCTTCAGGACATGGCAGCTAATTGGATGAAGGAGTGAAGGAGAAGAAAGATTCAAGGATGATTCCAACACTGTCTCTTATTCTTCTTGTCTAGATAGTGTTGAACTAGAGGGAGGTAGTGCCCTCTAATTCACTGGCACTGTATTCTAGTTATGTACTTATGTGCATAAAGACGACATTTGAAGCCATGGGAGTGAATGCTGCTGCTGAGAGTTTAGAGAAGGAAATGAAAACCAAAAATAACTCACAATATCAACAAAGAAATACGTGAGGACTTTTCTAAGGCATGTCCCCCTTATATAACTGCCCCCTGGAATTACTTTGTGTGACCCCTCAGGTTTCTTCTTTGTATCATGAGGCTACCCTGCAGCCCATGTGAAGTCTACAGAAAGACACTAGCGAGGAAATGTGCTGTCTATGTGGCCACCAGATGGCACTCTACTTGAGCCACCATCACAATAGTTTGTCAGAATCACAAGGAGATGTAGAATTCTCATCCTAAAATGCTGCATTATCTCCACTGGCCACTAGAGGACTCATACTACAGATACCTAAATTTCTCCCCTTTCACTATAGAGCTCCCACTTGAAGTATTTACTATAATATGATCACAAGGCTTATTGAACATAGTAAAAACTAAAGGAAATTTAGATACACAGTCCTATCTCTGATCATCATCTAAACTTCTTCCTTCATCCTTTGTGAGAGTTAGTTTGGGAAATTCTGGGACAGCTTGCAACCAGCGATCATGGAAAGAAACAAGGGAAGAGATGTGTGTGTTGTACCCCATCTCTGAATTACATACTATAACTGGAGAAAACAAGGAAGGAACAATGAGAGAGATTTGCCTTCTCCTCCAACTCATCCATTCTAAAGGATTTACAACAGCTGGCAGTCCAGAGCCTTCAGAGTTTCCCTTATATTCCCCTCTCTGTCCCTGTTTCAGGATTACCATCTTTTCTATACTGGTCTCTAGAAATCTCTATCATTGAAAACTAGATTTTTTTTTCCTGCCTTCAAGGAGCTTACAATCTAATGGGGAAAAATAGCACGAAAAGAAGCCGAAAAGGGGAAGAGATGTCCACATTGGGGTAGGAGTGGGGGAGGTGGAGTAGTGTTGAAGTTCAGAAAGTCAGAAGCAAAGCTAGGAGTGAAATGAAGGTTGGCCAGCTTGGACCACTGCACAAAGTGGATGCCTAGGATGAACTCACCAGTAGGAGAAAGGAACCTTCATGGTGAAGGGATATTCCTGGGTGAAAAGTCCACAAAGGTAGATGAATACTCCACAGTACTGAGGGAAGTTCCAAAGTGAGATTGCAACTGAGACAAGCTGGTGTATTTTGGAAAGTCAGAAGCGAAGGTAGGAGAGGAATGAAAACTGGCCAACCAGCACACACACCCTGAAATGAAGGTCCTACTCTTTGGAATAAGGTAAATAATCAGGTAAATAGTTTATAGGCACAATAATCAAGGTGAATCTCTTGGGGAGTGGGGAGTTGTTTCCATCTGCATGGTTCTTTTTTTTTTGGTATATATTTATATCTCTTGTTTTTACAAGACCTTCATTTCTTAGTATATCTTCTCCTACTCCCTCAGTAAGCCATCTCTTGTAATAAAAAAAGAGGAGGAAAAAAGTTCAGCAAAACTAACCAATACATTAACCAAGTCTTATAGTATATACAATACTCTACATCCATAGTCTCCCCTACCCTTCTCCACCCTCACCCCATCTCTGCAAAGAAAAGGAGTTCAATTCTCTTAACTCTTCTCCAGGCCCAAGCTTGGTTTCTACAATTCTATAGCATTCACCTTGGAAGATTTTGTACTTTCCATTTGCATAGGTGTTGCAGTCTTCGTGTATACTGTTTTCCTGTTTCTGCTTTTTTCACTCTGCATCAGTCTTCACATTCTTCTCTGAATTCATCATATTTTTAATTTCTTACAATGCAATAATATCCTGCTACATTCACGTACCACAGTTTGTTCAGCCAGTCCCCAATTGATCTACTTTGTGTAAATTTCTTTGGTACAAACACAAATGCTACGGTAAATATTTCTTATTATTCTAACAACTCACTAGTCCAGGGAAGCAGGTTCACTTTCTGCCACTAATAGCACCCCAGTTCTGGGCTTATGTGGACCAGGTATAGACTTAAGGGATCCCGGCTCTAGAGGGAGAAGTCAAACTTATTTTTTCACTCTGGCTCATTTTGCATCTACCTCAGAGTACAATTCGATAAGGAACCTCTTAAGTGAAACTTAAGTTTTGTTCATGTATGGACTCTCCCCAAAAAGGATTGAGTTCCTTCTAGAAAAGTACTCAATGTACAAAATTGACCAGAAAGAGTACACCTATGTATTTCCACCAGTACAAAAGACTCATTTGCATGAATTGAGAAATACTTTGATACAGTAATCCATAACTTGTATTATAGTCTTAGACAAGGTTGAAGTTCCATTTGTTTTTCAAATCTTGAAATATTGAAACATTTTGGGGGACTTTTGAGCAGGTATTTAACTTCACCTCAGCAACCAAATTGTCATGGAAGTCATCATCTAGGTAACTTCGTGCTGGTCTAGGTCCTAGACCCAGGAGATCCCAAACTCTCAAATACAAATTTGCTACCAAGGCTAGGAAAACCTTTTTCAGGTTTGGGATGCTCAGGGAGGGAAAGCAGAAGAGACAAAGTACAGTCTCAGGTTTGTCTAAACCAGCCTGTGTACAGGGCAGGTGTCATTGTTACCAGAGAAAACAGGGAGGGGAATAAAAAAAAATCTCAGCCTCCCATGGGAAGTACAAAGGAAAGATGTCAATATCCCAACTCATATTTCAAAAGAAAGAAGAGGATGAGAGAAGTTGTCTTTCCCTTTAATGCCTTGATGCTTAGCAGACAATTCTCTTTTACAAGAGGGAAGGGCAGGACATCGGGACCAACCAGACCCCTCTGGTCTTTAGCAATGACCTTGAGCAAGGATCCTAAGATATGGGATCAAGGTGCATGCTCAGTTCCAGGGTACATGTCCTAGTCCAGCAGATGGAGAAAGAGGTTGAGGGAAATTCCCTAATTATACTAATTTTTACTACCTTGGGTTATATACCTGGCAGTGGTATCAGTAGGTATGAACACTTTAGTCACCTTCTTAACTTAATTCCACATTGCTTTCCAGAATATTAGATAATTTCACTCTCCCATTCCCACTTTCCCATAACCTTTCCCTTTTCTGAGTTCTACCCACGTTGTATTGGTGTATCCAAATTTCTGCTTCCTCCAAGACTGACTGTTCCCAGCTTTTATATCTTTGTCCATATCATGGGTGAGAGGTGAAACTTCAGAGTTGTCTTTAATTTGAGTTTCTCTCATTCACAATTTGGACTTGTCTTTTGTATGGTTGTTAAAAGTTTGAAATTCTTTTAAGAACTCTTTATTCTTGACCACTTCTCTATTGGGGAATGAAAATGTTACACCACATGGTCTCTGAGGTTCTCTATTACTACTGCTCCTAATAATAATAATAATACTATCAGCCAAAGTTCACATTTCAAGAAAGAAATAAAATTTATAAAGCACTTTTTTTTACAACAGTCCAGGTAGCATAAATTTTAGTATCAAAATTTTACAGAGAAGGGAACTGAGACCCAGGTCTAGATAGCTCTATATCTATGATCCTTTGACAAGATCATAGTACCTCAGTTTCCTCATCTGTAAAATAAGGAGGACTATACTGGAAAACCTCCTTAACAGTAAATAATTATAATTATAACTCAAGTTCACATTTCAAAAATGAAATGCAATGTGTAAAGTGTTTTCTTCCCAACAGTCCTAGGAAATAGGTAATATAAATTTTGCTATCAAGATCATGGAGAAATTAATTAAAGCCTCACCCATTTTTTAAATAAGAAAAGTGCCTTAGTGTATACTGCAGCCACCAAGGTCTCAATAAAGAGCACCACATGCTGCAGATCATCTTAAAAAAAAGATTTTACAGAGAAGGAAACTGAGGCCCAGAAAGAGGAGAGAGTAGTCAACAGGGGTTAAATGCAACAAACAAGCAGGAAAGATGAGGTCTGAGGAAAGACCGTCAGATTCAGTTGTTATGAGATTGTTGGTAACATTTGGAGAGAGCAGTTTCAGATGAGTGATGGATGAGGTCAGAAGCCAATTTGCAAAGGTTTGGAGAGTGAGTTAAGAGGAGAATAAATGGAAGCAATGAATGTATAGACAATTCTTTGAAGGACTTTGGCCAAGAGAGGGAGGAGGGATCTAGGGTGAGAGCTTGAGAGGATGGCAGAGTGTGGTGAAACTTGTTGTTTCACTTGGACATGTTTAAGGAGCAAACAGTACATAGGAAGAGGTTGAAATTGGGGGAGGGGGAGAGAGAATAGGGAGAAAGGGGAAATGGGAGATGGATTGAGAAAGCCAGCCAGAGAGCGAGAGGAAGAGGAGAGCGTGTGCCCAAAAGAGGGGGTGGTAGAATTTCCCCCCAAGCCATACAGCAGTCGCCATGGTGGTGAAATTAGCAGCCCCGCCTTCTCTGCCAGTGCAAGCCTTGCCAGAAATGCCAAAGGGGGAAAGTGGAAAGAAAACTGAAGGCACTCACTCTTTAAGAACTTTCATGGCCCTATGCCATAATGGAAGACCATGAGGTGTGTGGGGCAGGGAGCAGAAACTGAGAGCTGGCAAGCCCAGAAGTGGAGTGTGGACCTGATCACACCAAAACTGAGATCCAGTGGTCTGGTGAGGTCAAGGAAAACTTGAATTTGTTGTCATCTTTTCCCCTTCCTATTGCTTCAGAGCATTTGCTGAGGAAATCTCTTCTTGGTTTGGAACTTACCCAGTCCATTAATGATAAAAAAAATGTTATTCACCTCCAGAGAAATAACTGATGGCATCTGAATGCAGATTGAAGCACACTTTTTCTTTTCTTTACTTTTCTTAGTTTGGTTGGGTTTTCTTTTTAGCTCTGTGTTTTTTTTTCACATGACTAACGTGGAAATATGTTTTACATGACTGCACAGGTATATCCTATATCAAGTTGCTTGTCTTTTCGATGACAGGGCGGCAAAAAGGGAGAAAAATGGGAACTCAAGTTTTTAAAAGAATGTTAAAAATTGTGTTTACTTGTAATTGGGGGCAAAAATAAAATATAAATCATAAAAAGGAAAATTTCCCAATCTTTTTCATTTTTGCTATTTTATCAGACTGACTGGACAGAAGGGAGGCAGAAACAGGAACCAACCCAAACTTCACAATACCACATACTGCAATTTACAAGTCTTGGTTTTACTATTGTTTTGAGTTTTTATGATGCCTTATTATATTACTAGATCACATGGCTGTTAGTAATGAACTGTCAAATTGTATACACTGTCTCACACACACACACACACACACACACACATATCTAGATATAAGGGCCAGCTATGTAGCACCATGTATAGAGCACCCTACCTGGAGTCCAAAAGTCCAGGTGAGTTCACAAGCTGCCTAAGATTCTTACTAACTGTGACACTCCTGGTAAGTCATTTAGCCTCTGTCTGACTCAGTTTCCCCATCTGTAAAATGGGGATAATAGTAACACTTACCTCCCAGGGCTGTCTCAAGGGTGAAATGAGATAATTTTCATAAAGTGCTTCCCAAATCTCAAAGTACCATGTAAATGCCGAGTGTTATTGTTACATATATTGGTTAGTTTTGCTGAGCTGCATTTTCAGCCACTTTCCTTTTTATTCTGTTACAAAGGATAGTTTGGGGGGAGGGGAGGAAAGAGGGATGTATTCAGAAAGGGAGATGTAAAAACAACTTTAAAAACATCAATAAAATTCCTTTTTTTTTTTAAAGAAAAAACAGTGAATTGCCGGATTTTATGAATGGAGTGGGGTATGGAAATGAATACTTGATGAGAACAATTTTGTATTTATGATAACTATGGGCCATATTCCAGAACATAGGAGCTAGATTTCTGTTGGACCTAGGGACCAACCAGACAATAACTGGCACTGAAGAAAACACAAGCAATGAGAGGGGGCGTAGTCTAGAGATAGGTAGCCACAGTGCCATCTGATGGCCAAACTGTGTACTACATACCATTATCCACAATTTAAGTATGTAGTACTGGGCAGTTTGCTGTTTTCTGAAATAGTAGAGGGGAACTAGGGTGTTCCCACCAATCTCTCCTCATAAGCTGTAAGGGCACAATCTTAGGGTGTTTTTTTCTCCTCCCCTTCCTGAACCTCTTCTAAATTTAGGCACACACACACGTATACACCCCACTCATTCAATACAAATAAGTAAAATAGAGAACATTTACATGCCCCAAAATTTGCAATATCCTTTATGTATGTTATCGCATTTGATCTTCACAGCCATCCTGGGAAGCAGGTGTCAACTTTTTACACATAAGTAAACTGAGACTAAGGGGGTTAAATAATTTGCCCTCCATCACAGGGCTGGAAAGGGTCCGAAGCAGAATTCAAGCTTGGGTCTTCGTAACTCTGAGTCCAATACTTTATACACCACTGTAAACTATCTTTCAATGGATGAATGAACAACTTGCCCATAGTCACACAACTAGATAGATAGAGGGCTCTAAAGATCGCTACAGGAATGTAACAAATATAGGGACAGATAGGTGGTATAGTAAATAGAGAGCTGAGTCTAGAGTCAAAAATCCAGCCTCAGACACTTCATACCCATGTCACCTTGGGCAAGTCACTTAAATGCTGTCTGACTCAATTTCATCAGCTGTAAAATACAGATGATATTAACAGGTCCTCCCTGCCCTTGCCACAGGACCAGGCCCTCTTCTCTTCTTGAAGAGGAGGAGGAGGAGGAGAGCTCCATAGTTCCTTACTGGTTATATGTTACAGGTTCCCCATTGTTCTCTGAGCCATCTAGTCATTTAGTAAATAGCCTAGAAACTGTAATGTGTGTGTGTTGTTCATTTGCATTTATAGAGGGAGTTTCTGTACTGAGGAATTCCTCCACCAATGAAATCAAAGGTCCAGACCAAAAAGAAAATATTATATAGTAATGATTTTACATTTTAAAATGTAAGATGTATATAGACATCTAAGCCAAGTTTGGATGATGGCGAGATATTATCGGGAAGTGATAAAAACAAAACATAGAAATAAAAAATATTTTAAAGAAAATTTTAAAATCTGAATCAAACCCATCGGAATCAAGGGCCCCGCTGAGCTACCAGGAAACCCCTGGGTATCGGTATTCATCCATCTCTCTTTTCTTCCTCCAGGGCCTACCTGAGAGACAAGTGCTTTAGTATAAAGGAGACTTCTGGGACCAACCAGCATGACCTTACACCTGGAGGTGGCCTCTGCCCTGCTCTCCTACACACTCATCCCTTCTTGTAAATATTCATACACTGAAAGACACACATGGACATACCCAATATAGTTATACACACTGAGGCACACTTGGTATAAACATGTAAACATGAACCTGGGAAAGCACACACTAACGGGAGAGGGAATGATGTCCAGAGTCTGACTTTTCTCTTTTTCTTTGAGAATCTTAAATCATGTTACATACTGTTCAAAAGCACCCAAACACACCCAGATCACATGAGAGAAACTGAGACCAGAGAGATCTGGCCTCCAGATGAAAGACTGATCTTCTTTAGCCGGTTGACGCAGTGGAACTTGGTCCTGGGAGGGAGGAAGACATAAGATCAGGCTCTACATTACATGCCCTTGGGAGTCATCTCTTACACTTCCTTCCCCCACCCTGCATAAGGGATTTCTGCCCACTTAACCTGCTTTTTGAGCCATCTCCAGTTTTTTCACTTGAGTATTCAAAGCATTCAGCATCAGGGTGTTGCTTAACAGCTCTGCAAAAGAGAAGATGGAGAGAAGACCCTAGAGCCAGATATAAAACCCTTCACCCTCTCTTCCCAAAGCTTTCTATTCCAGAGATATACCTCTCCCAGAGATATCTCCGCCAGAGCCCCATTACTCAATCAAGACCCTCCTTTTCCCCCTAACCTCTGGGGACCCTTATCTCTCCCCTCATCAGAAATGGGCAGTTCCACGCCATCTACTCCATTCCCCACCTTCATTCACCCTCACCCAGCACTGGGTGCTGAAGGATAGGAATACCTGCTTTAATTTGTTTCACCTTCTTATCACAAGCATCACTGACTGTCTTTATTCTAATAATCTTTGTCTCCAGTTCCTGCGTATTATCCTGTTCCTTCTGGAGGATACCAGAGACTAAGAGATCCAAAAAGAGACATTCATTCATTCATTCTTTCATTCAACAAATATTTAAATCCCTCCAAAGTAGTAGGCACTGTGCTAGTCAATGAGGATATAAAGACCAAAGCAGACAGTCTCTACCCTCAGGGGACTCACATTCTTGTTGGGAGAAGACAACACAGACACAGATAAATAAATGCGAAATACATAAATATCGAATGAGAAACTGAGCTCAAAATATTTTGCAAATCATGTTTCATATAAATGTTAGCATTATTATGGGAAATAAGTAAAACAAAAAGAGAGGAAAAATATAGAGGAAAGAGAGACAGAGACACAGAGGAGGAGAGACAGAGAGAGAGAACATTTTTTAGAACAAGGAAGTCCCAGAGGGAAAAGAGAGAGGTGATGCACTAACCTTTGCCCCCTCTTTCCCAAATGCCCAGGGATTAATTCTGCCCTGTGCTCAGGGCTGACTTTTCCCCACAGTTCTCCTGTGCCTCTCCTAGACTCACAACTTCCCCCCACCTCAGTTCCTCCACCTTACCATTCCACAGCTCGCTGTTCATACTCATCAGCTTCTCGGAAAAATCAGAGCCTGGAGAGAAAAAATAAAGGAGAGGGTAAGCCTGGGATTCAGCCTGGAGTTGATCAGGGGAAGAGGTGAAGGAATAAGGGGAGTGGGGTAAGGAAATAGAGATAGAGAAATGGGGATAGAAACATCAAAGCATGGGGACAGAGAGAGAGAAATGGAAAAAAAAAAGTGGGAAAGAATTAGAAAGAGGGTGAGAAAGAGACAGAAAGAAGAAAAGTCAGAAAGAAAAGACAGGAGAAGAATTGGAGTGGGTGAAGGACTGGAAGGGCAATGGTTAGGGCCTGGGAGAAGGTATGAGGTAGGATCAGGTAAGTGTAGTATGGGGTCTGGATAGGATAATGGAGGGGTCTGGACTGGAGGAAATGACAGAACAGAGAGGATGCCAGGCCCAGGTATGGGCATGTGGAGCCATGCCCCTCTCTTCTCCACTTTCCCCTTTACCACCCCTCCCTCACACACACACCCCTCACACTCACCTTTTACCACCACCAGAGACAACAGGACAATGCACAGCAGGAAACACAGAGCCAGGAGGAGGTAAAGACACACAATAGATTTGTGCACCAAGGAGAGTCCTGAGGAATTGCTTGGAGCTGAAGCAGCAGGGGCTGAGGATGAGAGAGACCCAGTTGAGTGACCTCTGGAAGGAACCACTTTTGCCAACAAGTGAGCAACAAGTCAAGAGAGAGTATTCCAACCTAATCCCTGAGCAGGAACTGCTTGGAAAGCAGTTCTTTCTCATCCCTAGACCTGGGCCCCTCCCCACCCCTCTTCATCATTCATAACTGAAGGAGGACCTTGTGAAATTCTGAGGAGAAAAGGTTTGGGACTTGTCATCATTGTCTTCCCCAGAATCACCTAAACCTCACAAGCTGGAGCCAAGAACCCACTGGATGTTGTGAGGAAAGCAGATTCAAGGTTTTACAAAGAAGCCAGCAGGAAATATACACCATACTTTTTTTAAAACATTAGTAAGTTTTATTTTTAATTTATGAAATAAAACAAGGGTTTCTATAATATAGTACAATAAAAAAGATGACTGCACATGAAGCTGCAAATCCACTATGTACAACTTGATACTCTTTTCAAATATACAACAAAATTATCATGGAAATTTATTTTTTTTCTTCTCCCTCCCCCTGCCCTAGAGATGGCTACCGTTGTATACAAAAAGGTACATTATATGTGTGCATGTATATGTATGCATGTGTATATTATGTATATATGCATGTATATATACACGTATACACATTTTTACATGTTATGTGTATACGTGTATATATATAAAATTATTCTACACTTATTTTATTTATCAGTATACCATACTTGAGAGGGACTTCCTTAAGATGATCTTAAGAAGTTATGAGATATCTATCCCTTGCTAAGTAAGCTCCTTGAGGTCAGGAACTTTTCTTTTTTCATATTTGTATCACCAGTGCTTAACAGAGTCCTGGCACATAGTAGGTGTTTAATAAAGGGGTATTGACTATTGTTTATTGACTAAATATGCCCTCTAACTTTGATCCCACTTTCCCTTTAACTCTGTATGTATGTACTTGTGGAAAAGTCTGTCACAGCCTTTGAGGGAAAGATTTGTACCAACTATTTGTATCAAACTATGTTTGATATACATAGTAAAATAGCCCTTTCTAAAAGCCAAGGTGGTAAACACACTGGTAGAAACTGGCAAACTATAGCACTAGAAAAATACATTCCTGTCCCTCAGCGCAAACCCTAAGAACCCTGAGGGGATATAAAAAGATGAAGCTAGTGAGTAGAAATAGGGTTGGAGGCGATGCCTCAGGCATTATGTTAATATTCGTTGAATGAATGAATGAGTCTCATAATGGTTTCCTCCATTATGATGGATGAACTACTCTCCAACAAATTTGGTTTACTTAGTTTGCCTGACCAGACCATTCACACTATCTATTTGCCTTTTGTCACACTAGTCCCTGAATCCAAAATGGCCTGCCCCTCTCTCTTCATCTATGGGATTCTTACCAGTTCTCTAACCTGTAAACATCCTCAACTCAGGAGTAGCCTCCTTCTGGAAACCTCCTCAAACACAGCTGAAAAGCATCTCTCCCTTCTCAGTTTCCCCTCTGCTCTTTTTCTGGACCTCTCCATCAGTTCCAGAGGTGCTAGTGCTCCTGAACACCCCATGTACTACCGATGTTGTAAATCCCCAAACTGAGAATCAATTATTTGGTCCATGTTGGCTGAATCCAAGAATGAAGAAATTAGTCTGGCACTAATACCTTCTGTGTATTCTGTGCTTTAACTAAAATGGACAGCTCTTTGCTCCCTTGAACACAGCCCCTCTCCCCACTCTGGCTTCCACTTTTCTGCCTTTGTTCCCACTAGCCATAGTCACCCTCGCCCTCTCGAATTCCTAGCCAGCCTTTAGACTCCAACTCCAACGCCCCTTCTAGAAAGCCTTCCTTGACTTCTCCCTTCCTTTGCACTGATTTCACTTCCCTACCAACTGTATTTACTTGTTTTTTGTGCCTTCTTCTATTAGGTTGTAAGCTCCTTGAAAAGAATACATGTATTTTTGGACCCCTCCATATCCTGCACAGGGTCTTTTACATAATGGGTAACTGTATGTCCAAAGCATTACCTATCTTTCCCTCTAAACCCTGCTCTCCTCCTAGTGTCCCTATTTCTGTTGGACACTACCCTTCTTCTAGTCTTCTAGGTTTGAAAGCTCAGCCATGCTCAACCCTTCCATCTCCCTGCCTCATAGGATCACCAAATCATAGAGTGCAACATCTCATTTTACAGATGAGGAAACTGAGGCTGAAAAGGCTAGGTAATTTGCCCAAAGTCGGAGCTAACAAGTGTCTGAGGCAGGATTTGAACCCAAATCTTCCTAGGGCTTATCTCTTCTAGCTTCACATCTCCCACATTCCTCCTCTGTGCTCAACCATCTACCACTTCAGTTTAGAGTTTTATCACCTCTCCTGGGCTATAGCAATAGCCTTCTAGTTGCTTTCCCTGACTCACATCTTTCCCTACTCTATTCCAACCCCCACACAACTGCCCCAAGGAGTTTTTCTTGAAGTACAGATCTGATCATGTTACACCCCCTCCCCACCCGCTCAAGAACCTCCAAGGGCTCCCTATTACCTCCAAGACCAAATCTAAACTCCTCTGTCTAAACTCCCTTTACAGTCTGGCTCTAGCCTACCCAGGTTTATCCTGTTTTTGCATTCTACATTCCAGCTAAACTTGCTGTTTGTCCAGGACATGTCCTCTCCAGTCTTCATGCCAGAAATACACTCCCCTCCACACTTCTGCCTCTCAGAATTCCTAGCTTTCTTTTGAAACTCAGCTCAAATGCCACCTCCTCCTACAACAGGTCTTTCTGGATTCCTACCCCTCATCCCAGCTCCTAGTGCCCTTGCCTTGCTCTCAGAAATTATTTCTGTATTATTTTCATTCTTTAAATATGTATCTATTAAGCAACTACTTACTATGTGCTAAGACCTGAGCTTGGTCCTGGGGATACAAAACAAAACACTAACCTCAAGGACCTTACATTCTACTGGGGAAACATGTACACATACACAGAAATACAAAACATATAGGAAGTCTGTGTCTATGTTCTCCCGCCTCCACCAATAAAATATAATCTCCCTGAGGGCAGGGCTGTTCTGTTTTTGCCTACAGTCCTAAGTAGTATTGTCCCTCCCATGGTGAGCCATGTCCTTAGCTGAGCCTGAGCTTGAGACCAGCAGAGTTGTAGCAGAGTGAGACAAGGAGCAAGGAACTTTCCTTACCCCACTGGATGGACATCGATTGTTGTTCCACAGAACCATTCTGTTTCCTTGCAATCACAGAGATGTTCTCATAGTCAGGGTCATCCTCCTCTCTAAATCTTTGGGCACCTGGAGGGACCAGACAAAGGCTTCAGAGGTCCAAAGAGCCAAGGCATCGTGTTCCTCAGCACCAGATCCCTCTTGTCATCTACTTGAAGAACCTGAGCATCCCACCAAGATTCAGAAGCTTCACTAACGAAGCCTGTTGCCCAAGACAAAAGGAATGTGGACTCGTGATATAGAACAACATACATTTTTCAGACACAACCAACAAATGAATTTGATTTGCTTGACTGTGTATATTTGTTACCAGGACTTGGTTTTCTTTTTTTAAGCTGGAGATGGGGAATTGGAGGCAAGGGGGTGGGAACCAGTGACAGAGTCATCAGAAAGAAAAAGGAAAAGTGGTTCATTGAAGCATTTTTTAAATGCAAGGGAGAGAACAGAAGGAAGGCCAGAAGAAAACCCAGACAAGCAGAACGGCTTTGAAAGTTACATGTTGACTTCATTAATTACTTAAAAGGAAAAGCAAAAAGTACAAAGTGGGAATTTGGGGTTTATGAACAATGCTCTTTTCTATGTTCTGCTTTGTATACGGAAATGTTCGTTTTATTTGGTGTTTCTGAAGTTCAGAATGCAAATATTTTTTAAAGGAACATGGACATCATGAGTTCCAGAACCCTCCTCTCTCTCTCCCCATCGAGCTTCAAATCTCTCCTACCTAAAATGCCTTCTCTCTGGCATCCTGGGTCCCATCTTACTCCCCGATTCTGGAAGAAATGAACCAGGGGCTTAGATTAGAGCAGACTAAAGGGAAGATCTCTGGGTACCTGCATGTAACCAACAGAGGTATCTGAAGAAGGCAGAGACAGGCAGATGCACCCTCAAGCATGCAAGGGCCCAGCCTCCTGGCCTTAGGTTTCCCCCTTCTCTATCCCTTCAGAGTCACAACTCCAAGGAGACTTCTCCTGTCCTTACCACCACCACCGCCCCTACTTTCGCTTACTGGTATTACCTGCTGGGGCCTCTTTCTTCTTGGTTCTCTTCTTGGGGGCCGACCCTTGATTTACATAAATATCAACTGTCCCTTCCATGGTCCTGGCATCAACTGATCTTTCCTCCTTTGCCCTACTCACTCTCTCACTTCTCCCCACCCACACAGTCACAGGAGATGGTGTCAGAGGATGGATGGAGCAATCGTTCAGGATGTCTTCTGGGGAGGAGGAGAAGAAAGAAGAAAATCTTAGACTCTCAGGGCTAAGAAGAAGCCTCTGAGGCTTCTTTATCTGAATGGGAGACCTTCTACAAGATCCCTGATAAATGACTCTGCAGACTGTCATGAGCAGGTTGGGGAACTCACTTCTTTTCGAAGCACTTTGGGATGATTTTAAGAACTAGAAAGTTATTCATCTGCCTCTCTACAACTTTCCCTCATTGTTCCTGGTTCTGCCCCTGGAGCCAGCAGAATAAATCCTACAGACCCAAGAGATCATATAATATAGAGGTAGAAGGTACCTTCGAAACTGTCTGAGAGTCCAATTCTCTCATTTCACAGATGAGAAAGCTGAGTCCCACAGAAAGAAAGAAACTAATTTAAGGTCCTACAAACAAATACTTGAAGGCAACTATCATGTTCCCCTAAGTCTTTTCTTCTCCTCACTATACATCCTCAATCCCTTCAATCAATCCACAGATAGCACGATCTCTAGGCTCATCACCACCTCAGTCACTTTCCTCCAGATATACTCTAGTTTGTCAAAGTCCTCCCTAAAATGTGGCTTTCAAAACTGAGCTTAATCAGTCAGTCAATAAACATTTATTAAACACCTGTTATCTGCCAGACACTGTGCTAAGTGTCGAAAATACAAAAAAAGGGAAAAGACAGTTCCTGCCCTTGGGGAGCTTACAGTGCAGTAGGGAAGACAATATGCAACACATATATACAAGATAAATAGAGATAATCTACAGAGGGAAGGGAATGGGATGAAGGGGGATCAGGAAAGGTTCCCAAAGAAAGTAGTGTTTGATCTAGGACTTGGAGGAAGCCAAGGAAACCAAGAGACAGAAATGAGCAGGGAGAGTGTTCCAGGCAAGGGAGACTGGCCTATGCAAATTCCCAAAGTCCAGGAACACAAATGTGATCCAGAAGAAGAAGGTACAGTGGGACCACCACTTTCTTCATTCTTAATGCTCTCATACAATAACTCAGGCTAAGATCGAACTTGTTTTTTTCTACACCATATCATGATTTTGATTCTTACCATATTTTCAGTTCACTAAAACCTAAAGATCTTTTTCATTACAGAAACTACTGTTCAGCCACACATCTCCCATCCTCTATTTGTGCAATTGATTTTTTGAACCCTAAGGCAGACCTTTACATTGCTTCCTATTGAAGTTTATCTTCTTAAATTTGACCTAATCTGCCAGTCTTTTGGATCCTGCCTCTATGAATGCAGCCAAGAGCTAATCAGTGATCCTATTGGCCATTGAAAGTCAGTGATTATGGCAGAGAAGACTCCCTTTTCCCTTTTGATCTTGAGTGCAAACATAAGTACTTGCTAACCTTCATTTATGGAAAGAGGCTTTTTACGGGTCTTTCCCTTTGAGAACAAAGGTATATGGTATATGACTGTAATGAAATATTATTATGCCATAAGACATAAGGAAAGGGATAAATTTATAGAAACCTGAAAAGACTTGTATGAAATGATGAGAAATGAAATAAGCAGAACCATTGCCCAACACCCTTAAAAGACAAAACCTTGAGACTGAACACCTGGTGATGTCATTAACCCTCTTAAACTCCTGAAATGAACCATAGAAGGACTAGAAATCAAGAAGACTTTGAGAGACCAAGCCACAGCAGTTGAACATTTTTTTTTAATCCAAAGGGCAAAAAAAGTAGAGTTGTTAGAATGAAAAGTTTTATTTCAAAGTAAAATTTTACTTGCTTATAATTATTTATATTTAAAATATATTTACACAGATTAAAGAAACTATAGTAAAATTATTTTTGAAATTTCCCATCAATTGCCCGTTCCTTCTAGCACTAATAAACTCCCACCCAGTCATACCCTACTTATCTAAGTGATCATGACCTCCTGTCATAATACAAACCCTATTCTCCACCCCTTACTATCCACTCCTTTATTCCCATCCATCTCAACCTGACTGTCCTTCCAATATCACACTCTAAAGCTACCACCCCTTCCATTGTGCTCTCTGGAATATTCAGAGCATTGGTAACAAATTTGCTTCCTTCTTAAATCTTTTCCTTTTCCTTTCCTACTCCTTTCATCTTCTGGTTCTCACTGAGACCAGGCTCCCTCTTGATGACACAATCTCTGTAGCCACTGTTTCCATCACTGGCTGCATTGCAAGAATTAAAATATTTCTTGCTCCCCATTGCCACCTCCAGGCTCTCCTCCTACCTCTATCTCTTAATAACTTCTCCTTCTTTAAGGTTTACTCAATCCAGGTCTACCACCCAATCAAAATTCTGCTGGCTGTTGTCTACCCACCTTCAAGACATCTCATCCTTCTTTCCTCAGTGAATTCAATGCCTGCCTCACAGTCTTTCTCTCCTTCCCAACCTCTGCCCTCACACAGTCTTGCCCCACAGTTTAAGAAGCACTGAAGGGATTGATAGTGGGAAAAGTTTAAGAAGCCCTGTACTAGGGCTAGGGAACTTCAACCCCTATCAATACTTCCTCAAACAGTTTTATATCCCAGTTCCACACCTCACTTAGTTCCTTTGACCTCCTTCTCCACTCCATCTCAGCTACACAAAGATAGCCTTGATAGCCTTGATTTTGCCATCACCCATAAATACACCATTTCCATGTTTATGAACTTGAAAATTCCCATTATCTGATCACAATTTGTTGTCATTCCATCCATCTCTCTATCTTAGAACCCCAAACCATGTTCCTCTCCCTCATCATGACCTCCAATCTCTTGGCCCCTTAGTTCTTTCTAAGGCCTTTACCCCTACATTAGCTATACTCTCTTTCCTTCCCTGTCTTGACCCCTTGTAGAACCAGTTCAGCTCGACTCTGTCTTCTCTCAAGTCCCTTGCTCCCTTATCCTATTGAAGATTTGAGAAGCCTCAACCCTGGATTATTCCCATGCTCTATTGCCTTCACTCCTACTTATGTGCTACTCAATGAAACTGGAGAAAATCACTAAGCAACACTGACTGGATCTACTACAAATGTCCAATTATTGTCATTGTTCAGCCTTTTTTCAGTCATGTTCAACTGTTCATGACCCCATTTGGGTTTTTCTTGGCAGAGATACTGGAGTAGTTTGCCATTCCTTCTCCAGCTCATTTTACAGATGAGGAAATCGAGTCAAATAAAATTAAGTGACTTGCTCAGGGTCACATAGCTAGTAAGGGTCTGAGACCAGATTTGAATTAGGGAAACTGAGTCTTCCTGACCCAGCTGTCTATCCACTGTACCACCTAATTACCCCACAAATATATGTTACATAATCTCAGTTAAGACATAACCTCAGCTGGGCCCTCAATGCAGCAATCCTTTTACGCTTTCCTAATTGACTCATTATCCTACTCACCATAGTGGCTTTTACAGACTTTTTCATCATGCCTTAAGTTTCTCGTGATTCTCCTCCCCCAAACCTCTCAGCTGAGGGTTGCTTCATATTTCACTGAAAAAAATTGAGGTCATTTGCCAAGAGCTCCCTCTTCTCTCTCCTCCTCATTTCATATCACCCAGATGCCTTCTCTCACTATCTCCTCCTTCACCCTTATCTCACATAATGAAGTGGTCTTTTTCCTTGCCAAGGCCAATCCCTTTATATACACAAGTAATCCTATTCTATCTGAAGTCCAACTATTTGCCCCATAGACCATTCCCACTCTTTCACTTACCTTAAACCTCTCCCTCTCTACTGGATACTTCTCTCCCGGGCACAGATTTTCCCATGTCTCCTCCATCTTCAAAATACCCTTGTTTGATCCTTCCCATAACTTGTTGCTAACCTCTTGAAAAAGGCCCTCTATAATCAATGCAACCACTGCCTTTCCACTCACTCTCTTCTTAACTCTCTACAGTCTTCTGACCTTATCATTCTCCTCTCTCTCAAATTACTAATAATCTCTTAGTTTCTAAATCAACTGAACAGTCTTCAATCTTCATCCTTCTTGACCTCTCTGTAAACTTTAACACTATCAATCACTCTCTTCTTCTTAATATTCTCTTCTCTCTAGGTTTTTGGGACACTACCCTCTCCTGATTCTCCTCCTACCTATCTGACTGCTCCTTCTCAGTCTCCTTTACTGGATCTTCATCCAGATTTTGCCCATTAATGGTGGATGTCCCATAGGGCTCTGTCCTAGATCATCTTCTCTTCTCCTTCCATACTGCTGGTGCTCTCATCAGTTCCCATAGATTCAATTAGCATCTCTATGCCAATAATTCTCATATCTACTTTTCCAGCCCTGACCTCTTTGATGACTTCCATACTTTCATCTTCACCTTTTGATTGTACATTTAGAACTAGCTGTGTCCTGTAGACATCTTAAACTCAACAATGTCCTAAACTTAACTATCTCTTGCCCCAAACACCCTCCCATCCCTAACTTCCTTTCAAAGGGCACCACTATGCTCCCAGATACCTTGACTTACAAACCAGGTATCATCTTTGACTCCTCATTCTCATTCCCTTTCCCATATCTGTTGCCAAGATCTATTGATATTACCATCCTAATATCTTTCAAATACTCCCCTCTTCTCTCCTCTGACACTGTTGCCTTAGATCTTTATCATGTAACACCTGAATTATTCTAATAGCTTGTGGTTGGTCTCCTTGCCTCAAGTCTCTCCCAACCCCAACTCATTCTCCATTCAACTGCCAAAGTGATCTCTCTAAAGTACAGGGCTGACAATTTGATTTCACTATTCAATAAACTCTGGTGTCTTCCTATCACATCCAGGATCAAATATAAAATCCTCTGTTTGACTTTTGAAACTTTTACAAACTGACCTCTTCCTCCCTTTCCAGCTTTCTTATACTTTGACACTGACCTCCTTGCTTCCTCACACAAGACAGTCCATCTTGAAGCTCCTAGCATCCCCCATACCTGAAGTGCTCTCCCTCCTCATTTCTGCCTTCTGACTTCCTTGGATTGCTTCAAGTCCAAGCTAAAATCCTACCTTCTACAAGAAGTCTTTCCCAATCCACCTCAATACTAATGCCTTCCCTTTGTTGATCATCTCCAATTGATCGTGGTCATATCTTGTTTGTACATATATATGTATATGTTATCTTCTACATTAGACTGTGAGTTCCTTGAGAGCAGGGGCTGGTATTTTAATTTGAGGAGTTTGAGTTTTTTGCCTTTCTTTGTATCCCAAGCACTTAGCACAATTCCTGGTACATAGTAGGTGCTTAATAACTGTTTGAGCAGCTAGGTGGCACAGTGCATAAAGGGATGAGCTTGGAAGCAGAAAAATTCATCTTCGTGAGTTCAAATCTGACCTCAGACACTTACTAGCTGTGTGACCCTGGGCAAGTCACTTAACCTTGTTTACCTCAGTTACCTCATCTGTAAGATGAGCTGGAGAAGGAAATGGCAAACCACTCCAGTATCTTTGCCAAGAAAACCCCAAAATGGGGTCAAGAGAATCAGATACTCTGAACAACAACAATAACTGTTTACAGAACCAAGAGAACAATTTATACAATGACAACAATTACATAAAGGAAAACAAATGTGAAAAGCTAAGAAATCTGGTCAATGAAATGACCAATCATGATTCTAGAATACTGAGAGTGAAACATGTCTCTTACCTCTTGGCAGAAAGTGATTCACAAAATGCATTTCAATCAATCACACAGCAAGTATTTAGTAAGTGCTGACTATGTGCAATGTCCTGTGCTGAGTGCCAGGCATTGTGCTAAGTACTAGAGATGCAGAAAGGGGGCAAAAACACAATCCCTGACATCAAGGAGCTTACATTCTACATCATATCAAAGTGAACATCAGAAATAAGGTTGCTTTCCCCAAATCCACTAGCTATTAACATTATAGGAATGGATTATCTGGGACTGTTCACAGAGAATCCTGAGAGAAAGAAAGAACAAGCAGGGTCAATCAGTGAAGAGTTTGGCATTCTGTCCTCCATTTCCTCCAGTGAAAGGAGCTTCCCTGCAAAGACTGGTGGTATGGCTGCCGCTGCCGCTGCTACCATTAATCGCGAAGTTCATGCTGAGCTCACTGGGACTCTGGGTAGAAAAGAAAGCAACTTTTCTTCCTTTATCCAGGGGAGTTTTCTTCTGCGATTAGCGGAATCCCTTATTGCCTGCGAATACCCACAGACTGTTGCCTGACCCACTGCTCCTCTATTCATTCCCTTTGTTCCCCTTGTTAAGTGAAGAAACTTGTATCTACTAATCCTCATTGTGTGGTCAACATTGTCTGTGGGAATAGCTAACTGGAGGGAGGGAGAGTGTAGAAGGGGAAAAAGGCGGAGGACATATCCAACACCACGTCTGAGGAAGAGAGTAGAAAGTGTAAAGTACTAATGTCCAACCTGGGTGTAACTCACAAACCCAATGGGATCACTCTCCGATCATATTCCTGAGCCAGTATAAGGTGATAACTGTAAACAGAGAAAGAGATTTCTAATCCAAAATGAGCCATAATCTCCTTAGAATAGAGATATTTGTGGTCTGTCCATAAAGAAGAGGGGAAAATTCAATGAGCATTTGATAAGAACCTGGATTCCCCTCTCCTCTACTTCCCTATTCCATTCAGTAGCAGTTCGCCAATAAGTAATTATCTCTGTCAAATGAATCTCTCGTACTCAGTCCTTGTACGTGTTATCATCATTCTATATTACAATCTCCTATGGAATTGTTAGCATATTTACCAAGGAGACCAGTGCACATGCAACTTACCCATAGGAACCAAGAGAATAATTTAGCAGATAGTAACAACAACATTGGAAAAACAAACAATTTTGGAAGACTTAAGAACATTGATCAATAATAATAGCCAGTATTCATATAGCCTTAAAGATTTGCAAGGCCCTCTACAAATATTATCTCATTCAATCCTCACAAAAACCCTGGAAGATAGATGCTATTATTATCCCCATTTTATAGGTGAGGAAACTGAGGCAGGCAAAAGTTAAGTGACTTACCAAGGGTCACACAGCTGGTAAGTTTCTAAGGTGGGATTTGAATTCATGTCTTCCTGACTGCAGGTCCAGCCCTCTATCCTTTGCACCACCTAGCCGACCCACTCTATTTCCACAGGACTAATGAAGAAGTGTGTTAACCCACTTCCTAACAGAGAAGTGATGGACTCAGTGCAGAATGAGATGTGCCCTCTTTTAGACATAGTCAATGTAAGAATTCTCTTTTCCCTGACAGTACGTATTTCTATTTATTGCAAGGGTCTTTTTTTCTTTTTCTTTTTTTCCAGTGTGGGAAGTTGGCAGGGTAAGAAGGAAAGAAAATAGATTTTTGTTCATTAAAAAAATTAAATTAAAATTCCACTTACTTAGTGGAAACTAGGGGCAAGCTTAACCTTCTTGCATGAAGGAAGCAAGACCCTTATTCTTGTTAAATAACTAAATGAATACGTAGAAAACAGGTAGAGGGTAACGTCACAGGGGAAAGCTCTAACAAGAGGGGGGATCCTGTGGCCTCGAAGCCACATGTGGCCTTCTAGATCCTTGAGTGTGACCTTTTGACTGAGTCCAAGTTTTACAGAACAAATCCTGTTATTAAGGGAATTTGTTCTGTGATGTTTGGATTCAGTCAAAGGGTCACACCTGAGGGCCTAGAGGGGATGCAATCAAAGCAGTACTTAGGGGAAAATCTATATCTAGAGACCACAGGTTCTTCACCTCTCCCTAGCAACTGGGCAGGCTGGAAAAGGCCTTTTACAGAGAAGGATCTTGAGCAGAACTTGAAGGAAGTTAGTACATGGCCCATGGGTGAATTTGTTTTGCTCGACTATACCTATTTGTTACAGGAAAGGGTATTTATTTGGAGTGTGTGACAGAGTTGTAAAAGAACAGCAGGTGATTAGTGATCCTGATGTCAAAAAAAGAAAAGAAAAAAGTATCAATGACACATAAAAACATACTAAAAAAAGGCAGGATGAACTTTGTAAGGAGACATAGACAAGCAAAGCAATGTGTTATTGTTATTATTGGGTTAAGTCTAATATATTCATTAAAACCGAAGAGAGATTCATGGTTTCATATACAACCCTTTTTTTGTGCTTTATGTACAGAAATATCCATATTTGTTGATGATGAAAAGAAAAAAATTAAACAGCAACAAAATATATTTAAATAATATTTGGAGTAAAGAGAGTAAATTCTTTGGACCTATGTCAAGAAGGGATAAGATTGACCTTACAAGGGAAAGATAAGCCAAGAGAATTGTCATGGAGGTGTCTGTGATACCCTACCACTCCTCATAGCTAGTCTTAGAGAAAGAGAGTTCCATGTCATACTTTCAAGAGAGAAGAAAGAAAAAACAAGGATCTATCCATCCCTTTAAAATCTACCGAGGGGCAACTCTTCCTGACTCAATGGCCAATAAAGGAGTTGCTTCACCATTCCAAAACCCCAGGGTCCTTTAGTGCTAAACCAAAACATATATCACCCACCAGAATTGTTTTCAGTTGCATATCCAATTTGTTGATCACCTCCTTCTCTCTTTTATTGATGTGGTTAGAGATATAGATTTTCCCCTAAGTACTGCTTTGGCTGCATCTCATAAATTTTGATATGTCATCTCATTGCTGTCATTATTTTTAATGAAATTATTGATTGTTTCTGTGGTTTGTTCTTTGACCCACTCACTCTTGAGGATTAGATTATTTAGTTTCTAATTAATTTCTATTCTATGCTTCAAAGGCCTTTTATTCATGTGATTTTTATTGCACTATGGTCAATATTGTACTAGAAATGCTGACTGTAGCAATATAAATGAGAAAAAGAAATGGAAGGAATAAGAATAGGCAAAAGGAACAAAAATACCATTTCTTTGCAGATGATATGATGGTATAGTTAGAGAATCCTAGAAAGTCAACTAAAAAAGCAAATGAAACAGTTAACAAGTTTAGCAAAGTTGTAGCACATGAAAGAAACCCATGTAAATCATCGATATTTCCATAAGTGCTAATAAAAAAGGAAAATGACAATTAACTGGAGAGGACGTAAGAAAATAGATACATTGATCTGTTGGTATTGGTAAGAGCAGTGAACCAATCCAACAATTTTGAAGACCAGTTTGGAACTATATCTAAAGATCTGTAAAATTGTGCATGCCCTTTGACTCGGAAATACTACTACTAGATCTACACACCGAAAAGATTTTTTAGAGAGGAAAGGAATTCATATGTTCAAAAATATTTATAGCAGCTCTTTTGGTGGTAGCAGAGAATTAGAAACTGAGTGGATGCCCATTAATTGGGGAATACTTGAACAACTTATGATTGTGATGGGATACTTGTGTACTGTAAGAAACAGTGCAGGGAAGGGTTTCAGAAAATCCTGGGAAGTCTTACATGATCTGACCCAGAGCAGAACCAGGAGAACAATGTACACAGTAGCAGCTATATTTTAATGATAATCAACTGTGAAAGACTTAGCAACTGTGATCAATACAATGACACATGACAATTCGAAAGCACTCAAGATGAAATATACCTTCCACCTCCAGAAAGAGATCTGATGGACTCTGAGTGCAGATTGAAACATACTTTTCTCTTTCTATAATTTTCTTTTGGGTTTAGTGTACCAGTGCCATGCCAGGAAATTGAATTGCTTCCATTTGAATTGTCTTAGGAAGACTCTGAAGATCACCTGGCAAGTGACACCAGACACTGAGGTCCTTTCTCAAATTAAACTGTCCAGCATTCAAACTCTGTCTTAGAAAGCACAACTCTGATAGACTGGTCATATCATTTGAATGCAAAATGTATACTTTCCAAAAGACTATTTTATGGACAACTCACATAGGACAAGCCTTCACATGGTGGTCAGAAGAAGCAATATAAGGCATTCTCAAGCTCTCTGTTAAGAAGTTTGGGATTGTGTCACATGGGAGACACTGGCACTGGAACACTCAGCATGGTGTGCCCACATCAGAGAAGGTGCTGTGCTTTAGGAGCAAAGCAGAATTGAAGTAGCTCAAAAGAAACATGATCTGCTCAAATTTAGAGAATCCACCCCAAATGCTCCCATGAGTTATTTGTGCCCACACACTTCCCCCAAAATACATATCTGTCTCTATCTTTCTGTACCCCTACCCCAATGTCATAAGATCATAGATCTGGAAGGGACTTCAGAGGTCCCCTAGGCCAACCTCTTAATTTTAGAAGAAGAACAAACCCACAGCCCATAAAATACCTGTAAAGAAGAACTCCCAACAAAATCTGGAGCAGCAGAAGCCACAGAACAACAGAGCAGAGGAGATTTCTGTTCCAGAGAGACCTGAAAAACTGACCCAAAAGGTCCATCAAGCACCAGACCCGGAGCAGAGCCCAGCCCTGCCTTGGCTGAGCAGCACCGAGAGGAGCAGATCTGAGCAACCTTCAGAAACAGAATCTCCAGCGGCCGTGCAGTTCCCTCCACCCACAGGTGCCAAAGGTCAGTGAGAGAGTCTTTTTGGCTGGCAGAGAGGGGAGCAGGGTGTCTCCATAACTCAGGCCCCCTCGGGAGGCAGCAGCGGAGGTGGCAGCAAACAAGGGCTCCCAAAGCAGGCAGGAGCTCTGATCCATTGTTGAAGGTCTCTGCATAAACCCCCTGAGGAAACTGAGCCCTGTGAGGTGGCCCTGCCCCCACCCCAGCACATGAACTTAATCTCACACTAATAGCAGCCCTGCCCCCCGCCCAAAGCCCTGAGGCTAGGAAGCAGCATTTGAATCTCAGCCCCCAAACACTAGCTGGGCGGATCTGGAAGCCAGGTGGCTGTGGAGAGGAAACTCAGAGGTCAAGGAACTGGTGGGAAAATGCCCAGAAAAGGGAAAAAAAGTAAGACTACAGAAGGTTACTTTCTTGGTGAACAGATATCTCCTCCCATCCTTTCTGATGAGGAAGAACAATGCTTACCATCAGGGAAAGACATAGAAGTCAAGACTTCTGTATCCCAAACATCTAAAATAAATATTCGATGGGCTCAAGGCCATGGAAGAACTCAAAAAGGATTTTGAAAATCAAGTTAGAGAGGTGGAGGAAAAACTGGGAAGAGAAATGAGAGAGATGTAAGAAAAGCATGAAAAGCAGGTCAACACCTTGCTAAAGGAGACCCAAAAAAATGCTGAAGAAAATAACACCTTGAAAAATAGGCTAACTCAACTGGCAAAAGAGGTTCAAAAAGCCAATGAGGAGAAGAATGCTTTCAAAAGCAGAATTAGCTAAATGGAAAAGGAGGTTCAAAAGCTCACTGAAGAAAATAGTTCTTTCAAAATTAGAATGGAACAGATGGAGGCTAATGACTTTATGAGAAACCAAGAAATCACAAAACAAAACCAAAAGAATGAAAAAATGGAAGATAATGTGAAATATCTCATTGGAAAAACAACTGACCTGGAAAATAGATCCAGGAGAGACAATTTAAAAATTATGGGACTACCTGAAAGCCATGATCAAAAAAAGAGCCTAGACATCATCTTTCATGAAATTATCAAGGAAAACTGCCCTGATATTCTAGAGCCAGAGGGCAAAAAAGTATTCAAGGAATCCACCAATCACTGCCTGAAAGAGATCCAAAAAGAGAAACTCCTAGGAACACTGTGGCCAAATTCCGGAGTTCCCTGGTCAAGGAGAAAATATTGCAAGCAGCTAGAAAGAAACAATTCAAGTACTGTGGAAATACGATCAGGATAACACAAGATCTAGCAGCTTCTACATTAAGGGATAGAAGGGCATGGAATAGGATATTCCAGAAGTCAAAGGAACTAGGACTAAAACCAAGAATCACCTACCCAGCAAAACTGAGTATAATATTCAGGGGGAAAAATGGTCTTTCAATGAAATCGAGGATTTTCAAACATTCTTGATGAAAAGACCAGAGATGAAAAGAAAATTTGACTTTCAAACACTAGAATAAAGAGAAGCATGAAAAGGGAAATAGCAAAGAGAAGTCATAAGGGACTTACTAAAGTTGAACTGTATACATTCCTAAATGGAAAGACAATATTTGTAACTCTTGAAACTTTTCAGTATCTGGGTAGTTGGTGGGATTACACATATACACACACACACACACAGAGACAGAGAGCACAGAGTGAATTGAATAGGATGGGATCATATCTTAAAAAATGAAATTAAGAGGTGAGAGAGAAATATATTGGGAGGAGAAAGGGAGAAATGGAATGGGGCAAATTATCTCTCATAAAAGAGGCAAGCAAAAGGCTTTTTAGTGGAGGGAAAAAGAGGGGAGGTGAGAGAAAAATATGCAGTTTACTCATCACATTCAACTAAAGGAAGGAATAAAATGCACACTCATTTTGGTATGAAAACCTATCTTACAATACAGGAAAGTGGGGGAGAAGGGGATAAGCAGGGTGGGGGGGATGATGGAAGGGAGGGTATGGGGAGGAGGGAGCAATTTGAGGTCAACATTCTTGGGGAAGGACAGGATCAAAAGAGAGAATAGAAGCAATGGGGAGCAGGATAGGATAGAGGGAAATATAGTTAGTCTTACACAACACAACTATTATGGAAGTCATTTGCAAAACTACACAGATATGGTCTATATTGAATTGCTTGCCTTCCCAAAGGGAATGGGTGAGGAGGGAGGGATGAAGAAAATTTGCAACTCAAAGTTTTAGGAACAACTGTCGAGAATTGTTCTTGCTACTAGGAAATAAGAAATACAGGTAAAGGGGTATAGAAAGTTGTCTGGCCCTACAGGACAAAAGAAAAGATGGGGACAAGGAAAGGGAGGGGTGATAGAAGAGAGGGCAGATTGGTGATAGGGGCAATTAGAATGCTTGGTGTTTTGGGGTGGGGGCAGGGGACAAATGGGGAGAAAATGTGGAACCCAAAATTTTGTGAAAATGAATGTTAGAAGTTAAATAAATAAATTTAAAAAGAAAAAAAATTTTTTAGAAGAAGAATCTGAGGTCAGGCTGGGCAGTGACTTTTGCCAAAGGTCATACACATAGAATGTAGGAAAGGTCAATATTTGAACCTCTGACTCCAGACCCAGTGCTCTTTCCATTGTATCATGCTGCTTCCCTCTGTTTTCATTCCCTCTTTCTTCCAAGATACTGTCCTTTCGCTTGCCTCTACCTAGTCTGTTCTTAATTCATATGTCCTGGATCCTTCTGTCCCTGGTCTCAATAGACTCAACTCTTCTGTCTTCTGGGACCCTGCACTTCTATTTCCCACTGATTCACTCCTGCCCCAGGATCCCCGTGACCTGGGTCCCTCTGCCCTCAGTCCATATTCTAGGACTTTATACTTATGCACCCCACATCCACCAGCAGCCCTGTCCTTGGTTTCTCTCTTCCTTACCCCATGTATGTACAATGTCTATTCTACCATAATGGGGTATTCAACAGTTTAAGTGAGGGAAATTTGAGAAGCTGATGACTGCTGGGTCTTTATTGGGCTTATTGGCCATGAAGGGAGAAGTCATGCAAGGGGATGAAGCCAAAGCTGCAAGGGAAGGAGGTTGCACCCAATCTCTAGTATCCATCCTCCCTCTCCATCCTATCTCCCTCTCAATAGCAGCACCAGGGACAGCATACAATGTGGAGGGCAGTCTGGGAAAGTGCATAGTTCTGAGTATAGAACTGTAGAAGCAGGTTTCCAATTTCTGTGCACATAACAATGAATATCTATGTACACATGTGCACATATAGAGTTAGACTAGTATATAGTGCATGTGTGTGTGTGTATGTGTGTGTGTGTGTACATCTTATAGGCAACTTAGTACCCTCCCTCTCTCATCTCTTTGACCCTCAGTCATCTGTATGGGTGACAGCAGAGAGATCAAGCCAGGGAAAGTACGACTGCCATCCACAGGCATGGAAAATCCACTCAGGGCATAGACCCCTACCTAGGGCACAGATATTTCAGTCCCCAAAATCCATCAATGGTTCTCTTCGGGAAATGGGAGAAGAGGACAGAGAAATTTTGACCAAGACGAGAGGTGAACAGGGCCCTAATTATTTAGGTACTAAAGATGCCGGAGGTCAGGCTGAGCCTTGTGGGCATTCCCAGGAGAGGAGAGAACTTTTGTTGAGATTAGGGAGAGACTAATAACACTGAGACCATTCAGAACTATGACACTATGGCTCCTTGATACTGGGACTTTTGAACACCAAGCCTAGGAGTTTCCCTGGGACCCTGGGGAACTTCCTGGGGATAGGAGGCTTCATGTTCAGGAGCCAGGGACAAACCTAAGGAGCCCAGGTGGGGCAGGGCAGTGTAGGAGAAGCCAGGGAGCTGAGGGAGAGAAGAGAAAGCAGCATAGTCAAGATTAAATTGTCACATGGGCTAAGCAGCTGGGGCTGGGACTGGTCCCACCAAAAGTTCTTCCTTTCCTTCATTGTCTGCTCCATCCTATGCTCTCCCACAAGGCCTAGAGGCCCATTTCCCAGCTTTCCTGTGCACAGGACCCAGGAGTCCAGCCCCAAGTCTGGTACCTTAAAGTTGACCAACTTACACATGAACTGTCCAGCTGGACAGTAAATAAAGTGAACATAGAGTGCAGAAAAATCACTTTGGTCATGACCAAGTACCCTGGTGGGTGGGGGCCAAAGGGATTAGAAGTCTTCCAGATAACCCTAAGCTGGGCTCAGCCTCCATATATTCCTCTTCATGAGTTCATAGAGAGCTCCCCATTCCCACCCTCTCTGGGATCCATTACCCCAACTACAGACTCCTTCCTGTGGAATTGGGGAGCCAGGAAATGGGGATTTCCTGGAGTGCTCCCAGACAAACAGCTACCTGCCGAGGTCCTTTCCCAAAGACCCAGGTATCTAGGCTCAGATTCTGCCTCCCAGTCCCTTAATATTCCAGCATGTCAACTGCTCCTCATTAGCAGTACCTGAAAGTCTGAAACCTCTCTCGTTGGGGCCAATGGAGAAGCATCTTGGTATAGAAGGAGAGTAGCTGGACAGGTCCCATCCAGTCCCTAGACAAGCACTCAAGACACTCTGTTCACATGCCACATTTATTTAACCTCTAGCTTTGACTCCTGGGAGCAGACCAGACTCAGTAAAGATTTAGTGAGCAGAAGGCAAGGGAAAACTCTGTCTTGGCTCATCATTGGCCCCTAAACTGGCAGCAGCGGGCAGTAGTCCAGTCCATTCCAGCACATTGACAGTGACAAGTGGTGGGCTCACGGACATCCCAGGAGCCACATGCTGAGCCACATGAACAGCCTGTGACAATGGACCCTGAGGAGAAGAGAGACTGAGGCTTAGACACTGGGGCCATGAATGGAGAAGGAAGAGAAAAAGCCTGGGGTTTGGACTCTGGAGCCTGGGGTGGGGTGGGGGGGGCGCACAATTAAGGCTTTGACACCATGGTCCTGGAAGAGTAGGAGGCTAGGACTGGACACTAAGGTACTATGGATAGGGAACCCCAGAGGCCTGAAAAAGGGGAGGTTGGTTACAGGACTTACCTGAGGGGCAGGAGGCTAGAGCACCCCGAGAGGTAACACTGGAACAGGTCATTCGAAGTTTTTGAAGGGCAGCCAGAACTGAACCATTACAAAGAAGAGAAAGACTGTAAGATTCCTGTCCAGCCTTCTCCTGGCCCAGGATGCTTCACCTCTGGTGCCAGCCACGGAGCTCCCAGACCTTCCCATGTCTCTATTGCTGGGTCCCCTCCTCTCCCTATTGGAATCTACTCCACTAGGCTCTGGGACTAGTAGTCAAAGAAAGATCGGGCAGGGGGATCCTGGCGGGGCAGGCAGTGTTAGGGTCTAGTTCAGGTTAGTTTGGGATTGGATTTGGGTTAAAGGGATGGGGTTGGATCAGAAAATGGGTCAGGTGTAGGTTTAGGATAAGGGTCAAGGTTGGAGTCTCTCCATGTCCAGGGGCTGTGGTACCATAGGAGCTGGCCTGCTCCTCCATCTTCTTGTTTAAGAGCTCATCTAGAGAACAGTGATCCTGCCCTAGGACCAGGTGGCCAGGAAGGATGAGGAAGATGAGGAAGAGGCAGGTGGCGGCAGTCTGCATCCCACTGGCTCCTGGGGAGAAGGAAAATTCAGAATCAGCTGTCCCAATGAAAACAAACTTACTTGGCCACTGAGCAAAGCCCTCACTGGATGTGGGATGGGGCTGGAACATCTGGGTCCTTTCTAAGTCAATATAACAGTTTCCAGAGATGGGGCCCCTGGAACTTTGAGGGAAGGGAGAGCAGGAAGTGGGGACATCTCTCACCTTTGAGCAGAGTTGAGAGGAAGGTGTTGATGATAATCTGCCAGACTCTGGGATGACAGCCCCTCTAGATCCCCAGTGTATCCTCCTCTCTCTCCTCTTCCCCACCCCCAACCCCTCCCCACCTTCCCTCATCTCCCAGAAGAAGAAGTACTTACTGTGGTTTCCGGACTTGGGCAAGGGAGGCTTCCAATTTTGGCTCTAGGACCTTGGTTTCCTAATACCCCAGACCCCAAGGCTGGGGGAAGGGCAGAGCTTGATGGGATCGTGGAGTGTCTCCCTGGGGTAGGGAGTGATTTGGGAGCACAGGAGGGAACCCAATGCCCTAAGACCTCTCCTCCAAATGACATAGCCTGAAATCCTACCATTAAGGAATCTTCCGGGCAAATAAGCCATCCTGTCACAGAAGCCCACTTTCTTCCCCTTTCTTCCCCTTGTGGGAAGACTGAAGATCCATGGGCTGTTTCTTCCCTTCAATCCATGTGGGCAGTCTCTGCTACTGCCTGATACAAAGCACCTGCTACAGGGATGGAGGCTGAGACAGGACTGGGAAGGGAGGAAGGAAGTTTGGGAACAATCAGGGGCCTGAGGCAGGCAGGTGAGTTTGATCCACCCCACTTTCAGGATGAACGGACTCTACATCTTTGGTACTCAGTCCTCTGCCCCCCACCCCACCACAGCCAACTGCCCACCCACTCACACATCCCTCACAGAGCAGGCTGCTGCTCACAGCCTTTCTGCTCTCTTCACACTATTTCACTCCAGACGACCAATCAAGAGGCTGATTTGCAAACTTTAAAGCGCTATCTATATACAATAGCTGCTGTTATTATCATATTCCCAACTAGGTGTTAGAGTCACTAAGACCTGAGTTCAAATCCAAACTCCAGCACTTACTAGCTGTGTGACCCTGGGCAAGTCACTTCACCCGGATTGCCTTGTAAAATGAGCTGAAGAAGGAAATGACAAATGTCTCTGCTATTTTTGCCAAGAAAATCCCATGCACAGCATTGGTCCATGGGGTCACAAAGAGTCAGGCACTGTCCTACAAACACAGGATCATAGAGTGGCTGGAAGGGGCCTCAGAGACCCTCCAATCCAACCCCTTCATTTTACAGAAGAAGAAACTTAGACCAAGAGGCAGGATTTGAACTCCAAAGTCAACACTCTTTCCACAGAACTGCCCTGCCTTCAAGAAGCTTCCTTTCAATGGATATGAGTTGGGGGGGGGGGCAACAAGTTCCCCACACCAGTAAAGGGCAGCTATAGGGATTGGGACTGGACCTTTGGTTTCATTGACACAGGGACCTCCCAGATGAGGCAACTTCCCCCACCAAAGCAGGTCAGCACCTTCCTTGCAATTCAGAATCTTGAGTAATTCTCAGACTTGTCTTCAGGACTCCTTTACATGCTGAAAAATTATTGAACACCATCTGCCCCTACCAAGAGCTTTGGTTAATGAGGGTTAGATCTAGCAATATTTATAGTAATAGAAGTTAAAATGTCGGTGTTATTAGTATGACCAAGAAGGAAAATGAGAGCTAAGTCAGGTTGTTTATTACTCCCAGGCACAAAAGTGTGTGGCTACCTCAAGCTACAATTCCACTGGGAAACAATAGTGCCCCCTGACTTGATTATGCCATGGAATGTGTACCCCAATTGAGACCTCCAACCTCCTGGGTCTCTGCCCTTAGATCTGATGGTTGTTGCTGGGCAGATTCACAGGAAAATCTTTTCTTTTGTTTGCTCATTTCAGTCATGTCTGACTCTTTGTGACCCCTTTGGGGGTTTTCTTTGGAATGATACTGGAGTGATTTGCCATTTGCTTCTCCAGGTCCTTTTACAGATGAGGAAACTGAGGCAAATGGGGTTAAGTGACTTGGTCAGAGTCACACAGCTAGTCAGTGTCTGAGGTCAGAATCTCGATGATGCCATGCCTGGTGCTCTAGGCATTATGGCACTAGCTGCTCCAGGGAAAACTTAGAGGCAGTTGATGGATGAGTAGTCTGATCTGCCACTCTCCCCTAACAACTGCAAGGACACTGTGATTGGTAACTGTTGTTAATCATATATACCTGGATTAGATGAAGTTTGCTAACCTGGCATTCCTAACCCTAAATGTAGCTAACCAAGTCAGTTATTGGGTACATAAGAACTTCCCAATATAATCAGAGGTCAATCAGTAATTAAACATGGAATCACTTCTATTAATTAGGGCCTAGCAGTCAGCCATTTCTCAAAATTATTAAAATAGTTTTGACCTCATGGACCCCCTGAAAGAGTCTAGGGAACCCTTGGGAGTCCTCAGACCATGCTTGGAGAACCACTGTCTTAGAGAGAGTTGCCTAGAGCTCTGAGAGGTCAATGACACAACTAGGGTCACACAGCCAGTTTATAGAACAAGAGAGACTTGAATCCAGATCTTTCGGGCTCAAGGGCTTGTTCTCTATCCAATATCACACTGTCTCTCAAATAAAGGATTTATACAAACAAGGGATACATACAAACTGTAAACACAAGACATCTAGGTAGAGTAGGCCAAGTCAAGAAGACCTGAATTCATCTTTTACCTCAGACATGAACTAGCTGCACCATCCTGGGCAAATCAGTTCACTTTTCTGGGCCTCAGTTTCTCCATATGTAATCTCTAAGATCCCTTCAAACACTCAGTCTAGAGCCCGATGGTTTGGGGCTTTGTAATGGTCAATCTCCGTGTCTCAAGTCTCTCCCAGTCTAGTTCATCTTGTACTCAACTGTCCAAAGAGAACTAAAACGCAGGGAGGTCTGACCAAGTCTCCTCTCCCTTCCATCCATCCCAGCCCCCCACCCTGCCCCAAACCTCCATTCAAATAAACTCGAGTAGCTCCCCCTATTATCTTCAGGATCAAATAACATTGTCTGGGCATTTTAAAGTCCTTTATAGCCTGGTCCCTTCCTGCCTTTTCTGTCTCCTCACACCTTACTCCCTTCTATGTATGTACTCTGAGCTCCAGTGAGCCTGACCCTCCTCTCCATTTCCCTGTCCATCTCCCAGCTCTGCATTTTTACCATCTCTATGACTGGAATTCTATCCTTTCTCTCCTCAGCCTTCTGGTTTCCTTGACTTCTTTCAAGACCCTTCTAATGTCCTTCCTCTGAAATTATCTCCGGTCTCCATGGCGTGCACAGCTAACCCTCCCATATCACGGGGGTTAGGGGGAGGGTGCCCCCCAAATCTGGAAAATCTGTGTAAAAAGTTTCGGTCCTCCATTCATACCAGAGAAGAAGTCTGATTTTTTTTCTTTTTCTTCTATGAGGTGTTTACAGTACCATATTGTAAAACTTGGGCTGATATTATACAGTACTGTACACATATTTGATGCATTTCTGAGTTTCTAAACTTTTCCTGTGTCATCTGCTGGCTTTTGCGTGTTGTCTGCAGCTTCTGCAAAACTCCAAAAGAATTCCTGTTTAATTTCTTATGCCAATGCTCGATATAAGCAAACTGCAATGGGGAAAGTCATGATGTAGGAGGGATAACTGTGGATAGTTTGTACAGTTGTTTGCCTATTATCTCCTCTCCCCTCCCCCACTTTAGAATGTAAACCCCTTGAGGGCAGGGACTGTCTTTTGCCTTGTATCCTTGGTGGTTATCACAGTGCCTGGCACATAGTAAGTCCTCAACAAATGCTTGTTAATTGAATGATTGGTTGATTTGGATGCACTAACAGCTGGGGAAAGCAGGAAAGGTCCCTTCAAGAAGGTGGTACCTGAGCTAAACCTTAAAGGGTGCCAGGGGTTCCAAGATGTGGAGGCAAGGAGGGAGGGCATTCCAGGCAAGGGGTACACAGCCTGTGCAAAGGGATGGAGTCAGGAGATGGAATGTCATAAATGGGCTACAACCAATAGGACAGTTTGAATGGACTAGAGGGTGCACAAGGAGGAATAATGTGTAACCCTCCTGGAAAAAGAAGCTGGAGTCAAATTATGGAGAGTTTTGAATGCCAAACAAAGGAGCCTGTGCTTTATCCTGAAGGAGGTGGGGCAGTAGTTATGCTTCTACAGCACAGTCATGTTAGGAGCATCACTTTGACAGCTGTGTGCAGGATGGACTGGGGAAGGAAGAAACTGGAGGCAAGGAGACCCTTTGGGAGGCCACTTAAACAATCCAGGATGAAATGATGAGGACCTGGCTTTAGGTGAGGACTGTGTGAGGTAGAGGAAGGGGCAAGCCCAAGAGATGGAAATCTACAGATTGGCTAGAGAGGGGGAGAGAGCATGGGCCATTCCACTCTGATAGTTCCCATTTTTAAATTTTCTTATTTATTTTTAGTTTTCCACATTCACTTCCACAAAATTTTGAGTTCCAAATTTTCTCCCCATCTCTCCCCTTTGCCCACCCCAAGACATCATTGATTTCGATTACCCCTTCCCCCAATTCATCCTCCCTTCCACCAAACCCCTCCCTTCTCTCATCCCCTTCACCTCTATTTTCTTGTAGGGCAAGATAGATTTCTGTACCCCATTGCCTGTATGTCTTATTTCCAAGATGCATGTAAAAACAACGTTTAACACATTTCCCATTTTGTCCCATTGCTGAAATGACCTTCCTCGCATCCCTCTTCAACATCTTTCCCGTCCTTGAAGGTCCATTTCAGGCCCTGCATGCTCCAGGCTGGGGGCTGGTCACCTCCTCCTCTTTGTATTCCTCTTTTGTCATTGCTGTGTTCCACTTATTATCATGAAAGCTGCCTCACTGGGATCCTACCACGCTCAAAAGGCTTTGAGCATAGTCCCATGGGTGGACTGTGAGCCTCTTGTCTGAGGTTCAGCCTGTCTTCATAGCTTGGCCTCAGGGAGGGGATTTGGGTTTTGTTTTTATTTTTGTTACTTGTTTGGTTTGGTTTCTGGTCATTATACCTCCCAAATACCAGCTACCAAACCTTGGTTACCTGCTTTTCAGGCAGGTAACCCACCCTGATAAATCCTCAGATCCTTGTTACAGGTGGTGTAGTAGAGAGCTGAGTTCAAAATGGGCCTCAGGCGCTTACTAGCTGTGTGACCCTCTGCCTCAGTTTCCTTGACCATAAAATAGAGATAACAATAGCACCTACCTGGCAGGGTTGTAGTGAAGAACAAATGAGATAATATTTATAAAAAGCACTTAACACCCTGTCTAGGATAGAGTGCTTAATAAATGCTTGTTCCATTTCCCTTCCTTCGAAATGTTAAGAATTAAAATTTCTGTTTCAAAAGAGCTTTCTTCCAAACGACCTCATGAAGAAGGTAACAAGTTGTATTGGGTTCCAGGCCCTGCTCTTCCTAGTCTTCACCAAGGAATCCACAAGCTAGCAGAAGCTTTGCCCACTGTCCTCCGTTGCTAGCACCCACCCTCTGAGATTACCTCCAATTTGCTCTGCATGGGTCGTGTTACAGTTGTTTTGTATGTCGTCTTCCCCATCAGACTGCGGGCTCTTTAAGGGTAGGGACTGTTTATTTTTAATTTATTTCCTTGTATCCGCACTGCTTAGCCCAATGCCTAGCACATAGTAGGGGCTTAATCAATGTTTGTTGACTGATCCTCTCCCTACCTGACCACTCCTCTGGTTTCTTTGCTACTTCATCATCTATCTCCACCTTGTAAGTATGGTTGCCTCCTAAAACTGTGCCTGTAGTCTTTTCTTTCCTATCTTGTGAACTAAGGGTTTTGATCTCTGTAGTGCAGTGGGCAAAGCACCAGTGCAGGAGTCAGGAGGACCTGAGTTCAAAATCTCACTTCAGACACTTGACACTCACTAGCTGTGTGACCTTGGGCAAGTCACTCAACCCCAATTGCCTCATCCTGGGTCATCTCCAGTCATCCTGATGAATATCTGGTCACTGGATTCAGATGGCTCGGGAGGAGAAGTGAGGCTGGTGACCTGCACAGCCCTCCCTCACTCAAAACAAAGTCAAGTGCAAGTCATGTCATTATTTCTCTGATGGCAAGGACGAACACACACAAGTAAATGTATGGAGGAAATCTGTAGCCCCTCTGTCTGATAGGAGGGGTGCTTAGAAGAAAGAGGGATGCTGCACTTGCAGGTGGTTTAGGAATTCCACACCCCACACCCCTCACCTTGGCCCAGATTCCTCCACCCTCAAGCTAGAGTTTCAAAATGTAAATGCCTTATTTGTTTATATCACAGAACTATCACAACTTTGGTTACTATCTCCCCCACCCATTACTCCAATAAAATCTTGAATGCAGATCCAAGTGGATGATTTTCACTTTTTTTCTTTCTTGTGTTTTTTCCTTTTTGTTCTGATCCTTCTTTCACAACATGGCTAATGTGGAAATACGTTTAATATGATTCTACATGTATAACTTAGATCAGACTGAATGCTGTCTTGGGGAGGGGGTGGAGAGGAAGGGGGAGAAATTTAGAACTCAAAATCTTATAAAAGTGAATGTTGAAAACTAAAAATAAATAAATTTAATTTTAAAAATTTAAAATTAAAAAAGAAAGTAAAAAAAACCAATTAGCATTTATATAAAGCTTCAAGGTTTGCAAAGTATGTATGTCAGCCCATTTGATCTTCACAACAATCCTGTGAAGTAGATGATGATGATTCCCATTTTACAGATGAGGAAACTGAAGCACAAAGAGGTTAAGTGAGACTTCCCCAGGATCAAACAATTGTTAAATATCTGCGGCAGGATTTGAATTTGGTCTTTATGTGTCTTCTCTATCCATTGCTCCACCTAGGAGTCTAAAGATACTTCCATGTACTATGGAAAAATGTGCTTTCTTAACGAGGTGTGTAGGTTACAGTCCCTTGGGTATCTCATGAACAAGCTCAATTATCTCTACACAGCTGTCTCCCAGGCCCATAGAATCAGTTCTAAAATCTACACTGACAAGTCCAATATCCCTGAATGATGCTTGTTGGGACTCTCCACACCTACTGGGGTTCTCCAACTCAGCATGTGTGAAATTGATGTCACCATCTTTCCCCTTAAACTGGCTCCTCTCTTCAACTTCCCCATTTCTTCTGAGGGCATCACCCTGCCTCCAATCACCCGGCTTCACCACCACCTAGACTCCCTTCTCCTGGTTCTCATCATCCCCTTCCCTTCACTCACAAAGCCACAGCTTCGGATCAGGCTCTCATCCCCATCTCCCCTGGACAATTGTATTAGCCTCATAAGAGATCTTCTGCCTCCTGTCTTTCCCCTGCTCCAAGTGATCCCTTCTCCCAATTGCCAGAGCAATCTTCTTTAGGCACACACCTATAGCAGTGTCATTCCCAAGCTGGAAACTTGGAAAGGCTTAAAAAAAAAATGAGGTTAGGGACTATGGATGTCAAATACTCTGTAAGTAGTAGGACTTAGTTGGTGTGTTGGTTAGCTTTTCTGAAGTACTTTTTTTCTTGTTTATCAGGTAGGTGACACGGAGGATAGAGCTCTGGGCCTGGAATCTGGAAGAACTGAGTTCAAATCCAGCCTCAGACTGGATTACAGCCAGCTGTAAGACCCTGGATAAGTCACTTAACTTGCCTGCCTCTGCTTCCTCAACAGTAAAATGGAGATAATAATAGCATATAACTGTGTACGAGGATCAAACGAGATGATCGTTACACAGCACGCTGCATCCAGAGATGGCAGGATCATCCTGGTTGGTAGGGCCTCTGAACCCAATCACCCAAACTCTACCCCAGGACTACTCCCCCACTTACCTAAGCTTTAACCCATTACAGGGTACCCAAGACAGCATTAACTGCTGCCTTTGCCTCATGATGACTTTCTTCACCACTGGCTTTTTCCCAGTGGTCTCTCCTACTTCCTTCTTGATGAGCCATAACTACCATTTCCTTAAGCCTAGGGCAAGCTTTATAAAACATGGCAGTAACTCTCTCCCTCTCCCTAAATAACACCCTTAAGTCAGCCTTTTAAGACAGACTCAATTGGGGGAAGGGTTTGGTGACCCCAGGAAGGTAAGAGCACTCTGTCTCAAAGCGGAAGGGAGGTGGTCACTGAGGGTGCAATAGCTGGAAAGAGGAAGTATGCACCATCTGGTAGCTTCCAATTTTAACTAATAAGGTTTTGTTGCTGGTCAGCTTTGTTGTTGTATACAACTCAGATTTCTTGGCAAAGATACTGGAGTGCTCTGCCATTTCTTTCTCCAGCCCACTTTACAGAGGAGGAAACTGAGGCAAACAGGATTAAGTTACTTGCCTGGGGTCACAAAGCTAGTAAGTGACTGGGGTCTGATTTGGATGAGTCTTCCTGACTGCAGGCCTGACACTGTAGCCACTGGGCCTCCTAGCTACCCAATAAACTTTGCCAACTAGCAACTAAACTCACCTGTTTGCAGCTGGAGTGTATGTTCAGTCAGCACCTTTGAAGTCTTTGCATTCTGGGGCAAACCCCTTTAGTTATAATTTTACCCTCTACCCCAGCTCTATTCTCTGGCCAAAATCTTCTAGTTTGTCTATCCCTGCCTTCATCACCAGTCTTCACTCCCTGAAAGCTGGTTTCCATTCCCACCTCTCTCCCAACAAGCAATAAAGTCCTCATGACCAAATCCAGGGCCCTGTTCTCCGTTCTTATCCTCCCTGAAATGGCTTACTCGGCTTTCCTACCTCTCTGACTGTTCCTTCTCTGCCTACTTCACTGAAATATGGAATCATATCAACGTTGATAGACTTAGCTCTTCTCAGCAACACAAGCATCTAAGACAATTCCAAAAGACTCGTGATGGGAAATGTCGTCCACATCCAGGGAAAGAATGGTGGAGTCCAACTGCAGACGGAAGCAAACTACTTTCACTTTTGTTTCTTTCTTTCTCCTGGTTTTCCCTTTTGTTCTGATTATTCTTTCATGACATGACTAATGTGGAAATCTGTAATACGACTGTATATGTATAGCCTATATCAGACTGTTTACTGTCTTGGGGGGGAGGGGAGAGAGGGACGGGGAGAGAAAAAAATTTGGAACTCAAAATCCTACAAAAGTGAATGTTGAAAACTATCTTTACATGTCATTGGAAAAAACAAAATTCTATTACATGGAAAGAATTTTTCAAAAAACAGAAGAAATATAATGGCCCCTATTCACAGGCATTCTTCCACTTCCAGGACCAGCCCCTTCCCATGCCTGCCTCACCTGCTCCCCCTGAAGGCCCCCAGCCACTGTAGGCTGGTAAGTCTGTCCTATCACTACAAGGGCCTCTGAAGCAAGTGGAGCCTGGAAGACAGGAAAGGTATGGGACGGTCCAATGGGGAAACAGCACTGGGAGCCCCAAAGGAGGGCCCCTCCAATCTTAGTCACCCAGTACCTGCCCATTGGACCTCGGCCTCAGCCCAGAGATCAGCACGAATGTTTCCCCACCTGGCCCTGCCCAGGATCCTTCTCTATCAGCCAGACTTGTGAAGCTGGGACCCATGAGGGTGGAGGCAAGGGGCTGCCCCCCATCCCCAAGAGGAACAGGAGAGCCCAGAAGCCCAGCCCTTACTGGAACACCAATACTGACCAGTCCTGCCCCTGATGGGACTAAGTGCTCAGGAAGCCCAGAGTCCAGCCTCAACTCCCCAACTCGATGGGCTGGTCCCGTTCAGAGCTCAGGAGCCAAGGGGCAGGGCCCTTTCTGCCGGGGGCCAGGACTCAGAGGCCCTGTTCCCTACGTGCTGGAGCCAGGGCTGGGTCAGGGAGGGAGAGGTAGCACCTGTGGAGATGTTAGCCCCCATTCTCACCTCACAGGGCCCTGGAGCTTGGGGCTGAAGTTCAGAAAGAAAAGGTGGGGAGTCTATTTTTCTGCTCCTGAGACACCAGAATGACACTATTTTTAAAAAAAGAAATACAGAACTATAGATTTACACTGGGAAAGAGCTACCTTAGAGATCATCCTGTTACATGAGAAAATGTGAGGGGCCAACATATCACGTATGAGGGACCAACAGGGAAGCAACGTGTTGGGCCAGAAAGTCAGAATCAGGAGGCCAGGCTTGGACTACAAAGCTGGTGCTCTCTGCAGCCCACTACACCCAGGCCTCATCTTCTTCCTTACTTGGCTTTGATGAGGTTGCTTGCCTATGGGGTCTGCTCTGTCTATTTCATCCAGTCCTAGCCCTCTGCCCCTCCCCCAACTCCAGACCCACAAGTCTCACTAGTACCTCAAATTTAACATGTCCAAAATGGTGCTCATATCTGCCCCCTTACATGAAGTCCATCCTCATGACTACTGTCCCTATTGCCACTGATGATGCCACCATCTTATCACCCAGGCTCAAAAGACTGCCATCTTCTGACTTGTTCCTCTCCCACATCCAATTGCTTCCATTCTGCCTTCACACATCCTCTTTTCTCAGTCCCACTCTCATGGCCCTCCCCATGATCTTTCACCTGTGTGGGTCTCCCCCACCAGCTTGGCCCTTCTCCCCTTAGAGTAACAAAGTAACCCTGTCACCCATAGCTCTATAGATCTAGGTTGGACAGAGCCTTAAAAGGCATCTGGCTCACCCCCCCTCATTGGATAGATAAGGAGACCTCATCCAAGACCAGGCAGTGAACTGACCCAGTTCCTTGAGGGCAGGGGACATCTTGTTCTTAAACTTCATAACCACAGCACGTTAGCAAAGACTAAGCTTTATAAATATCTGGGAGGTCATGACATACCCACTGTCTAAGACACACTGATCCCGGCCCCCAGTAGAAGGAGGGGACCAAGGTGTTGTGAACTGGGGCAGAAGGGAAGGGAAAGCATGGAAGCACATGGGCATCGGGGAATGACCTTTTAGGGTGGGACATCTTAACCTTTTCTATGTCCCAGACCCCTCTGACAATCAGTCCGGTAAAGCTCATGGACCCCTCCCTTCTCAACACCATGTTTTTAAACGTATAAAACAAATACATAGGATTACAAAGGAACCAATTATATTGAAATAAAGATGTAATTTTTTCCCACTGAAGTTCACAGAGCCCCTGAAAATCTATTCACAGACCCCAGGTTAAAAGCCCCTAATCTAGGGGAAAATTCCTCACTTTATTTATAATGAGCCCACAGAGGCCCAAAAGATGGACACCATACTAGCATTCACCCAGATGCTTGTTACCACCCACTCACACTGTCTTCCATGTCTTTCCCTTCCAATCAGACCTTCCTACCACAGCCAGAACCATCTCCTCTATGCACATGATTAGAAAAGGAAATGGGCAAATCTGGTAAAGAGACGGATAACAGAGGCACATCTGAGCTCAGGGCTGGTACCCACAGAATGTAAGGAGAACTCGAGGAAGGCTACCAGCCTGTCAGACAGATGGTGCCTTGAATGGGAGATGGGACAAGAGCTGCACAAAGAAGGTGCCAATGGGCTGGGATCCTAGAGGGAGTGCCTGTGTCAGTGAGGTCACAGAGCCATCAGAGGACACATCTGGTCCCCTCACTCCTCTGCACCAATGGTGAAGGCTCACTGAGGTCAGGGCCTGCTATGAGGATCTGGACGCAGGAAGAAGATGACCCAGAGAGGGGGTGAGGTGAGATTGGGGGTTGATGGGATTTTATTGCCTATTGGGTGCAAGGGAGGAGAATGCATTACGCTGCTCCGGACTCAAGGCATGGGGATGTCCTCTAGCTTCTGGTCTAGACTCTTGAGGTCATTCAGGAACTGGGTGGGAGTGAGGATGTGGGAAGAACCTGACGGGTACAGAAAGATCAGGTGGAGCTTCCTATGCCTTCTAGACTCAGGCAGCAGATGTCCTAATTCATCTCCTTCAGGGATCCAGGTTCTAACGCCCCTCCCCTGCCCCGTAACTGTGTTGCCCAGGCTATAGCCCCCACATCCCTCAGGGATCCAGCATCCTGCCCCCATCTCTAACTCTTCCAGGGCTTCAGGCACCTGAACTAGCCCCAACTCACCAATGAGCACCTCCCACTTTCCTTCAGTGGCCCGGGTCACCTCATAGGCTGCCCGCATCTCAGACATAGCCACGCCTCCCAGAATGTAAACCAAAAGTCTGGGCCCAGCCCGGGAAGACTCCACTGAAGTTTTGTTCTTGTGCCAGTGACCAAAGCGGGCGCTGAGTAGGACAGGAAGGGACTGAATCAGGGGAGGATCAAGACATCTCCCTCCCCCTACCCCCAGAGGGTTCACAAGGACCCTGCCTTGGCTATTGGCAAATGACAGTTCTCCCCCAGACCTCACCTGACAGCAGCCTGGGAGCTGGAGGCAGGGGCAGGGTCAGACACAAAGGGCCATAGTTTCCGGTCCAGTTTGTCCTCCACAGCATCCTGGGGAGGGAGCACACACAGGCTCAGAGTGTCCTTCATCATCCCTCC
Source organism: Notamacropus eugenii (assembly GCF_028372415.1). Classification (NCBI taxonomy): domain Eukaryota; kingdom Metazoa; phylum Chordata; class Mammalia; order Diprotodontia; family Macropodidae; genus Notamacropus; species Notamacropus eugenii. The sequence goes on along the minus strand of NC_092875.1, from coordinate 51,419,096 downwards.
TCCTCCAGGGAGGCTCCTCTTGTTATCCCCTCCCAGGGATCATGGATCAGATGCCAGGATAAAGCCCATAATGAGGGATTTGCCATTAAGCCTAGCTGTGGGCTTAAGGGGCCAGAGGAGGTGGATGGGAGAGGGATGGGAGCATGGGGGGCAGGGAGGCTGGGAAAGGGCAGAGAAATAGGGAAGCAGGAGGCTGGGGGAGGCTGAGAGGTGACTAATGATCACAGGATTAGCACCCTCCCTCTCACCTCCATCACGTCCTTGATGACAGGTGTCCAGCGGGACAGCTGGTAGGTCGGCTCCAACCTCTCCTTTCGATCTCCTCGGTTAGGGGCCCCGGAGCCCTGGGGCAGGGGATGGAGGGGAGGGGGTCATGGACAGGGTTGGGAGGGGAGGTGGGGGAGAGCACCTTCCCAGGCAGCAAAGCAGGCCAGGCTAGAAAGAAAACAGACAGAAAGAAAGACAGAGAAAGACAAGAGGCTGAGCCCAGAGACAGAACAGAGGAGAAGGAAGATGTAGAAGAGGCTGGGGCCTCAAGAGGAAGAGACAGTCAAGGGATTGGGAAGCCCCTCACCACCATGTCTATGTCTATTGACCCTGCTCCCAGGTTGGCTTCCAGCGTGAGAGTTGGCACACTCTCCCCTTCTCCCACTAAGGACAAGCTCCGTGCCAGGGGTCAGCAATGGCTTCGGCCCTCTCTCTCTTGGCCCCATACCGTAGCAATGGTGACCGTGGCCCCGAGCTGTTCCAGATTTCGGATGAGGTTGCTATGTGCCTGCACGTTGGCATGTTGGATGAGCTTGGCCAGATTCTCCTCAGTTACTCCTGGGGATGGGCACAGCACCCACACATGTATATGGGTCCATGTTTAGATACACGACATGTCCCTGGCTACTCCAAGAAGAGGGGATCGGACATTGAGGCCCCACTCCCCACCCACACTCATACCATTCCGAAGTAAGATGTAGAGTAGGAGGATCCGGATCTTGTCATATGGAGGGACCGCAGTGTCCAACAGTACAGGGACAATCAGCTTCATGGCATCTTTAATCTTCTCCCCTTCTGCATCTGTACCCAAAGCCAGGTCCTGGGAAGCCAGGGCCAGAGGCAAGGGTTCAGCCATCACCCTGGGGCCCACATGATCCCTGGGCATCCCCTGAGCCCCTGCCCCTGCACTAAACCTGGCACCCTTGGAGCCCTGAGTCCCTGTATCAGGTCCTAAGGCTTAGGGGATTTGTCCTGACAAGTTTGGATTCAACCAAAGGGCCGCACTTGAGGACCTAGAGGGCCACATGTGGCCTCAAGGCTGCAGGTTCCCCACCCATTGAGCTAAGCCCTGCACCCCAAGCGCTGAGGCCCCTCCACCTGCTCGATGCTACAGAGCCTCTCCACGGTGCCCTTGAAGTGCTTCATGCAGTCATCAGCCAAGTTCAGGTGTGTGGAGTACTGAGAATCAGAAAGCAAGAATCCTGGAGGGCACTGAAAACTCCCCAACAGCCCAGCCCCTTCTCCCCTCTCCACAAACCCCAAAGTGTCATGTTCCTCCAATGAAATGCCCACCTCCCATCTCCCATGCCTGGCACATTCTCCCTTCTTACCGCTGACTACCTTCATCCCCCCAGCTTCCTTCAAGACTCAGTTCAAACTCCACCTTTGGAGAAAGTTGTGCCAAGCTTCCCTCTCAGACTACTTTCCATCTCCTCTGTATGTGTCTGGTCTGTATGGAGTTGTTCACAGACTGTCTCCCCTAATAGATTCTGAGTTCCTTGAGAACAAAGACTACGTTTTGACTTTCATCATATCCCTAGCACTTAGCATACAGTAAGAACTAAAGAAATGCTTGCTGAATGACCAGGTGGCAGAGAAGACGCCAGTAGGAGTCTGGCCTGGGCCACAGGGAACAAGCTGGGAAGAAAGTGGGACACCTGGCCCCTTTGCCCAATCCCTCTGCCAGTTCAGGAATGTCCCCAAGGCACACCTGCCCAGTGGGCTCCGGGCTCCCCTCACCTTGTTCAGTTCCTTCTGATACTGGGGCATCTTCTTCAGGATGTGGGAGAGGTCTTTTATGTTGGCCTTGAGAGGAAGAAGAGGGATGAGAACAGTAAGGCTCAGGCCCTCCAACCTGTCCCTATCCCCCTTAGATGTTGAACGTCACCCCAGTATCCCAGACCTAGTCACCCAACCCAGCCCCAGCCCTGTCCCAAAACACTCTAAGGCTCAGCCCACCCAAAGTGGTCCCATCCCCAACCCTCAGAGCCTCTCTGAGGTCTATACTCCCTCCACCCAATCCTGGCTCCCCAAAACCAAAGGCCTTGCCCACTCAAACTCACCCCAACCACCATCACTCATAGCCCCTTCTATACCCACAAATCTTCACAACCCAGCATCTCCCCACCTGTCCCCCAATAGAGTTGATCCCTCACCAGGCTGGATCCTCCCCTAATGCTGCCAACAACACCCTAGGCATTCAGCTCGCCAGCACGTCCCAAACCCTATCCTTCCCACAAGTCTGTTCTCTTTCCACTTCCACTCAAGCTGGCCAGGCCCCAGATAGACAGGAGTCCTGCTCACCTTATCTGTGGTCAGCCTCTTGCTCTCACAGAAGGTCTTCAGCAGCTCTGTGACCCTCCTGAAGGTGCCAAGGAGGACAGTGAGAACAAGTACGACAAGGGTCGGACTGGTTATCTTGGGCAGATGGGGATTGGCAACGGTGAGTGCAAAGATCATAGGTTCATGGATTAAAAGCTGGAAGAGCCCTAAAGAGTCACCTAGGCTAAAAAATGCTGAAACCAAGGGCCAGAGAATTTGCCCAAGGTCATACATGTAATAAACCTCAGAGCCAGGGTGTGAATGCAAGTACTTGACCTCAAATCCAGTGATCTTTTCACTGTCCCATGCTACCTTCCAAAGAGAAAGTAGGTCAGCCTGGATTTGAACCCAGGCCCTCTCATACCTTAAAGGGACCTACCTGGACACATCTGCAATGTGCATGTGCCTCAGTTCCACCCACAATTCATCATCCTCATCCAGCAGCACAGACTTCTCCCGGGTCTCACTCAGACCTGTTGTCTCATACCTGGAAGGACAGGTCATGATCGGCTGCTGAACACATAATGTTCTGGGGGACAGGTCTGCTCCTCCCCCCGCATTCCTCCGCAGAGGTTGCTGCTGCCACCCCCACATTCACACCTATAGGTGTCCTGCTGGATGTCTAGAAGGTCATAGGCCATGGCCTGGAAAGTGAGTTCATGCAGCAAAGGGGACACAGGGTCTGAACCCCGGTCCACAATCAGTAGCTGAGACCGCATCTTCTCAGGGCCCTGGCAACAGAGACGGTGGGAGAAAAGAGGTGAACCCAAGAAAAGTCCCACCCACCTCCCCCACCCCGGTGCCTCTGCTCAGGTTGGCTCTCACCTCCCCCAGGCTGGGATTGTCTGCTTTGAAGGCATTGAGCTTGGCAAGGACGGCATGAGCAAGCTGGGCAGTGTCCTGAGACCCCCTGTGAAAAGGTCAGGGGTAGTGGAATAATGTGGTGCCATAAGAAATAACCACATGGATAGTTTCCAAAGAAACAGGGAAGAAATCTATGAACTGATAGAGGGAAAGGTACAGAACAATTTAAACAATGACAGGAACATTATTTAGAAACACAAGTTTGAAAGACTGGAGAACTCTGGCTGACGTAACAACAAACCACGAGTCCTGAGGCCTGAAGATAAAACACATCACTTACTTCCTGCCGGAGAGGAAAGGGACTTAAGACGCAGAAAGACACACACATTTTTAGACACAGTCAATGTGGGAGCTTGCTTTGCTGGACTTACATATTTAGTAGGAGGGTTTTCTATTTTTCAATCATTCAATTGAGGTGAAAGATAATAAATAAATGCTTATAAAAATAAATATACTAAAAAAAAGAAAATGTAGGAGACACAAGTAGGGGAGATGGAGGAGAGGGAAAAGGGATCCAGGCTGAGGAACTGGATGCGCCAAAACTGTTTCATCACTATGGAGCTGGGTCAAGAAAGGATTCCTGATCCAAAGCCTGTTTGTTTGGTATGTTTGGTCTGATTGGGGAAGATGGGGGCAAGGGATCAGAGGCAGGACCAGGGACCGGGGGCAGAAGGGAAAGGACTCCATTGTGGCACAATGGTATAGGACAGAAGATGATGGCAGGAGAGCGGGGAGTAAGGCAGGAAATGAAGTAAAAAGCTGAAGGGAGGAACTGGGGGACAAGAGGTGTGAGAAGGAAGTCTGGGGGATTCAAGGGGGATTGGGAGAGGCTTTCCCCCCCAGGGTTGGGGGAAGAATGACAGGATCTGGGATTAGGAAAGAGAGGAAGGAGGATGAGAAGTTGCACCTTCGGTAGCGAATAGCAGGGTACTCGTGCAGGGTGGCACAGAGTGTAGCAATCTGTTGGGCCAAGCTCTCCAGCTGCTGAATCCTTGCATTGGCCCGGAAAGGGCAGTACAGGTTATAAGTACTATGGGCTGCATCCAAGGAAAACACCTAGGAGGTGGAGGGGTAAAGGTGTAGAGCCTGGAGGACATCTCTGACTGCCAGGTAACCCTGACCTTCATTCCCCATGGCATCCTTCCAGCTTCTTCCCACTTGTCTTCTGGCCCTGTACTTCCCCACTCCATCCTGTAGACCCCTTATCACCATCTTCCCAGGGCCCAGGCCCACCTGGGACTCATAAGGAAGGAAAGCCAAGTGAATCTCCTTCAGCGTCTTCACAGCCTTGGCCAGCCTTGATCGACCCAGTTCAAGGAAAAGGGGCTCAGGACAGGCTAGGTGGCGGAGGAAACAGGACAAGGGGAGTCAGAGCAGGGATCCTGGTCCAGCACCTAGACTCGTTCTCCTGTCTCCTCCCCCCAAAGCCTGTATCTCTATCACTCACTGTCTGTGAAGAAGATGTGGGCAGCTTTGTAGGTAAAGGTGGGGGTTCCCCGGAAGTCATTGATCAGAGCCTGGACAGACTGGGAGAAATGGAAGAGTCACTCCCTCTGGCCCCAAACCCAGAGGCAGGCGAGAAAGCACCCAGCTGAGGACTTTCCAGCTCAGTGTCCTTTACCTTCTCACATGGGCTCAAGAGGTAAATGGCTTCCAAGCTGGGGATGGGTTCCCTGCGCTTGTTAATGTCCTCCACAACTGGGCATCCATCCATGGCACCACACCAAGCGACGTAACAGGAGATGTAACAACACAACATGGAACATCATGGGGAGGCCTCCAGAGACAAGAGGTCAATTCCCCATCACCTCCCCCCATCCCCCAGCAGAAGCAAGAGAGGAAGGGAGAGCCAAAGCCCTAATCCACTGGTGATCTAGAGGAAAGTCACTCCCTGGTTACCTGGGAGAGACTTTCCAATGATTTGTGAGCCGTGCCTAGAAGCTGGGGGCCTCATACTCACTGGTGATGCCCTCAGCTAGAATGTCTGACATCTTACAGCAGGAAGACAGGATTCGCATGCTGGGCCGGTCCATGACAAGGACCTATGGCACAAGAGTTTTAACTAGGGTAGTGCCATCAGAAGGGCACATCCCTCCAGCTCTACCCCAATGACTGCCACCCCTATTTCTCAGGGTCCTCTGCCCTCTGTGTCCCACCCAGAAGGGGTGGCAGGGGAAAGGGGACCAGAGAAGGGAAGGTGGCAAGGTCAGCAAAAGTTAGGGAAACACTGCACAAGTCACCCCTTTTGCCAGGCTTACCACTGTGAGGGCTACCCCCAACTGAATTTGCCAAAAGTCCCAAGGTTTCCAATTATGACTGCTTCGGCAACCATGAAACCACTAACTTCCCACAGACTAACCCCAGTTCCAGAACACCAGCCCCCCAACTACCAGAGCCTTTGCCCTTCTGCTCTCCCAACTCAAGAGGCACAGAGACCACTCCATTCTCCCCTTTGGCTCCCTGTAAGCCCCCTCTGAAGATCCTGTCCAAGAAGTCATGTCTAGATGATCTAGAGTAAGAGCTGTGTGACCTTAAAGGCCCTCCAGGGAATCCAGATCTCCTGGTTCCCAGGATCCTACCTTCCACTCTCCATTCTTCTTCACGCTTCTTATAACCCCACTCAGGATCTCTGAAAGGGGAGAGGAAGGAAAGAAAGACTGGCTCAGGGGGCCGCTCTATTTCACAGAGACCTGGGCTAAGCAAATTTCTGGATATCAGTGTCTGACCATCCTAAGCCTTCTTCTCCCTATGCCTTGCCTTAGGCAAAGTGAACTCGGCTTCCAGCCAGAAGCCTGAGTCCACTCAGGGCTGAGCAAGGGGTAGGATTGAGTCTATCCACATTACAATCTTCCACCCCAGTTCACCAGACCCATGTGGAAAAAAGTAGCAAGGTCATTAGACCTACATTTTAATTTCAGCTGTGCCCCTAAATTCAAATTGTGACTCTGGGCACGACACTAGGCTTCAGTTTCCCTATCTGTGCAAAAGAGTCAAAGACTGGATTGGATGATCTGTAAGCCCCACCAAGGGATGGTCACTTTGCTGGGAAGAGGAAGAGGCCAGATCAAGGGCCAGACCAGGGTCAAAGAGGGCTCTAGGAGGGAGGCCTAGCCCCTTATCACCACCACCTTATCACTACTAAAGGAAACAGCAGAAACCAAAACAGCTCAGCCAAGGTTGGGAAAACAAGGGACAAAACTGCCCCTTCCCCCTCCAGCTGACCAGGGGTGGGGCCCAGTTTCTGCTTCCAGATACCACTCCCTCCAGTGAAGATCCCAAAGCGCGCGCGCGCGCACACACACACGCACACACACACACACACACGCACACACACACGCACACACACACGCACACACACACACACACACACACACACATACATACATATATATATATGTATGTATGTACATATATATAAAATGATGTTAAATAAGAGACGGGGGGTTAGGTGCAGGGGGACCACCAAGGCATCTAGACCTCCGGTTCTAGCCTCTTCAGGGATTCAATTGTCTAGACTTCTAATACCCTGAAATCCCCTCTAGAAATACAGGAACCCAGAGGTCCAGAATCCCCGCAGTGACCCAAACACCCACTCAAATGTCTACTACCTTGCCCTACCCAAAGAATCCAGGTATCCGACTCTTAGCCCCCACTCTGGGGGGGGGGACCCTTGCTATAACCTCTCATTCCCCTCATTCATTAAATAAGCATTTTTTAAGTGCCTATTATGTACATGCCTCCCATCCCCCTCCCAGGCGACCCAGCACCCCCCTCCCGGGGTCTAAGGTGGCTTTTCTGATGCCCCCTCCCCTAAGGACTCCAGAGCACAAACTCCGAGCCCCGCCCCCTCAGGGACCCAGGCATCCCAAGCTCCTAGCCCCCCTCCCTCCGGAGGGCGCCATGGGTACAGGCGCCCAACCACCTCCTCTCTTCCAGGGAACCAGGTGTCCAGGCTCCCGGCCACCTTCCCTCCCTTCCTCCCTCCCTAAGGACCCAGGTGTGCAGGCTCCCAGCCCCACTCCCCACGGGATAAGGGATAGTACTCACTCTCCCCCACCACCGCCTTCAGCCCCGAGGGCGCCATCTTCCCCCTGGGGCCCCCGCTTCCGGGTCTGCCCAAGGCGGGGCGGGGCCTCTGGTAGCGTCACGGCAGGCGGCCACGCCCCTTCCCACCTGGCCACGCCCCCCACCTGACCCGGCTCCCAGGCTCCCCGCTGTAAGTCAGTTTCTTCACCGGAGTGAATCTTGGGCCAAGGGAGGAGGGTGGAAAGCTGGGCTGGGGCTCCGTGGCCCCGGTGCCCTCGCGGCCCTTGCAGCGAACGCTCCCGAGAAGAGTTTTCCCGTCGGGAATATGGGGATAATAATAGCGCCTGTCTATTGTTGCGAGACACTCGTAAAGCACTTTGCAGCCTTAAAGGACTACGGTAGTGTCAGCAATGGCCAGTGTTACGTTAATTACATAATAAGACATTCGAGTACCCAGAGCCTCACACGGATACAAACAGTCACAAATTCACCTAATAATATGTCATTTATATAGGGCGCGAAAGTTTGCAGCCGCTATTATTACTACTGGCTCAGAAAAGATCAGAGACACCCATGGGTCACCTAACACAGCTGGTGAGGTGTGTTCTTCCTTCTTTCCTCCTTCCTTTCCCTTCTTCTTTCCTGGCCGATTTCATTAGCATGGGGAGATCTGCCACTTGGAAACTTTGCGAGTGCTACTTAAAAGCTGGCTATTATTACAGTCAGAGAGTTGCCTGGTGTAACGAGCGGCTAAGGGTCACACAGCCGGTACTCGGCTGAGGCACAACTAGGGTCCATCCCTTGCCGACTGCCACCAGCTCTCTCTCCACTCTGCCAGTACAATTACTGTGCCCTTCCGCCCCCATACAAACACGCATACAAACTCCGTATTGCCAGTGCTCAAACAGCCCCAAACCTCCTATTGGTTTAAAGACAGTGAGTGACTAGCCCAGGGTCGTACAGCAGGTGTGTGCGGAGGGTGGAAAGCACACCTAGCTGACTCCAGCTCCAATACTATAACCATTATACAGCACTGTCTCCTTTAAAAAATTTTTTTTTTCACTTAACAAACTCATTTCTTCTCCCTCCACCACCACTTTTCCACTGGGGAAAAACAAAACAAAACAAAGCCCTTGTAACAAATACACAAAACAAATTCCTGCGCTTGCCAAGTCCAAAAGAAATTCTCATTCTGCCTCCCTGAGTGGATCATCTCTCCTTTAGGAAGTAGCTAGCATGCTTCATCAGTTCTCTGCCTCTTGAGCCCAGAATGGCTCAAGGACAGACACAGTGGCACAGTTCTACATTCACTAGTGAATGCTTACATAGGCAAAAGATACATGTATTATGCACACAGATAAGCCCCTTGCCACTCTCTGAGGCTGTTTCCTCCTCCATAAAATGAGGGGGTTGAACTAGATACTCAGTTCCCTCCTAGTTTTGACCTTCCTAGCTCTCTCCTAGCTTATGACACACATACAGAAACAGTCACACATTCTAATTTCCTTACAGTGGGGGCCCCAGAACCTCCTCTATCCTGAGAAGGGATCAGTGTGGTCAGAACTCCAGGCACCTGCCATGGTATCACCAGAATGAAGAGAGATAAAGGAATTCGTCACCTGGGAAGAGTGTGTGTGTATTTGGGGTGGGGAGAATCTTACGATTATGGATCATGCTTCTCCATCCCCAGGAAACTGTGCCAAAAAATAATGCAGACAATGAAGGGGTCAAGACATACTGCTCTCCCATAACATGACCTCCAATACTCTAAGACAACATTCATGAACCACTTTTGCTATGGAGGGATCTGATGCAGGACCTCCCTCCCCACCCCCACTCCAGTTCTGAATGAGAGAATTCAGAGAATGAGATTTTGAAGACTTCAGTTTGAGGAACTGGAAAAGCTTGGGGGACTGGAAGAATTTGGGGAGATGAGGGTTCCTGCTCCCCCAGCCAGATCTGGCCCTGGATGGAGAGTGTCGCTGTGGTAACCACCCCAAAGCCAGACCCTGAAGGCTATGCAGAGTTGGTAATAAGGCCCTTGTGGGTATATAAGGAGGTAAAGACTCCTCCAGGGAGGAGAATGATCCCATTCCCTACAGAAACATAACCAAGGAGACTGACTAAGCCAACCAACACCAGTCTGACCAGACAGGCCCATCCACTTCTTGGGACAGGTGGACAGAAGAGAAAGGAGACAGTGTTTGGGGTAGTGTGTGGGGAGCCACGAAGCAAGGGAGGATGCCTTGACTCTCAAAGGTCCTAACATAACAAAAAACACTCTTTGTGAAAGGGTTCTGATCCCTAGCTATTCAGAAAGGATGCATTCCCAGGCACCAGTTAGGAAAGCTGGGGCTGGGGAGGCCTCTGGTGAAGTGAGGAGCAGTTATGAACGTCGACCACGAGATCGTGGGCTCCGTGGGCTCCACCTTCTCAGTGCTCTCTCCCGATTGGCCTCTCCCTATGGAGCCCTGCCCCCCAGTTTTCTGAGAGACCCTACCTTGAACCTTCAGTATGCCTGCTCCCAGACCCAGCTGGCACAGGTGAGAGCTGTTGGGACAGGGGGAAGGGTACGGATCCTATGACTCTGGGTGTGCATGGCACAGGTGAGTTTGGGAGGAGGGCTACAGGTCAAGAATGTAGAAATCATGTATTGTGATGGAGGGAGGGCCAGAACCCTGGGAGTGAGATGAAGTTGGGGGAGAGGGAGGAGGCCTGAGTACCCCACCCCCACCCAGCACCCAGTGTAGTTCCACAAAAACAATTATCTGGATGATCTTTATGGGGCTTAGTCTGGGTGGGAGCAGATGGAGTGGGGGGGACTCCCAGATGGAATCTAGGATTTGGGGCTTGGTGGAGGATCGTGGGTGTTCCCTCACCCTTTAAAAGTCCTACTCCAGATGCCAAGAGCAACAGTGGGAGCTGGAATCACACATCTGTGGTGGGTCTGGGGGCAGAAGAGGGAACACAATACAGAGAGCAAGGGGTCTAATAGGGTATCACCTAGGGATCCAGTCTGATGGCTGAGTTGGAGGGGAAAGAGGAAAAAGAAGCAGATTCAAGTCCTCTCAGTGAGGTAAGGGTCTGGTCAGGAGGGTCTGGGGGATTCGTAACCTAGGAGTCGAAGACACCAGAGCAGCAATCTAATTCTCCCACCCCACCTGGGTGCTCCCTTGTGATCTCCCAAGTCCTGTCAGGTCTCAGATCTCCCGATTGTACCAACACTCTAATTAGCCAGTATCTCATTAACAAGGCCAGTGTCTCCAAAGGCTTAGAGCCAAAAAGGAGGCCAATGACCCAGTTTCCAGTTAGAGGGGGAGGGAAGAGGATACAAAGAGATACCTGGATGCAAGGCCCTAGTTAAGGTGAAAGGGCCACAGAGTCATGGGGGGAGGGAGGTGCAGAAGCAATCCAGGAGCTAGGGGAGGGAGTAGAGTTTGACTTTCACAAGGGAGTAACTTGTTCCCAAATACCTCCTTCAGCCTCTGATCTAGGCCACTGAAGTTAGCACTAAACAGATGCCTCTCCCCAGAGCCAGCTGCAGCCACATGGCTGTAGCCAGAACTATCCTGATTTGGGGGTCCCTAGGGGCAGAGGTAGGAGTGGGGACAGTGCAGGATGGCAGGCCATTTATATCACACACACCAGATTCCCATGCCAGAGAGCAGGCAGTGCGGCTTCAGAGCATGGTAAGACGGGCAGGGAGGCAGAGGGTCACCTACCATCACTAGGGTAGCAGAGGAAAAAAAGCATTTTCTTTCTCGTTTATGGAGGTGAAGGCAAAAAGGTTATCCCTGCCCTCCCTCACAGACCTGGAAGAGAATTAGAAACAGACTTGGGAAAGGAATGGAGAGCAAGGGCCCAGAACGTGGAATAGAGAAAGGGGCTGGGGGCCAAGGCAAGGAGGTGGCCTGAGACCCTCATCATTTCGGATGGAGGGCAGCAGGGAAAGTAAGAAAAGCTGGGGAGGGGAGAGAAAGAGAAGCAACAGAGACTCTTCTGGTCTAATGTGGGGGGGAGGGGTATAAGAAGTCTCAGCTCCATTTCCCCATTTGAGCCCAGTAATGTCAGAAGTCAAGAGGTTTGGCAGGTGATGGAATAAAAATAGCCTGGAAGAATCAGGGAGACCTAGGGTCACATCCTGACTCACACTACTGGGACTTTGGATATCATGGATCCTCTCTGTGCCTGAGTTTCCTCACCTGAAAACTGAGGGGGTTGAGCCCAGTGACCACTAAGATCCCTAGTGGAGAGAAGGCCCTCAGGATTGGAGGATGCCGGTGCCAGGGCTAACCCCAGTCCTCATTGCCTCAGGCAGGGACTCCAGAGGAGGATGGATTCTTCAACCTGCTAACCCACGTCCAGGGTGCTCGGATGGAGGAGCAGCGCTGCCCCCTGCAGACTGAACCAGGCCAGGGGCCTCCCAACAGTGAGTATCCAGAAGGGTGGATGTCTGTATCACATGAACTTGGATGAGGGCAAATGTATCTGTGTTCATTCCTAGGAGTGTGCATTTGTGTAACTGTGGGTCCAGGGGGCCCTCTTCTAATTAGAATAAGGTTCTTGTGTGTCTTCCCAAGGCTCCAGGTTTGTTTCCTGCAGGACTGGGGTGCTCTAAGCACCTCAGTAGGCTTTTGGTCTTCATCGGCCTTCCCAGACTCCCTGACAGCTGGAGCTCTCACAGCTGGTCCGCTCTTGCAGAGCGCTCAAACATGACTCCAAAGTCTCTATACTGCCCCATTTTGTCCTCTTCCCCCAGAGAGCAGCCGCAGCCCTAGCCCTAGCCCCATTGCTCCTCCAGAGATGGATAACCTGATGGACATGGTGGCCCACACCCAGGGACATCGTATGGATGACCAGCGTGTCAGCATCAACTACCTGCCTGGCTTCCAGTCCGTGGCCCCTAAGGTACAGGGCCACCCCATGAGGGAGACTGGGAGGGGAAAGCTGGTTAGCAGATTGCCCGGGTTCTAAACATACTCAGCAGTTCAGCCCCTGAACTCTGGGAAGAAAGAATGGGAAAGGTCTTGGTTTGGTTTGGGGAGAAGGCTCCACTTCCTCTCCTCCACCTCTTGTTCATCCCTGGTCTCCCCACTCTTAACCCTGGGCATCCCAGTCCCACAGAAGGGGAAGTGAGACTCTCTGGGAACAGAAACCAGCCATCCTGGCCATTTCCCTTGACCCCCATTCATTAGCCTCCACTTCGGTCCCCACACCCTGAGGCCATCAATTAACTTCCTTCACGCCAAGATAACCTTGATGGCTCTTCTGGGGGCTCTGAGGTTCAGAAGACCCAGAGGGGTAAGGAAGAGGCTTCACTGCCTTTCTCAATCATGCACCCTTTACTGAGGCTAGACCTGAAGGGAAGTGGCCCTGGGAGGCAGAAGAATGGCAGAGCAGAGAATATGTAACTGTGGGCAAGCCCTCCCCTCTCTGCAGGAGTCAAGAAGGGGGCTAGACTCTTTATGGCCCCTGCCAGATCAGCCATGTCTCTGCTTCTCAGAAGGGCACCTCTTACACTGTGCCTTCTCCTTGTCCCTACAGGATGGGGTGGAGCAAGGAGCTGGCAATCGCAGCCACCACCCCCTATTGGTTCCTCAAGACCCCTCTGCTCTCAGCTTCCGAAGGAACAGCAGCCCCCATCCCCAAACCACTGGCCCCTGAAGGCTAGGGCCTGACTTGGCTTCCACATCCCATCAGTCCCACATCATCAAATAAAAGGCTTTCACATAAACTGAGCAGGAGTCATACTGAGTTGTTATTGTCATTAGATTCAAGAATTGGGATGGAAGATAAAAGGCTTTCTCTCAACTCTCTTTGGAGATCTCGAGGCCTTAAGCTTTTCCAGGTCTATGGGGGAGACAGGGACTGAGAAGGGGATATGTGGCCTCCAGAGTTCCTCATCAGAGAGGAGGGAGGGAAGGAGGCCCGCTACAAGAGTCCCACCTCCCAACCCTATACCCCTGCTGTGCAGAGTCAGGCTTTTGGGAGAGAGACAGATAAATCCCAGGTCACTGCTGCGCAGTCCGGAGTAGCCTCTCCTCACGCTGCTTCCGCATTCGCTCCTTGAAGTCTTCCAGCTCTCGACGCTAACATGGGTTGGGCAATTTCAGAAGAGAATGCATAGTTATAGCCCAGGCCCTGGACCATAATCCCTAGAACCCAGCCCCACTCCACTGTGGAATATTTTTGGGGGGGAAAAGGGGAAGGGAAGAGTGAGGCAGACATGAGAGAAGACTAGAACCCCCAGCCAATCCCCTCCAACCTCCGTGGGCCTCAACCAGGCTAGGTGCTCCTTCCTAGGCTATGGCCTCTTCCATTTAGAACCTGTCTCTCACCTATTCCTTCCTGAGGGTATTCCAGCTGTTTCTGAGCCCACAGTAGGAGGCTGAGCCCAGGAGTTCTTACCTAAAACTAGGCTTTCACCAACCCTGAGTGAGGGCAGAGACAGACCTAGACAGACTGCCATCTCAACCTAACCATTCCTCCCTCCACGTATGATGGGGGAGAGTCAAGGCTTCACCTGGTCTTCTCGCTCCGGAGGGAAGATCTCCCGCTGCAGAAAGAGAAGAAATTGCTGGAGAAGTGGGAGAGGACCAGGACCAAACATAGCATACCCCACCCCTACCCTGGCAGGGCCAGGAGAGAAAGGAAAAACAGTGTCCTTCTAGGCAAAGGGCCCTCTCAGGATCCCCGACCCTCCCAAGGGGAGCTCTGGGTCACACAGGATATCTTGCCTCCTCACTGCTTCTTAGATAAACATGGTGGAGGGTGTGATTGGCACTGAATATCACAGCTGGAAGGGACCTCAGCCCTCTCATTGTAGAAATGGCCAGAGTGGGAAGGCTATACAGTAAAAACAGCAGAGCTAGCAAGAAAAGTCAAGCTCCTGACTCCCAGTCCAAGGGGACCTCAATGCCCCACTAAGTACAACCACCATGTGGGGAGACACAGCAAGCCTGGCGTTTGACGTCACAGAACGTGGAGAGTGGGGTATGTTCTCCCACAGTGAGACCCCCCTGGTATACCTTGCGCTGGACAACGTATTCCTCAAAATATTCAGCCTGGTTGGAGACCCAGAACATGGCCACTGGGAAGGTAAGGTACAGCATCATCTAAAAAGAGACAGAGAATGGAGGGCACGTCTCCTCACTGCTTCAAAGTCACCTACACAAGTCTGTCATTTGAACAAGAATGAAATTTTAAAATAAAAATAATGATAGTGATAACAGTAATTAGCCACAGAGGGGGAGCCTGAGGAGCCCTGGACTTGCCCCCATAGAACACCAACTAGGAACCACACAGCCAGCTTAGACGTCACTTCTCAGGGTTAATGAACAACTGCACAGAAAACAATTCTCATTTTGGAGAATTTCAGATTGAAACATGGACTTTCCTATTTTGGAAATTAAAATCTTAAGTTACCATTTTTCACTTTAGAAATCCGCTTGTACAACTGAAATTTATCTTTAGCCTTTTAAAGCCATGTTGCACTATGCTTGTGAAGTTTCTTGTTCTTGTTGATTTTTAAAAATACATCTTCAGGCACAAATATATTTTGAGAAATAAAAAGCACTTTGGAATACACCTATGCTGAGTTCCTCCAAGTCTCTACCATCTCTCTCTGTAGCCTTTCCTGAATCTGACAGAGCTCTTTCCCTCTCTAATTATCTGTGTATAGGCTGTATTCACACACACACACACGCAAGAACGCACGCACACACCAGAAAGTAAACTTTCCTGAAGGGAGGGACATTGTTTTTGCCTTTCCACTCCCAGGAAATTAAAATAGTGCGGGGAAAAAGCAAAAATAAAAATGTTGGGTTTTTCCCAAATTCACCAAACCCCCAGAACTCTATCCAGGACCCTCAGGTTACAAAGCCTTGGCTGCTCCAGAGATTACAGGGACCCAGCATGAGAGAGGCCATCTGGTCCAACCTTCTTTATTTTATAGATGGAAAAACTGAGGCCCAGAGGGGCCGGGACAGCTCTACATCCTCTGGGTTCTCCTGCCTCTTTGACAACTTTCTTCTCTTTCTTCACTTTATAAAACCTCTTCATGTGGTTTCACCCAAGGATCTGTCCTGGGCTTTCTTTTTTCCTTTAGCAATCTCATTCACTTCCAAGACTTCAACTACTTCCACTACGCAGATAACCCGGAAATCTGCAACTCTAGCTCTGACCTTCCCTCTGAGCTCCAGACTCACCTTTCCACCTTAAGGACCTTTCCCCCTGCGTGTCCAGCCGGCACACCAAACTCAACATGTCCAAAATTTGGCTTACTATCTTCCCTCCCCGCCTTTTTTTTTTTGGACTTCGCTATTTCTCAAGGGCACTAGCCACTCCTGGCTATTTGCTGAGTTTCTCAAGTCCATAACCTGGCGGCTCTCTCTGACCCTCCCTCTTACTTACCTCAAATATACAATCAGATCCCAAGTCCTGTTGATTCCATCTATGCCAGAAAATTGGAATCTTCCCCCTCCCTTTCTGGCCCCTGCCCAGGCCCACCTAAACAACTACAATAACCAAACAGCTCTTATCACTCTTATTCTCCCCAGAAAGACCTCTGTACCACTGCCAGAACAATCTTCCTTAATAAGCTCATACTTCTACAGTATTTTAAAATCTACCAAGAGCAGCAAGGTGGTGCAGTGGATAGAGCACCAGGCCTGGAGTCAGGAAGCTCAGAGTTCAAATCCAGTCTCAGACACTTACTAGTTTGTGTGACCCTGAGCAAGTCACTTAACCCTGTTTGCCTCAGTTTCCTCATCTGTAAAATGAGCAGGAGAAGGAAAGGGCAAACACTCTAACATCTCTGCCAAGAAAACCCCAAGTGGGGTCACAAAGAGTTGGACACTGCAACAACCGAACAACAACAAATCAAGTCGTCATTCACAATAACCCTATGAAGTAAATGGTGCAAATTAACTGAATTTTACAAAGGAGGAAATTAAGGTTATGTGACTTCCTACCAGCTGGGTCATCGTAGCCAAGTCACAAAGCCTGTCAGCACCTCAATTTCCTCAAAACAAATACAATAATAATCAAACCCCTCACCTCACAGGGCAGGTGTCCCAACAGCAGTTTGCAAACACTAACGTGAAATTTGTCAATTGTTTTTGCCCAAGGTCAGAAAGATGGTAAGTGACAAAGTTAGGATCTGGGCTTTGGTACTTTTTAACTGTGAGTTTTCCTTTTCCACCTAATCAAGAAGCCTTGATGGTATTTACACCTGCTACGTGCTAGCACCGTGCTCAGTACTGGGAATAAAAAGGAAGTGAAAAATCGCCTGCCCTCGTGAAACTTACATTCTAAAGTCATGTAAGGTGTACAAAGAGATATATACAAGAAACATAGAGGATGGATACAAAGTAACCTCAATCCAAAATAAATTTCTTTGTGGGTTACATTTAACTATTCACCTCTCTCATCCAGTTACCAGTTCCTATTGACAGTTACATTGAGGCAGCTAGCTGATGCAGAGAAAGCAGTGCCAGACCGGCATTCAGGAAGACTTGAGTTCAAATCCAGCCTCAAACACTTCCTGGCAGTGTGATCCTGAGCAAGTCATGTAATCTCTTTTAGCCTCAGTTTCCTCAACTGTAACATGGGTATAATAGCAGCACCTACTTGTCAGGACTGTTGTGAGGACACAATGAGATAATAATTGAAAAGTGCCTTGCACATAGTAGGTCCTATATTACTGTCAGTTACTGTTGTTCTTATTATCCCTTTCTCTCTGCTCACATTTCCACCACCCTAGGAAGTCCTTCATTACTTTCTATTGAACTATTGCAACAGCCTCCTAATTGGCCTCCTTGCCTCCAATCTCCTCTCCTACAGTCCATACAGCTTCATATTCATAAAGCATAGGACACTGACCCAGAGAAGTCATTTGCCCTTCAAGGCCATACAGTTAGTAACTGAGGCTAGATTTGAATCCATGTCTGCCTATCTCTTAATCCATTATTCTACATTGTTTCAGAATCAGCAGGGAACCACTGAACCTCCCCAAGCTGGGGAAGCGTGAGTGGCTCCCTATTGCTTCTGGGATAAAATGCCAACTCTTCTGTTTGGCATTTAAAGCCCCCTCCAATCTGGCTCTCACTTCTCCCTTCAAATTTCCATATTATAACATTTTACATTATTCCCCTCACCCATTTTACCCTCCTGCCACACTGGCCAACTTGATGCTCCCCACGAATGAAATTCTGTCTCCTCTTTCCACATCTCCCATACCTAGCAGGCTCCGTGTCATCTCCTCTGTACCCTGGCACCCCCATCTTCCTTCAGTGGGGCTCAAGCACCACCACCTCCAGGAGAACTTTCCTGCTTCCTCCAATTGTTAATGCTGCCCATTGTTATTTTGTATATATTCTGTATTTCCTTATCTATCCTTCTCCCACACCCACCCCCTGCTGTAAAATCCTTGAAGGCAGGCACTGAATTGTTTTTGTCTTTGTATCCTAGCACCTGGTGGCATGTACTCAGTAAGTACTCAGTAAATGCTTCTAGAATTGAATTGAATTCCTGATTTCCTTCTTTCCTGGCCTCTAAGCTATCCTTCACAACACTGTTGGAATAATCTTCCTTCCACACAGATCTGCTCGTGTCATTTGACTCAAAGATTTTCAGTGACTCCTTACAGGCTACCAAGTAAAGTTCAAACTACTTTGCTTGACAAGAAAGACCCTCTCCTATCTTGGGTCATTCTGCCTTTACAAACTTCTCTCATTTACTCCCTTCCAGGCAAACTGGACAATTCAAAATCAAGAATCCTGGAACTAGCAGGGACCTCAGAACAAATTCAGTTCAGCTCACACCTTAACAAGATTCCCCTCTATAACACCCCCCAACAAGTTCAAAGCTTCATCAAAGAAGAGAAGAAAACCTGTCAATTATGAGCCACTCAGCTTGACTTCAGTTCTTGGGGAAATTCTAAAATACCACAGTGGATGGCTAGGAACCATCCAGACAAGGAAGCAGTGACTGAAAAGAGCCAGTTCAGCTTCAAGGACAGGTCATGCCAGGCGAATTTTCTTTTCTTTTCTGAAAGTGATTAATAGCTTAAATTGTAGATAGAGTTTACTTGGATCTTCACAAAGCATTTGGTAAAGTATCTTATTCCATTCTTGAGGAAAACATGGACTAGACTACGATACAATTTGTTGTTGATCAGTCACGGCCAACTCCTCATGGCCCCATTTGGAATTTTCTTGGCAAAGATACCGGAGTGGTTTGCCATTTCCTTCTCCAGCTCATTTAACAGATGAAGAAACTGAGGCAAACTGGGGTGAAGTCACTTGTCCAGGGTCACACAGCTACTGGATGTTTGAGGCCAGATTTGAACTCAGTTCAAGGAGTCTTCCTCACTGTAGGCCCAGCACTTTATCCACTGTGCCATCTAGCTGCCCTATAATACAATTAGGTAGATTTAAAACTAGATGAAAGATCAGACTCAAAAGACGAGTCATTAGGAGTTCAATGTCAATAAACAGAAGGTCTCCAGTGAAGTGGCCTGAGTGGCCCAAGGTGGGTTATTTAGCATTTTTAACCAAATACTTAGACAAAGGAATAGATAGCATGCTCATCAAGTCTGTAGATAACACAGAACTGGGAACTAGATAAGAACAGTTAACATACTATATGGCAAGATCAGGATCCAAAAAAGATCTTGACATGCAGGAACAATGAGTTAAGGCTAATAAAATGAAATTCAATATGGACAAATGTAAAGTCTTAGACTTGAGTTAAAAAAAAATTAACTTCACAATGGAAGTTTGAGAAAAAAACTGGATGTTTTTAGAGAACTCAATAAATCAGCAGTGAGATGTGGCCATCCAAAAAAAACTAATTCCATTTTGGGAAGATGTTAAGAGAGTTAAAAAAGATAAGGCAAGAGACAGTGTGGAACAGTGGCCAGACAGTGTTGGAGCAAGCAAGAGCTGGGTCAAGTTCAGGCTTTAAAAAATGCTGGCTTCCAAAAGACTCCGATGGAAAATGCCATCCACATCCACAGAAAGAAAGAGGGAGTCTGAATGCAGATCTTTTTTTGTTTAGTTTACGTTCGTTTTTTTCTTTCTCATGGTTCCTCTATTTCAGTCTAATTCAGAAGAAGAGATACAAGGACACTCTCAAGGTCTCTCTTGAAAACTTTGGATTTGACCGTGCAACATAGGAGACACTGGAACAGGACCACTCAGCATGGCATGCCCACATCAGAAAGGGTGCTGTGCTGTATGTATGAGCAAAGCAGAATTGAGACAGCACTAAGTAAACGTAAGATGCATAAATTTGGAGTATCCACCCCAAATATTCACATGGACTATTTGTGCCCAACCTGCAGTACAGCACTCTAAGCTCGTGTTGGTCTGATCAGCCACAGTCAGACACACTGAAATTTCACTTTATCATATCATTTTGGCCCTCTTCAAGAACGCAGGACAACAACCAACCAACCAATATTTTTATACAACATGACTAATGTGAAAATATGTTTAATAAGAATGTATATGTAAAGTCTATATGGGATTGCATGCCAGCTTGGGGAGGAGAAGAGAAAATTTAAAAATAAATCAATTTATAAAACACACACGGGCACACACACGATGGCTGAATGACTCTGGGCAAATCACTTAATCTGTCTATGCAAGGCCACTCTCTGTGATTACAGGTTAAAGAGAAGATGCTGACCAGTACTGTTAGGAGTTCCTCCTGGGAGCTTCCTATACCTATGAAATCACAGCTCTAGTACAATCTCTATCCCATAGTTTCCAAAATAAGGACGTGACAGGACCACTGTCTCCTAGTGCAGTCCTTAGAGTGGACTTAGGGTACAAATCCCACCTCAAACACTTACTATGCCCTGGACCAGTCGCTTAACCTAAGCCTCGGTGTCCTCATCTGTAAAAAGGGTAATAACTACCTGCATCCCAGGGTTGTTGTGACGATTAAATGAGATGCTATTTGTAAAGCACTCAGCACATATCAGGCGCTTAATAGATGCTTGCTCCCTTCCTTGCAAGGACAAAAAGAGATATTTGTAATGTACTTTGCAAAACGTTAAAGCACTACGTAAATACATCATCATCACCATCATCATCATCATCATCATCATCCTCATCCTCATCATCATCATCATCATCACCATCATCATCATCATCCTCATCCTCCTCCTCCTCATCATCATCATCCTCATCCTCATCACCATCATCATCATCATCATCACCATCATCATCATCATCTTCATCATCCTCGTCATCGATCAGATCTCATCTAGAGTCGTCTGCCTGGTTCTAGGCACCATAGCTTAAGATCACGGAGTGACAGAGGAGGGTGACCTCAAGGTGAAGCTTCCTGAGTTCCTATCACTTGAAGACTGGGTGAAGGAAGTGGGAGTGTTTAGCCAGAAGAAGAGAAAGCTGGGGAAGGGCAGGAGTAGACTTGGGAGAGGAGAGGGCTGCTGGGTTCAAGTATTTGAAGGGTTGTCACGTGCAAAGCCCTATAAAGAGCCTCGGAAGGGTCGTGAAATGACGTCTTTAGGCTGCACTTGAGGTAACGCTGCCTAACCAGGAGATGAGGGGGCAGTCAGGTAATGTGGGTGTGGAGGGAATGTCAACAGCGGATTCTTGTTCAGCCCCTAGGTTCCATCCCCAAAGACCCCTATCTGCCCTCCACCCGGGCCCCGAGAAGCACTGTCCCACACGCTCCCGTGCCCCAGCACTGACCCGAAAAACCTCCAGCTTCACCCCCATCTTGTTAGGTCCGACGGCTGCTTCCGCCAGTCTCTGAAGCCACATCCGCCCAAAACTAGACGCCGCAGCAAGACGTACGTTCATTGGCTAGAGCTCGAGCTTGGACGCTGGAGTCCATTGGCTGGAGCGGCTCAAAGCGGAAGTGAAGCGTGAAGAGGGTGTCCCGCCTCTTCCCCTAGTCTTAAACAGGCGGAAGTTGTTCTGAGGGAGAGCACGGAAGTGAGCTGCATCCGGCCAATGAGAAACAGTACCAGGACGGATGGAGGCGGGACCACAGCGTAAGGGCTGGTGAGTGCAGCGGAAGAAGACGCAGGGATGCCCGAGATCGGGGACGCAGATGCAGCCGAGGCAAAGCTGAAGGCTCGGCCCGAGAGGCCCGACCTCTTCTTCGTGAGTACGAGCGGGAGGAGCGCACAGACGCAGTGGGCTCCACGGGACAGCGGGCGGACTCCGAAACCTGCGATAGGGAGACGCCGGCCCGATGGAGGCAAGGAGTGCGCAGACGCGACTCCGAGCTCCTGGAAGACTGCGCAGGCGCAAGAGAGAGCCCCCGCTAACCTGGGAGTGGGCGAAGTGGAGGCTGCGCTGGTTGGGATCAGCCAGGCTCCTCCTCTCCTTGTGCTATTCGTCAGAGACTAAGTGGGCGGGGCGGCCGAGGGCGTGGTGCAGACCCAGAGTGAGCCGTAGGGAGCCATTGCAGGTTCTTGAGCGGAGCAGAGAAAAGAATCATGCCCTCAAAGACCCTCTCCGTGATACTCTTTATTTCTTACCAGATGCTGAGATTTGCTCCGAATCTTGCATCTGCGACTTCCCAGTAGAGCTCAGACTCCTTTGCTTGGCATGCCAGGCTTGCCACAATCTAGCCCCTTTCCAAACGTATTATTCTCCTCTTGAAGAATGAGGCTGCCGATAGGAGTAGGAGCCATGCTCTTCTGCCTGTGTGCCCCAGGTTCCTGGGATGCTGTGTCCCTTTCTTCACCTCTGAATTTCTGGCTTCCTTTTAAAGCCGGGTGCTTGCGCCCCCTCCTCCAGGCAGCCTTCCTGAATCTCCTCTCCCTGAGCCAATGACACCCCGTCAGACCTCATCCAGCCTTGTACCCCTTCTGCTGCACCTACTCACTAACATTATCTATTGTAGTTTTCTAGCTTAATGCCTTTCTTTTAAACTGTAAGCTGCACAAGGACTGGGGCAAAGTTATATCCTGCTTACTATGTGAAAAACTTGTAAAGAAAGAGGTTTTTCCCCCTGCTTGGATGCAGGAGGTAGAATTAAGAGCAGTGGATGGAAATTTAAAAGAAGTGGATCTAGGTTTGATGTTAGAAAAAAGCATACTTAGAGTTAGAGGTGTCTCATCATTGAACATCTTCAAGCTGAGGCAGCAGGATCACTTTTGGGGATAGAGCTCTGAGAGTGAAGTCAGAAAGACCTGAGTTCAAATCCAACCTCAGACACTTCTAATTGTGTGACTTTGGGCAAGTTACTTAAATGCTATTTGCCTCACTTTCTTCATCTGTAAAATGGGGGTGATAATGGCACCTACTTCCTAATTGTTGTGGGGATCAAAAGGGATGATAATTATAAAGTTCTTGGCACATAGTAAGTGCTTTGTGAATGTTACCTATTATTGTGATCATTAAGCACAGTACTTGGCTCAGAGTAAGTGCTGTATGAATGTTACCTATTATTGTCATCCTTATTATCTAGAGCACTTAGCACAGTGCCTGGCCCATAGGAAGTGCTCTATAAATGTTAGCTATTATCATAAGTGTGTGGACTGGATGTTCTTTGAAGTCCCTCCAGCTCTTAAGATTCTGTGAGTACTTGAACCTGGTGTCAGAGCCCTATGAAGTCCTCTGCTGTAGTAGGTATTTAATAAAGATGGGGTGAATTGGATTACATCAGAGCTGGCACTGGCATGCAAGCCCTTGACAAGTCTGATGGAATGGTGGGAGGTGGAGAGATGGGAGCCAAGGAGAAGGCTATTGCTATGATGAGTGAGGATAGAGAGAAAAGAGAGGATGTTGGGAGTGTTTCTAAGGGACACTGAGCCATATGCAGAGACTAGGTAATATGGGGGAATAAGCTGTTGCAGGATTTAGAATTGAAAGATTGCTTTATCATACAGATCCTAGAACAAGGCATGCGTATAGAAGTATCTGTCCAGTGAAAGACACAAACTGTCTCAGACTTGGAAGGGACTTCAGTGACTTTCTAATCCAACCTGTACTGGAACAAGAATTCCTTCTCCATTAAGCTTAATCACCTAGCCATTGGATAAGGGCTTCAGATAAGGAGAAACCCAGTACCTCCAGTGGTAGCTCATTCTGCTTTGAGATAGTCCCACTTATTGGAAGGTTTTTCCCGTCATCAAACCTAAATATGCCACTTTTTCCAATGACCTGCAAGCTGGGTACTTGCTTAGAGAGGAAACAAGAATTTAGTGAGTAAACCAAGTGGGTGCTTGAAGTGGGGCTTTCAAACAGGAAGACACACATCATCTGATCCCCTGAGGCCCAGAAACTTGAACTGGTTTGCCTAGGGTCACATAAGAAATATAAAAGCTGGGATTTTACCTGGAGTCTCCTGACTCATTCCACTGTGGCACAGTTGTCTCAGTGAGAGAGAGACCAGCCTTCTGGGGGTGGGAATCAGGGTGAGGAGGTGGAGATTTAGGGGATTCAGAGTGCTAGGTTTGGGAAGGAGAAGGCCTGGCTTATTTGAGGAACTCTGATCTGACCTCTTGTCTCCCTAGGAAGAAGAGGATTTGCAGTATGAGGAGGAAATCCTTCGCAACCCTTTCTCTGTCAAGTGTTGGTTTCGGTACATTGAGTTCAAACAGAGTGCATCACAGGCTGTGCTCAATCTGCTGTATGAGCGAGCCCTCAAGGAGCTGCCTGGGAGGTGAGGGTCCCTCCCACTTTCCAACCTCCCCTCCCTCTCCTTTCCCCATGGGGCAACACAGTACAGGAAAGTGGAGCATGAGCAAAGAAAAGGAAAAGGCTGGGACAGTGTACACAAGCATATTTCCTCTCCTGTCACCCAGTTACAAGCTATGGTACCACTACCTGAAAGCCCGCCGGGCCCAGGTGAAGCGCCGCTGCGTGACTGACCCTGCCTATGAGGATGTCAACAACTGCCACGAGCGGGCCTTGGTCTTCATGCACAAGGTAAGCCTTTGGTGACGAGGGCCAGGGGGCAAAAGGAATCTCAGGCCAGGGCTGGAGATGTGGGAGCATGAGGGGACCTCTGCCTTCTCCTTGCTACAGATGCCACGGCTGTGGTTGGATTACTGCCAGTTCTTGATGGAGCAGGGCCGCATTACTCGGACCCGGCGTACCTTTGACCGTGCCCTGAGGGCTCTGCCCATCACTCAGCACTCTCGCATCTGGCCCCTCTATCTTCGCTTTGTACGTTCCCACCCTTTGCCTGAGACTGCAGTGCGTGTGTACCGCCGCTTCCTCAAGGTGAGCTGTGCAGAGGGTCCAAGGGAGTGGGCAGCAGATCATGCAACTGTAAGATTTCCTGCCCCTTGCCACCCAACCCCCAAACCAGGTTCCATGGGATGAAATGGGCACTGGAAAGGGAAAGGGCAAGGGCATTTTGAGGCTGGGGGGTGGGGAGCACTGACCACTGTCTTTGTTGGGGGTTTCCCAGCTGAGCCCCGAGAGTGCAGAGGAGTACATTGAGTACCTGCGCTCCATCGACAGGCTGGATGAGGCAGCTCAGCGCCTGGCAACCGTGGTCAATGATGAAAGATTTGTCTCCAAGGAAGGAAAGTCCAACTACCAGGTCAGACTCTGGTCCTCCCCAGCCTCAGCCCCCCTTCAGACCTCCTAGGACACCCTGATGACCCAAACCTCACCCTCCCCACACATCTTACACGGCCACACTGTCACATGTGATCGTGGGATTGCCAGGATCCAGAGCCAGTCATCTGGTTCAACACCTCACTTTGCAGATGGGGAAACTGAGGCCCAGAGAAGAGAAGAGGCTGTCTGTGATCACCTAGGTAATAAGTAGCAGAGCCAGGCTTCGAATCCAGGTTCTCCTGTGATTCCAGATCTGGTGGTCTTGTCATTACACCCTACTGCACAGTCACATACACTGACATCACCTCATGGTCACATGCACACAAACCCCTCCCAAGTTCCAAGCAGGGGCCAGTGGAGCTGCAGGAGCCATGAAGCTGAGCCCCTCCCCATCTTTTTCTCCAGCTGTGGCATGAACTGTGTGACCTGATCTCCCAAAATCCTGACAAAGTGCAGTCCTTAAATGTGGGCGCCATCATCCGAGGGGGCCTCACCCGCTTCACTGACCAACTCGGCAAGCTCTGGTGCTCACTGGCTGACTACTACATCCGGAGTGGACATTTTGAAAAGGTACCAGGATTGGGCTTGGGCTGGGACCCATAAGGGGGCGTACACATGCCTTACCAGACCAAGAGCTCACGGGCTTTGCCAGAACCACCCTCCTGAAGCAGAAGTCTGACCGCGTCACTTCTCCTGAGGAACCTTTGATAATAAGAATAATAGCTACCATTAGTTAAGCGCTTACTGTGTGCCAGGCACTATACTAAGCACTCAATATTATCTCATTGATTTTCACATCAACCCTGGCAGGTAGGTGCTATTATCCCCATTTTACAGACAAGGAAACATAGGTAAATAGCTTAAATGATTTGACTAGGGTTACTCAACTAGGAAGTATCTGAGGCGGAATTTGACCTGAGGTCTTCCTGAGGCCAGGCCTAGAGGTCTGTGCACTGTAGCGCCCCTAGCATTCATGGCTCCCTGTTATCCCCAAGATAAACTACGAACTCCAACTTGGCATTTAAAGCCTTCATAGCCCACTCTAGGCCTACCCTCTCTGGCATATCTCATTCCCAGTTCTTTGTTCAGCCAGACTGGCCAATGTGCTATTGCCCACCCTTGACATCCCATTTTCTGTTTCTTGCCTTACCCAGAACTCTCTGTACCCCCCTGCCTGGTGCTCCCCCTTCCTACCTGTTTACTCTCAGGGCTCCTGGACCACCTTTCAGTGGAAGGCCTTCCTGGCCCCATCCTACACCTGCACTGGTCATGTAGGCTCTTGTCTGCTTCTATGCTGCATTTCCCTCCTCCAGTAAAATGCTAGCTAGCTCTTTGAGGGCAGGAATTGGTTTCCATTTTGCCTTTAAGTCTTTTATGCCTTGTGCACAGTAGGTAGTTAATAAATGCTGATTGGATTGAATTGCATTTTGACATTTAATTTTTCCAATTATTACTTTTATTTAACTTTCAAGTTTTATGTAGCATGTCCTTTACAAAAGCCCTGGAAGGTGTAGAGGGCAAACATCATCCCTACTGTGCAGATGTACAAGATGACTTCCGCAGGGTCACAAATGTGTCAGTGTTAGAACCAAGGCTCTTTACTGCCCACACCCTGACCCAAAACTGGGCACTGCCCAAGATGGGCAGAGGATGCCCAGGGCCAGGTGGGGGGCAGTGCTCCTAATGGTTCTCTGCATCTCAGGCCCGCGATGTGTACGAGGAGGCGATCCAGACGGTAATGACCGTACGAGACTTCACCCAGGTCTTTGACAGCTATGCCCAGTTTGAGGAGAGCATGATTGCGGCCAAGATGGAGACAACTTCAGAGCTAGGGAGAGAGGAAGAAGGTGAGGCAGGCGCGGGTAACCACACCTCAGAGGGGCCAGGCCGTGTGGTCTGGAGTGGAGGTACCTCAGAAGGTCTTTTCATTTTCCCATGTGTCCATAACTGTTGCTGCTTCTGCCTCAGATGACGTGGACCTGGAGCTCCGTTTGGCACGCTTTGAGCAGCTCATCAGCCGCCGGCCCCTCCTCCTCAATAGTGTTCTGCTACGCCAGAACCCCCACCACGTGCATGAGTGGCACAAGCGAGTGGCTTTGCATCAAGGTCGACCCAGAGAGGTGTGAGACAAACCCTTCCACCTGCCCACCCCACCCCCAAGCCTTCCCAACCCAGAGCCTCTCCCTTTCCTCTCCCCTTCCTGTCCCCCACAAAAACACAGCCCTTCCCCCTAAAGGGTCATTCCAAAC
Source organism: Notamacropus eugenii (assembly GCF_028372415.1). NCBI lineage: Eukaryota > Metazoa > Chordata > Mammalia > Diprotodontia > Macropodidae > Notamacropus > Notamacropus eugenii. Next base: position 51,391,804 of record NC_092875.1, on the reverse strand, counting down.
CCAGAGTCTCTCCCCTGCCAGTCCCTCCTCATCCCACACAAGCTTGCCTCCCCAGGCATGCTACAAGATCTCCCTTCTGCCTCTTCCAGGTCATCAACACATACACAGAGGCCGTGCAGACTGTGGATCCTTTCAAGGCCACAGGCAAACCCCACACTCTCTGGGTCGCCTTTGCCAAGTTCTATGAGGATAATGGACAGCTGGATGATGTGAGCCAGGAGAGGAAGGAGGGGAAAGGCTGGGGAGGCCATGGGGTGAGGCCTAGGTCCAGTCTGAAGCCTCTGGGTGACTCTTCTTGCCCACTTAGGCCCGCACCATCCTGGAGAAGGCAACCAAAGTGAACTTCAAACAGGTTGAGGATTTGGCCAGCGTGTGGTGTGAATACGGTGAGATGGAGCTGAGACATGACAACTATGACCAGGCCCTGCGGCTTTTGCGGGTGTGTGGGGGCCTTCATGAAGGCTTGGGGACAGGGAGGGCAGGATCTCTCACATTGTAGGGGCTGCCAAAGGGGTGCAAGAGGCAGATGGTGACGCCAATTTTGTATTCTTGTCCCCTGCAGAAGGCGACTGCCTTGCCTGCCCGCCGGGCCGAGTACTTTGATGGATCTGAGCCTGTGCAGAATCGGGTCTACAAGTCCTTGAAGGTGTGGTCTATGCTGGCTGACCTTGAGGAAAGTCTGGGCACCTTCCAGGTGAGTGCTCCCCTGCCCCTGGTTTCTCCCCAGCCGGGCCCCCCAGGGAGTGTCAGAAAACCTCATTTGCACCCTTCGGGGGCCCTTGTCCCCCAAAAGGTGGAACCAGGATCAACAAGAAAGGCTCAGAGCTGCAGAACAGCTGTCCCAAAGCAGCAGTTCTCCTTCAATGGTGGAACTGGAGGAGCATGTCAGGGACATGAGGGTCACAGAATGAGAGACCTTAGAACAAACGCTTCCAGCCCCAGTATTCAGAAGCTATGTAATGTTCTGTGTTGTGGTCATCTCAGTTAGCGCCTTAGCCCCCTGCCCTTCTCCACCTAGACTGCGCTCAGCAAGGGCACGGATGGTGTCATCCTGCAGCCTGGTCTCTCTCCCAGTTCAAGCACAGGGCTGTCAACCAGTGGACTCTTAGACTGTTAGATCATTGCTCAAGCACCTACTGTGTACTGGGCCCCAGGGGAGGTGAAATTAATCCTGGCCAGTCCCTGCCCTTTGGGAGATGAGGCACCCACAGGGAGTACTGTACCCCCAAATAGGAAATGCAGAGGAGGGGACCATACAGCAGGTTGGAGCTGAGTGAGGAGAAATGGTACCCCCCATCCCATGTACCCCTTAACTGCAATCTCATCCCTGTCTGCAGTCCACCAAGGCTGTGTACGAGCGGATTCTGGACCTGCGCATTGCCACCCCCCAGATTGTCATCAATTACGCCATGTTCCTGGAGGAGCATAGCTACTTTGAGGAGAGCTTCAAGGTGGGCCTGGGTCCCTCAGAAAGTTCGCAGGGTGGGTGTGGGTAGCTCCCATTTCTAGGCCAGTTTGTGAAGGGCTTTCCTCACAGGAAAGACGCCAGGGAGGAGGAGGAGGACCTGGGAGTTGGGAAGGAACCTCCTGGTCATGCCACAGTCACTTTAGTTCAAGAAGCAACTTGTTCAGTGCTGCTGATGGAACGGACACAGTTCTAGGCTCTGGAGACACCCCAATGAAGGAAGTGGAGGAAAGAATTTGGGATGTGTCACCAGCCTGGAGAGTCCCTCAGGGAACATGATAGCAATCTGCATGTGAGGGCTGTCATGTGGAAAACAGATTAGACATGTTCTCTTTGGTCCCAGAGGCAGAATGAGGAGCAGTGGGGTGAGCTACAAAGAGACAGATTTAGGTCTGACAGAAAGACAAATTCCTTAGCAATTAGAGCTGTGTAAAGTGGACTTCCTCAGAGATCTTCCTCCCCACAGGTCTTCGAGGAGAGGCAAGGTGTTCTTTAGTCAGATGTGACAGAAGGGACATCCTTATTCAGGTGTGGGTTAGACTAGATGGACTCCTGAGATTGCAGGAGAAGGAGAGAGAAGGATTACGGTGCCCATTTTACAGATGAGAAAGCTGAGGCATAGTGAACACAGAATTTGGTATCACCAGAACCCAGGTTTGAATGCAGGCCCTTAGCTAACCCTGAGTGCTTTGGTGACCCAGGGCAAGCTTTTCCTCCCTGAACCTCTTTCTTCAGTGCCTGGCAGGGTAGAGTGAGCAAAGAACAAGAAAAGCTGGAAATGACCCTTGCCCAGGGTGCTCAGTCCACTGGCTTCTGTCCTGTGTGCCATCATGTTCTGGGGGCAAGCTCCATGTCTCCCCTTCCCTTCTAGGCCTATGAGCGGGGCATCTCACTGTTTAAGTGGCCCAATGTGTCAGACATCTGGAGCACATACCTGACCAAGTTTATCGCCCGTTATGGAGGCCGCAAGCTGGAGCGGGCCCGGGACTTGTTCGAGCAAGCGCTGGATGGCTGCCCCCCCAAATATGCCAAAAGTGAGAGAGGCCTTCGGGACTGGGGGAGGGGCTCCATGTGAGGGGAGTCCAGTGTAGATTTGTGGGAAGAGGGGGATTCAGGGTGGGGGTGGCATGAGTGCTTTCTGAGCAACTCTGAACCTTGACAGTCTCATTCCCCACCCCCAGCTCTCTACCTGCTATATGCCCGGCTAGAGGAAGAGTGGGGGCTGGCTCGCCATGCCATGGCTGTGTATGAGCGTGCCACCCGTGCCGTGGAGCCTTCCCAGCAACATGAAATGTTCAACATCTACATCAAACGTGCTGCTGAGATCTACGGTGTCACCCACACCCGCAGCATCTACCAGAAAGCCATCGAGGTGCCAGATCGGGCAGGGGGGTTAGGGCATGGACCCTGGGACAGCAAAGTCTGAGAGTGGAGGAGCCGCAGAAAGAAAGCTTAGGCTGTGCTTTGTCCACTGTCCTTGGTGTCCTTCCCTGGGGCCTTTCCCTCGGGTCCCTCCATCCTCTCTCTGCTTGCTTACTTTCCCCATCTACAGAATGAGAGGCTTGCACTGCATCATCTCTCTGAACCCATCAGGTCCAAATCCTAGGATTCTATGAGGCTGCTTTTTCCCTGGGCTCGCCCTGCAGACTGATTAGTCTTGTCTGCAGGCACCGGTCCTGCCCAGTCCCCAGGCCCAGCAGCCACACATTGACCCAGGCCATCCATTCTAACCACAGGCTTTAGGGGATGTGCACACCTCCGAGACGTGGGGGTGGAATGATGAAATCAATCAAAGCAGTGGGACCCAGACTGGTCAGTGGCATGCTAACTGGGCCTTGTCTAGTCTATGCTCAAGTCAGCCCCCAGTTCAGAGTTGGGCTCAGGCTGTACAAGGCATCCTGTAGCTGGCATCCTTGGCAGGAAGAAACAAAGTTCTTTCCATGTGCCATTTGGGGAGGAGGTCCAAGGCCTGGGGGGCTCATGGGAGGACATGAGAGTGACTGAGGGATGCAGTGTTCAGTGTAATCTGCCTTGCAAGGGAAGCTTTGGGGCACAGGGTGGAGTTGGAACACATATCTCAATAGCCCCTTCAGCCTCCATCTCTTCTCTGGATTTCAGGTGCTGTCGGATGAGCATGCGCGAGAAATGTGTCTTCGTTTTGCAGACATGGAATGTAAACTGGGGGAGATTGACCGGGCCCGGGCCATCTATAGTTTCTGCTCCCAGATCTGTGATCCTCGGGTATGGGTCCCAAGGCTCAACTGAGGATGGGGACAGGACAAGAATCCTGGGGTGTAAAGAGATCTCCCTAACCATCTCCCCTTTGCTTATTCCCCCAGACGACAGGAACATTCTGGCAGACGTGGAAGGACTTTGAGATCCGCCATGGGAACGAAGACACCATTCGGGAGATGCTTCGGATCCGGCGAAGTGTCCAGGCCACGTATAATACCCAAGTCAACTTCATGGCCTCCCAGATGCTTAAGGTATACAGCAACGCCACAGGCACCGGTGAGTCCAGCCTGCAGACTATGACTGCTGATCCCCATCAGTCCGTACTGAGCTCCTTCCCGGGAACTGACTACCCTCTCTCCCCTCGGCCCTAGTGTCTGACCTCGCCCCTGGACAGAGTGGCATGGATGACATGAAGCTGCTGGAGCATCGAGCCGAGCAGCTGGCAGCAGAGGCAGAGCGGGACCAGCCCTCCCGCTCACAGGGCAAGATCCTCTTTGTCAGGTGGGCACCTGGAGTCTGGGAGGGTGAGCTGGGGCCAGCCCTCAGGAATGTCAGCCTTAGGGTGGGGCAAGGAGCTAATGGCCAGCTTCCCCTTTCCCCAGGAGCGACGCCTCCCGCACTGAGCTGGCTGAACTGGCCCAGCAGGCCAACCCTGAGGAGATTGAGATAGGGGAGGAGGAGGAGGAGGAGGAGGAAGAGCTACAGCCCAATGGTGAGTGGTGGAGGGATGGAGGCTGGCCAGCACACAGAGCCCTGCTCCTGAGAATAACCGAGTCTCACCTTCCCCCTTTCCTTCCCTAGAGGTGCCACTGGAGCAGCAGAGTGTGCCAGCCACTGTCTTCGGGAGCCTGAAAGAAGACTGATCCCAATCACCCGCAATAAATTCTTTATGTTTGTACTTCTGGCAGCTGCCCTGTTTGATGCAAACATATGGGAACACACCCAGTTCTTGCTTTCTGGGGAGGGGTCCTTATGACGCAGCCACCTGCCTAGCCAGGGCATGCTGGGAGTTACCAGCCATGTGGCAGCGCCTGCTGGTCCAGGGCCAGGCCTACCTCCTGCCAGCTGGGATTGGCGTACATAGCAAAACATTGGCCAAAGTACACGGCCCAACCCCCCACCTTGTAGAGCCGGTTTCTGGCCCTGGGGAACAGGAAGCAAGCGGACCAGTCCCCCCCACCCCCCAACATTCCCCGTGGGCCAGTGCTTGAGCACACTATGTACTTGAGCCCATCTGCTCCACAAAAAAATGGGGCCTCCTTTGTACCCTAGACCAGGAGTTTCAGCTGCCCCAGGGGTCAGCCCAAGCTGACTGCATGCCAAGCCAGGTTTCGTTCTCTGGTCTGGACTGTTGGAATGATCTCACCTGTCTGACTTGTCCCTTTGCAGTCCTTCCTCTGTAATAAGCACCCCCAGTTCTGATCATCTCTCCTAGGTTTTCCATGGCCTACAAGATCAAGTTCTAACCCAGGCTGGCATCCCAGGCCCTTTGGACTGCAGCCTATGTCCAGTCACTTTCCCTTTCCTCATTCCTCATGACAGTTTATTCCCTCCTTGACTTAAAAGATTTCCCTATTCTGCAGTGATCTCCAGAAAGCACTTCTTGGATAGCCAAACCCTCCTCCTTAGAGGTCCTCACACTCTATCACTTATCAATGGGTAATTGCTGTCTTACTATGCAAACACTCAGCTAGAGGGAAGAGGGGTGGGCAGGAAGTGTCCCAGCTTAGACCAACTCAAGGGCAGAGAGACAGCTAACACATTAGCTGACAGGACCTAAAAATAACTTAATAGCCTACAGTGGACTGGATCTAATTAGATAAAAATTGAGTAAGTCCTCTGGGTTCAAAAAATCAATGGCAAAAACAGGACAGGGGAGGTGTGGCTTGATGGGAGTTGGTAGGAAGATCTGGGAGCTTTAGGGGACTGCAAGATCAGTAAGAGTTGGGACCCGAGACAAAAAGAGCCAATGAAGAGGCTGTGTTAAAAGAGGGTGGTGTCCAGAACCCGCGAGATGGCTGGCCCACTGCCCCCAGGAACATAGCTGTGAGCATCCCTGGGTAAATGTGGAGAAGATTCAGAGGTGAATGTTGGCCAGAGACCATGACATGAGAAACCCTCAGAGGAAATGATGACCACTGACTTGGGAGGGGCTGTCCCTCACTTTGGCCTCAGAAGAGCTGGGAGGAGCAAGGAAAGGAAATCCTAGCTCAATGTAAGGAAGGACTAGGAATAAGCTGCTGTAGAAATACTGGAGGTTCCCCATAACTGGAGGAATTCTGGTTCCAATGCTCTCTGAATCTGGAAGTCCTAAGCCTGCCTCCCTTCCTCAGCTTCCAACCACCCCCTCCTAGAGGAGGAAGGGGTCAAGAAGATCTCTTTAAATTATTTTATTCAAGATGGGGAGAACAGACAGGGGCAGGGAGTGGTTGAGCTGAGCCCTGAGTCCCTGAAGCTCCCAGCTTCCCCCTCCCCACAGCAGGACACGACACAAAAATGAAGGGACTCCTTCCAGGCTTCCAGGGAGGCATGGGGAATAAGGAAATCCACCCCCAAAACCCCCTCCAAAAAAAGAAGTCAAATGCAGGTCCAGTCCCCTTTGGAATCCAACTCTGGCTCAGGCCAGAATTTATAAAGTGGCTTTCCAAAGGATTGGAGATTGGGAGCCCCACCACACTGGGGACTAAAATCTGTCCAGGCAAGAGGTGGCTGGGTGGAGTGGGGGATAGGGAACAAAGAGACATTGCCTCCAAGAGGCACTGGGCTAGAAGAAACATGCAGATGGGAGAGGACTCAGGAGGGGGCAAGAGTTGAGATCCCCGTCCTGCCCTCAGACTCCTGACCAGGGAAGAAAGAAGAGCCCAGGTTGGGATAGGGTGATACAAAGCACCCTCTCTCACCCCAGGAGAGGGCCTCCACCATCCCTCTAGAGAGCCACCTTGGGGACAGAAGGTCCCTGGCTGGCTCTGGGGTAGAGTCCAGGCCTTAAGAGTGCTAGCCAGGAAATGTCTGGGCTATTTAGGGGTGCTGGGCTTCTTTGGGGTACTGGGCTTCTTGGTCTGCCAAAAGTGGCCCTGGATGGTTATGGCGTCCACACTCATGGACATGGTCTTGGCGGGGATCTGCGTGAAGCGTTTCCGGTCTGAGTTGTACTTGTAGATCCCCTCAACCATGGACTTAGTGATGGTTCGGGGTCCGTAGCCAGCCAAGCGTGACATTTCTTCTGTCTCCCCAGAGAAAGTATACAGTGCCCGAAACTGGCAGCTTGAGTCTCGGAAGAGGATCAGGAAGTGGTTGGCTTTACTCTTCTCAATTTCCTGGGATGGGGAGAGAGGGATGGGAGGAATTAGGGATACTGGAGCCCGATAAGAGAATTTGAACCTTGGGAAGAGGAATGGATTGAGCGAGAAGAGGGGAGTGGAATTTAGAGCAGACTGGATGGAGATTTCTATAGGCATACCAGGGGCCCAGCCCTGGCCTCACCTCCAGGATGCGGTTCTTGTGAGATTCATTGACCTTGCCAGCAAGGCAACAGTGGGCCAATGCATTGTGGATGATGTACTTGTTGGACTTGGCGCTGGGCTCCTTGTACAGCTTGGGGCCTGGGGCATGAGGGGGAGAAGGAAGTTATAATCAGAAAAAGTGCATGAGTGATTCAATCTCACCTTTGTAACATACTAGCAAAACAGACCTATGACCTAACATACTGTAACATACATGACCTACAGACCTAAGTACTCTAACGACTTGACAGTACCTTACCCTCATTCTACATGTGAATAAACTGAGGTCAGAGAAGTGTGAATCAGGATTGAAACCCAGGTCTCCTGAGTCTGGGGGGTCCAATGATTCTTCCCATTACACCCTGTGCTAGATGTAGAGCCAGAGGTTCCTAACCTGCCCCTGTGCATCCCCCAGTCTTGCCACCATCCTCTCTCCATTCATTCCCTTTTCCAACTAGTGCCCAGTCAAGCCCTTACCTGTGTATTCTGGGACGGAGGCCGGTGAGGAGGCAGTACTCCCATTTTCCCAGTCCCGATCTCGGTTACCCAAAAGGCGACTGGGGGACATCAAGCCTGATGGAGAAGGGGCCCTGAAGAGAAAGGAATGTCACTTCGATGGGGAAGGAAGTCTTCCAGATGCCTCTTACTCCTGGGGAGCCTAATCTCCTTGATTCACAGAATCTCAGACTTGGAAGGACTGCTAGAGGTTACCTTGTCCAACTGACCACTTGATGGATAAACCCTATCTATCAAATTCTCAACGAGTGTTCTTTCAGCCTCTGCTCAAAAACCTCTTCGAATGGAAGTCTTTTAAAATAGTTGGGAAGTTCTTACTTATGTTAAGCCTAAATCTGTCTCTCAACAACTTCTACCCTTTGCTTGCAGCTCTGCCCTCTGATGTCTCTACAGTTACTTAAGGACCATAATCCTTTCCCCACTAAGTTTTCTTTTCTCTAGGCTAAACACCCCTAGCTTCTCCAAATGATCCTTGAAAGGTACAGTCATCAATTCAACCTAAAAGTTGCCTACTTCGTGCTAGACAACAGGGATGCCAAGAGTATGTGCACATCTCCCCACTTGTGTGCCATCAACATAGTAATCACTACCCTTTGCAGAAATTCAACAGTTGTAAATAGTGTTAACTGTACCATTATCCTGCCTAGCGTTTCCATTCTGTCCTCAAGAATAATATCAAATATTTTGCCAAAATCCAAGTACAATATAGAGATCACATTTTTCTGATCTATCATTCTGGTCAAAGAAAATGGGGGACATAGGATGGCGGGGGGAGAGACATTAGTATGTCTTGTTCTTGATGAATCCATGCTGATTCCTAGTGATCACTGCTTCTGTTTCTAAATGCTCATAAAATATCCCTTTAATAACCCATTCTAGAATTTTTGCCCTAATTGTAATGGTACATAGGTCTTGTACAGAGAATAACTGGTTTAAAAACAAAACCCCAGCATGAGTTTAGCTTGCCCAAGGTTGAACTCTATCATCCATAAGAATGGTATCCTTGAGGAAGCTCTAAGCTAACCCAACCAGTGAGCAGAACACCTGCCCGCTGAGATACAGTCACACTTCAAACACAGACACCAACAACCGGACAAACTGATACACAGCCGCAGATTAGGTAGCTTTGGGGGGTGGGGGTGGAAGAGTGTAAATTTACCTGGATGTGGACCTTTTTACCCCAAGGTTGTTGGAAGAATCATTGGCCACAGTGGAAAGGGACAGGGTGGACTGGGAGTAAACTTTGCTAAGTCGGGACCCTGGTAGGGAGAAATAGGAAATATGATCCTCAGTCTTATTTTCTCCCCTTGGCAACCCCCACCACCATCACCGGTTCCTCCATGCTCCCCCTTACCCAAGAGACCTCGGGGACTACGGCCTAGAGCCGAATCATCACAGCAGCCAGATCGAGGTCGAGGGGGCCGACGGGCACCCCCTCTTCCAGGCCCTCCCCCTGCCCCTCGAGGTCGGAGTACTTTGTCCAGGTCATCCATCAACTTTAGCTGTGCCCGCCTCTCATATTCTTGTCTTGTAAAGTCCCCTCTTCGGGCTGGGCCCTCCTCTTCAAGGCTGGCCCCAACCCCAACTCGGGCCTTCTCCTCCTGGGCCAACCTGAAGGAAAACATGGAGGCCCAGAGCAGGAAATGAGAGGTGAGCAGAAAGAAGAGACTTGTCTTTGGTGAGCTTTGGAAGTGGCCAGCATGAGTGTCAAACTAAATGATTCTAATTTGGGAAGGATAACCCAGGAAATCTGTACCATTTGTGTCCCCTTTGAGGAACAGTGGGTTGAAAATTAGCTAGGGTAGTGGGCAAAGCACCCCTAAGCCCACCAGACCACTAAGGGGCTTCCAAGATTGGGTAAAAGGGGGCTATGAACATGTGGAATAGACCATTGAGCTTGTCCATTCCCTAACTGATTTGATAAGGTCTAGGGATGATTAAAGGACCATAAAATCAAAGCTGAAAAGAATCTTACAGGTCAGTCCCATAGCAGGAAAGAACTCAGGGCCCATTTATCTAGCTTATAATAACAGCTAATAGGAGCAACTAACTATACGCCAAGCACTTTACAAATATCTCATTTGATCCTCACAGCCACCCTGGAAAGGAGGTGCTATAATCATCCCCATTTTAGAGGTAAGGAAACTGAGGCAGACAAAGGTCAAGTGACTTGTCCAGGGTCACACAGTCATCAAGTTATCTGAGGCTCGTTTTGAACTCAGGTCTTTCTGACTCTAGGACCAGCAATGAGCCACTTAGCTGTTCCCATGAACAAGGATATCTCAACAACATATCCTAAAAGCAGTCATCTCGACTCTGCTTAGAGACTCAGAGCAAGACAGAGGAATCCAGTCACACTTTTGAATAGCATCCCTTGTTAGGAAGTTTTACCTATGCCCTCAGCCATATGAGGAAACGAAGGTTCAGAATAGTAAAGTGATTCACCCAAGCTCCCACAGACCTGCTTTAATTACCTGGATGTGGACCTTTTCACCCCAAGGTTGTTGGAAGAATCACTGGTCACAGTTTAAAGGGACAGGGTGGACTGCTAAGTTTACTTATTAATTACTTATTAAGTGTCAGAGCCAGGATTTGAATCCAGGTCCTGAGACTCCAAATCCAGAGCTCTTACACCTCATTGAGAGATGAGGGTTCCCAGTTGGGCTCCTTGCCCCCAAGGGAGCATTAGAATTAAGAGAAGCCAAATGAGGCATTGGAACCTGAACTACACAGAATAGCTTAGAAAGTTTAGAATCACCTCACCTGAGACTGGGCAGATTTCTTTAGTGTATAAATCTAGCCCCTGCTCCTGGATGTTATTCCTGAAACTGTATACTGAATTTTTTTTTTCTTTTGAATAAGCCCTGGAAAATGGACTTTTGGGGTCCAGAAGATGGGAAGACAGATTCTAAAAATAAGTAACAAGAGATGGGAAAGGGCAGAAAAACAGATAAGGAACATGAGGGACCAATGACAGCAGACTTCTGAGCCCAAGGACCCAGTCAAGCTCAGAGAGAATCCAGGAGGCAAAATGAGGCCTCAAGTAGGGGCTCAGGAATCAGAGAAATGAGAACAAGGGAAAGAGGAAAGCCCTGGGGCCAGTGGCAAACCCTAGAAGGTGACGAGGTTCCCAGGGCAAGATCCTTTCCAGAGCTGGGGCCAGGAGAACGACACGTGACGCTCGTCAAGGCTCACCGAGCAGCTTCCTCCTTCTTTTGCTCCTTCTCCACCTCCAGCCACTGTTTCCGCCTCCGTGCCTCCTCTGCCCGCCGCTGCTGCCGCTCTAGCAGGCTAGCCCGCTTCTGTGCCATCTCGTCTTCTGGTTTTTCTTCATCCTACAGAAAACATCCATCCGTCTTCCCAGCTGCTCTTACCCTGGTCCAAGCACTATACCCTGATCCCCTCCATCTCACCTTATAGAAGAAACCCAGGCCGGTCCGTGGCTCTCCATTCACAGCCTCTTCCAGAGAGTCTTCCCCTCCAGGGGGGCTCCCATCCCCATCACTGTCCAGGCTCCCCAGTGGGATCTCGATGAGCCCTGGTCGGCCAGATGGGGTGGCAGCCCCTCCTAGGGGCTCAGCAGGTACCTCTCCTGGCTTGGGGCCAGGCTCAGGCTCTGGCTTTGAAGGACCAGAGCCTGGATCAGGCTGATCCTCATCAAAGAGGATAGAGGAACGGGTCTGAACAGGTACCTGGGATGGTGAAAATTTGCGCAGGTGGGGAAGAGTGTCCACATCGTGCGGTGGAGTCAGTACCCGAGTCAAGGGCGCCAGCCGGAGCTCTGCAGGCCGGGCGTGTTTGGGGCTACGGGGAGCAGGGGTTGAAGCAGGGACAGAAGCTCGGCGTGGAGGTGGTTGGGGCGATCGAGGGGGTACGGCGCGACGAGCAGGGGCTGGGGAGGGAGCCCGGGGCCCGGCAGGACCAGGAATGATCCAGGCAGCAGCAGGTGGACCAGGCCCAGGGTGCTCAGGCTCCCGCAGGAGCCGCTGCTGCTGGTCCGTGAGCCGCTGCATGTCCCGCTGCAAAGAGCTCAGGGCTGCACTCAGCTTACTGACTGCCCGGTTATAGTCCCCAAGGCCTTCCTCTGAAAGCCGGCCAGACCCCACCTCTGGGGAAAAGGTCACCATCTTGGGCCTTTCGGAAGGCTCTCCACGGCCCTCACCGGCAGGTCTCTCACCAGGCCCTGAGCCTGGGGCACCTTCAGCTTCTTGTGCACTAGAGCCATTGTCCCCATTGACACCATCTCCGTCACTCTCAGCGCCAGCCTCACGCCTCTGCACCTGCAGGAAGGCACTCTTGCCCAGCCGCTGCCGGTGCTTAGCAAAGATGGCCTCAATGCGCCGTTTTTGAGCCTCAATAGCTCGGCGTTTTTCCTCCAGCCTTGCCCCCAGCTCACTCATCTCTGAGCTCAGGGCCTCTGGAGGAGCCTCAGGAGGGGCCCCTACCCCAGCCTCCTCCCCACCCCGGCCTTCTGGCTTCACCAGCTGCTTCTTCCTCTCTGCAAAGCTTGTCATGCGCACTTCAGATTGGTTAGGTGTGGCTGGGGGCCCCTCAGGTGGGACTGATTTAGAGGCCTCTCCAGGTGGGTAAGGTGAAGCCAAGGGTGGTTTTGAGGCTTTGGGGGCCCCCTCTGGATGGGAGTAGTAAGCAGGAGGTTTTGAGGTCTCAGATGGGTAGGATGAAGACAGGGTAGGTTTTGAGGGTCCCTCAGGGGAATGGAGATAGAAGCCGCCATCAGCGGCGCCATCCGGGAGCAGGCGGGGCTCAGCACTATGGATGATCTGCAGGGCTTCTTCTATGGTGGGGAGGTCCCCAGGCTCCGGGACTGGCTCTGGGGGAGGCTGCGACGCTGAAACCCTTGGGGGACCCAGGCTATCAGAACTGGCAGAGCGTAACAGTACTGGGTCACCCATGACCACGTCCACGTCGCTGTCCAGGCCAAAGGGAGTGCTGAAGGATACAGCCTGGGACAGGGGGCGGCTGGGGGGGCCAGATGGGGGCTAAGACTCCAGCCTTGAACCCCTGGCCCACCCCACGGCCCCCCAGTCACTCCCTCTCCAATGACTGGCTCTGACCCTTGGCCAGGGGACCTCCCCCAACCCTGCTCTTGGAGGTTCTCAGGACTCAGCAGTAGGCCTGAAGCCTATACCTATCCTTTGAGTGCTGGGTCCAGAGCTTCCAGATAGAGCTACTGAGGCACCAGAAACTGACCAAGAGATGGACATTAAATACTATTGGACCCTCAAGAAAGTCTGCCCAGCTAGGGGCAGAGGCAGCTAAAGAATGCACAAACATGGGACAAAACGTCTTTGCCACAGCCAGTAGACTTCCCAAAAGGCCCATTATTCATTAAGACCAAATGGTTATCATCACAGTCTGGTCAATGCACAGATTTGTAGGAAATCAGTCACTACAGAGGGACCTTATGGGGCTGAGGGAGGTGGTGGTCCACTGACAACCAACAGATGGAGAAGGAAAATTGGGGTCCTAGGGAGAAAAGGACCACGGGGCTAAAGAACTAGGCACCTGATCTCTGCTCCTCCATAGCTTCTCCCCTTGGACCCTAAGCTGCCAACTCCACCCCCAACCCCACCCTAGGCCTCTTGACTGGGACTCCTCCTCACCTGAGCTGCCGGTTCCATACCTTCCCCAAAGCCTCTATGTGAGTCATGGAGGGTGATGACTGCAAGGAACCTGTGAGGAATCAGAGGTCAGCTCCAGCTCCTTTGTTAGGACTGACAGACAACTGATGAGGGGCAGGGGAACAGAAAGCAGGTTGACCCTCTCCTCGCACACTCACTTAGCTCTTTCTCACCTGATGAGCTACGAAGAGGGGACTGTGGCCCCCCTGGAGACAGAAGTGGGTGCCGGAAATTGAAAACAGGGGAGCTGCAGGTGGGAAGGAACACAATCAACCCATGAACTGTATCCCAGCTCCCCCACCCCCCAAAACCCAGAGCAACAGTACACTGGGCTCCGTCCCAAGCCTCCAAGGGGAATCCACTAACTGAGGGGGAAGGGAACAGAACAGAGGGAAGGACAAGTAGGAGGAAACAGATGGACCTTAGGAGCCACCAATGGGAAGGAGGTGTGGGGAGGGTGCTGTACCTGGCTCCATTGCCACTCGGTGGGGTAGAGGCTTCACTGACCCCAGGAGAGGAACCTGAGGCAAAGATGAAGAGAGGACAACCAGTGCCAGCCTAAGCCCTGGCCTCCATCTACAGAGTGCTCCCACACAGTTCACCCTCCCTATTCAGATGCCTCAGTTCCCTGGCCTCACCACCACCAACAGCAGCCAGCACTTATGTAGTACTTAACAGGTTGGCAAAGTAGTTCATTTTATCCTCCCATCAACCGGTACTGTTATTATCCCCATTTTACATAGAGGGGAACTGGGGCAAAGTGATTATTGCCCAGGGGACATATAGCTAAGGGGTACCTGGGACAGGATTCAAACTCAGGTCTTCCTGACTCCTGGTCCAGTGCTGTAGCCACTGTGCCACCCAGCAACATCACAATAGCTTGAGGTGCTCCCCTCCCTCCCCAGTCCCCACTCCAGCCTCACCTCGACCATCTGGCAGCTCCTTAGGCCTCACGAAGTCCGGCTTCAGCACCTCAAAGCAAAGAAACAGCTCGGCCAGCAGCACAGCCACATTAGTCTGGGGACCAAGAGACATCAAAGTCAAGAACTGGAAGGGGCAACCAAAAACCCCTCCACAGCAAGCCCAGCAAGTGGCCAATCAGCCTTGATGTGAGAAACTCCTGTGACCAGGAGCTCACTACCTCCTTAATGATGGCTCTCATTCTTACACAGGGTCCTTCTGAGTCTCAATGCACCCCTCTATAATTTCCTCTTTCCTCCTAGTTCTGCCTTCAGGGGCCAGACATCACAAGACCAAGTCCATTTCAAGACTTTTGATACCAAAGACAGCTCTCATGTCCCGTTCTCTCCCCTCCCTGCACCCCCCCCCCACCCCCCAACATCTAATCTCTAGGATAAATATCTCCAAGTTCCATCAGCTTCATATGGCATGATCTCCAGGCCCTTTAAACCCCAGTGACCTGTTCAGGATGTTCTTGGGGTGGGGATAGGCAGGGAGAGACAGGCTGAGGGGGGAGGGGTCATGATGTTGCTGTTGTCCCTCTGTGGATCCCCTGGGGACCCAGGAATCCTTATCCCTCTTCCCCTGGCCCCAGTTTAGCCATTCAGGGATCCTGGACACCAGGGTCACCTTGAGGAGGGGGGGCACATAGAGCAAGTCCTCCAGAGCCAAGGGGCAGCCCCCTGGTAAGCGAGCAGCACAGAAGTCCTGGACCAGTTGCAGGTTGTATAGACTGTCTGCCACAGACATGGTGTCCTTCAGGCATACATCTGCAGGAAGAGAGGAAGAAGCACCTGGTTGGCAGGGTACTTGGGGGATGGGGCCCAGAGGGAGAGCTCCTGACAAAGTGCCTTCTCTTCAGCTGGCATCATTCCATTCTCTGTCTCTGTTTCTCTCTCTTTATAGAGATATGTGTGTGTATGCACACATACACACACACACACACACACACACACACACACACACACACACATTGTCTCCCCAATAAAATGCAAGCTCCTTGAGGTCAGGACTGTTCATTTTTCCCTTTTATCTATGGGCACTATGCCTGGCACACAGGAGGCACTTGCTTTGTTCAGTTGTTTCAGTCATGCCCGATTCTTGGTCACCCCATGTGGGTTTTCTTGACAAAGATACTGGATTGGTTTGCCATTTCCTTCTCCAGTTCATTTTACAGATGACAGAACTGAAGCAAACAGGGTTAAGTGACTTGCCCAAGGTCACACAGATGGTGTCTAAAGCCAGATTTGAACTCAGATCTTCCTGACTCCAGGCCCAGCACTCTATCCACTCCATCACCTAGCTGCCCCAAGGAGGTGCTTAATAAATCCTCGTTGATTGATTGAGTTCTGAGGTTGGCCAGGGGACAGAGATGCCTGGGTCTGGAGAATCCACCTGAGCCCCCTCCCCACCCTCAGTCCAAGGCACGGAGCCCCACCCACTTACCCTCAAGCCTCAGCAGCTGGGGGCAATAGCAGTGAATAATGGAAGCTAAGGCGGCTCCGCTGGCCAGGTCCTGGAGACCTGACACTACCGGGAAACAGGGTGCCCTGCGGGCCACGGCCCGGTCCTTTCGGTACCGGATCTGTGGGACAGAAGGAAAAGGTCAGAGGTCAGTGGTCACGGATCAACCAGAGTTGGAGAGCATGCAGCCGGTGCAGGAAGGCCAGGTGCGTGAGTCCTTGAGGCTATGGGGGAGAGGGCGCAACATGCAGCAGAAAGGGGGACTGAAGGACCCCGAGAGCGAGGAGGAGCGAGCGCTGAGCAGGAGGGGCCCTCAAGCTCTGGACAGCTGGTGGAAGCTGGCCCAGCCTGGCCTGGTGGGGACAAGAGCAGTGATAGGGGGAGCAAAAAGCAGGAAGGACAGAGGTTGGAGATACGTTACCACAGGGGGTTTGCTCCCTGACTCCTTCAAACAGAAGGCAACGGCGTGCTGAGGGGGCGGAGAGGAGGGGGCGTCAGCGCGGGGGCCACAGCGGGACACAGGCTCCAGGCCAGGGAAGGAGGGGGCCCTGTCTCATCCTGTCTGTTGAGGGCTCCCCCACCCCCAAACCAGCCCCACACCCTGGGACATCCTCGAGGGCTCATTAGCAAATCACTATGGTCATTCCTAGGAGGAGAGCCCCATTCCTTAATCTGCCTTAATCTAGGGTTTCTGGCCTCTCCCCTTCTTCTCTGGGGTTCCCTCATCCCCCGTCTCAGACCTTAGAAACAAGTAAGAGGCTTGTCGTCTGGTCAGCCCTGAGCCATTTGCAAGGTCTGGGCCTCAGTGAGACCTGCTGACCCCCCCAGCTCTGGCACCTTGGGGTGGAGATGGAGGGAGCCCAGGAGAAGCAGGCAGGGCAGCAAGATCATGCAGCAGGACACCTCCCCCAGGGGGCCCTCAGGGCTGCAGAGGCCAATGTGAACAGAGGACCTGAGATACCCTGACTTTTTTCTTGGGGACTGAGTTTCCAGTTCTCCCTACCCTGACCCCCACTCCATGTACCCCTTCCACCTTCCCCAGGGCCGCAGATCCTCTGTTCACAGGTCAGGGTGCAGGGGCAGAATGGAGCTGGGGGCCAGGCGCACCCACTTACGGGAACGAGCTTCCAGTACCAGCGGGTGGGACACTGAGGCGCAGAGAGGGGCAGAGAGGAGGAGAATGCGGCAGTGCGGGGACAGAGACAGAGAGATACAGAGAAAGTCACACCCCAGCCCTGCCTTGCCCCATCCCTAGCCCCAAAGAGGAGGCGGAGGGGCAGCCTGGCCCCAGGATGTCGGGGTACAGGTTCCCCAGGCCCCACCCACTCCCACCCCACCTGCCAGGCCTCACCGAGGGCTGGGCAGCAGTGTCTGCGGGGGGCACTGGGGTCCTCTGAGCTGCCTCCCGTTCTGTCATCTCCTGCAGTCGCCGCATAGTCTGGGAGGGGCAAAAAAAGGGCAGTAAGCTAAGAAGGGGCCTGGGAGAAAGTCTACACTTTGGTCCTGGGAGGATCAACAAGCGACTCTCAGACCTCAGTTCTGGCTGGGGTCACCCTGCAGGCTCTCCAAGGCAATCCAGTAATTCCCCTGCTCCCATTCCCACAGTCTCCTCTGCCTACCGAGTCCACCCAGAGAAGGAGCTTGTGTTCCCAGCTGCCTGGGGCTGCAGGGACAGGCAGGGATGCAGTCCACTCTGAGGCAAAGGCTGTCATGAGGGCATCGATCACAGCCAAGTGGGCACCCTGTAGAAAAAAGAAACCCATGGGGCGTTGGGAAGAAGCCGCTGCTGCTCCCTCCCAGCAGCTCACAGGAGATGGCAGGGGACAAATTGAATGACAAGGAGAACACAGGGCCTCACCATCAGGATGGGCTGATGTCGCAGGTCAGCCTCCCGCACGGGCCGATCAGGCAGCGTCGGGGTCAGACCCCGTCGGGCTAACATAGTTAAGAGGGCAGCAGGGCCAGGTGGGGCCTCCAGCCGGGGCAGTGCAAGCCGCCAGGCCCGGCAGTACAGCTCTGCCGAGAGAAGCAGCCGCGTCACAGGAGGCTTCACATGCTCTTGGGCATACTGGTCTGTGTAGAAAGGCTCCCACAGCTCTGGAGGCACATGTTCTGCAGGAAGAGACACAATCAGTGGCCATGGCCATGACCCAAAACCTCCTCTCCTATCCCATGCACAAGAGGCTCCTCAGTCCTGAGAGCAGCACAGTCAATCTTAGAAGACTTCCTGGAGGAGGAATCCAGAGAGAATTCCCAAGGAGAGGACCAGAGGGACGAGGGCTGCAGGTTGAGCCTAGGTGTGGTAGGAGAAGATGTGGCAGGGAGCAAAGACAGGTTTCCCCAGCCTTTGAGATCTCACTCCTTTGGCATCTGGGCCAAACCCAAGCCAGGGCACTGAAGCTGCTCTGTGCAAGGAAGGGGGAAGTAGATTGTGGCCCTGCACTGAGCCCAAAGAGCCAGGGAGAACCAAAGGTAGGGAGTTTGCTTAAGAGGTTATTGCAATAATTAATGACCCTGGCAGAGGTGGATGAGGTCTAGACTCAAGAGGAGACTGGGGCGAGAGGGAGGGGATAGCAAAAGCCTTGAATTGACGTGTGTGGAGGGGGTGTGTGTGAGTGTATGTATATGTATGTGTGTGTGTGTGTGTGAGTGTATATGTGTTAGAGTATGTGTGTTGGTGGGTGTGGGTATGTGGGTGTGGGTGTGTGTGTGCATGAGTGTGTGTGTGTGTGTGTGTGTGCGTGTGTCTTAGAGAGTGTGCGTGTGTCTTAGAGAGTGTGTGTGTGTGTGAGTGTGTGTGTGTGTTAGAGAGTGTGTGTGCGTGTGTGTATATATGTAAAAACTACACAGTTCTACTATATCACCTTAGGGAAACCACTTGCCCTCGCAGGCCTCATTTCCCTCCCTCAAAGGGCTGTTGTAAGAATCAGATGACATCCTGGCCCCTGACTGCTGCTTACAGAGTCTGGATTTGAACTCAGATCTCACCCATTGGGAGGGGTAATCGCCTCACTGCTGTCTGCCTCAGTTTCCTCATCTGAAAAATTAACACCAGCACCTACCTCCCAGGATGGTTGTGACATGCCCGCTATGGCTACCACTAACATTTTTGTTATTCCTGGCAAAAGACAAAACCCAAACTCTTCAAAGCCTCATTTTGACAACCTGGAATCATCTTACCCTAACAGGTTCAGCTGCTTCATTTATTCTTGCAGCCCAGTCACTATGGAAAGGAACCCCAGCTTCAACATTTGCTCATTCATACAACATGGATAGTGAGTGGGGGGAGGGTTGGATTTGGAATGGGGAACACTTGAGTCCAAAACCAGACTGACACCAGCTGTGTGAACCAGGATGCTCTTCTGTAAAAAACAGGGGTGGAAATAACCTTCCTCATAGTTAGGCTGTGTGAACTCAAACATGACCCCTTGCCCTTACTTCACCTCTGTCTGCCTCAGTTTCCCCATCTATGAAATGAGGGAAATACTACTCCAGCCACAAAAGGCAGTTGTGAAGGATATGCTTTGGAAAGCCCTGAAAAATGTGGATTATTATTCATACAACAAACACTGACTGTATGTATGCAGGACACCTTATCCACAGCTGAGAAAGACATGTAGTTTGGATGGTTCCAGCCCTGATGTAGCTCCAAGGACTGGAGTGGGGAGGGGAGTTGAGGCAGGAAGACCCCAGCAGGCATCAGGCAATGGGGGCCTGTACCAGACTGGTAGCAACGTTGGAAGAGATGCCAAGAGGTCAAAGGGACATAATTTGGCAACAGATTGGAATCCATACAGAATATGGGGCTGAGACCAAGAAGATGGCGATTGCCTCTGACAGTAATAAGGACTTTTAGAAGAGGGAGGGGCAAAGTTTGGGGAGAAGAGATAATTAATTCATATTCAGTTTTGGACATGCTGAATTTAAGATGTCTACCAAAGACCCAGTTCAACCATGTCACCCCCATGCTCGATGAGCTCCAGTGGCCCCCTAAATGACCTCCAGGATCCAATATAAAACCCCTAGTTGGCTATTAAAGCCCTTAATAACCTGACCCACTCCTACCTTTCCAGTTTTCTCACACCTCATACCACATGCCTCCTCCCCCACCCCTGGCCACGTACTCTTTGATCAGTGACTCGGACTTCCTCACTCTACCTCTAACAAGATGTTCTCCCAGATCTGGACATTTTCTCTGGCTGTCCCCCATGCATTGGATTTACTCCCTCTTTATCTCCACCTCCTGGCTTCCTTCAAAGTGCCAGCTAAAATCCCACCTTCAGCAAGAAACCTTTCCCAACCCCATCCCCTTAAGCCTAGCACCTTCCCTCTGAGATTATCAACAACCGGTCCTGTCAATCTGTCTGTCTGTCCACAGCTGTTTGCATACTGTCTCCCCCATCAGACAGTGACACCCTGAGGGACCGTATTCTGCCCTTCTTTAGTGCCCTGCTCAGAGTAGGTGCTTAATAAATGTCTATTGACTTGATTTACTCTATATTCCAGATGAACAGGACTGGATGACCCTCTCCCCTGAATATATCCCGGTGCCTTCCTGCTTAATACTAGCTAACGTAAACAACAGTCATTAAGGTTCATAAGGCACTTTCCATATATTATCTTACTTGATCCTCGCAATGGGAGGTAGGTGACATTATATTCCCCATGTTACAGATGAGGAAATTAAAGCCAAACAAAGTGAAATGGTTTGTCTAGGGTCACACAGCTAGTAAATATCTGAGGCATGATTTGAACTTAGGTATTCCTGTCTCAACCTCAATATCCTTGTCAAGGACTCTGCCTTACCCTGCCCTGCTCATCTCCACCTGTTGAAATCCTACTGATCCTTCAAGGCCCAGCTCAAATGTAGCTGTCCCAGGTTCCTCCCAAGTCAGGGGGCCTCCCTCCTCTGACCTCAATTAAATTCAGTAAGCATTTATTATCTACTATGGAAGATCAAATGAAAAAACAGGCACTGCCCATGAGGAGCTTAGGTCCTATCAAAGGGTAAAACACACACACACACACACACACACACACACACACACATACACACATTCTACTTTCTTGTTGTCTAAAGTTGAACTTATTCTCTTTCGCCCTAAGCCCTTCTCCCATCCAGGGCACCCCCATGCTCCCAGACCCCCAGGCTCCTAATCTTGGTGTCATCCATGACTCCTCACTCTGCCTCGCCCTCCCTGGCCAATCAATGGATTTCACCTTCATAACGCCTCATATACACTCCCACCACCCTGCTACTGGCCGTGATCACCTCCAGCCTGAACTACTGCAATAGACTGTTGCTTGGTCTACCTACCTCAAGCCTCTCTCCATTCTAGTCATTCTTCACTGGGATGTTAAACTGGTTTCTCTAAAGCGCAAACTGATCACATCACCCCAACCTAACCCACCCAATAAAGTCCAGTGACTCCCTATTATCTCTGGGATACATTCTTCACCACCTCGGCCCTTCCTAACGTTCCAGTTTTCTTATATTTTACTCCCCTCCATGGACCCTCAGATCTTGCAACCTTGACCCCTCTCCGTCCCTCATGGGCAACAGCTCCATATTCCAACTCTTCTCCTTTTCACTGACAGTACTCTCCTCACTTCTGATGCCTAGCCTCTCCAGCTTGTGGTAGAACAGATTAAATCCCACCTTTTGCAAGATGCTTTTCCTACACCAGCCAGTGCCTTCCCCCCGCCAACCCTGATACTTTCAGTCTACTCTGTAGATACCTTGTATATACACAGTTATTTGCATGTTGTCTCCACCATGAGACTGGAAGCTCATTGAGGGAAGGCACTGTTTTTACTTTCTTTGTGTCTCCAGAGCTTAGTATAGCACAGTGCCTAACACATAGTAGGTACTTTTAAAATGCTTGTTGACTTGAGGAACTGATTGTATTCAGCCACAAATTAGACATTTGCAAGTGTCTCTTAACACCTGTAATAATGCCTCGCTTTTATATATAGCACTTTAAGGTTTGCAAGATGCTTTATAAATATTATCTCATTTGAGCTTCAACAACAACCCCAGGAGGAAGGTGGTAGGTGTTATTATCACCCCCATTTTACAGATGAGGAAATTGAGATGCTGGTTAAATGATTTGCCCAGGTTCACACAGTAACTGAGGGTCTGAGGCTGGATTTAAACTCTGTGAGAGCAGGAATTGGCTTTCACTGGCACATCCCTGGTGTCTGGCTGTATGCTGAGCACACAGTAGGTGCTTAATAAGCATTTGTTGATGGAGCTGAGTTAACAGAGCATTTTCATGTACACAAAAGAGTGATTCAAATTCAATTCAAACTTCTGAAAAGCCTATACTCAGCGCCAGGCTCTGTGCTTGGTGCTAGAAATGCAAAAGGCTTTGTGTTCTGGTCCTTAGCCTCAAGGAGTCTACATTCTACTCAGGACAATAAACTGCTGAAGAAGAGGAGTGCACTGGAAAAAAACACTGGATCTTATACATCAAGGTCTGACCCAGCCTCTCTGAGTTCCAGCCTCCTCTCCTATCAAACGGGGAAAAAAATGCCTGTTGTTTCTGTCTTCCAAGCTTGTTTTGAGGCACAAATGTGAAAGGGTTTTGAAAACGTCTAAGGTATGCCTTTTAGGATAAGGGTAAGGCAGCTAGTAGAGCCATATACCAGGCCAGGAGTCAGGAAGGCATCTTCCTGAGTTCAAATCCAGCCTCAGATACTTACTAGCTGTGTGACCCTAGGCAAGGCACTTCACTCTGCCTCAGTTCCTTCATCTGTCAAGTGAGATGAAGAAGGAAATGGCAAACCACTCCAGTATCTTTGCAAGAAAACCCCAAATGGCATCACACAAAATCAGACATGACTGAACTGATGGAACAACGCAGAGACAAAGCAAGGAAATTCAGAGAGAGTGCGCTAGGAAAATTAGAGGAGAAAGACAACCTTTTGAGCTGGGCTAGGGTAGTAGTTTGAGAAAAGGGTGACACTTAAGCTAGGTTGTGTAGGACTTCCAGAGGCAGAGATAAAGATGGAGTGTATTCCAGGCATTCCAGAAAGAAAAAAGAGGGAGAGATGAGATTGAGAAACTGCTAGCAACCATCCAATTTGGCAGAGATCCAGAAAACAAAGGGGTAGAGTAGGAAATACAGCCAGAAAGACTGACTGAAGCCAGATTGTGGAGAGCCTTGAATGCCAGGCAAGGAAATGCATCTTTTATTCTGAAGGCTATAAGAAGCCTCTGAGGATTTTTGGAGCAGAGGATGACATGAGAAGCTTTGGGCTTATAGGAAAAGTACTTTGGTGATTGTATGGAGCAAGGATCGCAGAAGGGAGAGGCTAGAGGCACAAAGACCAGGAAGACTTTGACAATATCTCCCCCTGTCATTGCTAATAGTAAGGGCACCCACCCAGGAGCATGTTTGGGTAACTAAGTAGAGAGGTAGGGGAAAAAGAAAAGTCAAAAATAATCCTAAGGTTTGGAACATGGATGACTAGGTAAATGTCATTGCCACCATCAGAAACGATGAAGTCAAGATGATACAGCTCACTTTCGGCTATGCTGAGATTGAGATCTTTCAACAATACAACCAAGCAGGAATGGCCTGGAAGCAATTGGAGATTAGGGTTGGGATCTCAGAAGAGGGAGGACAGGTGGAGGTGGAGATCTGCACTTGCAGAGAAGTGGTGAATGAAGCTAAGGACAGATAGATGGGTGATGCTTATATGTCTGGGGGAGAAGTGAGAGGAAAGAGACTGGTTGGAGAGAAGCCTCTGGGAATCCACACATTATCTCATTCAATCTTCACAACAATTCTATAAGCTAAGGACCAGAGATATAATTAACAACACACACACCCCACCCCCACCCCCCTGGTGCCTTTTACAGAGGAGGAAACCAAGGTTCAGAAAAGCTGAGTGACTTGACCATGGTCACATAGTGTTAGAGGGAGGGTTGAAACTCAACGTTTCTCCCTTCTCAGCAGCCCCCAGGGTTTAGTCAGCATAGCATGGACTTCGGTCAGGCTGTCTCTGTTTCCAAGGATCAACAGAACCCAAGTTTCCTTGCCTGCCCATCTCTGGCCCCTGCCCACAAGTCTCTCTAGATAGAGCAAACTTACAAACACCAAATGCATTCTGTGCTTTCTTTCATTTGATCTGGAGAACAATGTGAACTAGAATCCAGGTCTCGACTCCCACCCCACTGTAGCTACTCCACAACCAAGGAGAACTCCCACAGAAGCACAGACTGTTAGAGAGGAAAGGGAACCCAGATATCCTAGGGACTAACCCCATCATTTTTACAAGACAGACTGAGGTACAGAGAGAGATGGGGACCAGACCAAGGTCACACAGCAAATTAGTGACACGGGCTGGACGAGCCTCCAGGTCCCCTGTCATTTCCTGGCTGTTTCCATTCCATGTTAGTTGTGTCCTCAGATTAGAAACTCTCTTCACTCCTTTGAGCAGAACGAAACTGGCTAGAGGTCAGATAACCAGGAAAGAGCCTAACCTAGGAGCTGAGACTCTGGGGTCTCTGTAAGGTGCTGCCTCTTCCTTTGAGAAGAGCCTGGGCAGGCAAGGGGCAAAGGGATTTATGGGTAAACAGAAGCTGTTGAGGGCGAAAGATGAGAGAAGACACAAGGGCTGAGATTCCCTCCCATCCATCCGGGCTGTGTCTATCCCTCTCCCAAACACCCACAGAACAGGTTGGTCTGGGCTGGGGCAGCTCCTTGGGGAAGGAATATCCCTTGGCTTTGATGGGAAGGATGATGCCTGCCCTGAACCCGGGCTCTCTCCCATCCGTGGAGCTCTTAAAGGCCTAGGTTTAATTAACCCTGGTCACCTCCCCTCCCAGGCGGCCATGAGGAGGTGAAGATATTGGGCTCCCAGCTCCACCCTCGGAGGGGAGGGTATTCCCAGGGGCAGCGGAGGCCGGGGAGGAGTTAAGGCTTCAGCTAAGGAAACCAGGCCTGCCTTCGGGGAGTCTGGGGGCAGCTGAGCGAATGAGTAAGGGTCTAGGTCCCATGTGGGTCAGCAGGTTGAGACGGAAGGCTAGGCCCCTGGCGAATTAAGGGAGCCCATAGGGTGCCAAGTCCAGCTAGGCCACCTGGTTGGGGACATTCCCACACTAGGGGCCAGTAAGCCCCACATCAGATTTAAATAAACGGGGGACAAGACGGCACAGACCCAGAAGGCAACAAGCCCAGAATCTTGGCCTCACTCTCCCAAGGCTAGGGCCTGGGTACAACGGCTGAGGGAAGGGTGGGGTTGGCTGGGGTGGCGTGGGAAGGGGTACTCGGACCCCGAGATGCCAAGTGGAGTGGCCGGATTCTAAGACATATGGGCCCTGGGGAAGGAGGCAGGGGCTCGAACACCTGGATCCCGGGAGGGTGGACGGCCGGTTGCTTCCACCCCAACCCCTCCCGGGCCCCAGCGCTAGCCGCAGGCGGGGGAGGCAAAGTCCAAGCTGATAGAGAGGGAGCAGGGGGAGGGGACGCGGCCGGCCGGGGACAGGGAAGGGAGAGGAGGAGGGCGAGGAGGCGGAGGAGGAGGCCCCGAGCCCCCGGGAACCCGGGGGTCCCCTGCCCCTCCCCCCGAGCCGAGGCGGCGGCCGGAGCGCACAAAGCGGGCGGCGGCCGGGAGCCGGCG
Source organism: Notamacropus eugenii (assembly GCF_028372415.1). Lineage (NCBI taxonomy): Eukaryota > Metazoa > Chordata > Mammalia > Diprotodontia > Macropodidae > Notamacropus > Notamacropus eugenii. Next base: position 51,366,389 of record NC_092875.1, on the reverse strand, counting down.
GCGGCCCGCATCCCCCTCCCCAGCCGGCCATTGTTCCCCGGGGGCCCCGGCCTTGCCCCGCCCCCCGCACCTGCCGCGCCCCGGCCCCGGCCCCGGCCCCCGCGCTACCTGCGCCCCCGAAGGCGGCCCGCAGCACCCAGGCCAGGCTGGCGGCCGTCTTGGCCCGCGGGAAGTCGTACTGATCCAGGGGCTTGATCTCGGGCACCAGGAAGGTTTTCCGCAGCGGCCCGGGGCCGGCGGGCGCCGCCTCCACCATGACGGCGCCGGGGATGCGCTGTGGGCTCCGGCCCGGCCACGCCGGCCCGGCCTCGGCTCCCCTCGGCTGGGCTAGCACCGGGCCGAGCCGCCGCTGCCAGCACCGCCGCAGCTGCCGGGCTCCGGGCTCCAGGTGCAGCGGCGGCCCCCCCAGCCCTCCCCCTCTCCGCTCCGCCCCGGGGGCCGGGCCTCAGGTACGCCCCGCCCCCCGTCCGCGCCCTCTCCCGGACCCAGGCGGCCGAGCCCGGGGGAGACCCAGGCCACCGGGATGTAGGTGCCGAGCTCAGGGAGCGGTGCGGGGCGCAGAGGCTCCCCGGAATGCCCCAGTCGGTGTCTGATGGGGGGGCGTGTCCAGGGGGGAATCCTCTGGGTCTCCCCTTGTCTTGGGGTGCAGCGTAGCGGCGGCGGGGAGAGGGGGTGTGGATGAGGGCTGGTTCTTTCTGGTTCCGGACACCCCCGGAGGCACCGCCTTGCTGCCCCCACCCCCAGCCCGCGGCGGTTAAGCCTCAGACAGACTGACAGACAGGCCTCCATTGTGCAGCTCCTGGGCGCACCTGAACTCCGCACACAAAGAAGGCCTGTCTGTCCGCTGGGTCTGCGCCCGGCCGCCTGTTAGTGGGTGGGTGCACGGCAGGCAGGCAGGTGGGGATGGAAATTGGGGTGTGTTGGGGCTTGCGTTGTTCCAGAGTGTGGATGTGTCTGTGCGGGGAGGCGGGTGTGGACACCGATGAGACCCGGGCGTGGGTTTGTATGTGTGTACATGAAAAGGGTGTATGCCTGGCTCTGAGTGAATTTGGGAGGGAGACGTGTGCATGGAAGGGGTGTGTCTGTGTGTAGGGAGAGGGACCTGTGTTGTATCTCTGTGCATGGGAGATGTGTTTGTGTGTAGATGGGGTGTGTGATCCAAGTAGGTCTGTGACGAAAGTCCGGAGGCCTGGCTTCTAGTCTGGATCTGATTCTAAAACATGCTCAGTGACCTTGGACAAGTGCATTTCTCCTGCCACTGCTGAAGATTCTTCATCTGTAAAATAAGGAGTTTGGATTCCTTGGTCCCTGGTCCTTGATGGACCATTTCCAAGGCTCTGATTCTGTGTCAGGCAAATCCATGTTAAAGTGGACTGTGGGGAGTTAAATGGAATTAAGTCTGCCAGGTCTCTACCTGTCTGTGTATATACTGGAGCCAGGAGGTTGGCATGTAGCTGCCAATAGTCACACCTATGGGCTCATTTTTCACGTGATGACCAACAATGATTCCCATGACCTTTTCAGCAACAAAGGACAAACTGGTGCCTAGGCATCACTGCATGTATGAACATAGCATCTCATCAGACCACAAATCTGTACCTCCATATGTGTGTGGCGCGTGTAAATATCTTCATGGACACAAATTCAGATGCTCTGACTGGGAGCCCAGTGGAGACAGCTCTGGGGGGTGAAGTGAAAAAGCCTGCTTTAAGAAAGGACTTCTGGAATTGGGGAGTCCCAGGACCTACAAATGGTGCTGTGTCTTAAGGAGTTTTCCCTAGAGACAGTCTGTTATGATAATGTTGGTGGAGTCCAGAAGACCTGGGTTTAAATCCCTAGAGGCGGTGGGGGAGGGGGGGAAAGCACTGAAGGGGTCAAGAGTGGCAAAAGTTTAAGAAGCCCTGATTATTGTGGAAAATGTTGGACTTGCAGTCCAGAAGACCTGGGTTCAAATTTCAGCTCACTTGTTTACTTTGTACTGTGGACAAGTTATTTAATCTCTCCTGACCTCTGGTTCCTTATCTACAAAATGAAGAGGATGGACCAGGTGACCTCTAAGGTCCCTTCCAACTTCAGATCTATGATTCTGTGAACAACAGAAAATCAACATGGCATCTTCTCCCTTAGGCGAGTCCTGCCCCTCTGCCTCCCAGCCACCCCTTGTGGGTTCTCTTCCTACTCCATGCTGACGTTAATGGCTGCAGTCTAGCAGTTGGATCTTGTGGACAAAGCTGTGGGAACGGGATTGAGTGCAGGTAGAGGGGTGTGAAAGAGAAAAGGATCTAAGTGTTTACCCCCCACCCTGGAACTGCTCCCTTCCCAGGACCCAAGCACTCAGCCCTCCAACCCCCATACTAGCCTGACTGGTACACCCAGCCCAGAGCTAGCTGCATGGCAGGGCAGCTGGGTGCCTCCTGCTGGGGTTCCACCCATGATGCCCAGTTAATTGAAGCCCCAGCCCTTCCCCGGGGGCTTGTTCCCTGGGACAGGGCAGGCCCCACAGGCCTGGGCAGCTCCCCCAGACAGCCCGGCTCCCCCAGCTCCTCTGGATTGTGGGGAGAGGAGACCCAGGTATCAAAGCCCTCATTGACCTTCTTGTAGATCTTGCTTTTCTTCCTCAGGACCCAGGCCCCCAAATCTTCAGTCTTCCTGAACTTATCTCCTTGGCCAGAGTTCCTTTGGCCCCTTCCCCTTCTTGTACATCATTCTTCCCTAAATAAGATCCAGGTGCATGGCACCCTAGAATCTGGGGTTGGCAATGAAGAATTTCCAGGTCTAATTAAATGGGCGTTGGTTAACCAGCCCCAGTCATTAAAGACTGAGATCTAACTATCAACATCTGGGAAGGCCCCTGGGGTCTCAGGGGAGCAGAATCATGGGGAACAGTGGAAAGATCGTTGGACTAAGAGGCAAAAAATCTGAGTTTGATTCTACTTCTGCCACCAACTACCCACTGTAATTATGGGCAACTCTGCTCTGAGCCTCAGTTTTTTTTAATCTGTGAAATGGGGACAATAAACACATCTACTACCTACCCCAGAGGAATCAAATGAAGTAATGTCTGTGAAAATGCTTTGTAATAATAAAGTATTATACATATTCTTAACAATACAGATTCTCAGACAATGGGGGAAGGGTGAATTTGTAGTTCAGGCATGGGCTTCTCTCCCTCAACACTGTTCAGAAGGGAGAGTTTAAGAGGAAGTCCTCCATCTCCCATCAGTACCACTCCCAAGAAGAATTTTAAAGGGGGGGCTCTACCTTCATCCCCACACTCCATTTCCCAAGGGGATTTGGAGGGGAAAGCTTCCATTTCCCCCTCACAACATCATTCCCAAGGGGGATTTGGAGAGGGGCCCTCCACCTTCCTCCAAAGCCCTTCCCACCATTCTGGACCATAGCCCAGTTAAGCGGATTAGTTTGTCCTCAGGATTCCAGTCTGGCCTTAGAAATTACTGCTCTGATCCATGCTCCCAGAATTCCCCTGGCCCCTAATGGGTTCTGTCCCTCCCACTGAGGCTGTAGCTTTCTCTGACCCATCCAAAAAAGACTCCCTCTCAGACATGGAATAGGCAGGGGGTCCTATGGCCCAGGAGAGGGGAGGAGGGCTGGCTGGCTGTTCAGCAAGTCTTTTACTCAACTAATAAACTCCATTAGGTATTCTCACAATGGTCATTCCAAAGCTTCTTTCCTCAAATCTCCAACCCACCCTCTTTGCCCCATCAGGAAACTGAACTGCCTATAATACAAAGAAGGTCCCAATCATCTCTCCCAATTTCCCTTTCCCACACAATGAAGTCTTCCTGTGTTTTCACCATCCCTTTCTCCTTCCTCCCTGTCCCTTTTTATAGCCAGAACTAACTCTCACCTGCGCCCTATGCCCATGATCCCAACTACTCCAGCATCCTCAAGGACCTTTCTCTCTAGCATCTTTAGTTTCTCCCTCTCCTCTGGTTCCTCCTCAGCCTATGAACATACCCAGTCTCCCTTAGCGAGGGGTGGGGGGGAGTCTTCCTTGATCCCTATATTCCAGCTGGATTAGCCTCTGGGGGCGTATTTTGTGTACTATTGGATGCCTTTCATGATTTCCCCCTTCCCCCCATTTCCAAGTATATACTCATCTGTTTACTTGAAAAATGTGATCTCCTTGAGGGCAGGGACTGCTTTTTGAGGTTTTTGTCATTTAATGCTTGCCCAACTGGCTTGAATTTTCAAATTGCTGGAAAGTACAGAAATACGTGCTTCTGAAACCCTCAGAAATCTGGGTTCTCTTCCTATCAAAATGTTCCCTCCAAATTTTTAAAATCCAAATCTTTCCTGTCCTCATCTCCCCCCTCTTTTCTGAGATACTACACTATCCTGATTCTTCTTTTCTCCCTCAAATGTGGGAATCCCCCAATGGTCACTACTCTGGTCCTAGAATCATACACTTGGAGGTGGGACTTGTAATGGCCCTCTAGGTCAGTTTTTCTTTTAATTCAGGAATCCCCTCCACAATATCCAGCCACTGCTTGAACAGCTACAGTAAAATGAGAGCTTATTGCCTATAAGGAGAGCTTAGCCCTAGCTCACCGTTAGATTATTTGAAAGTTTTTATATTGGTGTCTGCCTCATATAGAATTCATGTCTGATAGTCCTGGTGCTGGTCTCTGCACCCAAATCTGAGACCTCTGAATATCTGAAGCTACTGATCCTACTTTGCCCCTACATCTACATTGCTGTCATTTCTAAGTGGTCCACACATGATACAGCTTTGAGTCCCCTCACTTCCCTCTTTTGGTCCCTCTCCAACTTGTCACATCCTTCCTGAAATGTAGCAGCAAAATCTAGACAGAGTCCTTCTTATGTGGTCTGTCCCATAATCACATAGAAAATTAAGGCTTCCTCTGTTCGGGACTCAGCAACCTAAATTGAATTTGACCTTTCTGGATGTCTTTTCATCAGCTCATACCAACTGTGCTTGCAGCCCACTGATAGCCCCACGTCCTTTTGACATGAACTATTTTCTCTCTTTTCCCCCCCTCCCAACTTGTGTGATTTCATCCTGTTATAGTCTTATCATTCCAACCTGTCTATAATGATAAGAGCCCACATCATATAAAGCCTTTTAAGGTCAGCAAAGGGCTTTCCTCATGGATCTGTGACCTCATCAACATTGATATTCTCTCACTTGATGCAGATTGAAATACATCTATTCCTCCAATCTTATGGGAATCTCATGCACTTCCTCTCATAAATCTGACAGAAGGCATCTGCCAAAATGCAAAAGATCTTCCTTAAATTCTCCTGACACCTCAGGAGTACCAGTGTAGCATGGGGGCTATCCGCTGTCCCTCAGTCTTGTAATTCCTCTTTTAAAGATGAGAGATGTCTTTCTAGTGGTTCCTCCCATTGGTTCTAATTCTTCTTTACAACATGACTAATATGAAAATGTGTTTAATATGAATGTATATGTACAGCCTATATTAGATTGTATGCCTTCTTGGGGAGAGAAGCAGGGAAATTTTAGAACAAAATCTTATGGAAGTGAATGTTGAAAACTAAAAATTAAATAAGATGAGAGACTGAGGCTTGGGGGTGTTAAGATATCTCTAGATCCTGAATCTGATGTCTAAAATAATAGCTGTCTCTCCTAGCTTTGCATCATCTGAAAATCTGAAGACGTCCCGGACAGAGCACTGGATTCAGAATCACAATTCATGAATTTAATTCCTGGCTTTGTCCTTTATTATGGCAGCCGATGTGACCTTGGGTAAGTCACAACTTTTCTGGACTTCAGGTACTCATCTGTAAAGTAAAATGAAGGAACTGGATGAGGTTGTCTCTAAGGTTCACTACAGCTCAAAATCTATGATCACATGACAGGAGGGACATTAGTAGCCACCTATGCCTTTGAACAAGCCAACTTACTAGCCTTTCTTCCCCTTCTTACCTTTTTTTTCCCCTAATATCTAAACTTGAATCCTAGATCCACGGAGAGTCTCAAACAATTACAATGCTTAAAGTGGTGAGAAACTTATAGCACCTGAGATCAATGTTTAAGGACATTCAGTTTTGTTCATTTCTATTTGCTTAGTGTCCAGATAATGTTATAAAGCACAGGATTGTAGGTCAGAAATGGCTGGTGTAGTAGTACCTCTTTCTCCTGTCTGGCTGCTTTTCCCTATTTCACTGATCCTGAAATTGACTTGGAGGGAACATTCTACCTGCTTTGACAGTTGCTAAAGAGAGAGCTTGTGTCCAGGGAAAGCACCAAATCCCGAGTGCTGAATTACCAGGGAAGCTACTTCATAGGCAGTTCACCTAACTGTCCTCAGCAAATCCATAATGGAAAGTGTTAGATTTGAAATCAGAGCACCTAAGTTTGGATCTTGTCTCTACCAAATATTATCTGTATGACTGAGCAAGACAGTTAAGCTCTTAGCGCTTGTTTCCTCACCTGTAAAGTGAAAGGGGTGGATTCAAGACACAGCTTAAGAAGTGCTAAAAGGGTTTTGAGTGGAAAAAGTTTAAGAAACCCTGGATTAGATGACCTCAGAGCTTTAAATCTGTGATCCTAAACTGAACAACAGGGACCATCAGAGATCTCTTTCTATGAGGGTTAACGCTAATTCACTAATCAATACTCCTTAGGACCAGTTCAACCCATTGGTACTCTCATTAACTGTGCACATCCAGCCTATATACTATTTACTCACAAGGATACTATGAAACAGCCAAATGCCTTTTGAAAATCTAGATACATTGTGTCTACTTCATTCTCCAGTTCTACCAATCTAGTACCTATCACAAAAGGAAATTAGATCAGTTGTATGACATGTTCCGAATGAATTTGCACTCCTAACGATCACTGCTTGCTTTCCCAAGATTACTGAGTACCTGTTCTGTGGCAAGGTCTACGATTTACAGAACCCATCTTCTTTCCTTCTCCTGGAATCCTGGATATGAAATGGAGACCCATCTCTAATCTTCTGGTGCTTCTCCCATTCACAATGCCAATTTCACTGGCCACAGCTCAGCAATCATATCTGCAGATCTGGGGATTTTAAAGCAGCTAAGAGCTCTTTTACAATTTACAAAGGCATTCTCAAGGTCTCTCTTAAGAACTTTGGAACTGATTATGTGACATGGAAGACGCTGGCACAGGACTGCTCAGCATGGGGTGCCCACACCAGAGGAGGTGCTGTGCTCTATGAGCAAAGCAGAATTTAAACAACTCAAAGGAAACTCAGGATGCACAAATTTAGAGAATCTACCCCAAATGTTCACACGAACTATTTGTGCCCGACCTGTGGTAGAACATTCTGATCTTCTATTGGTCTTATCAGCCACTGTCAGACCCACTGAAACTTGACTCTAGCATCGTGAAGTTATTTTGGTCTTATTGAAGAATGAAAGACAACCCACCAACCAACCCTTATGTTGGACTTTAATTTGTTGTGACTGTTTGTTTTACCCTTCCCAGTCTGAGGTATCCTGAGGAATCCTTAGCTTCCTTCCAGGCTTAGTTCAAATGTCAGCTCCTACCAAGCCTTCTCCGCTTCTAATCATTAGTGCTCAGTCCCTACCCAAATTATCCTCATCTATTTACAGGTTGTAAACCTCAGGGGGAATGTAAGCTCCTTGAAGGTAGGGATTGTTTTTCATTGTTTTTGTATCACAGCATCATAGATTTAGAGCTGGAAGGGACCCTAGAGACTGTCCAACCTCTTCATTTTACAAATGAATAAACCGAGGTACAGAAGTGACCTGCCCAGAATCCCATGGATAATAATGCACATAAAGGCATATAAATGCTTGCAGCATACGGGACAGGGCGTGGAACTCCGAATTAGGAAGGGAACACCTAGTTTAAACCTTTCCTTAGACATTTACTAGCTAGTCACTTCACATCTGTTTGGCACATTCCCTAGGACTCATTTGAGGCAGCTGATGGCACAATGTAGAGCACCAGAGTTGGAATCAGAAAAGTCCTGAGTTAAAAGTCAACCTCAGAAACTTACTAGTGTCACCCTGGGCAAGTCACTTCAATGTTTGCCTCAGTTTCCTCAGCTGTAAAATGGGGATGTTAATAGCACCTAACTCCCAGGGGTATTGTGAGGATCAAGAGAGGTATCTGTATTTAGCACAGTGCCCAGTACATAGTAGGTGTTTAATAAAAACTTATTTCCTCCCTTCATCTACTGAGTCATACATGTTGTGTAAGCTGGAGGAGTTCCCCACACTAAAGAAATCAGTTTCCCCCCTAGTCCTTCAGTTGGGTTGAGCTGAAATGGTTAGTTGTCCTCTCGCACTTCTTAACATTACACCATTCCCTCCAAGAAGCAGCCTTTATTTCCACAATAATTGCTCAGCAGTAAGTCTCCACTCATTTAAGGCTTTAGCCTTCAGGAAGGTATTTGTACAGAACTGCTCCGTGCTTCGGTGTTCCGTCATGGTTACCAGTGCTCGCTCCTATCCCCTGTACATGCCCATCTAAACCTAATGAGCACTCCCTGAAGATCATCCTCTTTTCTTCATAGAATTATTGACATAATTCTGTCAACAGAATTTCATTCTTGGAGAACATCCCATCCCTCCTCTTCTGTGTATACTCCAAAAGTGACATCACCTGTTTTCCTGAACCTCACCTGCATTCTTTCCGCTGCATTTCTCCTGGCAGGTTTGTAGATTTCCACACGAATGTTGGTCCTGATATACCATGCTACTCTAGGGTACCCTCAATTAGATGTTTCTTTTGAATAAGGAATACTCTTCCACTATGCTCCAGACTCATGAGTCCATCTCACCAAGAGTTGGTGATACTGATGAGATCAGATTTATAGTCTTGGTTAAACCTTGTTTCCATTAAAGTTCTCCCTCTTGTGCCTGGTCAAGGAGAGGGAATGCTGACTTCTAAAGGCTGTGGCCATGGACCATAAGCTTTCTGTAGGTCCTACAACAATTCTGAAGAATTTATGATGAAAAATGCTATCTATCTCCAAAGAAAGAACTGATGCAGATTGAAGCAAACTTATTTAACTTTATTTTTTTGGTCTGTGTTCTTTTGCAATATGGATATGTTTGGCATGATTGTACATGTATAAATATACACACGGGGATATACATATATACTATATAGATTATATATAATATTTAAGTATCTATATCTATAGTTATCTATCTTTATTTCTATCTAAATAATGGCCTCTTTTCACCATGGCAACCCATGAAATGGTTTTCCAAGGTATGGTGAGATGTGAGAGGTTGGTGACAGTGGAGAGTGTTCATACTGACTAAATCATCATCTTTTGATATCTGGAATCTTCATGGTCCTTAGGGTATAGGCGTCTAAGCCCTTGTTCTCAACTCCTTTGAGTTATTTCCTCATGAGGCACCTTGACGCCTCCAATTCCTATCTGGTGTCCTTCATAGGAATCCAGTTTACACTTTTGCCTGAATATTGGCAAGTCTCAGATAAATACATTCTTGGTTAAGAAGAGCCCATCATTCTGGTATCCTAAGCCATGATCCAGAAAAACTAATCTCATTTGCCACCGTACATACACATGCAGACACACATATATACATATTCATTTTTATATATGTGTACACAAATATCATTTGTCTCCATAGATATGAAGATAGATATCTTCAACTCTTCAATTCTTGTGTCTTTCTTTTCCTTCCAAAGTCCCAACCTTCACCTTGTAGAAAAGAAATTCTACAAGTGTTCCTTCAAATGCTTTGATTTCTTGTCTGGGACTTGAAAGTCCCTAAAGATACATTCCAGACAAAGATCTAAGAGTCCTCTGGAGGGGAGGAACTGAGGTTGGGGGGGTGGGGGATGGAATTAGCCCGGAGGAGACTCAGGGAGAGGCCTGTAGAAGCGCCGATATGTGAAAGGCAGATAAGAGTTGTTCCAGAGGGTACAACTAGAACACCAAGTAGAAGGCATGGGGGAAGGGAAAGCTCCCTAAGGTTACCTTAAGAGGTAGCAGGCTGCTCCTCAGAGGTCTTCAAAGTATGACCATTTGTGGGGATTCTATAAAGAGAATTCTTTTCCAGGGAGGGCTTGGTCTCTATGGCCCCTTCCCACTCTAATTTGCTGTAATTCTGAGGGGGGAACTTTGGTCAAGGGGCTAGGAACTGGGGCCCCTGGGCTTTGAGGGGCGAGGGCTGGTGGGCAAGGGAGGGAGGACACCTCCTTCTAGGTCCTAGCAGGTAGAATCTGGGCGTAGGAGACTAGCCAGTTAAACCCTGGGGGCTGCTAGATTGTCCCACATTTCCTCCAACCTTGGGTTTCCTGTGGCTTCTACCCAGCTCCCTTTTCTACTGTCTCTCCAGTCTTTCCTCATTCTCTTAATTCCTAAGCATTTTTCCTGGGTGCTTCCCTCAGGCATCTTTATTTCTCTCCCAACACTTTCCCCCTTGATTTCATCCATTCCCATGGCTTCAACTATCACCTCTACCCAGATGCCAGACAAATCTGCACCACTAGCTCTACCTCTCTCTGAGCTCTAGACACCGGATGTTCCTGGTACCCCACACGCAACAGTTCAAAACCAACTTTATCTTCCCTGGTAAACGTGGTGGCTTCCCTTTTTGTCCACTGCACATTCTTTTAGCTACCCAAGCCCGAAACTTCAGAGTTTGACCCCTCTGATTTCACCTCCCACAGCCCAGCATTTGCCAAATCCCACTGATTCTATCTCTGCAGTATCTTTTCCATCCTTCCCCTCCATTCCCACGGCCCCCACCCTAATTCAGGCCCTCCTCACCTCTCCCCTGGACTATTACAATAGACTCTTACCTGGTGTCCCTGACTCGAGTCTCTCCCTGCTCAGACTCATCCTTCATACTGATGCCACAGTAACCTGCCTAATAATGCACAGGCCTAATCACATCCCACTTGTAATAACAGTAAGAGCTCCCATTTCCATGGCGCTTTGTGGTTTACAAAGGGCTTTCCCAATAACAATGCTGTGAAGCTGAGAATGAATCATTTTCTCCCCTTGTTTTACAGGTGAGGAGACAGTGACAAGGAGCTCGAGTGATTTGCCCAGGGTGACACACTTATTCAAAGCCAGTTCTCTGGTTTGGTTTTTTGTTTTTTCCAGTCTTCTCTAATACCACACAGTCTCTTGAAAAAGACTGACCTTTGGGAGCACTGCAGGTGATCCAGGTATTTTTTAAACAAACCCAGGTGCATGAGTATGGCAAGCAAGGAACTCCCTCTACCAAGGTGCAATAGGCAAGTATTTATTGAACACCTACTATGAGCCAGGTACAGTGCTAAAAGATCTCTCTGAAGGTCAGCACCTAGTCTACAACTTAAGTCTTAGCTCCCTGGGACTCTGAGGACAAGTAACCTGCTCAGGATAGCAGAGCCATCCTATGTCAGAGGCCCAACGACTCCAGCCACTGGGCCAAACTGCCTCTTTTTAAGCGATAGGAACAGTCCTATTGACTGCTTGATTCTCCTTGGGTCTGTGTTGCTCAGAGGGAGGGGAATGAGGGAGATAGACAGTGATCGGATTGGAGAGGAATGTGGGCAGAAAGCCCCAGAGCCAGGAGCTTCTGTTAGGAGGCTTCCTGATTGGCTGAGAGTAGCTCCAGGGCTGTACAATGGATGTTGCAGTACAGGTGGGTGAATCCCCAATCTGGGGGTGACAAACACCATTCTCTGGAGAGCTGCTAGAGGCTTAGAGAGAACCACAGGCCATACTAGACTTGGGGAACTTGAGCTAGATACAAAAGATAGGAAAGTTTCGGCACCACCCTGGCTGGAACTAGGTCATTTTCCATTATGAACATTCCTAATCACCTTATCCCAGTGCATTATTTCTGAATTTGTATATTTCCCTTGTAAATAAATCTTCAAAAAAATAACCAAGTCCTCATGGTGTACAATGTGTACAGACAGGGTAGGTAATAAGAGGAAAGGAGCAGAGGTTAGAGCAGGACACCCTGTTCTAGGGGTGGCAGCATGGGAAAGGGTAAGGTTAACCAGAGAAGTAGAGATCTCTGAGCCCAGTTGGGACCAGGAAGGTCAGAACAGAAGCTCAGTGGCAGGTGAATGAATGAATGAATGAATGAATGAATGAATGAAAGCAATGAAAAGAGAAAGCTCTGAGGCCAGATGAAGAGATCCCCTGGTTAAGTTCAGGGAAGGAACTAGAATCTCTAGCACAGAGGTGGGGAACCTGTGGCACTGAGCCACATGTGGCCTTCTAGGTCCTCGAGTGCAGCCTTTTGACTGAGTCCAAGTTTTACAGAACAAATCCTTTTATTCAAGGGATTTGTTCTGTGAAGTTTGGATTCAGTCAAAGGGCTGCACTTGAGGACCTAGAGGGCCACAAGCAGCCTCAAGGTCACAAGTTCCCCACTCCTGCCCTGGGAGGTTGATGCGGTTCAGTGAGGCCCAAGGCCCAGTGCTGGGCCCTGCTTGAGAACAGAACTTTTTCCCTGACTAAAACCCCAACCTCACAGCCTGGCTCATCCACCTTCCCATCCTCACCTCACATGCTCCCACGCCATGAAGTTCCACAGCTTAGATCCCTGCACAGCGTCCTCACTTTCCCAAACCAGCCCTGTGGCTTTTGTCATGCCACTACCCAATGCTTCTGCCTACCAAAGACTTTTCCCTCTCTTTATGCGCTCCTCCAAACCCCTTCTTGACTCTGGGGCCTGCACTACCTGACTGTCACTCTCTAACTGTCACACACTTCTGAATGTGTATATACAGAGCATCTACTTACCCTCACAAGTAAACCCAGAAAGAGTACTCATGATCTGGATTATGAGGCATCGAGGGTAAGAAAGGAAAGAGAGGCCCTTAGCCCAGCCTGGCTGGGCTGGGGTCTGCAGGTTTTCTTCCCTGGGTGTGTTCCATCTGGCAGGCTCCTCCAGACAGGCTGTGAGCCCACAACTCTGAACCCCTGCCTAGGGGAGACTACATGAAACCACTGGATGTGGACTGGCTCAATGGTGGAGAAGCATGGCCCCCTGGTGGCCAGTCGAGCAAACAACCGCCCAATGCCTGCCTGAAAGAGGATTCAGGGACTCCACAGTCCTTGGAGCCAATAGGCAGCAAGCAAGCACAGAGGAAGCTATGAGCATTTATTTGGGGTGGGAGGGAGGATAGGGGTCAATTCAGTGCAGGCCCTCCCCCCCCCCCAGGACAGCTCAGTCCAGTGCTAGGTCCAGTGCAGGTGCTGAGGAGTGGGCGGGCAGGGCTGGTACTTGGGGCCCTTCCCCACCCTGGGCCACACCCTTCCCTCGGCTGGGGCCCGATGGGTCCTAGGGTCACTCCCAAGATAGAAGGATGGGACCCCCTCCAGAGAAGACTCAGGCCTCCGCAGTAGAACCAGGGGGGTCCTGGGGGCGGACTCTCCTGTGCCTCAGACTCTTCTCTTCATCCTGTAATAGCAACAGCCTTCTGTGGGCCAGCCCATAACAGGAGTGGGACAGGGCAAAGGGGAGGCAGTCAGAGGATGCTTGGGGGTAAGAGACTCAGAAGTTTGAACAGAGCTGGGAGAGCTCAAGGGGAAACCTAGGAGGAAACACTAGCTATTTCTACTCACAGTCTCAAAGGTGCTGCTGGGGGTCCCCCCTCCAGGGGAGCCCCCTTCATCTCGGGCTCCATCAGGGCCACCATCTTCTTCATACTCTGTCAGACAATCTGATTCCTCTCCTAGGATTCAGGGCGAGAGAAAGTCATAGGCTGACTGGGCCTCCTCTGGCTCCCCACAACCAGCCTTTCCCCCATCCCAGGGCCCCAGGTCATAGCTTCCCCTTCCCTCACCATCAGCATAGCTGTCAGACACATAACTTTTGGTCGGCTCAATTCGGGACACGATCTCTGCTAGATCAGTAAAGCCTGCACTGGGACAGGTCAGCACCTGAGGAATCACCATGGGAGTCAATGTGTAAGTGGGGGTGGAGGACAGGGATGCACGGGCAGAGGATGTGGTGAGGGGGGTCAGTGACTCACATCAGTGGTGCGTCGACTCTCATTAAGGTCAGCAGAACGCCTGTCCCTCAACATCTTCTCAATGATGTCCCCACGGCTCCAGCCCCCAAACACCACCTTTCCATGCTGATAACCCACATCCTGCAGGGCCAAAGGAAGGCTGGGAGCAGGGGTTCAACCTGAGACCTCTCCCCCCAAAGCCACACCCCCAAACTTGACCCCATTCCTGCCCACCATTCTATCCTCACTCCCCCCACCCCTCCCACACTCACATAGATCTGGTCAAACTTGCCGAAGTCCATGGTTTTGAAGCAGTCTATAGGTGGGCGCAGATACTCACAGTAGGAACTTGACTTCACTATCTCCAGCTGCCTCACACATGACACGTAGGCCAGGCGGGATTGGATCTCTGCCATATCCGGCACCTACAAAGGAATAGGGCCTGGCTTAACCCAGCTGGGCCCAGCCTGGATCCTCTGCCCCAGGCTCTGAGTTGGGAGGCCTCACTCACCTTGACCTTCTCAGCCCAGGGGTTGAGACGTTTCCAGAGAAGCCACCAACCCGACAGACTGTCCCCATAGTTGCTCAGGTCAGTTTCATCCTGACTACCTACGTCAATGGCTATCACTGTCTTCGCCCCCATGTTCCGGGCAATATCAGCTGTAGGGCAGAGAGGGGGGTCAGCTAGTATAATAGAGGGCTGAGGGAGGCCAAAGGGGCTATCACAGGTGTGTGTATGGGCTTTGGGGTGTGAACACTCAGCACTTCCTTTTGGGGGGTGTGCCCAGGAAATGGAGTTCCTCTGCCAGACTGCTTCTGAACCCTAGGTCAGGCCCACTGTCCCCAGGAGGGACTGCATGAGGCTGGAGCCACCAGACAGGCAGGGAAGGAGCCCCTTCCCTCCCACCCCGCCCCTAAAAGAGGGAAGAGAGGCCAAGAGGGAAAGGATTCAGGGAAGAAAAGGCACAGGAGGCAGCCTTCTGCCACACCTTTCAGTTTTCCAGAATGTTTTCCTTCCCTTTGCCTTCTGTGTGTGATGTATGTGGAGCCACAGGTGACCCACATGAACCCCATGTACCCAGGTCCCCAGGACTTATAGGGGGTAAGCTGATGTACCTGTGCTTGAGGGAGAGCAGGGGAGGGCATAAGGGAAGGAGACCTGTTCGGTGACGAGAGGGCTCATGCTTAGAGGCCCAGAAGGGAAATGAAGGGTCCCTAGTTCTGGTCCGGGATCGGTGGAGCTGCAAGACTGAAGCTAGTTGGATGAGTGTCTGAATCCTCTCTGTGTCTGCAGGCTCCAGACTCCCGTGGGCTGCTCCTGTGCACTTCTGTGCCCACATAGGTGCACAGCCATGCTCATCTGTGTCTGCATGCAATGCCCCATGCCCACCCCCAGCCCAGCCACTTGCCTGGCAGGTTGTTGATGTAGCCGCCGTCCATGAGCAGGTGGCCATCCTTCGGGTCACAAAGTGGGGGCAGGTAGCCCGAGAGCGTCATGCTCGCCCGGACATACCGCCACAGAGACCCTGCCCAGGGAGGGGGGACACCACGTAAGGCCCCCCACCCCAGGGCCCCCCCTCACCTGAGGGGGGGCCAAGAGCAGCGCCCCCCGGTGCTGACCTGGGACATTGTTAACATAGCACCCATCCACCAGGTGGTGCCCATCCGAGGGGTCACACAGGGGGGGCAGGTACGGGCTGTAGGAAGAGCTGGCCCGGACGTACCGCCACACGCTGCCTGCGGGGGACAGAGTGGGAGGGGAGTGTGAGAGGACAGGGGGACAGGTGTAGAGGGATGGGGAAGCAACAGAGTGGGGCAAGATGTGAGGGAGAAAGAGGGACTAGGAAAGACATGGAGGTGGGAGAGATATGGAAGGCACTGGACCTAGGCACATGCTGCCTTCAGAGAAGGGACAAACCGTGAGAGACAGAGCAGAAAGGCATGGGCTGCAGAAAGCATGGGGCTACATGTACCCACACACTAGCTTTCAAGGAGACAGGGAGAGATGGGAACATGAAAGGGAGTAGAATGACGAGGGGCCAGGGGAATAAGTGGGCAGTGGGGGGCAGACAGGCATGGGTGCCACCAGACAAATGGAAAAGATGAGGGGAAGAAGGGGAAGATAAGAACAGAGAGGATGAGAGATGGCAAGAGGAATACCATGATGGAGGGATGGGGAGAGGGAAAGAGAAGGAAGACTAGAAGACGACAGCAAGGTGCAGTTTCAACCTGGGGACAATGGGGACCTTTGGTGGGGCCCCCAAATCTGCTCCCAGCTCAGGTCCTGGGAGTCCAAATCGTCCAGAGGGTCCCTGGTGGGTTAGCAGGTTAGAGGTTAGAGGTCATTGGGCCCTGGTCAGCACCCCAAGGCAGACAGGCAGCTCAGCTGTTAACAATGTCCCAGATGGCTCAGCTCCGGCTTCCCCTGCACCCAGGCCCCCAGAAACCATGACCCTTCAAAGCTGAAAACTACCAACACTCACCCTAGTCCCCTCCCTGAGAATCCACTCCAAAGAAAAGCACAGTCCAGCCTTCCTACACAAGAGCCCTCAAGTGATTTCAATGAGGGGGAACTTGCATAGGGACAGTGCCAACATTACCATCAAAGGGTTAGTAAGTGAGTGTTCTGAGCAGGACCAGATCCCAACACCCTCCCCACACCCCTCTTCCTTGGTGGCCAGGTCCCCTGAAGGCGACTGAAGACATGGACCCTAGAAGAAAGGATCTCGCGGGGCCTACCGTCCTTGTGCACACGCATGGCTGAGGCGGTAATATCTGTGGTCACATTGAAGTAAGGCAGCCACAGATCCTGGGGGAAAAGAGACAATGATGAGTGGACAAAGATGGTGGACAAGGGCACAGGGAAGGCAATGGGAGGACAGTGATCAAGGAAGGCTGAAGGGAATGTGGCGAAAGCCTCACTTTTCTCTTGGTAGGAATTATATCAAAAGATTTTAAGAAGCATTATAATAGCTAACCATAACACATTCATGTTTAAAAATATTTAACACACATTATCTCATATTTGATGCTCAGACCAATCGTATCTTTAGAAGGTGCCTCTTCCTCTCCCTCCCTGTGCCCCCAGGAACAGCACCCCAACGGAGAAGGTCCCTGGCTTACAAACACACCAAGAATAAAAGTCTTTATATGCTTCTTGTCTCCCCCCCTTAGAAAATAAGCTCCCTGTGGGTAGGGATTGGTTTGTTCTCTGTACTTGTATCCCTAGGGCCTGACACATAGCAGGTGCTTAATAAATGCTTATGGATGGATGGATGCATGTGGAGAAGCTCTCAGTCTCCCAGGGGTCCTTAAACTCTTTGGCCATCAGTTTGGGGAAGCCTGAGGACCTCTTCTCAGAATCATGTTTTCAAATGCATAAAATAAAATGCACAGAATTACAAAAGAAACCAACTATATTAAAATACAGTTATAAAAATATTTTTTTTAAAAACATGTTCACAGACCCCAGGTTAAAAATCCCTGATCATTAGATCAGGGGTTGCATTGTTGGTAGAACTGTGAACTGATCCAACCATTCTGGAGACCAATTTGGACCTATGCTCAAAGGGCTAGAAAATTGCATGCCCTTTGAGCTGGCAGTAGCACTACTAGGTCTGTATCCCGATGAAACCAAAGAAAAGGACCCACATGTACAAAAATATTTCTAGCAGCTCTTCTCATGGAGGCAAAGACTTGGAAACTGAAGGGATGCCCATCAACCGGGGACTGGCTGATCACGCTGTGGAACATGATTGTGATGGAATATACTATTGTGCTATAAGAAATGAGGAGTAGGACGGCTTCAGAAAAACTTGGGAAGATTTCTATGAACTGATGCAGAGTGAAGTGAGCAGAACCAGGAGAACACTGCACACAGCAGCCAACGTAACGATGGCCAATTGTGAAAGACTTTTATATCTGGTCAAGACAAGGATCCAAGACAATTCCAAAGGACCCATGATGAAAAAGCTCTCCACCATCAGAGAGAACTGACGAACTCTCAGGATGGAATGAAGCACTTTTTTATTTTTCTTGGTGCGTGCGCATGTATGTGTAACATGGCTAATATGGAAATGTTTTACATGACTTCACATGTATAACTGATATCTTGCTTAACTTCTCAATGGGGAAGGGAGGGGCAGGAGGAAGGGAGAGAACATGGAACTCAAAATTTTAGAAAATGAATGTTAAGAAAAATTGTACACGTATTTGGGAAATATTTAATGAAATTAAAATATGTTTAAGAAAAAATAAAGAACCACCCCGGTCTAAGCTGAATGGTCATGACCGTGGGAGGGATTGTCACCTCTGAAGTTTGAGAGGTGTTAGGGAGTGGGCAACGTGGGAGAGATCCAAGAGCCCCAAGACAAGGGACAGCAGATACTAAGAAGGAACTGGGGGAAGGGGAGGGGAGATAGAGGAGCCCTCCAATTTCAGAACAGAAAGGATACCCCTTCTCCTCTGGTTAGAAGCAAGCACTGGGGTGAATGTTCAAGGGGAAAAAAGCTAAAATGGCAGCTGGGCAACGGGAACTGATTTGATCTGACAGGTAGGACAGCTATATGGTACTTACGGAGGAAAACCAAGTGAAAGCTCCCACCATGAGCAAGATGTTGGCATGGAACAAGAACGTAAAGATGAGGATGCTCAAAGGGTGGAAGAGAGTGGAGAAAACAGACCAAGAATCAAAGAAGGGACAGGGGCAGGGGCAGCAATGTCCAGGTTGAGACAAGAAGGTCTGAAGTCAGAGGACTACTCTTTGGAGCCCAATGAGAAAACATCTTCCATTCTCATGAAGGCTCACGTCCTCACTGCCCTCCAGGTAACCCAGCCTCAACTGGAGGGGATGTTCTGCTCCTCTGGGAATCAGGTGGGAGGCTCAAAAAGTCTGCAGAAACCACAGCCTAATTATGGCATAACCTTACGCCCACACCCAAAGCCCCAGGGCACAAGGTTTGGGTAAGGCTGGTACATCCAGATAAGAAGTTAATGGCTATAGTCCACAAAGTCAGAGGAGCAGTGGTCCCATGAAAGCCAGACCAGACAGAAGGAGGGCAGGAGAGGAGGGTGAAGAGAATAGGAGCTGAGTCAGTTGGGGGAGGGGGGCAGGGAGAAAAGGGAGAGCAGCCTACAGAAGAAGTGACTCCTCCCATGAGGTGAAAACTGCTCCCATAACAATCACCTGGAGTGCTATGCCAGGCTCACAGTGCCTAGACCCCTGCTCTTCTGGGGCTGTAAATTCTGTCAAATTGGGGCCATGTCTGCTGAGGCCAGGAAATGAGTAGGGGCCATTTACCTGTTTCCCCCAACAGGGAAATGGAAAAACAGGGAGTGGTGCCTCCTGCAAGGCCCTTGTGGCAGTGGTAAAATGGGATGGGTGAACAGGTCAGTCTCTGGACTCAAACTACAAAGCCAAATGCCTGAGGGTTTGACCAAAGGAAGGAGGTGAGACCGAGAGCAGGTTAAAGATGTCAGAGCTTGGTAGCGGGGAGAGAGTAGAAGAAAGGTGTCTGAGGATCAGGATGTGGAAATTATGAGGGATAGAGGGGATCCCATAAGGAGAAGGGCAGCACCTCAATCTGCCTGTCCTGGAAAACCCGGTGGATGCTTCGGTTGAAGGCAGAGCCTGAGAACATGGAGGTAACAGGGTACGTGAGGTCCAGCACCGGCTCAAACACTGATGTCATACTCTGTGGGAGACATGGAGAGAAGGCCAGGGAGCTTGATGCCAGGGGCTAAGGAGCCAGGGAGCTGCTAAGATTCACAGGGGGATGCCAAGGGGGTCTGTGGAGCTTATAGGGGGTGACCAAAGGGGCCTGAGGGATTCACAGGGAGTCATTGAGGTTTACTGGGGGGAACCAAGGAACCTCAGGCACTCTCAAGGGGTTACCAAGGGAGCCCAACTGGTTCACAGGGGCCACTGAAGTTTGTAACAGGCATGAGGGGTTCCAAGAGGGATCTCAGGGTACAGGGCGGGGGGGGGGGGGCATGGGGAAAGTCCTGGGCATACCTTGGCCCATTCTCGAGCACGCTGCTTAGTACGACTCGCACTGCGTTCTTCTGCATACAGGGCCCCAATGAAAGAGCCAATGGATGTGCCACCCACCATGTCCACAGGCACACCAGCCTCCTCCAGAGCCTTCAGCACCCCAATATGGGAGCAGCCCCTGGGGGCCAAGGATCAATGATCAGCCCCCAATCAAAAGCTGGCCCTTCTCTAGCCCCTCCCCCTCTCCCCCTATGTTTGGAGCTGTAATTTACCTGGCCCCACCTCCTCCAAGGACGAGGGCAATGGTGTTTCCCGTTAGCACCCGTGCCAAGCGGGAGAAGTCACTGTGGCGGTCAGCACGGCGAGAGAAGACCTTCTCATAGAGTTCTCTCTGGGGAGGTAAGGTGAGAATGTACACTTGGCAGAGGTGGCGGGGGTCAGCATCATGATCCTCTGTTTCCTCTGCTTCCCTGCCCTCCCCAAGTCCTCCCTCCTTCACCCCCAGCCCCAGTGGTACCAGTTTGGCAGGGCTGCGACGGGAAAAGAGCCGGCGTGGGCAGCGCAGGTGCAAGTGGCCTGAGCACCAGCTACGCATATTGAGCCACTCAACTGTGCGGGTGGGACCCGGACCCTCCTCCCGGTGCAGCAGAACCAGCTGCTTTAGGGCTCGCACGGCCGTGCTCTCCAGCCTCTGCTCCAGCTGCACAGGAAGCAGACCAGGTCAGAACAGGGCCAGGAGGCCAACAATGGGACAAGAGGGGGTGAAGGTCAGGGGTCAAGACCTGGCCAAGAGTAGGCTCCTGGTCCCCCAGGCCCACAATGAGGATGCAGTCAGCCTGGCGCAGGCAGCGCACAGTCCAGGGAGTGAGGGAGCCATCTGTCTGGTACAGCACAATGCGGTGTGTGTCCTCTTGCTGGGCCAGCCAACCGGACAGCCGGAATTCCTGAATGCTGCAAGAGGCTTGAAGGAATGAGTACCCATGCCAGCGAAGGACTCCAGCCCCTCATACCTCGCAGCCCCCTCTGCCTCCCAAGCCTCTCACCTATCCAGGGCTGAAGCCCCAAGCCGTGCCCGGATGATGTCACTGTTGAGGAGCAGAGTCGGGCCTGGAGGAAACAAGGGAGGATATCTTATGGGGCATCCTCTGTAACTCCCCCCTCCCCCCTGCCCTGCTCCTTTCCACAGGGTGATAGGCCTAGGGAGCCCTCCCCACTGCTGACCAAGATACTCCTTCTTCCATACTGACCAATGGCTCTCAGAGCATGCTGCAGCTCCAGGGTGAAGGCTACCATGGGCACCTCTGCACAGACAGGCAGGACAGCCACTGTAGCCAGGTTACTGGCTGGGTTAGTAAGTTCTGAAGGAGGTGGCACACCAAGTCCTGAACCTAGGGAGAGACCAGGATCCAACCTGACCAATTCATATCCTCTACCATCCAATCCCTTCAGCCCTCTGCCCCATCCCCAGAGCACCCCCAACCCTACAACCCTCTGCTTGTCCCTGGTGTCTTCCCTATCCCCATCCTTCCAACCATCTGCCCTCTCTGCCTCCAGACTCTGCCCTATCTCAAGACTCCTCCCCAGACTCCTCCCCTTTAACCCGGAAGAGGTGGTGAATGCAATGTAGGAAGCAAATAGGCCAGCTTCTTGGCATCCGAGGAAAAAAAAGGGGGCTAAAATAGGCATGCAATCAGTACCCAAAAGTCTGCCAGTGACCCAAGGCAGAGGACTTGGTACACCATCATGGTGAGACTACATGCCACTGCGCTAGCTGGAGACCAAGTGGGCCTGAAGACAAGAGGCACATGCAAAAACCCAAGCTGTTCTATACGGGATGGGTCTCAGGCTCTGGAGGCAGGACAGGTGCCTCTGTGATACCAGCAGGAAGGCTGAAAGCACCTCCAAAGCCAAAGAGAAAATAAAACAACAACAATACAATTCAAGACGAAAGCATCAAGCCAAGGTAAACTGGAAGAAAGGACAGACAGCAAGGCGCTCTGGCTGGAAATGTAGATAGCAGCAGAGCACACTGTGTGGAGGGGTGAGAAAGGGGTCCCCTACTTCTACTGCCAGTCTGACAGACTCAAAAGAGGACAAAGGTGGAGGGCCAGGGCAGCCCCAGAGAGGGTCAAGAAGAAGCCCCAAAGAGGAAACTAAAGGTTAGAGAAAGATCAGAGATTTAGTGTTAGCAGGGACCTTGGCAGCCATGTGCTACAAACCCCTCATTTCACAGATGAAGGAACAGGCTCAGAAGGTACTTTGCCCAAGATCACACAGCTAATAAAGTGGCAGAGTTGAGATTGGACCCCATGTCCCCGAACTCCAAATTCACTTTTTTCTCCAACACTGCACACATCCAGAGATGTCCTGGGAAAAGGAGAACTCTCTCTGTGGCTCCTTCTCTGTTAGGAGTGGAGCCTTGCTCCTCCTGCTGTCTGGAACACAAACTGCTAAAGCAGTCCTGGGAGATACCCAGCCCAAATCCCTAGAAATGCCCAAACCACCCAGGTGGAGCGAATGACCAGCAAGAAATGAGGGTGCAGGGATTAGGTGCCTGAGGTGTCCTGAAGAAGACTGGCAAAAACTGCAGTAGTCTGTACCCCCAAGCCCAGTAGAGACAAGAACTGAGACCAGCAGCATTTGGGGGCAGAGAGTCAGGGAGCCAGCTGCACCAGACGTCCTGGGACTGCTGAAGAGATTAGAGAGAGTAATCACCCTTCCTCTCCTTCCCTTCTCAGGGCTTGTGTTCTCTCATTTGAAAAATGAGGGGGCTAGATCAGGTCTTCACTAAAGATTCTCTGGCCCATTGACTACTCTTCACGACAAGGGTTTTCCAGCATAGCAGAAAGGGAACATGGGCATTCACTAGCAGAATCTGCTGGAACGCACAATCAAAAAAGACAGTAAAATTCATGTTCATGGGATCCTGAGGCTCCCCCAAGACAGGAAATCAAGACGACAGCTTGGTGTGGCCAAGTCCCATGAAGCTTTGTTAGAAGGGCAGGGCAGCAATACTGCTGCCTCCTTCACTGCTAAGCCCTTGGGAACATGCAAAGATGGTCAAGGCCAATCAAGAGCCAACTACACGGCAGTGTGATGTAATGCTAGACTTGGAGTTGGCAAGACTAGGGTTCAAATCCTGCCTGAGACTAGCTATGTGAAGGGGACATTTACTGGCAAAATGAGCATCCTCACTGTAGTGAGAAGGATCAACTGAAGTGACTCATGGAGCACTTTTAAGGTGTACATAGTGCTTCCCATCCAAATCAGTTAAATAAATGATGAGACAGGAAAGCCACAATCGTGCTGACTTGGGCTAGAAGTTGCCCCTGAATCATCCATATGGTTCTACTAGAATCACATTATCAGAAGAGATCAAGAATAAAGAAGAGATCTTTCTGGGTCTGTTTCAGTCACCTGTAAAAGGGAGATGAGCATAAATTAAGAACCTACCATGCTAGAAGGGCTTCAGTTATAGTCCTGGCAACAGACCACATCTACTCTGTGAAAGCCAAGCTACGGTCAAAGCATGGAAATGCTCAGCACCAGGGAGTTGTCCACCAGACAATGATTCTAACCCTAACACTAAATGCCCAGGCAACCCAGAAAACAGAGAAAACTATAAAATGATCCTCCAGTTTGGGTTGCCCCCATGGCTCTACGGTGATGCTAACAGAGGGGCACAAAGTGTGGAGAACCAGTTTTTAGGCTGTCAATCAGCATTAACTTAATTGTTCATGCCCCAAATATAAGATGTTTGCTCAGTGAGTCAACATGCTACTGGAGGAACTGAATGGTGTCAATATTGACTTTAGGCATAAACCAAAACCAGAACATAGGCAGAAAGTGCAAACGCAAGAGGGGTTCACGAGTTCTCTTAAGGGAGAAATAAAGAAACTGGTGGGGGGCGCGGTTTTGTCACAGGCCCAAAAGGAACATGAAAGAAATCTTACTGAAGGGGCCATGGT
Organism: Notamacropus eugenii; assembly: GCF_028372415.1. Classification (NCBI taxonomy): domain Eukaryota; kingdom Metazoa; phylum Chordata; class Mammalia; order Diprotodontia; family Macropodidae; genus Notamacropus; species Notamacropus eugenii. Next base: position 51,342,475 of record NC_092875.1, on the reverse strand, counting down.
GTGATCCCACTTTGGGCAGTGCTCAGGATGAGCACACCACAAAGATAAGAGCAGCTTGCTCAAGGAGGACATGGGCGGAGCAGCTCCCTCCACCTCAGGGAAGTCCTTCTAAACTGATGAAATACATCTCTGTCCTCTTGAGGGGTTGGGAGGGGGAAAGAGGTAACTGTGGGTGTGGAATTTACTGTCAGATGTGGTTGTTTGGTCAGCAAGCATTGCTTAACTTTTCTCTTTGGTACAAAGAAGGGTTCAGTGGGGAAGAAAGAGCACCTAAGAAAATTATTGTAATGTTAAAAAAAATAAATTTCCAATGTCATACACTTTTTCATTGGGGGTAGGAAGAGTCCTCCAAATTAAATCAGCATGAAAGCATGGACCCAGAGCTGGAAGAGACCTCATCTCCATCTGCCCCCTCATTTTTCAGATGAAGCTCAGTGGCATAGTAAAAACAAGTGACTTCAGTGCAAAAGTAGGTGCAGGGAAAGATGATGAAAAAAATGCTGAAAAAGGTAATGATCCAGCTTCTGCATAAAGCCGTCCAAAGAGGGAAGCCTACCACCTCCAGAGATAACCCATTCAACTTTTCTACAGCTCCAGAGTTGGCAAGTTTTTCCTGACATCAATCCTAAATCTGGCTCTTTGCAACTCTGCAATCAGCTGCTCCTGGCTCTGCAGGATGGGGCCAAGCATAGTGAGTATAGTCCCTCCTGCAGATGGCCAGCTACCTTTCAAATGCCTGAACCTAGCTTTCATGTCCCTCCACTGTCATCTTTCTTTCCCCCAAGATTTTTCTACTGTTTCAATATCTTCTGCAAACTCCCAGAAAATTCTCAAGTGGATCAGCCGCCAAACCGGCTAAGTAAAATCTGAGCTCTCAACTGACTGCGCATGCTGCCGCACGCTTTGTAGTTTTTCGTTTATTAAAAGATGGAGAGAGCTCCACAGATCAGTGCCGGGGACGCCAAATGCTTTCGACCTGAGTCTTGTTGCCATCACTTACTTATATGAACTGATGCAGAGTGAATCGAGAAGAGCCAGGAGAGAAGGCGTAGTAACAATGTACCATAAAGATAAAAAACAACTCTGAAAGACGCAAGAACTCCACTTTCTTCAGAGGAAGGATGATGAAGCATGTTACCTCATTTCCAAGGCTTTCCTCCACAAAGCTGTCAAATGGATCTTCTTAAAGTCTGACCATGTCACACTCCTCAATAAACTCCAGGGGCTCCCTATAATCTCCAACATCAGATATCAAACCCTGTTTGGCATTTGAAGCCCTTCATGACCTGGCCCCTTTCTACCTTTGCAGCCCTCTCACACCTTCCCCTGCTCCTCCCCTACTCAATGACCCAGCGACATGGGCCTTCTGGCTGGTCCTTGCACAAGAGTCTCCATTTCCCAACTCCGGGCATTTTCACCAGCTGTCTCCCTCCTCACTTCTTGTCTCCTGGGTTCCCTGACTCGTACAGGAAACCTGTTCTAACTCCTCTAATCCCCCCACTGATATGTCCAATTTATCTTGCACAGATTCTGTTTGTACACAGCTCTCTGCATGTTGTAGATTGTGAGCTCCTTTAGAGCAAGGCTGACCTTCTGCCCTCCTTTGTATCTCCAGAGTTTAGCCCAGTGCCTGGCACAGAGTAGGTGATTAATAAATGTTCACTGTGGGGATCTAATAATGTGACTAGAGCATCGTGTCTGTAGTCTACACACTGATGAAAGTAATCAGCTCTACTTCTGCGGATCACCAGCCCAATGTTCTCCACCATGTTTCTCCTCTCTGGGTCCTCCTGGATGTCATTACCTAGATCATGTTTCTGTTGTTTTCAATGCTACTCAGCCTTCCCTCTTGCTTTCCCCATATGTCCACTCACTAAAATACTATCCCTCATTCAAGATCTTTATCAAAAGCTCTCTCCTCCCCAAAGTCTTCTTTGATCACCCCAGCCTATCTTCAGAAGTCCTTCTACTCCTTTTTTAAAAAATACAGCATTGAGCATATTCTGCCAGTAATTTCAATCATTTGTGCACATATCCTTGACTTGATTATTAGCCCCTTGAAGGAAGGACCATGTCTCATCTTCTTCCTTCATAACTCCTATAGCATGGCCCTGCACATTATAAGTGCAAAGCTTAGGTTTATTTTAACCTACTTGTAAATGTATTTCAGGGGAAAACCAGTAACCTGTGAAGGTGATTCAGGGAGTTCCAGTTTCCCCAGGTAGAAAAAGGGAAGACAACAAAGAGACACTCCCTAATAGGTAAGCGATTATAGGATATGTCCTTCAAGAAAAAAATGCACACTATTAATGGTCATTGGAAGACTGCTCCATATCACTAATAACAAACCACCCAGAAACAAGACCTCAGGTGACTTGCTTCTTTTGGGGCTCATGTGCTCCCGTATCACTCCACTGGCAGAGAAGCCATTCAGGGCTAGGAAGGAACAGTTGTGTCTAACTGCAAATACAGAGTCAGAGTCCAGGCTGTGCTGATTGTGCTCCCAGGAGGTAGGCCAGGCTACTAAGGTCCTTAAGGGATAATCTGGGAGACCGAGAGAAGATAAGCGGGGGTTCCAGAGTAGGAAGGGAGAAGCAATGCTCCCTTTGGATTGATACCATTCCAAAGAAGTAAATCCCAAAGATCAAGAGAGCAAGAAGGAACCTTAACAGACTATCCAGGCTGGGATCTTCATTTTATAAAGGGGGAAACTGAGTGCCAGAAAAGGAGAAGGGCCTTACTCAAGATCACACAGACAGGGGAAGGAAGCAGAACTCAAACCCAGTCCTCCTTAGCTCAGTGTGCCTTACAGGGACAGGCATGGGGCTTCCTGGGGGTTCTAGACATACTACAGGCTTCCACACACAAGTCAGCACTTTGGCCTCACCCTTAAAGAGACCTAAGATCCAAAATCTAGAGTTGGAAGGAACCTCAGAGGCAACTGAGTTCAATCCCTCCCCTCATCTTACAGATGAAGAAACTGAGGCTCACCTAGGAAGTAACAGAAAAACTGGACTGGAACCTAGATCCTCTGGCTCTCACGCCAGTGCTTCTTTACCACCACCCCACCCCTCCACTGCTGCCTTCACTGACCTCAGAATAAAAAGGATAAAAGAACCAGGTTTCCAAGTGCCTGTGGCTGTTTGGCCAACTCAGATCCAGTAGATCAGGGAACCCTATTCAGAGTGCCCCTGAAATCCTGCAGTGAGAGCCTAGCCCTGTCATGTCCAGGCAGGGTCCATCCACAAAAGGCTTGGTGCCTATGAATGTGAGCCCTGCACTGGTTACTGTGGCCAGCTCAGATTTTAGGAAGGGGAGAAGCAGGGAGGAGAGGGGAAGAGGAGGCCCTCAGCACAGTACAAGATGACACTCTTCATGTCACAAGACCAGAGGTCCTCTAGTGTAGTCCCCCTCATTTTAGAGGAAGTAACTGAGGCCCAGAGAAGGGAGATGATTTGCCAGGATCACCTAGCAAGGAAGACTCTGAAGAAATATTCAGGATCAGATTTTCCTGAGCCTAGGACTCTATCCACTACACAACCTGGCTGTTTAGGACATTCTGCCTAAGCTCTCTCAGCCAAATAGGGAGGCTGTTAAAAATACAGAACTATATGCACCAAATGGTATAGCACCTAAATTTCTGAAAAAGTTAAATGAATTTTAGGAAGAAACAGGCAATAAAACTATACTAGTGGGGGACTTCAACTTTCCCCTCTCAGAACTAGATAAATTTAATCAAAAAATAAACAGGAAAGGAGATGAATAAAATTTTGGAAAAGTTAGACATGAGAGATCTTTTGAGAAAATTGAATGGGAATAGAAAGGAACAGTACATAGCACCTACACAAAAACTGACCACGTGTTAGGACATTAAAAACCTCACAACCAATGGAGAAAAGCAGAAATATTAAATGCATCCTTTTCAGATCATAATGCAATAAAAATTATATTCAATAATGGGCAATGGAAAGGTAGATTAAAAATTAATTAGAAACAGTAATCTAGTCCTAAAAAAAGTCATAAAAAATTATAGAAACAATCAGGTATTTCATTTAAAAAAATGGTAACAATGAGACAACCTACCAAAATTTATGAGATGTAGTCAAAGAGGTACTTAGGGGGAAATTTATATCTATAATTGCTTATATCAATAAAATAGAAAAAAAAACAAATTAACTGCATGTGCAACTAAAAAAACTAGAAAAAGAACAAATTAAAAATCTCCAATTAAACATCAAATTGGAAATCCTGAAAATCAGAGGAGAGATTAATAAAACTGAAAGTAAGAAAACTATTAAACTAATAAGTAAAACTAGAAGCTGGTTTTATGAGGGAAAAAAATAATAACATAGAAACACCACTAGTTAATTTGATTTTAAAAAGTAAGAAGAAAAACAAATTACTATTATCAAAAATGGAAGAGGTCAATTTACCACTAATGAAGAAGAAATTAAGATAACTATTAGGAGCTATTTTGTCCAATTATATGACAATAAATTTGACAATCTAAAATAAAATGGATGAACATCTATAAAAATATAAATTACCCAGATAACAGAAGAAATATAATACTTAAATAAACCAGGCTTAGAAAAAGAAATTGAACAAGCCATCAACGAACTGGAAAAAAAAAATTCTCAGGGCCAGATGGATTCATAAGTGAACTCTACCAAACATTTAAAGAACAGTTAATGCCAATACTATTTAAACTACTTAGAAAAATAGACAAAGAAGGAGTCCTACCAAATTCCTTTCATAACACAAATAACATGCTGATGCCTAAACCAGGAAAAGCCAAAATAGAAAAAGAAAATTATAGACCAATTTCCCTAATGAATATCGAGGCAAATATTTGAAATACAATACTAGCAAGATCACAGCAATAAATCACAAGGATCATACACTATAACCAGGTAGGATCTATACCAGGAATGCAGGGCTGGCTCAATGTTAGGAAAAACTATCATAATTGCCATATCAATAACAAAGCCAACAGAAATCATATGATTACCTTAACAGTTGTAGAAAAAGCCTTTGACAAAATACAGCACCCATTCCTATGAAACCATTAGAGTGCATTTTATGGAGCTTACCATAAAATATAAGCAATGTGTATCTAAAACCACCTACAAGCATTATCTGTAATGGGGACAAGTTAGAAGCCTTCCCAGTACAATCAGGGGTGAAGCAAGGATACCCATCATCACCTCTATTATTCAAAATTGTACTAGAAATGTTAGCCATAGGAATAAGAAAAAGAAATTGAAGGAATTAGGATAAATAAGAAGGAAACAAAACTATTCCTCTTTGCAGACGATGTGCTAGAGAATCCTAGAGAATCAACTAAAAAACTAATTGAAATAATTAACGACTATAGCAAAGTTATAGGATACAAAATAAACCCACACAAATCATCAGCATTTCTACATATCACCAACAAAGTCCAGCAGCAAGAGATAGAAAGAGAAATTCCATTTAAAATAACTGTAGGCAATACAAAATATTTGGGAGTCTATCTGTGAAGACAAATCCAGAAACTATATGAACACAATTACAAAATACTTTTCACACAAATAAAATCAAATCTAAACAACTGGAAAAATATTAATTGTTCATGAGTAGGCCAAATCAATATAATAAACATGACAATTCTACCTAAATGAATCTATTTATTCAGTGCCATACCAGTCAACTACCAATAAATTACAGAGCTAGAGAAAATAACAAAATTCATCTGGAAGAACAAAAGGTCAAGGATATCAAGATATTCAATGAAAAAAAATGTGAGGAGGGGGTGAAGCCATACAAGAGCTAAAATTTTATTATAAAGCAGTAATTATCAAAACAATCTGGTACTGGCTAAGAAAGAGAGTGGTAGATCAATGGAGTAGATTAGGTACAAATTACATTACAGTAAATGACCACAGTAATCTAGTATATGATAAACCCAAAGATCCAAACTTTTGGAACAAAAACACATTATGCGACAAAAACTGCTGGGAAAACTAGAAAACATCATGACAGAAAACTAGGTATAGACCAATATCTCACACCGTATACCAAAATAAGGTCAAAATGAGTACCTAATTTACACACAAAGGGTGATACCATAAGCAAATTAGGAACACATGGAAGAGTCTATTTGTCAGATCTATGGGTAAAGGAAGAATCTGAAACATAGACCTCATTACAAAATATAACATTAAAAAGTTTTGCACAAATAAAACCAATGCAACCAAAATTAAAAGGAAAGCAGAAAACTGCGGGCGGGGGAGATTTGCAACAAGTATCTCTGATAAAGGCCTCGTTTCTCAAATCTACAAAGAACTGAATCTAATTTATAAAAATGCTAGTCATTTCCCAATTGATAAATGATCAAGGGATATGAATAGGCAATTTTCAGATGAAGAAATCAAAACTATCTATAGTCAGATGAAAAAATGCTCTAAATCACCACTGACAGAGAAATGCAAATTAAAACTCTGAAGTACCATCTCACACCTATCAGATAGGCTAATATGACAAAAAAAGTAAAATGCTGCATGTTGGAGGGGATATGGGAAAACTGGGACACTAGTGCACTGCTGGTGGAGTTGTGAACTGATCCAACCACACTGGAGAACAATCTGGAACTTTGCCAAAAGGGCTATAAAACTATGCATACCCTTTGATCCAGTACTATCACTGCTAGGGCTATATCCCAAAGAGTTCAAAGAAAAAGGGAAAGGACCTACATGTACAAAAATATTTATAGCAGTTCTTTTTGTGATGGCTCAGAACTGGAAATCAGAGAAATGCTTATCAATTAGGGAATGGCTAAACAAGCCCATAGCATATGACTGTGATGGGATATTATCGTGCTATAAGAAATGCCAAGCACGATGATTTCAGAAAAACCTGGGAAGACTTACATGAACTAATTCAAAGTGAATTGATCAGAACCAGGAGAATGGGATTAACCTAGTAACAGCAATGTTGTACAATTTAGAACTAAGAATGACTTAGCTATTCTCTGCAATTCAACGATCCAAGACAATCCCAAAGCACTAGTGATGAAGCATACTTTCTGCCTCCAGAGAAAGAACTGATATTGTCTGAAAACAGACTAAAGTTAGCTATTTTTCATTTTCTTTCTTTCCTTTTTTAAAAATTTAAGTCTTCCTGTACAAAATGACTAATACGGGAATGTTTTACCTGATTCCACATGTATAACCTACATCTGATTGCTTACTGTCTCAGGAAGAGGAAAGGGGAGGGAAGAAAGGAAAGATAATTTGGAACTCAAAACTTTAAAAACAAAAGCTAAAAAATTGTTTTAATGTGTAATTAGGGAAAAAAAATAAAATATATTTAATTTTTTTTAAATACAGAAATAACCACCTTGGGTGGGGAAGATGTGTGCCTTCTTCACAGACCTGAGCCTGGGCTTTCCTGGGGGACTCTATTGCTTGCTATTCAGTTGTTTCAATTCTGTCTGACTCTCTGACTCCATTTGGGGTTTTCTTGACAAAGATACTGGAGTGGTTTGCCATTTTCTCTTCCAGCTCATTTTGCAGATGAGGAAACTGAGGCCAACAGAATTAAGTGACTTGCCCAGGGTCGCACAGCCAGATTTGAACTCATGAAGATGAGTCTTCCTGACTCCTAGCCCCAGTGCTCTATCTACTGCACCACCCAGCTGTCCAACTCTATTACTTCCTTCTAATAATTAGAGCTATTATACACTCTCAAAGGCTGTCTCTGGCAGTCAGTTTCCCCCTTAGTGGAAGTCTTCAAAGTGAGGTGAGATGACCATTTCTAGCCAGTGTTGTAACAGATGTCTGTGGTTAGGGATGGGCTAAACTGAATGGCATCCGAGATTCTACAATTCTGTGATTTTTAGGTCTCTGAAACCCCCAAAGGCTACTGAGAGTACCTAAGGAGATCCTCAATCTCCCTGGGAGGCCAGGGGCAAAAGGAAACATAGAAAAGGATGAGAGAGAGCCCCTTTAGAAAGAGGAAGGCTGGGGAACTTTGAAGAGTGGCAGGGCAGGCAGACATAGCCACTGAGATGGGAAAGAGGATGTTGCTGGGGCTGTGCTCCTTGACAATTTAAAAGGCATCAGAGTGGTCTTGTGGAATTGTGTGTCTGGTCCCTCCTGCCCCTACCCCATGCTAAAAAACTGCAACCAGTGGCTGCTCCAGGGAAGGAACAAAGAGAATGGAAGGGAGGAGCAGGGAGATGACATCTCCGCAGCAATGAAGGCAAGTGAAGCAAACAGGCCAGGCCTGGGACCAAGCGAAGTGAGGGAAGGGGGCCCAGGGCTGTCTGACCCAGGACTGCAGAGAGGATCAGCAGCACATGGGCTGGGTAGAGGCCAAGGAGGGTTCCTAGGACGTGCACAAGCTGAACCTCATACCGTAGCCCAATCCTACTCCTCCACACCCAGCCTGCCCCAGGGTACCCAGGCTTCACCCCTTACCTGGGAAAGGTCCTTGCAGCTGCTGCAGATTACCCAAGATCTTCTGGCTCAGCAGGTGGATCAGCCGGGTCACAACCTGTAAGTGTTGTGCACCAGAAGTCATATTAGGCAAAAGAATCCCCAAGCCCACATCCTCTCTAACCTTGAGCAACTCACTATAGGATGCCACATACCTGTGAGGAGCCTGGAGCCCAGATCATCTGAGAAGCCCAATTCTCCACCTCATAACTAACACCCCAAAGGCCCCATCCTCCACCCTGAGGGATCCCTGGAATCCCCATTCCCTACTCCCAGGGCCCTCCCCAGAGACCCCATACCTGTGGGTACCTCCTCTTAATATGGCTCAGGGTCCCCTCAGGCAACTTGGCAAGCTCCGTGTCCCGAACTGCATGCACTGTGGTGGCCCGGGGCTGCCGGGTCAGTGCCTCCACCTAAGTCCAACAGGACAGGGGAGTAAGCAGTCAGCTCCCCAGTGGGCACAAGACTGGAGGGTGCATGGGCAGATCACTATAGGCAGGGCCTAAGCATTAGCAAGAGGTTAGGGAACTAGAAGAGGTAAGCTAAGCTGGGAAGTTAAAGCTGGAGGAAGCTCAGGGACAAGATGGGGATTAGGGATAAGAAAATCCAGAGCCAGGATTAGGCAGGGCTGGGTCTGGGACAGATAGCTCACCACCCCGATAAGATCCCCACGGCCATATTCCCCGACCAATTCCTTCTTGCCACTGCCCCGCTGGATAACAGAGCGCAGGCGCCCATTGAGTACAATGTAGGTACAGTCTGAGCGGTCACCCTGTCTGGAGGATAGGGACATGGGGCGGGGGAGAGGGGGAGGAGGAAGATTAGAAAGTGGCTGATTCTCCCCCAGAGAACTTCAATAATATAACCAGGGTGGGGCTGGGAGAACATAGGCCCCAGGGATTCATGAAGGGGGAGGGAGAGAGGGACACACCAAGAACCATCAATCACAGGGACCTTTGGGAAACGTTGGGCTAATAGCCTGAAACTAGGAACTGGGAGATCCAAGTTGAAGGATTCCAGGGTTTGGGGCCTCTAATTAGAGGGAATGTGGATGGGGAAGTGGGTCACAGGGCAAGAGGAAATCTAGGTTTAAGTGTGCAGGGTTTCAGTCCCATTACCTATATAGAGCGCGTCCAGCCTCCACAGATGTCCAGTCAATTGCAAAGTCCATCTGGCGTACAAATGGTGACATGCGGGCAGCCACAGTGTGGGCAGCACTCAGGACCACACTTGGCTGCTCTCGCATGATCCTGGGATGGGAAGAGGAAACAGGGCAACATGGAGACCTTGCTGGTCCCTCCTCAACTCTCCCTGAAGACTCCCCCATTCCTGCTTGGCCAGCCTGGGTGTCCATACGCACTCATAGAATCCCGACTTGGAAATACGCAGGAAAGTGCAGTCCCGCTGCGCCCGCAGGGTGAAGATGAGCGGCTCCCCTGTCAGCACGGCCAGCTGACCCACCAGCTCTCCAGGCTGGGCTACAAACAGACACACGTCCTCTGCCTTGTCAATCATGCGCTGGTACACGTGCAAACAGCCCCAGAGCACAAAGTGTAGGCTCACATCCTAGGGGTAGGGCCAGAAGAGAGGGGAACAAGGAGTGAAAGGTCGGAAAGCCGCCTGCCTTTGGCAGGGTTGGGGGCAGGGGGCAGCTTCAACAGGACTCTGAAAGGCCCTCAGGCTAAAATGGCCACTGACATTTGGGAATGAGGGTGCAGCTTCGTGGCCATGACCACAGAGAAGGGAGAGGCAGCTGGATGTAAATCTGAAGTCAGGGGGCCCAGGGTCAAAACGCAGTTCTACTAGAACAAATTTCTTCACCTCTCTAGGCCTCAGTGTTCTCATTTGTAAAATGAGAGGATTAGAATGGATGATACCTTAAGTTCCTTCCAATTCTAAAAATCTGCTCTTAAGACCTAGCTGTGTCCATCAAATCTCCCTCAAAACAAAACATCGGCTGCTAGGAAAAGATGGGAATAAGGAAGATATCAGGTCTACAACAGAAAGAAAGGTCCATCTTTTTGGACTGGGGACAAGACCAGGTGAAAAGCTAGAAGTAAACCAGATCTCCTGGTGAGACACAAGATGGCAGCCCTCTTGGTGGGGCTACTTGAAGCTGGCTCTAGGTCACCTTCCTGCTGACAAAGCAAGAAGAATTAGTCCTAAGAACCGGAAAATGAGTGAGAATAAATTTTTAAAAAGAACCAGGACACAGAAATGAACTATGCTTGCACCAGAAAGAAAAACCAGAAAGCATATAGCATAGGTTTTGCTTAGGTTAGGAATATTAATAATATTAAATAATAGTACCTAGTACTTACATGTTCAAAAACACTCTACATATATAACTTCATCTGAACCTCACAACAACAATGTAAAGTAAGTATGACTATGTCCCTTTTAGAGATGGGGAAACTGAGGCTAAGGGAGTCACACAACTAGTAAGTGTCTGTAGCAGGATTCAAATTGTGATTTTCCTGACTCAGAGGTCAGTATTCTACCCCCCCACACACACACTTAGCCACTGGCAGAAGTACAGGGAGAGGTGATGGAGAGTCTCCTTCAAAGTCAATGAAGGCAGCCTAAAACCAATAAGGCTGGAGAACACTAGTGTCCCTTAGGGGGACAGTGAAAAGAGTGTTTCTGAAGCTAAAGGACCTGGGTTCAAATCCTACTTCGACCACCTGCTGCCTATGTGACCTCAGGTGAGTTCTTCAGCCTCTCCAGGCCCCAGTTTCAACACCTGTAAAATGAAGGGGATGAGCTAGCAAACCTCTCAAGTCCCTCCCTAGTCTTCGACTGAATGATCCTAAGGTGAAGACAGATGCCTAGTAAATGCCAACACAGCTGAAAGCAGTGGGGAGACCTGGGTCCAAGCAACTAGGGGCTGCTGGCTAAGGGTCAGAGGCAGGGATTGATAGGAGCTGGCCATCACTGGGGCTAGAGCCAAGAAGGGCTGACAAGAGGCCAAGGGGAGGTCAGGATGGGGCCCAAGCTGCTAGAGACCAGATTCAAAGAGCACTAACAGGGAAAGCAGAATTCCATGTTTGGCCACTTGATGACATTTCCTCTGCTGGTTATACTTGTTCCCATGGCTTATGTTGAGGACTGCTGAAGCCCCAACAAGACTCCTGTGAGGTCTTCAGCACCATGGAAGGGACAGTGGGCTCCTCCTACCAATTCTTCCCGGTAGGAGAGAACAAACAGATGCCCACCTGCCTGAACACTGAGAGGGCCAACCAAGAAGCCTGCCAGGACCCAAGGCAGTTTATTCCACTACAGGACAGCTCTAATTATTGGGAAACTTATTCTCATGTGAAAGGCGGAATGATGTAATGGAAAGAACTCAAGACAATGAGTCAGGAAAGACCCAGGTTTGAATCCCGCCTCTTGCACTGGCAGTGTGACATGGGCAACTCAATTACCTCCTTTAAACTGATCTCCTCATCTACAAAATGGGCATAATTCTACCTGTAGTACTTACCGCACAGAGGTGTGAGGAGTAAATAAGATAACATACAGATATCTGTTTTCCTGTAACATTTCCCTACTTCTGAGTGATACAGACAAATTCCATTCTTCTCCTACATGGAAATCCTTCAGATTTGAGAAGACAGCTATAGTCTTCAAATCCAATACAGTCTTTTCATCCCTAGGCCAAGAATCTGAATCCCCCTCCCACCAATCTCACTGCCCAGCTTCCCAACACCTTTCCTAAATGTAGTTCCTAGAATGTAATTCAATGCTCCAACTAGGATCCAAGCAGGGCAGAGCTTGATGACACTATCCCCACCCTTGTTTTACCCCAGACTCCTGCAGAAATGCAGCCTAAAATCACATTAGCTTTTTAGCTGTCACATAACTGGTGACTAATGACCCACTAAAAGTCTTAGGTTAAGAATGAAACAAAAGTTCTACATATTTTTCACATGAAGGGACTCATCAAGTCTCTCTTGTCCTATATTTAGACAATTAGGCAAAACAGGCCTTTTTTGACCAAACGCAAAGATTTTATATTAATCCCTATTCAAAAGGAGAAGGGGATGGCAGAGGGTGAGATGGATAGTGCCATGGAGGGAACAGACATGAGTGTGGACAGACTTGGAGAGACAGCTAAGGACAGAAGGGCCTGGCATGCTGTCTGTTGTCCGTGGAGTCACAGAGTCAGACGTGATCAAACAACAAATTCCATTTCACATGATCAAAGTCTGGTTTGAAATTTGGTCTGTCTTTTTAGTTGTCAAGCTCTCAATCCTGTCATCTAATAAGCTAATAAGCTACATTTATGGAGATCTTTCCAGTTTTTAAAGCACTTTACATGCCCTTTATCTCATAAAGCTTGTAACAACCTGTGACATGGGCATTCTAGGTAACATTGCCTTCTTTCTATACATAAAGAGGCTGAGAAGGTTGTAATTCTCCCAGGGCCACAGAGACAGTATCAGAAGCAGGATCTGAACTCAAGTCTTCCTGTCTCCAATCTAGCATTTTATTCGCTATACCAGGGGTGGGGAACCTGCAGCCTCGAGGCCACATGTGGTCCTCTGGATCCTTGGGTGTGGTCTTTGGACCGAGTTCAACTTTTACAGAAGAAATCTTTTTATTAAAGTGATTTGTTCTGTGAAGTTTGGATTCAAAGGGCTGCACTTGAGGACCTTGATGGCCACATGTGGCCCCTAGACCTCAAGTTCTTCACCCTTGCACTATACCTATATCCCTACCAACTTTCAATCTGTCAAATCTGTTAAGCATGCCAGCTAAACCTTCGTCTGAGTCACCAATAAAAATGTCCCAAGGGCGTAGGAGAGAGTCCTGTGGCCACCACTAAGGACTTCCCTCCAAACTGGAACTGATCTATTAATTAACATTTTTGGTCCAGTAATTCAACAACCTTTGAACATTCTCCCTAATCATAGCTACTCATTTAGTGCACAAGAATATCATGGGAAACATTATAAAACCTTCTGCTGTAACACAAATATGTGAATGATATCAACAATCCTCTGCTCTACCAGTTTAGTAACCCTGCCCAAAAAGGGAAATGAGGTTAGTGTGGCATAACTGGCTCTAGATGAACCCATGGTGACTCTCAGAAATTGTTATTTCCTTTTCTAAGTGATCACAACTCACCAGTTTAATTACCTATCTTAGAATTATTCCTGGAGATCAAAGCTCATTGCCCAGTAGTTTCTGGAACCCACCGTTTTCCCTCCACGACACACCTAATAGGAGGAACTGCCCAAGTCAACTCATCCTGATAAAGTAAGTACACATTCACTTGGCTAAAGCCACACAATCACTCTACAATCACCATCTACAAAACAGACTCAGTCACGTAGAGACCAGGACAGCAGAAAGACTCAAGTGCTGCCCAACTGTGGCACATTCTCAGCCACTACTGTCCCCATGAGAGACATTGAGACTGAGCCTAGAAGAACAGCAGAAGCTTCTCTAGCCTTGGTGATCTTACCCAACCTCAGAGCTCAGCCCAAGAAGTTATGGAAGAACAATTTCACAGATGGAATGTTCAGAGAGAACTTCCTGAATTGAGAAATTCCCTGTTTTCAGCATCCAGAATCCCTCTCTCAGTTCAGGTGCAGTGGCTAGAGCACCAGCTTTGGAGTCAGGAGGACCTCAATTCAAACCCAGCCTCAGATACTTACTAGTTGTGTGACCCTGGGCAAGTCACTTAACCCTGACTGTCTACAAAAAAACTTCACTTTGCTCCCACTGTACAGTGGGCATGCAAGGCATCTCTTAGCTCTGTCTTGCACTGTGATGACTCATATACAACACATTAAGATTTCCAAAAAATTTTCTTCATAACAACCATGTGAATTAGGCAGAGAGAGAGGAAGAAAGAGAGGGAGAGAGAGACAGGGAGAGGGAGAGAGACAGAGACAGAGACAGAGAGAGAGAGACAGAGACAGAGACAGAGAGAGAGAGACAGAGAGAGACAGAGACAAAGACAGAGACAGAGACAGAGACAGAGACAGACAGAGAGAGAGAGAGAGAGAGAGAGAGAGAGAGAGAGAGAGAGAGAGAGAGAGAGAGAGAGAGAATCCTTTCAGTTCAAACACTGGCATCAGGAACACGTCACTAAGATGGAGCTAGCAAAACTGCTTGTTGTGACTGTATAGCCTTTGTCCTGGCAGTACCACTGCCCAATCTAGATTCCAAGGAGATAAAAGAAATGGGAAAAGGACCCATATATGCCAAGATATTTATAGAACCTCTTTTTTTCAATGGTAAAGAACTGGAAACTGAGATTGTGCCCATCAACAAGGAAATGGCTGAACAAACTGATACATGAACATGATAGAATACTATCATGGTATAAGAAATGACGAAGAGGATGGTTTCAGACACACCTGGGAAGACCTGAATGAACTGATGAAGGGTGAAGGGAGCAGAAGCTGAAAAACAATTTTTATAGTAACAAATTTTATAGTAACAACTTGAGGCCAAACAACTCTGATCAATGCACTGACTGGTTGTGTTTCCAGAGGACTCTTGATGAAATACATTACTCACTTCCTCACAGAGCAGATGTACTCAAGGTGCAGAACAAGACAAGCATTTCTGGACACAGCCAATGGGGAATCTGTGCTTATTGGTGACATGGGTTTGTTTTTTTTTCTTTCTTTTTCAATAGCAAGGGAGAGAAAGTGGATTTTTCTCAACTGCATAAAAGACCACTGAGGCAGTGGTCTGAGGGCAGGCTCATAAGATCCTTGTCTGCCTGGCGAGATTTGAATTTCTTCCTGTTTCTACGGCCAAGGATTGACATGTGGGCATAAAGTTGATGTTTCCAAAACTCAGTCATCTCTTGGGCTTTAGTCTCCCCTTAACCATGATTTTCTGTGCTTTCTAGTTAGATCATTTTCCTTTATAGGGAAGACTAAAGTAAAATAGCTAACAAAGGTTATATCCATTCTGCATTCACTCCCATTGCTTCAGCCAGCCTCAGCAAAAAGCTTCTCTCTTTCCTGTCTTTTTCCTGCCCTTGAAGCATATAACCAAGCCCCCCCACCCCTGGGGGGTGCTGAAATACTGAAAACTTGAGTTCATTCAGCCTGACACTCTTTATACAATCCCCCTTTCACGGCCTATTTAGCCTTGGTTATGTACTCTCATCTGCTTCATTTTAAAATCAGCCTCAGCAGGGAGCTCTCAGAAGAAATACACTGCTCCCTTGAGATACTCATCTCTCCCTTTTCTTTTTCAACAGGATAATTCATGATTAGGTCATCAGAATTTCCTTCTTGAGAGTCTCCCATCCCTTGAGGGTAGACTTTGCTTTTAGTACTTCAGACCATGGGATGAGACCTATCTTTACTGACTCCTCTGAAATCCATTTGTCTAGATTTCAGGGGACATGGGAGACTATGTCCCACCCAACCTCCCACCCCATCTAATATGAACTCTAAAATGGTGGGGTCCCTGCTTCCTAAGTTCCAATCACTTCGCCAACCCTCCCCACTGTGGGTCAAGATGAAATTGAGGACAATACCTCCCATCACCACTTCCTCTGAATGCAGCAGCAAGACAATTTAAGAATCAATCAGCAGTTTTGCTTTTAGGAGAAAGGGACTGTTCAGGTGTTCATATGGTCAATGCCCCTGACAGTCACTCTTCTTTGTAGCTGCTCCATCAGTTTTTTGGCCCGTACTGATGTCCTCATGCTGAGTGCATCAAGCCCTCAAAACACTGTGCCTGCCTTCAGAGGCCTGCTATCACTCAGAAGAAAGAGCTCAGCCTAACTCTCCTCACCAGAAAGCCCAGATGGGTAAAGAGAGAATGCCCACTGTTAAGACTGTGAGGTACAGTGGATGGATGACCCATAGAGAGGGCCCAATGGTGGCTAGATCTCGGACAGCTGTGGAACCGGGCCCACCAGAGAACTGGGTAGAAATTGGTTAGGGTTTTAAAAGGCTTCAAGCTTCTCTCTGAAATAAAGCCCTGCCTTTTAACATCAGCATTCTTCTTCCAATGATGCCTGACAGCTGAGTCATGAAAAGAATACCAATGACAGAAGAATGAAAGTCATGGGTCACCCAAAGGACAAAGAGAACAATGGGCCTGCTGAGCACAAACAGGGTGCAGAATATTATCAAAGAACCATGCAGGAGGAGTCATGCAAAGGATACTATCAGAAAGATTCTGGCTAAAGAGCTGGCAGGTTGGTCGCAGCTTCAAAGACGGATCTGTTCATATCCCCTTGCTTCCCTGGGATCCACGGGAGAGCAAAGGATCTAGGTAAGGTATCCTAACCCGCGTTTTTAAAAATATTTTAAATATTTAAATTTAAATATTTTAAATATTTTTTTAAATTATTTTTTAAATATTTAAATTTTTAAAGTATATTTAAATATATTTCAACACATTTGGTTTCCCTCATAATCCTATGTACCTGATTTTCTGTATTTATGAACATCATTCTGAGACTGCTGATACGCAAAAAACAGATCAAGAAGCCCTGATCCAGAAGGGAGGACGCTAAAGGGATCCTCTCCCCGCTCCTACGTTCCCATGGATGACTCAGCTGTCCAAGACAAAGGGGTGCCCACAGAGGGTGGGCTGTCCTCACCACTGAAGGCACACTCACACTGACAGGCTGCCTGAGCCAACTAGCAAAGGTGGCAAAGCGGGAAGACCTCAGGCACAACCCTCCCTTTTTGTGTTGTTTGCTTATTTTGCTTTTCTGTGGTCTCCCAGTAAGAATTAACAATGACTTTTCAGAACCTAAGGGTAGTTTTCCTGATGATGAAGAAGGTGAGCTGCTGGATCCTAAGTGGTCAGCAGAGTGGTGACTGTCCAGTGCCTGAGCCAGTACCCAGGCCAGCGCCAGTGCCTGGGCCAGTGCCAAGATCAGCAGCAACACTAGAGCCAGAGTCAGAGCCAGCACCCGGGCCAGCGCCAGTGCCTGGGCCAGTGCCAGGGCCAGCAGCAACACTAGAGCCAGTGTCAGAGCCAGTGCCTGGGCCGGTGCCAGGGCCAGCAGCAACACTAGAGCCAGTGTCAGAGCCAGTGCCCGGGCCAGTGCCAGGACCAGCAGCAACACTAGAGCCAGAGCCAGGGCACAAGGGAAGGGAATAGGGACCATGGGAGATGATGAGTGGGAACCACTGTGAACAGGGTCTCATGGCTGAAGTGAGGATGTGCCATCTTGACTGTTATCTTCCTAAAGTCATCTGGAAAAACCAGAGGCCTCCCTGTCTCCCTGAGGAAGGGAGCCAAGCCCAGGTACCTGGGCCTAAGGAGCTGAAGAACACTACAGAAATCACCAAGGGATAGTCCTGTCATGGGAGGAGGGATGGTGCTGGCAAGGCTAGGGCTCACCTGGTCACCCTGTCGGGCAATGACTGTGCCAGCCTTTGCATGGTGCAGCAACACTCGGCTGTTCAGCAGCGTGGGGTCCTGGGAACAATGAAGGACAGAAGGATTCTCAGGAGGGCCCCATAGCCTTCCTTCAAACCTCCCCACTTCTTTCCCCTGTCCCTGCCTACCTCAATCTTCATCAGCTTAGCCAGCTCCCGTTTGGCTGCCTCAATGATGCTACTGGTCTGGCGGCCTTGATAGGGCCCAAAGGGGCAGTCACCTCCAGCTGACTCATCCTCACAGAAGCTGTACTCACAGGCCCCCGCCGGCTGTTCCCGAGGCTCCTGAGACATCGACTGGGTGGAACCAGGAAGTCAGGGAGCCCCCAGCTCACACTTCCCTCCCCCCAACAACATTCCACAAATGCAGTCTCACAAACATAGTTGTGTGCCCAGAGAAGCCCGCTAAGGCTTCACTGCCTAGCCCAAAATTTAAAGTCTCAGGTGGGCTTGGAGGGTTGGAGCAACGATGAAGGTAGTGCCTCACCCGGGGCATGCTGGGTAGTGGGCTCCCTGAGCTCTCCTCCTGAAGGGACACAGATATCCGACCCCGCTCATAAGCCATGTCAAAGTCCGAACGCGGACCCCGCTGCAGCCCTGTAAAGGGATGAAAAAAGGGAGGCCTTGGGGTCAGTCCCCGATCCCTCCCTGCCCAGCTTTTCCCCTTTTCCTTGACCCTTACCAGAGATGTCTACAGGCATGGAGATGCACCTACTCAGCAGGGGGGCAGGAGGGGGCTCCAGAGAGGCTGGGGGCTTCACAGGATCCCCTGTAGAGGGGAGGAGGAGTGGTCAGCCCTCATGGCCCCTCATCTGCAACTCCACCCTCTCTGTACCAAGGTCTGGGGTGCTGAGGAAGTAAAGGCCAGAACAGGTGGAGTGTTCTGGAAGGACCAGGCAGGGTGAGGGCATCACAACTAATTCCTTCCAGCTTGGGACACAGGCTGGGGTTGACCCCTAGCCATTACTGGGGAAGAGCAGAGGGGTAGGAGGGAAACTGTAAATCCAATCAGAAAGGCCATGGTGGGAACAGAAGGCTCTCAGCCTAGTACACAAGATATACTGAGTGCCCATCAGGAATTCAGGCGAGGAGTATTTGGAAAGGAACCTGGGGGACCAGGAAGAGGGGCTCCAGTAGGGTCCAGGGGCCGGGCAGGAGGATCCCGGGGTTCTTCAGCAGTAGAGGCACCAATGACACGTTTGGGACCTCTAACAGGGCTAGTTCGAGTTGGGAGGCCAGGGCTCGGGAACAGGCGCAGAGGCTGCATTTCCTGGACAGAACAGGTGAGGATATGAGGAAATGCTTTTTTCAGAAACAGCCCCTGCCCAAGTTCAGCCCACCCACCACTGCCCCCATCCCCCTCAACACTCACATGACTGAAGAGCTCATTGGTCAGGCCCAGATAGTTGTGAAGAGCCAAGAAAGTCACTCGCTGCAGACGGACCATGATAATCTGCAGGTAAGTGACAGAACCAGGGTCAGGGCTCTTAGAGAGGATTGAGAAGGTGGCAATAAAGGTCCCAAAAGTAGGGAGGGAGTGGCTTTCAGGCTCTAGGTGGCTTTGGGGAGGGGGAAACTGACCTGCACAACTCTCACAAGGCTCTCAGGGTACTTTGCAAAGACAGCAGAGAAGGCTTCAACCGGCAGCCGCAACACGGTACAGTCACGGGCAGCCCGGGCCGATACCGTCCTGTATGGACGCTGGTGACCCTGAGGGGGAAAGGCAATGGAGTCAGGGACATAGGTACCCCCTCCAGCTTAGCTTCCTTATCCTTGGAGCCCCCAAAACTCACCGTGATGACATCGAGGATGCTCAAGAGGCTGTTGACGCTGTCCCCAGGGAAGACCTCCTTCACCACACACTCCTTCCCATCCTGGAAAATGGTAGCTGTTAGCCTACAAATGCCAACCCTTGACCCCTGACCCACTGAGCCTGATAGCAGGTGCCTGATTTCTGGGCACCACTTCTCTGACCCTCTAAGCACTGATAGCCACTATCCCACCACTACTGCCCTTGTCTCTTGGTCATCTCCCCAACTCTGGCCTGATGCTGCACAGTCCCCAGCCAGCCCTCTGACCAGCTATGCTCACAGGGCCTGGGAGACAGAGCTCCAGCTGCCCATCCTGGACCACGTAGATGCTGGCATCCGGTTGGCCAGGCCGGAACACATAGTCACCCTGGCTCAGCCTCTGGAATACCATGTGGCGACAGAGCTCCAGAAACAGTGGCTTCTCAAAGTGGCCGAGCACCCTGTGGAGGGGAGGGGGCGTCAGAACAGATCCCACATCTAAGTGCAGACCCACCTCCCCACCCACCCCTGCACCTCACTCACCGAACGTTCTTAAGCATGTAGAGCACCTCAGAGGGCAGGTGAGAATTGGCCACATCAAACTCTGTGAGGTCGGCCTCCAACACAGCTGGAGGAGGTTCTTTTCGCTGTAGGGTTGGTGTCTCTTTTTGTATTCGAAGGATCCTGGGGGTGTGGGCATTATGTGTTGAGCAGTGATAGACCAAACAGCCCCCTGACCCGGCCCCAGGAGTCCTGGGCTCAAGGGGACTGGGGCAGTCCTTACTTCTTGGCAATGTTCAACATCTTGAGTTTCTTCTTCATTCGGGGCCGTGAGGCTGTGGAGATTGTGGTGTCCACCAGGGACGAGGTGGACTGGGAAACCTGAAGCAGGGAAGGGGGCCATCAGCAGGCCCCAAGAGTCTGTGGGCCCTCCCACCAGGCCAGGCCAGCAGGAAGGAAGAGAAAACAAAGAAGGAGGGTGGGAAAGAGACAAGAGGGCAGCAGGCGGACTGAAGGGCTCAGACCTTGCGCATGATCTTGCGTCCGTAGAAAAGGACCTTGTCCCTCTTGCGGAATCGATACTTGGGAGTCTCCTGAGCTTGAATCTCTGGCAAGTACAAGCACAGACCCAGTGACCCCACATTCCCTCTATGAGGTCCATGGGCCATCCAAAAGGCTCAGTCCAAGGCTTCTCAGAACTCCAGCCCACTTCCCACACAGATGCCCTCTGCTCCTTTCCCCCTGGAGATGCCAACAGAGGGCCCCACCCCCCTGCTCCTGCTGCCCCAAGAGAACCCTGGGAGGCAGTCTCACTCTTTGTGCGAAGCCTCCGGACCAGCACGAGGATGAGGGTGGCCATAAGCAACACGGCAGCACCCACACCAATCATCATTCCCATCACCTGCAATGAGAAACACCACCTGTAAGTCACACTGCAAGATTCCAGGGGAGGAATGAAACAGTGCATCTTAGAGACCTTTGCCCAACAGGAACCCTCCCCCTTTTCTCCCCTACCTCCACACTTTTATCCACACAACAGCCTTCACCTTGAAAAATTTCTCTCTGGTACTTATGCAACCCTTTCCCTTCCCCATCATTCTCCCCCCCTCCCCCCCTGCCCTGCCACCTCAGAGCCTTCCCTGATCAGCCCAGCCCACAGGATCTTCAACACTGAACAATTCAGCACCTATCATCCCCTTATGGCATTAGTGAGGTTTCCCCTACTCTCACGGGGCTGTTCCCTACCAGACTGAGCTCATTGAGAGCTGGGGCCATTCCTGCTCTCTCTGGATCCCCCCGTAAAATAACTGAACCTGTGGTACCCAGAGGTTTCCATCTCAACTGTGGCGTAGTTGGCTAAGGGCCACCCCAAGGAGGCTCTGTGAAACCTGACTGGCTGCCCACTAACGTTAATGACTCTATTTCCCTTCTGTAGAAGAAGGGGATGGAGGAGATGGTCTCTAAGGACCCTTCTTGCGCTGCACTTCCATTCATTTGATTCCAGGCCCCTGCACCAAAGTTCAAGCAGCCAGGACTTCAAATCCTCTCCAGCAAAGCCAGACTGCAGGAAGCTAGACATGCTGGAAGTTGCAGTTCCCACTGGGGCCAGCTAGGAGCTATACAACTTGGCAGAGCTGCCAGACTCACCAGGCTGGTCTGCAGGGGGTCCTCCACCAGCAGCTTGATATTGGGTAGCATGTCTGTCAGCACAGCATCCTGGAGGGCAGAGCAGGGACAGATCCTGGGGAGGGTGGCCTGAGCCTTTTCCCATGCCCAGGAGCCACCTCACAACCAGGATGGGAATGGTAAACACCTGGCCCTCGTTCCCCCAAACCCCTAAGTCCACAAAGCCACCTACCTGGGGTGGGGTCTGGGGCAGCTCAGACTCACTCTGGCCCATGTCTGCGGCTGACTCTGGGGCTGCCTCTGAGGCCTGGTTGTGGCCCTGTGGGGCCCTGGGAGTCCAGGGGACAGGACAGGTAAGACTCTGGAAGCTGGGGCTGGCCCCCCATGGCTTCTCAAACCTCTGACACATAGCTGGAGGAGTGGTCCCAGGGTGTGTGGACGGGGAGGGTGAGGACAAAGACCAAGCAAAGTAAGAAGCAGGTGGGGCTGCCCAATATGAGCCCTAGAAACCAGAGGCAACACACCAGCACATGTGTGGATCTGTCTCAGCTGCAATTCAAGGTACCCCACACTTCTTCCCTCCCTCCACTGGTCCTAGCAGTTGAGGGCCTGCTCTGAGATCCTAAATTACCCTAAGACATTTCACTCTCCTAGAACACAGGGCAATGGAGGCAAAGGGAACCCTGGTACTCAAACTCCCAACTCTGCTCCTTCTAGATATCCATAGCTCTCAGGGGCCCAAGAGGAACAGAGGGACAGAGGATGAGATTGCTACAGAGCTGAGGTAAGAAGTCACTTCCAATCCACCCCAGGTCAGTCATGGAAAATACCCAGAACCCAGGGCTTCACAGAAATGTGAGGGAAAATTCCACTATGGCCAGCACCCCAACTAGCCTCTTCTGCTCCACCCAAAAGCAGACTAACACTCCAGAAGAGTTGCCACATGAGCCTCTTTCCGTATTTTATATAGTTTATACTCTATCCCAATCCTGACCAAAGTCACAAAAAAAACCAGCACACACTGTTCCCCCCCCATCCCCCAGGAAAGAGGAGACCACAGGTGAAGAACTATCTGGCTTCTCCCTTAGCTTGTACCCATCTCCCAACCCTCGTAGGGCTCTGCCCCTTTCCCCATTGTCAGGAAGACAACCCAAGCAAATTTCTGGGGGACACTGAAATATTACTGACAGACACTAGGATACAAATAGGGGTCACTGGTGGATCCTGGGATAGACTATTATAGGGAAACCCTGGGGCCTTATTGTGGTTACTGAGCACCATGGAGATGCTTCTGAAGCCAGAATGTGCTTACTGGAGGTCATCATAGCTAGCATTTCTACGGCACTTTATGGTTTGAAAGGGACTTTATGTGTGTTAACTGATTTGAATGATCTTCACAACTCTGTGAAGGAGGTGCTATTATTGTCCCCATTTTACGGATGAGGAAACTGAGGTGAAGGGAGGTAAGCAACTTGTCCAGGGTCACACAGTTAGGGCGTGTCTGAGGCAGGACTCAAGTTCAGGTCTTCCTGAACCACAGTCCACATTCTCTCCACTGTGCTACCTGGCTAATCACTTATTCAAAAGAAGAACTAAAAAACAAATTAAAAGTGGTGTTGAAATAGCAGTTTATTTTAAGAAGATGAGCTCAGTGTGAGGAAATTCAGGAGACAGGGAAACAGGGTAAAGAATAGTTGGGTGAGGATCAAAGGAGAGACAAGAAAGCAGTATTGTCATGGGCCCCACTGCCCAGGAACTCAGGAAACACATCACACATGTGCCCCAGAGATGAGGTAACGGGGGGAGCTTTGCCAAAGGAGCAGAGCAGCTGACAAATCCTTCACTTGCCCTAATGATAATTTCATTCTTCAAAAAAATAAAGGAAATGCTCTAAAGGACCTGACTGACCTAACGAGATGAACCAGTTGCAAAAGAGCCGAACCTGTTCCAGCTTGCAATTTATGACTGAGAAGGAACAAGGGGATAAGTCGAATAAATGTGGCCTAGACTTGGGGAAAGTGGCTTTCCAAGAGGTCAGCGAAGAACTAGCCTCAAACGCTACAAGGGAAATTGACCTGAAAGAAATGGGGGAGCCCCTAGGAATGACATTTCCAGTATGCAAACAGGAATGATTCCTGTCTAAAGGACACTGAGGCAAATGGACATGGAACTAACTCATCGACCCAAATGCTTCAGCAGAGATCTGGCAGAAGGCTTGTTAATGCTGGGCAGCAGGGAGCGACAATGGACCTTACGAGCACAGAGACGAACTCTTCTTCTTGGCATGGTCATAAGATGGGAGCATTTTGTTCAGCTGAGGTACGATGCTTTAGGAAGGATCATAGATAAGCTAGACTGGGTTAAGAGGATGGTGACCAGAATGGTGACGAGATCAGACAGCACATCATCTAAGGTTAAAGCAATGATGGGTGTTCAGTCCAGAAAGAGAAATCTTGGGGGACAAGATGGCTGTCCTTACTATTGAAAGGGCTGTTGTGGAAGGAAGGTGGAAATGGGAAGAAATGAACAGGAGGCAGGTTTGGGGCTTCAAATAAAGCCTAGAATAAATGAATGAATGAGGACCAGGGGCACTGTTCCTGGACACTTTCTCCCCACTTTGTTTTTTTCCCAGACCCCTCTCCTGCTTCTCCTGATAGAATCACAGAATCTCAGGGTTGGAAGAGACCTGCAACTAGAGGTCAGACTAGAAGTCATCAACCTGTACCTGGACACAAATCTCTTCCACAACATTGTCTTGCCTTTCTGACTATCCCTTCTCTGGATCATTAATTCCTGTTCCAAACCTCCTAAATGTAGTTGCCTCAAAAAGCACTAGCCAAGTTTTTCTTCATGCTTTGTGTAATTTGTTAGTGATCTCATCCACATCCATGGGTTCAATTTGACCATCTCCAACCAGACATATCCCAGACCTATGCACCTTATCCTGACCATTTGTCTGAGCTCCAGTCCTACATGAGCCGGACTTGCTGGACATTCCCACCTGGGTGTTTTTTATAAATTTCAAATTCGCCATGTCCCAAATAGAACATGTCATCTCCATCCACCCCAACTTCCAAACTCCCCTAATTCACTACCATCTCTCAAAGTCACCCAGGTTCACAATTGGAATCATCTTAGATTCTTAACAGTTGTCACGTTTTGTTGATTCTACTTCCACACCCTTCTCACACTCATACCTTCTCTGCTCACACAGCCACCAAACTGTCATCCCCTCTCTTTGGGGGTTGGGGAAGAAGGGGACCAAAAATGGCTATTAGAGAGCTGATATCCAAGAGAGCTATGGAAAAGTAAAAGCACAACCAGCTATCCTTAAGGACTTCGAGGAACCCAGCCCAGATGAATGAACTCTGTCTCCTTGGGTAATGAATAGGCATGACATGTACTTTCGGACCATTGTCAGAGCCTTCAAAAGACACTGGAGGGACAGGTCAATGCCCAGGCATCAAGAAAGACATGGGTTCAAAGACTCCCTCTCACGCAAACAGACTGTCACTTAACCCCTAAGTGTCCCACAAAAATCTCTACAATTATAAATTGCAAAGCAGGCCAGCCCATACTGACAGAAGGAATTTCCTCACCAGAAATTCCCTATGTCAATTAAATCACAGGTCCAATTTGGAGGAAAAAATAATGTGGAAGATAAGATGCCACAGAACTGGCAAAGGGTGAATGTCTCAACTTAAGTAGAGAGACAGAGAGAAGAAGGTTTCCCAAATGTAAGCCTGTGAGCTTCCCTGTGATCTGTGGGAAAATTCTAGAATATATTATTAGAAGATGAACATCTAGAAAAGAAAGTGGTGATCACAAAGAGCCAGCATGCCTCATCAAGAACAGTTCAAGTCAGACAAACTTCATTTCCATTTCTGACAGTGTTACTAGACTGGTAGGTTAGGGGAATGCTACAGATACAGTTTACCTAAATGTCGATGGAGCATTTCATAAAGATTCTCATGCTGTTCTTATGGAAAAAAAAAAAAAGACAGGTGTGAGATAAACGAAGCACAATTAAGTAGATGACGAACTCGCTGAAAGGCCTTAACTGAAGAATTAATGGTTCAGTGTCATCTTGGCAGAAGGTCTCCAAGCAGAGTGGATCAATCATTCCGTTTTTGGTGCTATGCCAAAGTCTTCATTTTCAGCTTCATTAATGACTTGTATAAAAACGTTGTTGGCATGCCTACAAAATTTTAACAATAATCCGAAGCAGGAAGGAATAAAGGAGGGAGAGCTAACACAACAGATAAGAATCAGGGTGCAACAAGCCACCTCAGAAAGCAGGGGACTCTCACTTGGGAAGTGTTCAAGCAAAGGTTTCATGACTTGACTGCAATAAGGAAATATAAGGCAATAAGGAAATGACTCTTTTTCAGTTATCAGATTAGAAAGACGCTTGGTCTATTCCTACTCTGAAACAGTTCTATTCTGTGATTCAGGAAACTCATAATTAAACATATATTAAACATTTTCTTTGCAAAAAAAAATAAAAATTAGGATAAAAAAAACTCTCGATGAGCTAGAAGGCAGAGGGCAAAGATGATATGACACTTAACAGGAACCAACGTAAAGTCTCGGACCCAAGCTCAAAAGATTCCGCTTGGCAAACACAAAGTGAGAGCAGCATGGCCCCACGGCAGCTTGCGGGGGAAAGATGGGGGGACCTTAGCGGCTTGTGAGCCCATGTGAATTAAGAGCTGGGCAAAGCAGCAAGAAACTCATGTGACCTGTGGCTGGAGGAGAGGCCTCCCGGCTGGTCCACGCTGCCCGTGTACGGCCAGGGTATGGTCAAGCAAAGTACTTCAGGAAGTTCTAAGGCCAATTTCAGGTCCCTGGTAAGGCAGGGAGCATCTGGAGGGGGGCACAGGAGGGAGCCTGGCTGAGGTCCACAGCCCAGCCCAAGTAATGCCCCTCAGGCGCCGATCTGAGCACGGCACTGCCCCGAACTCCAACTCCCGGGCCTCCGCCTGGCTCTTACAGCCCTTCACCACCTGGGCCCCAGTCTCTGAGCTTCAGTCTGGTCCTCACAAGGGGCTCTCGACCTTCCTGCCTCCTCGCCTTTGCCCCGGCCGTGTCTCACGCCTGGGACAGCCTCGGTCCGTCACCTCCTTTTCAGACTCCCTCCAGCACCGGCGCCTGAAGGCAGCCCCCTCCGCCCCGGCTTCTCCACCACCTGCGTTTATTCCGTCTACGCTCGGCTCTTATGTGGTCCCTGTAGCCTCACTGCCCGGGGAAGAGATGCCTGGGCAGGCCCTCCAGGCAAGGAAGGGAGAAGAGCCTGGTCCCAAGGGGGCCCGGGGCGCCGCCTCCCCGGCACGGTCCGGGGCCGGGCGGCAGGCTCCCCGGGGAGGTCGGGTCCTCCTCCCCGGTTCGTTCCGGGGCCTCCAGCGCCCCACCTTCCCGGGGAGGCCCGGCCCCGCCTCCCCATAGCCGGGGCGCCTCCAGCCGCGGACAGGCTCTCCTGCCCCCGCGAATAGGCCTGGGCGCCCCAGGACCGAGGCCCCCTCCCGGGGAGGGGGCGCCCCGCTTGTTTGTTGGTCTTGGTATCCAAGCGTCGGGCACACAATGAGCGCCCCATAAATGCTTCTGTTTAACTAAACTGACTCAGGGGACCGGCGAACAGGAGGAACTGGGGAGGGACGGAAAGGAGGGGACCAGAAGGGACGAGGGAGACAAAACTCCAGGTATCACCCCAGTCCTCCCGCTGTCACGTACGCCGCCCCGGGATCACGAGGCGGGGGCCCGGACTCACCAGGGCCCGCAGCCGGCTCAGCTCCGCGGCGTCCCCGCCGCCAGCCCCTCCACCACCGCAGCGGCAGCAGCTGCGCGGCCCCTTTAAATTACGGCTCCCGGCGCGCCGTGATGACCTCACGCTTCGCCCCGCCCCTCCTCGGCCACCATACTCCGCGGCTTGCTCGGGGAATCGTCATGTTACAAATGGCCGCCAAGAGGCGAGTTCCGAGGTGTTCCCAGCGCCGACACGGGCCTGTCCGCACCCCTCCGAGCCCGAGGCCGCCGCCTCCCCCACCCTCGACTCGTCTCGGCCCCGCCGTGACGCAGACTCAGAAACGAGACACGGCGGGCGTTCGGTGTCCATCCTTTATTGTTCCCCCGCGCTGCCCACTCCGCCCACTAAAGGTCCGGCCCCGGCCCGCCCCGCCGAGGGACTGCCAGGCGAGAAGGGCCGGGCCCGGAGGTTCAGGTCCCGCGGCGGCGGCGGGGTTCCCGCGGCTCCACGAGTCACTTCCTAAAAGCAAACCCTAAAATCATAAATAAGGAGCCGGAAGCGTCCAGTCCACTCCCACCAGGGGCTAAAAACTCGCGTGTCTTTTCCGCGGGTCAGTTCACGAGCAGGGAGTTTTCCTGCAAGGGTTCCCTGCAAAGCAGAAAGGCAGAGGTGGGAAGTGGGCAGGAGAGCCCGCGCGCGCCCCGCCCCCACGATCCGGGTACCTGGAGCAGCAGCAGCACAGGAGGCTGCAGGCGGTGCCGCTGCCGCGCCGGAACTTGCCGGACGTGGGGCTGTCCTGGCACTTGGCGATGTAGGCCTGCAGCTGGCTGCCCTGGGCCTCGCCCTCCGACTGGTGCTGCTGCAGTGGGGAAGCGGCCGTCAGGGGCGGGCACGCCCACGCGAGCGCCTCCCGTGGGGGCCCCGAGCGCCTACCTTGATGGTCTCGTAGGAGCCGGTGATGAGGGCGATGAAGAGGCTGAGGACCATGTAAATGAAGAGGCTGATGAAGGAGTAGAGGTAGAGCTGGGAGAAGAGCCAGACCAGGCCGCTGTGCGCCTGCATGGCCGCGAAAGTCACGAACATGTCATCCCCGTTGATGAGGGAGAAGAGGCACTCGGACACCATGGACAGGGAGCGGAACTGGAAGGGACCAGAGGCCCATCAGGGCCAGAGGGCCCTCCCTCGGCCATTCTCCCTGGCCCTCATTCCCCTGCCGACAGCCACCACAGATACCCCAAGCACCTTCACATGGTAGGGCCCCAGAACTATCCAGCCACAGAAACAGTAGCCTAGGTAGATGACAGCCACGCAGCAGCAGAAGCGCATGACGCTGGGCAAGGCCACGCGGAGGGTGGCAATGAGGATCTGGAGGGGACACGACAGTGGCCATCAAGGATACCACAAAGACTGGCTGGCCCCAGGCCCTCTGTGTTCAAGATAGGGAGGAGGCCTGCTAAAAGGCCGGCTTATGGTCACAGCCCTCCCACTGACTGGGGGAGGCAGGAGGGCAGGAGCCAGGCTTCTCATATGGAGACGAAGTAAGGGGGTAGTAGAGCCTGGGCTCACGCTGTATTTCTGGCCTCAGCACCTCTATGTTCAAGAGGTGGAAGAAGCCTGATACAAGCCTGGCTCGTGGTCACGTAGCCTTCCCAAGGGGTGTGAGGGGAGAGGGGCTGGGCAGGAGCCAAGGGGAGGGCAGCAGGGGCTGGGCTCACATTGTACTTCTGAAAGAAGGTAAGATATCGGATGACGCCAACCCAGACAAGCAGAGTGGAGGTGCCTAGAAGGATACTGCAGACATCGTAGCTGGCCAAGTTCTGGGGGCACAGGGAACTCCATCAGCTCTAGGGGGGGACACGGCCCCTACCTGATGCAGGCGTCTCCTCAACTCTTCCCTTGCACTCTGGCCCCCATCCTGTGCTGTGTGAATGGGTGCATGCATGTGTGCACTTACTTGTGGACTTGAAGACAAGAGAGCAGAGTCAGATGGGAAAGTGGGCAGTGCCCATGGGTGAGGGAGAGCAGAAGAGTAAACAGAGAGATGGTCAAGACTTCTAAGGGAGTTGCTACCTCAGGCCCCAGAGGATGTGCACGGAGGCACAGTGGAGAGAAGATGGAGGGACAGGGCAGGGGGGCAGGGCAGGGGATGGCGGCTCACACAGCAAGCAACCGAGAGGAGAGACTCACAAGCATGGAAACCCAAAGGGACAAGTGTAGTCCAGGAAAAGGAAACAGACCTTGGGGTCTATAGCAGCCTTACCTTGAGATGGCTCCAGAGAGAACCTGGGCCTCACAAAGGGAAAAGAGGGGCCCTTTGCTGTAAACCATGATTTGCTTGCAGGCTTGTCGAGGCCCTGCTCTAAGGACAGTGCAGAGCAGGAACAGCCCCCTCCCCCCCAGCAGTGGCACAGCCCAGTGTTTAATCTCCCCCATCCAGCCCTCAGTGCCCTTCTAGATCTAAGTCTCCCCTCCTCCCTACATGATCTTCTTCTAAATCCTAAGGACATTCCCTCTCCCTCTTCTCTCCCCTACCCCCAGCAAGGGGACCTGCCTGACTTCTTGGGCCTGGGAGGCTGTCTCCCCCAGCCCACCTTGGCCTCAATGCCAATCTTCATGATAGTGCCAGATATGGTGAGTATGTCACTGGCCACAAGAAGGATGTACCAGCCATTGACAAATTCCAGCCGCTCCCACAGGCTCAAGGTGTGACCCTGGCGGCGACACAGGAAACGGGCAAATTCCTGGGAAACAGGGAGATACCCTTCAAAATGCCACTCAAGGCACCTGGATTCCCTTCCCTCTCCCCAGCTATCCTCTCTTTGGGGGACATTTCCAAGACTATGAGTGGTAGGAACTTGAATGATGGGAGGGTGGCCCCAAGGCCAAGCAACAGAAAGGAGAAGAAAGAATGGGTGTATAATCCTAAATCTCACAGTTTGCAGCAGGAAACCACGCAGCAGGGAACGGGCACAGAGCAGGAAGGACAGGGCACAGGTCAGAATCACGACCACGTCAAAGAAGAGGCGAAACCGGTTGTCTCCTGGAGAAAAGACCATGGATTGTCGGAGGCAAGAAAGTGGTGACAGGGAGACCAGAGCAAGAAGGGAGAGGGAGAAAGGCAGAGAGGAAAAGGGGTCCAAATGGTGGAGGAAGCTTGGCACACAAAACTGCAGGGAGAAGAGCTGAGGGTATCTGTCTTACCGCGCCCAAAGACGCTGGGGTGTTTACACTCTTGAATGTGGGCACTGGTCTCTAAGCGGACAGGGACTCGCCCACTGTGGGCTTTGTTGTCAAATGTAATCTGGAGATAAAACAGAATTATCATGGTGACAATAAACATGAGGAATGCAGAAAAATAGGGAAAGACTTGCTTAAACTAATTCAGAATGAAGTAAGCAGATCTGGAACAAAATAGTCATCATAATAACAGCTAACATTTTGAATAGTACTTTTTCCAATTACATGTAAAGAAAGTTTCCAACATTCACCTTTATAAGATTTTGAATTCCAAACTTTTCCCCCTCTCCCCAAGACAGCAATCTGACATAGATTACACATGTACAATCATATTAAAACATTTCCACATTAGTCATGTTGTGAAAGAAAAATCAGAACAAAAGTGAAAAACCAAGAGAAAGAAGAGATACCAAAACATGAAAGCAGCGTGCTTTGATCCACATTCAGACGCCAAAGCTCTTTCTCTGTATCCAGTGACAGCTAGCACTAATGGAGGGCTTACTATGTGCCAGGTCCTGTTCTAGCTGCTTTACAATTATCTCACTGAGTCCTCACAACAACCCTGGGAGGTTAAGTGCTATTATTACCCCCTTTCTACAAAACTGAGGAAACTGAGGCAAACAAAAGCTAGTTAAGTGATTTGCCCAGAGTCACACAGCTAGTGAGGATCTGAGCCCACATCTGAACTCAGGTCACCTGACCCCAGGCCTAGTGCCCTCCTGGCTGCCTATACACTGATGACAAACATATAAATGAAAAGGAAAATAAAACTGACCCATCCTGGCCCTAGAAGACAGGGAAGTGCCCCACCTTCATCTTCACCACAGAGGTAGAAAGGGGAGGGTCTTCATCACCACCCCCCACTCCCGTCCCAGGGTCCACTCCCAGTGACTTCTCAGAAGCTGTTTCCTACAGACTGAATGACAATGACTTTCCTTCCCCAGGTCTACCTGCCTCAACACAACAGCAACTGCTCTCTCACCAAAGTGCCACCCTCACCACAAACTTGTGAGGCAGTGAGTGAAAGATGACCCCATCTGAAAGAGGAAGAAACAGGCTCCAAAGGGTGGGACAGCCTGCTGGGGGAACAGCCTCCTGCTCTCTCTGATCCTGCACCTCAGGAGGAGGTCACAGCCCTCCCTGCTCACAAGTCTACAGAGGCTCTGCACAAACCAGACTCCTCTCAATCTCTAAGACTCTCCAGGGAGAGCCTGGAGGTGGGTCTCCTCTCCCCTCCTGCCTGAGATCCTTGTCGGCAGTCACAGAACTCTAGAGCACACCTGGGAGGGCTCTCACAGATCATTCATTCCAACCCTTTAATTTTACAAAGAGAACAATGAGGGAGGCTTAGAGAAAGTAAGGGACTTGCCCAGGGTCACACAGCTATGAAGGAGCAGAGACTGCATTTGAACTCAGGTCTTCTACAAACTCCAAATCCAGTCTTTTCTCCACTATAATCTGCTGCCTCCAAGTTCCAGAACCATTTTTAAACCAGGCTGAGCACTTCACTCTCCCTGAAGCTCACCAGGCTCCAGCTATCTCTCCCTACCTGTAATTCTCATGCCAATCTCTTCCAGAAAACCTACCTGACCCACTCTGACCTACCCATCACTCAGGCTCCATGGACAGTTCATCTGTACCTCACAATTCAGCAAGTGACCCTGCAGCCTCCTACCCTTCCCCAGTTTAAGGGCAAAAACACAAGGTTGGAGCATAGGATGAAGATGCCCAAAGAAGGCGCTGCCCCCCCTCATGCCATCTAGCCTCAAAGCTCACCAAGATGGTAAAGGTATAACAGTCTGGGATTTCATTGTTGATAATGGTCTGCAAGTTGATGGTCTTGAGCTGGAAACGGATCGTGACGTTGATCAGCCTGAAAGGTAAAGGGGAGATGAGGACAAGGGAGAACAGAAGCTTGAACTCTTCTCCCTCTTGGCCGAAAAGCACCTACTGCCTCTTGGGAAAGTTTTTCGGGGGGGGGGGGGGGCCTGGGCAGCTCTGGTGACTCTGCCACTGCTGCTTCCTGACCCATTTTGAG
The DNA here is from genome assembly GCF_028372415.1 of Notamacropus eugenii. NCBI lineage: Eukaryota > Metazoa > Chordata > Mammalia > Diprotodontia > Macropodidae > Notamacropus > Notamacropus eugenii. Next base: position 51,309,680 of record NC_092875.1, on the reverse strand, counting down.
GAAGTCTATCTGCAGCTGGAGTCAGCAGAAGCTGTCTCAGCTGCTTCCCTTCCCCTGGAGTCCCTTGTTGGAAGGGGGAGGGGGTAGCAGATGAAGACAACTAGGAGGTTCTTACTATAAACCCACATAAAGAAGCAGCAGGAGCTACAGTTGTGGGGGGGGAAAGGGGAATGCAGAGAGGGGATCAGGGAGTCAAATACTTGTGAAACTTGAGTGAGAAGTTCTTGTAGCTACTGCCTCCGGATGGGGACAGAAGGAATTCCTGGTCTGGGGGCAGAGGGAACCGCTCTTCAGGGTCCACCCCAATGCAATCTGGGAAGGAAGGATAAGAATCAGTGAGGCCCTCTGTGCCCCTCTCAGAGAACACCATCCAAGTGAGAGGGCAGGCAGTTTCTCCACAGAAGGCTCTATGACTCGGACTTCTAGCCTCCAGGGCTCCAAAGCCCAGCACTGACTAGCCATTCAGGCTGAGGGTGCTGAGGGCCCCAGGGCCACTGGTTCTGGGAATCACAGGAACTGTAATGTAATGTAATTCAGAATACTGAATTTGAACTTGAGTTCAAGTTCCGGCTCTTAATAACTGCCGACTTAATAACTGGGCAACCTTGGGAAGTAACTCATTCAATCTCTCTGAGTCTCTTTCTCCCTCTCTATAAAATGGGGAGACTCATACTTGTAATCCCTCCAGGACTGTCCTGAGCAGAGTGCTTTGTATGTCTCACAGTACTTCAGAAATGGGAGCTATCAGAATTACAGTGGAGGAAAGGACTCCCAACACTGAAGAGACCAAGGAATAGAGAAAATTTTTGTTACAAGACTCGAGAGACCCCGGGAGCCCTGAGACATCTGTCACTGCGGGTTCTTTTACCTCCACTTGTCTCCTGTAATGGGGAGCAGGAGAAACACTTCCAGGGTCAGAGGCCTTAAGGAAAGGAGGGGAAAATCCAGGAGAGTAAAAAACAGGTGAAAGAAGAGGGTGGGCAGACCCTGGGGCCCTTGGAGGGGACAGGACCGGAATGCTGCTGGTGTGGAAGGCCCCGGGGCACTCCTGAAAGGTCCCTGTTCAGTCTCAGCCATTCTTTACTCCAGCCCTCATCTCCAGGTCCCCCATACTAACCAGTGACCACCATTGGATCGATGTTGAAGGTGTCATTGGCAGGGTCGATGTGCCCATGGCGATAATACTGTTGGCACAAAGCTAGGGCCGAGCCGTTTGCCCCAGGGCCGCCCCCACCAGGCACATAGGCATATCTGCCCAGGGACTGCTCAGGGATCTGCAAGTACTGGTAGGTGGCAGAGAAGTGGGCAGAGGAAGGAGGGAAAGGAGTCATTAGCCCTCCACCCTGAGCTCCGTCCCTACCCCTACAATCCCCAATTTCTATCAGCATCTCCATATACTCATACCTGATCCACAGCAAAGATGATGGACTGGTTAAGGTCAGCCTGAGTGTAGACAGCATAGCTATCATCAGCCCCATCTGTATAATCCTTGAGGAAGAGGTGTTTGAAGGCCACTGTGTTCTCCTCTCGAAACATCACCACAATCTGGTTACTGAGCCCAAACAGGATGAGCTGCCAAGGAGAGGGCAGAAAGGGCATGTGAGGGACGACAGGAAGACTGAGAGACCCCCAGCTGTTGGGGCTCTGACTTCCCATCCCTAAGTCTCAAAGCACAACTTCTGTCCCAAGGACAACTACATCTCCTTTTAGTCCTGGGTGAAAAGGCAGTGGGGAGGTAAGGGAAGAAGAGAAAGAAGGCTCCTCACTCGCAGGAGAGGACAAGGTTAAGATTGGGCACCTGAGATCTGAAAATGAGTATTTCACTAGCTAAGAGCCTGGGGCAGAAGTACAGCCTTCCCTTTCTCTTCCCAATGCTTTCAGTGCTGCCAGCCCCAGCCCCTACACCCAGCCCCGTCACCCTTATGCAGCCCCAGGGGCACCTGGATGGTGACGATGAGGATCTTGGCAACCTGCAGCATCAGCTTGAACGGCTTTCGGCCCTTGGCCCGGAACTTGTCACAGGGGCTCATAAAGAAATACTTGAGACGCCGGCGCAGATCCTCCTCCTCGCTGACAGGCAGGGATTCTCCCTGGGACCCATAGCTAGGACTAGAGCTGGGACTAAGCAGTGGTGCTCTCTCTAGGGTTGGAGGGAAAGGGCCCTTAGAAACTATGGCTATACATCCCTCAGCTGATAAATGACCAAAAGGCACTTTTTAAGGGAAGAAATCAATGTCAATGTCAACAGCTTTATGAAAAAATGCTATAAATCACTAATTAGAAAAATGCTAATTTTTACCACTCCCAACTTCCACATCATACCCATTCAGCCTGGCAAAGTTAACAACAAAGAAAAATGGCAAATGCTGGAGGGACTCTGGGAAAATAGTGCATCAGTCCAGCCAGTCTGGAAAGCAGTTTGGAATAATACCCGAAAGTTGCTAAACGTAAGAATATTCTGCAACCAGTAAAGTCAGTATCAGGTCTATACCCCAAAAACATCAAACAAAGAAGACCTATGTGTACAAAAATATTTCTATTAGTAGTGGCAGAGAACTGGAAACTGAAGGAGTCCCTCTGAACTGAGGAATAGCTAAACAGTTATGGTACCGGAATGTGATGGAATACGAATTATGCTCTAAGAAACGATGATGGAGACCCTGTCAGGAAAACCAGAGAGAACCTGTATGCAAGGAAGTAAGTGGAGCTAAGAGATCAAGAGCAGGCCATATCTGATAAGCAAGAGGAACAAGTCTCACTTCCATTGTGCTTTAAGATTTAGAAATCAGGCTTCCTCAGAATTGAGTTAGAAAATGCAAACATTAACTGCCCCCATTTCATAAATAAAGAAACTGAGACTTCAAAAGGTTAAGTGACTGGCTGTTGATCCCACAACAAGCAACTCCATTAATTCCAGAGTTTTTATCTCTGAAGTCATGTCATGCTATGTCTCCAGTCTGGGGCTCAGGGAGCAAACCTGGTTACAGGCAGACAAGGCTTCAGCTAGTAGGAATCCCCAGGGAGGAGAGGGTCATTGCTGGGAATCAATGTCCCTTCTAAAAACTTTCCCCTTTCAGCTACTGGGCATTCTCAATAATAAATTACTCAAAAAGGTCATTTCCACTCATTGCCTCTACTCCCTCACCACTCACATAGTCAACCAACATTTATTAAAGACCTATTCTGTGCCAGACAATGTGCTAAGCGCTAGAAAGGTGAGGAAAGGCAGGAGACCATTCTTGCTCTCGGAAGCTTTTGTAATCTGTCTTTTGACCCTACCACTTAAATGAAACTCTTCCCCCAAAAGTGGCCAATAATCCACCTGGGTAAATATGCTGGTCTTCCCTCCAGCTCTCATTCCCTCAAGCTTTCCTTGGTTTCTGACTCCCCATCACCTTCCTGCCCAGGGCAGCTTCAGATGTTTCCTCACTGCTCTTTCCACTTCCAGGCTCTGCCCTCTCCCAATGCTCTGGACAGATTCTTCACACATAACCCTGAACCCATAACTCTCCTGCTAAAGGACCTTCAGGGCCTCCCTACTGCAAGCCAAGATGCCAATTCCTTAGTTTAGCACTGACCAACCTGCCTTTTTGTTGGAGACTACATGGAGAGTCAGAAATAACTGAGACTTGACTTAACAACAGCTTATAACTGGGGGAATCCAGAAGGAGGCATTGGAAATGAGCTTGGAGGGGAACCAAGGAGTCTAAGAGTCTGAGGTCAGAGCAGAGTGCAGGTCAGACCTGCTGGGTGGCATGTTCAAAGGCAAGAAGACAGAAGCTAGATGGTCAAGCAGTAAGCAGCCTGGTCTGGCTGGATCACAGGGCTCAGGAAGGGAAGTAATGTTCAATGAGACCAGAAAGGGAGCCTGAGTCAAAATATAAGGGCTTGAAATGCCAAGGGAGGAGTAAGTATTTTATTTCATTTCAGTAGCTCTGCAAAGGCCCAGAGGTGAGAGGCAGACTTGAGTGCGGAGGCTCAGCTGGCCCCTACAGTGCAATGAGAAGGTTAAAGCAACAGGCCAGAAGAGGTGATGAGGGGTTGATCTAGAGGTCACCTTGTAAGAGAGGATAAGTGGAGAGATTCAATATATAAAATCAACAAGATGACACCTGATAATTGGGGGGGGAAGTCTTCATGCTAAGGGTCTCTGCCAAAGGTCTCATTTTCAAGACATGTAAGGAACTGTTTCAAATGTATAAGTCATTCACCAAATGATAAAGAATAGCAAGATGGCACAGTGGATAGAGCACTGGAACCTGGAAGATCTGAGTTCAAATCCAGCCACAGACACTTTCTAGCTATGTGATCCTGAGCAAGTCACTTAACCGCTTGCCTCAGTCTCCCCATTTGTAAAATCAGGAAAATAACACCCTCCTCAAAGGATTGTTGAAAAGATCCAATAAGATATATAAAGAACTTTGCAATCCTTAAAGTGATACATAGCTGTGGCCTGTTATGATTATCACCCAAAGGGTACGAATAAGCAATTCTTGACGGAAAAAGAAAAAAAATGCTCCAAACGACTAAATAATTAAAGAAATGCAAGTTAAGGCAGCTCTGAGGTTTTAGCTCATGCCCATTAGATTGGTAAAGTCGATAAAAAGGGAAAAATGACAAATGTTAGAGAGGCTTCAGAAAAAAGAGTTAGTAAAACACCATTGTGAAGGACTTGATCCAAGCTCGGGCCAGCTGCTCAGGAGAGCAATCTGGAACTATGTCCAAAAAGCTATCAAAATAGGCACACCCTTGGACAAGATGACACCATTACCAGCTTACTTCTACATAATTCACACACACACCCCCCCCAGATTAAAAAAGGAAAGCACCCTATATGTCCAAAAATATTTATAGTAGCTCTTTAGTAGTGACAAAGAACCAGAAACCAAGGAGATATCCATCAACAAAAGAATGGCTGAACAAGTTATGGTATTATGTAATAGACTATGCTGTAAAAAATATGAAAGAGGCCATTTCCAAGAAATCTGGAAGACTGAGGCAGAGTGAAGTGAGCAGAACTGGGATTAATTTATACTGTAACACTGTGTAACTGAACAATTTTGAGAGATCTGATAACTCTGATGAATGAAATGACAAGCTATGACTCCAAAGGACTGATGAAGAATGCTACCTACCTTTCACAGACAAGTTTCAAACTAATGCAAAATGAGACCCACATTTTTGGACATGCGCAACAGGGGAAGCTTCTTCGCTTGACTATGCATATTTGTTAGAAGGGCTTCAGTGTTGTTCTGAGGTTCCCATTCATCCCAGTGGCAGATGGGGAAGGGGGGAAAATGCTTGATGATTTAAAAAAATTAATTAGGAAAAAGACTTCAAAACTGTTTAGATATCGGGGATGAGAAAAAGGAAAAAGTGGAGGATGATTCCAAGGTTTCAGACCTTGTTGACTGAAACAATGGCAGTGCCCCTAACAGAAACACAGAAAGCTGGAGGAAGGATGAATTTGGGGAAAGGTTAATGAATTCCATTTTGGATATGCTGAGTTCTGAGATGCCTACAGGATAACCAACCGCAGATGTCGTGAGAGGTCAGGCCTAGCTGTACGGATCTGGAAGTCAACTACATATAGATAATAAATGAACCCAAGATTTCCAGAAGAGAAAATATCAAGATAGAAAAGAAAGAGACCCAGGAGAGAGCCTCGGAGGGCACCCACATACTGCTGCTCTTGTCTCAAAGTTGAGAAGATTTGTGAAAATAAACCCTGCTCCCCTCTTTCCAGGGGTGGGGTGCTGTACATGGCACATTACACAAGGAAAACAAGGCAGAAGTGCTGTGTTGTTATGTTGCTTTTTGCCGTTCTTTTCTATTCTTTATTTCAAGGGATGCTTCAATGGAAATCAGAGGAGGGATGGGTCTATTCAGAATTCAGATGATGCGAAAACAAAGGACACCTCTTTAAAGGGTAAACGGAGTAACGAGACAGATATGAGATTCAGGAGAGCAGAGTCTCAAATAACTAGGGAGAATATTGAGAAAGAGGAAAGGGCCAAGAGCACGAAAGGCGAAATGCTACAGCAGGTCAATTCAATGCTGAGAACAGACCCTTGGATTTAGCAACTGAGACATCACACTTAAGATCAGAGGTGAGAATCCAGACTGGAATGGGTTGAGGAGTAGGAAGAAATAAAATAAAGGCAAGAAGTATAGTGGGTTTTTTTTAAAGATTCTGGCTGTGAAAGGGATGTGCAATAGGACAACAGCTTGAGAGAATATGATGGAGCCAACTGAAAAGTTTTTAAAGGTGGGAAGACCTAGGCATGTTTGTAGACAGAAGGGAAGAAGCCAATAGATGGTGAGACAGAGGGAAAGTGACTGAAGAGCCCAGCAGGCACTGGGATAAAGGTTCATGAAAACAAGTACTATAGAAGGCTTGACCTTAGCAAGAAGAAGAAATACTTCATCAGAGTCTAAAGCAAAGCAGGACAATGGGGGATGACAGATGGCCAATCAGTCAAGTGAAAGCCAAGGTCCTCTCTGCCTAGGGGAAAGGAGGGAGTAGTGGAGAGGGTTTGAAGAAAGAACAGCACTTTGGGGCTTTTCAAATTTATTTCACATTCTTCCCTCTCCCAAATGACATTGCAGTTAAACCTGCCATGTAGATGCTCCTAGCCTCAGCATTCATCACAGGCCTCTGGGCTTTTTGCAGGGCTGTTTCATCATGACTGGACTGCACTCCAATTCTACCTAAGCCCTTTAGAACTCATCACTTAAAAGGATTTGAAAGGTGGCACCTCTGAAAAGAAGTCTTCCCTAATTTCCTCAGTTGTTAGTAACCTCTCCCGTACATGACTGTTGATTTGCCTTGACCATATTCTCTTCCCTTGCAATACTGCTTTCTCCTCACTCTCCTCCTCCCTGTTTGAGCAATCCTCAGTCCTCTGGGTGGATTCACCATCCTTCTCCCACACTCTAAGTATGGGATGTCTCCCAAGGTGTTTTGTCTAGAACCCTCTACTTCCTCTCCACTTTCTGGCTAGGTGATCTCATCTGTTCTCATGAATTCAATTATCACCTCTCCAGAAACAACTCCCAAATCTGGAGATCCAGTGCTGCATCTTCAACTGACTGCTGAATATCTCAGCCTGGATTTCCTCCTGGCAATTCCAATTCAGCGTGTCTAAAGCTGAAATTCCATTTCCTCCTAAACTTGCCCCTGATCTCAACTTCCCTATTTCTGTAGATGACACCACTATTCTTTGAGTCCCTCAGCTTCAAAACTTTGAAGTCATGGCTGAAAGGAAAAGTTTTCCTTTCCTCCTCCCACATTCAATCAGTTGCAAAATCCTGAAATTCTTCCTCCAACACTGCCCTCACTTGTCCCCTCCTCTCTATTCACCCATCATCATTAGTCCAGAATACCATTTAATCTAGGCTGTTTCTTTTAAATTCCTCTCCTTTCTTCCAGTCTCTCCACTTTCCAATTCATCACTCTCAGTTGCTAGAATAATATTCTTAAAGCACAAACTGGACCATGTCATTCCTGTGCTCCAAAGGAATCTTCAGCAGTTCCCTCTGGGACAGGAGTTCTTAACCTGGGGTCCACTGATCCCAATGTTATCTGTCAGGAAATCCGCAAATGTGGATGGGTAAGAAATTACAACCTTATTTTTTTACTCATCTCAAACTGAATTTTAGCATTTCCTTCAATAATTTAAAAACTCTCTTCTGGAAAGGTCTCCATAGGCTTCACCAGACTGACAAAGGGTCTAAAACACAAGATACATCATTATGAACCTGTGCTCTGGGATTTAAGGCCCTCTTCAGTCTAGTTCCAACCTCCCTGCAAAGTCGGATTTCATAGTATTCTCCTTAAAGACACCACACTCTAGACTAATCAGACAACATGCCTTCTCCCACACACAGATATTGGCAAAGATCCTACCCCACCCCAGAGAGCAAATCATCATCTCAGTTTATCAAGATCCTTATCTTCTCTTTTGAAGATCAGCTCAGGTGTTACCTACTCCTTAAAGTTTTTCTTGATCCATTTGGCTGGAAGTGTTCATTTCCTCTTCATATTTTCCTACAATACTTTGCCAGGATCTCTTTTTGACCCCACCATTCTTGATACTGCATTATATATTCTTCTCTGTCCCTGCAAGAACATTCTTCCCCAGGAGAATGTAAATCCACTTAAGGGGAGGACAGTAACTTATCATGAAAGTGATGGGTAGAGAGCTTTAACTTGGGAGTCAGAAAGCCCTGGCTTCTGAAGCATACTGGCTGTGTCCGAGTCTTAACTTTTCTGGGCTTTAGTTTCCTCAACCGCAAAACAGGGATAATACTATTTATAGTACATTCCTCCAAGGGTATTTATGAGGATGATAGGAGGTAATACACAAAGTGTCCTAACGGCACGAAGACCTTTGGGGGCACATGGTACGTAAAAAGTTTTGCAAACTTAAATGTGCTTTGTAAATGTTAGTGACTACTAATCATTATGACTGAGTCTTAAACAAGTCCAACAAGCATATTATTAGACTTCTACCACATGCAAGGCACCTGTACCAGACACTGAAGAAGGAGGAGGGAATACGCAAGACGTAAACACAGACATTCCTCTCTTGGACGGGCAGTGGAGTCTGAGGGCCAGAGTTCAAGTCAGACCGCGGACCCTTACGAGCTGGGATCTAGAGCAACTTCTCAGGGCTTCCTTTCCCTTTCCAGACTTCTTCCTCTTAAACGCAGGGGCACGGGCCTGCTTAGGGGTGAATCACGCCCCTCCCGAATCCGGGCATTTTCCCCGGCTGGGCCCCAAGGCTGGCATTCTCCCTCCCCCTCCTCATCTCTACGTCCTGCATTCCCTGCTTGCTTCAGGTCTCGGCCAGAAGCCCTTCCCTCCGGGACGCCCCTGTCTCTGCCTCCTTCGTGCCTTCCCCCTAGGGGCTCCTGGAAGGCAGGGCCTGTCTCTGGCCTTTCTTGCCATGCCCGGTGCCTGGCACACGGCAGGCGCCCGATTAGCGCTCGCTGACTTGACCTGTGAAGACCCTCCAAGACTCCGGTCTACCAGGACCCTACGATCTCCTCTGGGCCGACTCGGACTCGTAACCCAGGCCGGCTGAATGAGCGGGGAAAGCCCGGGGGCTCCAGGGAAGCCTGACATCCTCGGCCCGGCCCCTGTGCCCCTTACCTGAGCCGCTCCGGCCCGCGGGGTCCGCCATGCCGGGCCTGCCCGGGCCGGGCGGGAACCGCGCAGCGGCGAGAGGACGACTCCCGGCTTCGGACCCAGTCTCAGGCGCCGCTTCAAACCCGCCGCGTCAGCTGACCCAAGCCACGCCTCCGGCACGTGACACGGAAACCCGTGCGAACCAGCCGGGCGACGCGCCCCGCCCTTTCCGCCTACGGGACGGAAGCGGTGATGGGAAGTCTGGCACGTGACGCACGCAGACCGCGCCCTCGTGACCGAGAGGCGGGGCTGCCCCGCGCCCTTGTCCCCGAGGCTGGCGAGATGGAGGTCGTTCCGCTTCGGCTTTCTCCGCGCGTGTGCGCGTGTGCGTCCCTACGTGCACGCCTCTCGATCTGGGGCCCTCCACGTGTCTGCACAGGGGAGCGCGTGTGCTTCTAGCCCCAGGCCCACGTGTGTCCCTGCATCCCCGCGGAGAGGGTCAGGATTTGCCTCCATCCGTTTTTCGCGTGGGCTGCCGTGTCATGTGTGCAGGATCGTGTCCAGTTTGCATGGTCACGACCTTACAGACGTGTGCCATGAGTTTGCGTGTCATGTACAATTTGTGTTGATCAGCACATCACTGTATATAACCAGTGGTTTGTGTGCATAGGTTGTGTGCATATGGGGCCTGAAGGCTCTTGGGGTCAAACACCTCCCCCCCCCCCCACATCCTTCCTTTTAAGAACCCTGATCCTGAGAGTATGGGGCCTCCTTTAACCTGTAACCCAACCTTGGAACCCCTGGACTCCACCCAGTGAACTGTGGGAGATTAAGAGGGAAGGGAGATTAAGTGGTGCAGGGTAGGGAAGGGGCTGATGCTCTAAGACTACCAGCAGCACCCATCCATATATGCATCCACACACACCCACACACGCACACCCACACCACCAACAGGACCCAATCTTCCCTGAAAAGAATCTCCTAAAGTGGAAAGGGGGATTTTCACTGTTGCATCTCCAAGGCACCTTCTCTGCTATGGCTGCTTCAAAGGAACCAAACTAGTCAGTTCCAGCCTCCAGTGCTGATGCCCCAATCTTAGATGGCGGTGACTTTCCCACCCCAAAAGACAGAAACAAAAAGAACAGAGATAAAGTGTGGGAGCGGAGGTGGGGAAGAGGCAGACACAGAGATGGAGAGAGGGACAGAGACAGACCCAGGAAAAAAAGGAAAAGGCAGAGAAAAGTAAGAAGCCAAAACCAGGCAGAGAAAGACAAAAGCATAGACAGCGCATCTGGACACAGCCACAACAAAGACCCACAAGACATTAGTGGGAGGATTTTACTAACACCATGAGCCTCGGACAGTACATGCCTCGACCCCATTGCCAGATTGCCCTCCCACCCCAGACCCAAACTTCCCCAACTACAGCCCTCAGGCTCCCTGTCCCACCCCCCACCCACCCTTTCCCAATCCTGCCCTCACCCCTCAGGCCCTAGCACTGCCTCTTCCCCTTGTCCCCAGCTGGGCCCCAAAGCAAGGGAACTTCAGTCATCTCCATCATCTCCATCGCTACTGCCATTGCCATCGCCATCACCACCATCAGCTTCATAGGTGGCATCATCATCGAATTCATCACCATAGTCACCACCTCCAAGGGTGGCATCATCACCCATTTCATCAACATAGTTAGCACCTCCAAAACCGGCATCATCACCCATTTCATCAACATAGTTAGCACCTCCAAAACCAGCATCATCACCCATTTCATCACCATAGTCAACACCTCCAAAAGTGGCATCGTCATCAAATTCATCGCCATAGTCAACCCCTCCAAAAGTGGCATCGTCATCAAATTCATCGCCATAGTCAACACCTCCAAAAGTGGCATCGTCATCAAATTCATCACCATAGTCACCACCTCTAAAGGTGGCTTCTTCATTGAATTCATCACCATAGTCATCTTCATTGTCCTCATCACCAGTAGGAGGCTGGGTGGAAGGTGCCCCTGCAGAGGTCTCATGGGCTCCCTCTTTGTCAACCTCTTGGATGCCCTTGTGGATGTCATCCTGAACTCGCTCATAAGCTTCATCTCGATCACCCTCATAGACACTGTCCTGAGCATCTTTGTTCATATCCTCTGGGATGCCATCACAGGCATCATTCTGGGCACTCTTGTAGACATCATCTCGGACACCTTGGAAGACATTATCCTGGGCATTTTCATGCACGCTCTCCTGCATTTCCTCGTACGTATCATCATGGACCACCTCATAGACTTCATTTTGGACACTCTCATAGATGTTTCCCTGAGTACTCGCCTGGATGTCCTTGTAGATATTCTCCTGAAGGGTTTCATAGACAGCTGCCTGTCTGCCCTCATAGACATGATTCTGCATCCCCTCATAAATGCCTCCTTGGACACCATCATAGATGCCACTCTGGGCACCCTCATGGACTCGTCGATGCTTGGTGAGGCTGGAGGCCTGGCCAAAGCCTTTGCCACAGATTCGGCAGCGGTAGGGACGCTCACCAGAGTGCACATGGAGGTGCTGCAAGAGGGCAGAACTCTGGCCAAAGGCCTTGGAGCAATGAGGGCAGGCATAAGGCCGCTCGCCGGTGTGTGTGCGCAGATGGTGCTGCAAGTTGGAGCTCTGGCCAAAGGCCTTAGAGCAATGTGGGCAGCGATAGGGGCGCTCAGCTGTGTGGGTGCGTTGGTGCTGTAAGAGGGCTGAGCTCTGCCCAAAAGCCTTGCCACACTGGGGACAGGAATAGGGCCTCTCACCTGTATGTGTACGCAGGTGTTTGAGTAGGCCAGAACCCTGCCCAAAACCCTTGCCACAGACTGGACACTTGTGCGGGCGGGCACCACCATGGGTGCGTAGGTGCTGGGCTAGCAGGGAGCCATGACTGAAAGCCTTGCCACATCGTGGACACAAGTGTGGTTTTTCACCACTGTGGCTGCTTCGGTGCTTCAGCAGTGTGGAGCGCCAGCCAAAAGCCTTGCCACAAGCACTACATTGGTAGGGGCGAGCACCAGTGTGTGTGCCACGGTGCTGGGCCAGCGTAGCTCCATGGCTGAAAGACTTGCCACAGTCAGGGCATCGATATGGCTTCTCCCCGCTGTGTGTACGACGGTGCTGGCTCAGCCCTGAGCTTCGACGGAAGGAACGCCCACAGTCCGGGCAATGGAAGGGCCGAGGTGGGCTGGGGGGCCGGGTGGCACTGCCATCACCAACAGTGTTGCCAGAAAGGCCTGAGCCTGCTGCCCCAGGAACTGGGTTTGCCAAACCTGGGGTGCCTTCAAGCCCAGGGAGGAGGCCCCCAGTGCTGAAGTTGCGGTCCTGCCCTGGGACACCAGACTGAGTAGAGGTAGGGGCACCATCTGGGTCAGGGATGCCTTTGGGGGAATAGGTAAAACCTTTGAGGCCCTCAGGACCAGGGCTAGTGCTGGCGCTGGCAGGTGAAGGAGCACCCTCTGGAGTGGGGAAGCGGCCCTCTGGGGTGGGGGTCCTGTCTGGGCCAGGGAAGGGGCCTTCAGGGCTGGGAGTATTGTCCAGAGAGCCCTCTGGACTAGGGGCTCTATCTGGGACTGGACTCTCCACCACATCTGTGGGAATAAGAGAAAGGGTAATCAGGAGCACGGGAATTTTGGGAGAATGTTTCTCACTCACAGTGGAGAATTTTCCCCTGGGAGCTGGAATCCTGGATTGCCTGCCTCCCTCCCCCAGTGGCCTGAACTCCTGGATCACAGGGTTTCAAGTTAGAAAGCTTCTTAGAGATGAACCAGCCCAATCCCCTCATTTTAAAAATGAGGAAACTGAGGCCTGGAAAGGGACTTGCCCAAGGTCACTCTATCAAAAATGGAATTTAAACCCAACTCTTCTGGCTCCACATCCAAGGCTCTGGCTGCCACCTCACTAGATGCCCGGCCCCAGCCCGTCCCCAGCCCGTTCCCTGCCTCCCTCCTCCAGGGAGTAGGACTGGTAGCCTCCTGGCGGGCCCTCCCACCCCTCACCTGCAAAGGGGCTTAAGACGCAGCTCTCTTCTTTGTCGCTGTCCAGGGTCTCCCTGGGGGCCCGGCCCCGCGGCTTCACCGCCCCTCTCTCCATCCGGGCGCGCACCCCACCCGCCTGAAGGACGCGGCTCTGGCCAAGAAAGGAAAGCCGGGCTCAGGGGGAAAGGAGGCTCGGCAAACACCCACCCAGGTCCCCGAGGCCGTCCGGGGAGACCGAGTGCCCGCTCCCTGAGCGGAGGCGGCGCGGGTTGGAGGACAGGCCCCGAGTGAGCCTGGCCTATGGCTGCGAGCGCCCGGCTCCCCTCGCAGGGCCTCAGTTTCCCCCCCACGGAAGGGGCTGGCCTCAAGGCCCGGAGATCGGGGAGACCAACTGGGCCTGTCCGTAGGGCGTTCATCCCAACCCCCCAAGGGAAGCCCCAGGCCGGAGTGGGAAGACTGGGGGGGGCCCAACCCGCTGCCCCCCGCCCCCGCCCGTCCGCGGCCGGATTTCGGCAGAGGAAGCGAAGGGCTCGGGGCCTGGCAGCCTGGCTCCTGCCCCTCCCGGCCCCTCCCCCACATCCCGGGGCTGAGACTCACCGCGGCCCCGCTCCCGGGGCTCCGGCCTCGGCCGCCCGCCCGCCCCGCCAGCCGCCCCGAGTCCGAGCCCGAGCTGAGCCGAGCCGAGCGGGAGCTGCTGGGACTTGTAGTCCGCCCGGCCCGCCGCTCCGCTCGGCCGTCCGTCCGTCCGCGGGCCTGGGGGCGGGGCCGGCTCCGGCAGGGTCACCCCGACCGACAGCCCGTCCGAGCGAGCGCGGGCGGCGCCGGCGCTCCAGACTCCGCGGCCCCTGCCCCTCCTCCTCCTCTCCTAGTCCGCCTCCCCCCGCGCTGGCCCCTGGCCCCCGCCCCGCCCCGCGCAGTCCCCTCCCCGCCCCCGCGCCGTCCCCTCCCTCCCTGACCCCTCCCCGCCCCCCCCCCGCGCTGCCCCCCGGCGCCAGCCCCCTCCTCGCCCCGCGCCGTGCCCTCCCCACGTGGTCGTCCCCCCAGCCCCTAGCCCCGGCCCCCTCCTCGAGCCGCTCGGCCCCCTCCCTCCCCGATCCTCCCCCTCCAAGCCGGCCCGGGGCCCCTTCCTCGCACCCACCCCCACCTCCCGGCGCCGGCCCCCAGTCCCCCGCCTCCTTCCGACGCCGCCCACCGGTCCTGGGGCCCCCTGTGGGGGAGGGACAGCTCCCCAGCTCTGGCGAATGTGGGAAAAGGAGCCGTTTCCTGGAGTGGTTCGACTTCTTTGTCCTGCCCGACCTCGCTCAGGCCAGGAGCCGCCTCCGCCCCCCCCCACCCCGACCCCACCGGGCTCCCGCCCGGACCTCCCCTAAGGGCAAAGGAGAGACGCCCCCTCCCCCAACCGCGCTCGAGCTGTTCCTCCCCCCCACCGAGCCTCGGCCCCCTGCCCCCAGCGGTCAGTGCCTACAGCGGCCGAGGCCAACGCGATCCGTTCCTGGAGCGCTCAGACGCCACCTCGGCCAGGGCGCCTCTGGGCTGTTTCAGGGCCAGACATTTCCTCTGGGCCGGCCTAGAAAGCCCTTCCTTCCTGCAGGTGTCGGGCTCCGCGGGGTCAGAGGGGGGCACACGCCGGCCCAGAGCCCGAGCTCGGCCACCGGTCCGGGGGAGCCCCAGGCCCAGCCCCCCAACCAGGCACTGTTTTCTCCAGACCTCCCCAGCCCGCTCTGACCCAGGAGAGGCCCCCGCGGAAGCGGATCATCTCTTCTTGTTCCTCAATTCCCCCGCCAGCGGAACTCACTCCTCCCGCTTCTCCTTCTCCAGTAGCCTCCCAGACGCCTCGGCTGCCCCCCTGATTTCTCTTTCCTCCCCCCCTCCCTTGGCTCCGGTGCACAGTGGCTTGTCTCTCCGGGCAGGTGCCAGGCAGCCCATGCCATCTGCAGGGGCCAGCAGCCTGGGAGGGGAGGCAGAGGGCTCAGGAATCTGCAGTCGGAGGACCTGGGTTCAAATTCTAGCTTTTTACAACTTCTGTAGTAGGTAGGTGATGGCAAAGAGCCTATGACACTGTCTCCATGCACAAAACTCAGAAGACACATTCAGCCCCTGCCGCTGACCCTACACCAAGCTCCAGGCACGGTGGTTCTCCCCTGCCTGACTTTGATACATTGTGTCCTGTGCTGTGCGCTGTGATGACTGTCCCCGTAGATGCCCCTTGCCTCTGATCCTGCCTTCTCCTGGACTTAACAGTTGTGTGGAACTCAAGGTCTAGCTAAGCAGAGTTAAACACAGGGCTCCTTCTTAGCTCCCATGTCCACGGGCCTTCCCTAGCACTACCCTGAGAGGACATGCATAAGTCATCTTGGATGAGCGGATGTATATTGGGGACACCCAAGATCCTTTGGAGAACCTATGAAATACCTAAAAATACAAATTGACCCCGAAACCTATCTTGCCCCTTTCTGTTTTCTCAATGACTGTGGCAGTGTCCTGGAATGGGATGCTGAATCAATGGCTTTTAAACCTTCAGTTCAATCATGTCTGACTCTTCATGACCCCATTTGGGGTTTTCTTGGCAAAGACACTGGGGAAGTCTGTCACTTCTTTCTCCAACTCATTTTACAAATGAGGAAACTGAGGCAATCAGGGTGAAGTGACTTGCCCAGGGTCACACAGCTACGAAGTGTCTGAGGCCAGATTTGAACTCAGGAAAATGTCTTCCTGACTCCAGGTTCTGAACTCTATATAGCTACCTTTTAGACATTCTAGAAACATGAAATTCGCTATTAATGTTCTGAATGTGAGCAAGGACCAGCGAACTGATATACTACCATTGAGAAAACTAACCAGAAAACACACACACTGCCAAATTTATATAGGACTTTAAGATTTAGAAATTATTTTATGTATGTGTTAATGAAATAGGAACAAGACATTGGTTAAATGTCTACTATGTGCCAAGCACTGTGCTAAGTACTTTTCACAAATATGACTTCATTTGATCTTCACAACTTTTTAAGGTAGATACTATTATTATCCCCATTTTACAATTGAGGAAACCGAGGCAGACAGAGGTTCAATGACCTGTCCAGGGTCCCACAGCTAGTAAATATCTAAGGCTAGATTCATATTCAGGTCTTCCTGACTCCAAACCCCAAATTCAAACACTCAGGGACAATAATAAGCAAAATTTCATGGGAAATTGATTCATCTTGCTTTAGGGGGGAGGGAGTGATTCACGTTAAGTAAAACAAAACAAAGGGACCACAATAGATAAATAGTAGCAGCTTATGAAAGTCTGTTGCAGAGGATGAAAAAGTAGAGGAATTCTGTGGAGAACTTGAGATCTTTCAAAACCAAGCTAGCATGAAGATCAACCCAGGAGAGGGATGGTGAAAAATATTTTGGATAATATGATTGGCAAATAAGAAATAAAGAGATGAAAGCCCTGTACATTACTCAGAAGCCTTATACCATATGCTTCAAGAAGAGTAGAAAGGGCCTTTTTTTTTTAATGTTCTACAATCACTACCATAAAACTTAGATTTTTACCCCCTCACACCTACCCCCCACAACTCCCCTCCCTCCCCAAGACAGCATACAATTCTATATCGGATCTATATATATTCTCCTTTTGAATACGTAGAAAGGGTCTTTTTGTTGCTGAGTTGTGTCATACTCTTCCTGAACCCATTTAGGGTTTCTTGGCGGAGATACTGGACTGGTTTGCCATTTCCTTCTCCAGCTCATTTTACAGATAAGGAAACTGAGGCACCCAGAATCAAGTGACTTGCCCAGGATCATCCAGCTAGTAAATGTCTGAGGCCAGATTTGAACTCAGGAAGAAGAGTCTTCCTCACTCTAGGCTTAGTACTCTATCCACTGTACCAAGAAAAGTCTTAGTTATGGAGAATACTGTTCAGTATAGTACAACAAAAGAAAGGAAGGAAGGAAGGAAGGAAGGAAAGAAGGAAGAAACTGGCAATCCTAACCTACTAATGAGGTAGTTATTTCTGAATCAGGCTGTCTGTCTACATTAACTGACCATTGGTAGCTGGGGTGATTGTGGGCAAGTCCTTTAACCTACCTGGGCCTCAGTTTCCTCACCTGTAAAGTCAAAGAGATGAACTAGATGACCTTTATCTTCCAGATTAGAGATTAGAGAAAGGTCAAAATGAAGAAAGTATAAAGTTGAAAAGGCACCATGTACATTATAGCAACTTCAAACTGAACTATAAATATAAGCTCTTGACTGAAAAATGGGTGATATCAAAGATATTGATTTTTATTGTGAACATGTAAAAGTTTAACCAATTTAAAAGATTAACCAGTGTAAATCAATCACCACAACAAGGAGGCCAAGGACCCTAGAAACTAGAGTACAAGCTAATTAGCAAAACATTATAGGGGAGTAGGGGATGACAGAAGATTATGAGTACTATTGTCTCATGAAACAGGGAAAAGTAGTAGAAGGGAAAACAAATCTGTACTACTGCACCCTTTGGTCCAGCAATACCACTGCTATGGTAATGTATTTTTTACATTAGTGTAGAAAGACAAATATATTTCTTTTTAAAAACATTTTATTTAAAGTTTTGAGTTCCAAATTCTGTCCTTCCTTCCCTTCTCCTCCTCCCAAGATGATAAGCAACCAGACATAGATTACACATGTACAAGTACACAAAACATTTCCATATTGGTCATTTTGTACAAAAAGACTTGAATAAAAGAAAAAAAATGAAAAAGTGCAAAATGGCATGCTTCAGGCTATATTCAATCAATATCAGGTCTTTCTCTGGAGGCATATGGTATGCTTCATCATTAGTCCTTTGGGATTGTTTTGGATCACTGTATTGCTGAGAATAACAGTCTTTCACAGCTCTTCAGCATACAATATTGCTGTTTTTCTGTACACCATTCTCCTGGTTCAGTTCACTTCACTGTGCATCAGGTCATGCTGTCTTTCCAGGTTTTTTTTTTCCCGAAATCATCCTGCATGTTATTTCTTATAGCACAATAATTGCCCATTACAATCATATACCACAGCTTGTTTAGCCATTCCCCAGTTGATGGGCATCCCTTTGCTTTCCAATTCTTAACTACCACGAAAAGAGCTACTATAAATATTTTTGTACAAATAGATGTTTTTCCTTTTTATGAATGTCTTTGGAATATAAATCTAGCAGTGGTATTGCTGGACCAAAGGGTGCGCACAGTTTTATAGCCCTTTTGGCATGGTTCCAAATGGTTGGATCTCCAGAATGGTTGGATCATTTCACAACTCCACAACAATGCATTAATGTCCCAGCTTTTCCTACATCCCTTCCAACATTCAACATTTTCCTTTTTTGTCATATTAGTCAATCTGATAGGTGTGAGGTGGTACCTCAAAGTTGCGTTAATTTGTATTTCTCTGATCAATACAGAGAGCGTTTTTTCATATAATTATAGATAGCTTTGATTTCTTTGTCTGAAAACTACCTGTTCATATCCTTTGACCATTTATCAATTGAGGAATGACTTGTATTTTTACAAAATTGACACAGTTCTTTATATATCTGAGAAATTAGGCCTTTATGAGAGAAACTTGTTGCAAACATTTCCCCCCAATTTTCTGCTTCTCTTGTAATTTTGATTGCATTGGTTTTGTTTGTGCAAAATCTTTTAAATTTTATATAATCAAAATTAGCTATTTTACATTTTGTAATGCTCTCTATATCTTCTTTGATCCTAAATTCTTCCGTTATCAATAAATCTGATAAACTATTTCCTGCTCTTTTAATTTGCTTATGATATCCCCCTTTAAGTATAAATTAAGTACCCATTTTTACTTTATCTAAGTACATGGTATATACCTAGTTTCTGCCATACTATTTTCCAATTTTTCCAGCAGTTTTTGTCAAATACTGAGGTTTTGTTCCAAAAGCCTGGATCTTTGCACTTATCATATATTATTTTACTGTGGTCATTTACTATAAGGTAATTTGTACCTAATCTATCCCTCTGATCCACTGCTCTATTTCTTAGCCAAAACCAATTGTTTTGATAATTACTGTTTTATAAAACGGTTTGAAATCTGGTATAGACAAGAATAAAGTCCAAACAGGTACATGATCTAGGTATAAAGATTGATACCAGGGCAAACTGGAGGAGCAAGGAATAGTGTATTTATCAGATTTATGGAGAAGGGAAGAATTTTTTACTAAAGAAGAGATAGCATTATGAAATGCAAGATGGATAACTTTGATTACCTTAAACTGAAAAGTTTTTGCACAACCAAACTCAATGCAACCAAAATTCGGAGGGATGTAGTAAATTGGGAAAGATTTTTACAGCTAATCTCGGGGACAAAGGCCTCATTTCTGGAATATATAGAGAATTCAGTCAAATGTACAACAATACAAGTCATTCCCCAATTGATAAATGGTCAAAGGATATGAACAGGCAATTTTCAGAGGAAGAAATTAAAGATATCTATAATCATATAAAAAATGCTCTAAATCACTTTTGATTAGAGAGATGCAAATCAAAACAACTCTGAGATACCACATCACACTGATTAGATTGGCAAACATGACAGAAAAGGAAAATGATAAATGCTGGAGAGGATGTGGGAGAGTTGGAACACTAATTCATTGTTGGTGGAGCTGCGAATGCATCCAACCATTCTGGAGAGCAGTTTGGAACTATGCCCAAAGGGCTGCAAAAATGTGCATACCCTTTGACCCAGCAATATCGCTGCTAGGACTGTATCCCCAAGAGATCATAAAAATGGTAAGGGGTCCCACATGTACAAAACTGTTTATAGCAGCACTCTTTATAGTGGCCAAAAACTGGAAATCAAGGGGATGCCCATCAGTTGGGGAATGGCTGAATAAGTTGTGGTATATGAATATAATGGAATACTATTGCACCATAAGAAATGATGAACAAGAAGACTTCAGAGAGGCCTGGAAGGACTTATATGATCTGATGCTGAGTGAAAGGAGCAGAACCAGGAGAACTTTGTGCACAGCAACGACCACAATGGGCCAGACTTTTTTCTGGTGAACTCATAATAACGCAAGAACTTTAAAAAAAAAATAATTCCCAATGGTTTTCTAAGACAAAATGTCTTCCACACTCAGAGAAAGAACTATGGAATTCATCTGCAGAATGTAGCAGATCATGTTTGTGTGTGTGTGTGTGTGTGTGTGTGTGTGTGTGTGTTATGTTTTGATTTGTTATATGATTTCTTCCATTTATTTTAGTTCATCTACACAGCATGACTATAGTGAAAACATATTAAATAGGGAAGTATATGTAGATCCTATATAGAATTGTATGGCATCTAGGGGGGCAGGTGGGGAGGTAAAAATCTAAGTTTTTTGGTAGTGATTGTAGAACATTAAAAAATTAATTTAAAAAAATGAAATCTGGTATAGCTAGACCATCTTCTTTCACACTTTTTTCATTTATTCCCTTGAAATCCTTGAACTTTTGTTGTTTCCAATTAAATTTGTTATTTTTTTTCTAGTTCTACAAAATAATTTTTGATAGTTTGGTATGGCGCTGAATAAATAAAGTAGAATTGTCATTTTTGTCATAGAGGTTTGGCCATTTGTTTAGATCTGACTTTATTTGTGTGAGAAGTGTTTTATAGTAGTGTTCATTTAATGACTGTGCTTGCCTTGGCAGGTAGACTCCCAAGTATTTTTTATTGTCTACAGTTATTTTTAAATGGAATTCCTCTTTCTGTCTCTTGCTGCTGGACTTTGTTGGTAATATATAGAAATGTTGATGATTTGTGTGGGCTTATTTAGAATTCTGCAACTGCTAAAGTTGTTAATAATTTCAATTAGTTTTTCAGTTGATTCTCTAGGATTTTCTAAGTATAACATCGTGTCATCTGCAAAGAGTGATTGTTTTGTTTCTTCAGACAAATTTCAAGGTTAAACTAGTAAGATAACAAACAGATGGGAAACTGAGTAGATCTTCCAGAAGTTTCATGCCAATCCAATCATTGGCGATAATGGATCCGATCACATTTTAATAAAATCTAAATACGTCAGGAAGAATCATTGTGGAATTTCAGGAGATGAAGGATGCTACCTACCTCCTGACAGAGAAGTGATGGAAAGAAACATACACTTTTGGACAAAACCAAGCATTGATATTACTTGATTGTGCATATTGTAAAGGTTTTGCTTTCGTTTTCCAATTGGGAGGCTGTTACTAGGTTGCAAAAAAAAAAAAAAAAGGAAAGGTCATTGAAACATTTTTTTTAAATGTACAGAACAGAAGGAAATAGCAAGCAGATCAGTAAAGAGCAAGTTATCCTAAAAAGAGATTTGCAGTTTGGTGTAAAATCCTCTTTCTCTGTTCTAGTTTGTATGGGGAAATAATTCATCTTATTTGGTGTTTGTTAAATTCAGAAAAAAAATTTAAATTGTGTATGGGTCTGTTTAAGAGTCAATTTTGAGTAATGGATAAGGATCTGGCCTTCATGGCAGAGAAAGCCGGGGCTGACTGAGTCCTGTCTTGAACACATACTGGCCAATTGACTCCAGGCAAGTCTTAACCCTTTAACTGACTTAACCCCTCAGTATCCTTGACGATTCTATAAGACTACAGATTGTAGAACAGTTACCAATCTGCACAGGGGAATCCCCAAACCAATGATGTTATAAGTCTGGAATAACAAGAAGAAGAAGAAGAAACCCACATCTGATTCCCTATGGTGTTGTATGAGTAAATGGAAATAGCACTAAAGAAAATTAAGTTAGGAAGTCAAATCAACAAATATGTATTAAGCACCTTACTATGGACCAAGCACTGTGTTAGCAAAGTTAACTGAACATGTCTAAATACAAAGAGAGAATATCATTTTTGAAAGCACTGAACGGATGTTTTCATTTTCTTTTTTTCTATTCATTTTGAATTTAAATGAGGTCAAAGTCCACAGAAAAACAGAAAAAGAGAATTCAATACAAAACCATTAATTTCCATTTCACACTGTTTACTTTGGGCATAATTCCAGATTGTTCTCCAGAATGGTTGAATCAGTTCACTGTTCCACCAACAGTGAATTAGTGTCCCAATTTTTCTACATCCCCCTCTAATATGTCACTTTCCCCTTCTATCATTTTAGTCAATCTGATAGGTATAAGAAGATATCTCATAGTTGTTTTAATTTGCATATCTCTGATTTAGAGCACTTTTTCATGGAACTAACTATATATAGTTTTTATTCCCTTGCTATTTTTGGAAAAGGGATTCATTTTCAAGATTTCAAAGAGTAAAAGAGTCCAAAGGAATGGGGGGAAATTCCAGATGGCATTAAAATACAAAAAAGCCATCAGGAGTTACTAACCCATATGTCCACTTTCTCATCTCTATAAAAAAGATTGCTCTACAAACATATCAACAGTATTCTTGATAAAAAAAAAAAGATGAGAATAGGCAGGTTATAACAGAAAATTTTCTTCAGCAGATCACATCTTTATAGTCAAACCCTTGGTTAGAAGATATAAAAAAAGAATATACACTCCCACTGTGATTGTTTGTTGAAACCAAAAAAGCATTGGACTGGGCCTAAAGGCTCTCCTTTATCAAAGTATAATCACAGAGATAATTGTGCTCCATGGTCCTCTGGTTATTGATAAAATACAGCTATCCCTTCCACATCATGACTTTCCCCATCACAATTTTAATATATTGCAGGTCAGCATGAGAAATTAAATGGGAATCTGGGGGGAGTTTTGAAGAAGCCACAGACTACACACAAAGGCTAGCAGATAACAGAAAAAGTTTAGAAACTCAAAAATGCATAAAGTATATGTATTGTATGATATCAACATATTTTATCTTTTAATACCTTAATAATTCAGACTTCTCTAGTATGAAGGGAGCACCAAAAAATTTTATACAAATTTTCCATATCATGAAGGTGCTGCATCTCTAACCCCCGTGATGTGGAAGGGATAACTGTAATAGCTAACATTTATATAGCACTTACTATATTCCAGAAGCTGTGCTAAGCACTTTACATTTGATTTCATCTCATTTGATCCTAATAACCATTCTGGGAGGTAGATGCTATTATTATCCCTATTTTACAGATAAGGAGACTGAGGCAAATTTAGGGACTTGCCCAGGTCACATAATTTGTCTGAGGAAGGATTTGAACTCAAATCCTCCTGACTCCAAGTCTGGTACCCTACCCATTGCACCACCTAGCTCTCTTTATTAAGTCAGACACAATATAGGGAAATACATGCCCACTCAGGAGGTTTGTCATTGTCATAATATCCTACACCAAATCCAAATGGAAAGGGGATCCTCTAGAGATAGGGAGATTCTCTACCTGTTTCAATAGAAAGATAGCATGCCACTCATGGCATTGGGTCATCTCAATGGACTCCATGGCCACTCTAAAGAGATTAACCAAACAATCTTCAAAGGACAAGCATGTCACCTAGATTATTCCATTGAGTTATATGATCTGTCCATTGTAGATGAAACAAATCATAGAGAGGCCCAGGACTGAATAAGAAGAGTGTCCTAAGATCACAGAGACAGAGCTAGGAGGAAACCTCAGAGGCCATGGAGTATAACACCCTTATTTTAAAGATGAGGAACTGAAGGCCAGAGATGGTAAATAATTTGTCCAAGGTCACGGGCCAAGTCATGTTGGAGAAATGGAACTCAGTTCTTTCAGAGTTACTGCTCATCACTAATGTTAGTTATTAACATTAATTTTTTTCCCCTTGATCTCTTATGGCTCCATACTGTGGGACACCTCCATCTCAGAACAGTCAAAATTGCAAATCATTGATGTCAAAGGGATATCAGAGCCCCTCCCATCCACTTCCATCATCTTACATGGGAAGAAAATGAAGCCTCAGTAGGTTAAGGTTATCCAGGTAGGAAATGTGCAAGGCAGAATTTGAACATAGGGCTTCTGACTCCAAGAGTCACTGCTGTTTGTATTCTATCATTCTGCCTCCAGGAACCCAGTGTCAATGTTGCCTGTGAGTTGATTGCACCAGTAGATGGAATAGGTGAGAGGTGGTGTGAAAGGCAACCCTAAAAAAGTGGGATGGTCTTATAATGAATGAGGTAATAAGACTGTCATGCTCCATTATTGTACCAGCATCCACAGATTGCTAAGAGATACAGAAGAAGGCCCCCAGCACATCGAGTAAATGTTCTAGGAAGGATTTATAGAAGGACATTGATAAGAATTGCCAGAGAATTGCTAGACGGGTTGCAAGCTGCACCAATGGGGAGAATGTGAACACCAATGAGATCACACATTTATTGAAGTGCATTCTAAGGGTCCTCCTAGCTCTGGCATCCTGGGTTCTAAGGACCCTCCCAGCACTGACCTTCTTTGTTCTAAGGACCCTCCCAGCTCTGGCATCCCCCCCCCTTTTTTTTTTTTGCAATTAATATCTCTTATTTCATGATTATTAAAGATAAAACCAACCCAAAGCTATTATTTTAGTTGATGCCCATTGAAATTATACATGATTTAAATTGTATATAATTCTAAGTCATACATTTCATTCACCCTTTTATATTTTATATTATGGCTGTGATTTTTAAGAAGCTGATAGGAATTTGACTCAGCAATGGATCACCTCTAGAACAAGAAGTTCTAGGAAATGAAACCACTTCCTGAGAATTGTGACTATTATCAGTGCTTGTTAATGCTAGAACAAAAGTAAAACTTTGAGTTGAATGATTCTCAGTTTTTAAAAAGACCTATAGTCTGAAATAAGGCTGTCAGAATGTTAGGACAGTTACCAGATTGATCTGCTCCCCACACTCAGTTCATCTGTGAAGTGAGTGAGATAGAGCAGATGATCTCTCAGGTCCTTTCTTCCAACCCTAAATCTGTGATCCTAGGTAAAGATAGCCTGGGAACCCTAGCAAATGGAAAGAAAATGTGAAGGACAGGAGAAAGCGCTTTCAAGAAGATACTTCAGCCAGTCATTTAAATCTCTGAGGCCTCTTCCAGCTCCCAAACTCTAAATCTCTGATTTTAAACTTGTTCAATTCCAAGTCAAAGCCTGGTAAAAAAAAAAACAAAACCTTTAGAATCTAGAAGATTAAACCAGAGTAAAATCAAGAATATCTTGGAATCACAAGATAAAGACTGAAGAAAATAGAAAACTGGAGTAAGGTGCACTGAAGTTCTCCCGCAGGATTGGGGTGAGCTGAAGGACCTCTTAATATTGAGCTGGCTAAGAACTTATAAGACACTAGATCAATTTGGGAATATGAAAGACAATAGGAGGAGTAACATCTCCAGAAGGGGAAAAAAAAACCTTTTCTGATTTAACATTTTAGAAATTAAAATAAAGTGTTCTTGTAGGATAGGAGGCGTTGAAAGAGAGGCAAAATTGGTGTGTTCCAGCACAACATTATATAAGATTCCATTTTCCAAGTGCCTGGAAGTTACTGTAACACTCCAATTTGTTGAAGTTTTGGAGCAACTGGCCATCCTGTTCCAGGGCCATGAGATCTGAGCATTCACCAATACAATCTTTACCAATAAAAGCCCGAGGGATGGTTCTTGCCCCTGTTAGCTGTTGCAAATAATCTTGGATTGCATTTGTATCCCTATGGGCTGTTATGTCGAAAAATTCCAAGGACTCCTGTTTAATAGGCAGTTGCTTGAGAAGCAGTATAGTTTTTCTGCAGTAAAGGCAAGTGGGCTTGATGAAGACCACTACCTTAGCAGCTTTGAGCTTGTTGTTCACAAACTACTGAGCCATCTTTACCAGCCATCTTTGCCATCTTTCCTAAAGAGTAAACTGACATCCCCTGTTCTAAGGAATCTCCTAGCTTCAAGATGTCATGTTCTTAATGCTGCCTTGAATTTGCTGTCCTGTCATCTTCCCCCATCAGCCCGTGAGCTCCCCAGGAATGTCATTTCCCTCCTCTGTCTCCTCTGTCAGAGCTCAGAGGTTTCCAGCTCAATCTCCTTTCAGATCAGGGAGGATCTCTTCCACAGGAGCATCTCTTCCTGACAGGAGTTGGTTCAGCCCCTTCTTGGATACCTCCAATGACAGACAACTCTTAGTAATTCCTTCCTTATTTGGTGTCTCTCTGTGTCTTCCCCCAGTGTTCCTATTTCATCCCCCTGGAGTAGCCAGACCAGTCTCATCCCCCTTTCAATTATTCAAAGGCAATTCCCATGTCTTTCCTCCCTAAGTCTTTCTTCTCATCCCAGTTTCCTTCAACATAGCCCCCATATAACATGGCCCACCCCTTACCTTCTTGAACCCTTTTTCTGGATACACTCCAGCTTATCAATGTCCTTCCTAAGAGATGGCCACACCCACATCCTGCCATGGGGCCTCCAACTGACTGAGATTGCTGGCGATGCTTTAGCAATTACTGGGTGTAAGGAGGTGGGTGTAAGGAAGCAGACGGTCCTACTTAAAGCAGCATTCCCAGGAACTGAACCCAGAAGTTTACAAGAGTGTGTTCCCAAGCTTGCCCCTTCCTCTGTCACGAACTATGTACTCAGGTCACAACTCTTAAAATTAGAGAAAACCTTGTTTTCCTTTTGCTCTAACTTGGGACCATCTTCTGTGGATGGACAGGGCAGAGTCTGTGATGGGGAAGGGGCAGGTGTCCATAATGGGCTAAAGGTAGGTAGAATCTGTGATGAACAAGGAGAGAGGATGCCCACAGCAGCAGGGCTAGCCCTCCTCAACAGGGAATCACAACCTCTTTGCCTGACCAGCGCTTCGGCAAGCCCAGGGGCACGCTACTCTCTTGAAAGTTGCTCTCCCGCAGGACCAATGGGCCAACATATTTGAACGGGTACTTGTCCTTATATTCGGTGGAAAATTCATGGTCAGGTTGAGGGGGTAGGATGTGGGTATATTGAACCTAAGGAGACACAAAAAGATCCCCCTATGATACCAGAGATTCCCCATCATCCTTTCACTCAGTCCCCATAATCAGACACAACCTTGGCAGTCCCCAGCCTCATCGATGACATTGTGAACTCTGACAAGGGCAGTGCTGGAAATTGGGGCTGAAGAGATCCTAGGGAACAAATTGTGAATGGAGAAGGGAAAAAGAGCATGACAGAGGTGATTTGAGGGTCTTCACCAGCCCACCTCTATCATATTTGGTTTTAGATTTGAGTAAATTGCTAAAAGAGATCTCCCTAACAGAGACTAAGGAATAGGAGTGTTAGGGGACAACAGGGAGAATAATCCTCTGTCCTTCCCTCTCCCCAAAGCCCTGGGTCTGTTACCCTCTCCTTTATCTCCTCAGCCACTGGATTCTTCTTGACCGAATGGGGTCCCAACTCCCTCGAGGTCGTCAGGAAATCCATCTCTGTGGGCAAGAACTAAGGGTGAAGAAGGGGCTTGAAATCCTGAAGATAGGGGACTGAGCTAGAGGCCAGAGGTGAGAGGATCCCTAGGCCTGAAGGAGCTGACATGAGGCTAGTCAGCCTATATCTCCAAGCCTCAAGGTTAGAGCTGTCCATAAAAACCCAGCCTCCCAAGAACCCAACAGGAGGCTCTAGCCTGAGCAGAAACATTGGTCAGGTTGTTTGTCACAGCTAGCAAAGAGTCAGGGCAAAGCAGGGCACTCAATGACCCTGGTTGACAAACTCCCATAGGTTCTATAACCTCACCATTGGTACCCATCTTGATATTACTTTCAAAGAGGAAACGACTCTTTACTATCCCTGATGAAGACGGTTTGGGGTATGAGAAATACTTCTGGTGTGTGGTGACCATGACTTTTGACTTCGGATTTCTCTCCCCCAAGATCACATGACTTTTCAGCATATCAGTTTGTTTCCTGGTACCTTCTTCAGGCTTTATCTAGGAGGGAATAGAATGAAAAATGAGCCTCAGGTGTTGAGGATACTATAAGAAGACTGGCCTATCTGGAAGGTAGGACATATTTGGGGTGGCTGCAAGAAAGAAAAAGTCAGTCGGCTGAAAAAAGGCCTTGAATGGGTGAGAGACAGCAGAAGTTCAGTTTCTACAGTAAGTTATTGTTAATTGATGAAGTCACTGAGAATAAGTTAGATAATAAGAAGGCCAGCAGACTGCAGGTGGATGCAAGCAAACAAAAGACAGACAGTGGCCTTCAGAAAATTACAAAGTTTTGATAAAGGAACCAAATCTACAGCTAGCTGGAACTAGCCAAGAAAAATGACCTAGAGTTACCTGGAGAAGGCTTTTCTTCACTGTGCTTGCTTAATGAACCTCATGCATATAAGCAGACACACCCCGCACAAAATTATCCCTCCATATTCTGATCATGGGTCTTATGTTAAAGCATGTTTGGGATGGACAATCACACTAAGAGCGGCTACATAATGGGCATGTAGAGAAGAGGGTGACCTAATGGAGAATGGACCAATCCGTCTCCTGGTGGGAGGATCTGTCTTGAACTAACAGTATATAGCTCATCTCTCTTCTATATTCAGGGCTCCCTCCTCCTGAAAACAGGGTGGGGGCCTGCTTTGGCCAAAGTGGTCAATTCCTCTGAACTCTGCTGTAAAAAAATTTTCCTTGATACCTCTTTAATGTCAAGCGTGCTTCTAATAAATGTCAGGGTAACCATTTTAGGAAGTAAATATTATTACCATTTTCTCTGTCACTTTAAGTCTAGACCATTAACAAAATAACAAGCCCTGATTTGTGGCATTTACAGATTTCCAAAGTCTAAATGCTCAGGTTGAAAACTTAACAACTAGTTACGTTAGAGATGGCTCCAGCACACCCTGCCTTGGGCTTCAGTTCCTTCATCTGTGAAAGGAAGAAATGGTTACAGAGGTGGAGAACCTGCGGTTTCGAGGCCACATGTGGTCCTCCAGGCCCTCAAGTGCAGCCCTCTGACTGAATGCAAACTTCATAGAACAAATCCCCTTGAGAAAAGGATTTGTTCTGTAAAACTTGGACTTGGTCAAAAAGCTGCACCCAAGGACCCAAGGACCCAGAGGACCACATGTGACCTCGATGCTGTAGGTTCCCCACCTCTGGAGATGGTTTCTGAGGTCCCTTTCAACTTTAGATTTTTATTTCTATGACCACAACTTAAAATATGAGAATGAGGGACCTATTGACCAGAGATGAAGGGAACCTATAGAGACCTACTAAAAATATTTGCCTAAAGTTTGGTTAATGTGAGCATAAAGTTCTCAAACTGAAAAAAGGAAGAGGCTTGTTTCCAAGTTTTCAGTCAATAAACATTTATTAAGTATCAGGCATGGTACTGGGAGTGGGAGAAACAAATATAAAAAAAGAAAGGCAATTTTACCTTTAAGTGGCTTTAAATCTAACAGGAGAAGATAGCGAACGAAAGGTCGCTGAAAAGCCAGGTGGGAAATGAAGAGATCGGAGAAGACATGCCCCACCTATTCCTTTGCAGAAGTGAGGGAGGAGGGGAGGAGGAAGGGAGGTCTATTCCTGCCTGCAGAAGATTGCTTTAATGTCTGATTTGCTGAATTTGTTTTTCCTTGTTACTCTTTTTTATTTTTTTAATCCTTTGTTATAAAGGATGCCTCTCTGTCTGGGGGTGGGGAAGGAGAAGGATACAAGGGGAAATACAAGGGTAACATAGAAACAGAAGATAGTAATAATATGTATGTATATTATACATATATACATTATATATGCATATATATTATATATGTATACATATATACATATATATTAAAAAGAGGCTGAGATTAAAAACTGCCCATGTGTTTTACAAAACCAAATATCTAAAAGTGTAACAGGAGAAAGAAAGAAAGAAAGAAAGAAAGAAAGAAAGAAAGAAAGAAAGAAAGAAAGGAAGGAAGGAAGGAAGGAAGGAAGGAAGGAAGGAAGGAAGAAAGAAAGAAAGAAAGAAAGAAAGAAAGAAAGAAAGAAAGAAAGAAAGAAAAAAGAAAGGAAGAAAGAGAAAAAAGAAAGAAAGGAAGGAAGGAAGGAATAAAGAAAGAAAAAAGAAAGAAAGAAAAAGAAGGAGGGAAGGAAGGAAAGAAAGAAGGAAGGGGAGGAAAAGGGAGGGAAGGAAACAAAGAGGGAAAGGGGAAGGAAGGAAGGAGGAAAGCAAGGAAGGAAAGAAGAAAAAGATAGCAATACCAAGGATCAGAATTTCACAGAACCAAAGTTAACATCTAAGAAGGTGCCCAGTAGTAAAATTACCCACAGCCTGAAAATCATGTGATACAATGGAAAGAATGCTGACCTCAAGAAATTCATCTAACTTCCTGTGGCCTTCAGTCATCATGGAAAGGGGTTCAATTAGAAGACCTCTGAGACCCCCAATTTAAAATCCTGCCTTAAGATTTACTTACTAGCTTTGTGACCTGGGGTAATTCACTTACTCTCTGTTTGCCTCAGTTTCCTCACTATAAAATGGGGATTATAATAGCACCCACCTCTCAGGGCTGTTTTGAGGATCCAAGGAGGTAACCTTTGTAAAGTACTAGAGAAATGCTCTCTATTATTGTGCTGCCAGGGTTCTCCACGTCCTCCCATCCCTGAAGTCATTGAGCACTAAGAGCTCTGAGAACCAGAGCCCAGCTGGATACCCCTAAGGATGGCCCCTTACTGCTCTTTCTGAGGCACAGAAAAGGGTCCTGGCCAGGACCTTTCCCCAGATACCTAGGTCAGAAGTTACATTGAGGGTAGCTAGAGAGATGAGGCAGGAGGTGAGCAGGTTTGCACTCTCTCCTGATTCTCCTCCTACCTCACTGACTGCTCTTTCTTTGTCTCCTTTGCTGGATCCTCCTGTAACCATAGCTGTCCCTCAGGATTCTGAGCTAGGCCCTCTTCTCATCTCCTCATATAATACTTCACTTGGTGATCTCCTCAGCTCCTATGGATGTAAATACCATCTCTAACCTAATGATTTTTAAATCTATCTGCCTCAACCTCTCTGCTGACCTCCAATCTCACCTCTCTGACTGCCTTTCAGACATCTCAACCTGGATATCCAGTAGACATCTTAAACACTGACACATATAAACCAGAACTCATTATCTTTCTCTCTAAATCCTTACCCCCTCCTAACTTCACTAATACCATCAAGGGTAACACCATCCTCCCATCCCAAGGCTCATAACCTAGGAGTTATGGACTCCTCACTATCTCTCACTGCCCACATCCAAACTATTGCCAAGGCCTGTTAATTTTACCTATGCAACATGTTCTCTTCTCTGACACTGCCTAAACCTTGGTGCAGTTCCTTATCACCTCATGCCTGGACTATTACAAATAGCCAGCTGGTGGGTCTGCCTGCCTCAAATCTTTTCCCCACTCCATTCAGGCACTAAAATGATCTTCCTAAAACTCAGGTCTAATCATGTTACCCCCTCCTCAATAAATTCCCTATCACCTCCAGGATCAAATACAAAACCCTCTGCCCTTCATGACTTTGCCCCGCCTCCAAACTTGCTTGTCTTCTAACATCTTACTCCCTGACCTGTACTTTTTGACCCAGTGGCACTGACCTCCTGGCTGAACAAAATACTCTCTGAGCTCTGGGCATTTTCTCTGACTCTCCCCCATGTGATGGGTGGCCCCACATATATTTCCCCTAAATGCCTGAAATGCTCTGACTACTGGCCTCCCTGGTTTCCTTTAAGTCCCAACTAGAATTAAGCCTTCTATAGGAAGCCTTCCCCAACCCCTCTTAATTCTAGTGACTTCCCCCAATTAATTATTTCCTATTTATCTTGTATATTTGTTTGCATGTGGTCTCCCCCATTAGACTGGAAGTTCCTTATGGGTAAGGACTGTCTTTTGCTTCTTTTTTGTATCTTCAGCACTTAACACAGTGCCTGACATGTAATAAGTACTTAATAAATGTTTACTGATTGGTTGCTTGTGCAAGAGACAGAACCCTGAACTGGGAATGGGTAGACCAATGTTCTTTCATCTCTGCCACTCACTCAGTGTGTGACTTTGGGCAAGTCTCTTCTCCTCTCTGGGTCTCAGTTTCGTTATCTGTAACAAGAGAGGAAAGTGATTCCTGTCCTATGTCTCTCTCGTCCCACCTCCATGTAACCAGTTGTACACTGATAAGATGGTTAGGAAAGTGCTTCAAAAAGTAAAGATTATCACCCAAAAAACTTCCACCATCAAGAGAATAGAATCCCTGCTGGGAAAGCAGGGACTGACCCAAGTAAAGGAGTGGTGATTTGTGGTGAAGTTGTTTCTTTCCCGGGATCTTTCAGGGTCTTGGTCTCCCTTCAGTAGTAATGAATCTGGTATTGTTTGCTGCTTGAAGACCGGTTCTGTTTAGGGGAAACATATGTGGGGCCACCCATCACACCTGATTTGTCATCTTCCCACTAGCCTCCCCTATCCAACATGCCTCCCATCCTTGCCTGTCACTTTCCCTGTCTCAGTTCTATCTCTGCCCTTGTCCCTAATCCTGACTCTGCCCTGCCTTGCGCCAGCTGGAACCCAGACCCTGCCCCTGCCTACCAGATGTATCCACAGAAGCCATGTCCTTGTAACCTGGGAGATAAGCATGGAAGTGGCCATCCCCAGGCTGGATGTGTACCTGGAAAACATTGGCTGCAGCTTCTTCCTTGTTATACCTGCCATGGAAAGACAGAGGGAGAGAGAAGGGCAAAGCCCCAAGGAGCAGGTAGAAGATGCACCTGAGTCTACTCTGGAGTTCTAGGTCCCACCAGGTACCTACTGGCCCAGTTCATTCCCCAAGTTAGATCCATGCCCTCAACTCTCTTCAGCCATCCTAATGTGTAGTGGATAGAACTGAAATCAGAACGAGGGGGGGGTGGGGTGTCAAATCACACCTCAGATACTTACTGGCCATGTGACTCCAGGCAAGTCCTTATCTGTAAACTAATGACTCACTCTCTAAGTTCCCAGTTAGTTCTAAATACACAGTCCTATGATCCCACCTATCCTAAATACCATCACCAATCCTTCCCCAAATTGTCCCATCACTCCTCATCTTTTTGCAGCCCTAGCCTGGATCATTCCCACCAATCACCTCCTTCATCCACACCTATTCAAGTGCTGCTAAATGGAGCTGGAGGAAGTCACACAACCATGGTGACCAGATGACACATGACCAATTCATGTTCTCCAACCTCAACTGGGTCCTCACTGCAACAAGGCAGTCTTCTTATTCTTCTCTATCTGATTCCCTGTCTTACTCCCCACAAAAGCTATTCTGAAACTTCTCTTCACTCCTCAAATCTTCCACATTACCCCTTCCACTGTTTTTTACCTGAGGACTTGGCTGAGACCATTCACTCCTCTCCATCTCAAAACTCCTTAACATTATCTCCTACTCTGTCCCCCTCTCCACCAGTCTCTGACAAAGAAGTGGCCCCTTTCCTTGACAAAGACAACCTTTCTTCATTGAAGTTGTTCCCATCCCTTCCATTTTCTCCGTCAAATTGTAACTTCAGTCATATCCTCTCTCTCTCTCTCTCTCAAATTTCTCCAACTAAAAAAAAAAAATCTTCACTGGACCCTACCTTCCACTCATACTATTATCTTATATCTGTCTTCCATTTCTTAGTCAAACTCCTTGAAAAAGTTATCTACACTTACAGACTCCATTTCCTTTCCTCGGACTCCTTTTTTTATGAGTCTTTTTTATTAATATAATTTAATTTTTTTTCCATTTTTCTTTTAGAATATATTTAGATACTTTGCAAGCATTTATTATCTCTTCCTCTCACTGTACCTCACCCCAACTGCACAATAAAAAAAACCCTTCATAACAAATACGCATAGTCTTGCAAAATAAACTCTCACCTTGACCATGTTTAAACAATGTATATCTCATTCTGCATTTTAAATCCTCATTTCTCGGGCACAAGGTGAGTAGCACATTGCTCGTTCCCAATCCCTTCTCTTTGCAATCTGGCTTCTAACTTCATCACTGCACTGAAATTGTTCTCTCCACTGTTACCAATGGTCTCTTCATTTTCAACTCGGATGGTCTTTTCTCATTACTCATTCTTCTGTACCTCGTTACTGCCTTCTGTTCTGTTTGACCACTTCTTTCCCCTAGAGACTCTTTCCTTTCCTCTACTGATTTTTTTGATGGTGATCTCTCCTGATTTTCCTCTTATGTGACTTCTTACTCTCCTTTCTTAGCTCTTCCATATCATGTCCCTACCTGTGGATGTCCCCCATGACTCTTCCTTAAACCTTCTTCTCTGCTTTCTCTACACTCTTTTTCCAGGTAAACTGACTAGCTCCCATGTGTTTGACCATCAGCTTTATGCAAATGGCTCCCAGATCTATATAGCTGAGTTTTCATCCTCCAAATGCTTATTGCACATCCCAAACTCAATACATCCAGAACTGAACTCCTTATCTTTCCCTACAAACACAACACTTTCTCAGGATTCTCGGTTTCTGCTGAAGGTACCATCGTGTTTCCAGACTCCCAAGTTAGTAATTTTGACATTATCCTATGTTTCTTCTTCTTCCTCACCCAACATATTCAAGCAATTGCTGAACCTTGTTATTTTTACCCATATGACATATCTCCTCTCTTACCCCTCGTCCCTACTCCCACAGCTAGCACCCTGGTTCAGGCCCTTATCACCTCTCATCTAGATTTTCACAACATCCTCCTATCTGGTTTCTCACCTTGCTGGAGCATATATACACTAAAACCAAAATGATTACCCCAAAAATGTCTCTCCATTACTCAATCAATTCTGGTGGCTTCCCTTCACAGCCTCTGTTCAAATCAACACTCCTCTATCTGGCTTTTAAAGCCTTTCACAAACCCATCCCAATCTATCTTCCCAGCCTCACTGAACATTACACCCTCTCTCACCATGTTCCTCACATAAAACACTAAATCTAGCTCTCTATGGCTTACATGACTAGCCTTCCTGTCTGGAATATGCCCCTTCCTCACCTCTAGTCCTCAGAGTTCCTCTTTTCCTTTATGTATTTATTATTTACAAGGACACTCTCAAGGTCTCTCTCAAGAACTTTGGATTCAACTGTGCAACATGGGAGACCCTAGCACAGTACCACTCAGCATAGCATGCCCACATCAGAAACGGTGCTGTGCTGTATGAGCAAAGCAGAATTGAGACAGCACAAAGTAAATGTAGGATGCGCAGATTTGGAGTAACCACCCCAAATATTCACACAGACTATCTGTGCCCAATGTGTGGTGGAGCATTCTGAGCTCGTATTGGTCTGATCAGCCACAGTTGAACACACTGAAATCTCACTTTATCATGGTGATGTCATTTTGGTCCTCTTCGAGAATGAAGGACAACAACCAATGTAACTACTAAATAGTAACTGTTTCTCTTTTACCCAGGAACCCTGAAGGTCTTCCCCTCTTAGTTTGATTTATTTATTTTTATTAAAGGGGCCATCCCTTGAGTAACTACTTAAAGAAGCCTATTCATTGAATGGGTGTATCCATTGTATCCCATTGTATCCTAGGCCATCTCCAGTCATCCTGATGAATATCTGGTCACTGGACCCAGGTGGCTCAGGAGAGGAAAGTGAGGTTGGTGACCTTGCACATTCTCCCTCACTCAAATCCAAGTCAACTGCAAGTCATGTCATCATCTTGATGTCATGGTCCTCTTCCAGAATGAAGGACAAACAGAACAACTGAGGCACTATTTCTTCATGAAACCTTTGCTGATCCCAATTGTCAGAGCCCTCCTTCCCAAGTCACCCTATGTGTACTTTGTGGTGAGTCTATTTTTATTTTTCCTACGTATACTTATGTATCTACTGCTTGTCTCCCTCCATTAAATGTAAGCACCTAATGAGCAGGGAATTGTTTCATTCATTATGTTTACAATTTAGCTCCTAGTACAAAGCCTGTCACATAATGGACACATCATACATTTGTTGTTTAACTAAGTGATAAACATTCCCCAGAGGGCCTGGGAGGAACAATTTTGTGTAGCGGGAGAGATGAAGAGCTAGAGGAGGAGAATAAGTAGGAGAAAAAGAAAGTGAAGGAAAAAGGAAAGAAGAGATAGGAATAGAATAATGAGGAAAAAGAGGAGGAGGAAAGGAAAGGGTGGAAGAGGAGAGAAGAAAAGGAGCTACATGGAAGGATGAAAGAAAAGGAGAGAAAAAGAAAGAAAGGAGGACAAATGAGCTGAGAGAAAGGGAGGGAAGAGAAAGGGAAGAGAAGGAAGGAAAGAGCAAGAGAGGAGAGGGGAGGGGGGAAGAGGAAGGAGAGAGGAAAAGGGAAAGGGAGGGAGAAGAAGAAGGGAAGGGGAGAGGAAAGGAAGAGAAGAGGGAGATGAGACAACAAAGTACTAAAGAACAGGAAAAAGTAGGAGAGGAGGGCAGAAAAAAGGAGGAAAAGAGAGAAAAAGAAGAAGAAAGATTCAGAGAGGGAAAAGACAAAGAATGACGTCTGAAAGAAAGGGGGAAAAGTCTAACAAACAAGAGTGAATTTGAGGTCCCTGCCAAATATTTTTATGTTTGAGGAGGAGATGGTCTCATCTCTGGAGTTCTAGGGTCCCTTCTAGTTCTAACAGCATAAAGTTTATAACGGTGGAATTTCAGGCACTAGCTTGAGGTGGGAAGGTCCAGTATCTTCCTAAGAGGAGGTGCCTTGGAGAGCTCCCCAAGAGGTGTGGTAGTGGTATCAGCAAGGGATGCTGAGGCCCCTTCCCAGCTTGAGCCAAATCATGGGCTTTCTCAGGACCCATGCAGGCAGATTTTATCCCTCAATTTGGGGCCCCCTCCCAGCAGGATCTTAG
Organism: Notamacropus eugenii; assembly: GCF_028372415.1. Lineage (NCBI taxonomy): Eukaryota > Metazoa > Chordata > Mammalia > Diprotodontia > Macropodidae > Notamacropus > Notamacropus eugenii. The sequence goes on along the minus strand of NC_092875.1, from coordinate 51,272,843 downwards.
TCATACCTGTGCTGGGGCAGGCCCTGAGGAGTATAGGCATTCTTCTGCTCTGAACGGATTCCTTCTAGGCCAATTCTGGAGTCTCCTAACTGCAGGTGGGAATGCAACTGCAGACAGACAGGCACATAGTCAATGGGAGAGATGAAGCAAGAGAGGGCTTACTGCCCACACCTCATCACTGTACTTAGTGAGGCAAAGGTTTACCTTTTTACAGAGCTGGATAGGAAGAATATATTTTCCTTGGAATTCCTCTCGATAGGAGGTATCTGGATAAGACTCCATTCCCCATTTCAGGGGAGAAGGTCCTCCTAGCAAAAATACAGATGAAAGAGGTTGGGAAGGAACGGGGACAGAGATCAGAACAGGAAGAGATTTTTGAGAAGAGAAGCCCAGAGACAGACGGAGGCACAGTCAGAGAATCAGGAAAAAAGTGAAGGCCAGATGAGACATGGAGAGACAGAATCAGAAAGAGAGAGACATCAGAGCAAGTATAATTAGAGGGCAGGGTAGAGAGAACAGAGAAACAGAGAAAGAGAAAAGAAACAGAAAAAGGACAGAACAGAAATCATGACAGACATAAAGACGGAGACAGACACAGAGCAGAAGAGATAGAAAAAAACAGACAAGGAGACAGAGACAGAAGAAGACACAGAAAGGAGAGAGGTAATTAGAGAAAAACAAGACACACAAAGAAGGAGGGGTACAAAAAAGGGAGGAGAGAAAAAGAAAGACCAAGAGTCAGAAATAGAAACAAGGAATGACCAGGACAAAGAAAAAAGAAAAAGACCAAGAGGAGATAGTGTGAAAGACACACAGAGATGTCTATTTTCCATGATCTCAGTAAAAATGAGAGTAAAGGAGGATGGGGATTATTAGCTTCATTTTTACAGAAGGGATATTGCAGGGGGTGAGAAGGATGAGGACTCATCCAAATTCACTGAGCAAGACAGTAACTCAGTTGGGACAAAAACCAAGTTCTCTTGGCTCCCAGACCCAGGGTCTTTTCATTGCAGGAGGTGCATGAAGGGTATGAGGTCAGGGCAGGTAGGGGCAGAATAAAGGTGAATCTTCCCATGATGAAAGCCCAGATTAGGTTCTGGTGAAGGCTGTGCCCCCTATCCAGCAGTGCCCCTGCTGACTGATATCTGAGAAAGGGGTTTAGGGAGGTCAAGTGTGGTTAGATCTCCAGGGACAGGGAAGTACTTCAGCTTTACCATCCATTCATTGCCTTTTTCTGATCTCCTTGGGATCTGGGAGTAGGAAGGAGAAAAGCTGAGACTATGGGTCCTTTGAGACTAAGGCCAGGGCAAAGTGGGAACCAGAGCCCAGGTAAAGATAGACCATGGACAGGGCCAGAGCCCAGGGCTTGGAGCTGGGGCAGAATAAGGGTGCTCTCCCTCACCAAAGTGCAGGGATGGAGCTTGGAGTTGGGGGAACCTGTGCTGGGGCACGTAGACCTGGCGATTGTGAGACAGGGGGGTCCCCAACTTGTCTCTGTCTCCACTGGGGAAGCTGTCTTTATTGAACTGTCTTCGGGCTTCCTTGGTGAAAGGATTGAAGGCCTCAGGTCCCAGGTACGTGTACTTCTCTTGGAAAATGGTTTTGAAGACATTGATTCTGGGGTCTCCATGCATCTTCAGGTTGCTGGTTTGCATCAGCAAGTTGACGCTTGATTGGAAGTTATTTGTGTCATGGACAGGAAAGGCTGTGTGCATCTCACTGTTTATCTCTCGGATCTTCTCCAAGTCCTGATGAAAGAGCCCCTTGCTCGGGCTTGGCTGGAAGGGGGCAGCTTTATGGATGCCCCAGTGGGCAGGGAACCAACTTCCAAAAGTAGTCTTCATACACCCTTCCAGGAGGCGGGGCTCAGGCCCAATTTTGAAGTGGGAAGACTTGAGGAATTCAACTCTGGGGAGGGGAGCAGGGAGGAGCTTTGGGGGGCGGCCAGCCATCCTGGTCTCACAGAATGAGCCAGGTGATTATTTGGGCCCAAGTCGAATTTCAGGGTCTCTATACCACTGGCCTGCCAATGGAAGGAGAGAACAATTGGTTAGCAATATTGGGTTCCATGTGTTAATTTAATCATTCATTTAATACATATTTATTAAAAGGTTACCTCTTAATACAGGAGGAGGAACATTTATATAGCTCTTACTATGTGCCAGGCACTGTGCCTTCCAGGGATTATCTCACCCCTTTCAGCTTTCTTTTATGTGTTATTTTCCTCATTGGAAGGTAAGTCCTTTAAGGTCAGATACTGTCTTTCTTTCTACTCAGAACCATGTGTTCAACTCACTAGGCCAGTGCCTGGCACACAGTTAAAGCATAATAAATGTTTTTTGAGAGATTGACTGAAGGTTACTGGTGCAAACAGTTCTGGAAGAGATACAAAGTCTAGACAAGACCTGGTCCCTTTCCTCAAAAAGCCTGCAGTCCAGAAGAGGAGATGATACTAACTGGTAACTAGAATACACAATATTACTTAAGTACAATACAGAAGCATAAAATCCTATGGCTGAAGAAGGTCCTGAGTGACCCAGATCCCAGGCCAGCCTAGTCCAGCTTCCCTGCTGTCCTACCTTCTGGGAAAAGGGAATAAAGGTTTGGCCCAAGCAGTATTCATACTAGTCTGAAGGGACTTAGGACTCTAAAATCCTTATCCCCCACCCAGACTCTAGAAGAGCTAGGAAAGTTTTTCTTTGGAGTTTTTTTTTAATTTGGGGGTTAAAAGACTTTAATTTGTTTGAATAATTGCTGAATTTACTTCAACTGTGGTGAAATACATCCTCCTCCCAGGGGGTCAGTGGGGCAGCTAGATGGCACAGTGGATAGAATGCCAGGCTTGTAGTCAAGAAAACTCCATCCAGCCTCAGACACTTCCTAGCTGTGTGACCTGGGGCAAATCACTAAACCCTGTTTGCCCCAGTTTCTGCTTCTGTAAAATGATCTGGAAAAGGAAATGACAAAACCACTCTAGTATCTTTGTCAAAAATAAACACCCAAACTCCAAATGGGATCCGAACAACAACCCAGAGGTCAGTAAGCAGCTACCAGGTGAGGAAGTTTATCATAACTTGAGACCTTGACTTCAAGCTCACCGTGATAGAATCATGATAGGAGTCTGGATGGAGCCTCAAAGGCCAACTAGTGCTACCCTGACCAGGAATCCCCTCTACGATATTCCTGACAAGTGGGCATCCTCAGGCACCAATTTCTGTAGGAAGCCTCTCTCAAAACCCCATTCCATTCCCAAACTCTTAATGTCCATCTTCCCAGGCTACTTTGTATATATTTACATCTGTTAGCTTTATGCCTATGCTGTATGGATTGATGTATGGTGTCTCCCCCATTAGACAGTAAGATCTTTGGAAATAAGGATTGTTTCATCCTTTCTACCGCCCTTCTCCACAGCACAGCACAGCACATTATAGACCTTCAATAAATACTTGATGATTGATGATTGACTGATTGACAATTTCCTGTGACTTGCCACTTAACTTCCTCCAGAGCAAACCCATTCCATGTTGCAATGGCTATAGAGAAAGTGTCCATACATGAAGCCTAAACTTGTCCTGAATTTAAGTATACTCATCAGTGTGCCACTACATAGAAACTCCCTCCCGCCCTTTAATCAACTGAATTAGTCTTAATCATTTTAGGTATTGTTTACTAGACGCATCCTGGCCTCTAGCAGTATGAAGTTTTCTTCCACTAGGAAGACCTGGGTTCAGATCTTGTCTCTGCCCACATATTCACTGTGTGACCCAGCACAAGTTATTGAACCTCTCAAGGCCCTAGGAAGTCTTCCTGACACTATAAATTTCAGAAAAGGGGCCAGCTGACCTGCGTTAGCAGAGAGAAATTACTTCTCTGGGAATTCCCTGTATGGGAACACAATAACAGGTAGAAGGACAGTATTATTTTTTACATTATGAATTACAAAATCAATCTGTGGACAAATTATTTGCCTTGGGTACTATAGTTTCTAATTACAGCTTCACTGGTTCCTCTTCTTTGAGGCGTTCAGTACTGTTAGCGTCCTTCCCAAGATTTCACTCTAGAATGGTTCTATCTCTATCTCCTCCATAGGGAAAGCAGGTACATAAGAGGCCTCTGTATCTCAACTTAGTGTGGCCTCTGGCTCTCTTAAATACAGCTTACCAAGGCTGCATTAAGAAACGGAGAGAACCAAAGAGTTGGGAGGTGACACATTCAGGTCTGGGAGGCACATTTATTGACCACCTAGTGTGGATGGTGGGGGCAGGGCAGTGACCTAGGTGGTTGTGGATTCCTCTTCCCCCAAGGTCTTCACTCAAAGAGTGGCCCGATCCTAATCTGGCACATGGCTGAGGAAATTCTTGTTTGGGTGTGGGGAGGACTATCTTGCGTTTTAGCTCAGAGATTCTGTGACCTTGCTGGGCTCAGGAATTTTGTGGCTTAGGATTTCAGGCAGCCAGAGTTGTGTTCCTGACTTAAATCTCCTAGACCAGTGCTGTCAAACTCAAATAGAAACAGATCCCTGAGGGCCACATACTAGCTTAGAAAACCACAAGCTAACATTATCTATGTTGTGCTATATTTTTATTGATTTTTGTTGCTGTTGTTAAACATTTCCCAATTACATTTTAACTCTAGCAGCCCACAGGGTCTATTTAACAAGCCTATTCTAGACTATTCTAGTCTGATTTTATAAAGAAGAAGACCTAGGGAATGATAGTGCTCATGGTTATAGGCTGAAACCCTGTCCTAGAAACTTCCCTAGAAACCTCCTCCCTTTTCAAGGCCAAGCACTCACTTCTCCTTCCACCACGGTTTCAGAGCCTGGAGGATAGAGGCTCCAGTATCCCACCGACACATTTGTGACCCAAGAGTTCCCTCCCACCTGCTACCCACTTCCGTCTCTCCCCTCTTGCTCTGCCAGACAGAGCCCCACCATATCACAATGGATCCTTGGCAACCTTCAGATGCAACATGAAAGGGCCCTGGGTCAGGTCTCTATCCCAGTCTTCCTTCAGGTTCAGAATGCCCCTTTTCAGTTCTGGGTTTCCATCTTCCTCTGGAAAATGTGAGAAATAATATCTTCTCCTGCCTCCAACCCTTATCTCCCACTTTTGTGAAATGTGCCTTGTAAAACTGTTAAGCACCTTTGAAATCAGAACTTTTAATATGATTCCTGAGTGCACAGTCTGGAAAGAGCCCTGGATTGAGGGTCAAAAGAAATGCCCATTACCAGGTAATGTTTTTTTTTTCACCCGAGGCAAGACCATAACATATTCTGGCTCATAGAGCTACCACCCTAGTTCTGTCTCTCTCACAGATTCTAACAATAAAATTGGTCTTCCTGTCTCATCTCTCCTCACTCCAGTTCAACCCCCAGTCTGTTTCCAGAATTTCTCTAAAGCACAGGTCTGCCCAACATGTCACCTTTCTAACTCAATAAACTCCAGTGGTTCACTATTACTCCCAGGATCAAATACAAAATTTTTGTTTGGCATTGAAATCTCTTCCCCCACCAAAATTTTTTTTTAATTTCCTCACAACCAGACCTCCTTCTATTCCTTCTACCCTTCTTTCAATTTGCTTCTCTCCAAAACTCTACAATCCAGTTAAGTGACTTACCCAGGATCACACTGCTAGTAAGTAGCTGAGGTTTGATATGAACTCAGATGCCTGACTCCAGGCTCAGAGCTCTGTCCTCTGGGATGGCCAGATACTTCATCTGAGCATGGAGGAAGCTGGTTTATAGGGTTTCTAAATTCCCTTCCAATTAAATTCAAAATAATTTTATCAGGTACCTACTATGCGTCACTTGATTATATCTCTGGTTCTGGAGTCGGAAAGACCTGTATTCAAATATGGTCTTGGACACTTACTGTATGACTCTGGGCAAGTTACTTAGTCTCTGCCTCAGTTTCCTCCTCTGTAAAACAGGGATTCTAGTAGCACTACAACCCAGGAATGTTGTGGGAACCAAATGACATGATATTTTAAAAGAACTTTGCAAATTTTAAAGGGCTAATGAGGCCCTGATGTGAGATGTCCCTGACAATGCTGTTTGCTATTGTGCACTCATGTCTGACAGTCCCTGACCCCATTTGGGGTTTTTTTTATTAGAGATACTGGAGTGGTTTGCCATTTCCTTCTCCAGCTCATTTTACAGATGAGGAAACTGAGACAAACAGGGTGAAGTGACTTGCCCAGGGTCACACAGCTAGGAAGTGTCTGAGGCCAGATTTGAACTCAGGAAGAGGAGTCTTCCTGATGCCAGGCTCCACTGTGCCACCTGGTTGCTCCTCTTGACAACATTATCTTTTTGTTGATATAAAGGGTTTGTGACTGATGATTGAAGCTTTGGATCTATTAGGTAAGTTCCCCAAAGAGTTTGATTAGGTCAGTGTCATGGATATTTGTCTGAGGGGCACTTCTCAAGGGGCTGGGCATGTGCTCCGGAACCTTCAGGAGAGGACACAGAGAATTCCACTGATTGATTTCCAGTAACTGGTACTGTCTCTGAGATGACTGGCAAGTGAGAGTCAGGGACAGGGATGGACTCTTGTCCCAAAAGCTTCCAGCTCAGCTTAAAACAAGCTGAGCGATCACCTGGGGTCTTTCTTGTATTCTCTCTCCCTTGAGTTTCCAAAGCTCCATGGAGCAAGGTAAGGGAAGCAGTTAATGGCAGTGGGACAGGAGGAGCACATGGCAGGCTGTCTGAGATTGCCCAGAAAACCTGAAAAAACTTCAAGGACCTTGACTTTCTGGTCACCTTATACCTTTCAGTTTCCTTTTCTGCGTACTGAAGAAGAGACTTCTTGTTCAGTCGTGTCAGGCCCTTTGTGACCCTATTTGGGGTTCTCTTGGCAAGGACACTGGAGGGGTTGGCCATTTTCTCCAGATCATCTTATAGATAAGGTAACTAAGACAAACAGGGTTAAGTGACTTGCCCAGGGTCACACAGCTAGTATCTGAGACTGGATTTGAACTTGGGTCTTCCTGATTCCCGGGCCTGGAGCTCTGTCCACTGTGCCACCTAGGTTCCCTGAAGAAGTGACTAGAGTTGTTGAAAATGGATTTATCTTACCCAAGATATAGTGGTTGTTGGGAACATTGATAGAATTCCTGCAGAAGCACATGGGAATCACAAATATGTGTTTGTACAGAGTCTGAGACAAGAGATCCCAAGAGTGGACGCCTCCTGACTCAGAGATTGCCTCCATGAGAAGTTCACAAGACTCAAGTTCAAAGAGTTCCCCAAGTTCAAATGTTCAGGCACTGCCCTCCTACAGAAAGAGGAGTGTGTCTGGCTGCAGCAATCTTGGTCTTTGGAGAGAAAGAAGAGAATAATCCACACAGCTCTTGTATGACATCTGAAAGAATGCTGGATTGGGAGTCAGAGGTCCTGAATTCAAATCCTGACTCTTCCACTGTGTGATCTTGGGCAAGTCACCTTAACTTCTCTGGGCCTCAGTTTCCCTCAGTTGTAAAAGGAAGGTCTTGGATCAGCTGACCATGAAAGTTTCTTCCCCCTCTAAGTCTATGCTCCAATGAATTATTCAGCCAGTACAAGTGAATCTAATATGAAAAAGAGTGGTTGTTAACAGCACCCCAAGGGTGTTTTCCTCTGAAGGGGGGTGGGGAGTGCATAATGAACTCTTTGAGTGCTTTATAAAGTTCTTATGTTTGTTCATGGACTCCTGTGCCTCCTTGGGGTCTTATTCATTTCCTGGAGGGTGAACTAACTCATCTGTAAAATGAGCTGGAGAAGGAAATGGCAAACCGCTCCGTGTCTCTGCCAAGAAAACCCCAAATGGGGTCACGGAGAGTCGGACGCAACTCAAACGGCTGAACAAAAACGGGTGAATTAAAAGCTGTCCCAAGCCAGAATCCCCAGACTATCAACTGAAGTGCCCACCAGGGACTTGGGGGCTTTGTTATTCATGTTTGGGGAAACCTAGAATTATAGCTAAGCTTTATTTTAAAGATTTCCCTTGAAGTGAAAGTCTAGAACTTAGAAACCAGGACACCTAAGCTTGATTTTGGAGATTTGGAGATTTGCCCCACTGGGGAGCAAGGAGCCAAAGATGGGCCTCCTCTCTATGAGCTCACACAGGGCCCCAGGCAGGCTTTACCTTAGCAAGGTTAGCATGGAAGAGGTTTTTCTTCCAGCGTGATAGTGACCCTCCTTGGTTTCACACCTTGTCTCATTCTGTATACCACTGACCCTTTAACACCCCACTGAGGATGACTGATTGAACCACAGCTGAGTCAGCCAGAGAGCCAGAATATTCCAGCAGCCCCTACTGGGAAGGAAAACATCAGAAAAACCTGGGGCCCCTGGAAAGGGGAAACCAGGAGGCTCCAGAGATGGCCATAGCTACTCTTTCTAGTGGAAGCAGCAGCTAGAGGGAGGAAGAACCAAAGAAGATTCCACAGGATGGTGGAAACAATATCTAGAAGATCAAGAATCAGAGCACTAGGGTTTGAATCCTGTCTCTGTCCCAGCCAACCTATATGAATGTGCACAAATCACTAAACCTTTTGGGGTGCCTTGCTTTCTTCAGCTGAAAAATATTCAGCTTGGACTAGATGCCCAGTAATATCCAGCTCTAAGTCTATGATCCAAAACTGGAGCAGAACAAATATCCTGATTTTAAAAACAAATGAAAAAAGGAAGAGAAGAAAATTTACAAACTAGCTAGCTGCGTAATAATCTGTTTGGAATTTTGCCAAGAATTCCAGTAAAGCATCGTTGCCTATTGTTTGCAAACTCTGTTCCCTTCCTTTTTTTTTTTTTTGTTTTTTGTTTTTTTTGAAAATTGGAGCAAGTAAGCATAGGATCTGGAGGAAGCCTAGATTCAGCAGCAGTTTGTCTGAAATAGGCCTTGGAGTTGATTGCAAATTCCAGATGAGTCTATGGTCAGTCAGTCAGCCAGAAAAGCTAATTCCATTTGGGGATGCATTAAGGCGAGCATAGCTTCAAGAAAGAAGGAGGTGATAAACCCTTCATAATCTGGATCCTCCTCCCCACCTTTCCAGGTTTCTTACACTCCTCCCCCACTTACCCTTCGACCCAGTGACATTGGCCTCACACAAGACACTCCATCGCTCAACTCCAGGAATTTTTCCCGGCTTGTCCCCCAGGCCCTAAATGTTCTCCCTCCTCGTCTCTGCTTCCTGGCTTCCTTTAAATTCCAGCTAAAATCCCATCTCCTACAGGAAGCCTTTTCCTTTTCCTTTTAATCCTACTGCCTTCCCTCTGTTAATTATTTCTAACAGATCCTGTCTATATCTTGTTTGTGCTTATTTGTTTTTTCTCCTCCCATAAGAGGACTATGAGCTTCTTGAGGGTAAGGACTGTCTTTTTATCCTTGACTCTAAGGCAGTGTCTGACACACAACAGATGCTTAATAAATGTTAATTGACTAACATATAGGCCTTCTGCATTCTGTCCTGCTTAGATCACATCTGAATTCAGTTCTGAGAAACATGTTCACATACTGATAAGCTTGCAAACGTCAGAGACAGGAGTAGGCAGAATGCCAAAGGGCCTTGCCTGAACCCATGAGTGCACTGAAAGAACTGAGACTGTCCAGCCTGCAAAAGGGAAAGACTCAGGGGAGGCATGATCAGGCTCTTGAAATGTCTGGAGGGCCATCATATGGAAGGATGATTAGATATGTTTTGCTTGGTTCCGGAGGACAGAGGAGCAAAATGATAGAAGCTTCAAAGGGACAAAATTAGAATCTTTGTCAGGAAATACTCCAGAGCACTCAGAACCTTGCTGAAGTGTAGAAGGTTGTCTCTTAAATGTCATCTCATGCTGGCAGCTCACACCTTGCCAAACCCCAAACTTGGGTCACTCCCATCATCTCCCTGCCCCACATCAACTCACAAAGTGCTGCTGAACAGAAATGGATGAAGTCACATGAATGTCAGCTACAAATTGATGTTCTCTAGTCTCAACTAGGCCCTCGCTGCAGCATGGCAATCCTTTTATACTTCCTCTATCCCACTTACCACAATCCCTTTTCCAAACTTTCTCTTCTTTCCTTATATGTTCCATGGCTTCTGGGATATGCTAGTAAATGTTTAACAGCTGGCTCTCTGAGGAAAAAAAAATACTGCACTTTTAATTTGAATTTGCATTATTAACATTTAATCCACTACTTTTTAAAGTCTAGATAATTCACAAATCAAAACCAGATTTATGGTTCTCACACTGAAAATTTAACACTTTTCCAAGTCAGTAGGAGTTGTCTTCAGTATTCCCCTCTCTTTTAAGGACTTCTATAACCTCTGTAATGCTTTTCCCTCTTCCTTATTTCAGAACTATTTTCTCCTTTACCCCAGTCTCTGATGAAGAGATGACCCTTCTCCTCACTAAGGCTGGATCTTGATCCCCCTTTCCTTCCCCTATTTTCTAGGAGATTGCCCTACTATTGCTATCCACTTCTAATTTTCTTTTTCTTCCCCCCTTTTAATTTTTAATCTCTTTCTCTACTGGTTCTTTCTTTACAACTCACAAACATGCCCACATCTCTCCCATTCTTAAAAAACAAACAAAATCATCTCACAGATTCTATCGTCCTTGCTAGCTAATATTTTATGTCTCTCCTCCCTTTCCCAGATAAACACCCCGTTTATCTACATAATCTACATCTACCTGGTTTATCCACAGTTATCTATATTCAGGGCACCCAGCTTCTTACCTCTCACTCTCTGCTACCATCATTCACCTGAAACACTCTCCAAACTCAGTCCTCATCCTTCTTGATCTCACTGCTGCATATGGCTTTGCTGGCCTCACTGTCCTCCTCCTCTGGATTTTTGTAACCCTGCTCCTGCTTCTCTTCCTCCCGGATTGCCCATGGCTGACCAGTCATCTTTGCTGGACCATCATCTAAGTCATGCTCATTAACTCAGGAAGTATCTCTGAGGCTCTGTTTCTGGGAACTCCTCTCTTGGTGACCTCATGAGCTTCCCTGGGTTTAATTGTCATCTCTATGTTGACTAATAATAATAATACAAGGTAGCATTTACATATCACTTTAAGGTTTACAAAGCACTTTATGCCTGCTGTCTCATTTGATCTTCACAACAATCTCTTGAGGGAGGTTTTATTATTATTCCCATTTTCCCAATGAGGGAATGGAGGCAAACAAGGTTAAGTGACTTGCCCAGGATCACACAGTTAGTATCTTAAGATTGGATTTGAACCCAGGACTTCCTGATTTCAGGCCCAATTTTCTATCCACGCAGCAGCCAGCTGTATTACTCATATGTGTGTTCGTCCTTTGTTGCTGAAGAAGACCATGCCATCAGAGAAATGATGACATGACTTGCACTTGACTTTGTTTTGAGTGAGGGAGGGCTGTGCAGGTCACCAGCCTCACTTCTCCTCCAGAGCCATCTGAATCCAGTGATCAGATATTCATCAGGATGACTGAAGATGACCCAGGATGAGGCCATTGGGGTTAAGTGACTTGCCCAAGGTCACACAGCTAGTGAATGTCAAGTGTCTGAGGTGACATTTGAGCTCAGGTCCTCCTGACTCCTGCACTGGTGCTCTAACCACTGCACCACCTAGCTGCCCTGTATTACCCATATGACTTTGACCAAACCACTTCCCTTTTTTTGGGCCTCAGAAAGTTTCTGCAGCTGTCAAACAAAAGGATTTGGACAAGATATGACTTCTAAGGTCCCTTCCAGCTTTCTAATCTCTGATCCTTTGATCTGGAAAATTCTGATTAATGCCTGTTGTTCCAGTGGGGCTGAGAACCTACAGTGAGATAAAGTGCTTTGTAACCTTTAAGTGGCTTCGTCAATTTCTTTGTAAATTTCAGCTGTCTTGACACTCCAGGGCCTGGCCAGTACATAGAAGCTCCTGGGCCTGCACCAACGAACCCCAGCAATTGCTCCCTTTGCAGAGCAGGAAATTCTTTGAGGAGGCCCAACTGCTAAGAAGCCACAGGCCCCTCCCCCTGGGTTTCCAGCTTTATTTCATGTTACTTCTCTAATTACCCTCTCGGTTTCAGCCAAGCAAGGTTACCATCTGTTCGTCTGCCCGTCTCCACATTCTAGCAAAGGCTGGCATTTGCACCCGTGTCTGCAGTGTCTTCTCTGCCTCTTAATTAATATCCCTAGCTTTTTCCTGGCGATGACACCCCCTACCCAAGGCATTTCCTAACGTTCTCACCTGTCAGTGCTGGCTCCCTCTTGAAATTGATTTGTACTGACTTAATCTGGGTGCTCCTTATGCCCTCCCAGGTAGAGGCTGTTTTGTGACTCAGACTTCTAACACAATGCCTTGGAAAAATAAATATTTAGTAAATATCTGTTAGCACACATGATATTCCTTAGTGAATATCTGTAGAAACGAACCAAACTGAATGGAGAGGGTGGCCCTGCCACGTGAAGGAAGGATCCTAAGGACGGCCAGCCTTTGCACAGCTCCTTATCTCGTTTCTAAACCCTGGGAGGTACGGGCTGGTATTCTCCCCATTTTGTGGATGAGGTTCTGGAGCAAGGCACTTTCTGGGCCTCTCTGCCCTCATCTGTAAAATGAGGAAGCTGGAAGCTGGCCTAGACGAACTCTAAAGTCCTTTCTCCCTTCCCCTCCCCTCCGCGCCTTTAAATCCAGGACGATGGAAATCTTAACATAAGAGGTTTAGATGGAGCGGCCCAGGTTAGCGCTGGCCAGAAAGCTACACGGGGCGGGGCCTTGTGAATGACTCGCAAGCCCCGCCCACACGCAGCGTGCTGACGTCACCACATCCGGCCCGGAAGGGTTGCCATGGCGGCGCTCAGCGGCCTAGTGTCTTCGCTGGAGTCCTATAGAGGCCGGGACCGCTTGGTGAGGCCCCGGGCGGGCTGGGACCGGACCTCGGAGGCGGGGGAGGGCGGCGGGGCCGCGGGCTTCTCGCCGTGGCCGCCTCCTCCTCGTTCCCGAGGGTCAGCCCGGCCCTTCCTGTGGGCCCCGGGCTCCGTGGGCGGGGTGTCCCTGGACAGAAGCGGCGAAGCCCCCCGGGGGAAGGGGTGGGGCTCTTACCGCCCTTCTGCCCCTAAGGCCTCTGGGAACGGAGAGGACGTGGGCGCCGACCCCCCGCCCCTGCCAAGCTCTGAGGCAGGACCTCGATAAAACACCCTTGGTCTTGGGGCCTCAGTTTCCCCACCTGCTCCTTGAGTCGTCGGTGCGGTTAAAATGTGAAGGGCGCTCCCAGGACCGGGATTCCTGGTATAGCAGAAGGAGTCCAGGATCTGGGGCCAGAGCACCCTGGACAACCAATGTCCAGACCACAAACATTCATTAAGCCCCAGCTGTATGCCCGAATTGTTCAAAGCGCCGGGATCTAAAGACAAAGTAAAAGGCAGCCCCTGCCCTCTGGAACTCAAGTCAGAATCCTAGATGCCCCTCCACGAGTCTGGGCTGCATTTGGTGGAATGGAGTTGGACCAGATCATGGGCTTTTACCTCAGAGTCCATAAACTTGGTTTTTCTTTTAAATATTTTGAGAACTTATCCAACCTATTTAGTTTCTTTTGTAATTATATGGCTTTAAAAATTCGTTTAAAAACGTTATTCTTCAATAGACTGTCTGAAAGATCCATGATGCAAAAGGATAAGGTCCGCTGGACTGGATGATCTCTTGTCCCTTCCACTTCTAGGGTCACTGGTTACAGGCTTAGAATTGGAAGGAATGTTGGAGGCTGTTTGGTCCAGCCTCCTCATTGTATAGAGGAAGTAGGCGAGGACCCAGAGAAGTAAGGGACCTCAAACTTAAAGTGATATTTTAAGTGGGGAAGGCAGGGTTTGAATACAGGACCTCTGAAATCCAATTCCGGTCTGCTTTCCATTTCACCAAACCATATTGTCATTCGAATCCTAGCTCTGCAAGTCAATATTTCGGTGACCTTGGGTTAACCAATTCTCTGGGCCTCAGTTTCCTCATCTGTAAAATGAATCAATAAGAAGAGATTATTTGTAACATCCTTTTGAGCTCTAAATCTATGATTTTAGTTTAATTGGTAGCTTTCTCTTTAGGAGGAGGTTGACTAGAACTAGACAATTTTAAGTTTTCTTGTGGCTCTATACATCTCTATTTAAATGAAGGTTACAAGGATTGTGCTGATGAGGGGCCATTATATATCTGCTGCATGTGAGACTTGAACCCAGGCCTTTCTGGTACTGTACCTCTCTGACATACTATGTGACTCCATGCAAACCACTTAATTTTTCAGTTCCGTAGATAATTTTTTAAAACTTTGACGGTGCAGAGGTGATGCAGACCTGCATTAGTAGAGTTTTGTTTAGCCACGAAATCACGAGGCCAGTCTGTCCCTGCTGCTGCTGTCCTTATCACTGCTATATGCAGGGCTATACTCCAACGCAGTATGTAGGACACAAAGATAAGACACAGGCTGCTGCTTTGATGAAACTTGCTCTTTAGTAGATGAATAGGCCATGATCTAAACTAAAAATGTATTTTTTCTCTAAAAGATCAGTGGTACTTGTCCTGAATTTAATGGTTATAAAGTGGTGTTTTTAGATTTAAAAACTGGTAGCTTCCTCTTTAGGAGAAGGTTGATTAGAATTCATGCCTCTTGGCTCCCTAGCCAAGTCTCTGCCCTCCATAAAGTGCTGCCTACTTTTGTACCATGTATCATGAAATATTTAACTTAAAGCTTTAGCAAAGGCCTAGTCTTTTATCAGTTATATAATTTTGTGGCAGTGAGGGAGAGAAAAAGAGTCACTGATACTGTAGGTGAAGGTAACAAGACTCCATCTTGCAGTGAAGTACAAATCATTTTGGAGAATTGTGCTATGCACTTGAGGGACTGACATATTTACATATCAAGGGAGTTCTAGACTATTTATGTACCTAAGAAAGCTCCAAAACGTTTACCATTTGTTTCCTGGCCATTTTTGAGCTTCGTATGCTATACAGATCGCTACAAAGTGCTTTTTTTGTTTCTCTACTTCTTTTTTATCCTACCCATCTTCCAGATAAGTGAGCATACAGATATCCTCTGGTTCACACTTCTCAAGTAACACTGAAGTAGTTCTTTCTCCTAGGGGTTGGTTTCAAATTCATATTTCCAGTGTTTCCCAGGCCACCAAAGTCACATTTTCCACTTTCCAGTAACACAGAGCAATGACCTATGTTGCTTTATCCTCAGATACAGTTCCACCATTTTGAATTTCTACTTTTTAAATTCAAAATTCATTAGTTCAGTCTTGTCACCCATTACTAATACCAGCTAGGGGTTTTATCACATGATAGCATGAATGATCATATTTGAAAAATGAATTTTCAACATTTTATTGTTATACTATTTAGCAAATACGATGTGCCCAGCATTATGCTAGCCATTCTGGTAGAGAGAAATGAAATACTGCGTTGAAATGGTGTTTGTTGTCTGGTTGGGAACAGAAGACCAACATATAGTATGTACCTTAAAACCAGGTTAGTGACAAAAAGTGATAGTTGGCTGCTACAGATAAACCATAAATCGATGCCCCACTTTCTCATGCTTGCTGCCTCTGCTTTGCTACAGGTTAGGACCTTGAGCTATGGCTGTCAGCTGATTGGTGGGCTCCTGGCTGAGCAATCTTCTGTCAGGTCTGAAGTAGGGAAGAGGCTTCTGGTGATTTCTGCACAGCTCAGCCACTGCAGGACCGTCTTGCGGTTGTTTGATGACCTGGCTATGCTTGCATACAGCAAGCAGTATGGCCTGGGTGCAAAGGTAACCACATCAGAACTATTTTGTAGAAACAGTGTTTTAGATATGGCCTGATCAGAAGACTCTCATCGTTAAGGAGGCTGCTTAAAACCACTCTTGGTTCTTACAAGAGCTTGTAATATTACTTGTTCCTTTGGGAATAGGGTAAACATAAGGATCATGGAATGAGTGAACTATGACAAACGAATTGCCCTGTGGACCCTGGAAGTACCTTGTTAGAGATAAATTATTTACCATGAAGGAGTATAGTGTTTGAAATCACTTTCAGCTTTAAATCCTAGAAGCCTGCCATGGTGGTAGAGAAAAGTGAACACCAGATAAGGAGTCAAAGGGTCCACCTCTGAAACCTATCTCAGCCATTTCCAGTGTGACCTTGTGCGAGTGACTTCAGATCACCGGGCCCCAGTTTTCTCATTTATAAAATGAAGGGATTGGACTAGATGACCTTTAACGGTCCTTCCAAGTCTAAAGCATTCACTACCTGGTGGTAATGAAGAGTCCTATGTTGATTGCTACAGAGGGGACAGAAAACTACAAGATATGGTCCCTTCCCTTGCAGAACTCACATTTTATTGGATATTACCGTTTAGTGAGACATAGAAGCTCACATTCCATTGGATATCTCAATCCAGTTAGACACAGAAAAATATAACCAAGATTACCTCTAAGGTGTCAACTTGAGTTCTATAATCTTATGCTTTCTCAGATTCTTCCATGGCATGGTTTTAAGTCCCCTTATTAGTATGGTCATCCTCCCATGGACTTGTTTAAACTTGGTAATGTCTCATCTAAAATAATTTTGCGCAAGGGCAAATTCTTCTAAAGTTTTATTGGCATATTTGTTTTTATATCATAGACATTTTTGGATATAGCCTCCCACTCATCCCTTTTAGCCCTCCCATGTAACAATAAAAAAATAGTTGGCCAGGGCTAACCAACCCAGTGACCACATCTGTGTGCAACATTCCAAGCTCATACTCACTCCTACCTTTCTCTAGAACCAGGATTAGTCATTACAGTTATTGTGTTTGGCATTTTTCCTCAGTACACTTCCTAAAATATGACTCATTCCCTCAGGCCCAGGTTCTTCCTGTCTTCTATGGTTATAGTTAGCAGCAGAAGGCTCTATAGAGTGGCTTCATAAGGAATTATCTCTAGTTATTGGCCACACGTTTGCATTACAGGGGATTTTAGGAGACAATTCTTTTTCTTTTTTTTTTTTTGAAAAAAGAATATAAGCTATAAAAGACAGTAGCAGTGTCTGATGGGTCCTTTTTTAGAGACTGTGTCTTGGTAGGGTCAAATGACATTTGGTGCCCTCTTCAGGCTCAGGAATTCAATTTAACAGACATTTATTAAACTTTTGGTATATTCAAAGTAGTGTAGCCTAATGGATATAGAGCTGCCCTCCAAGTCAGGAAGAACTAAGTTCAAATCCTATCGCTGACTCTGACTGACTGTTTGACTTTGAGCAAGTCAGCAATTTTCTGAGCCTGTAGGCTGCAGAAAAGTACAGGTGCCAATCTGTATGGTTAGAGGGATTTTTTTTCATCAGGGAGTTTCCTGTCACCACATCCAAGGTCTTAGCCCTCTATATGCAAGGTGTCAGAAATGCAAAGATAGCAAGTAACACAGTTTTTGCATTTGAGGAGCAGGGCAGATGCTGTATATATATGGCTCCCTGTGAGTGAATGCAGGGAGTGCATGCAGAGGACAGAGGAGAGCTTCAGGCACACTACTCTAGAAAAACTGGAAGAGGGCTTCACTAAGGAGCTGGCAACTGAACTAAGCCTCGAAGAAAAGGCAGACACTGAAAGGAAGTGGTGGAGAGCAAGGGCATCATAGGGCCAGGGGAAGGCTTGTCTGACTGCACTGGCACATCAAGCTCAGGAGGAGCTGGTAGATCAGCTCAGGCCAGGTTGTTGAGGATGGGTGTGTATGTGGTTTTAGTTTGGAAGACAGAAAGAGAAGAAGGAGGGATGGTAAACGCCACACTAATGGGACTGTATGAGGCTGTATCTTAGCTGTGTGCAACAGGGAACCACCAAAGGTTTTCTTGGCAGAGAAGGTTAGACCTTAGAAGAGTTATTGTGACATCTGTGTGAAGGATAAATTGGAGACAGGAAAGTCAGTTATAATCTGGTAAAGCAGCGTAAATAAGAAATGAAATAGGGCCTGGGCTAGGATGGTGTAAGTATGGTATAGATGGAGAAAAGATGATAGTGTCTGCATGTAGCAGGTGCTGAATAAAGGGTAGTTGATTGGCAGATGGGAGAAATGGTGGTGTTAGAATCAACAGAACTTAGCAACTGATTAGATTTGGGGGTGGGGCATGAAGGCATAGGAAAAGTCATATTGCTCAGGTTTTGAGCACAGATGATAAGAATGATGATGTCATCCACAAAACTAGGGCAAATGGGTGAAGGGTCAAGTATGGGGAGAAGATGATGAGTTCAGTTTGGATGTGGATTGGAGGGGCTGTGAGTATACCTGGGTAGAGCTGGAGGTGCAGGACTGAATTCAGAGGCAAAACTCGGCTCTCTGTGTGGATCTGGGAATCATTTGCTAAGGGTTGATGATGGATTCTGTGGAAGTGAATGAGATCACCAGCATAGAGGAAAGAGAAAGAAGAAAAAGGGGGCCTCTGATAAAGCACAGGAGAACACCAGAATACCAGAGAGAACACCAGAAGAAGAAGGATGATGTGTGGAGGAGCCCAAAGACAGGAGAAAGAGAACCAGGGAAGGTGGCCTGGCATCAGAGAGCCTGGGCTGAGATTCTAGTGCTGTCACTTACTCTCTGTGTGGCCAGACAAGTTACTGCCTTTCTCTAGATCTCAGTTCCTTCATCAGTAAAATGAGGTGTTGGACTACGAGGCTGCTGAAGTGCCTTCTAGTTCTAGACCTGTGATCCTTGCAATTGACTAAAAAAAAGAGTGTATCCAGGAAGAAGGGGTGTGGAGTGTAGAATACTCCATCGGGGCAGAGGGTGGTTGAAAAAAGGCTCAGGTTTACTAGGATGTCAGTGATATAAGGAAAGTACTAAGAATTAGGCAAAAAAGGTGACCAAAATGTCATTTTCTTTGTCCCATAGGTCCGTTGTTAGACATTGGTTATCCTAAGGGTGTCAAAGACATAAAGGTTTTTACATAGACCAAAATATTCATAGTAGCACTTCTGAGGTAGCAGAGCAGTGGAAAGCTGAGATGCAGGAGGGTGTAGTGCATGTGGGCATTAGGCTGTAGCTGGCTTCAGAGTCAGCAAGACCTGGGTTCCTGGTCCATCCCTAACACACACAGGCTTTGTGACTGTGGACAAGTCATCTTACCTCCTAGAGCCCCAGGCAATTCTCTAAGATCAGTTCTTAACCTGCAGTCTGTGAACTTGTTAATATTTTGATAAGTGAATTTCAATAGAATTGTTTCCCTTGTCATCCTATGTATTTTTTTTAAACATGATTTTGAGAAAAGTTCCATCCATAGGCTTCACCGGACTGCCAGAGGGGCCCAAGCCACAAAAAAAAATTCAGAAACTCTGCCTTAAGACTAACCCTAACCCTAAGTAGGGAGGGATTTGCCTTGGTAGAGGGGGATTCCTGACCAGTTCCTACCAAAGAAATCATATGATTGATTAAAAAACACAGCAACTGGAAATCATAGATGCTTATTGATGGGGGCGTTGCTAAATAGATTGTGGTACATTAATCATGTAATGGACTATTACTGGACCATAAGAAATAATAAATAAAAAACACAGAATTCAAAGAAGCACGGGAAGACATAGGTAGTGATATCTAGGAGAGCGATAACAAAGAAAGAAGTGGCACAATGATTGTAGTAATCTAAAGGGAAGGAACAGAAAAAAAAGAAAGAGAGTGCTGTAATTATAATGACAAAGTGTGACTCCTGGAGAAGAGGTAGGAAAATGGGCTGCAGGTAGGGGATATTGGTCCCACAGTCAAGCAAAGCTGGTGGTTGGCCTTTGCTCATCTGGTTTTCTTTTCTCTTTCCTTTAAAATCTTTGTTTCAAAGGATGGCTCACTGGGTAAGAAGTGGCAATGAATGTGATGTAAAAACAAAAGATGGGAGTAAGAATAAGGTTTAAAAAATAGTGAAAGATTATGGTGACTTTTGAGAGAACAGTTTCTGCCAAGCCAGATTGAAAGTGGTTTAGCTATGAATGAATGATGAGGAAGTGGAGGCAGGAAGGGGTGTAGGTTCCTTTTTCTAGGAGTTTAGCAATGAAAGGGAAGGGAGATAAAGAAGGATAGTTTGAGTGGCTGGAAAGGTAAGAGGAACATTTTTTTGTGTTAAGGATGGGGAGATCTGATCTGATTCTTCTCTAGAGAACTGATTCAGACTGATGAAACTGGAGAGAGACTGATCAGTCATCAAACATTTATTAATCAAAATTATTCAGTTCAGCAAACATTTATTTGACATCTACTATATCTCTTTACAGAGCACTGTGCTATATACTTCGATTTTATTCTAGTGGAAAAATAAGGATGCAAATATAGATAACTTTTGAACAACATTACACTAAGTATGTATTAGATACAAGTGCTAAGGCTTCATGGAATAAGTGGCTTTTGAGTTGGTTTTTTGAGAATGGGTATGAGTCCAACAGGTAAAAATGAGGAGAGAACCCCCTCAAAGCCAAGTGTTTTACCTTGGAGTTTATGAACTTGTTTTCAAAAACAGATTTTGTTAACTGTATTTCTTCAGTGTAATTGGTTATAGCAGTAAGCACCCCAGCATATACAGGGAGCCTACTATCACAGGTTCTTATATGTGCATTCATAAAAGGAAGCAACTTTCAGGGGGCTAATCATTTTAATCAAGCAGATGTATTATTCCTGTAACCAAGCACCTAGTTCAGTTGAGTCAGCACCCTGAACTTCAAAGAAAATACAGAGAAATCAAAAGACCAACAGACATGGCTTCCTCTGCCTGAATTCAACAGACAATTGGACCTCAACTGTCTGACCATAGTTACTAGAGAGGGAAGCCCGACATCTGGGTTCTCAAAGCTAGGGGCCTCCTTACCAGCTTCCCAGAGTCCTCATCTAGCACTCAAACCTTCTTACCAAAAACTAAGCCCCAAAATAAAACCTCAGCTCAGCATATTTGTATTGTTTTTAGAGCCAGAGAAGTCACAGCCTTTGAGAACCAGTGCTTCATTAACAAAAGGCTTGGTCCTTCCCACAGATCTTCCCTAATTAAACTCCCCAGGCCCATTAATGGATGGGAAAAGATCTTTAATCACATTAAAATAATTAACAATACAAGTACATATACTGTTTCTACTTAAAGAAACTTGTTTCTGTACTTTACTCCTAGTAAAGACTCTTGATTGATAAAGGCAAGATTCAGTCAGAGGCACTTGACTATACTAAGACAAAAACAGCAAAAGATCCTATTTTGATTGCTGTCACATTGGTTTCTTTTGTAATCTTGTGAATTTTTAATGCATTTAAGAACATTATTTTGAAAAGGTGTCCACGGGTTTTACCAGGCTGCCAAAACAATCCATAAAACAACCAAAAAAAAAAAATAATTAAGACCCCTTGCTCTAGGCAACAGGACTACTGTAAACTAAAGGTACATGGATGGAAATGTACAAGCCAGGGAATAATGCAGTTTTGTTGGAGGGTAACAGTAGGAGAAGTCAGGAAATGTAGGATGGCACCAGAGTGTGGAGGATCTCGAATAACAGTCAAAGGGCTTTGAACTTTAGTTGGGAGAGAGAAGGAAGTCACAGGATTTTTCAGCACAGAAGTGACATAGTCAGGTCTTCTGTGTTTGTTAGAAGCAGGCCCACATTACCTTTTGAAGAATGACATTTTCATTAAGGCAAGTTGAAAATTTCCTAGTTGTTACAGCCTAGATGACCTCTTCTGGTCGCTTCTAGCTCCAAGTCTTTGATCCCATGAGTGGTAGTGATGAGTTCACAAGAGCTGTGCCTTACAAGACAACTGGTCACAGCTATCTGCTTAGTACCTTTTCTCCTGGTAGGTAAGGCCATCCCTGAAATCCAGCCACAAAATCAGAAAGTGCTAGATGTGTATGAAATCAGAGCAGAGGGCCTTGCATGTCCTTGGGAAAATTTCTTTGAGCCCTCTACTCTTCTAGGAGAATATCTCCCCAGATAATTGATCCTGGCCACCTAGAGTCTGAATGTACTCTTCTATGGATAGTGTCAGGGATGCAGTGACACCCCCTCTTTCTCTTTGGCCTCCCTTTTCTAGACTCCATGCAGATCTCACCCTTCTGCTAAGGCACCATTCCCTAGGACAAGTCACAACACAGTTGAATAGAAGACAGCCTTCTTTCCCACCAGGTACATTCCAGGCATTCTTTCCCAAGGAAATCTGAGGAGCAGTCTTCCTGGTTGCATTTTGGAGACTGATTTTCTAAATAGATCATAGTTTATTAGTCCCCCCTCCCCAAACAATATTGCTGCATATCACATCACAGTAAAGGAGATCACAACCCAATGTCTTTTTAGTTACACAGTAGGTGGATGTTTTATATCATTTCTTAGCCCAGTGGGGTGGGGGTAGGGGGGTGCGGTTTCCCTTGCCACTGACCAACCTCCTATATGTTAGAAGGAAGACATTTCCCCAACCTTTCCAGATCTAGGGGTGCCCCCATGCTCTGACCACGGAAGACAGCAGCCCAGGCTGAAAGCCAGAGGAGTGGGAAAGCCCACAAGTACTCCAGAAGTTCAGATGAGGAAGTGATCCCTGCGGCCTGAGGTAGTGGTGGAAAGGCTCTGGAAGGAGGGGTGGCTTGAGCTGAGCTTCAACACATGCCCAGGCTTTGGTGGGGAAGAGGAGGTGTTGGAGGCTGCAACGTGCATCCTGTCCTTCTTCACATCCAATCAGTTGCTGAGCCCTGTCCATTTTACTTCCACAATGTTTCTTGTGTCCATCCCCTCCTTCCTTTTCCTAGGGCTGCCACCCTCATTCAGCCCATTCTGAGGTGCTTTGTTAAGACAGGGAGCATAAGCTGCCAGGCTGGAGCAGGAGGGTGGTAAGGGGGCAGGAGGAAAGAGGCCACCAGCTAGGGTGGGGCCTTAGATGCCAGGCTGCACAGTTCATGAACTCCTGCTTCATCCTGAGGGCTGGGCACAGCAGGGCCTTCTAGTACAAGGGGGAGGGCTAAGTGGACCCACTCAGTAGCACACTGCTCTGAAGCATGGGGTTTGTGCAGAAACAATTCCGGAGGGAGAATTAGCTGCAGCTGCAACACATGGCAAAAGCCAGCTGTTGTCTTCATAACGAATGCGCTGTTTCTATTGTCAGAAAGACTCTGCATGCGTTTGCTCTTTTTGCTGGAGCTGTTTGGCCTGGAGAGTTGGCAGGGAAGGAGCATGGCCTAGTGAAGTCGCTGAGTTAACCATAGAGTGTGCCAGGGAGGTTAGAAAGCCCAGTGGTGACCACTGACCTCCCCTCCCCCGCCCTCCTCTCCTCTCTTCTCCTTTCCCTTCTCCTCCTTTCTTCCCTTCTCCCCTCCCCTCTTTTCCTCCTCCTCCTCTCCTCCCCACCCCCTCTTTTCATTCCTTCCATCTGTGTCTCTCTGCAGGAGGAAGATACTATCATCCGCTGCCTGTCTGTCATCAATAACCTTGCTGATCAGCTCTATTACCCTTGTGAGCACGTTGCCTGGGCTGCTGATGCTAAGATTATTCACATCAACTCTACCAGGTGGTGGATACTAAGTACAGCCCTTTGGGGCCTTTCACTTCTCCTAGGAATTGTACGGTGAGTGAAAAGATTGAATTATTTGCCTGCTCCAATTTGAGTTAATCTCCAGGAGGAAACATGTGACTTTAGTTCAGAGATTTCTCTAATGGTTCCACCAAACAAAGAAACACTTGAGCTGACAGCCCAAGTGGATGAGGCTACTGGTGACATATGAGCCATGTGAACTAAGAAACCCTCTTTCTATTGGTCAAGAGTGTCCAGGTGCCTGGGGCCAGGCACCGTCATCTGAGTAGGGCTTTAGCTGCAGTCTCTCTTCTCAGCCTGCTCCTTAGGGAGTTTGTACGTCCTTGGCCTTCTTTTCTCTATTCATGACGAAATCAGACCTTTTCTGCTCTGACCTCAGGAAGGAGAAATAATTCCAGAGAAGCTGGCTGCTCTTGTTGTTTCTAAGGGAGATAAGCTCCTGCAGAAAAATATCTGGTGTCCTGCTATATTCTTAGCAAAAATGCCTAAATAAGACTGTCAGGTGTTTACTTGTATGTTGAATTCATCCAAAAGCTTCAGTATCCAGAGAACTTCAAAGCAGCATTTTCTTTGCAAATTTCTTAATGCTTTCAGAGGTGCTAAATGCATTTTAAAATTCCTTGCTGCAGAACACTAGTGGGAGAAAAGACATTTCCCTTTCTAGACTTCTAGTAATTACCTTGTTTGGATAATTAGCTGTTTAGAAAGCTTTAAAGCCTTATTTAAAAGTAAAAGTCTTTGTTTTAATTCTGGAGTAATTTTTAGTGAGTTACCTTATTTGTTGGGGGCTCTCCCAGAAGGCCATTATAATAAAAGGACCAAAAAAAAAATCACTTCATAAAGATCCGAAGAGTTTCTCAAGAGCAGCCCTTGCCTTCAGCAGCAAATCAAATATGAAAATAACCAGTATTCTGCTTTGTAAGATGTGCAAATGGATGTTTTTTGGTTTCAGTCTCTGCTTACAGTCTTCAGAGATTATCTTTTGGAAGCAGAGGATCTGGGTTTAAATCCTGGCTCAGCTACTTGATACCTGTGTGACTTTAGGCAAGTCACTTCTGTTTTATGGGCCCCTCTGAAATGAGGGGTTGGATGACCTCTGCTCTCTGCAGTCCTTAGATCTAAATCCTCTGGTCTTCCCTGCTTCTTTGACGGATAGACAAGGCAACCACCCACCCACCGTGTATGTTTTTCCCAATAGTTTTTCTTTTTTTTTCAGATCACTGAAGATTATAGTGAATCTGAGAAGGAAATTAAGAAATCCTACAGGAAAATCTGTTAGGTATGGCTTCATCCCCTTTCATATTCTTTCTCTCCTAGGAAAATTGGATCATAGTTCAATTACATCAACTAATTTTCATTTTAAGTAGGAGGCAACACAAGAGGAATGGGATGATTAGCAAATCATCCTAGTTATCTGAAAGAGAAGTTGATAGAATTGGTTTTCCTATTGTTTTCGTTTCATAATGAGAAGCATTAGTAATTTCTGAATTCAGTCATATTCTGTTAAATGTTTAACAACCAGATCCAGAGCAGGGGAAGAGCTCATACAACATACTTTTAAGTTTAATACTTATTATTAATATTTTCTTCATCACTTAAGTAACAACAAACCAGGCCCTGATGTACATGTAGCATTTACCAGTTACTGAGGTGTAAATCCTCACTCTGAACATTTAACAATCAGCTCAAGAGCTGGCCTAAGCTGGCTCCAGCATACCACTGCCTGAATTATTGCCTAAGACTGTGGCCTAGAGGGGCATGATTATTTTTGGCAGAACCTATAGCATCAGTTCTGTAAAGGAGTTTTAGAGACCATCTTAATCTTTTCTGTGTCCTAGGCCCCTCAAGCAGTCAGTCTCATAAAGCATATGGAGCCCTTCTCAGAATCAGGTTTTTAAATGAACAAAATAAAATACACAGGCTTACAAAGGAAACCAATTATGCTGAAATACAGTTATCAAAATATTTCTTTAAAAAAGTTCATGGATACAAAAATGTGCATACCCTTTGACCCAGCAATGTCACTTCTAGGACTCTATCCCAAAGAGATTATAAAAATGAGAAAGGGACACACATGTACAAAAATATTTATAGCAGCTCTTTTTGTGGTGGCCAAAAACTGGAAATCAAGGGGATGCTCATCACTTGGGGGAATGGCTGAATAAATTGTGGTATATGAATATAATGGGCTACTTTTGTGCTGTAAGAAATGATGAACAGGAAGACTTCAGAGAGGAAAGACTTGTATGATCTGATGCTGAGTGAAAAGAGCAGAACCAGGAGAACTTTGTGCACAGCAACAACCACAGTGTGTGAGGATTTTTTCTGGTAGACTTAGAACTGCTTTGCAATGCAAGGACTTAAAAAATTCCCAATGATCTTTTAAGGCAAAATGCCTTCCACATCCAGAGAAAGAGCTATGGAATTCAATCGCAGAATGTAGCAGATCATTTTCTTTTGTATTACGTTTTGGTTTGTTTTATAATTTCTCCCATTCGTTTTAATTCTTCTATGCAACATGACTAAAGTGAAAATGTATTTAATAGGAATGTATGTGTAGAACCTATATAAAACTGCATGGTGTCTCAGGGAGGGAGGGGGAAAGTAGGGGGGAAAGGAGGGGGAGGGAGGGAAAAAAATCTAAGTTATATGGAAGTGTTTGTAGAACAATGAAAATAAAATAATAATTAAAAAAGAAAAAGAAAAAAAAGTTCATGGACCCCAGGGTAAAAATACCTGATCTAAACCAGTCTCTTCCTTCTGCAGAAGGGAAATTGAGGCTGTCCAGGGGGGAATCTGAGGCTCAAAGAAGGGAAGAGACTTGCTCAAGATCACTGAGCTGCTCTGTCTTTTTGTATCCTGCCCCTGTCTTCCCCTCCAAAGCCACAGAACCAGTGGTACCTGATCCAAAGAGCTTTGTGGAAGCCCATAACTCCAAATGAAAATACAGCTTGGTTATTTTACACTTTGGCCTGTAAGCTGGCAGGGCCTGACACCAGGGGGGGATCATGCTCAGAATTCTCTGGACTTGGTACCTTGGCTTTCTTAGTGGTTAGTGTCAGTGTGGCCCACAGTGGGGCTCCTAACTCTGCCATGCCTCAATGTCTTCATCTCTGAAATGGGGTTGAGATACTTACAGGGCTATTGTGAGGAAAGTGCTTTGTAAGCCTTAAAATGCTATAGAGGTGGTAGTATTATTATAAATACTTGTTGAATTGATAGCAGAATAAATAGTGATTATAATGAGGAAGTACCATTAACTCATTTATGTATCAATGATCTGTGATTCTGTCTGTGTGGGCACTGCCACCACTGAGGCAAACTGCAATCCATAGATAAAGCCCCTTCCTTGTGCTCATGTGCCCATTACCCTGATTCAGGGCCTCAATGCAGTAGCATCCTAATTGGTCTCCTGCCCCCAGCTGTCCTCCATACAGATGTCCAGGTCTGACAGAGTCACTTGCCTGGAAGTCCTGGGGCTCCCTCTGGCCTCTAGAAGAAAATACAAGCCTCACTTTATTCTTTTTTTTTTTAAATAATTATTTTATTTGTTTTCAGTGTTCTACAATCACTTCCATATATCCCAGATTTTTTTCTCTCCTTCCCCACACCCTCCCCAAGACGGCTTGCAATCTTATATAGGTTCTACACATACATTCCTATTAAATACAATTTTACCATCGTCATGTTGAATAGAAGAATTAAAGTGAATGGGAGAAACCATAAAACAAAACAAAACATAACACAAAAGAAAATGGTCTGCTTCATTCTGCAATCCAATTCCATAGTTCTTTCTCTGGATGTGGAAGGCATTTTGCCTCAAAAGTCCATTGGGAATTTTTAGGTCCTTGCATTGTATGAAAGACTGTCTACCAGAAGAGTTCCTCGAACTCTGTGGTTGTTGCTGTGTACAAAATTCTCCTGGTTTTGCTCCTTTCACTCAGCATCAGTTCATATAACTCCTTCCAGGCCTCTCTGAAGTCTTCCTGTTCATCATTTCTTATGGCACAATAGTATTCCATTACATTCATATACCACAATTTATTCAGCCATTCCCCAACTGATGGACATCCCCTTGATTTCCAGTTTTTGGCCACCACAAAGAGTGCTGCTATAAATATTTTTGTACATGTGGGACCCTTTCCCATTTTTATGATCTCTTTGGGATACCATCCTAGAAGCAATATTGCTGAGTCAAAGGGTATGCTTATTTTTGTAGCCCTTTGGGCATAGTTCCAAATTGCTCGGTTGCTCTCCAGAATGGTTGGATCAGCTCACAGCTCCACCAGCAATGCATTAGTGTTCCATCTCACAGCTCCACCAGCAATGCATTAGTGTTCCATCTCACCCACTTCTTCTCCAACATTTATCTTCTTCCTGTTCTGTCATGTTTGCCAATCTGATAGGTGTGATGTGGTACCTCAGAGTTGTTTTGATTTGCATTTCTCTGATCAATAGCCTCACTTTAACTTTTGAGGCCCTTCTCCTGATTGAAATATTCCTTGACAAGTTCTTTGCATACTACTTCCATTTACACGTTTACATCCTGGCCACACTGACTTTTTTGGCCTTCCTTGTACATGCCCATGTCCATCTCTCATCTCCATGTCCTTACCTGGAATACACACCCTCCTAACCTATGCCTTATAGAATCTCTAACTTCTTATAAAGCTCAGCTCAAGGTCTGTCTCCTACAGAAAGCTTCTCCTGACCCCTCCAGAAATGACCTTGTTTCTCTCTGGTTATAAATATGTTGTTCCTTGTTCCCAGCCCCCTGGAATGGAAGACAACTAACTTCTTGAGGTCAGGGCTAGGACAATGCCTAATACATAGTAGGTGCTTAGTAAGTAACGGATGGTTGAATGAATCAACTTGCATGTTGAATAAGCCTCAGAGAATTGCGTTAGGCCCTGAGAAATCTTACGACTCATCCATAGTCTTACTGCTAGCCACATAGTCCAGTGTGGATTTGAACTCAAGTCTTCCTAACTCCAAGTACTTGATTATGCCAGAATTATACTTGAAATTCTTTTATATAGTGTTTTAAGGGTTTACAAAATAATTTCCTGTGAGGTTGGTAAGATCAAGTATTATTCTTCTTTACAGTCACCGACACTGCTAGTGTCAGACCTTGACAAGGTCTTCTGACACCAAGTCTAGGGCTCTTTCCATAGTTACTATGCCATCTCTGTAGGTCAGTGGAAAGATTTTATTTTCTTTATAATAAAATGTCCAGGGTCACATTAGAAAGAGAAAAGAGTTGAATACCAAAAGACTCAGGTTCTAATGCTGACTCACTAACTTGACATGTGAATTTGGGGAAATCTTTTAACTTGTCGGTATCTCAGTTTCCTTATCTGTAAAACAGAGAAAGTAATACCTATTTCAACCTCCTCACAATAGCATTATGGCACCCAAAGAAGATAATTCTTGGGAAAAGACTGTGAAGAGTTAAAAGCCTTATATAAATATAAGGTATGATAATGTTTCAAAAGACAGATGAGGTCACATCCCTAGGACCCTATGTTTTGCAGATGCTTCCTTCACTAGCCCCATGAGGTAGAAGAGTAAACTGAGCTTC
Source organism: Notamacropus eugenii (assembly GCF_028372415.1). Lineage (NCBI taxonomy): Eukaryota > Metazoa > Chordata > Mammalia > Diprotodontia > Macropodidae > Notamacropus > Notamacropus eugenii. Next base: position 51,243,791 of record NC_092875.1, on the reverse strand, counting down.
TAAGAGGTGGAGCTGTATGAAGTCACACAGTAAGCGTTTAAGTTGGGATTTGAAGTCGGTGATGCTTTACCAACAAAGAGCCTCTCTCTTCTCCCCCACTCCCCCCACCTTCCACACACACACACACACACACACACACACACACACTCACTCACACTCTGCCTTGGAGTATGACCTTTGGTCTCTGGCCTCCTGGGCTAATACTGATGCTCCTTCACCACTCTGCCTCCCTATGGAATTCCTTCTTAGGACACAAGCATTTTCTGTTTTGACTACCTCAGACTTGTTTACATCTTTCTCCAGCCCTTAACACAAGTGGTCTGCAGAGCTCCCCTGGGCCTTGGAGATAGGTCAGATTAATGCAATTACAATTGGCTTATCTCCCCTCCATAGTCTGCTTTGGTCAGGCCACATTCTGGGAGCCCCATTTTAGGAAGGATTCTAATATGCTACAATGAGGACCAGGAAGGACCTTGTGAAGCTCAGCTCAAGGAACTGGGGACATCGAGCCTGGAGAAGAGAAGGCTTAGAGGGGAGACAGTAGCCGACTTCTCATACTTAAGAGACGTCTGTGTGTGTGTGTGTGTGTGTGTGTGTGTGTGTGTGTGTGTGTGTGTGTAGACAGGTTCTGAAGCAATGGGGAGAAGCTGCAAATTGGCCAACTGAGGCTGGGGACAGGAAAAGCTTCCTAACCATTAAGAATGGTCCAAGAGTAGACTAGACAGCTTTTGGAGATGGCAGGGGGTTTTCAAACAAAGGCTAGCTAACTCCTCCTTGAGTGTCATTCTTGGGTCTAGGTTGCATTAGATGGCTTCTGAGGAGGCCCCTCCCAGCTCAAAAATTCTGTTTCTGTGACCTTGTCTTCTATGTCCTCGATGACATGTGCTATCATAGACTTGACTCTTGTGGAGTAAAAAACTAAGCATTTAGCACCTTTTCTTTTTCTGTCTTTCACAGCAAATCTTTTAGAAGACAAAAGAAGATGATTGAAACTCAGGTGAAGTCAGAAATTTTAACCCTTCTTAGCAATTTGGCTGATCTAGCCAATGCCATCCACTGGTTGCCTCCAGGATTCCTCTGGGCAGGACGATTTCCTTCATGGCTTGTGGGTCTCATGGGCACCATATCCTCTCTCATTAGTGTGTACCAAGCATCTGGGTCTCACTCTGAAAAGCCGGATGACTCTTGATGTTGATGACTTGTTTGAGGAACACATGAATGTGAAAACTCTTGATCAAAGCAGGGGTCATTAGGATAAAAGCTGGGTTTTTAATTATTCAGAATAATAATATGACTATGGAAATTTAAGAAAGAGATCCAAAAATTGCTACTGCCTAGGTGAAACATAGCAGGGCATAGGTTTAATTTAAAGGAATGAGACCATTGGAAGTATGTGGGCCTGAAGGGCTCTTCAGATCGGACAGCAGTGAGACATCTTTTGACCTCTTGTTTTGCAAAACTCCAGCAGGGTCATAGTAGATTCAGAGAGATAGTTCAGGCACTGCCACCTATGGAAATAACCTTGCTATTCATAATTCATAGAGAGGGAAAGTTGAGAAACTGACTGAGCAGGTTCTGGTATCCTCAGCTCTGTGACTGTCCCTTCTCCTCAAACCTCAGAGCACCAGGTTTTTTTGTTGGTGGGAAATTGTGGAATTGCCAGTATTTGTGGGCAAAGCCTAGGACTTCTCAGCTGTCCAGGGCTTGTTCTGCAGATTGAGGACCAAATACCATCTTCCTCAGGTTAGCTTAAGTTGTAAACCTTGCCAAGCCCTCATGGGGGATGTAGCTTTGTGGATGGTTGCGCTGTTCTGCAAGCCACTGACTTCTCAAGGATCAGCCAACAGTAGCATCATTAGAATCCAAGAGGCTCTTTTCACCTTATCTTAGATGTGCCTTTAACTCATAACATGTTAAGAAGGGGGATTCCTTTAGCTTGGCTGACTGAAGCTCAGTTTCTTCTCACTTTTTTGGTTAGACAACAGGAAATGTTTCTTTTGCTGTAGGAGAAAGAACCCTGGCCTGGGAATCAGGGGCTTGGGCTCCTAGGAGGGCTCAGTCAGTTCATCGAGCTTCTCTGGGCCTGTTTCCTGGCCTATGTCTGCTCTACTTTCTTCAACAAATATAACAAAGATCAAATGAGATATGTAAAACACTTGTGAGGCAATCTTCTCCTTGGAATCTAAAAACAAATCAACTAGATTTTGTTTTTGAAAATAAGTTTTTAAAATATTATGTGCTAATGATAAAACAAATGAAACTTTGCTTTGATATACAAGAATCATCTTATATGTATCTAATAATAAAATAGAAAGTAGAAGATCAAGGTTTTCCTAGCCCCCCACTGTAGTCTACTATTATTACATGCTGCTGTTTACACACACGATGTGGCTACTGACCCATCATCCACTGGACATCTTATCTATTCAAGAATCACTCATTAATTCGGTTCAGTTCAATAATCATTCCTTAAGTGCCTCCTACATGCTCAGGAATTCAAAAGCAAAAATGAAAACGTCATCTCCTATATGCAAAGCTCCGTGACTCAAGTTGGAGTAGAGATCTTAAATAAGACAAAGTATAAACTCCTCAAGGCATTTACAGTCTTGCAGAGGAGATAAAATACAAAGAACCTCATTCCACCAAGTATGATACATGCACAAGAGGAGTTCTAAGTGACCCACGGTCAGGTGAGGGTTAGAACCACACTGGCTAGAAGGATCTATGAAGGCGTCATGAAGGACGTTGTGTTTGTGATAGACCCTGAAGGATGGATAAGATGGCAAGAGACAAGCAGGGGAAAAGGGCAGTTATGTATGCTGTGGAGGTCATTGCATTTGAGACTAGAAGATCTCGGGTCCAGGCTCTGCCACTTATGCAAAAGTCACTCACTAAACATCAGTCATTGCTTAAGTGTAGATAATAACGCTTACACGACATACCTCCTGGTTTAACTCAGCATAATTTGTATTTCTTGAAGTGCCCAGTACATGCCAGGCACTGAGCAAAGTGCTGAAGATACAAAGAAAGGCAAGAAGAGCTCACCTTCTAATGGAGGAGACAGTGTGGACATAACTGGGCACATACAAAATATATACCTACAGGGTAGATGGAAGGTCATTTAAAAAAGGAAGGCATGAGCCCCTGGGGAGAGGGACCAGAGAGGCCCCAGGAAAGGCCTTTTGTAGAAGATAGAAGAGTTTGGAGCAGTGCAGGGGAACTTCAGAGGTGAGGGGGTTGAAGCATTCCAGACATGGGGCAGAGCTGAGGCAAAAGCACATGGCCAGAAAGCATGACTGAGAATATACCAAGTGTAGGCACTGTGCTGAATGCTAGGGATGCAAAGAAAGGTAAGAATGCACTCCCTGCTCTCAAGAAACTCCAAGTCTAACAGGGAGATGGCATACGGCCAACTATGTATGTACAAGATACAGGCAGAGCATGTTGGATGGGGAGATGGAGGGCCATGGGCAACAACAGCATGATGACCAGTGCCATTGGATGGGTGTAAGAGGCAAGAACAAAGCCTGAAAACTTATAAGGAGTAACTAGGTGGTGAAGAAGATAGAGCCCTGGCCCTAGACTCCGGAGAACCTGAGCTCAAGTCTGGGCAAGTCACTTAACCCTGATTGCTTCTACCTCTTCCCCCCAAAAAACTCCACAACAAATTATAAAGAGCTTCACGTGCCAAACAGAGGAATTTGTATTTGATCCTAGAGGAAACAGGAAACCACTGGAGCTCAGAGAGTAAAGGATGTCAGGCCTTCTTTTTAGGAAAATCACTGATAGCTGAGCAAAGGATGGATTGGGATGAGAGAGACTTAAAGGCAGAAGATTGCAGTTGTACAGGTTCAAGGTGACTCGACTGTGGTGATGTGAGTGTAGAGAGAGGACATATACAAAAGGTCTTCTGAACGTAGAAATGATGAGATTTGGCAAAGGTCTGGACATGTGGTGAGAGCGCAACACCAAGGTTGCAGGCCTGGGTGACTGGGAGGAATGTGGTACCCTTGATAGTAGATTTTGGAAGGATAAAGTTGGGGTTAAGGAGGAGTTCTGTTTTGGACATGTGGCATTTTTAGATGCCTAAATGTATTTTTAGGGTTCAGTTCCCCAGGATCCATGGCCATGGCAATGTCTAGTTTCCAGATGTTAGATAACTCCCAGAATAGTCTCCAGGATCCTAGATAGTAATTCCTAGAATCCTAAGTGACAGGGAGTCCTACTGAGGCTGTACCATGAGATAAGGGGTGACAATGTAATGCTACGTTTGTGCAGAATGATGATTTTGCTAAAGTTAACCTGCAAACTTAATGTTGGCAAGATGCCTTTTTGTTGCCTTATAAAGCAAGTGGGCATTGGTCAGTGAGTGAGAAAACCATTGGGAATCTATAAGGAAAACCATAGGGGAAATCATGGGTCATGCATAGAGGAATGCATGTACCTTCCTCAGACAGCCCCCATTGAGGCTTGAAAGATTTAGGGGAGTGCTCAAGCTGTGCCTGTCTCAATTGACCCCAACTGAGAAGCAGAGGTATTTGCTCCCACTTCTAACCCACCCCTGCCAGAAGGGTGATGAGGGAATGCTGTGGGAGTTAGTGCTTCCATTATCAGCAACCCTTTGAGAAGACTGGAGTAAAACTGATTATTAACCCTCCAAAGGTGTCCCCTGTCTGACCCAATCAAGAGTGAACCTGTTAGAGGCTGGAGTCCCAAAACTCCAATGCCTTCCATGTGTTATCTGTGAAACACTCTATTATATCGAGTTTGACATGTCTAAGAGGCAGAGGGAGATGCATGACTAGCTGAGTAGAGACTAAGGCAGCTTATATATGTCTGGGGATTATATGCATAGAGATGATAATTGGACCCATAGGAATTGATGAGCTCATCTAGGGAGATGATGTAGAGTGGAAAGAGAAGGGGGCCCAGGGCAGAGCTTTGGGGTGTATAGCTGTGGTTGGTGGATAAAAACCCTGCAAAGATGCTAAGAAGGAACAGAGAAAAGAACCAGCAGTCTCATGAAAACCTAGGAGGAGAGAATATGCAGGAGATGCTGATCAGCAGTGTCAAATGTTACAGAGAAGTCTGGAGGATGGGGACTGGGGAAAGAATGAAGAGACCATTGTTAACTTTAGAGAGGGCAGTTTCAGTTGAATGAAGTCGGAAGCCAGATTGCTGGGAGATTAGAAGACCGAAAGGAAGTGGAGGCACCAATTGTAAACAGCTTTCTCAAAGAGTTTAACTACAAAGGGAGGGAGATGTAGCTGGCTAGAGTGGTAGGATCATGTGAGGGGCATATTTATAGGTAGTGGGGAAAGAGCCAAGAGATAGGGAGAGATTGAAGATAAGTGAGAAGATGGGGGCAATTTTCTGCAGAAGTCAGGAGGGGGATGGGATCAACAGTATATATAGAAGGGTTTGCCTCAGCAAAAAGAACCATCTCTTAATCCAAGACTGGAATGAAGGAGAAAAATAGTGGAGGAAGATGTGTAAGGTGAGATGTGGAGAAGGGAAGTGAATGGTCTCAATTTGAGTGGATGGTCTCAAATTTTTATGTGAAGTATGAGGTGAAGTCCTCAGTAGAGAAAGTTGGGGAGGAAATGCTGTGGGAGCAGAGATTTGGAACAGCTGCTGTGGACAGTAGGCCTGTGAATTACCATGCTGCAATGAAGGCCCAGTTGATAGATAAATTTGTAGTCAGGCCAGTCAGCATGGTTTCATTTTCTTCAGATAATTAATACTATATGTCTCTGTGTGTGTATACACACATACATGTGTGTATGTGTGTATATATAAAGTAATACTGGAGAGGAGAACACCAACAGCTGAGACCACCAAGAAAGGCCTTATGTCAGAGATAGCACTTGAGCTTGGCCTTAAAGGGACCTAGAGATTCCAAAAGGTTGAGGTGAGAGGGGAGAGCATTCCAGGCATGGAGATAGTCTGTCACTATCTCCAGTTTGACTGAAGGTAGAATGTGTGGGGGTGTTTGGGAGAGATACCATGAAACCAGTCCAGAAAGACAGATTGCAGTCAGATTGTAAATGCCAAGTAGAATTTATTTTTTATTCTAGAATCAAGAAGGAACCATAGAAAGTATTTAACAGCTGAGTGGAGGATTGCCTGGAGAGAGAAGCTAGTTAAGAGGCTGTTTTAAAAAAAGGTTACTGCAGTAGACCCAGAGGTCTGAATTCCAGTGGTTGTCAACAAGCATTTATTTCACCCATTACAGCCAGGCACTATGCTGTGTTCAGTGAGTGGAAAAGTTGAGTGAAGGGAACAGACATGAAAGATATTTTGGGGGTAGAATCAGTAAAACTTAACAATTGACTGGATATGGGGGGGGAGGGTAGAGGGAAGAGCTGAGGATGCTTCCAGTGTTAGGAACCTGGGTGACCAGAAGGGTAATGGTGCTTTGAATAGAAATAGGGAAGTTAGGAAGAGGGGCAGGTTCTATTTTGGACATGTTGTGTTTAAGATACAGATGGGATATCCAGGTGATGTCCAGCTGGCACTGGGTGATATGGAACTGTAGGTCAAGAAAGAAATAAGGCTTGGATATGTAGATATGGGGATCATCTTCATAGACATGACCGCTGAACCCATGGGAGTTAGTGATTTCACCAAGACTATAAGAGAGAGAAAAGAGGAGAGAACCAATCAGGACAGGATTGTCCTGAGGAAAGGTTTAGGAAATTGCAGGTGCCATGGAAGTGTGAGCTGTCATCTTTCCTAAGCAGGATCATAGAGTTAGAGCTGGAAGAGACTTTGGAGGTGAGGTAATCCACTCATCGTATTCTGTGGATGAGAAGACCAAGTCCAAGCTTGAAGTGCCCTGTCCAGGGTCACACAGTAAGTAGAAAAGCTGTGATTAAACCCATCATTTGACAAGAGAGCCAGAAAATGGTGCTGATATTACTGAGATATAATAATTCTCTCTACTCTTATGGAAATGATATTATTAAGAAATTAAGAAATAATTATAATTATTAGGAAATATATTTCCACTTTTAAACTCACTTCTGAACTCCAGGCATGCATGCATCTCATATCTTTACAAAATGTCTCCACCTGGATCTTCCACTGGCACATCAAACTCAACATTTTAAAAGTCAAGTTCACTAATTTCCTTCCTAATCCAGTGCTTCCTTATGACCCCACTGTCTTCAGCTGTGGTAGTCTGCCTCGCGTTTGAAAACTTAGAGATTATACATATATGTGTGTGTATATATTCCCAGATTCTCATTCCTAAAAGGTCTTCCCACCATCATTTACTGCCCCCCTGAATCCATCCCTGTTGCCAAAATAATGTTTCTTACACATCAGTGGCACAGATCTGGCTATGCCACTCTTTTGCCTCCCAAGTAAAATTCAGATTCCTCTGCCTGGCATTTAACGCCCTCCACAACTTGGCACCATTCAACTTTTCCAGTTCATTCTATTCTCCAGCCAAAATGTTGGACAATCCCCAAGGCTTTCCTGCCTCTGCCCTCTCTCCCCCTCCTTGGCCTACTGAATCCCTGTCAGTCCTTTAAAGCCCAAGACAGCTGTCTACTCCCATTGCCTACTTAGTATGGGACTTCTTCCCTTCTGTCTTCGAGGCACTTGGCATGTAACTTGGATTCATTTGTCTTTTAGTCTCATTTACCCAGCTGACTCCAGGCTCCCTAGAAGTAGCCTTTATGTCTTATCTACACTTTTATCCTGCCCTAGGGCAAGGCCCTCAGTAGTATACTTAATAAATGTCTGTTGTTTTGTGGTGGACTGGATGATGGATGGAGAAAGGTCAGCCACGGGGCAGCAGAGGGGGGGTGGGGTCGGGGCACAGGTCAAGCAGAGAATCCCGGTTGAGCAACTCTTACTACCCGGCCAGGGTGGAGACGCTGCATACAAATGACCTAAAAAGAGTCCGGCGCATCAGAAAAATAGGGGTGTTTTTTTAACGGACTAAAAATCTGTGTCAGATTCTTATATGGTGTGACATAGCGAAACAAGCTGGTTGGAGGGCAGGCGGGCAGGCGGGCAGGGCGCATAAAGGGAGACCGGCTGTGCCCAAGGAAGGGACTGACCAGAGCTGCCCCCACCGTCCTCGGGTCGGCCCACGTCGAAGCGGTGTTCCCAGCTTTTAGGAAAAACCCTAATGACTTGGGATGGATGCGGAGGGGCACGGGCAGAATGGTGGCACTGTGCCCTACAAGGATAGGTAGTCGCCAGGATGCTTACTTTGGAGAAGGTGGGGTCGGAGACGCGGTGCCCAAGCATGGGAAGAGCTGTCACGTGGAAGAGATTCTCTTGGGCCCCACGGGTATAGGAAAGTGCGGAGGGGGAGGCGTATTTAGGCTCGCTGCCTTTGGGGGTGAGGGGCCCGGTTCCGCCTCCGTAAGGGTCTTCACGCCCAGGCTGGGCGACCACAGCTCGGCTGGGGTGGGGCTACGGACCTCGGAAAGCGGCCAACGCCTGGAGGCCTCTCGGCGAACGCCGGAGACTACGTTTCCCAGAACCCTCCACGCTTTCCCCGCGGTCGGCGGACTCCATTTTCCGGATTCTCCAGGGGAGGAGGACGGCCCTGACCCCCAAGGAATCCTTGCCAGAGTGCCCCCACCTCTCTGAGTAAGATGAGGCGGGGCTGGACTAGCGGGCCCTGCACAGGCTTTTCAGCCTGGAGCTATGGTACCGCCACAGGTAGAGGGTACTAACAAGTATTTTGCCCCGGGGTGTTATTTTAATCTTCCGCTAGAGTTCCCCTCGGCTTCCTTAAGAAGCCCAGGCCGGGCCTGAGTGGAGAAAGGAGGTTGCCATGGAGACACATCCCATAAACTGGGCCCGGATGCAGAAGGGCGAGGGCACACTCCCCCTCTCGGCAGAGCAACGCAGAGGATACCGGGAGTGGTAGTTCCAGGGTGCTTTGCGCGCAGGCGCACTACAGATCGGTGTTCGCACGCCTGGTCCTCTACCTCTCGTTTGTGGTTATGGCCTTTCCACACCCTGGGAGGAGCTGGCCCCAACTTGGAGCCTTCCGAAACTGCGTATACGGTTCTGTCCGAGGGACGCCACCGTAACCGGGCCCCTGCAGGATGACGCACACTAAATGGGAGGGTATCTCGGGCAGGGGCCACCCGCCCCCTCCCCGGCGCTCATCTGCTCTAGGGGTGTTGGCAGTTAATAGGACAGGTCTTGGGGGAACCCCCTAGGCGTGGTCCTGGAGGGACCTCGCGAACGTAGGGAGTGGGCAGCCGGGAATCCCACGTGGGGGCATCCCACCCAGTCTGAGATCCTGGGGACTCGAGGGGCAGATCCTTCCCCCCCCTTGGACCTCTCCCTGGTTCCCAGCTTGGGGCTTGGTCCAGGTCCTCTTCTCCCCTCCTACCAGAACGACCCCATGTATCTTCCTCTGTCTAATCGTGGATCTCTCCCTACCTGCTGACTCCCTCCCTGGGATTTACTCCAAACACATACTCCGCCTTCCCACCTTATCCTTCCACCGAATCTGCCCTCCCCAGTCGCCCCTGGTTTCTTAGCTGTCTGCTACAATGGCCTTTCCTCAGTCCTCCTCCCTCTTGACCTCTGCCACCTTTGACCTCTCCTAAGCTTTCATGACCCTGCTCTCTCCTGCTTGTTTTCCTACCTCTCTGAAGGCTCCTTTTCAGCCTCCTACGATGTGTTTTCTTCCAGGTCACACATACCAACCATGGCTGACCCTCAAGGACTCTGTCCTGGGCCCTCTTCTCTCTGTGTGCCATATATCACTCTGAAATGTCATCAGCTCCCATGAGTTTAATGATCATTCCTTGCAGATGATTCCCCCATCTATAGATCAAGTAATAATCCCTCTCCTTAGCACCAGACTCATATAACCAGGTACCTTTTGGATATCTTGAACTGAATAAACTGTAGACTTCTGAAACTCAACATGGTCAAAATAGATTTCACTATCCGCCACTGAGCACTCCCCCAAAAAAATCCTCCTTTCAAAATTACCTATCTCTGTCCAGGTCACTACCATTCTTGAAGTCAGTCACATTTGCCACCTCTGTCATTTTCAGCTCACACTCACTCCATCCCCTGTATCCAATCTTCTGTCTGGTCATGTCTTTTCTATTTCCACAACATCCAGATTCAGCGGTCTATCTACTGCCTAGTAGGACAGTTCTTACTGATACTAAGTTCCTGTCTTCAAGGAGTTTTTGACCATGAGGAGGTACCTGGAGTGGTGAATATAATGTATGGGTGGAGATGCCAGGGGATTTAAGGAAATAAAGAAGGCAAAGGATGGTGGAGATTAGGGCAGGTGTCCCAGAGGAGTTAGTACCTGTCCTGGCTATTGAAGGAAGCAACACTTCTAAAGAAGAGGAGATCCAAGACCAGAGAAGTTGAATTTCATGTCCAGTTCACGTGTCTGAGCACACTGTTCCTTGGAACCGCACTACTGAGACAAAGGAGGAGTGAGAACCTGAGATGGTGATATTACTGGGAGGCGGGAAATCTGCTGCTTTGTTTCTCTTGACCTCCATCTTCTTAGAGAACTTGGAAGCTGACATTTCTAGCCTGATCCGAGGGCTACAAGGCAGGATACCATCTAATTTCAGTTTGTGTGGGATGGCTCAGGTCCCTACATAAATCAATTACTCAGAGGCCTCTCAAAGTGATGACAGAAAAGAGATTTATTCGATTCTCGAGAATCTGGACAATCCTACAGCAGTTCACCTGGAGTAGGAGAGCCCAAGACAAAGAAAGGGCAGTGATTTATATAGACTCTAACGCAAGTCCCTCCCCCCCCACTGACCATTATTCTCATTAGCTGAGAATATGATCTTACATTCTAGACACAAAATCTAACCAATCCCTTTTGAAATGAAGACATTGAAGAATTAGGTAAACTTTATCCAATCATTGAGACCCTAATGTACTACACAGTTTTATACCCTTATATGGAATTATTCTGTTCTAAAAATATAGTAACCTTGAGCTTCTCAGTCTTACCTCACCCCTGGGAGAAGAACTACAATCTGAGAAGTCTTCACTAAACCTATCCCACTCAATCCCTCCTCTTATTTATTAACCTGAAGACTTCTCATGGATATTTTAACCACAGCTCTGTAACATGATCTCACACTGTCTATTAATCTCCTCATCCCAATCAGGATCATTCCTGTCTTTTGCCTCCACAGGTGCTCATCCTTCCTTCTTTAGTATCATCAACTGAATGGCTCCTTCTGTCCTCTCTTCTACTCTAGCAAGTTTTAGTAGAGAATTTCTAACTATTTTAGTAATTAGTGAAATCAAACAAGGTAAACAAATAGGAAGTAATATGATACCACTAATTGCTATGATGCCAAACCACAGTAATCTCTTCCACCAGCTCCCTTCAAAACAGGACCACCAAGATGTATTGAAAAGGGAGTTCCAAGTTTGTTCAGGAACATGAGCAACCTTCCTAATATTTTTGGTGATCTCTTTCACTATTCTTCCATTATCATCAAGTTTTCAAGCAACATGTGGATAAATTGAGCTTTCAAAAAACTCCCCCTTCTTCTGCAAGTAAATAATCTAAGATCAACCTATGTTGCAGTACTGCTTCCCTAGTTTGTGTGGCTTGATCGGCCAATAAGTCCAAATCTTCTGCTGTTTGATTGGTAATAATTCCAAGTACTGCTTGGAGTCTGATTAGTCTATTTAATAGATATATAGGAGTTCTATAACCCCAACTCCCATCTTGAGCCCAAGTTGCAGGCCCATACTCTCTAATTATCCTCTTAGGTGGCCAAGTGTCACCCCACCCATTTGCATTTCCAGTGAGTAAAGGAGGTGTCAATGTTCCTCTTCCTTTTGACTAGATCATCATATAGAGGAACCCCCAGATGCCATTTCCCTGATTCAGGCAAGAAAAAGAATTTAGGTCTCACCAATCCAATATAACAAACACCCCTCCAGTTTAACGGATGGTGAGTATAAGCTGTCTGTCCACATATCCAATAATGTCCTCTCAAAGCAGGATTTTCCTCTAGAAACAGTCTTACCCTATAATCCACAGCCAGAAAGAACTTCACATCTTCCGGGCCTAATGGTCCTCCTTTCATGATCTCTGACTTACACCTCCATAGTTGTTGCTTCCTCTTCCATATACAATGTTGATAATTCTCCCCAGTTCTATTGATTACACTCCAGAAAGTATCAAACATCATCCTATGCATCCCATTCTCCCACTTCCATACCCATTCTTTATATTCTGTGTTATTCTTAGTACTATTCATATATATATAACTCCACAAATAGTCATAGTCATGACCCCTTCACATTCTTTCCCTTATGAATCCTTCTCTTCATACAGAGATTCAAAGGGAAAGGTAAATTAATGAATTGTCCATTTAGAGGTTCCATCTCATACAGCAGTCTGGGGAGAAGTATCATCTTATGCAGTTTTCTGATCTGGATGCTCCTTCAAACAGTCTTCAGCACAGCATCTCAGCATCTTCTTCTTTTCATCTTCTTGTAGAAATCCAGATGTCCGCTCTCCTACAGAACTGAACTTAATACCATCTTAGATTACCATTCCTATCACTCTTACAAAAATCAAAATTGAAACTTTGACAAATTGTCATTTTTTTTTAAAAAAAAAAAGAAAGAAAATTCACATTAAAATGCAGCTTCTACATTTCACAGTAAGTCATTATTAATTCCCTCATTAGGAAGATGAGATTTCACTAAGAAGTCAATACCAGGCTCCAGTACTTATATAAATACAATAAATAATCATTTTTAACACGGTGCATATCACATCTTAAAACAATTCCAACTTCTGATCATGTGATGCTTCTTTTAAAGAATTTACAATATAATCCACAAACGATTTTTCATTTAACATTAACCAACTGAGACAAAATAATAACTATGCATGCTAGTCTCACAAGCCCTTGACCTAATCATCTCCACACTATTACTAAGAATTAAAGGACCCTAACTTATTGTTGTTGGTCTAAAGTCCTAAACCTGTTAGCTTAATTTTAGACTCAACCTCAGATGTTCCCCTACCAACAATCTATTATTCAACAGATCTGGTATTATTACTTACAAAACTTCTGATTTTAGGAATTTGCCACTAAGAGTGGGGACATTGCAGGGAAACAACATCTCCCTTACTTCACGTCAGTTCCAGGCAGGAGTAGATTGTCAACTGGCATTCAGCCAGGCTTCAAGTCTGCCAGGTGTCAGTGGGGAAATTGAGTCAGGAGAATCCTACCTCAGCTCAGGCTGAACAGCCGCTCTCCCAATCTTCCCATGAGATCACCTTTTGCAGTTCATACCAGCATCTCACAGGCTTACTGGCATCATGGATCAGTGGCTCAAACCACCTCTCTTGCCATCCACACCTGGAGTTAGACTCAGAAGAACAGTCAGTTAATAGTCCCACAAAAATCTTAAAATAACAAGCTCCAATAATCAGTTTCAGACATGACTAATTTCACATTGGCCAAGGAACATCTTTTGAAGCAGGTCTTAAGTAGCCTACATGCCTTTCTATACATGTTCTAGTTCCTGATTGAATAACAATCATAAGTCATTGCTCTAATAGATTTATATCTGTTTCCCAAACTACTTTATCCCTTTCTAACCCTGCTCAATCTAAAAGAATGAGCTACACATGTGATAAGTTCAAACACTAACTTGAATTTTTATGTTCATGTAATGAATTCAAATCAAAACAATTGTTTAACTTTCAATGCCAAATATTACCAGACTACCTACCTCTAAGAAAATTAGACTGAAATTCTTTTTCCCAAACTGAAGATGTCTCTGATTTAGTCTCAGTAATTAATTCAGTCAATTATTTTAATACTAATTGCTTTTACATCATTTTGTAACCTGTAAAGATCTTATTCCAAGTTTGGACCTTTGTCCATTACCCCAAAAAGTTTTAGTCCCATTTGTCTAAAGGCCCTGGAAAACCTCACCTTGAAAACTCCTTTTTTTGTTTTTTTTTTTTCCATGTGAACCGGCTCTCCTAAGGTCCACTCTATCACTATGCCCAAGTCTATTCTACTTCCCACTCTTAATTCTATCAGTCCAAATCTCCAGTTTACTGGCCACTCCCATCAAGACCATTCCTGGAGCTCCCAGACCACCTGGGGCCACCCCCCCCCCCTTTTTTGTAAGGGATTCCTTTCCCTGAATCCTTCTGTAAATAAAATACAATTACAGTTAACTTTAAATCCCAATCTTGTTTTATGTAACAATGATACAATATCTATTTATTCCCATTAGATTTAGAAAGAATGTTCCCAGGGATTTTATTTACCTCTTAGATCTTAAATTTGCCCTAAAAAGCCAATCACTGAAGATCATTTCTTATACATTTTCAAATTCTCACCAAAGCAAGTTCTATATACAATCTCCTCAGCTGCTGGGGCAGTACTTGTTACTAGCCTGAGGACTGCTTCTTTCCCCACATATACACACAGTGTACCAGCTTTAGGCTTTAGCATTAGAATTACAAATGGCAAACATAATTTTTATAAGTGATAACAAATTGTTTTAGCTATGAACCCGAACAATAAATTTCAGATGGCATCAATGGCATTTTCATATCCTATTAGAGAAACTAAATTCTTCCCACTTTTGTAACTTACAAATACAAATTGGATAGGTAGGCCTTCCAAAAACCCATACAAAATATTTTACAAAGTATTTCCTAATACAACAAATATTTCCTCTCTTACGAACAGTTTACAATTTATCACAATCCCCTTGAAACTAATTGACAGAAATCACAAGAAAAGACCTAAATCCACAGCCTTTTCACATTTGCCCATAAACTTTCTTTTACAAACATAACTTTAGAGTAAATGCTTGATTCATGGCAAAAACAATTTTAGCTAAAATTTCCTTTTCAACAGCAGAAATAAACTTTTAACATAATACATGCTCAGATGAAACAGGCTTGAAAATCACATCTATATATATGTACATTTTTAAAGCGTTCTCATTTTCTTAATAAGAATGCTACAACAAGGAAACTCTTGTAAAAAAAATTCATAACAGCTCTTTTTAACCAATTCATTAATTAACTTAACAATGCAATTTCTAATACAATATTTAAATGAATTACCTAAAAATTTAAACTTATTTAAGTTTACTTAAAACTTAAAATAAGCCATTAACCTATTCAGCTTTTTTCTTCTTTTTTTAATAACCAAATGTAAGTTTCAAATTATCAAATTTCTATCACATCTTTTTAAAACCCCAATCTATATGCAATAAATTACAAAATTTAAAATCGTGTAACAGTTACATTAGATTAATGTTGCATCTAACAAATACCTATCCTTTTGTTAATGGATCTAACATTTTTGGCAGAAATGCTGCTGGGTGTCTCTGCCCTCCTCTTATTTGTGCCAGGATTCCCAAGGCCACCCCTTTCTGGCCCTCCCACTCGGCAAAGAAAAAGAAAAACCTAAACTTACTATCTTTTTACTTTAAATACATTGTCTGGCATCAAATATATTGATCTAATTAAACCTAAATCCAAAACTCTCAGCTCTAAGTTGCTTACTTGAGATTTTCTTTTACTTTCTAATCTTCTGCTTACTTCCACCAAACTTTAATAAATTCTAACCTGTCTTAAACATTAAATTAAGAATGACACATTCCACCTATTCACAATTCCAAATACAACCAGAATGAATTCAATTAACTTTTCTGTTATTACCTATTACACTAAAATTTCTTCTTTTGGGTGAGGCAGGAAATGGTTAAATGGTTGCTAGCATGCCTCTTTGATCTGAGGGAAAAAGATAAATTCCTTCCCTCCTTTTTGTACTTCTTCCAAGCCTTCTGATTACACAGTACCCCCGCTCATCATCTCTACCTGCTTAAATTCTCCTGCCTTTCCCTCAAGCCACTTTGAAACTGCACATAACTTATTTCTTTCTACTTCTTCTACATTCTTTTACTTGCTGTTACCAACTATATAAACTGAACAGTAAAATAATTTTTCTCTCCCTTTCTCTCCCTCCTTGTCCCTCCACCCCTCTGAAACTAATATGGAGGGGTTGAAGAAGGGGAGTAACAGGAATTTCAAGGACAGTTCAGCTCAGCCTTTCTGCTCCTGCTGGCTGGCTGGCTAAATTTACAACCTTATCAGATAAAAACAGAGACACACAGACTTTCATTCACACAGAAATACCAACACAACATATACAGACAAAACATTTAACAGAATAGAATAGTACATATAGGTTTAAATTTTTGGCAAACCCAATCCTCGGAGGAACCATATTTGGGCCAGATTGTGCCTCCTCCTCTGATATCTTTTCACCCCATATGAAACAACAGTACTTAATCATCTTCTTCTTGTCCTTTCCTCTATAATTTGGTAATTCATGCCAATTTTGTAATTGATTTCCCAAAGGACTATTTACCGGTATTTCCTGACTCCATTCCAAAGCTCGGTGGGGTTTGGACTGCCCCTTCCCCATTCTTTTGGTCGAGGGTTGTCACCAACACCTCCGAGTCTATGACTCAACAAATTTTGCTAGCTCCCTCACTAGCTCTCAGTGGGGGTCACCCACCCACCCACAGTCACCCAGCAAACGTTTTTGGGGAGGCCCTTCACCCTGGGGTCCCGCAGTCCACTAATTTGGTTGGGAGTCATCACCTTCTCCCTGAGTCTATCTAAGACTCAACGAATTGACCCCCAGGCCCCCTCCCCCCCCCCCCGCGCTTACCGCTGGGTTGTACGCGTACAAGTTGCCTGACTGCAACCTTCAACACCAACCGGCTGGCATTTTCACACATATTTCACAGCTTCAGAGTCCTTGGAGTCCCTATCTCTATTCTTTTCTGTCTTCACTGAGTTCCTCTGCTTCGGGTCATTACCTTGCAGAGAGGGAGGCCCAGCAGCCCTTTTCAAGGACGATGGGGAAATCTCCCCACGGGCGCCTAGTCTTTGAACTGAGCTGTCAGCCGTCTCTCAGAAAGGTCACAGATCCCGGACGAGCCCCCAAACTGTGTGGGATGTCTCAGGTCCCTACATAAATCAATTACTCAGAGGCCTCTCAAAGTGATGACAGAAAAGAGATTTATTCGATTCTCGAGAATCTGGACAATCCTACAGCAATTCACCTGGAGTAGGAGAGCCCAAGACAAAGAAAGGGCAGTGATTTATATAGACTCTAACGCAAGTCCCTCCCCCCCCACTGACCATTATTCTCATTAGCTGAGAATATGATCTTACATTCTAGACACAAAATCTAACCAATCCCTTTTGAAATGAAGACATTGAAGAATTAGGTAAACTTTATCCAATCATTGAGACCCTAATGTACTACACAGTTTTATACCCTTATATGGAATTATTCTGTTCTAAAAATATAGTAACCTTGAGCTTCTCAGTCTTACCTCACCCCTGGGAGAAGAACTACAATCTGAGAAGTCTTCACTAAACCTATCCCACTCAAGTTCAACAGCACACAGTTACTAAGTGCTGCCTGTGCCCAAGAAGACCCTGTGTGGTGTCCTGAGGATACAAAAGTAAGTGTTCCTGTCCTCCTTGAGCCCCTACATCCTACTGGAGATATACTGTGCCAATAAATCAATGAGCAGTTATTCTACACTGTGGCAGTCAGCCAGTGAGCTTTTGTTATGCACCTAGCTAAACTCTGGGAGCACAAAGAAAGGCAAAACACAGTCTCTGCCCTCAAGGAGCTCACATTTGAATGGGGGAGGCAATAGGCAAACAACTGTACATAGAAGATACATACAGATGTAGATGGAGGAGCTTTAGTATCTGAGAGAACAGAGGGAGTACCCTTTCAGGAAGGTGGCCCTTTAGCTGACCCTTGAAGGAAGTCAGGGACTCTAAGAGACAGAGATGAGGAAGGAAAGCATTCTAGGCATGGCGGTGCAGAGTATTGTGTGAGGATGTGTGTGTGACTTGCACTTGACTTTGTTTTGAGTGAGGGAGGGCTGTGCAGGTCACCAGCCTCACTTCTCCTCCAGAGCCATCTGAATCCAGTGACCAAATATTCATCAGAATGACTGGAGATGACCCAGGATGAGGCCATTGGGGTTAAATGACTTGCCCAAGGTCACACAGCTGGTGAGTGTCATGTATGTGAGGTGAGATTTGAACTCAGGTCCTCCTGACTCCTGCACTGGTGCTCTATCCACTGCACCACCTAGCTGTTGTGTGAGGAATAGTGTAGATGGACTAAAGACATGGAGGGGAATAAAGCGTAAGAACACTGGAATCGTAGAAAGAGGCCACAAGCAAGTTAATACAAGGTAATTTGAGGTGATAATGAGTATTAAGAGATGTGGGGGATCAGAGAAGGCTTTGTGAAGGTGGTGGCTCCTGAGCTAATCCTTGTAGGAAGAGGATGATTCTTGGAGGCAGAACTGAGGAAGGGGAACACCTAAAGCATGGCTGGTGTGAATGCACAAAGGTGGGAGACTGTTGATTTTGAGAAATAGTACAATTTGACTACAATGTAGAGTTCATATATGAATTCAATTTAATTATACAAATGTTAAATACCTCTGATGTATCTCGTGCTGTGCTGGGCACTAAGGATTTGAGGGAGTAGGGGCAAGGCCTGTGATGTCCTTGTCTAGGGAGCTCTCCAAAAAGTAAACCTCCTCCATCAATCCAGATCTCTTAACTACTTTGCAGTTTGTCATCTCAGACACTGAGAGGTACAGTGACTTTCCCAGAGTCACACAGCCAGTGTGTGTCAGACTTGAACTTGGGTATTCCTGCCCCTGGTGATACAACAACAAAAATGAATCAGTCTCTGTTCTCAAGAAGCTTCCCTTCCGGTTGAGGAAAGAGTATGGATGATGTAAAATACTCCTTACCAGGTAGCTGAATTATGAGGGGCCATTAATACCACCTGAGGAGTGGCAATATAGCCCCTAAAGGTTTTTGAGTATTAGTTTGATGGTCAGATTGGTACCTTAGGAAGAGGGTGCTGGAAGGTAATGGGAAGGTCTTTGTAAGGGCTAGATCCAGGGGAGACAAGAGATCCTAGGATCCAGGTCTAGATGGATGAAGATAGCTTGTCTTGAGCTCTAAGAGCAGAGGAAGCTACAAGGGGCATGAATATCTGAAGGATGATGCCATAAAGTGATGATGAGGCGACTGATGAGGAAAGGTTATGCTAAGTGGCTTGTTTTATCTGCCAGCTTGGGACCATTTGAGATTGTTCCAGTGTTTCAGTTTCAGTGATCCCTTGAGCTAGTTCCAAGGATTCTTCCTCTGCTTGTTGATCTTCCAGTCAAGTATCTCATGGGACATTTCTTCTTTAACTCTCTACAGATCCATCTGGAGTAGCATGACCCTTGGGGTATTATACTGGGTTTTGAAACTGAAATCCCTGTTGCCAGGTAAGGAAAAGGAGCATGGATAACCTTGGAAATATGGAGTTGAGTTAGAGGTCAATCCAGACTCCTTGGTCTGTTGTTTAAAAAAAAAAGAACATAATGTCCAGAAAAGACGTGATAGAGTCATGAAAGGAGATGGAACGAATCCCTGAAATGCTTCAGGAGGATTAGGGCCACAGATCCTGGGCCTATTTCTCTCCAAGCCTCTGGTTTGCTAAGTACATGTTGATTTGCATTGGTTGGAGAGTGTTTCCTTACCTGTGAGTTTCATTTGCCAATAAAATTACTAGTCTGTGCAAACAGCAACAGTAGCATGGTAGAGACTGTTATGTGGATGAAGAAAAGCATGGAAAACCCTGGGACCATTGATTTGGAGCTGAAAAGGACTGCAGAGGCCATCGAGTCCAGTCCTATCATTTAGAGATGAGGAAACAGACCCAGGCAAAGTGAAATGATCTTCCCAGAGTCACACAAGCCAACTTGGAACCCTGATGCTCCTACTCAGTAGCGAGGTTCTTTTCACTGTGGTAGACATTGCCCTACCTGAATGATGGCCAAGGAGAAGATACTCTCAGCTCTCTGTCTTGGTAAGGTAGACTCCTATGTGGTTGTTAGGGTCATTACTGCCAGGGAATTGGTGTCTGTGGAGCTCCTTCTAACCTGTACAGGTTATATGAATTCTGAGACTTGGGGGATTGATGGTGAAGGGCATACCTTTTACTGCAACTGCTTGGACAGGCAAACAGCACTGTGGACCAAGAGACTTTTTCACTGGCTGCCCCTCATGGCTAGGGATGCTCTCCCTGCCTGATCAGAAGAGGTAGATTCCCCACAAGAGGAGTCCAACATTCTCCCCTAGCCCCAGATTAAGATCCTTGAGGACAAGGGGTGTTTCCTATGCTGTTTCTGTGTTTTTATCTTTGACAGACTCTACCACAAAGCCAGAAAGGTGGGAGGACATGCTCAACCAGATTTAACCTGGACTACTCAGAAACTCATTTGAATAAGTGCTGGTCAATCTCCTGAGTGCCGTTGCCATATGTCCTGCTCCTCTCAAGATCACTTAGCTTGAGCCAGAATGTATTTGGCATTTCAGGTATCAGTGGCATTCAAGACTATGGTCTTTGGATGTTATTTAGGCAGAGTGGGCACCACTGGGCACAGTTCAGAGGGATCTGTACAGGTTTGTACTGCTAGAGAATTACAGGAACTTGGGAATTTTAGGTAGGATTTATTTTTCTTTGTAAGCCAACATGTTCCCCTGGGGTCATCCTGGGACATTGCTTATCAAACACTGTGAAAGGTCATTTTTGGTACTAGCTCATCTAATGTTATTAATCTTTTCTACCTAGAGAATAGGAAGGAGACTCCCCCTCATCACCTTCAACTCTTGGCTTCTTTCATGTCTCAGCAAAATTCTCACCTTCTATGCAGCCCTTTCTGATCTGATACAGCCATCCCCCTATTAGTTCCTTGACTCTGAAATTAACCTGTTTGAATCTTTTTTTTTTTTATTTTGTAATGTTTAACAATCATTGCCATACAATTGTGATTTTATCCCCTCCACCTACCCCCCACTCCCCCCCTCCCTCCCCACGACTGCATACAATTCTGTATAGATTCTACATGTACTTTCCTATTGAGTATATTTTCACTATAGTCATGCTATGTAGTCAGACTAAGATAAATGAAAGAAATCGTATAACAAATCAGAACATGATACACAAACACATACACATACACAAGCATGATCTGCTACAATATGTGAGTGACTTCCATATTTCTCTCTCTGAGTGTGGCAGGCATTTTGCCTTGAGATCCTCCATTGGGATTTTTTTTTTTTTTTTGGTAAGAAGTTCTTGTGTTATTACAAAAATCTAAGTCTACCAGAAAAAACTCTCACACACTGTGGTTGTTGCTGTGCATAAAGTTCTCCTGGTTCTGCTCCTTTCACTCAGCATCAGGTCATATAAGTCCTTCCAGGCCTCTCTGAAGTCTTCTTGTTCATCATTTCTTATGGCACAATAGTACTCCATTACATTCATATACCATAATTTATTCAGCCATTCCCCAATTGATGGACATCCCCTTGACTTCCAGTTTTTGGCAACTACATAGAGTGCTGCTATAAATATTTTTGTACATGTGGGACCCTTTCCCATTTTTATGATCTCTTGGGGATATAGTCCTAGTAGCGATATTGCTGGGTCAAAGGGTATGCACATTTTTGTAGCCCTTTGGGCATAGTTCCAAATTGCTCTCCAGAATGGTTGGATGCGCTCGCAGCTCCACCAACAATGAATTAGTGTTCCAACTTTCCCACATCCTCTCCAGCATTTATCATTTTCTTGTTCTGTCATGTTTGCCAATCTTATAGGTGTGATGTGGTACCTCAGAGTTGTTTTGATTTGCATCTCTCTAACCAATAGTGATTTAGAGCATTTTTTCATATGATTATAGATAGCTTTAATTTCTTCCTCTGGAAATTGCCTGTTCATATCCTTTGACCATTTATCAATTGGGGAATGACTTGTATGATTATACATTTGGATCAGTTCTCTATATATTCTAGAAATGAGGCCTTTATCCCCGAGCTTAGCTGTAAAAATTCTTTCCCAATTTACTACATCCCTCCGGATTTTGGTTCCTGTTTGAATCTTGTAATGATTTACCTGTTTATTTGCATGCTGTGTCCCCCATAAGGATGTGAGTTTGAACAGAGAAAATATTTTTGCCTTTTTTTATATCCCCAGAGCTTAGCATAGTGCCTGACATACAGTAAGTGCTTAATAAATGCTCATTGATTTGTCCACTTGAAGAAATATATAAATAGATTGTTATGTGAAATCCTGAATAAATCAACATGGTTTCTAAGTAAAGTGGCAATGTATTTAATATAAGTTAAATATGAAATTATATTAATTTGTTTATATTTATATGTTATTTAAGTTATATTTAATATCCGGCTCAGTATGATGATTTGCTTTTCTGTCCCGAGGTTTCCTGTCTTACTTTCTGCGAATACTTTCCAATACCTGATCAACATCTAGTCAAATCTGATGAAATTCCACTTTTTCAAACTTACGGAAAGATACACGATCTGACACAGAAGTAAACAGGGCCAAGAAACCAATATACGCAGTGACTATAACAATGTAAAGAAAGAGGACAAGCCACTCTTACAAAAATCAAATTGCAGAATTACAAAGAATAAGCCTGGCCCCAAAAAAGAGATGTAAGGAGACCCCTCCCTCTTGCTCCTCTGCATTCGTGGGAGGTCCAAGGGGAGGGATACTATGTATATTTTCAGATTTTTTTGATGTATTGCTTAGTTTTCTCGATTTTTTTCCCCTCTTTTTCCTTTTTCATTTACTACTAGCATGCATTTGTATAGCACTTTAAGGTTGGCCAAGCACTGTACATATATCATCTCGTTTCATTCCCTCAACAATTCTGGGAGCTATTATTATCCCCATTTTATTGAGTCATTTTATTGACTTACCCAGTGACGCACAGCTAGAAAGTGTCTGAGGAAAGACTTGAATTCAGGTCTTCCTCACTTAAAGTGCAGCACGCTATCCACTATGCTACATAGCATTAAAAATGTTATTTGTTGTGTGGGAGGGAATAAGAGGAGGAATAGTGGGGGAAATTCTGGAGATGTTAAAAACAAAGATTTCAATAAAATTTCTTTTTAGAAAATGCATGGAAATCGATGAGAAGAAACAGAATGACTGTTCCAAATGCAAATGATACCAAAGGGGGAGGAGGAAATCCCCCATGCCTGGAGTACTCTCTCTCCTCCACTTCAACTCCTGACTTTCCTGGTTTCTTTTAAGTCCCAACTGTTATCCCATCTTTTACTGGAAGTCTTCCCCAACCTCTCTTAATTCTGGTGCCTTCCCTCCACATAAATATTTCCCATTTATCCTGTACATAGCTTGGTTTTTCATTGTTGTGTGCCCCATCAGATCATGAGCTTCTTGAGGGCAGGCACCAGCTTTTGCCTCTTTTTGTATCCCCAGTGCTTGGCACAGTGCCTGGAACATAGTAGGGACTCAGTAAATGCTTATTGATTGATTGTATAAGGAGTAAAGGATAAGAGTGGGCAACTAGGAGTATTCCTCCTTGGAGGAAGCTGGAAAGGGAGAAGCTGAAGGTTTAAAACTCTCCAGAAGACAGTGGAGAGAGACAAGCAGAGGGAATATATGCCTTTTGGATATATGGAATATATGGAATTGGAATTCTATATGGAATGTGTATATTCCATACACACACATATGGAATATTTGGAATATGTGATATATGCCTTTTGAATCTTTGAAGTTGGTAGTCTTCCTTTACTTCTAGTTTTCTGACTATTGTTTACCTTAAAGTTGTTTTTAAGTCTTAATTTGTGGGGGCGGAGCCAAGATGGCCGAGTAGAAAGATGCACATACACATAGCTCCGAACCCACAACCCACAGAACGGCTAGAGGGGACCAACTCACGGTGAATCCTGCACCCAGAGGCCACGGAATATTGGAGCGAGGGAGATTTCTGTTCCGGAGAGACCTGCAAACCTCTCGCGGGGGGTCCTTCGCGCTGCGGACTGGGCGCCGGGACTGGGAGCTGAGTGCAGCCCTGCAGCGGCCGTGACACCGTGAGGAAAAGATCCAAGTGGGCTACGGGGATGGGATCTCCAGCGGCCACGCGGGTCCCTCCACCCACAAAGGGACCTGCAAACCTCTCGCAAAAGGTCCGTTGCGCTGTAGACGCGGAGCCCAGCCCAGACCTGCGGCGGCCACGGCTCTGAGAGGTACAGATCCGAGCAGGCTTCAGGGACGGGATCTCCAGCGGCGGCACAAGCCCCTCCACCCACAGGTGATGGGGGTCGGTGAGAGAGTCTCTTTGGCGGGTCGAGAGGGGAGTGGGGTGCCCCCATGGCTCGGGCCCCCCCGGGAGATAGAAGCTGAGAGGCGGTTGCAGACAGGGGCTCCCCAAGCGGGCGGGAGCCTGGATCCATTGTGGAAGGTCTATACATAAACCCCCTGAGGGAACTGAGCCTGAGAGGCGGCCCTGCCCCGACCTGACCATCTGAACTTAATTCTCACACTGAATAGCAGCCCTGCCCCCGCCAAAAGCCCTAAGGCGGGAAGCAGCATTTGAATCCCAGTTCCCAAACGCTGGCTGGGAGGACCAGGAGGCGAGGTGGGTGTGAGGAGAATATTCAGAAGTCAAGTCACTGACTGGGGAGAATGCCCAGAAAAGGGAAAAGAAATAAAACTATTGATGGCTACTTTCTGGGAGAACAGACATTTCCTCCCTTCCTTTCTGATGAGGAAGAACAATGCTTACCATCAGACAAAGACACAGAAATCAAGGATTCTGTGTCCCAGCCCACCCAATGGGCTCAGGCCATGGAAGAGCTCAAAAAGAATTTTGAAAATCAAGTTAGAGAAGTGGAGGAAAAACTGGGAAGAGAAATGAGAGGGATGAAAGAGAAGCATGAAAAGCAGATCAGCTCCCTGCTAAAGGAGACCCAAAAAAATGTTGAAGAAATTAACACCTTGAAAACTAGCCTAACTCAATTGGCAAAAGAGGTTCAAAAAGCCAATGAGGAGAAGAATGCTTTCAAAAGTAGAATTAGCCAAATGGAAAAGGAGATTCAAAAGCTCACTGAAGAAAATAGTTCTTTCAAAACTAGAATGGCACAGATGGACGCTAAGGACTTTATGAGAAAGACAGATATCACAGAACATAGCAAGAAGATTGGAAAAATGGAAGATAATGTGAAATATCTTATTGGAAAAACAACTGACCTGGAAAATAGATTCAGGAGAGACAATGTAAAAATTCTGGGACTACCTGAAAACCATGATCAAAAGAAGAGCCTAGACATCATCTTCCATGAAATTATCAAGGAAAACTGCCCTGATATTCTAGAACCAGAGGGCAAAATAAATATTCAAGGAATCCACAGAACACCGCATGAAAGAGATCCAAAAAGAGAAACTCCTAGGAACATTGTGGCCAAATTCCAGAATTCCCAGGTGAAAGAGAAAATATTGCAAGCAGCTAGAAAGAAACAATTCAAGTATTGTGGAAATACAATCAGGATAACACAAGATCTAGCACCCTCTACATTAAGGGATCGAAGGGCATGGAATAGGATATTCCAGAAGTCAAAGGAACTAGGACTAAAACCAAGAATCACCTACCCAGCAAAACTGAGTATAATACTTCAGGGGAAAAATTGGTCTTTCAATGAAATCGAGGATTTTCAAGCATTCTTGATGAAAAGACCAGAGCTGAAAAGAAAATTTGACTTCCAAACACAAGAATGAAGAGAACCATGAAAAGGTGAACAGCAAAGAGAAGTCATAAGGGACTTACTAAAGTTGAACTGTTTACATTCCTACATGGAAAGACGATATTTGTAACTCTTGAAACATTTCAGTATCTGGGTACTGGGTGGGATTTCACACACACACATGCACACACGCATACATAGAGACAGAGTGCACAGAGTGAATTGAAGAGGATGGGATCATATCTTAAAAAAAAAATGAAATCAAGCAGTGAGAGAGAAATATTGGGAGGAGAAAGGGGGAAATTGAATGGGGCAAATTATCTCTCATAAAAGAGGCAAGCAAAGACTTATTAGTGGAGGGATAAAGAGGGGTGGCGAGAGAAAATCATGAGGTCAACTCTCATCACATTCCACTAAAGGAAAGAACAAAATGCACACTCATTTTGATAGGAAAATCTATCTCACAATACAGGAGAGTGGGGGACAAGGGCACAAGCAGGGTGGGGGGGAGGATAGAGGGGAGGGCATGGGGAGGAGAATGCAATCCGAGGTCGACACTCATGGGGAGGGAAAGGATCATAAGAGAATAGAAGTAATGGGGGACAGGATAGGATGGAGGGAAATATAGTTAGTCCTATACAACACAACTAGTATGGAAATCATTTGCAAAACTACACAGATTTGGCCTATATTGAATTGCTTGTCCTCCAAAGGGAAGGGGTGGAGAGGGAGGGAGCTAAAGAAGTTGGAACTCAAAGTGTTAGGATCAACTGTAATGTTCTTACCACTAGGAAATAAGAAATACAGGTTAAGGGGTAAAGAAAGCTATCTGGCCCTACAGGACAAAAGAGAAGACGGAGACAAGGGCAGAGAGGGAGGATAGAAGAGAGAGCAGATTGGTCACAGGGGCAATTAGAATGCTTGGGTTTGGGGGGGGGAGGGGATAAAAGGGGAGAAAATTTGTAACCCAAAACTTTGTGAAAATAAATGTTAAAAGTTAAATAAAAAAAATAAAGTCTTAATTTGTGCAGATACAGGAGGCTCAAGATTATTCCTGCTGGGTCTTAGAGGCAGGGAACTCCTGAGAGGCCTAGGTGGCAGCTCCTAGCACTAATCCTGTGACTTCACCCTCTGATTACAAATTCAATGTTTTTTGTTATTCTGTGTCAAATGCCTCCATGTGTTACTGATGGCTTGAACTTGTGCAGTCTCCAAACATTAGAAAGGGGAGCTGGTGGGTTCAAACTGCTGGCAGATGAAGATTACCCAGAGCTGGATGGATGTGGAATGTAGCATTACTGGCATCTTGACTTTCTCCATTGTTAAATGTCTCTGAAGTGATTAGCTGCCATGTAGAAGAACCAGGACTTCCTGATCCCTGGGGATCAAGAGAAAGGATAATTTTTTTTCTCTGTGCTCCAAGGAGAAAGAGTAGATTTTTTTCTCACTTCCGAGGCTGTATTTTTCCCATTCTCTTCTCCTCTGAGTCAAAGACTGTCCCCAAAAGACCTACTACAGACAAGTGAAAGTTTTCTGTCTCCTAGCAGGGAGAGCAACAGTGACATTGTCATATGAGCTTAGATCCACCTAGTGACCTCTCTCCTCTATCTTTCCTGGATACATACTACCCTCTGGGCTTTCCTGGAAAATCCTCCTTTCTCTGAGGAGAAAGAAACAAGAATTTAATTGTGGAACAGCTTTGCTCATTTTCCATTTCTTTTTCCACAAAGAGGAGTTCTCATTTCGAAAATTATACCAGCGGAGTCAAAGGAATATACCATGAGTGCCAGAGATAAGAGCCTCCAAAAGTAGATCTGCCTAGGTGAGTAGTAGGTGGGAAGTAGTTATTGAAAACAAATGACCAGATAATTAGTTGCCAGGCCTAGAGGCCTGAGGGCTACCTGAGTCTTCCCTTACCTCTATCGGAGGTCTTCGGCTGGCCAAACCGGATGCTCGTATGAGAGAAAGGACGTTCCAGAGTCGAACAAGGGTTGAGCTTTATTTCAGGGTCTAGTTACAAGTGCAGGGGAATTCTTCCTTAGGAGGGAGCGAAGAATCTCCCAAGGAGGCAAAGATCTTACAATAAGAGATTGGAAGTAGAAGTATAAGCGGGGAGAGAGGGGGAGGGGAGAGAAGAAAGAGGGAAAGCAGAGCCTTGTGTCCTCACACGTGGCCCCTCCGCCCAAGAGCGCTTTCAGGCTTTCCTGATCCTACTTAAGCTCTCCAGCTGTATAGTTTGCATCTGAATACCGTGCTGTTAGATAACAATAGTGTGCCCAGATCTGGGACAATCTCGAGGGCGGGGAGAGCTCTCTCCCATCACGTTTCTCACGGGAAGAGGCGGAAATACACGAGATAGCTCGGTTCACCTCGATTCCCAGTCATTTTCCTGGGGGGTCTCGTGAGAACTCTAAGATTTAGAAGTTCCCACCTTTACCCACCCGAGACTGTCCACATGGAATTGAGCTTCCATCCCCAGCAATTAGTTATCCTTATGTGAGCGCTTAGACCAGCTAGGGGTCATGGAAGATAGAGTACCAGGCCTGGAGACAGGAAGACTCCTCTTTCTTATTTCAAATCTGATCTCAGATACTTTCTAACTGTGTGACCCTGGGTGAGTCACTGAACCCTGTTTGCCTCAGTTTCCTCATCTGTAAAATGAGCTGGAGAAGGAAATGGCAAACCCTTCCAGTGTTTCTGCCAAGAAAAACCCAAATGGGGGTCATTGAAGAGTCTGACACAACTGAACAACAAGAAGAAACTCCTAGAGAACAGGGATTGTCTAATAAATAAATACTGGCTTGTTAGGTGAATGGTACAGAAAATCTTGGTCAGGAAAATCTCTAGTTCTGTAAGGAAGTGATTAAGTTGCCTGGAATAAGCCCTCTCACTTATCTTCATCTTCGTTTTTCCGTAGCACTCTCCCACTATCTACTGTCTTATACTGGTGGCTCCAGGAAGCTGTAGCCTGCTCAGAGCCACACCCCAGCAAAACCATCTCAGCAGACGGACTAAACCAGGTTGAGGGGAACCAACAATCTTCAGACTGGCGAATTAGGGGGGGCATCTACCCCAAGCGTGTAAAGACTTCCCCCTGCAGGAAGGATGGATGAGAACAGTTTGTTCCAAGGCCATGCAGGTGGCTGAAGCAAGTGCAGTGAGTGCTTAGAGCTCGGTCAGGCATCAAAGATGCCAAGGTCATTCTCTACATCCTGGGCTATCTTCAGTCTTTTTGACTTTTGTCTTACCTCTAGACTTCAATGACTGTGAAAGAGAGTGGCAGACTGATGATTTTGTGCAGCTTTGCCTCCCTCAGATCCAATTCACTTGAAAATCAAGACATCACTCTGTGATGTCATTGGATCTCTTCAAAAACAAAGGTTTAGGTCTCTTCAAAAACAGGCTGTTATACTTACTATCAACCAAACCACATTTATTAAGTGCTTACTGTGTGTCACGCACTGTGACAGGCACTGGGGATTAAAAGACAAAAATGAAATTGAAATAGTTCCTACCTTCATGGAACTTATATTCTCTTGAGGGAGACAAAATGTATGAAAATAAGTTGATAACAAATACATACAAATTAAGTACAAGGTTATTGTTTCGGGGGAGGACAGTGGTAGCTAAGGGAATCAAGAAAAGCCTTACAAGGAAGGTGTCACTTGAGCAGAACTTTTAAGAAAACAAGGACTTCTAGGAAACTGAGATGAGGGAGAACTCTCAGAGGAATTAGTGTCCATTCTCCTCTCTAAAATTAGTCTTGAAATATATATTCCAGAATCCATCTCTTTCTGTTGCGTCAAAGACGTTGCCTCCATGCGTCATCATAGAATCTGAAGAGTTGAGAGGGACTTGAGATGATCATCTACTTCAACCTTTACCTGAAGGATCTATCTCCTTTACAACTTGCCTGAAAAGTGGTCATTGGACCGCTGTTGGAGATTCTTCTTAGGCGTTCAGTTTTTCTATTTTGACAATTCTGTAAGTAAAGAAACTGTCTCATTGTAGATTCTTCTTAGGCGTTCAGTTTTTCTATTTTGACAATTCTGTAAGTAAAGAAACTGTCTCATTGTATTGAGCTAAATTCTTCCCTATAACTTCAGTCCTGTGGTCCTTGTCTTTTCCACTGTGTCCAGTAGACATGATATGTCTACTTGTTTCCACTGTGTCCAGTAGACATGATATGCCTACTTGTTCTGTATGACAGATGTTTGATGATGGTGACTATCTCTTCTCTCCCCCATAAAATCTTCTCTTGGGTAAGCTTCCTCAATTTCTTTAACATTGGTTAAAGTCCCCAAACCCTCCTGTTCACTTTCCTAGATGTATTCTCCCTTGTTAGTGCCTCTCCAAAGATGAGCTCAGAACTAGATCTTCAAATATCTGACCAGGTCAAAGGATAGTGGGACCGTGGTCTCTTTGTTTTGGGTACTGGCCATTAATACATCTACGACCTAGTTTGCTTTTTTTTTTCGGCTGCCATGTCATCTGATGACTCACCAAGCTTGCAACCCACTAAAATGCCTGGTTTACTTTTGTATAGACTGCTTTCTAGCCATAGCTCCTGAATTCTGTAGCTGTGTAATTGATCTCTTTTAAGAAAAGTGAAGGATTTTATGCTATTAAATTTCATTGTATTAGATGAGGACCATTGTGCTGGTATCCTCCTGTTATCTAGAAGGATAACAGAAATGCCTTTTTAAATATTATTGAGACCTTTTTGGATTTCCATCCAACAGATTAGCTTTCTCTTCTAATTTTGTTTCATCTGTATGCTTGAGAACCTTGCCATCTCTGTCTTTAATTAACTCATTGATAAAAATGTTGAATGAAATGGGACCAAAGACAGAACTCTGTGTCATGCCATTAGAGACCTTCCTCCAGGAGGACATTCATTCGTGAATTCTTTGGGTCAGTTCACCCAACCAGTGGTGAACCCACCTTATTGGACTGCTATTTAGTTCATATCTTTCTGTCTTGTTCAGAAGGAAGGAAAACAGATGAGGCCTTGTAAAATGCTTTGCTGGAATTTGGATATAATATATTTCCAGTATTTCCCAGATACGCTAGTAAGTCCTCCGTCAAAAAAGGAAGTGGGCTTAGTCTGACATGATTTATCCTCAATGCTCTTCCAAGTAATTACTACTTCCCTTTCTAAAGGGTTCAAAGACCATCCATTCTTGAGTTTTTTTCAATTAATCAAGTTCTTAGGATCCTGTGATCATAGATTTATAGCTGAAAAGGACCACAGAGGTCGTCCATACAAACTATGTCATTTATGAGGCTTAGAGAAAGAGGTGACTTCCCAAGTTTTCACAGAAGTCAGTGGCAGAACTGGGATTGAAACCCAGGTCCTTTAATTATTTTTTTCAGTGTGCCTTGCTGCTATCAGTCTGCAATTTGCAAAATTTAACAGTTCCTTGAAAATCAGATTAAAATTTGCCTATTTGGGAATATATTCCATCTCTTTCTTGTCATAGCTGCCTTGTGTCCTTTCAAATATGCACAGACCTCTTCAGTTCCTCTAATTTGGTTTTTACACATATTGCCTTAAGAAAAAACTGCTCTTAAAAGTCACCACTGAAAGGTTTGCAGCTGCATCCAAAAGATTTTTCTCATTCTTGTTATTTCCTGAACTCCTCTGCCTTATTTGATGGCATTGATCATCCCATCTGGAATCTATACCACTGTGGCACTACCCTTTTTCTCTTTTTACTCCTTTGAATGCTTCTTCTCTTTCTTTTCCTGTCTCTTCTTTCTTCTTCTGTCCATCCAACTGTGGCCAATGTACTCACTCAAAAAAGCCAGTCCTTTCAGAAGGCCTTGGCTGTTCCTTTACTACTGAGGGATTGATGTCATCAGGAAGTGCTTTAGGGAGGCAATGTCAGCAGGCACTAGGGATTGTAACTTCTGTAGGAGTTGAGGGGCCATAGTCTAATGTACTGATAAAAAAAAGCCTTTTGACATGGGAAGTGTAAGTGTTTGATTTATAGGTAAGGTAGGAGCTGGGAACTGGGGATTTCTGAGTATAGTACTGACATGATGAAATTGTGCTTCCTAGAAGATTAATCGGGTAGCCTTGTGCAAGATTAATTGGAAAGGGTAGGGGCAAACCTACAGGAAGGGAAAGCATTTAAGAGCGTTTTGTAATAACTAGGCATGAGTTAATGAGAGCCTGAATTCTGATCCCAGCCTGTTCCACTAATCTCTGCTTATCCTCTGATCAGTTCTCTTATCCCCATTACCTCAGCTTAGACTGTGGCCCTGCTGACCCCTTCTTCACTGCACTCTGAAAGCCCTTTCCTTACTTTCTGTGTTCCTTTTTCTCCTCCCCATATTTACTTCAAATTGGAAGACTGCATGTCAGAGGTCTCAGAGCCATATACTCCTTATATCCTAGATCCTCCTGTTGTGGGTTCTGATTGTTCATTGACCCAGAACTCACTTCAAACTATTTTTTTTTTACTTTGTCTTTTAGACATGAATAGGTGAATAGGTCTTGGTCTCTTTTAATGTGAACTTGACCCTACTTTCAAATCAGTTCTTAATATCTTTGTATCTTGAATTTAGCTCATTTCTTGTCTTTCTTTATAGGAATTCCATTTCTTTGCAAACATCAAGGTAACATAGCATGAGCCAACTCCTCCAAACAGATCTGCACTGAATCCTTGTTGGGAAATCCAAAATATCACTTGTTATGATTTTTTCCAGACCAAGTCAGGAAAGAGACATAGACAGAGAAGGCTGCAGATACTAGGGACAGTGTCTGGCCAGGAACACACTCCATGAGAAACACTATAATGCAGAGAAAGGCTGTACCAAGTCAAGAAGAGGTCCCAGACTCACATAGAGGGACTAAACTTGTGAAGGATGTAGGAATATAGGTTTCAACTAGTAGCTGTCACTCACTGCCCAGTTCCGGATCAAAGATACAGGGTGGACTGAAGAGGAGACCTATACTTCAGGGGTTTTGTTCCAGGGATGAGTTGCTGTCTAGATCCAGGTTGGGTGCCAAGCAAGGAGCCAATTCAGAAGTAAGTAACAGCTGTGTATTTCTGACCTCAGGAGCAGAGTGGGGTCTTTCGATTCCAACTGCCATACTAGTCTGAAGTCTGCAGAGGACAGGATTCTGAGACCAAAAGGAAAACTAAAATTCCGTCACTCTGAACCATCAGAACTTTCTAGCTGTCAATTTTTAGCCAAATCCAGCATTAGTCTACTGAAGCTCCAAAGGGCAAAGTCACAGGAGTGTTGCTCAGACCCATACCTAAGTCAGGAACTTGAAGAGCTGAGACCAGGGGAGCAGTGATCAGATCTTGCCCTGAATCATTCTATTTTGGGAGTACTGAAAGCTTGCAGGTCCCCAGTCTGATTTCATCTCTGAGATCTTGGAATAACACATTCAATTAAGCACCCCAAGAAAGTAGCAGCATGATCAGCCCAGATATTCCTTCCAGAAATGTGCAGAGCTGGCTTTAACATAAAGTCCAAAGTTAGAAAGTAGGTTGGAAGAATGAACAAATAAACAAAAGGCTATTATAGTGACAAGGACTTCAAACCACTCAAGAAGAGAATTATTCCAAAACATCTACAATGAAAGCCTGAAAGGAAAACATAACTTGAGCACAAACTCACTAGAATACCTGAAAGAGATAAGCAAGAGGTTTTTTTTTTTTAAGCTTAAACTACCTTTTACAAATGAAATGAGGTGAGGGTGCTAGAGTGTATTGATAATGCATTTTTGCTTATTGTTAATATAACTTTTCTTCTTAATGAGAAGATCTTCCCCACCCATTAATGGACCTGCCTATTGAGGGAAGTTTGATTAGGGAAGATTTGTAGGAAGGCCCACACCTTTTGTTAATTTTCTAATCTTGGTTCTCAAGGGGTGTGATGCCCTCTGGCTTTAAGAAATATAACTTCTCTGAGGTGAGGTTTTACTTTGGGACTTACTCATTGGAAGTATTTGTTTGGCCAGAAGAGACTCTGGGCAGTCGCTAAGGAGTCTCCCCAGCTTTGAAAACCCAGATGTTGGTGCTTCTCTCTCTGGTAACTATGTAGGTACGGTTAGACAGTTGCATCTGTCTGTTGATCCATGATGTATGTATTGCTTATGTCAGGCAGCTGGAAGCACTGTCTATTGATCTGTATTTCTCTGTATTTTCTGTGAAGTTCAGGGTGCTGACTTTTTCTCCTGAACTAAGTGAATTTTATATATATATATATATATATATATATATATATATATATATATATATATATATATATATATATATGTGCTTGATTAAAATGATTGTTGACCCCCTTAAAAGTTGCCTTTCCTTTTAGAAAAGCAGATCTAAGAATTATGTTGGGGTGCTTGCTTTTACATAGAGGAAAAAAATTGGAAAAGAAATAACACTTATATAATAAAGAATGGGACAGATAATTAATAATTTGGCACAAGAGAAATAAAACCTTGCGCAGGCAGCAAACTCCTGGAAAATTCGAAAAGAGACCAAATAGAAGTTAATGACTCCTTGGGATAAGAAATAATAAAGTAAAATAAAAAGACTAAAAAATAGAAGAAAATGTAAAGTCATCTCACTGCAAAAAACTCACTTAGAAAATAGATCAAGGAGAGAGAGAATTTAGGAATCATTGGATTACTGGGAAGTTATGACACTCAAAAAAGAGTCCAGACCTAACATTTTCAAGAAATTATAAAAGAAAACTGTCTATGTCTCTTAGAACCAGAGGACAATGTAGAAATAAAAAGAATCCACTGATTGCCTCCTGAAAGAAACTCCTAAATGGGTTGTGGTTAAGCAATTTAGCAGCACTATCATATATAAAGGAGCACAGAGGTTGGCATGTGATATTTCAGAAGGTAAAGGATATAAGCTTACAAGCAAGAATAATGTGTTTGGTAAAACTGATTATAATCCTACTACGGAAAAAATTGAACCTTTGATGAATAGAGGATTTCCTGATAAAAATCTGGACTCAGAATTCTTGAGACATCAGAGCTTCACAGAAACTTTGAAGTTCAAAGACAGGATTCAAGAAAAACAAAAAAGATAGACATGAATGAAGAATCATAAGGGACTAAACAAGATAAACTGTTTACATTCTAATATGAGGAAATGATTCATGTGTCCCCTCTGAACCACATCATCATCAGGGGTCAAGGAGAGTCTAATTAGACTGAAGGGAGTAGTTCTGTTATGTCTTAATGATCATGAAAAAAGGAATGGGAGGGCAAGAATCCCCTGAAGGGTGGGAAAACAGAGGAAGATTAGGGAAAATTATATAATTGAGGTGTATAAGTCTATACAAACAAGGAGGACTAGGTGAGCGGAGCAACTGACACTTGAATCTTACTCTGTTGAACTAGTCAAAGGAGGGAAAATATAATCCCACCACCACACACACATACTTGGGTAAAGAAATACATTTCATTCAATAGGGAAAGTGAAAGGAAAGGGGGAAAGGGAGGGGGAGAATTGAAAGGTACAATAACGAAGGGATTATACTGAAGCAAAACAAATTCAAACTAAGGATGTACAAAAATATTTAGAGCTCTTTTTTTTGGTGGCAATGATTCAGAAGCTAAAGGGGTGTCCATTAATTGAGGAGTGGTTGAACAAGTTGTTGTGTATGAATGTGATGAAATACTATTATGTTATAAGAAATGATGAAGGGGATGGTCCCAGAGAAACCAAGGAAGATTTGTATGAGCACATGCATAAAGAAAGTAGAACCAGAAAAATTTCATAATGACAGTAATATTGCAAATACAAACAACTTTGAAAGACTTATAAATCCTAGCTATTGTAATGACAAACCATAGTTCCAGAGGATTCATGCTGAAACAGGTTCTGCACCACCAGATAGAGAGGTGAAGGACTTGGTGCAGAATGAGACATACATTTTTTTTTTTTTTTTGGTTATAGCCATTGCAAAAATTTGTTTTGTTTCACCATATCTTTGTAACAGGAATTTTCCTTTCTTAGTTGGAAGAGAAAGAAGGCAAATTTTTGCTGGTTAGAAAACATTTTTTTAAAGACCATATTAATATCATAGAAGAAATTTGGCAGTATCCCTTCTTTTTTCTATGAAGAATGAAACATGCAGAACAATTTATATAATAACTACTCTTAAAGCCAAACAACTTTAAAAACTGTAAGAACTATGATCAATGCCATTCCTGATTCCATGATTCCAGGGGACCAAAGCTGAAGGATACTGTCCATCTTTGGAAAGAGAGGTGGTAAACTGTCTATACTTTTTGATCCAGCAATACCACTACTAGGTGTATTTCCAAAGATGATTAGGGGAAAAGGAAAAGAACCTATATGTTCTAAAGTAT
Organism: Notamacropus eugenii; assembly: GCF_028372415.1. Classification (NCBI taxonomy): domain Eukaryota; kingdom Metazoa; phylum Chordata; class Mammalia; order Diprotodontia; family Macropodidae; genus Notamacropus; species Notamacropus eugenii. The sequence goes on along the minus strand of NC_092875.1, from coordinate 51,207,765 downwards.
TTATAGCAGCTCTTTTTGTGGTGGCAACTGGAAATTGAGGGGATGCCCTGATATCAATTGGGGAAATGGCTGAATAAGTTGTAGTATGTGATCATGATGGAATACTACTGTGCTATAAGAAAGGATGAGCTCATTGATTTTAGAAAAACATGGAAAGACTTGCATGAAATAATGAGAAGTGGAATGAGCAGAAGCAAGAAAACATTGTATATAGTAATAGCAATATTGTTTTAAAAACAGCTTTGAGCAACTAAGTCATTTTGATTATTATACATACTCAAATTAACTATAAAGGATATATAAAGGAAGATGCTATCTACTTCCAGAGAAAGAGCTGATAAATAGAAGTATATGTAGAATGTTTTACATATACACATATATTTGTGACTAACAGTAGCTATCACTAGGACGGGGCAGGGGAGGGCAAGAAAAAAAAAGAAATTTAAATGATAACTATATTTAAAAGGAATGGCAAGTTGTACGTAGGAGATTTGCAGTTTCACCTGCAATCATCTTTTTATCTACTCTGTTATTGAAATGCTTGTTTTATTTTACAAATAAAAATAAAATTTTTAAAAAAAGAAAGAGGTGATAGATTTAGGGTTTGGAATTATATATACACACATATACATATACACATATAGATATAGATAACATGGATATTGATATATATCTCTCTATATATGCATATACACACGTATAACATATAGCCAGTGAGAGAATTTGTTTTGCTCGACAGATACATGTATTACAAGAAATTGTTTTTCTTTTTTCTTTCTCTTCAGTGGGATTTGGGGTAGAGGAGAGAGAAAAAAATAAATTTCTGTTAAAAAAAATTTTAAAGTAGAGAGGTTTGGGGTATGCTCCAGATGTGGAATATTGTTTTCAGGTGAGGTGATTATTGTTAGTTTTGCTTAACTGTTTTACTTTGCTACAAGAGACTTCACCGAGGGAAAGTAATATGCAAGTATATGTAATATAAAAATTAAACACTTTAAAAAAAACAGGGTGAAAAATTGAAGTTTATCTTATACAACAAAGGACACACAAAGGATTCATACTCAAGCACATAGACAGTCAAAGAAAATTTTCTCATCAGATTCTCCTGGCTTTCTTTAGAACTCCCCTTAAATCTCACCTGCAAAAAGCTTTCCCCATCCTTCTTACCTTTATCCTTATCTCCAATTTATCTTACATATATATATGCACACACACACACACATACACACACATATATCTTTTTTGTAGGCTATGAGCACGGGGAGAGCAGGGACTGTTTTTGTTCTTGGTGTTGTAGTCACAGTGCTTAATAAAGTACCTGCCACTCAGTAGGCACTTAATAAATACTTGTTAAACAAAACCTATGTGATCAAGATCAAGAAAGCAGAAGTCTGGGGGAGTGGGGAATTCACAGTAAGTTTCTCTGATAAAGACCTTATTTCTCAGATATATGGGGAACTCAGTCATATTTGTAAACATGAGAGCCATTCTCCAACTGATGAATGGTCAAATGATATAAACAGGCAGTTTTCAAAAGAAGAAATCAAAACTATAGTCATATGAAAAAATGCTCTAAATCACTATTTATTAGAGAAATATAAATTAAAACAATTCTGAGGTACCATCTCACACCTATTATATTGGCTAGCGTGACAGAAAAGGAAAACAACAAATGTGGAAGGGGTTAAGAGAAAAATATGTACATTAATGAACTGCTGGTAGAGTAGTAAATTGGTCCAACCATTCTGGAAAACAATTTGTAACTATGCCCAAAGGGCTTTCAAACTGTGCATATCTTGTGAACCAGCAATACCACTACTAGGTCTGTATCCCAAAGAGATCAAAGGAAAAGGAAAAGGATGAAGATTTGTATGTACAAAAATATTTAGAGCAGCTCTTTTGTGGTGACAAAGAATTGGAAATTGAGGGGAAGTCCTCCCATCAGTTAGGGAATGGCTAAATGAGTGGTATATGATTGTGATGGAACACTTTTGTACTATAAGAAATGAGGAGCAGGATGGTTCAGAAAAATCTAGACTTACATGTACTGATGCAAAGTAAAGTGAACAGAACCAGGAGAACACTGCACACAGTCATAGTAATGCTGTTATGATGAAAGACTTATTTTTTTAATTAATTAATTTGTTTTCAGTTTTCTACAATCACTTCCATAAATCTTAGATTTTTCTCCTCCCTCCCTTAGGTGGTGTGCAGTCTTATATGGGTTCTACACATACATTCTTACTAAATACATTTTCACCTTAGTCATGTTGCATGGAAGAATTAAAATGAATGGGAGAAACCATGAAAAAAAACCAAACCAAAACAAAACAAAACAAAAACACAAGAGAAAATAGTCTGCTTCATTCTTTAATCCAATTTCATAGTTCTTTCTCTGGTTGTTGATGGCATTTTGCCTTGAGTCAATTGGGAATTTTTTAGGTCCTTGCATTGCTGTGAAGGGCTATGTCTACCAGAAAAATTCCTTGTACACTGTGGTTGTTGCTGTGTACAAAGTTCTCCTGGTTCTGCTTCTTTCACAGCATCAGTTCATATGTCCTTCCATGCCTCTCCGAAGTCTTCCTGTTCATCATTTCTTATAGCACAATAGTATTCCATGACATTCATATACCACCAGTTGTTCAACTATTCCCCCATTGATGGGCATCTCCTCGATTTCCAGTTTTTGGCTACTACAAAGAGAGCTGCTGTAAATATTTTTGTGCGTGTGGGACCCTTTTCCATTTTTATGATCTCTTTGAGATTACAGTCCTAGAAGCGATATTGCTGGGTCAAAGGGTATGCACATTTTTGTAGCCCTTTAGGCATAGTTCCCAATTGCTCTCCAGAATGGTTGGATCAGCTCACAGCTCTACCAACAATGAAGTACTGTTCCAACTCTCACACATCTTCTCCAACATTTATCATCTTCCTGTTTTGTCATGTTAGCCAATCTGATAGGTGTGATGTGGTATCTGAGTTGTTTTGATGTGCATCTCTCTAATCAATAGTGATTTAGAGCATTTTTTTCATATGACTATGGATATCTTTAATTTCTTCCTCTGAAAACTTCCTGTTGATATCCTTTGACTATCAATTGGGGAATGACTTGTATTCTTGCACAGTTGACTCAATTCTCTATATATTTTAGAAATGAGGCCTTTGTCACAGACACTAGTTGCAAAAATTCTTTCCCAGTTTTCTGCTTCCCTCCTAATCTTGGTTGCATTGGGTTTATTTGTGCAAAATTTTTTCAATTTAATGTAATCAAAATTATCCATTTTGCACATCATAATGTTTTCTATCTTTTGTTTGGTCAAAAATTTCTCCATTCTCCATAAGTCTGACAAACACACTATTCTTTGCTCCCCTAATTTGTTTATAGTATCAATCATTATACCTTGATTATGTGTCCATTTGGACTTTATTCTCGTGTGCAGTGTCAGGCATTGGTCTCTGCCCAATTTCCACCACACGTTATCCAGTTTTCCCAGCAGTTTTTGTCAGACAATGAGTTCTTATCCCAGAAGCTGGAGTCCTTGGGTTTATCAAACCAAAATGATTGCTATATTCATTGACTACTAGGTCTTGAATACTTAACCTATTCCACTGGTCTACCCCTCTTATTTCTTAGCCAGTACCAAATGGTTTTGGTGATTGCTGCTTTATAATACAATTTGAGATCTAGTAGGGTTAGGTCACTTTCCCTAGCATTTCTTTTCATTAGTTCCCTTGATATTCTGGACTTTTTGTTCTTCCAGATGAATTTTGATATTATTTTTTCTAGCTCTAGAAAATAATTATCTGGTAGTTTGATTGGTATGGCAATGAATAAGTAAATTATTTAGGTAGAATTGACATTTTTATTATATTAGTTTGGGCTACCCATGAGCAACTGATGTTTTTCCACTTATGTATGACTTTAATTGTGCAAAAAGTGTTTTGTAATTGTGTTCATATAGTCCCTGGGTTTGTTTTGGCAGGTAGACTTCCAGATATATTTATATTGTAGCTTTAAATGGGATTCCTCTTTCTATCTCTTGCTATTGGGCTTTGTTAGTAATATATAGAAATGCATTTATCTGGGTTTATTTTGTAACCAGTGACTTTGCCAAAGTTGTTTATTATTTCAAGTATTTTTTACTTGATTCTCTGAGATCTCTAAGTATATCATCATGTCATCTGCAAAGAGTGATAACTTAGTTTCTTCTTTGCCTATTCTAATTCCTTCAATTTCTTTTTCTTCTCTTATTGCTAAAGCTAACATTTTTAGTACCATATTGAATAACAGTGGTGATAATGGACATCCTTGGATCTTATTGGAAATGTATCTAACTTATCCATATTGCATATAGTACTTGCTGATGATTTTAGGTAGATACTGCTTATTATTTTATGGAAAGTTTCATTTATTCCTATGCTCTCTAGTATTTTTAATAGGAATGGGTGTTGTATTTTGTCAAAAACTTTTTCTGCATCTCTTGAGATAATCATATGGTTTCTGTTAGTTTTGTTGTTCATATGGTCAATAATGCTGATAGTTTTCCTAATATTGAACCAGTTCTGCATTCCTGGTATAACTCCTAGCTGATCATAATGTATTATTCTAGTGATAAATTGTTTTATTCTTTTTGCTAATATCTTACTTAAAATTTTTGCATCTATATTCATTAGAGAAATTGGTCTATAATTTTCTTTCTCTGTTTGGTTCTTCCTGGTTTAGGCATCAGAACCATATTTATATCGTTAAAAGAATTTGGTAGGACTCCTTCACCAATTTTCCCAAATAGTCTATATACTTTTGGAATTAATTGTTCTTTAAATGTTTGATAGAATTCACTTGTAAATCCATCTGACCCTGGAGATTTTTTCCCAGGGAGGATGGCTTGTTCAATTTCTTTTTCTGAGATGGGGTTAAGTATTCAACTTCCTCCTCTGTCAATCTGGGCAATTTATATATTTTTTAAAAATATTCATCCATCTCACTTAGATGTCAAATTTATGGGCATACAGTTGGGTAAAGTAATTGATAATTATTGTTTTAATTTCCTCCTCATTGGAGGTGAGTTCACCCTTTTCATTTTTTATATTGCTAATTTGGTTTTCTTCTTTCTTTTTTTAAATCAAATTGACCAAAGGTTTATCAATTTTATTGGTTTTTTCATAAAACCAACTCTTAGTTTTATTTATTAGTTCAATAGTTTTCTTAATTTCAATTTTATTAATCTTTCCTTTGATTTTCAGTATTTCTATTTAGGTATTTACTTGGGGATTTTTAATTTGTTTTTTTTCTAGCTTTTTCAGCTGCATGCCCAATTCACTGATCTTCTCTTTCTCTATTTTATTCATGTAGGCATTCAATGATATAAAACTTCTCCTAAGAACTGCTTTTGCAGTATCCCATAAGTTTTGGTAGGTTGTCTCATTATTGTCATTCCCTTGAATGAAGTTGTTGATTTTTTCTATGATTTGATGTTTAACCCACTCATTCTTTAGGATTAGATTATTTAGTTTTCCATTAATTTTTGGTCTATCTTTCCATAGCCTTTTATTACATATAATTTTTATTGCATTATGATCAGAGAAGGATTGACTCCCTCTGCCTTTCTGTACTGTATTGTGAGGTTTTTATGCCCAAGTGTACTATGGTCAATTTTTGTATATGTGCCATGTACTGCTGAGAAAAAGGTATATTCCTTTCTATCCCCATTCAGTTTTCTCCAGAGATCTATCATATCTACCTTATCCAGAGTTTTATTCACCTCCTTGACTTCTTTCTTTGTTTATTTTTTTAGATTAGATTTATCAGGTTCAGAGAGGGGAAGGCTGCGGTCTCCTACTAGTATAGTTTTGCTATCTAGTTTTTTCCTGTAACTCCTTTAACTTCTCTAAGTTAAATCTAAGAATTTGGATGCTATACCACTTGGAGCATATATGTTTAGCAATGATATTTCTTCGTTGTCTAAGGTGCCTTTTAGCAGGATATAGTTTCCTTCCTTATCTCTTTCATTTAGATCTATTTCTGCTTTTGCTTTGTCTGAGATTAGGATTACTACCCCTGCTTTTTTAACATCAGCTGAAGCACAATATATTCTGTTTCTAACCTTTTACCTTTACTCTGTGTATATCCCTCCATTTCAAATGTGTTTCTTGTAAACAACATATTGTTGGATTATGGTTTTTAATCCATTCTGCTATCTGTCTCTGTTTTATGGGAGAGTTCATTCCATTCACATTCACAGTTATGATTACTACCTGTGTCTTTCCTTTTGTCCTCTTTCCCCCATTTATATTTTTAGTTCTCCCTTCTCCCTTCCCCTCCACAATAGAGTTTTAATTTTTGATCACCTCCCTCAGTCTTCCTTTCCTTCTTTCAGTCTCCCTCCCTTTTACTCCCTTTTCCCCTTACTCCTTCTTCCCTCCCTTTTAGCCTCCCCTCTCTTTTCTTTCCCCTTTCCCCTCCTACTGCCTATAGAGCTACTTAGATTTCTATACTTAATTGAGTTTGTTATTCCCTCCTTGAACCAAATCAGATGAGAGTGCTCAAACAGTGCTCATCTCCCTCCCCTCTTTCCCTCTACTGTAATATGTTTTTGTGCCTCTTCCTGTAATGTTATTTACCTTTTCCTGCCTCCTCCTTTTCACCTCTCCCATTACAATCCCTTTGCACCCTTAAACCACATTTTTATCTTCACCTCATTTAATTTATACCAACTCCCTCTATGTATATCTCTTTTAAGTATCATAATAAATGTACAATTCTAAAGATTAACAAGTATCATCTTCTCTTATAGGGATGTAAACAATTTGCCCATATTGAATAACAAAGTCTCCCCCCTGCCCCATTTACCTTTTTTATGCCTCTCTTGAGACTTGTGTTTGAAGATCGAATTTTCTATTGAGCTCTGGCCTTTTCATCAGGAAGATCTGGAAATCCCTTATTTCATTGAATGTCCATCTCCTTGCCTGAAATATTATGCTCAATTTTCTGGGTAACTGATCCTTGGTTGTAGTCCCAACTCCTTTGCCTTACAGAATATCATATGCCAATCCCTTTGATCTTTTAATGTAGAAGCTGCAAGGTGCTGTGTGATCCTGACTGTAGTTCCTCTATATTTGAATTGTTTCTTTCTGGCTTCCTGCAGTATTTTCTTCTTCACTTGATAGTTCTGGAATTTGGTAATGGTATTCCTTGGTGTTTTCAGCTTGGGATCCCTTTTAGGAGGTGATTGGTGAATTCCTTCGATGACTATTTTGCCCTCTGGATCCAGGACCTTTGGGCAGTTTTCCTTGATGATTTCCTGGAAGATATTATCTAGGCTCTTTTTTTCATCATGGCTTTCCAGTAGACCAATAATTCTTGGATTTTCTCTTCTGGATCTATTTTCCAGGTCAGTTGTTTTTCCAATGAAATATTTTACATTTTCTTCTATTTTTTCATTCTTTGACTGATTCTTGATGTCTCATAGAGTCATTAGCTTTTACTTGCCCAATTCTAATTTCTAATAGATTGTTTTCTTCAGTTGACTTTTGCATCTCCTTTTCCATCTGTCCACTTGTTCCTTTTAGGGAGTTATTTTCTCCAGTTAGTTTTTGTACTTTGACTTAGTTATTTTGGTCAATATAATGATACAGGACAATTGCAAAGGACTCATGAGGAAAAATACTATCCACTTCCAGAGAGAGAGAACTGATGAACTGAGTGCAGATTGAAGTATAATTTTTTCACTTTATTTTTCTTACTTTTTGGGCAACATGGCTAATATGAAAATATGTCTTGCATGATTTCACATGCATAATTAATATCATATTGCTTATCTTCTCAATGGGTGGGGAAATGATAGAAGAGAAGGAGAGAATTTGGAACTCAAAAAAAATGTTTAAAATTTTTTTTTTCTTTTTCTTTTTTTTTAATTTTTCTTTTTTTTCTTTTTTCTTTTTTTTTTATTTTGTAATGTTTAACAGTCACTGCCATACAATTGTGATTTTATCCCCCCCACCTACCCCCCACTCCCCCCCTCCCTCCCCACGACTGCATACAATTCTGTATAGATTCTACATATACTTTCCTATTGAGTATATTTTCACTATAGTCATGCTATGTAGTCAGACTAAGATAAATGAAAGAAATCGTATAACAAATCAGAACATGATACACAAACACATACACATACACAAACATGATCTGCTACAATATGTGAGTGACTTCCATATTTCTCTCTCTGAGTGTGGCAGGCATTTTGCCTTGAGATCCTCCATTGGGATTTTTTTTTTTTTTTGGTAAGAAGTTCTTGTGTTATTACAAAAATCTAAGTCTACCAGAAAAAACTCTCACACACTGTGGTTGTTGCTGTGCATAAAGTTCTCCTGGTTCTGCTCCTTTCACTGAGCATCAGGTCATATAAGTCCTTCCAGGCCTCTCTGAAGTCTTCTTGTTCATCATTTCTTATGGCACAATAGTACTCCATTACATTCATATACCATAATTTATTCAGCCATTCCCCAATTGATGGACATCCCCTTGACTTCCAGTTTTTGGCAACTACATAGAGTGCTGCTATAAATATTTTTGTACATGTGGGACCCTTTCCCATTTTTATGATCTCTTGGGGATATAGTCCTAGTAGCGATATTGCTGGGTCAAAGGGTATGCACATTTTTGTAGCCCTTTGGGCATAGTTCCAAATTGCTCTCCAGAATGGCTGGATGCGCTCGCAGCTCCACCAACAATGAATTAGTGTTCCAACTTTCCCACATCCTCTCCAGCATTTATCATTTTCTTGTTCTGTCATGTTTGCCAATCTTATAGGTGTGATGTGGTACCTCAGAGTTGTTTTGATTTGCATCTCTCTAACCAATAGTGATTTAGAGCATTTTTTCATATGATTATAGATAGCTTTAATTTCTTCCTCTGAAAATTGCCTGTTCATATCCTTTGACCATTTATCAATTGGGGAATGACTTGTATGATTGTACATTTGGATCAGTTCTCTATACATTCTAGAAATGAGGCCTTTATCCCCGAGCTTAGCTGTAAAAATTCTTTCCCAATTTACTACAGCCCTCCGGATTTTGGTTGCATTGGGTTTGGTTGTGCAAAAACTTCTCAGTTTAATGTAATCAAAGTTATCCATTTTGCATTTCATAATGCATTCTATCTCTCCTTTAGTAAAGAATTCTTCCCTTCTCCATAGATCTGATAAATACACTATTCCTTGCTTCTCCAGTTTATTCATGGTATCAATCTTTATACCTAAATCATGTACCCATTTGGACTTTATTCTTGTGTACAGTGTCAGGTATGGGTCTATGCCTAATTTCCGCCACACTGTTATCCAGTTTTCCCAGCAATTTTTGTCAAACAATGAGTTCTTATCCCAGAAGCTGGGGTCCTTGGGTTTATCAAACAGAAGGTTGCTATATTCCTTGCCTACTGCATCTTGAGTGCCAAGTCTATTCCACTTGTCTACCTCTCTGTTTCTTAGCCAATACCAAGTGGTTTTGATAATTGCTGCTTTATAGTACAGTTTGAGGTCTGGTAGCGCTAGGCCACCTTCCCAAGCATTTCTTTTCATTAGTCCCTTTGATATTCTGGACCTTTTGTTTTTCCAAATGAATTTTGATATTATTTTGTCCAGCTCTAGAAAGTAATTGTCTGATAGTTTAATTGGTATGGCACTAAATAAGTATATTAATTTAGGTAGAATTGTCATTTTTATTATATTAGCACAGCCTACCCATGAGCAACTAATGTTTTTCCACTTACTTAAATCTGACTTTATTTGTGCAAAAAGTGTCTTGTAATTGCGTTCATATAATCCCTGGGTTTGTTTTGGCAGGTAGACTCCTAAGTATTTTATACTGTCTACCCTAACTTTAAATGGGATTTCTCTTTCTATCTCTTGCTGTTGGACTTTGTTGCTAATATATAGGAATGCAGAAGATTTGTGTGGGTTTATTTTGTACCCTGCAACTTTGCCAAAGTTGTTTATTAATTCTAGTAATTTTTTACTTGAATCTCTGGGATTCTCTAGGTAAATCATCATATCATCTGCAAAGAGTGATAACTTAGTTTCTTCTTTGGCTATTTTAATTCCTTGGATATCTTTATCTTGTCTAATTGCTACAGCTAACATTTCTAGTACCATATTAAATAATAGTGGTGATAATGGACAACCTTGTTTCACCCCTGATCTTATTGGGAATGCATCTAGCTTATCCCCATTGCATATAATGCTTGCTGAAGGTTTTAGATAGATACTGCTTATTATTTTATGGAAAGTTCCCTTTATTCCTACATTCTCCAATGTTTTTAGTAGGAATGGATGTTGTATTTTGTCAAAAGCTTTTTCTGCATCTATTGAGATAATCATGTGGTTTTTGTTAGCTTTGTTGTTGATGTGATCGATAATGCTAATAGTTTTCCTAATATTGAACCAGCCCTGTAGTCCTGGTATGAATCCTACCTGATCATAATGTATTAATCTCGTGATAAGATGCTGTATTCGTTTTGCTAGAATCTTATTTAAAATTTTTGCATCTATATTCATTAGGGAAATTGGTCTATAATTTTCTTTCTCTGTTTTGTCTCTTCCTGGTTTGGGTATCAAAACCATATTTGTATCATAGAAAGAATTTGGGAGGACTCCTTCTTCCCCAATTTTCAAGAATAGTGTATGTAGTATTGGAATTAACTGTTCTTTAAATGTTTGATAGAATTCACTTGTGAATCCATCTGGCCCTGGAGATTTTTTCCTAGGGAGTTCATTGATGGCTTGTTCAATTTCTTTTTCTGAGATGGGGTTGTTTAAGTAATCAACTTCCTCTTCTGTTAATCTGGGCAATTTGTATTTTTTAAAATATTCATCCATCTCATTTAGATTATCGAATTTGTGGGCATAAAGTTGGGCAAAGTAGTTTCTAATTATTGTTTTAATTTCCTCCTCATTGGAGGTGAGTTCACCCCTTTCATTTTTAATATTAGTAATTTGGTTTTCTTCTTTCTTTTTTTTAATCAGATTGACCAAAGGTTTATCAATTTTATTAGTTTTTTCATAAAACCAACTATTGGTTTTATTTATTAATTCAATAGTTTTCTTAATTTCAATTTTATTAATCTCTCCTTTGGTTTTCAGTATTTCTAATTTGGTATTTACTTGGGGATTTTCAATTTGTTCTTTTTCTAGCTTTTTCAACTGCAAGCCTAAGTCATTGATCTCCTCTTTCTCTATTTTATTTATGTAAGCATTCAGAGATATAAAACTTCCCCTAATAACTGCTTTTGCCGTATCCCATAAGTTTTGGTATGTTGTCTCACTATTGTCATTCTCTCGAATGAAATTGTTGATTGTTTCTATGATTTCTTCTTTAACCCAACCCTTCTTTAGAATTAGATTATTTAGTTTCCAATTGATTTTTGGTTTCTCTTTCCATGGCCTTTTATTACATGTAATTTTTAATGCATTATGATCTGAAAAGGATGCATTGATTATCTCTACCTTTCTGCACTGGATTGTGAGATTTTTATGTCCTAGTAGTACATGGTCAATTTTTGTAAATGTTCCATGTACCGCTGAGAAAAAAGTATATTCCTTTCTATTCCCATTTAATTTTCTCCAAAGATCTATCATATCTACCTTATCCAGAGTTTTATTTACCTCCTTAACCTCTTTCTTGTTTATTTTGAGGTTGGATTTATCTAGTTCAGAGAGGGGGAGGTTGAGGTCCCCCACTAGTATAGTTTTGCTATCAATTTCTTTCTTCAACTCCCCCAACCTCTCCTCTAAGAATCTGAATGCTATACCACTTGGAGCATACATGTTTAGTAATGATATTGCTTCATTGTCTATGGTGCCTTTTAGCAGGATATAGTTTCCATCCTTATCCCTTTTGATTAGATCTATTTCTGCTTTTGCTTTGTCTGAGATTAGGATTGCTACTCCTGCCTTTCTTACATGAGCTGAAGCACAATATATTCTGCTCCATCCTTTGACCTTTATCCTATGTGTATCCCCCCGTTTCAAATGTGTTTCTTGTAAGCAGCATATTGTTGGATTATGGCTTTTAATCCATTCTGCTATCCGTCTCCGTTTTATGGGAGAGTTCATTCCATTCACATTCACAGTTATGATTACAATCTGTGTATTTCCCTCCAACCTCTTTCCCACCATTTGTGCTTTTAGCTCTCCCGTCTCCCTTCCCCTCCTCAATAGTATTCACTTTTCTCCCCCTCCTCCTGCAGCCTTCCCCTCCTTCTTTTGACCCCCCTCCCTTTTAGTTCCCTTTACTCTTATTGCTTCTTTCCTCCCTTTTAGCCACCCTCCCCTTTCTTCCCCCTTCCCCTCCTACTACCTATAGAGCTAGTTAGCATTATCTACTTAAGATTATTGTTCCCTCCTTTGAACAAATCAGATGAGAGTACCTCTCAAACAATGCTCATCTCCCTCCCCTCCTTCCCTCTACTATAGTTTTGTACTTCTTCCTGTGATATAATTTGCCATTTTCTGCTTCCCCCTTTCCACACCTCCTATTACATTCCCTTCTCATACTTAAATCATATTTTTGACATGACATCATTTACTTTATGCCCGTTCCCTCTACATATATCCCTTTTATCATAATAGCTGCACAGTTCTCAAGATTAACAGGTATCATCTTCCCTTATAGGGAGGTAAACAGTTTGCCCTAATTGAGTAGCAAGTTTTTGTTTTTGTTTTTTCCCCTCTGTTTACCTTTTTATGATTCTCTGGAGACCTGCATTTGAAGATCAAATTGTCTATTGAGTTCTGGTGTTTTGGTCAGGAAGCTCTGGAAATCCCTTATTTCGTTGAATGACTTTCTCCTTGCCTGAAATGTTATGCTGAACTTTGCTGGGTAGTTGATCCTTGGTTGAAGTCCCAACTCCTTTGCCTTACGGAATATTGGGTTCCAATTCTTTCGATCTTTTAATGTAGAAGCTGCAAGGTCCTGTGTGATCCTGACTGTGTGTCCTTGATATTTGAATTGTTTCTTTCTGGCTGCTTGTAGTATTTTCTCCTTCACTTGATAGCTCTGGAATTTGGCAACTATATTTCTTGGGGTTTTGAGTTTGGGATCCCTTTCAGGAGGGGAACGGTGGATTCTTTCGATGACTATTTTGCCCTCTGAGTCTAGTACTTCTGGACAGTTTTCCTTGATGATTTCCTGGAAGATATTGTCCAGACTCTTTTCTTCATCATGGGTTTCTGGCAGGCCAATAATTCTTAGATTTTCTCTCCTGGATCTGTTTTCCAGGTCAGTTGTTTTTCCAATTAAATATTTTACATTTTCTTCTATCTTTTCATTCTTTAGATTTTGTTTGACTGATTCTTGTTGCCTCATTGAGTCATTAGTTTCTACTTGCCCAATTCTAATCTTCATCGTAGTGTTTTCTTCAGTTAGCTTTTCCATCTCCTTTTCCATCTGACCAATTTTTCCCTTTAAGGAGCTATTTTCTCCATTTAATTTTTGTACTTCTTTTTCCATTCGACCAATTTTCCCAGTTAGGTTTTGGGTTTCCTTTTCCATCTGATCAATTTTCCCAATTAGGTTTTGGGTTTCCTTTTCCATTTGATTAGCTCTTCCTTTTAGGGAATTATTCTCTCCAGTTAATTTTTGAACTTCCTTTTCCATTTCTTCAATTTTCTTTTTCAGGGTGATGTTCTCATCAGTGAATTCTTTTTTTATAGTTTTAAAATCATTGGCCAGTTTTTCTTTTATATCCTTCTTCAGACGTTCCAGGTAATCTAGTTGTGCTTGCGAGAAATTCATAGTCCCATCTGAGGTTTCAGATGGAAGTACAGTCTCAGCTCTAACCTCTTTGGTGTTTGTGTTTTGGTCCTTATCCCCATAGAAAGATTCTATGGTTTTTTCACTTTTCGTCTGCTTTTTCCGATTCATGATGTTGGCTGAGTGTTGTAGCTTTTGGTTCTTTCAGTCAGAAGGTACAGATCTTTAAGTTGAGCTGATGTGTGTCTAGGCTAAAAGCAGGCTTTTGTTTTTTGTTTCCCCGATCAACCCTGGGGTTAGCTTGTTAGGTGTGTGGGAGGTGTGGTCTGGTCTCAGGCTATCTCCTCAGCTGACTTGAGGCATAGGCAAGGTCAGGGGATGGTAATCCCAGCTTCCCTATTGTCTTCCCTTTTCCCCTGGAGGGCTGGGGCACGCCTAGAAGCTAACGCATGTTCCCGCCCCTCCTGGGGCTCGTCTCCCGGCTCTGAGGCTTGCCTGGGTCTCAGTATGAATTTTCTCTGCCCTGGGTCGTCTGTTCCTCCAGATCGCCTCCACCACAGTAGGAAGAATCCCCCTTTGCCACTTTTCCAGCCTCTGGTGTTATGAGACCACCCGCCCCCTTCTGCTGTTCCCGCTGATCCAGGATTAATCTGGGGAAGAATTTTATGGTTCCCTCAGGGTCATCAGGGGGGAGGAGAGAGCACTTACTGATCACTCTGCCATCCCAGTTCCTGGAAGTTCAAGTAGTGACCCACCGAAGTCCGTCTTCAGGCTGAAGATTCTAAAATATTTTTAAAAAATGCTTGTTGACTAGACTCCTGGACCTTTTAAGCAGCCTGGCAAAACCTATGGAGCCCCCTTCAGAATAAGATTTTTAAATGCATAAAATAAAATACATAAGTTTACAAAGAGAACCAATTATATTAAAAAACAGTTATCAAAATATTAAGCAAAAAAACCAAACAAACGAAACATGTTCATGGTCCTCAGGTTAAAAACTTCCTGCTTTAAATACTATTTGCTGAGTTACTAAACACACATTGACACATCACTTGTTCCCTTCAGATTCCCAGGGAGAGAACCTTGAAAAGCAGGCAAAATGCCTCAGACTCAGGAGCAGGAGCTTCCACAGGCCTGCTCTCTAGAGTCATTAATCCCAAAGCAATGATGGTAGCTGCCCTTCCACCTGCTTGTAGCCATTAAGACACAAATTAAGGACTGATTGATTTCCAAATGATGAAATTATAAGATGATTAATGTTGAGACAGTGAACCAGGCCTTTCCGTGGTGGATTCAATAGTAAATGGTGCTAAGTGTCCTCCAAAGCTATTGTTCAATCTTTATTTTTTGAAAAGGACCAATGGTATAACGGGTGATATCTTGACTTACTGAGTGAATTGCAGGGAATCATTAACTTCACTCTCTCTTCCAGAGTCATCAAAGTTCAAGGGCAAGAAAAAGTCAGTGTGACTGTCAGTGGCTTGGGATTCAGCAAATGACCTTGGTGTCTTAGATGTCTGACCAAGCTCTAAACGCTCCACAGTGCCTGCTTCAGGTGTCTTCATCCATCCTTTCCACAGGGAGAAGTCTTCACATGCTTAGGGTAGGGGGATCCCTAACTCACTGATGGGTCTGAGGCCTCAACCTGGCTGAGACAGTTTTATTGGGTGTAGCCATTATATATGCTACAGCTTCTTGTAGCCACAGTTGAGAGTTGAGTGCCAGGTGGAAACGAAAGGTGGATAAGCCGGAAGACCTGAGTTCAAACCCTACCTCATCCACTTACTGGCTGTGTAACCCTAGGCAAGTCATTCAGTCTCTGCTTTAGTTTCCTTATCTGTAAATGCATAAAATAAATATAAAATGTAAATGTAAAATGGAGATAGTAAAATAGTAGCTCCTTCCTCCTAGGATTGTTGCTAGAATCAACTGAGATAATACAAATGAAGAGCTTTGCAAAACTTAAGGTGCTATTAAAATTTTTTTTTTGTTAAACATTTATATAGTACTTACTATGTGCTGGAGACTGTGTTAAGCACTTTACAAATATCTAATTTAATAAATATGAATTATTATTATCATGATCATCCTTGGATCTTCCAGAAGACTGGAAATAGAGCATCAGGGTGCCAGGTCCTTGTCTTTTGGGCTTCCAGGAGAACAGAGGGAGAGCAACAGGTCCCAGAGAGCTGAACAAACTCTTGAGTGTGGAAGAGGGAAACCAATCTCATTTTACAGATGAGGAAACTTAGGCCCACAGAGGGGAAGCCAAGGGCACACTGGTAGTAAATAGTGGAACTGAAATTTGAACTTGTGACTTGTGTCTCCAAACCCATTGTTTTTTCCACTGTGTCCTTTCATGTTTTCTCCTTTTTGAAACCCATACATTTACCCAGTTCAGATCTTACAGGACCTTTCTGTTCTCAGTTTCTTAACTATTATGTCTCTTGAAATCGTGTCTGCAAGTTATCAGTACTATGGAATACAGTGTTTGAACCTGGGCCTATAAATGAAATGATAGAGTACCTTCTTACTATCTTTCTACCTCCACCGAACTGGAGTACCTTCTTAGAGTTGATTGCTCTCCATTTTATATTTGAAAGTAATCCTCCTTGATGGAAGAGACAGAAGATGGAACATATTTACAGCTCTCACTTTTCTCCTAGCTCAAGTACTATGGGACATTACTATTTTTGTTTCGTTCATATTGTGAGAACAGGTCTGAAACTAAGGTGTCAACCTGAGATCAAGGAATTTCTATAAAAAATAAAAACTCACAAGGGATGGTACCAAAGATCCTAGATGATGAGAAGACTTCTTTCAAGTCTCAGCTAAAATTCCACCTATTACAGCTCTACCTCAATGCTAATGCCTTCCCTCTATTGATTATCTCTAATTTATCTTGTATTTATCTTGTTTGTACATAGTTGTTTGCCTCTTGTGGCCACCATTAGATTATAAGTTCCTTGAGGGTAGTAACTGTCTTTTATCTTTCTTTGTATCTGACTTGGCTGACTGACTGAAGGCTGGAGATATAATGTCAGGTTAGAGAGACACTAAGGTAGTCAGGCCAAAAGAGATTATAGGGAAGGAACAATCACACATACAAGAAAACTTCTAAGATGCAAGTCCATGAGTACAATACATTTTTTTCAGATGCTTCAGTCTGAGGTAGGTCCTTGTTTCACAACAGAGAACTCTCAAAGTAAGGTGTTTCCATAAATGTGATTCAAATCTAAGGAACTTCAGAACATAATCAGACCCAAGTAAGCATAATATAATCTCTTCAGGGAAAAAATCTGAATGCAGAAAAAAACCTTCACTTAGCACTTGGACCTTATTCAATGTCATGGAAAACCTATAGAAGAATCACCCTGCAAATAGAGTGAATGGGGTAAAAGCTTTAGTAATTCATCACTTACTTAGTAGTGGAGCATTTGTACTGAAGAAAAACCCCATAAATAAAATGAACGTGGGAAAGATTTTTCAACCAGATCATCTAATTCACTGAACACCAGAGAATTCGTTCTGGAGGGGGAAAAAACCCTGTTGGGGTAATAAATACGACAAAACCTTTGGCAATAACTTATTCCTTACTCAGAGTCCATGCTGGAGAGAAAGCCTGTAAACTAATGAATGTGGGACTACCGTCATGATAGGGAAGCCTATATTACACATTAAATAATACATACTAGAGAGAAAACCCATGAATGTAAGAAGTCTACCTAAGCTTCCACCTGAATTTCATCCCTTGCCAGTCGTCAAATAACTGTTACCGGAGAGATGCCACAAACACAAGACTATAGAACAGCCTGCAGGTAGATTTAATATTTTACTGCTCATGAGAGAATTCACACTGGAGACAAACCCTATGAACGAAGAGAATGTGGAGAAGTTTTGCAAAAAAGCATGAACCTTATCAGAGAATATATATGGCAGAGAAGACTCCAAAAGAATTAGGGCAATTTTCAGCCTCATTTTCTCTCATACTGATGATGTTCAGAGGAAACATACAGGTTCAGGGGATGGAACGCTGAATCCAGAGTCAGGAAGACCTCAGTTCAAATCTAGCCTCAGACACTTCCCAACTGTGTGACTCTGGGCACAGTCACTTAAATTCTGCCTCAGTTTCCTCGTCTGTAAAATGAGGATAATAATAGCACCCACCCCCCAAAGTTGTTGTGAGGATAAAATGAGGATAACTATATTTGTAAGGCACATTGCAAATGCTAAAAAGCGATATAAACGTTAACTATTGTTATCATTAATATAGGAAAGCTCGTAGCTGGAGTGTATATCTCAAGAACATCAATGAATTAATTCTGGAGTAGAACCATATCAATGTAATGAATGTAGGGAATATTTTGAATGTCTTATAAGACACAAAGGACTTCATGATGAAAATTATATGGGGGAGTGTAGCAATGTAAAAAAAAAGTCTCATTCTGCCCTATAATTTGCTAAAAACTAAAGAGTCAAGGTTGTCTCATATTTGTCATCAGGTGTAACTTTGTTTGGGGTTTGATAGACCCCCCCCCCCCAAAAAAAAAAAAGCTTATCTCTCTTTTGTAACAATATTTCTAAAGTACCAGTGTACTGCCACCTCATGGTTGCTAAGTTCACTTAGTTAAAGCAGGTATTGTTCTAGCCTGAGATGTCGACTGGACACACTTTTTAAAAATAATCTATCAAATTAACAAAACAACATTATAGTCATTACATATTTTTCTTTTATTTTCTCTTATTTTTTTTTACTCAATCAGTTTTATAATTAACATTCACAGACACATAAAACTCAATACAATTTAGTTGCCTAGAATGCCTTCTAGTCCTTAAGATTTACAGTGTGTATAATAAAGGAATAGTGTATTCTTTAAATTTTTTTTAAAAAATGTAGATTTGTACATTTGTTGATATAACAGATGTCATGATTGTCAGCTCCCTGCATTTTCTCCCCCCTCCTCTCATAGGCTCTTAGATTCATAGCTGGCCACTTTGAATAAGAACTATTATTACAGAGCTTTAGACCTTGAGTCAGGTTAGACCTCAGTTTAAAGGCAACTGCTGATACTTACTGTAGGACCCTGGACAAGTCACTGAAATCTCTGCCTGCCTCACTTTCCCCAAAGTGGGGATAATAGTAACATCTACCTCTCAGGGTTGTGAGGGTAAAGTGAGATCTCTGTAAAGTGCTTTGTAAAATTTAAAGCGCCATATAAATGCTCGTTATATTACTATTAATCTCCTTTATAGCCTTCTTGACAAGCAGTCATCTGGTCTTCGCTCTGAGGGATCTTAAAGGCCATCTAGTCATGTTAGAGATGAGAGAACTGGTGTCTAATGAGGTTAAAGGGCTCTTGAGATCACAGAGCCAGGCTGAGTCCACACTCACTTAGCCCAAACCCCACGCTCTCACCACAATTCTGTGTTCACGTGGCATTATTCCAATGCAGAGCTTTCCACATTTCTGTATAATCTTTCTTCTTAATCTCTTTTTAATGGCAAAATATTCCATCAAATTGATCCATCCTAGGTATGTCATTCAATCATTTCCCAATCGTAGGCTGCTTCTAAATTTTGTAAATATAAAAAGCAGAGCTGAGTATAAAAGAAAACTTAGAAGAAAGCACAGAAAAACTAGGCAGCTTTGAAAACATAGTTTTTTAAAGAAAAGGTAAACAATCTGAAATGGAAATTTACATAAACTTTTCTCTGTGTTCTGCTGTGTACATGTAAATGTTCTCTTTTCTTGTTGTATATTTAAGTTTAAAATTAATAAAAATAAATATGTGTATTGTATATATACATGAATGAACATGTATGTGGTGTGTGTGTGTGTGTGTGTGTGATGTGCAAAGGGCAACTTGGTAACGCAGTGGACAGAATGCTTGGCCTAAGTCAGGAAGACTCCTCTTTCTGAGTTCAGATCTGGCTTCAGACACTTACTAGCTGTGTGACACTAAGTCACTTAACCCTACTTGCCTCAGTTTCCTCAACAGTAAAATGAGCTGGAGAAGGAAATGACAATCCACTTTAACATCTCTGCTAAGAAAACCCCAAAGGGGCTCACGAAGAGTCTCACTCAACTGAAAAACGACAACAGAAGTTTGCAATGTGGTCTAAAAGACAGAGTGCTAAATTTGGAGTCAAGAAGCTCTGGGTTCAAATTTCCACATTTGACATTAGCTTTGTGACCCTCAGAAAAATAATTTAATCTTAATTTAATATTTAATTTAATGCTTAAAGAAACTGGAACTCCCTAGGATTTATATACTAAGTCATAGATGGGTCAGTGGAAAGAGTTCTCACCCTTTGAGTTCCCCTGTGATGAGAAAATCATGAGCCAGTATTTTTATACAAGGAATACAGCTACTAAGTACTATACTATTCTAAAGGAAAAGACAGAGATGGGTTTAGAGAATAATCCAATTAAATGGATTTAGGACTGTTTGAATTGCTGTACTAAAAAGGGTCTTTATTTAATCATTCAGTGACCATGTGGCAGGAGGTCTCTATCAGAGGGCCACAAGGATCTGTGCTTGGTTCTGTGTTGTTTAGCACTCCTAACAGTGCTTTGGATAAAAGCATAGGTTACTTGCTCATCACATTTGCTGATTACACTGGGTTGGAGGGAGAATGGACACATTAGATGAGGGAATCAGCACCCAAAAGACTCTTACAGGCTAGAACATGGATATTTACTAAGAAGAAATTCAGTAGGGATGAATGTAAGGTTTTAAGCCAGGATATTAAAAATCCACTTCACAAATGTATTAGACATGAATGGTTAGACAGTAGCTATCTAACCATTTTAAATGATTTTGGTGTTTTTAGTGGACCGTAGGGTCAACATGAACCATCGGAGTATGAGGCAGCCAAAAAAAGGGATTGCTATCTTAGGCTACATAAAGAGGGGTGTGACTTCCAGAAATAAGGAAGGGATGGTCCAACTGTCTTCTGCCCTTGTCAGACTTTATTGGGAGTATGGTACTCAACTCTGGATACCACAATTTGAGAAGGATATGAATAAGATGGGAAATGTCTGGAGGAGGGCAACCCAAATAATGAGGGACCTTGAGTCCATGTCATCTGAGAATCAGTTAAAGGAAGTGGGTGTATTAAAGCTGAAGAAAAGGGTGGGGGACAAAATAATCCCACCTAGTATTTGGAGAGCATTCATATGGGAGAGTAATTAGATTTGTTCTGATGGGCTCCAGAAGACAGGATCCGGAATAGCGGGCAGAGTTTTCAAAGAGGTTGGTTTAGGCTGGATATCTGGGAAAAAAGCTTCCTAACAATTAACTTTCTAAAAGTGGAAGAGGCTGCCTTGAGAGATGAATGGTTCTGTCTTTAATAAAGCAGAGAATGGGCAGCCACTTGTCTAATACATTATAGTGGAGATTCCTTCATGTATAGGTTGGACTAGACAGCCAATTCTCAAATTCTGTGACTCCGAATCTTTTGAAAATAGTTCTATGTCATTTTTCCCTTAGTAATGGGATTACCATTGTGAAAGAGGAATGACCAGTTTTGTGTGTAGTGAGACCCCCATTTGTATTGAGGCCCATGTATTATAAGCTCTGTTCCCTGCATCTAACATGAGGGGTAGGGTTTCCATGTGTGGCTTGAAGGGAGGCAGAAGAGACATCTCTAGCCTCTTCTCCCCTCACCCTTCTCCAAGAGAGACTTTAATTCCTGCCAGAAGAGGAAGCAGAAATGAAAGTCTCCCTTGGAAAAACATCGGGTGGAGGGTAGGGGGTGGGGTAGGGTAGGAGGGTAGGGTAGAAGAGGTTAGGGAGGTTTATTCTGCCTCCCTTTGAGCCACACCCTATGACAACCCCTCTCCTTATCCCTCCACGTTGGGCCATGCAACGACAATGTCTTCCCTGTCATAAAAGGGGCCTCACCATACATGGAGGGCCCAATCTTCAGTCCCTCTCCATTCCTTATTGCTTAGTCTAAGCTGTCTCTCATAGAGTCACACAAGGACAATACCCTCACCACAGGGGTACCCTTCCTCACGTATGTAGGCCCCACCCTCCTCTCTATACTGCCACAGATGTTTGGGTATCTCGATTAAACCTTCCTGGTTTGTTGCTTTTTGTGGTTGAAAATTTTCTTTGTTTTAATATAATTAAATCCAGTAAGTTTTTCATCAAACAGTGCTTTCATAAGTTAAGAATTTGCCTTCATTCAACATTTGGAATAAATACATATATTATTCCATTTTTCCTTTAACATTTTTAGAAATATATTTTACTCATTGATAGTATGTCTTTATAAATTGATTTTCTAAATTTATTTTTCTCCATACCATGTTACATTTCCCCCAACAATATTTCTTTAATTCTTTCCCTTATTATTTAATACCTGCAGATTTAGTGTAGGTAATTGTTTTTGTATGTATTTCGATCTATTTTAGAGGTCTTTGTTCTGTTTTTCTCTTTCTGTTGCCTAGTAGCAGACAGATTCAATAACTGTCATTTTATAGTGTGTTTTAAAGACATCTGAAGGAGGAAGTCTCCTTTGTCAGCGCTGAAAAATATGCCCTTTAGGATCCTTACCCACTTTTTTTCCACATATGCTTTACTATTATTTTATCCATTTACAGAAAATGTCCTATTAGTAATATGTAGAACCTACATGTGAACTACAGAATATTATCATCTTAACTGTGTTCAGTCTTTCCAACAGTGAACATACTCCTCCAGGTGTTTTAGTATTCCTTTATTTAGGTTACTAAAGTTTTGTGGCATCCTTTATAAAGGCCTTGTTTTTTTATCTTGGTACTTCAATACATATATGTATGTATGTATGTGTATATGTATATACACACATACACAATACACATGTATATATGTATACACACACATATATAGGATCATTTTTGTTGCTATTGAAGTGTCATGATAGCACTCATTAGGTGCTTAAAAGTTTGCAAAATGCTTTACAAATATATCTTATCTCATTCGTATGTAGGTGCTATTTGTATCCCTGTTTTACATATGGGTAAACTGAGGCATATAGAAGGTAAGTGACTTCCCTGAGGGTCATACAAGTGGTAAGTATGTCATGATAGATTTGAATTCAGGTCTTCCTGACTTCAGGTTTAGCACTCTTATTTACTGTACCACTTGGGTATGGATCCTACTTGAGATACTTACTTAGCTGTGTGACCCTAGGTAAATCAATTAACCTCTCTGGGGCTCAATTCTTCTTCGGTAAAATGAGGGCTTCATACTCAGTGACTTTGAAAGTTACTTCCAACTCTAAGGCTGTGATCCTATGAATATAAGTTTAGAAGAACAATGATAATGATAATATTCTACCAAATAATATTATAAAAGATATGTTTTAATGTATTTTAAAGGGTATATTTCTCAGTGCTGGGTTTTGTTTGTTTTGAGAATAAGAACATATCTGTCTTACTAAAGGAATTAAGCAACATGCCATATTTCTCTGTTTATAAAGAGTTTGTGTAATAGAGGAATGATTTGTTTGAGCTTTTGAAGAAATTCTCCTGAGAGCCCATCTGATTGGGACTGTTTTCCTGGTAGTGGTAGGAAGATCAATTTAAATTACTTTCTTTTTCTCTTAAATTGGACAATTCAAGTTGCATATTTTCTATTGAATCAGTTCTGGTATTTTGTATATAACAAGTCTGAGGTGGTTCATCTCTCTCTTGACTAAGAGGTTCCTCTCAGCTCTGGACTCAGACAAATGTATCCTGAAATCAGTCCTTAGGGAGCTGGACCTTCAAAGAGATGGGGCAAATTCTTTGGCTTTTTATACCCTGACTCTGGGGACCCCAGGGACAATGGCTTAAAGCTTAGGTTTCAGTTCATGTTTATAGAATTTCCCCAAAAAAGGGACAGTAGAAAGGTCCTCAGTGTACAATAACAGTCCAGGAATAGGTCAGCTATTTATTTCTTCTTACACACAAATGCTTACCACACAATACCCATGACTTATAACTACTGTTATACTCTCTGGGAAGATTGATACTTATTTAAATATCAGCACATGATGCAGTTTGCAGGAATAGTGAATATTCTACCTTGCTTTTTTACTGTCCATTCAATTTCCTTTGGGTCTGTGCCTTCTGGCAAGCCAAGCCAAAGCCTTGGGCTCTGCCCTCTAAGAAGCTCTGTAGTGAATGTAGTGGGGACCTGCTGTGTCTACTGAGGATCCAGGATCTCCAGACTTCTGAAACTTGCAGGCAAAATCACTGCTCAATCACATCTGATCAGGCAAAGAAACAAAAAAGAAAAGGTAGCTAGAGCTTTGAGATCCAGCCTTAGGTTCACCTTGGGCAGTACATGTGATTTAGATGCCATGTACTCACAGCTGCCATTAGGTGGAGTGGAGGAGAAGACAAGGTAGAGAGCAGGTCATTCCCTTTAAAAGATCCATGAGTAGTGGGTCTACTGCTCAGTGGCCACTGAGGAGCTTGTTTCAATATTTCCATGAAAAATGGCCTTCAGCATGGAGCCATCCGGGTCTCTTAAGTTTTTGGAAGTTTCTAGTAGAGCTTCCCCTATACACTATTTCCTCCGAACCTAGAGTGACTTCTGAGAGATAATAGGAAAATAATATGCTGAGGTAAAGATGAGGACAGAGGAAGGAGCTAATACTGGACTGACTGAGGCCTCCCCACTGCCTAAGGGACTTCAAGGAAAGGTGCATGACCAACTGAGAAAGAACTGGGATCTTCTTTGCAGTGACTCATTGGCCTAGTCCTTACTCACCTGCATCAGGCTCTGGACACATTCCTGCTCCACATCCATGGTGCTTCTCCTCTCTCCAACTGGGATACCAGCTCTGGCTTAGACAGAAGAAGCTCTGCTCATGGAGAAAGAAATAGGAAGGACACAAAGATCCATCTTAGACTGAAATCTTTGCCCCTTCTTCATCAAAGACATGTTTTGAAGGAAGAACAAAAGGGAAAAAACCCTACAAAAATAAGGGAAGTGAAAATAGTATGCTTTGATCTACATTCATATTCTATCAGTTCTTTCTCTGGATGTGGACAGCATTGTCCATCATAAGTCTTTTGGAATTGTCTTGCATCACTGTAATGCTGAAAAGAGCTAAGTCAATCAAAGTCGATTGTTGAACAATGTCGCTGTTACCATGCACAGTGTTCTCCTGGTTCTGCTTACTTCATTCAACATCAGTTCATTTAAGCCTTTCCAGTATTTTCTGAAATCCTCTTGCTCATTATTTCTTCCTCTCCCCCCATAATAGTATTTTTTCCCCCAATGATGTGCAAACATAGTTTTCAACTTTCGCTTTTATAAGATTTTGAGTTCTAAATTTTTTTCTCCTTCCTTCCCTTTCCTTCTCCCCAAGATGGCAAGCAATCTTATTATATAAAATTATATTAAACATATTTCCACATTAATCATGTTGTGAATCAGAACAAAAAGAAAAAAACCAAGAAAAAGTAAAAACAACAAAAACAAAATAAAATAGTGCACTTTGAGCTACATTCAGCCTCCATAGTTCTTTCTCTGGATGTGGATAGCATTTTTCATCATGAGTCTTTTGGAATTGTCTTAGATCATTGCAGTACTGAGAAGAGCTAAGTCTATCAAAGTTGATCACTGTACAATGTTGCTGTTACTGTGTACAATATTCTCCTGGTTCTGCTCACTTCACTCAGCATTAGTTCAAATGAGTCTTTCCAGGATTTTCTGAAATTTGCTTGCTCATCATTTCTTATAACACAGTAGTATTCCATTACATTCGTATGCCATATTTGTTCAACCCAGTTAATGGGCATGCCCTCAATTTCCAATTCTTTCGCACAACAAAAAGAGCTGCTATAAATATTTTTGTACATGTGGGTCCTTTGTCATTTTTTTATGATCTCTTTGGGATAAAGACCTAGTAGTAGTAATGCTGGAATCAAAGGGTATGCACAGTTTTATAGCCCTTTGGGCATAGTTCCAAATTGCATTTCAGAATGGTTGGATCAGTTCACAGCTCCATCAATAGTACATTAGTGTTCCAATTTTCACACATCTCCAATATTTATCATTTTCCTTTATCATTAGTCATATTAGCCAATCTGATAGGTGAGATGCTATCTCAGAGTTGTTTTAATTTGTATTTCTTTAATCAGTAGCGATTTAGAACACTTTTTATATGACCATAGATAGAATGAGGCAAATGTGGGGCTAATGCTTAAACCATTGAAGGAGAAAAAGAGCTATTGAGCAATATCACTAATGAGTTTTGATGCAAAAAATTTAAATAAGATCTTAGCAGTCAACATGGTATAGTGGAATGTCAAACTCAAATAGCAGCGGATCCCTGTTGACTACATACTGACTTAGAAAACCACAAATCTATATATTCTCTGTCTTTCTTTATTTTGTTAAGTATTTTCCAATTACATTTTAATCTGGTTCTGCCCAATTTAACTTAATCTAGTTGTAGGCCACCTGTAGGTGTCATTTTATTGTCTTTTTTTCAATGAGAACCAGTGATATCAAGGGATGTCTTGACTCATTTGTGAACTGGATTCAAGTGAGGAAGAGTTGTGTACAAAGTGAAAGGCAAAATAAAAGTCAAGATGACTGTAAATGCCTGGGATGCAGTGGATGACCCTGGCATCTTTGATGTCTGACCAAGTTCTAAGTGCTTCAGCTGCCTTCATGATGGGGGAGGGAGGAGTCTGGGGTAGACATCCTGGGTGCCGGGTAGATACCAAAGGCGGATGAGCAGCTCTCACACCAAAGGTGCTAGTCCTCCCTGAACATCCCATATCTCCTACTTACAGTGTAGTAAGTGCGTAGATAGCTGACTTCAAAGCCCAGGGGGCTGGAGTTTAATTCCCAACTTTGACTGGCTGTGTAACAGTAGCCAAGTCACAACTTCTAGTTAACTCTCTAAGCCTCTAAGTTACATTACAAGAGGGACCTTACATGGGACCTCCCTATACCAGTACCTATACCTACAAATATAATCTTCCATTTCTATTTTGGATTAATTGCCTCCATGTTAGGAAAATAATATAATCACTCTAAAAATACTCAAAACCACAAGCTAATGACTGAGAAAAGCATTTATGAAGTGTCCACCTTGGCAAGTACCGTTCCTGGATTCTAGGAACTCAGCTTCTAATTTGGGTAAACAGTATATGGTAAAGGCAGGACTAGTGGAAAAGCCCAACATAAAAATGAAGAGGAATTTAACAGATTTCCCCCCATTCCACCATTTCCTTTCTTATCCTAGATGTATTAGTGTTGCCTGTGCAGAAGCTTTTTAGTCAACAGATTGTAGGGTTTTGCTATCTTATCCAATCTGTCACTTTTTCATTTTGTTAGATTTTTAAAATCCATTCACATTTAAAGTAAGGAATTAGGCTTATATTTTCCTCCATCAATATATATGTCATTAAACATATATAATTGTAAACACAGCATCTACTCTATTCCTTCAGCTCCTTTCTTTTTTCCAAAGGTAGCGCTGTCCCTGCTGGCTCTCCTCCCCTCATGAGCCTCTTCTCCTTTTCTCTTTTGTTTCCCTTTCCCTTTACAGGTTTTAGGTGTTCCTCTTTCCTGACTTTCATGGATCATACGCTTCTACCCATTCTTTTTCCCCCTCTCAGTGAGTCAGACAGATTTCTCCTTCCCGTCCTTCCTTTTAGTTAGGCCCGTTCATTCGTTTTTTAAAAGGCCAACAATCCCCCTTCCTTCCTCCCTCCCTCCCTTTGGCAGCGGTCTGGAGGGGAGTTTGACCAACTCTAGGGGGTTCTGCAGTGAGGATGAGGAGCTAGGAAACCTGCACCTGGGTGGTCCCAGAGTGAGCACAGGGAAGAGGAGGCTCACGGGAAAGATGCTGAGGAAAGAGAAAGGTCTGGATGTGGCTGGCCCGGGATTGGCGGGGGCGGGGGCGGGGCAGGGGTGGGGCGTGGCAGGGGCGGGGCGGGCGTTTGGGGGGAGCGAGAGAGAGCGAGGAGACGAGGATGCCGGCGTTCCGAGCTTCCACGACTTCGTGAGGACGCCCACGGGCACAGAAGGGATGGATCTGGCGGGGTGGGGAAAGTAATAAGCTCCGCACCGGACATGTGGAATTATTAATTGATAATTGTAATGTTTGGCCCAGACTCGTCTCGCGCCTCCCGCCAGGGAGTGGCTGAATGGTTCCTCCTCCCGCTTCTTCTCTCCACCCCTCCCCCTCCTGGGAGGCTCTGATTGGCCTCGTTGCTCCTCCTCCAAGCCCCATCCATGAATACAAAGGCAGTGATTGGTCCTCTGGACCTCTTGCGCCCCTCGCCCCCATTTCCGAGGTGTTGATTGGTCTCCTCATCCAGGCTCCTCCTTTTTCTTAGAATAGGTGGGGCTAATCGGATCTGGTGACCGTAACCCTAAAAACAATGAAATCACGATTTCTAGTCTTAGGGGCCACAGGAAATGATGGATTGGAGAGTTTGGAAGGGAAGGGAGTAATGTGATGGAGTCCAGTTTATTTCATATACTTCATCGCCTAGGCAACTGAGGGTCTCCCGCTTAAACCTGGGGCGTGGCTAGGGAAATAACTTCTGGTAGCCAATCAGGTCCTCCTCCTTTGGGAAGCGAAGGCTGTGCGTCAGAGGATTCTGGGATTCGTAGTTTCTTTTTTGAAAAAGCAACTCCGCGCAGGCGCAAGTGCTATCTCCAGGCTAAGGATGCGCGCGGATTTTAGTCGCCATTAGGATAGCGCAGATTTAGAGACCCTGGTCCTGAGAGGTAGCTCCGCCTGTGGCCAAGCGAGGCAGGGCCCTTTTACCAGGTACTTGGGCACTTAGAGAAGGGATCGGGGCCCGACATTTGCGGGGCAAGGTCTCTGAAGCGTTTTGGTCAGTGAGGCCTCAGGAGTGAGAGGCCTGTGAAGCATCAAGGGGCGGGGCTGCCGGGGGGAGGGGGAGAGGCGTGAGGGGGCGGGGCTGCCGGGGGAGAGGCATCGAGGGGGAGGGGCGCTGGGAGAGAATCATCCTGGGGTCCAGGGATGGGGGCGGCTTGGGGGTGGGGCATCCAGGGGCGGGGATGTTGGGGAGAGGGACGGGAGGGGATGGGGCTGGAGCTCGGCCGGAGAAGGAAGGGAACTTTTGGGGGAGGGGAAGGACGAGGCTTGAGGGGTCAGATTAAGGGTCGTTGGGAGACCAAAGGAGAGTCACGTGGAAGGGAGACACTCGAGGCCTTTAGGGTTCCTGAGGAAGCCTCCCGAGCCGGGGCCGGGAAGGAGGGTGGGGGCGGGGTCACTGCGGGGCAGCCGCACTGCGGTACTCGTTGGGGGAGGTAGGGTCTCCAGGCCTCACCTGCAGGTTGGGTGGGTGGCCCTTTGGGAAGGGAGCCCCGTAGGAACAGGGCCAGGGTACCTAGGGAAACGTGCAAAGCTCTGGTTGAGCTAGCCTGTGTGACGTCTTAAGGTCTTTCCTGGCCCAAATCAATGAATTTTAACTTGTGAAAAGCGTAGGAAAAAGGCCTCGATCAGCAAGAGGGCGGGATGGAGAGTGAGCAGCCACTGGGTCAGAACCAGCCCAAGCACATAAAGGACTGCTTTATTTTATGGATCATAGATTTAAGACAAAAAAGGACAGATTTTTGAGTCCCCCCTTATTTTACTGGTGAGGAACTAGGGTTCAAGTCCCCCAAATAGGGAGCACCCTCTGACTCCAAGTCCTGTGCTCTTTATGATACACCCAATAGTTGCCCAGGCAAGGAGATGGGGCATTAGAAGGGAAAAGGAGGGTGGTGTGGAAGAAACCTCTGCTTTGTGACAGCAGCTGTGGGGTAAATGGTTTCGAAAACTTAGACTGGAGGATCTGATTGGTTTCTTTTTTCCTGATTAATTTATTTTTCAGTATTGCAAGATGCTCTGGTATGGAGATAATTTTCCCTGTAGGACTTAAGAGATCTGGAATGAAATCTGAAATAAGGGCTTTCTTTTTCTTTTTTTAAAAATCATGAATGTCCTCAATTGAAGTTTCCCTGTGGTCCCTCATTGTGGTGGGAGATGATCCTGGTATTTCTGAGGTTATGCCAAGTTTTAAGTAATTGTAAACTCTGAAGACTGCTAGGAAGGTGGAAAATCTTCAAATATTGTTCCAGAAAGGGACTTTATGCCCTTGTCCTTGTCATCATCATCACAGCTAACATTTCTGTGGTGTTACCATCATCATCATCATCATAGCTGACATTTCTGTATATTCCATCTAAGTTTGCAAAGTGCTTTTGTATATGACTTCACTTATGTGGATATTCTCCCCACTGATACAATCACAAATCCAAATGTGGACTTACTTTATTATGCCCTTTCATCCTCCTAGCATTCAGCCAGACTTTAGGACTTTGTGTTCCTTGAACTCTGCTGGCAGCAGACCCAGGGCCCAGAGTCACCTTTACAATATGATGAGGTCACAGGATCAGAGGATTTAGAGGTGAAAAAGATTGCAGAGATCACCTAATTTATTAGTGATGAAACTGGCCCCAGAGATGTTATGTGACATATCCAAGATGATTAACCTTTCAAATGTTGGGTTGTTTTTTTTTTTTTAAAGCTTGTAGCATTTACACACACCATGGTAATATGGCCCATGGAGAGGAGAGCAGAGCTAGGACATGCACCTGAGTCTTCTAACTTCAAATCCAGTACTCCATGCTATTGTTTCCTTGATGTAATGTCTTTCATGTACATATACCATGGTTTGTTTAACTACGTCCCTCTGGCAGTGATCCAGGGACGCTGGTCTCCTTGCTGTTCCTTGCACTAGATTCTCCATCTTCCAGCTCCATGTATTTTTACTGGCTGTCCTCCATGCCTGGAACTCTCTCTCTCCTCATCTTTGCTTCCACCTTCTCTAGCTTCCTTCAAACCCTAGCTAAAATCCCTCCTCCTACAGGAACCCCTTTTTGGATTCCTTTCCTAATGCTAGTGCCTCCCTCTGTTGATGATTTGCATTTTATCCTGTCTATAGCTTGTTTGTTGTTTGCATCTCATCTTCCCCATTAGACTAGGATCTTCTCAAGAGCAAGGGACTGTTTTTCACCTTTCTTTGTATCCCCAGCACTTAGCACAGTGCCCAGCATATAGTAGATGTTAACGAATGCTTATTGACTGACCATTGGCTGTGTGTTTCTGCCCATAGCGCACCTTAGTAGGATGTGTCTGCTCAGCTTGTGGCTGAAGGAGATATGAGTACTACAGTGGAAAGGAGAGATACTGGAGAGATAGCATCCCTGAATGAGGCAATGGCCACTTCTCCAAGTCCTCAAATTACACCTCCGTGTGAACAAGATAAAGTCCCAAGTGCAGAAGGCCCTGGGGAGCGAGAAACCAGCCGAGGAAGAGACAAGTTAGACCCTGCGGTTGCACAACAGAACTTGAGATGGTTTCAGCGCCCTGGAGTAGCTCCGCCCCAAGAGGAGGAGCTGAGCCAAATCCGAGAGCTCTGTATGCAGTGGATGGACCCTGAGGCTCATGCCAGAGGGGATGATTTGGACATGCTGGTGCTGGACCAATATGTGATTGTCCTGCCCAGAGAGGTCATGACGTGGGTGAGGTCACAGCCTTCGGAGAACAGGGAGGAGGTGGAGATCCTCCTGGAAGATTTGAGCCAGATGTTTGAGGACAACGGTGAGAATTTCAGAAGCGTGAAGGGCAGAAGAGGAAACTAGGCCTTGAAGCCAGAATAGGGCAAAGGGAATGAGAAGATCTAGGTCTCACATATCACTGGCCCAGTCTGCCCCAGGTTGCTACTACACTTTACATAGCAGCCCATGAAGGGAAGGAAACCATGGAGGTAGAAAAGTTCTCTCCTTGTCATCCTTTGTGTGGAGAGAAAGAGGGACAAGCCAGTAATGGGTTGATTTGGAAGATTTATGCCATTATGCCCATAAACTCCTAGAATTGGTCTCAGTAATACAACCTCTCCAAGGGACTTAATGGGTAGCTCATGTACGGTCAACTTCATTTTCCAATAAAGGGGTCAAAGAACATATAAATGGTCACATGACTTCTTCCAATTGGTTAGGCCAAATTCAAGAGCCCCTTTCCTTCTATCATTTACTCTTTTAGTAAACCATACTGCTTTTCGGATGGAAAATGTTCATTTTACTATCTCCGAAGTGCTTTTCCCTAGCTGGGTCAGCACATTGATTCATCACGTTATGTAACAGGAAATATTTGGAATATATTTTCTCTATAAAAAAGTGGTAATTGTGTTATAGAGAAACTGAGCTGTAACTTTCATATTACTGAGTAATTTAGAGCCAGAGCTGTGAGTTTAATGTGCACTTCCTAATTCCTGGGGCAGAACTCTGTCTCTTGGACCCTACTATGACCTCTGAGTCAGAATTGGGAGTCCAGTCTTTTTCCTTTTCCTGTTCACCCTTTTCCTCAATTCTAGGGGTGAGTGGGGACTGTTCCTAAATGACTTCTGTACAGAGTGTGTTTAGGGGAATTTCTAGCCTCATAGCCTTGGATCTATAAGGCAGCTTCACGTTCTTTCCACAGTTCTACCTTCTCAGGACTCTGCTGTTTCCCAGGATCAGAGATCTGCAGAAGAGGGAGAAGCTTCTAGGCCTTTGCCAGATGAATCCCAAGTGAGTGGGAGCCTTTGCTTTTTCCTGACATGCCATGTAGAACCTGCATTCTTCAGGTGGAGATTTATTTCCTTTCCTTGTCCTAGAATTAAGCATTGGGCCATACTAGTAGATCAGTCATGTCAAACTCAAATAACATTGGGACCACTAAACCATTGTGTGGGGTGGCGAGACCCCTACTCAAATTGACTACTCAGAGGCATCTCAAAGTACAAACAGAAAGTCCTTTATTTGGTTCTTGCAAGAAGCAGGCAGTCCCTTCACCAGTTTCCTGGAGCAGGGAGGCACCTTTACAGAAGCAGATGCCAGTTATAAAGCTAAAAAC
Organism: Notamacropus eugenii; assembly: GCF_028372415.1. Taxonomy (NCBI): domain Eukaryota; kingdom Metazoa; phylum Chordata; class Mammalia; order Diprotodontia; family Macropodidae; genus Notamacropus; species Notamacropus eugenii. Next base: position 51,175,101 of record NC_092875.1, on the reverse strand, counting down.
CACAAAACCCCCCTCTTACCCTTTTGGTCAAAAGCCTGAGCTAGCAGTCTTTATTTCAGAAATAAGGAAATGGGAATCAGCAGCCTGAGCTAGCAGTCTCTATTTCAGAAATAAGGAAATGGGAATCAGCAGCCTGAGCTAGCAGTCTCTATTTCAGAAATAAGGAAATGGGAATCAGCAGCCTGAGCTAGCAGTCTCTATTTCAGAAATAAGGAAATGGGAATCAGCAGCCTGAGCTAGCAGTCTCTATTTCAGAAATAAGGAAATGGGAATCAGCAGCCTGAGCTAGCAGTCTCTATTTCAGAAATAAGGAAATGGGAATCAGCAGCCTGAGCTAGCAGTCTCTATTTCAGAAATAAGGAAATGGGTGAAGCAAGACTGGGGAGAGGGGCGACAGACAGTTTCACAACTTTAGGTTTTCCCATATCATATGATTTTGATAAATTGAAACTCAGGCCCCATATCTGCCTTACTTTAGACTTAGGACCCTGAGAAGTCTTCACTGACTTATCACATTCACCATATATAAGGATTCGTGTGGGCCACATATTGATTTAGAAAACCACACATTAACATGATCTATGTTCTATTGTATTTTTATTTGTTTTGTTAAATATTTCCCAATTACATGTAAACCTAGTTTGGGTACACTCAGGAGAGTTGGGGGCCATCTGTTTGACACCACTGTAGTCAATGTTATTTATAAGGTAGAGTGATCCCAGCTTGCCTAGTAGCCTCCTTCAGCAACCTTTACCTCCCTGCTTAATGTTCATTCCTTCATTTAGTAGAATGTAAGCCTCCAAGAGGGTGGAGACTTTTACTTTTGTCTTTGCTGAATATAATGCCTTTCATGTAGTAGACATTTAATAAGTGTTTGTTAAATTGAATTCAGCAAGCAATTCAGGCCTCTTATGTACATAGAACTGTGTGAGGTGCTGTGAGGGATATGGAAAATAAAATAGAAAAATAGTCATTCCATCAAGGAGCTTGAATTCTTTTTGGAGAGACCAGGTGAACATATTTTTCATAGTTAAGTAGTTCCTTGTATTGTTTTTTAAGTGTAGAAATGAGCTGATACAGGCCATAAGTGCTCTATGGGCTGAGAACCAGCAGATGAGTCTGAGTTGGAATACTCTGGGAAACCAAATGGAGGAGATAGACTTTGTTGTTGTGTGTTGTTTGTTCTCAAAGAGGACCATGGTGTCGGGAAGGCAAGACCATGACCTCGTAAGTGAATCGGCTTTAAGTGAGGAGGGCTGTGCAAAGTCACCAGTCTCACTTTCTCCTCCAGAACCATCTGGTTCCATAGCAAGATATCAGATAAACTTTAAGCTTAATCTGAAGGAAGGGCAGGAGACAGTTAATTCGAAATGAAGGTAAAGGTGATTCTAGGTAGGAAGAAAATCATGAGCAGAGACTGAGATGGGAACACTTGTGTATCTATCCTGGCTGAAACAGATGGTTCTTTTTGGGTGGAAAGAGTAGAGCAGTGGAGCATAGGGACCCCTAGTCTTTCTCCCCTATATCCAGTGTAAAGGTGACTTCATGTCTTCAACCATACAGGCTCACCCCATGTCAGTCCCATAGGATCCTGAATGTTCCTCTGGAGGCCATGCCTTCTACAAAGCAGGATATTTGGTAACAAGGCAATCATTTTTTATCTTGAAATGCACAGAACTCTTTCTTTATTCTGTGAGAACCAGTTATTACTAGCATTACCTTCTGGAGGGTCCAAGGTCCCTCTTATCAAGAGGCTAATTCTTGAGTAAGTGGGAATGTTTTTGGTGTTTTAGGACTCTGTGACGTTTAAGGATGTGGCTGTAATGTTCAGTAGGAAGGAATGGTGGCATTTGCAGCCAACCCAGATGGAGCTGTACAGGGATGTGATGCTGGAGAACTACCAGAACATGGTCTCTGTGGGTAAGGACATCTTCCTGTGACCCTGCTCCCTGCTTCCTCCCTTATTGAAGGCTGCAGGGCCACTAAAACAGTTAGCTGATGGCTGACTCTATGTACAAGGATCTTCCTCATTTCTTGGACACCAAGGCAATTAATATGCTTCCATCCCTGTTCCTGGGTGAAGAGACTTGGAGTTATCACAAGCACTATAGACTGGCAGATTCACTGTGCTGCCTCTGAGGCTCTGTCTCTCCTGTTTTCTGTTCCCCCAAGTTGTGACGCACAAAGTGTTCACAAGAAGGGCCTAAAATGAAGGACAAACAAGCTAATTTGCTTTCAGATGAACTCTGTGATCTGTTCCACCCCTTTCCCTCCTTCCTCTTTATGGTGCCCTAATGCTGAGTCCCTCCAGGGCTCCTTTATACTTTCCTCTGCCCTTCCTCTTCCTTGCATGTTCTTGATTCTTTGATGAGGAAAGGGCAAAGATGGCAATCTGAGATGGATCTTTGGTTCCTTCCTATTTCTTTTTCCATGAGCAGGGCTTCTTACATCTAAGCCAGAGCTGATAGCCCAGTTGGAGAGAGGAGAAGCACCGTGGATGCGGAGCAGGAATGTCTCCAGAGGTCCTGGTGCAGGTGAGTGAGAACTAGGCCAATGAGTCACCGCAAAGAAGATCCCAGCTCTTTCTCTGTTGAGAAGTGTTGGTCAGGTACCTTTCCTCAAAGCCCCGTAGGCAGTGGGGAGACCTCAGGCTGTCCAGCATTAGCTCCTGCCTCTGCCCTTATCTTCACCTTAGCACATTATTTTCCTACCATTTCTCATAAGTCACTCTACGTTCAGTAGTGTCACTTCTCCTGTTTGAAGCTAGCTCTTCCATAGGTACTCTGGGTTCTGTCACATTCTCCTTCCTTAAGGACACTATTCCCATGGAAATTCCTGCTTCTAGCATGCCACAAACTCACAAAAAATGATTTGAATGTTTAATTAAATTTCTTTTAGACTTAGTTTTTTTTATTTTAATTTTAACACAATGGTACACACTGTCATGCACTGCATCTATGACAATTTCAGGATGATGCTTCCTCAGACCATTAGATCTACTTGCTTGACTACTTCAGTCACCTGATTTGTATGCATTAGACTTTTCTTGGGGGCATCACAGTAAAACTATCATGTGTGTATGAACCAAAATGTCACTTTTTGGATGATTTTAAGACTGAGATTACAAATGTAATCTTAAATCTGATCAGCAGTAACTGAAGAAAGTTTTTACAAAATTTGCAAATCAGCTAGAGTGATATTTCACATGACAGTGGTTATATGGGATTTTTATAAGAAACATATCCATATTTAAAAATATAAGTAATTAACCTTTTAGGATATTTTTTAAGTTGGTAGCATTTGTACTTCTGAAGTACTTTCTGAAACTTTTGGGATACCCTGTATTTTAATATGCACTATATTCTTTTTTTAATTGCATTTTTAGTTTTTAATAACTTGAAGTTAAATTTTATTTTTTTATTGAACCAAAGTCTGTCATTTCTCCCTCCTACTTCACCTCCCCTCACTAAAAAAGAAAGGAAAAGCCCTTATGACAAGTAATAGTCAAGCAAAACAAATCCCCCACATGTTCAGAACATATGTTTCATTCTGTGTTCTGGATCTTACCACCTTTCCATCTGGAAGCGTGTAGCATGTTTCATCATGAGTCCTCTGGTTGGTCATTGTGTTGATCAGAGGTCTTAAGTCTTTTCAGGTTGTTTGTTTTTTCAATATTGTTGTCATTATACGCATTGTTCTCCTGGTTCAGCTTACTTCTCTCATCATCAGTTCATGTAAGTCTTCCCAGATTTCTCTGAAGCTATTTCCTTCATCATTTCTTTCAAAGCAGTAGTATTCATTCTGCTCATGAATATCATATTCATTTACCCTCACTTGTCCAGCTGTTTGGCATCATCTTAAGTTTCCAGTTTTTTGCCATCATGAAAAGAGCTATTATAAATATTTGTAATCATATTGTGTGGGATGGCTCAGGTCCCTACATAAATCAATTACTCAGAGGCCTCTCAAAGTGATGACAGAAAAGTGATTTATTCGATTCTCGAGAAGCGGGGCTTACCTGTAGGAGTAGGAAAGCCGAAGACAAAGAAAAGGGCAGTGATTTATATAGACCCTAACGCAAGTCCCTCCTCCCCCCACTGACCATTATTCTCATTAGCTGAGAATATGGTCTTACATTCTAGACACGAAATCTAACCAATCCCTTTTGAAATGAAGACATCGAGGAATTATGTAAGTTTTGTCCAATCATTGAGACCCTAATACACTACACAGTTTTATATCCTTACATGGAACTATTCTATTCTAAAAATATTGTAACCTTGAGCCTTTAGGCCTTACCTCACCCCTGGGAGAAAAATTACAATCTGAGGAGTCTTCACTAAGTCTATCCCACTCAATATGGATCCATTTATTCTTTCTTTGATCTCTTTGGGGTACAGACCTAGTATTGAGCGCATAGTTTAATAATTTTTTGCACATAGTTCCAAACTGTTTTCTAGATTGGCTGGACTAGTTAACAGCTCAACTGCAATGTATCAGCCTACTTTCCCACAGCCCCTCCAGCATTTGTCATTCTTTTTTCTTGTCAGCTTTGACAATTGATGGATGTGAGGTGGAACCTCATAGTTGTTTTAATGTGCATTTCTCTAATCATTGGTAATTTAAAGCATTTTTTTACATAGCTTTTGATAGCTTGGATTTCTCTAAAAACTGATATTCGTATTCTTTGATCATTATTAATTAGGGAATGGTGCTTATAAATTTGAATCAGTTGCCTATATTGCCGTTTATTTTTTAGAAAGACATTTGCTTGATTCTGCCCATTCCAGATATCTTCTATTTTCTTTCATTCTTTTTACTGATGTATTTCTTAACTGTATTGTGCAATTATGTGCCCAGTGTCACATAAAACAGTAAGTGTAGAACCAGGACTTTAACTCAGGAGATAACAATATTTGTGCTCCCTTCTTCAGAGTTGTGATATCAGTTGTGATATTTATACGAGGGGTTTTCAATTCTAGATTGCTGTATAAATGTAAATTATCATCATTCTTAGTCTGACTTCCTTTAAACATGTTATGTTTGTCATTGTACCTTTACTGCTGGGTTACTTAACACAGCTTTCTGATAGTGGGATCTTGCAGAAGCTAACACAGAGTGGCTCAGAAACTTGAGGGCAGACAGAATCATTGGAGGAGCTGGGGAAGGAGAGAAAGCCTTGGGGGGAGAGGTCTGCATTGGAGTACTGCTTTGCCCTCCATCCTTTTCTCCCAAAGTGGCAAGGGTCCTGCTCCTACCCCTAATATTAGCCAGAGAGTCCCCAATACACTAGGAAAGCTACTCTCTTAAAAGCAGGATAAAGAATAACCCAGAGCCTGAAAAAGTCAGCTTCTGGAAGTTAGCCATCAAGTTAGTTAGCTTTTGTTCATTGTTTATTGTTCTCATGACCCTCAGAAATGTATCTATGCTAAATAGTGAAGAATTGTTTCCTTTTTTTTTTCAACAAAGTATATGAGGGACATTTACATATTTTATTTCTTTCAGGTTCGGAGACCAGGTTTGTTACAAAAGAATCAGCTCTAAAACAGGGCATTTATTTGAAAGACTTGTCTCAGGAAAGGCCCTTGAGAGATGGTCCCTGTGCCTCTGCATGTGAGGAGGGCAGGTTGGAAAAGCAGCAAGACAGCCAAGAAAGACAATCTAGTCAAGTAACAACAGAACAGGAGAAGTCTTCTAAGGTGAGAAGACCTAGATGTAATATATTTAGGAAATACTTCAGGTCAGGGTCAGGCCTTGTTATGAAAAAGAAAGTTCCTACAGGAACAAATCTCCATAAATATACTAAACGCAAAATGAGCCTCAAACAGTATTTAGACCTAGTTAGAAGTAAAATGATGACCCCAGAGAAGAAACCTAATTATAAGGTAAGGCCGAAGACCCGAAGTTACTGCTCAAACCTTTTTAAGTCTCGTAGGATACCACCTGGGAAAAAAGGTTACAAGTGTAAAGCATGTGGGAAAACTTTCATCTACAATTCATCTCTTACTCGACATCTGAGAATTCACACTGGGGAGAAACCCTACAAATGTTATGAATGTAAGAAGAGTTTTAGGCGGCGCTCATTTTTCAATCTACATAAGAGAGTTCATACTGGAGAGAAGCCTTTTAAGTGCAATGAATGTAATAAAGCTTTCATCCGGGACTCATCTCTTTTTAAGCATCAAATAATTCATACTGGAAGGAGACCCTACAAGTGTAATGAATGTAGGAAAGCCTTCACCCAGAGGGGACTACTTACCGAACATCAAAGGACTCATACTGGAGAGAAACCCTTTAAATGTGATGTGTGTAGGAAAAACTTCAGTCACAAATCATCCCTTATTCAACACAAGAGAATTCATACTGGAGAAAGAACCTTCAAGTGTAATATATGTGAAAAGGCCTTCAACCAGAGCACACGCCTAACTGAACATAAAAGAATTCATACTGGAGAGAAACCCTATAAGTGTAAAAAATGTAAGAAGGCCTTCACTCAAAGAACACATCTCAATGAGCATCAGAGAGTTCATACTGGAGAGAAGCCCTATAAATGTAGTCATTGTGAGAAGGCTTTCAGCAACAGCTCATCCCTTACTCAACATCTTCGAATTCACACTGGAGAGAAACCTTATAAATGTAATCAGTGTGAGAAGGCATTCAGTCAGAACTCATCCCTTATCATACATCTGAGATTCCATAGTGGGGAAACACCCTTTAAATGTAAGGACTGTGGGAAGGCCTTCAGCCGTAACTCATCCCTTACGAGACATCAGAAGACTCATAGTGGAGAGAAACCTTTCAAGTGTAATGAATGTGGGAAAGCCTTTGGTCGGAACTCATCCCTTACTGACCATCAGAAAATCCATACTGGAAAGAAACCTTATAAGTGTAATGAATGTGGGATATCCTTCAATCAGAATACTCGCCTTATTGAACATCAGAGAATACATACTGGAGAGAAGCCCCACAAATGTGATCTGTGTAAGAAAGCCTTCAGGAGCAGTTCAGCTGTTCTTAGGCATCAGAGAATTCATAGTGGAGAATAATGGAGTGAGAAAATCCATGGGGAAAGCTTTAGTCATGCTTATCACTTATTAAATACCCCAGAGTCAAATGATCACAATCTGCCCCTTGGGAGTTAGAGAGAGATTTCCCTCTTCCCTGTAGTACACTACCTGCTTTCAAGCCACAGATTTGCATAAGTTGAACAGGAAGGAGCATCTGTTATGAGATCTGTAGTAGTAGAAATACCAATCCTTCTAAAATAACTAACAAAAGAAGGAATCTTTATTAGGTTTCCAATTCTAGTGTTAGAACAACTGGGCAATATCTGTGAATAAAGGGATAAAAGAAAGTCCTGCTAAAGTAAATGCATATTTTAAAAGTACCCGTTACTTTTGGTGTGCACAAACTAGTTGTGGGCATATGCCTGTGAAATATCTTCAGATACTTGTATATTTCACCCTGAAAGAAATTCCCAGTGTTAAGTGGGCTAGTGAAGAGTGGACAGAATTTTTTCAATTGGGGCCTGGCACTAGATCCAGAGGATGAGGCAGGACCCCCTAGGGTAGGAGTAAGGAAGATAAAGTTGTTTTGGAGTTAAAGAAACTCATTTCTTTTTCTTCCCAGGACAGTGGTGAGAGTTGCGATAGATATCTTCTTTGGTTTCTTGGCATTCTCTTCTCTGTACTCCAGGGGTTCCAGTGCCCTATGCTGCCTTCTGACTACCCAGAGTTCTTCACTGTATCCTCTGTTCATCCCTATCTTCTTCCACAATTTCTTACATTCTAAAATTACAGCTTTCCTGCCTCCTCCCTTTAGGACTTCCCTTTCCTCAGTGCATCTTAATATGAAAAATTGATTAACCTTCTGGCCTGTTTCTTGGAGGTTGAGCTAGGACTTACTGGGTGATAGTTTCCAAGCTGTGGGCCAAGGGGCCCCTAGATTTCGGCCATTTCTGAACCCAGCCTTTCCAAAGAAAGAGTTTTGCTTCTTTGGAATTGGAACAGGATAAGAGCAGGGGAGCTGAATGTGTGGACTTTGGGCCATATGGGGAAATAGGTGAAGTTTCCCTGAGCTCCCCCCTTCCTTTTCCTGTTTTTGTCTGTTCTTGTCTCTTCTGCTTAATCTTGAATCAGGTATTGATAACTAAGGGAACATTTTTGGCAGCATCATAGTATCACAGATCTAGAGTGGGAGGACCTGTGAGGATATCTTGTCCAACTAACCTATCTTATTGGTGATAGAACAGATCCAGAAGAGGGAAATGACCCACTCAGGGTCATGCAGGTGATAAATAGCAGAATAAGAATTCAAATACAGGCCCTCTGACTTCAGATGCAATGGTCCTTTCACCGTACCTGTCTCCACTGAGCAGGGAATTCTCAGTATCACCAGACTATTGAAAGAGTGATTGCCATGAGGCCAGGAGGGGCCAACCCTTGCTTTCTCCCTTAACCATGATCTCTTTCCAAGAGTGGTTCCTTTGCTTTAGTTCCTATGTTTGACCCCATTTTCAAATTTGCAATTAGGTACTCCTCCCCCATTGTGACACCATCATAATATCAGTACTTTCCAGTTTACAAAGCACTTTTCTGTTGACAACCTGTATAGCTCTCCCCTACTCTAGTAGGGACCAGTCCCTCATCTCTGTTAAAATCAACCCTGCTCAGGTATTGGCTAATAACTCAGGTGTGAATTGATGAGTAGTTAAATGGTAACTCCCTCACTTATAAATTGAAACAATCAGTGGGATTATAGTTGACGACTATTTCCCATGGTTTTATTCCCACCTCTTTATCCTACCCTGAGGATAGCTTTGGTAACAACAAATTGCCTCACCCTGTAAAAACAAACCTCTTCCCATTTTCTTTGCAACTCATCTCTCTAGATCAAGCTGATTTCAGAAGCCCAGCAAGCCTTTTGTTTCTCTAGGCCTTAAGCTGTCCCTTTCTCCCATTCTGTTATCTCTGATATTGCTGAACTGGCTGTTAGGATAATTTAGACATCATTCCCAACTGATTCCAAATTCACTCTTAAACTTTTTGCTTATGGTCTTTCCTCTATATCTTAGGTTAATTCATGATCTTAAACTACATTGAGAGGTACAGTGTCCAAAATGAGTGAGATTATAATCTTACTAACTTTTGCCATCTCAAGTTCAATTTGGGGTGTCAGTTTTAGGAACAATTTTGGCAAAGTGGAGCACATGTAGAAGAAGGTAATATGGATGTCAAGGGTAACAGAGAATGTGCCAGATGAACTATTGAAGGACATGAACGGTGTTTAGCTTAGTTAAGGGGACGTGTTGTCAAATATTTGAACCAGAAAGGGAGACTCAGCTAGTTCTGCTTGGACCCAGAGAGCAGAATTAGGAAGAGTAGTTAGAAATTTCCCAACTCTGAGATTCTCTAATGTTGCAATTCTCTTTAAACCTTTTTAAAGTCAATTTTGCAAAGGTTGCATAAGCAAAAAAAAAAAAAAAAAGCCAACTATAGAAGAAAGATGGCTTTGAGATTCTGACCTGGAAAACTTCGAATGACCAAAGGAGATTTTCTCTACCAAATAGAAGCAGATAAGACCCTACCTCAGAGAAGGTAAACTGCTGGAGGGCAGACTTTTGGTGCCTTACTTTGTTCATAGTCCTAAGTCTAGGATCAAGCTTGTTTTGGTGTCTTCCAAAGACTTACCGATTCATTGATTCGGGTAAAAAGATTCTAACCATTTCAGTCCCTTCAAAACCCTTTTGTAAGGAGCCCCTAGGAATGTAATCAATAGAAATTCAACTGCCCAGCTCAAACATTTTCTTTAAGTCATTAAGAAGATGATTTTAATTGTTTAGAGCAACTCTAGCCCTGACCTTTTGTCCTGATTCAGTGGGAACTTGGAGTCCAGGTGTCAGGGAGCAGGGAATCATCTCCAGAATGGACTGTCTATTGGAAAGAAATTTTTTCATCATCTTTTGCTCAATCCAAAGAAAACTATTGGAGCTGAATCAACAGAAGCAGTAAGAGCTTTCAGGATCTCTTTAGTTGCATTTGTTCTGGCATCTTGTGTGGGCTTTGAGGGATATGCCTTCTCGAATCCCAAGGAGAACTTAGGTGTCATCTAGCCCAACTTGTATTCAAAGCAGGAACTCTGTCCTGAAGCAGAAATCCTTGGCAAGTAAGATGGAGCAGTGGAAAGAGCGCTGGATAGAGTTTGAGGACCAGGGTTTAAGTCCTGGGCTTGGTCACTGTCGGTGTGACCTTAGGTAAGTCACTTAAGCCCTCAGTTTCCTCACTTGCAAAATGAGGTGTTTGAACTGCAATTATCTCTAAGGTCCCTCAGCTCTCTGCCTGTCATTCTTCAATCAATACTTTGCTGAGAGATCACATTTCTTCTTTTCTTTGCTCCACCTGCTTCCACATTTCATTTTTGGATACCTCTTCCAGAGGATGTGAGTCTCCTCAGAGTTGTGTTCACTAAAGATTAGATAGCCCAAACAATCCTGGTAGATTTGACCCTTTAAGACTTAAACCTTGTCCGAGATGGGACTGCCAGAGCCAAACCTGGGCACATAGGCACTGAGGCATGTGTTCAGCCAGTGCCAGCTATGATGCATAGATGCCTTTTGGCCCCATTCTCTTGTCTCCCTGGCCAACTGTTCCTGGCCTCGATTCTATGACTGAAATTTAGCGTTGCTTGTTGGAGACAGAAGGTGGAACAATGAACAGTGAGAGTAAGTTACAGAGATAGATTCAGACTCGATCCAAGGAAAAACTTGCATACAGTGAGAGCTGTAGAATGGGCTGCCTGGGGTGAGAGTGAATTTCTCTTCACTAGAGATGTTCGAGGAGAGGCTGCATGGTTGCTTGTTGGAGATGCTGTAGAGAAGATCCTCTTCAGAGTTTATAGGTTAGACTAGCTAGGTCCCATGAGGACCTTTACAACTCTGAGAAAGTGATTCTTCCTCTGTTCACTTGGGCGCTTCTGCCCTGGACCAGTTGTAGTTGCTGCCTTCGATGCAAGACCTGTTCACTTGGACCATACCCACCCATATCCAGACTGGCTCTATCCTTCAAGGGCCTTTCCCAGTCATATTGTCATCAGCTCCATTTGCAAGCTGAGATTGTAGTTAATCGCTCCTTAATATAACTAGAGTTCCACGTAGGAAGCTTGCTACAACTTCTCCGAGACAGAACCTCTCTGTGTTCTGTGCGTTTCTGGCTTTGCTGTTGTAGTAGTTAGCTGTTGTGCTTAGTAGCAAATTTGCGCCTAAAGGCCCTTATTGGAAGACTTTTTCTAACTTCCATTGGCTTGTTATATAATCGAGAGAAACTGTTGATTTATCTTCTGAGCTTGTTCTGCTTTGTATAAAAGGAGTGATGCCTTTTCTCCCTCAAATATTATGGCATGGGAAAGGCAACACCTAGCTAACTAAGACCAATAAGGAAAAAGTGGGAAAGAGGGTAGTGCGACCCTCTGGCTTATGCCCCACTGGCTGAACCCTGCAGAGTTAACGCAGGACCTTACTTTGAGTACAAGTAATGCTTTTTTGTTGTTGTTTTTTGTTTTTTCTTCAGTCTGGTAGAGTGGAAAAGAGCTGGGTTTGGAGTCGCAGGGTCTGGTTCGAGACTTTGGGCATTGCTCTTTTTCCTTTCTTCAGATTCCCCACCTGTGAAATGAGCAGCCAGATCAAATGGCTTCTGAGTTCTCTTGTAATAAAGCTCTGACCTCTGAATCCTAGTCCTGATGCAGAGGCCCTTGGCCATGGTCCAACTGGCCCCTGGACTTGGCGCCTTATGTCTGCTTTGCCATTCATAGTTGGGAGGCACTCAACAAGGTAGGTCATAGTTTAGCTTTGATAATTAAGTGGGCTAATAATGTATGTAAACTGCTCTGTGAGTTGTGAAACACTCTTATGATGTCAGCTTTAGTGATTGTTGTTGTTTTCCCCTGTAGGAGTAGGCTGAGACTTGAGTAGGGTGAAAGGGCATCAGAGGCATGTGTGCCTTTAAGTGACATCTTCCTCTGACCCCATGGTCTAAAACTGAGCAGCCTCAGGACCCTGAAGTCCTTACTCTGAGGAGCCGTGGACCCTGTCCTGCCATGGTGTCTCTGTTTCCTGGACTTTCTGATGTGGATCACCTAGATGCTTGTGCTTTTGTTCACCCTCCCAGATGTTGGGTGAGCATCTACTGCACAGCCTGTGTCTAGGAGAAAACTCTCCAGGGACACTCAGTGGGTACCTGCCTTCTGCATGTGCTGTGTGGGAGGGTAAAGAGAGCAGAACATGGTCTGGCTTGTCCTAGACTTGCTATTTTCAGGTGACAGTAACACGCCAGTAAGGGGAAAGGAAGAAGAGGAGGGTGCAGCCCCCCGGTTATGCCCCACTGGCTGAACCCCCAAGAATTTAGATAAGGCCTTGTACTTAGTACAAATAATATTTAGCTGAATAAATGTTTGGTTGTAATGATGACGGTCTTATTGTCTCACTTCTTACCTGTTTTAAATGGGGAGATCTGGTGGGCTTTTTCTTAAGTTTCATGTTTCATCATGCTCATCCCCTAGGGACAACTGCTCTGTCCTCCCTGTGTGTGTCTCCTGTCCCCATCCCCTTCCTCTTTATTCTCCATTTCTTATTCTCTTTTGGCAGCAGAAAGAGAAATGTGGGCAGAAAGAGAAGAATTTGAAGGGGAGAGGGAGGCGGAAGGGGGCTGAAAGAAATCGGAGCAGATGTCTGTCCTTGGAGGGACAACTAAACCCTAGGACAGCGGCTTGGTCTGAATGTGGCAGGAGATGCCTAGCACAGCCTCGGAAGTCCTTCTGCAAGAAGAGAGCCTCCTGGTGGTGTGGACTTCTGCTGCCATCTGCCCCGTACCAACTGCCCTGGCTCACTTCTGAAACCAAAAGGGATGGATGAGGTGATTTCTAAGGCCCCTTTCAGCTCCAAATCCTGTGATCCTAGGAGCCAGTGAGGAAAATGTAAAACTATGAGAGAGCGGGAAAGAGAGAGAGAGAGACAGAGGAAGGATGGGGGTGGTAAAGGAGGAGGGGGGAGAGAAAAGAAGAGGGGGAGGAAAGGAGGGAGGGGAGAGAGAGAATGTGTGTGTGTGTGTGTGTGTGTGTGTGTGTGTGTGTGTGTGTGTGTGTTGGGACTTGGGGAAAAGAATCTTCCATCATGAAGGCATCCTTAAAGCATCAAAAAAAATTTCCTACTATTGGTATTCCCCAAGGTAATTTTGTTACAACTTTCACATTGAAAGAAAATCTCCCTAACTAAACAGTGTAAAGGGGAGGAGCAGGGGGGACTAGATTCACAGTTTAAACATTTTCTCTTGGATCTCATGCCTGATCTTATTTTGTCCTTTATAACTGTCCCTGGCTTGTTGTTACTTCTAACCTTCCTACTTCTTATCTTCCTCCTCAGCGTGGCATGGAAGCCCTTCACGCTGTGCTTCTCACTGAATTCCCTGGCCCCTTTATGCACGCTGCTTGCCAGCAGCACTGGCCTACTCGCTGACCTTGAGTCCTGTATCCCCACCACCCTGCCTGTCCCTGGAATATATTCCCTCCTCATCCCACCTCTTCAAATTCCTACCTTCTTTCAAGGCTGGCCTCTTGGTTCACCTCCTGTGAAGGAAGCTGCCCTCCTCGGATTACATATCTGTCTTATGTATTGTTATCTCCTCAGTAGAATTTTAACTCTGAGGTCAGAGCTGTTTTTGTCTTGTACCTGCAGTAACAAGCACCAGGCTTCTGCACATTATCACAGTAGGTGTTTTTATAAATATTTGAATTGTCTTTCCCAATCTTCTCACCCTAAACTGGGGAGTGAGAAGGGGCCCCCTTAGAAGAGGGCTGTGCTAGCTAGAAAAAGCCTCAAAGAAGGAGATAGAGTCCAGTCCTGTAGGAAGCTTGTACCTGCTGTGATGTCTCCTACAGATTATGAACATCTTCTGAGGCCCCAGTTTCTGATCAACTCAATCAGTAAACCAGTCAAACCAGCCTACCATGTGTCAGGCACTGTGCTAAGCATTAGGGTTACAAAAAGAGACGAAACACAGTACCTGCCCTCAAGGAACTTACAACCTAATGGTAGAGGAACAAATGTAGACAAAGCAAGCTACATACAGGATAGAAAGGAAATCATTAACAGAGGGAAGGCACTAGAATTAAGAGGGGTTAGGGAAGGCTTCCAGTAAAAGGTAGAATTTTAGTTAGAAAGCCAAGCAAGTCAGGTGGAGTTGAAGAAGGAGAATGTTCCAAGCCTGGGGGATAGCCAGAGAAAATGCTAGGAGCCAAGAGGTGGAGGGTCTTGTTCATGGAACTGCCAAGAGGCCAGTGTCGAAGAGAAAGGTGTAAGAAGACTGGAAAGGTAGGAGGGGGCTAGGTTACAAAGGGCTTTGAATGTTAAGTAGAGCATTTTTATATTTGCTCCTGGAGGCAACAGGAAGACACTGGAGTTTATTGAATGTGTGTATGGTGGGGGAGGGAGGCTTGGGGATGGCAGGATAGGGGTGGGGGAAGGCTGAGCCAGAAGTGATCAGACCTGTACTTTAGTTGCAGAATGGAAGGTGGATTGGAATGAGGAGAGACTTAAGGGAGGTGACCCCCAGAGACAGTTGCAGTAATCCAGATGTGAGGCAATGGGGGCAGAAAGGGCATATTGGAAAGGTATTGCAGAGGTGAAATTGAAAGGCCTTGGCAATAGATTGGATATGGTGGTGAGAGATAGTGAGGAATTCAGGATGACTCTAGCTTGTGACATCTGAGGGACTGGGAAGATGGTTTTGGCCTCTGTAGCAGTAGGGGAGGTAGGAGATGAGGAGGGTTTAAGGGGAAAGATGATAGTTCTAGATGTGTTGAGTTTAAGATGTCTACTGGACATGCAGTTTGAGATGTCTGAAAGGCAGTTGGAAACATAAGATTGAATATCAGCAGAGAGTTCGGAGCCTGCAGGATAGGTAGATTTGAGAATTGTCAGCCTGGAGATTCATTCAGGTATAGTCCCTGGTGCCTGCTAGGTAGACATGCAGAAATGCTTGTTTGATTAAGCACCATTAACATGCAGACCTCTATGCTAGCCTTGGAAAAGACAACAAAGATAATTCAAACGTGACTGCAGCCCTCATGGACTTCACAGTTGAGTAGGGAGGATACACAGTCCTGATATACAGTATTATGCAATAACGAGTAGGGAATGAAACCTCAGGACATAGGGCTAGTATAGACAGATAGATGAGGCTTTTAGTAAGCATTTGCCAAGTGCCAGGCACTGTGCTAAGCCGGCGTATATAAATAAAAACAAGAAAGACAGTGTCTACTCTTGGGAGCTTAAATTATGAGATGGAAAGATGAAGCAGAGCAGAGCGTGAGCAGGATGGGAAGTGTACATTGTGCTCTCTGAGGCTGGGGCAGCAGCCATCTTGCTTACCCAAGTGGGCAGGAATCTACAAGGGTTAATAAGGTCCTAGATAGAGAGCTAGAAGAGGCCTTGGGCGCCTCGGGTTCAATGGTGTTATTTACAGATAAGAAAGGAATGGAGGCTGGGGAGGTGAATTGAGGTGCCCAAGGTCAGCCTCATGGAAGAGATGGCTTTTGGATCCAGTTTTGAAGGATGGGTAAGATTTAAAAATCATCAGAGGTGTGGGATTTCAGACATGGAGGATGCCAGGTAGGAGCTGTGAGAGGAGCAACAAACAGTGTAGTCTGACTGGAAGACACTGTCTGGAAGGGAGGCGTGTGAGATGAGGCTGGCGGTAACCTGGAATCAGGAAGACCTGAGTTCCAATCCAGTCTCAGAAACTTACTAGTTATATGACTGGGCAAGTTGTTGAATCTCTGTCTGCCTCAATTTCCTCCTTAGTAAAATGAAGTTAATAATAGCACCTACTTCATAGGGTTGTTGTGAGGATCAAATGAGATGATAATTTGAAATGCTTAGCATGGTTCCTGGCACATAGTAGGTGCTTATTTCTTTCCTACTTTCTTTGGGTGAATCCACGCATCTCCAGGCCATTCCTTTTCCTTAACTCAGTCTTCCTTTAATTTACAACTCCTGCCCTCATCTTGGGGAGTTCAGAATTGAAATACTCTCAGCTCCCATGAACTGTACCTGCAGCCTACCACAGCCACAAAGGGATTACCAGAACCCGAAGCTTGCCTTCTGTTAAGTTCTCTGCAAACCATGAAGAACTATAAAAGAGTTAACTTATTGTCAGAGGCAAGGTCTCCAACTACCTTGCCCTGCTGCTTCTCAGAGTTATCACATCAGAAACAAAGTCCATTATCTTTTCATTCCACCATAAACCGGGCTATTTGTGATTTTGTAGATACAGTTTTGCAGCTACCCAGTACCATCCTCGACTTGTGCCCAACTCTTGTCAATTCTATCTATATAACACCTCTCTCATGCCCCTAGGTAGTGCCCTAGTGCACAGAGCATAAGTCTTCCTGAGTTCAAATCTGGCCTCATACACTTATTAGCTATGTGATTCTGGGCAAGTCACTTCACTCTATTTGCCTCAGTTTCCACATCTGTTAAATGAGGTGGAGAAGGAAATGGCAAACCACTCCTGGATCTTTGCCAAGAAAATCCCAAATGGGGTCATGAAGCATTGGACAGACTGAAAACAACTAGACAACAACTCCTCTCTCACCTGTCTTCCTTCCCACACTGCCATTCCTAATCCAAGGTCAGGATTATCTCTCACCTGCATTATTACAATTCTTAGTTAGCCTCCCTGCCTCTGGGTTCTCTCTGTTCCAATCCATCCTTCTCATAGCTGCCAACACAATCTTCTTAGAGGTCAGGTCTGATCATCGCACTCCTCTGTTCAGGAAACTTCAATGGCCAGGATCATTAAATGCAAACTTCTCCATTTGGCCTTTAAAGTCTGGCACTGATTGACTTCAACTGATGGTAGAGTTCTCACTTCCCTTCATGCGTTCAAGGTTCCAGAGGCCTCTGCTTTTGCATGGCCTACCCTTCATGCCTGGAGAGAGCTCTCTCTTCACCTCCATCTCTGAGAATTCCTTCCTTTCTTCAGGACTCAGGGCCTAGTGCTGTCTCCTACATATCACCAGCCTTCCTGACTCATCCTCCCTGTTAATGTTCTCTCTCCCCCTCTTCAAATGATCTTTTATGCACTTGCCTGGTTAATCCTTACCACTCCATTCTCCACCCCACTACAATGGAAGGCATTTTTCCTTTTTTTCCTTCATTTTTGATACTTATATCACCAGAGCCTTCTACGGTGCCTTGCCCACAGTAGGTGCATAATTAATATTTGAGCACTGGGAAGTTCTAAATCTTCTGTGTGCTGAATGGTAAGGTAAGAGTCCAAACTAGCTTGTAAACATATGGCCCCGTTTTGGGCTACATGGATCTCTGGGACTTCTTGTAGCCTCAAGTTTCTGGCTGGTACCCAAATTTCTGTTCACACAATTACAAGGTATGGAGGTATCTCTTCCCCTGCACCCCCATTCCCCTAGACAGGTTCAAAACCTACCCCTGAACTGGCAACAGTCACTTTCATTGCAAGTTAGGCATTATTACTATGGCTTCTAAAGCCATGAAGCAAATCTCCATCACCTACACAGAAGAATTTGTTTCCTCGATTTTTAGCCGAGTTATTTCTACCTCCACAAAGGTAAGAAAAAGGTTCTTGGGGGTGGGATTGGAAGGCCAGGGTAGCTGAGTCTAGTGGGGGAGCTCTGGATGCAGTACCAGAATTTGCCTCAGAGTGGCAACAGTAGTTCACAGTCTATTCTACAGAGGAGACCTTTCAAAGCCTTGGAGGGTGAAGTGTTGGCTTTGGCCAATGGGCAGCAGCGCTGGACCAGAATAATCCTGAGTCCAATTTCTGTGGCCCTGTCTTTCTGTTGTACCCCCTTACTGTCTCAGCCAGGGGCTGCTGCCTGAGGCTCCTGGGGGCCCTGAATTAAAGATCATTCTTCTCTGTTCTGGGGCAAAACCTTGGAGCTCCCAGCTACCTCCTGCCCAGGACCATGTGCTCATGGGCTTACTGAAGACCCCTCGGAAGGTAAGGGGCTGCATAGGGAGGGGGCAGGAATGGGACATACAGCTCACTGTACTAAATTGCTGATGCGGCTGCAGCGTTCTGATGTTCAACCAGGGATGAATTCTCAAGACAGTTCCCTCTTTCTCCTGCCTCATTGTGGCTTCATCTTCAATTTACTCTCTTCCCTGTTCTGGTTTGATCTCCAGGGAAGTCCCAAAGCGGAGAAAGAGCCCCCCCCCCCCCCAAGGGTAAGAACTAGGTCCTTGGGCATATGCCACAGCACTCATCTGGTATCATGGGGCCAGCCTGATTCCCACCTACCAGAAGCCTCTGTGAGCCATAGGGTATGTCCTGGGGGATGGAGAGATCCTCTGGGGTGTGTGTGTGCAGTTTTCCTGAATATGCTCTGAATGCTAAAGCCTTAGAAACTGAGTGTTCAGGGGGGAGGTAAGATGTTTTTAGAAAAACATTTTGATTTAAAATACGCAATTTTCTTTGTTTATATGTGGGCCTACAGCTCATAGGCACACGTAGACACAGATACAGACATTAACTCTCCTGTCTCCCTGCCTTCATCACTTATTCTCTCCAGCTAAAGCATTTTTCTGTCTAGAAGTCTGGATCACAAATCAGGTCTTGTGGACTCTCCTCATATGGACTTCTTTTCATATATCAATCTGTCTCTGGTTCTAGGGTAAGAGTTAAGAAATCCTTAGGTCAGACATTTTGGTGAATCTTGGGAGCTTTCTGTTGAAAAGGGGAAAACTTCCCTGACTCTGACTTGTGAGAATTAAAAAAGCATTGGTCTAGGGGATCCCTCTACCATGCTCTGTGACATTTAGAATTGTTATAAGTGACTTGCCCAAGGTCACCTAGCCAATATGTATCAGAGGTGGGGTTTGCACGTAGGTCCTCCACTCTGAGACTGGCTCTCTGTCCACTTAAACCACTTTGCCCCTTGGTGGAATAAATGAAAATAATGAAAATGTACGGTGAAATAGGGTAGAAAACCAAAACCCAGGAAGAAGTCCATATCTCCCTGAGGCTAGCCTGGTCTCTCTTAGAGATATAAGGGAGCTTCATTCAAACCACCCATTTTACAGAGAGGAAATTAAGTCCCATGAAGGGAGGAATGCCTTGTCCAAGGACGAATGACATGCTCCTAGCATCTCTGGTTCTTAGGGAACTTAAGAATGAACATATTTTCAACTAGTCTAGAAGAGTAGTTTTTTCTTTCTTTTTAGTTTCCAACATTCACTTTTATAAGATCTTGAGTTCTAAATCTCCTCCCCTTTCCCTTCCCTAAGATGGTTGACTTGATATAGGCTTAATGTGATGTATGGCACATATTACACATACTTCCACATTGGTTGCGTTGTGAAAGAAGATTCAGAGCAAAAGAGAAAAACCATGAGAAAGAAAAAACAAAAAGAGACATAGTAGTTTTTGGAATTGTCTTAGATCCTTGCATTGCTGAGAAGAGCTAAGTCTATCAAAATTAGTCATTGAATAATGCTGTTACGGTGTACAATGTTCTCTTGGTTCTGCTCACTTCACTCAGCATCACTCCATGTAAGTCTTTCCAGGTTTTTCTGAAATCTGCTTCCTCACCATTTTTTATAGCACAATAGTATTCCATTACATCCATATGCCACAGCTTGTTCAACCATTCCCCAACTGATGGGCATCCCCTCAATTTCCAGTTCTTTTCCACTACAAAAAGAGCTACTATAAATATTTTTGTACATCTGGGCCCTTTTCCCTTTTTTATGATCTCATTGGAATAAAGACCTAAAAATGGTATTGCTGGATCAAAGGGTATGCACAGTTTTATAGTCCTTTGGGCATATTTCCAAATTGCTCTAGAAGAGAACTCTTAAAGGAGAGGATTTTCTAGGGAATTGAATTGACTGCTTGACAGCAGATCACAGTGTTTTGCATCCATACCCAGCATATTTGCAGCAGTTCTGTGGCACAGGGTCCAGACAGCACTGAATTGGAACTGGTTCTGATACTCTGCTAGCTGTATACTTGTGGGTAGTTCTCCTCTCTAAATCTCAATTTTTTCATTTGAAAAATAAGAAGTTACTAGATGATCATGAAGGCATCTCCCAGTTCTAAATCCCATAAAGCATTATTTTGGACATTTTTGGGGGGTGGGGTACAGCTATGAATTTATTGTTGTGGGGGAAATTACCTCCATCTATACAGATGGGCAATTTACCTATCACTTATTGTCCCAGAGAGTTGTTAACCTAGGGTACTGGTAGCACATTGGAATCATTTAATTGCTCTGTGCCTCAATTTCCTAATTTGTAAAATGGGGATCAAATAACACCTACCTCCCTGGTTGGTTATGAGGATGAGATAAGATCATATTTGTAAATGGCTTTACAAACCTAAAAGTGTGACTTAAGTCTAACTATTATTATAATTTACTCATTATTCACACAGTAAGCATATATCAAAGACTGGGCTTTAACCTAGGTCTTCCTGACTGTATATACTACTCAGTGCCATTTCTCTTCTGACATATCAGGCCAGAAATACTCCTGCCCTGAGGTTCTTAAGAGAGGTATGAACTCCTTCATTACATCCTCTTTTAACCTGGGCTTCTTCAGCTCCCTCATAATCAAATCAACAGCATTTATTAAGGGGCATGTAGATGCCAGGCACCCGTGCAAAGAGCTAGGGATACAAAGAGGCAAAAATAGTCCTTGCTTTCAAGTATCTCACACTCTTAAGGCAGAGACCACGCAAGCAACTATGTACAAACAAGATATGTGCAGGAGAAATTGGAGAGAGTCAATAGAGGGAAGGAACTAGCATTAAGGAAGATCCAAAAAAGTATTTTCAAAAGGTGAGGATTTAGCTAAGACTTGAAAGAAGCCTCGAGGTGAAACTGAGGAGGGAGAGCCAACACAAATGCATGGAGTTGGGAAATGAGGGATAGTAGTTTATGCTATGAAGAACATCAAGGGGCGGTAAAGTATAAGAAGACTGGAAAAATAGGAGGAAGGGGCCAGGTTGTGAAGGGCTTTAAAAAGGAATAATATTTTAATTAAATAAAGATTAAATAAATTTTAATTAAAAATGAATAATAATTTAATATTTGATGCTGGTGGTGATGAGGAACCACTGGAGTTTGTTGAATGGGGTGGGAGTGACATGGTCAGACCTGCACTTTAGGAAGATTAATTTAGTGACCAAGTGGAAGATGGACTGGATTAGGCAGGGGCTCGAGGCAGGGAGACCAAGCCACAGGCAATTTATTGCAAGGTCCAGAACCGGCATGGTGGCAGTATCCAAGGGGAGAAGGGGGCTTGAGTGAGAGGTGTTTTCAAGATAGAAACCATAGGACTATCAACAGAGAGTGAGAAACTGAGGATGACATTTTAGTGACTCAGAAGATGGGAGTGTTCTCACTAGGAAGGGAAGACAATGTTGGGACATAATGAGTTTAAGATGTCTCATTGTAAGTAAATGGCCTTCTCAAGAACTTCGGCCACAGAATAAAGTAGAAACATGGGACAATTATTAGTGGGAGTGGAAGGATCAAGTTGAGGGCTTTTTGAGGATGGGGGAGACATGGGTGGGTTTGTGGGTGGCAGGGAAATAGCCAGTAGACAGGGAGAGATTGAGGATTAGGAAAAGAGTAGGGATATTAGAGGGGGGCAATTTATTGGAGAAGACAGAAGGGAATGGGATCACTTGTGCAATGTAAAGGGGGTTGTCTTGGTAAGAAAGGCTGCTTCCTGTGTGGCAGGGATGAAAGAGGAGATGGTGGGTGAAGGCAGGTGAGATGAGATGAGGGGAAGGGGAGAAGAGAGAGTCCTAGGTAGATGGCCTCATATTTTTTTTTTCAGTGAAGCTTAAAGCAATGTTCTCATTTCGGAAGGTGGGAGGAGGGAACCCTTATTGAGTTTCTTCTACATGCCAGACATCTAGCTAAGCTCTCAGAAGATAAAGTTAAAGCAAAAACACATCCTGCCCACAAGAGGCTTATATTCTAATAGTTATATTTGGGCTAGAAGCAGGATAGATGAGTAGATTCCTCTTTCTCTTTGTCTATAAACATTAAAGGACAATCAACATTGTCCTTTGTTCTCAAGGAGCAGTTCTTGACCCAAATATAGCACCCCTCCCCATTCCACCTCCCACTCTGAAAAAAAGTCCTTATCCAGAGCATAGTTCTGAGCCTTCATTCAACCTGAATTTTAATCTTTAAATATTATTCAAATAGAACTAAAGTTTCTCCCTGAGCCTCAGTTTCCTCTTCTGTAAAAAAGGGGGATTGAATGGATGGTATCAAAGAAAAAAATCCATATTGTATTATTCAATATTTCAGGTTCCTTCTTAGTTCTCAGTGCTCTGGTCCATGCTTTATTGAAGGAGTTCTAGATTCCAATCCCTGATGCCTCTGATCCTTACCAGCTGTGTGATCCTAGGCAAACTGAAATCATGTATGCAGAGGCCAATGCATGAGGAGACAGTTGGGGGACAGCAGAGAGATAGGCCTGAAACTAGGGAGAGATCATGGGGCATTGAATGACTGGTAGAGGAAGAAAGGAATTGACCTACTTCCATCAGCCTCCCCAAGGGAATGGATTTCAACCAGCCCCAAATTAGGAGCTTTTCTTACTTTTATAGTGACTGGAAGGCTACCTGAGGCATATTCACTCTGGAAAATTATTTACACACAAAAAGAGAAGATTGTTCATTTAGGGTCCTACTGATCATGGCTAGTGCTCCAGTGACGTACTAAGGAAGAGGTAGGGGCTCTTAGTTTATGCAATTCTCAGACCCCTTGGTCTGGGAAGGTCCCTTAATGGCTAGTTACACCCTGGGAAGAAGAGCCTGCCAGCACCTGCCCCTCTCTCCAGGAAAGCTCCTCCCAAGTTAGTCATGGGAAGGAGAGGAGGGAAGAGAGCCAATGCTTACATTGCTACTCCACTGGCTTCTGGGAAGACCCCTGGCCCTTCTCAGGAAGGCCTGTTATTGATAGAAAGCCCCTCCTTAGTCAACAGTCTTGTCACGTCCCTCCCTCCTGTTGTCCTTTTTTTGCCCTCAGTTTCATCCAAACCAGCAGCACTTATGGTTTCCCTTCTGAGTGACATATTTCCCATCCTTGGTTTGATCTTCTGGTCCCATGGGACAATGGTTCTGTCCGCCTCCAGAGACTAATCTTGTTAAGGGCTTGGATACTGATGTTTGAGACATGGATGATGAGGTTGGTTCAAAGCGTGGAAATTTGCTGTGTGATCTTGGGGAAGTCCCTTCCCCTTGCTAAGCTTCAATTTCCCCACTTGAAAATAGAGGTATTTAACATGATGATGCATCTAACTTTCCTTCTAGCTCCAAATTCTATGATCCTTTGATCTTATAGCCACAGGGAAAGAGGAAAGTATAGGACTGGAAAGGGACTGTTTTCTATTTTAATAGTTGGGGTGGTCAGAAGAAGACTTCCTGGAGAAGGTAGCATTTGAATTGGGTCTTGAAAGGTGAATATTTGGTGGGGTGATGGCATCCCCCTTTATGCCTCTGTGGTAGAATGGAAAAAGGCAGAGTCAGAGTTTATATCTGAGCTAATCTTCATGATAGCCATATTTCAGTGTACATGGGATACCTTGGGTAGGAATGATGGCCATAACAAAGGAGCAATGGGTACAAGATGCAAAAAAGACAAATTTAAGCTTGATGTTAGGAAAAACTCTTTAATAATTAAAGTGTTCTCCAAATGGAATGGACTATTTTGGAAAGGAGTGAGGTCCTCCTCACTGAAGGTCCTCAAGGATAGACTGATGATTAATCATGGAGAGAATTGCAGAAAGGGATTATTTTTTCAGATATGATTTGGACTAGATGGTCACTAAGTATCCTTCTAACTCTAAAATTCTGCTGTGATCTATGATTCTGTGCATCTGTGATCTCCCTAATCAAACTCCAAGAACTTGAGGTAAGGGATGGTGTTGACTTTCTTCCAATCTCCCAATAGCACTTGCCAAATAAAATCACAGAAATTGTGATCCATTAGGGCTGCCAAATCTTTTTCAGAACAACTGCTAACTAGCCATATTTCCCCCATCTTGTGTTTTAAATTCCAATATAAAACTTTACATTGATCTCTACTGAATTTCATCTTATTACATTCAGACAAATTTTCTATCTTGTGAAGACTTTTTTGTATCTTCATTCTGTCACTGAGTACGTTAGCTGTTCTCCCCTCCCCAACCCCATCTTTGTGTTATCTGTACATTTAGTAAAGATGCCATCTATACCTTTAAACAAGTCATTGATAAACACATTTAACAGCCCCGGACCAAGCATAAATTCCTGTGGCACTCCACTGGAGACTTCTTTCCAAGTTGATATCAGCTCATCAGCATCTGCTTTTTGAGTTCAGTCTTTTAAACAGTTTCAAATTAATCTAATTTCATTATCATCTATCCTATATCTATTTCTCACAGAAGAAAAGCTTAAAATCCTTTATCAAGTGCTTTGTGAATGTAACTCAAGTTTCTAGAAATGCATTGAAAACATAGAAAATGACAAATGTTGGAGGGGATGTGGGAAATTTGAGACACGCATGCATTGTTGGTGGAGTTGTGAACTGATCCAACCATTCTGGAGAGCAATTTGGAATTATGCCCAAAGACAAACTGTGCATACCCTTTGATCTAGCAATACTACTACCATATCTATATCTCAAAGAAATCAAATAAAAGGGAAAAGGACTAATGTGTAAAAAAATATTTATAGCAATGCTTTCTGTGGTGGCAGAGAATTAAAAATTGAGAGGATACCCATCATCAGTTGGGGAATGGCTGAACAAGTTGTAATATATGTTAGTGATGGAATACTATTGTGCTGTAAGAAATGGTGAGATAGATGCGCTCAGAAAAACCTGGAAAGACTTACATGAGTTGATGCAAAGTGAAATGAGCAGAACCAGGAGAACATTGTATACACTAACAGCAATATTGTATGATGATGAATTGAGAATGACTTTGCTATTCTCAGCAATCCAAGACAATCCAAAGGGCTTATGATGAAAAATGGTACCCACCTCCAGAGAAAAGAACTGATGGAGTATGAATGTAGATTGAAGCATATTTTAAAATTTTTCTTTATTTTTCTTTTTTAAAAATCTGTGTTTTCTTTAGCAACATGACTAGTATGAAAATGGTTTGCATGATCACACATTAGTAATCTATATCTAGTTGCTTGCCATCTCAGCGAGGGGTAAGGAGAGGGAGGGACAGAATTTGGAATTCAAAAAATAAAAAGAAACAAATCTTAAAAGTTGCTTTTATGTGTAATTGGGGGAAAATAAAATATTATTTAAAAAATAAGTGAAACCCCACAAGTGTTGAAGCTTGTTTTTACATGTAATTTGAAAAAAAATTCACACGCTCCCTCTAAAAAAAAGGATGAACTTTTTTTTCCAGGGGAAAGGTCCCCTGGAAATTTTCTGCACAATTTCCCAAAGGCAATATAGCATCTTGGTCAATTCTGAAAAAATAATGAAAGTCAATATGTGATCAAGGAAAAGGAGAGTTCCAGAAAAAAAGTGCTTTAGGAAAGTTTGAGATGAAAGAGAGCCCTTTCAGCATGTCAGGGACATATTGGAGAAAAAAGACTTCATAGAAAGGCCTGATCTGAGTCTTATAGGCAAAAAGTATTCTAAGTGGCTGGGATGGGAAAGGGGGTACATTCTAGTCATGGGTGATGACCTGGATGAATGTGGGATGGCAGGGTGAGATCATCAAACATCCAAGAGTCTAGTTTAGTTGTAATGTAATGTATGACAGGGAATGATACACACTAAGTTTGCAGTCAGATTGTAGAGGGCTTTATGTACTAGGTTCATAAATTTATTATCTTTTCGTAGAAGTAATAGGGAGTCATAGAATGTTTTTCAGTAGAGGGATGCCATGGTCAGGAAGATAATTTTGACAGCTCTGTGAAGAATGACATGGAGTGGAAGGGGGTTGAAGGCAGGGAGACTAGTTAGGAGGCTGGTTAGGCAAGCAGTGATGAACTAGGGTGGCTAGAGTGGGAACAGAGAGAAATGAATGGATGCCAGAGATATTGCTAAGGTACAATCAATTGGACATTTCAAGCAACTGAACTGAGGATTGAGTGAGAGGGGAAGAGCTGGAGAAAACTTGAAGGTTCAAGCTTGAATGACAGAAAGGATATTCGTACCTCCAGTATAGAGAAGGCAATTATAAGGAGGGACAGATGTTGGGGAAAACATAATATGCATTTTTTGAAAAGCAGCTAGGTGTTATACTGAATAGAGCCCTGGGCTTGGAGGTAGGAAGACCTAGGTTTGAATCCCAGCTCAGATTCTTACTGTGTAACCCTAAGCAAATCACTTAACTTAAATCAGGATCAGTTTCCATCAGTAAAATGGGGATAATAATTGCACCTACCTCACAGGATTGTTGTGAGGATGTTAAGTGCTTTGCAAATCTTAAAGTGTTATATAAATGTTAGTGATTTTGTTTTTGGACATGTTGAGCATGAGGTGCTAACAGGCCATACAGTAGGGGTTGTTTGGGAGTCAGGAGATCACTGGACTATACGATTCAGAGCTATAAGGGACTTTAGAGATCATGGCATCCAACACTTTCATTTTACAGATTAGGAAATTGAGGTCCACAGAGGTTAGTGATCATCTAGGGCCATAGATCTGGTAAATATATGAAGTAGTAATTGAAACTGGCTCTTCTTGACTCCAAATCCATTGCTTTATCCACTAAGGGATGTTGCCTTCCTTGTCAAGCCGCCATTACTCATCCTTTGAAGTCGAAGACAATTCCCTACAGCAGGAAGGGAAGGTTTAACAAGTTCCCCAAGGAGGAGCAATACCTCTTCTGTGTCTGGTCCAGGATGTGTCCTTTTGTTTGACAGGAGGCCAGCTGTGTGTGGGAAACTCCTGCGTCTACTTATTTTGGCTGCCCTTACTGGGTGGACAGAGGATGTGACTTAGACTCAGAAAACTTATCTGGGATTCAGTCAAACTCCCAGGCCCAAGAGGTCACTTGAAGTCATAGAATTTTAGAACTCGGACATCCGTCTCTCAGTCAAGACTGTGGGCAGAGGGCCAGAAGATCCCAGGGGTGGTGGAACCTGCCAGCCACACCTTAGCTGAAACATGGCCTTTGTTAAAACAGGAATCTAATGGGTCTACTGGTCTTTCTTTTGGAATCCAGCAACAGTTTCCAAGGAATCGCAATAGTGGAGGCCAAACAAGTCCTTTGCACCAGGGACTTCATGAATTTTTCTTTGAACTCTCTTTTTGTCTTCAAAAAGGGCCTTCTGAGGAGCCAGAAATAAGGGTCAGGGTTAGAGCCAAGTCCTCGCCATTGTTAAAATCAGGTTCCTGACTGCACATCCCTTCTAACTCTAAATAGATGGTCCTATAAGACCACATCAGTCAGAGAAAGGCTGAATCCTTGCAAAAGATTTGTTACCCTCTGAAAACCTTGGGGACTTTTCTTATCATTATAATGACTGATGTTTATATATGATACTTCAAGGTTTGCATTTCAAGGTTTACATTTGTATATTTGAGCCTTGCAACAATGTTGTAAATGTTATTATCCCATTTTTATAGATGAGGAAACTGGGGCTCACAAAAGTTGAGTGATTTGATTAAGGTAAGGGTCAGAAGCGACACTGGAATCCAAATCTTCCTGACTCTTTCCGTTATACTTGGTTGTCTTTTATGGGAGCACAGGATGAGAGGTTTAGAGTTGGAAGGAAATTTAGACCTATCTAGTTCAATCTCATTTTACAAAGGGGAATGACTTGCCCAAAATCACACATCAGTTTGCCAACTGATGGCAAAGGGTTTCCATTCTCAGGAAAGACATTAATTAAAAAAAATGATGTGGAATAAACTTTATAACTATTTATATCTTTTTTTTAAAAACCACTATCAGTATTTCTTTTTGCTACAATCACTTTTTTTACACCATTTAGCATTCAGTTCATAAAATGAAATTTAAAAAAATTCTGAACTTACAACCCAAATAAAATGAACATTTTCCACATACATTATTGGGCATATATGTACATGAAAGCATGAATCTTTTTTATACGCTGTTTTCCTTTTTTTTTTTTTAAAGAATGAGCAACTCATTTAAAATTTTCTTAATTAATTTTTTAAATTAATAAGCACTTATTTTCTTTCCTTCCTATATTTCTTCACCTCATTGGGGAAAAAAGCCCTTGAAACAAATACTCATAGTCAAGCAATACAAATTCCCACATTGACCCTGTTCAAAACAGTATATTTTATTCTGCATCTGGAATCCATCAGCTCTCTGTTAAGAGAGGAATAGCATGGTTCAGCAGTGATCCTCTGGAATTATGGTTGATGACTGCATTGATCACAGTTCTTAAGTCTTTCAATGTTGCTTATTTTTATAATGTTCTATAAATTGTTTTCTTGATTCAGATCATTTTCTTCTACTTTTGTTCATTCAATTTTTTGCCTGTTTCCTTGAAACTACCCCTTTAATTTCTTAATGTGCAAAATATTTATGTATCATATTCAGCCATTTCCCACCTGATGGGAACCCCATAATTTTTCTACAAAAAAGCTAGTATAAATATTTTTGTATGTGTAGACCCCTTTTCCTCTTTGATTTCTATGGGGATTATGCATAGTAGTGATATTTCTGAGCCAAAAGGTACACGGAGTTTAGTGACTTTTGGGGTATACTGTACTTCTAAACTGCTTTTGCAAATTGGTCTAGTGACCAATAAATAGCTCTATCAAGAGTGCCTTGGTTTGCATGTCTTCCCACAGCACCTCCCAAAATTGTCATTTTTCTTTCTTGTTATCTTTACAATTCTGATGGGCATGATAAAGCAGCTCAGAGTTGCTAGAGTTTGCATTTCTGTAATCATGAGTGATTTGGAGCAGTTTTTAAAATATGACTATTGTTGGCTTGATTTTTTTCCCTTTGAAAACTGCCCATTCATATCCTTCGACCATTTGTCTATTAGGAAATGACTCTCATCCTTATAAATTTGGATCGGTTCCTTTTACATCTTGGAAATGAGAACATTATCAGAGAAACTTGTAGCAAAGATATTTTCCCCAAATTAATTGTTGCTTTTCTAATTTGAACTGCATGGATTTTGTGTAAAAACTTTTCAATTTTATGTAAACAAGGGTCTATTTCATCTTCTGTGATCCCTACTTTCCCTTGTTTAATGAGTTATTTCCCAATTCATACTGGTGCATGCATATGCATATACTTGTATTTTCCTCCCTGTTCCTCTAAATTGTTTATGATGTGATAGTTATGATAGCTTTGCTGTCTTTTTTCCTATATTTATTTCTTCAATTTCTTTTTCTTGGATTCTTGTTATGGCTAGCATTTTTTAACACTATGTTAAATAGTAATAATAGACATCCTTATATCATCTTTGTTATTATTGGAAAGACCTCTACCATTTCTCTATTATACAAAACGTTAGTCCTTGGTTTTAGATTAGACATCATTTGGCATATTAAAGAAAGTCCATTTATTCTTACTTTTAGTATATGTGTGTCTTTTTTTTAAACAAATGTTTAAATGAGTATTGTATTTTCTTAAAAGTCTTTTCAGCATCTATTGATTTAACTACATGATTTTTATTGTTATTAATATGACCCGTTATGTTTATAATTTTCCTTATGTTGAACCAACCATTAATTCCTGGTACAAACTCAACTTGGTCATATTGTTTAATCTTTAAACATGTTTTTAAAAGATAGCCTCTATGCTAAGATTTTGTTTAATATTTTTGCATCAATATTCATGAGGCAAATTGATTGTTAGTTTTCTTTCTCTGATTTATCTCTCCTTGGTTTAGCTATCAAGGCAGTATTGGTATCTTAGAAGGAGTTTGGTAAAATTCCTACTTTTCTATTTTTTGCAAGAAGTTTATATAGTATTTTAAAAATTAATTGTTCTTTGGATGCTTAATATAATTCATTTGTAAAACTATCTGACCTTGGGTTTTTTCCTTTGGGATTTTCTTTGTGGGTTATTTAATTTCTGAAATTGAATTACTTAAATTTTGTGAGTATTTTATATTTATTTATGTATTCACCCATTTCCTTTAATCCACTGATTTAGCAAAAATGAATTCTGATAATTTTCTTTATTTCATTTTTATTTGTTGTGAATTTTTTTTTGTTGTTTTTGATACTGACAAATTGGTTTTCCACTCTTAAAAAGTCAGATTAGGTAACTGCCTTTTAATTTTTATTAGTTTTTTAAAAATCAACCCCTCATTTTATTTTTATAAATTTTTTTGGCATATTTTTTTCTAATATAACCAAAATTTCTCTTAGTATCTCTCTCTTTACCCTTTCTCTCTCAAATAGCTATCTCATATTGCAAAAAAAAATTTCTGCTCTGGTATTTAGTTGAAAGGTTTTTTAAATAATATTTATTTTTTACATGTAAATTACATGTAAAGATAATTTTAAACATTCATTTAAAAAATTTTTGAGGTCCAAATTCTCTCTCTTCCTCCTCCACTCCCCTTCCTGAGATGCTAAGTACAGTGTGACAGAGGTTATATATGTGCCATCATGCCAAACATATTTCCATATTTGTCATGTTGTGAAAGAAGACACAGATTCCCTCAAAAAAAAAAAAACCAAGAAAAAAATAAAGTGAAAAATAGTATTCTTTGATCTGCATTCAAACCTCATTAGTTTTTTCTCTGAATGTGAATAGCATTTTTCATCATGAGTTAATTGGAAATTTTTGATGTGTTACTTTTTTAGTTTTTTTTAAGTTGCATACCCAATTCATTACTCTCTTTTCTCTCTCTTTTTTATTTGTTTAGCAATATAAATTTTCCCTTAAGGACTACTTTGCCTTGCCACAGAATGTTGTCTCATTGTTGTAATTTTCTTTGAAGAAATTCTCTATTGTTTTAATTATTTGTTTTTTAACCCACCAGTTCTTTAGGATTAAATTATTTATTTGCCAATTAATTTTCAATCCTTTCTTCAAAGGCCCTTTATTTTTTAAAATTTAACTTAATTCTTTTTTTTGTTACATTTTAGTTGTCTCCCTCTCTTCATACCCTGCACTGGAAAAGTCTACCATTTGACACAGATTTAAAAATATATGTGACATCATACTATACATACTTTTATTTATCAGTTCTTTTTCAGGAGTTGGATATCATCTTCCTCCATAGGTTCTTTGTAGTTTATCTGAGTATTTATAATACTCAGAATAACTTGACTGTTCACACTTGTTCTTTGAAAAATATTGTTGTTACTGTATACAGTTTCTCTTGGTTCGGCTCATTTCATTTTTCATTATTTCATACAAGCTTTTTCATTTTTTTCTAAAATCTATCAGCTTATCATTTCTTATAGCACAATAGTATTCCATCACAATCATATGCTATAGCTTGTTTAGCCTTCCCCAATGATGGGCATCCCCTCAATTTCCAGTTCTTTTCTACCACAAAGAGACCTGCCACAAATATTTTAGAACACATCTTTTCCTTTTTCTGATTGCCTTGGGAAACAGACTTGATAGTGGCATTGCTGGGTCAAAGGATATGCACAGTTTTATAAATCTTCAGGTATAATTCCAGATTATTCTCCAAAATTGTTGGATCAGTTCACAGTTCCACCACCAGTGCATTAGTATCCCAATTTTTTCATGTCCCCTCCAACATTTAATTTTTTTTTTTTTATCATTTTAGCCAATCTGGTGGGTGTGAGATATCTCAACGTTGCTTTAATTTGCATTTGTCTAATCACTAATGATTTAAAGCATTTTTCTTATGACTATATATGGTTTTGATTTCTTCATCAAAAAGCTGCCTATTGCTATCCTTTGACAATTTGTCAATTGGGGAATGACTTGTTAAAATTTGACAAAATTCTCCGTATATTTGAGATATGAGACCTTTATTGGAGAAACTGTTAATAAAATCACACTTCCAATTTTCTCTTTTCCTTCTATTCTTGGCTACATTGGTTTTATTTTTATAAAACCTTTTTAATTTAATGTGATCAAAATTATCCATTGTATCTCCCAATGTGCTCTTTTTCTCTCTCTCTCTCTCATTTATAATAAATTCTTCTCCTATCCTTAAGTCTGATAGGTAATGTGTTCCATGTTTTTGTAACTTTCTTATGATACCTCCCTTTATATCATAGGCCATTTTGACCTTATAATGGTAAATGGTGTAAGATATTGGTCTATACCCAATTTCTGCCAGACTGTTTTCCAGTTTTCCAACAATTTTTATCAAATGGTGTATTCTTATCCCGAAAGCTTAAATCTTTACATTTGTCAAACATGAGGTTGATATAATTATTTACTCTCATGTATTGTATGTTTGCTCTGTTCCACTGTTCCACCTTTCTGTTTCTTAGATACTATTTAGCTACCACTTGATAATTACCTCCTTATAATATATTTTAAGAACTATGCAGCTATATTGCCTTCCTTTATATTTTTCCATTAGTTCCTTTGATATTCTTGACCTTTTGTTCTTCCAAATGAATTTTGTAAATTTTTTACCTATACACACACACACATTATAATTTAATTAGGATGGCACTGAACAAGTAAATTAGGTAGAATTGACATTTTTATTATATTGGCTCTGCCTACCCAAGAACAATTAGTATTTCTCTGATTAAATCTGACTTTATTTGTATAAAAAATGTTTTAGAATTATGTTCGTGTAGTTCCTAGAGTTGTCTTGGCAGGTATACTCCCGGGTATTTTATACTGTCTACAGTTACTTTAAATGGAATATCTCTTACTATCTCTTCTTGCAGGGTTTTGTTAGTGAAACACATGATTTAAGTGAGTTTATTTTATATCCTGCTACTTTGCTAAAATTATTGTTTCAATTAACCTTATAGTTAGTTAGTTTAGTTAGATTTTTCCAAGTATACCATTATATTGCAAAAGAGATAGTTTTATTAATTCATTGCTGATTCCTTTGGTTTCTTTTTCTTCTCTTACTGTTGTTGCTAGCATTTTTAATACAATATTGAATAATTTTGGTGATAATGGGCATCCTTGTTTCACTCCTGATCGTTTTGGGAAGGCTTCTAACCTGTCCTCATTACAAATAATACTTACTAGTAGTTTTAGGTAGATGCTTCTTATCATTTTAAGGAAAAAAATCTATTTATACCTATGCTTTCAAGTGTTTTTAATAGAAATGAGTCAAAAGTCAATTTTTTTGTCAAATTTTTTGTGAATATTTTCTCAAAAGTTTTTTCTGCATCTATTGATATAATCATATGACTTTTGTTACTTTTGTTATTGATATAATCAATTATGTTAATAGTTTTCCTTCTGTTAAGCCATCCTTGTATTCCTGGTATAAATCCCACTTGGCAACCATGTATAATCTTTGTAATATATATTGTGATCCTGGCTAATATTTTATTTAGGATTTTTGCACCCATATTTATTAATGAAATTGACCTATAATTTTATTTTTCTGGTTTTGGCCTTCCTGTTTCATAAAAGGAATTTGGTAGAGCTTCTTTGCAAAGGCCCTTTTTTTATTATAAATATAATTTTATTGTGAAAGAAAATTTTGTTTCATAAAAGGCGTTTGATAGGCTTCCTTTGCAAAGGCCCTTTATTTAAGATAAATTTTGTTTTCTTGTGATCTGTAAAGGATTTTTTTTTGCATTTGTTTGTGGGGGTATTTTTTGGCCTTAATATATGTTCAATTTTTATAAAGGTGCCATGAATAGATGAGAAATTTATACATTCTTATCCCCATTCAGTTATCACCAGAGATCTATTGTATCTAACTTCTCTAAAATTCTGTTCAGGTCGTTACTTCCTTTTTATTCACATTTTTGCTAGGTTTACATAAGAACAAAAGAAGTACATTGAACTCCCTTAACTATTATAAATTTACTGTCTACTTCTCCCTGAAACTAGAATAACTTCTCCTTTAAGTATTTACATGCTATGTTGTTAGATGCATAAATATTAAATATTGATAGTAATTAATTGCCTATGATGCCTATGATGCAAAAATTTGTTTCTCTGTTTATTTCTTTCACTTGTATCTATTTTTGCTGTGCTTTGTCTGAGATCATGATTACTGCCCCTGATTTTTTTTAGTTTCTTGGAAGTCATAAAAGCAGATTGAATTGTAATGCAGAATTCTGCCATATTCTCTTTCCAAGAAACGCTTCACACATCAAGATTTACACAGTTAAAGTTAGGGGCTGGCAGGTCAAAGAATCATCTCTGTCTTTTGGGTACAGGGTGCTGAGCTCCTTGGGGCTGTCTGGGGTGGCTTGTGTCCAAGGCTGCAAACTTTCAGAGCCTTTTGGGTGGGTAGGTATGATTAATTGCTATCCTCTCAATAGTAGTTTTGCCCCTTTGCTAGCTCCCTTCCCCACATCTGGTCCTCAATTCAGAGCATCTCCAGTGCTTATTGGCTATGGGGTCAACTCACTATGGTCTTCTGGCCCTGGAGGTGGTGGGAAGCTCCTGACTTCCCTGGGGCTTCCTGGTTGAATCCCTCCATGAATGTCCCAGCTGGAGGTGCTGCCACCCAGCACTGAATTTACCGAATCTTGGCTCCTCAGCCCCTCCTTAGGGCCTGAAGGTTTCTGTGTTTCTTCTTGCTGAGTAGTCTAGCTGAGAGTACCCAATGTAGTTTCTCTCCTTATTTCTTAATCATCATACTCTTTGGCATTCTTGGAAATTAAGTTGTTTTTCTTCTGTTTTCTCTACCATGTTGACTGAAAGTGGGTTCGCAAGATTTCAACACATTCTTTAATCTCCATCATGAATCATGTTTATCACACTGGAGATTAAACCTATCTTTAATAAACAACCTATTTTTTCCACGTTTCACTTTGATTTTAGCCTAAAGGTTTTCTTTAAAAAAAATTTTAAAATAAATTTATATTGATGTCTTCTGTTGTTACATTTCCTATATTTTCAGCCTTATTCTTACCCCATCCCCTTCCAAGAGAGCCATAATAAAGTATGAAGAAAGAAAAAATGTTCCATAAAACTAAATCTCATATCAAAAATGTCTGACATATACAGTGGCCCACACCTATGGCCCTCCACTTCTGAAAAAGAGTTGGGGGAGGGATCTTCTCATATTTTTTCTTTGGGACCTAGGTGTTGTCATTCGAGCATATTACTGCCCTGATCAATACTCTGGCCCCACCCTGCTTGAAAGCTAGATATGTTAGTTTCATCTCTCTCTCCTCTTCTCCAGTACTCTTAAGGGGGCTTGAGGGCATCTAGTCTCTGCCATTGCTTCTAGCCTCCATCAAGTGTGTTCCCTTAATCTTAAGGGGTCCTCTAAAATTGGGTCTCCAGTTCCATTTAGCTACTTAACTGTTAGATTAGTTTTTAGAAGAAATATTTACTTCAAGGGTATGCTAAGAACAAACCTATGAACATCTTCTAACCCCTGAGGGTGTCTCTAGAGAAGAGAATGGGATGAAGTTCAGTTTAGTTCAGATTATTTGGCACAGTTCTACCAAGTTCCAGGTTCCAAGCCCTCCTTGGGCTCAAGTCCCAAGCATCCCGGTTTCAGAGGACTTCCCTGCTGGATTGACTTGGAATAGAGTCTCCAAAGTCCCGTGGCTCAAGTCAGGGTCCCAAATCACCTGACCTACAACTGAAAATGGCAAACAACACAGAATAAAGCTCCAAATTGAGTTGAGCGGTGGGGTTAGGTCACAGGGCCTAAAAGGGGGCAGGGGTATGTATCATCATCACCACCACCACCATCATCACCATCACCACCACCACCACCACCATCACAACAGGGCATTTATATAACACTTTAGAGTTTGCAAAGCAATTTCCATTTATCTCCTCATTTAATCCTTGCATCAATCCTGGAAGACGAATGATGCTCTTATCCCCATTTTACAAGTGAGAAAACTGAGAATGAGAAAAGTTAAATGACTTGCCCAAGATCGTATGACCAGTTAAGTGTCTGAAGTGGGATTTGA
Source organism: Notamacropus eugenii (assembly GCF_028372415.1). Taxonomy (NCBI): domain Eukaryota; kingdom Metazoa; phylum Chordata; class Mammalia; order Diprotodontia; family Macropodidae; genus Notamacropus; species Notamacropus eugenii. Next base: position 51,139,071 of record NC_092875.1, on the reverse strand, counting down.
ATTTAGACCTTCCTGAATCCAAGTCCAGGATTCTCTTGACTTTGCCACCCTCAAATCTTGGTCATTATCTTTGAAACCTTGGAAATAGTAAATCTGGATTTGGAAACACACTTTTTCATTTTCTGTTGTTTCAAAATTGTGTTCAGGAGAGCATAATCTGCAAGGAAGCTGGTTTCAGTTTCATATGTGGAGTTGTTAAGAGGAAGTGAGGCTTGGAGCAAGCCTGACACATGACCTTGGGCTAGTCACTTAAACTGTCTCTCAGTGCCAACGGACAGTGTTCTTCAAACTATTTTGACAGCACCTCCTTATCAATAAAAAAATGTTGTTTAATGATAAATTAGATGCATGTTCCACTGTACTGGTATGTTATGTTATGAAATGCACATAAAAAATATATATAAAAGAAATTAAAAGTGAAACAAATAATTTAAAATATTTTATTTTTAATGCCACAAAATCCTTTTTTGCTCTCATTAAAATATTAATATTTTTAAAAAGTGAAAATAGTATGATGAAATATGCTTTAATATTTAAAAAAACCCAGATAAACGCTGTGCAAGTCTTGGCAGGTACGGCAACCATAAATTATAATTTAGGGGATAATTAATTGTTGAGTTAATCTAATTTATGTAGTTAACCAAGAATGTGAATTTTTTGGAGGCAATTGGGGTTAGCTGATTTCCTAGGGTCACATAACTAGTAAATCTCTGGGGTAGGATTTGAACTCAAGTCCTCCTGGTTCCAGAGCTGGTGCTCTGTGCCACCTAACTGCCCCCCATATGAATTTTTAAAAATTATTATTTTTTTAGTTTCCATCACTTTATTTTGCAAAAATAGAAAACTCAGCAATATGCGATACAGCTCCCCTACGCCAAGAAAAAGTGGGGACCAGTGGGAATTTTATTTGGCAGTTAAATACAAACCAAGGGTTGGGAATCAGAAGGGGTCCTGGGCTCCACCTCCAGAACCCCCAAGGGGATGGGGGAGTAATTCCAGGGTATAAACAAAAGTAAATAAATAAGGGGCTTCCTCTGGGTAGCCCCTTTATTTTATTGAAAGATATAGGAGACCACAATCAACAATAGGTCATAGATCAGTGAATTTTTTAAAATATTAATCTGAGTGATCACTTTTAGGATAGAGAGGAGACCTGTGGATTCATTGGTTTAGGGAGTTCCAAGGTGAGGAAATCATCTTTCTGATATAGACCTACATCTTCTCACTGCAATTTACAGAGGGAGGATTACTAGATCACTAAGATGTTTTGACTTGTCTGGGGTCACCCAATCTGGATGTGTTGTTAAAGGCACGTTTTGAAACCCAGGTCTCCCTGGATTCGAGGTCAGACCTCTATTTATTATGCTACCCTGCTTCTCATAATTGTTTCTGCTTTTTATACGGTTTCTTTGATGGTTATTTCATTCCATGCTTTATTTGAAATTATGTATTACTACCATTACATTTTGTTGACATAACTAATTTTATGCAAATATATTCTAACCAGCCAGGAGCAGGAGCTAGTCTCCAAACCCTATCTGCCATTGCCCTGCCTCTGGGTGTCTCTCTATAATTTCTCTGCCAAACCTGGAATGCATTCCTTCTTCATCTCAAGCCTGTGAAAAACCTTCTTTTCCCATAAGGTTCAGTTCAGGCATCGCCTCCTCTCCAAGCTTCCCAGATGCAAATTTTCTCCCACCTAAATTTTTCTTGAACTCTTTGTATCTCTACCATACGCTGATCATAACCTAGTCTGCATTATAGCTATCTGTATACATGTCCCAATTTGCAAGCTCCATGAGGCAAGGATTATATTTTTATATTTGCAATGTCAGTGACTAATCAAGAAGTGTGTATTAAGAGCCTGCAATGTGTCAGGTACTGTCCTAAGTGCTGGAGATGTTCATGCAAAAGTAAGGCAGTTCCTGTCTTCACAAGAGCTTGTATTTTAGTAGGAGGAGGCAATGTGTTCATAGATGAGTAAAGACAGGCTATTTACAAAATAAATAAACAGTGATTTGGAGTAGGTTAACAACTAGGGGAATCAGGAAAGGTATCCTCCAGGAGGTGGACCCTTGAGGGACTCAAGAGGTAGAGGTAAGGAGGGAGAGAATTCCAGACAAGGGAGACAGACCATGGATGTCATGTCTGTGAAATAGCAAGTGTGACTGGGGCTTTTAGTGCATGAAGAAAAAAGATGTGTAATCAGAATTTGGTGTAACCAAATTGTAAAGAGCTTTCAATGCTGAACACAGAGCATTGCAGTTCCCTAAAGGCATTTTAGAGGAAAGGAATGATGTGGTCAGGCTTACTCTTTAGAAATACCAATTTAGCAGCTATTTGAAGGCTGGATGGGAGCAGGGAAGATTCAGGAACACCAATGAGGGGGTTATTTCAGTCAACCTAGCAAGTAGAGATGAGAGTCTGGACCAGGCACCAAACTGTACCACAGTGATTCCATTGGTAATCCAAATTTAGATAGCCATTTTGGCCCTGTGCAGTTCAGCATTTTAAATCCCAATACTTCTTATGACAAGGTGATGCTAATTATTTTAAATCTTCAATGATAAATCAGTATAACTCGTATAAGCTCATGAATTTTGTAATATATTTTACAATCAAATTTTTTATTATAGACAGTACTCTTCCCCATCCCCTACTCTCTCTCATTATATATATAATATATATGATGTTTTATATATATGTATAACATATATATACTTTCTCATATATACATATATAACATACACACACACACACACACACACACACACACACACATATAAAGAGAGAGAGAGAGAGAGAGAGAGAGAGAGAGAGAGAGAGAGAGAGAGAGAGAGAGGCATCTCAGATTGCAGGAACTACTTTCCCTTCCAGTCTGGAATAATTTGCCCTCTGGAACCCCATGGAATACTTTGCCCATTTCTGAAGCATTTATCATGTAATACTGCAGAGCATGACTCTCTGTGTTTGTGTTGTCTCTCTTACATTCTCAAGGGTAGGGATTGTCTTAACCAACCTCTATATTGCTCTTCCTTTTCTTATCCCTCCCTACCCCTCTCCAGGGTCCAGCAGCATATTATTCTGTTTTAGATGAATTATGCCATGTAGGAGAAACTCGAATCCAAGTCTGCCTCCAACCCAAATCCTTTGACTTCTCTGAAACTTAATTTCATATAATCACAGATTCAGCATTTTAAGACAACACAGCTGTCCCCTAGGCCACCTGTTTCAAAGTCAGGAACCTCTCACTTTTCACCTGGATTGTGTAGCAGTCCCTTCAAAGTTAAATCATCTAAGCATTATTAAGCTTTAATCAGGAACAGAAAGACAATCTCTTCCCTCATGAAACTAGCATTCTAATGGGTGAAGGAAGACAAGAAATAAAAGAAAACTGGAAACTGATCTCTCCGGGGGGTGGTGGTGGAGAATGGTATTGATGAGGGAGCACAGTGGAGAGAAGGTCTGGAAATTCTGGAACAGAGCCCAGACACAGTTACAGGCATGGGAGGCAGCCAGTGAAAATGCCCGGTCAGGAGATGAAAGTGTTACTGGACGGAAGAGTATGGATACGGAAGGGCAAAAAGATTGGAAAGGGAAAGTTCAAACAGAGGGTTTAAAATCTGATCCTGGAAGTAACAGGGTTGGCAGCTAGGTGGCACAGTGGATAGAGCACTGGAATTGAAATCAGGGAGATTCATCTTCCCGTGTTTAAATCCAACTTTAAGCACTTATTAGTTGTGTGACCCTAAGTCATTTCACCCCTGTTTGCCTCAGTTTCCTCATCTGTCAAATGAGCTGGAGAAAGAAATGGGAAACCACTCCAGTATCTCTGCCAAGAAACCCCAGATGGGATCACTGAAGAGTTGGACATGGCTGAACAGCCACAAGAAGTAATAAGGAGCCACTGGAGTTTGCTGAACGGTAGTGGTGGGGGCAGTGGGAGGTGATATGGTCAGATCTACTCTTTAGAAAGATTACTTTAGCAGCATAGACTGGAGTAGGGAGAGACCTGAGGCAGGGAAATCCACCAGGGCTATTGTAGTAGTCCAGGTGTAAGGTGATGAGAGTCTGGACCAGGATGACAGCTGTGTGAGTGGAGAGAAGGGGACACATGAGAGATGCTTGGCACATAGCAAGCATTTAATAAATGCATTTTCATTCATTTCAAACATTTGCTTTAAATTCCTCACCCTCAGTGATCTCCACATGTTCCCATCAGTTGCCAAATCTTGCAGTTTCTTTCTCTACAACATCTGTCACATATGTCTCCCTTTCTCCACTGACACAGCAACCACTCTGGTTCAGTCAATAAACATTTATTAAAGACCTACTGTGTGCCAGGCACTGGTTCAAGCCCTCATCATTTCTCTCTGGGTTGTTGCAACAGCCTTGTTATTGATCTCCCTCTCTCAATAAATCCAGTGATTCCCTATTTCTTCCAAGATCAAAGAGGAATCTGCTATCTCTTTACAATCCAGTCACTCTGTCTGAATTTCCCAATGGCTACTTGCCTGGACATCATCATCTCCAGAAACTCATCATTCTGGAGGATGAAATCAGTTAAGAAACTCACACCTCCTCAGGCACCTACTGCCTCTGGAATCCCTCCCTCCCTCTGATTGGAGAGGGTGGGAGGTTGACATCTGGGAGTTCCTCCCATGATCCTCCTCCATTTAAGGCTGGAACTCAGGGGATTCTCCTCATCATTTTCCACCCTGCTCTCTTGGACTTCAAAATCTTGGGAAACTCAGCATTTTGCAAGATGAAATTAACTCACACATCTTCAGATCATTTCCCATCTGGGCTGTATGAACTTCATCATTTCTCCCCTCCCCTTTCTCAACTTCTTTTTATGTGTTGTGTCCCCTTTACCCCCACCCATTCGATTTTAGCCTTCTTGAGAGCAGGATTTGTCATGCCTTTCTTTCTATCACACATGCCTTTCTTTCTATCACACATGCCTTTCTTTCTAACTCACATGGGCTCATGAATTTTGTAATACATTTTACAGTCAAATTATTTATTATACACAATGCTCCTCCTCATCCCCTACTCTCATTATGTATATGTTATATATGAAATATACATTCTCTCTTATTATATATAAATATGTAATAAGAGAATATATATATATATATAGAGAGAGAGAGAGAGAGAGGCCTAGCATAGCACTTGGCACATAGTAATTAATAATTATTTATTGACTCTGACTGTCTTTTGGCTGCTCCTCATGCCCACACTTCTACCTGTACACTATGCCTATAATGCTTTTATTTCAGGAACCATGCCACTAATCTCCAAATCAGAATACCTGGCTTCTTGTAAACAACTTAAGCACCATTCCCTTCAAGAAACATTTCCTTGTACCCCAGCTGTGAGTACCATTCCCTCAAAAGTTACCTTCCATCTACCTGGTATGCATCTTGTATATTTGGATTTAGAAATCCCCCCACCATTAGAATGTAAGCTCACTCAGGGACCATTTCTGCTTTTTCTTCTCTGTGCTTTCAGCACAAGATGACACATAGGAAGCAGAGAATAAATAATTATTTTAAAAAATCATTCTGAATTCTAATGTGCCTTTTTTTAAAAAAAAAAGTTGTTGACCTTCTTTTGGGGCATCCTTTGCTAATTTTCTCCCCTCCACTTTCCTTCCCTCATTAAGCAAGAGAAAGGAGAGAAAAAAAAATTTCATGTAAGAAATAAGCATAGCTAAGCAAAACATATCCACTCAGTGGCCATGTCCAAAAATGTGTGTACTTTGTGACCGTCACCTCTCTGTCAGGTGAGGGATAACATACTTCTTGTAGACATGGCTGGTCATTGCTTTGACCAGAGAGTTCTTAAATCTTTCAAAGTTATTTTTCTTTACAATATGGTCCTTGTATAGATTGTTCTCCTGACTCTCCTCCTCACTCCACTCTGCATTAGTTCATGTGACCCAGTATTTTTTGAAATCATCTCTGCTGTCATCTCTCATGGGGGAATGATATTCTCTTATATTGTTATACCACAATTCTTTCAGTCGTTCCTCAATAGTCTAAAAGGAAATCTAAGGCAACCCTTTAAATTCTGCTTCCTTTGTTTTCTTCTCTACCCTCACCCCCTTTTAATCTCCCTTTCAGGATCAGGAAGTTTATTTTGTTTGTGGTTATTCCCTACCTGGTATTATGTTCCTCTTAATCCCCATCCCTTTCTCGTCCCACTTGTTTCCCTGTCGTGTCTGATGTATTTCTACATCAAATTATGTTTTAAAAATTTTCCTTTCTCCATTCAGAAAGGAGGGAGATTTATTTAATGCCCGCTTCTCTCCTTTTCTCTATGTTTATATATTCTCAGGAATGCCGGTTATGAAAAGTTGCAAGTTCTCCCAGTACGTTTTTCTCATCCTTTCTCTCTTTCCCTCCTCAAACCCTCAGAATAGAACCAGTCTACTCCCAGGACCATTGTTCTTCTTTAATTCTTTTTGAAAACATTAAAGTTTTTATTTTCTTGCCTCACAGTCACTAACTTCTATTTGATTCACTCTAATTTTCAAGGAATCAGTTGAATGAGCAGAGTTTTATATCTCTTGTGCCAAACTGTTAAATGTCTCTTGTTTTTTCTTCAGCATCTCTCATTGACATTAAAGTTCTAGAGACATTTGTCCATAGAAACTCCTGGGGCAGCTAGGTGGCACCGTGGATAGAGCACTGGATTTGGAATCAGGGAGGCTCATCTTCCTGCCTTCAAATAGGACCTCAGACACTTAACTAGTTGTGTAACCCTGGGCAAGTCACTTTACCTCAGTTTCTTCATCTGTAAAATGGACTGGAGAGGGAAATGGCAAACCACTCTAGTATCTTTGCCACGAAAACCTCAACTGGGCTTTTCAGTCAGACATGACTGAAAATTGACTGAACAACAATAATTTCATTTGAATGTTAGCATATCATCATAGAGGTTCTTCCAATTGCCCAAATAAATGTATTTTTCTAGGTTTCCCTGGACTCTTGTGTTTGTATTTCAAAGTTCCTATTCAGCTCAGATCTTTTCATCAGGAATGCTTGAAAGTCCTCTATTCCCATTGACGATCCATTTTCCCCCTATAGAGTTATAATTGGCTTTTCAGGGTAACATACTTTCATTCTAAACCTCTGTCACTTGCCTTTTGAAATGTTGCATTACAAGATATACTCTGTTAGGTTTTTTTTTTTTTTTTTTAGTAGAAGCTGCTAGGGCTTATGTGTATTTGAACTCTTCTGGATGCTTGCTTTATTATTGTTTTCTTTGACATGGGAGTTCTAGATTTTGGCTATGACGTTCCTAGGACTTTTCCTTTTGAGGTTTCTTTCAGAAGATGATTGTTGGATTCTTTCTATCTTTACTTTGGCCTCTGGTTCTGACATATCTGGGCAGTTTGCATTTTTGACTTAGAAATATAGTGTCCAGGCTTTTTAAAACTGTGGTTTTCAGGGAGTCCAATTATTCTTAAATTATTCCTCCTTGACCTATTTTCCAGATCAGTAGTTTTTATATCAGCTACCATATTTTCTTCAATTTTTAAAATAAAATTTTATTCATGTTTTTTTTTTACAATTTCCATTCCCCCTCTGTATATTCTTCCTCCTCCCTCTCTCAAGAATCAGATCTTATTTTTGATTTTTAAAATATTATCAATCTGTTTCTCTCACTACTCTTCATCCAATTGAGCAAATTAGGAAAAGAGCTTAAAAGATAAGACTTAAAATACAATACAAAAATTTCCACATTGTCCATAAATGTGTCTCTTACTGCATTTTAAATTGATTGGAGGTGAGTGTTATGTCTCTTCTTCATTGTTTTGGACTTAATCATTGCATTGATCAGAGTTCTAAAGTCTTTCAAAGATGTTTTTCTCTATAATATTGTTGTTGTAGTATAAATTGTCCTTCTAGCTGTGCTTACTTCAGTCTGTATCAGTTCATAGGGTCTTTTTCAGTTCTTTTCAGTTTCCTCTGAAACAATTTCATCATTTCTTATGTCATAATAATATTCTACCACAGTGTGTTCAGCCATTCCCTAATAGAAAAATGCTCCTTTTTGGCCACGGTGAAGAAAGCTACTATAAATATTTTTGTACTTATAGGTAATTTTCTCTTTTTCTTTCTTTGGGGTCTTGACCTAATAGTATATTAGAGTATGCACAGTTTGGTAACTTTTGGGGCAGAATTCCAAGTTATCTTCCAGAATGGTTGGACCAATTTACGTTTCCTCTGACAGAGCATTTATCTGTTTTCCTACAGCCCCTCTGACATTTGTAATTTTCAGTTTTTGTCATTTTTGCCAATTTTATGGGTGTGAAGTGGAACCTCAAAATTGCTTTACTGTGCATTCTTATTAATGATTTAGAACATTTTTATATGGCTTTTGATAATTTGTTTTTTCCTTTGAAAACTTCCTATTTGTGTCTTTTGACTATCTATTAGGCAATGGTTCTTAGTCTCACAAATATGAATCAGTTCCTTCTGTATCTTGTATATGAGACTTTTATCAGAGAAAATTGCTGCAAACATTTTTTCCCATTGTCCTTCTAGTTTTGATCATATTAGATCTGTTGATGTAAAAACTTTTAGATGTTGTATAGTAAAAATTTTCTGTTTTGTCTTGTGTGATCCTATCACTTGTTTAGCCATCAACTCTTCTCCTATCCATGGATCAATCCAAATCTTGTGGTTTTTTTCTACTATTTCTGGCTGTTTCATGGAGTCATTGATTTTAATGTTGTTCTAGTCTACTTTTCAGGGATTAATTTGTGGTTAGGGTTTAGTCCTTTCTCTTCAAAGATAATTCTCCCCGGACCTTTGTTGGTAAATCCCTTCTCTTCTGCTGCCCCTGGACACAGACACTTGTAGACTATACATGTCCTGTCTTTGGCCCTGATGGCACTTTCTTTGCTTGAGGGACCCCTTTCCTATTGCCCTGAGCTTCTGAATGATTTTGTCATGTAATGGAAGAGGTCATGTTTCTTATTAGATTTCTTGATCATTACTTGGTCAGGTGCAAACTTCTGGGGTTTTCTGGAGGAGGTATGTAGGAGCTGGGTGGTCCTGGATTAAGGCATTCCTCTTGTTAGAAAATTCTAATAAATGCTTATTAACTGTTTGATTGCAAGCACCCCCTGCCAGAGACTGCAGGGAAGGGCATAAGAGCATCTCTCTTTTTCCCTAAAGCTTCATCTCCCTGGGACCAAATGTAAATAATTCACTTTTTAAAATTCAATTTTATTTTCAGTTCCAAATTCCCTCCCTCCCTCCACCCTTCCCCTACCCACAGAGAAGGCAAGACATACAATATCCATTATATATATGAAGTCATGCAAAACATATTTCCACATTGGCCACATTCCAAAAAAAAAGAGAGAAAAAATTATGTTTAAATCTGTTCCCTGAGTCTATCAGTTCTCTATCTGCAGATAGACAGCATTTTTCATCATAAGTTCTTTGGAATTGTTAAGTATCATTGATCAGAGTTACTGTCTTTCACAGATCATTGTTCTTAACAATGTTGCTATTGCTGTGAAAATTGTTCTTCTAGTTCTGATTATATCACTTTGCATTAACTCATATGGGTCTTTCCAGGCATTTTGGAAACCTTCTCATTCATCATTTGTTACAGCAAATAGTATTCCCTGTAATTCACATACTATAACTTGTTCAGCCATTCCCTGATTGATGAGTATCTCCTTGGTTGCTTTGGTAAATAAAAATTCAAAAGAGATGAGAAGGTACGGCCTGGGCATAGGTTATAGAACAAAGAAAAAGCAGGTAAGCAAAAAACAACTAACCAAGCAAATACAACTAATGCTTGACAGTTTATTCAATATTCCGTACCAGTATTCCGCGCCACCCCACCCCGCCACCGCAAAAGGAGGAAAGTATATTTCATTATTTTTTCTCCAGGACAAAGATTGGTCAATGCAATTCATCTGAGTTTAGCTGTCTTTTAGTACTGTCTTCACTTACGTAAAATATAGCTATCATATATATTTTTCTCCTGGTTCAACTTATTTTATTCTGTACCAGGTCAAAGAAGTTTTCCTGCGTTTCTCTGAATTCCTTATATTATTACTTTTTCATGGTTCAATAATATTCCATTATTTGCTCAGTCATTCTCTACTTGATATATGTCTCTACTTTGCTTCCAATCTTTTCTACCACAAAACTGCTGCTATGAATATTTTGTTAGATATAGTGCTTTTCTGTCTTCCATCTTCTTGGGGGCTATGTGGACATTTATATTATTTTGTTTTAAATGAAACATTTTTAATTTTGAATTTAACAAACACCAAAAAGACAGAACATTCCCACATACAATTTAAAATAAAAAAGAGAAGATTTTCTATGGGACATTATGGATCTCTACACACACCTTGATTTTAATTTGAATAAATTCAATGTATAACTTTCAGAGCTATCCTGCTTGCCTGTTTCCTTCTGAACTTCCCTTCTGTTCTCTTTTGTACATTTAAAAATACTTCAATTATCTTTTTTGTTTCTTTTATTATTTTTTTTTGTAATGGTATCTCCAGGTCTTTCTCCCCAATTCTTTTCCCAAATAAAGATAAAATCATCAAAATAAGTAAGCAGTCACATAAAATAAATCCATATATGCTGTGTTGTTTTATTTTAAATTTTAAAATCTTATTTAAAAATTTTAGGGTTTGTTTTTATATCAAATTCACGTCTGGATGTATCCCTCTCCCCTCCTCTACCAAGTGATGCTGATACTTCTCTATGATAAGAAAAACTTAAAAAGAAACCAACCAGAAACAAAGCAGTTCAGTAAAACTAATCAAGAGTGTATTCAATATTCTGAACCTTGACAGTGAAGGGAGAGAGGTACATTTTCTCAATCCTTCTCTAGGGTTGTTTGGTCACAGTTACATATCATTCAATTTCTTTTTTTCTCCTATTTATGTTGTAGTCATTGTGTATATTAATTTCTGGTTCTGCTTAATTCACTTTGAATCCATTGCTATGTCTTGTGATGCTTCTTGGAATTGTTCATGTTTGTTGTTACTTGTGGTGCTTCTCATTCCATTTGTCTCACAATTTGTGTAGTCATTCACAATAAGTGGGCATTTACTTTGTTACCAGCTCTTTGCTGCCTAAGAAAGGGGGACTATGAATGTTTTGGTGTATGTGGGATCTTTCTCTCCTTGTCCTCCTTGGGTTTTGGGGTTATAGTTCAGGTCCAAAGGTACTTTTCCTACTGGCCCCTGGCAAGTGGCATCCTCAAAACCCTGCTGTTTTATTTTCCCTTAGGATTCTAGGTTTAGCCCTCAGGGCATCGAGTAAGGTAGAAAGAGAAGTTATCTTTCTACAGCTACAGTTTAAGAGCCCTTAACTGGTGGGCTTCCCCCATGATTATCAGTCGCTATTAACTAATCAGCAAGACGTAATCAGCTTTTACAAGTGAGTATTTATTATGGTGGTATAGCTGGAACAAAGTAATCTCTTAAAAGTCATCCTTACACTTTTCTTATAAGTATATACAGAATCCAGAAAGTGGGTTTGAGTTTAGAGAACACAGGTGGCCAAGGGGAGCTCTCAGAAATCCTTTGGCAGGAGTCCTTAGGACCTTGCCTTAGATAGGTATGGTGTCCCTTTCCTGTTTGAAAAAACACTGAGTTTTGCCTTTCCTCATCAAGTCCAGTCTATATCCTTGTTTCCTGATGCAGACACTGCTTCTCTGAGCTGTTGTTCCCTGGGACACTAAAGTTCAAATCCTCTGGTCTTCCAAAGTTCACAGAAATCTTCTGGTTAAAGAGGGTGGAGTGGGGAAGAGACTGATGCTGGTTCCAATCCTCCCCCTCCCCCTAGAAATTCTCTTTCAGGGGCTTGAGTGGAAAGGCAATTAGAACGGAATCCAGGAGTTGAATGTGCTTGCTGGTTTTATAGAAGCCCTACTGGGTGCAGAATGAGACCAAGTCTCTAAACCAGACTTAAGGTACAACTTTTCTTTGGTTCATCCAGTAGCTTTCAAGGCTGTTGAGACAGGTGGATGTGGTAATGGTAGTGTTGGATAAGCAGGAGGGAACACCTGAATTCAAATCTCACTTCAGATACTTACTAGCTGTGTGATCCTGGGCAAGTCATTTAACCTTTGTCTGCTTCAGTTACCTCACGTGTAAACTGGTAATAGTCATAACCTCCATCACAGGTTTATTGTGAGGATAAAAATCAGAAAATACTTTTTTAAAAAAGGTTTTACAAACCTTAAGGCATTTTATAAATGCTAGCTACTTTTATCATTATTATTATTTCAAAGATATCTAAATTGATCAATTAGGACTTAGTCCAAGCCTGCGATTAATTGATTGGGTGGACTTGCTCATATTTAGTATGGTTCTCGCTTGGTTAAGGTTTCTGAGTGTAGCATCTCTCCACTTGGCGTGTACTTGTCTAGGTTGATTCCTACACTTATAACCTTCCTCTTTTGAATATTTGCTATCATCAGCAAATCTGCTGGACTATATTTGATCAAGTCTATAGTTCCAAATCCCAGAGAGCCTTTTAGTGACTTGAGGAGGTTTTGCATTACCCTTTATGAAAGCTTTCCCCAGCGTCTGGTTCTAAAGAGACTAGAGTGAAGTCTATGGGAAACAGGCATTTATTTTCAGGGAGACAATCCAGCAGCAGTTCTTTGTCAGTGTTCTGGGCTCTGCTATTGACATACCATGAGACCTTGGGCCAGGGTCTTCCCCTTCCGTGCTCAGTTTTTTCCTCTGTCCAAAGAAGGGTAGACTACTCGGACTTTGGGGGCCTTTCTTCTTCTGAATGCCTGGCACTGTGATTCTAGACAGAGATGCACTACTTTGCTCAGGACTGACAAGCAGGGATGATTCAGTTGACAGGAAAGGTGTTCGGGAAAATCTTGCTGTTCTTAGGGAGCCCAAGACTATTCATGTAGATTCTGGCTGAATCAAACAATCTCTTCTTCCTGCTCATTCCTTGGGAACTGAGACTTTGCCCTCTGCCCCTACTTATGTCCTTCAAAGTGACCTGAACCTATGACTCTGTGATCCCACCTTATGGCTCTAAAACTTTCACAGCCATTATATGACAAATATATTTTCCTGTCCTTGGATAATGCTGTTGGTATACATTACTTCTTAAGCTGAGGACAATGAACTCATGTTCTCCCTTCCTAACAGAACTCCCTTCCTGGAGAGCTGCTAAAACAAGCGACAGAATCAATGAGTTATTTTGCCTCACATGTATTAAGTACCTTTGTTTTCAGAGCCTGGTGTTACGCACTGAAGGAGATACAAACTGGGTAAGATACCATGTGCTTCCTCATGAAGCTTATGGTTTAGATAGCTATAACAAATATTACATATGGATTACAAAGGTTTGAGACAAATATTTATGTGAGGAGAAGATATTACCAACTAGGTAATGGGGAAATGAAGGAAGACTTCCTGGAGGAGATGTCTTTATGAGTTGGACTTTGAAGGATAGGTAGGAATTCAGCAGCAGAAGGGCAAGAAGGACGAAGGGGTCATTCCCTCTGAACTCTTATAGGTCTTGTTCTGAGATTCAGTCATAGAACACAGAACATAGAATGTGAGAATTGGATGTGATCTGAGAACACAGATTGTCAAACCTGTGAGGGACCTTAGATCATAGAATGTCAAGAAGTGTGTATGTGTGTGTGTGTTGGAATACAGAATGTCACAGTTGGGAGGGACCTTAGAACATAGAATGTCAAGAACTGGGAGGATTGTTGGAACGCATAACTGGAAAGGATCTTAAAATATCGGCTGAGCTAGAAGAAAACTTAGAACATAGACTAAAGAAATGTCCTTGGGAAACCCAGAATGTCCGAGAGGGAATGAACCTTAGAACATAGAATGTCGAGCTGGAAGGAACTCTAGAACACAGAACATCAAAGCTGGCAGGGTCCTTAGAACACAGATCTTGAGGGGCCCTTAGGTTATCGGATGTCATGAACCTTTTTCCTTTCACCCCACCTTCTCCGCACCACCTCCGGGGGCTTCCTTCTCTCCCCCTCCTCTCCTGCTCCCCCCCTCTCCTCCTCTCTCTTCTCCTCTCCCCCACCCCCGCCTTTGGCTCCGCCCCACCCCGCCCCTTTCATCTCCCTCTTCCCCTCCCGCCCCCGCGCCTCTGGGGCCCCCAGCGCCCTCCCTTCCAGCCTTCTCCTGTTCCGCGCCGTCTTTTCCAGCGTCCCGGCCAGGGCCAGCCCAGCCCAGCTGACGGGGCCGCTGTGTTTACTGGCCAGACTCGAGCGGGGAGCGAGGAGCAAGGAGCGGGGAACGCTGGTGCCTGCGGGGAAGGGGCCGCCGACGAGAAGGAGGGGACAGGGCCAGAGCAGGGGCCTGGGGGGGCCCAGCACGCGGCCGAGGCCCGCTCTCCAGGGGGCAGTGCCCAATCCGCAGGCGCGCCGTCCAGCCCCGGGCAGCGGGGGGGTTACGGGCCTGGGCCGGGGCCGCGATCTCCGGGGAGGGGGCGGGCACGCGGGCGGGGCGCGGGGCTGCTGCTGGACGCGGCCCAGCCAGCGCGGAGGAGGGGGAGGAGGCGGAGGGGAGGAGTGAGGTGGCCCCGGCCCACGCCCCTCCCGGGCCCCTCTCGTGCCCCCGGGCGGGCAGCCCCCCACCCACATTTCCTGCGCGGGGCGTTTAAAGGACCGTGGGTACGGCCCGCCTGGGCCCGCGCTGCCCTTCCCTGCCGTGCTCTGCCCCGCTCTGCCCTGCCCGCCCGGGCCGGGATGGAGCCCGCCGCCCCCTGCTCCCGCCTGCCCCGGGCTCTCTGACCCACCGCTCGCCCCCCGATCTGCCGCCGCCCCCCGACTGTCAGTCGGTCTGTGTCCCCAGGGCCATGGGGGCCGTGCGGCCGCTGACTGTCGGGCTGCTCCCGCTGCTGCTGCAGCTGCTGCTGATCACTTCGTGTGGCTTGATCTCCGGAGAAGGTGAGTATCTTCTACTACTAGGGTCTCTATCCCTGAGCCCTGGGTCCGAGGGGCCCCTCAGAGCAGCCCTACACGCTGGGGCTGCCACGGCCCGGTCGAAGGGAGCTGACCTTGGCCCCTGACCTCCCAGAGTTCAGTCACAGGTCTCTCCGGGGGGCCCCAGTATGAGGATCTGTCCCAGCCCTAGGATTCAGGCAGGTCCAACGTCTCCCAGGTTCTGTAGCTCAGCTTGGGCCACCTTGGCTTCCTTCCTTTCTGTCCTCTGTGAGCCCCCACTGGGGGTCCCCTCAACTCTGACCCCCTGATTCTCCCTATCCCCGACCCTTCCTGGGTGTTCTGGAGCAAGATCTAATCATGGCCTCCTTCCACATCTCGGTACCGTCACCTCCGACATCACCACCGCTTTGACCTGGTAGAGATGGTGGGGTACTAATCAGTGATCGCTGAAGAATACTTTCCCCCCTTCTCAATCTCAGGAATGTCTGCCCCAGGAGTAGGTCCTGAGGCTCTTCAGGAAGGTCTGGCATTACATTTAAAAGCCAGGATTTTGCCTTTCTCCTCTGGGAATCTCTGAGCCAATGGTCCTGAGAAAAGCAGCCTGATGAGCCCTTCCCACCTCCCCACCCCCCAGCCCCATCCCTGTGTGTTCTTTTCAGGGTTTTGTCTGTGGTTGTTCCCAACTCCAAACTGCTGTGGGAGGGGCGGAGGCCCAGCCTGGGTCAGTTATAGGGGAGGAGATGGTTTGGAATGAAGTGAGGGGGTTGGCCAGGAGGATCTCTTAAGGTCCCAGTCTGGCTCTGATATTGTAGGAGCCACATGGAACCACAGACTTGCAGAACCAAAGGACTTTAGAGATCCTTTTATTGTTCAGAAAGAGAAACTGAGACTCAGAGAGCCAGAGACCTGCCAAGGGTGACACACAGAGCTCCTTCAGAGAGTAGCTGTCTGACTTGCACTCCAGCCTTCCTTCACTGTCTGCTGAGACCTGCTAATTCTTAACCCTAACAAAGGAACTTTAGCTTTGTTCCTTCTCTTGTTTAAAGTTTCTTGCCCTGGCTGATGATCAGGGTCTTCCCTTGTAACATTCCATCCCCTGGTTTTCTGATAGATGTAGAACAGTGCCTCAGGAAAGGGCTTCCAGCAGATGTCTGGGCAGGAACTCAGGAGAGATGGAAAGGCTTGGTTAGGACAGTACTTTGGCTCTTGGGCCTGTTTGCTCTATCTTGGGGTGGGCGGTGGGGCATCTGACTCTCAGGGCCTTTACAGGTGCTTTCACATCCTTAGTTCCTGGCTTGGAGAGTTTGGGGCTTCTCAATGAAGTTGTTAACCCAGGGGAGCAGCAAGCAGCAAGAAAGACAGTGAATGAGGAGCAACTGCTCCCCAAGATTCACAGGGGCCCTCTGAGGAATTTCTAAGGCCCTCCTGACTGAGCTGGGATTTATTACCCTTTCATTATTTTTATTATTATTGAGAATCATCAGAGCTCAGATTATCTGAATGTGGACGGGGAGAGATCTGTTGTCTCTTTTTCAGGCACCATTGATAGCACATTCTTATCCTTAAATCTGGCAGAAATAATGTAAGGGGGAAGAGGACCTTCTGGGTTTCAGAACAATGAGGGATGTCATTTTTCTTCACCATTCCACCTTGCACATGTTCTGGGGCTTGGAAATTGTCAAGGATCAAGACACCATCCTTTGTTTCACAGAGCTTCGAGTCAGAAGCCTTAGGTTCAGATTTCATCTCTGATGCTTACTACTTGCAAGTCTCAACCTCCATGGGCCTCATTTTCCCCATCTGTAAAATGAAGGGGTTGGATTAAATGGCCTCTGGGATCTCTTTCAGCTCTAGAGCTAAGAGAAATTTAGTGCGTTGATAAATCAAAGAGAAGCCCCAAACATGGGAGAAGGTAATTATCTCTATCTTTGGGTCTTTCCATGGACTGACCCTGCAGTGTCTGGAATTTGTTCCCTCCTCACCTCTGCCTCATAGAATCCTTAGCTTATTGTTTTCAAAGTACAGCTCAGATGACACCTTCTACATATGACCTTTCCTAATTCTGCATTGTGTTCCTCCCCCTCTCCATTGTTAGTGCTCACTGTCTCTTAAAATGACTTCTGTGTTGTTTGTTTATACTTTGTATTTATTTATCTGTGCACATGTTGTCTCCTTCCAGGAGAACATGAGTTCCTTGAGATGAGCATGACCGGTTTCTGCCTTTGTTATCCCCAGCGTCTAGCTCACTATGTGGCATTTCTTTAGCATTCATTCATTGCTTATTGAATTGACTCCAACTAGATCTGGGTGGAAATGCTATTTCCTAAATGAGAGGCATAGGCCGCAAGTGTCCTAGGAGCTCAAGTGAGGGAGGGACAGGAAGAGGGAGAGAGGAAGAGAGAGACAGAGGGACAGACAGAGACAGAGAAACAGAGAGAGAGAGAGAGAGAGAGAGAGAGAGAGAGAGAGACAGAGACAGAGAGAGATAGAGACAGAGAGATAGAGACAGAGAGACACAGAGAGAGAGGGAGAAAGACAGAGACAGACAGACAGAGACAGAGAGCTCAAGATCGAGCTATGGCAATCTGAGAGAGCTTTGGAGAAGAGAAGAGCTTGGAGCTGGGCCTTAAAGAGTGGATGGATTTAGAGAACCAGAGAGAAAGAGAAAGGCACCGTATGATGACCATGACTTAGTTATGTTGAGTTGGTGGGGAAAATTTGTGTGGTGAGGCAGATTTCAGCTTGATTATAAGGGGAAAAACATTCCTAATCATTTAGAGCCCTCACAAGGTGAAATAGGCTGCACAGGGGTGGGTAGTGAGTTCCCCATCACAGTTAGGTACTTAGCAAACGCTTGTCGTATTATATGGTACTTATCCTTCAGAATCAGCCCCTGCCATATTATCCAGAGGAACCCAACTGTGTTCGTTTCCCTAACAACCAAGGCATTTATCACGGAGCATATAATGGGAGAGAAGTCTGGAAAAAAGAAGATTTTGGATAAAGAGAAGAGAGGAGAGACATGATAGTAGTCATTTACTATTTGAAGAATTAGTATAATGTTGGAAAAAAGAGTTAGATTTGTTTTCCTTGGCCCTATAAGGGAAGAATGAGCAGCAATGTGGGGGGGGGAGGGGGGTTACAGCGAGACATATTTAGTCTCCATATATTAAACAGTTTCCTAACCAGTGGAGATATCCAGAGGTAAAAGGGCCATCAGAAGAAGATAGTGAGTCTCCCCTACTGGAAGATCACTTGTGAGGTACGTTCTAATAGGGACTCTTCTTCAGGTGGGGTTTTGACTGGCTGGCCCCTAAACGGCCTTCTCTACTTGGAGATTTTCTGTCTCAGCCTTTCTCTGTTCCCCACCCCTACCCACCTACCCCTCCCTTTTGTCCCTCATGTTTTTCCACTTCTCCTCCCTCCCTTGGCACCTTGCTGACTCTGAGGACCAGAATGATTAATTTGGATGGAGTCTAAATTCAGGTTAGGTTTATCCAGTTTGTGGTAACCCCCTGTTTCACAATAAGGTTTGACTTTAAGGAACAGGCGTGTTGTGGCTTCTGTTGTTAAGAGGCCTCCTCGAGGAAAACCCCGTGTTTGATTCTCTTAGGAATTAGCTTGTTGCCAATTTGGAACTGGATTTATGACTCTTAAACTAAGATGTCACTTTGCTGGGTGCTTAGCTGTTTCACAGGTTAAAGAACTCTGTTGTCTTCCTCTCCACCCCCACTACTCCTCTGTAATCTGTTTATAAACATCTACAAACATGTCTGTTTTTAGGCTCAAGGTGGTGTACTATAGGACAAAGAGTTCAGGATTCAGAGACAGAAGAGCTGGCTTCAAACCTGGCAATTACTTCCTTTATGAAGTAATTTTCCCTTTCTGGGCCTCAGTTTCCACTCTGGAAAATGAAGGTGTTGGAGTAGAATAATTGATTTCTCAGGTACCTCCAGTTCAGTCCCATTTAAGTGATTATTGTGTGCTAGGCACTGGGGATACATAAACAAATGGAAACAGTCCCTACCCTCAAGAAAAGCAAAATATTCTATTTTGGGAGTGGGAAACCAGGTATACATATAGAAGTCCCTTCCAGGGATGGGACCTTGTTGAAACTTTGTATCTTTCCGTAGGGCACCTAGGGATCTGTACACAGTGGGACTTTAATAAATGTTTGACAGATGAATGAGCGACAACCAAGTCTGGGGACATGTTTTGGAGCAGAGGAATTCAGGGACAGTTAGGTCTGGCAGTGGAGAATGTGTCCAGGGTCTTGCCCAACACTTAAGAGCTTTGCAGGCCCAAAGTGGGAGCAGTAGCTAACAGTTTGAGAGAAGTAGGTTTAAGACCCACAATTCACTGAGTCCTTAATTGAACCAGGTTGCTTGGAAGGTATTCAGGCAGAGGCTGATTGACCACTTGTCAGGGCTATTGTAAAGAGCCCCTGTGGTCAAATATCATGTCATTTCGTATCATAAAGCTTGAGCTCTGAGGTCCTCTTGTCCACACCTCTCCTTTTACAGATAGGGAAATTGTTCGGGTTCACAGAATCAACAGAATTGGCCTAGATGGCCTCTCATGTAAAAATTCTAGGAGTTTTGTGTTGCTAATTCTCTGTCCCCAGGAGCCTTTGTTTCTGCTTTTCTGACTAAATTCCCCATTACCATTTGTATTTGGCTAACGTCTTGGAAATGAGGCCTCCTGCATTGATGCAGAACTCTCAGGCAGTGAAGTACAATGGAGAATGTGTTAGGTAGGGAGTCAGAGGATCCAGGTTCAAATCCTGGTGCTGCCATTTACTAGCTGTGGGACCTTGGGCAAGTCACAAGACTTCTGTGGGTTTTTGTGTCCTCACTGCTAAAAGGAGGGAGTTAGACTGGGTGATGTCTGAAGTCCCTTTGAACTGGAGCTCTCAAAGCAGGAATGATCTATCAAACAAGTCTGTGATGTGCAGGACTCTGAGGGATTCTGGGAGTAAGCAGGGTGTAACTGGGAAGCCAGGGAAGGCCAGGAGATTTTAAAAAAAACAAACAGGGTCCGTTTGACTGTCTGTCAGACTGTCCGTTGCTGTGTGGCCAGCAGGGAGTGAGTATTTTTGTCTGCCTCCTGCCAAGGGTTGAGAAATGGATTGTAATGAGAGACTCCTGGGCAGCCTCTCTCTTTCTCAGACTGAATGAGGCTGTTTTCTCAATCGGGAACCTTTCAATTTGGGTCCCAGGGGGCAGAGTGGGGGCAGTTTCCTTGTAGCCCTTTTCTCTCCCCCCCAGAACAGTTATGTGCAAGAAAAATCAGGATTTGAGAACAACTTGGCTTTGTCTCTCATAAGTGATACTGTAGTTGGTCCCAGAGTTTTACATGTAGTCGTCTTATTTGAACCTATTAACAGCAGGTAGGTGCCTGTTACTCCCATTTTACAGATGAGGAAACTGAGGTTCAGAGTGCTTGAAAGACCTGTCCAGGGTCACACAGCTGGTTAGGTATCTGAGATGGTCGTCGTGCCTGTCTGCCATCCCTGAAGGGTTGGAGAGCTGAAAGGACCTTCATGTAGTCCAGTTCCTCCCCTGTTTTACAGATGGGTAAAACAAGACCTAGGGATGGGGGGGAAGGAAAGAAAGAACCTGCACAAGGTCACATGGGCAGTAAGTTTTGGAGCTTAGGCTTGATTTGAGGTCTTCTGACTCCAAATCTTGCCCTCTTTCTGCTAATCCGTTCTCTCTCAAGTCTAGTCCAAGCCAGCATTGCCTTCCTCTCCCAGTTTTCAGGTTTTCAATCACTTAGCTTTACTGTCTACAGGGTATTTACTGTAAACCAACTTTAAGTTCCAGAAACTTCTTTCAATCCAGACAATATTTTGAGCACTAAAGTTTGACAGCGGGTCTGGCTCCTCCAAGCAGCCCCTCCAATATTGCAGTTAAACTAGTTTGTCCAGGGAGACTGGGGGCCCGCCTTCCACTTTGAGAAACTCAGGAACCTCTGCTCCCAGTCAGGGGCCTCCTCTTTCCCACCCTGCCCCCCCTTTCCTGGAAGTGTTGACAAAGTTGATCACGCTTGGATTTTGAATAAAGTCATTCAGGAAAAAAGGCCTTGGAAACCTGGCCCTGTCTCTGTTTCTTTGGGTTCTCACCCTGAGGGGTTGGTGCCCTGGGAGGGAATAGGACAGGAGAGATCAGGCAGCTGGGAGCTGGGGGCTGGTGAAGGGTACACAGGGCTGGAGCTGAGGTTGGGCCTAGGCTTGGGGGTGGGGAGCTTCATGAAAAGCCTGGAACTTCCATCATGACTTGGGGTAGAGGGTGGAGCTATAGCAGAGGGAGTTTTTCTGCTCAGTCCATCAAGCATGTTTTTGGCTGGCAAACTCAATTTTGAAGATCAAGTCTCCTAAAATAATATCAGTTGAATAGAGTGATAACAGCTTGGGCAGGGGACATCTACAGGCATCCTGATCTATATCTTACCAATGCACCCAGATTGCTCCACAGGAGAAAAGTGAGGCTGGTAACCTTGCACAGCCCTCCCTCACTTAAATCTCATTCACTTGCAAGTCATGGCATCACCTTCCTGATGTCATGGTGCTCTTCTAGAGTGGAGGATGAGCAACTGCAAATAGCTTGATGATGCTCGCTATTGGGCTAGCTAGTCATGGCCTCCCAAATCTTGATAAACCCAATCCTATTAGTGAATGATATGCATGAGCATGTGTGTGTGTGTGTGTGTGTGTGTGTGTGTGTGTGTGTGTGTGTGTGTGTGTTGGAATGCATGTGTAAGACCTTGCTGGGATGGGTCCCTTAGAGAACTTCTTATGGTTGGGATTCTTGATAGCTGGGTGCCTGAGGATACAGGCAATGGAAGACAGATCCTCTCTCTGACTCCCTCTTCTCTTTCCCCCTCCTCTACTACAGCCTTCCTAAGGCACATGACCTTTTCCCAACGTTTCCTTTTCCTTGTTTTTAATCCTGGCTTCTATAAACTTGTGTGTTTTTAAATTTGATAACTTCATTTCAATATAATTTCCTTTGAAATCTTGTGTATTTTATTTTATTCATTCAAAAACTTGATTCTGAGAAGGAGGTCCGTAGGCTTCACCAGACTGATCACCCAGGGGGTCTAGCACACAAAGAAGGTTCAGAGTCCCTGATTTAGAGGCAGCATAATATAGTGTCTCACTTAGAATCAAGCAGAACTGGGTTCAGATCTTTCCTCACTCAAGGTCCTCATCTGTAAAATAGAGATAACATCTAAAATATGCATCTCATTGGGTTGTTGTGAGACTCACATAGATAATGTAAATCAACTTTACAACACTATATAAGTGTCAGCTGTTAATATTATTTGCCATCATCCTTCTTCATTATGTCTGTTCGAGCCTCAAACTAAATCCTCAAACCAACCGCCTTCCAAGCTGAATATATTCTTGGCTGGCTGGCTGGCCTGCCTGCCTGTGGGAAGTGGGGTGTATTGGAGGCAGTTGTGACTTTGGAGCCCCAGGATCTGGCTTCAGATTCTAGCTCAGGTACTCAATAGAAATGGGGCTTAACTTTTCTTGTCCTTAGTATTCTTATCTTTAACCTGGAAGGATGTAAGCTTAGCTCTGAGGAGAGATGAGAAAATGTGTTTCTTTCCCGTCTTTGTAGAGGTGTGTGACTATGTGGTGTAGATCATTGTATCTGGTATGTCAGACCTGGTTGATTATATTGGGTTGGTTTTTTTGAACACATCTCCTCTCTCCTACCCTCCCCCTTTAAAAAAATGTTTGTTCCAAGGAATGACCCTCAGGAAAGGGATAGTCATTTGGGTAGTAATGGTGGTTGTGTAAAAACAGAAGATATAAGTAGAAAATTTTAAAATAATGGGGTGTGGTGGGTTGGACTCTGACTTCTTTCAGCCCTAAAATTTGATCCACTAGATTTGGACCCCAAGGATCTGGGTTCAAATTCCAGGTCAGCCACTTACTACCTGTGTGACTTTGGAAAAGTCTCTAATCTCTCTGGATTTTCTCATCTATAAAATGAGGAAGTTGGACTAGGGCATCTTGCAGTCCTGGGGCCACCAGCTGTACCAGGGATGAGACGGATTCTTTGAAGCTCCAGAAAGAATGAAAGGTCTCCTTCCATGGAAACAACGTTACCCATAGCGACTTGTTGGCTTCCTGGGTCACAACATTGTTGCTAGAGCAAATACCTATAACTTGTATCACAATGTCTCCTGCAGATTTCTCTCTCAGTGGAGGAGACTTAGATACTATAATGGAGTCTGACTCAGATTCTCTTTTTGGGGAGGTGGCAGGCAGGGAGGAATGGGAACTGTCCAGAGGTAGGAGTTGGAGTGGATGCTAGGATTAAAGCCTCATAGAGGACCTTTCAAATCATCAGTCTGCCCTCCTCCCAGCCTCAGTTTCCTTGTCTGTAAAATGGAGATGGTAATACTTCCCTCTCAGGGTTGTTGTGAGAATCAAATGAGATTAGATAGATACAGATATATATATATATATACGTATGTGTGTATATATATATCATACATCCACACACATAAATGTGTGTGTTATATTACTTTGCAAACCTTAAAGTGCCAAATAAATGACTGTTATTACTACAACTACTAATTATTTTTATTATATATATAATATATATTCTACTCAACTCATTAAAATTTGATAGAGATCTTACTCTGCACCAGGCACTTTATTTGTTTTAATAGATGGAGAAACTGAGGCCCTAGTTGATGAAGTGACTTGTCCAATGTCCTATTAGGTAGCAAATGGAAGAGTTGAAATTTAAAATCAGGTCTTCTGGCTCCAAATTCAGTCTTCATTCCACTGTAAACATGCTACCTTAAGTGGAGAAGAAAGAGGAGGGAGGTGTCCCCTGAGCGGGGCCCGGAAGAATGACTGGGATTTTATCAGTCTAGCCAGGACATCGCAGCCATGGGAAGGTGACTACAACGCAGGTTCAGAGATGGGATTGTGAGTGAGCCTGGTAGGGATTTGGGAGCAGAGCAGAGCAGGAATTAATGTTTTCAATAGTAGGAGATTGGATAAGAGGAGTGGACATTGAATGCCAGGATGGAAAATGTGGATATGATCTGACAGATTTCCTGAGTAGGGGTTTTTGTTTCTCTCACAGGCAAAAATAGGAGCATTATAGTAGAATAATAGAACAGATGTTTATTAGGATCCTATTGGATGCAGTGACCTGTTCTGTTCTAAAGGAGGGCTGTAATAGAAGTTTAGATAAGGCAGTCCATGCCTCGAGGATCATTTAGCTTAGTTAGAGAGATAAGACATTAAACATAGACAATTATGTATCTGCATTGTTCCATGACGATGAGGTACGTAAAATGCTTTACACATTTTTAAGTGGCATATAAATGTCAGTTATGATGGTGAGGGTGACAGTTGCCTCAGATCCTTTGAACAAAGATTAGTGAATAGGAATTCCCAGGAGGCAGAGTTTTGGATTTGACCTAAGCACTTGCTAGCTGTGATAGCAGTAGTGAGCTCCTTGTCACTGAAGTTATCCAAGCAGAGACTAGATCATCTCTTGTTAGGGAAGCAGTTGAGGGGTCTCCTGCAACATGTAAGAAGTTGAACTTAGAAGCTCTCTGAAGACCTTTCTCTCTCTGGGATTCTAGGTTTCTGTGGTGAAAGCTACATTTCAGAAAGAATACCTTTGGCAGGAAGTTCAGAGAGTCTGGGGAGCCAGGTACTATGCTTAATGCAGCCTAAGGTCACATTAGTTTTTTTGGCCACCATATCATGTGGTTGATTCATTGAACTGAGTGTCCACTGGAACCCCCAGATCTTTTTTAGAAGAACTCCTGCCAAGCATTATCTGTAGTGGGGATAAACTAGACACTTTCCCAATAAGGTCAAGGGTAAAACAAGAATGCTTATTATCCACCACTATTATTTAATATTGTACTAGAGATATTAGCTTTGGCATTAAGAGAAGAAAAAGAAATTGAAGGAATTAGAATAAGCAACGGGGAAACCAAACTGTCATTCTTTGTGGATGATCAGATAGTATACTTAGAAAATTCTAGAGAATCGACTAGAAGAACTGCTATCTGACTAGTCCTCTCCCATCTCCTCCTTGTGATGTTGATTTCTAGTCCTTCCCTTTCTGCCTCTTTCACAAAAATAACATAAGAAAAATTGTCAAATGCTTCATTAAAAACTACAACACTCCCTTGAATCACCAAGAGAGTAACCCTATCAGGAAATAAAGTTAGTCCAGCCTGGCCTGTGCTTTATGAAGTTATGCTGGCTCTTTGGGATCGCTGCTTTCTTTTCTGAATGTTCACTAATCTCTCTTTAATAATCCATTCTAGAATTTTGCAAAGCATCAAGGTCAAACTCACTCACAGCTTGAGGAGTTGATTGTATTAGTATTTTAAAAATTGGGACCATATGCATCTTTCTCTTCTCTTCTCCCTCTCCTATTCTCCATGATTTTTAGAAGATTATATCCATGATGGACAGTGGGTTGCCAATCAGATTTACTAGTTCTTTTTGAACAAGAAGTGGCCTTTCCTCAGGGCCCGGTATCTTGAATCCTCCCAAGGCAGGTAGGTGCTCACACTCATACCAACTCTCCAGTTATCTTGAGGATCAACTTCTCATTAGTTCATTTTGTTCTGTGTTCTCTAGTCCAAAGATTGTTCTTTTTGGCAGGAACAACAGATGAAAAGTTAGAGTTAGGGAGAGAGGGAGGAAGGGTTGGGGAAATGTCATGGGGTGTAAGGCGTACATCGATAACAGCACTTCCAACACACAGGGATTCTTTTGCTCCCTGACAGGTCTCTGTTTCAGGGTAACATTTCTAGAAACCAGAACAAGTAGATCTGTGGTCAGGGGGCATTTCCCTGGGACTTTTGTTAACTGAGATTTTTTTTTTTGACTCTTGGATGGGACTGAGTTCTAGTAACTTAGTACTGATCTCAGGGGCAGGTTAGCCAAACAAAATGAGTGGATAAACAGGGTAATAGGGGAATGATTAAACTACTTAAGCATTTTGACTGTCTCCTAATTGGTGTCTCCGTCTCCAGTGGCTCCCTTCTCCAAGCTACCTTTCACGGTATCATCCGAGAATTCATCCTGATTACCTGCCATTGCATTCAAGACCCCACCATTTGGCTCCACCCTGTCCATCCTTAACACAGCCTAGTCCCCTTTACACATTCTGGATGCTAGCCAAAGTGCACCACTCCCTGCTTCTGTTTTTCTGTTGCCCTGCCCCATTTCTGTGAATTTGCTTCTGTTGTTACCCTGTCTCCTTCTATTATAATTTACCCTTGCCTTCAGGACCCAAGTCAGGAGCCCCTCATGAAGCTTTGCCTTCCAGTCTCTGCTGAAAGTGTTCTCTTTGCACTTTGTCTGGACCTCTCCTTTGCCCTTGGGGGACAGCACAGAATAGTAGTTAGATACTGGCCTTAGAGTCTGGGGGTGGGTAAGGTAGGTGGTGGTGTCTGCATTCTAGTCACATTTCAGACAATTAATAGCTTTGTGACCCTGGGCAAATCATTTATCTCCTCTCAGAGCCTCAGTTTTCTCATCTGTGAAATGGGGATACTTCATGCCGTATCTATTGGACAGTTCTCAGGAAAGAGCTTTGCAAAACTTAAAGCCTATAAAACATAGGTTATTGTTACTATTATTACCACTACTGGACTTATTGCACTCTTCCTGGTATTATTATCCTTATCTGCACACCAATTTTATCCACCTCCTAATTGTAAATGCCTCAAGGTCAGAGAATGTGTCTTCTTTCTGTGCCTTGCATGCCAGAGCATCCATGTTTATGGATTTGAGCCCAAATCTCTTTCAATACTTGGAAGGATTAATTTATGTATAAAGTTGTATAGATTATAATATGCTAATTTAAAGCAGGAGATTAAAGTAGGCCCCTTAAAACCTGGTTTATTGCCAATGACAACAATAGCTCCTGGCTACACACGATCTGTGCAGGTAAATGTTTAACAGTGGACTGGGGGTGGGGTGGGGATGTACCCACAGTACTCTTTTAGGTTTCATCTGTATTTTTAACATTTTCGCCATCACTTTCTTAAGTCTAGACAATCAATGAAACAATAAATCCAGCCCTGATTTGTTTGATTTACCCATTTCCAAGATGCTCCCACTGAACATTTTACAGTCAACATGAGTGGAGCAAGCTGTTTGGAGCTGGCTCCAGCTCACTCCTGTTTCCCAGGTCTACAATATAGTAGAGTTGGAAAGTATGTAAGGGACCACCCAGCTCCACCTCTTCATTTACAGATTTCCAGAGAATTGAGGTCACAGGTTGTAACTTTCATTCACTCAACAAACATGCATTGGGCGACCACAGCTATGTTCTGGGCACTATCCTAATTGCTAGGGCTGCAGAGATCAAAATGAGAAAGATCCCTTGCCTTCAAGGAGCTTATTCCCTACTGGAATTCAGCCTCTGATCCCTTAGTTTTCCACTGCTTAGTACATTATGTGATCCCACCACTACTGGCTTGGGATCTTCTAACCAGGCTGCTGACAGCTGGCTGATATTGCCCTGGCCAGGGTTATGCTCCTGATGGTGGCTGCACATCATAGTGGGAGTAGAGCAGATTTTAGAATGTTAGGGGGGACCTGAAGCCATCTAATTCAGCCTCCATTATTTGACAGATGAGGAAACCGAGAAGGTAAGTGACTTGTTCAAGTCAGAATTCAGACCCACGTCTTCTGCTTCCAAATTCACCATTCTTTCTGCTGCATCATGCCACTCAGATTGAGGACCTTAAAACTCTGGTCCACTGATTCTAAATCCAGTCCTTTTCCTTCTATGCTGTCCCATTCCTCAAAGCCCTATGATGCCAGCAGAAATTAATTTTTCCTATGTTATTAATGAGAAAGCTGAGGGCTCAGAGAAGAATAATGACCTTCTCAAGGTCATACATGGTGGGCTGGGGGGTAATCAGAGATGGTATCTCAGAGGAGGTGAATATGGAACTGAACTTTTATAAAAAAGATGATTTAGATTGACAGGGAAGAGGAGGAAAGGCAGGCAATAAATAAATGAAGGATCTCTTTTGGGGATGATTAATTGTCTTGTTAATCAGGAGTGGAGGGCCCTTACAGGGGAGAGCAGAATGCCTTAACAATAAGATCTGTACCAAAGTGGATTGGGCTACCTTAGGAGGTGATGGGGTTCCCCTCACTGGAGGCCATGGGGTCATAGATTTAGAACTGGATGTGACCTTAGGGTCTTCATTCCACAGATGAGGAAACTGAGGCAGAGGTTAAATGACTTGCCCAAGATCACACAGCTAGTAAGTATCTGATGGGGGATTTGAACTCTGTTCCCTATGCCAAGTAGACTGGATATGGACACTTGTTGGGTATTGAAGTAATTCTTACTCAGATACAGGTTGGACTGAATGGCATTTGAGGCTCTTGTACATTCTGAGATCTAGGATTCTGTGTTGAGCCCTGCTTGTATGACTAATCTTGTTCAAAGGGAGCTGGATAGAGTGCTGGCCTGGGAATCAGCAAGGCTTATCTTTCTGAGTTCAAATTTGGCCTCAGATACTTCCTAGCTGGGTGACTCTGGGCAAGTCATTTTGCCCTGTTTGCTTCAGTTTCCTCATCTGTAAAATGAGCTGGAGAAGGAAATGGCAAACCACTCCAGTATCTCTGCCAAGAAAACCCCAAATGGGGATCATGAAGAGTCAGATATGACTGAAAATGAGTCAACAACAAATAACTCAGACATGTACGAGTTGTGTGGCCTCAGGTAAGTCACTTAACTTCAGTTTTCTCAGTTGTAAAATGGGATCATAATAGCATCTGCCTCCTAGGGTTGTATTGAGGATCAACAGATAATATTTGTAAAGGGCCTGACATTTAGTAGGTACTATATAAATGTTAGCTTTTATAATTATTATTAAGTGACCGTAAACACTTAGAAATTATGAGACTGTCAGTACAACATTCTTTAATTTAGAATTCTTTCGCTTTCCCATGTATACCTGGGTGTTCCACCCTATCCTATACGCCCCAAAACTTTATTTCCTCTACTATGGTGTACTAAGAAGCCTGTGTGATGGCCATGTTTTTCACTCAGTGTGGGGGTGATAAGAGGGGTGAATGTGAGCTGTGATGGGTGGAAGTCTTGGGGCTGTCAAACATTGCTTGCTTATCAAAGAGTGAGAAGAGAAAAATACTCAATAGGCGTTTCTGGGTGTGTCACTCTGCCAGCCCAGCATTGACTGGGCTGCTCCAAGAGCCACGGCGTGGCCAGCCCTGCCCCTTTGGCTGTGATGGTGGGCTGGGAGAAGCTTGTCTGGTTTGGGAGCTTGGCTGTTTGACTCTGTGCTGGACCTGAGGATTCATGAGCTTTTGATACATGCTAAGCAGAACAACACTGTCTTCATGTCGAAAGGGGAGTTAAAAATGCCACGTAGAGAAGATCCTCTTTATTATCAAATATTAAACATTGGGCAATCATTCAGAATTTCCTTTCCAGGAAAGGGGTTCCTGTGTCAGGCAGGGGGTTGGATGAGATGAGTGACCTCCAAACTTCTGTATGGTTCTGAGAGGTTGAAATCCTAAGATTCTAAAATTTCTCCTCTCTCTTCAGTTCATTTGGAGGACTGAAGAACTGATGTATATGTTGGCAGCTAGTGTCAAAGGATCTAGCTCTAGAAGGAGCAACAGAAGGCAGCCCACTCACTCAGTACCCTCATTTTACTGATTGAATACAGCAGACATTTAAGCACCTACTATGTACCAAATGGGGCCTCTAGGAGGTGCAGTGAATAGATGCTGGGCCTGGGAATCAGGAAGACTCATTTTCCTCAGTTCAAATCCAGCCTCAGATCCTTCCTAGCTGTGTGACCCTGGGCAAGTCTCTTCACCCTGTTTGCCTTAGTTTCCTCATCTGTAAAATGAACTGGAGAAGGAAATGACAAACCTCTCCAGTGTCTCCGAAAACCCCCAATAGGGTCACAGAGTCGGGTATGACTGAAAACTGACTGAGCACCAATGTGTGCCAGGCCCTATGCTAAGCACTGGGAGTACAAAGACAATTGAAACAATCCCTGTCTTCAAGGGCCTTTCATTCCACTGGGGGAAAATATGTATGCACACAAAACCAAATGGGAGATCTCTACAGAGTAGGGGCGAATGAAAGACGGGCACTAGCATGAAGAGTGAATCAGGCTGTAGGAGGGAGCACTTTGGAAAGGAAGCCAGGGAATCCAAGATGTGCAAATGTGGAGGGAGTGGATTCGATCTGGTGTGTGAATGGGAGCGTGTCACTTAACCACTCTTTGCCTCAGTTTCTTCATCTATAAAATAGGCATAAGAATAGCATCCACCTCCAAGGGATGTTATGAGGATCACATCAGATCCCATTCAAAGGGTGCTTTACAAACCTTGAAGTACTATATGAATGCTAGCTGTTGTTATTTGTGGGAGACAGTTTGCAAGGTACAACAAAGAATGACAAGGATGAGAGAAGCGGCCCACAGACTCATTTGTCTGGAACATTTTAAATATATGAAGGAGTAATGTCGTTAACCCTAGAGAGGTGGACTAGAGCCAGATGGTGAAAAGCCTTAAAAACCACACAGAAGAGTTTGCAGTTTGTCCTTAAGAAAATAGAGGCTCCTGAAGCTGCTTGAGCAGGGAAATGACATCAGAATATTGCTTTGGCAGCTGTGAGAAGGATGGATTGGAGAGAGGTTGTTGTTGGTGGTGGTGGTAGTGGTGGTGGTCGTCCTTCATTCTCAAAGAGGACCAGAACATCAGGAAGGTGATGCCATGACTTGCCAGTGAACTGGATTTAAATGAGGTAGGGTTGTACAAAGTCATCAACCTCACTTTCTCCTCCAGAGCCATCTGGATCCAGTGGCCACATATAGAACAGGATGACTGGAGATGGTCCAGAATTGGAGAGGGAAGGACCTGAATAAAGGGAGTCGAGTTAGGAGGCTTCCACAATAGTTCTGGGGAGAGGGGATGGGAGGCAGTGTAGGCTGGTGGCTGATTGGAGAGAAGGGGATGGTTTGGAGAGAGATTATAGAGGTAAGGGGGCATCTGGTTGGATGTGAGATGAAGCAACTCAGGTGACTCTCAGAAAGTCACACACAGGCAGGAGTAGCTGAGCTGGGGGTTGAGCCTCTACTCTCTGACCCTAAATCCAGTCCTCTTTCCCCTGCCTCGTGCTGCCTCCTGTGTTTTTCCTACCTCGTGAGAAGCTAAACCTTTCTTTTGGCTCCCAATGGTCATCCTAGTACTTACAATAACTCCTTCCTGAATATTTGCACAAGGTTTTATTGTAACAAAGCCCTTTCCCACCTATGATCTCATTTGATCACATGCCCCAAAATATTTCCATTTGGTAACGTACGTCAGTGAGACAGACAATCACATGCCAGTATACATGGAATCTTGCCATGAGTGGTGTTTCAGGACTGGTACTTTCAGGAATGCTCCCTTCATAGGGTCAGAGAATTTGGAGCTGGGAGGGACACTAGAGGCCCTCCTGTGAGACCCTTTCATCTTTCGGGGCAGGGGGGAGGGAACTGAGGCTCAGAGAGAAGCTGTGTGACTTGCCCAATGTTACACAGTAAATAATTAGAAGATTTGGAATTTGAACCCAGAATTCACAGAATTTCAGAGCTGTCAGGGACTGCTGAAGATGGCCAGTTCAGTTCCTACCTGAAAAAGAATCCTTCTCCAACATAGGCCTGTAGACCTAGAGTAGGAAAGGACCTCAGAGATCATTTAGTCTTAACCAGCTCATTTTACAGGCAAGGAAACTGAGGCCCAAGGAGGCAAATGATTTGCTTGGGGTCACCCAGATAGTGCCAAGTTTGAAATTTGAACACAGGCCCTCTGGTTCCAGAAATCACTGTATCCCACAATCTCCTCTCATCCACTTTTTGTTTGAAGACCTGCCATGCTCTTTCCATTATACCTGCAGAGAGCACTAAATGACTCGAAATGTTATACTATTATTAATAGTAATAATAACAGCTAACCTTTATTTAGTGATTTGAAGTTTGCGAAGCACTTTATATATTATCTTCTTTAATCATCCCATTTACCCTGGAAGGCAGAGATAATTGTTACCACCCTCACCCCCATTTTGCAGATAGGGAAGCTGAAACTGAGACATGTTATTGCCTTACCCAGGATCTCAGAGCTAGTATATATCTGAGGCAGGATTTGAACTCCAGTCCTCCTCTAAGTTCATTACTCTACATCCGAGGTAGTTTGCTGTGGTAGAAGGACTAACATACGTGGATGTTCTAGGTTTGAGTTCCAGCTTGGCCTCTTAAAAGCTATATGACCGTGACTAAGTCTTTTCCTCTCTCTGAGCCTTGGTTTCCTCAACTGTAAAGTGAGTGCCACCTTTTACCTGAGACCTCTCCCCCCAGGTGGTAATATCCTACCTTGGATTTACTTTAACTCTATGTGCACGATAATTTCCCTGTGTCCTGTGTGCCAGACCCTGCGCTTGTCCCCTTGCTCCTACTCTCCAACAGAATATACATGGGAAAGAGCATAGATTTAGAGCTGTAGGGGACCTTAGAGACATTCTAGTTCACCTTCTTATCCTTTCGATGAGGAAACCAGACTTGTAGTTACCTGTCCAAAGTTACGTGGGGAGTAAGTGGAAAGGTTCAAATTGAGACCCAAGACCTCAGTTTGTCTTTCTCTGCACCATGGTAGAGACAATATGGTTTGCTTTTGTCTCTGTATCCTTGGCATCTAGGGCACTGTGCCTTACACCTCTTAGAAGCTTACTAAATGATTGCTAAATTCAACTAAGATCTTGTGTCTGAAAGCTCCTTTGAGGTCCAAGAGGTAAAGAAGGGGAGGCAGTGTTCCCCAAAGTGCTTTGGTGGGACAGTCCATGAAGGATTCTAGGTCCAGGACTAGTCTCTATTTCACCTAGTGTTCCCTTCCAGACTTAGAACATATGGGTGATAGTATGGGAAGTAGTCACTATTTCATAGAAGGAAGTCCCAGTTCTGAACCCTATTTGCAAATGTCAACATTCAGTCCAGTGGGGACTCTTGGGTTGTTGAGTGGTGGAGCCGGAAAAGTGGTTGGCAAGGAGAATGTTCTGTGAGTCAGTGGAGAATTAGTGATAACAGGTGTTTGGTTTTGAAAGGGGGTTGAAAACAGTAGACTTGTCTTTAATTACTCCAATAAAAAAGCCCCAGGGTTTTGTGAGCTGGGCAGGGCTGTCTCTCCCTCTCCTTGTTAACTAGGTGTTGTGTTTTGTGTTGGTGGCTAGAGTCACCTACTGGGGCCAGGGCTCAGGGAAAGGCAACAGGTTTCTTCCCCAAATAGTGGTTAGGTAGGGTAGTGGATTGGGGCAGAAGCCATGTAGTCTGCTATAGATAGAAGTTAGTGTTTAGAATAATAAGGGCTATGGATGTAGCAAGAAAGATGTAGAGTGTCTGGGGAGATCCTCAAGGCCATTAAGCAGATCCCATGTGAATACTTCTGATCAGGAGAATCAGCCTCTTGAGAGACAGCCTGTTATGTGGTAGGAGAGTTGGTTCTGAGCATTAGGAAGCCTCTCCTGAAATTTATGACCTTGTTACTTCCTCACTATGTTTTTTCTCAACCAAGAGCATGGGCTGTACAGTATTATTTTTAATTTTAAAAAAGATATCTTTTGTTTTTATATGACCTTCATTTTCAGGTACATTCCTCCCCTTTCTCCTGGCCAGAGAACCAACCCTTATCAAGAAGCAGGAGGAGGTGCCATTTAGTGCATCTATTCTGCATACCAGTCACATCTATCGGTCTAGGCACTTGATCTGATGAAGGACCTGATTCGAACGCTTGCTCTACCAGTGTCCTGGATGCCTTGGGCAAATGGGTTTTAGTTTCCTTCTGGATTTTAGTTTCCTTCTCTGGAAAATGAGATTGGTCTAGATACTCTCTGGAATTCTTCTTTTTTTGAAGGGGGGATGGCAAGGTAATTGGGGTTAAATGACTTGCCCAAGGTCATGCAACTAGTAAGTGTCAAGAGTCTGAGGCCAAATTTGCACTCAGGTCTTCCTGACTCCAGGGCTGGTGCTCTATTCTCTGCTCCACCTTGCTGCCCCTGAAATTCTTTACAGAATCTAGTTCCACACCCCCAGTCCCCAGTCTTGGCAAAGAAGGGAGGAACAATGTGCCATGTTTGTAAAGTTTGTAAACGTGACGCAGTCCCCAAGGTCCCTGCCTCTGTCCTGTGCCTGCTTCCTACCCTGTGGGCATGTGCAGATGTGGCCTTCCATTTCCTTCAATAGTGTAGCCACAATGCAAGGAATGTGGGCTTTGGACACAGAGGACCTGAATCTCAGGTTCGAGTGCCATGCATTAGCTGTGTGACATTGGGCAAATGATGGTCTGGAGCTCAGACTCCTCATCTAGAAAATGAGGGAGTTGGATAGGATGGATAAACCTGAAAAGGTCCTTTTAGCTTTCTAGAAGGTTCATTAAAGTCAACGCTGCCATCTTTAGCTCCTTCAGCCATTCCTTGTATGATATGGCCTATGCTGCCTTTGCCGTGTTTTCTGGGTGTCTGCCATATGCAGATGATGGGACCAGGTCCTGGGGAGCCTCAGCAGAGAGATAACACAAACCCTCTCCCTTTTGGAGCTCATGGGCTGCAGGAGTAGGGGAGGGCACTAAGACGGAAGCCAGATCTTCCTCATGGACCATCCTCGAGGGTGCCCGCGTGAGGGCAGAGAAAGGAGACAAGCTGAGTTAGCCTCCCTCAGGATGTGTAGTCAGGATTGGCCAGGTATCCACATTGATGGCGATGAATTACAAACTCAGGGCAAGGCCTCAGCATCAGGGAGAGAAAAAGTCAGAGAAATTTCTCTACTCCTATGAAGAGGCAGCTCCTTTACAGCCCCTGTTCCTGTGGGTGGGAAAAGGGCAGGGAATGGTGGTCATAGACTGGGGGCTATTGATAGCAGAACTCTGACCATTTCACTCCCCTCCTTGAAAATAATCAGTGACTCCCCTGTAGCTCCAGGTTAAGATGCAAAACCCTCAGTTCGGCATTTAAAACTTCTAACAATCTGGCTTTCCACCTGCCTTTAATATCATGGAAACATAAATTTAGATCTAGATGAGACCTTAGAAAAAGGAAGGAAAGAATAAACATTGATGTCGTACCTACTGTGTGCCAGGCACTACGCCAAGCCCTTTTTACAAATATTGTATCTTTTGATCATTACAGTGTGCTATTATTATCCTCATTTTACAGCTGAAGAAACTGAGGCAGACAAAGATGAAGTGACTTGCATAGGGTCACACAGGTTGTAAATGTTGAAGGCTGAATGTGAAGGTGAATTCAGGACTTCCTGACTCCAGACCTAGCGCTCTATCCACTGTAAAGCTAGCTTCCACAGTTTCCCCTCTTGTCCAATGGGGAAAGGCAGTCAGACTCCCCTGTTTCCCAGGGACCCTTCTAGTACCTCTAGAATGTGACGACATTTGTCTGTAGCTGCTCACAGCTTCCTTTGGGAAGCCAATTTGCTTATATGGCCCTAACTGATCCATCTCCTTGCCCATGGAGTTACTGTTGTTAAGGATAGCCACATGTTGGACTGCCCTGCTCTGGTTCAGGGCTTTCTCTTTTGGGATATTTGTATTAAGAGGAGAAGGGACAAAAGGCCGGTAGTGTGCAGAGTGGGAGGGCTGGGAGAGTTTCCTTGCAGCCTGGTAGTGAGACATACAGTGGCATTTCTTCTGTCTTTCCAGTTTGCCCTCTGGCATAGCAAGTTCTGGGGAGCTGGTTTCTGAGAAGTAACTCTTCCTTTGAACAAATGTGAACTTGGAGAGCTGGGGAAAGTTCACCTTGGCATTCAGTCCTAAGCAGTGCAAGCAGAAGCTGGGGGCTGGCGTTGGGGGCCTGGAGGTCTTCGTAGCAGCTCGGATCCTGTGTCTCCAGCCAGCCATCCCCCCTCTCCAGACCATAGTGGGTGAAGAAGCTCCCCCCAAATAGAACTTCAGAGGCTTCCTTCTGCCCAAGGCAGCCCCCCACCCCCACCCCATTACTCAACAACCTGCTTCCTTGTAATCCCACTATACTAATTACATAATGTGAGCTGAGGGCTCTACTGGGGTTGGTTTTATTTTAATCTGCTGGCAGATTCTGGCAACTGAGTGTTTATCTTTCTCTCCTTAAGCTGTGGTGAAAAGAACACGAGGCATGGTGCTGAAAGACCTGAGTTCTAGTCTCAGCTCCTCCTTCAACTGCCATTTTCTTCCTCTTCTTTTAATTACAAAAAATTGAAATTCAATTTCATTTTTTAAATGAATAAAAATCTGCTTCCTCTTTTTTCCCCCTCTTCTATTGGGTAAAAAAAAAGAAAGACAAAACTCTTGTAGCAAATATGCATGGTCAAGCAAAATGAATTCTTGCCTTGGCCACATCCTTTGGCATCATGGTTGGTCATTTTGAGCTGGCATTTTTATGGATCTGGTCACAACATTCCTTTGCTCACAAATCCTCAGTTATTCCTTATTGGTCTTTGTGTGCCCTTGGGTGAAGCCTTTCACTTTCTCTGGGCCGTGGTCACAAAATCATAGATCTTCGAGGACATGAAAGCATCATCATCCATGAATATTGGCTAGGATGTCAGAAGATAGAGGTTTGAATCCTGCCTACTCAGATGCTCATTCCTTGTGGGAACTGGGCCAAATCACTTAACTCCCTGAGCCTCAGTTTCTCCATCTGTAAAATGAGGAGGCTGGACTAGATGTCTTCAGAGGCTCCTTCTAGTTCTAGACTTAGGATCCTAGACACAAAACCAGGTCGTTCCCCTCAGTTTAATGGCTGGCTTTACTGGAGGGTAGCTGGATTCTACTATCTTCTTCTGCTTTCAGTTTGTTACATTACGTTGTTTTGGTTGAACTATATGAAGAAAAGCTGGCCTCACATAGATATGTAGTTGGAAAAGGAAGGCATATTTTAATAGGCAAATAATGTTTTAGTATTATTATGAAAATCATTTTTATTTTGAAAATTCCCTGAAAGGGTTTCAGAGACCCTGAGACATTCTGAGAAGTAATGACTTATCCCATGTTGCCTGATTTAATTACATAGAGGTCAGAAATGATCCTATATGGCCAAATCACTTAGCCTCCCTGAGTCTCAGTTTCCTTATCAGTAAGATCAGGAGAGGAGGACACAGAGGAGAGATCTCTGACTTTGAGGGGAACGACCTGGTTTTGTATCTCAGCTCTTATCCTTATTACCTGTTATTTATCTGTAAAATAAGGGGGTGGACTTACTTGGTCTCTGAGGTGCCTGGGTATTTAATACTTGGGTATTTAAAGTCCTTTTAACTGTCAGGTTCCTCATGTGACATGCCTTTTGGTGAAACACTTCCCTTGTCTTCCCTCTTCCTACAGTGTGCCCGAGTATGGACATTAGGAATAACCTCACACAGCTGAACATGTTGGAGCGCTGTTCTGTCATCGAGGGCAACCTGCAGATACTGCTGATGTTTAAAACAAAGCCTGAAGATTTCCGGGACCTCAGTTTCCCCAAACTGACCATGATCACAGAGTATTTGTTGCTCTTCCGAGTGTATGGGCTTGAGAGCCTCAAGGACCTTTTCCCCAACTTGACGGTCATTCGAGGGTCCCGCCTCTTTTTTAACTATGCCTTGGTCATTTTCGAGATGGTTCACCTCAAGGAGATTGGCCTCCACAGCCTGATGAACATCACCCGTGGAGCCGTGCGCATTGAGAAGAATAATGAGCTATGCTACTTGTCAACCATTGACTGGTCTCAGATTCTAGACTCAGTGGAGGACAACTATATCGTGGAAAACAAAGATGACAAAGAGGAGTGTGGCGATGTCTGCCCAGGGGCAGTAAAGGGCGTCAACAGCTGCAAGTCCACAGTGATCAACGGCCAGTTTATTGAACGGTGCTGGACCCACAACCATTGCCAGAAAGGTAGGACCTGGGGTCCGGTCCTTTGTTATTATCCTTCAAGTGCAGTGAAGTGGAAACAGAACCAGCCGTGGAGTTGGGAGATGGGAGTTGGTTCAAAGTCTATATCTGGTACTTATAGACTTGAATATTTTCTGATCTAAGTTCCCCTTCTCCCCTCCTCCCCACTACCTTTGACATTGTATATTCTAAGGGCCCTCCCAACTCTGACATTCTGTGTTCTAAGGGTCCTCCCAGCTCTGACATTCTGTGTTCTCAGGCCCTCACAGCCCTGACATCCTGTGTTCTAAGTTCCCTCCCAGGTCTGACATCCTGTGTTCTAAGTTCCCTCCCAGGTCTGACATCCTGTGTTCTAAGTTCCCTCCCAGCTCTGACATCCTGCGTTCTAAGTTCCCTCCCAGGTCCAACATCCTGTGTTCTAAGTTCCCTCCCAGCTCTGACATCCTGTGTTCTAAGTTCCCTCCCAGCTCTGACATTCTGTGTTCTAAGGCCCTCCCAGCTCTGACATCCTGTGTTCTAAGTTCTTTCCCAGGTCTGACATTCTGTATTCTAAGGCCCTCCCAACCCTGACATCCTCTGTTCTAAGGGCCCTCCCAGCTCTGACATTCTGTGTTCTAAGGACCCTCCTAGCTCTGACATCGTGTGTTCTAAGTTCCCTCCCAGCTCTGACATCATATGTTCTAAGTTCCCTCCCAGCTCTGACATCCTGTGTTCTAAGGGCCCTGCCAGCTCTTTGTTCCATGTGTTATAGCTTATAACCTGATCAAGTCTTCCCTTCCCAGGGGTTTTTGTGGCAAGAGTGTTGGCCCTGGATCAGGAAAAACCCGAGTTCCAAATCCAAATTACTTACTGTGACCAGTAATGGGAAGTCCATTAGCTCCTCACTCTGCTCCTCTGTGAAATGCCTATGGTAACAGCTGGCGTGCCTGTTTGACAGAGCTGAGAGTCTCTGATGAGTGAATGTATGGAAGGTGATTTACAAACCTTAAGTCAGCACTTTATCAGTGTGAGCAGTCATTATTATACCTAGTTAAAAATGGGGTGAATTTCCCCCTTGGTGTTTTTGGCCTGTCTTGTTAGGGGCATCAATAAAATCCAGCAAATTTAACCAATGTTATTAAGTGCCTACTGTCTGGAGCTGGAGTAATCGGGAAGACCCGAGTTCAGATTCTACCTTTGACACATCCTTCTGACCTTGGGCAAATCACTTTACCTCTTAGTGCTACAGGTAGCTCTTCTAAGACCATGGTTAGTGAGAAGGTGCTGACTCAAAGTAGTGGAGGGAATCTTCTTACTGAGAATTCCTTGTACCAGTGAAATCACAAATCCAGCCAACCCTTCACCCTCCCCTTCCAATCCATTTGTTGTTGGGAGAGAGGTGCGGAGATGGGAAGGGCTTAGGGGAAATACAACATAAATAGGATATAAGGTAGAGGTCCAAAGAAACATCTCAAGTGCTCTAGTGAAATTTCAGGAGAGAAGGAAGGGCTTCTTTTTCTCCAGCTAAAGCTCCATGGAGGTGGTGATACCTCAGCTGGACTAAGCTGGGAGAGGAGGTTTGTAGTAGCTAGAGAGAGTGGGCAGAGAGTAATTAAGCCAGACTGATCCGGACAGTTGGAGAGAAATCCATTAATCTAGAGGGAGATCAGGAAACAGTGCCAGTCTAGGTGGGCTGGAGTTATCGAATCAGGCTGGGGAAAAAGAGGTGGAGGCCAGATTTTGGAGGACATTAGATGTTGGAATGAGCAGTTTATGTTTCCTCTCAGGGGGAACTAAGAGCTACCAAAGGTGTTTTAAACGGGACATATCTGGATGTGAGGAGCAATATCTTTTGATGGTAGTTTCAAGGCTAGATTAGAGAGGGTGGAAGCTGGAGGCAGGGAGGCTGGTCAGATGGAATCATCAAATGGACTCACTCATCCCTTCAGCAAATATTTATTGATGCCATCTGGGATGCAAATATTTATTGGCTACAAAGATGTGGTAGGCACCGCCTGCTCTCTAGGGGAACTGGAGGAAACAGGCTTTGTGGAGGATTATCCTGGCACATGTCCTCTGGGGGCAGAAAAGTCTGTTCCTACTTAAAGGAGTGAGGGCACTGGAGTCCAGGGCACCAAGACCTTGGTTAAGACTTTGCTTGTTTCTGCATGTCAGTTTCCTCTTCTTAAAATGGGGGTGAGATGGCTGGACTTGTGGTCTGTAGAGCTCCATCTTGAAATTCTGGGATCCCAAGCTAGTCAAGAAGCTGTTTGTGGAAGGATGAGAGGTTGGGGTCTTTTTGCTTTCCTTTGTACCCCTACTACTTAGCACAGGGTCTGGGACTACATACTGAGTGCTTAATAACTGCATATTTGTGTGACCATCAGTACAAGGGTATGTTGTTTTTGTGTGTGTGTGTGTGTGTGTGTGTGTGTGTATGTGTGTGTATGTATGCATGTGTGTGTGTGTGAGTGATCATGTGCTAGGAGAAGTCAGTAATTCCAAGCACAAATTAAAAGTGTGGAACTGTGTATTTTGAAAAGGATCCTGTCTGGTGACATGGGTTTTTA
This sequence comes from Notamacropus eugenii, assembly GCF_028372415.1. Lineage (NCBI taxonomy): Eukaryota > Metazoa > Chordata > Mammalia > Diprotodontia > Macropodidae > Notamacropus > Notamacropus eugenii. Next base: position 51,098,616 of record NC_092875.1, on the reverse strand, counting down.
AAAAGATTTTTCTTTTGCCGCTGGGATTCTCTAAGGTAATTGTGATACAAATTTGATATTGAAAGAAAATCCTGAAAAACAAAATACTAAATAAGTAATTTTTAAAGAAAAGAAGGAAATCCCCCAAACTGTAAACACAGCGTAGGTCAGGGGATTAGGCAGAGGAGAGACTGAAGATTTGATGTTTACCATTTGAGAAACATGATTATTATAGTTTTAAAAGAACTTTCTGTAGATCCCTGTTGCTTCTAGGGGAAAAAATCCCAAACTGCTTAGCTTGATCCTTAAAGCCCTTCACAACTTTTCTCTAGCTTACTCTTCCAGGCCAATTTAACATCATTTCCCTTTATGAATTCTACTCTTGAGCAAACTGGGTTCCCCTGAGCTCAGCATTCTATCTCCTATCTCCGTGCCTTTGCATAGTTCCCTGCTGAGGCTTGGGATGCCTTCACTGCACTCCTTTGCCTGTTCCTTAAGTCTGAGCCTTTCTATGGGATATATTTTCTGAACCCTCTCCGCTTCTTCTCTCCCTGCTCATGTTATTATTATCCATATACTTAGCTATTTACATGTGGGTTTTCTGATCATGATTCTTTTGCAGTTTATTGAAGATTGGTAAGGCTGACCCTCATGTGTGGGTTGGTGGCCAGAGGATAACTCTGGAGGTACCTGGCTCCAGCTATCTGGTGCCCCCAATCAGCCACTGAGCCTTCTAGAGGACTCTTCTGGCCTGGTCTTAGGGAGAAGGTCACTGGGATCAGTTTCTCACCAAATTTTGTTTGTCATTGAGTCAGTCAGTCAACAAACATTTATTAAGTGCCTGCTGTGTGCCAGGCACTGGGCCATGTGCCAGGGAAATGAAGAAAGACAAAAGACAGTCCCTGTCTTCAATGAACTCCAAGTCTAATGGGGCATGTTAAATGTTTGATTCCCTATCTCAGCCTCATGCCATAACTAAGGGTCTACTTTTTTATTTTATTTTATTTTGGCTGGATCAAGGAGTTTATTAGCGTAGGAAACTCATATTGGAAACTCCCTCCACTGATCAACATCTGCAGTTCATCTGTAACTTCATTCTCTGGGATCAAGTGACTTGCCCAGGGTGTCACACAGCCAGTATAGATCAGAGACAGGACTCAAACACAGATCTTCCTACTATAAGGCTCAACTCTTTATCTTCTCCTCTCATAATCATTTTTTTTTAATTGCCTCTTTTCTCTTTCAGTTCTCTTGCTCTGGAGATTGGCAATAATTAGTCTGGGGCTTGAAAAATGCCCCTGACATTTTATGTGTTCGCTTATCTAATCTTGGCTCCTGAGAATGTGGTCTGTTTTTCTCTCAGCTCAGAACACACGTCTGTGGGTTGCTACGGAAGGTTATGGGTATGAACACTCGTGAGTGTCCCTTGAACACCTTCTTGGGCCCCTCAGGCTGTGTTGGAAGCTTGTTTATTTCTGATTTATTCAGAAGCTGTCGTGTGTAGTGTGTGCATGCATGAGTGTGCTTGAAAGCGTGTGTGTGTTGGGTGAGGAGAGTGTTGGGACTGCCAGTCTCCTGGAAACAGATGGTGGGAGATAACTGTTCTTTCCATCCTGAGCCTGCTTGGTGAGTCTTTTAACCTATATCTCCTGGCTCTTGGGGGCCGAGCCAACCTTCCAGTTAAGGTTTTGAAAGACTCCAGATATCGCTGAACTCTCACCTCAAGCTAGGTTGAACCGGTCCCAAGTACCACTCATTCCCACATGGGCAGGACTTGGACGTTTATAGGTCATTTGCTTCACAATGAACAGATTTAGGGACTGTGCACATTAGTTCCCCCTCTAGAATGTAAACTTGAGGGCAGGAAGGACAAGTATTGAAGTGCCCACTATGTGCCAGTCCCTGTGAAAGGCACTGGGGGTTCAGAGACAAAAATGACAGTCCCTGTCCTCAAAGAGCTTACACCCTACTGGAAGTGGAAGGAGTACAATATGTATACAAATAAATATAGTACAAGGACAATGAGATGGAAAAGACTGGGCTCACTGTTGGATGTGGAGGGTGCAGAAATCAGGGAAAGATCCCCAGAGGTGGCATTGTTGCAGAGGCAGATTTAAGCTTCTGTGAGGACAAACTTCCTAACAGAGCTATTAAAAAAATGGATAATGAGTTCCCCATCACTGTAGGTGTTTAAGCACAGACTGCATGATCTGGGAGGGAGGGATATCATAGGGGGAATTCTTGTTGAGGTTGAACTGGATTGCGTCAGATTTTTTCTGACTCTAAGATTCTGTGGTATGCTGTGTGTAAAGGAGAGTGAGAGTTTCTAGGTTGTTGTGTCAGAAAGGAGCACCAAAGGGAGATTGATGGTGAGAGGGTGTCTTAATCTCTGGGTGATACATAGGTTAAGTATAGTTGGTGATTATGTGGGTGGGTGTGTACACAGCAACTGGGGCCAGGCTAGGGTCAGCTTCCCAGTTGGGTTGGAGGTGTGGCATAGATGTTAAGGATGGAATGGGATGAACGCAAAAGCTCATGACCCTGAGCTAGAGCCAGCAGAGGATTCTGGGAAAGAGCAGTGGGATTCTGGGAAAGACAAGTGGAATTCTGCTGGGATGCTGGAGAGGGGAAGTCACACAGCAGCAGCTCTTGGCCCAAGATGACACTCGTATCATGTGGTGTGAGTTGATCCTTAGAGAAACAAGGTTTATTGGCTCAGTAAGCCGAAAGCCAGCCAGCTGAGTTTACTTATCAGACTTCCTTTACACTAATAAGATGTGGTGTAACCTTTGTGTTCTCAAATTAGAGAGGCACTTAGTTGGCACAATGGATTGTGTGCTGGACCTGGAGTCAATGAGACCTGAGTTCAAATGCCGTCTCTGACACTCGTTAGCTGTGTGACCATAGACAAGTTACCTGAACCTCGGTTTCCTCACATGTAAAATGGGGCTGATGGGAGCACCTACCTCTAGAGCTGTGAGACTCAAATGAGCTAGTGTATATAAGGCACCTAACTTTAAAATGATAGATAAGTATCAGTGGTTGCTGTTGTTTTTATTAAGTACTTAATACCTATTTTTGGACATTTTTAATGGATTAATTTTTTTCTTTGTGAATATGTATCCTTTTTATAAAGCTCACTAGGATGTAAGAGTGTATAGCAAAGGGAGAGGGGAGGTGAGCCCTCCAATGAGGGTATCCAGCAGTGATGGCAATCATTTGAGGGTCCAGGAACAGACCTCCAAGTGATAGTAGCCTAGAATGTTTTTCTTCTTCACGTTTTCATCTTGACATTCTTAGCTTCCTTTAAGAATGACTTTGAACAAATTAGTCATTTTGACTATTATAAATATAAACATATTGATTATCATATCAATAAAAAATTAAAAATATAAATAAAAAGTATTATCAATACCCAAATTAACTATAAAGGACATGCAAAGAAAGATGCTATCTGTATCGAGAAAGAACTGATAAAGAGAAATACATACAGAATAATTTGTAACTATGTATGTGCGTGTGTATTTCTGTATTTGTGTCTAACACTAGTCAGCTCTAGGGTTGGGGGGGAGAAAAAAAAGGGAAAAAAGAAATGTACATGATAACTTTATTATATATTTAAAGGAATAGCAAATCGTACATAATACACTTGCAGTTTTATGTGCAATCATCCTTTTTTATTATACTGTGTTATGGAAGGGCTTGGTTTATTCCATAAATTAAAAAAAAAAATTTTCAGTTTTTCCTTTGGGCTCAGTGCCTGCTGGAACCCCACCCATCCTGATCTCCCGCACTTCCTTCCCACTTCATTACTTTGTATTGATTTTAAATATTTTAAAATTTCCTTTATCTGCATACATGTGTCCTTCTCCCTTCCCTCCCTCAGGAACATTTTTCTTTCTGTCTGCGTCCCCAGTGCCTAGCTTGGTATATAGTAGGCACTCAATAAATGCCTTTCAAATAACTAAATGAATGAATGAACGGAACAGCAGAGTCCAGATCTGGCTTCCCAGGGAGGCCAGGTTTTTGGCTGGGTCTTGGGGCCATGTCCTCATGGGCATGTTGGCCCTTCATCTTCGCCCAGAGATCTGATTACTCAGAAGTGGTTTAATAAAGCAGAATGACGACTGGATTTATTTGGAGGAAATGGCTTTAGTTTCTCAGTGAGCGGACTGTGGACTCCTTCTGTTTTGATTTTCTTCCTGACCTAGCACCCTGCTGTATGGTACCACAGAATTAACTTGGCCCTAGCCCTGTGGAATTTGTGACCATTTGAGTCTGGGCTGGGCTGGGCGTGCAATTACCTTTGTACTGTTTATGAAGGGTTTGCAAAGTAAATTAACCAAGTGAGCTACTTACTAAAGGTTGAAGCTTACTGAGAAAGTGAGTTTGCAGGGGTAATTACCAAAGCTCTTTGCCTGTCTGTCTTCTTCCAGCCTCCTCACCTTTGTCCTTGGTGTGGCCCAGTTGTCATTTTTGCACAGGAGAATTGGTGTGTTTTACCTGGTAGTTCTTTCTCTACCAACCTGCTATAAACACTTCAGCTTTCCCACTTCTGGAGAAAAAGACTCATTTTCTTCCTTCTCTCTGACCTGGGCTTTTGCTGAGGCTAAAGGTATCTGGAAGAAGTCTGTTGACTTCCTCTCAGAATCATGTTGAATGCATTAATAGAAAACACAAAATTATAAAGGGAGCCATTTAATCAACAGTCTCAAAACATTGAAAAACAAGTTTATGGAGCCTGGTTAAGAAGCCTTGCTCTGGATCCTTAAAACAAACAACCAAAGAAAAACCAAAACAGCAGAAATAAGATGCCTCAAAAACCTACAACCACGTGTCTTCAGAACACGGGGGGAAATAATCTATTCCTTTTAAAAAAATACATTTCTCATTGACATCTTTTTATTTTTTACATCACCTGCATAGCTAACTACATCTCATATAGTCTCCTCTCCAAAGAACTGACCCTTATAACAAAAAATAAAAAAAGGGAAGGAAAGTGTAGCCAAGCTAGCCTGCACATGGAAAAAATCTGGCATGTGCAGTGTTCCACACCCGTAGTCCCCCACTTCAGCAGGGCAGTGAAAGGAGGCACCTTTTCCTGTGTCTTGGAGCCAAGTGAATGAGATGGAAAATGATTGTGTTCTAAGAAGTCATGACAGAGAATCAGGGAAAGTTCTTTATGAACTGATGAAAAGTGGAGGGAGCAAAGTCTGGAAAACAGTATCATCAAGGACTACAATAATGTAATGGAAGAAACAAAAGAAGTGGGATGGTTTGTAATATTAATGATCCAACTTAGCCCTGAAGAGGAAGGGACAAAATGTACCTCTTGTCTTTCTTTGCCTCGTGGGGGACTGTGGGTCTGCAACATTCCATCAACCTTGGTTGAGGCATTGTTAATTTTGCTTTTTTCCTTTATTTTTTTTATTCATTGTTACAATGGATAGTTTTTTAGGGAAGAAGAGGATTATATTCAGAAATGAAAGTGACATAAAAACAAAAGATAGAAATAACTTTTTTTTTTAATGATAAGACTTGAACTAGCTTATCTCTTCTTCCAGCTCGTAACTCCCATGGTTCTGTGAGGTTTTATGGGAATGAAGGAACATGGGTGATGATAGGAAATCCCAGAATTTCAGAGCTGGACCTCGATCATTTAGACCAATTTGTACCTAAAAGGAATCCCCACCTTCACGTGACTGACAGTTGTTCTCATTGCAGTCTTTGCATGAAGATCACTGATGAAGGGGAGGCCACTGCTTTCCAGCCCATTTTCACTTTTGTACAGCTCCAATCATTAGGAAAATTTTTCTCACTCTGAGTCTAAATTGGCTTCTTTATAAAGCCACTGCCCCTGATTCTGCCCTCAGGGGCCCACCAGAACAAGCCTAATCCTTCCTTGACCTTACAAAGAGGGATGAGGAATTCCTGAGTGTTTCCATCAACCTGTATTGGAGCAAAATGATCCTGTCCTAGAACTGAGTGCTTCAAGGACCTCAGAGTTTATCTGATATTATTTCCTCATTTTTAGAGATTGGGAAGCCAAAAGAAAGGGGAAGTAGCTTGCCCAAGGTCTCACAGGTTGTTTGGAGCAGAGCTGGGATTTGAACTCATGTCTTCCGATTTCTAGACCTGTGCTCTTTTTGCTATACCACTTAATAATATATACTAGGGGCTTCTCTGCTAGTCCCTTTTACTCCCTCTGAAGAGAACTGTCAGCTGAAATGCAGATGCAGAAAACTGATGCAGAAATCTCCAATCCGAAGCTCGGCCTTCATGACTTTAAGAGTTACAAGGTCCTCTGGGGCCACCGTGGGAAAAGTGAGGTTGGGGAAGCTGTCCCGTACCCAGCATGCCGTGGACGTCAGCCTGGCCTGTGACTCACAGCTCCCATGGCCCAGTGGGATTATCAGTTACATTCTTGGGTAAACAGTGAGGAAGTTAGCCAGTACTTCCATATGGAAAGCTCCAGGTTTCCCTGGAGGTTAGTAACTCACACTTTAGGGAGTTTTCCCATCTTCATGTAAACTTTGGGGGAGAGAATTCCCTTACCTGGTTTATAAGCCCTTAGCCTCTGTCCAGGGTGGTGTTGGAAAATAGGAAGAGAGGGACTTTCTTTTCTTTTTTTTTGGAGACAATTAGGGTTAGGTGACTCATCCAGGGTCACACAGCTTATGAGTGTCTGAGGTCAGATTTGAACTAAGGTCCCCCTAACTTCAAGGCCAGTGCTCTATCCACTGCACCAACTAGCTGCCCCTAACAGATGGATTTTCTAATATATTTATATCCATCAAATAATCAGCAAGTACTTATTAAACATATTTTGTGTGCTAGGCATTTTGCTAATCTCTGGGGATACAAAGAAATGAAACAGGCTCTTCCCTCAAAGAGTTTCCATTTTGTTGGAATGGAAACTACAGAAATCTATAAATGTAAGTATCGACAAAAATAGCAGCAGTGCAAATACAAGGTAGTTTGAGGGGAGTGAGAGTAGGTGGGGGGTCAGGAAATGGGGGCTCATGGATGAGGGGTGACGTTTGAGAACCAAATGTGCTCACATCTGCATCGAGGAACTGTGTCTTTTCCTCCCTGACCATCGACTCAGGAGATGGGAGAATTGAAATTATTCCAGACTTCATTATTAATAAAGAAAATGGTAATGAATGGTTCACATTTCTTCTATGCTTCAAGGTTTACAAACCATTTTGCTTATAAGTGTCCCCATAAGGTAAATAAGGTTGTCCCCATTTTATAGATGATAAAACTGAGAGCGGGCAAATGTATAAGAGCCAGATTTCAAATCCAGATCTCCTGACTCTAATTCTAGTGCTTGATTCATGACAAGGAAGGGAGGTGGCACAGTGGATAGAGCATTGGACCTACAGTCAGAGACCTGGATTCAAATCCTACCTCAGACACTTAGCAGGAAGACGCTGAGCAAATCTTTTAACCTCTCTAACTTCAGTTTCTTCCTCTGTAAAATGTAAAAGCACCTACCTTACAGGGTTGTTGTGAGGATAAAAAGGAGAAAGTATTTGTAAAGTGCTTTTAAAGCTCCATATAAATGCTAGCTTTCACTTCAGGGGCTGTCTGTAGGTCAATGTCAGTTGATTGTCAGTTGATTGTGAGCTAGGAGATCTTCAGAAATTAGAATCTGGTCCACATTTGAAGTGCTGTAGCCCAATAAGTGTATGGAAGGGAGCTATCCTTTCTTTTTAAAGGGACAAATATGGCTGGAAGCCATACTCATGAGATAGCTGTGGTCCTTGCTCCTCCTGAGAAGGATTTGTCCAAACTTGAACTTAAATTTTTCCTAGGCAAGGCTTCCTCCCCTCTCCCCATTCCCCACCTTGCCCTATCCCAGGCAATGCTAGGAGCCGCTGGGTAAAGTGTAGAGCAGCTTCCTGCTTAGGAACCTAGGGAATCCTTACTTTTATCCAAAATTCTCATTTTATAAATGGGAAAATGTAATACTCTGAGGAGAAAGGGGCTTGTCCAACGTCACACAGTGAGCTAGCGGCAGGTATGAAATCTGGAAAACAACATAGAGACCAAACCCTTAAACCAAACCCTTTCATCTTACTGATTTGTAAACTGAGGCCAGTGAAATGAAGAGATCAGTTGAGGTCACTGAGTGAGTCAGGGGCAGAGCAGTCTCTCTCCTTAGTCCAGGCTGCTTTCCCCAGCCCCATGAAAGAAGGTTCCCAAGGAATCAGGGAATGTGCACATGATGGGTCCCCCTGCTCTTCTTGCTGAGGGGAACTTGCACTTTGGCCCAGCCTTTTCAGTCTCACCAGCCCTCTTGGCTCCACTTCCAAGGAGGCTCGAAGATTCTTCAGTCGAATTTTCACACACACCCCCATACACACCCTGTCATTTGCTTGTGGGTTTGTCGCAGGGACTCAGCAGCGTAGGCCGTGCCAGGACCGAAGTCGACGGGCGGTTTGACCTGCTGCACGAGCCCTGGCATGGGCTTGCTGGCTGTGTTTCCAGCCCTCGTTCAGAGGCTGTCAGATGCTTCTGGATGACTGGGAGGCAGCATGGGACAGGGCTTAGGAGGCCTGGTCCAAAGCCTTACTTCTGTCATTGACTCCTGGGGTGACCTTGGACAAGTCAAGGGTCTCATAAATGGAAGGAGGAGACCTTGGGGCAGTGTAAACCAACCAGTACCTGGGTAGGATTCTTCTGTACAACATCCCTGGCAAGTGGCCTCCAATCTTTGCCTAAGGATCTCCAGTGAAAGAAAGCCCACTCCCTCCCACGGAAGGCGGCAGCTCATTCTACTGTTGGACAGCTCTAATTGTTAGTAAGTTTTTCCTTATGTTTAGCCAAAATCTGGCCTCCTGCCACTTACACCCATTTCTCCTAGTTCTGCCCTTTGAGGCCAAGCAGAATGAATGTAATCTCCCTTCCCCAGCCCTTCAAGTACTTGAAGACAGCTCTCGGGATTCCTGCCCCCCAAATACCCCAACTAGGTCTTCTCTTCTCCAGGATAGATATATCATGTCAACCAACATTTATTAATTATCCGCTGTGTACTGGGCATGATGCTAGCACTGAAAAAAAATACACTTCCTCAGTTCCTTCAAATTTTACTTCCAGGGCATAATTTCAAGACCCTCTACCATCCTGTTTTCTCTTTTCCATTTGCTTTTCAGCTTATCATTGTCCTTCCTAGAAATGGCCTTCAGAATTGAGTGCAGCTCTCAATATGTGATCTGGGCAGGATAGAGGGTTTTCCCATCCCTCTGATTATATCCTCCTGATGGGGAAAGATAGCCATGCCCCCTGTGTAAGGTGATCATTGCCAGGTGGTAAGCCAGCCCTTCTTGTAGAATGGAGCTAGCCCTGGCGGCCCATTCTTTACTGTTCATACCTTGAAGATAGAGCCTGCCTTGTCCTCTGAACCACAGGACACTGGAAATGTTAGAGTTGGATGGGATTGCTTTCATCTTACAGTGGATAAACACAGGATTCAGAGAGAAGATTCTTAGAGTCACAGCTAGAAGTCGGCACTATAATCCAGGCTTGCTATGGTTCGAGGCTCTATTTGCTATACCATATGTTTTTGCCTTGCCTTCCTCCACCCCATCAGGGAAACCTCACATGGGTGTTAAGTATTTGTTGGATAAATGGAAGCAGACCCATAAGTACTGTGGAATAAACAGGACTTTGCCCCTGGATGCCCAGTTTAGAGGGTATTTGAAATTCTTAGTGTTGGAGAAACAACAGAAATTGTTAGCACTTAGTTCACAAGATAGGAAGCTCCTAAGGGATGAGTTGAGGTGAGCTTCTGCGCTTGCAGGACAATGCCATCAGCAGCATCAGCCTTGCCCTTGCATCCCTGTGTCCCTGTATTGTGTGGTGCCTTGTTTCTTGCCTTCATGCTTGCCCCAGGCACAAAGGTTCCTTATTAAAGCTCTGAATCAATCCGTGTACCAGTTTTTTCCAAGGATGCCCTTTATTCCTCTATCTCTGCTTTCCAGCACTGGCTGCTTATAGCTTTTACTGTGCCTCCTTCTCTTGCCTGGCTCAATTGTATCAGAGGTTTAATTCTTTCTCTCCCCCCACCTCTCCGTGGGGCTGTTCCTTTGCACAATGGCCACAGACTTGACTTCTGCCAAATGTCCTGTGGTCCTGTGACGTTATTGGAGTGTTGCCCTCATGGGCACTAGGAGGGTGGTGCATTAGCCCATGTCGCAGAATCTCAGAGCCATCTTCTGAAAAGCTTATGTCTGAAGACTTCTTAGATGGAAGTGTGAATGCCTCCCTTTCCTGGGGAAAACATCCTATATGGGTCATCCATCCATTAGCACATCCCTCCATCTATCTTCTTCTCCATCTTCCTACCTGTCCTAAGTGAGAATGAAGTACCTGGACTTTCTTCTACCACTCAGTGATCAAATTGTCAGAGCTGGGAAGAAATTTGGAACCCTAAAAGGAATATATTAAAAAAAAACAAAAAACCTTTGTATACCCTTTGACCCAGAAATACCACTATTAGGTTTGTTTCCCAAGGCAATTGGGGGAAAAGAAAAAGAACCCATATGTTCTAAAATATTTATAGCTGCTCTCTTTGTGGTGGCAAAGAACTTGGAATTGAGGGGATGCCTGTCAGTTGGGGAATGGTGGAACAAGCTGTGGTATATAATTGTGATGACATACTACTGTGCTGTAAGAAATAACGAGTAGGTTGATTTTAGAAAAACATGGAAAGACTTGCATGAAATAACGAAAAGTGAAACGAACAGAATCAGGAGAACGCTGTATACAGTAACAACAATATTGTTCAACGAACACCTGTGAACAGCCAAATTATTCTGAGTATTATAAACACTCAAGTCAACCACAAAGGACCTATCAAGGAAGATACTATCTACCTCCAGAGAAAAAACTGATAAATAGAATTTCCTACGGTATGGTTTTACATATATTTATAAATCTCTATCAAATGATGGTCTTCTCTAGAGGGGGGTAGAGAGGGAAAGAGGGAGGCTGTTTGGAATTTAAAATGTAAAAAAAAAAATTAAGTATTTTTAAAAAGACGGACTATAATGTAAACCAATCCCTTCATGGTATATATGGAGAAACTGAGGCCCAGGGAGGAGAAGAAATTTCCCCAAGGTCATACAGCGACTTGTTTTTTTAGTAGTAGGGCCAGAACTATACAACCCACATGTCTCGACTCTAGGGATGGAGTGTGTTCCATTCCTTTCCCCCTTCTCCTAAATCTTCTCAGTATAAATAACAGTTCCCTTCCCTTTTATCCTGTTCTCAGTGGGCATCCTTTCATTAAAGCCCTTCATCAAGGGGCTTTCTTTGTTTGAAGACCAAGATGACAAACTCCCATTGGTTTTCCTCTATCCCTGGACTGGCTGATTACCTTGAGAACTGGTCCTTTTTGCTGGAGGTCTGAGCAGCTGGCAGCCAGTTTAATGTTTCCTCTGGAAGGAACGGATTTTGGCAAGGGGTAGTTTTGTAAATATACTCTTCAAAGTGCAGTTTATGATGTAAGAATGGCCATTGTAAAAAACTTTCCACGCCTCCCCTCCTTTACTCCCCCCAGCTTCTGGGAGGAAAATCACTTGGTAAGTGGAGTCTATTATTAGTGGAATTGTTTGGGGAGTTCTCAGCTACATTATGAAGTTTGTAGAGGAACTCATTGTGTCCTGGAGGAAATTGTACGAAGCCCTTCTCAATCCCTAACAATAGGTGGTCAGAAGGTCGTTGACCGAATTTCCTAATTATCTTCTCTTTTTGTGTGGTAGCTCCCACTAGAGACTGGTGAATGAGCTGGTGAGTAGGCCTGGGGTGGGGTTAGGGGGGCAGGTCAGGGATACTAAGACTCTGGGCATAAGACAGTCTGAATATTGGATACTCAGCACCAAGTTGTGGCAGATGGAATGCTGTATCAGGAGTCAGGAGATCTGTTGCTTATTCTTTCTCTGATTTTGGACTTGATGCTCACCTTCTGTGGGCCTCAGTTTCTTCCTTTGTAAAGTGATGAGGCTGGACTAGATCAGGAATTCTTATACTGAGGTAGATGAATTTCAGGGGATCTGTGAACTTGGAAGGGAAGAAAATTCCATCTTTATTTTCAATTTAACATTTCCTTTAATTATTTTAAAAAGATTATTCTGAGCTGGAGGTCAGACTATCAAAGGGGTTTAGGACACACAAAAAAGGTCAGAAACTCCTAGACTTAAATGATTTATAAAATAAACGGGGGCAGGGAGTGGTGGTGGTAAGATGGCCTGTGAAATCCCTTTTAGCTCCTCCTCTAAGATCTGATGCCTTAGCAAAGTCCTTCCCAGCTAGAAATTCTCAGTTTCCTTCTTTGTGAAGTAAGGAAAAGAATACCTTCAGTATCTCTGGCAGCAAGCATTTATTAAGCACTTATTATATACTAGGCTCAGAGCTAAGACGAAAACATGGTCCTTGCCCTTAAAGAACTCCCATTCCAACAGGGGAGAACATATAACAAGAACAAAAAGAAATCGTATATTCAAGATTGTTGTTCAGCTGTTTTCAGTCATATCTGACTCTTTGTGACTCCATTTGGGGTTTTCTTGGCAAAGATCCTGGAGTGGTTTGCCATTTCCTTCTCTAGCTCATTTTATAAATGAGGAAACTGAGGCAATCAGGGTTAAATGACTTGCCCAGGGTCACATGGCTCTTAAGTGTCTGAGGCTGGATTTGAACTCAGGTGCTCCCAACTCTAAGCCCAGCGCTGTATATACTGCACTACCTAACTGCCCCACATTTAAGATAGAAACAGGTTAATCTCCATAGGAAGGTTAATCCCTGAAGGGAGGTACTAAGGTTTGACCAGGCCAGCCCTCCTGTTTGAAGATAGGGTTTGAGGTGAGTCTTGAAAAAGCCAAGGAAGCCCAGGTGAGAAGAGTGAGGAGAGAGCCAAAAGGTCCCTGTGCTTCTTAAAGGGCACAGTTAGGGGTGAGGGGGAGAATGTCAGATTCAGGGAGAAGAGGCCTATCCATCACTTTGCGTTTATGGGGACTCAGTTTCTTTCTCTGTAAAATTAGGAGATTGGATTAGTTGCCTTCGAGGTCCTTTCAGGCTCCAAGTCTATAAACCTTTGATTCCAGTCCAAATCCCTCATTTTATGGTTGAGGAAACTGGCTTTGCTTCCTTTTAATATGACTATGTAAACTCCCTAAAGGTCAGCTGTCATTATTATTGAGGCCATGTGGAGGTACTGTTTGACTCTGACTCAGGAAGTCACCACCTCTGACACTGGCTGGGTGACCATGGACAAGACACCTGAGCCTCGGGCCATTCTCCAAGATTATAAATTATCAATGGATTGTGAGTTCGTGTGGAAAGAGTTGTCCCATTGATAAAGTCACTCACCTTCAATATATTGACTCATTTGGTATCACTGCCTTATGAAATCAATAACATCTCCAGGCCTTTGTAAAATGGAGGTGATCATCCTTGCCTGGGTTGTGGGAATGCTCCAGTGGAGATAATTGGATAGGGAAGGCTTTTCAGGGCCATGGAAATGGGAGGGGTTATTATTACTGTGACTATGGAAATTGAGAATGATTCACATTTTTCTACTGCATTAAAGTTTACCAAATGCAAGAATGGTAACAATGGATGTTTGGATAAAGGTTCACAAACTCTGTCCCTGCTGCAAGCCCTGTGAGTGAGGTAAATAACATTAGTCTCCTTATTTTACAGATGAGGCATTCAGAGATTCAAACCAGTCATTACAGCAGGGACTCCAAGTTACGTTTCTGATTCTCTCCACAGTGTTCATCCCCTTGGCCCATGGAAGCTACATATGTAGGCAACTGTAATATGGGCATACCTCTTTTTCATCCCTCTTCAACGCACTTTTTTTTTTTAAACAAATTGAAGGTTCTTGGCAGCCCTGTGTCAAACAAGTCCATGGGTGCCATTTTTCCAGCAGCATGTGCTCACATAGTGTCTCTGTGTTACGTTTTGGTAATTCTCATAATATTTCAAACTTTTTCCTCAGTATCTTATCAGTTATGATGATCTGGGATCAGTGATCTTTGATGCTAATATTTGGGGTGTCATGAACCACGTCCATGTAAGACAGTGAACTTAATGGATAAAGGTTGTTTGTGTTCTGACTACTCCATTGACCTGCTCTGGCATTCCAGTCTCTTCCCCTCTCCTTAGGCCTTCCTCTTCTCTGAGACACAGTATTGAAATTTGGCCACTTGATAGCCCTACAATGGCCTCTCAGTGTTCAAATGAAAGGAAGAGTCAATTCTTTTGGCCAACTTCATGGTTGTCTTAGTTTGAATAATTACCACAGTCCCCCAAGCCTTTAGGAGGCACCACCCTGATCAGTCATCAGCCATCAACATCGAGGCAAGACCCTCTGCAGGCAAAAAGATTACAACTTGCTAAAAACTCAGATGATGGTTAACATTTTTTTTTAGCAATAAAGTATTTTTAATTAAGGTTTGTACCTTGGGGTTTTTTAAACATAACACTATTGCACACTTAATAGATTACAGTGTAGTGTAAATGTAACTTAGATGCGCTGGGAAGCCAAAAATGTTTGCATGATTTGTTTTATTGAGATATTTGCATTATTGTGGTGGTCTGGAACTGAATCCGCATTTTCTCTGAAGTATTCCTGCACAGACTCTAATATGGTGAGGCAGGGGGTGTTGGGGATCAGGTGAGGAAGAAAGCATTTCCATCTAGGGGATTTTAAAAGCCAGGTGAGGAATTTGTAGCAGGAAGTAGGAAGGAATATAGGTTGGTAAGGGGGACTATGGTCAGATAAAAGCAGCATCCGAGGAAGATTGATTTGTACAGGTTGAGATCAGTGATCAGGGAAGGTAGGGATTTAGATCACTGGCACTGAAATGTGGGGAAAAGAGAAATGAATGCTAGTGGAAGGTGTGTTTGGGGGACAGAATTTGACTAGAGTGGAGGGCTCTGTCAGGGGATGGGGGGAGGAAATAAGCATTTATATAGCACCTACTGTATGCCAGGCACAGTGCTAAGTGCTTTACAAATTTTATTTCATTTGACCCTCACCGCCACCCTGGGAGGTAGGGGCTGTTCTTATTTCCATTTTACAGATGAGGAAACTGACACTTCAACCTCTCTGTCTCAGTTTCCCCATCTATAAAAAGAAAATAATAATAGCACCTATCTTCCAGCATTGTTTAAGGATAAAATCTGATAATATATGTAAAATATTTTGCAAACCATAAAACATCATCATCATTGTCATCCTCATTGTTATTATCCTCATAATCTAAAGAGATGTGTAAAGAATGCTGAGTTTAGAGCTGGGGATCTTGTTTCAAATCCTACTTCGGCTAGCTACTACTTATGTAACTAACCTGTCTGTCTCCTCTTCTATACCTGCTTTGCAAGGTCCTTTCCAGCCCTAAATCTATGATCCTGCATTTCTCCTGTGATGCTGAGATTGGGCTTCCATGGATAATAGAGTGAATGATCAATGTGGGACTGGAAGGGGCCTCCGCAGTCTAGCTGGGCTCCCACACCTCCTCCCTACTCTCCGTGACTCCTTCTCTTTCCTTCAGGGACTTTGATGCTTAATTTAAATCCAGGATATAGCTGTTCTTCCTCTCTCTCTCCACTTCCCTTCCCATCACTGGGGGAAATTGTCCCCACACTAGTTGCTAGGGTTGGTCTTAGGACGGGATGGTGACTCCCCAGGAAATCCAGGTTCCCTTAGATTAGCTCTGAGTTGTGGCCCCAGGGAAACCATATGGACACTGGCCTCCCTACCAAGGGGAAACACTACTGTTTTTGAACCTTGGTTCCAGGCAATTTAAGAAAAGACCAATGACAGTCTTACCAATTTGAGAATGAGCCCATTTCCCAGAAATTGCTCTGTGATATTGCCTGAGAGCTTCCTGCCAGTTGGATGAGACTGGGTTGGTCTCTCTTTCTACTCTGGACTTGCGTGTTTTCATAGAATTCTAGGATTTATAACTGGAAAGGAAAATTATCTAGTCCTAAACAGTTCCCCTGTCATTTTATAAGTAGGGTAAACTGAGTCCCAGAAAGGAGTAAGAATGATTCTCCCAAATTAATTCAAGTATTATGGAGTTGAGCTGGGATTTGAACCTTGACTTTCCACTTCCAAATCCTGTGCCCTTTGCATTATCCTACATTAGCTGTCTAGATCTTTACACAAACATTCTGGCCTGAGAAATATGGCAGTACTTGCTACATACTTTTCTCAAAGAGCTAGGACTCACCTTCCCCAATGGAAAGTTTCTAAATGTCCATTCTCCATACAGTTCACTAATCACCGGTGGTGCAAGTAACATGTAACGTGTAATAGTTGTTTACAATGCTTAATGGTGTTTTTCGTCTCAGATCACAAGTTGAACACTTTCTTCTTAGAGAAGAGATTACAAAATGGTGTTTTTTCAGGTTTATCATAGCTTTTTCAGAGCAAGGCAGAGCCCTTAAACCTATTTTTTTAAATAGAATTAATTTTATGGATGCATTTAAAGAAAATCACAATTTGGAGGGGAGAGAATAAAAAGAACTTTCCAGATCCTCCCCTCCAACATGGAACCCTTCCATGTAATAAGAAAAAAACAATAAAATCACTTGATACAGTGACAGTTTGCCTGTGACACTGTGTGCAACATTCTCTTCACCTCTGTGCTGTCAAGAAGGAGGTGCATGTCAATATCCATTCTCTGGGGCCATCATTAATGGTTCAATTTCCTTCACATTTATTTTGTCTTTTGTTTCTGCTTATTTTCTTTTACATCAGTTCTTATAAGTCTTTCCATGGCTCTCTGGATTCCTTCTATTTATAATTTCTTTCTGCGTAGTAACATTCATGTTTCAAATTTTTTTTGAAGAGGGGACGGCAAGACAATTGGGGTTACATGACCATATAACATGTTTTCTTTTAGCCATTTCTCACTTAATTGGTACCTCCTGTGTCTTTGTTTCTTTGTTCCCACAAAAAGTGCTGCTATGACTCTCTGAGAACATAGTGAATCATTGTCTTTGCTTTTTTTTTAACCAGACTTGGGACTTTACCATTCTATGAAGATATCAGTGATGAACTTCTACCAATTCTAGGCGGTTTCTTCTGTAACTTAGATCTTAAGAGAGTTGTGCAGTGAGCTTGGGCACTGAGAGTGACCTGCTCAGGGCAGGACTTGAACCTAGGTCTTCCTGACTTCTGAAGGCTGGCTCTTTCTCTGCTACATCATGATGTCTCTCCCCTGAAATATTTTAAATTGGGATATACAATCATCACTCTTGATGATCTTCATTGCTCTATCTCTGGTCTGACATACTCTCTGTTCTCTGATCTTTTTCATTTTAAGATGACATTGGCATGTAACCCTTGTCCCACTAGGAATAGGCACGCTCACTGGCCTCAGACTATTGATGGGTTGTTCAGAAGAGATCCAGTTAAGAACTTATGTCATGAAAGCTTTGATAGATCTGGAAGTTTTTTGGTGGATGCGTTTTCTCCATTAGGATAGATCCTAATCCTTCCTGGGTGATTCATATTCATGCTTTTCCGTAACCTCATAGGAGGTCATCCCAGTGTGTCAGAGACTTTAATAAATAATCTGTGTACCCTAGAGTCAGGAGGACCTGAGTTCAAATGTGACCCTAGACACTTAGTAGTTGTGTGACCCTGGGCAAGTCACTTAATCTGATTGCCTCCAAAAAAATGAAACAAAACAACAAAAAGTAGTCTGTGTAGCCTTTGACCTCTTCATCTGCCTCTCTTCACTCTTTCTCTCTGTATATTTTAGTATCATAGACTTAGAGCTAGAAGGGACCTTGGTGGTCATTTTGTCTAAGCCTCTCATTTTATAGATGAGCAAATGGAGGCTCAGAGAAACTCACCCGAACAAGTCACGTTAAGGGTTGGAGACAGTTTCTATAATTGAAAAGAGAATGAGCCTCACTCCTAGGAAGGAGACCTATGGAAGGCCATAATGGGGGAGAACAAGGTCAGGGTATTCCTGCTGGGAGGAATTGCTTATTTTCCTTTCATTTTATACTAGGAGTTCTTAATGGTGAGTGGGGAGGGGAGTATTTGTAAACTTGGTTTTAGTTTTTTTTTAATGTTTTGATATCAATTTCAATATAATTGGTTTTCTTTGTGCTCCCATGCACTTAAAAAACATGATTCTGAGGAGTCCACAAGATAGAAAAGATTGAGAACTTTCTTGTTCTATACTGTGATTTTTAAAGGACCAAAGACTTGGGATTTGGCTGCTATTTTGGAAATTTGCTGCCATTTTGATACATGATCTTCCTGGGGCTTCAGGGTCCTCTAGCTTAAACATATTTTGGGATCATAGACTTGTAGATTTGGGGCCAGAAGGAACCACATAGGCCATGTCATTCAGCCCCTCCTCTTAAAGATGAGCAACTGGAGGTCCAGGGATGTTAAGTGATTTGTCCTGTATCCCACAGGAAGGAAGCATTAGAGGCAGGATTTGAACCCAGATTGTCTGCCTCTAGGGTCATTTCTCTGTATTGTCAACATATTGCCTCTACTGGGAAAAAAAAAGCCTTTAAAATCTTAGAAGGACAAACTCTATTGGGATAGGCAAGGATCCATAAGCCGGAAAGCCTGAGATCAGTTTATATAAGGCAGGGGTTGATTGCAAGCTTACTATGAGTCAACAGTAGGATTTGGCAGACCAAAAAGCTCGCTATTCTCCTGGGCCCCATTGAGAGAGAAAGGGTCCAGAAGGAAGAAGGTGAGTTCTGTCGTACTTGGGTCTGCACTTACTCTGTTCTGTCCTGGGAACTGCCTTTTGGGGAAAACATAGGCAAGCTGGAGGGTGGTCAGAACAGGATGCCTATATACTATATATTAATTTTATATTTATCCTGCATATATGTTCCATTTGATCGTCTTCTCTCTCCATTAGAATCTAAACTCGTTGCTTGAGTAGGGATTGTTTTATTCATTGTACTTGTATTCCCAGCTGCCTAGCTTAGTGCTCGACGCATAGTAGGTGCTTAATAAATACTTGGTGATGAATTAATTGATTGCTTCCCCCATTAGAATGTAATTCTTTTAAGAATAGGGTTGTTTTGTTCTTTGTAGTTATAGCTCTAGCAATTAGTACAGTGCTGGGCGCATAGTAGGAGCTTAATAAATAGTTGATTGATGGAGAATGAACTGGTGATGATGGCATGTGAGGGTTGCTTAAAGGAACTGGAGTTGTTTAATTTGACAAAGAGAAAATTCAGGGAATGTGTACCATTAGGAATTTGAAGGGCTATCAGTGACAGAAGGATCAGCCTTGCTTTACTGGGCCCCTGGCAAGGTATAACCAAGAATAGTGGGTTACAGAGGGGACAGGCTTTAAATATGGAAACGCTCCCTAATAATTGTGGCTGTTCAGTCATTTCTGTTATGTCTGATGCTTTGTGACCCCATTTGGGATTTTCTTGGCAAAGATACTGGAGTGGTTTACCATTTCATTCTCCAGCTCATTTTACAGATGAGGAAACTGAGGCAAAAAGGGTAAAGTGACTTGCCCTGGGTTACTCAGTTAAGAAATGTTTGGGGTCAAATTTGAACTCAGGAGGAGGAGTTTTCCTAACTCTCTGCCTGGCACTCTATCCACTACGGCGCCACCTAGCTGTCCTAATAATTAGAGCTGTACAAAAAGGGAATGGGACTGTCTTGAGGAGGCAGTGAGGGACCCTTCACTGAAAGTCATCAAGCAAAGGCTGGTTAAATGTTTATTTAGGGTATTATAGTAGGGACTCTTCTTGTTTAGGTATGGACTGGACTAGATCCCTCCCATGTCTGAGGTGAAATGGTTTGGGTCTTCCCAGCATGGCTGTGATGGAAAGAAAGGGAAGAGACTTATTAAGTGCCTGCTCTGTGCCAGGCAATGTGTTAAAGGTTTTACAGATATTATGTCAATTGATCCTCACAACAACCTTGTGAGATACATGTTATTATTCCCATTTTACCATTGAGGAAACTGAGGCAGACAAAGGTCTGGGGTCGTACAGTAAGTGTCTGAACCTAGATTTTAACTTGGGTCTTTCTGACTGCAGGCCTAGTGTTTTACTCACTGTGTCCATTCAGTTGGGAAGATAGAGGTTGTTACTGGTGGTTTGAAGTCTTCTTTTCTTAGTAAAGGGTGGAAAGAAGTACATAGTTTTTCCCTTTTAAAAAGAAGTGGTTCTAAGTACTTGGCCATGGGGCTGTATGTAGAAGCCTTCAGCTCCAAAATGTGGTTCTGGTCAGTGTCTGATCAAATAGAAAGGGGGCTACCAAGCTGTAAGTAGTTGCATATTGACTTAGAAAACTACCTATTAACATCATCTGTGTTTTGCTGCGTTTTCATTTATTTTGTTAAATATTTCCTTACATTTTAATCTGTTTTGGCACATCAGTGTTTGACACCCCCAGACTTGATCATAGGGTCATAGTATTAGATCCAGAAGGGACCTTAGAGGTCACTGAATCCAACCCTCTCATTTTTCATATGAGGAAACTGAGGCCCAGTCAAGGCAACTGCTGATGATCACTCAGGAAGAAAGATGCAAACCCAGGCATTCTTTCGCTGTACTACATGAGGATGCCAAGCGCAGTGTCTTGAGATAAGATAGCCTTAGGATCCTAGATTTAGAGCTGGACCAGACCTTGGAGGCTCTCAAGTCCACACCTCGTATTTTACGGATGAGGGAATTGAAAGATTTCTTAAAGAGGGTTAAGCGACTTGCCTAGGACTACACAGGAAAGAAGTGTCTAAAGTAGGATTTGAATTCAGGTCTTCCTGATTCCAGGTTCAGTACTCTATCCACTGAGCCAAATATCTTCCTTTGAGAAGCATGAGGACATCTGAGATAACTGGGAATGTGGATTCTGTTTTCTGGAGTAAGTCGATATGGGCAGAGTCTCAAGGTCCATGGCTTTTCCTTCAGATTGGCTCGTAAATCCTTGTTGTCAGTCTTACTGCCATATTTGATGGAGTAACTCTTGTGAAACTGTGAGGGTGATTTGCAATAAGTGGTCCTTGTGCCCATTTGGTGAAAGGGGAGCTTGGAGGAAAGACTTGCCCAGGGCGCTATTTGCTATCAGTTCAAACTGAACACATATATTTCTTGGAAACCATTGGGAACGACAGATGCAGGGGAATTTGCAAGTAGGCCTTGGCTCATTTTACCATTCCTTTCCCTTATCCTCAGATACGTGTCTCCATTCACTTGGGGTTCATCCCTCATTGTGGACTGGAGACAACCAGGCAGGTCTGTTGATATTGTTTACTCCCAGGAGGGCAAAGGACGGACGCATCTGACAATCAAGCAAGCCATGAGGGGCTGTGATTTTGCGTCACTGGGAAGTGTGGCCAACTTTGCTCTTTTCTAAGTTGTCCCTAAGGTGGAAAGGAAATTAAGCCTGAGTGGGTACCTAGGAAAACCTTCCAGAAGAGGGGAAAGGAGCAGGCTTTTATCATGGATTGTTGCAGTTTTAGAAGGTGCTGTTTGGAGGGGGTAGGGTGTGAGGGAGGGGATTAAATAGGATTTTCTTCCGAGGATATGCTCCTTCAGACCTTGTTACAGTGCTCAGATGCCTTTGGGTGATTTTTAACAATGGTGAAAGCAGCAGCAACAGTGTAGTGGAAAGAGATCACTGGTTTAGAAGTTAGAAGACCAGGGTTTGGATCTTGGTTTTTTAAAATTAGTCCTTCTTTGACCTTGAGAAAGTTAATGCCCTTCTTTGGGCGTTGGTTTTCTCCTCTGTCAAATGAAGGTTAGAGTAGGTGGGCTTTAAGATCCTTTTCCATGATCCTATAGGGGCAGCTAGGTGACGCAGAGCCCAAAGTCAGGAAGACCCGAGTTCAGATCCAGCCTCAGACACTAGCTATACGGCCCTGGACAAGTCACTTCACCTTGTTTGCCTCAATTTCCTCATCTGTCAAAGGAGCTGGAGAAGAAAATGGCCAACCACTCCAGCATCTTTGCCAAGAAAACCCCAAATAGGGCCATGAAGAATCAGATACCACTGAACAAAGCAATCCTGTAATCTGTGTTCCATGGCTGTTGTGAGGATTAGAAATGTGGGCTGAGAGACCACACAGCTAGCAGGTGATAGACCAAGGACACAAAGTGAGTGTCCACATGGCTCCATTTTGCTGCTTTAAATTTCCCCATTCTGCAGCAGGGCAGGTTCCAGGGCTCTTGACTCTAGCTTCAGGAGGTAGAAAGACATTGAGCATGGCTAGCATTTCATCTTTTGGTTCTACTTGGATCCCTTTCACCATGAAATTGGCGCTGGACTGCTCCCATGGGCAGCTTTGGTTGAGAGGCAGTGGTTTAGCCTGTCACTGGATGCCTGCTGGATGTCAAGATCTAGATTTCTGCAAATTGAAGCAGATAGTTGACAGCTTTATTTGTTTCTGGGCATTTGTAATACCCTCCGCATCTTAGCCTGACCCTATGCTTTTGCAGACTGAATACCTTCGTCCAGTGATAAGCCTTTTCACCTCTTGGTTTGAGTTTAGAGCTCATGGTCCTGGTGGTTCCATGGAGCCTTGATGGGGCAGGATGACTTTGGGTTCCCTGTCTCAAAGCCTTGTCCTCTGCCCCCTCCCCCACCTTCTTTTTAAATGCACAGAAGAGAATTGAAGGAATTTAGGAGACAGACAAGTAGGACAGTTTTGTTACTTCGAATTGTTGTTTAGTCATTTTTTCAGTCGTGTTTGACTCTCTGTGACCTCATTTGGGGTTTTCCTGGCAGAGATACTGGAGTGGTTTGCCATTTTCTTCTCAAGTTCATTTGACAGATGAGTAAACTGAGGCAAACAGGGTTAAGTGACTTGCTCAGGGTCACCCAGCTAGTAAGTGTCTGAGGATGGATTTGAATTCATAAAGATGAATTTTCCTGATTCCAAGCTCAATGTTCTATCCACCATACAATCTGCCCCTGGCTCCCTTTCCGTCCTTGGATTTGCATGTCCCTACTGTCTAGGAAAGTGATTTTTCAAGACCTTACATTAAAATTTCACTTGAACGCATAAGGAAGTTCACCTCCTCTCTCTCGCTCTGTCTCCCTTCCTCCCTCCCTCCCTCCCTCCTTTTCTTTCTCTCTGTCTCTCTCTTCCTCCATCTTTCTCTCTCTATCCTCTCTTGCTGTATCCTCTTTCTGTTTCTCCCTCCTCTCTTTCTCTGTCTCTGTCTCTCTGTCTGTCCCTCTGTCTGTCCCTCTCTCTCCTTCCCTCCCTCCTTCTCGTTCTCTTTCTCTCTCTCTCCATCCTCTTTCGCTGTCTCCTTCTCTCTTTCTTTCTCTCTCTGTCTCTCTCTTTCCCCCTCTGTCTGTCTGTCTGTCTATCTCTCTCTCTCTCTCTCTCTCTCTCTCTCTCTCTCTCTCTCTCTCTCTCTCTGTCCCTCTCTCTCTCTCTTTCATCAGAGAACCTGGGATCAAATCTTGTCTCTGTGGTTGGCCCAGATGGTGTTGGAGGTCTCTTCTAGCTGCAGATCTGTAATCCTATGTTTGACAAGATAGTAAGAGTTGTAGGAGCTGAGATCTGACTCCAGGCACTGACTCAAATCCACATTCTTTTCAGTTTTAAGTACAGACAGACTACACACCCACTTTGTGCCTAACCCTGAGGAAGACTCAGTTCCTGCGTCTTCTTGGGTTCCCATTCCACCAGGGGAATTAGAGGAAAACTATCAGTAGCCATAATATATAGCATTATCTGATTGGTATATCAGCCAGATGCAAATGAAGTGCTACTGTGTGATGTCTCAGGAGTTACTGACTGCTGGGGAGGATTTCCTGGAGGAGATGTTATTTGAACTGAGGATGCCCCAGAATTCAGTAGATTAAGAGGGGAGGGAGGGCATTCTAGGCACAGAGTTCAGCCTGAGCAAAAGCATGAAGGTAGAGAGGGTGCATAGCATGTTTGTGGGATTGGTCTGGGTTCTGGTATCGTTGAGACAGAGTCCCTTTAAGGGAAGTGATATGAGAAAAAGCTGGAAAGGTAGGGTGGCCTATGGAAAGCCTTGAATGTCGGGCAAAACATATTTATACTTACCAGTTCTACTGAGGGTTATGGGAAGAGTAGTTTGACCCCCTCAAAGGAAGAGTTAAATAACCTTGCTCAGATTCTCACCCCCTGTTTTCTTCCCATTGTCCTGGGAGCGTACCTCCAAGGCACCATCTCTGAGTGAGCTGGGTGCTGGTCTGTCACTATCAATGCTGGCAAGGTGACGTGTGGGAAGCCCTGTGCCTCTACTTGTAATTGGGGGATGGGATGATGGGAGTGCTAAGAGAGAATCAGTTTGGGGCTGGTAATCAGGGGTCCAGGGTTCGAATCTTGGTTCTATAGCTAGCTCACTCATTAGATGATTTGGGGCAAACCCTTTCCTCTCTCTGGGAATCATTTTGTCTACTGACCACTGCAGAGCATGTGTAAAGTCTCTTTTGGTTTCCCTTCAAGACATTTCAAGGAGGAGTTGATAACCCTTCAACTAGGTCAGACCAAGTTGCTGTTTATATTTCCATCTCTAAAATACTTTAGCCATTTTCTTTTACTGACCAAATGAAATTATGTCTGCACGTTATTGCTCAAGCATTTTGCAAACCAAAAACCTGTACAGATGTCAGCTGCAGATTATCCTTTATGAAAGCTGGCCAGTTCTCTTCTTGTCCTCCATGAATGATTCCCTTGATGGCTATGAAGATAGTTTTCATAAAGATTTTGTAGAAATGGAAAATAGGCACATGGGCCGGTAGTTTTATGTATTTTGGGGGCTAGTATTAATATTTTATTCCCTCTCCCCCCCGCTCCAATATTTGGTATTCTTTCAAATATCTTGAGAATTGATCCCTAAGGGCTTTCAAAATTATCATCTGCTTTATGTGTTCTTGGTCTACCTGGGTGGGGAACTTTTGGCCTTGAGAACACATGTTGCCTTCTAGGTCCTTAGGTGTGGCCTTTTGACTGAGTCCAAGTTTTACAGAACAAATCCTTTAATTAAGGGGATTCATTCTGTGAAGTTTGGATTCAGTCACAGGGCCACACATGAGGAACTAGAGGGCACATGTGGCTTCAAGGCTGTAGATTCCCCACCGGTGCCTCTGGTCCATCTGTCATCTCTATCTTTTCTTTAATATTGTCTCTACTTGAAGGAGGGCCTTGCATGAAGGAAAGGTTGTCTTGGGAGCCAGGGTGATCCACTAGAAAGAATTCCAGATTCCAGAGTGGTAAGATCTGGGTTAAAATTCTAAACCTTCTACCTCTGTGATTTGGGGCAAGTTATTAACCTTTCTGGGCTTCGCTTAATCTCTCCATATCTTCAATCAAATGGTCCTCCTTCCTCATGCAGAACTTTGGAGGCTATGTTTTAGAGCCCAGTAGGCAGCTCCGCTGTCCTTGAGTTTTCCTACAGAAATTTGACAGATCTTTTCCATTTTTTGTCTACTCATTGTCCTCCTTCCAGCTTCATGTTTAAATACTCATGGGATGATCTGGTTTCTTTGGGTCTCTTACCAAACATGCTTGCTGCTTTATGAGGTGATATCATTCATAATTTTCAATCTTATAAATATTATCTGTTATTGTTACTACTTGACTCTGGGTTGGCACTGGGATTTTCACTAAAAGTGAAGTTAGGGAAATAGTGTAGCTATAACAAGTTTTTTTTGGGGGGAAATTGTTTGACTGGGAATTTTTCCCCCTTTTAGTTTTGAACCAGTTTCTGGGCCTTACCCTCAGGAGTTAAAGGTTTGAGACTCCTTTTGCTCAGTCATTGAACTCATATTGGTTAGATATTGGGTATCAGTTATTCTTGTCATTCTCCATTGATTTATACCGAACCAAGATTTACTAACAGGACCTGATTGGATTTTGTGGCTTTAGGGGCTTTCCTTACGTATGAGAGTAGTAATTACAGAATTAAAAAACCTCAGAGTTAGAAGGGATGTCAGACCCAATTAACCCAACCAGTTCATAATGAAGAATCCCTTCTACCACATTCCTGATGAGTGCCTATCCAGACTTTGCTTGATGCTCCCTAACAAGTTCAGCTCAGAGGCATGCTGGAGCCAGCTCATACCTACTTAAGCCAATGGTTACATTTTCAGCATGAGCAGTTAAACCTCAGAAATGGGTAAACCCCAAAAATCAGGGCTTGATTTGTTTTGCCGATTATCTAGAATTAAATGATGGAACAGATGTTAACAACACATTTTAAATCTTAACAACTAAATTTTAAATTTGAACAATGATCTTGAAATGTGTCCCATGGATTCTTTTTTTCCAGGGAGCCAGTTGTTAAACATTTGCCAACACCCCTCCAGTTCAGACTCCACTACCTCCCTTCAAAGAATCTTCTTTTGGACAACTCTAATTGTTAGGAAGTTTTTCACTTTTATCTTTCTGCAGTTTCTCCTTTCTTGCACTTATCTTGTCCTCTTGGGCCAAGGAGAATAAGTCTTCAGTTCACACTAGAAGAACCACAACAATTTTCTCCTAAGTTTACTTTGAAAGGGAAATTTTCATCCCACTATTTCTATTTCCTTTGCCTTATGAATTTTTTTTAAAAATGAGCTATTTTAATTGACTCAGCTTGGGTCTTCAAGGTATCCTTAAATTCCAGTGCATTTATTAGTTGCCTACTGTATACAAGGCACTGGAGAGACAAGGGTAAAGATGGAACAGTATCTTCAAGGTCCTTACTTTCTGCTTGGGGGGAATCTAATTTGTCTTCTACATGACAACCCTCAAATGATTGAAAATAGCTCCTACGTCCTGCCTGAGATCCCTTTTCTCCTGTGACCATTTCTCTAACCTTTAATGGTTTTTTAATGGCCAAACCATCGCCCCCCACCCCCTCCCGCCCCTGCAAAGGAGAATATAAGCTAATAAACATCAGGCACTCTTTTATTTTGTTTTTGTATTTCTGTGAGAACCAAGCCCTGCCCTGCCTTGCACATCATGCGTGCTTAACAACACAGGTGTTGAGTTGAATTGAACTGAACCCAGTGTAGGATATAGTCTATAGTATTATTATACCCACTTACAGGAGGGTAGTTCCTTATCCAGGGTCACACAGCTAGTAAGTGCCAGAGTTGAGATTTGCTTCTTCATCAGACTGGTTGGGTAGACATTGGAAAATGGGATTTATTTATTTATTTATTTTGGCTTGGACAGGACTATAGAAGTCAGGTAGCATGACCTATTCATTGTACAAATGTGAGAGATGATGACCTGTCCAAAGTCACACAGTGGGTGTCAGAGCCAACCTTTATATCCTTTACATTTTCTCATGCCAAATCAGTACTTCCATTAGAGAGGCTACCTTGTTCCTTTTTTGCCTTGGTTGTCTGTTAGGTCACCGGGCAATTCAGTGGAGGAGGTGAGTGGGTGGATTCCATCATGGTGGTGAGAATGCTGGGCCTGGAGTTAGGAAAACTTGATTTCCAATCTGGCCTCAGACACTTGCTCTTTCTGTGACCCTGGGCCAAGTCACTTCTGTCTGCCTCAGTTCTGTCATGTGTAAAAGGAGGATAACAATAGCGCCCACCTCCCAGAGTTGTTGTGAGGATCCAATGGGATATTTTAAAAGGATTTTGCAAACCTTAAAGCTAAAGAAATGCTACTATTATTATTATGTGGTCCAGTTCATGGTTACAAACTGCATTTTAGAAACCCTGAGCCTTCAAAGCCATACCTGTTTTTTAATTACTGGGAATTCCCTTTCTCCATGTCCTGCTAGATCGTGCAGTTCACCTTTGGTGACCCAGTGACATTCACTCCTCCCCTTCCTGAAACCATGCAGGAAACATAGCGTCATGGTTCTTAAAATAATTGGGAAGGGTGGCCTCCTCCCTCTGTCACTCCCTGCCCAGGGTATTGGAGGAGGGTGAGAAAGCCCTTCCCAATGAAGGGGCACATGGGCCAGGGTCACATGTTTCATGTTCTCATTTGACTTCTGGTGAGTGAATTGGGTTTGGGCTCTGGCCCACAGACTGGTGGGGAATCCCAGCCTGGCTCTCCCTCTTTTCCTCCCTCTGCTTGCCTCTGACCTTCTTGCCCCTGCTTGGTTGGTGTATCCTTAGAGATGAGAGAGTGATTTCAGCCATAATCCAAGCAAAACACTGTCCAGGCTGAGGCTGATCCCATCCTCTGTGCCCCTGGCAGACCAAGCTGCAGGAAGACTGAGGTCTAATGGAAAAAGTTTGGGATTTGGAGTCAAAGGACCTGCATTTGAATTCTGCCTCTTTGGTCATCTGGGACTCCAGAGGAGAAATCCTCTGTAATGACAGAGAGGGTGGGGTATAGGATCTGAATTAGGAGATCTCTGGGCTCTCTCTACTCCAACTGTCTGGAATTCTGGAGGATGGCTTCTCCCAAGGAATGTCCTCATAGGTGATGGCTCAGACCCTCCTTATTTTTCTTAGGACCTGCCTTAGGACTCTGGCAGCTCTACCTCAGTGTCACGTGGGTTCCCTGTCTGGCCTGGGAACCTCACCTGCCATGGAGCACATTCATTGCCTATGGGGAAACAAACAGCATCCCTGAGTTCCAAATAACCAATTCCTTATAAATGGAGTTTGGGAACACGCCCTGTTTTCGAGGTGGGGAATGGTCTATGCTTCCTGCCTCCTCTCCTCCTAGGTTTGAAGGAATGTGATTCCCCCCACCTCTCCAGCCCTCCCCTATTCCTGGCCTCTCTGGTGCTCACCTGGGCGGGAAGAGGAATGGGAGCGAGCACTCCTCCGTTCTCCGTGACCCATATATTGTCGGCAGAGAGCTAGCCCAGCCTTCACCCGGTGTTGGTAATAAAAATAATAACTCCTGTTTCTAAAGTGCCTACAGGCTTACTTATAAAGCACTTTCTCATCATGCAATGGAAAGAGCATTAGAGTTTTGGCCAACTTGCTGTTGCTTGTACATGACACCCTGTTTCCCACCTCTCTGCCTTTGGGTCTGTGCCCAAGCTTGGAATGTGCTTCCTCCTCATCTCTGCTGCTTAAAGCCCTGGTTCCCCTCGAGAAGTTTAAAGTGTTGTCTCTTCTAGGACGTCTTTCTTAATACCCCCACTCCTACCCCTACGTCCCATTGAAATTACCTTATACTGACCTTGTATATACTATATAGCAGGCCGCTAGGTGGTGCCTAGGAGGCTAGGATAGAGCCTCAACCTGGAGTCTGGAAGTGCTGCGTTCAAATCCAGCCTGCAGCACTTACTAGCTGTGTGATCCTGGGCAAGTCATTTTACTACTGTCTGCCTCAGTTTCCTTATCTGCAATAGCAGCCCCTACTTCTCCGGGTTATTGTAAGGATTGAATGAGGTAATATTCATCAAGTGCTTAACGAACCTTACAATGCTGTGTAAATGTTGTTTTTACTCCATCTCACCTACTCCTCTGTTTCCTTACGTGTAAAGTGAGTCGGGACTCGATGGTTTTGAAGGTCCCTTCCAAGTCTGATGTCCTTTCATTTTGGCTGGCTGCTCGCAGGAGTACTGGTGGAAGGTGAAAGTTGCTTTCCATGCTTAGAGTTCCCTTTAGAATTACAGAACCAGAGTCTCGCAGAAGAGCCCTGAGAGTCCACGCAGTTCCAAGCACCTCATTTTGTACATGGGGAAATGCACATTAAGAGGGGAAATATTTTACCTTCTGTACTAGATTTCTCATCTCTGACCTGTGAGACCTTCTCTCCTTGCTTGTGTTCTGCAATCTTCTATAGTTTGTACATTTCAGCCTTTCAGAATTGTGTGTGTGTGTGTGTGTGTGTGTGTGTGACAGACAGACAGAGGGGAGAGAACAAGAGGGAAATAAGAGAGAGAGAAGAGAGAGAGGCAGGCAGATGGAGCAGAGACAGAGAGACAGAGGCAGACAGATGGGTCATGAAGACAGAGAGATAGAAAGAGAGAGACAGGCAAACAGACGAGTGGGGAGAAAGAGATAGAGGAACAGAGACAGAAAGGGACAGAGACAGAAAGAGACAGAGACAGGCAGGCAAGCAAGCAAGCAGATAGATGGGGCATGGAGAGAGAAAGAGAGAGAGACAGACGGAGCCACAGAGAGACAGACATTTGTGGAATGGGGGGAGACTGATAGAGGGACAGAAAAACAAAGACAAAAAGGGAAGGAGAAGGAGATGAGGGGAATTTAGCACCTTTTGAGAGGTACCTTTCCCCCCAGATTAGAGGATCTTATGCAATAAATTAACAAGTGCAGAATGCCTTCAGGGGGCCTCTTGGCTGGGGGTTTAAGCTTTGACCAAGCATGGAGCTGGGATTCTATGCCCCTGAGCA
The DNA here is from genome assembly GCF_028372415.1 of Notamacropus eugenii. Taxonomy (NCBI): domain Eukaryota; kingdom Metazoa; phylum Chordata; class Mammalia; order Diprotodontia; family Macropodidae; genus Notamacropus; species Notamacropus eugenii. Next base: position 51,068,346 of record NC_092875.1, on the reverse strand, counting down.
GGGTCCCTGGATGCCTCTAATAGAGGACTCTCACCCCACCCCCATATTGATCCCTTAATACTTATCTCATCTCCTTTCTTACTGTGGTTTAGTAAAGTACAGCCAACAGTGGGGTTTTTTCTGTTTATTTTCAATTAGCAAGCATTTATTTTTGCTTCCTCTATACCCATTGAAAGAATAAAAAAAGATGAAAAGAAAACCCTTATAATATATATGCCTAGTCAAAAAGCAAACACCTGCCCTGGCCAGGTGCAGAAATGTACGTCTCATTCCGCCCCCTGAGTCCACCACTCTTTGGCAAGAGGTAGGAAGCACATGGCATTTCCATCTTCTGCGATCATACTTTATTGTTTCACTTGTCGGAGTTCCCGGATCTCAAAGCTGGTTTTCTCTGTGATGTCATTACAACAGTGTCTTCTGTAATTTAAGCTTCTTCTGGTTTGTGACAATTTTCTCAAGTGCTGGCAAAATGGTATTAGAACCATAATAGCTATGTTTGGAAAAGACTGGCCTCCCTGTCTCTCCCCAGCTGCAAGCACAGGGGCCCTCTCCTACTCCGATCAGCTTGGGAGCTCCTACCTACTCTCTTTCCATGAGTTTCTGTTTTTAAGTATATTCTGTTATACTTAACAGCCGGGGCCACCCACGGGCTTTCTCCGTAGAAGATGACGGTGTTGTCTCTCCCAGTTCAATAAGAATAACTAACTACTTCCAAGTCTAGAGTGCTCTGCAAAGTGCTTTTTGTTTTCTCCATTTCACCAAGAAGGAAACTGAGGCTCAGAAAGGGGCAAACGTCTTAGCCAAGATCACGAAGCTAGTGACTTTTGGAGCCAGAACCTCAACCATGGCTTGTGAACTACTGCTCTCTCTTGACTCCAAGTCTGGCCTTTGTGCCGTACCAGGCTGCCTCCTAATTTAATATTAAACACACCCTCGGGAGCTCACTCCAAGCTGTTGTTAGCAACACAGAAGGAGGCTTAAGGTTTGAATTGTAATAAAGTGGGTGGTTTGAATGGGCTGAGGTCCCAGAGCTCTCTGTTCAGAGTGAGCAGTTCTAGGTGTGGAGAATAAGTGAGGGGCCAGCCAGCATGTGGTCCTGGGGCAATATTGTGCTTTCTGGGTTACTCTGGGCCAGGAGCAGATATCTGGGAAGCGGCTACAGGACAAGTGGACCTTTTCCCCCTTTCCTTCCCAGGTGTCTGAGTCAACGAAGTAAGGCTAGCTAAACAAAACATCAGATTTTCAGAGGATCCCATAATCTCTGTAGGCTTTCTCTAGTCTGTTTGTACATGGTTGTTTGCCTGAAGTTTTTCCCATTAGATTGGAAGCTCTTTGAGGGCAGAGACTATCTTTTGCTCCTTTAAGTATCCCTAGAGTTTAGCACAGGTCCTGGCACATAATAGATGACTGACTTACTGACTGACTCTGTGCTGAAGGGACCTCAGTAATACTAACACTCTCTGCCCCTGCCCCCCACCAAATGTTTCTTATTTCAGGTGCCTGACCTTTGCTCCTCAGTAAATTGACAGGTGTTGGACTGGATGACTTTAAAAAATCCCTTTTGCTCTGAATCCTACCTTCTCACTCCATTGTAGAGCCTCCAAGGCATAGCTCTTTCTTGATGGCCACCCTGTTCAAGCTTTGAAAAATAACCATCCAAAGAGCTTTCTTCCTGTGTCCCGTTCTAACAATCTGTTTGGAAAGCGTGAACTTTATTCTTCCCTAAGACCTTACAAAGCCCCATTCCCCAGAATCCTAGAAAACCAGAGGATCGCTCTCAGTGATTCCTTCTGGCTCAGAAGCCTGTGAACTTAGAACTTAGCCCCTTTGGTGATACAGAATAGTTGTGCCTTTTTCCTCCTTCTCATTTGTAGAGTAAATCCTTGCTCCAGTCTAGGTTGGACTAGATGTCTGATAAGATAGTTCATTACGGTGGAAAGAACATCACCCATGTATCAGAGGACCTGCTTTCCTCGTATTCCTAAGACCTTGGGCAAGTCATTTAATCTCTATAGGTCTCATTTCCCCCCCATGTAAAATGAAGGGGCTGGATTAGCTGGCCTTTGAGGTCCCCTCCGACTGCAGATCTATGATCCTAATAATTCCTTCCAACAGCAAGGTTCTGGGAGTCTATAAATCTAGGATTCCCGCAGCACCCGAGTTGGTTGAGTCTTTAGTGAACATCTCCTCCCAGACCTTTATTCCACTGATAGGGGGACTGAAGCCCATATTGGGGAAGCACATCTGTTTTACACTATTTAAAAGAAGAATTAACTGAAATGAAAACCATCAACATCGATATAGTAAGTAGCTCCTTAATCGTGGTCATAGCATGCATTTCTGTAGTGCTGTTAGGTTCACATGCTTTATTTTATCTGAGTCTTTCAAATATGAATGTGATCTGGAGACCTGGGGGTTCTCTCCAGTGTTGGAGATGCAACCATCCTTGCCGGCTGATCCTCTTCACCTCCTGTCCCCCTACCAGGGGGCTTCCTCTCTTTCTCCTGCCATTTGATCCTGGGTAGAAGAAAGAAAACTCTTTAAGCATTACACTCTGATTTTAATGCATAGGCTGTCCTCTCCATCTCTGGGGGAGGGGAGGGGGGGAGGAGGGTGCGGGCTTCCAGGGCAGGGTGGATTGGGAGGAGGTCATAAGATTGTGAGTAGAGAGACCATAGGAAATAGCCTCCTGTTTTTTCAGATGAGGAAACTGATGCTCAGACTTAGCAGGGCCAGAGGAGAAAGCGCTTGCTCAAGGTCACTTAGGAAATTAGCAGAGCAGGGATTTGGACCCACCAAAAGCAGAGCTCCTCTTTCTACCGCAAGCTGCTTGTTGGCCTGGACACCCCTGAGGGGGCCTCCAGGCTCTGGGAGTCTGTGTGTCTGTTCAGTGAAGCCAGACTTTGTTCCTGACCAGGAAGGTCTCTGACTTACAGAGGCCTATGTGGGATGGTGGCTGTGCCCAGCTTGGCACTAGTAAGCACCTCTGCCGTGGAGAGGGAGTACAGGACTGAGACTTGGCTTTGCTCTGAGGAAGGAAGATTCTCTTCTTTGTTATGCCTTTGAAACACTGAGCAAGGATTGGGCAAAATTGAGTGTCAGCCCCCCTCCCCCCCCCTTCCTGGACTCCGGGGGCCATTTGTTTCCTGGCCCAGGGCTTTTCATATTTACCTCTTCATCCCTGTTGCTTCCTCATGAATAAATGAATGGAAAAAAACAACATTTCTTAAGTATTTACTATGTGCCAGACATACTTTAGCAGGGTAGTACCCACCTAAGGGAGGAGGGGTGACAGACAGAGACCAAAGAAAGAGAGACAGATGGACAGACACAGAAAGACAGACAGAGACATAGAGACAGAGACTGGAAAGAGAGACAAAGGAAAAGAGAGATTGAGACAGACAGAGATAGACAAAGCGAGGGAAAGACAGAGACAAAAAGGAGAGAGAGTTTGAGAAAGACAGAGAGAGCAAAAGGGAGAAAGATAGAGAGAAAGACATGGCAGAAAAAGAGAGAGAAATTGAGAGAGACAGAAAGACAGACAAAGGGAGAGAAAGATAGAAAAAGAGAGACATACAGAGAGATTGAATCAGAGACCGAGAGAGACAGAGGACAGGCAGAGAAAAAAAGAGAGACAGAGAGATTGAGACAGAGAGACATAGTTCTGCCATGCCCACACAGGATGCTGTGCCCAAGGAGGAAGATCGGAAACAGGTTAGCACTTTGGATTCACTTGTCTGCCTGGAAAGGCTGTTAGCTTCAGTAGCAATGGTGACCTTTCTGATCTAACCAAGGCTCCAGCCTCTCACAAGTGTGGGCTTTATGTTTGTTGAATTTAGTCTACTTTTGTAGTAGACTTATAGTAGTAGGCTTATAAGCTTATAGAATCATCCATCTACAGCTAGAGATGAGCAAACTGAAGCCGAGAGTTCAAATGACTTACTAAAGTGATTGAAAGCCAGGATTCCTACTTGGGTCCTTAGCTCCCAAGTTCTCCACCGATAGCACTGGGGTGGGGCCATCTAGGGCCCTCGGAAACATTTTTCCAGGACCCAGATCTGCAGTGTGAGCCAAAGAGCCCTGAGTCCTCAGTGTAACACGAGTCCCTGGATTGAGATCCAAGGTTTTCAGACTGCAGCAGTTGCCCAGACTCAGTTCCTCTCCTTATGACCTTCCCAGTAGCCTGTGCCCACCCCTCGGTGCTCCTTGTAGCCACAGGTGTTCCTCCATACACTTTTCCCTAGACCTGTCCTTGCCTCTCAGCTGCTGCAGGGCAGGGCAGGGCTAGGCCAGGCTAGGAGTTTGCCTCAGCTCTCAGTAGTTCTGAGATTCTGACTTGGCTGTGCACACCTGCCAGCTTTCCCTTTGAAGGCATGAGTTTTTCTACTCACTCCATGTTAATTAAAAGTGCTCTAAAGAATAGGGCATTTAATTACCGGTTTTAATGGATGGTTAAGATTCATTTTTTTCTCTTTGTTTAGCAAAGGGGATCACAATATTTTTTCTTACTAAATACTTGTAAATAATAGTTGATGCTGATAAGACCACAGATTTAGAGCTAAAAGTGTTCTTAGAGGCCATCTAGTCTAATCCCTTTATTTTATAGATGGCAAAACTGAGACCCAGGGAAATCAAAGGTCTTGTTCGAGGTAAGATAGGTAGTACTTGGCAGAACAGGAATTCAAAACCATTCTTCTGACCTTCACATCTATTCAAATCTATCAAATCAGACCTATCACATCTGTCCATGCTGCTTCTTAAGACACCCTTGCCTTTGTTCAAGGTCATATCTGCCTCCCTTCCCCAACCACTCTTTTCTTTCTCAAGTTACTGACATTGGGTACTTTGTCACTTTACAATTTGTAATCGCATCTATTTCCATGTCCTACTTGGATCAGGATTTTTAACCTAGGAAATGTGAATTTTTGTCAAATGTATTTCCAAAACTGCATTTCAATATAATTAGTTTCCTTTGAAATCTGGCGTATTTTATTTTATGCATTTAAAAACTTTATTCTGAGAAGGGGTCCATAATGTTCATCCAATTGCCAAGGCTTGGGGTGGGATAGGATCCAGGTTAAGAACCTTAGTCTTAGAGAAGCAAATCTGGAGCCATAGGACCAGAGCTCAAATCCCAGCCCTGTCATTTATTCATTGTGTGACCATGGACAATTCCCTTTGACTTTCTGGTCCTCTGCTTCCTCCTCTATATGATAGACCAGATAATGAGTGATGACCCTTGTGATCCTAGGAGGGCATATATCCCTCAGCTAGTGATAATGATAAAGATGAGAATGATTCCCAAGTCTGTAATGCTTTGTTTCTGTTTTTGGAGCAATTGGGGTTAAGTGACTTTCCAAGGCTCACAGTTAGTAAGTGTCTGAGGCTGGATTTGAACTCAGGTCCTCCTGACTCCAAAGCTGGTCCTTTATCTACTGTGCTACCTACTTGCCCTGTAACACTTAGTAAGGACTTTTTTTTTCACAATTAGTTTGTGAGGTGACTTGGGCAGCAATGATCATCCCAATTTTGCTGAGGATCAGAGAACTGTCACAGTCCTACAGTTTGTAAGCTTCAGATGTGGGGTTTGAACCTCAGGGCTCCAGTGCTTTTTCCAGGATACCACATTGCTTTGCCTTGATAATGAGTTTTTTATTGGTGATGTCATGGATTCTTGGAAGGGGACAGAATGCTGGCTTTCTGGTTTGTTTTTTTAAATCTCTGCACCTCCCCTGTCTTTTCCCTCTCTCTCCCTCCCTCTGTCTCTCTCTCCCTCCCTTCCTCCCTTCCTCTCTCTCTCTCTCTCTCTCTCTCTCTCTCTCTCTCTCTCTCTCTCTCTCTCTCTCTCTCTCTCTCTCTCTCTCTCTCTCTCCCTCTCCCTCTCCCTCTCCCTCTCCCTCTCCCTCTCCCTCTCCCTCTCTCCCTCTCTCCCCCCCCTCTCCCTTTATCAGTAGAATCCCTCCTCCCCCCAACACATAGCAGTAAACATACCATGCATATTATAGTACTCAGGTAGTTGCTGAATTGGATGTAAAAGTGTCAATTGTTTGGTTTTAACCCCTTCTACAAAAAGATTGTAAGGACGGGAGGACTATTGTTGGCCTCATCAATACAGATTTGTCAAATGCTTTTGCAACAGAATGTGATAACAGGGCAGGCAGTTAGGTGACTTGGTGGATAGAGTGCTGAACTTAGAATCAGGAAGATCCATCTGCAGGAGTGCAAATCTCAGCCTTGGGTACCTATTAGCTGTGTGACTCTGAGCAAGTCACTTACCCCTTTTGCCTCAATTTCCTCATCTGTAAAATGAGCTGGAGAAGAAAATGGCAGACCACTTCAGTGTCTGCCAAGAAAACCCCAAATAGGGTCATAAGAGTTGGATATGACTGAACATCAACAACAGGTAACAGCATCACTGAGCCTCAGGTTCCTCACCTGATACTACCCCTCCCATGGGGTTGTTTAGAAGAAAGAGCTTTGCCAATCCTATAGCACTGTAGAAATGGGACATAGTGTATTAAGATGGGCAACAGTTAAGTGCTGAGTTGTTTATAGCAAGCCTTCCTCAGGATCTCTGCGTCAAGTGTTCCCAGGCAGTACCAGCCTCAGTGTCTTGCGCCAGGCATTATTACCAAAGAGCTCTTTGTTCAAACCCCAGTTTTTGTGGCCTGTGTGACCCTGGGTAAGTTGCTTCCCCATCTAAGTCTTGGTTTCTTCATTTATAAAACAAGGATGATGGTCTAGATGAATCCGTGAAGCTCTCTTCCAATTTCTGTAATCCTTCTTGCAAAAGGGAAATCTTCCCCATTGGATCTGTGATTTCCTTAGCATGGGGAACTCCCAGTGTGAAAAACCTCTACTGAAAATAGGCTCATCCTCAATTGTCTAATTGCACTCTAATTTATAAGTTTAATTGCCCCAGGGTTAAGGGACCTTTCCACAGTCATACATCTCATTTTGTTGGGGCAAGACTTCCTTGACTCCAAGGCTAGCTCTTTAATCTGGTAACCCATGGGAAATGGTGTGGTTCATTGGAAAGAAGACTGGATTTAAAACCAGGGGATCTGGGTTTGAATCCCAGCTCTGGTATTTATCAGAGGTATGGTCAAGACTCTTCACTCCTCTGTGCCTCAGTTTCCTCTACTGTAAATGAGGGAATTGGACTCATGGCTTCTAAGAATCCTTTTAACTCTTGATCTGTTGTCCTGTCATTCATACTGATTCTCTTTAGCCTTCTTCATTAATTCTTATTAATAAATTCAGAGGTGCCAGTGGCAACTCCTTTAACTCAGCATCACCATTGGCTTACTGGCTTTGGCAATGAGGAGGTTGTTGGTGACTTCTGAAAGGAGGGGGATGTTTTGAAATCTGGAGTTGAGGAATGAATTAGTGGGAGGAAAGCACAGGACTGGGAGACAGATGGTGGTTTGGTCAATGACTTGCTCTGTGGATTTCTTTAAGATCTTTTTCCTCTTTAGGCTCCTGATGGGACTAGTCTAAATGACCTCTCAGAAAACAGGGACAGAGATTTGGGTCTGACATCAGACAAAGGTTCTAATCAATAACACTGTCCCAAACTGGAATGGGCTCCCTTGGGAGGGAAGGGGCTTCTCTGGCTAGGTGGCCATTTGTCTTTGGATGTTTTGAATTATAGAGGGGTTATTGTTCAAGTTTGGGACTGGACTAGATGGTGTCCAAGAATCTGAGATTCTTGACTCTCTATGGAAGAATCACTGAACTTGGTGGGAGTCAAGTGATCCAATTCTAGTTCAGGCTCTGCCATATAAACTGTAGAGTACTGGAGAGGTGACAGCTATCATGTCTCCTGTTTCTCTAGCACTTTAAGGTTTACAGAGTCTTTTTTTCACCAAAACCCTCAGAGGTAAGTAATGCAAAGATTATTGTGATCATTTCACAGATAAGGAAACTGAGGCTGGAGAGGAATGTGACTTGCCCAAGGGGATGGACACACATAGCAAGTGGCTGAGCCTTGATCTGCAGTCAGGCCTCTCCTGTCTTCAAGTCTAGCAGGCTGACGTACAGTTAGTCACAACAATGCACCTCTAACATGCTAGGAGCAGCACCATGACTCCACGCAGTCCCCTTCCTCCTGCTGCTTCTTCTGGCTGTAATGGCTTGGGAACTTTTCAGTTGTCCTGATTTGGAAAATGTGTCGCAATCTGTGCAACGTATGCAGAAGAATCACTGCCAGAAAAGATGCACAGCTGGGCAGGGAAGGAAGTGTTTGCTGAGGACACGCAGTCTGCACTGTCCTCCTCCTCTTCTCCTTCCTTTCATCTCCGTTTGCTCTTCTTTCCTTCTTTCACTTTCATCCTTTTCTTTTTCTTCTTTCTCTTCCTCTTTTTCTTTCTTCCTTTTCTTCTTTCCTCCCTCTTTTTCTTTCTTTTCTTTCCTTTCTTTTTCTTTCTTCCTTCTCCTTTCTTCCCTCTCTTTTTCTTTCTCCTCCCTTCTGTCTTCTTCCTCTCCTTTTTCTCTAACCTTCCTTGTTGCTTCTTTCTCCCCTCTCTCCTCCACTTCATTTTTTCTCCTCTCTTCCCTTTTTCCCCTCTTCTTTCTCTTCTCCCTCTCTCTTCTCTCCTCCTTCTTCCATTCCCCTTCTCATCTTTCTCTATATTTCTTCCTCCCAATTATTTACCCAAGTAGTTTTTTACCCCATCCAAAAAAAAGTTTGAGATGTAGAATGCAGTAGGTTATCCTGTTCACTGACAGTTTTCACAGCAAGCGCATTGAGCTATGACTCACAAGACTTCCCGGCTGTAACTGTGATTGATATGAAACACTCTGTTAATGATAATAAACAGTAATAATAACATCTCCAACAGCCTCATGGACATCTGGAACTAGATGTCCCACAGATGTCTTAACTGAATATGTCCCAAACTGGACTCATTATCTTTCTTTCCAAGCTCTTCTTCTCTTCCTGACTTTCCTACTATGGTTGAGGCACCCCATCCTTCCAGTAACCAGAGGTCATCCTAACCTCTTCCTTCTCACATGCCCACCCCCATGGCCAATCTGCTGCCAGGTCCTATGGATTTTACCTTCATGGCATCTCTTGTATATACCCCTTTCTGTCATCTACCACTGCCACACCCCTGGTGCAGGCCCACTGAGGTGGCCTTCTGGCTGGCCTCTGCTTCCAGTCTCTCCACTCTAGGCCACCCTCCATTCCCTTGTCACATTAATCTTCCTAAAGCACAAGTCTGACCATGTTGCACTCACCCCTGTTCAGTAAATTCTGGTGGTTTCCCATCACCCCTAGGATCTAATAGAAAATGCTTGTGGACTGACTAAAATCCTCTGTTGGTTCTGAAAGCCCTTTGAGTCCCAGTCCCCTCCTACCTTTCCAGTCTTCTTACTTCCCTCTCTCTTTCACACACTCTGTGATCTACTGACAGTGATCTCCTTGTTCTTCCACGAACAAGGGCCTCCTGCCCCTGACTCTGGGCATGTCCTCCGTGCCTGGAATGCTCTTCCTCCTCATCTCCCCTTCCTGGGTGACCTTAAATCCCCACTACAAGCCCACCTTCTTCAATAATTTATCCAAGTAATGCTCTCCTTATTTTGATGATTTCTTATTTATCCTTGTTGTCTCTCCTTCATTAGACTGTGAAGTTCTTGAGATTAGGGACTGTCTTTTGCCTTTCTTTGTAGCCTCAGAGCTTGGCATCCAGTAGGAACTTAATAAATGCTTACTGAATAAATAATAACAGCTCACATTTCAGTAGGATTTTATGGTTACTGGCTGCTACATGTATGCTCTAGAACTTAATAAACCTGTTCTAGAAGTTAACATGCCAGCCTTGTGAGATAAGGATTACCAGCTATCTCCATTTTCCAGATGAGCAGGGAGTTCAGGGAGACAGGCAGAGATTTGTCCAAGGTTGCACACCTGCTAAGAATAATAACTCGTGTTTATCCGGCACTTAGATAAAGTATTCTCAACCCCACTACCCAGTGAGGCCAGTGATGATGAAGGCGTAATAATATTAACCATGGACATCATTTTTATAGCATTTTAATGTTTTCAGGGGCACTTTACATATATATATATATATATATTATATGTGTTAATCTATGTAAATGTACACGTAATAGGGCACCGAGGTGGTACAGTGGAGAGAGTGCTGAAATGGAGTCAGGAAGACTCAGCTTTCTGAGTTCAAATTTGGCCTCAGACACTTACTAGCTATATGACCCTGGGCAAGTCATTGGAATCCATTTCCCTCAGTTCCTTATCTGTAAAATGAACTGGAGAAGGAAATGGCAAACCACTCTAGTATCTCTGCCAACAGAACCCCAAATGGGATCACAAAGAGTAGGACAGGACAGAAACGACTCAACAATAATCACATATTTTAATTTGCCTCGTCTGATCCACACCATAACCCTGTGAGGTAGGGGTTATTTCTCTTCCATTTGACAGGAGAGGAAACTGAGACTCTGAGAGGTTAAAGGAATTTTTTTCCCCATGATCATTCAGCTAAGAAGTGACTGAGGTGAGATTTGAACTCAGATTTTCCAGACTGCAAGTCTAGTTCTCTCTCCACCACTCCCTTTTACTGAAGTTAAAGTGACTGTCCCTGAGTCTGCAGATACATAGCTTGTAAGTGAAGAGGCTAGGTTTTGAACCTGGGTCTCCTGACTTTAAATTCAGTGCCCTCCCTGTCCTACCCTGCTGCTAATAAGTGGCTAGCAAGAATTCAGATCTCCTAACCCAGCCTGCTTTATTCAGTGCCCCACTGCTTCCCACATCCATACTCTCTTTCCCTCTCTGGGTTAATAGAGATACAGATTGACTTGGGCTTTCATCCCAGACATAAAAATACTACCAAGCTTTGTTTTTTGAAAAGGAAGGAGACCTTGGGAATTGAGCAGATAAGAACTGTGATGTTTTAAGCCACATGTCCAATGCAATAAGTTGCCAACTTTAAAACAAAACATTTCCCCCCCACACCCTCACCCCTCTGTCCTGTCACTACACACATACACCCAAACAGAGAGCCTGGTTGCTTGGGAAATGGGGAAAGTGTCAGCTTCTGGGAAGGGACGCACCTGCTCGTTTAATTTTATCTGTTCCCGTGTAAATAAGGTTCTTAAGAATTTCTATCTCAGCCCCTTAGGGTCAGGGCATCCCAGATCTCATTGTTCCCTGGTGTGGGGAAATTGAATTCATTGCTAAGAATAGAACTTTGAACTTCTTGGTCACTCAAGGAGACTCTGAGAGTGAACTTGGGTCCCTTTGCAAAGCCTGTTTTGTCCCTGCTGAAAATCTGGTCAGGAGGGGACAGCTGGGAAGACAGAGCAGGTTATTGGACTTTCAGGAGAATTGAATTAGCAAATGCACTGTCTGAACTTTTGAGCCAAAGAACTGGCTTTTCCTCCGAATGATTTGAACGCGTCTGGGACAACGGACATTGTTGCCTAGAATCACGCAGATAATTCTTATGATCTTCCAACCTTCTGTGTCTGGTCCAGGTACCTTGGGAAGAGCCCTGTGCTGCTGGGAGTTCAGAGGCCTGGGTCCTAGGTCTAGCTCTGGAGGCTGGGTGACCTTAAACAACTCCTTTCCACTTTGGGAATTCATTTTCCTATTTGTATAATAAAAAAATTGGAAATGATCTCCAAGGGCCTTCCCAACTCTAACATTCTCTATTCTAAGGTCCCTCTTATTTCTGACATTTCATGTTCTAAAGGTCCTCCTGACTGTGTTCTGGGGGTCCTTCTGGCTCTCATATTTTCTTTTCTGAGGGTCCTTCCATTTCTGACATTCTGGGTTCTAAAGGCCCTCCTTATTTTAATTTTTTATTTTAATATTTTAATTTACCTCCTCTGGTCCACACTACAACCTTGTGAGGTAGATGCTATTTCTCTCCTATTTGACAGGTGAGGAAACTGGGACTCTGAGAGGTTAAGGGAATTTTTTTGGCCAAGATCATTCAGCTAAGAAATGCCTGAGGCAAGGTTTGAACTCGGATATTCCCGATGCATTCTCTGACATTCTGGGTTCTTTGTTTTAAAATTCTTTCTTATGTTCTGTTAATAAGTACAAGAAGTAGCTTGGCATAGTGGATAGAGTGTCCTGACTCTTATTTACAAAGACCTGGGTCCAAGTCCCATCTCACACGTGCACTAGCTGTGTGACTGGTGTCAAATGCTTTGGCCTTCTCTGAGCCTTTGACGACGCTCTACCTCTATAACTTGAGAGATCGATGTTGGAAGTGCCAAACAAGGCTCATCCAAGCCAAGTCTGGGTATAAATGCTTGGGTAGTCCAGTGTACCTACAGTATCTGCCCTAAGAATTTTGTAGGAGGAAACCCATATTTTCGAGGGTTTTAGTTTTTCTATCTTACTCAACTTGGGATCACAAGGAGCCAGCTGGTCATTTGCAAATGCTGTCTGTCCTTGGCCTCCGCTGGGCCAAACTATACATGGAGAAGCTTTCAGCTTGGGGGGAGGTTGGGGGTGGGGATGGGAGGAGAGACATTCCGGAATCTTTTCCAGACTCTGTATGGACTCTTGCCCCTTGATCAGCACGTGCACAGCTCTGAAGGCTCATCTTGTGATCTGGCCTGCTGCCATGCCTTTCTGCTGTCTCTGGGTCTCTGCAGTGGGGGTCGTTGAGATGGGTCATCAAGTTTCTGAGTACTCTGCCCCTCCTGCCCTCAAGGCCTTATGGGCTCACAGCTTCAGCTCTGCTCCCCTCAGCTCTCTTGGGCTTGTGTATGTGTGTGTGAACGTGTGCGTATGCATGTGTATGTGTGTGCGCATGTATGTGTGCGTGTTGTGAGGATGCAGCCTGGGTGTTCTCTGTAAAGACCAGGGATCACAGTTTGACCCTCATCCGAGTTATCTTAGTTATGGAGGGAGGGAGAATCTTTGTAGTTAAAAAATGACTTTTTAATATTTTCGTTTTGAATGATATGTGATCTGGCTGAGAGACCAATACTGAGCCCTAGGATTTAACTTTCTATCTAAATAACAAAGAATTAGGCTAAGAGATGGTGTTTGCATGACTGACTACAGGATCCTGGTTTTAGAGCAGAAGATGCCTGAAAATCATCCAGTCTAATCTCCTCTCCCCAGTTCATTTTTTTTAAAACAGATAATAGGATTTTAGAACTGGCAGGGACCTCAAAGATCATGAGATTGTAAGTTTAGAGCTGAAAGACATATCAGAGGCTATCTAGTTCAGTCTCCTTATTTTAAAGATGAAGAAAAAAATTAAAAGTAAAAAAAAGATGAAGGGTCGGTGAAGGAAGGAAATGAACATTTGTTAAACCCCAACTAAACACTTTACGGGCAGCTAGGTGATGTAGTGGATAGAGCACCAGTGCAGGAGTCAGGAGGACCTGAGTTCAAATCTCACCTCAGACACTTGACACTCACTAGCTGTGTGACCTTGGGCAAGTCACTTAACCCCAGTTGCCTCATCCTGGTGAATATCTGGTCAGTGGATTCAGATGGCTCTGGAGAAGTGAGGCTGGTGACTTGCACAGCCTTCTCTCACTCAAAACAAAATCAAGTGCAAGTCATGTCATTATTTCTTTGATGGCACAGTCTTCTTTGACAACAAAGGACGAACACACCAAACACTTCACAGTTATTCTACTTAATCCTCACAGATCCCCTGGAGGGAGGTGCTCTTATTATCCCCATTTTGGGAAACTGAGGCTGAGAGAGGTTAGTGATTTTCCCAGGATGATACCACTTGCAAGTATGTGAGGCAGGCTTCTAATCCTAATTCAGGTCTTCTTGCCTCCAGGCCTGTTGCCGTATCCACTGTGCCATCCAGCTGCCTAGGAGAGAGGGAAGGCAGCCTTACTTTTAACTTCTTCCCAGGCTGTGACATTTGAGAGCAAGAGAGAAACATCAGCAGACACCCTCATTTTACCATTAGAGACACTGAGGTGCGGAGTAGAAGGGAGTGCACTCCAAGTCACACTTTGAGGAGGTACTTGGTTATTGGAACCCAGGTTCACTACTCACTGTCACCTTTCAGAACTCAGGGTTATTAACCCATTACTGTGAGAAAAGGGGGGAAGGATGGCGTTACTGGAGGCTCACATTGATTTTGGGAGGTTTATGAAGGGCCCCATGGCCCTATGGAAAAACAGCTGGAATGTGGATTCACATCTCAACTCTGACTCTTAGGACTGACTGGGTGATGTTGGGCAGGCAAGTTAACCTCTCTGGCCTCGGTTCCTCATCTGTTAAATGAGGGGATTTGAGTTAGCTTCCCTTCTCAAGTCCCTTCTATCTCTAAGTCTATAGTCCTATTATCACTCCCTCTCCCCCTCACAGGTGGGAAGTATCATTCTTCCCCCCCCCCCCCCCGTCTGTCTCCCTCTCTGTCTGTCTCTCTCCCTTTCTCCCCCATCTCTTCCTCTTTTTCTCTGTCTCTGTCTCCCCACCCCTTCAACAGAGAGGGAAAGGACTTGCTTGAAGTAATATGACTTGTAAACGTCAGACGCAGAATTTGAACCCAGGTTGCTCCTGACTCCAAGTCTCTGATTACCACTCTTCTGCTCTATAACTCTGCTATCTGGATGTGCTTAAACATCACCTTCTAGGTGGAGTGTGAAGAGAAGTGAGTTTGGACTCAGATACACTGGGTTGCAGCCCTTGGTGTATCCCCTTAGGCAACCTGATTGCATGTTACTCAGCTACACGTTACGTGTTTGTCAGATGAAGAGGCCAGCCTTTTGAGAGGCTGCAGGATGTAATAGAGAGAGTTCTGACCTTGGAATCCATCAGGAAGAAGGGCTGGCTCTGCCTCTCACTAGCTCTTTGATCACAAACAAGTCTCAGAGCCTCAGTTTCCCCATCTGTAAAAAGAAGAGATTGAAGTAGATGACTTTTTAAAGGTCCCTTCTAGCTATAAACCTGTAATATTCTTTTTTTGGGAAAAGTTCTATTGATTTCTTTTGTTTTCTTTCCATTTTTCTTAACATTTTCTCCAGTCGTTGTAAAGAGAAGCCTCCCTTCTAACAAAGAAACACAGTTCAACAAAAACCAACTCTAGTGACATAATGCGACGGTATATACAGTTGGCACCTGTTAGCCCACTGAGGCAGCTAGGTGGTACAGTGGATAGAGCACCAGTGCAGGAGTCGGGAGGATCTGAGTTCAAAGTCTCACCTCAGACACTTGACACTCACTAGCTGTGTGACCTTGGGCAAGTCACTTAACCCCAATTGCCTCATCCTGGGTCATCTCCAGTCATCCTGATGAATATCTGGTCACTGATTTCAGATGGCTCTGGAGGAGAAGTGAGGCTGGTGACCTGCACAGCCCTCCCTCACTCAAAACAAAGTCTAATGCAAGTCATGTCATCATTTCTCTGATGGCATGGTCTTCTTCGGCAAGGAAGGATGAACACACATTAGCCTGCTAAGAGGAGAAAACTGTGCTTTGTAATCTGTCTTTTGAATGGATGACCCTATTAGCAGATAATCTCTGAGGTCCCTCTTAAAATCCTTCAATTTGAAAAGTTCTTGTCCCCTGCTGGTCCCATTTGGTTAGTCGAGAACATCCCTTGAAGGCACAAAGCCCACCTCTGACTTGTTGGCTGTGTGGCCCTGGGCAGGACACCTCTCTTCTGTGGGCCTGAGCTGTAACCAAATCAGAGGGTTTGGACTTGACCTCCATGGTCCTTGCAAGCCCAAAATCTAGGATGCCATGAGCTTTAAAGTCTCTGAAGTCTTAAAGAACTCTGGAGGAGATTCTCAGCTCTGGCTTGAAATGTAATCCTCACCTTGGTTCCTGTTGTCTGGGGACACCAGGACTGGGAGGGCCTGTGGGCCTTGGTGTTTTCAATTAAGTTCTTGCTTCTGTTGCACTCTCTCCCTCTCTCCTTCCTTTCCTCCTTCCCTCCCTTCCCTCCTCTCCTTCTCTCTCTGTGTATCTCTCTCTGTGTCTCTCTTGCTCTCTCTTTCTCTGTCACACAACACACACACACACACACACACACACGAGATTGTTTTCCTCAACCTGTCAAGGCCACGAGGATTGTTTTGTCTTGGACTTCTAAGGCAAAGTTTCCTGTGGGGCATGTGTGGTTCATTTCTCCAAGGATGTTTGTGGTTGTGGAGGGAGGGAGGGTGGGAGGGACTCTCTGGCCTGTGGATCCCCAGGGTGCATCCTGGCCTTAGGGGCAGTAGTCTCCAAGAAACTCACACTGGACACTCACTGACCCTGACCACCCCAGATACGCAGAGCTCCGTCCCAGAGTGGAGGCAGAACCTTTGGCCTGAGGATTTCAAAATGTTTGCCAACCACACGGGCAGGGAAGATGACAGCCAGGAATCCCAGAGGCAGGATAGCTGGGACTCAAACGAGGAAGCCTGAACTCCTGATTCTGTGTCCTGATCACAGAGAAGCCACGTGTCAGAAAACAGAGAAATCCTGTGCTTGTAGCTGGGCCCAGAAGCGGGCTTGGGCTTTTCTGTATGTCAGCCAGAGCAGCAGAACTCTTGCGTGAGTCCCCGAGAGGGTCTGCAGAGATTCTTATCGTGTTTCCCATCCTTTTGATGGAGTTCAGATAGAAAGAGCCTGGAGACAAGTCACTATCACGTTGTTATTCTTTTATATTTAGTGTTCTGCAGACTTGCACAAGGGGATATAATTATCTTGACTATTATTGTTAATTAGCTCATGTTTCTGTAATGCTCCAACAGTGCTTTGCTCTCAACTATCCCTTGAGGGGCAGGAGAGGGAACAAGCAATTATTAAGCACCACCTATATGCTAAGCAGTTTACAAAGATAATTTCATTTACCCCCATTGCTAGGTACTGGATCGGTGATCTTGTTGATATAGGGAACTCCTAGGTGAGGAAATTTCCACTGACAATTCAGATCAACACCTCCTCTGCAATTTATAGTCCTAGAGAGCTGCCTAGAGCACAGAAGGGTTAATCACCTTGGTTGGGTCACATAGCGGAGTAGAGGCTTGAGCCCAAGCTTTCTGGCTCCAAGGCAATAGATATGCTATCCTCAGCCGCATTTCTTCAGATGAGAAAACAAAGTTCAGAGACTAAAAAAAATAACTTGCTCAGGGTCACACAGTTAATATCAGCACTAGGTTCTCTGCCTAGCCATCTTCCCCCTTCCACCTCAATTGCCCTTAAGAGTTTGGAGAAGCTGGGGGAGGAGACAAGTCCACCAGCAGCTCACTTCTTATGTGCCCCCGTGCTTCATGTTTTTCATCTTACCTATCACTCCAGAAGGAAGAATTCAGCCTGGGTACCTGGGATGTATCCTGGAGGAGATGGTGGAGCTTTTGGAATCTTCAAGTTTTAACCTTTTACCTAGACAGTAGCCTGCGCAAGTGATCATAAGGTCACTTTCAGTGATGGGAAGCTCACTAACTCTTGCAGTTAGCCTCTTCTGCTGTCAGGCACTTCTGGTTATCTAGACATTTTCACTTAGGTTAAGCTATAATCTGTCTCCCTTTTACTTTTATCTTTGGGAAGAGAATAAACATTTACTAAGTACCTCCTGTGTGCCCAGCATTCTGCTAAGTGCTTTACAAATATCTCACTTGATTCTTAGAACTATCCCCCTCTTACAGTTGAGGAAACTGAGGCAGATAGGTTAAGTGACTTGCCCAGGGTCATATAGCTATTAAGTGTCAGAGGCTGGATTTGAATGATTTGAATCCAGGGCTTCTGGACTCCAGTTCCAACTGTCTATCTACTATGTCACTTATCCACCTTTGGACTTAGCTCTCCTTTTTGGAGTGGGCAGCTCACAGAATTGTGCATATGAAAATCCACTCTATACTTGGATTCGGTGACCCCCACCTACTTCCCCCTTTGCCTAAGTATTCTCTTTAAGGTCCCTTCTAGCCCTCTGAACCTCATGTAACTTTCAGTTCCCTTCTAGCCCTCTGAACCTCATGTAACTTTCAGTTCCCTCCTCATCCCTGGTCCCTGTCTGGCTATACTCAGCTTATTGATATCCTTTCTAAAATGTGGCACCCCAAACTGAATGCATTATTCCAGAGTACAGCAGGATTCACACTTTCTTAGTCCTATGTTTCCTGTAACATATAGTAAGATCATATTAGCTTTTCTTTTTGACTCATGTTGAACTTGTAGTCCCCTTAGACCCTCAGATCTTTTTCATATCAATTGTTGAGTCATGGTTCCCCCATCCTGTAACTGTGCAGTGTTTTAAAATGCCCGATCAGGTTGGGTTGGTCTTGTAGCATTAGAATGCTTACTTGCATGTCTAGGGTAAACTCGGAACTGAACGTCATTTGCAAATGTTCTGTACCCAAAATTTATCCATAATCCCAACTTTGTCTTGTGTGACTTTTGAGAAGGTGACAAAAGACAAGAGAATTGAAGATGTGCCTTGTGCCATTTTAGAAGTTCATGATGACCAAGGAAGGCATGGCACTAAGCATGGTTCAGAGGTTTGGAGAGCAGCTTTTGAAGGGTTCAGAGTTCAGAGGTCCTGTGGGCTGAGACTCTTAAATGAAAGACACCCTGAATGGGACCTTATAAATGAAACTACCAGCGTTGTTGTGATAAAAAGAAAAGGGAGAATAGGATTATGGTATGTTGGAGGCCTTTGATAGGATAGTGTGTTACAGTGGAAGGAGCCCTAGCCTTGAAATAGGAAGACTGGGGTTCAGGACCTAAGTCAAAGTATATGGTGTCTGGCAAGTCACCACAGAACCTGTTTCAACTGGGATCTGCCTCTTAGCAGTGGTATGAGGGCAGCTGGGTTGACCTGTGATGGTACTCTGTGCCTAGCTTGCGTATAACAGCATGGGATAAGAGAAAAAGAGCCCAGGACTTGGAGTCAGGAGAGATCTGAGTTGTGTATGAGTCAAAGATCTGACACATATGAGTTGTGTTATCATGGACAAGTATTTTTACCTTTCTGGGCCTCTGTTGCTTCATCTGTAAAATGGGATGATAATATCTGCAGCATTTCGCAGCTGTTCACGTGATGAAACAATATAAAGAATGTGAAGTGCTTTGTAAAGTTTAAAGTGTCATATAAATGTAAATTGATAATTATGTAAGGCAGTGTTGTCTAGGGAGATCAGTGTGGATGGACAAGGCACTGCTCTTTGAGCTAAAAGGAGGTGTACAAAAGAAGGCAAATATAAAAACAGGGGTAATTCTTGAGGTACCAAGAAGCCTAACGTCCTGAGCAAACTGAGGCTCGTGAGGAATGCCAAAGGGAAGTAAGGATTTTAAGGCTTTGTTGGGACAAGAAGAAGTAGAAAGGCACAAGGCTGGTGTCTGTAGCAGGGAGTTTGGAATGGTAACAGATGGTAGGGGAAGCTGGGCCACTCACTTCCTACTCTGCATCTTCTTTATTAAGGTCCATGATTTTTCTGTCTGGAAAGGGTAAACAACCAAACAATCATGGATAAGGAAAACAGGAACTGGAAGTCAATGCAGGTGAGGAGAGAGCAGGAGAGGAAGGAGCCCTTTGAAATGAGGTTAACCCCCTGCTCAGGTTCAGGGAATGAGAGAGTGTCCATGTGGGATTGCTGAACCAAGATCCAGGAACTGGGAGCAGTAGGAGGTGTTTGGGATGTAGAGAATTTTTGTAAGAGGGAAAAACTGTGGGTTCTAAAAACATAAATGCTCCTTCATCCCTGACAAAATGCCAGAGTAGACTGTCAAACGAATAATGAGCTTAGAAGGGGTGACGACCGTGATTACTAGGAGCCAGTCTAGGTATGATAAGAAGAAATATCATGGTCAGAAGAAATCATGCCAGATGAGTTTTTTCTTTTTGGTCAGGATTGCTAGATTGTCTGTAGGCACCCAGCATGTCAAGATTGCAGCAAGACAATGACAGTAGCCTTTCGTCAAGTGAAAAGGTGTCTGCTGGGTGAAAGCACAATGCATTTGTAGCTGGAGGACAGACTAAAGAACGTTGCTGAATGGAGAAGAGTATGTGCAAGTAGTTCTTTTTTAAAATATATTTATTTGAGTTTTTCTCATTCACTTCCGTAAGATTTTGAGTTCCAAATTTTCTCCCCATCTCTCCCCTTCTCCCATCCCAAAATAGCTTGTAAATGGATATAGCCCTGACATATACATTCATATTAAACTTATTTTCACCTTAGTCATGTTGTAAAGAAGAATTAAAAACAATGTGAGAAAACACAAGAAAGAAGACACATGCACACACACAAAAAAAAGAGAGAGAGAAAGAGAGAGAGTAAGTAGTTTGCTCCGATCTGCATTCAGGCTCCCTTGTTCTTTTTCTGGATATGGACAGCATTTTTCTTCTTGAGTCTTTTGGGGTTTGCAAGTACCTGTAGTGTGATAGGCTACAGGGCTCTGTAGGGCAGAGGCTGCGTCTAGCTATCATTTAAAAAGGGCTTTGAGATTTGCAAAGCATTTTGTAGGCATTACCTTGTGTTTATCCTCACAACCCTGGGAAGTAGGAAACTGAGGCAGACAGAGGTTGAGTGACTTGTCCAGGGTCACAGAACGAGTAAATGTCAGGGACTGGATTTGAACTTGGCTCTTCATGATTCTAGGCCCAGGACTCTAGTCACTGTGCCGTCTATGGTATGCTTATTAGTTTTTTCTAGGATTTAAAGCTGGTATGCTGGAGGGGAAAATCAGCATGTGGATGGGAGCTCCATTTCACTGTGATAATTATATCTATTAAGGGGGAATGAAAGTACCCTCTCAAAGCTGTGGCTAATAATGAATCACACCAGTTTTGCTACTTAGCACTTGGGAAAATGGTCCCCTAGTTTGTCTCTGTACCTTCCTGAACTGGAGGTAATATTCACACATTGAGTTTTCACACTGGGGGAGAGGTGACTTGGGCACTTTGGTCACAATTGCCTGTTCTTTGAAGAGCTTAGTGAAATTCAGTCTTTCATAGGATGCTAGCTAAAAAAAAAAAGTTTTAGGACTAAAGAATTCAGGTGGCCCTGGCGTTCTCAAGGCAGGGTGATATGCGGGCAGAGATTGGCTTTGGGAAAAATGTGTGACCTTGGACAAATCACTTAACCATCCCCAGGCCTTACTTTCCTCATTTGCAAAATGATAGGGTTGAACTGGATGGCTTCTGAGGTCCTTTCTAGCTCCACCTCTAGGATCCTAAGTCATGAAAGCAGTTTCAAGTTCAGTCTGTCCTCCAAAGCAACGCAATACAATTTTAATTGTCTGTGGCATTTTGAATCATAGCTTTGGACTGAAAGCCTACATTAGTGTTTGTGTTTTAAGTTTCTGTCAATGCTTTTTACATTTCTTAAGTGGGTTTAGTTTTTCAAAGGTAAACTTGGGTCCCAAGATTGTCCTTTTACTATATATTTATGAAGTACCTACTGTGCGCCTGACACTGTGCTTAAGCACTGGAGATCCAAAGAGAGATCAAGAATAGTCCCTGGAGATCACAGTCTTATTGGGGGGGAGACAACATGCAAAAAACCAAAACAAAACCAAAAAACTAACTGCATTAGAAACAAGATCCACACAGGACGAATTGCAGATAATTTCCAAAGGGGTTTCTGAGGACTGGGAAAGGCTTCTTGAAGAAGGTAGGGCTTAAACTAAGACTTCAAGGAGATCAGAGAAGCCAGAGTGGGATTTAAAAATAATTGGTTTGTCTATGGATCAGTTAGAAATTATTTCCATAGTCTTTTACCCCAGGACTGGTATGAGTCTTAGTTTTAAAGCTTGGTAGGGGGAGGCAGAAGCATGTGCTTAGACCCCAATATCAGAGCTGGAAGGGATCTTAGAACAACACTGGAAGTGAAAATAGACTATCAGAGCCAGGTCGAACTTTAGAACAAATATGGTTCTGTTGAGTTGGGGTGAGGCACTTTAGAACGGAAAGTGTCAGAGCTTGAGAATAGGAGTTGTCAGAGCTTAGGGCAAGTCTTTAAATATCATCTAATCCAACTCCTTCATTCTACAGATGAGAAAAGAGGCCCGCAGAAGGGAAGAAATTTTCCGAGGGTCATATAGATAGCTAAGCTGGGACTCAACTTCAGGTCTTTCGCCTCCAAATCCAGGCCTCTCTTCCCTCCACCACACTCCCCAGAGCACCCCCACAGAAGCCAGCCCCAGGCTGGGCCTAGCACATCTGTGTACACACATCAGCTTCCAGACCTCTCTGTGTGGGCTGTGTTGCCACTTGCTGCATCGAATTTCCTTAAGGAGTTGAAGACTCTTGCCTCTAGAATCAAATACAAACTTCTCTGTTTAGCATTGAAAGCCCTGAACGTGGTGGCTCCAGCCCACCTTTCCAGCCTGATTTCGCATTAATTCCTTTCCTACAGTCCAGTCCCAGCCAAACTGGCTGACTTGCTGGTCCCTGGAGTTAGCCTTCCATCAGCAAGTGGAAGGTCTTTCCATTTTACTGTGATAATTACATCTGTTAAGGAGGAATGAAAGTATCCTCTCAGTTGTGGCTAATAGTGAATCACACCAGTTTTGCTACTTAGAATCTTGGGAAAATGGTCCTTAGTTTGACCCTGTACCTCTCTGAACTGGAGGTAGTGTTCACCCATTGAGTAATGTTGTTTGTTCTTTGTTCTCAAAGAGGACCAAGACATCAGGAAGGTGATGCCATGACTTGCAAATGAATTGGATTTAAGTGAGGCAGGGCTGTGCAAGGTCACCAGTCTCACTTTTCTCTCTTTTCTCACTTTCTGGGTCCTGTAGCAAGATACAGATCAAGGTGACTGGAGGTGGCCCCAGATGCAATGGGAGACCTTGGCCTTTTTGAGCTAACCCTTTCCCAGGGCTCAGTCCACAAATTCACTGCCTTGTATTTGCTCAAGTTTGCATATCCTTCTCATCTTCACATCTTAGACTCCTTCCAGGCTCACCTCTTGTGCTAGAGGCAATTGGATGGTCAGGCCTCCAGTCAGGAAGACCTGAGTTCATATTTGGCCCCAGACACTTACGAGCTGTGTGTGACCCTGGGCAAGTCATTTTACCTCGCTTTGCATATTTCCTCATCTGTAAAATGAAGGTAATAATAGCACCTACCTGGAAGTGTTTTGTGAGGATCAAATGAGATAACTGTCAAAATGTTTAGCACTATGCCAGGCACATAGTAAATAAGCTGTATGTGTCTTTGTGCTTTTTCAAATTAGCTTGTATTTTTTTATATCTGTTTGTATATTTATTATCCCCTCCATGTGTCTCCAGCTGAACATCCAGTAGGTGTTGGATACATGCTTGCTGATAGAGGCATCCTACCCTGGTAGACCACCTCTCAGAGAGACTTTTCTGAGTCGGGAAGGCTCCAAGCCAAGTCCCACCCAACCAGCTCTGTAAGACTGTAAATAGCTGAACAGGTGCTGACCTGCATTAGGAAAGGCTTTTGCCCCCCAGGAGTTCCCTATACCAATGAAATCATAGGTCGAATTTGTTGGATTGGATTTGGGAGACACACAGAGGAAGGAACTTTAACACTGGGAGGCAGAAGCCTGGCATGGTCCAGTGGAGGCAGGGCTTCCTTTGGACCGCGAGGACTTGGCTTCACAGCCTAGTTCTTGTCCTTCCTAAGGGATCTTGGCCTCAGTTTCCTCATCTGTGAAGTGCGGGGCTCGGCCCAGATGGCCTCCAAGAACCCTTTCTATTCTAAATCCATGACCCGATCATGTTCTGCCTCGCTCTTCTTGGATGGCCCCGAACCAGACCTTTCACCTCCCCCTTTCAGCCTCAACTCTCCCTTGCAGAATGGTGGGTGATCGCTCGTGTTTGAATCCAGCCCCAGTACGGGGCACCAGTGCTACTGGCAGCGAGGACTGCACTTTAGAGGCGCTGTACAAAGCCCAGGCAGTTGAACCCCTAATCTTGCGGAGGAGAAGGAGTCAGCGCCTCGGCCCGGGACTTGAACCCAGGTTCGCTTCTCCTTTTGTGTGGGCGGGCTGGCTCTTTCTCTGGCACCTTCCAGGACTGCGGGCGCCAGGTGCTTGGGCTGCGTCTTGTCGGCGGCTGCCAGGAGGAGCGATCGCCGCCCTGGGGCAGACCCTTGGAGGGCGCCCCCTCCCGCAGCGGGCAGCGCCTGGGGCGGCCAGCTGATGCCCTGCGCGCCCCGCTCGATTCCCCTGCCAGCCAGCTTGGCCAGCGCGGGGTTAAGCGGGTGCTGCTCCCTCCGCCCCGCGGGGCGCTCAGTGGCTCCGGGCTCCAGGCCCTGCTGGCATTGGCTCCGGGGGAGGGCGGTTCTCCGGCCGGCAGTCTTTCCCGGCCTGGATCCGGGAGGGTGCGGACGGGACCGAGCAGGCGAGGCGACGGGAGGGAAGGGGAGAGACGAGGAGAGAAGAGAGCAGAGCGGGGCTAGCGCAGCTCAGCCTCCGGGTCGGCGGTGGTGGGGCGAGGGGTGGGGCCTGGGCCGCAGCGCCGGCTCCCGAGCCTGCCTCTCTGCCCCTCTGCGCCCTCCCGGCGGGGAAGAGGCCGTTCTCTGGGTCTGGCTCTCGTCCTATCTTCTCGCCCCTGCTCTGTCCTGGCTCGTTGGGTCCCTTCCTGACCTCACTTACCGAGGGTTTCGACAAAGGGCTTTGGCTGTGCCCCGCGACCCCCTTCCAAATACCGTGTAGACCGGTGGGCTGGAGAGGGTGGTGCAGGTTCAGTGGATGGCATGAAGTTGGAAAAGAAACTCACGCAGGACCGTGAAATGCCGTGTGTTCACCTCTGCTTCCTAATCCTTCAAACGACACTCACCCGAGCATTTTTCCTTCCCATCTCCCTTCTCCTTCCTTTCCTCCTCATTTTTTCTCCTCCCTCCGCTTTTCTTCTTGAGATCCTAGATTAAGATTTGGAAAGAACCTCAGAAGCGATTTGAACCACACGTCTCCTTTCCTAGATGAGGAGCCCAGCAAGGTCAAGTGACTTGCACGATGTCTCTTGGCAGCCTGTGGGATTCTAGCCAAGGTGGCAAAGGCGATGCCTCAGCCACAGCGGCTGTGCTGCCCCTCTGTTCCTCCCCTTACCTCAACTCTGTAAGAGAGCAGTGACTCCAAACCCCTGTTCCAATAGCCTCAGTGTTCTCTGCCTTTTATAACGACTAAAGGAGAATGAACCATATAGTGAATCTTTGGAAAGCTAACAGAATCAGAGAAAAGATGAAAGGCCATAGAGGCTGACTTTCTTAATTTAAGGAGGGAGAAACTGAATTCCAGAGAGGGAAAAGACTGTCCCAAGGTCACACAGGGAGGCATGGTAGAATTGGGATACCCTGTGGGCAAAACATCTTCCCAGTTTGCTCCTGACCTTCCCGTTAAACGAAAACAACCGATCTAAAATCACTGGTCAGGTTTTTTCTCAGTTTTTTGTTTTTTTGCTAAAAACAAAGAAACAGGACTTTTGAAAAAGCTTTTAAATTTTGCTGATTAAGATTTGGATTGAACGTCAGTCCCTTGGTTATAGTGATTATTGGCTAGGATGATGAGTGAGCTTCCTTATTTGTGGTGAATCTTTTCCAGTTGAGATTTACAGTGTTCACCTGGCCCCTTCCCATCAGTGCCCACCCCAGCCTAAATTCAGAAAAGGGTTTACGGGGAAGAATTCCTTGGCAGTAGTAATAGACTGGAAATCAGGGGACCAGTTTCTGCCAGTCACCAACTGACAAGTGACCTGGGAAAAATCTCTTTCTCTTTCCGGTCCTCGGCTTACTGACTATAAAATAAGATCTTTGGAGTAGAGCTTTTCTAAGCTGTCTTCCTCCTCTGATTTCTTTTTTAAGTATTGGGCTTCTGCAGGATAAGGGATGATAAATATAATTGTCTATTTTCTAGGTTTTAGAAGAGCATGAAGTAGTTCTTTATACCTCATCCTCCCCAAAGTAAAATATCTTAGGAAATTATGAAACCTCAACATTTAAATAGAAGATCTTAGTTTTATCTTTGTGGAAAGAAATGTGTCTCTCTCTGTGCATGTGATCTCTTAAGATTCTTCCTGTTCTCAAAATTACTTTGTATATATTTTGAATTAAATGATATGACCATGTGACTTTGTATATATTTTGTATCCACTAACGTGGGTATGTTTCCTCCCCCAATAGAATATAAGATCCTTGAGGGCAGAGACTACTTCATTTTTAGCTTTCTGTGTCTGTAGTGCAGTAGACACTTAATAAAGATTTGTTGAATTGAACTCCAGCTCAAAGTCCTGGGGTCCTACTTTGAGGCGATGGAAAAAATCTTAACTGTTTTTCAAAAACAAGTTGGTTATTTGGTGAGACTCTGGAGCCATTTTGGTCTATTAGTTAAATATTTAGCTGCACATTTTTCAAAAGCAACTTTTTGCTGCAAACCAGCGTGGCTCCCTTGTTTACATATTTGGGATGTGAGCTGTGAATACTGAAATATTCCAATTAAGAAATTTTTGGGAGAAAAAACCTGCCCCACCATTATTTTTGGATAACTCAAATGTTTCTGTTTTTATGCTTTCTTCACCCTCGTTTTCTTCTATGTAAAATGCAGATGATAGTACTGTACTACCAGTATCCCAGGGTAGTAATGAGGAAGGCACTTGGTAGTCAGATCAATCAATACACATTTATTATCTGCCTATTATGTTCCAGGCTCCGGAGTAATCATTGGGGATACAAAGAAAGACAAAAGACAGTCATATGGAGGAGATAACATACAAACAACTGTGTACAAAGAAGCTATGAGCAGGATAAATTGGGAATAAGCAAGAGAGGGATGCACCCGAATTAAGAGAGATGCTGAAAGCTTTCGTGGAGTTATCTTTAGAACTCCTAAATTCGTTATCTTGAGTCAATCCCTAAGCCATGTTCCTAGATGTCAGTTTATAAGAGAATGAAGCAAATGGCTATTACTTATTACACATATTACCTTGAGTTCTTCCACCCTCCAAGGGGATCCATTACAAAAAAAAAATGGTTTTCTGCTGCTTTCCTGACAACTGTTCATCTAGCCTTTGGTTGGAGAACTGCAGAGATGGGAAGCTCATTACCCTAGAGGCAGTCTTTCTATTAATTAAAAAAAAATAGAATGAGAATAGACATTATGTGTTTATGCTATCACAGTACCCCTGTAAGTTAGGTAATGAGTATGATTATCCTTATTTTACAAATAAAGAAACTGAGGCTTAGAGCTAGAGGAAAAGCCAGGGAAGCAGCAGGTTCTGAAAGAGATTAGGGCCAGCCTGAATCTGCCTCCTACAAAGAGCCTATAGCCTGTCTACAGCCAAGGAAGCTGTGGACGGCATTGAGAAGCATTGGGTCCCAATCTAGGAGGGATGGAGAGTAGATGAGTTGAGCTGGCCAAGCTTGTGATGCAGCTTCAGTTACCTTGCAGGGTAACACATCTGTGTGGAGTCCTGGTAAAAGCCCTCCACAGCACATTTGATTCTTAAAAGAGACAATGAACAACCTGGTGAGTTAAAGAGGACAGAGTTAAACGGTGGTCAGAATGTGGGCCTTAAAGTCAGGCTTCAACTCATGGCACCTGTGTGACCTTGGCCAAGTCCCTTCCCCTCTCAGAGTCATGGTTTCCTCATCTACAAAATGGAAGCCTTATTGTGAGGTATGACCTAATTCATGGGGTCAGTTGGCCAATTCAGTGTGTATTAAATGCCCACTACATACAGGACACTGCAAGGGAAGCTGGAGGATCAGCAGACAAATGGAAAGAATCTTCAAGGAACATCTCTCCTGAGAATCCTAGCTCTGGACCTGGAAGGGACCTTGGAAACCATCTAGTCTAACCTTCTCATTTTACAGATGAGAAAACTGAGGCACAGAGAACTTAAGAGACTTGCCCCAAGTCCCACAGGTGGGAAGTACCAAGGGTAGAATTTGATCCCAGGTCTTCTGACTCCAGAACTGGGTCTCTTCTCTTTCCACTCTGTTCCTCCCACCTTTGGGTACATAGATGAGCAAATAGGAACAATTTGAGGAGGAAAGGATCATTGACAGTTGGGGATCAGGGAAGATTGTGTGGAGGAGGTGGCATATGAAGGTGACACCTGAAAGGAAAATATGGATTCTGACAGGCAAAGGAGGAGGGAGTCTTGGCATGAGGGACAGCCTGGGCAAATGTTTGGAGACAGGCAGGAATGAATGAGGAGCAAAGTGGAGAAAAGCTCTGTGATTCAAACCTAGACAGCAGGTGAAGGATAGGGCTAAGGTCATTTGCAGTCCTATTCTTGACGGCAAAGGCCAGGCTAAGGATTTTTGGTTTTGTTTTTTAATCTGGAAGCATAGGGAGCCCTGGAAGGTGCTTGAGCAAGGGAGTGATATGATCTGAGAGGAAGATTGGTAAGCTGTGTGAAGGACTTGTTTTTGCAGGGAGACCCCAGGAAGGAAAGCAAATTAGGAAAAAAGACCAGGTGAGCAGCTGAGGTAGGGCCATGTCAGCAGCAGCAGAAAGAAGGGGAAGGATGTGGTGAACTGTGGGCATCACAAGGAGGGGAGAGGTTGGTGGAGAAAGGGCTTTGCCACACTTCCAATGCTATAGATATGGGAGTGGCTCTGAGTCCAATCAACTGGGGGCCCCCAGACGCCTGGCTGTGGACCAGCCCAGAGGAGTCACTAAGTCTTCTGGTAATTTTGTAACTTTGCCCTTTATGTTGTTATTTTAAACCTGTCTGTTTCTCTTTAGCTACGGCAATTAAGAGCAAAACATAACACAACAAAACAAACCAACAAAAACTTCTAACCTCCCAAGGGCTGAGAGACATCGAGGAAAGGGGGGAGTCCCGGCAGAAATTCTGAGAAAACGGGGGAATCCAGGGAATAGCCTTGATGCTGAGGGAGTAGGACAGCCAAACCATGGGGCCTGGGGAGAAGGTGAGAAAGGAGGTAGGGCCTGGGAACTTCCACTGGGAGGCCCCATGGGGACACCAACTCTTTCTTCCCATCCCACAGGACCATTGCATCATAAGATCTAGAAGAGACCTCAGAGGAAATCTCGTCCAATCTTCTCATTTTACAGGTGGTGAAACTGAGATTCAGAGAGGGGAGGTGACCTTCCTAACATCAGTCAGTTAGTCAAAAACATGTTGTGCTTTTGATGTGCCTGGCACATCATTGGGCTTATAAGTAGGAAAGTGCGTGTTCAGTCGTTTTTCACTTGTATTCAATGATTCTTGACTACTTTTGGGATTTTCTTGGTAAGGATACTGGACTGGTTTGCTGTTTCCTTCTGCATCTCATTTTACAGATGAGGAAACTGAGGTAAACAGGATCAAGTGACTTGCCCAGGTCACACACGGCTAGTAAGTTTAAGGCAAGATGACTCCAGGTGAGGCACTCAATCCAATTTGACACCTAGGATCTCTAAATAGAAGTGGAATTCAAACCCAGGTCCAGTGAGTCCAGTCAAACAATAAATACATATTAAGCTCCTGCTATGTTCCTGCCCTATGCTAAGCAGTAGGAATAAAAAAAAAAAGACAAAAGACAATCCCTGCCCTCATGGAGTTTCCAGTCTAACAACAGACACTACATGCAAACAAATACATACAAAAGATGCTCTATGCAGGATAAAGGGGAGATAATCAACTGAGGGAAAGCACTGGAATTAAGAGAGGTTGGCCAAGGCTTCCTGCTGGATGTGGGATTTTGTTGTTGGTCCTTAGTTCTGGAAGAGGACCAGGACATCGGAAAGGTGATGCCATGACATGAACGTGAATTGAATTTAAGTGAGGCAAGGTTGTGCAAGGTCACCAGCCTCACTTTCTCCTCCTGAGCCATCTGGGTCCAGTGGCCAGATATAGATCAGGATGACTGGAGATGGCCTCATGTAGTGGGAGACCTTGGCGTTTTTAAACTTAGGTCTTTAGTTGGGACTTAAATGAAGCCCGCAAGGTCAATAACCAACCAGATCCAGATCCTACATGGAGTCAGGGGGACTAGGTTCAAATCCTGCCTCTGACACTTTCTAGCTGTAAGTCTTAGTTTCTTCACTTGTGAAATGGTAGTCATAATGCTGGTAGTTCAGAGGTTTTTATCCTTTTCTGCATCCTATATTCCTGGGTATAAAGTCTAGTGAAACCTATAAAACCATGTTTTTAAATGCATGAAATAAAATATACAGAACTGTAAAAGGAAACCAGTTATATTGAAATAAAGATTCATTTCCCCTTGTGCCCCAGTTCAAGTTCACAGAACCCCTTTGATGCAACTAGGTTGCATGGTGCATAGAGTACTGGACTTGAAATTAGGAGGACCTGATTTCACATTCTGTCTGAAACCTTTCAGATGTGTGGCTCTGGTCAAATCACTTAACTTTGGTATGCCTCAGCTTCGACATTTGTAAAATGGGGGTAATAATGAGCACCTACCAGCTACTCCTCTCCCATTGTTGTGAGGATCAAATGAGATATTTGTAAAGCTTAGCACAGCACCTGGCACATAGTAGGTACTTAACAAAATCCTCCCCTGTTTCTTCCTCCCTTCCTTCCCCTCCTCCCTGCCATACTGGCTCTAAGGAATGAATCCTCTGGTGTTTTTGGTGCCCTGAACAGTCCTTTGTACACAGTAACCACCCCATAACTGTGTGGCGTGGGAGTGCATCTAGCACATTCTTTCGGTTTGTTTTTTTGCTAGCGTAGGAAGCTGCCTGTGAGGGGCTCCCAGTGACATTGACCAACACCTGCCCTGCTAGCTGGAGGTTTTGAAACAAGGCTGAGGGCACCCTTCTGCTGGGTTACCAGGGGCTTCCTGACTGTGGGCAGCTCCCGTCTCCTGTGTTCTTAGTATTTCATGCGACAATGCCAGGTGTTGAAGTCTGACAGCCAGAAATTAGAATTCCTGCATATTGTACAAGGAGCTGCTTCCTAATCTCACAATCTAACAGTCTAGTAGATGGAAGTTCCGTTCTTTTTCAATTAATTTTTTTAAAAAATTTCTTAAGTTCAGTGTTTCCAATTAATGAAAATACATTCTTTTTCTCTCTTCTTCCTCCTTACCCCCTTCATCCCCATTGGGGAAAAAAGAGCAAGACAATAAAGGTTTACTCAGTGCTTACTATGTGCACATGGAAGGGAGGTAGGGAGTGGGGGTGGGGAAGGGAGGGAAAGAAAGTACCCCTAGTGAGCGTGGTGGGTATGTGACTCCAGAGAGTCACATCTGGGAGAGGACTGAAGCATGGCCAGCCTCGGCGTGTCTCCAAAACGAGGCCCCAGATGGAACTGGCCAATGGGAGTCTGCTGGCATTGGGAGGGAGGGATGTTCCAGGGTGACAACCTTTGTTACAAATATGTATAATCAAACAAAACAAACTTCTGCATCGGCTATGTCCAAATAAAACATTTCCATCTACTCTGAATCCATCACTCCTCTGTCGGGAGGTGGATAGCATGTTTCTTCACATGCGCTTTGGAGTCCTGATTGGTCCTTGGATTGATTCGAGTTCTACGCCTTTCGGTATTGTCTTACTTGTCTTCATTGTTAGTGAAAATGTAACCTTCCTTCAGTTAGACGGTGCTAGACTTTAAAGTCCTCAGAGGATAGCTTTCCTTTTTGTCTCTGGATCCCTGGCACCTTGCTCACTGCCCGGCATATTCTAGGCATTTCTTAAGTACTAATTGATTGATAGCAAGGGGAGACAGTATGGATTTCAATTTTATTGGTGAAGGAAACCTTTCACTCAAGAAATAAGAGAGTTGCTTGAGACTGAGAGTTTGAGATCAGTGCCGGTGGTCCCAAAGCCAGTAAGTAGGTGTTAGAGCCAAGTGTTCCAGACACCAGGCCTAGTCCCTCTGAGCCCCACCATCTCTAAACAATGAGCAGACATATCCATCACCTAGACTGAGTGGGTTGGAGGAGATGGAGAAATAGAAGACTGGCGAGGACATCTCCGGAGAGTAGAAGATGCCACACACTCAGGTCACTGATCTTCAGGCATTTCCTGTATGTTTGGACCAACTATGCAGCTGGGTTGATATTGAAAATGTCCTCCCCAGGGAGAGTGGGGGTAGTGGTTTAAGAAATCTAACAGACCTGAAGGTCCTCTTCTCTCGGTGGGCCAACAGAATCTTAAGGAGTTCCTCAGGGCACTTGGGCGCACAGACCAGGGTGTGTGGTCGGATGGACTCCTGGTCAGATGGACTCCTGGTCAGATCTGGCTGTGATTCACCCCTCCCTCCCTTCCTAGCTTGAGGCCATGGGCAGATCCCTTCTCTTGAGTCCCGCATTTCCCAAATGAGCATTTTATTATATGTTATTATATATTATTATTATATTTTATTATATGACTCCCTGTAGGCATCGCTGTGAGGATAAGCCTTGGTAAAAATTTTGGTAGAGCTGATAGGCAGCTAGAGGGCTCCGTGGATAGAGATGGAAGTCAGGAGGAATCAAGTTCAAGTTCAACCTCAGGTGTTAGCTGGCTGTGGGACTCTGGGCAAGTTGCTTAAGCTATCGCCCTCAGTTTCCTCAGCTGTAAAATGAGGATTAAAATGGAACTGTTTTACTTGTGAGAATAAAATGAGATATTTGTAAAGTGCTTTGCAAACTTTAAAGAGATATTTAAGTGCAAGCTATTATCATGCCATGATTATTATCAATAATAAGTCTTAAAATGCTGCTGAAGTGGAAATGTTCCTGCTGTTCTTATGCCCTGTTTCCCTTAAAACTCTAAGCAGCCCTGGATGGAAGGCATGGAAGACGTTATGTTTCCATTTTAGAACTGAAGAAATCAAGACCTAGGGACAGGAAGCATTTTGCCTCTAGCCTTGCCCAGTGGGTAATGAGTGTCAGGTTGGGACCAGAACCTAGCCTTCCTGACCCCCAGTCAGGAGCCCTGTCCATCCCAATCATCAGAAATGTCCAGGTCTTTTCTGGGCAGCAAACACCCAGACTGTCTTCCTCAGGAAAGACCTCCTTTTAAGGAGGTCACTCTGGTTTATTGGGGGTTGAGTTTTAAGTGAATCCTGGGCAGGCAGAGGGATTGGTGTAGGTAGGGGATGGGGTGGGGGCATATAATGTCTCTGAAATGAAGAAGCTCCCTTAATTGAAAACAAGCATGGCCCCTTGAACCCTACTGTGTGTCCAAAGAAGGTATGGGGTTTTTTTTCCTCTTAGAGAAGATTCGGGCAGGCATTGTGTACATGAGCACACTTCTGACTAGCCTGGAAGGCCCTAATGAAGGGATATTGTGGGGAATGATGACAGTACGGACCATGGAAAGAGTACTGACTCAAATTTGAGGGCCTGGGTTCAAATTCCATCTCTGATTCTTATTTCCATGAACATCTAGGGCTGGTTAGTCACTTAATCTCTATGGGCCTCAGTTTCCTTATTTGTAAAATGAGGGAGTTAAACTGAATGACCTCTCATTTCTCTTCTAGCCTGAGGTCAGTGATCGAACAGGCTGTGAGTTTTGCCTAGTGACAGAACAGGAATTAATCCCACTCTGAGTTGGGGAAATGGTGGGGGGGAGAAAGGATTTATCTTCTTGTGACTGCCTGCTGTCTACTTTGTCAACATCTCTTTCTTTTGTTCCTTTCTACTCTCTTTCTCTCTACTCTATTTTTGAGAGACTAATCAGTCTGTTTGCAGGTTGTTCCTTCTCTAATGCATTCTGTACACACCTACTAAAAAGCCCAAATCTCTCTGTTTCTCTCTTCTAGTAAAAATTATCAATGGTTCCGTATTGCCTCTATTGTAATGAACAGAAATCATCATTTTGTTCTTAATGCCTTCCATAGCCTGGCTTCTGTCTCCTATCTACAGGATTTCCCCCTCACATACACACACACATTCTGTTCCATTCTAGTCCAGTTGGCCTCTGGCTGTTCTCAGGACGTGACATTTCATCTCTAGCCTTTGTGACTTTGCTACTGTCTTAAACGCATTCTCTTTTTGCCTCTACCTGGTAGGCTGCCTAGCTTCCTCCAAAGCTCAGCCCAGTCCACTTTCTACATGATCCTTTCCTATCCACCTACTAGGTGGGATCATCCTATGAGACTACCTTGTAATGCTAGTCCAAATACACTTGCATTCATTTTTGTCCATGGTGTTTTTCCTGATACAATGTTATACTCCTTGAAATCAGAGAATTTTATTTTGTCTTTGTATCCCTAGTACTTAGCATGGTGCCTGGCCTTTGGTAAATGCTTGTCAAATTGAAATCACACAGGGTGGATATATTGGACCCTTCCTGCTGAGTCTGGTCTTTGCACTAGCAAAGGAACAGGGGGTGGAGGAGGAGGGAGAGAGAGAGAGACAGAGAAGCCTTCCCTGTTGGAAAAACAGCCCAACTCTTGCACAATAAGGGGTTTTCATAATGTTTTCACTGCATGTTCTGTAACATGGAGACAGTCATCAGAAGCAGCCCTGACAGTCTAGGTCTGAGGCCGATTTCATGCATCAACGGGCTTCTCCCTGTCCAGGACAGCAAATGTCTTGGGGACCAGTGAGGATTACTGGTTTCCTTTGTGTTCTGTCTGTCTCTCTTCTGAAATAGTGGCGTTCCTAGAGAACTTTTAAATTTGAGCATCTTGCCTGCACCAGGAACTGCTGTAAATCTTGAACATGATGTGTTTGGTAAATGAAAGCAGAAGAGACGTGAGGTTAAAAGCAGGAGACCTGGGTTCTAGTTCTCCGCTCTGCAATTAACTTGCTATGTGACCTTGACCACAAGTCCATGCTTTCACGGTGCTTGGTAGCAAGTGCTTAATAAATGCTTTTTTAGCTGTTGACAAATCCCTTCCCTTCTCTGACCTTGATCTGACAGGCAGCATGGTTCAGTGGATAGAGCATTGACTTTGGAGTCAGGAAATCTGGGTTGGAATCTTGCCTCAGATCCTTACTGGCTGTGTGATCCTGAGCAAGTCACTTAACCTCTCTTAGCCTCAGTTTTTTCATCAGTAAAATGGTGATCCTAATAGCACTGACCTCCAAGGGTTGTGTAAGGATCAGATGAGATGATATTTTTAAAATGCTTGGCAAACCTTACAGCACTATGTACATGCTAGCTATTACAGAGGAGGTGCTGCTGCTCTGACCTGATGGAGGATGTTTCCACACACTGGGAGTTCCCCCATTTGAGTAGAACTATAGGCCTGAGTGACCCATGCCTACCTATCCTTTAGTACTTTAAAGTTGGCAAGGCGTTTGACCCACATTAGTGAGTCTGAGCCTTACTATGACTCTACTAAGGCAAGTGCTATGGATATTAAAATATACCCATTTTACAGGTGACAAAGCTAAGGCCTTAGAGCTCCCCTCGCTAGTGTCAGAGATAGATTTGGATTCGAGTCTCCCTGCTCTGAGTCTTAATCAGTAGCTAGTAAGCTCTCGTTTCTGCAGAGTTTTCAGGCTTGCGAAGGGCTTTTCTGACAACTCTATACCCCTGTGAAGAGGGCATTACAAGAATTATTTCCCCAACTTAAGGAAGGGAAAACTGAGGTCCAGATAGTAAGATCTGAACTTGATTCTCTCCTGACACAAGTTGAGCATGCTCTTTGTTGTATTGGCAAGAAGCTGGATAAAAGATCCCTGTCTGAAGTCAGAGTCAAGTGCAACCTGTCTCCCAGCTTAGCCCCAGATCCCACCCCCTGGGCCTGATCCTGGAACCTGCTGCTGCTATTTTCATCCCCCACTGACTCTGAGCAGCTTATATTTGGCTCCTTTTCCTCATCCCAGTATAACAAGTCTTGTTGCTTTTGCTCAGATCTGTTGGAACTGAAGCTTCAATATAACAATCCACTACCATCTCTACCCAAATCACAGAGGTGGCCTTCTGAGTTATACAGATGGTAGGGTTGAAAATTGGAAGGGACCTCAGATAGTGTCTAACCCAGTTGGCTCATTTTATGGATTGGGAAACTGAGGCTCCTAGCTTATGTGACTTGCCCAAGGTAACACAACTACTAATGAAGCTACTTAGAGGCAGCTAGTGGCATAGTGGATAGAGGTCTGGAGTTGGGAAGATCTGAGTTCAAACCCAGCCTCAAACATATAGGAGCCATGTAATCCTGGGCAAATCACTTTATCTCTGCCTGTCTCACTTTCCTTAATTATAAAGTGGAGATCATAATAACACCTACCTCCCTGGGCCCTGGACAAAAGTGGAGCGGGGTTGGAAAGAACTGTCACAAACATGTAAGTGTGATGTGAGTGAGGTACAGTGTGATGGGGAAAAGGAAAATAATTTTTTCCCGGAGATGGGAATCAGTGTTCAGTCTCCCTCAATGGAAAGGGATT
This sequence comes from Notamacropus eugenii, assembly GCF_028372415.1. Lineage (NCBI taxonomy): Eukaryota > Metazoa > Chordata > Mammalia > Diprotodontia > Macropodidae > Notamacropus > Notamacropus eugenii. The sequence goes on along the minus strand of NC_092875.1, from coordinate 51,032,188 downwards.
TCTGACTTCTGGAGGGTTTCTGCCAGCTGCTTATTCCTTGTTTATAGCTGAGATTTTGTTTGGCATTTTCTTGATGTTCTTTGGGGCAATATACTTGCTTTGGGAGTGGGTGTGTCACAGAGACACACTTCTCTCACTCGTGTTCGGAGAAAGGTGATGAGTGTTAGAGAGATGCTAGTCCTCTCTACAACATGTTTGCATCCTCACAGGGTGCTCTCTGTGCTTCTCCCAGTGTGCATCCTCACCAGGTGCTTTCTCTCTCTTTCTCTCTTCTAGTGTGTCCACCCTCATGTAAGTGGCAAGGCTGCACAGCGAGCGGACAGTGTTGCCACAGTGAATGTCTGGGCAACTGCGCTGAGCCCAATGACCCGGAGAAGTGCGTGGCCTGCCGCAATTTCTATCTTGATGGCAAGTGTGTGGAGACATGCCCTCCAAACTATTACCACTTCCAGGACTGGAGATGTGTGAACTTCAGTGTCTGCCAAGAACTTCACAACAAATGTAAAAACTCCCGGAAGCCCTCCTGCCCCCAGTATGTCATTCACAACAATAAGTGTATCCCTGAGTGTCCTTCTGGCTACACCATGAACTCCACCAAGTAAGTATGGACCACATGGGGAGGCACACATGCATGTCTTTGTATGTTCATGCATGTCTGTGTTGAAATATTAAAGAAAGACAACATAGAGTAGAAAAAAGAGTACAGACCAGGGAATCAGGAAGATCCAAGTTCATAGCCCACATCTACCGTTTACTGTCTGTCTAATCTCAGGTTCTGTGGGTCTCATTCTTCTCATTTGCAAATGAGGGGGCTAGTCCAGAAGGTCCATTCCAGTTCTAAAAACCTGTGACTGTCAGAATCCAAGCTCTTCTGTTACCTAGTTATGTGACCTTGGATAAGTCCCTTTCCCTCTCTGGGCTTTAGTTTCCTCATCTGTGAAATGGGACATTTGGACTACATGATTTCTAAAACCCGTTTCACCTTCCAGTCCTGCTAGCATACCTGATTCCTATGGAAGAAGACTAGCATCGGCATCATTTGTCTTGCTTCAGACAGGCAGGTCCCTCGGGTACCAGGTAGTCAAGGTCCCAGGCCTGAATATTGGAGTAGATTGGAGACCTGAATACCAGTCCTAGCTGTGCCTCTTACTCCCTGCATCATCCTGGGCCCTTAACATCTCTGGGCCTCAGTTTCTCCCTGCTGTAAAATGAGAAGGTTGAAATGAGGAAGTTGAACGAGATGGTCTCTGCTGTAAATCTAGCCCTGGCCTCCAGGGAGCCTGAGAATTAGGTAACTTCTCAGGGGACCTGCAGGGAACAGCAAAATGGCCCACTTTTGTGCCTGGAAGACAATGCTACTCCTATACAAAGGTGTCCATAGCCTGGGTCACATGTCATCAATGCCCAGGGAAGGGAAATGGGGGCACTTTCTTACGCACTGTCTGCTCATGATACCATAACCCTTTTTCTCCAGAGGCATCAAAGGAGTTTCAGTCCCCAAAACAACAAAGGTCTTGCTTTCGTAGGCAGCTGCACCTGCGTAGGAATTGCCTGTCTACTTGCCTACCCTGTCTGTCCTTGATGACTGTGTCAGCTTCAGGGCTCATTTTGAAGGGCCATATCCCTTGAGAGAGAGGGGAGATCATTTGCCCCATCCTTTTTCCTGGAATATGCCTCTGCTCTTTGAAGGCCAGTGTAGCCAAGTCAGGCCATGTTCAGGGCCACACTGCCATTTCCATGAGAAATGGCTCGGCTTTCTCACAGTGGGATCCTGCCTTGTGGATGAGTCAGGTTCCCTGACTGTGTTCTGGATTTGTGTTTGTTTATTCTTTGATCAGGTTCTTCAGGAGATTGGAGCTGGCTTTTATATAGCCCATTTCCTGGTTGGTTCCTGTGTTTTCTGTTGTGTTAAAAAGCACACCCAGGAGTGGGGTGGGGAATGAGTGAGGTGGGGGACTCCTGATGTCATCAGAGCCTCCCCTTCTTGACCCATAAGTTCCAAGGGTATGCCTGGGGGCTAAAGTGAAAGAACCCTGGGGGGAAATTTATTTTTCCTTTTTCCCTTTTTTTTCCCTCTCCCACCCCTTTTTTGTGCTAGGTACAGACAAGGAGACAAGAGAAAGGTGGAAGGGATTTAGGTCACATCTCCCCTAATGTAGGTTTACGGGCCATGTCATGTGATGGCTCTGAGAACAGTGTGTCTTGTTTTATTGCATTAAAAATATTATCAGGTAACCTTGTTTTCCCAAAACATGTGTCTGCAAATCAACTTAGCTTAGCCTTCGGCAGCAGCTGCTTCCTGCCTTCTTCAGAGGATGGGGTATGGCAGGCAGTCTCTGCCTTCTCTCCTGTCTGGCATACCTTCGAAACCAAGAGCGGGATTCTTCATTTCCCCTTAGAGGCGGGCGTCAGTCTCCTACCCACTAATTAGCTTTTAATAGAAGGAGCATCAGTTTCATTATAACTCAGACTCAAGGAGTGAATGAATCATCATTGTCCCTTACAACATCTCGGAGTGTGGATTGCAGCCGCAAACCACCACAGCTGAAGAGGGTTGGTGCTGTCGAGTGATTTTTGAAGGTTGGCATATGAAAGGGCTGAAGTTTGTAAACTGGGAAGCCCTCGGGGCTGCCTTGAGTTCCAGCGAGGACGGTGATCTGGCTTCTAGAATCACAAGATCCGAGATCTAGAAAGCTGCAAAGGCCCTCCGAGGTCATCCGATCCAACCCCATCATTTTACCAGTGAGGACACCAAAGCCCAGAGAAGTTCAGTGAATGGCCCAACGTCACACAGGGAGAAAGTGCAGAGCTGGCTTTTGGATCCACACAATTCAGATAAAATTTGCTCTATTACTTCATAGCCAGTTCAGCAAAAATTTATTACAATATGTGCCAGACACTGGGCTTGGTACCTAGGCTATGAAGACAAGAAGGAAAACAGCCTCAGTCCTCAAAGACATTACATCCTAGGGTGGAGGTCAGACAGATGGGAAAAACTGTGGACCCAGATAAATGAGGATAAAATACAAAATGAGTCCATATGTGTATCTAAATGTGCCCATGCATGTGTCCTATATGAACACATATGCATTTATAAATGTATGTGTACATACAGAATACATGTATATAGAACATATACATATAGAAAACACATAAAGAATAAGAGACAGCATGGGGTTTGGATAGATCATAACAGCTAACATTTATCTGGAGGCAGTGAAGTGGTGCAGTAGATAGAGCCCTGGGCATCTTCCTGAGTTCAAATCTTGCCCCAGACACTTAATAGCTATGTGACCCTGGGCAAGTCACTTAACCACTGTCTGTCTCTGTTTCCTCATTTATAAAATAGATATCATAAAAGCATTTACCTTGTGGGCTATTCTGAGGATCAATTCTATGGGAAGCACTTGGCAAACCTTAAAGCACCATAGAAACACTCACTGTTGTTACCTTGGTGATAATTTACTTGGCCACAGAATCCTATGAAGCAAAGAAAAGTACAGAATGACTTTGAGTCTGCCGTGGGCCCGTGTCACTTCTTCAGTGATAGTAGTAGAGGGCCAGAAGAAGTACAAAGATGGGAGAAGCAAATATTCCCATTGCTGACCCAAAGACCATCTAGACAGATTTAAGGCATCCGTTCCTGCTATATCTGAATGAAAGGAGGAAGGCTTTTTCAAAGGCTTGAAAACATTCATAGCCCTTACTATAATGAAGAAGTAGGAGGAGAAAAAAAGAATAATAAGTACTGACTCATAGGCCTTCTTTCCCAGCTCTGCCAAACCTTTATCTGAAAGTGATCTATGCAGGCGTCAAAGGCAATATTGAAAGTATGAAACAGGCAAGGCTGTGAATGGTCAAAACAATATTCTACAACAGGCCAGATCTTTAACCACAAGTGATTGAAAGGTCTGGAGGACACAAGATTTCACTGAGCTCATTGTTTAGCTTGACGTTAAAAAAAAAAAGACATCTGATTCATTAGGAGCTCCCAGAAGGTGTCTCCCTTTTATATGGCAAAAATGATACAAGATTCTTTGGGAGATGTAATATTAGAGGCAGTTGTTCAGTGGCCCCCTTGATTGGCCTTGTCAGGAGAGACATAAAGCAGGAGAGATTGCCACTGTCATGGAGGATGTTCGGTGCGGAATTCAGCGGAAGAGAGATTCCCTGTAGTCTTGACCCTTTTTTGTGAGGTGGAGCCCTTGGGCGGCTTGGTGAAGCCCAATACTACTGTGGGTTCTTGCTTATATCCACAATGGAAGGAAATGCTAAATTTCAGCTGGAGGTCAATGAAAATAAAGACGTAATTTTTCCCATGCGAGTTTGCAGACCCCCTGATATTTATCCAAGGACTGCCAGTTAAGAAGTCATTCTGTAGATAGTGAGGTTCTTCCGATGCTCTTGTTTGAAGCAGATGATACCATGCTGATGGCTGAAAACTCAGAAACATGTCAGAGTCTCCTAAATGGGGTCCATCATCACACCCCAAGAGTTGGTGTAACTTTCTGATTTTCAATCTATGATCCTCCCACATAGAAACAAGTGAATGAATGTATCTTGTCCAGATGATGATATATGGCTGGGTGACCAAGCTATAGCAAGCCCCTTTACATTAAAGATCTTGATCAGGGACTACACATGGTCCCAGAATTGAACAGGAAGAGGAAAGCAGAGTGATTGCCTTGGGAAAATTACACCATGTTTTTAATGACTCCCAAGCTTCCACCTGAAGCAAAGACTCACTTTTTCAATGTTAATCATCTTTTGGTGATGCTGTATGTAGTTATAGGTCATGGAAGGCCAAGCTTCAAAGACTTAAAGACACTGGCCACTCAAAAGGTAATAGAGGGAGAGGGGCCAGGTGGGGGTGAATAGATGGCAACATATCTCCCACAAAGAATTACCAGAAAGAATAGATCCAAATGATGCTTTCAGAGACCAGCAAAGGAGGTGGGTAGGTCCTGTAGCAATAGTGATGGGGTAGGGGGAAGGATACAGTTGACTGGGGACAACCCAGCTGCACCACAGGAATCCATAAGTCAAGAGATCTGGAGAAAAAGAGACATTTTGGGGATGGATACCCCTGGGAAGGATGTATAGGAGAGGATGTGGAAAAGAGTTGCCTAGGAGGAGATGTGAATGGACTGTACTCTCTCTTCATGAAAGAAGTGGCCCTCGCATCATTTGAGACCCCCCCCCCACATCCTCTGTTTTAAGCCCTTGTAATTCTACCATCCTCCATTCTGTGGTTTCTCAAAGCTCTGATACTCTGTTCTAAGGGCTCTCCCAGCTCTGACCCCCTGGGTCCTAAGGGCCTTCCGCATTGTGACATTGGGTGTTCTGAGGGCCCTTCCAGCTTTGATATTCTTTGTTTTGAGAGCCCTCTTTACTCTGATAGACTGTGATACTGTTTGTGGCTCATTTTTAATGATTATATCTGGTATTGGTCACTTCCTGATGACAACCAAGTGGGTTCCTTAATCTAATTAGTAATGTGTTCCAGAATCCTACAATAAGATGATAATGTCTGGGAAGGTTTCCCATCAGTGAGGTGTAAATTCTCATGGGATGTCCCATTTTTAGTCCTTTCCCTCATCACCACCTTCTTGTCTGGGGCCACTTAGCCTTGAGGTTTGTCATTCTCTGTCTCAGGGCAGAGAAAGTGGGGGTGATGGGGGCTTATCTATTCTGTGATGATTCTGTGTGTTTGTGTGCATGGGTACTGTATATCTTGGCTATGATTGGGCAGCAGGTGGTGCAGGACATGGTGTGGGACTTGCAGTCAGGAAGTCCTGAGTTTGAATGCTGCCTCAGCACTTAGCTGTGGAACCCTGGACAAGCCTGTTGACCTCTCTGTCTCACTTTCCTCCCATGTAAAATGGCATAATAATAGCACCTTCTTCCCAGAGTTGTGAGGATCAGATGAGATGACATGTATAAAGTGTTTTGCAAACCTTAGAGTATTATAAAACGGTAGTGGTTATTATCATTGTTATTCATCATCATCATCATCATCATCCTCTTTGCAACAGGTACTGCCAGTGAGGAAATTCCCTCTCTCAAGGCAGATCAGTAATGTCCAGTCTTAGAGTTGCCTGAAAGAGGATGGGAAGGGAATAAGGATTTATTAATGGGCCTACTATATGCCAGGCACTGTGCTAAGCGTTATATAACTTATCTCATTTGATTTTCACAGTAACTCTGGGAGGGAGGTGCTAATGTTATCTGCACTTTATAGATGAGGAAACTGAGTCAGGCAGAGGTTAAGTGACTCACCCAGGATCACATAGCTAGTGAGCATCTGCTTGGACTCAGGTCTTCCTGACTCCAGGCCCAGAGCTGTATCCACTGCACCACTCAGATGCTTCCAATGAATCACTTTAAGAGGTGAAGGTACTTGCCCAGGGTCACCTAGTCAGTATATGTATGTCAGAGGCAGCAGGTGAACCCAAGTCTCCCTGGCCAGCCCTCTACCTGCCTCTCCATACTGCCCACACATACAGCCTAGAAGTAACCTGGGCTCTCAGAAGTTGGGCACCATGAGAGAATGCCAGCTCTGGCAGGTTACCACACTAGAAAGGCTTTAAGCATAGGCCTTAAAAGAGACTCCATGTCTTATCTGCTGAGGTCCAGTCCAGCTAAGCTTAGAAAGTCAGGACTGGTCACTAAGGGATGATAATGAATAATAATATTAGTATTTGCATAGCTTTTTAAGCTTTACAAAATGTTTCACGTATGTCATCTTCTCATAACTCTGTGGGGTAAGGTCTATTATTATCCCCATTTTACAGATGAGTAAATTGAAGCAGACAGCAATTAAGTAACTTGTCCAGGGTCACACAGCTTGTAAATAACTGGGGCAGGATCTGAACTCAAAACTTCCAGACCTCAGAGTAGAGACTACATGACCATTTGTTGGCTTTGTTCTTGAAAGGATCCCTATTCTACTACAGGTAGGACTAGACTGTCTCTGAGGCTCCCTTTAAGTCAATATTCTATGATTCTTTAAGGGAACAGACCCCCCCCCCCGAAGTTTAGCATTTGGTCAAATCATTAATATTATATTATTAATTGATTATTATTAATTAATATTACTATTGTAACAACAAGAGGCTGATAGAAGTAGAAGGGACCTTTGATATAATCAGGCAGGATTTGAACCCATATCCTTTGACTCCAGAATCAGAGCTCTTTTCATTGAATTACACTGCCTTCTTACTAGCTGTTAGCCTGGGTAACTAACTTAACTTACTTACTAGCTGTGTCACCCCAGGTAAGTTTTGCAGTCCCCTCCAGGCTTAGGAAACCCCCAGAGCAGCTTTCAGCCTTCCTGTGATAGACTCCTGGATCATTTCATTCCATTGACAGCCAGCTGGTCTTCATTCCCACAGTGACTTGCTGTACACTACAGACCTATTCTCTGTGTCTTGTCTCTCAGCCTGCATTGCACTCCCTGCTCTGGTCCCTGTCCGAAGGTCTGCAACATCGAGGCTGACCGGACCATTGACTCTGTGCATGCTGCCCAGGCCCTGCGAGGGTGCACTGTCATCAATGGGAGCCTCGTCATCAACATCCGTGGTGGCAGTGAGTGTCTGGGGAACAGAGTGGGCAGAGGAGTTCTGTCCAAGCCAACATTTATTAGGTGCCAGGTCTATGTGGTGCTTATAAATAGGTGAAAGGGGGGAGCCTGGGTGGTCTCCCTGCTCCAGAGTGAGAAGAGATTTGGAAATCAGAGCAGTGGCTCCCTTTTCTCTAGTATTGGACAGCTGAGAAAGTGCTTTCCATGAGGCCAGCTATGCACATCTTACCGGTCCAGCTGTTACCCCCATTCTGAACACCATAAGGACTCCCCAAAGTCATTGATCCAATGTCAAGGGGCAGAGCCAGGATTCCAAAGCCAAAGCTCTTCATGGCACTCCACAAAACACCTCCCAGGTGACGTGCTAGCTAATCTCTTAGCCATTCTGACTTCCTCCTGGATACATTCCAACCAGACTGTTTAATATCACAGATAATGAGGAAATTAGAGCTGTGCAGAAATCATTTGTGTCAATATTCATAGAGGAAGACTCAGTGATTCGGACTTGTTGACAGTATGTTCTCCCCTCTCCTCCCTGTTCCAGATAACATAGCAGCCGAGCTGGAAGCTAATCTGGGATTAATTGAGGAGATCACAGGGTACCTTAAGATCCGACGTTCCTATGCCTTAGTATCCCTCTCGTTCTTCCGGAAGCTGCACCTTATTCGAGGAGAGACCCTGGAAATCGGGTAAGCCCATCTTCTTGGTGCTCTGGACTGTGGGCTTTTGAATGGAATGTTGGCTCCATGTGTGTTTGGGGGGAGGTAGGAATTTCCCATGAGGGTTTTAAATGGGGAAGGTGTCCTTTTGAAAGCTTCATTGACTGTTTATGGGAGTGAACTTGAAGTAGCTTGGATTGGAATCTCCCAGAAGGTAGGGAACTCATATTTTCATCATGCATGTAAAGAGAGACTCACAGGCCCACAAGTCACTCACGTACTGACACATCCATAAGAATTATTTCAATTCAGTTAATTTCAACTCAGTTCAAGAAGCATTTGTGTACTAAGTGCTAGAAATAAAAGGGGGAAAAAACAAACTGTCCATTCTGTCAAAGAACACAGTGATCTTAGGGTTAATTACATGTACACAAATAAGTCAAAATAAAATAAATGGAAGATTACAAAAATGAGAGGACCGAGGAAAGCCTCATGTAGAACTTGACCCCTGGGCTGAGCCTTGAAGAGAGTGATCCTCCGTGAGCCTTCCACAGATCCCTCATCTCCTGTGTAGACAATGTGTGAAATATGGACACCTGGGCTTATGTATATGTATGCAAATATATGCAGACACATTTTTAGTGCATTCCAAATATATGTTGTTTTCTGAGAATGAATCTTCCGTCCGTATAGATTCCAATCAGTCTATAAGTAAGCATTTATTAAACACCTATTGAGTCAGTGTATAAGTAAACATTTATTAAACACCTACTATGTGCCAAGTACTGTGTTAAGTACTGGGGATACAGAGAAAGGCGCAAATATGGTCCCTACTCTCAAGAAAGTCCTCGAGGATTTCTGTGGCTGAAAACAAACATCCGTTCATGGCATTTAGGTGATACAATGATTAGAGTGTTAGACTTGGAGTCCAGAAGACCTGAGTTTGAATCCTGCTCCAGATACTTACTAGCTGTGTGGTCCTGGGCAAGTCAATGAGGCTGTCTGCCTCAGTTTACTTATCTGTAAAATGAGGATAATAATAGAACTTGCTCTACTATGTTGTTATGAAGAGATGACATATGTGAAATGCTTTGTAAACCTCAAAAAGCTATGTAAATGCTAGTATTATTATTATTCATTATCATCCCCTAGTGACCAGTTCTGACTCTCTGAGCTTAGCTGGGCTGGACCTCAGAAGATAAGACATGGAGTCTCTCATAAGGCCTATGCTTAAAGCCTTTCCAGTGTGGTAGCCTGCCAGAGCTGGTATTCTCTCATGGTGCCCAGCCTCTGTATGTGTGGGCAGTATGGAGAAGCAGGTAGAGAGCTGACCAGGGAGACTTGGGTTCACCTGCTGCCTCTGACATACATATACTGACTAGGTGACCCTGGGCAAGTACCTTCACCTCTTAAAGTGATTCATTGGAAGCATCTGAGTGGTGCAGTGGATACAGCTCTGGGCCTGGAGTCAGGAAGACCTGAGTCCAAGCAGATGCTCACTAGCTATGTGATCCTGGGTGAGTCACTTAACCTCTGCCTGACTCAGTTTCCTCATCTATAAAGTGCAGATAACATTAGCACCTCCCTCCCAGAGTTACTGTGAAAATCAAATGAGATAAGTTATATAACGCTTAGCACAGTGCCTGGCACATAGTAGGCCCATTAATAAATCCTTATTCCCTTCCCATCCTCTTTCAGGCAGCTCTCTAAGACTGGACATTACTGATCTGCCTTGAGAGAGGGAATTTCCTCACTGGCAGTACCTGTTGCAAAGAGGATGATGATGATGATGATGATAAATAACAATGATGATAATCACTACCGTTTTTTAATACTCTAAGGTTTGCAAAACACTTTATACATGTCATCTCATCTGATCCTCACAACTCTGGGAAGAAGGTGCTATTATTACGCCATTTTACATGGGAGGAAAGTGAGACAGAGAGGTCAACAGGCTTGTCCAGGGTTCCACAGCTAAGTGCTGAGGCAGGATTCAAACTCAGGTCTTCCTGACTGCAAGTCCAGCACCATGTCCTGCACCACCTGCTGCCCAATCATAGCCAAGATATACAGTACCCATGCACACATGTATATATGCACATGTACATATGGATGCACATATATGTGTTCACACGTGCTTCTACACATAAATTATTCCCTAAGGTTCTCCCTTGATGAGGTTCTCTCTCATCTCACTGGGGTTATTTTGGCTGTGTTTAATGGCTGTGAGAAAATGCCTGTCATACATGTCTCCAGACCCAAAAGCCTTCATGTACGGACTGATGATGCCCTGTGTCTTGTCTTTTGACAATGGTCTTGGTTAAGCTTGGCAAGGTTCATCACTGGGGTTGACTAAGTCCCAGGGACTCTCAAAGAGCGTCCAATTAGTTGTCAAGTGCCATGATCCGTACTGGGAGGGGAACAACCCCATGGACAAACATAGGTCCTTGAAATGTACACATCAGTTTTGGAACTTAAAATCCAAATTTTTAAAAAAATTAATAATATATATTTTAAAACAGGTATCATTTTGCTTGCCTTCTCCATGGGTAGGGGAAGAGCTAGAGAGAGGGAGAAAACTGAGAAATCAAATTTTTAAAAAAATGTTAAGGATAAATAAATAATAAGTTAAGAGAAAAGTGTATAACAAGTATGCCCTTGCCCTGAGCCAAAGTTCCTGGCTGAAGTCAGTTGGCAAGCATTTAAATGCTCAGTATGTGTCAAGCACTGTGATAGGCATCAGAGATACAAACACAAAAATGAAGACCTTCTTGTCCTCAGAGACCTTACTTTTTATTACAGTCAGCCCTGAACTTTAGGAAGGCCACTCTGGCAGTTGTCCAGAAGACTGAGCAGAGGGAGCTGAGATGTGAGGCAGGAGGTGAGGACCTAGAGAAGGGTAGGCCACACTTCCCAAGTTACCTGCCACCTCTCCCTGTGTTCCCCTCCATAGGAACTACTCTTTCTATGCCCTGGACAACCAGAACCTGAGGCAGCTGTGGGACTGGAGCAAACACAATCTCACCATCGCCAAGGGGAAGCTGTTTTTCCACTATAACCCCAAACTCTGCCTAGCTGAGATCCACAAAATGGAAGAGGTTTCTGGCACAAAGGGCCGGCAGGAGAGGAATGATATTGCATTGAAGACCAACGGCGATCAAGCTTCTTGTATGTCAAACTTGGTTTGGGATGGCCTCCATGGCAGGGCAGAGGGTGGGGCTCACCGATTCTGGAACTGTCCAAAGGTGGCTAGTAGCATGGTGGATACTATACTAGGGAGTGGAATCTGGATAGATCTGGGTTCAAATCTCACCTTTTACTATCTATGTGACTCAAGAAACTTGCCTTCCCCAAACCTCAGTTTGCTCCTCTGCAGAATGGGGGTGTTACTTGCCCTTCTTCTGCCACAGAGTTATTGCTTTGCTTAAATGAGATTCTGTGGGGTAGTGGGGGGTGAGGGGTGGGAGAAGGTCAACATCAGCTGTTAGTTACAAGGGGAACAAGGATGACTTGGGGATTGGGGGAATGAGGATGCTGGCCTCACCCCTAAAAGGGAGAGTTTGTTTCCCATTAGTCTTCTTTCAGTTCTACGTTATGAGTCATAAAGGCAGCGACCAACAAACCAGATGAGGAGAACAGTGGGTGGAAAACCAGTGGGGAGTCTTGGCCTTGGCTTCTTAAAACATTCTTAGCATGGTAAAGTTAGTCATTTAGTCAACAAGCATTCATTCAGATCTTACTATGTGCCAGATACTGGGCTAAGTGCCTCACTTTGTGCCTCAGATACAGCACTTTATATCTTTAGATACAAAGAAAGGAGAAACCACCATTCCTGCCCTCAAGGACCTTATACTCCAAGGGGGAAACATCATGAAAATGACTATGTACATACAAGATAGATACAGAATAGATGGGAAGAACCAAGTAGTGGGAGGTTGGAGGAGGGCAGGTACAGGAAAGGACTATTATAGAAAGTGAGATTCGAGTTAAGTCTTGAAGGAGGTGGGGGAAGCCAGAAGGGGGAGGTGAGAAGGCAGAGCATTCCATGCATGAGAGAGAGCCAATATAATGACACAGAGTCAGAGTGATACACCATGGTTGACTTGTTTCCCTCTTCCTGAGCCTCAGTTTTCTCTTCTGCAAACTGGGAATAATATTACTTGCACTGACTTCCTCATGGGGAAGGGAATATTTATATAGTGCTGGACTCTTTACTAATACGACCTCATTTATCCTCACAACCGCCATGTAAAGTAGATGCTATTAAGTATCTGAGGCTGGATTTGAAATCCCATTGTTCTGATACCAACTCTGGAGCTCTCTCTGTTGCCTCATCAGTGCCTGCTCTGCAATTTCTAGCCTTACTGAATTGCCTGGAGGGTTGGGAAGGGAAGTGATTCCTCATTCTGTGCCATTCTGTGTCAGAGGCAGGATGCATACCAAGAGCCTCCTGACCAAGGTCCACTCTGTTCACCAAGCCACTCTACCTCTCAGATATCAAATACATACATCCCAAATGGGATCCCCCCTGACAGTTGGGGGAAATATGGAAAGCTTCCTGCAGAAGGCAGCAGTGACTAGCAGCCAGAGCTCGGGATGTCAGGAGGCAGACTAGCATCGGCAGAATGGTGGAGACAGTGAGAGTATCTTGTTTGGGACATAGAAAGGAGGCCAGTTTGGCTGAAACAGAGTGCATCGGGGGAATCATGGGAAGTAAGTTCTGAAAGCCAGGATGCTGCAAGATTGTGCGGGTCTTGAATTGCCAAGCAGATGTGAAATGATTGAGGATCAAACATGGCCTGCAAGAAGAGTTTGGAGATAATACCTTGCAGTCCATTTTGTGGAGGGGGAGCCATGGGTGTGAAGCAGCATATTTTTATAGTTAGTTTTGCTGAAATTATTTTTTCTTTCTCTTTTTTCCTTCTTTATTATAAGAGATGGACCTCTGGGAGGGGGTAGGAGATGGATACAGTGGGAAATATCAGTGACATAAAGTCAGAAGGTATCAATCAAATAAAAATGTCACATATTTTCTCTGAGAGGCAGTGGCTCAAGGTTCCTGAGTCATTGATTGACCCAGCAGTTGAGAGGTTCTCTGATGAGTGGCATGGCACAGATCCCCTCACCCTGCTGCTACATTGGGCTCCCCTCTGTCTTTACCTCAGCTGCTAGGGAAGCTAATTGGCTTAGTTTCAGAGTTGGGTCTCTAAGGCTGCTGAGGGGATGATGCAACCCTGGGCAGAATTTCCTCTTCAGGTGGGGCCCACTTGCTTGGTCTTTAAGGACACCACAAGCCAGGGCCTCTTACTTATTATTAGGAAGTCTCGTTGGGGGGAGTGTTACTGGTCCTGCTCTTTGTTCAACACTCGCCTAACTGGAATGTTAAGTAAATAAAAGGAGCAGGGCTCCTTGGAACCTCAGAATGGAGATGGTGACTCTCCCACTCATCATCGTCCTCCATGGGTCCTTGCTTGTGATAGATGTTCCATTTTGATATGAAGGAGTGGGGGGGAAGGAGAAAGGGATGAGTGAGGGAGTAGATTGACAAGTGAGACAATGGGCAAGGGGGATAGAGAGGGGCACGAATGAGTGTGGAAGGGAGTGGTCCGGAGAAAAGAAGGGGTCAATTTCTAGTAATAGCTAGTGTTTATATACGTCTTTAAGGCCTGCTAAACCCTTATACAAATATTATCTCATTTAATCCTCACTACAGTCCTGAGAAAGTAGGTGCTATTATCATCGCCATTTTACAGAGTAAAAAACTGAGTCAGATTAAGTGGCTTGTCCAGGATCACACAGGCCCAATGTGAACACAGATTTTCCTGACTTCTAGTCCAGTACTTTACTCTCTGTGTCAATTAACTGCCTCTCCAGAGAGAATCCATCTTTCTTTGGGCCGGGGGGAGCTGAACATGGGCTGCCTGGCTCTTGTTCTCAACCTTGGCAGTTGTGTCTAGGGGAGGGTATTTGTTCTGGCAGGTGATGATGCAACTCTATATGGGAAGCAGGTAGTGGGTGTGAGGATGGCCGGGAGTAGGAGAAGACAGTGGGAATGTGGAAAAAACTCTACTCCAACCTCCAAAGGTCAAAAAGCATCAGAGTATCTGGGGAAAGGACTGCCAATGAGGCTCGACATTTTCTGCCTCTCAGTTGAGAAATTGAAACTACTACTACTACTACTACCACCACCACTACCACTACTATTACTCCTATTCCTACTACTGCTACTACTACTATTAATCACCAGACATTCAGACATTTACTTAACACTTTAAAATTTATCCAGGGCTTTACTTACCTGTTTCATTTGATCCTCCCAGCAACCCTGGGAGGAAGATGCTTCAGGCCTTATTATTCCCTTTTTATGTGGAAACTGAGGAAGAGAGCAGTATCATTTTGACAGTTGAGTTGAGGGTGGACTAGGGTAAGGAGAGACTTGAGACACACAGGGAGAACAGATCTACAGCAGAGTGGTGGCTGTGAGTGAGTAGGAAAAAGGGGGATGTAGAGGAAAGATGTTAATAAGGGAGAAAGTGAGAACTGGCTAAGTGACTGCATACATGGGGTGAGTGCAAGTGAGGAATCCCAGATGACCCTGAGGAAAGAATGAAGGAAAGGAGGAAGGAAGGAAAGAAGGAAAAAAGAAAGAAGAAAGAAAGGCAGGAAGGAATGAAGGAAATAGACATGCTTTGTGCCATTCACTGTACTTTACATTTAATAGTAATGATAATAACTAATATTGAGCTAGCGTGTACTCCATTCCAGGCACTGGGTAAACACTTTACAATTATTATCTCACTTGATCTGCACAGCAAACTTATTATCCCCATTTTACAAATGGGGAAACTGAAGCAGACAGGGGTTAAGTGACTTGTCCAGGGTCACACAGTAAATGCCTAAGGCTAGATTTGCCCTGCTTTCCAACCTAGGGCTCTAGCCACTATACCACCTGTGGGAGGTTAACAGAACCCTTAATACTACCTAGGTTTGAAATATTTGAAACAGTCCCATGGGAGACAGATTCCCCCCCCCCCCACTTCCCCCCCGTGGACACAGATCTGTGTCATGGTATCTTCTAAGTCACAGGCTGACATGTTTGGGCTGATGATGTACTGGTTGCCATGATAATCATATCCTATCCGTGGCCTACTTCATCCTAGAGATGGTTTCAGTGAGGAGCTCACATCCGTGAAGGGGCTGGCTTCTGGCCTCTGAGGACCTTTCGGTTTCTGCATCTGGGGTCCTGGGATCTGACATTTTCCGTTACACAAACCCAGTCATTTTTGTCCCCTTGCACAAGTCTACATGAAACACATAAGAGCGGGGGGGAGGCAAGTGACTTGCCCTAGGACTGGATTGGTTTGAACTCCTTCCCTTGGATTGGAATGCCGCCCAAGCTTCACTGGTGTGCCATTTGGGGCACTTAAGCCTCTTTGCTTCCATGAAATATGGGGTTTGGACTCAGTGACCTCTAAAGTCCGTTCTACCTCTAAACTGATGGTCCTAGCTGAGAACTCTAGGAATAAAGAGCTAGCATTTCTAGAATTTCTAGAAAGGTTTGTAAAGTGCTTTACAGATATTGTCATATTTATCATCACAACCCTAGGTGGTAGGTGCTGTTATTATTTCCATTTTACAGATGAGGAAACCAAGGCAGACAGGTTAAATGACTTGCCAAGTCAGTTAGTAAGTTTGAATTGAAATTTTCCTAATTCTAGGTCCAGTGCTCTATGCATTGCGCCACCTAGCGGCCGAATTAATATTAATTTGTTATTGTGCTAATTAATCATTAACTTAATGTTGCTATTCACAGTGATAACACCCTACCAAATATGAAAATAACAGTAATGATAATAAGCATTCATCAACTGTGAGGCATGAATGGTAATAATTAATAATTGGTGATTATTTCTATGATATCTTTAAAAACGGATATTTTTAAACATTTCAGACACCTAATAAATGCTTGTTGTATTGAATTGAAAAGAATAGACAAAGTTCTTTTTTCTTCACCATCCCATGAAGTAGGTAACAAAACTTATTTTCATTTTACTGGTGGGGAAACTGAGAGTCCAAGGTAAGTGACTGACCCATCGTCACACAGCTAGGACACATTAGACATAGGATTGGAGCTCAGGTGACCGGGGGGCATGACTTTCCACCACTCAGGGACAGAGCAGTTTCCACAGCCCCCAGGTTTTTGAGCTAATACTCTTTTTGTATTTGTATTTCCTCAGGTGAAAATGAATTACTCAGGTTTTCTTCCATTAGAACCTCTCACGACAAGATCTTACTGAGATGGGAGCCTTATTGGCCTCCTGATTTCCGAGACCTCTTGGGATTCATGCTGTTCTACAAAGAAGCGTGAGTAGAAACATGGAGCTGGGAACAAATTGAGGGTTGCTTGCTACTTCCCCCACTCCCCAAGCTCACTCGTCAAGTGAGCCATCCCTTAATGAAGTGTTGGAAAAATAGGAGAAAGACAAGCGTGTAACCATCTGTCCCATGTTTATTAATTAGTCTTGGCTTTTTGGATTACATTGTGGATTCCTTTTCTTCCCTCCAATTCATATATATCCTCCCATATTACTCTGCCTTCTTCATATTCATCATTTCTAAAAATGAAGCATCTATTAAATGCTTACTGTGTGCCAAGCTCTAGGCTAAGTCCTGGAGATGAAAATACAAAAGCCAAGACAGTCTCTGCCCCCAGGGAACCCACACTCTAATAAGAAGAGACAACATAGAGAGGGAAGTAGTGGCCAAGAAATTCGTATTTTGGTCCAGAAAGTTACCGGAATAGTGAGTAGTGCCATAGTTCAGTAGATGGATACACCTCTTCCAGAAACAAGGGGCAGAACAGGTTTGTTCATGGTTCCTGATTTGGGGGATAGGGTTGGGAAAATGACCTGGTATGGGATCCCAAGTCTTTAGTCTGGAATGCAAGGTAAGTTTGTTGAGCATCTTGAAAAGATTTCTGAGGAGTAAGGAGTAACATCAAACATGGCTGAGATCAGGAGAGGCAGTAGGGTCATGAGGCAGTAGTTCCAGAGAAGAAAAAGTTAAAACTTCCAGGACATGGAGGAACCTAAACCTCTCTGGGTCAGGAGGCAGGGTGGCTATTGAAGGCTGGCTGTGAGCTTTCTTCTGGCGCAATAATATGAATACAACACAGTTGTTTTCAGCCATTCCCCAATCAGTGGGCATCTATCCATTTCTGTTCCCAGATTTTTGCCACCACAAAAAGTACTGCTGTGAATATTGTGGTAAATAGGAGACTTTTTCTCTGCTCTCCATTCCTTTGGGGTATTAGCAAATTCTTATATAAGTCCAAATTGTTTTTCAAAACAATTGGCTCATTTCACAGATCCACCAACAGTGTGTTAGTGTACCTATCTTTTCCCGGTCCTTCCAACATTGACTGTTTCCCAAATTCCCTTACAGTCTTGAAATTTAAACTCCATCATAGGCTCCTGATTCAGAGACATGAAATCTTTGTGGGAGGAAGGGAACATGGAGATTTTGGAATCCCTCTCTAGTTCAAAAGTCAGATGCTGGCCTTTTCCTTATCTGGCACTGGTTTATCTCTGGGGTTACAATGGTTTGAATGGGTTGATGATGTTCACCTGTTTCAGTCATGTCCAAGTTTTCATGACCCCATTTGGGATTTTCTTGGCAGAGATACTGGAGTGGTTTCTGTTTTCTTCTCCAGCTCATTTTGCAGTTGAGAGAACTGAGGCAAGCAAGATTAATTGACTTGCCCAGAGTCACACTAGTAGTGTATGAGGCTAGTACGTGTATGAGGCCAGATTTGAACTCAGGAAGATGATCTTCCTGACTCCAGGCCTGGCAGTCTATCACCTATCTGACACCTAGCTGCCCTAGTTCAGATGGATTAGTCCTTTTTGAAGAAGCAGCCT
The DNA here is from genome assembly GCF_028372415.1 of Notamacropus eugenii. Taxonomy (NCBI): domain Eukaryota; kingdom Metazoa; phylum Chordata; class Mammalia; order Diprotodontia; family Macropodidae; genus Notamacropus; species Notamacropus eugenii. Next base: position 51,014,027 of record NC_092875.1, on the reverse strand, counting down.
GGCGTAAGGTAAACTTGAACTCCAGAGACTTGGATTCCAATCCTGACACTGCTGAGACTTGATTTTCTCATCTGTAAAATGGGAATAATAACTGTACTCTCTACCTCAATTATAATTTTGCTTTGTTTTAAAAACAATTGTTTTCAAATAATTTTGTTTCTCTGCCCAAGAGTCTGATTTTTATATAGTAAAGAACAGAACAGAGTGAATAATAGGTCACTGAAACCCAAGATAAGTAGAGAAGAAAGCAAATATTGATAATATAGAGTGCTGGAACTGGAATCAGGAAGACACACATTTAAAGGTGACCTCAGATGATTAGTAGCTATGTAACCTTGAGCAAGTCACTTAACTTCTGTCTGTCTCAGTTTCCTCATCTGTAAAATGGAAACAATAATAGCATCTCCCGCCCAGGATTGTAGTAGGGATAAAATGAGACAATTTGTAATGCACTTCAAGTGCTACATAAATACTTTGTATTATTAATTTGTTGCCTTCAATGAGTTCAAATCAGTGTAGCCAGATAAGCTAGCAGATGGGACTGCTGAGCTGAGCTGTTATCAGTGATCAAGATGAAAGGTCGTGCAGAAAGGGATATTGCGGGATTGGAGAAGGGCAAATGTCCTATTTTTTTTTAAAGGAAGAATTTGTAAACTAGAGGCCTATGAGTCCGACTGTGGATTGTCACCTAAATGTTCTACGTTCCTCTTATTTGCTTTATAGAAGGAATAGAATGACTAGATTCTCATTTTCTTTTTGTTTAGAAACTTTTTCTGTACTATCAGACTTACTTGTTGCCCTAATTCTTCTAGAGAACCAGAGGTTGAGCCAGGCCTTCTCTAGAGGGAAATCTCAGCCTGGACAAGTTGGGCAGCTCCTGGTTGGAAGCCCTCAATTCTAGCTAGCACTCTACCAGGATAACTCTTTATTCTCTGTGTTCTACCTAAGGCCTTACCAGAATGTGACTGAGTTTGATGGTCAGGATGCCTGCGGGTCCAATAGCTGGACAGTGGTTGACGTTGAGCCCCCAGTAAGGTCTAATGATCCCAAGACACAGAATCAACACCCCGGGTGGTTGATGAGAAACCTGAAGCCATGGACCCAGTATGCCATTTTTGTGAAAACCCTAGTCACTTTCTCTGATGAACGGAGAACCTATGGTGCCAAGAGTGAGATCATTTATGTCCAGACCAATGCCACTGGTGAGTTGTCATTTCACAAACAGGAAACTCATTTAGGGGGATTGTCTCAGGCTGGTCATCCAGCCCACAAAGGGTAATAATAAACGTATTTGCAATCGAGCCCAGTGTTTCCATTCCTCTGCACTCACCCCCAGTACTCAGGACAATGAGGAAATTGCCTTGAGTTACTAAGTGGCAGAGAAGGCAGAGATGTTCCCTGCACTAAGCACACTGGAATTTAGTCAGCTGAGGCAAGTTCGACTTCATTGCAAACTTTTTTGCCTGTTCGTCATGTTCCTGATTTGGGTCATTGATAAAGTTCTTAACCTAAGAATGTTCCTTTCTCTGGAATGATCTTTATCTTCATGTGATTAAGATGGCATCATGCCATCTTGCATAAAACTCTGATGTTATGCTCTGACTTCTCAAGGAAGGGCTTCTTTGCAAATGATAACTGGAATGAGAATTTTTATCCTGTTTTTAAAATTAAGAGTTTTTGGATACCTTTTGTATCCCTTGTTAAAAATAAAAGCAAACCAAAAATCCAGTTCAATAAAACCAACTCACCCAGTGATATTATAGGCAATTCCCTACCTCCTCTGCTGAAGGGAAGGGAAAGTTACTTTCTAATGTCTTCTCTGAGGTGCAGATTGGTCTTAGAATTACTCAGCATCTGACTTCATTCAAGCAATGTTTTTGTTTACATCATTGTAGTGATTCTGTTTCTGCAAGTCTTCTGAATTCCTCCTGTTTGTCGTTTCTTATGGCACAATAGTATTTCATTCCAGTTATACACTAGGTTGTTTGGTCTTTCCTCAGTAGGCACTCACCAGTTTATTGCTACCACAAATATGCTGCTAATGTTATTTTGGTACACATGAGACATTTCTTTTCTTTCGTCTTTTACCTTGTTGGAATTTAGACCCAGTAGTGGGATCTCTAGGCCAACAGTTATGAATGAATAGCGTAGTCATTTTTCACTCATAATTTCAAAATTATTTCCCAAATGATTGAACCAGTTTGTAACCCCACCAATAGCATATTAGTATGCCTGTCTTCCGGCAGCCCCACCTACATTGACTATTCTGTCTTTTGTCATCTTTGCCAATTTGTTTTCTTTCTATTTGCAGTTCCTTCAGTCCCATTAGACCCAATATCCGTTTCCAATTCTTCATCCCAGATCATTTTAAAATGGAAACCCCCCTCTGAGCCAAATGGTAACATTACACACTACTTAGTGTACTGGGAGAAGCAAGCCGAGGACATCGAGCTCTATGAACTTGATTACTGCCATAAGGGTGAGTAGTTCAATACCTGCATGTAGGCACCTATCTGGGCACACTCATACCACTCTCTTAGCTCCCTTCATGTTTTATTGAAGGGTCATGGTTCACACTGTGACAAGTGCAGAACCTTTGAGTTGGAATAATAATAAAAAAATTAAAGTATAGCACTTTAAGATTTACAAAGTACTACATGTTTTATGTATGTACATACACAGATATGTTGATGGTGAGGTAGGTGGAGCAGAAGGAATAAACATGTGTATGTGTGTGTGTGTGTGTGTGTGTGTAGCTCACTATATGTCAAGTAAATGTATGCATGTATGTATGCAAAGCAAATGAAAATGTATTAAAGCAAATGTGTGTCCAGTAAAATGCTTTATAAATATTAACTCATTTAATTCTGTTACTGTCCCCATTTTTCAAACGTGCAAACTAAGAGACCTGGAGAGATTCAGTGACTGACCCTGGGGTCAGGTGTCTGGGGCAGGACCTGAATTCTGTGCTTCCTGCTTCCTGCTTTGAAGGCCCGTACTTCATCCCCTCTACCATGCTGCCTCTCAGGCCAGCTACTTCAGGCCCCCCCCAGAGATTCGTTGAGGTCAGATGACTTGGCCAAAGTCATGCATGTCTCCGACACCCCTGTATTTGAACCCTAGTGCTTTGACTGAAGCTAGCATGCTTCCTACTATATCCGAATCACAGAGCCTTAAAATATGGAAAAGAGATTTTTCAGCTGCCTTCATAGCTTTAGTTCAACCAAGTGAATTCAACCAAGGAATAGTTTGCAGCTACACTCTCAATAAGAAGGCTGATTGCCTTATACTGTATCCATAAAGAGTGATTTCTACTATTGGTCCTCCCTGTGGACTGACTGGAAGAGCCTGCTAAGATGACTTGGGCCCGTCTAAATATTCCCCATTCTATGATTGACAAGACCAAGGCCAGGAAAGCTTTCTTTACCCAAAGGCTGCCGAATTGGCCATGTGCTACATCTGGTCCCCAGGAGGGATGCCCAGAGTATGCCAGCCCTTCTGGTCCTTTCTTTAAAGAAGTATGGGTGACTTGAGCTTACATTCAAGATCCAAATTCAGGGTCTACTGTTTTACTCATGCCATGATAAACACGGAGGAATTTATTTATGCCCATTGTTAATATAGTTAATTAGTAAGCTAATTAAATTAATTATTAAATTAATATAATATAAATTAATTAAATTAAATAATATAAATTAATTAGTAAGCTAATTGAAGTGCTTTTCCCTTGTAAAATGCTGTATAAAGAACTGGCTATAGAGTGAATTTTTCATAGAATGGGGGAATCTTGGATCTGGAAGGGATTTCCAATCATCATCTGAGGCATAAATCCCTCCTACACCATTTCAGGGAAGGGTCATCTGTTCTCTGCATGAAGCCCCAATAGAATATAATCTCTCTTTGAGGGGAAGAATTATTTTGCAAATGTTTGGACAGAATTGAAAGCCTCCAGTGAAGAAGAACCTAACAAGGCAGCCCATTCTGACTTCAGACAATTCTAATTTTTCAAGCGTCAATTCAACAAGCATTTATTAAGCACCTGATGTATGTCAAGCAGGATGGGATCTCCAAGATCACCTACTCTCATCCTCTCATGTTACACATGAAAAAGCTGAAGCCCAAATGAGAAAGAAGGGTTAGCCAAAGTCTCCCAGGAAATGTGGCAGAGCCTGGATTAAAGTCAACATCCCTTGGCTCTAAATGCAATGATCTATGCCGCAGTAGCCAGGCTGTGGTCAAGAATCTGGCATATTGTTACTTGGTTGATGTGCAAGATGAATTTCATGTGTATTTTGCCTAAATCTGTTTGTGTACAAACTGCCTTTCCATTAGAATGTGAGCCCCTTCAGGGCAGGTACAGTTTTTGCTTTTTCTCTCTGTCCCCACGTCTTACCCCCGTTGCCTGGAATACAGGAAGTGCTTAATAAATGTTTAGTGATTTATTGATGAGGAGGACAGCTACAGTAAGCATTCATTAAAGGGACATACATTCATGTTGAAATACAGTAAACATGCACTAAGAATTAGAACGTGACCTCATTGAGGACGGGGTCAGAGTAGAGTGACCGCATATAGAGAGTGCTTCATAAACGCTTCTTCCTGGATTGACTAAGGGCCTGCTGAATGCTGTAGCGGATACAATTTTTCCAAGACCTACTTCTTCATAGATCTCATTGTGTGTAGTAGGATTAGAAACAAAAACTAATGACTATAATATGCAATCTTACTTTGCTCCTTACAGTAGTGCAGACCAGAAAGATCCCTTTGGTCAGGTTGTTCCCAGTTAGGAGAATCATACAGCACTTCGTTGAGGAGGTAACCTATGACCTGGGCTTTCAACTCTAGGGAGGAATTTGGAGCTGAAGAAGAGAGGGCCATTCCAGACACAAGGGAAAAGGTGTCTCATGTCCTTCAGTCCAAATCTGCCTCCCTATAACACTCCCAGCCCCTCCTGCTTCTGCCTGCCAGGGCCAGCTAGATCAAGTCTCCGATCCCTCTTCCACAGCAGCCTTTGAGTTCCATGAAGACCCATAGATGTCAGGGCCCCTTCCCCCACCTCAAGACTTCTCCAGCAGAAGGGAAACACCCCTGGTTCCTCCATCTGTTCTGTTCTGTGACAGGATTTCAAGCCAGTCAGTCTGTTGCCAGGTACCCAGTTAAATAATTGGAGATACGAAGAAAGGCAAAATCTTAAGACCCTTTACTGTCCTGATAGCTTAAAGCTCTGTCTTCTCTTCTGCTGTGGATAACTGTGGGAATGGTTGTTTGGCCATTCAGACCCTATGGTACCTGAATAACAATAAGAATTTTAATCTCCAGTGACAAGGAACTCCCTCCCTCCCTCCCACAGTGGCCCATTCTTCCATGAGATTGCTTTAGTCATTGAGGGAATTAGCATTTTATAATAGCCATTATGTACCAGGCACCATGTTAAGCACTTTATAAATATTATCTCATTTGATCTTCATGCCCTGCAAAGTAGGTGCTATTTTTATCCCCATTTTATAGTTGTGGAAACTGAGGCAAACATAAGTGACTTGCCCAAGGTCATATTCATAAACATCTGCAGCAGGATTTGAATTTGCCTCTTCCTGCCTCCAGGCCCAGTGTTCTATCCACTAGTCCCTCAGCTGCCTCAAACTAGGAGGCAGTATGCCTGATTTTGCCTTTTCTACCACTGCTCTGCGTTCAGCTTGACTCAGAGGGCAAAACTGTCTTCTTTCTTGTGACAGCCCTTCAGTATTCAAGTGCTTGAAGACAGCTGCCTTGTCAACCTCAGTTCTCTTTTCCAGATGAAACATCCCCCTATTCCTCCTATATTTTCTGATGGCCTGAGATTAATTGCAAAATGGAACATAGCTGTATGCAGACTCACCTGTCTATAATCTGTTCTGGAGTCACCAGAAGGGAGTGGGGTGGCCCTGGGAAATGCTGTGACAATCATAAACTGGTTATGTATGCTTCCCCAGGAGAAGGAAAATGATAGGTCCTTGTAAGTGATAGAGGAAGTGAGTGCTTTATAGAGAGGCGCTCAAGAAATTGATGGGGGTGGTAGTAAAAAGGGCCCTTTCTTGTTAATTAGTGAATCAATCAACAGGTATTTAGTAAACATCTGAAATATGTCTGGTGGGGCAGCTCAGTGGATAGAGTACTGGACCGGGAATCAGGAAGACTTATCTTCTTGAGTTTAAATTTGGCCTCAGATATTTACCAGCTCTATGACCCTGAGCAAGTCACTTAACCTGATTGCTTCAAAAAAGGGAAGGAAGGAAGGAAGAAAAGAGAGAAAGAAAGGAAGGGAGGAAAGAAGGAAGGAAGGAAAAGAGAAAGGGAAGGTAGAAAGAAAGAGAAAAGAAATTGTTCAGGTCTTTTTAAAGGAGGGAGGATTTGAGTTTGAGTTCTCAAAAGAGGTGAAGAGGGAGAAGGGAGACTTGGTCAAGACACCAAGTCTTGGTCTGTCCCCTGCCATCAGGTAAGTGAGTTTTAAGAACATTTGTGAAGATGCAGTTCAATTCAGTGTATTAAGTCCATACTGTGGACTAGTTTCTGTAGATGCCAAGACAAGAACTAATCAGTCCCTTTCCTCAGAGAGACCATTCTTCTGGGGAGGTGACACACACGTAAGCAAGTATGTACAACATATGGTAATACAGTGTAATTTCCAGAGGAAAGAGAATGCTTATAATTGGAGGGACTGGCAATGGTCTTTCATGGAAGGTGGCCCCTGAAAGGTGCTCTGAAGGAAGCTAGAGATTTGGTGAGACTAGGTAGGCTGACTTCATGTTCTGGATTCCTCTGGATTCCTCAACTCCAACCCTCCACAGTGAAATTGGTGTGGCTTTAGGGGAAAGAACCCAGGACCTGAGTTCAAATCCTGCTTTTGCCACTTAACCTGTGTGACCTTGGTCAAATCTGTTCTGCTCATTTGGCCTGCTCGGCCCTGTATCGAATGAGGGGACTGGATCATGAAATGATCTCCAAGGGAAGGTCCCTTCTAGTTCTAAGCTCTGTGTTCCTATGACCTGTCAGAAAGGGTTTCCATGAGTTAGTGTGATGCCTATGAGTGTCTCCCTTGACTCAGTCACTTTAGGTGAGCACCATCCCATGTTGACTTTGCGTCTCTTGTCTGGGCTTCTCTGCAGGGTTAAAGCTACCATCCAGGACCTGGTCCCCTCCCTTTGAGTCTGAAGATTCTCAGAAACACAACCAGAGCAACCATGAGGACCCTAATGGAGAGTGTTGCTCTTGTCCAAAGACTGACTCCCAGATCTTGAAGGAGCTAGAGGAATCTTCCTTTAGGAAGATGTTTGAAAATTACCTCCACAACGAGGTTTTCATCCCCAGGTGAGGCACGCCTTTTCTCTTTAGCACCTTTGTGGGGATTGGTTTGGTTCTGAGTCCAAGGTGGGCCTGGAGAATGAATGTAATTGAAGTGAAAATCTAGGGGCCTGATGTGTGGAACTGGCAACCGAGCAATGGGTTATCTTCTAATTAGCACCACAGAGGCCTATTCACAGTAATTTAGTTAAGTGGGGGGTTGGGGGGTGTGTGTGGAGTAGTGCATTTAATTCTGAGTGCCATAATTTAAGAAAACCATTGACAAACAAGAGAGATCCAGAGGAGGGCCGCCATGATGGTGAAAGGCCTCAAGATCATGCCGCGTGCTGATGGGGTGAAGGAAGGCTCTAGGGATAAAAAAGAGCACACTGGGAGATGGGATGGGGATGGGATGGGAAGAAACAGGAACATGACAGCTGCCTTCGAGGGCCGTCCTCTGAAAGAGGCTTACATTTGTTCTCCTCAGTGACAGGGTGGAAAGAGAAGCAGTGGGTGGAAGTTGGAGAGGCAGATTGGTGTAACCATTCCTAAATATGAGAGCTCTGCACTAGTGTTGCCCTGGCAGGTAGTGGGTTCCCTCTCTCTGGAGATTTTCAAGAAAAAGCTAGGTGACCATTTATTGCCAGGTATGTTGTAGAAGCAATTTTGTTTAGGTACAGACTTGGTGAGATGGCCACTGAGGTCCCTTCAATTCTGCTATCATGTGAGTCTATAAAAAAGGAGATCATTTTCTTCTACACCCCTACCCCCAATACTTCCCAACAAACTTTTAGGAGAAAAAGTCTTTGGAAGAAAATTCTTTTTCTCTTCTCTCTTCCTGCCTCCCCCACACCCAACACCTGACCAGCTTTCTAGTTCTCATCAAAGTCATCAGGATTATCCTTCTAAATTCTCCATTGGATCCTTTCTGGGCTCAACGAGCTTATCTTTCACTGCCATTCAACAAGCATATATTAAGCTCCTACTATGTGAAAGGCGCTGAAGATATAGAGACAAAAATGAAACAGTCTCTACTCTCAAAGTGTCTACCTGAGGGGATTGAATTCTGTTATGCCTCTACTTCCCTAAATTACTTGTTCTTCCTCTTCTTGAGAATATCTTTCAAGTGCAGAGATTCCTTGAAATGCATGCAATATGTCCTATCTCATCCATCCCCTATTTCAGAGCTGTTGCTGTGAGTCTGTGATGCCTTTTGCTCAACCACAGGGATGGCCTATACCTTATCTGCAGGGAAAGGCTTCCTGTCTCCTGGTTAAGATGCAGATAGCTGATCTTCGATGGTGGTTGACTATTTTTTTTAGTCATTTCTGGCTAGGCAAGTTCTTTAATTTAACAGCTGTTACACGGCTATTCTCTCTCAGCCTGGTGGATCAACTTGTCATTATATCTTATGGAAGTCAGCATGGCCATGTATATTTCCTCTAAATAGTTCTGTTTTCTATGGCCCAATGCAAGACCATCTGGTGCTAGTCCTATCCTGCTCTTGATAACATTTTTTTCCCTTGTGTGACTTTCCCACTATTCACCCGTGACCAGTCCTAAGGGTACATGATCCCTTTGACTTATTCTCTGAGGCTGCTGGACCTTGGTACTAGGAAACTTGGCATCATCCTTTAGTCAGAGCGTTAAGTATAGGAAGCCAGCACTTGATGCTGGACCTGCTATATGTGCCCAGTGCTGTCCTTTGTAACACATTCCAGTCCATGGTTAGGGAGACCTGGTAACCATGTAACAGCATCCAGGAAAGCCCTTCCTCTTTGGCCTGCATCCAGAGAGAGCAGAAGGTGAGACTAATCTTCCCTGTCCATTTTCTACCATCCCTCTGAATGACAATGGGAAGCTGTGGAACATCACCTCTGTAGCCCATATGGACTATGTGGTTCATGGAACTAATGTGACTAGGAACGTTTATGTTGGCCAATCTTGAGGTCTGAACTTGGGGAGTTCTGGAAGAAGAGAGAGAGGAATGTGCTGCAAGACTCAGGAAGGGTTATTTTTCTTCCTCACTCTATTTTCTGGTCTGTCTTTTCTTCATCCTACAGCCCTCCCTCATCCTGTTTCTCCTCTTTCCATCACCCCTTTTCTCTGCCTTCTTGAAAAGAGGATACTTTATCATAGAAGGATCAGTGAAATGAACTGGGAATGTTTAGCCTGGAGAAGAGGAGAGTTCAGGGGAGGCGGCTGGTGTTTTCTAGTGTTGGAAGGATTATTGTGTGGTGGGAAGGGTTGCTGTGGGAAGTAGTGGGTTCTCCCTCACTGGGGCCCTTTAAGCAGAGGCTAGATGAGCTCTGCTGGGAGACTACGGATGGTATTCTTGGTTAAACCAGTAGGCTCTGAGATCTTTTGGAACTGGAACTTCAGTAATTCTTTTCCAGCAGAGTTTCCTGTTATGCAGGCCTCTTTCAGCTTTTTGGACAATGCCCCTGGACCTCTGTGGGAACCCCAAAACACACTGTGGCATCTTATGTGGGAGACTGAGAGGGGGGGAGTCTTTCTTCTTTCAACAAACACAATTTCTGCAGATTCTCTCCCTTACCAGACTTTCTCAGGCTCCCCACAGATACGAGAAACCACTTTCTCCTTCTAGAATCCAGTAGAGGCTTTGTACCTGGACTGCCCCCACCCCCTCTGCTCCTTTTCCTCCCTTCTATCCTAAAGTTGCCATTTTATTTTTCTCTCTGCCACATCGAGTCTTGGTTTCCTGAGGAGAGACTTCCATGTGTGGATAAAAATGAAGCAGAGGAGAGATTTATTCTCTCCTGTTGAGGTATCCAGAGAGACATGGGATCTTGGAACACAGAGATAGAAAGGATCTGAGAGAACATCTGGTCCATCTCTTGTCTTATAGAAGAGGAAATGGAGGCCCTAAGAAATTCTATAACTTGCCCAAGGTCACACAATGAGGAAATGGTGGTGCTGGGATTGGAATCCAGGTCCTCTTGACTCTGAATGTTGCACTATTTCTAGTACCCCAGGTGTAGTCTCCACTCTTTCTCTTGGGGCAATGAGGTCTAGAAGGCTATGTTTCTTAATCACTGGTGATGCCTGTTGGAACTGAGGGATTCTTTTTTTAAATTTTTTATCTGAAGTTTTGAGTTCCAGTTCTGTCCCTCTCTCCCTTCTCCCCTTCCTGAGATGGTAAGCAATCAGATATAGGTTTGACATGTGCAATTATGTAAAACATTTCCATACGTATCATTTTGTACAAGAAGACTTGAATAAAAGAAAGAAAAAAAGTGAAAAATAGTATGCTTTAGTCTGTATTCAGTCAATATCAGCTCCTTCTCTGGAGGCAGACAGTGCACTTCATCATTAGTGCTTTGGGATTGGTTTGGATCATTGTACTGCTGAGAATAGCTAAGTCGTTCACAGTCCTTCACTGAACAATATTCCTATTACTGTATACAACATTCTCCTGGTTCTTTTCATGTTACTATGCATCAGTTCATGTAAGTCTTTCTAGGTTTCTTTGAAATAATTCTGTTTGTCATTTCTCATAGCACAATAATATTCCATTGCAATCGTATGCCACAGCTTATTTAACCATTCCCTAGTTGATGGCCAGTCCTTTGATTTCCGGTTCTTACTAGCCACGAAAATAGCTGCTATAAATATTTTTGTACAAATAGGTCTTTTTCCTTTTTTTCAGATGTCTTTGGGATTATAGACCTAGCAACGGTATTGATGGATCAAAGGGTGTGCACAGTTTTATAACTTATTCTTAAGAGAGTGAAAATCCTGATAATATTTGTTTATGGAGGAAGCTCAAGGATCATTCCTTCAAATCCCAGCATTTTTAGCATGTTTCCAGTAATCACAGATGTAGAGAATTTTTCATATCTAAATTCATTTTGGTATCTTTTTTTGTTTTTCGATCACTTTCAACTTCCCAGTATATTCCTGCTGCTCCCAGAGAGTTATCCTTTATAACAAAGAATTTTTAAGAAGAGAAATATAACTAAATAACTAACCAACCCACTACATGTCTGACATCAAATAACATAAGGGAATTTAAAGATGACATGGTTTGGTGATTCAGAGGCCTCCTGCCTCTTAGACTTACTAGCTGTGTGACCTTGGATAAGTCAAGTCACCTCTGTCCTCCCTTTCCTTGTAGGGAGAGTTCTCCATGCAGAACAATTCAGAGATCTTTCACATACTCATATATATTGGCTTGTTCGGGTCATTTGTATTTTCCCCCTTGTATTGTCACTATGAGTCTCAGAAGGGACCCCAGCAGAGCGGTAGACACAGACACTGTTTGACTCATTAAAAAAGCAAAATTCATTTTCTAACTGGGAGAAAATACCAAGTCAGGCTTTAGCCTTTGGGAAATTTAAGGATCCACATTTGAGGATCATCAGGTCAGAGGGCCTTAGGGACCTAATCCAGGAAGAGGAAGAGGAGAGGCACACAGGCAGTCAGTGACAGAGACAGAATTAAAACACATGTGCTCTGTTTCTGATGTCTGGGCCTTCTCTGCTGTATTGCACTGATGAACTTAGTGGCCAGTAGGATCCAGAATCAGGGTGACCTGAGTTCAAATCCAACTTCAGACACTTACTAGCTGTGTGACCTTGGGCAAATCCCTTAATATTTTTTGCCTCAGTTTCTTCAGCTATAAAATGGAAATAATAATAATAACATCTACCTCCCCAGGTTGCTGTGAGGACAAAATGAGAAAAATTTGTAAAGCACTTTGCAAACCTGTGTAAATGTTATTTATTACCGTCACCTTATTCATCTGCATTGTGGTGGTGGTTCAGGCCTTCCTATATCATCTTCCTTATTTTTCTCTTTTGAACTTAAACACCTAAAAAAAAGAGCATCTCCCTACACACAACTGAACACAATTTACATTTCATAACACTTGGGGGTTTTTTAAGACTATAATAAATTCCACGCATTACTTTCAAAACTGCCCCCGCTTGCATCTTCTTCCTTCTGGAATGCCTTCTGTTCTCTTCTGTGCATCTAAAAAATATTTCAAAGCCTTCTCTTCTCTTATTTTTGGGTCATCATCACTGCTAACCTCCCCTTCTTCTTAAGCCTTCCTCTCCAGTTAAAAAACCAAGAGAAAGAAAAGGGAAAAAACAGTACTTGTAACAAACAAATATACTCAAGCTAAATGAATCAGGACCGTGGCAGTGTCCCAAAACAGATGTCTCTAGTAGTACCCTGAGTCCATCCCTGTATTGCATCTTTGAGCAGTGCCCCCTGGTAGGAGCAGCACAGGAGTCTGGGAAGAACCTTTGTAGCCTGCTGCCAATCGGGAATACTGGGTGAAAGGAGAACTGAGTGTAATGGAAAGAGTCCCAGGCTTGAAGTAAAATCTCTGCTCAGATATGTGCTTGCTGTGTGGTGTTGGACAAGTTGCTTTCCCTCTCTGAGCCTTAGCTTCTTCCTCTGTGAAACAAAGGGCTTGCGTTACATGGTCTCTCAGGTCACATCCCAAAGAGCAAACTCTCCAGCCTGGAATAAAAGCACAGGATATGTAACCGACAAAGTTCAATCTGCCTTCAACATGGTTGGTTTTGTTTCCACAGAAAAGCATCCTCAGGGAATGGCGCTGACGACTCTAGGTATGAAGTGAGCCTCTTGCCCTCCCTGTCTTGTCCTGCCCCAACCCTGCCCTGCTAGCCCTCATTTGCTTTCTGGCCCGCAGGAGGCAGTGGATGGCGGGCGGGGAGGCCGATGGATGTTCATGTTGCAGAATCTCTCTAGTGACTTGTTGTGGGTTTTAAATGTGCATTTGCATGTCCTGGCGCTGTCCTGCAGGGGAGCTTCCTAAACCAGCCAGGGCCCCCCTAACATTCGCTCCAAGGCGTCTCCTTTGCAGCTTTCTCCTAATGACAACCCTGCATGAATGGTATCTGGGGAGGGCAGGAGGGGAGGGGAGTGGGTTAGAGAAACCAGCTTCACTAACACTTAAACTGATGTACCAAGTTGTTACTGAAAGTCTGCTGTGGGCCCAGTGTAGTACTCATGCGCTCCTGTGTCCTTTCAGTTGAAGTCAGTGTCCAACTTGACCTTTTTCAACAGCAATCAATCAATAAGGAAACATTTATTGAGCATCTACTGTATGCAAGGCGTTGTGCTAAGCATTGGGAATACAAAAAGAGGCAAAAGACAGTCCTTGCTCCCAAGGAGCTTATACTGTAACAAAGACAACAAATATATACGTATACAAAGCAAGATATATATGTATATATATAGGATAAATAGGAAATAATCTGTAGAAGAAAGACTCTGTAGTTAAGAGGAGTTGGGGAAGATTTCCTGTAGCAGGTGGGATGGAGGAAGCCACGGAGGTCAGTAGTCCAAGCAGAGGAGGGGAAGGGCTTCCAGGCATGGGGGACGGTCAGAGAGAATATCCAGAGCTAATCATCTCCAAGAGAGGCTGAGTGAAGATTCTGGCAAAAGTCTGCAGACACCAGCTTTGGGACATGTGCATGTGGATTGGCTGGCTTAATTCTTTCAGCCCCGTCAAATGTTTGTGAAACTACTCGTGTGTTGAGCTCTGTGGTCAGTCCCTGGGGGAAATAGAAGTTTTAGATAAGAGACAGATGAACCCTGTTGTCTGTGTGTGGGTGGGGGGGAGTCAGGGCACAAACATGGATAACTGTAATACGTAGTTTGATAAATGATATGATAAGGGAAAGGTGGAAAGCAAAATAACATTGGGGGAGAGGGTGAAGAGGGAGGTTTCGAGGTCAGGAGTTTATGACAAGAATGCTGGACTTTGGTCAGATCCAAAGCTACCTTTTGGCCAGAAGAAGCTGGCTCAGTTTAATAGGGGGAATGTGTATAGCTTTCTATTAGAAGGTAGCTGTTCATTCAGAACTGACCTCTTAACTGCCATTGGATGGCTGGTGAGAGAATACCCAGGATTTGGAGTCATGGATTCTTTGAGTGGGATGGGACTTCCCCTGAAGGGCAGCTGGTCGAATCCCTGCCAGAAGGAGACACCTCTTCCAAAGGGAATCCAATACAAGGAGTTTCATTGAGCCAAAGTGGAGTTGTAGCTGGACCATTGGGACTACTGAAAACAAATCGTCTCTTTCTGCCTCAGTAGAAAGTAGCTTTATTTTTCATGACTCAGCAATTGTTACCTTTAGCTTAGTTCAGATCCTACCTTTGAGGTTTCCTAGTTGTATGTCATTAGACAAATCCCCTGACCTTGTGGCCTTTTTTTGTATTATAGAAATACTTGCTTCCCAAGATTGTGGGGAGGAAAACTCTTTGTAAATTAACCATTACCAGATTGCATGGGAGCTGTTGTTCCTTTCACAATAGGATGTTGTTGATATTAAGTACCTGCTGTTTGCAAAGTTAGAGACAGCCAGTTGTAATAGAAAACACAAAGGAGGCAGTAGCCCTGGAAAGAGTGACTTTGTGGTCAGAGAACCCTAATTCAAATCTAATCTCTGTTGCTTACTCCCTATGTGACTTTGTAATACTTAACCTCTCTATCCTCAGTTTCTTTCTGTGTAAAGTGGGGGGGGGGGGGTTGAATTAGATTGACCTCCAAGGTCCCTTCCAGTTCTCGACATATGATCCCATGAGCATCTGATTAGTTTTTCGACCCAGTAGGCAATTGATTTATTTAGTCTCTCAAAGCTTCAATTTTCTCATCTGTAAAATGAGGTTAATAATAATAACAGTAATAGTTAATAATAATATTAAATACTTGCATGTGCAGGTGAAAGGCAATGATGCCTCTTGGACCAAGGACAGGTCTCAGAATTTCTAAAGCTAGAGAGCAGATATTGATTGGTATTTCCACGCTGGAAGTCCCTTATACCTACAAAAAATCAAAAGTCCAAACCCCCAAATAAATAATACTTGTCCTTCCTGCTTTGAAGAACTTCTATATGAAATGCCCACTACAGGCTTTAATGTGCTTTAAGAATGTGAATCCCCCTCATCATCCTCTGTCCCCACCCCCTGCCTTGGTTTCTCCCAGAAGCCTTTCGATTTCCCGGGCCTTCAATGACTTACAGGATCCCCAAGAAGGGTCCTGATCATGACTGACTGGTGAAATCCCAGGATGAAGTGGCTGGGTCTTTTCCACAGTCTCACAGGCATACAGGCAGATGGCCTGTTTGTCAAGACCAGGAACATTTTTGCACCCGCGAAGCTCCAGAGCCAGCTACTGGCAATAGCAGTAATTAGCATCGCAGGTGTCTAGATGATGCTGAATTCTTGGCGGAGTTTTGTCAGTCTGTCACTTTGCCGCTCCCTTGCAGAGAGTCTGCACTTGTGTTTCTTTGAAGTGATAAGTGATGGAATGTGTTTGTCAGAGAAGGATGTTTAAAGGAACTGCCATCTGATGCCACCATCCAGGTTGCCAGCCACCCAGATTCTTGCCAGCTTCGATATATTAGGTTCCCTAAATGATTTGTCTTGTTTAGAAGATGGTTTTCAGGAGATTTAGAGGAGAAACGTTTTGGCTGGTAGTACCACAGGGCTTTGGGAAACAGTTTTTAAGAGTTAGTTTGGGACAGTTGGTTGAATGATAGCTGACTTTTGATGCCGGATGCTGGCTCATGAACTTAGGATATTATCATCTTGTAGCTGCTGGATTCAGATCAGTAATTGACAAACCCATGGGGAGAACATGGACCCAACCCAGCAATGGCCCAGGAAGATTCTGTAGTCAGGCTGACCAAGGGACCCAGTCCCCTTGACTAGCCATGTCCAAGATATTGAGAGCTTACCCATCTCTAAGCTGCTTTTTCATTTGGGGGCTGTTTGTATTTAAGTGTGTATGGGTTGTGTTGGTTGTGTCTGTTGTTCCTTGTATCCGTCCGTTTTAACCTCTTCTGTGCCGAGTGAATTGTGTCCTCTGCGCCATCCAGGGGACCACACACCGATGTATGGGGTGTGTATGTGTGTATTACTCCAGGCCAGCAAGGAGGCGAAGGGATATCCGAGTTCGTGTAGCCAATATGACCGTGGTGACACCCACGGGGTCCTCGCTCTCCAACGCCTCTTTCACGACAGCCCCGGCCAGCACTGAGGAGCCAAAGCCCTTCGAAAAGGTGAAATCTAAGGAGTCCCTGGTCATCTCTGGCCTTCAGCATTTTACTGGCTATAGGATCGAGCTGCAAGCATGCAACCATGACGAGCAGGAGTCCAGGTGTGGCCTTGCTGCCTATGTCAGCGCCAGAACCATGCCTGAAGGCAAGTCAACTTCCGTGTGCCTCCTCTGTGACGCACCATTTCGTTCCCTCCACAGACATTTACCCAAGGCCTGTTTCATGTGTGCAGGGTCGTGCACCTCTCCACTATTGGGTCCCAGAAGAAAGGGAGTTTGTTTTGTTTTGTTTCAAACCTGAATGGTTTTATTTTTTCAGCATTCTGAAGATCATGACTATTAATCTCCTTTGTAAATTCACGAAAAATGTCGATTAAGCTTGTTTGGTCATAAAAACAAAGATTTAGGGACAGACTTTGCAAAATTTGTAACTTTGACAGAAGTACCTACTTTGATTTTATTATGGATTTAATATGATCAAATCACTTCTCTTTCTTTATCCATAAAATAAGGGGTTGGACTACATGTCTGTAAGTTCCCTTTTAGTTCTAGATCTGTGTTCCTGCTACTGCCTGTGTGTAATGCAGGCTACCAGGAAGGATGAGGTTGGTGGACTGATGGAGCTCAGGAGTTCTGAGCTATAGTAGGGCTGGGCTGATAGGTATTCACATTAAGTTCAGCACCAATGTATTGCTCCCAAAGAATGGGGGGCTACCTGGTCTATGGAGGGGTAAACTGGCCCAGGTGAGAAACAGGGTAGGGCAAAGGTCCCATGCCAGTTAGGCCTGTGAGTGCTTCACTTCCAGGCTGAATGTATAAGCAGGAACTGCAGCTGCTGATCCTTCATTTAAGGATGGTGGCAAGCCAACATACTTCTTTGGGTTCCTTCATAGTCTTCCAATTGACTGACTGTGATGCTAGCGTTCTCTTCGTGTTCTGACCTTCAGATTTTTGTTCTTTCCTAGCCAAGGCTGATGACATTGTTGGTGCAGTGACCCACGAGGTGCTTGAGAACGTTGTCCATCTGCGATGGCAGGAGCCCAAATATCCCAATGGCCTTATTATTCTGTACGAAGTCAATTACTGGCGTGTTGGAGACACTGAGGTGATTAGGCCTGCTGTGCACATGTGCACGGAGGACTTTGATTTGAATCCTGGCTTTGTGATTATGATTTTATATGTTTTATAACATTGTCAGATCCTCATTCAATTTCCCATTTATCTCGTAATCCCTACCATAATTCCAATTTCTACTCCTGGGCCTGGGAGCCTGGGGGGTTAGGAAGCTGGACATGTGTTCAGTGACTCAATAAGCGTTTATTTTTTTTTAATTAATTTATTTAATTTCAGTTTTCAACATTCATTTCCATAAGCTTATGAGTTTTAAATTTTCTTCCCCTCCCCAAGACGACACGCAATCTGATAAAGGCTCTACATATACATTTTTTCAGTAAGCATTTATTAAGCTCCTACGGAGTGCTGGACATTATGCTAGGCACTAAGGATACAGAGATGAAAATGAAACAATCTACCCTTGTGTAGGTTACGTTGTACATGGGGAGGTATACATGTGTTCAATTAAAGAAGCTTTTATCAGTGCTTTCTAGGGAAGCAAGTAGAAAAAAGCATATCCCCTGTCTTCAAGAAGTTTACATTTCACGGTAGAATTCAACTTGTACACAAGTGACAAAGTATTTACAAAGGATGTTTGCAGTCGATACCTCTGATTTTATTTGTACAGGGAATTCCCAGTAAGAAAGCTCCTCTATTGACGTAGATAGGAAACTGTTTTGCAGTTTATAGGTTTAAAGAGTTTCCTGGGGATACTGAGAGGTTAAATGACTTTCTTTTATCATTATGCTCCAAAGCTGCAAGGAATCATAGAGATTATCTAGTATAAGGGTTTAAATTTGTTTTTACGATGATCTATATAGTATATTAAAAATATTTGTTCAGTGAACAAAAATAAATTTTTATATCTCTCCTACCTCTCCCCAATCTGCTCCCCATTGATGAAGGTGATGGTGGAGGAACAAACCTAGTAACCAACATACAGAGTCAAAGAAAATTAATTTCTCTAATGGCTACGTCCAAAAAATATGTCTCTCTGCGCACCCCACGTGCCCTCGCTTATCTATCAAGAACTTCCTCATCGTTTCAGATGAGATCATTGTAAAGTGCTTGGCACATAGTCGGTGCTTAATAAATGCTTCTTCCTTTCCTCCCCTCCTCCCATTGGGGAATCATGGTGCAAGTGTTCTTTAAGTCTTTCACATATGTTTAATAAAAGAGTTCTTAACCTGGGTTCATGACCTTTTTTTAAAGTTGATAGCTATTTCAGTATAATTAATTTCCTTTGTGGTCCTGTATATTTTGTTTTATGAATTTAAAAACATGATTCTAAGGAGGAGTCCCTAGGCTTCTGCAGACTGAGGAGGTCCAGGACCCACAAAACGTTATGAAACAGTGCTCTAGTCCAGACTCCTTATTTTACAGTTGAAGAAACTGAGTTTGAATGACTTGTCCAAGGTTGCCCAATCTGTAAGTGTCCCAGTGAGGATCCCATTCTCTGTCTCTCTATTCCAGGGCCAGAATACCTTCTAGTAAGGGCCCTCTCAGCTCTGACACCCTGTGTTCTAAGGACCCTCCCAGCTCTGACATCCTGTGTTCTAAGGGCCCTCCCAGCTCTGACATCCTGTGTTCTAAGAGCCCTCCCAGCTCTGACATCCTGTGTTCTAAGAGCCCTTCCAGCTCTGACATCCTGTGTTCTAAGTTCCCTCCCAGCTCTGACATCCTGTGTTCTAAGAGCCCTTCCAGCTCTGACATCCTGTGTTCTAAGGGCCCCCTCCCAGCTCTGACATCCTGTGTTCTAAGAGCCCTCCCAGCTCTGACATCCTGTGTTCTAAGGGCCCTCCCAGCTCTGACATCCTGTGTTCTAAGAGCCCTCCCAGCTCTGACATCCTGTGTTCTAAGGGCCCCCCCCCAGCTCTGACATCCCATGTTCTAAGGCCCTCCCAACTCTGATATTCTATGTTCTAAGGACCCCCCAGCCCTAACATGGGTGCTTTAAACTACTTCCCATCTGTGACTTTCTGTGGCTCTGAGTTTTATGCCAGCTTCCTCCTTTGGCCCCTGTGGGTTTCATATCTGGTGGCCTTCCAGGCTTTTAGAAATAAGGGTCACAATAAATTCTTCCTGAAACTAGATTGTTCCATTCCCCAGTGTTTTTTGTGTGGTTGACTGGGGTTGGGGGGAGTATTATGAGGGGAGGGGAGGAAGAAAGGAAACAAGCATTTATTAAGCACCTAACCATTCCACTTTTACCTGTTTGGAGCCTCACAACCTTGGAAGCCAGGTGCAGTCTGAGGCAAACAGAAATTAAGTGACTTGTCTGGGGGTCATACAGCTAGTAAGTATATGAAGTTGGATTTGAACTCAGATCTTCCTGACTCCTGGCCCCCACGCTCTGTCCTCTGCATCAAAGGGTGTTTCTTAGGGAAATGTCTCCCCTGCTTTTATTGATTTTACTTAAAGAGAGAGACATTCACCATCTCAACTAACCCTCTCATTTCGGAGTTGGGATAAGTCACATCAACAAGCATTAATCAAGGACCTTGCTAAGTTCTGAAAGTACAAAGAAAAGCAAATATGCACTCTGCCCTCAGGAAGCTTCCTGTCTAATGGGGGAGACATCACACAAACAGCTATGTACAAACAAGATACAGTCAGGACAGTTTAGAGGGAACCAGTGAAAATGGCTTCTTGAGACAATAAGGTTTTGTCTCAGACTTGAAGGAAGCTGGGGGGTGGGGAGATGAGGAGGGAGCATGTTTCCAGGCTTTGGAGGGTTGAGGGGTAGTGGTAGTGATGCTGGCTAGAGTTGGAAGATGAAGTGTCTTGTGGGAGGAACAGCCAAGGGGAATGGTAGTGGATGGGGTATAAGAAGACTGGAAAGGGAGAAAGGGACCAGATGATTCAAGGTTTTAAAAGTCAAATTTTGTATATTTTTATATTTGATTTTGGATTTTATATTTGATTCTGGAGGTAATAGGGAACCCCAGGGTTTTATTGAATGGGGGAGTGACATGATCAGGCCTGTGCTTTAGAAAGATTAATTTGACAGCTTGAGTAGAAGTTGGACTGGAATGGGAAGGAGGTTTGAGGCAAGGAAACCAACCAGGAAACCATTGCAAGAGTCCAGGTGTGAGATGGTAGTAGTGTCAGAGGAGTGAGTGGGAGGTCTACTGGAGATATTGCAGAGGTACAGTGGACATGACTTCACAACAGCTTGGATATGGGGTGTGAGCTGTTGAGGATGGCACCTATGTTTTGAGCCTGAGTTGGGAGGATGGTGGTCGCCTCCAAAGTAGCAAGGGAAGTTCAGAAGGGGGAGAATTTTGGGGGAAAGATAATGAAAAAATAATGAATTAAATTTTGAACATGTTTAAGTTTAAGATGTCTGTAGGAATTCCATCTTTAGATGACCAGTAGCTCATTGGGGATATGAGTCTGAATGTTAGGAAAAAGTTTGGGGCTGTAATAAATGGGTCTGAGATCATCCACATTGAATCCATGGGAGTGGATTAGAGGGAGAAGAGAAGAAGGCCAAGGATAGAGCCCTTGGAGACATCCACAGTCAAGAGACATGATCTAGAGGATGAAGGTCCAGCAAAGGAGACTGAGAAAAAGTGTTTGGAGAGGTAGGAGGAGAGCCAGGATAGGAGAGTGTCATGGAGACCTGGGAAGAAAGCATTGAGAAAAAGAGGGCCATTAAGAACTTTGACCACGGAGAGGTCAAGAGGAATGAAGGCTGAGAAAAGGCCATTGGGTTTGGCATCCATTGTCAATAGTCTTCTCAAGAAGTTTAGCCACAAAAGGGAGAAAAGATATAGTACAATAGTGGGAACAGGGAGAGCTAGATGGCGAAGTGGATAGAGTACCAGGCCTGTAATCAGGACCACCTGACTTGAAATCTGGCCTCAGACACTTAACTAGTGGTGTGAACCTGGGCAAGTCACTTCCCCCTGTTTGCCTCAGTTTTCTCATTTGTAAAATGAGCTGGAGAATGAAATGGCAAACCATTCCAGTATCTCTGCCAACAGAACCCTAAATAGAGTCATGAAAAGTCAGACACAGCTGAAAAATGACTGGAACTGAATGGATCAGTTGACAGTTTTTTGAGGACAGGAGAGACACGGATGTGTTTGTGGGCAGTAAGGAAGGAACCAGTAGATGAGAGAGAGACTGAAGATAAATGAGGGCATGGTAGAGGAGGTGATGTGGAGAAGATGGGATGGAGTCAGATCAGTAAAAGGTCAAACTGGGATTTGATCTTTTGACTCCAAATTCAATATTCATTGCACTAAAGCAAAAGGCCCTGTTGCTGGTTTTACTGCTTTTCTACTTAGACTAGTGCTCCTTGTGTTTGCTCACCCTTTCTCTACCCCCACTCTCCAGGGTATCGTAAGCTGTCCTGGGCCTGTTCCAGAACAGCTGCCCCCAGTATCTGCCTCTGGTCCCTACCTAGAAGAGTGTAACCTTTGAACAGAGTTGTTTTTCTGGTTGATTTTCTTGTGGGTGATCAGGGTCACATGCTGTTATATGGGATGAGTTTCAGGCTTTTTTTTTTTTCTCTTTCCTGTTTTCCACCTGAGCTCTGCTCTAGTTTGGGCCTGGGAATCTCAGCTCCAGTGCATTGAAGTCAGCCAGTCAATCAACAAGGATCTAAGGGCTTTCTCTGTGCCAGCCCCCCCCCCCCAAAAATTCTGGGGTTACAGAGAAAGGCAAAAACAAAACAGTTCCTTCCCTCAAGGAGCTTACGTTTTAATGGGGAAAGAGAACCTATAAATAACATGGCACATATAAGATACAGAGAATAGATAGAAGTTCATCCTAGCAAAGAATGAGCCACTAGCTGTCCTTTACATGGGACTATGTCTTATGAAAAGCTTTTCCTGCAAACTTCATTAGCTAGATAATTCTGGAGTCGTCGCCCCCACTTTACAGATGAGTTTAGTAACTAAGGCAAAGTGGTTTACTCAAGGTACCACAGCCAGGAAGTGTCATAGCTGAGATTTGAGGCTTCTAGAGTCTAGAAGCCCAGGCTTCTAGAGTCAGACCAGCCCCTGCACACTGTAATGGGGATCTTTGTGCCAAAACTCTCCCTCTTTCTTCCCCTCCTTTTCATTGAAGATGTCATCATGGTTTTCATTAGGTTATGAGCCCGTAGAAGAAGAAGGAAACTTCTGGTTTCCTGAAAGAAGCCTGGGAAGCATGGAGATGGGATGAGGGGGCTCTCCTTCTTCCTTTCTGTCACTCCCCATTGGATGCCTATGCCTCTTAGCCCTGACCCACTCAAGCAGTCACTTAAGAAACATTTATTAAGCAGTTGATGAGGGCTGGAAGTTTCAGGGAAGGGGAAGACCTCCACAAAGGCCAGGGTACCAAGGCAGGCGGCCTAGAAGGAATTTGTGGACTCAAGCATTGTTGAGGTCAATGTAAAGGTTTCTTATGCTTTTCAGCTGGCAAGAGTTCTTAGGGAACCTGCAACCTTAGAGGGGTACAAGTACAGTTTATGTAGGATATTCCATTGCAAAGCATGTGCCAAATATGCTAACTCGGTGTTTTGGGTTGGGATTGGGGAATGGTTAAGGAGTGGTCAGTTCTTAAAGGAACAAGCACTTTTGGTATCTACTGCACAGCCCAGGGTTGGGGAGGGCTACCTGGAGGTGTGATTTTAGGCCTGAAACGTCACTAAGTCAACTAAGGGTCAGGACTGGCTCAGAAATACCTGGTTGCTCTCTTCAGTTTCTTGTTAGACAAGATGAATGTAAGGGAGCATACATATGTCTAAATCTAGGATACATATGTCAGTGAGCAGTGAATGTCATTATGTTCAGTCAATACATAGTTCAGACTAACAAGTTCTATAGGCTGCTATAGCAGGAAGGGAGATAACAGTTGTTGCTAGGGCAGGCTGTGTCCTTGGGCTGGGACAAACTGCCTGGGATAGTGTTTTGAGGCTAGGGAGAAATGTGATTTTTAAAGAGAATGTGATTTTAGAACTGGGGCCCAAGCACATGCACCCAAGCACCCCATCACAGCCATGCTGTGCTGTACCCTCGAAGGCAGCCTGAGATTGTAGACGGAGCCCTAGGCTGAGATTCTGGGAGAGGCTGGTTCTCCCCCTGACTTGACCATTGGTTAACTCACTGTGTGACTTTGGTGGACATGGCTTGCCCTCTCTGGGCTACTGTTAACTATTCTATAAAATGAAAGAGGTGGCAGCTTTTTGTGGAGAGGACTGTGGGAAATAGCAGAAGTAGCAGTATATTGGAAGTCAAGAAGACTTGGGTTCACATCCCACCTCAGATACTTAATAGCTATGTGACCAAGGGCAAATCACTTCAGCTTGCTTGACCTCATTTTTCCCATCTCTAAAATAGATGTAATAATAACACCCTACCTGCCAGGGTTTTTGTGAGGATTCAATGAAGTAACCTGTATAAAGTGTTTTATAGAACTATTACAGCACTATATTCATGTGGTCTGCTGTTATCAGAGCTCCAGATTAAAGTATTTTAATACTTATTTGAGTTACATGACTGTGGGCAAACCATTTTCCCTTTTCTCAGCCTCAATTTTTTCAACTGTGAAATGGGGATATGTACCAAGTCCCTCATGGGGAAGGGAATAAACATTTTTATAATACCTACTATTACTTCGTTTGGTCCTCATAACAACCCTTTGAGGTAACTGCTGCTATTATCCTTATTCTACAGATGAAGAAACTGAGGCAAACAGAGATTAAATGACATGTACAGTCACCCAGCTAGAAACTGTTTTGAGTCTGGACTTGAATTCACATTTTCCTGACTCAAAGCCCAGGCTTCTATCCACTGTTTTACCAAGCTGACTCATGGAATAAAGTACTTTCTAAACTTTAGAACACCTGTCAAAATGAAACAGTAGGTGTTATTGTCATTATTAATGGAGAGACCCCTGAACTAAGTTTGGGTTTGAGTCTCAGCTCTTCCACTGATCTACTGTCCAGTTGCCTTGGGCAGACTTTTCCTCCCTCTGGGCTTTAGTTTCTCCATCTGCAAAATGGGGATAATCAATTCCTTCCTTGTTTGCCTTCCAGGACTTTTATGGGGGTATTGAGCAGGATCAAGGTATATTGAATAGAGTTCTGCCCTTGGGAGTGGGGAGCATCTGGGTTCAGATCCCAGCTCCTTTTGTGACCCTGAGCAAGTCACTGCCTCTCAAATTTCCTCTGATGTAAAACTAAAGAGTTGGACTTGCAGACAAGGTTTAGGTCTTTTAGGTCCCTAAATCTGTGATGTGTGTCTGATGTGTGTATGTAAAAGCATAGTACAGATGGATATTGTATTTGTTGGATAATCTCCAGGCTTGTTAACTGCTCTGAGATTCATCAGTGCATTTCTTCTTAGGGCTTCCTGCTTAGTGGGGCTCAAGGGAGCCTGACCACTTCCCATTAGGCTAATCCCTCACCTTGTTCAAAATGGCAGATTTGGCTGTGATTATAGGATGACACCAAAACAAGAAAAACAGAACATAACCTCTTCTCTCTTGTCCTTCCTCTTGCCCTTACCTCTCCCCCTCTCCCCTTCCCCCAATCAGGAGCTGCATCTCTGCGTTTCCCGCAAACATTATGCCAATGAGCAGGGTTGCAAACTCAAAGGTCTCCAGCCAGGCAACTACACCGTTCGCATCCGAGCTACCTCTTTGGCCGGAAATGGTTCATGGACTGAGCACACCTACTTCTATGTTGCAGATTATTGTAAGTTCCTTCCGTCAATCAGGAAGGCCTTAAAGCCTTCTAAGACTTGCTTGTTTGCTTGACTGTGTCATGATCCTGTAGGAGATGTGTGTGTGTGATCATAGCCAGATGAGTGGCCTTCACAGTCCATGCTGTGAGAGGAGAGGGAGGGAGGGAGGAGGGTGGGGCAGGGAGAGAGAGAGAGAGGGAGAATGCGTGCACACACACACTCAGAGAAGGCTTCTTGTAGGAGGGCAGGACTGAAGCCAAGAAACTCTCTAGAGACAAATGTATAGGCAACCAGGACATTGGAGCCTACATGATCAGAGTGGGAAGGGTAGTGGGTTTAGAGTCCAGCGAGTTCCCATTCTGCCTCCGACATCCACTGATGCTGTGACCTAGGCTAGCCACTCTGTTTCTGTTTCCTCATCGAGAAAATAAAGATGCTAATTCTACCATTTTCACGTGTTGTGTGAGCTTGTTGTGTGGATCAGATGTGCCCATCTCGGTAAAGAAAATGCTTCACACACTCTAAAGCCTGTCCGCTCACTAATAACAATGCTGCTAACAATGGCGACAGGAAGACTAGCTTTTATCTAGACTTACAGTTTGCATGATGCTTTACATCTAGTATTTCATCTGAGTCGTGAGCTTAGATATTATAGTGTTAATTTATTGTAATCTATATATTATACTTTGTTATTAGTCAATATCTTTATTTTTTATATTTTTTTTCCTCAATTACATGTAAAAACAATTTTTAACATTAAAAAAAAATGTTGAGTTCCACGTTCTTTTCCTTCTTTCTGCTTTCCCTTCCCCTTCTCTGAGACAGTAAGCAATCTGATATAGATTACACACGTGCAATCATGTGAAGCATTTCCATCTAAAATCTTTATTTTAAAGAGCGGGTAAATGAAATTCGGAGAGACCAAGAGACTTGCCCAGAGTCACACAATGGCAAGAGTTCATACTGCGATGTGAATCCATATCTTGACTCCAAGGCTGGCATTCTATCTACTGTGCTACCCTGCTTAGCATCCACAAGATCTGTGTGTGATCAGGCAAAGTACTTCACCTTCAGCTTACTTTACTCACCTATAACTTAAGGATCCTAAACTATGAATCAGGGACGCGTGAGAAAACTCTCCCCAGAGACAAGACCCAGGGGCAGAGGAGTCAGATTTATGACAGGTTCTGTGCATTAATCAGCAAGCTAAAAGCACCTACCATGGGCCAGTCACAGTGCTAAGTACTGGAGACACAGAGAAAGGCAAAAACAAATCCTGTCCTCAAGGAACTTACATTAGAATGGAGAAAACATGTGCAGAACTATGCACACATGAGCTGTAAATTGGAAGTAATCCCAGAGAAAAGGCTGTAGTGTTAAGGGGGACCACAAAAGACATCTTACAGAAGGTGGGATTTCAGGTGGACAGCAGGGATGTTTGGATCCATGATCAGTGATGCTTTTGTGAACAACGTTGGGACCTGGGCTCCTAGATTCCAAGGTGGAAGGGACTTGAGAGGCAAGATGGGCCAAGCCTCTCCCAAAGAGGAGGGAACTGGGTTCTAGAGAAATGGGCTTTCTTGCTCAAGGTCTAACTGTTAAATATCAGGGGCAAGTTTTGAACTTGGGTCTTTGTGACTCCAAATTAACATTGTATGAATGTTACCTTTCTTTGTTTGTTTTAGTAGATGTCCCATCAAATATTGCAAAAATTGTCATTGGCCCGGTCATCATTATCATTTTCTTGATCAGCGTGGTTGCAGCTGCCTATGTCTTTGTCAAGAAGAAGTAAGTGTGAACAGGATAATAAAATTTCAAATTTAAATAAAAAATTAAATTCAATTTCAAAAAGGTAAGCAGTCTAGGAAGAAAAGGATTGATAATGTTTTGGTAGCACAAAGACACATACACCAAAGCAGCCTCCCCACTCTCCCCTCCTACACATAGAAACACAAGGACACTAACAGAGACAAGAAAACCCAAATAATGAAGAGTTCTCTTTCCATGGGGTCAGGTTGTTACCAGCTGCCACCTAAGGCCCAAAGCCTGCCTCTTGGGCCTCATGTTCCAGTGCCTGTAGAATAGAAGGACTTTGCACTGGGAAACCCGTGGAACTTCAGTCATGCATTTGTTCAGCAAGCATTTATTAAATGCCTTCTGTATGTAGAGTTTTGGGGATTGATTCAGTACAGATAGTCACCTTGTCCCCTTTGCAGTTCCGAGAAGGCTATGACAGCTGTACCAACAGGCCAGATTTCACAGGGACAATGCTAGAGAATAGAAGGAAATGAATGGCACTTTGTACTCCTGCCATGTTTTGGGAGGTCAGAGAAAAGAAAGATATGGTTTGCTTAGGGCATGAGGTAAATCAGTATGGTGTAGTAGATTGGATACTGACCTGGAAGCCAGGCTGACCTGGGTTCAAATCCCACTTCTGTCCCCTACTTGCTCTATGGTCCTGGGCAAGTCATTTCAACTTTCAGTACCCTTAGCAACTCTCTTATAAGTGCGATACAGAGAAGGTTCTGGCCAGCCTTGGTAGAAGGATTTCCCTCATCTGGGATTTCAGTTACTATCCCTCTTCCTTCCATAAGATAAATATGCCTTTAAGGAACCTAGAGATCCCAGAATTCCATAGGAAAATGTATACCCTCCAGGATCGTCTGATGTGTTGAATACCTAGCTCTCTTTAAGAATCCAGTGGTCTGTAGGATTCCCTAAAGAACTGAGTCATTTATAGGATTCTGGACCCCTCCTCCTCTCCAAAGATTTGAGTAATCCACAGGATTCCTTAAAAACTTAGTGAATTTGTAGTAATGTATTCACACGAATGAATCACAAGGGACTTTCCCTCAAAATCCGGGTTCCACCAAGAATCTCATGACCTCTAACATCCCAGGAGGAATCTTATGAACCCCAGGGTTCCACAAGGAATATTCCCCAAAGAATCTAGGCACTTCTAGGATTTCATGTAGAACCTAAAACCATTTGGGCTTTTCCTTCTCTGTTCTTCTAGGCAAACGGAAGGACCAACGGGCCCCCTGTTCGCCTCTTCCAATCCAGAATACCTCAGTGCCAGTGATGGTGAGCACCTCGCCCCAAAGGGACATGTGGTCAATTGTTTTTAAAAGAGTTTTCTGATTTTGGTTCCTGTCCCCTTGCATCTGAATCACGTGTGGGCCCATGCATGTGTGTATGTTTGTGTGTTCCCAGTCCATATTGGTTCTCTCTATTTAAGCAATGATTAGAGGGTAAGGGGTGACAGAGTTGGCCAACCTTTAGTTTTCCAGCCCTTCCTTCCTTAGGCCTGCAGTTTGGGATCCCTGCCCCTGAGTTACACTCTGGAGATTCCACCCTCTCTGTGCCCAAGAGCATGCTTGCCTAGAGGTTGCATCAGCCTTGCCCTCCAATGTCACTGGATCACAAATTTAGAACGGGAATAAAAAATGTCTGTCATGAATGATGACCTACCCATGAGTGATGAGAAGAGAAAGCTGAAGTATGTGGGCCTGTCACCTCCCCACTTTGATGTTTCTATAAAGCCCCTGTGCTCCCTAACTCTCATGCCTACCAGTTAATCCCTGGGCAGGAGGAGGAGCATGGGAAAAGGATCCACACATTTAGACTTCACTCTCCCCAAAGGTGTAGGTTCAGATCCCGCTGCTAACTGAGTGAGTGTAATTTTGAGAGGCAGCCTTGAGGATAGTGCACCAGGAACCCCTCGATTCCACTGGTGACTCTGCCTCTTACTAGCTACATAAATGTAGGCATCACTCTGGGCCTCAGTAAAATGAGGGCATTGGCATGGGTGGCCTCTAGGTCTCTTCCTACTTTAAGTCTGTGATTTTGACCTGGATTCTACTCCTATCCTGACTAACGGGGTGATCTTGGGCAAGTCTGGGCTTTAGTTTGTTTCTCTACAAAATGGTCCCAATCTTGAAGGGCAAGAGTGAGATTCTAAGGTGATGGTGACTGCCAAGCACTCTGTAGAGGGAGCCATGGATGTCCCACCAACACCAGGGGTCTTTTGTGGATTGTTGCAGTTTATGTACCAGATGAATGGGAAGTAGCTCGAGAGAAAATCAGCCTCCTCCGTGAGCTTGGCCAAGGCTCTTTTGGCATGGTCTATGAGGGCAATGCCAAGGACATTGTCAAGGGGGAGGCCGAGACCCGCGTGGCCGTGAAGACAGTGAATGAGTCTGCCAGCCTCCGGGAACGTATTGAGTTCCTGAATGAGGCCTCTGTCATGAAGGGCTTCAGCTGTCATCATGTGGTGAGTGACGTTTGTGTATGTGTTCGCCTACGGTGGCTTTAAGACACACGTTGAGAGTGCTACCAATCCGGGGATGTACATGGTAGGGGGGAAATCACTCCACAGACAACATGTGCCCAACCTGCCTCAGATATGAAGGGTAGGGGAGAGAGAAGGAGCAGACCCAAACCCTGCCTTCAGAGAGCTCCTATTCTAGGGGAGGCTGAGGAGGATAAGATTCAGGTGCTGACCTTATATAGGGAGTTCGGTCTAGAGAAGGCAGAGAAAGCACTTCTCTGGGCCCCATCCTGGGGTGGTAAATCATGGTCTTAGGGAAACAGAGGAACTGAGGGCAGAGGAAATCAGGAAGTTACCCAAGGTAATACAATGACCATCATACATCTGAATTCTAAGGAAAATGGTGTTGGCACTGTCTAGAGAGTTCATTTCAGTCAATGCATCTCTCCCTTTTGGGGGCCCTTCTAGGCTTTGTAACTCTTCTTTCTCCCTTGCCCCCAAGTTCTACCTAGAGATACTTGCTTAAGCCAAGCCTGTCTTCACCCTGCAGGTCCGCCTCCTGGGGGTGGTCTCCAAAGGGCAGCCCACTCTGGTGGTCATGGAGCTGATGGTGCATGGGGACCTGAAGAGTTACCTCCGCTCCCTGCGGCCAGACGCAGAGGTCAGTTGGTCCAAAAAACATCTGGGCAGCAAAACCTTTTGGGGTCCCATTTCTTCGAGTTTTGACTCCACCCTCCCACCTGTTCTCCCTTTAGAACAACCCTGGTCGCCCTCCTCCCACCCTCCGGGAGATCATACAAATGGCTGTGGAGATTGCAGATGGCATGGCCTATTTGAATGCCAAGAAATTTGTTCACAGAGACCTTGCTGCCCGAAACTGTATGGTTGCCGAAGACTTCACTGTAAAGATAGGAGGTGGGTTATTGGGGGTTGGAGAGAAAAGAAATCTTATCTGAGCCTAGATTTGAGATGGGATCGCTCCTTGTGATTCAGCACACAGTCACTGAGCTCCTGTTGTGTTCTAAAGCTGACAGAGAGGAAAGTTTTAGAGAACATGTAGTTTAGCTCTGCTGCCAGCTCCCAGTATGACCCAAGGCAAGTCAGTGAACCTCTCTGAGTCTCATTTTCTTTATCTGCAAAATGAGGCTAGACTAAATAAATGATTTGTTAGTTTCCTTGCAGGCATACCAGCAAAAAGCATTTATTAATCACTTACTAAATGCCAGGCAGTGAGCTAAACATGAGGGATATAAATACAAGAGAAAAGAGACAATTTCTGCCTCAAGCAACTTCCATTCTAATGAGAGCTGAAAAGCAAGGCGGAGAAGACTGGCAGAGGTGAAGCACCCACGCAGGGGCAAAGTCAGGAGAGCTGGAAGGGGAATCGAGAAGGCAGCTGAGATGTAGAGGTGAAATCCAGGGCATCAGAAGCAGTGTCAGGAAGGGAATGAAGCTCAGAATCTGTGACCCTACGGTTCTGAGAGTCCGTGAATAGATGGTTTCTCAGGTCCTTTGCAGGTAGAGGAGAGCTAGTAAATGTTTAACAACCAGGTCCCTAGGGTGGTGGTAGTGGAATCCTACTAACAACAGACTGCATAGCATACTTTGAAGTTTAATCTGCACTTAGTCTAGAGACAGGGTCGCTGCACTTGAGGACCTAGAGGGCCAAATGAAGATTTGAAGCTGAAGGTTCTCCATCCCTGGTAGGCAGTTAACCAAACAATAAATCAAGTCTTGATTTAGGTTTGCCTATTTCTGAAGGATAAATGATCACACTGAAAACTGAACAGTCAGGTCTCTCGTGAGTATATCGGCTCCAGCATACCCCTGGTCCCAAGTTTGGATCTGGGGTCCCTGCCCTCATGGAGTGCGCAGTCATATAGGGAGATAGGAGACACAAATACAGTTAACAATAACAGACAATGTTATGTGATACAAGCATTTGGTGCTAAGCATGGGTCCAGGGTGGTGGTGGGATAATAGTTATTGAACAGGTGATGAGGGTAAGGCTTCCTGAAGGAGACAGCATGAGCTGATCATGAAAGGATGGAGAGGAAATATAGAGTGAAGAGAGAAGGAAGGCATTCCCGGAGGAGGGAACAGCAGAAGGAAAGGCAAGGAAGCAGGAGAGTTCACAGCATGAATGAGTTCACGGCCTTGAATGCCAGGCAGAAGAATTTGAACTTTACTCAGGAGGCGAGTAGAATAACATGATCAGATAATTAAAATGACCAAGTCTGTGTCTAGATTTGATTCCTGGATCCCCACATGAGTCACTTTCAAGGTTTTTTGTAGAGTGTGTGGTTGGGAAAGGAGAGATTGGTGGCAGACCGTGAGCTGGGGGAATGGGATGAGGTAGGGGGAGTGCGAGTAGTTGTCTGTGAGGCTTCTCTCTAACAGCCTTTAAACTGTTTGTTTCCAGACTTTGGAATGACCAGAGACATCTATGAGACAGATTATTATCGAAAAGGGGGCAAGGGCTTGCTCCCAGTGAGGTGGATGGCGCCAGAATCTTTAAAAGATGGTGTCTTTACCACCTATTCAGATGTGTGGTAAGTGAGAAGGGTATGTTGCCCAATCCGAGTGTCTCCCAGGGACATCAGTAATGAGTTGGGGAAAGGGTGGGGTTCACAACTTTGGGGCTGCTCATAGTAGCCTGGCCTCTGACCATTGCCTTCACTCTCTCACTCATAGGTCCTTTGGCGTGGTCCTGTGGGAGATCAGCAGCCTGGCCGAGCAGCCTTACCAAGGCCTGTCTAATGAGCAAGTCCTGAAATTTGTGATGGATGGAGGGTATCTGGACCAACCCGATAATTGTCCAGAGAGAGTGTAAGTATTTTGAAAAGGCAGAGATGGGCCCTGACAGAAGAGATGGGTATATTTGAATAATACTAACTAACCTTTCTCATTTTTTGCAATAATAGTTCCAATTTCTATAGCTCTTAAAAGTGTTTTCCCTACAGCAGACTTGTGAGGTAGGCAATAACAATAAATCATAAAAATAATAAAATCATAATAAAATCAATTGAGTTTTACCTACATTATATAATTTGACTCCCACAACACTCTGGGAGTTAGGTAATTCAAATAGTTTTTAAAGAAATTTATTTTTACAGGTGTTTATTATGTCTCCTTCCCATTAGATGTATGACTCTGGGCAAGTCACTTAACCTCTGTTTACCTCAGTTTCTTCATCTGTAAAATGATACTAGTAGTGGTTACCTCACAGGGTTGTTGTTAGGCTCAAATGAGATAATATTCGTAAAGCTCTTTGGACATAGTAGGCGCTATATAAACGTTTATTCTCTCCCCTCTCTTTTTCCCTTCCACCTTTAATAGAAATAAAATTTTAAACCATCACAATCAGTACACATAGTCCAACAAAACAAATTCCTCCATTGGCTGTGGCCCAACATACATGTCGTTCTGTACCATGAGGCCATCACCTCTGGAGGTGGATGGCGTGACTGTCTTTGGCCTTCTGAATTCATGGTTCATCATTGCTGCATCAGTGTTCTCAAGTCTTCTCCATGGTGGTGTTGTCACTTCTGTGGATTGTTCTCCTAGTTCTTTTCCTTTTGCTCTAATACAAGCCCACATTTAGGGTTATCTCCATTTGATAGAAGTAGAAACTTCTTTCTTTTGGTGACTTGCCCAGGATCGTACATCTAGGTGGTGTGTCATTCCTTATTCCCATTTGGCAGAAGAGGCTGAGATGGAATGAAAGATTGAGAGTTGGAAGAAGAACCCAGCTGCCCTGTCATTTCACAGAGGAGGAAAAGAAAGCCCAATGTGGGCAAGTCATTCGACCTAGGTTATGTAGGTAGTAAGTAGAGTAAGCCAGGATTCAAACCCAAGGCTTCAGTCTCCAGATCCAGCCCTCTTTCGACAAGATAGTCATACCTTCCAACATGTCTGTGGTCATATGACTGATGAACATCAGAGCCTAGAATTCAAATCTAGCTTGCCCTGCTTTCATGTTTCTTCCTTTCTCTCAGCCTCAATTTCTTCCTTTGTAAAGTGAAACTTTGTAAAGTCTTGGCTTAAGGGTCCTCCCAGCTCTGCCATCCTGTGTTCTAAGGGCCCTCGCAGCTCTGACATCCTGTGTTCTAAGAGCCCTCGCAGCTCTGACATCCTGTGTTCTAAGAGCCCTCCCAGCTCTGACATCCTGTGTTCTAAGAGCCCTTCC
Organism: Notamacropus eugenii; assembly: GCF_028372415.1. NCBI lineage: Eukaryota > Metazoa > Chordata > Mammalia > Diprotodontia > Macropodidae > Notamacropus > Notamacropus eugenii. The sequence goes on along the minus strand of NC_092875.1, from coordinate 50,980,398 downwards.
AGCTCTGACATCCTGTGTTCTAAGTTCCCTCCCAGCTCTGACATCCTGGGTTCTAAGAGCCCTTCCAGCTCTGACATCCAGTGTTCTAAGAGCCCTCCCATTTCTGATATCCTGGGTTTTAAGGGTCCTCCCAGCTCTGACATCCTGTGTTCTAAGTTCCCTCCCAGCTCTGACATCCTGTGTTCTAAGTTCCCTCCCAGCTCTGACATTTTATATTCTAAGCTTTCTCACAACCCTGGCATCCAGGGTTTTAAGCCCCTCCTCTTGCTCTCACACTATGTGGGCCCTGCTAGTTATGTCCTCCTGTCATTTTGTGACTCTCTACTTGATGCCCCCAGAAAGCCAGAATAACAGCTTGTATTTCTGTTGTTTTCAAACCTTACAGTCTGCTTTGCCAGCATCACAGTCCTTTAGCCTTAAGTGCCCTCTCCTACCCTGAATCTGACTGGAGAGTCCTACCCTGGGGGCTGCCCATTCACACATTCCAGAGTCCAGTCATTCCTGTGGGAGCCACCTTAGTGGCCACATGCCTCCAGAGTCCTGGGGTCTGCGTGTACCCAGGAAGGAGGCGATCCTAGGAATATATGTTTGGAGCTGCAGAGGCACCTCCAAAGCTACTTTATCCAGTACCCTCCCATGCCCCTGTCTTCCTGATAAGGCAGCCAAATCCAGTGGAGGTAAACTAACTTAGCCAAAGTCACAGCATTATTAAGGGAAGGAGGTAAGATTTGAACTGAGAGCCTCTGATTCCTACGGTACCCAAGGTGCCCCTGTGAAAGTAACTCAGCCTGAAAAAATTCTCCCTCCTTTTCTAGTAACAGCCTGATGCAAATGTGCTGGCAGTACAATCCCAAGATGCGCCCCACCTTCATCGAGATCATTGAGATGCTGAAAGATGACCTGCACCCCAGCTTCCGGGAGGTCTCCTTTTTTTACAGCGAGGAAAACAAGCCCCCTGAGAGTGAGGAGTTTGAGATGGACTTTGAAAACATGGAAAGCATCCCCCTGGACCCTTCTTCTTACTCCCAGAGGGACGAGGTCCTGGGGAGGGACAATGGGCCATCCTTGGGCCTTAAGGGAAACTATGAGGAGCGAATACCTTATACCCACATGAACGGGGGCAAGAAGAATGGACGCATCCTCTCCTTGCCAAGGTCGAACCCTTCCTAACATTTCCCTACTGGGGACGAGTGTTGAAGCCTCTCCTGAGGCTTTGATGTTCTCACCGGATGGACGGCCCGCCCCCCTCCGGGAAATCTCAGGATTCCTCTGATTGCTGCCACCGTGTGACCGACACACGACTCAGACCCTACCCCCGCCTCCCCCTTACAACCCCCCTCTCATTTCTGTCCAGTCGGTCCGATGACTCGGGTACCATTAGCCGCCACCACGGTCATGCCTGGCTGTCTGTCGACCTCACTGTGAACCCCGTGTCCTGGGAGAAAGCCTCCTGGGGCTGCTGGCCTTCTGGTCACCACTGCTCCCAAAGGAGAAGCTCCTGAGCTCCGAGAGAAGTTTGGCCTGCTGTGTTTGTGAGCACAGGACATTGTGCCAGGGTCCAGGTTTCTCCAAGCAAAGCACTTGTTTGTGAGGAAAGGGGGGACTTTCAAAAGTGGGGGTGGGGGAACCAACCAACCAAACCACAAACAAGCCCATACACAAATACTTTTCCAGCAGAATTCCAGGCTTTTCAGGATACTCCCCAGGAAACATTACTTTTAAGACTGAAGAATATTTTTTAAGAAAAACAAACCACAAATCAGTTAGATTAGTTCCTCAGACTGACCAATAGCTGCTGCTCTCACACTTTTTCATGGGTCTGAAACCCTTGAGTGTGTGCGCTTGTGTGTGTATGCCTGTGTGAGTATGCACACGTGTGTGTGTGTCTGTTGTGCGTCTGTACCTCCGGCGTGTGTCTCCCTCAATGTACACACATCAATGGAAGACTCTTGTATCATTCTCAGAGGGGCTTTGTACTCCTCAGGGGCATGTGCCTCTCTTTCTCCAGTTTGCTGGGGTGACAGTACCCCCAAACCAATGGTTTTTGTTATGAAGTCCCCATGCTTGTCCTTCCCCTCTCACTCATTTATGTTTGGTAATTGCATCTTCTGGGTGCCAGGATCTCTGGGGGAATGGGGGAGAAAAATGGGGTTCAGCCTGAAGATGGGGATCCTTTCAAGACCAAAAAAGAAAGCCAGGGGAAAAAAAGTCAATTGGATGGAGATCTCCAGCCCTCTCATCTGCTTACCCCTGCCCTGGCAACCTGGAGCACACCTTTGTTGGGTTTAAACATATTTAATTTTTTTTAAGTTTTAAACATTAACTTCATATAAGTTATTGACTGTTTTTGATTCTTAGGTTTGGGCTTTTTTGGTCTTGTGTTCTGTGGGTGTGGTTTCTTTGGTCTGAAAGCGACGCATTGATCTGAGAATAAACTGATTTTAGCTGATCACAAGCTGAGGAGCCAAAAGGCAAGTTAAGTTTGTACTTGATGAAGCTTTAGAAATAGGTTCCTGATTTATTTTGTGTGTGTGTGTTTGTGTGTGTGTGTGTGTGCATACGTGTGTCAAGAGCTGTGAGCTGAGGCCTCAGAGGGGGCAGGTGTGATAGATACCCTCCTCTTCCTTTGTCTCTTCTCTCACTCCTCTGTCTTCTTCCTCCTCTCCTCCTCTCTCCTGTTCCACCTCTTTTCCTCTTATTGTCCCCTCCCAACTTTTCCTCTCTCCCTCATCCTTCTTTCTTCCTTGTTTTTTCTCATCTCCCCACCCCCTTCTTCCTACTCCTGGACCCATCTCATGTTCTCTCCTTTTCCTCTTCCTTCCCATGCTCTCTCAAATGTCCCTTTCATCCCCATGCCTGTTCAGCTTCCTCTCTCTCTCTTGTGTGTTTTCCATAAATACTAGAGGAAAAAGTATTTAAATGCAGGAGTATCCCATCCCCACCTACCCCTCAGCCCAAATACTTTGAAAAAACAACAAAGACGCATTAACAAATGTTTGGAGAGAAAGCATCTGAAAATAGATGTCAGTCACAACAGAACTATCTTAATCCTCAGTTGTCCTCACCTCTGATCACCCCTCTTTGGTGCAGGTGGGTGAGGAAACAACAGCTCCCAAATGGCAACTTGGTCCCTGGCATGACTTTTGACCAGGGCAGTGCCATCTTGTTCTGGAGCTTGGCAGAGGTAGAGGCTGGTGGCTGAAGGGTGAAGTGTGAAATACAGGCCTTAATGTCCATGTAGTATGACTTATCCATGACACTTAAACCATAGCTGTTCCTCATTGGATAAACATGGTGGCTCAGATGGAGCAGACACATTAGTCTGATTTCTCAGAGGGTTGCTTCTATCGATCACCCCTGAGGTTCTGGTGGTCTTCACTCCCTCTTCCCCATGCTCTGTTGCTTGCCCACTTGTTCTCAGGTATTCCGTGGCCTTGTTACTGCAGGCTTCCGGGTGCTGCTTCTCCCTTCCCCAAATTGTGATTAAGAACGGGATCAAGAAGTAATAATGATCCTCCTTCCAGCCTCATAACTTCTTGGTCCGGGATACAAGTGAAAGAAATCTGGGCCAACTCTGTGGCCAAGACATGGGGGGATTTCCCCTTGCACAAATAGCATAGAAGGGATAGCCCTTAAAAGATTGTCGTGGGTTTGATTGGACAAAAGTGCAAATGGAAGGGGGCGTGCGCTCAAAGTCACCATGAGGAGATCGAGGTAGGACTTTGTGTTTTCCCTAGTAACCTGTAGGCAGTAGTGAGCAACTCAACACTACATTGTCAGGAAAGAAGAGAGATGGATTCTCACATTTTTTCTAATTCAGTAAAGGTTTTCTTATTAGGAAAATAAAATTTATTTATTTTAATATAATATAAATCACTGTAAAAATTTGTTTTCTTAAGAAATCGAAAAGTGTGTCAATTTTAATTGATGAAAAATTTGCAGGAGGATGCGGTGATTTTTTTCCTCTTCTGTCACAGTCTACCTCAGTCTTGTAAGGATGTCTTCAGTGAGGGATGGATTCGGACTGGAAGCAGCTTTGTCTGGGTCCAGTCTGAGCCAGAATGATTGGTGCCAGTGGATGGCAATGCTGGAGACCCAGGGGGGTCAGTGTGGGCGGGCTCAGGTAGAAGGGTGTGGTCCCTCCTCATGTGATCTAGTGAGTGGAATAAGGACCCTCATGTGTCATTCCCCCCCCCCCAACCTTTCCCCCAACCCCATGATTTATCAGAATACCGTTTCAGAATTGGCATAATTTTTTACCTGGCCATCTGACTCTAGTCTAGGCTGTCTCTCCCAGGGAGGAGACTCAGTAGGAAATTGCCATCTGAAATGAAGCATCCATGTTTCTCCTGGTTCCTGCCCTCAGGAATGGATCCAATTCTTCCGTCAAAACTTTGTGGTCTCAGTGACCTGTTAGAGCCTTGTGAGTACAAATGTGTTGTGTAGTTTGGTCATTTTGGGGGAAGTCTTCATGGGGGACAGAATTACAAAGGTTGAGCTATTGCCAATGTTAAAAGTCCATGTGTACTTTCCCTGTCCGGGACTCTGGGTGCACTTGGTGCTGGACCTCTACTCAAATGTACAACATAGTTTTTTTTCCATCTTATTCTTTGGATGGAAAAAATGCAATTAAAAGTGATAATTTTTACAATGCAGCATATTTTCAAAGAAACAAAGAGGAAACTGGTGCAACCTGGTTTGGCTGTTAAATGACCTTGACCTTGAACTGACCTCTGTTGGCCCTTTTTAATTCACAGAACTCAGATGGTTCATTGGAGCAGGGTGGCCACATTCTGGGTTCAGCCTATGAGGGCCAAGGGAAGTTTAATACTAATATAAGAGTCTATATACTCCACAGGCATCATTAAGTGCCAAAATCAATAACAGCTTGGGTTTTTTCTCTTTTCTAGTATTTTACTGTGTGCAAAAGAATTGTTTCAATCTCTCCCTCTCTTGAGTTGTGCAGTATCAACGTGCACATGTGGATATATGTAGCAAGGCTTGGTTAATGCAGATCTGCAAGGAGAAACTTACCAGTGGAGTGAAAAGTAGTCAGGTGTCTTGCCGAAAGCCAATGTTTGCATCATGTTAAGAGTGAACCCTTGGTCCGTGGGTAATTGGGTTGACAGCTGAGTGGCTAGCTTCATGATGCTGAGGTTATATTTATGTTTTAGATGACCAGCTATGACCGAGACAACCACAAGCTTGGCATGTGGGGTGTGGGGAAGAGTCCTTCACCTGGCTGTGAATAGGGAGAACTCTAGAAAAAAAAGTCCTTTCATCTGTAGAAAGACTAAGTGTATTCTCCTGTTTGCTTGGATCTGAAGTTTTAAACAAGAATGGGGGAAAGAATCTAAGAGCTGTGTTCTGATGGGGTCATAGGCCTGGATGCTCCTGCAATGTGATGATCTAGGCAAGGGAAGGAAGAGGGCTGAGAGGAAGCAGGAGGGCGAATGTAGTGGCGGGTCTCTGCGCTTCATCTGTATTCTTTGCATTAATTCTTGATGCCTAGCTAAGAATGAGTGTGATCTCAGCCTTAAGCAGTTGCACACCTCAGTCATCCTTGAATCAGAGCATCCCCTTGCATTTGCTCTCAGCTGAGCCCTGCTGTGGAAAGCTTTGGCCTAGAACTGTGCAGGAAAGAAGCAGATTTACAGGGATTCCTGAGCTCTGCTGGCCAGCTGGTTCATTTAGTTTCTGGAACAAGGGGCTAAAGTTAACAAGATTCCGCTAGTATAGGAGAAACGTAAGACCTTGAAAGACTCTTGAGACCAACTGGTTATGGAGACTTGGTCATCCTTCCTGAATGAGTTCTGTGCTATAAAGATGCCTGGATGTGGTTTGAATTTCCCTCATGTAGGTTTCTCAGGGGCTTTGGTGAACAGTAAAGAGAAAACTTCCATCTTCCTTCTCTTGTGGCCCCAGCCCCAGTCACCTCATAACAAACCTGGCCAAACTAAACCTCAGCCAGATCCTTAATTCCAAATGCTTTGAAATCAAGGTGTTAGACTAGCTGGAGAAAGACGTGTGATACCTTTGGGGGTGATAAGATTCATTACAACTTTCTAAATATTTCAGTTAGAACTGGTCTCTCTTGCTTGGCTCTCCTCTAACTCTGGGGGCTTGGATTCTGAGTCCTTTGTTATTTTTCCAGTGTTTGATTGTGTCTGTAAAATTAAGACTCTTGCAGAAAGGCCCAGGGAAAAGGCCTTTTCTGAGATGACTTCAGGGTGAAAATTGGTTTTGCATTTTGAGTTGCTCAGCAGCCAACATTTTGCTTCATCCTGAATTCTCCTTTGTACTAGCGGGTGGGGTGCCAGTGCTAGCTGCAGAGGGAGGCCCCTTGGCCAGAGTAGCTGTGAAGGAAGGAGAAGAGGGCAGGTGTCCTCTGCTCTCCTGGTCACCCCCAGGTAGCTCTGACGTCTGCCTAACTTTCATTTATTTATTTTTTTTAAGTCAGCTATGTCAGCAGTGAACACAACACGGTGGGAACTGGGAATGGGGATTCCATGCTGCCTATAAAACAGGCTCATTTTGACTTTAGCAGGATATTCAGCTCAGCTTTCCCTTCTAGATAGGATGTACCATGAGAGTCGGTCACTGAGCCTCCCTACTTTGGGATCCCACGCCTACAGTCCTGTGTGTCATTCCCAGTCATGGCTGAAGGTCTTGGACCATATTTCCTCCTTTCTGGGAGTCTCCCAGGCCTCATGCTAATGGCTGACTGCTTTTGTCCTTCATAAGGCTCTGCATTCTATAGGCTGAGAATGTGTTGGTTTCATGTGGGAAATACTTCCCAGTGGTACCATCCATCTTCCCCCGAATTACCCAGAGTCTGTGAGTTCAGGGAGAAGGAAGAAGAGATGGTGGTATTGCTAAAAGAGTTAGAGCACTGTTTGTGAGTGGGGCCGAATCTGGAAAGAGTGCTTGGTGGGCTTTGGCTTGGGGCCATGAGAGGTGAGCCAGGCTACCCGTTGCCTTGGGGGTGCCTGAGAGGAGCCTGTTCCTCAGGTCCCAGAATGGTGCCAGTTCCTCTTGTAAATGCCTCCAGCTTGACAATAATGTGTAAAAGGATCAAATGTGCCATGGCTTTAAAAAAAAATTCCAAAAAAATTCAGAAAAACTAAACAAAACAAAAAAAAGCTTGATTACTTTTTTCAATGTTTTCATACAAAGAGCCAAGCAGTGACATGTACAGAGATGCCTTTGAATATTAAAAAAAATCTTGCTGTGTGTAAACCATTGAACAATTAACTGTTTATATTAAAATTCTGAATAAATTATCGGAGAATCACTTTGGCTGTGCTGACTCTGCTCTGTGGTGCCAGACTCGCTGGCCCTGCCTCTTGGGTAGTCAGGACCCTTGTGTTCAGCTCTGAGATCTATTGTTGTCTTGGCCTACCTCTCAGGTTTGAGACCAGAAACTGATGCTGGGTGGGCAAACTTTCCTAATTAGAGGGACTGCCCAGAGGTAGTGAGCATCTCATCCCTGGAGGTATTCTAGTGGAGGGGAGACAACTTTGTCATTAGGCAAACTTCCTAATAACTGGGGCTGCCCAGAAGTGGAATCAGGGAGATAGAGAACACCTCATGGCTTGAACTTAGTGAGGGAGCTTGGGCAAATCCCTTTCCTCCTTTGGGCCTCAGCTTCATCATATGTAAAACAAACAAGGTTTGGAGTTGTTGACTTCTAAGGTAATAATAATGTAACCTGTGACCCAGGGCCCCCCACGATTCTGTGCTGCCATGGACTGGGTCCAGTCTTGAAGGTTTACCCAAGAGAGGAGTTTTCTCTTTGGCTTATTATGCCCCCACCTAGACATGAACCACCAGCTCCTGTGCAAGCACTCTGGGTAACAATATGATTATTGGATATGGGAGAGTATTTCATCACACAGAAAAAAAAAAGGATTCACAGGAGCTCATAAACAGTAAATTAACAAATACTTATTAAGAGCTTGCTATGTGTCAAGCACTCTGATGAGTTCTGAGAATACAAATGCAAGCAAAAGAAAGGATAACCCTTGTCCGCGAGGAGCTTATAATTCTGAAGGAGAAGACAGTGCACAGAAGGAAGCTGAAAAAAGAGAAGGAGAAGGCAGATGTGGAGGGAACTACATGATCAGGGAGCCCAGAGGAGAACAACCTGGTGGAAAATGAAGGGATAGTTGGCTTGGGTGACCTCCTTAAATGGAAGTCCTGGGAGGAGTCTTCCATTTTCCAGGGAACTAGAGGAGCCCCAGGGACAGAAAGTACTTTCAAGGTGTGAGTTCCAGGGCTGAAGTGATATAGATACAGAACCTACAAGACACCCAAAGAATTTGCAAAAAAAAAAAAGAAAACCAACAAAAAACCAAAAAATCAAAAAAACCCAAACCCCAAGCAATTGTATCTGAAGGCTCCTGAACAACATCCCTTCCTGTCCGACCTACACTCTCCGAATCACTCAATGCAATGGGAGATCTTAAAGCACTGTGTTGATGTGCACAATTATTATTCTAGGTATTGTTAGAGGGGGGCAAGGCCCAACTCATCTGCTTCCCCAAATCGCCGGTCCCTTCGTTGCTCCTCCAGCTAGTCTGGAGAAAGGGGAAAGAAGTATGGGGGAAATCCCCTTCTTTGTTTAAGAAGCACGCACTCCAGGTAATCCCTTTTCTCCCTAGAGGTCAAGATTCCAAATTCTCAGATTTAGGACCACCTGAACGTCATGTCACAGATGATGTCCCCAATCCCTCCAAGGCTGGTGCTGCCTAAGAATGCCCCCCTCCTGTTTCCCGAAAGGATCAGACTGCCCAGAAGAGCAAAATCCGCCCACCCCACCTCAACACAAAACAGAAAGTTTGGGGTCCACGAGCTCCCCACTCAGGCCAAGGGGCCAAGCACATGTCTGGCTCTGCCATGTGCCTGTGCTAGAACTCTCATTATCATGCTTGCTGCCATCTCTTGGGCAATGAAAGTAGATTCTTGGGAATCTTCCTCTGATTCCAAGCGGGCAAAAAGCACAGGTAACTCCCATGAGCCTATGCACCAAGGCTAACTCTTCTCAGCCCATGCTACTGTCTGTCTCCTGAACAGAGAAAAGGGAACAAGAATCTGAAAAGGGCCAAACTGGTCTGTCAATTCACTTTTATAGGACTTTTGTGAAGGAAAGTCAGCTCCTGCGAGCAAATATCCACCAATGAACTTATTAGAGATAGTTCTTGATTTTCCTCTGAGCTTGGTGCACATATTTATATGAAATAGGGAGAGAGACACGTTCAAAATGACCACGGGAAATCCTGGACTTGGAGTCTGAAGACCTGAGTTCAAATTCTGCCCAGACACTAAACTAGCTGCATGACCGGACAAGTCATTTAACCTCTGTCTACCTCAGCTTTGAAATGAGGATGATAATAATACCTACTTCGCAGGTTTGTTAAGATAATACATATAAAGTTCTTTGTTATTACTATTACTGTTATTTATTATTCATCATTATTATCCTATCATGTTATTAATATTATTATTATAACGAGTTTACCCCAGTAAAGCTGTCTTCCACAAACTTTAAAGTTTGGGGAAGTACTTTATAACCCTGGGTGAATCAAGTATTATAGTAATCCGCTCCATTTTATAGATGGGAAAGTTAAGACTCAGGGTCTTTGAGTGACTTATCCAGACTCACAATGCATCATACTGGGATTTGAACCCAGCACTACATGGTTCCGAGTCCCAACACCTCAGTCAATGTGAAATCCTACCTCTCCAGCTCTGATGGTCTATGAGATGGCACGAGTAAAGGATGGGCCTTGAAGTCTGGAAGATCCGGGTTCAAATCTCACTTTGGGAACTCATTGTCTGGATGATCCTGGGAAACTCACCTGTCCTCACCAAGTTTCAGTTTCTTCTTCCGTAAAATGACAGAGCTGGGATCAATAACCATTAAGATTCATTCCAGCTCTCTATCTACAGGCTTCTCTCAGCCTCAGTTTCCTCATTTGTAAAATGGGGATAATAATATCTGCTTCAGAAGGTTGTTGTGAAAATCAAATGAGATCGTCTGTATAAAGTTCTTTGCAAACAAAGCATCATTACAACCATTATTATATCATTAATTTTGTCTATAGAGTTCATACATTTTATTCATATTTTTATATTTTTACATAATTTATATATTTATATTTCATGTATCTCATTCACATGCTGTCTTATTTTTATTATATTAATCACTATTACCATTACTATGATATAAGCTATCCTAGGATCTTCCTGGAAGTGCTTTGGCCTGGCTTGGGACTCAGGAAAAGTCCCAAAATATTTCTAAAGAGAGAAGAGAATAAGTATTTATTAAGTACCTACTATGTGCCTAGCACTTCACAGATATTCTCTCATTTGATCTCAAGTATCCCGTATTTTGTCCAGGGCTTAGCTGATCTAAATTGGCCTGATCACCAAGTGTACTCCCATCCTACCTTGGGCTCCTAAAAGTCAGAGTCCCCTCCTCTCCCCCTCACCCTCACCTTCCACTAGGTATCCGGTGGCTCAGGTTCCTCCCCAAGTTGCCGATGTCTCTTGAAGCATCTTCCTCAAGTTTGACCTCATCTTCCAGATTCCACAGGAGGGCTGGGGATAATGAAATAATGAGGCTAAAACTAATGGATCAAGATAATGACCAAGGTCATTCTAAAGGACCCATCAGGAAAAGTGATCTCCATCTCCAGAGAGAGGACTGAGGAACTCCAAATGCAGATTTTTTTTTTACTTTAAAAAAATTTTTTTTCATCTATATTTCCTTTTGCAACATGGCAAATATGGAAATATATTTTATGTGACTTCCTATGTGTAATTGATAACAAACTGCTTTTTTCTCAAGGAAGAGGAAGGAGTAGGAGGGGAGGGAGGGAGGGAGAGAATTTGAAACTCAAGATTTTTTATAATGAACATTAAAATTTTTTACATGTATTTGGGAAATATTTAATGAAATCCATAAAAATATTTTAAACAAGAAGGCTAAAGCTAATAAGGGGATGAAGCCCTTAGGAGTACAGGGCTACTAGGCTGCCTAAGGAGGCGAGAACCAGTCTAGGTGAGAAAAACAGAGGAACTGAAGGCCTCCATGCCAGTCAGTCCTGAGACTGGGCCATGAGCACCAGCTGCAGTGCCAGCTTGGACAGGATAGGGAGACTCAGTCTCAAAGCAAAATTACATTTATAAATTACATGAGCATTCTCAATTCATTCTCATAATGAGGCAGGCAGGGCACAACAGTCATTATCCTGTTTTACAAATAGTGAAACTAAGGCTCCAGAGACCAGACAGGACTTGCTCAGGGTTACATGGGTGGGAAATGGAACAACTGGTCCTTGATACCTCTCTCCACTGCATCAGTTGGACTAGCCCTGGTTTATATCTTCCTATTCTGGACCTTCTGTACCTTCCCCTATCCCTGTTACCCTTCTCATTCTGATGGGAAGAAAGTGAGGCATCTCTCTGCAAGGACTATCCTGAAGCCCTCCAGGTGCTATTAGTCTCCTACCCCATAGGTCTTCCTCAGGACTCCCCCATAAAGTACTCAGATATCAAATCACACACCCCAACAGGAAACAGAATCCACCACAAACCACTCTGAGTTGTATATGTTGTGTATATAAGGTACTGTGCGTGTACATAAGGCATTTTGGATACAGCACTGAATTTGGAATCAAGAAGACTCAAGTTCAAATCCCACCCTAGACACCTGGTGATCTCAGTTTCCTCATCTGTAAAAATGAGGATAATAATAGCACCTACCTCACAGGTTGTGTTGAGGATCCAGTAGGATACTATATGGAAAGCTCTTTGCAAACCTTAGAGTACTCTCTAAATATTAGCAATTGTTACTCTAGGTACTTGTATATGGATGCACAGATGTGGGTGTCTGTTATTTTACTGATTTAGGGAACTCCTGGTGAGGAAATGCTTTCCACCAATGCATCATCAAGGGTTCTGCCACTTACAATCATTAACCTCCGCAGGTTGGCATCTTCTTTCACTTATATAATCTCAGAGAGTTGAGGGGAGGGGTGGTGGTGAAGGGGGAGGCTTTGAGAAGTCAAAGGACCTTTTCAGGATTCCCCAACCCATATATCTTAAAGATGGGATCTGGACTTGGGTGTACCTGTCTCTCTCTTGTACATGAATATGTATGGCCCTCCACGTGTCCCTGTTTCTGTGTGGGGCTCTATATATAATGTGTGTGAGGGGAACTTTCTAATGTTTATTTTTCAGCCTTAGTTGAGGTTTATGTGTGAGCACATGTGAGTGAGTGAGTGTGTGTGTATGTGTGTGTGTCTGTGGTTTCTGAAATCTGTTTTTCAGAGTGTGTTACAGGAAGCTGGCTGGGAGGGTAACAGTCTCAGGGGCCTGGTTCCTCTAGAGCCCCCTAGACCTGCTCCACCCTTGGGCCTCACCCCAAGGGAGTCACCCAAGACCTGGCAAGAGGGGAGAGAAGGAGTGTTTGCTTTCTAAAAGCAAATTTCAGCCTTTACTATGCCCAGAGAGAGGGAAAGCAGAGACCATAGGACCTGAGCAGGACCCACGTGGCTACAGGAAGAGAGAACTTGGGTCCCAGCAGAGAGAAAACAGGCCAGTGGAGCCCAGAGCTGCAGGGCGCAACACTGAGGAAGGCTGGGGGGGGGGGGGGTGTGCAGAGGAGAAGGAGGGAAGTGGGGGAGGAGGGAGCTTTTGAGGAAGGATGGGGGGGAGATAGTGCCTTTGTCATTTGGAAAAGAGGAAGTTTGGCAGGGGTGGGTCAGTCCTGTGGTTAGGTACCCTTTTTCCGAACGCAGACCAGAGATGAAACCCTGGATCCCTGCTCTGCAGAGTGTAGGAGGGCAGGACTCACTCCATGGACCCTTTGCGATTTTTGTCAGTAGCAGAAAGACCTCTCAATGCAAGGTAAGTTGGCTCTGGGGATACAATGTCTAGAGAATGAACAGCTGGAGGGGGCAGTTATCTGGGGTGAGAGACAAGTTGGGGGTGTCTTCAGTATAGGACAGATGTGTGGGGACTGAAGGCTATACTCTCAGAGGGAGTGCAGAAAGAAAGTGGATGTTGTGGGATCTCTGGGGAAAGGAGACACATAGGGAGGATCTTTTTAGGTCGTCTCTCTCATTTGTCTGTGAGCTCCTTGAGGCCTGGGATTATCTTCGGCTTTTCTTTGTATCCCTCATAGTTAGGACAGTGCCTGATACATATAGTAGGTGCTTAATAAATGTTTGACTGATTCTGTGATCTTTGGAGAGGACAGAACTGGAGGGATTTCTGGAGAAGGATAGACATGGGAACTGAGACTCTGGAGAAAGAATGACATGTGGGGTCTAAAGTCCTTGCACTAGCTTTTGTCTGTGGCTTGTGTGCTAAGAGGTCTAAGTTGTCCCTAGGATTTGGGGAGGTAAGAGATCCAAGCTGGACCCTGAGGTTGATCCCGGGAGGCCCATCAAGGAGAGATGCTATGATTCCCAACTGCTGTTTGTGACCAAGAGGACTGCAAGGATGAGAAAAGGAATAGGTTGCAGATGGGTCAGACTGGCTGGGGCCAGCTGGGGCCCAGGGACCAGAGAGAGGAAGTAGACTGTGAGTGTATTTCTGGCATCTATCAGCACCACTAGTGGGGGACATGATACAGCCTCTGGGTCTCAATAGAAACCTTCCATTCTGGACCATGGTCTATCTGTCCTAGGCTGGTATGCCTGCCTGTCCTTTTCAACACCCAAGCTTGCAAAGGGCCTTCTGACTCAATTTTGACACAACCTTAAACAGAGGTAGCCAGATACAGACTCAGAAGAAAGAATAGCTATGTGTGTAGGAGATGGGGATAGGGTAGAGTCTCTGGAGGACCCAGCCTTGGGAAGCCTCCTCTGGGAGAGTAGGTTCTAACAAAAAGAGCGATGCATTTTGTTCGAAACTCTGGTTCCCTTGCAACCTGTGTGTCCTCCAACAAATCAGTGAATCAGTTTGGTCCTCAGTTCTTTTCATTTATAAAATGAAAAGATTGGTCTTGAGTTCTTCCTCAGCTCTAGAACTATGTTTAATAGGCATCGAAGACCTTTCTGTTTGGGGGCCTATGTAGATTGAGTCAGGTGACTCAGTTTTAAAAAGATTTGAGTTCAAATCTGGCTCTGACACTTCCTAGCTGTATATCCTTGGGCAAGTCACTCAACCTCTGTTTACCTCAGTTTGCTCTGTGTTAAAATGGGGATAATAGCACCTACCTCCCAGAGTTGTTGTGACTGGCATATGGTAAGTGTTCTATGAATATTATGTTATTATTTTTAGCACAGTGCCCGGCACATAGATGCTGTTGCTCAGTCATCTGTCCAACTGTTTGTGACTTCATCTGGAGTTTTAAGCTCTTAATAAATATTTACTTCTCTTTTTCCTCCCCTTCCTCCTTTCTTTCTCTCCCTTTTCTGCCCCTCCCTCTCTTTCCTTCCTTTTTTCCTTCCTCCTTCCCCTCATAAGTGAGCACCCTGAAAGCTGCCAGAGATTCAAGGAACTCTGTGAGTCAGCATCTATAGAAAACCACAACTCTTGTCTGTATATACTTATAAACCCCCATCTGTGTTTCTTTTTTTACCAGACAAACCAGAGAACACACATTCAGAGCAAAAGGCATGTAGCTTAACATATAGTAAGATAAATGACAAAGAAAATCCCCCCATGTACAGAGGGGCACATTATCCCACCACTAGAGAGAGAACATACATGGCCAGGGAACACATATGGAAGAGGGCATTCTCAAAGCAAGGCAACTCATGCTCTTTGGGTACTTTCCTGGTGGAACCCTTTGCCACCTCCACACCTTCTTTGCTGTGCTGAAAGGTACTGGTGTCTTCTGTCGTGCAGTTTCTCTCTTGCGTTGCCATTTGCTTATTCTTTGCTGAGATGCCATCTTCTGGTTCTTCCCTGACCTATTCTTGCTAGGTGGTATAGTGGGATAGAGCACCTAACTTCTTGCAGTCAGAAAGACCCGAGTTCAAATGTGGCCTCAGCCACATATTAGCTGTATGATTTGGGCCAAGACCTTTGACTTCTATCTGCCTCAATTTCCTCATTCATAAAATGAGCTGGAAAAGGAAAGGCAAACAACCCCAGTATCTTTGCCAGGAAAACCTCAAATGGGGTAATGAAGAATTGGGCACAATTGAAATGATTGAACAATAAAAACAACTGTCTTATTCTCCTCCTCCCCTTTTCTCACAACCCCTTTCCCTCCTGCTTTCCAATCACCTGAGATAGATTTCTGTATCCATCTGCATGTGTATCTGTATTTTTCCCTCCTTGAACCCATTCAAATGAAAGTGAGGTTCAAGCATTGCCTGCTCCCCACCACTGCCCCTCCATTGTATAGACGCTTCCTTGTTATGTTTCCATTTATGTTAGATAATTTTCTCTGTTTTGTCTCTTCCCTCACCCCTCTCAGTGTATTTTACTTCCCTATTCTTCTTTTGAGATCTTCCGAATATGACAGAATCACCAGGTTCTCTATGTAATTCAGCTACCTCTAAGACCCTAGAACACGAACGATGATAAAAATTCTGAGAGGTTACATGCATCACCTCCCCATATAAAAATGCAAGCTATTTAACCTTTTTATAGTTAATTTTAACACCTATGATTTTTCACTTATGTTTACCTTTTTGTGCTTCTTCTGAGTCCTGTGTTTAAATGTCAGATTTTCTATTTAGCTCTGGTTTTTTCATAAGGAATGCTTGAAAGTCCTTTATTTCATCAAACATCCCCTGGAAGATTATACTTAGTTTTTCTGGATAGGTTATTTTTAGTTGTTATCCTAGAACAGGGGTGGTTTGTTCTGTGAAGTTTGGATTCAGTCAGAGGGCCACACTTGAGGACCTAGTGTGTCCTCGAGGCTATAGGTTCCCCATCCCTGTCCTAGATCCTTTGCCTTCTGGAATATCATATTCCAAGTCCTCTGTTCCTTTAGAATAAATCTTATTTGATTCTGGCTATGGCTCTGTGGTACTTGAATTCTTTCTTTCTGGCTACTTACGGTATTTTCTCCTTCACTTGAGAGATTTTGGTTACAATATTCCTGGGAGTTTTCATTTTGGGACTTCCTTTAGGAGATGACTGGTGGAGTCTTTCAGTTTATAATTTATCCTCTGGTTTTGAGAAATCTGGGGGGTTTTCCTTAATGATTTCTTGAAATATATAATGTTTAGGCTCCTTTTTTATTTCGTGGCTTTCATGTAGTTGAATGATTCTTAAAATTGTCTTTCTTCATTCTATTTTATAGGTCAGTTGTTTTTCCTATCAGATATTTCATATTTTCTTCAATTTTTTCAGACTTTTGACTTTGTTTTATTATTTTTTGATGTCTCATGGAATCTTTAACTTCCTTTTAGCCAGTTCTAATTTTCAAAGAGTTGTTTTCTTCAGTAAGATTTTGTACCTCTTTTACCAAGTTATTAATATTTCTTTTCATAAATTTCTTGCCTAACTCTTATTTCTTTTCCAACTTTTTCTCTACTGCTTTAATTTGGTTTTTAAAATCTTTTTTGTTTGTTTTTTTAACCTCTTTCTTTAGCTCTTCTAGGAATTCTTGTTAGATTTGTGTCTAATCTGTATTATTCTTTGAGGCTTTGCTTGTAGATGTTTTCAAGTCATGATTTTCTGCTACGTGTATGTCTTGAGCTTCTGTGTCACCACAGCAGTTTTTTATGGTCAGGTTCTTTTTTGTTTGTTTGTTGGCTTATTCTTCCAGCCTACTTCTTGACTTTGGACTTTATGTTAGTGTTAGGCTCTGCTCACTTCTGGGGGTGAGGTGGTGAATGCTTGATCTAATAATCGATAAATAGATATATGGATGGATAAACAAATAAATAAATAAATGATGAAATTGCTTTCACAGCTCAGACTGGAGGCCTGTTAAGTTTTTATACTTCCAAAGTTGTATGATCTGAGGAGAGGCCTATTATTCCATGCCTTCCCAGATTGAGCTCTACAAGTTTCTGCTTCAAGTTTAGGTTTGTTGGCTTGTATATAGTAGCATTTCAGTGGATTACTGTTGTACTACATTACTGTTAGTCCACTGGGTAATTCTGTAGGTTCTGGAGAAGTCCTATGTGTCTTGAGATAAGAGTTTCCCCTGTGTTTTGCAGACAGAGGGTTCAGTGACTCAGACCCCAAGGAACAGGAGCTCTTACTCAGAATGAACTTGTTTTATGTCAGGATGCTTGCTAGCTGGTTTTGTTGCTGTTGTAGATGCTGCTATATCCAAAGTCCTAGCCCCTGGGATTTTTAATTCCCAAATCCCTGGGCAGACCCCTCAAGGGTCCTACAAAGGAAATTAGGCAAGGGAATTGTTATTCCAGTTCCTCCCTCCTGTCCCCAAGAAGTGAAGTTGGTCATCAGCAAATGTGACAACCCCAAAGAGATCTGTTGGCATTTCCTCTCTGGCCACATGCCATCAGGACAGACAACATATAATTGTGGCCAGGAATGCTGGGGCTGTTAGACCAAGGACTGGCAGTCATCAGAAGTCCATCCCTGAGACACTAGGGTCGAAGACTCTATTAGGAAAAAATAACCTTCTGACTAAGGAAAAGGTTGAGGCCCACAAGGAAAGAAGGACCCACTGATAGATTACATTACCTAGTTCTTACCCATAACTACCAGGTGCATAGTATACTGCTTCCCACTGGGTGAAGCCGCTGCATCTAGAAACCTATGATGAAGTTCACCCAATGACCTAGATTCTGAGATGCGGGTTCTTTTCAAGAATTTCCAATAACAGTCCCATGAGAAAGCTGCAGCCTGGCTCTATTGCCTTTTCCTAACAATGATGGTCTTCAATTCACCTCAACTGATGAATCACCTCTATGCCAAGAGTTGGCAATCCTGCTTCATCAGTCTTCTGGAGTTGTGATTAGTCTTTATATTGATAAGGGTTCTTAAGTCTTTCCACAGTTTTGCCGTTGTCTCCTCCTTTTTCTTCTTCTTTTTCTTCTCCTCCTTTGTCCTCTTCCTCCCTCTATCTCCTACTCCTCTTTAACATTTCTGCCATATCAAGTGTTCTAGGTTCTTTATTCTGTGGGTTCCCTTATTGCTCTGAAATTCTAGGCTCTAAACCTCTTCCCAATTGTGACATTCTCTGTTCTTGGAGCTCTCCCAGCTCTGATATTCTGTGTTCTAGGGGCCCTCCCAATTCTGACATTGTATATTCTATGTTCCAACATCCTTCTCTTATCTGATATTCTGTCTTCTAACACTGTTTGAATTATGGAGCCTGTGCTAGGAAGCAGCAACAAAGAGGAAGGAGCATTGCATTTAGTATCAGGACTTGTGTTCGTCCTTTGTTGACAAAGAAGACCATGCCATCAGAGAAATGATGACATGACTTGCACTTGACCTTGTTTTGAGTGAGGGAGGGCTGTACAGGTCACCAGCCTCACTTCTCCTCCAGAGCCATCTGAATCCATTGACCAGATATTCATCAAGATGACTGGAGATGACCCAGGATGTACTGGGAGACCTTGGGCCCTTTAGGCTAAGGTCTTTGCAGGGATTGACTTATGTTGAGGTGACACCCTTTATTGAATAGGCCTATTTAAGAAGTATCCAGGGCATGGGCCCTTTAATGAGGCCAAGAAAAGAAAGACATCAGGTTGGGTGGGAAACAGCAACAGTTACTACTGATAATCACTCTAAAGCTAGGGGGGTTCAGAGGAGCCCTTAAGCAGGTATGAGGACTAGCTTGGTAATGAACCCATAGAACATCCTCCTTCCAAGTGGGACTTTCAGTGCCTTAATCCACCCAGGGACAGGAATAATGGTGAAATGTGAGGCCTTCCTTTGGCACAATGTGGCCAACCACTTGTCCTCTCTCTTGGAGGGGTGGCCCTTGTCATAGATCCTTGGTCAAAAGGGTGGGCTGAGCCAGAGTTGAGGATGTGTTTGAGGCTCTTCTACCACCAGATGGCAGCACTGAACCAAAATATGAGGTCCTCTTGGCCTGGGTTATGGTAAGACCCCAGCAGCAGTGGAGCAGCCCCGGCTTGTCACTGTCTGTTGGGTCCTTAGAGATCTTTTACTCCAATCATTGGGTCCAGTTCCCCTTATTAGATAAATGGAGACACTAAGAAGGAAATAGTTTAGTTCAAGGCCACCCAGAAGGTTAAAAGGGGTCTAAGCCTTAGCCTGCCTGTTCCCCCTTACCAACCCCCCTCAATCACCTGAGAATGAGGGAAAGATTTTTCTGGGCTCCATTCCCAGGGTGGGAGGTACTCCTGGCTCCTGCCCTCCCCCAGCCCCTGTTTCTCAAGTCCGAAGACCAAGTGTGGGAAGCTGAGACTGAGTCCTAGGGAATCCGGGCAGGGTTGATGGAGGGTCATACTTTGAAGGTCACTTTTGGCAAATCAGGGAACTCTGAGTAGCCCAGGGCCCAGGGCCAGCTGGGGCCCCAATGTAGCTCAGGTAGGAGTATTCCCTCCCCCAGCATCTCTCTGTCTCTGGCTTTGGCTGCCATCAGCTGATCAAGGCAGGCTGAGCAGGCGGGAGGTGTCTCCACCCCCTTACCCCCCTCTTGGCAGCCCCTGTTCCAGGGCTGCAGCCCGAGCTAGAGCAGGCACTGTCTACTGGGACCTTCCAGCTTCTGCAGGCAGAAGTTGCTCTTAGCCTGGCCTCATTCAAGTCCCAGGGGGAATCCTGATGGCGGACTCTGTGCTCAATCACTCCTGGCCCTCTTTCTCAAGGCTGTGGATGAAAAGATGGAACTTCAAGAGAGGTATGGATTGGAGGAGGGGAGCCTTATGCTTGGGGCAAAGCATTCACATTCCCCCATTTGCTCCTGTACAGAAGCCAGCCTAGGAAATGGATGGTAGTGAGCATCTATTTGCTTCAATGGTCTCTCCTTGGTCAGTGGGAGTATTGGGTCCTTAGGTCTCTGGCACTTTGAGAAGAAAGAGTGTAGAATAGACTAAGACCATTTGCCAAAAACAAGAGGGTTTTGTGGGTTTCCTGGGTCCTTGTGTCCTCTCTGCGTCCTGGCTGAAGGGATGCACTTGGGAAGGAGCTGGGATTAGAAAGTATGATCCATAGAAGATCATCACCGCTATGGATGTGTGGCTTTCTATCTGATTTCTGGAGTCGACTATCTCCCATGCTGTAGTCTGAGGACATCATCTGCTCTCCTAAACTCTAGGCTCCCTGGGGCTGATTCAGGCCTGTCCCCAGTTGTGGCTGAGGTTGCATCAGACTCACTCATGAAAGAGGGCAGCGGAAAAGAGGGCTGGATTTAAGTCAGAGGACCAGGACTGAAGTTCAGGTCTTTGCTCAAACAATTTGTGGCTTCCTTGAGCAAGTCATCTCTCTGGGCTTCATCTTCTTCCTTGGTAAAATGGAAGGGTTATAGTAGATTCCTTCCATCTCTAAACCTATGATTCTAGAACTTGAGACTGACCAACCCTATTCTTCCCTCAGAGACAGTCTTCTCTGGGTTTATTTTTTAGGGGTGCCAAATACTTTCTAGAATTATTTATGGAGTCTGATAGCCTGGGCCCAAAAGTCAGTTGGGCAAGTTGCTGAGGTGGGGAAAGGGAGTATGGTGGAGAAAGTATCAGACAGAACCAAGTTCTAGTCTGACTTAAGGTGTGAGTGACTTTGGGCAAACCTCTGTTTCCCATATGAATATAGATATTGGGCTAGATGACCTCTTAGAACTGGTAAGATTATAGATTTTGGAGATCAAAGGGACTCTAGAAATGAGTCCTCCCCTAACTCTGACATCCTGCCTACGATTCTAGACACCCTCAGTCTTCAGGCACAGGACTCGTTCCCACCCCATCCCCACCCCCATCTTTGCTCAGTTGAGGGTAGGCTCTGAACTTTCAAAATGTATGCTGTGAACCTAACCCCTGGGACTAGCTTTTTATCTCAGATTTGTCTAAGACTTTCTCTCTAGCACACAGGAAATGTTTTGTGGATCTCCCCGAAAAAAACACTGACAGTGTATTTAAGTCAGCAGGGGAAAAATGAGGCACCTCTTTGGAGATGCCTATGGTATCCTGGGTCTAAGAATTGCATTATCAGGGAAAGGTGATGAGGAAGGGGAGGAGCATTGATGAAGTACCTACTGTGTGCCAGGCATTGTGGGGATCACAGTGTTGGAGCAGGAGGCAGTAGTCAACAGAAAAGGAAATGAGACAAGATCTAAGACAAAGATTAGTTGTAGCTGGGGTGTGAATAGTCTGTGGGGATGGGATGATGGGACGGAGTGAGAGCGGGAGGGCCTGGTTGGTGGGAAGGGGGATGGGACAGGACTAGGACAAGGTCAGTCAGAATAAGAGTGAAGGGTCAATGATTAGGGGTTCAGGCCAGGTCAGAAAGGGGTCAGTTAGAGGTAGGTTAAGAAGCTCAGACTAAGGTAAAGCAGAAATAAACAGACCTTCCTGGCACATGTTTTCCCCCTTAGTAATGCATTCCTTCCCCCCAGAGCAGGTCGGTGACTAATGCTGAGTCCCCTCCCCCCCACTCCAGTTCCCAACAGCACCAAGCCTGGCACGTCTGGTCCCGTCAGACCTTGCTCCATTTACACCACTCATCCAGGCTGATGTCCTTGTATGAAACTGAGGGGGGGAAGCAGGGAAGGAGGAAAGAGCAGGCCCAATGTCACTGAATTCTATGACTTCATGGACCTCCCTGGGCCACTCAGCAAAGCCTAAATGACCACCTAATGTGCTTCATTCTTTCGCCTTAAAGTTTTGATACCTGTTCACAAGTAGGTCCCGTGGGACCCCTCACGAAGACACTCAGAGGGCAGAACTGGAGTTGGAGATACATGCTGGTGTCAGAGAGGAAAAATGATCATGAATTTGGGCCAATCCCTTTGCCTTTCTGGATCTCAGTTCCTCTTTCTGTAAAATAAGAAAAGGGTAGATTAAATGAAATTCTGTAAAATGAAAAAGTTAATTCTTGAGCCCTCTACTTTCAGTTCTGGCAGGAAAGAAGGATGGATGCAAGTCTTCTGAGGGGCTTTAAGTGTCCCCTAAAGGGATGCTGAGTCCAGGATGGCCCTTTCTCTCAGGGCTGCTCTGTCTTTTGTCCCTAGTCCAAGGGAAGGACAAACCAGTTATGGGGAAAAGGAATCAAGGACTTAGGTCCTCTGAGAAAATGGTGATTCCTGCCACTTCCTCTTCCAGACCTGATGAGCAGCCATGGGGGCAGAGAGTGACTACAGGCATGGTGGTCAGAATGGAGCTGGAAATTGGAGTTGAGTGAAGGTTGGAGATAAGGTTTAGTGAGAGATGGTGATAGAGTTGGAGTTAGGAATGAGATAGGTTTGGGGACATGGAGAAACTGATAAGGGTGGGCTCAAGAATGGAGATCAGAGACAGGATCATGAGCTAGAAGCAAATTTAGAGGCCATCAACTTTAACCTTCTTGATTTATGCATGAAAAAACTGAGGCAAACAGGGTTAAGTACTTGCCTTGGGTCACACAGGTAATGTCTGAAGCAGGATTTGAACTCAGGTTTTCTTGACTCCAAGTCCATGAGCACTTCATCCACTGGGCCACCTAACTCCTTCCTGGCCATGAGTTTTGGGGTATGGGAATGGTGATTGCGCTGAAATTTCAATGAGATTAGGAAAGGAGATGCAGATTAGATTGGAGATCTAGAGATTAGGGGTAGAATGAGGATTGGATGGGGAATGGGGTGGGGAGGGCAGGAAGAACCAGAAGATCATAGATCTTATTGGGACAGACCTTAGAAGTCATAGAATACCATCCCCTCACTTTACAGATGAGGAAACTGGGGCATAAAAAGGTTGAAGGACTTGTCCAGGGTCACACATCTAGTAAATCTTTGAAGTGGGATTTGAATCCACATCTTCCTGAGTCAAAGTCCAGTAGTCTATCTATTATATCAGGCTGACTAGAATGAAGCAGAAAAATGGAGAAGAGGTTGGGAATTAGAATGAATCTGATAGGGATGGAGTGGGGAGGTTGAGGCAGGGTTAAGGATGGAAATGGGAACTGCACTGGAGATGCATGAGGATTGGATTGAGATAGAGGTGGTCAGAGATGGGGATGGAATTGGCAGTGAGGATGGGCATAGACCAGGAAGAGGAATCAAGTATCACTGTATAGATATCCTAGCACAGCTCTCCCTTTGATATACAGTCTCTTGACAATCCCCTGGAGAGCATCAATTTCAGCTATCCATGCCCTTTGTCTCAAGTTGGGATTGGGGTTCAGCCTAGGACAGGGAAAAAGAGGGAAAGTTCCTGATACTAGGAATAGATAACCTGGCATCTTTTTCTCAATAATACTGTGCTCTAACCATTGAACTAACCTGGATTGAATTAGCAAAGGACTGCTTTAAGAAAAGGATAATGCTTTGTATTCAGAGTCTGCTTTCTGAAGGACTTCCGCTATTTCACCTTCTGGTCCTTTCTGTCCCTCTGTAAGCACATTTCTAGATTCCTTGTGTGCTCAGCTGGCTCTTCTCTCCAAGGGGAAGGCCAAGTTGATGAACTGAGCCCTAATCATTGATGGGGTTCTGGTGTCTGCTGAAAGGTGTCCCCCAGGGGAGGCAGACGAGAGTCTTCCCGGGCTCATCATCCCTTTAGCCCATCCTGCTTGAAGCCCATCCCTGCCCCACCTCCAGGCCTATCCTAGATTATGGATTTAAAAGAACCTCCCCCTCCAGGCTGGGGAACAGTTGTACTCGAAATACCCATTTATGGTTTCCAGCTGCAAGTGTGCTCAGGGAGGTTAGGGTGAAGGCAGCCTCTGTGGGGTGGCAGGGCTCCCTGGACTTATGGTGGGGTGGGCACATGGCTTCATACAGGAGGACATGAGAGGTATCTGTGAAGCTAAGGGAACAAAGTGGGGAATGGGAAAAACTCAGTCTGTTTTGGAGACGATGAGGCAGGGACCAGAGTTAACTGGGTATCCAACAGTGTTGTTCTTTTTCTCTCCATCCTCCCCCCACCCCCATGTTCCCACTTACCTGGAGCAATCCAATCCCCGGGGTTCTTGGTTTTAATAACTCCCACTGAGGCTAACTGGAAGCACCCCTTTTTTCTCCATTTGAGTTCAGGAAACAGCTAAGAAGGATCACTGTCTCCCACCCTGCCAAGGTTCTGGCAATGACCCTGAGGGCCCAGCTCAGAGAAGGGGTTCTAATGAGATATGTAATGTCTAGCCTGCCTTAGCCCCCATGCTAGACTTCAGAAGTAGCCTTTAGGGTGGAAGACACCCTGAACTGGGAGGCAGGAGACCTGGTTCAAATACTGACTCTGTCACTGATCTGCTCTGCATGTTTTCAGGGGGTGGTGGGGAGAGGGGGGCACTAAGTCTATTCATCTGTAGAGTGGAGATAATCATCTTGGTCCTGCCTACTTCCTACTTTCTACTTGAGGAAATGTCGGCAAAGCAATTTGTAAACTCTTTGGAGCTGCTTTATGTTGCTGGCATTATGATGATTATATTATCTGGGAGGGGGCTGGCTGAAAAGGGGAGGCAGCAGCCCTTGATGGAGGTTTTGTTCAGTCCCCTAGAGCTGGCTGAGCTCAGGTTTCTGAGACACCATATATGGGGGTTAGGTTAAGGCTGACAGTGAAGTCCCAAGGGGTGAGTGAGTTCTGCATCCCTCTGTGGGACTTTCTGGGCTGGGCTGGCCAGTGACAGTGGCCTCTCTCCATGGTCCTGCCCTGGGGACATCCTGGTTCCTCCCTTTCCTTAACTGCTGAGTCCAGTCTCAAGCTCTGTCCCCTGCTTTTCTTTCTTTTCTTTCTTAAGAAAGTTTCTTTCTTTCCCTCCTCTCCTTCCCCAAAGCTCACCCTTTGTCTCTGTCTTCTCTCATTTTCCTTCCATCTGTCTCTTCTCCCTCCCTCCCATTCCACTTTGTCTTTTTCTTTGCCCGCCTCTCCTGCCTCAGAATATCTTCACTAGGGCCAGAAAACTGACAGACTCTGCTACTGCTCTCCAGAGGTTTAAGACCATGGGCTTAACCTGGATCGGAGTCCCAATCTCCCTTCCTTAACCTCCATGACCACAGGATGCTGTGAATTCTAGGCATGGAAGAGCCCTGCATCTGGTAAAAGCCTGTGAAAGAATATTCTGGGTCAAAAAAAAAAAAAACCCCAGCAACCTTTATTGGGAACCTGGGATCACTCCCATCTACAGTTTTCTTTAAGTCTCTAATTGACTCATAACTCCCTAGAATTAACATTTTGGTGCTGATTGGGACCACAACAAATTTGTTATCTAATCTCAACTGGGTCCTCATTATCTATTTATTCCTTTTTGATTGGATGCCCTGTGGCAGGTATTTTAGACCTCTCCTCAAACCCTCTCCCCTCCCTAACTCCCTTTCAGAAAAGGATCTCATCTGATACTTTATTGGAAAAAAGTAAACCCATCGTTTGCAAGTACCAATTCTTCTCCCCAATTCTATACCTGAAATCCCATGAACATCAACCTGCCTCCCTCTCCCTTCTTTTGTTGTAGTGTTTAATGTGTGATCCTTTTCCTTACCAAAGCTGACCTCTCTACACATTCCCTTGATCTCATCCCTTCCCATCTCCTCCAGCAGTTTGCCTTTTCAATTGTTTTCTCTAATATTCAACCTCTCCCTAACCACTCTTTTCCTGTTTCCTAAAAACATGCCTTAAAAAATCATCACTTGACCCTACCACCTCAAGCTATCATCCTATAGCTCTCCTTTTCACAAAATTCCTTGAAAAACTCTTTATTTCCACTTTCTCACTTCTCACTCACAAACTCTCTAGACTTCACAGTATCCCAGAAGCCTTTGCCCTGAAATATCCCTCTACCCTTGCAGTCCCCTCCTCCAATTGCTAAGTTCCTCACAGAGCCTCCATTTCAGAGGAGTTTCCAGGCCACCCTTTGTTCCTCTCCAGAATTTCTGCACTTCTCCACCTAACTCCCACTTCGGTGACTTCTCCATTCCACCCCTTTCAGTTTCTTTTTATTCCATTAGAATGGAAGCTGCTCAAGGGTAGGGACTGTCTTTCTTTTTGCTTATATTTTCATTCTCAGTGGTTAGCACAGAACCTGGGGCATAGTAAGTACTTAATAAATGTTGACTTGACATATTTATTGAAATTACTCTCTTTGGCACAAAGTAAGTGCTTAATAAATGTTTGTTGAAATTGCTTTCTCTAAAGTAATCAATGCTATCTTTTAAAACTTATTTTTTACAAGCATGTATTATCTCTCCCAACCCTCCCCACCCTGAAAAATAAAATGAAGAAAAATAAAATCCTCATAACTAATATGCACAGTCCAGGAAAACAGGCATTGACCATGACCAAAAATGTATGGCTCATGTTGCATTTTCTGTCCTTCACCTCTCCGGCAGGAAATGGATAGCATTCTCATGGTTATCATTATTTTGATCAGAGTTCTAAATTCTATATATTTATTTTCCTTTTTAACGTTGCCAGCAAACGATCTCTTTATTACTAAAGCCAATGGTCAATCTCTCAGAAGGGTTTAACACCATTGGCTTCTCTTCCTCCTGGATGCTCTCTCTCACTGATTCTCTTCCAACCTATTTCTCTGGCTACTCCTCTCAATTTCTTTTGAAATAACAGCACCCATATTGCTACTCACTAACTGTGAGCATACACAAGATTCTAAGCCTTTTCTCATCTCTCTTTCCACACTCACTGTTGGTAATGCATCTCCCATGGCTATAGATTTCATTTCTAAACAGATGACTCCCAAGTCTACAGATCCAGTCTTCACACATCTTTCTCCCAAGTTTTGGTCTTTCATGTCCAATTGCCTTTTGGAGGTCTCTACCTACATGTCCCATGGGCATTTCAAGTTTAATGTATGCCCAAAATGTTGTTGTTCATTCATTTCAGTAATGTCAGACTTTCTTCAATCCCACTTGGGGTTTTCTTGGCAAAGATAATGGAGTGGTTTGACATTTCCTTCTCTAGCTCATTTTACAGATGAGGAAATTGAGGCAAAAAGGGTTAAGTGACTTGCCCAGGGTCACACAGCTGGTAAGTATCTGATGCCAGATTTGAACTCAGGTCTTCCTGATTCCAGGCCTGACACTAGCCACTTCACCACCAGCTGCCCCCAGAATTAAGCACCTACTGTATGCTAGGCAGTGATTTGAGTATGTGTTAATCCTTCATTGCCGAAGAAGACCATGCCATCAGAGAAATGATGACATGACTTGTACTTGACTTTGTTTTGAGTGAGAGAGGACTGTGCAGGTCACCAGCCTCACTTCTCCTCCAGAGCCATCTGAATTCAGTGACCAGATATTCATCAGGATGACTGGAAATGACCCAGGATGAGGCAATTGGGGTTAAGTGACTTGCCCAAGGTCACACAGCTAGTGAGTGTCAAGTGTCTGAGGTGAGATATGAACTCAAGTCCTCCTGACTCCTGCACTGGTGCTCTATCCACTGCACCACCTAACTGTCCTTGCCCCCAGAATAGAACTCAATATCTTTCCCCCACAAACCCAATCCTCTCTATTGATGTCTGTGGCCTGTGAGCTGAAATAGGGAGGTATATGTGGGAACAGAAAGTAAAGACTGTGAGAAACACCAGTCAGCTGAAACAAGTAGACATTTTAAATTTATTTTTATTTTTTTTAATTTTTGGCTTGTCAAAATGATGTTTTAAAATGCATAAAACCAAATACATCGAATTACAAAGAAACCATAGGTTAGTGAAAATAAAGATGTAATTTTTTTCCCATCCAAATTAATGGACCCCTCTGAAATCAACCTGCAGACTCCACCTTATAAGTAAACATTTTTAAAGAAATTTAATGTATTTTGAGCACTCTGGGAGATAAACTGAGGATTTTTTTTCCTTGGAGAAGGGAAGACCCAGGAGAAGCTTGATGTGGAAGAAGGATCAGATTTGTTCTTGGTTCCAGAGGCATAATCAGGAGACGGGGTTGCAGAGAGGCAGACTGCATCTAGATTAAAAAAGAGAAGTTAGAATACTCCAAAACCAGCATGGGTCCTTCTGGGAGGTAGTGAGTTCCCCATCACTGAAGCTTTTGAACAGAAATTGAATGACTTTTTGTCAGGGTTGTTGTAGAGATTTCTACTCCATTATGGACTGGAGATCCATACCTTCTGGTTCCCACCCAATCCTGTGATTCTATGGTTCTGAGCTGGTAACTGAATGGGAATAGGGAGAGAAGACAAAAAGGCAAAAAAAATTGAGCTGGTGGGAAATAATCTAGAGAGATTGTACAGCAGCTGGGAAGGAGGGCTTCCTAGAGGAGGTGGTGCCTGAGTTAATTCTTGAAGGGAAAAAGACAGGAAGAAGTCTAGGGGACAATCTGTGTCAGTGCCTAGAGGTAGGGGGAGGAGACAGGAGGATGATTGATTTAGAACTAAGTGCCTCTCTGGCTCCTTCCTCTGCTAACATCACTGCCTTCTCTATTTATCCACAGGCTCAGAGGGCAAGGCCTGTGATTCCTCCTCGGACGACAGCCCCCATTCCCTCCCAGTGTCCATAAAAGCTGACAGCCATGCCCTCTTCTCTGCCATGGCTGGGGAACAGGCAAGTTCCTGAGTGGGGGGGGGGGGGAAGAGGCTGGGATGTTTGGACTTTATCTGAGGGGATAAGGAAAAGGGCATTGGAGAAATCTAGAAGAGTTACGAACCTCCAGACACCCAGGATTAGGCAGAGGCTCTGACTAATGACCAGAGAGAAGTTAGAGGAGCCAGGGGGTGGCAAAGCTAGGGCAAAGCCCTGGAGTCGCTAGGGGCTAACAAGGTGAAGGGTGAATAATGTGGGGGCTTGCTGGGGACTGGGAGAGTCAGAGAAAGATGGCTGAGGGTGGGAGAAAGGGCTTCCTTTTGGGACTGCTCTGGTCACACTGGGTTCTCTCCAACAGGGCTAACTCATAAGCCCCTGGTGCTGATGAGCATTTGGCCTCCTCTGAACCTAGGCATTACCCTAGGACTGATGCAGGTCTTTGGGGCCAGGCCTTCAGGCAGGACAGAACTAGTAAATTAAATTGATTTAACTCAACAAGAGTTTGCCAAGCATCTTGCTAGTTGCTGGGTATACAAAAACAATAGTTCTTAGCCTCAAGGAGCTTCCATTGTGCTGGACAATCGCAGCCTCCCAGTGTTGGGGAGGATCTAAGAGACCATTGAATCCAACTCCCCATTTTGCACATGGTGGTAATAGAGAGAGGGATGTGCCTAGTCACAGAACAATCAATCAGCAAGTGCTGATTAAACTGCTATTCAATCAATCAAATATCAAAGGATATAGTAAGGGCTTTATAAGTCAGCAAACATTTATTAAGCACTTTCTGCTATGTGCCAGGCACTGTGCTAAGTTCTGGGAATACAAAGAAAGACAAAAGACAGTCCTTGCCCTCAAGGAGCTCCCAGCCTAATGGGGAGGCAACATGTGAATACCTATGTCCAAACAAGCTGTGCGTAAGACAAATCAGAGATAATCGATAGAGGGAGGGCACTCCCGTTAGGGGAGGAGGGAAAAGCTTCTTGCGGAGAGTGAGATTATAGCTGAGACTTGAAGGAAGCCAGGAGGCAGACATGAGAAGCAAGAGCATTATAGGCAAGGGGACGGCCAGAGAAAACACCCAGAAATGGGACATTCTAGGTATTGTGCCTAGTCTGAGGGTGCAAATGTGAAAGTAAGACAGTGCCTGCCCTCAAACAAACAAGCAGATTCTCAAGCAAGTCAGCAGGAGAGCTGGGATTGGAACCTAGGTCTTCTGCGTCCCTGTATAGAACTTTGGGCTCTATTCTATACCAAGAACCCTTCATGTGATAATGTTAGCAGCTGAGTAAGGTCAGAGAACTTGAGCTCTGGGAGCTAGACTGAGCATGGAGCACGGATTCTAGTTCTGAGCTCCAGACTATGGTCTGGACTGAGATCTGGGCTCCAGGCTCTAGACTTTGCTCCCGTAGTCTGTGGCTGATGTAGCCCAGGCTGAAGGGTGGGAGGGAACCTGGGCCTGTTTGCTGCCAAAGCTCTGCTGGCCTCCAGCAGAGGAGTTCACAATGTCCTGACATGTTTATATTTCTAAGAAAATGAAAACCAGAGGAGTCGAGGGGATTTGGGAAACCAGGAAACCGCTTCAGCCTCTGGCAGCAAAAACAACAGCTTTGCATGGAAGCACAGATACCCAGAAGCAAACAGACACACAGACCTTGCAAATCCACATATTCAGCTGTCAGAGCACGTGCAAATGCAGGCATGTATGCACACAGGCATACATATATACACGTGCAACTTTCAACAACCCACATGTGTGTGAATATACATGTGTGTCTGCATGTACATGGTTATACAGATACAGATATACATATACAATTGTATGCACATGCTCATACATCTGTCTTATTAGCTCACATTTGTCTGTCACTTAAAAGTCTATGCAGAATTATACACATATCATCTTATTTAAACCTATACACATGCCATGTACATATAAATACACAAAGGCACCATAATATTCATACAGGGCAACTACATGGTGCAGTATATAGAATGCAAGGCTTCGAGTCAGAAGATATGAGTTCAAATGTGACCTCAGATACTTACCAGCTGTGACCTTGGGCAAGTCACTTAACCCTGTTTGCCTCAGTTTCCTCTTCTGTAAAATGAGGGAGTTGGATTCAGTGACTCAAAAGGTCATTCCTTCCATTCTAAATCTATGATCCAAGGAATGATCCAAATAATAATTATTATTTATGATAATATATTTATATTATATTTATGATAATATATAATACATCAATATTATATTTGTTACTATTCATGATATATTTATGATAATAATAAATTATTGTTCTAACCAGCATTTTTATAGAACTTGCAGTTTCATGGGCAGTCATCTTTTTTATTATACTGTGTTATGGAATTGTTTGTTTTAGTCCATAAATTAAAAATAAATAATCTTAAAAAGTTTTTTAGATGTGCACAGAGCTATACATACATTTTATCTTCACAAATATTAGAGGTAGGTTCTATTATTATCCCCACTTTATAGATGAGAAAAATGAGTAGATGAAGACTATGAAATTTGCCCAGGGTCACACAGCTATTAAGCATCTGAAGGTGGACATGAACTCAGGTCTTCCTGACTCCAGGCCAGGCACTCATCTACCCACTACCTAGCTGCCCACAGTGACTTGCTCAGGCTCAAATAGGTAGAAAGTGCCTGAGGCAAGATTTGAACTCTGGTCTTCCAGACTCCAAGGCCGTGTTCACCATGGCATGGTGCCTCAGGTGAAAGACATTCATTCCCCTTTCAAATCCTAGAATCCAATGCTGCTCCCAGACCAAGGAACTAGGAACTAGAATGGCTGGGGGAAAGTGGGGGGAGTGGGGGCTGCTGCTGGGATTGGAGGGACAGAGGTAGTGCTGAGGCCTCAGCCAGATTTGTAACAGATCTCCTCTCTTTCTCTGGCAGGAAGCTGGTTCTTCGCCAGAGTTTGAAGATGCCCACAGCAGCACCGAGGACCTCCTCTCAATAGACATGGCTCTCCAAGGCACAGAATACTACAGGGACTTGGGCTATGCTTCACCTTTGGAGATGACATCACAGGTCCCTCCAGCCTCCTGGTCACAGGAAAAGCCATCAGGGGAGCTGGTAGCCCCGCAGCTCCAGGAACCGAGTTACTTCCTTCAGAGCCCCAATGGCCTCAGGATTGGGGATGGAGGAGCCGAGCCCTTTCCCATATTGGTTCATTCAATGACTACTTCTCGGAGACACAGCTGGGAGAGGCCTCTGTCTCCCTTAGATATGGAAAGGAGGTCAGGCATCACCAGTGTGAGGTGGGGGTGGGAGAGAACAGTGGGCCCCGTGGAGAGGAAAGGATGGAGAGCAACTTGACCAGATAATCCAACTCTTTCATTTCTTCTCTGTTCCCTCTCTCCTGTCTCTCCTATTCCCTCTCTTCACAGGTTCTGGTTTGTCCTTTGTCAAAGAGGACCATGACATCAGGAAGGTGATGTCATGACTTGCAAGTGAATTGGATTTCAGTGAGAGAGGGCTTTGCAAGGTCACCAACCTCACTTTTTCCTCCTGTCATCTGGGTCCAGTGGCCAGATATAGATCAGGATGACTGGAGATGGCCCGAGATGCAGTGGGAGCCTTTTTAAGCTAAGGTCTTTATGAGTTCTTACTTTAACTGAGGCAACACCCATGTGGTGATTAGGGCTGTTCAAAAAGTGAGCCAAGGGATAATGCCTTTAAAAAAAAGGGGGGGGGGCAGTGCGTCTCCATTCATCCTGATTGACTCTGCACAGACTTCCCTCACTGAAATCCAATTCACTTGCAAGTCATGGCATCACCTTTGTGATGTCATGGTTCTCTTCTACAATGAAGGACAAACCACAACCTGTGAGTACTCTGAGTTGCCCACTGAGGACTTGTCCCAGTTGGGCAATTCCTTTCCTCTCCTCTCTTCTTTTTCTTTTTCTTCTGTCCTTCTCTCTCCCTGCCAATCTCCTCTCCTTCCCTCCCCTCCCCTCCCCCAATTTCCTACACTCCCTTCTCATCTCCTCTCCTCCCCTCTCCTCTTTTCTCCTCTCCCCACATGGGATATCATGCCCTTACCTGAGGGTGCTCTACCAAAGGAAGGTAAATTTTGAAGGCTGAAACCTAACTAGATATCTTGAGGTCTAATTTAAAGCCTGTGCCTTAAATCCAATCTACTTTGGTTCTTACTGACTGGCCAACAACTGGTCCCTACCCAAGCACTACCTAATGGCTATTGTTTGGGCCTCACAGCTCAGAGTGAATGTAAAAAGTAATTTCATCACTTTTGGCCAGAAACTCTGAGGGTCTTTACCTCCCAATTTGATTTTTTTTTTTAAATCAAAGGGGCCATCCTTTGGCTCACTTCTTAAATAGCCTTAATCACTGAGTGGGTTTTGCCTTAGAAGACTTTAGCTTAAAAAGACTCAGGTCTCCCATTGCATCCTGGGCCATCTCCATTTGTCCTGATCTGTATCTGACCACTGGACCTCCAGATGGCTCTGGAGGAGAAAGTGAAACTGGTGACCTTGCACAGCTCTGCCTCACTTAAATCCAATTCACTTGCAAGTCATGGTATCACCTTCCTGATGTCATGGTCCTCTTCCAGAATGAAGGACAAACCACAATGCAATTCCCTCTCTTCTCATTTTTTTCCTCCCTTTTCTTCTCCCCTCCTCTCATCTATTACTTTCCCTTCTCTCCTCTCCCTCTTTCTTTCCTCATATTGTTCTCTCCCTTCTCTTCCCTCTCTTCCCCTCCCTCCCCTTCCTCTCCTCATTTTTCTTCCTCTTCATCTCACTGTCTCATGATGGGCTAAGGCCCAAGTAGCCTTGAACTACACTGCTCAGATAGTAGGATAGAGGGAAACTCTACCTTTGCCCACTACTGGACATGTTTTCTCTCACATGTTCCTCCATACTCTCCTTAACTGTACAGTCTCTCCAAATATTCAACAGAAACCTCAACCCCAAATCGTGCCCTTCTATGTTCCTGATCCTAAACTTGGCCAAATATTCCCATGTGGGACCAGGATGGGGGCAGAGACGTCAGCATATTGCTTTCTGGGATAAACTATTCATTTCCTAAAGGGTAGTGAGTCCATGGGTCATCTCCTCACTTCTCCCAACTCCTTCATCCTTGACAAGTGGTAAACTTCATTCTACTTGCCCTTGGTGTGGTATATGGCACTTGCCTAAGACACCAAAATTCCTAGTTATAGCTCTGAGTTTAATGGCTGTGCAGATGCAGAGTAGGGAGGGTGTTTACGACCCACCACAACTCACTGCTTTCTCCCCACAAGACTCAGCCTTGACACTTCGGATATGGGCAGTGATGAGGAGCGAAGTTTGCCCAGAACATTTGCCAGCCACTCCTTGAATCTGCCTGGAGGGGGCCTGCAGGCCTGGGCAAAGAGGACAGGTCACCGAGCATCCTTACAGGGGAGAGCCTCACCTGAGCTGCCCTACCTGGCTATGGAAGAGCCAATGAGACAGCAGGTAGGTGGGTCTATGCCTCAACAAGTGAGCGGGCATACTCTGGACAGCCTTTCCCGGTTCTAGGCCAGAGACAGGCCACAAAGTCAGGATGTACTGCTTATTTCTGTCTGAGGCTAGACCTTGTGATCAGGGATACCTTGGTCCAACCCAGACCTTCTTAAAATCTTTCTACTGCCTCAAAGATGAGGCAACAAAACCTTCAGCATGGCATTCAAAACCCTCCACAATATAGTTCCCACTAAGCTTTTTTTTTATTATGAACTTAAGAAATAGAACAAGCATTTCCATAACATAGTAGAACCAGGCTAATTCTCTATTACTTTTTTTTTTTTTTTAAGTAGGCAATCAAGGTTAAATAATTTGCCCAGATAGTAAGTGTCGAGTATCTAAGGCTGGGTCTGAACTCAGCTTTTCCTGACCGCAGGCCAGGTGATCTATGCACTGTACCACCTAGCTCCCACACCTATTACTTCTTTTTTCACAACTTTAGATTCTAGCCAAACTGGCTTGCTCCCTATTCCCTTAACTTGGTATTCTATCTTCCATCTCTGTAGGCTACTTCTGATGACAGGAAATCTTTCCTTCTCACCTCTACCCAATGGAATCACTAGCTGCCTTCTCAGCCCAGCTCAAGTACTGCCCCTTCCCCAGGAAGCCCAGCCCTAGCTCCCTCACTGTTAGACTCTGGTCTCAAATGATCATGTATTTATGCATCCATGTCCTTGTCATGTCATCACTCCAGTGGAATGGAAGTTTCTTGAGGACAGGGACTGTTAATGTTTTTTCTTTATATTTCCAGCACAATGCCTCAAATATAGTAATTATTATACATAATATAAAAATTAATAAATGTTTGTTTCATTGAATTAAATAGAAGGAAAAGTCCTCTACCGCTTGATTTAAGATTCAAGAATATTTTTTTCTGATTCTCAACATCTTTCTGTCAGGCTCAATCTGAGCTGCTACACTTGAGTAGAACCAGATTGAGAGACTCAGGGAGAATATC
Organism: Notamacropus eugenii; assembly: GCF_028372415.1. NCBI lineage: Eukaryota > Metazoa > Chordata > Mammalia > Diprotodontia > Macropodidae > Notamacropus > Notamacropus eugenii. Next base: position 50,945,372 of record NC_092875.1, on the reverse strand, counting down.
TCCATTCCCAGGAACTGGGCTATGGATAATCATTTAATTCCAACATTTGTTGTACTTAATAACCAAAAAGTAGGTAATGTAGTGGATAGAGAGCTAAGACTGGAGTCAGGAGTTCAAATCTGGTCTCAGACACTTACTAGCAGTGTGAACCTGGGCAAGTCACTTAACCTGTTTACCTCAGTTTACTCATCTATAAAAGTGGATATAATTATAAGTAGCACTCACCTCGCAGGGTTGCTGTAAGGACCCAATGAGATAAAAATTTATAAAGCACTTTGCCAGCCTTGAAACACTAAGTAAATGTTAGCTATTAACATAATAGCTGTTATTGTCTAGAACTCTATTAACAATATAAGTATTACTCTCATTGCACAGATAAGGAAAATGAAACTGAGAAAGATTAGGTGATTTTCCCAAAGGCGCACAGTTAGTAAATGTCTGAATCAGGACATGAACCCAGGTCTTCTGGAATCCAAACCCAGGATTCTTCCAACATTACCACATAACGGTATAGTGACGTATACTAGAATGAGCGCTCAACTAGCAGCCAGATGACTTGGGTTCAAATGCTGGTTCTGCTGTTTGTAGCTATGAGATGAAGTGGACAGAGTGTGGGACTCCAAGTTAGGGAGACTTGAGTGTAAACCCTCCTTTGGATATTGACATGCTGTGTGACTCAGGGCAAGACATCTAACCTTCCTCAGAAGTCAAGAAGGAAGAGGACTGGGGTGAAGACAATTTTGGTAATTAAGAGATCACAGAAAATTTTGGAAAGAGCTGTTTCAGTTGAAGGATGAGGTTGGGAGCCAAGATGCATCGAATTTAGAAGAGTGAGTGGAAAAGCAGTGGAGACAGATGTAGAGAAGGCAGATTTTTTACTCCATGTAAGGAAAACCTTCCTAATAATTAGAGCTGCCCAAAAGCAGACTGGGCTGCCTCCAAAGGGATTGTATTCCCCCCTCACTGGAGGTCTTCAGGCAGAAAAGGGATGGTCATTTGTCAGTGAGGTGGTGGGAGGGATTCTTTAGTTCTGGGCTGGACTAGTTGGCCTCCAAATTCGCTTCCAACAGTGAGATACTGTGATTCCTGTGGGGGCTGAGAGGTTGAATTAAAGGACTCTGATATCCCTTCTGGCTCTGATTCCTTCATCTTCCTCCCCTTAAGTGTTTCCTCAGATCCCCTATCCATTGTGTTTATTCTCCCAGACTACCAATGATCAAGGGAATGAATCTTTTGGCAGAATAATGGGGCCATGATTCCACCGACCACTGCCTCCCAATGTAAGCTAGGTTAGGAACTCGAGGAGACTTCTACATCTCCCCTAGTTCCATAGTGCACATTTTTTGGCCCCTGACTTGTAATTTGGCTAATGTAGGTAACTTTCAGTAAGGGAATTCCCTCTACCAGATCGGTACCCTTCCCCCTCCCAATTACAGTCTTGGAGAGTTGCCTGGGGGACCTACGGGGCAAGGCTTCCCCATGTCATACAGCCAGTATGAGTATCACAGGCAAGACTTGAACCTAGGGCTTCTTACTCATAGGCTGGGTCTCCATCCACTGAACCACACCGCCTCTCTGTATATAGAAGGTGCTTAACAAATGTCTATTAATAACTATAATAGCTCCCAAGAATCATGGAATTTCATAATTGGAAGAGACATGAAAACCAAGCTGTAGAAGCAGGGTTTTTTTTTTCAATACAATTCCGTTAAACACGTACACCTTCTGCCTCTAATTCAAGGGGGGCCAATCACAGTTTTGGTGTTGAGGTTGCATATAAAAAACCTCTCTGGGTCTACCCCTTCAGCAAATTCTGGGTCAGGCTGGGTCCTCTTCCCCGCAAGGTTTCTCCAGGTGAGCTCCAGCCATGGAATGTCATTGAGATGCTGTGAATGGCCCCTTCTTTTCTAGATTATAACCCTGAGTTAGAAAGGGGTTTTGGAGAGTGCAGAACCCTACTGAATCAGCTAAATCTCTGGGGCCTGGGATTTTGCCCTAAGGATATGTGACAGTATCTTCAGCTAGCCTGGTCCAGCTATGGAACCCTGAATGAGTGTGACCCATCTCTGGGTCACAGTTTCCTTAGTAACAGGAAGAGTTTTGGCTGAGTGTTCTCTAAGATGCTTCCCCCTCTCAAAAACCTTTTTCCATCCTAAGATTCTTTTTTCAGTCCCTGATTCTCCTCATTGAGATACCTAATCCCTGCAGGAATTTGACAGCTCTTGGAAGAGGCTGAGGTCAAGGTCTGTTCCTCAAACTGGTGATATGGTTTCTCCCTCAAGAATCACTCAGAACCTGGAGGTTTCCATTCCAGCTGCCCAAGGTTTGTCTTGCACTACTGGGGGAGGTGGTGTCTCTCAGGGGACATTCTCTGCAACATGGCCTTGACTCAGGCTTTCTTCCTTCTACCCACCAATCTATAAACTGTTCCTTTCCCACGGGCAAGACCAGAGAGGAAGAGCCCAAGGGACTTCTGCTTTGACAGAGGGTAAGAGTAAGGACCCCAGGTTTGGTCCAGAGTTGGTAACTCCAGCTCCTGGAACATCATTAAAAAATTATTATCTACCTAAGGAGAATATAGGAAGATTTAGCCATCCTTGCCTCAGTAAGAGACTACTCAGCCCTTCCAGAGAAGAAAGGGCATCCCAGACACTTGGGTCTGAAGGAGTGTGGGGCTGGGTAGAAATCCTATTCAGGTGCTCCTGATCAGATCCAGGGTCCAGCTGTCTAGGGACCAGGTGGAGGAGCTGAGGGTTTGTTCACAGAGGAAAGAGGGACATGTAGGGAGATTGCCTCTCCTTCCACTACTGCCTCCCCATCTCCTAGTACACCAAGGGCCATCCACTGCTTCTCCTGTACTATGTGTGGGTGCCTCTGAGTGCCTTTAATTACCTTTAAATCATAAGCCTGTGCTTCTGCTGTCTCTTTTCCCGCTTTCTAGCTTTCTTTATCTACATTGGTCCCTCTCAGTCTCCCTGTATTTCCCTGTCTGTCTCTACATGTGCATCTCTTATTCTGTATGTTTCCACACCTGTGTGTCTCTGCCTGGTTTCTTTCTCTGTACAAATGTCTGTTTCCTTTTCTGTATTGTTTCTTTGGGAGGTGGGCAGATTTTCTTTCTTTGTATGTGTAACCTGCAGCCCAACACCCCAAGTTTCCCATGGACTGGACTCAATCTTGGGGGCAACTCCAAATTCTCATTCTCTTGGCTTCATTTTGTCCTCACCCAGAGTTCCCTTTGGAAGATCTTAGAATGTACCCTAAAATTATCTCACCTTGAGCTGTCCACAGATTTTGGTCTTAGGCCTCCTATAAATACTCAAAGTAGCAATGCTTATATCAGGCATAAGACAGTCTAAATTCAATTTCCACTAAAAAAATGGAGAAATTCAATAGAGGAATCATAGCAGCCCATAAACAGTCCTCCTCGCTCTCTGATGAGACCTGCATTTTCCTGAGGTCCCAAATACTCCGGATTCAAGTAGGGTGGTTCATATTCCTAGAGGTTGCTGGAGAGGAAATTCTCTGACGTTCAGCAGCTAGGAGGGCCAGGGGATAGAGTCCAGAAGGCATAAGTAGGAATCCCACCTCAGATATTTGTTAATGATGTGACCCTAAACAAGTCACTTAGTTTATTTCAGTCTTAGTATTCTCATCTATAAAATGGGGATAATAACAGTATCTGTCTCCCTAGATTTCTGTGAGGATCAAATGAGATGATATTTATAAAAAGCTTTTCAAATCTTAAAGTGCCATATAGATGCTGGCTATTTTCATTTTTATTTCAAGGAGTCCCCTTTCACCCCAGAGGCCTATAGAGTCATCTAGACTTACAGGAACTTAAACTCTCCCATCAGGGGAAAAAAAAACCAAACCTTTGGAATTGCTAGAGAAGCAAGTCCCTTTCTCGTTGGACTTTTACTGTTCAGACAATTCATAATAACAGAGGGCAAAATTATTGTAATAATAATTAGCATTTGTATGGTACTTTGAGATTCACAAAGCTCTTTACAACTATTTTGTTTTTATCCTTACAACAACGCTAGGAGATAGGTACTATTATTATACCCATTTTACAGATGAGGAAACTGAGGCCAGCAGAGGTTGAATATCTTGTCTATGGTCACTCAGCTTTTAAGCAGTTGAGGCCAGATTTGAACTTGGGTCTTCCTGGCTACAGGACTAATGTTCTAGCCACTTCACCACCTTGCAGCCACATTTTTTGCTTTCCTATGTTATGGCCCCCCTGATGCTCTACTCTCTTGGAAGGGTCAAGTACCCAATCCTCCTCTCCCCAAGAGAAGGACACATAGGCACAGCTCAGGAACCCCATTTCTTTCACCAAAAAGTTGAATCCCAAACTCTAGAACTTGGAATTATTTAAGAGAGGACTTGGAGTTGGTGGTGTTGACCACAAAGTAGTCCTTTCTCTTTCTAGAGGACTGGATTCTAAAACTTTACAACTTGGGTGGCCATGGAGGCTACCCCGAGTCTGGCTCTATCCAGTGAAAATATTCTTCTCTCCTAGAAAGGTAGATTCTAGGATCATAATTGCCTAAAAAATCTCCTGCTTCCATTCAAGAAGCTGTAGCTAAGGAATTCCCAGAATACTCCTCTCCATAGTTTTGGTCTCCTTCTAAAACTCCAGCCAGGAATGTAGAGTCTAGAACTCTCTTCCTAGAGCAGATCCCATGATGACATTCATGGATCCTGGAGAGAAACATCTCCTCCTAGGACCCACATCAGCTCTGCAGCACTGATAAATCCTCCAAAAGGAGGAATAAAGAAAAAGTACAAGTTTTTGATAGGGAAATTCCCTTTTTACAGACCAGTGACAAAGGTATAGCTCCTCCCATAATGAACCAAGCCAGAAGTGCTCATCTTTGATCACAGACCTGTCTTCCATGAGCCTCTATGAAGCTAAGGGACTTGTCCAAATCCTCCCTAGAGGATAGAGAACTGTGATTTCACTGGGCTTAGGGATCTCTCTCTCCTTGTGTACATAATACAATACATAATCTTAGAAAGCTGCTTGGGACACATAAATTAAGTGACTTGCCCAGGGTTACATAGCCTGGAGGTGAGAGGTGAGGTGTCAGAGGTGAGATTTGAACCCAAGTCCGAGGATGGCTTTATTTCAGGGAGATCCATGAACTCAAATGGGAAAAAAAAATGACACCTTTATTTCCATTGGATTGGTTTCCCCTGTAATCCTATGTATTTTATTGTATACATTTAAGAACATGATATGCAAAGGGGAGTATAGACTTCAGATTGTCCAAAGGATCCATGACAAAATAGGAAGGTGACAGGGAAAAGTCCTAAACAAAGGCTCTTATCAGACTGATCAGAGACTCCCCTCCCCCCACTTCACTCACTATAGCTCTCTTTTTCTCCCTCCGAAGCTTATTTTGGGTCCCTCCCTTTTTCTCCTTGTCATTCCGACTATCTCAGGCTGTGTCTGCCTCTCCTGTGCACCTTTCTTTCCTCTGGTTTCTCTGCTTCTTTCCCACGTGCCTCTGTTTCTCCATCTGATTTCTCTCTCTTTTCTATTGTCTCTCGTTTCATCTTTTCTTTTGGCTGGGGCCGCATGGACCTTCACTGACCTTCCCCCCTCCCATGACAGAGGGGCAGAGGGGTAGTCAGGCCACAAACAGTCATATACCTCACCTTCTCAGGGACTAGCAAGATTCAGTATTGGTATCACACTGGGTGGGGAGTGGATGGTTCTGGTGAAGTCTAGATCTTGGGAGCTTAAATCTTATTTCTTTGTATTTTGTGTTCTATTCTAGGTATTGAACCCCCCATTTTGGAAAGAGCAGAAAAAGACCATGTGTCACCTGATCATGTGTGAGTTCCCCTGATTTTATAGTAGTCCAGAGACAAGAAAGGGCAGAAGAAGGCACCTGAGGGTTGAGCTGTATGTTCTGTCTGCCCAAGTCACAAGATGAATTTGAGTGGGGAGAAAGAAGGGGGTAGGGGATAAACCACTTACTGGGCAGTGGCTCTTCATAGCCAATATTCCATTTTCTACTATGGTCTTTGGTCCTGGGTAAGACCCTTCCCCTCTCTGATCAGTCAATCAATCAACAAGGAGCATTGGTTTGTTTATCTCATCAAGTAAGGACAGTGCACTTGATAATCCCTCTAACCCCTTCCAATATACCTTGTACCATGAATCCTTCACCTCCTTGTCATTCCACAGGAGAAGCTTTATTTTTAAAAACAGTCAAATATGTTGATCCCTAAACCAGGAAGAGCTAAAACAGAGAAAGAAAACTATAGACCAATTTTTCTAATGAATATCAATGCAAAAATTTTAAATAAACAGACATCTAGGAGGCTCAGTCACACACTAGAGCAGTCCTAATGAAATTTCCAACCTAGCATCTGAGGCTTTAGGCCCTGAGGACACAATGGGCAGATACCATGAGCACAGACACAAAAGACATAGAGCCATCCAGGGACCCAGACACACATTCCTCATGCATGGTTCTTGGGCTCCCATCCCCATGCCTTTGCATAAGCTGTCCCCCAGGTCTAGAATGGCCTCCCTAGTTTCCATCAAAACTCAACTCAAGGACTTTCTTGATATCTCCATCCTCTCTCCCAGCTCCTGGTGCTACACCTTATATTTATTTACAAATGCCTTATATTTAGGACAGCTAGGTGATGAAGTGGATAGAACATTGGACATGGAATCAGAAAGGCTCATCTTCATGAGTTGGAATCTGGTCTCAGACACTTCCCTAGCTATGTGACCTTGGGCAAGTTTTTAAGCCCAATTCCCTCAAAAAAAAGAGACGAGCAATCTGATATCAGTTATACATGTGAAGTCACACAAAACATACTTCTAGATTAGTTATATGGGGCATCACTTGGGATAAGCACTGTGTGTCATTCTCTCTGTTTCTCCCTCTAGCTTGATTGTCCAGCAAGTCCTTCAGGAGCTCAAGCAGTATCATGGGTGAGTATGTCAGTATTCTTAAGGCCCCTCGACCTAGTACCCTGCTAGGCTCCTCCATGGAGAAGATGACCCAGAATCTGGAGGTGACATGACCCTAGTTCATGTTCAGGAATTTTTTTTTTTTTTTTTTGCTTTCTGAACTGTAGTTAGCAGAATTCAGTGGAAAGGATGTTGAGACTTGGGAGCCAAGAGACTTGGGGTCAGCTTCTCAGCTCAACTACTAGGGGTGTGTGTGTGTGTGTGTGTGTGTGTGTGTGTGTGTGTGTGTGTGTGTGTGTGTGTGTGTGTGTGTGTGTGTGTGTGTGTGTGTGTGTGTGTGTGTGTGTGTGTGTGTGTGTGTGTGTGTGTGTGTGTGTGTGTGTGTGTGTGTGTGTGTGTGTGTGTGTGTGTGTGTGTGTGTGTGTGTGTGTGTGTGTGTGTGTGTGTGTGTGTGTGTAGCCTTGGGCAGATCCCTCCCCCTCTTTGGGCCTCAGATTCTCCATCTGTAACATGAGAGGATTGGGCTGGATGATTCTAAGGCCCCTTCCAGCTTTAACATCCTGTGATTTCTGTCTCTGAGTCACAACATAAGATCATCTAGTTAGAGCTCAGAGGGGTCAACACCAGCTCAGCACATCTTCCCTGAACCCATCTGATGCCCAGCCTAGAGCTTTGGGGGCACTGACCAGGCTGATTTTCTCACCGCTCACCATAGCACATGCTCTGTGCTTTTGCTCATGCTAGCTGCCCCACTTGGGATCTCCTTCTTGCTCCTCTTTACCTCTTCAGATCTGCCTGTCCTTCACAGTATAGCTCAGTAATCCAGCCTCACCTCCTCCATGAAGCCCTCCCAGGATTATTCCATCCTTAGCAGTTATCTCCCTAATACCTACCGATACCAGTTGTTTGGAACCTACTCACATAGGGCCCCATGATGTTCAGGCTTCTGTAGATGTGTCTCATCTCATTAGACTAGACTATGAGGGTCATGAGGTCAGAGATTGGCTTTTCTACATCCCTAGGTCCCCTCTAAGCACCTGCACCCAGTCAGTATTTGTAAATGAGCGTCATTGGATTCTAAACCCAGCTCTGAACCTATCTCATTTTGTATAATGCTAGGTAAGGCACTTCCTTTTTCTGGGCCTCAGTTTTCCCATCTGCAAAATGGGAATAACCTCAACAGTCCCTTCTAGTTCTAAATCATTATAATCCTATATAAAATAATTAGAGGACGTTTATAATGTCCGATCAAAGGTAAAGCTGTATGGGAAAGACTCAGTGTTGCTAGATTTCAGAGAAGGGGGAAATTACTCCCTGCAGTCTGAAGTCAACTGGTCATATGGAAAGGCCTTGTAGGACATGCAGATTTAGAGCTGGAAAGGACCTTAGACATCATCTGGCCCAACCCCCTCATTTTACAGTTGAGAAAACCGAGGTCCATAGAGGTGAAGGGCAATGATGAGGATCACACATGTGGTAATCAAGCACTAGGGCTGGAATTTGAACCCAGATCCTTTGACTCTGAATCCAATATTCTTTCTACGACTCTGGAACATCAAAACTGGAAATCAGTTCTATTCAACATTTTTTTTCTTTTTTGAAAAATTAATATTTTATTGATTCCTTTTGTTTTTTCCATCTCCATAATTTCCCCAGTATCTTCTCCTTCTCCATAGAGTCATCTCATGTAGCAAATAGTGTTTTTAAAGAGAAAAAGAAAGAGGAAAAAAATCAACTGATCAATGGATCAAGGAAGTCCAAAAAGTTGTACTATGTACAACCTTTGTGGCCTTCCCCCACTGCTAAAGGGTAGGTGGCAGTGTCTTCTCATATCTCTACTTTTGAATCATGCTTGTTCATTATGGGTTTCTAAAAATTTAATATTTTATTTTTTCCCAATTGCACATAAAAACAATTGTTTAACGTCTTGAGTTCCAAATTCTCTGCCTTTCTCCCTCCCCAATCCATTGAGAAGTCCAGCAATTTGATATAGGCTACACATGTGTAATCACACAAAACATTTTCCCATGTTAGTCGGTTCATTACAGTTTTATAGCATTCATTGTAAAATGTTTTGTATGGTTCTTTCCATTTCCATTTCTATTTCAGTATATATTTATTAAGTGCCACCTCTATGCCCAGGCTTGGTGCTAGGTACGTGGGATACAGAGATGCCTTCTATAAGCTTAAGTCTCTTACAGGAGTAAGCCTGGCCACAAAGGAAAGTATATTGGGGACCAAGGAGAGATCCAGACAAAGGACTCTGGGAACATCTGAGGAGAGAAAAAGATCTTCTTTAGCAGGCAGGAATCAGGGAAGGCTTCATGGAGCATGTGGTACCCGAGCTGGGCTTTGAAGGAAGAGGAGGTTGGGCAGGCAGAGATGAGGATGGAGTTCACTGCATGCATGGAACGCAGCCTGAACAAATGCATGGGGTCCAGAGAAGGCAGGAAGAGGCAGGGATTACCCAAAAGTCTCATGTGACTTTCTTGGAATGCAAGACTAGAGAATTTAGAGCTCATCTAGGCTCCCTAATGTTAGGAAGGAGGAGACAGGAGGTGATGAGCCTTCAAGAACGAGTGGGGTCTTTTTAGGAAGGTGTCCCAGAGTCATAGGATCCTAGCATACAAAATCACAGAGCACCTTAAAGGTCACCTGGTCCAACCTGGTCAATTTTACATCAGAGGAAATCGAGGCCTAGAAAGACTGAATGACTTTCCTTAAAATCATATAGTTAGTGTGAAGCAAAGCTGATATTTGAACCCAGGTCTTCTGACTACAAATACAATGCTAGCTTTACTTTTCCTGATGGGGAGAACAGTTGTTGTCAGTCCAGATGCTGTATTAGAGTCTTAGCAAGGGAAGGCAATAGGCAATTGTTAAATGTTTGCTGTATACCAGGCATTGAACTAAGTGCTGGAGATAGAAATAGAAGCAAAAAGAAAGACAGTCCATGCCCTAAAAGAGCTCACAGTCCAATGGGAGAGAACCCACAAAAGGAAGTTGACAAGAGTAGGAAGGTGCCTCCATAGCGGCATCGTATGGGAGTCCAGAAAGTTAGAAGTAGAGCCAGGAGGGAAATGAAGATTGGCCAGCCTGGGTTCCTTCTCAAAATGGTAGCTCCTGAGAGGAATTTGCCAATGAGAGAAGGAGACTGGCATGGCAGAGGGATGGTCCAGGGTGAGAGGGTTTCAGGGGCAGAGAAGGTTCCAGGCCCTGAAGAAAGCTCCAGGGTGAAAGGCAGCTGGGGCATGGTGGTCAAGTTCTGAGATTCAGAAGTAGAGTCAGGAGGGTAAGGAAGGGCCTAGGCAGGTAGGCCTAGGTAGAGGAGGTGTCAGGCAGCCCAGGCCTGGACAAATTGCTTTACACACCTGGAAAGATAAGGGCATCCTACCTGCTAGAAGGGAGGACAGATGAGCTATAGTCTGTTTGAGCAGATATATATATGTAGCAGACACAGAGATGCTGACCAGGGTGATTTTGCCCAGGTCTGGTAGAATCTAAGGCCTTCCTTAAAAGGTGCTGAGCTGGGCCATTCTATTTGACCTGTACAGGGTGAAGGAAAGGGCTCACTTAGGGGATGGCCCCGGGGATTCTCAGCAGAACATAACTTGGTTTGAGTTCCTGTCCAATGAGTGAGTATGTGAGGGGGGCGGGGGGAGATCTGGCTTGGGAAGGACTCCCAAGATGAGGCCAGTGCTAATGGCTGTAGTTCACAGCTGGCTTTGCAGCATGGGGGGTCTGGGGGAGAATGTTCTTGGGAATGAGCCTAGTATCACAAGAAGTTCTAACCAAGGACATGGGAAGTGGGAGGTGAGACACCCACCAGTTTTAAGGAATAGAAATGTGTTGTTTTAATGGGTTTTGGGGAGAGCCTGTGGACCCTAGTGCCAGGAGCTGGAAGTAGAGGAAATGACCTTGCCAGGTCTCCCTGACCTGAGCCTCCTGGGCTTTTCTGATCCCCTGACCTGGGCTTTGTTGGGGATCCCGCTTCAGGAAGGAAGATGATGGAAAGAGTGAAAAGACTGAAAAGGGAACCAGGGTGAAGCGAAGGCTGAGCTCCCTGAAAAGTCGAGTGACTGGCTCCTGGCAGAAGGATAAGGTAAGGAAAGGAAGCCTGGCTCCATCACCCAGGTGGAGCTGGGTGTCAACTGGAAGTATGCTAGCCAGAACTGGGCATGGGCTGTCCAGGTTCTGATGGGAGCTGGCCAGTATGAGGGGATGAGAGAGGAGCTGCTCAGGTTCTCACACACCCATGTCCCTTAGCTAGCCCCCCAGCTTAGTCCCCACGGGGGACTAAGATCCCCAAAGGTCTACTAGAGTCTCTGTCCTATGGCTATTTTCTTCCCTCAGGGCCCTGTATTCTGCAAGGCTGTTCTCAATATCATCAGATACAAAGAGCTCTGGATCTGGAGTCCAGGGACCTGGATTCAAATCCTGGCTCTACCTGATTTTGTGTCCTTGGGCAAGCCACACCCTCTCTGGTCTTCAATTTCCTCATCTGTAAATTGAAAGGGTTATAATGGCCTCTTAAGTGCCTTCTGACTCTAAAATTATGATACGATATGAAATTATGTGATATATACATGACTTGGGATGACAAAGGGCTCCTTCCATAAATCTGAACCCAGGTCTTCCTGACTCCAGACCCAGGATTCTATCTGCTGCACTATCCGTTTTCCTAGTTGCCTCTTCTATAAAAGGAAGGCAGTTCAGCTCTAAAACTATGCTTCTAAGACCTTCCTTCCTTCTTTCTCAGGGTAAGAACAAAGAACAGAAAGAGATAGAGCCAAAGGAAAAGTGGAAAAGCATAAATGGTCACCAGTTAGTGCCAGGGACTTTCTCCAGCTGCATCAACTGCTCCCTGTGTGGCAAACCCCTGCTCAATCGAAATGGGCTGCAGTGCTTAAGTGAGTACCCCTGGCTGCTGGCCTTTCATGGGACTGGCTTCTGGCTTGGTGCTTTCCCCTGCTTAGCTCCTCTCCCCCAGCCCTGCCTGCTTGCTCTTCCACACTGCTCCCTATTTCTTCCCCACCTGGGCGGGGGTACCTTTCTAGATTACCCTCTGTCACTCACCTGTCTGGCTGTGCTTTTCCCACCTGTCTGATCTCCTCTCTACCCCTGGGACCACCATTTCTACCATTGCCTGGTTTCTCCAGCTCAATATTCTTTCCCCATTCCAACCAGTTCTCTCTTGCTAGCTCTTTTAGGCTGGGCATTTTATCATTATGTTCCCTAAAGAACTGACTTCTTGAGCCCAAAATGCCAGGCAGGAGTTCAGTGGGAAAAGGCTAGATTTGGAATCAGAGACCTGGGTTTGAATCCCAGAACAGCCACTTGCTCAGTTTGTAACCTTGGCCAGCTAGATGGCGCCATAGTGCATGGAATGCTGGCCCTGGAATCAGGAAGACCCATCTCCTTGAGTTCAAATCCAGTCTCAGACCCTTACTAGCTAGGTGTCCCTGGGTAACTCACTTACCCCTGTTTACCTCAGTTTCCTCATCTGTAAAAATAAGCTGGAGAAAGAAATGGCAAACCACTCCATCATCTTTGTCAAGAAAACCCAAAATGGGGTCATGAAGACTCAGACACAACTGAAAAATGACCAAAGACCCATACATATGTGGATCAGTACTTTGTGAACTCTCACTGGGCTGCAGTAGGGGCAGAAGGGGAGAGGTCATCATCAGATCCTCTGCCCTGGGGCATTTACTTGGCCAGGAATAAATGCAGAGAAATGAAGGAAGAAAACAAACGCCTGCTATGTGCTAGGCACCATCTTGACACTTGACAAATATCACATCATTCGATCTTCACAACAACCCTGGGAAGTACTATTATGATGCCCATTTTATAGATGAGGAAGCTGAGGCAAACAAATTCAGTGACTTCCCCGCTGAGAAGGGAGCATTCTTTTATGACTGATACAAAACACCTGCCATTTCCTTGGTGGCTGCTCTGAAAAAAATCTATTCTTTTCTCCTCTTAGAGGGGATAGCTCAGGGATGGAAATGGGAGGCAGGTTAAGCACTCAGCTTTGAATCAAAGATTTGGGGAAGGAAGATAAGAAGGCAGGTACTTTTACTTTTCTATCAGTGAATTCATAAACATTTATTCCTATGTACCAGGCATTGTGCTAAGTGCTAGGGACTGTAGAACCTAAATAGGAAGGCCCAGCGCGAACAAGCATATACAAAGCAAGCTATAGACAGGAAAAATAGAAATAATTAATAATTAGGGAATAATATAAATAATAATAATTGCTCATTAGGAAAGGCCCTAGAATTCAGAAGGGTTTGGGGGAAGGCTTCCAGTAAAAGAAAGGATTTTAGTTGGGACTTTAAGGAAATTAGGGAGGTCAGTAAATGGAGTAGAAGAGGCTAAGTGTCTCAGGCACATTGAGCAAGTACTTAGAGCTCTTAAAATCTGCAGAACGCTTTATTTAAAAAAAAATTTTAATTTGATTCTCACAACAACCCTGGGAGATAGAGGCTATTATTATCCACATTTTAGAGATGAGGAAACTGAGGCAGGCGGAAATTAAGGGACTTGCCCAGGATCATACAGCTAGGATGTATCTGAAATAGGATTGGCACCTGGGCCAGAACTTGGGCTTTATCCACCGAGCTGCCATTTACTACTTAGATGACCAACCTTAAGCAAATTCCCTAACCCCTGAGGCACAGTCTGTTCATGGGTAAAACTTGAGGGTTGGATTAGATGGTCTCTGAGGGTCCATCTGAGATTCCTACCAGTTCTTCATCTGTCGTTTTAAGTCTGAAATAGTCTGTAGTCAGGGCTGTGACTAGGAATCGGAGTATTTAGGGGAAATTTGGTCAAGGGGTGGGGAGGAGAGTCCACAGGTGTGCTTGAGAGAGAGTTTCCCCTAGAGGTGGAGCTATGGGCTGTGTCCATTTGGAAGCATGAAGGGTAGATGCCTGTCATAGGAGCTCCCTGATGCCTGACTCTTGGGTAAGTCCCAGGCTGACCCTAGCCTCCCAGACCAAAGACGATGGGACCTGAGAAGGCCCAGACCTTTCGTCACTCAGTCACTTATCCATATCTCTCCTTCCCTGACCAGTGGGACAGTCCAAACACCCTTTCTGACTGTCCAGGGCTGGGTGTACAGTCCATCAGGTGATGCCCAGGGCTGTGTGTTGCTGAGTTAATTGGATGAGTTGGTTGGGGTTCAAAGCGAAGCTGTTTTCTAATGCTAATGGAGAACATTGCCAGCTTTGGAGAGGCCAAGGCAGTTTCTGTTCTACCAGAACACAGGGCTCACTTGGGCGATACAAACAATATGTCTTGTCATTTTGATTCAGCGTTTCTGGCTCTGGAGGTTTATGGGAACTGAGGTGAAATTCTTGGAAGATGGCTGTGTGAGATGGGAGATGGGAGGAACATCCTACAGATTTTAGCTCAGAGACCCAACAAGGGAAGCTGGGAGGCGAGGATATATGGCTGGTGATTTGACCTGTTTGGGTGTTTATCTGCCTTGAAAGGCAGTGCGGCATATTGAATAGAGCTTTGGGCTTGGGGTTAGCAATACCTTTATTCAGATCTCTTCTGTTAATGGTTAACTATGTAACCCCAGAATAGTCATTTAGCGCGTCTTAGCCTTGCTTTCCTCCTGGGTCTCCCTTGACTACCTCGGGACTTCTTTGGGTCTACTCCCCCGAGGTTGCCTTTGTCTGCCTACTTCTAGCCCCTCCCCAGTCAGGCCCTGCCCTAGGTGCTGTACTTAAATTAAGTCCTTTACATAAACAAGCTGCTCCTATTTACATAAAGGCACTAGATGAATCCCAGGGCGCCCAGGTGATGGTATTATCACGGGCGCTCAGCTCTGGGTGTCATGGAGAGTGAACAATAATTCCTTAAACAGGCTTGTTGGAGGAGAGAGGAGCCTCCTGTCTTAGATCAAGCCTATTCTCTTTCTGGATGGACTGTGACTTTACCAGGCTGTATTTAACACAGATAGTCAGATAAGAGTTGCCTGCCACTGAGAGGGAACAGCGCGTGTAGCTAATATGAGTGTTGTACTATGAGTTTGGAAGATGGCTTCAGATGGGACCTCAGACACTAACTGTGTGACCCTGGACAAGTCACTTAGCCTTTCTCTGCCTCAGTTTTCTTATCTATAAAATAGAGATAATAATAGCACTTATCTTCCAGGAGGATGGGGGTGGGGGGAGACAGGGTAAGGGAAGAGGAAATGAGCATTTATATAATACCTACTATATGCCAGACACTGCACTAAGCATCATTTGTTCCTTTCCTCCTTCTTTCTCTTTTTTCTTTCATCCTTTCTTTTATAATTACAAATTTTCATCTGATTTGATTCTCACTACAACTCTGGGAAGTAGGTGCTATTATTACTCCATTTTCCATTTGAAGAAACTAAGGCAAGCAGAGGTTAAATGACTGGCCCAGGGACATACAGCTAGTACATATCTTAGGTCACATTTGAACTCAGGTCTTCCTGACTCCAGGCTGCAAAATCTATCTTATGCTAGAGTCCATGAATTTATTTTGTTTTAATATTTTGAGAACTGTATTTCAACATTTTCTTTGTAATTCTATGTGTTTGATACATTTAACAACATGATTCTGAGAGGGGGTCTATCAATAAGGCAGACAATGATCAGACTGGCAAAGGGGTCCTGGATTTAATGCTGTCCAAAGTCACTTCGGGCTCTAAAATTGATGCTCCTGTGTTCTATGAGGCTTTTTCTGACTCTGAGACAACAGTGATCCAAAGAAATCAGAAGCTGAATGGATAAATTTTAAAAAACCAAAATAACTTGAGATTGGTTTAAAACTTTCTGAAATTCAAAGCTCTGTCATCTTTCTTTCTGAAAGAGAAGGAAGCTGCCGGAAAACATCCAAAGGAAGGTTTTGGCAGCTTGCCTGGGATGGCAGTGACAAATGAGATAGGAATTCCAGCTAGAATGGGAAATTGTGGGAAGGCCTCCAGGAAAGGAAAGGAGAAAAGCTACAGAAGGTAATGGACAGATCCCCAGGAAAGCCACCAGAATTCAGGCTGGACAGAGAGTCCTGAAAAGGGAGCTGTCCTCAAGTCAGGCCCATCCTACATCTAGCCATGTGAAGCCAACCCACTCCATGCTTAGCCAGCTCCTTCTCTTGTTTTCCTTTTCAATCATTGTCTTGGCAGGCAGGTGACTGATTTTGTTCTACTATGAATCTTTTTTTTTCTTGAGCAGTTGGTCCAAGAGAGTCAATCAGTGGTTCAGCTTTAAGATATAGAATGTCACCTTTTCTCTGAAAGCCCTTTTCATGCTGGGTGGCCAGAGAAATATCATAGGACCACCGCTCTAGACTTGGAAGGGGCCTCAGAGGCCATTTATACCAATTCCCTCATTTTACAGATGAGGAAACTGAGGCCCAGGAAGGTCATGGGACCAGAGACCTAAAGCTGTAGGGGACCTCAGAGGTCATCTAGACCTGGCTAGTGCCTTGCAATTGTCTTGGATTTGTCAGTGCTGTCAATGGGCCTGAGGAAGTATTCTCTAGACAGACACACACACCTCTGTTGTATTTTATTTAACAAAGAATTGCCTGGAGCAGCTGCTAGCCTGTTTCAACTTCTTGTGTCAATGGGTGGCAGACACAGCTCTATGGAAAACTATACCAGCCTGGTTGGTTTTGTTATGGTTGCTCAGGATTGGCACAGGGAGAAGGGAGAAAGTATAGGGAGATAGGGGAAAGAGAGAAGACAAGGGAGAGAGGAGGAAAAAGGGAAAGAGAAGAGTGAGAGAGGAGAGGGACAATTGGAGAGAGAAGGGGAAAAGGGGAGAGGGGAGAGAAGAGAGGGAGAAAGGAAAGAAGCAAAGGGAGATGGTCTGAGAGAGGGGAGAGGAGAAAGGAGAGAAGAAAGAGGGGAGAGAAGTGGAGAGATATTCCCACTCTCCTATATATAACTATATTCTAACTATATAACATAGTTAGAACTATGAGTTTTCATAAGCTACAATGAAAAAGCCTTTATTCAGTTGAATTAATTTCAATTCAATTAAACAAATATGAAAACCTAGGCAAAGTCACTTTACTTCCTTATAGATTAAAACAACAGAGCTTCTGAGGTCCCTTCCAATGCTAAATCCAGGCAACTAGGTGGCACAGTGGAGAGAATACTCAACTTGTTGGAGTCAGGAAGTCCTGTGCTTGGTTCCTGCCTCAGATACTTACTAGCTATGGGATCCTGGGCAAGTGATTTAAATTCTGCCTCAGTTTCCCCATCTGTAAAATGAGGATAATAGTACCACTTCTCAAGGTTGTTATGAAGATCATATGCAAAGGGTATTTTGCAAATCTCCAAGTGCTATATAAATGCTAGCTATTATGACCCTAAGAATATTTCTCAAACATCTACTATATGTAAGTGCTATGTTATCTTTTGGCATAAAAAAAACAACAATGGAAGAGTCCTTGTCTGAGAGGCTTCCATCCTACTGGGCCAGACAACATGTACACATATAATCAACCAATCAACAGGCATTGATTAAGAATAACTGAATACCTACTATGTGCCAGGTGCTAGGCTAAGGATACTAAGACAAAATTGAAAGACTTTCTGCCCTCAAAAGCTTAACATTTTGCTGGGATAAACAACATGCACATATCAATAAATAGGAAGTATATTTCGATCAGCAAACATTTATTAAGCTCCTACTGTGTGCTAAACCTCATGGAGCTTACATTCTATTCAGGCAAAGTATTTTCAAGAGGGTAAAAGAGCCTAACAGCTCTGGGAACCAGGAAAGGCCTTGCAGAGTAGGTCTCATGTGAGCAGTGCATTAAGGAAGGTAGGCAGAGGTGAAAAAGATGAGAGATTTGGGGTGGGGGCATTCAGACATGTGTACAAAGACACATAGGGTGGAGATGGAACACCATGCATGAGGGATAGCCAGCAGGCCAGTTTGACTGGAATTGGAGAGGGTAGGAAGGGAAATAGTATGAAATAAGACTGGAAAAGCCAGATTACATGCAGCCTTATATGTCTGACAGCTCTAGGGCACAGGGCAGGGGAAAGTCCCTGAAGAGTCAGCCTTCCTACCCAGTTAGCTTTTGAGAGAAAAGACAGCCAGCTGTTGACATGTTTGTGGGCCCCATTTAAAAGCTCTCAGTTTGGAGAATTCTGTTAACCTCTTACTAGATATAACTAGGTGGCAGAGGATTGCTGCTATTTTTTCATAAAAAACAAAGCAATTTAGAGGCTGGGATTCTCTGGTCCACAAGCATGAACTCTAACTTTGTGACTGAGGAAGTTGCTTCCCCTTTAGGGGCCTCAGTTTCTTCAGAATCAAAGACTTTGAGATGGAAAGGATCTCAGTAACCATAACCCCTCTGTGAAAGAGATCCCCACTGTAACATACTCAACAAGTAGTCCATCTGCCTCCACTTCCTTTCACATCCTATTACATCCCTCCTCAATCTTCTCTTCTCCAGGCTAAAGATTCCCAGTTCCTTCAACTGAGCCTCCTATGACATGAACTCAAGGCCCTTGACCATCTTTGTGGCCCTCCTGTGAACCTCTCTAGCTCATCCACCTCCTTCTTAAATTATATGCACAGAAATGAACACAAAACTTGCTGAGGTCTGATGAGAGCCTGAAAACTATGCCTCCCAATGGAGCCCAAGACTAAATTGTTTGTTTGCTTATGTTGAACTTGCAGTCCACTGAGACCCCTAGATCTTTTTCAGAACCACTGTCTAACCATACCTCTCCTATCATGTATTGTGAAGCTGATTTTTGTAAAACTTTATTTACATTTATCCCTGCTGAACATCTTTTTATTAGATTCAACTCAGTGCTCTAGTCGTCAATATCCTTTTGGATTCTGACTATCATCCAGTGTATTAGCTCTCTCCTCCCAGTTCTGGGTCATCTGGAGATTTAATAAGCATAACATCTATGTCTCTATCCAAGTCACTGATAAAAAATATTAAAAAGCACCAATCCCTGGGGCACTCCACTGGAGACCCTTTGTCATGGTGACACTGGAATGCTAACAACTACTCTGAGTTTGGCCATCTGGTCAACTCTAAGTCCCTCTAATTATCATCTAGTCCATATCTCTCCATTTTCCCCACAAGAATAGTACGAGCTATCTTATCAAAAACTTTGCTCAAAATCTAGGTAAGCTATATCAGGGATATAAAAGTTTTCTTTTCATCTACTATCTTAAAAATTACATCATAAAAAAGGAAATGAGGTTAATCTCACCTGACCTTTACTTGCATCTACCATGCTGGCTCTTTCTAATCACTGCTTCTCTTTCTAGACCTTTGCCAATCATATCTTTAAGGATCAATTCTAGAGTTTTCTCAGAAATTGAAGTCAAACTTGAAAATTTTGTTCTTTCCCTTTTTTTTTTTTGCATATTGGTACATTTGCCCTTCTCTGATCTTGTGGTTCCTTTCTCCCGTTTTCCATGATCTTTCAGATGTCACTGACCCAGCAATCACATCTGCTCATTTCAGAACCCGAGGTTGGAGTTCATCTGGGCTAGGTTCATCAAGGGCAGCTCAGTGTTCTTTTATTACCTCCTTACTTACCCGGGGCATCAACTCCCTGTTAGTCATTTTCCAGTACAAAGGTCATATATTCTTCTTGCAGAGAAAACAGAAATGCAGTAAGAGCTGAATAGCTCTGCACTCTCTAGTGAGAGTTAACATCCTTCTGCCCTCCCCAAGCAAAAATCCTGTTCCTTCTTTGATCCTCTGTCCCTCCATTTTCTTTCTTTTCCTCTTCTGTAAAATGATTCAATTCCACTTAAAGAAACTTTTAAGGACTGCTCTTTGCATAGCCCTGCACTTAGGGCTGGAGATAATAATCACCATTGACATTTTATAGCAAAATTGGCAAAAAGTACCTTACACTTACTATTTTGTCTGGTGAGGAAATTGAGCATCCTACAAGTTAAGCCACTTAACCATGGTCACATAACTAGCAAGTATTTGAGGCAGCATTTGAACTCAGTTGTTCCTGACCACTCTCTTTACTACACGAGGTCAATATGAAACAAACACGACTCACGAGACCCCCACAACTAGACTACTAGTATAAGATGAGGGAGGCATAGTTGGACACAACTGTGTTTTCTATGTGTTTTCTGAAACACATTTGAAGATGTCAGTAGACCCATACGCTGAATAGGAGTGCCACAGTAGGAGATGACCACTCTGAAATCTGATGTCATCTTGGGCTGCTTTAAGAGAGGACTGACTGAGTTCTGAGTCCTGTGATGGAGCACATCTGAAACATCATGTTTAGTTCCCAGTATTGGAGGAAGGTAAGTGGGACAGTAAAGGGTCCTGAGCTCCTGTTCTGTAAATACCAATTGAGGGAAGCGGAAATGTTTAGTCTGGAGATGAGAATACTCAGTTGACCGATGACATTTGAAGGCCTTTCATATAGAGGATATATTCAATTTGTCCTGGTTGGCTCTGGAAGGCAGAAACAGAACAATGGGGACGAGTTTCAAAGAAACTGATTTAGGATTGATGGTAGGGGGAAAATCTTCTGTTTTTTGTTTGTTTGTTTGTTTTTTTATTTTATTTTTATTTTTTACATTTATTTATTTAACTTTTAACATTCATTTCCACAAAATTTTGGGTTCCAAATTTTCTCCCCATTTCTCCCCTCCCCCCACTCCAAAACATGGAGCATTCTAATTGCCCCTATCACCAATCTGCCCTCTCTTCTAACATCCCTCCCTTCCCTTGTCCCCATCTTCTCTTTTGTCCTGTAGGGCCAGATAACTTTCTATACCCCATTACCTATATTTCTTATTTCCTAGTAGTAAGAACAATATTTGACAGTTGTTCCTAAAACTTTGACTTCCAACTTCTCCTCATCCCTCCCTCCCCACCCATTCTCTTTGGGAAGCAAGCAATTCAATATAGGCCATATCTGTGTAGTTTTGCAAATGACTTCCATAATAGTCATGTTGTGTAAGACTAACTATATTTCCCTCCATCCTATCCTGCCCCCCATTGCTTCTGTTCTCTCTTTGGATTCTATCCCTCCCCAAGAGTATTGACTTCAAATTGCTCCCTCCTCCCTCTGCCCTCCCTTCCATCATCCCCCCCACCCTGCTTATCCCCTTATCCCCCACTTTCCTGTATTGTAAGATAGGTTTTCATACCAAAATGAGTGTGCGTTTTATTCCTTCCTTTAGTCGAATGTGATGAGAGTAAGCTTCATGTTTCTCTCTCATGTCCCCTCTTTTTCCCTCCACTGAAAAGTCTTTTGCTTGCCTCTTTTATGAGAGATAATTTGTCCCATTCAATTTGTCCCTTTCTCCTCCCAATATATTTCTCTCTCACCCCTTAATTTCATTCTTTTAAGATATGATCCCATCCCATTCAGTTCCCTCTGTGCTGTGTGTGTGTGTGTGTGTGTGTGTGTGTGTGTAATCCCACCAACTACCCAGATACTGAAAAGTTTCAAGAATTACAAATATTGTCTTTCCATGTAGGAATGTAAACGGTTTAACTTTAGTAAGTCCCTTATGATTTCTCTTTGCTGTTTACCTTTTCATGCTTCTCTTCATTCTTGTGTTTGAAGGTCAAATCTTCTTTTCAGCTCTGGTCTTTTCATCAAGAATGCTTGAAAGTCCTCGATTTCATTGAAATACCATTTTTTTCCCCTGAAGTATTATACTCAGTTTTGCTGGGTAGGTGATTCTTGGTTTTAGTCCTAGTTCCTTTGACTTCTGGAATATCATATTTCACATCCTTCGATCCCTTAACGTAGAAGCTGCTAGATCTTGTGTTATCCTGATTGTATTTCCACAATACTTGAATTGTTTCTTTCTAGCTGCTTGCAATATTTTCTCCTTGACCAGGGAACTCTGGAATTTGGCCACAATGTTCCTAGGAGTTTCTCTTTTTGGATCTCTTTCAGGCGGTGATCTGTGGATTCCTTGAATACTTATTTTGCCCTCTGGTTCTAGAATATCAGGGCAGTTTTCCTTGATAATTTCATGAAAGATGATGTCTAGGCTCTTTTTTTGATCATGGCTTTCAGGTAGTCCCATAATTTTTAAATTGTCTCTCCTGGATCTATTTTCCAGGTCAGTTGTTTTTCCAATGAGATATTTCACATTATCTTCCATCTTTTCATTCTTTTGGTTTTGTTTTGTGATTTCTTGGTTTCTCATAAAGTCATTAGCCTCCACCTGTTCCATTCTAATTTTTAAAGAACTGTTTTCTTCAGTGAGCTTTTGGACCTCCTTTTCCATTTGGCTAATTCTGCTTTTTAAAGCATTCTCTTCATTGGCTTTTTGAACCTCTTCTGCCAGTTGAGTTAACCTATTTTTTAAGGTGTTATTTTCTTCAGCATTTTTTTGGGTCTCCTTTAGCAAGGTGTTGACCTGCTTTTCATGCTTTTCTTGCATCTCTCTCATTTCTCTTCCCAGTTTTTCTTCCACCTCCCTAACTTGATTTTCAAAATCCTTTTTGAGCTCTTCCATGGCCTGAGCCCGTTGAATATTTATTTTGGATGTTTGGGATACAGAAGCCTTGATTTCTATGTCTTTCCCTGATGGTAAGCATTGTTCTTCCTCATCCAAAAGGATGAGAGGAGATATCTGTTCACCAAGAAAGTAACCTTCTATGGTCTTATTTTTTATTATTATTATTTTTTAATGTTTAACAATCACTGCCATACAATTGAGATTTTATCCCCCCCACACCTACTCCCCACTACCCCCCTCCCTCCCCACGACTGCATACAATTCTGTATAGGTTCTACATATACTTTCCTATTGAGTATATTTTCACTATAGCCATGCTATGTAGTCAGACTAAAATAAATGAAAGAAATCATATAACAAATCAAAACATGATACACAAACACATACACATACACAAACATGATCTGCTAGATTTGGTGAATGACTTCCATATTTCTTTCTCTGAGTGTGGAAGGCATTTTGCCTTGAGAACCATATGGTCTTCTTTTTTTCCCCTTTTTTGGGCATTTTCCCAACTAGTTACTTGACTTTTGGGTCCTTTGTCAAGAGTAGGGTATACTCTGGGAACCTGTGAGATCTCAATTCCTCCAAGGTGGCACAATCAAGCGTGTGGACGCAGAGAGGGATTTTTATGCCCAGTATTTTAGCAGTTACCTCTCCACAGCCACCTGGCCTCCAGTTCCCAAATCAGCACTGGGGGCTGATTTTCAGATTAAGCTGGATGGGCAGGGCGGTCATTCAGTGTGAGACAAAGACCAACTCCCTCAGGGCCTCCACACAGGGTGGAGGCAAGACTCAGCTCTTCAATGCTCCCAGGGGTTTTTACGTTCCAACAACAGAGTTTCCATAGGGGCTGCTGTGCAGGCTCTGTGGCCTCTGCCTACTGCCTGAGCTATGGGAAGGCCCTTTTCACTTCCTGGCCTACTGATAAAACCCCATCACTGACCTTTGGCAGGTGTGGGCTGAGGGATCTGAAGACGCTACTGCGACTGGAGATTCTGCCCCCAAGGTATTCTCCTCCCAGAGTCCCCTCAAGCCTTGCTCGGCCAAGGCTGGGCTTTGCTCCCTGCTTGGCTCCACATCCAGTGCAACCGATGTTTCCATGGGACTTTCAGGTCACGTGGGCTGGAAATCTCCTCCACTCTGTTGTTCTCCACTTCTGCTGCTCCAAAATTTGTTGAGAGTCCCTTTCTACAGGTATTTTATGGGCTGTGGGGAGGACCCTGTGTAAGTGTGTCTTTCTAGTCTGCCATCTTGGCTCTGCCCCTGGGGGAAAACCTTCTGAACCATTGTTCAGTCTTTTCAATCATGTCTGACTCTTTGTCACCCCATTTGGGGTTTTCTTGGCAAAGATATTGGAGTGGTTTATTTCCTTCTCTAACTCATTTTACAGATGAGGGAACTGAGGTAAACAGGGTGAAGTGACCTGCCCAGAGTTGTACAACTAGTAAGTGGCTGGCTAGACTTTAACTCAGGTCTTCCTGACTGTAGGCCTGGTGCCTTCTCCACTGTACTACCTACCTGCACTGTCCATAAAAGGAATGGACTTGCCTGGGGATATAGCAGGCCTCCTTCCTGTGTTATTAGCAATGAACTTCCCTTCTTCCTAAATCTTTTCTTCTCCTCATTCTTTTTATCTTCTGTTACTAAAACTTGACTCCCCTCTGATGACAGCCTCCCTGACCATTCCTTCCCATACTGGCTGTACCTTTGTTTATTTCCCTGGACTCACTGATTAAGTCAGGAGAATTGGAATATTCTTTCTCCCCATTGCCACTTTCAGGTTCTCTCCTTATCTCCATCTCTCAGTGACCTCTCTTCTTTTCTACAACCCACTCCAAATCCTAGTAACTCTTGCCTTTATACCACCAGATAATCCCCTTTCCTTACTCAATGAGTTAGGTACATAGCTCATCACCTTCCCAACTCCTGCTCTCATACTAGAGAACTTAGGCATACACATTGACTCTCCTTCAAACACCCTAGTCATTCAGTTCCTCAGCCTATTCATTTCCCATGACCACATCCACCATTAGATTGTGAGCTTTTTGAGGGAAGGAAATGTTTTTTGCCTTTTTGTATCTCCAGCACTTAGCATAGTGCCTGACACACCATAGGCACTTGCTTACTAAATGTTTATCAATTGGTACTCAGCTACACACAAAGAGGGACAGCGAGGTAGTGGAGTGGATAGAATGCTGAACTTGGAATCAGGAAGTATCATCTTCATGAGTTCAAATCTGATATTTGCTAGCTGTGTGGCTCTGGGCAAGTCACTTAACTTTGTTTGCCTCAGTTTCCTCATCTGTAAAAAATAAGCTGGAGAAGGAAATGGCAAACCACTCCAGTGTCTTTGCCAAGAAAACCCCAAAAGTGGGGTCATGAAGAGTCAGACATGAATGAAACGATCAAACAACACATACACAAAGATGGTCAAATCCTTGATCTTGCCATCATTCACAAATGCACCTTCACATTCAAGAATTCTGAAATCCCATTATCTGACCATAGTCTATTGACTTTCTACCTATTCCTCTGCTTTCCCTTATCAAAATCTATTCTTCATCCACACCATGACCTTTAATCCCTCAACTGTTCAATTCTTTCCCAAGCCATCTCTCCTATGCTAGCAGTCCTCTTCTCTTTTCCCCATCTTGACCTTTTGGTGAACCAATTCAACTCTACACTGTCTTCTCTAAAGTCCTAGCCCCCTTATCATATTTCGAGTTGAACCCTGCTAAACCTCAGCCTTGAGGATCAAATGAGAGGTTTTTGAGGATAGACAAAACATGGGCATATTTGTAGGAGTAGAGAAGCAGTCAGTAGAAAGGGTGAGATTGAAAATAAGTGATAAGAATGGGTATGATGGAGGCGTGGATCTATTGGAGGGATGGGATTCAGAGAGAAGGCCTGGATTCAAATCTTGCCTTAGTTAGTAGCTATCGTCCCATATCTCTTCTCCCCTTTGTAGCTAAACCCCTTGTAAAGGTTGTCTACAATAGGTGCTTCCACTTTCCCTCCTCTCACTCTCTTCTTAACCTTTTATAACTTGGCTTCCAATCTTATCATTCCATTAAAACTGCTCCCTCCAAAGTTACCAATGATTTCTTAATTGCCAAATCCAATGACTTTTTCTCAATCCTCACTCTCCATGACCTCTCTTCAGCTTCTGATACTATAGATCACTCTCTCCTTCATCATACTCTCATCTCTCTAGGTTTTGGGGACATCACTCTCTCTCCTGGTTCTTCTCCTATCTATCAGACCACTTCTCAGTCTCGTTTGCTAGATCCTCAGAGAGATTTAACCACAGGTGTCTCACAGTCTTCTCTCCTGGGTTCTTTTCTCTTCCTCCTCTATACTGGTGGTCTCTTGGTGATCCTTTGGTGATTTCATCAGCTCTCATATATTCAATTATAATTTGTATGTTGATAATTCTTTTTTTAAATTATTTTGTTTTCAGTTTTCTACAATCACTTCCATATATCTTAGATTTTTTCCCCTCCCTTCTCCTTCTTTCCCTCTCCCTTCCCACTCTCTCCCCAAGACGGTGTACAATCTTATATAGGTTCTACACATACATTCTTATTAAACACATTTTCACCTTGGTCATATTGCATAGAAGAATTAAAATGAATGGGAGAAACCATAAAACAAAACAAAACATAATATAAGAGAAAATGGTCTGCTTCATTCTGTGATCCAATTCCAAAGTTCTTTCTCTGGATGTGGAAGGCACTTTGCCTCAAGAGTCCATTGGGAATTTTTTAGGTCCTTGCATTGCTGTGAAGGACTAAGTGTACCAGAAAAATTCCTCACACACTATGGTTGTTACTGTGTACATAGTTCTCCTGGTTCTGTTCCTTTCACTCAACATCAGTTCATATAAGTCCTTCTAGGTGTCTTTGAAGTCTTCTCCTTCATCATTTCTTATATATGCTGATAATTCTTAATCTATTTATCAAGTCCTAACCTCTCCGCTGACCTCCAGTCTTGTATCTCCAATTATCTTTTAGGCATTTTGAACTGGATGTCCAGTAGACATACAGAATATGTCCAAAATGGAACTCATTATCTTTCTCTCTAAACCTGCCCTGCCATCCTTCCAAGTCCCCCAAGTTCACAATCTTGAAGTCATCCTATTACTCAAAAAAATTCCAATGATTCCCTATTACCTCCAAGATCCAATTAAAAAAAAAAACCCTTCTCCCTTTCCAGTCTTCTTATACCTTATTCTGTGCCATGTACTCTTCTATCCAGTGCACTGGCTTTATGGTGGTGTCACAAACAAGACCCTCCATCTCTCAGCTCTGGGCATTTTCACTGGCTGGGAATGCTCTCCCTCTTCTCCAACTACTGACTTCCCTGTCTTCCTTTAAGTCCCAACTAAAATCCCACCTTTTACAGGCAGGCTTTTCCAATCTCTCTTAATTCTAGCGCCTTCTCTCTGTTAATTATTTCTTATTTATCCTGTCTAGAGCTAGATGTACATATTTGTTTGTTTGTTGTCTCCCTCATTAGACTGTAAGTTCCTCTTTTGGTATCCCCAGTGTTTAGCACAGTGCTTGGCAAATAGGAGGTGCTTAATATTTATCAACTGACTGTCCAGTCTGTTCTGCCACCATTGGACACAGATCTTCGTCTCAAATTATTTACCTTGTATTTACTCACTTGTCTACATGTCTTCCTCAGTTTCCACACAGGATCACAGATGAAGAGTTGGCAGGCATTTTAGAGGTCATCTAGTTTTTACATTTTATAGATAAGGAAACTGAGGCCCAGAGGACTGAAGGAACTTATCGAACCCAGGTCCTCCAACTCCAAATCCAGAACTCTTTCTACCTCAAAACACTTCTTCATTTTCTTCTCTGTTGAAATGAGGGCATTGATTTCTAAGGTCCCCTCTAGCTCTAACATTCTGTGATCCAATTCTAATCAATCCAACAAATACTGATGATATGCCTACTTGGGACAAGGCTCTGTGCTAAGCCTTGAGCTTACCAAGATGGAAACCTGGAAGGATACCACATACATAGGCACAGATGAGTAAATACTAGATAAGTGCCAGATAATTTGAGATGAGGATGTATGACTTGTGATCTCCTCATGGTGGCAGACATTTCTCTCCCCGTAGAACCCTGCCTGGGGGCTGAGGGCTGCGAGCTGGCATTGCCCCTGGTACTGTAGCAGTGGCATTGGCAACTTCTCCCTCTGACCTTCCAACAAAGACATTTCAGCCCAGTTTATTACCATCTGCCACAGACAGAAAATCATCAGATGGCAAGTTAAACTTAATATATAATTAGTCACACATAATGCCCCAAAGGATAATTCCCACACATATGCAACCACTCTTATTGATGTTCTTGTCTGGCACCTCATACATATCATTAATGAAGAGCCCAAGGCCCTGCTCCACCATTGGGGGCATGGTGAGGCATTAATGACTTAATGAATGAAAAAGTATCTATTAACTCTTAATTATGTGCTGAGGACTAGAGAGAACACTAATAGAAAAGTGAGTCAAACCCTGCTCTCAAGGAGTTCACATTCTAAGTGAAGAAGACCATACATACATACAGGAAGGAGGCTTTGGCTACAGGGCAGATGACTACTGTAGATAGATGTTTCCATACCATGAGGGAGCCACGATTCAGTCTCATCTATGTGTCTACCCACTGTGCTGACCACAACCCCTTCATTCCTCCTCATCTTAGGAGATTCTGGTTTTCTTTTATGTAAATCTGGCACAGAGGAGCCCACCCAGGCACTGAAAGCTCTCCTTGTTCTTTCACAATTTCATGGATACCAGGGAAGCACTTGGGGATGTCCATCCATGATCCCTCACTCTTGGCAAATGACCAGCCCATCTCCTTTTCTGGGCAGAAATGTCCCTGCTGACATCTTTTATGCCACTTTCGCTGTACAAGTCATGTATACATACTGCACCCTACTGACATGAATCTTTCTGTTGACCTTTGAGTAACTGGAGTGTATATCTGTGTTGATGTCTTGTTCACCTATGAAGACAGGGACCATACGATGTCTTATCTATAAACTTTGATTCTTTCCCCAGTACCTAGCTCCATATTGTGCACGTAGTTGGTACTGAATAAATATTTGTTATTTGTTAGATTGAATCAAAGAGGCAGGTAGGTGGATAGTGTGCTGGGCCTAGAGTCAAGAAGATCCATTTTTCTGAATTCAAACCCAGCCTCAGACACTTAACTTGCTGGGTGATGATGGGCAAGTCACTTAACCCCAATTGCCTCATCCTGGGTCATCTCCAGTCATCCTGATGAATATCCGGTCACTGGATTCAGATGGTTCTGGAGGAGAAGTGAGACTGGTGACCTGCACAGCCCTCCCTCACTCAAAACACAGTCAAGTTCAAGTCATGTCATCATTTCTCTGATGGCGTGGTCTTCTTCAGCAATGAAGGACCAATACACAATGTCTTGGAACTGTTGCAATTATGTGGACTGTGATTTTCTCAACTTTATATTTTCTTCTAGTTTTTTTTTTTTTACCTTTGCTACAATTAGTCAGTAGTATGACTGAAAACAGAGAACTAAGACTGAAATTACTCAGGTATTAGTAACCCATTCTCTTCTCTCTTCCTTGAAGGAAGGATGCCTCTAGTATCCAATATAATATAAAATTTGCTTGACTTTTTTAAAGGCATTCTTCACTTGACCCATTCCTACCTTCCTAGTCTTTGTTTCTTGAAACAGAAAATCTCCATTTAGCATTTTCTCTCCCTTATCTCCCAGAAAGAAGCCATTCTGGATCCGCCTTAATGCTAACGCTATCCCTTAGGTGATCATTCTAATTTATCCAGACTAATTAAGTAGTAGTAATTTCTTATACAAACTCGTTTGCATAATCCCCCACCCCCACCCCAAGAGATCATTTTATTTAGATTGTCAACTCCTTTAAAGTTGGGGTTTTTTTGCCTGTATTCGTATCCTTAGAATTCAGTACTGCCTGGGACATGGTAGATGCTTAATAAAATGCCTGCTGATTGACAGTAGAGCTTAAAGTAAAATTTTTCTACTAAAAATAGAGTTCTAAGGGTCTGCCAAATACTTGTAGTCTCTCGCTGGAGCCTCGCAACCATCACCACTGTCTCCTTCGGTGTCTTCTCTTCCTCCCTGGCAGTGCCCCTCTGAGGCTGGGCTCTGATGCCAGTCTCGGAGCTTCCTGAACCAGCTGTCTCCCTGGTCGGGGCTCCAGGCCTTCCTTCCCCTCTTTTCCGGGCCGTCTTCCGCAGTAGAAGGGGTTCGCCCGGAGGGCAGGGACTCCAGCTGGACTCTCCCGGCTGGGCTCCTCCCAGGGCTGGGGGTTCCACCCTTCTTGACCCCCCGGACCCCCGCCGACACTCCCAACCCGCGTGTTCTCCGCAAAGATCCCAGGGTGGTCCGCTTGTCCTCCAGCGGGTGTTACGTGACTCGCCCAGGGTCACTCAGCCGGTGAGCGCAGAATCTGAACTCGGGTCTTCCTGACACGAGGCCCAGCGCTGGGTCCACTATCCTAGCTGACCTCCCGTGCACAGTCGGCGCTTAACGGATGTTTTATTTGTCTTCACGGACTGAGGAAACTGAGGCCCAGGGAGATGAAGCGGCTTGGCCCGGATGGCGCCGCCAGGAAACGGCTCGGGTAGGACTGGAACTCGGGTCCGGGGCCCCGGTGCGTTCCGAAGGCGTGGACGTACGTCACCGGCGAGGCGGTCTGGGCTGGGCGCCCATGCTCCCGCGGCCGCCGGCCCGTGCCTCGGGCCTCGTGTCTCGTGTCCAGCCCCTAGGGCCCGGCGCGCGGGGGCGTCTGGGATACCCGGCTGGCCTGCTGCCCTCCGAGCTCTCTGACCCCCGCCCGCACACCGGCGCGAGCCTCCCGCCCCCGCCCCGCGGCGCGGGGACTCCCAGTGTCACGTGGGCCTGGGCCCCGCCCCCTCGCGGACCGGCGCCTGCGCAGAGCTCGAGGTCCGGCGTCCGCTTCCGGCTCCGAGCCAGTCTCGGCTCGGTGTACTGGGTCCGGCGGTGGCCGTGGCAGTGGGGGTGCTGCCGGACGTGCCGGCGGCGGGGTCTGGTGAGTCCTGGTGGGAGGTGGCGGAGTCCCGTGGGGTCGGAGCCGGGGGCGTGGAGGCTGCGGCCCAGGGTTCGGGGGTGCAGAGGGGCGGGGGCTCCGGGGGTCGGGGGGCTGCGGCCCGGGGATTGGGACTGCCGGGCGGGGACCTCGGGGTGCAGGGGGGCCGAGGCTTGGGTTTAGCAGAGTAGGGGACTGGGATATTGGATCAGAGTGCTGGGTCATGGGATTTCAGGGAACTGGGAGTGCTGGGGGTGCAGTGGGCTTGGGTACAGGGAGGCTCCGATCCTAGGAGTGCAGGGGCTTTGGGGGTACAGGGAGGCTCGGACCCTAGGAGTGCAGGGGCTTTGGGAGTACAGGGAGGCTCCGATCCTAGGAGTGCAGGGGCTTTGGGGGTACAGGGAGGCTCCGATCCTAGGAGTGCAGGGGCTTTGGGAGTACAGGGAGGCTCCGATCCTAGGAGTGCAGGGGACTTTGGGGGTACAGGGAGGCTCCGATCCTAGGAGTGCAGGGGCTTTGGGAGTACAGGGAGGCTCCGATCCTAGGAGTGCAGGGGCTTTGGGAGTACAGGGAGGCTCCGATCCTAGGAGTGCAGGGGCTTTGGGAGTACAGGGAGGCTCCGATCCTAGGAGTGCAGGGGACTTTGGGGGTACAGGGAGGCTCCGATCCTAGGAGTGCAGGGGCTTTGGGAGTACAGGGAGGCTCCGATCCTAGGAGTGCAGGGGCTTTGGGAGTACAGGGAGGCTCCGATCCTAGGAGTGCAGGGGCTTTGGGGGTACAGGGAGGCTCGGACCCTAGGGGTGCAGTGGGCTTGGGTACAGGGAGGCTCCGATCCTAGGAGTGCAGGGGCTTTGGGGGTACAGGGAGGCTCGGACCCTAGGAGTGCAGGGGCTTTGGGAGTACAGGGAGGCTCCGATCCTAGGAGTGCAGGGGCTTTGGGGGTACAGGGAGGCTCGGACCCTAGGAGTGCAGGGGACTTTGGGGGTACAGGGAGGCTCCGATCCTAGGAGTGCAGGGGGCTTTGGGGGTACAGGGAGGCTCGAACCCTAGGAGTGCAGGGGCTTTGGGGGTACAGGGAGGCTCAGATCCTAGGAGTGCAGGGGACTTTGGGGGTACAGGGAGGCTCAAACCCTAGGAGTGCAGGGGACTTTGGGGGTACAGGGAGGCTCCGATCCTAGGAGTGCAGGGGGCTTTGGGGGTACAGGGAGGCTCGAACCCTAGGAGTGCAGGGGCTTTGGGGGTACAGGGAGGCTCGGACCCTAGGAGTGCAAGGGGCTTTGGGGGTACAGGGAGGCTCCGATCCTAGGAGTGCAGGGGACTTTGGGGGTACAGGGAGGCTCGGACCCTAGGAGTGCAAGGGGCTTTGGGGGTACAGGGAGGCTCCGATCCTAGGAGTGCAGGGGGCTTTGGGGGTACAGGGAGGCTCGGATCCTAGGAGTGCAGGGGGCTTTGGGGGTACAGGGAGGCTCGGACCCTAGGAGTGCAAGGGGCTTTGGGGGTACAGGGAGGCTCCGATCCTAGGAGTGCAGGAGGCTTTGGGAGTACAGGGAGGCTTGGATCCTAGGAGTGCAAGGGGCTTTGGGGGTACAGGGAGGCTCCGATCCTAGGAGTGCAGGGGACTTTGGGGGTACAGGGAGGCTCGGACCCTAGGAGTGCAAGGGGCTTTGGGAGTACAGAGAGGCTCAGACCCTAGGAGTGCAGGGGGCTTTGAGGGTACAGGGAGGCTCAGATCCTAGGAGTGCAAGGGCCTTTGGGGGTACAGAGAGGCTCAGATCCTAGAGGTACAGGGGCTTTGCAGGTACGGAGAAGCTGGGAGCCTGGAAGTGCACAGTGTCTGACAGCCCAGCTCAGGTGGACAGGGGGGCTACATACAGAGGGGCAAGTGCCCTGGACAGTGCAGAGGGACTGGGCCCAGGCTTAGGAAGGCAGAGGGGCTGGGGGTGGGAGCTGAGGTCCCTCTGACAAAGTTGGGGTTTGGGGCTCTCAGGAATGTAGAGGCAGTGAGGGTTGAGAAACATTCTTGGGGATCAGAGACCTGGAGGAGACCTCAGGGTTTCAGAGATGGAGAGTGGGAAGGCTGGTTGGAGGGATCAGGGATGTTCAGGGGGCTAAATAAGGAAGAGACTTTGAGGAATCGGCCAGTAAACATGTATTAAGCTGGGGGTGCAAAGGAAGGCAGAAGATGGGTCCTGCTTTCAGGGACCTCATAGTCTAAAGAGGAAATGACAGCTAAACAACTATACGCACCACATGTATACGGGATAAGCATCAGCAGAAGGTGAGATTGTAGTCAGGACTTGAAAGAAGCCAGGAGGCAGAGATGTTGAGGTATGTGGAGTCTGCAAATGGAGTATCTGTAGTTGGGAAGGGGCTTAGAGGTAGGACTGGGTGAGAAGGTTTGAGAGAGGCTGGGACTGAGAGCAAAAGTGGGGGGAAGAGAATCGGGCTGAGTGGTCTGGGATGTAGACTGGAAGAGATCAGGGAGAGGAAGGGGGAAATATCTGCCTGGGGTTGTGTGTGAGGATTCTGAAGACCCCTGAGAAGGGTCAGGGATTGGAAGACTGAAGGCTGAAGGTGAAGGTTCGGAGTTGGGAGAAGTTTTGAGCAGTTTAGGATTCCTTGGGTTGTGGTATAAGGAAGGGGGTGGGTGGGGCCTCAGCTGAGAAAGAAAGGGTGAAAAGATTGGGGAGGAGTTCCGTGGGAGAATGTGGATCTGTCATTCTAGAAGTATTTATTAAGCACCTACTGAGTGTGTGACACTGATAAAAAGGAAACAGTCTTTACCTTCCAAGAGCTTAGATTGTATCTGGAAAAACAGCTTGTATACCCATAAGTAAATGCAAATTATCAGGGTGGGGAGAGATGTGGCCTCGCGTCTGAGGATGCCCTGGAGCTGAGCTCTGTAGGGATCTGAGGGTGCTGAGAGGTGAAGGTGGGGAGAGAGGCCTTTCTTGGTCAAGACTCCCTGGACCCCGAACCTGGCTGACTTGTCCCAGGTTTCTTAGAGGGTTTGTGACAAGAAAGTGGTGCTTGACTCAGTAGAGTACAGTTTCCACTGTATTGAGGAAAAAATGCCTCAAGATCAGAACCTCTCATTTAGATGTTATATTTCAAAAGTAGGGAGGAATAGTGAATATTGGTTGTAAAATATTCTGATTGATTGGAGGGCTTCCAGCTAGGAAAGCTAGTGGCTGAAAGAATATGAAGAAGAAAAGCAAGGGCAGTAGGATGGTTTATTCCCCCTCTTCTAAATGTTGGTAGGGAAGTTTAATAGTCTTAATATTAATAGTCTCTGTTGTGCCTGAAGGTGCAGTATTTCTGAAGTGTGTTGCGCATGTATTACTGCTACTGCTCTCATTACTTCGGCAACAGAAGGGGGGAGCTTCGAATTCTGTCCTTAGCTGTCTTTCCTCCTCCACATACTGAACTGGCTTTTGTGGCAGGCGGTTTGTCCTGTGTCAGCACCACCTGTTTTGGGACCTTTATATGTTTGGATGTACTTTGTGCAGACAGCTCCCTTCATACTGAGTGTGGGGCTACTCTGGTTGGCCCTGGTTTTGAGGAAACTAGGCATAGCTTAGGATCAATCTGAAGTTTTGACAACTTAGTTTATATTAGGAAGAACTAGCAGTAATTAAAACAAAAACAAAACCCAACTCAACCAGGAGATACTTAGAAAGTTTCAAAGCAAATTCTTATGGCAGGGAAGAGGTTGAAACAATTGACCTCCAAAGTACCTTTCTAGTTATTAAGAATCTTAGATTCTAAGGACTTCATTTTTTTTTTTAAATCCAAGGGGTGTATGTGTGTGTGTGTGTGTGTGTGTGTGTGTGTGTGTGTAGTCACAATACTTAATGTAATGACATATATACATATATATCATTACATTATACACACACACATACATATAGAATTGAAAGTTGGCACTGGTATTTCCAATAATATATTTGATTCTGAGGATGCCAAAATCCAGTGCTTTCTTACCTGATCTGTCTTAGCAGAAAAAAATACTGGCTCCTAAGGCATACAGTGGAGGTCTAAGCCATAATGACAAACTTAGATAAGATGCCTCTACATACTGTAGAGTGAACAAAGAGGGGATTTTCAGTCTTGACTAAATGATTTCTGGGTATATGCTACAGTTAATATAATGGTACTTTGACAGACTCTTTGGATTTCTCAGCTAAGGTTTTCCCCAGTCCTAAGGTTGGACAATTTAGTGTCAACATCAGGTCTTGGACCTAGGTCTCCTGACTCCTGGGTCAGTGTACTTTCCTCTGTATTCTACTCTTTCTTATCTAAGATCATAAGATTTAGTAACCTTAGAGGTCCTCTGTTCTAGTATCTTCATTTTAAATACCAGGAAACTGAGAACCAGAGAGGTTAAAAGATTTGTTCTGAGGCCATGCAAGTAGTAAAAAATAAGAACTGGCATGTGAACCCAGGTGCTCTGACTTTATATCACTGCTGTTTCCCAGTTATTTCCTCCTGACCTGACTCCTCTCCCCCAGCTCCTAATAGAATCTTTCCTTGTAACTAGTTAACTATAGTTATTCCTTCCACATCCCAACTTTCTCCTGGTTTCCTTATATCGCAGGTCAGTAAAAATAATTAAATGGGAATTTTGGGGAGTTTTACAGAAGTTGCAGACACCCTGAGAAGGCCAGCAGAAAACAGAGAAAAAATTTAGAAACTCAGAAATGCTTAAAATATATGCATGGTATTGTGTAATGTCAACATAGTTTATCTTTTAATACCGTAATAATCTAGATGATTTTTCTGGTATGAGGGAGGGCCACAACATTTTTCTCAGATTTTCTAGATTGAGAGCTTCACCCCTAACACCCAAAATGTGGAAGGAATAATTACATAGTCAAGTAAAGCAAATTCACACCTTCCTTGGCCACCTGTGGGAGTGTATACTTCATTCTGTACCTCTGGTGTAATGGATAGAGTAGTAGATTCAGAGTCAGGAATCTTGCCTCAGTTACTAGCTTTGTGACCCTGGGCAAGTTGCGAGAGTCCTCCTACCTTTTTAGTCCTTTTGAGGTTTACTCCCTGCCATGGATTCTTCTATGCAATAACACTAGTCTCCTGGCCCTTCTAAGAATCTCTTGGCTGTGGACATTTTCATCTCTGCTTCAAATATGAGCTAAAATCCTACCTTCTAATGAAACCTTTCCCAACCACTCTCAGTTCTAGTGCCTTCCCTCTTCTATTTCCTTCCCGTTTATCTTGTATGTAGCTTGTCTGAACATGACTGTTTGTCTTTTTAGAGCGTAAGCTCCTTGAGAGCAGGAATAAGCTTTGCACAGTGCCTGGCACACGGTGTCCACTTAATAAATGTTATCGACCGACAGCATCTCTGTGCCTCATTTTCCTCACCTGAGAGGGCTGGACACCATGAACGTGCTTTTCCAGCCTTAATATCTATGATTCTGTGACGTGCCAGAAGATGACAGATAGCTCACAACCACGTCCTTTGAAGTCGTGATTTTGCACTGAGTCATCAGAGTTCTCAGTTCTTTCTTTTGCATTTTTATGACCCTCATGTAAATTGTTGTCCTGGTTCTGCTCACCTTGTTCTGTACCAATTAAATAGAAATCTCCCCAAATTTCTCTGAATTCTATATGTCATTTCTTAAGGAGTGATAATATAATATTGAGTTGTTAACCAAGTCAGCGGGGACTCATTTTGTTTCTAGTTCTTGGCTATAGCAGAAGTGATACCATAAATATTTTTGTATGTGTGGGATCTTTCCCTCTGTCTTGAGCCTCCTGGGAGTGGTATTCCACTCTGCATGCAGATCTTGACTCTAACAAATTGTTAATCCAGAACAACTGGACCAATTCTGCCGCCTGGGGCAGGAGTGGATCTTTGTCTTCCTGTCACCCACCCAGCCTTGGTCTTTTCTCTTCTTGGGAGTCAAGGGCATGGGCCAGTTACTCCTCCCATCCTGCCGCCCTGCCTCTTGCTTCCTTTTCTTTTTGCCCTGATTGTGTTCTCCCCATGTGCTCTCCTGAAGAGCTTTACTGAGATGGAGGCTCTAGAGTGAATTGACTGCATAATTTGGAGGGCTTCTGAGTGTAAGGTTAGTTTATAAATACATTCAACCCGTTTTTCCTCAGCCCCTGTGTATGTAGCCTAGAACTCTGATGGCATCTTTCACACCTATCCTTTCCCCTTTTTGTGATTGGGCATGACAGAGTTGGTGCTTTCCTTGGCAGTAGAGAAAGGAGCACAGCTTACTTAGGTGTGATTTTGCAGATAATGGTATGTTTCATTGGTGAGCAGTAGTCTCTTAACTGACAATGCAGTGGGAAATCACTTTTCTATAGCACTTTAGAGTTTACACGGTGCCTTTAAATAACTGTGTGAGGCAGGCACACAGGCAAATCATTCCTATTTTACACGTGATGCTAGTAAGGACTTGTCTTGCCCAAGGACATACAAGTAAATACATAAGTATATCTGTTTTTAGGGTATATTATTCCTGTTTGGCAGATGAGGACATGGATATCCAGAGAAGTCAAATGCTTTGTCTGAGGCCTTACCACCAGTATGTGTCAGAGCCTAGATTTGACCCCATTTCTCTCCTGACTCCAAGTCGAGCACTTTTCCCAACACCAGTTCAGGAGCTTGGGGTAATGGACAGTGCTCCAACCAGTTAGGAAAACCTGGGTTCAACTTGCCCTTGGGACTCTTACTTACTGTGTGACCACAGGCAAATCACACCAACTCCCCATGACTTACCTTCTATGAATCTGTTTGTATGACCACCTCTTCCGTTTGTAAGATCCTTATGTCCATATTTACAGTTGTGTTTTTCTCTTTATTTCCTTGTTGGTCGCATAAGCTTCTGCACAGGAAGCCCACCTCGTGGTGATGACCTGTACGTTTCTTTGGGCATAAATGCTAGTATCATTTTCTTTCCTGTTAGAGAGAAGCAGCGATTCTAGTTATGACAGAGTCAACAATTGTTGGGACAAGAGCCACCAGACAGCATGCTACACTGGCCTGGAATGTTTGCCTGTCACAAGACTTGCATGCCTTGGGTGCTGACGCATAGCTACCACTTTATTCTATCTGTACTTTGAGGATCTCTCCATTTTCTTGGTTTTCAGTGCAGTCTTTGCGACTTCCAGATTTATGAATTCAACAGATATTTTGATTTGTGTCTTCAAGTAATGAAACAAGATCATATGTGTTCATCTTTTCTTGCCAAAGAAGACCCTGTCATCAGAGAAATGATGACATGACTTGCACTTGACTTTGTTTTGAGTGAGGGAGGGCTGTGCAGGTCACCAGCCTCCCTTCTCCTCCAGAGCCATCTGAATCCAGTGACCAGATATTCATCAGGATGACTGGAGATGACCCAGGATGAGGCAGTTGGGGTTAAGTGACTTGCCCAAGGTCACACAGCTAGTGAGTGTCAAGTGTCTGAGGTGAGATATGAACTCAGATCCTCCTGACTCCTGCACTGGTGCTCTAACCACTGCACCACCTAGCTGCCCCAATTCAAAAGATCAAATGAGATAATGGATGTAAAGCTCTTTGCAAATCTTAAAAGTACTATATGAATGTGAGTTATGATTAAGAGAAGGGGCAGCTGGGTGGTGCAGTGGATAGAGTGCTTGACCTGGAGTCAGGAAGACTTACCTTCCTGAGTTCAAATCTGGCCTCAGACGCTTAGCAGCTGTGTGACTCTGGCCAAGTTGCTTAACCCTGCTTACCTCAGTTTCCTCCTCTGTAAAATGAGCTGCAGAAGGAAATAGCATACACCAGTGTTTTTGCCAAGAAAACCCCAAATGGGGTCAATGAAGAGTCACGAGTGAGTGAAATCACTGAATAACCACATAAGTAAGAGAAACCTGTGAGAATGTCAGCTTTGCTGCTTTGTTATGAAAATTGGGCTATTTCCAGGGATTGGGAAGGAGCAGCTGTATTGGGTGGAAACCCATTTCTCTATTTACAGAGCAGTTTGGTAGCAGCTCTAGGCCTGCTAGGTGGACTATGGTGTCCCTGCGTACGAGAGAGATCTTAGGGAAGAGGCGGAGAGGCTTGGAGAAGGAGCCAGGCCTGGGGCTTCCTGCTTCCTCCCACTCCATGACATGGGGCCAGTCTTCTCACTTGCCTGAAGCTCACTTTCCTTTCCTGTCAATCTAAATGGGGTTTAATTATGTCTCTTACAGCATCTGAATAAAGTTATATGTGTGACAGCTCCAGTCACACAGGCCTATTTGCATTTTGTACAGTCACATCGAAATAAGAAATTTGGAACTTGTTATTGGGGCCAGGTTATATTTCTACTTTAGCTTATAGTTAGGGTAGGAAACATTAGACTCCTAGAGCATGGTTTAAAGCCAGAAGCAACCAGAGGTTATCTAGGCCAGGGGTTAGACCTTCTTTTAAGAGTGATAAGCTATGTTCTATAACATTCTTAAAATGCAACTTTTTTTAATGGTTGAACTTTTTTTTTAATTTAAAATTTTTTGATATATAATTTATGTATTTTTCAGTTATTATCATTAACTTTCACAAGAATTTGAATTAAAAATTTTCTCCCCATCCCCACCCCAGGACAGCATGCACCCCATCCACCCCTGCCTCCAGTCTGTTTTCCCTT
Organism: Notamacropus eugenii; assembly: GCF_028372415.1. Taxonomy (NCBI): domain Eukaryota; kingdom Metazoa; phylum Chordata; class Mammalia; order Diprotodontia; family Macropodidae; genus Notamacropus; species Notamacropus eugenii. Next base: position 50,906,214 of record NC_092875.1, on the reverse strand, counting down.
CTATTACCCACCCTTCTTCCATCCCCCTTCCCCTCTATTTTTCTGTAGGGCAAAATAGATTTTTATACTCTATGACCTGTATAGCTTAATTTCCAGTTGCATGCTAAAACAATTTTTAACATTCATTCTTAAAGCTTTTGTTTCCATATTCTCTCCCTCCCTCCTCACCCCCCCTCATTGAGAAAACAAGCAATTCAGTATAGGTCATACATGTGTAACAATGCACAGCACTTCCATAATGTTTATGTTGTAAAAGACTAAACACATTTCCCCTCTGTCCTATCCTGCTCTCAATTTATTCCATTCTCTCCCTTGACCTGTCCTCCCACAATATTGTTTGCTTCTGATTATCCCTTTCCTCACTTTGCTGTCCCTTTTATTATCTTCCCTCTCCTGTCCCCTTCCCCCTTGCTTTCCTGCAGGGTAAAATAGATTTCCATATCCAATTGCATGTGTGTTATCCCCTCCTTAAGTCAAATCCCATGAGAGTAAGGCTCCATTGTTTTATTTCCTTTCATCTACCCCCTCTTCCCTTTCCTTGTAGAAGCGCTTTCTTCCCTCTTGTTTGTGTGATGTTTTGCTACATTCTACCTTTCCCTTTCTCTTCCTCCTAGTACATTCCATTCAACAGTAAATTTTATATTTTATAGGTATTCTTCCTTCATATTCAGCTCACACATATACACATACACATGTACATATATATACCTACACATATATAATATATAATATACACATACGTACATAGCCATACACACCAACACACACACACACACACACACACACACACACACACACACACACACACACACATACACACATTTCCTCTAATTACCCTAGTACTGAAAAAGGTCTCATGAGTTACAAATAACGTCTTTCCATGTAGGAATGCAAACAGTGCAACTTTAATGAGTTCCTTAAGGCTTTTCTTTCCTGTTTACCTTTTCATGCTTCTCTTGATTCTTGTATTTGAAAGTCAAATTTTCTATTCAACTCTGGTCTTTTCAACCAGAATGCTTGAAAGTCCTCTGTTTCATTGAAATTCCATTTTGGAATGGTTTTGGATGTAGAAGCCTTGACTTTGATGTCTTCCTCTGATGGTATGCCTTATTCTTCCTCATCTGAAAGGATGGAAGAAAACACTTGTTCACCAAGAAAGTAACCTTCTACAGACTTATTTTTTTCCCTTTTATGGGCATTTCCCCAGCCAGTTACTTGACTTTTGAATCCTTTGTCAAGTGGAGGGTATACTACCCTAGGCTTCAGAGATTTTGTGTAGCTGTTCTATGAGATATCTTTATAGACCTGTAAGTTCTCAATTCCTCCAAGGTGGCACAATCAAGGGAGAGGAATTTACTCCTCTTCTGGCCTGTTCTCTGGTCCGTGGGCAACCACAGGCACTCTTTTGTGCCTAGTTGCTGCACAGCCACAGCCTTCTTCTCCACAGCCACCACCAGCTCTCCCATGCACTCCTCTGCTACTCAGGACTGAGACTCAGATCAGCTGCTCGATTCCCCCAGGGTCTTGCAGCTGAGGACTCCAAAAGTGGATACTGCTGCTACAGTGGCAGCTGCCGCCCTGGGGATGGCTCGCATTTTCCTCTCACCCAGGTGAAAGAGCTTTCTTACTGACCTCTGAAGCTGTTGTTGGCTTTGTGGGTTGAGAAATCTGGGAACCACAACTGCTGCCCAAGATTCTGCACCCTGAAGCCTGCTCTAGTGCTGTCTATGCACCCTGCTCTGAGCCTAGTGCGATAGACCTTTCCTGTCAGCCTTCCAGGCTGTCTTGGGCTGGAAATCTGTTTCCCTCTGTCATTTTGTGGCTTCTGCTGCTCTAGAATTTGTTTAGTCATTTTTTACTGGTATTTTATGGGTATGGGGGGGCGGGGAGAGCTAGAGCAGGTCCATCTTTCTACTCTGTCATCTTGGCTGTGCCAAAATGCAACTTTTTGCAAAGCCCTATTATACATACTTCCCTGGATATATGATTTCATCATGCTGGTGCTTCCACTTGGTAAGAATTGCAACACCTCTGAACCTTCCTATCCTGTTTTATTCTTGTCTATGTCTTTCTGTAAGATCATTGAACCACGTTGAAAGATCATAGAGACTGCAAAAGGTGACCTGAGATTGGAGAAGGGTAAATGTCTTAATTTCCAAAAAAAGCAAGAGTGGAATCTGAAAAATAGATTTACTTTGTTTCTTGGTTAAATGCTAAAATTTATTATGAAAAGGAGGGTAAGTAAACTTCAAGGAAAGGAAGTAGTAGTGATCCCAAAGTCAGTCTGACTTCATCAGTAACAGGTTGTGCCAGATGAACTTCATTTCTTTTCTCATGGTTGCTAGATTAGTTGAATTAGAGAAATTGTTTACCAGATTTTTATCAAAACATTCATGCTGCTCTTGTGGAAGAGATGGAAGACATGGGCTAGATAGTAGTACAGCAGGTGGTATCCAGAACAGGTTGAATGGCCTGATCCAAAGAGAAGGCATAAATGGTTGGGCGGCCTCAGATCATAGGGCAGAAACAGAAGAAACTTCAGATCACAAAGTCCGGTGTCTCCAGGTAGCAGATAGGGCAATGAGACTTAGAGAGATTTGCCTGAGTGACTTGAGTTCTAGGTCCTCCGACTCCAAGCCAGTGTTCGGATTGTCATCTTGGAAGGAACTGCCCAATGCTCTGTGCTTGGTCTTGTGACTTGGTTACTACAGGTGGAGCTGGTGTGCTCTCAAGTATGTAAATGAAACTAAGCTGGAAAGGATGACTGACAGACTGGATGACCAGGAAGGTCTTGGCAGGTTGGAACATTTGGAAGGACCAAGCAGTTGGAATGTTGAGATTATGCCATATGGGGATCAGCTGAAGCAGTAGGGGATGTTTGGCACAGGGAGAAGACCGAGAGGGATGGAACTTCATGGCTCTTTCCAAGTGTTAGAAAGACTGCCATATATGTTCTCTTTGGCTCCTGAAGTTTGAACTAGGAACAGTGGTTAGAAGTTGCAAAGATCTACATTTATAATACTTTGGGCTCACTGAGCTTATTGTCCACTTAAATCCCCAGGTCTTTTTTCAAACGAACCATCCAACCCTGCTGCCTCACTTTGGAGAAGAATTGGAGCAGGGCTAAATTATGGAGGAGCCTAGGGAGAATGTAGACTTCCTTGTAGGAAATAGGGAGCCATTGAAGGTATTTAAGTAGAAGAGTGATATGATGAAAGTACTCTATACTGCTGCCAGGTCATAACTTTTGTTAAGTTGGTTTGAAGAGAGTTGATACTAGAATCAGGGGACATTCAAAAAAGGGAGATTTATAGTAATCTAGGTGTGGAGTGGTGATTTAGAGCCAAGTGTCAAACACTTGACCCCAAAGCCAGCCACACTGCCTAGTAGGGGAGGAACCAGATTAAAATGTAATTGGGAAATATTTAAATTTTCAATGAAATGTAGACATTACATTTTAAAATTAAGACAGTATGCCCTTCTGGGATCCTTATGTATGAATTAGTGGCCCCTTTGCAATTAAAATTTGACATCACTGGTATAGAGTGGTAGAAGGGGGAAGGAATGTGAACAACCTTGCTAAGGGCTAATTTCTCCCACTTTAATCCAGCCTCCACACTGCTACTAAACTCATTTCAGTTTTTCAACATTACTTTCATCACATTCTCCACATTGACTGCAACAGTTCCTCAAATTAATTGGGCCATGGAACACTTTTGAACTTGATATCCGGATGGGACCAGTAAGTTCTGTTTCTTGATGGGCAGCCAGAGGTGGCAATAGATGATACCATTGGGTAAGAGTTAGGTTGGGATAATGTTGGACTGAAATAGAGGAAATAAGGAAATAATATAATAATTATTAATAAGAATTTGCATTTCACCAAATTGCTATGTGAACTAAATACTTTGAGTACTTAATTCCATATTTAATATTTTAGGGCAGGCTTGTCAAAACCTCTGAGAGCCAAATGTAACCCTCTGGCTTTTACACTTTAAGTTACAATAAAACATCATTTTATAATGTAAAAAACATTCCTAGCTAGCCAGCATTACAAAAACCATGGGTGGGGAGCTGAGTTTGCTGACTGATTTTAGGGGGCCCCAAATTCCTAGCATCAGATTTCTCACAGAAACCTTATTATAGTTACTTGTGTCTTTGTCTGATCTCCATAGTTTTAATTGTAAGGTCCTTGAGGGCAGATTCTAGGCTGAATTTATCCTTTATCCTCTACACCAAATGAAGTCACCTTGGCTTCTGTAGGTGCTTAGTAACGTAGAATCGTGTTTCATTTGCATCCTTCAAATGCATGTTCTACCAAACTAGGTGGGGATACCTGGACCTCGAGGAGAAAGTTCTTATCCTTCAGCCTGGCACGGAACGCCCCTGCACAGTAGGCCCAGCCTGTGCCCTCATTGTACTAATCTCTTTGCCCTAGCCATCTCTGACCTCCAAACTAATATCTGTCTACTTGGGCAACTTGCTGTCATGTTTCTGTGCCCCTTCCCTTCTTTGCCTTGCCCTGCCCTCTATTCCTTCCATCCCTCTAGCCCTTCCAGGAAGCCTTCTCCTTGCCACACAGCCTGTTTTTCTTTTCCTTCCCTGAGGCCAGGCTGTCTCTGTTTCTCCCCATTTGAGAGTTAACCATGAAGAGCTTGTCCCATACATTAGCTAATGCTGCGTACTAGAAACAGTGCTGGACTTGGAATCTGGAGAAGCTGAGGTTCAGAACCTGCTTCTTCTTACCAGCTTTGTGACTCCAAGAAGATCATTTAACCTTCTGAACTTCAGTTTCTTCATCTGTAAAATGAGGGTGATTTATCTGCAGTATCTCCTTCCCTGGGCATTGTCAGGCTCTAAGGAGAATATATGCAAAGTAGTATGTAGATGTCTGCTAGGACAGCTGGCTTTTTTGACTGTTCAACCTACGGAAATCCAGATTGAAATGACACGCCCAAGTCTGCACATTGGCTTTATCCTTTTTGTGCTTTTGGCTTGTCTCTCTGGAGGTGGTTAAAATCCTGGACTACTTCTTTTCTTCCCCACAGCCCCTGGAGTAATGCTCTGTACTTTGGTTCAGTAAATTTTTTGTAGAATTGTTGAACTGAAATTAAGCCAGAACAAAAGAAAATGAGCTTAGTTTTCAGCAAGAAAAGTTTAGGCTAGATACTGTTAACTTCTGGGTAACAGTAGTGTATTTCTATTGCCTAATTCCTTATGGATAAGCTGGATTCTCTGTATCTGAAATTGTTGGGGTTTTTAAAAATAGAGTTGATTTTGATTTTTCTGGATTATTTTCATTGTTGGCCTGCCTTCTCATTGAATTATCTTTTCTAGTTCTATAAGTTTGTGACATTACAGCTGTCTAGGCCACAGATGTGAGAAATATGTGAAAGTACTTTGAAAGAAATAAATGTTATTAAAATATAACATGGCAGTATTGGTAGGTTTTATGTCTGGAGAACCTTCAGCTTCTGTTTGGAATGTGAGAACAATTTAACCATATTGTTAAAGTACATTAGTTAAACATGCTTTAAAATTTGAAAGCAAGCCTTTGTTGAAGGGAGGTTATTTGACTTAGACTCCATCTTGGAGGTTAGTGACTAGGTTAGTGCTGAGAGCTGACATTGACTGTGAACTGACTTTTAGAAAAACGTATTCCAGATATAATATAAGTAGTTTTCCTCTAGCCATAGAGATGAAGTGGAAAACTGTTAAAAATAATGAAGTTACAAAAGGTGAATTATGGAATATTCTCAGATTTTCCTCACACAGGAACATTGTACTGACTTCTTTAAATTAGATCCAGTATTGCTAGAAGCATTGGAATACTGAGATGCCCCCAAACCAATCCTTGGTCCTGTTTTCTACGAACAGGCCACTTTAGAACTCTGGGATTCCTTCCTGCCACTAACTGCACAGTTAACATACCCTTGGTTAAAGTTGTCAACTTTGTTTTTACCTACTGGAAACACCACTACTGACAGGCATACTTTATTATTGACATTCTAAGTCCACCTGTGGAATGAGAACTAAAGAAACCAGGCTGCCCTGGCTAATGATCCCATTAATAGAATGCAGATTTGTTTGGAATACAGCCCTCCTTTGCAGGAGGGAGCAGTCAGGGCTAATGTTCTTTAAAAGAACCAGAGTTATTTTATTTCCTATTGTAGCATAATGTTTTGGAAAAATTAGTGTCAGTGAACTCTGTCCTTGGGCAGGAATTCAGACATTGCCTTCCGGTAGTAGGTCTTTGTTGATCTCATTGACCTTAATACTATTTCAGGTTTCCTTTTACACAAATGCAGTGTCCTTGAATAATTTCCCTAATACATTGAGGACAAACAGGTTTTTCTTTGGCATTCTGTATGTATGTTTTCCTTCTAACTTGGTTTCTAATAATGTGATTTTATTGTTGTAAGAGAAATTAGTTTCTGTTAGGTATTTTCTAGAAGATTTTTGTAGGTATAGGATGGTTATAGGAATTTCCCAATTTCTCTTTTCCCATTTTCCCATTTCTCTTTAGATAGGAAAGCTGTACAAGATTGAGTACAGCTGAATTTGAATTGAGTGTTTTTCAGGAAAATCACTTTTTTTTCCTAGCTGTGATAATGCCTAATTGTTTATTTTCAATTATGTTAATCATGTAGTTGGTGCAAATAGTTCAAAATACTATCCGGGTCTTTTTTTTTTTTTTAAATTCTGTACTTGTTATATAGATACAGACCCCGATGTTACTAAAGGACTTTTTGGTCCAGTGGCCTACCGTTCATCACAAAGTACAGATAACTCTACTTTCAAGTGATCCATACTTTAAAATGACAGCCAGGAGCTCTTTGCTGCCCTAGGAACTGTTGTGAGAATACTTGGAGGTAGAGAATCGCTGCATGGAACCAGAAGCACAGGAAAGCAGGAGCGGCTTCATGGATCTTCGCTGGGTTACAGGACGCTCCTTTCCCAAACACCTTTATGAGTCTTGGTTACGTTGTACAGAACTTTACGTGTGGGAGGTTCTTTTGATTGAGGGGCCTTGATTCATTGGGGCCTGAACGTGGATGATCCTCTTAACATCTAGTCCAGCTCACTTCTGGGAGACTGAGAGTTTGATTGCAATGGAAGGAATAAAGTGAGAAGAAATAAAAAGTGACTTTGGAGTTTGGAGCAGAATCCTTCACTCCCCCGAGCATTCTTGGTTACTCAGGTTTTAATAGAGTTGATGCTTATGCTTGGTCATATGGTTTTGTCTAGGTTGGAGTAAATTTTGTTAGCTTTATTCCTTGACCGGAGAGGGAAAATCTGTTATAAAACCTGTTTATGTGAGTTCAGCTTTCCATCTTAATTTTTTTTGGTAAAGAAGCAACCTTAAACAAATAATAAAATACAAGTGACCCTTTTGGAAAATAGATTTGTGATCTTGCATAAGGGTCAGTTTATCATCTAGGAATCCTTGCATGTGAATGATTTTGTACCTGATTTGTACTTTGGGGTCAAGTTATGCGACTGGCTGGCTTCATGCCAAGAATGTTGTTCTCTGGGCGACTCAACCAGTAACATTGCTTTATAAATCCTTTTCTTTAGTCACTAAGATTGTGGGGTTTGACTTAAAAGTAGACTTTTCCTTTCTCTCTTAATTTGAAAAATACCAATTTTTTCCTTTATGGACTGATATTATGGAATAATTTAGACTTTTTTAAAAATTTCAGACTGTGCAGTGAATGTTCATAAGAATTGTAAGAATTTACTGGCCGACTGCAGTAATAGCAATAAACTCAAGGTAGGTTTTAAACCCAGCTCTTCTCCCAAGAAAGTACTTGACAGAGATTCTCAATTTAAACATTGGATATAACTTAAACTACTAGAATAATACATGTGAATTAAGAATAGAGCTTGATGCCTGCTGCCAACATTTTTTCTATCTTTAAAATTTAAAGCATACTTTCCAGCAGTATCTCAGTTGTAAGAGATTTCAGAGGTTATCCATACTTGCTCAGACTTCTCTCCACAAAATGCCTGAGATGGCCATTCCAGCTCTGTTTGAAGACTCTTGCTGATAGAGAACAGCCCACTCACTCCACTTTGAGACAGATCTGATGATAAATCCAGTCAAAATCTGTTTTCTCTACAACTCTTCCTCACTTGTCCTAGTTCTGATCCTTACCTCTGAAGCCAGACAAGTTCAGTCCGTCTTCATACATGACCTCAGAGCTGTCACATCTTCCCTTTAAGTTTCTCTTTTTCATGATATTTTACCTGATCCTTCCAATTAAGAGTCCTGCCTATCTCCTTATCATTGTGCTTGCTTTCCTTTGCATTTGATCCAGCTTGTCAACATCCTACCCTCAGATTTGACCCTGACAGCAAACAGCAGGTCTCTAGATGTGGTCTGACCAGAACAGTGTTACTAAATCCTAAGACTGATTGTATGACGCTGATGACTCTGGGAGCTTGTAACTCTCTAACATTACCAGATCTTTTCCATGTGAAAAATCAGCTGATTATCTACCATCTTAAGCTTGTACAGCTGATTCTTTCAACTCAAGTGTAGAACTTTATGATTATTTCTCTTCGATTGGTTGGGCTCCTCATCCTAACCTGTCCAGATAGATGTTTGGGAATCTTGGTTTTGTCATCTAGTGTGTTAGACCTCGTCTCTGTGTCACTCTCAGATCTGGTGAGCATGCGATTTATGTATGTCTTGATCCAAGGTGAAGAATACAAGGATCCCTGGGGCACTCTAGTATCACCCTTCCTCTAAGTTAACATCAATCCATTAATGATTCCTTTTCAGCAGCCTCTTTCAAGGATGATATTAGGGTGAATGAGTAAATATTTGCAAAGATATTTTAGTTCCTGTTCTAAAATAAGATTCTTATGTGGAATAAAAGTATTTTATCATTCTTTCCACTAATTGTGTTTCATGCCATGAAGTTAAGGATGTTCACCTCTGAAAGGAGAAGGTCCTGATGTCAGGCATCAGGACTTTAGACTTAGACAATAAATTCTCCATGATCACTAGAATGACGAGAGGTAGCTCTCACTAAGCAGCATTCACTTGTACAAAGCAACACTTGGTGATACTTTGGTGTGCAATTTTGCAAGTACACATATTCTCATTTTACTGAAAGTAAAGTTTTGTAACATCTTCTAAATTTTCAGTTTAGTTTTTTAAAATGTGAGTGCCTGCTATGCACAAGCCACTGTAGAGGACGCAGGGCATCTTAAGACAGCCCCTGCTCTTATGAGACATTTAGTAGTAACAGATTTTCAACTTGAAAATTCGAAATTAAAATATTCTGGTTAAACCCCAGGTTAACCATAAAGTTCATTTAATGAAAACCTCTATTCCTCAAGCATTTTTCTTGTCCTTTAAAGTTTATTTAATTGGGCAAAATTCTAACTTTCCTTTGGATTTAATTTTTTCAAGTCTTTATTTCCGAGTGTTGATTTCCTTCCTTCCAACAAAGATTAGTTATACATCCTTCTCAGTGTACTTATGACTTCATTTGAGATGACTTTCTGGATAGTCAAGATAAACCACTGATTCATGATCCTAAAAATAGCGAATGTCCTTTAGAATGAAATACTTGGAAATCAATTTCAACTTTCTTTACTTACTGAAGCAGCTCCATAGGAAGTATCAAACCTTGAATTTGCTTTAAGTAGTGACCTTACGTGTCTGGGCAAGAGTCATGAGTCTCTGCTGACTGTCCTTTATTGCTGCAAACATTATCAGTGGTGGCTTGACTAGTTGCTAGAAAACAAGTTATCCTGAGTTCAGATACTGGTTGGCAAATAAAGAAGGAAGTTTGGAAATTTGAAGACAGACTAGCCTGAAACTTCTTTAATTTTATTGAAGTTGGAAAGAAGGCATTGAGACCTTTGAACCTTTGCATTTTGAGCTTCAGAAATATTTGTAGAAAATGATGCAATGGTGGTACGCTTATTTAATAGGATGCAACTCAAAATTTGTGCCCAAAGTAATTTTTATTGTTACTTGTGTTCTTTTTCCATACCAGAAAGATTTTCAGCACAAACCTCCAGGATCTCCACAGAATTTGACACAAAGTTCAGCCCAGAGTCTTTATCAAGGTTTGTTCTTAAATGTAATTTCTCCATTTTAAAAGGGTATATGTTAGATTTAACTTAAAAATTTCAATTGTGTTTGAGAAGGGTAGTGCTTATGAATTACCGAGAAGCAAGGCATTGTTTTCTTTCCAAGCAGCAAGGATAAAGAATGGCTGGGCTTTTTAGCTTTATTTTTTCACTTGGATATTTTTTCTCTGTTTTAAACCTTGTTGTGTAACATCAAAGTGAGGTAGTTAAGAGATATTGATGTTTTGGCTTCTCATTGATTACATCTATTCTCAGACCTTCTAGAGCTGTGAACTGAAAGCTTCTTTTTACATCATTTTCCTGATTGTCTATTTAAAACTTAGCTGGCGTTTGCTAGAAGGCTCTAGAGATGACATATTCTCGGTCTGAAAGAAAATTGTTCATTGAAATGAGTGATTTGAAGGGATTAAAAACTTCTACAAAGCACAACAGCAGGCCAGTTGTTTCTGAAGTAGATGCCGCTCTTGAAGTGCCCTCTTGCTGCCATGTCCAGGAGCTGTGCTCCGATACACTCTTTTGGGGGCTTTTTTGATGAGATGGAAGCAGTGGAAGAATTTTTGCCACAAATGAACACCTCTACTGTTGAGAAGCAGTAGGAATCTGCACATTTAGTATGTAAAATGCTTTCTTCAGAACTGGTATTTTGTGAAACTGTGAAGGATTTATTTAGGATATGTATGGCAAACTTTAAAATTTATCAAAATGTTTGTTTTTATATTTCTGCTTTCTCTGAGATTGCTTTTAAGTACTGGTTAGTGACACCAGTAAACCTTACTAATGTCTTGTCTTTTTGCATGTGGTTTCTTAAGATTTAACATGTAAGACCAACTTTTTTATGTAAAGAAGACAATCGTCTTCAGCTGGATGAAATCAGGCTCCTTGCTAGAGCACCGTTGCGCTTGTTTGGGGCTGGTGAGGTCCTGAGCTGAGATTATGACACACAGTACTTGTGCTATAATTGTGTGATACGCTCACTTGAGAGCTTTTTAAGGAAACTGAGGTAACACCAGGGCAAGGCCGCCGCTATCGCCCAGAGCCATCTCATCACTTTTCTCTTAAGGCAAACAACTTCTTCCATTTTCACTGTTTTTTGCTTCTTATTTTAGTATCTGTCCCTTCTCTAAGTCTCCTATCAAACAGCTCTGTTGTACGCAGTCTAGGTGACTGTGATAGGCTGACAGCAATCAATAGGAAATCTCAGCAGTGTGCAGACAGTGCTAATTAAACTCCAAAGATGGCCTTTGTGTTAGGGAAGATACTGCTGAGCAGTCATGATGTACTTCACCTTGTGGCCAGTAGAGCAAAGCCTAAGAAATTGCTGGCTTCTGGCTCCTTGGATTTTTGTTTCAGAAAAATATCTTATTCTGAATATTTATTCTTATTAGCTCTCTTAGAGCCAAAGGCACAATGATTCAGCCTTTACACATCAAATCTGTCATCTTTTAGGCATGGGGTGGCAGCTTCTCTAAGAAACCCTGCTTGGTGCAGATATCTTCAGCTTTAGTTGGGTAAAAACACTCCAACCAGACCTTTGGAGGTCCAGCTTAGAGCCCAGGTTGGCTCTCTCTATAGGTTAATTATTCTACATCACTGAAAATATTTGCCTATTCCTCATAGTCTTCACTTTAAAAGCCAAACTTGTTTAGGCATTAGAGTGGCGCAGATGAAAACATTTAATCAGGTCACATTGAAGGTCTTTGGCTTGCCAACTTTTCTAGGAAATAAATGTTTGAAGAGATGTCTTACATGTCTAGCTGAGTATGTTGAAGCCTTCCTAAAAGGAAATTTTGTGTGCATTTTTACAAGCATCTTTTCAGGTATCATAAATTACCTGTTATGTGCATTTTATTTACAAGAGTAATAGCTTATGTTTATGTCTGTTAAGGTTTATGTAACTCCCAACTGTAACCATGTGAAGCAGGTAGTCAAGTCAGCAAATTTTTGTGTGCCAGGCATTGAGCTCTATCTGGGGATATAAAGCAAGGCACAAGACAGTTCCTGCTCTCAAGGACTTTGAAGTCTAGTGCAGGTATTATTACAGATGAGGACATGGAAACTCAAAAGGTCTAAGCTGTTTGCCTATGATCACCTAGTAGGAAAATGTTAGAGCCAGAATTCTAACTCAGGTCTCCTGAGTACCAAGCCTTGTGTTTTTTTTCCACTACAACATAGTACTTTTCACATATCTATCCTCTACTAATGATTGATATTTGTACTAATAATCTCTTTTGGGGGGGGAGGAGGGGAGGCAATCTTGAGGTTAAGTGACTTGCCCAGGGTCACCCAGCTAGTGTCGGAGGATTTGAACCCAGGTCCTCCTGACTCTGAGGCTGGTGCTCTCTCTAACCACTGAGCCAACTAGCAGCGCCTTGTCCTAATAATCTTGAGGCCTGGTAAGATCTTGAAATGCCATCTTAATGATCAGAGGCAGATTTAATTATGTTCAGTTTTAAATTTAATGTAGTGTATTTTAGCTCATTAAAGATATAATAATCCATGTATCGTGATTTTTTTATTAATCAGAGTGTTTGCTTAGATGAAAATCTTGTCAACAGATTTTTATTGGTTGTTTTTTCTGTGCATAGCACTAGTTCAGAAGGTATTTGTTCAACCTCTCTGATGGACAAAGATAGAGTTTATGGTATACTGGAGGACTAAGACATAGGCTCTGATAAGTAAATGCATGAAAATGGGGGCAGGAAGTGAGCATGAAGACCTGAGAAAGTGAAAGAGAGCATCGTGAAGGGGGTGCATCAGAACCGAGTCTAAGGGCTGGCAGGACAGGCTGGGCAAGCACGAGGCAGTAGGAGCTGGAGTGCCAGGTGATGGTGGGCTCAGTGAATTCCAGACGGAGGAGCTTGTATTTTATAGTAGCAGCTGATAAGGAAATGACTGAAGACTTTTCAGTAGGTAGAGAGAGGAATTTGATTGTGTTTCCTGTCCCTGAACAAAATTGAGTTCCTCAGGGTCTGACTCTGCTGCTTGTTTACCTTCATGTCCTCAATGCCTGCCTGACACAGTCCTTGGCACACAGTGGGAATTTAATAAGTCCTGAGTGATTGACTGTGTAACATCATTTAATCTCTCTAGCTGCTATCTATAAAATGAACCCCCTCAGCTTTCTGAAGCCATGTGCTTGGTGCTTGCTCTAGCTGCCTTATTTCCATATTCAATCCAAATTTAGTGAGATTGATGCCTCTGTAGAGGAAAACGCTTGAACTCAGTCCAGGTGCCTGCTCTGATACTCACTTGTTTATTGGGGAACCACAAGCAAGGGGTCCAACCTCACCTGTCAAATAGATAATAATACCCATAGTACTTAAGGCCTTGGGCTGGTAGGATCAGATGAGACCCTCCTGTACGTAGACTGATACATAAATGTGAGTTACTATTGTGACCCTCACTCCATCAGTGTTTTAAGCCGTGATAAAGAGTTTCTGGGTTAGGTGTAATGTCACCTCACCTGAATCATGGACTTTAAATGCTAATATTTACAATCTCATTTATTCTTTATCACTTCCTTACCAGAAATTTTATGATTGAAATACCCTCTGTCTTTATGTCTGTGTAAAGAAGGTACAGCTGTGATCACTTGTAAATGCCAGTCCATATTCAGCCTGCCCTGGGATCTGAATTCTAATTCCACTTCTGAAATGGAGAATCTTAAGTATGGACTAGCTAACTTCACTTTCTGGGCTTGCTTCATGGTAAAAGCACCAGTTTGTAAATAGACTGCTGAGAAATAATGAATGCATTTACTGCTTTCCCTTCTGCTGACCTGTAGGTGGATTTTCCAGTTCAGGGCAGATGCTAGCAGACAGCCCCCTAAAGCCAGCCACTGGACAGATTTGTTTTAATCCTTGTAATGTATGTCTCCTTCTATGAAGTGCAGTTCTGAAATGCCTTTTTTTGTGGTAAGACTCAAATTGATCCTCAGCCTTTCTCAGTCAGACTTGGCTGGGATTGGTATTTTGACTGAGAGGAAAATTTAGTATAATGATGGTTTTTCCATTCTGAGACATGTATTGTTTTCTAGAGAAAAGATAAATATATCACTTAATCTATAAATTAATGAGCAAATGAAAGGAACCCTTAATATGTATTACATGTTGAATGAGTGTCAAAAAATCGAATGTTAAAATTCTGTTCATGACATTTGACCACAAGATAGCCAAATACCATATTTTGCAATCTCTTCAGTTTCAAAAATCATCCTCACTCCATATAATGAAGCCCTAGGTATGAATGTCAGTCACTGTTGTGCTGATATAATGTAATTTGCATCATAGGGAAAAGCGATTTCTTTTCTGTTTATTCACATTGGATGTAAAATGATGCTTACTTTTTATCACCTGTGAACAGTGCTGGGCTCTGGTGTTTTATAAACGGAGAAAATGCTTTCTGGTTTCCACACTAAATGGGCACAGTGGGGACCAATTTCCTGCCCTTCCGACCTGCTGATTTAGCCAATACAGTAAGTTAAGTGGCTTTACATTTCTAGAAGGATCACCCGGTGCTATAAAGCCAGTGCTTCTCTGATCCTCCCGGTGCTTGGTTGGAGGGACCCAGGTGTCAGCATGGGCAATGCAAACTCCAAAAGCGGCAGCCAAAACAGCTCCATCCCGGGTCATCCCGAGCTGTCTTTTTATGGCTCTTTTTCCAGGAAATGGAATGAGAATGTCTTTTTGGATAATGAACTCTTAACATCCAAGATCTTGTCAACGCTGCGCCCACGTTCTGAAAGGGGGTTAAGAACTGGAAATCTTCCATGTCCTGCTCGTTTTCTGAGTACCAATTCTGTGTTTGCATCCGTAGCAGCCTCTTTGAAAGAGCAGCCTCGTAGCACTCTCTTGGGATCTAATGGCACCCCAGTTCTGCCTAGGAATGTCGGAATGACTGTCTCGACCAGGGCAAGTCTTCAGGCGGCAATGAACACGACTGGAACTCTGAATAGGTTTGGGTAAGTTGACTTTCTTCATAGAGCATCTTGATTTTCATATTTCTATTCACTGTGATTAATTAAGCATGTTTCCTGCCACTAAACTTAAAATGTTCCGTAAAAAGATAATCCTGGACTTGTAAAACTGCCTTTTCTTTGGTTAATGAAACCCTAACATTGGGCTTTAACTCCCTGGCTTGTTTGTTGTGTTTCTAAAAGCTGTTAAGATTCTGTTTTCTTGGGGTATTCATCTTTTTCCCATTCATTATGTGAATGCTTATTTCTTTTCATGATGGGCCCTTGATTCAGATTTCTTTGACAGTTGCTGGGGTTATTTACATTTGTGTTCACAGGGTAAGAGGTCTGTTTTTCCACTCTTCACTTCAAGGAAACCTAAAGGTGTGGGGCTGCTGCTAGACTGGTCCAGCAGATTGGAATGAGCTCCAGAGGATCACCAGCAACCCACCCTCAAGACTTAGTTTTTTCCTATTTGCTTTAATGAAATAAATCCTGGTGCTTCAAATTGATGAACTGATTGGAATCGGTGTTCCTAATCTATCATCCCTATGACAAAGAGAAAGTGTGTGTGGAGGTCATAAGTAAAGTAGACAACCAACCCTCTCTAATTAGCTACTAATCTAATTGGCCAGATGAGAATTGTATTTTTCTTTTTCTACTTAGACCAGGTACAGGAGAGATGGATGAAGCTGATTCTGGATTTTTGAAATTCAAGCAGGCAACAGATGATTCTCTTTCGCTTGCATCATCAACTACTGAATCTATTTTCTTAGAAGGTATAAATGTCTTTTTACTATTTGGAAGATTTCAAATAATTTCTTTGCAGCAAATGCTATTGCTAGTGTGTTAAAAGGCATAAAGGAGGGTGGACTAGAGTAGGACATGTCATCTAATGAGTCAGAATATTTGTGCTTTTTAATTAGATTCCTACTCTGCCTCACTAAGAAGTGAAATAGAAGCCGATGCCCAGGAGTTTGAGGCGGAGTCCTGGAGTCTTTCTGTAGAACTGCCATATGCAAAGAAACAAAAAAAGGAAGTACTGAAAAGGCAAGATGTCATCTACGGTAAGAAGTGTTGCTTTCCATTTATTTGTTAGCGATACCCTCCAGTTATTCGTTTTTTCCAGATGTTAGGAAAGGATTTATTTTTTAGCTAAGTGTCAGTCATGGTGTCATGCTGTTTCTTTCTTCTGGGGCCAGAAGTGTTGGCCCAGGTCTGCCCCTTTCTTATTCTGTCTCTGCAGGCAGTTCATTGAAGCTCTCTGTTTTCTTAACTGTAAAATGGGGGTTCTACCTCTGTAGCTTATCCTTATTATTTTTTATAAACATAAGTTGGTGGCAGTGTTGTTTGGTTTGGACCTGTGATTTCATTGATGAAGGACTTTTCCTGGCACTAAAAACTCCCTCCACTGATCCAGATGAATAGCTACTTGGTAACTTATCGACTTAGAAAGGTTCCTGGAGCCTGAGAGGTCACATTGATATAGAATTTGTCTACATATATCAGAGATAGGATTTGAACCCAGGTCTGTCTTCCTCCTCCAAGGCTAGCCTCCTGCCTCCACTTGCCACTCTAAAAGCATTCTTATTGCTCTTCTTTTGCCTTGTGCACCTTAAAGTGGAGTCAGTCAGCACTTGTCAGAGTACAGTGCTCTCCAGAATAGCCATTAAAGAAATGCTCAATGAATTGAAGGATCAGGTTTGTTTTCACAGAAATACAGCCAGTTCATTATTTCTGATAGGACTCCAGGCCTAAGGAGGTGTGCAGTCACTTGGGGTCTTGATGGCCAGTCTGTTGGTTTAAACTGTGAGCTGTCACTGTTTTTGTAAGGAGTGCTTGTCTGTGTCCTTGTCAGTGTGCTAGAGGGGCTGTATTTTGGTGGAGACTTAATGCTGATATGACCGATTATGTTGTTCATGATCCTATGAACAGTTTTTATAAAAATAATATTAGAGCTCTTAAAATTTTTTTTTCTTGCTGACATTTACCATTGTTTCAAATGGAGGAAATGGGATCCTTTTCAGAATCTCATGAGAAAATTGTTTTTACTGAAGCATGTGTTTCACAAAAAGCATATGTTTCTTCCTCAAATGTGGGAGATAAGATTCCTGTAATACAGCTGGTAAGATAGTTGGGGCAGAGGGGATGACCACTTTCGTAATCTTACTTTTCAGATTCTTTGCTGTTCTCAAGTAGGTTGTTTATATTGCCCTTGGTCACTAGTTATGTGGTCTAGCAGATTAGAACGAACTAAATTGGTGTACAGATATGACTGTGAAGTTATTCTGTCTTGGCCAGCAAGGACAGACATGGCCACTGTCCTCAACCATTTTGTCATCTTTGGTTTATTTTCAAAGGTCTTGGCACTCACTGTCTGCTGTCTGCACTTGTGTCTCACTCCCAACCCTGAGTTGACCTTGGTTAGAGATGAACTATTCTGAGGACTTAAGGCATTCCAGATCTTATTATTCTGTGACTTGAGAGAATTACTATCTTCTTTTTTAGAATCTTTGCCCATTCTGAATGCAGAGCTCCAGTTCAACCACTTCCAATCATTCTATGACTGCCCTGGCCCACGTCTATCTGCCTTTCTTCTTCTGTAGTATTTCCTGTCTTTGCCATGTATTAGACACTTAGCAAATTTGCATTGTTAATCATATCTGCATGTAAATTATAGGTCACACCCATCCATCATCTAGCTATTTCCTGTAAGGTGCTCAAAAAATTAAAGAGTTTTCAAATTTTTGTCATCTTTTGGTTTTGTATTACCTTCATTTCTGAATGTATTCTTCTCTACCCAGTAAGCCATCTCTCGTGACAAGAAATCTTTTTATTTTATTTTATTTTTTCATGGAGCAGAGAAGGCAAAGCAGTTGGGGTTAAGAGACTTGCTCAAGGTCACACATCTAGTAAGTGTGTCAAGTGTCTGAGGCAGGATTTGAGCTCAGGTCCACCTGACTCTAGGGCCGAAGCTCTACTTACTGTTACCCCTAAGACATTTTTTTTAAATTTTAAATTATTTTATTTGTTTTCAGTTTTCCACAACCACTTCCATGTATCTTAGGTTTTTTTCCTCTCCCCGAGATGGCGTACAATCTTACATAGGTTCTACCTGTAAGAAATTGTAGAAAAAAGCAGATTAGCAAAACTAACCAAGACTTTAGGTTTGATAGTTCATATGCTCCTCCATAGCCATAATTCCCACTTCTTCAAGCAAAGGAGGGAGTTCTGTTTTCTGTTTTTTCTTTTGAGTCATACTTAAGTCATTGCAATTCCAGGGTTCAGTTTTGGCTTTTTGTTCGTTCTGTTTTCATTGTTGTCATTGTATGTGTTGTTTTTCTGGTTTTGCTTGCTTTACTCAGTTATCTGTTTAGATGAGCCTTCTCAGGCTTCTGAATTCATAGTCAGTTTCTTAGAGCACACTAATATTCCATTACATTCTTGCACCATAATAGGCATTTGCTTTTTCCAGTTTTTGCTACCACAAAAAAATGTATTTTGAATGTTTTGGGATTTATGAGGCCTTTATTTGACCTCCTTAGGGGAGATATATGCCTATCAGTGGGATCTCTGGGTCAGAGGTTATGTACTTTTTGTCATCTTTCACATAATTCCAAATTGCTTTTCATCTTGGTTTACCAATTCACAATTCTATCAAGAGCCAGCTGTGCCTATCAGAAATTCTGTGCTTCTCCAATATACTCAATAAAAATGTGGTTGATTGAGAATAAGCTTCTTAATTTCTTTTTCTGAGTTCTAAAAGCAGTATCATTATGTCAGACAGATAAATACAGCCCACTGCTCCTGGCACAGATTCAGTCTTGATTTGGTCAGACAGGAAAGACACATAGAAGGGGTTAATCTTACTTTATTCTAGTCTAGTTTCCTCAAAAGAGGATTGCTGATAATGGGAGCACAAACTCTTACAGCATACTCTAATCACCCTTCTCACGGGCTGGTGAGAAGGGGAGGCAACTACCCCTCTGTCTTCATGGGGTCAATTGAGACAGGCACAGCTTGTGCTTCTCCTAAATCCCCTCAAAACTCAATGGGGGCCAGTTGAGGCAAACACAGATTCCCCTCAAGCCTTGGTGGGGGCCAGTCAAGGCATGCACAGCATTTGTGCATTCAGTCTTAAGGGTTCCCCATTCGTTGTCTAGTGACCACCTGTTTTGTAGGCCGAGGCACACTGCCAGCAGTAGCCTCCCAAGTGTCCATCGCCTCATCCCTGTGTCTCACTTGGACCACAGTAGATATTCATATTATTTATCATTATATAATGTGCACAAGTGTGGTGGAGATGTTCTGAACCATGATGTGGGAACTCAAGTCTGATAACTGGGAACAAGAGATTGTCATGGCTTTGGATCCTGGGACACTGAACTCTAAGAAATAAGAACAAAAATTCACATTACATACACTGTAATTCACCTTATGTACACATTACTACTATTGTTATAGAATTAGCCTGGTTGTTTAGCTCTCTCAATTGGTTACTTCAGAAAACATAGCACTCCAGTCAGTTTCCTTCATGTTGCATTTACTTGTGGAGTCAGTCCACGTACCAAGGGTCCATAAAATCTGCAAGGGGCAAATACTTGAAGCTGAAATTATATATAGCAGGGTTGACTTTCCCACAGAAACAAATGTTATGTCTTAAAAGTATGTTTGTTCAAGGAACTGATATCCAACTTTTTAGAGAAAATATCACAGCTGCCATACTTAATTAATTTTATATGACTTAGGTCCTGAACAGTGTGTGGTTTTCTAAAGCACATTACAAATTAATTATAAACAGAGCAGTGGAATGATTAATGAATTATATTCAATATCATGAAACCTGAGTTTTAAGAGACCTCAGGTCATTTCATATCTAATTGCGATCTTCCTCTTTTATGATGTCCTCAACTTCTTTTTGAAAACCTAGTGATTCAGAACTCATTGTCTTTTGAGGCACCTGATTCCCCTTTTGAAAGCTCTAAGTGTAGGAAGTTTTTTCCTTTTCCACATCCTGCAGTTTATACAGTTGTCATTTACATTGCTGTTCATCTTTTTTAAAAAACAAATGTAAGATTTTGCCTTTCTCACTTTTGAATTTCCTTCTAGTAGATTCAGGTTGTCTTTTTAGCCTGTTAAGATCTTTTAGAGTCTAGATTTTTATTTTGTATGTTATTTATCCTTCCCTTCTTTGTAGTTATCCAAAAATGTGATGAACATGCTCTCTCTTTATTCAGTTTGTTGATTAAAAAGGTTGAACAGTAAAGGGCCAAGGATAGATCCAGAGGGAACTCAGCTTAAGGTTGACCACAGTGCTATCAGCAGTCTTGGGTGGGGTTAATCAGTTTGACTCCGTATTCCCTTTATTGCACTAGTAGCTTGCTGCAATCCAGGTGTATTGAATCCTGATCACTCTGCAAAACTAGTAACCCTGTCTAAAAATAAAGGATAAAGAAATTTCGTTAGTTTTCCATCCCCTATTATGTCCAAGCTGGCTCTTAATGGTCACTATTGGCCTTTGTAAATGTGCACAAACTGTCCCTTTAATAATACACTCTAAGACTTAGATGGGAATAGAAGTAATTAGAAAATTGTTAGACTAGAAGTTTTCAAAAAGAAGTTGACATGTTGCCCCAAACACTTTTGGAACTCCTCTTTTGAAATCCCTTTGGAGCCAGTCTACCAACTCCACAGAGAGAAACCAGTCTGTTGTAAGGTCATAGGCTTTAGGGTTGAAAGGGACTGGAAAGACACTCTAGATAAGGAAAGTGAGCCCCTGGGAGGGAAAATCTCTTGTTTGGGGCCATGCAGGGACTAACTAGGAGAGTTAGGATTTGAACCCAAGTCTTTGGACTCCAGACCTATTTTCCATCATCACACAGTCTACAAACTATTCTTCCTCACTGCGCTTCTTGCCTCTGCTCTTCCGTCTACCTCAAGCTCCCTCTCACTTAGACTTAGCCTGGAATCCTGTGATGTTTGCTAAGTGTTATTCAGCGTGTGACCTGAGGATCCTTGGATCCTTCCCACACCCATTAGGATCCATCAAGGTAATTCATATATGTGAAGCACTTTGAAAACCTGAAAATTAGATCAATTTAAATTAATGATTAGAATCATAAACAGACACTTATTAAACACCTGGCTGTATGTGAGACCCTGTGCTAAGCTGGGAATAGGAAAACAAAACATTCCCTACCTGCAAGGAGCTTGTGTTACCTTGAAAGGATATGGCCTGGACACAAATAAGTAAATTCTATTGTTGTCATTTAATTGTTTCAGTCACGTTTGACTCTTCATGACCCCATTTGGGGTTCTCTTGGCAGAGACAATAGAGTGGTTTGCCATTTCCTTTTCCAACTCATTTTACAGATGGGAAAACTGAGGGAAACAGGTTTAAGTGACTTGTCCAGGGTCACACAGCCAGGTGTCTTCCTGACTCTAGGCTCAGTGTTGTAGCCATTGTCCTACTGAGCTGCCCAGATAAATAAAATACAGAATAATCTGAGAGGAAGAACACGGTAACCACTGGGGTTTGTCACGTTCTTTAAGGAGGTGGTACTAGAGCTGTGCCTTGAAGAAAGAGGATTCTGAAAGGTGGAGGCTGGAAGAAGTAAGTTTAGTGTGTGGGGGGTCAGTACGTATAAGCGGGTAGAGACTGGGGATGGATCAGTATGTAAAGGGAAGGACTGCAAGTCTTCTGCAGCTGCTCCTTAGTGTTGCTTCTTTGTGTCTCCTGCAGAGCTAATGCAGACTGAAATGCATCATGTCCGAACCCTCAAGATAATGCTGAAAGTCTACTCCAAAGCACTGAAGGAAGAGATGCAGTTCAGTAGCAGAGTCATCAACCGCATCTTCCCATGTGTGGATGACTTGCTGGAAATGCATGGACAGTTCTTGTACCGCTTAAAGGAGCGACGCAGAGAATCCTTGGCAGAAGGGAGTGATCAGAATTATGTGATCCAGAAAATTGGAGACCTCTTGGTACAACAGGTGGGAACTCAAATAATTTGGGAAAATCAGTATACCGTTGGCCTCCTAGTGTCTTTGTTCAGTAGAATGGGGCCATAGAAAACTGAAGAGTATGCCATTTTAGGGGGCTGTCGTGGTATTAGGCTTCTGGGATGATCTGTTCCCAGGTGGCGTGTTTGCTTTTGGGTCACTTCTGAAATGGCAAGCAGAATTTCCTGAGGAGAGTCGTAAATCTCTTTCTTGATCTCTTGTTCTTTCTTGAATCAATTTGTAAATTAAATGTTATTTTGTACTCTTAATAAGAAGAGTGCTTCTTACAGCCATCTTTTCTTTTTCTGCTTTTCTCACATTTTCTGGATCTTAAAAATATCTTATCACTCCGGCTTGTAGGTTATCAACTTATTGTTTCCTTCCACAGCCTGTTAAAGTTATTTGACCATATTGTGAGGCTGAGCAGTGTGCCTCTAAGATTTCTTTTGGAGAAATTTTCTTTAATTTTTAGAGGAGAAACTGAAAGAATAAGTAAATTAGATAATGTGTTTGAAGCTTGATGACATAGATTCAGATAAATTCTGGTTGCAAATAGGCTTCCCATAATTTGTTTTCTATCTCTTATATTAGTTTTCAGGGGAAAATGGAGAAAGAATGAAAGAAAAATATGGTGTCTTTTGTTGTGGTCACAATGAAGCTGTCAGTCACTACAAGGAACTGCTCCAGCAAAATAAGAAATTCCAAAACATGATAAAGGTAAAAAGCAGTCAGAACCTTGTGACTGTAAGTTCCCTGATGCTTTTGTTCATGAGGAGGTCATAAATGGTGTGCAAGAGTATTTATTTTTTAAAAGTACAACAGTCCAGTTTGCTCCAGAAGGAACTAAACTGAACAGGAAAGGGTGAAGGGAGAGGGTGCCTGGAGGGCATGTACTAATCTGAGCAATACTGCGTGCCACCTCATGTTGGCATGTAGAAAAAAATGTTCAAGAGAAATATTTTGACCAAATTTAAAAAAAAAAAGCTAATATGCAACGTTGTCACTGGGGTTGTCCAGTCTGGCAGGTCAAGGCCACATTCTTGGTTATTTTCTGAATCAGTGACTTTGGAGTCCTGCCAGTATTTTTTTTAAAAAACATATAATTCCATAGCTTTGGAAGTATAAAAGGATAATTGACAATATGCATTGGAGAATAAAACTTGTTGTTTCCTTCCCCCCCCACCCCCATCCCCCCACCCCCCTCCAGTGGTGCATAAACCTTTGTCCTCCTTGGGATATGCACCCTCCCTTTTTCTCTCAGTTTTTACAAGTCACAAAAAATGCTTCCAAAAGCATGGGCAGCCTATTGCCTGTAACACAAATGTCAGAAGGCCAGGTGTTTCTGATCAGAAAATGGAGACCTAGAAAGCAGACTGACCTGTTAATGGGTCTGTGGAGAGGTCTGAATTTTGGTTGCTCAAGAGTTAACATGTGTGAGCTTTGGCTTTTTCTTTCGATAGAAAATTGGCAACTTCTCCATTGTGAGACGGCTTGGTGTTCAGGAGTGCATTCTTCTTGTTACTCAGCGTATTACCAAATACCCTGTGCTGGTGGAGCGCATTATTCAGTATACTGAAGGTACCAGACTTTCTGAACCTCTCTTTGTGGTCATCATAGTATGCTTGATAAATATATACTGTCTTCCCAGTAATGCTCCAAATACGATTCTCTTTTTGCCTTTGAATAGTATACCAGACAAATTCCCTACAGGGTTTCCCCTGATCCTGACCCATGAAGGGTATTTTGGGGTCACTTTGGCTGCATTTATTTTGATGCACTAAAAACAAGAACTCTGCCTTGACACAAATAGTAGTTCTTTGTTTCAGGGAGCCCTATGAGATTTTAAAATTTGATGGAGGGTCCTTGGGTTGCTGTAGTGGTGGCACACAGCTTGGGATGAGACCATCATTTCTTGGGTTTGCTGTGCTTTCAAAAAAATACAAAGAACTAATTCTGCTGTCCATGGTAGCTGGTGCTGAAGACTATGAAGACCTGAGCCAGGCTCTGGGCCTGATAAAAGACATCATCACCCAAGTGGACGCTAAAGTGAACGAACGTGAGAAGGGGCAGCGTCTCAAAGAGATCGTTGGCAAGGTGGACCTCAAGTCTTCTGGAAAGTTCAAAAATGGCATGACCTTCCGGAAGGAGGATGTGCTCCGCAGGCAGCTCCACCTTGATGGAATGCTATGCTGGAAAACGGCATCAGGGCGTCTGAAAGGTAAACCTCTCAGCGAAGGGAAAGGAAGTGCTTTGTCAGATACATTTGTGACTAGCCATGATCAGCAGAGTCAGTCAGCAAGCATTTGTTAAGTGCTTCCTGTGTGCCAGGAACCGTGCTGAGCACTGGAGGTGCAAAGAAAGGCAGCTAGGAGGTTTGTTGTTTGTAGTTCTTCTTAACTGCACAAGTAAATCATTTCTTTCCCTGAGCTTCTGGTGGTCTGACTGGGAAACATTTAAGCTAGTTCATTGTGTTCAGCTCTTCTGTGAGTGCCTCATGGGCTCTCTTCCATGAAAACACATCATTTTGAGAGACTCAGGGTTTGCAGTCAAGGCCGTTGTCATGTCAGCCCCATGACACCTTTTTGCCCACAAAAGATCCAGGGCAAGAAGCAAGGCTGTTTTTAAGAAAGAAGCTGGCAGTCTTCAGAGTTCCATGCAGGCCCAGCTGCAAACCAGCTCCTTTTGTCCCCCTGCCCTACAGTGTGATATCCCAGTATTCTTGGTGTTACTGTAGCTAAACCACACAGATGTGCTCCCTTTGGACCACATTACATATTGTACAGAGATTTTCCTTGTCAAATTTGTACAAGAGTGTGTGTGTGGGGGTTATTTTCATTGTCTGGGATTATAGTAGGCCTTTCCTTTGCTTCAAGACATGACTTCAGAGAGGGACTCTATAACTTGTTCACGGGCTTATTGCTGGGTTTGCTTGTGGTTGAAATGGGAAAGCAACACACTTTTTCAAAGATGAGGGAGGGCCAGGAACTTCTACTCACGCCAAGGGGCTTCTTAGATGCCAGAGAGCAAAATTATTGTACTTAAAAGTCTGTCCCCAGATTGTATGTGACCCTAGAGATCATCTCATTCGATCCCCTCACTTTACTAATGAGGAAACTAGGTCCCAAAGTTGTGAAATGATTTGTCTGAAGTGGTGTGGGTAGTAAGTGGCAGCCCCCTGACTCCCAGTTCTTCTCAAGTGTTTATTTACAGCATTTCATGTTCTCATTCTGCTTTCTTGGTAGATGTTCTTGCTGTCCTGTTGACTGATGTACTTTTGCTGCTACAAGAAAAGGACCAAAAATATGTGTTTGCCTCTGTGGTATGTACTTTGTGTACTTTCCTCCCCCAGCCCTTCATTGACTGTTACTGAGGTCAAGGCCTTCCAGAGACTGCTTAGTTTCATCCATGCTACTGCCTAGCTTGTAAGAGGGTTGTGAACAAGGGTATCAAGGCATCAATGCTGGTGGGAACTGAGGAGATGATTTAGTGAGCCCACTAGTGGGTTGTCAGGAGGCGAAGGACAATCAAGAGATGGGTACATGGAAGCAGGCACTAGAGACTCTTGGGATCTTTTCCCAGTTCTGCCTCTGAGTGACATACCCAGGGCTCCACTGAAACCTGACTGTGTCTTTGAAATGTAAGTTGTGATGCCCCTGAGGCATGAGAGTCCAGGGTCATTCCATAGGTGAAGCTGGGTAGGTATTCCCACTTTGGGTCATTGGAGAATGCTTCCCAGGATGGCATGTGTTTGGTGACTCTTGTCAAGGCAGCTGTGCTAGTGTACACAGGGAGAAGTGATAACTTCATACACTGTGGAGCCTCCTGGCTTCAAATTGTTCCTTACTAGATGCTGGATCCTCTTTTCTGGAGGAGGGGTTTCCAACTTTTTTCTTCATTCTCCTGCATAATTGCAGACCCAAGGGTGGGGTTAGAATCCCGTATCCTTTACTGAAATGATCCTCTGAACCTTTTTAAAAGTAGAGATTTGAGAAGGAAGAAGGAGAGGCATAAATATTTAGCAGGGGAATAGCAGGGGCCAGTCAGCCCTGAGGTATAGTAAAACACACATCATTGGTGCCCCGAGCAGCAAGCCCAGAGATGGGCTTTGCTTTAGAAGGGTGGAAAGAACAAGATGAGGAAGAAAGGGTAAAGCTTGGCCACCTGGACAGATTGCTAGCTCACCGAGTTTGTGCAGAGAAAAGCCTAGCATGCCGCTGTGCACTAACCAGGTCTGTTGTGGGAAGGCACAATTTTGTGCCTGCCTTTGGTGGTTGCCGTCTTTGCATGGACTCACCAGTCACTCCAAGATAGGAAGTGGAAGCCTGATGGTTATTGATGGACTATTTTATTTGGGAACTGCTGGGGCTTGCCTGGCTCAGTCTGATAAGCTTCTCTCATCTGTATTCAGGACAACACAAGGAGAAGGGCTGTTTTAAAAGCAAAGATCTTCACCAGTGATGTTAACTAGGGGGCCTTTTACCTACAAATGGACTCGAATTGTTCCAGGGGCCATTTCCTTCAGGCTTGGCCGATTTCCCACCAGTGCTGATGAATGAGATTGAAGATGAACTGGTGAGGGTAGTGTTGTGTAACAAGTTGTATACTAAGGATGAACACACACACACAGAGAAAACTAGTTCTATGCATTTGGTTTTTGAAGTACATTTTTATTTTATTTATTTTTTAGAGTATTTTGTTTTTTCCCCAATTACATGTCAAAAAATTTTTTTAGCATTCATTTTTACAAGATTTTGAATTCCAAGTTTTTCTCCCTTCCCTCCCCTCCCCTCTTCCAAAAATTTGATGTAAAACATATTTCCATATTAGTCACAGTTGTGAAAGAAGAAACAGATCAAAAGGGAAGAAAAACCATGAAAATAGTAAAGTGAGAAAAATGTTTTAATCTGTGTTCAGAGTCCATCAGTTCTTTATCTGGATGTTGATAGCATTTTCTTTTGCGAGTCCTTTGTACTTGTCTTAGACCATTGTGCTGCTGAGAAGAGCTGAGTCATTCATGGTTGATCATCACACAGTGTTGCTGATACTGTGTCCAGTGTTTGCATGAAGTTTGTAGAAGTCTTTCCAGGTAGTTCTGAAATCTGCCTTTCATATCTTATTGCACAGTAGTATTCCAGTACGTTCAAATACCATAGTTGTTCAGTGATATTCATGGATTGAAGGGTGTGTATGTATACACAGTTTGGTTGTCCTTTGGGCATAGTTCCAGATTGTTCTCCAGTTCACAGCTCCAACTGTACATTAGTGTCCAAATTTTCCCACATCTTCCCCAACATTTATCTTTTTCTTTTTTTGTCATATTAGCCAACCTGATAGGAGTGAGG
Organism: Notamacropus eugenii; assembly: GCF_028372415.1. Taxonomy (NCBI): domain Eukaryota; kingdom Metazoa; phylum Chordata; class Mammalia; order Diprotodontia; family Macropodidae; genus Notamacropus; species Notamacropus eugenii. Next base: position 50,878,803 of record NC_092875.1, on the reverse strand, counting down.
TGGTATCTCAGAGTTGTTTTAATTTGAATTTCTCTAATCAAAAGTGATTTAGCACACTTCTTCATATGCCGTTAAGTAACTTTGACTTCTTCATCTGAAAACTGCCTGTTCATATCCTTTGACCATTTATCAGTTGGGGAATGGCTAGTATTCTAACAAATTTGACTCAGTTCTCTATATATTTGAGAAATGAGGCCTTTATCAGAGATGCTTGCTTTAAAGATTGTTTACCAGCTTTCTGCTTTCCTTCTAATCTTGGTTGCATTGGTTTTGTTTGTACAAAAGCTTTTTATTTTAATACAATTAAAATGATCTATTTTACATTTCATAATGCTCTCATTTGGTCATTAATTCTTCCCTTCTCATAGATCTGACACGTAGACTATTCCTTGCTCTTCTGATTTGCTTATGGTGTCACCCTTTATGTCTAAATCATATATCCATTTTGACATTATCTTAATATACAGTGTGAGATTGTGTCCTTTAATTTTCCAGTTTTCCCAGCAGTTTTTGTCAGAGTTCTTATTCTGAAGGCTGGGTTCTTTGGGTTTGGGTTTGGGTTTATCAAACACTAGATTACTATGATCACTGACTACTGTGTCTTACGTGCCTAATCTATTCCACTGATCTACCACTCTATTTCTTAATCAGTACCAGATAGTTTTATAATATAGTTTGAGATCTGATGTTGCTAGGCAGCCTTGTCTTTGTATTTTTTTCATTAATTTCCTTCATATTCTTGACCTTTTGTTCTTCTACATCAATTCTGTTATTTTCTCTAGCTCTATCAAATAATTTTTTTGGTAGTTTTATTGGTGTAGCACTGAATAAATGAATTAGTTTAGGCAGAAATGTCATTTTTATTATATTGGCTTAGCCTGTCCATGAGCAATTGTTATTTTTCCTGTTGTTTAGATTTGACTTTATTTGTGTGAAAAGTGTTTTGTAATTGTGTTCATATATTTCCTGGGTTTGTCTTGGCAGGTAGACTCCCAAGTATTTTATATTGTTTGCAGTTATTTTAAATAGAATTTCTCTTTCTAAATGTTACTACTGGGCTTTGTTGGTGATATAAAGATATACTGATAATTTATTTGGGTTTATCTTACATGATGCAACTTTACTAAAGTTGTTAATTATTTCAAGTAGTTTTTAGTGGATATTCTAGCGTTCTCTAAGCATACCATCATATCTGTAGAGAAGGATAGTTTTGTTTCCTCATTGTGTATTCTAATTCCTTCGATTTCTTTAGCTATAATTTCTAGCACTATATTGAATAACAGTGGTGATCATGGGCATCCTTGCTTCACCCCTGCTCTTGTTGGGGAGGCTTTTAACTTATCCCCATTACAGATAATGCTTGCTGAAGGCTTTTGATAGATACTGTTTATCATTTCAAGGAGTGCTCCCTTTATTCCTGTGTTCCTTATTGTTTTTAATAGGAATGGTGCTGTATTTTGTGTATTTTGTCCAAAGCTTTTTCAGCATCTGTTGAGATAACCATATGATTTCTTTTGGTTTCGTTATTGATAATGGTCAGTTGTGTTGATAGTTTTCCTAATATTGAACCAGCTCTGCATTCCTAGGACAAATCTCACCTGGTCATAGTATATAATCCTGTAATTGCCTTGCTAGTATTTTGTTCAAAATCTTTGCTTTGATATTCATTAGAAATTGCCCTGTAGTTTTCTTTCTCTGTCTTAGCTCCTCCTGGTTTAGGTGTCAGCGGCGTATCTGTATCATTAAAGCAGTTTGGTAGGGCTCCTCCTGTCCTTCCAGATAGTTTATATAATATTCAATTAGATCTTTAAATGTTTGGTCCAGTCCACTTGTGAACCCGTCAGGCCCTGAGGGTTAGAGAGTTCATTAACGACTTGTTCGATTTCTTTTTCTGATTTGGGGTTATTTAGGCATTCTATTTCCTGATCTGTTAATCTGGGTAATTTATATTTTTGTAAATATTCATCAATTTTGCTCAGATTATCAGATTTATTGGCAAATTAATTGGGTAAAATATTTCCTGATGATTGTTTTAATTTCTTCATTGGTGGTGATTTCACCTTTTTCATATGGGATATTTTGTTTTCTTTTTTTTTTTTAAATCAAATGAACCAATGGCTCATCTACCTTTCTGGTTTTGTCATAAAAACCAGTTCCTAGATTTATTAGCTCAATAGTTTGATTGTTTTCCTTCAGTCTTATTAATCTCATGTTTGATTTTCAGGATTTCCAATTTGGTATTCAGTTGATGATTTTAATTTGTTCTTTTTCTAGTTTTTTTTTTTAGCTGTGTGCTCGATGCGTTCTTTTGTGATTTTCTATTTTGTTGCTGTAAGAATTTAGAAAAATTAATATTTCCCTAAGTACTGCTTTGACTACATTTCATAAATTTTGGTATGTTGTTGAAATCCTTTTTAAAAACTTCACCCAGAAAATGAGACAAATGGTAAGTCCTAACTGATAATAATCTAGCGAAAAAATCTGATTACAAAGTGAAGAAAGTTTCAGTGAATTCAGGAGTTACAGCACCTTTAGAATGTGAACAGTTTGGTTACTTTACTGACAGAAGGAGTTGGCTCTTCTTTCTGCAGTATTTTTACTGATTGCATTTTTCCATTTCCTCCTGAGCGTGGAGAGTGTACAGCCATCAGATATCAGTGCTGGAATCCTGCTTTAAGAGCTCTCTTGTTAGCACCATGTTAATTCAGGGGCCTGCTTGTGGGGGGGATTAGACACACTATTTTCATCCTGGAAAATTTTGCCTTTAATTTGTGACCATGATAACCAGGAACCAAATGGGTGCTGAAAGATCAGGAGAGTTTTCTTCAGGAAGATCCAGATGTAGTCACTGTAGCCCACCTACTGCTGGACCTCCAGGTCCAGGGCCTATCTTTATTTCTGATCCCTTTTGGTGAATGTTAGTTTGGTTCACTATGATTAGTTCCTGGTTGGTACTACCCTTCTGCATAGCACTAAAAATCCTAATTATTTGCTGGGCAGATTAGGGGATGAGGGGGTGCAGCAGCTAGACCTGAGTTTTGTTTATTTGTTTTTTCTGATTAAACTGGTTCCAGTTACCTTTCTCAAAGATTCAGAGCAGTTCCCTACATCAAGAATTGCATCACCTTCTATCTATTGGCTATAGTCTAACTATGTAGTAAGTTTCCTGGGTGATAGGAACTGACTTTTCCAACACCATCCTATTTATCTAGTCATTCTTCCAATACAAACTTTCCTCCGCCCTTCCTCCAGGGTAGAGGTCAGACAGCTAGCCTCATGGTCAATACTGCCTGATGGTCCTGGATAAAGCCCATGACCTCCTCATGCCCCAGGCCACTCTGCTGATGGACTGCCTTGGGAACGAAGCTTTTCCTTCCCTAGGACCCCTGATGCCCCAGGTCATCCTGGCTCTCTCAGACATTCTCTCTGGATTTTATCCTGGCTTTAACCACATTCCATCTTTGAACACAACACCAGAGAAGCAGATGAGAAGGAAATGTGAGACCCTGGATTTTAAGAAGGCCATGACCACCAAGCCCATCCAGGCCATCCCACCTCATTGTCTGAGGTGGACACTAAGGTCCAGAGAAGTTAAATTACTTGCCCAAGATCACATAACATGTGGAAAGTAGTTTTGGGGGAAATAGAACAAATTGGATTTTGGTCATACCTGGAATTGAGCTAGAAGAGATGCCCCTTACTGATGAGGAAAGAAATGATAGTCAGAAGGATGAGGTAATTTGCAGATAGTTGCTATTTCCCTGGGTCCTTTTTGCATAAAATTCTTGACTTTCTTTATGTCCTGCTGCTTTTCCATTGAGGTTGAGTTTGTGATGCCAACATGAAGTTCATTTCCACAAACATTTATTAAATGCCTCCTTTGGACAAAACACATATTTCCTAGATTGCTGGGGGTGCCAAGAAAAATAAAATAAGTGTCTCAGCTCCTGGAGTTTCTCTTCTCTATGGAGCATTTGCAGGAGCGGGGAGACACAGGGATGACAGTAGTGACTTGAGCTGGGTGGTGGAAGAGTCTGTGAATGAGAGCCATTACAAACTTGTCTGGAGTCTGAAAAGGGAAGAAGGGAGGTAAGCTTGGAAAGGCAGTAGTGCGGATTCCTGTGAGTAAGGGCTTGGAGTGCCAGATGGAAGAAAGCGTGTATTCTGTGCTCAAGGTAGTAGGGGCTCCTGAAGATTTTTAAGTGGTGGAGTGGGATGGTGGGGCCTGACAGCAGAGAGAGGAGGAGGCCACCCCAGGGACCTTGGTAAGGTACCATGGAGAGCCTGAACCAAGGTGGGAACTGGATAAATGAGGAGGGGGTGAGTGTAAGAAATGAAGTAAAATTGACCAGATATGGCAGCTTATTAGAGCTAGGGGGTGAGGCTGAGTGATGAGCTGAGGATTACTCTGAGGATTCGAACCAGTGCAAATGGAAGACTTGTGACGCCTTTGACCCAGATAAGGCCTTCACAGCAATGAGGTGTGTTTTTGTACTTCCCTAATCAGTTTGCTCCCCCACCCCGCTTCCCACCCCCAGCTGAGATATTTAACTGAAAAATTGAGACTATTCACAGAGAACTTTCTCTTTTCACCTCTTCTTCACCTCACGTCACTCGGATGCCATTTGCTGCAATCTTCTTAATCCTTGTTTTTCACAGGAAGAGATAAAAAAGGGTCTACTATGTGCTATTATTCCCATTTTACACTTGAGGAAACAGAGGCAAGCAAGTTAAGTAACTCATCCAGGGTCATATAGCAGTGTCTGAAGTTGAATTTGAACTCAGTTCTTCCTGACTCCAGGCTGTCTACTGAACCACCTTGCTCACTAAGTGGCCCTCCTTGCCAGAGCAAACCCCTCTATTTAAACAAGTGACCCCATTCCATGCTATCTTTTCCAGCCAATGCTTCCCCCACATAATTCTCACTCTCAACTTATCTTCAACTTCTCACTTTCTGCTGGATGCTTCCCTGCTGCCTGCCAACATGTCCATGTCTCCCCTATCCTCAGAAAACCTTCACTTGATCCATCCATCCGTTCCTGCTAGCTGCTGACCTTTCTCCTTCCTTTCATGGTTGACCTCCTTGAGAAAATCCTCTGCAACAGGTGCCTCCCTTTCCTTTTCTTATTCTCTTCTTAACTTCCAACCTCATCATTGCACTGAAGCTGCTTTCTGCAGAGTCACTAATGATCCTAATCATCAAATCCAGTGGCCTTTTCTTGGTCCTCCTCCTTGACCTTTCTGCAGCCTTTGACACTGTCCACTGTCAGTCCTTTCCTTTATATTCTCTTCTTTCTAGGTGCTCTCCTAGTACTTTTCCTGTCTGTCTGCCCCCTCCTCCATCTTCTTTGCTAGAATTTCCTCTAGGCCATACCTACTAACCATGGATATCCCGTTGGGTTCTGTCTTAGGTTCTCTTGTCCCTCTGTACTATTTCACTTGGTGATCTCATCAGCTCCCCTGAATATGATGAGGGCTGGAAAGCTTAAGGGAAAGGGGAAGAGAGGGGAACCTTACCTTGACCTGAAGAATGCTTAAGATCTCAGACTGGTGCCCCATGTTTGGCACCAAATATGATAAGGGCTGGAAAGGGGGTGTGAGGCTCCCACAAAGACTGGGGTACCAGGGACAGGTCGTCTGGAGAAGAATTCACGAACTCAAGCATTGTTGAAATCAAGGTAAAGATTTATTACACTTTTCATAGGGCAAGAGTTCTTCCTCCCCCTTTGAACAGGCTGCTGCTGCTAGGGAGCAGGAATATTCAGTTGTGAGAGAAGGTGGTGGGGAAAACATACACCCTCTTCTCCTTCCCTCTCCCCATTCTGGTTTTGTTTTTCAGGACTCAAAGCCACCTATTATTTCATTACAAAAGCTAATTGTAAGGGAGGTAGCAAATGAGGAAAAAGCAATGTTTCTGATCAGTGCCTCCCAGATGGGACCAGAAATGTATGAGATTTATACCTGTTCCAAAGAAGAGAGAAATTCATGGATGACCCAGATCCGCCGAGCTGTGGAAAGGTAAAGAAAATTTGGGAAGGGTTTTCTTTCCCATTTGTTCATTTGCTTCCTTCGCAGTGAATATTTTACCTTCATGGTCAAGTGAAAGGTAACTGTCTTTTAGTTCTTGTTGCACCACATAGAGCTTGTTTCATTAAAAAGCCAAAGAGCCAACACAGGTTCTGTAAGGCAGTGAGCAGGATTAGTTCTCCGCTCTCTTCTACACCTTTGTGAGGGGGCTGACCTGGAGGTGGGGGCAGAGATTCTCTTATCGCAGAGGAACAGACAGCACTGTCCCCCATCAGTTTGAGAAGAGCAGAGCAGGCTGTATTTGACATGCCAAAAAGACTCCCTATTTTTCCAGCCAGATTATAGGGCCTAACAGTTGTAAGAAAAAACCCTATGCATTCATTACTAGTGTTACCTACATAAAAGTCCAAAGGCCTGGGCGTCTGGTGTATTCCAGATGGAGCATTCTCCATGATAGCAACAAGTGTTTGCAAACTTGATTTCCCTCTTTAAACTCATTTGTCCTCTTGCCTTGTTTCTTTTCCCCATTACATGTCCTGTCCAATTTTAGTCAGGGGCCCTTTCAATCCTGTTATGTACACCCTGGCTTTTAGCTAGATCACGGCAGGCAAGCCTTCTTTGTGCCCTAGAAAAAGCTTGCTTCCTCAAGTATTTTCTGAGTCCTCTTCCCTTTTTCTGGAATGCTTTGCCTTTTCTCTCTGCTAAATGGTTTCGCCATTCTGTTGGAAGGACACCACTTCTGGGAAGGCTTCCTATTCCTAGGCTAATCTTGTCCAGATTTTCTCATTTCAGCAATTCAATGGTGTTGCATGTGGCTGAGGCTAGGTGTTAATAGCACCTAGCACAGAGCCTTCAGATAAATATTGACTGACTTTGCTTTCCGTTATGTCTTCTGTCTGTGCTCTTGCCTTCTTAAGTTGTGAGCTCTCTGATGTTAAAGGTTTTGTATACCCTTTCCTTTTCAACTCATGCTCTGAGTCCTCCACAGATATCTGCTAATTTGTTTCTTGCAGCTCCTTCTGCCTTTTTTTCTAAGTTAGTGATGAATAGTTTCACTCAATGAAAAAAGTTTTTAGCACCTCTCTGTTAGATGCCTCAGAAGAGCAGTGTACCTTTTTAAGAAACTAGAGAATGGTCCAGAGAAAAGTACAAAGGCAGATCACAGTAGTGTCCCTCCCTTCTTCCCTCAGTTGCCCTGTTGAGGAGAAAGAGCCATTCGGTGAGGCCGAAGAAGACAGAAAAATGGCTGAAGCCCGAGCTGTAAAATTAAAAGAATACCAAGGTAAAGGAGCCAGGAATAAATTCTACCAGGAGTCTGAAGTGTGTGTGTGTGTGTGTGTGTGTGTGTGTGTGTGTGTGTGTGTGTGTGTCTGTGTGTGTGTCTGTGTGTCTGTGTGTCTGTGTGTCTGTGTTTGTGTCTGTGTCTGTGTTTGTATCTGTATGTCCCATGTCCTGAGACAGCTGCTGGCAACAGGAAACCATTGGGGGGGGGGGGGGGGAAATAGACTACTCGGCTTGTAGGCTTAGGCATTGCCTTGTTTTACCTTTGACCTAAGCTCTCTAGAAATCATTTGTGAATCAGTCATAGATTTGTAGATTTAGGAAGAGACTGTAGAAGCCATCTAGTCCAGATGGCTTTTTATAGATGAAAAACTGAGTCATGGAGAAGTGGCCTGTTCAAGGTCACACAGGAAGTCAGTGGCAGAGCTCATTTTGAATCCAGATCCTCTGACTCTAAATCCAGTACTGTCTGGAGTTGCCACAGCTTGTGTAAGAAAAAAATGGAAATAGTTGTCCTTTGCCAGGATCCTTCTCAGGCAGCTCTTCAGCAGACTGGGAGAAAGGGTTAGAAATGCTGGGAGTCAGAAAGGGCAGGTAGAGGTCAGCTGATAGCAGAGGCGGACTTTAGATTACTTTGTAGCACCGGATAAACCACCCTGACCAGGCTGCGGTGTCCTTGGGCTGTGAGTGACCTCTCTGGAGCTGGGAGTCTTCTACAGGGAGCTACAGAGCAGTCCTCGGTCTAAGTGAGAGGGCTGTGCTCTGTGCACCATGATGGGGTCATCCTGGGGACAATTAGCAGAGCACATGAAGTTCCAGTGTGGAATTCAGGGGAGGGTGCTGCACATGAGCTGAAGCGACACAGCTCCTAAAGGCTTCGAAGCTAGGACTGTGTTGATAATAAGGGATGCTGGAAATAATCATTTCTGTTTCATTGTCATTTGAAGGGATTCTTGAGATTTTTGTACTCTTTAGGGATCCTTTGCCCTTTAGGGAGGTGACTTAGTGCAGTAGAAGTAGATAAAATTCCAAACTGGGAGTCAGAAGGTGTGGGTGTGAATCCAGCCTCAGATACTTCAGTTACTTCCTGGGCATAATAATACTTGGCAAGGTTATACATACAAGCTGTATGCAGGTGAATGCTTCTCGCTGGCCTAAATCTCAAGTTGGCTCTTTAGGCCTTTGTATCAGCCTTTGAGTTCAGTTGTATGCTATTCCAGAGATGGATCTTTGACTGGCCCCTGGTAGCTCCGTGAACTGGGCAGCCTCCTAAAGATTTTAAAACAAGTGGTGCTTTTTAAGGTCTAAGGTGTTCCAGCCCAGTCTCATGATGGTGTCTGAAACATTCTCTTGTCAGGAAAGCCCATTTTCATCGTTTTGGCTCCAGAACACCAACAGCACCGAGAGGTTTCTGTTGTAAAAGTCATAAATTAACCTGGAAGAGACTGACAACCTTTTAATTGGACTCTTTTTTTTTTTAGAGCGTTTAAGCAAGAAAGATGAACTGATTGCTCGAAGCCTCATTGAGAAACAGCAGATTTACTTGGAGATGTCTGAGATGAACAGCGTTGAAGATCTTCCGCCCAGCCCCCAAGCCAGGCTCTTTTTCCGAGGAGGAGAACCCTCAGATAATCTGCAAGGCGATACTATTCTGAAGTCGGCAATATCTGAAGGTAGGTAGCAAAAGATGTTCCGAATGCTGACCAAGGACACGCAGGAGGCACTCATGAAAATGTTCCGTAGAACCGTAGGTTGTAGTGATCGGCAGGGACTTGTTGACCACCCGGTCCAAGCCCTTCATTTTACAGAAGGTGAAATTGAGGGGCAGAGAAAGGGTCAGTGACTCAGCTGAGGCACATGTCTCTGATAAGGTGGTACTAGATCTGGAGAGTTCATCCCACAAGCATTCATTGACCACCACTGTGTGTGTGAACCTTTACCTTCTCTGAGTTAAGGAGTGACAGAGACCCATCTGGTCTGTCCTTTGACAAGGTCTTGTCCCAGGACCAGGACCCACTGACAGGAGTGATAAGGACTCAGTGCTGGACCTCAGATTTGCATTCACACATGTGTTCATGGACAAAGCTGCTGTTTCTCCTTGGTTATTCTAAATTCACATTTCAGAAAAATGTCACTTTCTTGCATCGACGGACCAAATCTGTGGCTGGTTGGCACTATGTTAATGAAGTCACATCTGTGGATCAGATTTCATTGCGGACTCCACAACTTGTCTCTCGGCCTGCCACCTCACCAGTGTGTACTCTTAAGGGCTGGGCCAGAGAGTGTGTCTTGATTCAGTGTAAATCTGTCAACACTACTCTAAACACAGCTTAGCATATGGACGTTAAGTGATAGTTAGTGGTGATCTTCAAAGGGAAACAAATCAGAGAGCCCACAGTTTGTCTTTAACTTTTTGTTTATACATTGGCGTCTTGTTTGTTATTTCAGTATAATAAGGGTGGTGTGATATTCTGTGTTTCTGTCCTGGTGTCTGACTACCTTATTATATGGCAGCAATAATTCTGTACTCGCTCTTCCTTTCTCTAGTGGAGAATATCCAGAACCTGATCTATAAGCATCTGGGAAGCATCAGCTGTCGCAGTGAAGATGGTGGTGCTGGGGAGGATCTCTCGTTACCCAGGAGAGCAGAGACCTTTGGAGGCTATGACAGTAATACAAACCCAGATAAAAGTGAGTAGCCAGACACACTGGGCAGAGAGGAAGGGAGAACTTTTTTGTTTTCAAAGGATAAAATGCGCTCCCTTTGAATACTGTCCTATCCCCTGTATCCCAAGGGACATCATCAGAAATCCCATCTTTGCTTGGATGTAATGCTTCCTGGTCCAGTCTTGGTGCATATGGGTAGCCCAGGAGACATTTTTTGGCCTAACTTGTTCTGCTGGTGTTCTCTAAGCTTTATGTGTGTGGTGTTAAATGGCCTCCTTGGAAATGCTGCGGGTCAGGCAAAGCTCTGCCCTGCGTACAGACCCTGGAAAGACCTTTCATTGTACCTTTTTCTGTAGACTTTCCCAGAGTTGTTTCCAAAAGGATACTCCAATCCATCCCCAGGTGGTTTCTCTGCTCTGTCCTTCTTTGGCCAGTCTTGACAGGTCTCTTCTTAGTGTTCATGCTGTTCTCTTGAGTGACAGAAGCTTCTTGCCCCTACCCCCCTGTACAAGTAACCAGTGGAGACTCAGAACTGAAAAATAAGCCCACCCTCTTGGGTGGCAGAGTGCTGCTTAATCACCGATTCTGGAATTGGAAGGTTTCTCTGGTTATTGGCAAGTTTGTTTCTAATTCCAAATGCTGATCTTTCTGGTTCCAAAACTGAATTTGGTCTATGTGACATCCTAATGAGATTGACTTAGGACTTTTTTTTTTGTCTGTTTTTAAGGTGCTAGTTTTAAAAAAAAGGTCTACAATAGTGATGCCTGGTTTAAAGATCGGAGAAATCCTTTTACCAGCTCGGACTCGCAGCTTGGTGACCTTTCAGGAGATTCTGAAGAAGGATTGCAGACGGTATGTTTTTCTTCATTTTAATTTTCTGTTTTAAAATTGAGTTCATAATGATAAAGTATACTATCCACCTCCAGAGAAAGAACTGATACTGTGTTAATAGAGACTGAAGCGTGCTGTTTTTCACTTTTCTTTGATTTTTTTTCCTTTTATTTAAATCTTCTTGTACATAATGAACAATATGGAAATGTTTGAGTCCAACAGCATGGGAATGGGGAGCAGAATATGCAGATTCCCCCACTAAGCCTAGCACACCCCCTGCTGGGAGTGAAAGTACAAGGAGTGGTGGAAAAAACAGCCAGGGATGAAGGCCATGTCATCAGGAGGGGGAGCCTGGCCTTGGCGAGTGCCAGCAATGGAAAGAGTGAGCGAAGAAAGGCTTTAACATGAAAGCAAGCTTCTTAAATGTGGAGCAGACACTCCAGAAAATGCATTGAGAGAGAACAAGGCTGAGAGGGATGAGAAGAATGGGATGGGGAACAGCAGGAGGAGGGAGGAGTTTAAGGAACATTGGGATGCAGAAAATATGATGATGGGGTAGGAGAGAAGTCCATTGGGGGAGAGAATTTGGTCTGTATAGGGCCTTCCCTGTGCCCAGCCTGGTGGCCAGGGGTGAGGAGACTCAACTGCCAGCGTGACCTTGGGCCGAGGCCTTTCTGAGCCTCGAGTTCCTTAGCAGCTCAGTCTAGGACTTTTTCAGTTACCCCATGCTTCTTAATTATAAACTTAAAGCTATGCGATCACATATACTATTAACTGTGTAAAGTAATATGTGCTCTGCTAAATATAATTACGTGTGACATTTATTAACAATATGATTATATGTTATTTTCTGTGTTGTAGAAGCTAATTTGTAGCCTTCTGTGCTTCTCCTTGCAGATTGAGGTCACTCAAGTGGACTGGAACAACAGCGTGCCAGGCATGATGGAACCTGAGGTACTTGCCCAGAACAAAGTCCTCTTGGCTTTCTCAGTCTTGCTTTATTGGGCTTATCTCAGCCCAGAACTTCTCCACATGCTTCCCCCCAAGGGCCAGCACCAGTCCTTGGCTAGTACTGCAGCTACTGCTTCAGTGCCCGGGCTGTCCCCAGCCCTCTGTGATCAGGCTCTGGTCCTAGTGAAGCTGCTGTCTCAGAGGTCACCGCCTCACTGACAAATCTAGTTAGTGTTTTTTCATCTATATAGCCTCCTGGTTTTAATTTCTGGGCCACTTAAGTGAATATTCACATACGTTTTTATGCTTGGCCCTCTTCCTGTCTTTATACTCGCTCTTTAACAGACTTTTTCATCTCAGGACTTTAACTTCTGTCTCTGTGCCCATAACTTTTATCTTTACTTGTCATCCTGAACTCTTTTCAGGACTCCAGTGTTCGTTTCATCTGACAGAAGTGCAGAATGAGACGGGCATTTTGGACACAGTCTGTGTTTAGATTTGCTTTGCTTCATGTGTTGTTCAGTCATGGCCAACTCTTCTCTTTGTGACACCATTTGGGGTTTTCTTGGCAGATGTGCTGGAGAGGTTCGCCATTTCTCCAGCTTATTTTATAGATGAGGATACTGAGTCACACAGGGTCAAGTGACTTGCCCAGGGTCACACAGCTAGTAAGTGTCTTGAGGCTGGATTTGAATTCAGCAAAATGAGTTTTCCTGACTCCAAGCCCAGCGCTCTATGCACTGCACCACCTTAGGCTGCCCCTTGCTTCACTATGTTTGTTAGAAGGCTTTGGTCTTTTTTCCTTCCTTCCTTTCTTTCTAAATGCAGGATGGGAGAATGGGGAAGAAAAAGTAAATACATGTTAATTTAAAAAAAAAAGAAACTCCTTGTTAAGACCTCTCTACCAGGATGTCCTAAACCAAACTTAGCCTTCTTCCTCCTGCAGTCACTGTTTCTCTTTGATACATCTGTTCCTTCAGTCTCCCATTTTTGTAATCATCTCTGCCTCTTGTCTCTTACTTACAAAGGCCTGCCAATTCCATCACCATGACATATTCTGTATCATCCCTCATCCCACCTGAGCTGCCACTTTCTACCTCCCCTTCATCCGTGCTGTGGTCTATCCTTTTTTTCACGTGCCAGAAAGATCTCCTTATTCCTAGATTTCATAGCACTGGCTGCACCGAGCTCCAGCCCCTTAATCAGTAGTCAAGGCTTTCCACCATGTGGCATCTATCATTCTGTCTTTGCAGCTTTAGTTGGTACTCTTCCACACACTCTACTTCCCACTGAAAGTGGACTTGAGTCTTATCTGAGAACATGCATTGTGCTCCCCCAGATCTGTGCCTCTAGTTTCTTGTGCCTGGAATACTTTGCCCTCATCCTCTTGCTTGTTGAACACCTGTCTTTCCTTCAAAGACTGAGTCAGCTGCCACCTCTTTCATGCACCGTCCCTAATCTCTTTGGTCAGTAATGGCCTCTCCATGTCACCAAAGGCACTTATTCTGTAATGGGACACTGGGTGTCTTATTCCCTCTGTGAGCGCTCTAACTTTTGTAGCATCACTAACAACCCAGCACAATGCCTTGTACACAGTAGGTACTTGATAAATGTTCATTAATGTTTCCACTCCCCCACTTAAATACAGATTCAAGCCAGTGACATTTTCTTCTAAAAACCTTTCTTTTCTTCCTTTTTCTCCTCAGCTTATACAGAGAATACAGACACTATCCCAGTTGCTTCTCAACCTTCAGGTAAAACATGGACTTTTAGAAAATAAATTAACCACTTGCTTTTATATAACTTGTAGTTCAGGAGAGGACATAGTTTTAAGTCATTTTTTAATTTAATGGTGATAGAAACCCTGCCTTGTTGAACAGAGGTCTCCCTGGTCCTGACTCTCCCTGACAGTGCTTTGTGCTGGGTCTTTCAGGCAGTGGTCACCCAGCAGGACAGCTACATTGAAATGCAGAAGGCCATGATCCTGGACCGAGAAAAGCAATACAGACTGCAGTCAACACGTGGAAACTTCCTGTTAGAACAGGAGAAACAGCGGAACTTTGAGAAGCAGAGAGAAGAGCTGGCCAATGTACAGAAACTTCAGAATCAGCTTAAGCAGGAACAGCAGCGCTGGGAGCGAGAGCGCTCCCGGCAGCAGAAAGAGCTGGAACACACGGAGGCCCGGCTGCGGGAGCGAGAGAATGAGTCCCAGCAGCTCCGGGAGCGGCTGACCCAAGACAAAGAGGAGCTGGACCGGCAGCGGGAGGCCTATCAGCACGACCTCGAGAGGCTCCGAGAGTCCCAGCGAGCCGTGGAGAAGGAAAAGGAGCGGATTGAACTTCTAAAAAAATGGAAGAAACAGAATGCTGTGCCTGGTCCATTAGCTCCTGAAGGGGCAGAGGTGAAGTAACCGGGTTCTTTTTGGGGGTTTGGTTTTGAGAAGACTTGGGAAAGAGATATTTCTTTGTATTAACCTTTGGCTGAAATTGAGCTTTTTCTCACCAGAAACAACTTTCTGGCTTTGACAATGAAACTAGTTTGATAGGGGGAGTAATTAAAACTGAATCTATTGGGAAATTCTAAAGGGACAACTGCAAAGTCCTCTGTGTAGACTTTAAAAGGCCATTTGCACAAGTTCAGGATGGAGAGACTCGTGAACTTTTTTGATTGCCAGCTCACATTGTTGACTCATGGAGTGTTCAAAAGAGGGTAGTTTTTTAATCCTTACTGTCTTGCAGTATCCTCCCAGCTTTTTGTCATATGAATATATCTGATTTTATTCAAGTTGATAAAAATGTTAAATAGCAGATATCCTTGGGCTACCCCACTGGAAACCACCTTCCAGCAGACTCTTAACCTTCAACCAACTTACCTATATCATTATTTGCTTTACTAAATATCTAGTCAGACTATAACTGCAGCATTCCCTTGCTTTATCAGTTTAGTAACCATGGAAAAGAAAGAAATGTTTAGTCTGCTCCAAGTGGAATCATGTAACTTCCAGGAAGAGAGGTTGCCCACCTTGCTTTCCTTCCATGAGCAGAGCAAGTTTGATGGGGATCTGCCAGACTGCTTCTTTGTGGTCACACTTTTCCTTTTCTAGATGTGCATTAATCATCAAACTAATATGTTCTAGAATTGTGTTGTTTGGCAGAGATAATGGTGGATTCATTTGATAAGGTCCCTTGTAGCTCCAGAATCAGAATCAGTACGAAGTCGTGACTGAAAATGGCTCAGGAAAGAAGTCCTAAGTATTAAGGGACATGGAAAATGAATCAGAGTCTTGAACTTTGTTTAGAATAAAACAGTTATTGAAGTGAACCAGGGTATAACCTGAATGTCTCGAAAAACCCCAATTACTCACTGCTCCCAAATTTTTGAGTGTCTAGTCTCTGGAGGATACTGAAGAATACAAGTCCTGGTCCCTACCCATTGGGGAAGTGTGGGCTCTGCCTTGAGGCAGGGTTTCCTGACATGTTTAAGCAGAAAAGTGCTTGAGGAAACATTGTGGAGGGAGCAGGGCTGGCACTGCTAGATCCAGTGGAGTCAAAGCTCAACATAGTTTTCTCTTCTAGGGCCATGCCCTCAACACCTCCTCTAGTTTCAATGGCGAAGGCCTCGAGGGAGCTGTGCAGCTAGCCAAGTCCTCAGGGAGGACCAGCACCCTGTTGTCCAGCTCTGATTACTCCGAGCGTCCAGAGGTGGCTCGTCGAGACAGCACAACAGCAGAGGGCCGCCTGGTGAAGAGCGATGTGCCGATTCAGCTCCTGAGTGCCACCAACCAGATCCAGAAGCAAGCTGCCGTCCAGCAGCAGATCCCCACCAAATTGGCTGTGCTTACCAAGGGGAGCAAGGAGAAGGGAGGGAAAAGCAAAACTTCCCAGCGGTCCGACAGCTCCAGTTAGTGTTTCTATTGGTACCCCCTCTCCTTAGGGTGCTCTCAGAGAGCATGCACAGCAGAAAGCCCTTTGGACAATCCAGGCAGCCTTGGGCTGGGTTGGACTCCCCTGTTGGTGACCCTAGCTGATGACTAATGTCCAGTGCCCTCTTCCCACGCTGCACCTGAAAGTCCTGGTACAAGGCTCATTGGCCATTTTCCTGGGGCAGAGGAGAAGCCAGTCACCACTAGTGGGGGAAGTAGCTGAGAGAGGAGTTTAAAGTCATTGCTATTTTTGGATACAGTTAATTGGGAGTTTTGATCAGGAGCAAACTGAAACAGGCCTATTCTTTGAAAAGAAAGTAGACCCTATTGAACTTGATGACCCTCCTGATGTCACTCATTTAGAGACATCTCTTTTCTCTGCTTGGTCACTAAAAAGGAGGTGGAGAGATTGTAAGAGCAGGGACTGCTTAGATGAGCTTCCCTAAGTCTTCGGGTGGAGGCCAGGCTGAAGGCTGGTACAGTTGCAGAAATAGAAGCACAAGCTATATTTGCCACTGAGAAGACAATTCAAAGCTGTGATCTCTGCCAGTGAGAGACAACAGTAAAGCCACAAAGCTGGCCACTTTGTGAAAGCATCTTCTTAAAAATCCTTTTCAGCCGTGGGGAGCCTTGCACTGTGGCCCACAGAGAGAGCAATGCCTCTCTGCTGCCAGGGTGTGGTTTGGTCAAGTAATTGTGGTCAGGCAGCTGCAGCCCTTTACTGATGATTCCTCCAAACATGCCTGGGTTTAGTTCTGGCCAAGAACAAAAGACTGCTCACTAATGAAAAAGAGCAGAGTGCTGGGAGCTTCAGGTTATGCTTACTGTCCCCAGACTCAGAGCCAGGTAGCTTTTTAGCTTACAGAGCAGGAGCTGAGTGATGACACACGGTGCATCACCCTCCCCAGTTCCTAAGGCTTTTTGTCTCCTTATTAGAGATTTTCTTATGGTAGATTGTTAACAAACAGTTACTGCTGTTTGTGAGAAGGAAAGTGAGGGAGGGGGATTCTACCCAAGATGGGTCAGATATATAAAGAGTAAAATAACTGTCTGTGCTTGTGCCAGTGCAGAACTCTGCAGTGGTTACCAGTAGACCAGGGAGTCTCTGTGTACTATTCTTTGTTTTCATTGCATGTGAGTTTGAGATATAGGCTTAGATTCAAGACAGGTTTCAAGATGGGTAAGTACATCTTGGCTTTGCCTGTTAGTGTATGAAGGCAGATGTGTGTGCGGGCACATCTCCCGTCCTCTTGCATGTCGGTGGATATGGAGGAAATGAAAGGCCTCATCATTTTCCATTGGCATCTGAAGGGTTCCTGTCTAGAAACTGGCAACCCTTCCAAGATCCCTAGACTTGGGGGAAGGGGAGGGTGGAGGCTCTATGGAGAGTCCCTGGAAATCCCTCTCCTTTGTTTCAGCCTCCTTTGACCTCAAACAGCAGCTGATGCTCAACAAGTTTATGGGCAAAGAAGAAAACACTATAAAAACCCGCCAGTCCCCAAGTCCTGTTCTACCCAGCCAGAATGTTATTGTACATCAGGGTAAGGCCGTGGGCAGGGAGGGGGCTGAGGGGCTAATGAATGTTTTGTGGGGAATTTTCTAGAACGAGATGTGACTGTTGACTTGGGATCGCCTCGATCTTGTGTTTTTCAGAGTCATGTATCCCAACAGACATCGCACCCTCAGAGCTCTCTCCTCTCAGCCCAGTAAATATGTTCAGGCCAAACAGCACTCCCATGCTCTCCCCCCCAGCCTGCCCATCCACACAGTTCACCTCTGAAGATGACGCCAACAGGGAAGACGTGATTTTTTTCTAAACCGTTGTAGCACAGGGTGCACCTGGTGCCATCCTCTTGGAGGGGATCTCCATGGAGACTCCAGGGCAACAGAGACCCAGCGCTGGCTGTCATCTCCCATCTCCTCCACAGTGACATCTGCTTCCGATGAAGCCAGGCTTTCTTTCATACAGTCAGTGTTCACCTGGGAGCTCCAGAGGGGTCATTGTGACAACATTGGCATTTGCTTATCTCTTTTTCAGGCATAACCACTATGGACTTGAACATGGCCTAGTGTATATCAATTCCAAATCCATTGATATGTTGCCATCCACCATAATACGCTCTTTTTGGTGAATTTGCAATGATTCTTTGGTTAAGTTTTTAATCTCTTTTTTAGAAAAAGTTTTAATTGAAAGTTGAACCATAAATGAACTAAGGAGCTGTTCTAAATAATAGGACCCCATTTGGGTAAGAGAGAAATCTATTTTAAATCTCCTTTTACAGAGTTGTGGCCAATAGTTACAATTTCAGAAAGCAGTTAGATGACAAGCCAGCAAACCACCCATCCTTAGGGTCCTGGGATTCTTGGCCCTCTGTACGAGCTGGAAGGTGGACCTAGAGTATAGGAGTATAGTGGGGCCTTAAAACTATGACCTTGGTTTCAAGACCCCAGAGGCCAATTCAGGGAACATATCCGTTCTGGGAGAGGTGATCCTCACAACCCACCTTCTGCCTGTCCCTGATTGGCAGGCCATCAACATTGTCCATCTTGAGAAAAGGCACCTTAGGCTCATCTCCATTTGGAGACTGCTGGGTGTGGTACAGATTCCCAAAGCAAATCATGTTGGTTCATAGTGAACCTAAGATTGGGATGTTTGCCTGATTATTGATGAAGATGCTAAATCTAAAAAATTTTAGCAAGGTTGAGAGTGCAATAGGTCACTGTCTTCTAGAATGCTTTGTCTTCTAGATTGTTACAGTGAGGGCCCTGCTCGTGGGGGCCTTTCTTATCACACAGACAAGATGGTGAGGTGCTGATATCTCCACTGATCAGCAGCTGCTGGAAGGCTGCAATGTAATGGGAATAAAGGGAACATGGGCCCAAAAACTGTTGGATTATTACTTTGAAACCTCATTCTGAAATTAATATGAAGAAAATGAACTTGACTGTTCAGGCAGCAGGGCATGGTTATGGCAGCTTGGTGCATGGTTCATTGATTAGGCCCAGGCCTTGGGGCTTTCTGCTCTTCTGATTATCATGGACCCGACTGTAGGGGAGCAGCATTTCTCTAAATTGATGAGTACTCTTGGGATTTACCTAAGGCAGCCAGAATCCACAGAAGCTGCAGGCCCCAGAGGGTTGCACAGAGCCTTCAAGTATCATTTTCACGGAGCAGTCTGGGAAAACTACATTTGCAGGCCATGAAGCTGCTTGTCGACAGCAGTCTGTTCTTCTTTGTGTGTCCCACTCTCCCCCATTGCCCCCCGAAAAGCAGACTATGTAAGTAAAGAGGATGGCAAATTATTTGAAGTTTCCTGAAGAATCATCTGCAGTGGTCAGGTCCCAGAAAAAACCAGGGTTCATGGCAAGCACAGAACAGATTCTGTTAGAAAAAGTGACTTGCAGTAAAATTTTGTTTATGTTGTTTCCCCATTTTTTCTCCCCTCTCTGTATGAAGGTAGTTTCATAGTTTTAGAACTGGAAGTAGGCAGAGAAGTCTTCTAGCCCAATAATTTCACCAGTGAGGAAACTGAAGCCAACTCTTGTAAGTAGTACACTTTAGATTCAAACCCAGGTTCTCTGACTCTAATTTTGTCTCACAGCGGTGTCACAGAAATGAAATTGTTTGCTTGTGGTTCTCTTGGACACGTGGGGAAAAAATTTCCCTTAAAATCATAATGTTGGGGAGGTGGTTAGGCATCATTTCTGTCTGCCTTTGTCCACAACCACGTTCCAGCTTTGGCCAGAACTCTGGACTTGTGGAATTGTGCTCAAAGTGGTGATGTGGGACTTGCTGGGCTGATGGTTTGGAATGTAACCCACCATACAAAGGGCAGGACCCCTAGTCATTCCTTGTAATCATCAGCCCACAATAAAAGTTTTAGGCCTGATCATAGGAGCTTGATTCATTAGAGGAGGGATTGTGCTGTAGCCTGTGAAGAGGTGTGCCATTGGAGTCTGTAGGCTACTCAGTGAAGTGCAGAGAGTTGCAGGGAAATCTAGCCCCAGATGCAGACATATGGGTTGCAACATGTATTTGTCAATGGTGCAGGTAAAAAACCTTTCAGTTCCTTTGAATTAAAATCAGATTCAAAAGTTGTTGCAAAGCCTAGCAGGGAAGATAATGGGAAACAGAAGAGGGAGCCTCTGTCCCTCTCGCCTGGAGCTCTTTGTAAAGAGCCAGCACAGGGCTGATTCTGGGACAGCCTCATCTGCCCTGGCCAGGGCCCAGCATGAGAACATGCATGGGGCCTCTGCCTGCTCCCACAGCTGGGATGCAGCGAGTTGGTTTTCTTTTTGTGATCGTGAGAGCAGCAACCTGCAAGTTTAGGTTCAGATCAAGTCCTTGTTGAGGCTGTTAGGATTCTGCCATTGATGTTGCACAGCATCCCTGGAAGGCAGAGAAAGAGTTGTCCTGGAGAAGGATGGGCCTGAGCTCTTGGTCAGAAGAAAAGGCCCCAGCATTGAGATAGCTTGTCTTTGCTAGAGAATCCTGCACCGAGCTCTGGACAATGCCTGTCACCACAGCCCTGGAAACAGGAAAGTGTTCCCAGTTGTTCTGTGGCCATGTTTCCCCCGTAAAGATTGATGGCTCTTGTGTTTTGGCTGCATCCGCCAGAGTATTGCATCGTGTTATGGGATGTTCCCAGAGCAAACCCAAGTTTCACCTGTGAGGTCAGGGCTGGCAAGTGTGCCTGATTTGCTGAAACCTTTTTCTCATGAGTTTGTAGAAGGGATCAACAGCAGAAATTGTCTTCCTTCTTACCTTCACTCTAGTAAGGGAAATCTCCTTTCTGGTACGTGGAACATTGAATCTGCCTGATCTTCTCTCTCTCTCCCCCAACCCCCTCACCGCCACCCTCTCCTTGAAGAAACGGTTGTACAATCATGAGACATCATTAATTTCAATTCCTGTTATGGTTGCAGGTCCTGCTCAGCAGGTGATGTTCTGAGAGAGAAAAGTTGTGGTTTTTATTGTTCAAAAAACCTTTTCCATCAGCAGTCCTCATTGCCCTTTGAAATATATATACTACACATTAAATTTAATTTGTGCCATGTTTATAATCAGTGTTTTATATTTTTGTACTGAAGTATTGGAGCACTTTAGAAAAGTTTACTTTAAATTTGTTTGATCTTGGAAGGAAAACTTCTTGTCCGTGATTCTATTGATGTGCTCACGTTCTTACTGAGCTGTGATAAGAGTTTGATGCTGTTTAGTCTTAGGTCCAGTCCAGTGACTTTGAACTAGTGATCTCTGAATAATCACGGTAGGAGGTTAGGGGATTTCAAACCAGCTCCGTGTTGTAGGAAAGGATGGTGGTCTTCCCTGGGTTGGGAGCTTCCTCAGTTCTGCTAGAATGGCAAGGTTGTAAATAGTTATTCCCCTGCCAAGAGTATCCCCTTCACTTCCTGTTAGTATCTAATTTTATTTGTAAAGTTGATGGTTAAGCACATGTTAATATTTCTGTTGACTCGTGCACTTCATTAATTGTACTGTGATCTTAGTTCACCTCCCAGTTTGATGTTTTGTTTTTGTTTTTACAATGATTGTGCTGGCTCTTGACCGCACGATTTCAGAACAGCCTTGGAACCCGAGTACTGATTTCTAGCAATAAAAACAATTACTAAAACAAGCCTTGTGTCTCAAGTTGAAATGTGTCTGAACATCAGTTTCATGTTGCTCTGAAAGACTGGCTTTGCTAAGGAGCAGTTGGTCCTGTGTGGCGTCTCAGCTGGACTTACCTGACTGCAGAGCTGTGATAGCGCACTCACAGGGTGCTGTGTGCTGCCGCATCTTCCCCGATGGTGGCAGGGGGATGCATTTGTGGGCAGTTAAACAAAAAGTTTTCCTTTGGGAAGATATCTTAAAGTAAAACAAAGCTAGAATGTTGCACCTTGCTCCTTGAGCGAGTCAATCTCGTCTTTAGCTTTTTTTGTTTGTTTTAAATTTAATTTTTCTCTTTTTAATTAACAAAAAGCTTTTTCTCACTTACTTAAATAGACCCATGACCTTGGGTGTTGGCACTTCTTCACCACTTACCCACATCTTATTCTGTGTAGTCTGAATCCATGTCCTTCCCCAAACTCTTCAGAGAGGCTCTGTCTTTCCAACGCAGTGCACAGGAAGTCTCCAGGCCTTCCAGTAAGCGTTCCATGAGTACCACTGTGATAGTCAAGCCTGATTCAATCCTTTCTGATGGTGTTCCCACCTTAGACCAATTTGATTGGGAAGATTTTGTCCCGGATTTGGTTAAATTCAATTAAATGGATGAAACACCTACTGCACTGACAATAAAAGCTGGTGTTTGTGTTTTACAAGCTGCTTAACATTCCTTGATGTCCACACAGCAGCTTTGTGGGACTAGATATTTGAGCATTATTGTCCCATTTTTGAACTCAGGTCTTTTGATTCCAAAGGCAGCGTTATTTCTGATGCTCTAAACCTCTTGGCATTGAGGGAGAGAGAAAATAAGACATGGGTTCCTGCCCTCAACTAGGGGAAAGTTACACGTAAGCATAACTATGTAATAAAGTCAGTGACAGTGTTGGATAATATGTAGTTAAAATGAGAGTAATTTGTTTAGGGAGGGCTAATAAATTGAAGAAATGTCTGTACAGAAGCCAGCACAGCACCTCTGAATGGGGGGGTGGGGGGGGCTGTATTTCTGTGCCTTAGGGCTCTGTGAATACTCCCTCACTAGGGGGTTAGTATTAGGTCTTACATCTTAGCCAGATGTTAATGACCTCATGTGAGGGAAAGGAAGGGACTGGGCATAAAAAGCAAAAGGAAAGTGTCATTCCTGTATCTCTGGATAGACATGCTAGTGGGTAAGGGTCCTGTCAGGTGGAAAGTTAAATTATTACCAAACCAGCCCCAAATCAGCTGCTTCCTAACACTGAAAGAACCAGGCCTACCCCAATCCAGTGCCATAAAAGAAACTTGTGGGAATTAGAGGACCAGTCTCCCTATGGGAGATTATTTGTTCCAGACCTAGAATAAAGCACAGAATCTAATTGGGAGTTACGGCCTACTGAACACTGATGTTTCTGGAAGCCTTCAGAACCCACCAAACAGGACAGAGCCCTCTGGGAAGAATCCTACATTGGAGGGAGTCAGAAGAGTGGGGCGTTTGGAGGCTTGTCAGGCACCTACAACTGCAGAGCGCTCTCCTGTTTGAGATGTGAGGTTCCTGCCTTCCTGGAGTTTAGAACATGAAGCACAGCCTCACTTTCCTCCTCTGTAAGGTGCAGGTGATAGGAGCTGTATGTGTAAATGTCAGCTGGTAATTAAGGAAGAGTCTCAAAGGAGCACCTGGCCCCTCTGCAGGGGCAGTGAGTGGGCCCAGTGCCTTCAGGCACCATTATGGCTGTTTGTGCCCAGACCAAGCTGCTTGCTGCTCTCTGCTCTGAAGAACCTCCCCTCAAAAACCCAGGAGTTCACTACCTCTTGGTTGTGGGCTAAATTAAAGGAGGAAAGACATGCCCTTTTCAGCACCATTCTTCCTCCCTTAATAAAAGCTGGTGTTTTCAGAACACTTGAAGATTTACAAAGCACCTTACATTCGTTCACCCCTCACAATTCCATGTAGGTGCTGTGATCATTCCCCGTTTCTACAGGTGTTATAACTGAGGCTCAGAGAAGTTACATAATTGTCCCAGGGAGCCACAGCTATCAAGTGTGTTAGGTGAGATTCAAGCCCAGGACCAAGTCTATTCCCTAAGCCACTAGGAGTTGCTGGGAGTTCAATTCTGAATTGGGCAAATTCTGTCCCTCGATATCCTAAGAGTAGTGGTAGTGGGCTGTTTGAAGCACATTTAGTTTCTAAATTGGCATTGTGTGTACACAGGTATAACTGAGACGTTAGTGGTGTTTTTAAGGTTTTTTTTCCTGGTGACAGGAATACATCAATACCAAGGCACAAACTGGGTCTGGGTCATCATCTTGCACACCCATGTACACAATGAGATTAGGTGCCATCTCCAAGACACATTCCATTCTAAAAGTCTTTTTTTAATAGTCAGGGTGGACCCAGGTCCCTTGAACCCACTGTTCGTTAAAAAACCAATTCTGAATGATCATGGAAGCAGGTCTGACTTCATTAGGTCGGAGCTGTTTTTAATCAGTAGGAGCCAACTTGACCAGGTTTGTTGAATGATCTTGGGTGAGTCAGTGCATGTTTCTCAAGAGGAGAAGAGTATGAAAGTCCTAGGAATGTTATGATTAAACCTTGGAGAATTCCTAGTTAGGGTCTGCTTCCACAACTGACTCTAGGCAGCACTGCCCCTAAAGCGGCAGCCCCTTAATCTAGGTCCATCTGGAACCCTGTCCTCTACAGACGTGATGTAGCCTAAAAGAGCAGCACTGAAATTTATTTTTTTCCTAACCTTGGGCTGCAGAAAGGCTGGTCAGGACTAAGGGAACATAAAGAGATGTGATGGCCTTCTTTTCTCTCATGACTTGGTTTTATTAAGGCAACTTTGGAATTGATTTTAAAAAACCAAAAGTTTATCCACAGACTAAACACAGATATTTTAAATTTTAAATAAATGATGCAGTTAATAGTTTTTTAAATAAAGGATGCAGTTAATTAATAATTAAAAGTTACTACAGACCCAGAATAAAAACTCCATAAAAGTCAAGAAAATACCAAAGGAACTAAACAAGACAGAAAAATGTTAGGGAAGACTTTTTTTTTTCCTTTAGGAATGGTTACAGTTACTAAGCCTCATACTACCAAAAAAGGGAGGTCTTCTTCAAATGCCTGATCTTAGAAAGCGACACACAGATTCTAAAGATGCTTCCACTGTGGAGCTCTTTGCGAACTGCCTCCAGCTAATTTTCAAGTCACTTGAAGTCAGCTGTCATTTCAGTGTCACTTCCTTTTGGACCTAAAACAGGACTCTTCGACCTGGTCGTTCACCATGTGCACAAGGAGGCTTGATACTAGTTAACATTCTTCACTGCCCAAATCCACCAACATGTGTTACCACCAACAAAGCAGATTCTGAAGAGGTTAAGACTGGCCTCAGAGCACAGAAAGGCTGTAATCAGTGACAACGATGGGACTAGCACCTCTCTTTGAAAGGGAGGTACTGGTGTATTGGTTAAAATGTCAGCCTCTGCTTCACCAGCTGTCAAGCTTCAGCAATAATAGGAGTGAGCACTCCATGACAATGACCATATCTCCCAGGGGCTGTGCTCCCTGCACTGTGGTCTCTAGCCCCTTCATTCACCAGCAATCTGGGCTCATTGCATCTGTCCCAAATCTACATAACCAACATAAGTCAATAGTTTTACTCATTAGGTGGTGAGCCCACTTTCATCCTGCGATCCCAGAGCCACGTACACCACAGATGCCACCCTCCCAACGGCTAGGCAGGATTCTGGTGCCAACAGGACATTCCAAGAGTAGACAACACTTGGCTGCTGAAGAGGATCCTCTGAAGCAAGAAACTGAGAGTAGACCCCAGGCCTCCTGTTGGGAATAAAGGAAAGCATCATTAGTTACAGCAAACATGTAGAACAAATTCCAATACGAATTCTAAGAGGACTGGACTTTCTCCTTTTAGTATGTCTAGGCAGATGTTTTCAATTCATAAAGTATTTATTAGGTGCACAGCACTGAGATGGGTGCCATAAGATATACAGAAAATACCTGGCAAGGTCCTTTCCTTTCCAAGGAAAAAGCTTTCATGTTTTTCAAAAGAAAATTAAAATTAATTGCCCTTGGCCCTGAGAAGATCAGGTCCTATCCTGCTGTGACACAAAATAATTCATCCATGTATGATACCCTGGAAGCACACTAAAGTTTCTCTAATGTAATTCATGGCTCATTAAGAAATTAGAGGTTCTGTCTGGGCCATGAGTAAGAAGCACTTAGAAGGTTTAAGGTCAATGTAATCGAGCCAGTGAGCTGTGAAAAAGCCACAAAGTCCCATAGCTGCACATGAGGGGCACATCCAAGAAAAGCCATCTTAGGCCACACTAGCATTAGACAACCTCTGGTTATCATATGGATGAACCAGACTGAATCTCAGCTTCTGTTTTCACGGCCCAATCCCTGCGGTATTACTGAGGTTTCCTATAATGAGACCGGTTTTGTCTACCCTGAACCTGAAGACCTGTGCAATATGGTTAGATAAATTTGTTTTAGAGGAAAGCAGCTTATGCATGTGTAGTTTTACAAAGTGGCCCAAGTTCCTGATGACACTTAATCTCAACCACACTTCAAAAATCCATAGCTAAGGAGATCTAAATATAGTTCAGGAGACTTAAGTGAAAGCAAAACCACAGCAGGAACTGAGAAAGTAGTAATTCAGTGAATTGCTGTAGAAAGAGCCCACGTCACCATCTTGGTCCTGTCTTGTTACAGGCCTGTGATCATGTTTGGCAAACAAGGGGGAGCTCTAGCCAAGGCTTAACTAGGAAAGACTGGTATTTACCGTTCTCATTTCCCTCTCCTGCAGGGGAGATCTTCAAACAGACAGATACTTCCAGGTGCTGACAAACGCTGTGGGGATGAGGGAATAAGGTACGGTGGTGATGCTGCTCCAGGTGTCTGAGGAAGGGTCGTAGCAATCAAGGGTTTTGCAGCGCTGGGTCCCACAGTAGCCCCCCACCACGAAGAGTCTATTTCCACAGGTGACTGCTCGGCAGCTAATCCTTCTGGCTGTCACATCCCCAAACTTAGACCACTGAAAGGTGTCACTGTGGAAGCGGTAGGCAGAACTGGCTGAGAACTCTGTGTCACCCCCAATCACAATCACCTGGCTGCCCAGCACAGCAGCTGCAGTGTATCTCCAAGCTTGAGGACAGGTGGTGGGCGCTGTCCAGCGGTTCTGACAAGGATCAAAGCACTGCACTTTGGGGAGATGAATCTGGTTAACACTGGTGCCACCAAAAACAAAAAGCTTCTTCTTTGCCCCAACCACGGCAGCATTGCTTACCCCTTCCCGGAGTGGAGCCACCAAAGTCCATTTGTTAGTCTGCGGGTCATAATGTTCAACCTGTTTAAGTGACACAGAGGGGGAGGCTGGAAAGGAACCATTCACAGCTGTGTGGCCCCCAACTACATAGAGAGAATGAGCCAACTCAGCTGAACCATGGCCAAACCTGGCCACTAACATCGGGGCAGCCTTGGCCCATTCATCGTGAAGGGTGTCATACACCCACACATCTTTGGAGGCGCTGTTTTCAGAACCCCGGCCACCAGTGACATAGACTTTACAGCCAATGGCACAAGCGCTGCATTCTTTCCGGGGACTAGGAATGTCTGTCCTAGGGATGATGTTGCTGGTTCTCTGGTCGAGTGTATAAATCTTGTCACACATGAACGTCTGACCCCCGAGCAGCAGGAGAGCCTGGCTGACCTTCCTGGGCCGGGCACAGAAGCCCGTCACTAGCCCATCATTCTGCAGGAGCCTCATTTTATAGCGCATGGCGTCTGCCACGATCTCCCCTCCAAGTTTGTGGTTCGTTACGACCTCTTCTAGAGCCACCTGGTTTTTGAGGTAAGCCTCAGGCAAAAGTGCCAGGCGCACAGAACGCAAAAGCTCTGGCAAGTCGTCATGCCGGGCAGACAGCTCATACTTGATCCACCCGATGACTGCTTCATAGACCAGGCTTTCCTCCTCCACTTCCAAGTCTTCACTCTGCACCAGCTCCAGCAGTCTCCCTTTGGGGAGTTTCAGGAAATCGTCAGACTTGTACAAAGAAGCAAAGTTGGCTAAAGCCATTCTCCAGGACAACTCAAACAGCCTATCACAGTTAAAGGTATCAGACAGGGCCAGCATATTAAGACAGTTGGTCGGGTGCAGATTTTTCTCCAGAAAGGCTGCAGCTGCATCCCGGATGTCATGAAACTGCAGCATGTCCCCGGCCTCTAGCAGAGACTCTGCATTCTCTTCATTGATGAGCACCCTGGCTGAGTAGGCATAGTCAAGCAATAGCTCCAACACCTCTGGATGCAGCCTGTCCCCAAAGTCCACATGACCCTCTCTGCTCTCCTTCAGGCCCCCTCCAAACATGGCCTCAAAGTAGTAGCTACAAGAAGCCAGCACAGCTCGGTGGCAGTGGAAAACCCCACTGCCAGCCTTGAGCACCACATCAGTGAAGAGGCACTTCTGGCGCAGCAAGTTCAAGTGGGTCAAGAGGCTGTCTGCATGGCCGGGCTTATGGAAAATCTGTATGTTCATGGAGCCAGAGCTGGATCGAGACTTCCTAGTCTCATGGCTGGTGACCGACATTGTTCCCTGCACTCTAAAAGAAAACAGAGCAAGAGCACAACAAGAGTTAGTTTTCTAGGACTAGAGCCTCTTTTTTCATCCACAAAGCATATTCTGATTATTTTTCAGAACAATCAGAGGATCACATTCTGAATCCCAACCCCACTACCACATCACAGGCATAACGTTTGTTGACTGACTATATGACTTTCAGCTAGTCTCTTTCTCTGATCCTGTTTCCTCATCTATAAAATGAAGAGGCAGGACCAGATGATGATGGATTAGCATTATATAACACTTCAGAATGACTTCTACCTATATAAACTCCTTTGATCCTCACAAAGGAGGTGCCATTATTATCCCCATTTCACATAGGAGGAAAGTTGGCAGAGGTCCCACAAGCTACTAAGTACAGGAGGCAGGACGCAACCTTCTGTCTCGGGCTGACCTCTTAGGCGCCGCTTCCAATTCCACAGCTTAAGAATGCTTTCCCTCCAGAGGAACAGAGGAAGGGCCACGTGGGAAAGGCAATAAGGATATTTCATCTACCTCCGCAGGCGCTGACTAAGCCCCACTCTGGGGCCAAAGCCCAGGAACACACAGATAAGGGAAGTCAAACACAGAAACCGCAGCCCGGAATGGTGGATTCAGCCAAGGTTCGGGTAATCATTAACGCCCTTTTCAGGGGACAGTCTTTGAAGTAGAGGCCCTGCCCTTCCCCAGACTTAAAGGACAGGAAACCCAACCCCACCATTCCCACACAATACAAAGCTGAGGAGGCACAACCGGGTTCCCACCCCCCCAAGCCTGGCTCCAGGGGCCTCCTTCCAGCCTCAAGCTCCGTTGGGTTCTCCCCTTCTTCTCCCGGGAGGAGCCTCGTCTAACGACCCCCACTCAAGTACCCACCGACACCCTTCCTTCTCATCAACTGCCTCCTGAGACCAGACACCCCCCGCCTCCGCCTAGGCACCTCCTCTCCTGCCCAGCTCCCCCCACCCCACAGACCCTCAGCCGAGTCTTCTGTTGGACCCCCCAATAACCTCCTTTAGAGCCCCCGCAGACCCGGAGACACGCCTCTGGCCACTCCCACACACGGACCCTCAGCCAGGCCTCCCGTCAGATCCCCCAACACAGACCCTCAGTCAACCCTTATGCTAGACCCCCCCAATATCCCCCCAGACCCTCCGACACTCCTTCTAGCCTCAGCCACCCCTGGGGCCCCGGCTAACCCCTTCTGCCAACCCCCACCTCCCCCGGATGTCTGGAGACCCGGCTGCCAGACCCCCTCCTCTCCCCTCCCCCTCTAAACAGCCTCAGACCCCGTCAGGCCCCCTCTCCCACAGGCCCCTCCTCCGCCTCCTCGGGCTCCCCACCACGAGGGCCAGCCCGGCCCGGGTCTGCCCTCTCCCCGCCCGCGGGCCCCGCACTCACCAAGGTCCGCGCTGGCTCCCAGCTTTCCTCAAGCCAAAGACTCCCCACTCCCGGATCCCGGTCCAGGCCACGCCTCCTTCGAGGCTATCCCGCCCTCTCCGAAGTAGGGACCAATGGCGGCGTGAGTCCTGCCAGGTATTGGTTCCGCTCCCAGATCCTTATTGGCCAATCACAGACCATAATCGCCTCCGAGGTGCCGCCCCTTACGTTCTCAGCCAGATACTAGAGAAACCAATCACGGCCAAAGTGGCCAATCACGCGGCAGAAATCCAGCAGCAAGTGCAGCCATTGGCTCTAGATCCTCCCGCCGAGCCTCGCGAGATCTCTGCCACGCCGACTCCGTCTTTGTGTCTTGGGGGTCTCGGGAGCCGCTCCTTGGAGCTGGGAGGGGCCGGGCGTCCTAGAGAGGCTCTCTGGGCCCACGCGGGAATGCGGCCCAAGGCCACACAGGCGGTAGTGGCCGCGGCAGATCTTGAGCCCAGGGCCTAGGGTCCCAGATAAAGCGCTTTCCATCTCATTTCACGCACTCAGGTGTCTTAGTAGAGAGCGCACGGCCACCGCGCATCTGAGGCAGGATTCGAACTCAGCTCTTTGTGACTCCCAGGCCAGAGCTCCAGTCACCGCACCACCTTGTAGGTGTGCGAGGAATTGCTGAGAGGAGGGCGCCGTGGAAGCTTTAATTCTCCGAGGAATTCGGTCCAAGGATGGAAGGAAAACATGAATGAATTGAACCTTGGGACGGAATCCTGGAGTGCCAAGAAAGGAGGAGGACTGAGGAAGAGAAAGAAAAAGATCCCCCCGCTTTGATTTTTATGAGAAAGATGCAGAAAATGAAAAAAAAGACCTGCCTTCATAGGAATGATGGGGTTTGTAAATCACTTTCCATGTATTTTCTTATTAGATCCTTCCCACTGACTGCTCTGTGAGGTAGGGGTATTTAAAGGTAAGGGAGACTGAGGTTGAGAGGAAATGGAGTGACTTGTCCAGGACCACCCTGCTATCAAGGATCTGAGGCAGGATTCGAACTCGGACCCACCCAGCCTCTCACCCTGTTGTGGCTGAGGTACAGATTGTCATCCGTATCTCACTCCATCCCCCAGGTCAAGGATTATTAAAAATAAATTGGCATTCATTTATTTATCTATTTACTTAAGATTTAAGTTCTGGAGCGCCCTCCATATGTTATCTCATTTGAACCTTACAACAACCCTATGAGATGGATACTCCCAAGTATCATCATCCTTGTTTTTATAGATGAAACAGGTTCTAGAAAGTTAAGTCCATGGTCACACAACTAGTTTCCGACAGTATCCAAGACCAGGTCCTCTGAGTCCCAGTCCAGCATTCCAACCACCACACCACAGAGAAAATAGCTGACAGTGTTTGGAAGAAAAATGAGGAATCCCTTTAGAATTTTCAGCCAATGCTTGGGCTGGGATTTCCTGAATGCTTAGTTTTACTCTAGAGATCCATGGATTTGACTCATGGGAAAGGTGCTACTGTGGTCCAGGGTTCTTCATCTCTCCTCTCCTAGATATTGTCATAGCCTCCAAAAGACTTTTTTTTGGCCTACCGTCTTTTTTCTTTCTCTTCTGTCCTGCTGTTGGCCAACAAAATCATCCTCATACATAGATCCAAATAAATTATTTCTCTGCACAAAAGCCTTATGTGCTCCCCTATTGTTACTAGACTGAAATTCAAACTCACTTGGCTAGCATTGGGCTTTTTTGTAGTTGTTCAGTCGTTTTCAGTTGTGTCTGACTCTGTGACCCCATTTGGGGTTTTCGTGGCAAAAATACTGGAGTTGTTTTACATTTCCTTCTCCAGATCATTTTACAGATGAGGAAACTGAAGCAAACCAGATTAAGTGACTTGCCCAAGATCACCCAGCTAGTTAGTGTCTGAGGTCACATTTGAACTCAGGTCTTTCTGATTCCAGGCCCAGTTGCCCTGTCCAATGTTTGGTCCTTCACAAACCAGCCCCTCTCTTATCTTTTCAGTCTTAACTCTCACTCATTTAACAAACATTAAATGCCTACTGTGTGCCAGACACTGTGCTGAGCATTAGGGATACAGAGACAAAAGTGAGACAATTCCTGCCCTAAAGGAGTTTATATTTTATTGGCAAAAAGCAACATGTATAGATATAAGAATCAAAAGAATTTGAGTTGAAAGGAACAGCAGCAGCCGTCTAGTCCTGTTCATCTTTGGAAAAACCCAGGACTTATCATAGGATCATAGATATAGACCCAGAAGGGACCTAAGGAGCCATCTCATCCAATCCTTTTGTTATACAGAAAAGGAAACTGATTTTAGCACCAACTATGTGCCAGGAACTGTGCTAAATGCTTTACAGTTATCTCATTTCCTCCTCACAACAACCCTGACATCCAAAGTGGACTGGGTTGGCCATTTCTGCCCATTTGTGAGACTGTCCCCCTCAGGGTTGGGATGTGCTCCCTTCTTACCTCTAACTTTTGGTTCTCCTTCTTCCTGAGGGGAGCCTTCCTCAATCTCCCCTGAGTATAAAGTATTTCTGCCTACTGAGATTTTCTTAGAGTGCTTTGTCAAAATCTCTCTAAAATACCTATCACATTTTACTTTGTCTTATTCATATACATACCATATATGTGGAAGATACTTCCCCTTATTTTATTTACTGAAAAGGGAAGGTGAACAGATACTGGCTTTGAGTAAATAAAGGTATCTGGAAGATAAACAAGGGACTTCAGGAAAGACCCAAAGTCCTGAGAGGACTGGAGTGGAAGCATGCTGTTCAGAGGCCAAAGTACTGAAGGATTGTAAAGATGACTAATTCAGTTTCCCAACAGCTAATTTACAGGGGATTATTTTTTTTTTTAGGGCTTGGAAACCTATTGTTGGAAAACTTTGAATGAAAGAATTGTTTTGGACCCTGAGACTATGTTGTATATTAATTTTTTGTAGCACATCTGACAGAAATGTGATTTGGAATTTTTTAACGTATGATTAAAGACCCTGTTTGTGAGGTTTAAAAAGACAGAGAAGCTGGCAAGAGAAACTGTTTATAAAAATTAAGGACAAAACACAGAAACCAAAAGAGCTAAAAAAAAAAAAAAAAGCCAAGGCCATTTGACTAGAAGCAAGCAATGCTCTACAGTTGGTATGGGGAGCTGATCTGATTGGAGGAACTGTGTTGATGATGGGACCTGAATGAGAAAGCAGCATCCTATGTTGTTTGAAGAACTGACCTGGGAAAAGTTTTCTTTGCTGTCTGCTAACCCTTAACAGAGGGGAAACTACACCCATAGAGAGCAGGTTGTTACAGCTTTTGCAGATCTCAGGTTTAAAGGGAACTGCTTTTCATTGTGAGAGACTAACACTGCCTCAGAACCTAGCCAATGGAACTGACCACAGGAAGCCTAGCATATCCAAGGCTCACTGCTGCTTAACACTGTTTTAGTCCCCTGAGAGAAGCAGAGCAGTTCAGGAAAGGTGTATCCCACCCAGTAGATGATGTGTGGTACAAACTGTCCCTTAAAGAGAACACAGGCTCCTAGGCCTTATAGTTCAGAGTCCTGAATAGCCTTACGCGCTTAGATTCCCAAGTCTATGCCCATACAAAATCATGTGCTTTGGAAGGAGAATGTGACCTAAATTAACAGATGGAATCTTATATTTCCTGATTTACATGTTATTAATTATTATTATATAATTATTATTAATATTACATATGTAATATTACATATTCCTGATTTTGTCTTCTGTGGTATAAATGTTAAATTTTATTATTCCTACTTTTGTCTTTTTATTTAGTAAAAGTTTCATGTTTAAGAGTTAATGGTATCACAACACAACTGAAATTGAATGTTGTAAAATTATGAAGAACATACTTGGGCCCCATTGAAAAAATACTAGAAGTCCCCTTTTTCTGCTCTGTTGCTGAAGTCAGTATTCCATAGGTATAGAGTGTCACATAGGTCAGATTTTGTCAACATATTGATTGATCTTAATAAATTTTTCTTCTTTTTTCTTTTTTAAAATTCCTTGTTATGAGGGCTGACTCTGGGAGAAGGAAGGAGGAAGGATACATGGGGAAATCTAGCTGAAGGAAAAACAAAAGATATTAATAAAACTTATTTTTCCATTCATTGTTTTCTTATGACTAATTTTTTAAATAAGAGATATACCACTAAGAATTCAAGAGCTATAGTCCGAACTGTAATCATGTATTTCCTTTATACCAGGATTACTACTTGGACCATGAGTTGCAGTAGTATAGTGTTCATGCTTCCTGTCCTGCTCAGAAAACCTTCTGTTTGTTGGCATGATCCAGGCATTCCTGTGTAATCATTGCCAAGCTCATTGGATGGCCCATTACCTGGGACAGAACCCTGGACCCATTTCACTGTAGACCTCCTCCATGTTGAAATTGCCTTTGCCTCCTGGGAGCCATCTACAGTCTTCCTGATCTATATCTTGTCACTGGACCCCGGAGGCTCCAGAGGAGGAAGTGGGGCTGGTGACTTGCACACAGCCCTACCAATTCATTTGTAAGCCATGATATCATCTCCTTGATGTCTTGGTCCTCTGTGAGAACCAAAGAGCAAACAACAAATTGGAATTTTGGGAGAATGTCATAGCAGACACAGAGAAGGTGAATGCAGTGCCACGCCCCTTCAATGCCTGTAATACACATAAGGGATCATATTCCTTCTCTCCCTCTCCAGTAGATTATAAGCTCCCTGAGGGCAGAAACTAGCACTCTTTTTTCTTTAATGCTGGCACTTAACGGGTCTTGCATATAGTAGATGCTTAATAAATATTAGTTCTGTTGAACTGAAAAAAAAGATCCCATTGAACACAAAAGGAGATGTGGGTGTACTAGAGTATTTGGCAACTACTCTTTAAACAAATTTGCCTCGAACTGAGTGGAGATTTCCCCTGGGTGCTTTGGCTAATTACATTCAAGGAAGAGGTTGACAGCGTTTATCATGCCCAGTCTTTGAGGACGTTGGGGATCGTTTTCCATGTGAAAAGGCATGGGTTAGGCTTGACTCGTAGTTTCCAAACAAGTAATGTGGTTATGATAGGACACTTTCTCAAACCCTTCTACTGAAACACCCAGAACCATATCTTAAGCGGCAAACAGGGAGACAAACGGAAGTTGTGGGAATGAAGGTTAAAGCTGTCTTCAGAATGAAACTCAAACTCCGGAACCTACCATTGGAAAGCTGCCACAATCTGGTTCTAACCCACTGTGGTTTGGTTTTTTAAAATAATTTTATATTTTTTATTCTGAACTAAACAAACACCAAATAAATATTTCCATATACAAAGTAGAAAAGAAAAGGAGGATTGGAGGATTGGCTATAAAGTTGTGAATCTTTTTTATATTCCTTGCTTTTCCTTTTAAGTATACATATTAAGTATTATATATATACATATAAAATGTAATATCATAATATCATAAATTAAATGTGCAACTTTCAAAGATATCTTGCTTGTCTGTATTTCCCCTTGAGAGAAAAGACGAGTGTGGAGAACTTTTTAACTCTAGGATCAAGACTGGGAAAGAAGGAAAATTAAATTCATAAGAAACGATGTCCTGAGAAAGTACTGAAGGGTGGAGAAATTGAAGGTTGGGCTGAGGGCAAAGAACAGGTTTAGGAGGGGTGAGGCATAAGGAGAGATGGAATGATAAGTTATAGTCAGAGAAATGTCAAGTCTTTGATGGAGGAAGTGGAACATTGGTGGGTAATGGTGAGAATCAAAATGTGACTGATCTTGTGCGTGACTGAGGCTTAGGGTGGAAGATCAGGTCATGAGGTTGGAGGATCTGGGAGGTTGAAATGGTTAGGGAACATCATCATGAAAGGCAAGGAAAAGCCAGAACTGAGGAGAAGACTGAGCTAGGTTAAGTGAAAGGAAGGGACTTTCCCTAAGTCATCTAGACTCCCCATCTCCTGAGAGTGTTCACTTTTATATTGGGTGGTATTGTCTGTTCCCCTCCTTTGTAATCACCCCTTGCTTTGCCATACCTGCATCCCGTTAGAGTCTGGGACAACAGGTACTTTGTCCCAGGGGGGTATCTCGAAGATCCAAAAATGTAACCTCTTATTCCAGTAAGATTAGAAGGAAGTGGTAGTAACCAGTGGGGACTTTCAGAAGACCCATAATGAAGCACCCTTTCATCCTGTTCTTCATAGATTGAAATGTTTGCTAGTTGATATTGGTTAAATTCATAATTAAAAAAAAATGTTTAAAGGGAAGGATTAGGGGACTGGACCTGTGATTTTGGTGAAAAACACCTCTCTACCAATTCAGCTCAGCAGCAGCTCGGGGCAGCTAAGTGGTGCAGTGGATAGAGCACCAGTGCAGGAGTCAGGAGGACTTGAGTTCAAATCTCACCTCAGACACTTGGCACTCACTAGCTGTGTGACCCATTTGCCTCATCCTGGGTCATCTCCAGTCTTCCTGATGAATATCTGGTCACTGGATTCAGGTGGCTCTGGAGGAGAAGTGAGACTGCACAGCCCTCCCTCACTCAAAACAAAGTCAAGTGCAAGTCATATCATCATTTCTCTGATGGCATGGTCTTCATGATGGCATGCAATAAAGGATAAACACACAGAGCGGTCCATATACGGCCCTGAGGGGCTGAGTCCCTGCCTTGGCTCACAGAGCTTAGTGTTAGAAGCAGGACTTTAATCCAGGTTTTCCTAGCTTTGAGAGAGAGGAGAAGGGAGAAAAAGAGAAGAGGAATTCTGGATGGACCAGCCTCTCTTCTACCCTCCTTCTGCAAGGAGTGAAATATGCCTGCCAGAAAGCAGTAAAAACCCCACTGCTGACTCCATCCCCTTCCTTCTGTGCTGTAAGCAAAGCAAGAACAACTCCTACCTCTCAATTGTCCGTTCCTTATGTGGGAAAGACAATATGTACATATATACGAAAATAATGTGTTGAGTGTTTTTAAGTATGTGTACATATATGTACATATATACTACAAAAGCAGTATATTAAGTATGTGTATGTATGTACATGTGTGTTTGTATCCATATATACACACACAAACATATATGTGTATATACTATACCATGCATATATGATGCAAAAACAGATTCAAGGTGATGGGAGACGGTGTACTACCAGTGGAGGAATCAGGAAAGGCTAACTGATAACTCTGTGTCTGATGTAATTAGAATATAAACTCGGAGGGCAAGAGCCAAAGTCTTGTGCCACTTTTGTTGACCTCAAGGCTCAAATCTAATCCAACCATGTCTAGATGCAGGGACTCATCCCTAAATTGCATAGCTAATGGAGTAGGGGTAGAGGGTCATCCCTGACCAGTCACCCCCTGAGCTTGTCCCACACCAAGGGCTGACTACTGTTTCCAGTTACAGTCATTCCTTTATGGGTGGTCACCCTCTCAGGTACTCCTGTAAGGGTTCCTGCTAGATCCCTGTTGAAACTTACAATCTGGTTTTTATGCAACACAGCTCAGAAAATTACCTGATAGTCGGCAAGGTTTTTATAGTCTCACCAAAGTTAAAATTTTACCCTGCCTTAGATATTTCCTGGAAGATCAGCATTAATGACACTGCAGGACCTGACTGACTAGTTTCACCAAGATTGAATCTTTGACAGGTTCTGATGAAAAGATCAAAGGATCAAATTTGTGACAGAGTTTCCCCTTTAAGTCATATTCATTTTACCTACCATCTTGTTGCCTCTGCATGAAGGTTGTCCCTCATATGGGGAATTCACTCCCCCCCTCTTCTCCACTTTGTAGAATCCCTAATTTTCTTTGTAAAACTCACCTCAAACACCACCTCCTAAATAATTCATTTCCTCCCCTATCCCCTCCCCAGACTATCTCATGTTCCCCCCCACCCCAAGCTCCCAAGGACATGAACTTTGGTCCCTTTCAATGGAGCATGTTCTCTAATCCCTTGCTGGAGGACATGTCCAATGGAAAAAGACCCAAGTGCCTGCCCATGGAAAGTGCCCTGATTCAACAGATTAGGATTGATGCCACTGATTACCCCCATTGCTTGTGTATGTATGTATGTATGTATATATGTGTATATGTACATGTGTGTGGAGATGGGGGGGTAGGGAGAGAGAGATAGTACCTATTTATGTACATGTTGTCTTCCCAGCAGAATATAATCTCCTTGGGGACTTTTTTACTTTTTTACTTTTACTTTTACTTTACTCGTTGCTTAGATCCTTTGTATCCCTAGGACCTACCAGAGCACCTGGCATATAGTGTTCAGTAAATTCATATTGATTCACTTCCTTAGTCACACACACACCAACTAGAATGAGAGTCCTTTTCTCCAGCTTACCCCTAACTCATTACCCAGTTCCCTCCCTGGCCCCAAATGGTCTTAAGCTTCAAGTATTTCTCTTCTCTACTTTGGCCAAGATGACCTCTGCTTTCTTACCCTTTGTCATCCTGCTCTCTAACACATCTGTCTTGGAAGTCTTCTCCTCCTTCCTTCAATATCCATTTCAGTTTGTGTCTCTTTCATGAGATGGGAAGCTGCCTGTGACTCTTCTCAAATGTCTAGAAGCATTGCCACCACCCCCACACTCACCTCTCCTTTGTTGTTAATACATATTCCATTCTATCATAATAATTTGTACAAATTTGTCCCCTTCCTAGAGTTTTTCAATAGGGGACTGGCCAGTGGGGCCCCTCTCCTTCAAGTATGCACAGTGTTGTCTACCTACTGCCAACCCACCTGGGAGATTTGGTGAGTTTGCTTCTGAGAATTCAGACTGGAGGGCCCTGCCCTCCACTTCAGAGGATGCAAGAAGGCATCCTGTGACGGCTTCCTTAAAGTAAGATGAAAGACTTTTAATTGGATGCTAAATTGGAAGGGAGTGTGTATATAAAAGGCTCCAAATTAGGAATTTAATCTCTCTCTTCCCTTGCACTGAAGGAGGAGGGAATGCTGTTAAGTCTCTAGGTGAGGGTAGGGATAGCAACTCCAGCTGTACCATATCTCCCCTTCATATACTCTGCCACGTGAGGTCCATGAACGTGTGGTCCATGAACATATGTCCCTGCTATTTCTTCTGTCCCTGTCATGTTTATTCTTTCCTGATCTTCGGTGAAGGAGTATTGGAGTTGGAGTGAACTTGAGAATTTAAAAGGACAGGAGAGACACTAGACATCCAGTGCCACAGTCACCTTAGGTGAGCTGTGATGAGCAGCCAGCACAACTCCAAGGAGTGAACTTCATGACCCATCCAAGTAGTGAATTAAGCCAGGAGTCCAAGCACCACATCCAGAAAACAAAGGAACGACTCACCCATTGGCTACAGCAATGCCAGTGTGGCAATACCACACTGGGAGTGAACTTGGTGGGAGGAATGTTTGTTAGCTACCACTCCAAAGTTAAGCCCACACTCCCCACACACAGCCTGAGGTATAGATCAAAGAGTATGCTCCCGGTTTGAAGGTTTCAGGAAATATCCTTTTTACAAAGCTAAGTAACTTTAATTGCTCATTGATTATATCATGGAGTGATACTAGGGAGATATGAACTCAAACTGGCAAATGATATTGTGGCAGTATCACTAGATGGGGACATAGGCCACCCCATTGCCCCCCAGGATTCCCACTAAACCCTGAGGGAGAGATATAGCCAGTGCTACTAAGACTAGTGTCAATTGGAAGAATAAGCCCAGGGTTTCTCTGCAATGTAAGTTCATTGACAGCATTGTCATATCTATCTCTGTGTTCTAAGGGTTGATAGTGGAAGAGTGGGGGAAGGTCTTACAGGATAGTAGAGCAAGAACTAACCGTCTGGGCCAACCATTCATTGTATAAATGAGGATGCTGAGGCCCCTATGGCCTTTATATTTAATTGACTTCTCTGCAATATTGGACATGGTAGACTACAGTGCTTCTCTTGGACACTCTGTACCTTCAGCTTTTGCTATTGCCTTCTTTCATGGTTCTCTTGTCTTCTTTGCTGGGTCATTATCTGAGACTTGCTCCCTACCAGTGGGTGGCCCGCAAGGCTATGTCCTATCTCTCTACACTCTCATAGAGATCTCATGGCATCCAGAGACTCAGGGATCACCTCAAGGCAGGTAAGGATGGGGACTGGATCTGTGATTTCATTGGTAGAAGGAACTCACAGAAACTCCCTCTGCCAAAGCAGAGCAGGATCTTCTCTGCAATCTATGGTTTCAGAAAGTCGAGAAGGGCACTGAGAGGCATTGGTGACTCGCCCAGGGTTTCTTAGCTAGTATTCCTCTGAGGGGGAACAAGAACCAAAGCTTGACTGGCTTCCAGGCCAGCTCCTGACATGTGTCCTTCTTGGTCTAGATGACTTCCAAATGTGTGTGTATGTATATACATATAGATACAAATATATGTGTGTGTGTATATGTACATACAGCAAAAGCAGTACATCAAGTTTATGTATGTATATATGTGTGCGTTTATCCCTTCCTGAGTTCAAATCCAGCCTCAGGCACTTGCTAGTTGTGTGACCCTGGGCAAATTACTTTATCTTGTTTGCCTCAGTTTCCTCATCTGTAAAATGAGCTGGAGAAGGACATGGAAAACAACTCCAGCATTTTTGCCAAGAAAACTCCAAAATGGGTCAAAAAGAGTTAGAAACAACTGAAAAACAACTAAACAAATCTCTCTCTCCATATACATATGTATATTTATACATGTATATGTATGTATACACACGTGTCCCTCATCCTCCTTCTGAATTCCAGTGACTCATTTTCAACTAACTTGCACTGAGAGGCTTTCCAGGTAGGGAAATAAAATAATGAGCAGCATGTATAAAATCTTTTAAGATTTGTAAAGTGGTGTATATATATATATATATATACACACAATCTCATTTGATCCTCACAATAACCCTGTGAGGTACCTATATTATCCCCATTATCCCCATTTCACAGGTGAGAAAACCAAGATCAAGAGATTAAATAACTTGTCCAAGGTTTCACAACAAGCAAAATTGTCAGGGTGGAATTTGAACTCAGGTCTTTCTGATTCCCAGTCCAATATCCCAGAACTGTCCAGTACCCTATAGTGCTGCTAATAAGAATCATCCTCTCCTTGGCAGAGGGGAGCCACAGGGATGTACAAGTAGACCGATGTATGAAAAATATCTGTTAAGTCTCAAGGGGGCTAGGTAGATGGAAAAATGGTCAGGCAGCCAGACTGGCCGTTCCTGGTTTAGCTAGTCCCAGGATGATTTCCCCAGTTAACAAGACACCTGCAGCAACTTTAATGTGCAGAGAGGACACATCAGTCCTGGGAAAGGCTGGGTTGTCTACCCCCTGCAGATGTGCTTGTTGCAAAAAGGGACTGGATTAACAAATCAATCAATACCTACTTAAAAGCAGGAGGCACAGGATTAGAACGGTTTCCAATTTGGGGTTTAAACGCCCCAAGAGATCGAGGTCAGCAGTCCTTTCTTGAGGACAGCACCCCACAGGGTTACAAAGACCTTGCCTGGGACCTCTTTGGGTCAGGAGCCAGGCAGGGCTGAGTCATAAGCAACCCGCCCATGTACCCCTTCTCCCTATTGTCCCCTCCCCCAAGCAACAGTGGCGGAAGAGCCTGCCTCCCCTCCCTTTTCCACTTTCTTCCCCATATCCACTCCACCTCAATGGGACCAACCTTTGAATTGTTCTGCTGCCCTCTCCTGGGCACAGCTAGGAATGCCATAGATTTCTCTTCTGGCTCCCCAGGATTTTCCTGTTAAAAGATACTATTAATTAGAATTAGAACATATTGTTATAATATGTAATATTAAACATACTATATGACACTGTTGACAAACTTGTATTTCTGAATTGTTTCTGTTTTTTTTTTTTTTTTGTTATTAGGAGGTATGGTTCTCTGGGCATGGGAGATAGTAGGGATATACTGTAATTGGAAATGAATAAATAAAATAAAACAATGTCAATACACATTAAAAAAACAATTTCTCAAAATTCTGTTGATTACTATTGCCATGAGGTAAAGGAAATTTTAAATCAAATGTTCACACAATATGCTCTTTCTCTTTTCCCTACGTCCTTCAACTTTTCTTCCCCCCTTCCCCTTTGCCTTCGCTTAACGAAAGCTCTTTTGTCCTTCAAAGCTCAGCTCATGTCCCAAATCTTCCATGAAGCCATCCCAAGATGAGTCCAACTCATCTCTTTGACTTTTGAGCATCCATTGGTCATAGATTCAGCACCACAAGTTAGTTTAATCGTCTTTGGACCATTTTCTGTGTATCTGACTGGGTTGGGTGCTCCCCATGGATGAAACACTTGTATTTCATTCCTCTTTCTTATAATGGTTAACCAAGCCCAAGTCTCCTTGCATTTTAATGTCTCCTTTTGAAAGAGTATTCTGAAACTTCAGGTTGGTATGAACTTTATCTAATCTTCACCAGACCAGGACACCTCTCTACAACATCCTTGAATAGAGATCACCCAAAGTTTGCTTCAGCAACAATAGTAGAAAACGATTTATAGACACTTTTTTTAGCGGTGGTGAAGAATTGAAAATTGAGATGTCAGTCAACTGGGGAATGGCTGAACAAGCTGTGTTATATGACTGTAATGGCATACTATTGTGCTAAAAAAAAAAAGACAAGCAGGATGCTTTCGGAAAAAGCTGGGAAGACTTACACTGTGAATGACTTAGCTATTCTCAGCAATACAATGATCTAAGACAATTCTGAAGGCTATCCACCTCTAGTGGTCTGGTCAAGTCCCCAGAGCTACATCTCTCCTTCAGGTTCTAGGGGTACTCCTTCGGGGTTGGACACATATTTCCAATCAATCCTATTAGCTCAATCTTCTACCTAGTGTATTTCTCCCAATATAAATTAATCAGTTATTTCTTCAACATATTCTAATCAGTTGTTATTTCCTCAGTACCATTGATAAACAATTAGCATGAAGTAGATTTAACTAAGGGATGTTTACCCAGAAGATATATCAAGAACTAAAGTAAAAACACATTCTGCTCACCATGTGCCTTCCCCCAACTAGAGAGAACTCCGCTATCTTGGTTCTTGGATAGAGTAGGCTCAGATTTAAAGGAGCTACTGTAGACATTCCTCCTACCATGTTAACCTCTGAGTAAGGCATACCAATGAATGTGCCACTCCTTTATTTTTGGGACATATCTCTCTCAACTGCCAGTTCAATACCTTCTTGGGTGAGGTCAAGTGGGTTGCTTTTCAAGGAAATGCTAGCTCAGCTACTGTGACTGTGGCACATTCTGCTGTGGATTCCAGTTAATGAACCTTGTATGGTTCCTCCAACAAAGCTTACAAGGTTATGACCTGGTCCACTCCAACTCCAACATTCATTCAGAAAACAAACCTGATGAGTCAAAGAACAGGAGGAACCATGTGCTCATGGCCATTTGGCCCTAGTGGAAGAGAAATCATGAGGACCTTGACCACCCTGGGGCCCCACAACAGTCCTTTTTCATCTCTATTCAATAGCTTTGAGGGAGAGGGAGAGAGGTCAAGTACCTCCACTGAAGCCTTTTGCAAGCATACTTAGTTCAAACCCAGCAGCCAACTAAAAAGTTTTTCTTGGTTACCTAGTAAGCATATGAGAAACAGTCATAAAGTATATGTGCCTACTCTAAAATAGACCCTTCCATCATGCATGCCAGGAAACAAATTCACCGAGTTTCCATGTTCTGCTCTAGGCTCCTGCATTGAGGTAACAGGAAAAATGCCATTCCATCAGGCATTAGTCTTCCCATGAGCCTCTTTGTTCCTTCCACTCTGTTCAGACAGCTTCTGGATTTCAAAACTACTGCTGGCTCATTCTGGAACTTTCTTTAGTGGCTGGAATCATTTTACCTTGGAATAGCCTACAACCACCACAGCTCACTCACCTTAAAATATACCACTGCAAGGTTGGCATCTCCTCCCCTTATTCCGTTAGTGAGTTTCTCCCAGAACTTCCATTTTGTGGAAATTCAAGTCTGTCCTGCCTTCATTCTCACAGACCCATTGCTATTTTTCTCTAGACTTTAAAACCATGTCTACACACCTGGTACCTTCATCTTCCTCCCTCTTTTCAATTTCTTTTGTGTATTATCTTCTCCCCTTCTCCTCTTTGCCTTTGTGAGGCAAAATCAATGTTGTAAAGTAGCAGAAAGATGTACAGTGAGCACCCCTGTCTCCTAAACTCCTCCAAAAAGACTTAGCATGTCAAAATAATTTGATACTAGGTAAGACATAGGAAAGTTGATCAATGGAACATATTAGATACACAAAACACATAAGGAAATAAACACAGTAACCTTGTGCTTGATTGATCCAAAGTCCTAGCTATTGAGGGCAAGACCTTACAAACTGATGACAAAAACTTACTAGAAAATTAGAAAGCAATCTAGCAAAAAACTAGGCATCCACCAACATCTTACACTGTATGCCAAGATAAGTTCAAAATGGGTACATGATTTAGACATAAAGGTTCATAGCTTAAGTGAAAAGTTACCTGTTAGATCTATGGGTAGAGAAAGAGTTTAAAACCAAACAAGAGATAGAAAGGGTCACAGGAAGTAAAATGGATAATTTTGATTACATAAAATTAAAAAGATTTTGTACAAACAAAACCAATGCATTTAAAATGAGAAGAAATTCAGGAAACTGGAGAAAAAAATCTTTGCAGTGACTTTTCTGATAAAGGTCTCATTTCTAAAATACATGGGGAACAGAGTCAAATTTACAAAAATAAGAGCCATTCTCCAATTTATAAATGGTCAAAGGTAATTTGAATGAATATGTAATTTTCAAAGGAAGAAATCCAAGCTATCAATAGCCATATTTTTTTTTAAAATGCTCTAAATCACTAATAATAATGCAGTGGTACCACCTCATACTCACCTATTTGGGTAAGATGAAAAAAAGGAAAATGACAAATGTTGGAAGAGATGTGGGAAAATTCACTGTTGATGGAGATGTAAACTAGTTCTACTATTTTGGAAAGTAGTGTGGAACTCTAGTCAAAAAGTTATTAAATTGTACATACCCTTTGACCCAGTGATATTGCTACTAGCAGTAGTAGATTAAATAAAGAGGAAAAGGG
Source organism: Notamacropus eugenii (assembly GCF_028372415.1). NCBI lineage: Eukaryota > Metazoa > Chordata > Mammalia > Diprotodontia > Macropodidae > Notamacropus > Notamacropus eugenii. The sequence goes on along the minus strand of NC_092875.1, from coordinate 50,834,387 downwards.
CCCACAGACACAAAAATATTTAGAGCAATTATTTTTTGTAGTAGCAAAGAATTGAAAACTGAGGGAATGCTCATTAATTGGAGAACAGGTTATACTATATGAATATGATGGGATACTAGTGTACTGCATGCAACAATGAAGGGAATGGTTTCAAAAAAACCTGGAAAGACTCACATGAACTGATGCAAAGTGAAGTGAGCAGAACCAGAAGAGCCATCTACTCAGTGATAGCATATTATAAAGATAACTTGGACAGACTTGGTAACTCTGATCAACACAATAACCAACAATAATTCCAAAGAACTCATGATGAAAGATGCTGCCCACCTCCAGATAGAGAGCTGATGGACCCAATGAAAACTGAAGCATATTTTCCCCTTTCTTTCTCTTGTCTTTTTCTTTTTTGGAACACAGCTAATGTGGAAATTTGTTTTGCATCACTTTGTATTTTTAATGAGTCTTCTTTTTCTCTTCTTCTTGGTTGACAAAGAAGAAAGATGGGAAGGGAGCTAATAAAATAGGACTGATCAAACTGAACTAAAAGAAAAAAAAAAGACCTTCACTGAATCCTGACTGAGAAATCCCAGAAAACAATCACAGTGAGTAATTTTTCCAGCATAAAAAGTATGGTGGTGGGATGGGGTTAAGCATACAGAGGAAGAGGTTTCCCTTGGCAAGGAAGAAGTCCACTTTTCCCTCTGAGATTGAAAAGAAAGTTATTTTTGGAGACATAGAGTCATTTAGTGACATTGAGAAGGTCCATGTCAGGGATCTCAAATCTTTTTAAAAGGCGAGATCAGCAGGAGAGGAAAGTATTGGCTTTCTGTCAGTTGATATCAGGGTTCTTTATATAGAGGCTTTAGTTGGAATGAATGGACAACTGTGCTTAGATCCCCAGAGAGGAGGACATTCTGAACTGTCTCTTAGGGAAGCCGAATAGGCCAAATGGATAAAGCAGCACAAAAATTCACTAAAGAAAATAATTCCTTAAAAGATAGAATTGAGTAATTGGAAACCAGCAAGAAACAATCAAACAAAGTCAGAAGAATGGGAAAAAAAGAAGAAAATGTGAAATATCTCATTGGAAAAACAACTGACCTGGAAAATAGGTTTAAGAGAAATGATAAGAATTACTGGACTACCTAAAAGCCATGATAAAAAAAAAATCTAAACATTATATTTCAAGAAATTATAAAGGAATATTGTCCCAATATCTTAGATCCAGAGGGTAAAATAGAAATTGAAAGACTCCATCAATCACCTTCTGAAAGAGATACCAAAATTAAAACTCTCAGGAATATTATTTATAGCTAAATTTCAGAGCTCCCATGTCAAGGAGAAAATATGACAAGCAGCCAGAAAGAAACAATTCAAATATTATGGAGCTTCAGTCAGAATCACACAAGATTTAGCAGCTTCCATCCTAAAAGAGCAAAGGACTTGAAATGTGACATTCCAGAAGGCAAAAGAGCTAAGGTTATAACCTACCCAGCAAAACTGGATGTAATCCTTTGGATGGGTGGGGGAATGAATATTTAATGAAATAGAAGAATTCTCAGCATTCCTGATGAAAATACCAGGGTTGAATAGAAAATTTGACAAACAAAAGAGAAGCATAAAAAGGTCAACATGAAAGAGAGCTAACTCTTAAGAGATTCAATAAAGTTAAACTATTTACATTCCTATAGATGATACACATAATTCTTAAGACTGTGATCAATATTAGAGCATTTAGGAGCAGATGGTAGGAGTGTAACATTGGGATGATCTCAAAAAATGAGGGGGTGAGAAAGATGGATGCACTGGGAGAAGGGGGAAGGAAGAGGTATAACGGGAGAAATTATTTTACATAAAAGAGGAGCAAAAGGAAGAACTTTTATAGTAGGAAGGAGAAGGGAGGAGTAGGTTGGTGAGCAATGCTTGAGCCTTATTCTTATCAGAATTAGTCCAAAGAGGGAAGAATATATACATCAATATATTTGGATATGCAAATTTATTTTACAGAGAAGAGAAATAAGAGGTGAAGGGGAAAATAGAAAGGAGTGGGGTGAGATGGTAAAAGGAAGAGCTGATTAAGTGAGGAGGGATAGGATAAAAAAAACAGAAGAAAATAAGATGGAGGGAAATACATACTTAATAATAGTAACTATGAATGTGAATGAGATGAGCTCACCCATAAACAGAAGTGGAGAGCAAAATTAATTAGAAACCAGAATCCAGCAATATGTTGTTTACAACAGATACACTTAAAACAAAGACATAACCAGAGTTAAAATAAGGAAAGGGAATGGAATCTATTATGTGTCAGCTGGAGTAAAAAGGCAAAGGTAACAATCGTGATCTCAGACAAAGCAAAAGCAAAAAATAGACTCAATTAAAAGAAATAATCAGGAAAACTACATTTTGATAAAAGGTACCAAAGACAATGAAGTACTACCAATTTTTTAACCTCAAGTTTCTCTGATAAAGGCCTCTTTTCTCAAATACATAGGAAATGGAGTCAAATTTTTAAAAATAAGAGCCATTCCTCAACTGATAAATTATCAAGGGATATGAATAGGCATTTTTTAGAAGAAGAAACCAAAGCTATCTAGATTCACATGAAAACTCTCTCTCAATCACTATTGATTGGAGAAATGCAAATTAAAACAGCTCTGAGGTGCCACTTCATACCTATCAGATATGACAAATACCAGAAGGGATGAGGGAAAATAAGTACACTAATGCACCAGTGGTGGAATTGTGAACTGGTCCAACCACTCTGAAGAACAATTTGGAATTATGCCCAAAGGGCTATAAAAATGTGCATACTCTTTGACCCAGCAATACCAACACTAGGTTTGTATACCAAAGAGATCAAAGAAGAAAGGAAAAGGTTATGTACAATATGCACAAAAATATTTATAGCAACCTTTTTTGTGGTGGTAAAGAATTAGAAATGGATGGGATGCCCATGAGTTGAGGAATGGCTGGACAAGTCATGATACATGATTGTGATGGACTACTATTGTGTTATTAGGATTGTTTCAGAAAAACATAAGAAGACCTATATGAACTGATGCAAATTGAAGTGAACAGAAAAAGGAGATCATTGTACACTGTAACAGCAATGTTATAAGGATTATCAACTATAAAAGACTTAGTTACTCTGATCAATGCAACGATCTAAAACAATTCCAAAGGATTCATGATGAAAAATGCTATTCACCTCCAGAGAAAGAACTGATGAACTCTGAGCGTAAATTGAAATATAGTTTTACCACTTTATTTTTCTTGTTTTTTTTTTACAACATGACTAACATATAAATATGTTTTGCATGACTTACATATACAACTGATACTATATTGCTTGCCTTCCCAGTGAGTGGGAGAAGGACAAGGAGGAAAGGAGAGAATTTGGAACTCAAAATTAAAAAAAATGTTAAAGTGTTTTAAAAATAAATGTTAAAAGCAAATAATAACTTTTTAAAGGTATTGCTTTAAAATGGAGAGCAATTTGGAACTATGTCCAAAGGGCTACAAAAATGTAGCATCGACCGAGCAATATCGCTTCTAGGACTATATCCCAAAGAGATCATAAAAATGGGAAAGGGAACACATACAAAAATATTTTTAGCAGCTCTCTTTGTGGTGGTCAAGAACTGGAAATCGAGGGGATGCCCATCAATTGGGGAATGGCTGAACAAGTGGTATATGAATATAATGGGATACTATTGTGCTATAAGAAATGATGAACAGGAAGACTTCAGAGAGGCCTGGAAGGACTTACGTGAACTGATGCTGAGTGAAAGGAGCAGAACCAGGAGAACTTTGTACACAGCAACAACTACAGAGTGCAAGGAATTTTTCTGGTAGACTTATTCACAGCAATGCAAGGACCTAAAAAATTCCCAATGGACTCGAGGCAAAATGCATTCCACATGCAGAGAAAAACTATGGTATTGGATTGCAGAATGAAGCAGACCATTTTCTCTTGTGTTATGTTATGTTTAGTTTTGTTTTGTGGTTTCTCCCATTCATTTTAATTCTTCTATGCAACATGATTAAGGTGAAAATGTATTTAACAGGAATGTATGTGTAGAACCTATATAAGATTGCACACTGTCTTGGAGAGAGAGTGAGGAGGGAGGGAGGATAGAGAGGGAGGAAGGGGAAAAATCTAAGGTATATGGAAGTGATTGTAGAAAACTGAAAACATAAAATAATAAAAAAAGGGAAGAGAGAAAAGGGAGAAAACAGACTATGTATTCTACTAAGTTGGATATTATAGAAAGTAAAAAAGTGTAGGAAGAATAGCCCAGTGGAGATGCGCAAAAATTTACAGGAGCTAACAATTCAAGAAAGATGCCAAGAAAGCAATAAAAAAGAAAAAATCTACCACCTCAGATATATCTGTCTATAAAAACACAAAAAAGTGGGTAACAAGCAAGGTAAATTGGAGATCCTAAAGCAAGGTGGTAAATTTGAATTAATTGGCTTCACTAAGACTAGATGAGATGAAACTCATGCCTGGAATGTAGCTCTGGAAAGGTGAACCTTATTCTAAAAGAGCAAGATAAGTAAGAGATGGGAATACAAGTAGCATTTTCCCATGGGTACCTCCCTGACTCAACATGTCCCAAACAGAACCCATCATTCCCCCCAAACCCTCTCTTCTAAACTTTGTTATTTCTAGTAAGTGCACCCCATCTTTCTAGTCATGTCATCCTTGACTCCTCATTCTCCCTCCCTCCACTTATCCAATCAGCTGCTCCATCTTATTGTTTCTGTGGCCACTCAAATGGCCACTGCCATCGTTCAATCCGTGATCATTTTCTGTCTTAAGTATTGCAGCAGCTTCTAATTAGATCCCCTGCCTCAAATCTCTCCCCTTTCCAATATATCCTCCATCCAGCTGCCAAAGTGATGTTTCCAAGATGAAAGTCTGACCTCATCACTCCTCTACTCAATAAGTGCCAGTGGTTCCATACGACAAGTATTGCTATAAAAATGTTGTTACATATGGGAACTTTCTGCTGTGAATACTTTCCACATGTGGTTACTGCATCCAAACTGTGATACTCTTCTTTTTCTATGTTTTAAATAAACTTTATTTATGCTTTGGCACAAATTGCATTGCTGTGCTTCCCAAAGAACTCTTTCGCCAGTGGTAACCTCCCCACAACAAGGAAGTAAGATAAAGCAAAAGAATCCAATATACTGTCCGTATTTGACAACACATGCCGCATTCCTTACCCATCTCTCTGTCAAGAGGGGGGAGATACTCTTCACCAGTAAAGTCATTGAATAGACCAGAATCTTAACGTCTTTCCATGTTATTTTGCTTTATTATTGTTAACTTGTTCCAAGGATTTGTCTCTGTATCTTTTCCACATAAATAGCTGTTTGCATGGTGGATTAACATGCAGCAGGTCTAATCCAGGTTAACACTTTGTTTTATGAGGGAGAATGAGAGAAGAGGAACAGCCAAGGAACATTGTGCCAAACTCATTCCATTCCTGTAATCAACTATTCTGTACAGGCAGCATGACAGATCACTGGCCTTGGGATCAAAAGCCTTGGGTTCATGGTCCACAAAATTTGAGAGTTGGAAGGGACCTCAATGATCATCTAGTCCAAGTCATATATGAGGGAAACACCACTACAATATATCCAAAAAATAGTCTTCAACAGCCTCTCCTTGAAGATCTCCAAGGAGGGAGAATCCACTGTCTCTTAAGACAAATTATTCTACTTTTTGACAACTCTAATTATCCCCACCATTGACTCCACTCAGTCTCTGATCTTCATTATCTCCCTATCAATCATCTCTTTCTTTCTGTCTTAGGTTCGCTACATTTGAAATATCTGCAGGACTTCCAGGAGGAGCTATCTAGCAAGCTGTTGACAATGTGTTACTGGAGTTTGGGTCAGGGCTTAGGGTTGAGTGTATAGGTTTGCCTATATGGGTACAACAGCTAGGTGGAACAATGGATAGACTGGCATACCTGGAATCAGGAAGACTCATCCTCCTGAGTTCAAATCTGCCCTCTGATACTGACTAGCTATGTGACCCTGGGCAAGTCACTTCACCCGGTTTGCCTCAGTTTCCTCATCTGTAAAATAAGCTGGAGCAGGAAACGGCAAACTGCTCCAGTATATTTGCCAAGAAAACTCCAAATGGGATCATGAAGAGTCGGATACAACTGAGTTGAAACAACTGAACAACAACATATAGGTTTGGGAGTTGTCTGTGTAGATAGGATCCTTGAGCCTATGGGAGTTACTGAGTTGTCCAAGAGACTGTGTGTGGAGAGGAGACTACAGAAGGACTACAATGATGAACCAATACAGAATGAGAAGGACTGGCAGAAATTAATACAAAGGAGGAGTCAGTGTCCAAGAAGAAGGGATAGTCAATATTATTAAAAGCTCCAGGGAGGTCAGGAGGGGATAAGGACTAAGAAAAGGTCATTGGTCTCTCAGTTAACAGATCATTGATAATCCTTGGAGAAAGCTGCTTTAGTTATGGGAGCCAGATTGCAAAGGATTGAGAAGTGAGACAGGAATTACTTCTAGGAATTTGGCAGAGAAATGGAAGAGAAGTACAGTTTTAGAGGGTAACAAGGTGAAGTTAGAGTTTGGGGGAGCTTGGGGTTTGGGGGAGGGTTTGTTTTTTAAGGATTTGTTTGACCCAAGCGTGTTTGTAAACCTCTGGGAGAGAGCCAGTATATCCCATAAGATTTAAGATGAGAGAGAAGGGGAGTTGATTGTTGGGATAGCATTAAGTAATAGCCCTTTAAAATTTACAAAGCACTTTTCATATATTACCTCATTTTATCCTCACATTAGCCTTGGGAAGTAAGTGGCATTATTAGTCTCATTTTACAGATGAAGACTCCAAGACCTAGGGAGGTACAGTGACTTGGTCAGTTAGCACAACTTATAATTGTCTGAGGCTGAATTTGAATTCAGGTCTTTCTGACTCCAGAATCATTGCCCTTGGGTAGAGGGGCCTGTCACTGCGGAAGAGACTCTATGTAAGTGGACAGCTGCAGGCTGCAGCGATAGACAGACAAGACTGAGCACAGTCCATAGATGGGCTGAGCCAAGAGACACTCACTGTCCAAGGGAGAGACTGAGGCTGTGTGTGGCAAGAGACCCTGTGCCTCAGTTGCCCGGGGAAGGAAACTGTGAAGGAGAGATGGATGTGACTCTGGGCAAGAGGGCTGGGGTGGAGAGACTTTGCTGGACACACTATAGGTGTGGAGAGACTACGGACTAGACAGGGCTGGAGGTGCGGTCAAAGTGGAGAGACTTGGAGGGACAGCGACTCCAGGCTGGTGTGGGCAGAAGACAGTGAGAGTTTGTGGTAGGGAAGAGACTTAAACTGCACCCCACCCACACCCCACTCCCCTCCAGCAAGCCAAGGAGACTGATTCTAGAGGGGTTCAGATGGGGGGGCCTGCCCTGGAACCTGACCCTGAGGGTCGGGGACGGATTGGGAGGAGCAACTCCAAAGAGGATTTACAGAAACCCTGCCAAAGAGCTTAGGGAAGAGGTTGAGACTGCTGAGGCTGTCCTGTGGAAGGGAGAAAGTGGGAGAGGAGACCACCTGGGATGGGGGGTGGGGGGCTATTGAAGGACAGACTGCTTGTGAGACAGGGAAAATGTACTAGATAGGCTCCTGGGGACTCGAGATGGGCTTCTCTCATCTCTCAGGCTCCTTTTTCTTCCCTAACTTCCCTACTTCCCAGGAGTCACTTATACCTAGAGGGCACCCAAAAATGAACGGAATGGACTCTGGACTCCTTATCTGCAGGCTGTGGGTGGGTTGAGGTATCTCTCTTTTCTGCCTTTCCTTCCCCCTTGGGGACCATCTCCAGTCATCCTGATCCCATATCTGGCCACTGCACCCAGATGGCTCTGGAGGAGAAAAGTGAGGCTGGTGACTTTGCACAGCTCTGCCTCACTTAAATCCAATTCACTTGAATGTCATGGCATCACCTCCCTGATGTCACAGTCCTCTTTTGAGAACGAAGGACAGGCAGCAATTTGTCCCCTTATCATCCACCATTTCCCCTTCTATCCACTCTTCTTTTTGAAATAGCATCTCCTGTTTCAATATGTGGGGTAGTGTCCTCTTCTCTGAAGGATAGGCAATGCCCAATGCCCATCATTCACCTGGTTCTCTCAGGTGTCAGTATACTCCTCTTCCCTATCCAAAGTGCCTTCATTCATTCAGCAGTAAATAGGCTGAACACTTAGTTCTGAATGCTCAGTCCTGTGGAAGATGCAAAAAGGATCCTTCCAGCCTCACTAAGATTGATTCAATGCATGGTAGGGTGTGCTGGCAGTCAGGCTTATCCTACTAGCCTAAGGTGACAGTTGGTTGACCTTTTGCAAAGTTGAACATTTCACGAATTTTTAAAAAGTAAAGGGGAAAATTTAGCTGTTAGGAGTCAATAAATTTTCATGCCTTATTATGTACAGTCTACAAGTTCTATTATTTCAGTCTGTGCTCATCCTTCATTTTTGAAGAAGACCATGACATCACAAAAATGATGACATGATTTGAACTTGACTTTGTTTTGAGTAGGGAGGGCTGTGCAAGGTCACCAGACTCACTTTCTCTTCCTGAGCCATCTGGATCCAGTGACCAGATAATTCATCAGGATGACTGGAGATGGCCCAGGATGCAATGGGAGACCTTGGCCTTTTCAGGATGGCATTATTTAATATGTTTGCCAATTTTCAAATTCTTGGGTCCTAGGAGGGACCTGATTTCTCAGTATTTTGAAGAAAGTGAGAGATATCACATTCCTTTACTTTTCTCCATTGAATCTCTTTGTTACTTTCTGCTATTCATCTTGCCTTTAGCAACATGAAATTAAGCAGCTCTATAACTATAATCATACTTGAGAAAATTCTTTGGCTAGTTAGAAATTTTTTCCTTAGCCATAGTTGGGGAAAGTATCTCCTTCCCCTCTCTATTTTTAAAAACTACATGTCCTTTTATATTTAGGTCATGTATCCATTTGGAACTTATTGTATATTTGTAAAATTGGGGTCTAAATCTCATTTCCTCCACATGGCTTTCCAGTTCTCTCTGCAATTTTTGTCAAGGATGGAGAACTAAGCCCCATAGCTAGTGTCCTTGGGTTTATCAAATGCTATGCTACTACTGTCTGATAAATTCTGGGTTTGTGTTACTTAATCTTTTCTACTGATCAACTTTTCTAGTTGTTATTATTGTTGAGTTGTTTAAATCATGTTTGACTCTATTATCACACTTAGAGTTTTCTTGGTAAGATACTGGAGTGGTTTGCCATTTCCTCCTCCAGCTCATTTTACAGGTGAGGTAACTGAGGCAAACTGAGTTAAGAGACTGGCCCAAGGTCACACAGCTAGTAAAGGCCGGATTTGAATTCAGATCCTCCTGTTGTTGTGTTTGTCCTTTGTTTTGGAAGAAGACTATGACATCAGAGAAATGATGACATGACTTGCACTTGACTTTGTTTTGAGTGAGGGAGGGCTGTGCAGGTCACCAGCCTCACTTTTGCATTCTGAGCCATCTGGATGCAGTGACCAGATAATTTATCAGGATGACTGGAGACAGCCCAGGATGCAATGGCCTTTTAAGGCTAAGGTCTTGTCAGGTACTCACTTAGAGAGACGTAACACCCATTCAGTGAACAGGCCTCTTTAAGAAGTAGTCAGGGAACAGCCCTTTTAATGAGCAAAAGAAAAAAATAACTAAATCAAGCTGAAAGGTAAAGGGGAGCAGTTACTATTGATAATCATTCTAAGCCAGGAGGATCCAGAGAACAGTCATGAAGTGGAACTTGGGCAGGGGCTTATTGTTGTCCAATCTATGGGCTTCAGAGTACACTGGGCTTAAGGTTTTGAGAAAGACAACAAAAGAATGAAGGAAGGAAGGAAGGAAGAGAGAGAGAGAGAGAGAGAGAGAGAGAGAGAGAGAGAGAGAGGAAAGAAGGAAGGAAAGAAGGAAGGAAGAAAGGAAGGAAGGAAGGAAGGAAGGAAGGAAGGAAGGAAGGAAGAAAGAAAGAAAGAGAAAGAAAAAGAAAGAAAAAGAAAGAAAGGAAGGAAGGAAGGAAGAAAGGAAGAAAGAGAGAAAGAAAGACAGCTGCTGATCAGAGCCAGCTGCTCCCAGTGCCAGCAAAGGGTCCCCTGTCATCTCTTTCTGACTAGTCGTTGGATCCCTTTACCGTCTCTGGGCTGAGAGCTCCTGTTGTCATTGTGGCAGCCACCTCCAAGACCCATTGTGAGTACTGTTGATGAGTGCGCTCTGGACAGGTCCCCACTCCAGTATCACAGACCTCTCCTGCCAGTCTCCTAAATTGTCTTACACTGGAAAAAGTCTCACTCTGACCTTTTGTTGGCTCTGTTGCTCCAGAATTCAATCTGAGGCATCATGTTTGGAGGGGAATGTTGGGAGAGTTTGGTGGGTTTGCTACCTGTAATCCGCCATTTTGGCTCCCACCATGTCTAGCTTTCTAAAAGTGTGTTCTCCATGACCAGTCAATGCCAATATGTCTTCAAAATCTACCCATTTTAATCAGAGAACTTCTTCACCCCTTTGTTTGTTATTTAATACTTAAATCTCTGATTATCTCCTTTATGCGTGGCCCTTTCTATTCTTTGATTACCTCAACTGGTTTGAGAGAAAATCAATTAATCAGGGCATCTTAATCAACTCATCCCCAACTACATATGTAGTGGGTGTGCTCTCGATGGTGAAGAAACTAAGACAAAAATGAAATTGTCCCTTCATTCAAGGAACTTCCTATCCACTGAGAGAGAGAGTTCCTACCTTTAAGGAGCTCCTAACATAATGGGGGAGAGGGGAGAAACATACAAATCATGATGTACAAACAATATACAGACAGAATAAATTGGAGTTCTGAGGGAAGGCACTAATACTAAGAAAACCCAGGGAAGGCTTCTTACAGAGGGCAGGAAGCAAGGATGATTGGTAATAGGGAAGGAAGGAAGGGGAGAGGGTTTGAGGAACAAATAATGAGTTCAGTTTTGGAAATGTTGAATTTAAATCGTCTGTCGCATATCCAATGCACTACATCCAATAGACATTTGGAGATGTGAGACTGGAGGTCTGGAGAGAGGTTAGGACTGGATAAATAGATCTAGGGACTATGTTCATAAGAATGATAAGTCAAAGGCTCAGGATAGAGCGTTGGGGGGCACCCACAATTAGTGAGCATGGCCAGGAGGATAAAGATCCAGCAAGGGAGACCAAGGACCAGATGCTTTAGTGGACTGCAAGCCCCAATGACTTGGCTAAGCAACATGACACAGAAAAAAGCCAGCTTTTACAATGGGCTGTACTGAGGGTCCCAGCTTCCAGGAGCAGGGACCTTGGTGGAGCTCATGGGAGGACTGTGCTCAAGAGTTTAAGAAGGGCAATAATACACTGGAGCGCCCAAAGCCTCTAGTCACGTGGATGGTGAATCTGCATCACTAATGAGGGAGAACAACTTCTAAGGCGTTGATTGGTTCTTGATCGGGATCCTGTGATTGGTCTTGTTCGAGCTTCCAGAGCGCTGATTGGTCTTCCGCCTAGATCCCGCCTTCCGAGCATGCGCAGTCACCCCCAAACCGAAATACCATTAGAGTAACTGGTTCCAGTAGGAAGGAGATAGGGAGTCATCCTCTGATGGGGGGAAAAGGTAAACCGGGAATAAAGGATAGAACAGGGGAGGGAAGTGCACTGCGTGTCCTCTTGTGTCCGATATGCGTCACCCAGCCGCGTTTGGCCCGTGTGCGTCTGGACCAATAAAGGACGGGAGTCACGGGGTTCCTTGGGAAATGGAGTCGGTTTGACTCTGGGAATTTTGGGAATCGTAGTCCTGGGCTGTTACCCTGGTCCTGCGCAGGCGCAGCCCTAATCTGAAGCTGCCAATTCGTGCCCACGTGTACATCCTTCGCTCGGATGGAAGAGGCCGTGAGGCAGCACTCTCAGAGGCTGTCAGCTCCGGGAAGGAAGGGGCGGTGCCAGAGATGCTGGGCTCGGGGGAGGGGCGGGGTTGTTTTGTGGTCTGGGAGGGAGGGAGGCAGGAGAGTGTGGAGGAGGGGAGGGGCCCGAGGAGGTGTAAGTCGTAGGTAGTGAATGGGCGGGGCTGGAGTCAGGTAATCTAGACTGAGGCCTGGGAGAAGTCCCCATCAGCAAGGATTTACTGTGTGCCCACTGTGTGCCACACACTGTCAGATGCTGGGAGACACAAAGAAAAGCCGCCCCCCCCCCCAAAAAAAGTCCCCGCCCTCGAGGAACTAACTACATGGAAACAGCCATGTAGAGATGAGCCATGTACAGATAAATAAGAAATAATCTAGAAGAAGAAGAAAAATCAGAAGAAGAAATAACAGGGAGAAGAAGGGGAGCGGGGGGGGGGGGGCTCAGGAAAGGCTTCCTGTAGAAGGTGGGGTTTCAGTTGGTATTTGAAGGGAGCCAGGGAAGTCAGAAGTCAGGGTGGAGGAGGGATGGTGTGGGAGGGATAGGGGACGGCCGGAGAAAATGCCCAGAATTGGGGAGGTAGAGGGTCTTGTTGAAGGAACAGCTAGGAGGCCGGTGTCCCTGGGTGCAAGAGTACACGGGGGAGGGGGTCTGGTGTAAGAAGCTTAGAAGGGGAGCAGAGCGGGTAAGGAAGCGCTTTGAAAGCCAGAGGATGTAATAGTTGATGTTGGAAGCGAGGAGGAGCCTACTAGAGTTCATTGAGTAGGGGCTATGTGTCGGGATCTGTGCTTCAGAAAGATTCTTTTGAAGTGGGTCCCTCAGGGCTTTCTCTTGGATCCCTAGTCCGCTCCCATGGATTTCATTACCAATTTGTGCTGACTTCTTGCCCCAGCCTCTCGGCTGACCCCCATTCTTGCATCTCCTACTTCAGTGTCAGACGTCTTGAACTGGCCATCCAGTAGACATCTTAAACTCAACGTGTTCAAAACAGAATGCATTATCTTTCCTCCCAAACCTGCCGCACCTACCCACTAACTTCCCTATTACTATTGAAAGCAACCCGATCCTCCTAGCCCCTCACAACCCAAGAGTCATCGTGGACTCCTCAGTATCTCATTGTCCAAGCTGTTGCCAAAGCCTGTCATTTTCTCCTTCGCAACATTCCTGGAACACACCCTTCTCTCCTCCGCTAGTGTAGACCCTCATCATCTCACACCGGAATCACTGCGGTCGCCTGCTGGTGGATCTACCTGTCTCAAGCAATCCAACCCGTCGTCTATTCAGCCCAAAGTTATTTTCCTAAAGCATAGGTCTGATCACCACCTTTCTCCCCTCAATTTCCCGGACACACATATTCAATAAACCCCAGTGTCCCTGTTGCCTCCAGGATCAAAGATAAAATGCTCTGTTTAGCATTCAAAGCCCTTCCTAATCCGTTCCCCTCCTACCTTGCTGGTGTCCTTACACCTTACTTCTCCGTGTACTCTTAGATCCAGTGACACTGGCTGTTCCATGAATAAACTCAGCTCCAAGCATTTTCTCTGGCTGCCTCCCATGATTGGAATGCTCCTCCTCCTCTGCTCCAACTACTGATCTCCCTGGCTTCCTTTGAGTCCCAATTAAATACCACCATCTACAGAAAATCTTTCCCAACCCCTCTTAATTCTAGTGCCTTCCCTCTGTTAATTATTTCCTATTTATCCTATACATAGTTTGTACATATTTATTTGCTTATTGTCTCCCTGAGCTTCTAAAAGGCAGAAATTGTCTTTTGCCTCTTTTGGTATCCCTAGCATTTGGTACGGTACCTGGCATGTAGTAGGAGATTAATAAATATTTATTGATTGACTGATAGCTGAGGAGAAGATGGCTTATAGAGGGGAGACCGATCAGCAGGCTATTTCAATAATCCAGATGTGAGGTCATGAGAACCTTCAATATGGTGACAATGTTAAGGGAGAGAAGTGAGCATATAGATCTTATAACAGCAAAATCAGGAGGACATGGCAACAGATTGGATGGGGTGGGGGGGAGGGTGACAAGTCAAGAATGACTCCAATTTGGGAGCCTAGGTGACCAGGAAGATGGCGGTACCCCAACAATAATAGGAAAGATAGGAAGAGAGGAAGCCTTGGGGGAAGGATAATGAGTTGGGTGTGGGATATGTAGAATTTAAGATGTCTGTGGGTTATCCACTTTGAGATGTCTAATAGGTGGTTGGAGATTCAAACCTCTACACTGGGAGAAAGGTTAGGGCTAGATGGGTAGATCTGAGAATCATTTCCATTGAGATGGTGTTTGAAATCATGGAAGCTGATGAGATCACCAAGTGAAAAAGTGTAGTGGGAGAAGAGATGAGAGCCCAAGACAAAGCCCCTGGAGACACCCACATTTAGTGGGCATGCCTGGATGGAAGATTCACCAGAGGAAACTGGAATAGTCATTGTTGCTTCCTTAGTTTGTGTAGAGTTGTCAAACAGATAGAAGGGGAACCAGGATAGAGAACTGTGACAAAGACCTAGAGAGAAGGAATAAAGGAGAAGAGGGTGATTAACAATGTTGAAGGCTGAGGTCAAGGATAACAATTGAAAATTGTATGAGGAATGACGCATGGGCCAGTGGAACTGATCATGAAGAACGTGGAAAAGAGTAACGAGGGAAATGACTGGAAAGGGCTGGATTATGAAAACCTTTAAAATACCAAACAGCATGACTTATTATATTTGATCCTAGAGGTAATAAAGAAGCCCTAGAATTGTATCATTTGGGGGTTCATAGTATAACCTCGAGTAACCAGGGTTTTTCCTTTCTCTTTTTCTTTTATCATCATGACCATAACATTAAGAAAAATATAAGACATCATAGCTTCTGTAACATGTTTGATTTCTTTAATGGAAATAATTTAAAAAATTTGTTTTGTGGCCTCAGTCATGTAGTGAGGTTCATTCTGGTCTGTAGGTTTAAATTTAATTTCAAAACCCATTTTCTTCTCATCATATTTTCTCACATCTCCTTCTCTCTCTAGGCAATGTCCTTAAATCTCCAGTTTCTAAGAATGGACCATTGGGGCACCTGGCAGTACCTCTATATTTGCGCATCTCTGTGTTTCATCATGCGACTGAGCTAACTCCAAGAGATCTCTTTATGCTATTTTAAAGCTGCTGAGTCTTTCCCGTTGATTCGATGTGCCTATGACCACTGTTTTCCTTTCTAATATATGGACATGCTCAAGGAAACTGGCTTTGTCCCTCCTGGAGAGACAGTTCTGAATACACTGATGGCCACTTTCCCAAGTTTGAAACCTTGTCTACATAGGAACAAAACAGGATTCTGAGAGCAGAATCAGAAACATGTCCAAGAGGCAGAGATCTGACCTTTTGCAACAGGACTTCCGTTTCAGTACCCAGAAGGGGCCAAGACCCATAAGGTCTTGAGTCCAGCCCAAGCTGGACTAAGAGCTTGAATCCAGCTCCATTCCGAAGCAGCAGCAGCCTCTGGAGCTGCTTGTGCTGGAACAATACCTGGTCATCCTGCCTAGGAAGATGGAAATTGGGTGAACTCTCAACATCCAGAGAATCCCAGCAGATGGTAGATCTTTGTAGAGGACTTGGCTCATGTTTGAAGGAGAAAGTGAGAGTCACAGGGAGGGCTCTTTAGGCCTCTTAGGGAGGGGACCCTTGGGAGAGCAAAAGAACAGAAGGTCTCCCAGACAAGAGGAAGTCTTTGCTGAGCCATAATATTCATACCATCTGTATCAATCCTCGGGCTCAGCCTCCACCTTTCAGCCCCTCTGTGTGCGCAGATGTGACCTGAAGGGCCCAGGAAAACGCCTCATGCTGAAGGTAACACTTGAGATGAGCCTTGTAGCAGCCACTGATCTCTATCTCTGCCCCTTTCAAGCCCCAACCCTGGTACGCCAGTTACCCATGCTCTCGCCCACATATCAGAGCAAGAGAGCTGTGTTTGTGCTGCCATCCAGTGGCTACAGGCTGGTATCACACATGCTTGGATCCTAACACAAGTTTGACGGGGAGAAAACTGCCTCCAGTAAACTACATGACATAGAAGAGATGAGCAGTGGAGACACCCAGAAATTCATAGAAGATAAAATCCAAGAAAGAAGCCAGGAAAACAAACAACAACAGTAATAAATGACTTCTAGAGGTCCTAATGAAAGGAAGCAAATGAAACCTCATAGTCATTGCTGAGACTTGGAGGATGATAAGGACTGTGACTGGGCGATGGCTCTGAATTGGTAGAGAACTTGGAGTGAGAAAACCTGAGTTTAAACGCGGCCTGAGACACTTCCTAGATGTGTGACCCTGCGCAAGTCACTTCACCACTCTGTACCTCAGTTTCCTTACCTGTAAACATTGGGATAATAGTAATACCTACCTCCCAGGAGTGTTATAAGGCTCAAATGAGTTAACATATATAAAGTTCTTTGCAAACCTCAAAGTGCTGTATAAATGCTCGCTGTTACATTGTATTCAAAAGAAATAGAATTGGTAAAATGCAGGGATCTTGGGGTAGCCTTGTATATTAAGAAGGTAGAATCATGGGATGATAGACCATAAAATCATTCAGAGCTAGAAGGAACTCTAGAGGTCATCTAATTCAACCTAACTTTACAAAGGAGGAAACTGAAACCCAAAGAGTCAAAATAACTTGTCCAAGGTCGCACAGCTAGTAAGTGGTGGAGCCTAGGTCCTATAATGTCAGATTCATTTCACTGCCCCACATTAGAGGAGGAAAGTGCGATGTAGAGTAAAGGTTTTCAAAGTTCAGTCCACAGAACCTTGTGGGTCCTCTAGACACTTTCACAGGGTCCTCAAAGTCAAAGCTACTTTTTCTTATAATACTAAGAAATTATTTGCCTATTTAAACACTCCTCCATTTTCCAGCAGCCACACACAAGTATACATCAACTAAAAATAACATATTGCAACAGATTGAATGCAAAAGCAGACAAGAGAATCCAGCTGTCTTCTACTGAACCATACATTAAAGTGATATGCAAAAATATGTAAGATAATGCTACACATTAATTTTTTGTTTGGGAAAAAGTAGTTATTTTTCATAAAAATATGTTATTTATATTCATATGTAATAGGTTTATTATTTTAACATGAATTAACTGAATGCTTTTTAAATGTATCATTTGAATTTATAATATGGGAAAGAGCGATACAATCCACATAAACAAAAGCTCTTTAGGGTCCTCAATAATTTTTAGGAACATAAAGGAGTCCTGAGATCAGAAAGTTTGCAAACCAAGTATAGAGCTTTTGGGTAAAGATTAATAGAGAGAACTCAAATAATTTTATCCTGAGAGTATACAACAGATCAGACAGAAGAAATAGAAGAGCAGTTTGGGGAACTGATCACAAGCCTGATAAAGAGATATCATATAATAATGACCCTGGGCAAGTCATTTAACCTTTCTGTGTCTCAGTTTCTTTATCTGTAAAATAAGAGGATGTACTCCATGGCCTCTATAGATCCTTTATAGCTCTAACTCTGTCATAGGATAGTGTGGCTTCAGTTAGCCAGGTATCTGCTAGAGCTCTCTTTTGACAGAAGGGCAACCAGAGTGTCATGACTTGCCTGAATAATAATGTTATGCTTCAAAAGATGGAAAAACCAGCCAATTCTTAATAATGAAGAGTAACTGATTGGTGCCTCTTAGAGTTTATTATAAGAGAGAAGAAAAGGAAAGGTAGGCATAGTCCAGCACAAACCCTAGATTTGGGGAGAGCTGCTCATCCTCATCTTGGGTGGGAGCTGGGGTGGGGGAGTGGAGCCTCACCACTCTCTATAAAAATTAGCCTCCTTCATAAAAGAGATGCTTAAAACATAGAAACAACTAGGTGCTGCAGTGGATAGAGCGCTGGAGTCTGGAGGACCTGAGTTCAAATCCAGCCACAGACACTTTCTAAGCTGTGTGATCCTGGGTAAAGCATTTAATTTCAGTTTCCTCACCTGTAAAATGGGGATAATAAAAGCACCTATCAATGATAAATAAAATAAAAGCACCTACCTCTTCTCCCACCAGCCTAGGTACAACACCAGGGTTGTTGTAAGGATAAAAGTAACAATATTTTAACGCATTTTGCAAACCTTAAAGTACTGCATAAGTGCTAGCTATTATTATTATTAGATATAATTAGATAGAGATATATAATGTCTATAATAGATAATATTACTAATATTACTATTATTATTAAAACACATATGAACAAACATAAGGATGAACATCCTTAAGAATCTGTCCAAACGGTGAATTTTCCCTTTCACTTCAGACATATCCTGCTGTGAGGGACTCATCTCGTGGCCATTTAGACGTTATTCTTGGACCTTGCAGGTTTAGGATGACATGGTCACCCGTCATCTCCAAAATGTAGTGAAGCGTTGCTTGCTAAGCAACCAGCTCTGACTCTGGGACCCAGGAACTCTTGGATTCATGTGTAGGCTGGAAATGTTCACCTCTCAGGATTTGCTGATCACAGACCTGTACTGGGGGAAGAAACACAAAGGCAGCTCTGGCTAACCTGGGCGAGCAGAGAGAGGGTGGTCTCTGATGTGTGCTTGTAGGAGAGAGAGAGACAGATACAGACAAAGAGAGACAGGGAGAAACAGAGACACGCACATACATACACAAACACATACACACACACACACACACACACAGAGAAAGGTAGAGAGTGGAAGATCTTCCTGTCCCAGCCCCTCACTGGGGACCAAAGGACTAATGAGGAGTAACTGGCACATGTGCCATAGAAAGTGTATAATGCACATGTGGTCACCCCAGGAGTTCCTCTAATCCTACCTTACCATACATTACCTCACTCAGACCACATAATTACCCTGGGAGGATAGGCATTACAGGAATTGTTATTCCTTTTCTTAAATAAGGACACTGAGCGTTAAAGAGTTATTGTTCATCCTTCATTTTCAATGACATCATGGGTGACATCTTGACTTGCACACGAACTGCACTAAGTTGTCAGCTTCACTCTCTCTTTCTAAGTTGTCAAAGTCCAGAAGAAGGAGAAAAGTCAAAATGGCAAGGGATGGCCCTGGATGACCTTGTCCTCTTTGGTGTCTGATCAAGCTGTCAGGTTCCACAGCACCTACTTCAGTCACCTTCATAGTCATTGTTCTCATTCACCCATTCCACCAGGGAATCTTCACATGCTTGGGGTGGATATCCCCTTAACTCACGGATGGGTTACCCTTGTTGACCTGAAAACTTGGTTAGAGAAAAGGCAACATGGCTAAATGCATACATTTTATGATTTAATTAATTAATTGATCAATTCCCCATAAAGAAAACAGTTACATAGCGCTATGGAGTCAGAGGTGACTCTGACTATCTAGTACAGAAATCATCTGTCTTAAGTACATTTTGCCATGAGAAAGAAACTCTCCTAATTAAGCAAATCATAAATTCAGTAAGACAGGACAATTAACAAAGCAATGTTAGTCAGGCCTTGAGATTCCAAGCTGGGTAATCATATGTCTCGGTGATAAGGAAAGAAACCCCACCACTAGTAAGTGGCAGGCTTCCTCCCTTAAACAGATAATTGACATAGGAAAGGGTAAACAATGTTCAATAGAAATTATGATCTAAGATGTCTATATTTTCTTTATCATTAATACGCCATAACATAGTATATGTCTATAGATCAAAGGAAAGTCCCATTATTCATAACATAGTATGTGTCTATAGATAATAAGATTCATCAAAGGAAAGTCTCATTATTCATCAAAGGAAAGTCTTATTATTCAAGATATAGTGTCTTAGGTTAAAGGTCTCCTTAAGGAGTGTAGAGTCAGCCTTGGCTGGCTTTTGCTGACATAGGAAGAGGCACTCTCTGAGTTTACTTCAGAGAGAACAAAGAGATTATTCCAAAATTTTATATTAAACATTATCACCCTTGACCTGGTTTTACCCATCTGGCAAGATGGTTTTACTTGTGTGTGGCTGCTGCCTATGCTACAGCTGCTTGGAGCCACAGGTGAGAGTTGGGTGAAGGTGGACCCCAAAGGTGGATGAGCAGCCCTCATACCAGAGGTGCTGATCCTCCCCAAGTAAAGAGGTTAAGTAATTAGCTTATGGTCACCTAGCTAATTAAGAAAAAGAAGTGGGATGTGAACCCAGGTCTTTCTAATTTCAGGTCCAGCAATCTACCCACCATCCTTAATTCCTCCCTTCTCAGTTTGCTCATGTACTTAAGGAAGTCTTTGAATTGGATGATCTCTAAGGTCTCTCCCAGATTTAGATCCTTTATTCCTAGAAAAGTTTGTAGCAAGAATGTGCTGTACTAGAAAGTGGGGTTTGATTTGAGCCTGCAGAAATAGCCCAGGGTGAGGCTGCGGGGGCAAGATCAAAGTAATTCATGGAGATATTGCTTTGCCAGCTCTTGCAGTCACAGAAAGCAATAGAAGAGGGCTGATCAGGTGCCTCCTAGAAAACAGGAAATTAGGATGGGCATGAGACCAAGCTCATCTTCCTGTGATCTACCACAGATGAGTCCAAGTACCAAGCAGCTCAGTTTCCTGATCCAGATCCTAGGTAGAATATTGTCTTTACCATAGCCTGAGACCCATTCTCCACTTGGTGAAACTGGAAGATTTTTCTAACAGGAAGGAGGGTGAGAAGATGACTCTGCTCTTGCTTTGAATGACCAGGTATTGCAATTCTTCCCAAATATCTCCCTTCACCCAAGCTCCAAATCTGAGATGCCAGGGACAGATAATAGCATGTGTGTGTCTCTAGCTCTTCACCTGGAGCCTCAGGTCCCCGAAGGGCTCTGACCGCAACCAGTCTCTTCTTTCCTCATTTGAGAACATCAAGAAATACTGAGAAAGAAAAACACAACACTAGGTACAAAGAAGGGATTTAGCAAGTATTTGTGGATCAAATGAATGAACGGTGTGTTCTTTGACACTTGGGGGAGGTGGAGGGAGCATTCTTGAAGGGAAACTCATAGGGAAGGGGATGAAGGATCTGAGGGCAACTAGATCCTAAGAGTTAGAGCTTGAGGAACCCTAGAGATCATCCACTCCTTCAATTTGAAGACAGAGAAACTGAGATCTATAGACAAGAAGCCACCTGAGAAGCAAGGTGGCTGTGATCTCATCCATGTGGAGAGCTGACGCCAGGGATCAGGAAGGAGCAGAATGAAGATCTGAACGCAGAGTCTATGAAGTCAGTGCTCTTTACACGGACTCTGGGACTCCACCACGTTGCCGATTCTTATAAGCAGCCAAGCGTCAGACTCTAAAGATGTTGATGATGATGATGATAGCATTTCTATGTTGCTTTAAGGTTTGCAAAGCACCTTACAAATATTATCTCGTTTGATAGTCATAGCAACCCTGTGAGCTAGGTACTATTATTATCCCCATTTTACAGATAAGGAAACTGAGGTAGACAGATTAAGTGACTTGCTCAGGGTCACACACACAGCTAGCAAGTATCTCAATGCATCTGAATTCAGGTCAAGCATTCTCTCTACAACTAACAATAACAGCTAGTATTTATACAGTACTTTAAGGCTGGGAAAGTGCTTTGCATGTTAACTCCTTTGATCCTCTCAACATCTCTAAGTGCCATTATTAGCCCATCTTATAGGTAGGGAAATAGAGGCACAGAGTTTAAGTGACTTGTCCAAGACTGAACAGCTAGAGAGTATCTGAGGATTTGAACTCAGGTCTTTCTGACTCCCAAGTTCTATGTCTACTCACTGCACTATCCAGCTGCCTCTGATCCTGAAGAAGTGAAGTGAGGAAGCCATAAAGAAGGAGACAGGGAGAGGGAAGGGCTGATATGGACCTGGACAGACAGAAAGGATTGACAGGGCAGAGACTGGTATCTGCAAAGGAGTTAATAACAAAGAGATATAGATATGATTCATAGACAGATGGGTGGGTGGATAGAGAAGTAGAGATGAGAGACGGATGGAGAAATAAATAAGTAGATGATAAATAGATATGGCTAGATAGGTACATATATCTATATATACTTATATATGGGGGAGAGAAGAAGAAAAAGAGAGGAGAGGAGGGAAAAAGAGGGGGCAAGAGAAAAGAGGGGGAGGAAGAGAGGCAGGGAAGAAAGGGGAAAAAGAGGAGGAGGAAAGAGAGAGGAGAGGGGGGAAAGAGAGGAGAGAGGGACAGAGACAGAGAGAGACACACAGAGAGACAGAGACAGAGACAGAGAGACACACAGAGAGACAGAGAGAGACAGAGACAGAGAAACAGAGAGAAACAGAGACAGAGAGAGTACAACTATTTTATGAGGATCCCAAAGCACCTCCTTTCCCAGAAGCTTTGTTCCCTGGAAAGTAGTCTCTCTCCTTTAGATCTCCAGCTCCTCATTAAATCTTGTCTTCCCCTATTAGAATGTAAGCTTAAGAATAAAGTTCATTTTGTTTTACTGTATTTGCACCTGCAGCGCTCAGCACTATGTCTGGCACACTATAAGTGCTTAATAAATGTTCTATCTATAGCTAGCAAACATTATTAAGCATTTAGTGTGTGCCAGGCACTATGCTGAACACTGAGGGAGAATAGGGATGGAACAGGTATCATCATTCCTCCCTCCCTATGGCTAAAGTCCCTTCACCCTGGGGGGCACGTTCCTGGAGGTCTCACTCAATTTCTTATTCCATAAGGGTTTTCCAAAAGGAGCACACATTATGGATATGTCCATTTTACTGTTGTTTCCATGGCAGAGTCATGGAAAGTAGAATCAAAAGGGCTGATTGTCTTGCTTTAGAGTGTTGGCTTCCATACCAATAATGGGATATTCTCTATGTTATTTGAAAATAATTCAGTCGCTACCACAACATCCTACTCTGATGCCTCATTTGGGCATGGATGCGAATCTGGCTTCTCCATGGATAAGTCAATGGAATACAGATGCTTTGGGGTTCTACCAAGGTAGAGAGGCTTTCAGTATAGACTCAGGAATGGGTCACTAAGATTCTTTTGTAGGAGGACAAGATAAACTAAATTCAGAGATGCCCATAACCAGGTTGATCACAGGGGATTTCTTTTTAGGTTTTAGCAACTCTTGGAGCAATCTATAAGACTGGTAGTGAGGGTATGCACAAAGATGTGTGTGTGTGTGTGTGTGTGTGTTCATCCTTTGTTACTGAAGAAGACCATGCCATCAGAGAAATGATGACATGACTTGCACTTGACTTTGTTTTGAGTGAGGGAAGGCTGTGCAAGTCACCAACCTCACTTCTCCTCCAGAGCCATCTGAATCTAGTGACCAGATATTCATCAGGATGACTGGAGATGACCCAGGATGAGGCAATTGGGGTTAAGTGACTTGTGCAAGGTCACACAGCTAGTGAATGTCAAGTGTCTGAGGTGAGATTTGAACTCAGGTCCTCCTGACTCCTGCACTGCTGCTCTATCCACTGCACCACCTAGCTGCCCATGCACAAAGATGAAATAGGAGATGAAAGTGCTTTGGAATTTTTTGTGGGAAGTTTTGCTTCAAACTTGTGATTTCATCAATATAGGGAACTCCCAATATGGAAACTCCTTCCACCAACGTAGATCAACAACTCATATTCATTGATAGTCCTAGAACTGTTTTGGGGGTACTGAGAAATTAAATGATTTATCCAGGGTCACATGGTCACACTGCCAGTTTGTATCAGAGGCAAAGCTGGAACCCAGGTTTTCCTGGCTCCAGGGCCAGCCCTCTATCGACTATATCACTTTGCCTTCCTGAGGGAGAGTAAGGAAGGCTATAAGAAGAGTCTTCTTTGCCCAACTGCTTTCTCAGTGCTCATCTAGCAGTAGGGATCAGTGATCTCATACCTTGTCCAGTCTTCCTCCTCTAGCCCTCTGAAGCATGTCACAGAATCACAGAAATTTAGTTGGAAGGAACCTCAGAGATCGACTCATCCCACCCTTACTTGAGGTACCTGAAAAATGGTCACCCAGATTCTTTGTAATAAGTAAGCATAATCAAGTGAAACAAATCCATACTTAATTACCAGACCTCTCACCAGAAAATGGGGAAAAGTTAAATTACACTGGCACACAAAATCTCACCTCATCACTTAGCCTGAGGCATAGCCTTTTCCCTACCCCCAAGCATGAGTCCAAGAAGCTGTTCTCCCCAAGTTTCACTGACTAAAATTTCCTTATGGAACCCCTGGGGATTCCTCCTACTTCCATGGAAATGATAGATATCACAGATACCAATTATTCACTCCTTACCAGTCCCTGTTCCCTACAATGGTCCCATCCCTCCCATGTCCCTATCACTTCTATCCAGTGCTTACATTGTGCCTTCCAGATCTTCTATTATTGCTGCTATGCTTAAAGAATATTTTATCCCCCCTCCAATTACATGTAAAAAACAATTTTTAACATTTTGAGTTCCAAATTTACTCCTTCCTCTCCCCACTCCCTGAGGTGGGAAGCAATCTGATATAGTTTACTATCATGTAAAACACATTCCCATATTAGTCATTTTGTGGAAGAAAATGCACATGAAAGAAAGAAAAAGAAAGAAAGAAAGAAAGTAAAAAATAATAAGCTTCGATATGCATTCAGACTCCATCAGTTTTTTCTGTGGAGATGAATAGCAGTTTTCATCCTAACCCTTTGGGATTGTCTTACATCATTATATTGCTGAGAATAGTTAAGTCATTCACAGTTGTTCAACTTACAATATTGCTGCGTCTGTGTTCAATGTTCTCCTGATTCTGCCCACTTCACTTAGCATCAGTTTGTGTAAGTCTTTCCAGAGTTTTCCGAAATCATCATGCTCTTCATTTCTTATAGCACGATAGTGATATATATATATATTCCTTTATAATCATATACCAAGTTCTATAGCTGCTCCCCAATTGACAGGCAGGTCCTTAATTTTCAATTCTTTGCTAACACAAAAAGAGCTGCTATAAATATTTTTTGCACAAATAGATCCTTTTCCCTTTTTAAAAATCTCTTTGGGTGGGGCAGAGCCAAGATGATGGAGTAGAAAGACACACATATGCTAGCTCTCCCCCCACAGCCCATAAAATACCTGTAAAGAAAGGCTCTCAACAAATTCTAGAGCAGCAGAAGCCACAGAACAACAGAGTGGAGAAGATTTCCAATCCAGTGTGACCTGAAAGGCCCACGGGAAACGTCTGTCACATCGGATAGGGAGCAGAGCCCAGCCCAGCCTTGGCCGCACTTCATGGCTCTGGGAGGAGGGTGTGAGCAGGCCTTGGGGTCGGAATGTCCTGTGGTTCACAGATCCCTCAACCCACAGGCACCAAAGGTCAGTGACAGGGTTTCTTCAGCTGGCTAAGAAGGGAGAAGAGCTTTCCCATAGCTCTGGCCTCAGGCAGCCACCCCAGAGGCCACATCAGGCAGGTGGCAGCAGTTCCCACAGCAGCCCCTACAGCAGCTCACATCCACTGTTGGATTGTAAAACCCCTGGGGGCACTGAGCAGCTGATTCTTACCTCAGCCCTGTGTAAAGGCCCTGGGGCAGTTGATCTTTATCTCACATTGAATGGCATCCCTGCCCCCGCAGCTTATCTGAATCTCAGCCCCCGGTGCTGGCTTGCCAAAACTGGAGGCCAGGTGGTTGTGAAGAGGAAACTCTACTAAAATTCTGGGCACAAAAATCTCTACCTGCTCCCAGACCAGTGTACACACTTGATTGTGCAACCTTGGAAGAACTGAGATCTTACAGATCCCCAGAGTATACCCTACTCTTGACAAAGGACCCAAAAGTCAAGTAACTGGTTGGGAAAATGCCCAAAAAAGGGAAAAAAAATAAGACCATAGAAGGTTACTTTCTTGGTGAACAGATATCTTCTCCCAGCCTTTCAGATGAGGAAGAATAACGCTTACCATCAGGGAAAGACATAAAAGTCAAGGCTTCTGTATCCCAAACATCCAAAATAAATATTCAATGGGCTCAGGCCATGGAAGAGCTCAAAAAGGATTTTGAAAATCAAGTTAGAGAGGTGGAGGAAAAATTGGGAAGACAAATGAGAGAGATGCAAGAAAATCATGAAAAGTAGGTCAACACCTTGCTAAAGGAGACCCCAAAAAATGCTGAAGAAAATAACACCTTTAAAAACAGGCTAACTCAATTGGCAAAAGAGGTTCAAAAAGCCAATGAGGAGAAGAATGCTTTCAAAAGCAGAATTAGCCAAATGGGAAAGGAGGTTCAAAAGCTCACTGAAGAAAATAGTTCTTTCAAAATTAGAATGGAACAGATGGAAGCTAATGACTTTATGAGAAACCAAGAAATCACAGAACAAAACCAAAAGAATGAAAAAATGGAAGATAGTGTGAAATATCTCATTGGAAAAACAACTGACCTGGAAAATAGATCCAGGAGAGACAATTTAAAAATTATGGGACTACCTGAAAGCCTTGATCAAAAAAAGAGCCTAGACATCATCTTTCATGAAATTATCAAGGAAAACTGTCCTGATATTCCAGAACCAGGGGGCAAAATAAATATTGAAAGAATCCACTGATCACCTCCTGAAAGAGATCCAAAAAAAGAAACTCCTAGGAACATTATGGCCAAATTCCAGAGTTCCCAGGTCAAGGAGAAAATATTGCAAGCAACTAGAAAGAAACAATTCGAGTATTGTGGAAATACAATTAGGATAACACAAGATCTAGCAGCTTCTACATTAAGGGATCGAAGGGCATGGAATATGATATTCCAGAAGTCAAAGGAACTAGGACTAAAACCAAGAATCACCTACCCAGCAAAACTGAGTATAATACTTCAGGGGAAAAAATGGTCTTTCAATGAAATCAAGGACTTTCAAGCATTCTTGATGAAAAGACCAGAGTTGAAGAGAAAATTTGACTTTCAAACACAAGAATGAAGAGAAGCATGAAAAGGTAAACAGTAAAGAGAAATCATAACAGACTTACTAAAGTTGAACTGTTTACATTCCTACATGGAAAGACAATATTTGTAACTCTTGAAACTGGGTAGTTGGTGGGATTGCACAAACACACACACACACACACACACACATAGAGAGAGACAGAGAGACAGAGAGTACAGGGTGAGTCGAATAGGATGGAATCATATCTTAAAAAAATGAAATTAAGGGATGAGAGAGAAATATATTAGGAGAAGAAAGGGAGAAATGGAATGGGACAAATCATCTCTCATAAAAGAGGCAAGTAAAAGACTTTTCAGTGGAGGGAAAAAGGGGGGAGGTGAGAGAAAAAACATGAAGCTTACTCTCATCACATTCAACTAATGGAAGGAATAAAATGCACACTCACTTTGGTATGAAAACCTATCTTACAATACAGGAAAGTGGGGAAGAAGGGGTTAAGTAGGGTGGGGGGGATGATGGAAGGCAGGGCAATGGGAGGAGGGAGCAATTTGAAGTCAACACTCTTGGGGAGGGACAGGATCAAAAGAGAGAATAGAAGCAATGGGGGGCAGGATAGGATGGAAGGAAATATAGTTAGTCTTACACAACACGACTATTACAGAAGTCATTTGCAAAACTACACATATATGGCCTATATTGAATTGCTTGCTTTCCCAAAGGGAATGGGTGGGGAGGGAGGGAGGAAGAGAAATTGGAACTCAAAGTTTTAGGAACAACTGTTGAGAATTGTTCTTACATACGACTAGGAAATGAGAAACACAGGTAATGGGGTACAGAAATTTATCTTGCCCTACAGGACAAAAAGAGAAGATGGGGATAAGAGAAGGGAGGGATGTTATAAGGGAGGGCAGATTGGTGATAGGGGCAATTAGAATGCTCGACGTTTTGGAGTAGGGGGAGGGGAGAGATGAGGAGAAAATTTGGAAGTCAAAATTTTATGGAAATGAATGTTGAAAACAAATAAATAAAAAAAAATCTCTTTGGTATATAGATCTGGTAATGGTACTGCTGGGTCAAAGCGCATACACAATTTTGTGGACCTTTGGGCATAATTCCAAATTGCTCTCCAGAATGGTTGGATCAGTTTACAACTCCATCAACAATGCATCAGTGTCTCACTTTTCCCACATCCCCTCCAACATTTGTCATTTTCCTTTCTGTCATATTAGCCAATTTTGTAGGTGTAAGGTGGTACCTCAGAGCTGTTTTAATTTGCATTTCTCTAATCAATAATGATTTAGAGTATTTTTATGTGACTATATTGAAAGCTTTGATTTCTTCATCTGAACACTATTTATTCATATCCTTGGACCATTTGTCAATTGTGGAAAGTAGTTTTATAAATGTGACTCAGTTGTTTATATTTGAGAAAGAGATCTTTATCAGAGATGCTTGCTATAAAATTTTCCCTCAGATTGCTGCTTTCCTTCTAACATTGTTGTCATTTTAAAAATTATTTTTTTATTCTGAACTGTAAAACATCATCAAACATAAACATTAACATTTTCATCTACACAGAACAGAAAAAAGGATTGTTCATGAAATTATGAATTTCTACTACCTACATCTTCCATTTTATGTATTCAACACGGCACTTTCTTTTTCCCACTTAATACTATTTTATTTTTTCCAATTACATGTAATGATAGTTTTCAACATTCACTTTCATAAGATTTTGAGTTCTAAATGTTTTTCTTCTTTCCTCCCTCCCCTTTCCCTTCCCCAAGACAGCAAACAATCTGATATAGGCTACACATAGGTACAGTCACATTTCCATTTTAGTCATGTAGTGAAATAAGAATCAGAACAAAAGAGAAAAACCACAAGAAAGAAAAAAAGAGAGAAAATAGTATATTTTGATCTGCATTCAATTCCATGGTTCTTTCTTTGGATGTGGATAGCATTTTTTATCATGAGTCTTTTGAAACTGTCTTAGATCACTATATTGCTGAAAAAAGCTACGTCTATCAACATGTCACTTTCAAAACTATCCTTACTTGTTTCTTTCTGAACTTTCCTCTGTTCTCTTATGTGCATTTCTTTTAAAAATGCTACAATGACCCTCTTTTCTTTCTTTCATAACTAAGATTACTGTGGAGCTCAAGATGTCCGTGTCTCCCTTCTGATCAGGAAGAGGGTGTAGTAGAAATCCTCTCAGATCGCTTCTATCCCTGCCTACAGGGCTGGCTCCCCTAGATCCTTCTGAAGGCCCTTCTCCTGGGGGACAGTCAGAGAAGAGGTGTAGCCAGAGCTTCCAGAATGTACTTTCACTGTCCACCAGCAGTTACATTGATAATGAAAATTAAAGTCATAATGGAAGTATGGAATTTACTCAGTTGCTAGTAAGAATAAAAATGAAATAAGTACCCATTCAACTCAGTCTGCCTCTCTAGGTAGTTCCTTTGACCACTAAGCTAAGCATGGGGTTCTAGCTTATATTCATGGAAACGCAGAACTCCTCAGAACTGCCTACTTGACACACCCAGCTAGGGGTTAAAGTCATATTTTAGCAAGACGAAGGCGAATGATTTTTTTATCTGAATGAGTCGAACTTAACAAAAATATGACTGCAACAGTGAGATAGATATATAGAAAAGAGGTCCAAATGTTCATATGGATGTTCCATATGGAACAGGAAGAAGAGAGATGTCTCTCAGCTACTTAGCTTCACAGTCAATGGGAAAAAGTCCACTTAGGGCATGCTTTTATCCCACTCTCTTAGTTGCTATCCTCGTTGTCTCGTGGACACTGTCGTTGGCTGCTCTTTTGGGGGAGCCTTCATCCTACTGCGCCACTTTCCTTGGATATTTCTTGGCATTATTTCATCATCAGCTTCAAGTTTTTCCTCACTCTAAGAGGGGAGGAGAAAAAGAAAACAACATTTCCCAAAGTGCTTTGTCATCATTTACAACATTTGTTAAAAAAAAAAACATTTGTACCGCTATCAGGTCCCACTGCCTACCCTATTCCACTTATTAGCACCCTCCCCTTCTTGAATCTACTTGGTACTTCTTTACTTGTGTATGCATCTAATTTCCTCTGCATCCCCCCACAGGAAGCAAGCTTTTTGAGGGCAGGCAAAGTTTGTTTTTGTCCTGGTATCTCCAGTGCTTAGCACAGTACCTGGAGACGATAGGATCAATGCGTATCTGTTCATTCAGATTGAAGTGCGTGTAATTGCACGAAGGGCAGTAAACAATAAGAGTGGGGCTGCTTGCTAGTGAAGTACTGGTACATTAGAATGTCAAGCTCCTGAAAGGTAAAGACTGTGGTTTTCTTTGTATCTCCTGTGCTGTGCTTAGTAAGTGCTTAATAAATGTTGATTGTCTTTAAAAAAAAATAATAAGTTTTATTTCCTTTCAGAAACTAAAATAGGGTGAACTTGTTTCCAAGATGTCTGGGTAGAAAAGGGAGGGAGGAGAAAGGGAAGAGAAGGGAGAAAGCATTAATTAAATGTCTATTATGTGACAGGTACTGTGCTAAGCTTTACAAATGATCCTCACAACAACCCTGGGAAGTAAGTGACTGACACAGCTAGTAAGTGTCTGAGGCTGGATTTGAATGCAGGTCTTCCTGACTTTAGGTCCAGAAATCTAGAGAGGAACTAGGTAGAAGTATGAGTGCTGGCAGAACACCTGACAGATGTCTTCAGGTATTCAAAAAGGCACTCCTACAGAAGAAGGGTTAGATTTTTTTCCTCTGCTTGGTCGCAAAGAGCAGAGATAGTAGAAATGAGGGGAAGTTAAGAGGCCAGTTTAGGCTGTGGAAGGTAAAGGAAAACTTTCTAACAACAGAAGAGGGAAGGGGTTGCCTCAGGAGGCTGTGGGTTCCAAGGAGGCTTGGATGATTACTTTGGAGTTATGTTGTAGAGGAGATGCTTTTTTTCTGGTATGGGTGAAATTTTGGGATTCAGATAAACTATCCAAGCCCTCGGGGTTTATGGGAGAACAGCAAAAGAGTTCTAGCAGGAAACCAATCAAGGACCTATATATCCTTGGGCTCCTAGATTTAAAACTGAAAGAGACCTCAGACGTCAGTTAGTCTAATCCCCTCATTTTACAGGGGAGAAAACTGAGACCCACAAAGATAAAGTGATTTGCCCAAGACAATTTAAGTAGCAAGTATCTCAGCTAGAATTTGAACTCAGGTTCACTGTGCCTGTCTTCTCTTCCATTGTACCTCGAGATCAAGAATAGAGAGAGAAGCAGGCAAACAGGAACCAGAATTGGAGGTGAAAGGATGAGACTTCCCTATGAGCTCAGAGCATATGGGAGCACATCATGGATGAGGCCAAAGGGGCAACAGAGAGAGCAGTATTGGATTGGAGGTTTTACTTCTTCTGTGGGGCAGTAGCCCATCCAAAACCAGTGTCCTCTGGGATGAGGGGGCTCTGTTTTCCCAAAATAGGGGGCTCATTCTCATCACCAAAAACAAAGGCATATCCATGAACCTCCAGCATCCACAGCATTGATTCAGGAGCAGACCTGGAGACTTTAGTTTCAGGAGTGAACTGGTCTTTGGGTAGAGGGCTGAGTGGATTTGGATCCCTGTTGGGCGCTGAAAAACCCTAAGCTCATCTGTCTGGGATAACCCATCAGTAGACAAATCTCCAATACAGTCTTCTTACCTTTAGAATCAAATGTAACCTTCTCTGTTTGGTGTTTAAAACCCTTCACAGACTGGTTCCAGCCCATCTTGTTTTGTTACTGTTCCTTGTCTCATCTGCCATCTTTATAATTCATGCCTGGAATACACTCACTCCTGACCTTCTTCTCTCTGAATCTCTTCCTTCAAAGCTCAGGTACAATGCCCACCCCTGAGGAGGTCCCTAGCATCCAGCACCTCCCTTCCCCAACAAAACCACATCATATTTATTCTAGTAACTACCACCATGTAAACAGGTAGTCTCCTTCTCCAGAATATAAATTTCCTTGAGGACAGGGACTGTTCATGTCTATCTTTGGCTCTATCCCCAGTGCCTAGCACAGTTTCCAGCACATAGTTAACACTTAATAAATGCTTATTGATTGATTTGTTGACCCTTCCAGGATGGGGGAATTAGTTCTGAGTGAGGTTCTAAGCACAACAGCACCCATGGCAAGCTTGACCAGAAAGTGTCCACTGAAAGTTTCTGCCTTCTCCTTCCTTCTTCTCAGTATGGGAGTTAGAGGAGAGAAGGAATAACTTCAAACAGTAGAACCCCAAATTGCCTCAGCAAGCATGGGAATTGGAAGGTGGGCCCAAGTATGCTGGTTGTGCTCCGTCAAGGTACCACATAACACATTCCTATTCCTTTGTCTGTCTGGTGCCTAGAGATAAAGATTAGATAAAAGGTTAGAATATCATGTGCTAAACTGGCTTCCTTTGCCTTGCACACAATATTCCATCCCTCATCTCCCCAGCTTTGCATGGGACAATCTCCGTGCCTGGGAGGTATGCCTTCTTTATCTACACTTATTAGAATCCTTATGTAAGGCCTTTCAAGATCTCTCCAGCTGTCAGAAGTCCTCCTCCCCCCAAAATAGTTCCTTGTATATACTTTGTATGTTCTGTATTCACTTATGCATAAATACGTTGTTTCTCCCATAGAATGCAAACCCTCTGAGGGTAGCAACTCTCTCATATTTGCTATTTCCAGTGCCTACCACTGGTACCAGGCACATAACACACTCTTAATAAATGTTTGTTGAATGAATGCTTGATAAGTTGTGATGACCTACCAGGTATAAACACTTTGTGAGCACTCCTGTCTTTGGGATGCAACGGTAAACATCTTCACCTCTGCTGAGACAGCATTGACTTTTGCACTCTTTATGACTAGAGCAGACCTCTCCCTCCATCTACAAGAACACATGCATTGAATTCTTGTCCCACAGAGGAGCTCCGCTCCCTCCCCCTCTGTTCTTAAAGTTCTCTCCCCACCCTATAGTCCCCCAAAACTAGAGCGAGTGACAAGATGAAGGGTTGAGGTGAACCTGGGTTTCTCTTCTTTCTAAGTGCCCCCCTAAGTGAAAAGTTTTAGACCTACCTTTCTCCAGGGTATACACTGCAGGAAAAATGTCCTTGGGGCACAAGATGGAGTGAGGGTAAAGTCGGTGGGAACGCAACAGTTGCTAAGGCACTCATTGTGGTGATTACAGGTTTGTCCAATAGCCTAAAGGAAAAGATAGGCTAGGTGTTCACACGCACCCCAACTTTGATTATCCCAGTCAATTTATTGTTTTTTATCCCAAACAATTTATACCTGAGCAAGGAAAATGGCTTAGCCGTTCAGTCCCTTGACCCAGCACTTCCTCTACTGATTGTGTTTCATGATATCAAAAAAGATTGTAGAGAAGAATTGGCATGTATAAAAGAAAGCTGAATCAGTAGCACAGCACATACAGTATTTATGCCAAACATTTTTGCTGGGTAATTGCACTATACAAGAGAATCAGGGCACATAAACAAACAATTAAAAACCATCAATCAGCGTGTCAATCAATCAGCAAGCATTCATTAAGATCTATTACTATTTGCCAGGCACTGTGCTAAGCCATGGAGATACAAAAAAAAAAAAAAGGCAAAAGCACAGTTCCTGACCCTGAGGAGCTTACATTCTAAAGGGGAAGATTATATGAAAATAACCATACATATACAAGATAGAGAAATGGAAGGTGATCTCAGGAGGAAATCATGAGAGCTTTCCAGATAAAAAATATTGATCTATTATACATCACCAGCTGCACTAAAGTAGTGTTTCTTCTTTTACCAGACCTTGTGTTTCTGCACCATGAAGGTGAACCTTTCCCTTTTTCTCTACTCCACTTCAAATTGTTTAGATATATATCCTCCCCACTGATATCAATCATGAGAAAGTGTCCCTTCTCTCTACCAAGGCAAGTAACTCTATATTGATTCCATCTTCTCCAAACAGATTGTCCCCACTATCAACCTCACTTTCTCTATAGCCTTCAATTTTTCCATGTCTACTGGTTGCTTCCCCACTGCCTATAACCATGCTCAGGCATCCCTCATCCTAAAAATAAAACAAAAGCCCTTACTTGATTCTTTTATCCCCAGTAACTCTCTATCTCCCATCCCTTTTGTGACTAACCTCCTTGAGAAGGTCATCTCCAATCCAGTTCCTTCCCTCTCACTTTCTTAACTCTCTGAAGGCTGATTTCTGCTCTCCTCATTCAACCAAATCCTCTCTCTCCAAAGTTACCAATGATCTTGTAATTTTAAATCCAATGTCCTTCTCTTAATCCTCATCCTTCTTGACTTCTCTGCTGCCTCTGATACTGATCTTCACCCTCTTCTCCTTTATACTTTTTTCTCTTTAGGTTTTCATGACATGATATGTTCTCTTCTTTCTTATCTGACCCGTCCTCATTCTCTGGTTTCATCCTCCTCAATGTCATTTCCAACCACTGTTGGTGCCCCCAAGGCTTTGTTCTGAGACTCTCTTCTTTTCTCCATCCAAACTATCTTATTTGGTGATCTCATCAGCTCTCATGGGTTTCAACTATCATCTCTATGAAGGTAAAATCCAGATCTATATTCCAGCTTTAATCTTTCTCCTCAGTTCCAGTCCTTCATCACCAGTTAGTTACCTTTTGAATGAGTTGAACTGAATATCCCAGGAACACCTCAAACTTAACATATCAAAAATAGAACTCATTATCTTTTCCCACAAACCCTTCCATTTTTCCACTTTCTCTTTCACTGTCAAGGGTACCACCATTCTCTCAGGTGTCATCCTCAATTCTCCACTCATATTGATTCCATATATCCCATCTATTGTCAAATCTTGTCATTTCTACCATTTCTTCCATATATCCCTTTCTTTCCACTCAGACAACTATTACCCTATTACAGTTGTCTGAATTATTACAGTAGACTCTCATTGGTCTCTCTGCCTCATGTCCACTCCAATCCATCCACCTCACTCAGTTGCTAAAACTAAATTCCTAATGTGCAGATCTGACAATGTCACCTTCCCTATTCAGTAGACTCCATACCTCCCTATCATTTGAAAGTATTGAAGCCATGGACAAAAGACGATGCTGCCATCATCAGAGAATAAGTGAGGGAAATATGGTTCCTCCCCTTCCCCACTCCCCAGCACAGATAATGAGGAAGCTCCTTATTCATACCAGATTTGTGACTTTGGCAATAGGGGTGTTGGGGTGGGGGAGAACTTTCTCAATGAAGATTCTCTATAACTGATGGTGTTATAGAGGTGAAAAGGTAAATAGGTAAGTGATGTGCCAGGAGGTGGCTGAGAAAGCTCTTCATGACCCTGAGGCCATCCCCTCTGCTCATTACACCACTGGCTCCCCTCCTTAGTCAACAAGTGGTCAGCTCCCAAAGCAAAAAGCAGCATAGGCTAGTGGGAGTATTCTCACCTGTCCTACTCAGTTGTCTTCAAGGGAAGGGACTTTTGTGGCTGGGAAGAGTCTGATTGTTGTGTTTGTTGTGGTTGTATTTGTCCTTTGTTTTCAAAGAGGACCATGACATCAGGAAGATGATGGTGACTTGCATTTGGCTTGGATTTGAGTGAGGAAGGGCTGTGCAGGATCACCAACCTCACTTTCTCCTCCTGAGCCATCTGGGTCTAGTGGCCAGATACTCATCAGCATGACTGGAGATGGCCCAGGATGCAGTGGGAGATCCTGGCTCTCTGACACAGTGTGGTGGGCTGGCAAAGACACTGAGCTTGAAGTCAGGAGAATCTTGGGTTCAAACCTTAATTTACAAGTTGTGACCCTGGGACTCACTTAACCTTGCTAAGTTTCAACATCCTCATCTGTCAAATGGGGATTTTAAGACCTATAATGCTTAGCTCACAAGGCCTTGTGAAGGTCAGATGAGATGTTTATAAAGGGGTTTCGAAATTCTCAAAGCACTCTATCAATATCATTCACCATTATCAATGGGGAGTGGGGAGAGTCCTGCGATTTCCATTGATATAGGAAGGTCCCACCCAGTGAGGAGATTCTTCCATCAATGAAGAGAGGTCAGTGCCTTCACCACAAATTACAACCATAAGACAGTGGCCTGGGGCAAAGATGTCAAACCAGGACATGCCCCCAAGCACAGCTAAAGCAAATTAAAATGTAATTGAGAGGGATACCTAGGTGTCACAGTGGATAGAGCACCAGCCCTGGAGTCAGAAAGACCTGAGTTCAAATTTGACCTTAGACACTTACTAGCTGTGTGGCCCTGGGCAAGTCACTTAGCCCCAATTGCCTCCCCCAAAAAATATAATTGAGAAGTATTTAACAAATTAAATAAAACACAATAGAACTTAGATATTAGATAATGGGGAATATGTGGTTCTCTAAGTGCAGGGATCCTTAGTTTAATGGCCCTGGTCCTGAATTTGACACCACTGTCTTAGACACCAACAAGTTAAGTGATTTACATTGCCAGTATATGTAGGAAGGAGGATTTGAGCCCAGGTCTCCCTGGCTCCAAGGCTAGCTCTCTATCCACTACAGCCATGCTGTCTCTCCATTATTAATAATCAATAACTCTTTTGCACACATATAACCTATATCGGATTGCTTACTGTCTCAGGGAGGAGGAGAGGAAGGAAGGGAGGGATAGAATTTGGAATTCAAAACATTTTTTAAATGTTAAAGATTGTTTTAACTTGTAATTGGGGGAAATGAAATATTGTTTAAAATAATCAATAGCTTTTCTTAAAAATAAAAGGGAAACAGGAGAAATGATCTGGATTCCCCCTCCCTGTCCTCCACCTTGCTCTCTAGGTAATGGAGAAAGCAGCAGTAATAGGCTGCCTGAAGATGAAGCCCTCTCTCCTTCTCCTTCCCCTAGCAGCTGTTGCCTTTTACCTACCCAGAGATAAAGCCATGACCCACCTTCCTCCAGGGATTGCACTCCATGAAAAATGTTTTCTTGGTACAAAACTTCTGATTTTTCCCATTAGTGATGCAACACTCGTTGCTGCATTCCAGGTGTGTGTGGCAAATCTCCCCAATTTTCTGTAGAGACAAAGGAATGTGGGTTCTGATTAGCTGGCACAGATCCTGATGTGGATGAATGGATGCCAGTGAGCATGTTAGGGGCTGGGGCTGGTAAGGGATGGAGTTGGTCTGTCATGTAGAGACCAATGTTGCTAAGATCAGAGTGGTCTGTCATCCAAGTGAAGTTCATTTCTTATTTCTTATTTCTTATTTCTTATTTCCCCAGCACTGCCTCTGTTGGCTATAAGTCATTTCTACTTTGGTACCCATTGAGTGGTGATGGTCCCAACATATTAGGGGGTGAGGGTGATTTTGTCCCATGTTAATATAGGGCTCAGTGTTTATAATGTCAGCGGTTGGTTGTTGTCCTTTGTTCTCAGAGAGGACCAAAATAACACTGCTAGACTAGAGTCAAGTTTCCATAATGTGTCCAACTGTGGCTGATTAGACCAAAACAAGCTTGGAATGCTCTACCACAGGTCGGGCACAAATAGTCTCTGTGAACATTTGGGGTGGATACTTTGTGCATCCTGAGTTTCCTTTGAGCTGTTTCAATTCTGCTTTGCTCACAGAGTACAGCACCTTCTCTGATGTGGGCATGGCATGCTGTGCAGTCTTGTGCCAGTGTCTCCCATGTCACACAATCAATTCCAAAGTTCTTGAGAGAGACCTGGAGAGTGTCCTTGTATCACTTCATCTGACCACCATGAGAATGCTTGTCCTGTGTAACTTCTCCTTAAAATAGTCTTTTTGGCAAGCATATGTTTTGTATTCAAACAACATGGTTAGCCCATTGAAGTTGTGTTCTCTGAAGCAGAGTTTGAATGCTTTGCAGTTTAGTTTGAGTAAGGACCTTAGTGTTTGGTACCTTATCCTGGCAGGTGATCTTCAGAATCTTCCTAAGACAATGCAAATGGAAGCAATTCAGTTTCCTGGCATATAATGTCTGTAATATCAGCAGTATGCCTTGACTCAATCCCTCTGTTTTTATAATGATGTGATATTCTGAAAGGGTAAACTTTTTTTCTATAACAGTATAGTAACTCATTTTCCTACATTAAAATCTAATAAACCTCCTCATTATCCTTCTTAAGCTCAGTCCACAGAAACTAAGTCATAAAAATTTCTTCTACAACTATTTAACTTCTAACTAATAGAAGGGATCCCAGGAGACTGGAACTAGTGATGTGGTCTGTTGTACAGCCTCCCTTAGCTGCTCTAATGCATATCATTATTTTGGGCCCCACTTAAAGTAATTTAATGTTCTCTTTGCCTCATAAAGTGAGACTAACATCATACTCAAACGTAGAATAAGGCTTCTCCAGAAGTCAAATAATACTACTGAATTTTGTATCTCTTTGATCTATTGGGGGATTTAGAGCTAAATTTTTTTCTGCTACTAGTTGAAGAATCAATATTCCCTCCTAGTATCATCACTGGGAATTTAACTGATGATTGCCCTTTCTGTAGTTTCTGCAGGGCAGCTGACCATTGCATCTTGGGCAGTTAATGTTCTGTAAATTCCCTTACTTCCTGTTCATTTCCAAATATTGGGGAAGGCTCTATTAATGGGTTTGGTCTCAGCATTAAATTTCCTGTAAGCCACTGAAATTCTCCATTTGCTTGCCTTCTTTTCTGACCCAGAGGGGAATCATCTGAACTAATTGTTTTCTTAATTATCCCTTCCTGTTTCAAATCTTTCAAGAATTCATTTATTTCCTTATCTCTTCCTTCAATTCTATGCTGAGAGATATTAACAACTTGCTTGGGGATAGAGGAATGAGACTATCAGATCCCATCAGACTTTTTCTCCCAATAATTAAATGCTGATTTTCAGATTCTGACAAAGGGCAAAGTTTTTACTTAATCCATGCATTCCAATGATTGTTTTTTTCCTGAGCCTGCAATACACAGCTAGTAAGTGTCTGAGGTCAGATTTGAACTCAAAAGATGAATCTTCCTCACTCCAGGCTAGGCCCTCTGTGCACTATGCTGCCACCTGGGTGCCCTATTTAAATCACAGTTCTCTTCTAATAGGACCTCATTAATTTTGTGACCTATCTTGTCCCTGGTCCTAATTCCCAGGATTGCCTTGGTTCCTATTCTTTTGATCTCTAAAGGCATTATTACCCTTGTTTGGTTTCCTGTTCTACAGGGAAAGAGCATATTTCTGAGCTAGCATCCTCACTTGATCTCAGAGATGTAATGGATATATTCTACAGTCTTGGGTCCTCCCAAGAAGGAAGGTTACGATGATCTAAACAATGTTACCTTATTCTCAATGCACTTCACTAGTCCTGTCTTTCTATATCCTGGGTCAAATCCAGATATATCCATTCCACCAGAATTTCCCATAGACTATTGCCTCCTCCAAGCACGAAAAATCCAATGCAAGAGAATCTCTTCCGCTAATCCTCTACCTTGTTTTAATATAGTTTTAATGGTTTGGACCAGTCCTTCATCCTTACTAATCATCTTAAAATTTTGTTGGGTTTTTTTTTTTAGATCATTGTGATCTAACCTAATGGACACGGCACTTGATTGATAGACTAAATAACCAGGTGGCATCTGATTCGTCATTTTTTAAAACATAGTC
The DNA here is from genome assembly GCF_028372415.1 of Notamacropus eugenii. Classification (NCBI taxonomy): domain Eukaryota; kingdom Metazoa; phylum Chordata; class Mammalia; order Diprotodontia; family Macropodidae; genus Notamacropus; species Notamacropus eugenii. The sequence continues at coordinate 50,794,932 of NC_092875.1, read as the reverse complement.
TTCACAGATTTTGCCCAGATCAATTCTATTAGAGGCTCTAGTTTCTGATCTAGTAATTATTTCCTCTTCATCCTTAAAAATACTGAAGGTTGGTAAAGAACATGAGACCTGGCTGTGGGGGCCAGCCACAGCAGTTCCTGTTCCAGATGGTGCTGCCGGGTGCAGGTGGTGAGACCCAGGTCGCGAAGGACTTGGTTCTCTGGGGTCGCTGTTGGGGAGAACCTCTCACCTTCCCTGCAACCTTAGCTGTTAGTACCTCAGGAACTCCAGCCCACCCCTTTCCAGTGTAAACACACACCACTGGCTGTCCCACCCAACCATCTTTTGAACCACAGCCGCCCCTGGGGTGGCCTGCAGGTGGTGGCCACCCAAGAAGCCTCCCTGTGCTGCCTGCATGGAAGGGGAGCCATGGGCCACCTGTGACAGATTGTTCCTACTGGGCCTGAGCCCTCCCACGAAGTCCCTGTGAGCCAGGTCGATGTTTACAGAGGACAAATAAATTCTTTTGCTACTAAGCCTTCAGCAATTATGGTAATATCCTGGAAGAAAGCCCTTCTGATACTTATAACATCCCAGGGACCATCCTTCGTGAATAGAACTGAGGAGGAGAAAGTACCTGAAGGATGCATTCTCTTGTATGTGATTCAGGGTCAGATTTAAGCTGGAAATTACAGCTATTTGAAACTAAATCATGAAGGGAAAATAGTTCTTCCAATGAAAAGTTTAAAAGATGATGCAGATTTGTATGCATCTGATACCACCCTTCATCCAAGTTTTGATGAGTATGAATTACAGTCTGTAACTTGTGGCCAGGATGTTGTTTTCATGTCTGGACACTTCCAGCACCTTGTGGGAAGAGGTATCTATGGATATCCATCTCACCTTGAGAATGAATTTGAAATGAAAGTATATTATGATAGAATAATTGTGGAATATCCATTTGGTGAAGCAACTTATGCTACAGATGGCAAAGCTACAAGCCAAAAGCAGACTTATACACCAGAAGATACATCTCAAGATGAAGAATCCATTGTTTGGACAATAATGATTGGTATTTTGAAACTAATACTTGAGGTTCTTTTTTAATATCATTGGACAGACATACACTGGAATACAGTATTCTTAACCTGTGAAGTAGATTGTGATTTGCTGTAAACATTGTTACTTTTCATATGTTTCAGGAAATAGGGTTTTGGTTAGCTTTTTATGGTGGTTGGGTGGGGGAAAAAGCCGTATTTAGTTTTGCATTGTCATTCCCACCCAAATAAGAGCAGCAAACACAAGATTTGTCATTTTCTTTAAAGAAAGAAGAGTTCGTATATCTGGAAAATATACAATTAAAAATGCTTATACTTACAAAAAACCCACAAGATCTACCATGGATCATCCATATTCTAGTATCCCCAGGTAGCACATCACTTGACCCACTATCAAGTCACTTTGCCTTCTCCTTGCTGTTCTGGTTTCCCATTACCTGTGGGCTACCTGATATAATGCCTCTAATGAAAAAACAAGTCATCTGTTCTTTACTTTTATAATTTCTTAGCTTATTTTCTATTTTTATAGGGAGAGATATACTTTTCCTATAAAATTTGGTCTACTTTTTTCTCATTTTTAAAGCAGGAAATCCTCAGCATTCTGCAGGGCAGTATTTTTAAATTTTCTTTCCAGTAGTTTTGACTTTAACAGTTACAAGGCCTCTGAAGCTAGTCTGGTATATTTGTCACCTGCACTGTCTTGGAGTACTCCCTCAGATCTGCCTTCCAACACTGCAGTTACTTCCAAGGCTCTGCCTTTTCTCTGTTCCACCCATGGACGTAAGTTTAGTAGAATGCTATCACTTAAAAAATAACAAACAACTTTTTCTTAAGATTTAACAATTCAATTCTTAGCTTGAAATAAGGCTTCATTCATCTCCTGCATGGGTATTCCTTAAACAGGATACCATTTCAAGAATGGAGAAGTATAGGTATCATGATGACCCTGGTTAAGAGGAAAATAACAGAAACCAATCTTTGGCCTGACTTCTCCCTTTCCTTTCTGTCCTAACAGGACATTTTTGCCTTTGTTTTGTTTTCTTTGTTTTTGTTTTGCCAGCATTCCATCCTAAACACCAAATGTAACTCATAGCATGTGAGGAACTGGCTTACCATTCTATATGCTGACTAGAGAGAAGATAAAATTCAATCAGACTTCTACTCACTCATACCTGAAATCACTCTTAATTAATCATGTAATTATCTATTCAACAAAATACATATATCAATGAGAGCCACAAATATTTTTAACGATAATGCAATGGCACATTTCGGTGACATTCTGAAAAACTGTCAAAAACAAGTGTTATATTAGATAGATTCCTAGTCAGAAGTGAACAGAAAAAAAAATCAGTGAGTCAGACCAGGAAAGTGATTCTAAAAAACAAATGAAGGCAGTAGTGTTAGTCTTAACTTTTAGTGAAAGTAGCATAAGAGAGAGCACTTTCAACACTGAAATTCCCAATGTTCTCATAGAAGGAGCTTCTCCTTCCAAGCAATAAGCCTTCCTCCTCCTCCTCCCTCTCACCAGCCACGATTCTTCTCAAAGGTAAACTACAGGTTAATTTATTTTATTTTCAGTTTATATCTTGTACTAATCATTGCTGTTGTATTTCAGGTGCATTAGGGACAAAAAACTTACTTAAAATTATAAATAATTATTTTTATATTAATTTTTTGGGATGTGGTACCAATCATCTGACTTTACATTATTTCCTATGGGAAAATTCACTTTGCAACATGAACACACATAACGAACAGAATCTCGGAACAAATGAAATTCATAAATCTAGGTTCTACTATACTTCAATCTAAGTACTTACCTCATTCCTGAAACAAACAAACAAACAAACAACAAAAACAAACCAGCCTACATTACAACTTCTAACAAAATAGAGTTGCTCATGCTATTAACATACTTATTCCTACTACATGCATCATCACCTCTTGACCGAACTCCTGCAAAAACTTCCTATTTGGTTTATCTGCTTCCAGTCTATCTAATCCATTGTCCATTCAGAGTTGTCAAAGTGATATTCCTAAAGCACAGGTTGGGTCATGTTACTCCCCTCCTCAAAAAGTTTCACATCGCCTTTAGAATAAAATACTAAAATGTCAAGACTATCACAATCTGGCTAGAGCCTATCTTTCTAGGTTGGTTACACATCACTCCCCCACCCCCAACTCTATCCCTTAGCCAACTTGCTGGTCCTTACCTGTGACATTGTTTCTTCCACTTCTTTTGCAGAGGTTGTCTCTTAAGTCTGGGATGGTTTTGCTCCTCACCTCTATCTCCTTAGCTTTCTTCCAGACTGAGTTCAAATGTCACCATCTACAAGAAGCCTTTTTCCCCTTCCACCAATTTTTAGTGATCCTTCTGAAATTATATCTCTTCATCTCTGCTTGAGAGAATCTGTCTCTCATTTCCTTCAAAGTATAATTCGGGTAACAAGCAGCTCCCATCTAATAGTAACTTATTAAGCTTTTCAGATCTTCTATGGAATTCTGAGGGAGTTTCTCCTCAAGCTATAGATATCAAAATAAAGTCAGATTTCCAGATCACATGAACAACAAAATAGAGGACTGATTATTTTCTCTGACCCCCAAGACTTCTCAGATCTCTCTAAAATAGAAGTTATGCACCGAAGATAAAGCTACTTAAGCCATCTTCATGATGTAGAACTCTCTGGAATCCAAAAGAAGGTACACTGCATATATTTTTGGACTTTTTCCAATATATTGATCACTTTTGTTAATTTTTTTCTTATTTTTATTTTAAAATATTTTTGTTAAATAAGATGACTTTCTGGAAAAGGGAGAGCAAAGTATACTAGTGGAAACATTGGTGAGGTTAAAAAAAACAACAAAAGATATCTATAATTTTTTAGAGTTTGTGGTATCATGGAGACTGACCTTTTTTTTTAATAAATGGGAAATACCAGTGAGCCTCAGGAGCCACAGTGATAAGCAGTGGAAGCACACTCTGAGAGAGAATTTTTGTCAGAGTTATGTGGTTGTGGCCATGATTTGTCCGCTGACCCCTGAAGGATGTCAAATATGTATTTGTAGGGGCAGGGTGCAGGGGATGAGTAAGCCAGAAAGAGAGTGTGGGTGCCGTATCACTGACCATGTAGGTAAGCCAGTACCACAGCTGGACTACACAATGGGAGCTCATCTGGGATTTATGGGGGTGCCCTTTTCATTAACAGGGACCCACTAAAGAGATTTTCTACTTGGGAATCTTTGGCTATCTTAGTTTGACAGAGAACAATTTTTAAAATTTAAAAGCATTCCAAAAATTTAATATTTTTTAAAGTTTTCAAAGAAATAAAATTTTTTTAATAGTTTTCCTATGTGTTTTTTCTTTATAAGTCTAAATAGTTCCTGTTATATAAATTTTATTATTTGAATATTTAAGCATTAATGTCTGTTGATTTACTTGCACTTATTAAGTATAGAGACTAACATAAGTAATGGTGATTTTGTATTTCTAGAGTACTGGTGCTTTGCGATATAAATAGACTCACACAGAACCTTGGTTAAAGGAATACCAGCTGACCTGAGAAATAAAGATATTGAGGTCATTTTATGAGATGGGAACCTCAGAAGAAAGGGTAAAGGATATTTCCATTCCAATATATTCGCTGTTCTTTCTGAGCTGGGAACTGGACCCAGAGAAGGGAAGGGGAGGCTCCATCCAGGGCATTCCCCACATCAATTATGAGTTTCAGGGAGAAATGGGGCAATTTTTGGATTGAATGAAACCCCTTAAAGGAGTTCAGGAGCAATATCACTCTCACCTTGTGAAATTTCATGGACCCTTGGGATAGAAGGAGAGACATCAGTAGAAGCTCCAAGATACCTGCTTTTGTGAATGGACCCAGCAGCATCCCTGGAAGAAAATGAATATTAGAGCTGGTCTGATAGGGGATGGATCACCTAATACATTCATTTCTTTCCTGCTACTCAACACTGGATAAGTTTGTTTTTCAAATGTGTATGAAAATTCCCTTTTATTTCCTAAAATCATTTCCCATACATTGGTTATCTCCCATGAGATGCCTTCCAAGTCCTCAGAGCTTTCAGGACATGACTGCCTCCATTCTGTATCATCTCCTATGCCTCTGATTAAATCAGTTCCTGGTAGTTGCCATCTCTGTCCCCTTCTCTTCTGGCCTCATTCTCTTACCTTTGTTTTCTGAGCTGAGAAGTAGGGTAGAGACTTTTTTTTGTCTTTGTGTCTACAGTGCCTGGCACATGATAAACACTAAATAATAATAATAAATATTTAAATGCCAAGCTCTATGTTAGGTCCTGCAGACACAAAACCCCAAATGAAACATTCCCTGCCCTCCACATATTTATATTCTGTGGTGGATAGAGGGGAATCCTGTACACAAAGAAGTCAGCATAAATAACATGGAAAAGAAATCAGTGGGTAAGAAGGTAGGCTTCACCACTGGAGTCATGAGCTGAGCTCTGAAGGAAGCCAGAGAGTCTAAGAGCCAGAGGGGAAGAGAGAGGATATTCTGGTCATTGAAGACACTCTGCAAAGGCCTGGTGATGGAAGAGAGAGTGGAATGTATGAAGACTGGCCAGTAGACCACTTTGGCTAGTGCGTAGAGTGCATTAAGGGGAATGATGTGTAATCTGCTTGAAAGAATAGACTGGAGCCAGTCCTTGAGGGGCTTCCAATATCAAGAAGAGGTCATATTTTATCCTAGAGACATGCGGAAGCCACTGGAACTTTTCAAGCAGGAAAATGACATGTTCAGAATTATACAATAGGAATGTCACTTTGGCTGTTGTGGAGGGATTTAATGAATGGAGGTGAGCTGAATTATTCCTCTATTTCAGGCTCCGTAGATCTCTATCCACCCCCTTTATTCACTATTGTTCATCCAAAATGAATGTGTGCACATACAGAGAAACTCAGAATAAAAATCAGTCACAAGCTATTCTCTCAACTTGGAGGGTGAGGCAGGGACAGAGAAGCCTGTTCCTTCACATGGTGGGGAACCTGTAGCCTCTAGGTCACATGTGACATTCTGGGTCCTTGGGTGCAGCTTTTTGATTGAATCCAAGTTTTATAGAACAAGTTCTTTTATTAAGAGAATTTGTTCTGTGAAGCTTGGATTCAGTCAAAGGGCCACACTTGAGGACCTAGAGGGCCACAAGGTAGCCTTGAGGCTGCAGGCTCCTCACCCTTGTCTAGGACATGGCAATTTCCCTTTCCTAATTTTTATTTTTGGTGCTTTGCAGAGCCTTCTGGGCCAAATGAGCAACAAGGTGAAGCCATCGTCTCTGATCCCCACGACCTCTCAGACCTCTCCAAAACCAAAATTCTGTGTTACAGATAAAGCAACTTCAGTTGTCCCCATGGTCTAGGACACCCAAAATCCTGAAGAAGGAAGAAAAACAAATCTGAATGTTTTTATTTATGCAGTTGTTTCTCTTGGCTAGAAATTCTAGTTGCATAGGGATGCTCCAAAGTCACGTGCCTGTGGCTTTAAACTACAATAAAAAATGGCAGCTCAGTTTGGAAAGTTATCGATACTGTTAGAGGAGGCAGATTCTGAAATTGATAGCATTAAAATGCCACCAGAGTATCTAGGTGGCTCCATAGTGCACAGAACACCAGATACCTACTAGCTAAGGGACTCTGGGCAAGTCACTTAACCCTGTTTGCTTGCCTCAGTTTTCTCATCTGTAAAATGAGCTGGAGAAGGAAATGACAAACCATTCCATTACCTTTGCCAAGAAAACCCCAAATGGGGTCATGAAGAGTAACACACAACGGAAACAACTGTCACCTATGAAGTGGGCAATGTTGGAAGGCTTAGTGGATTCAGAAATTTAACTTACAGCTACCATTATAATCTGCCTGAGGGCTAGCATCTCAGCTTCATCAGAACATAAAGCAGTTTCATAAGGCTGATAATGAGGCATCTCATGTTTTGCCTCTGCACAGACTGTTCAACCAACCACTCCTGAGACTATCTGTTAGTAGAATGGGAAGGTTTGGGCCAGTTCCATTCTCTCCAAAGGCACTGTATTGTTGCCCCTTACCCATTCCCTTCCATACTGCCATTTTAGAGGTGAGCTCATCTCATTCACAGTCAGAGTTAGGATTGCTAATTGTATACTTTCCTCCTTCATGTCCCCATACTTCTCTGTGACTTCCCCTTCACAAAGAAGAAAGAATGTGATCAAAACTAGCGATCTGTAATTAAAGTCATCTGGTTCCACTCTACTGTCCCTCCTCAGGCCCCATCCACTGGTTCTCACACTTTCTTACATTTGAATCCTCTCTTTACCATCCAACTGAAATGTGTTTTGTGTGTGACTATTTCCTCCCCAACTCTATCCTTAAATCTATTTCCTTTTCCTATTATCTTCACCTTTTTTCTTTGTTGAGTGTAATGTATTGCTGCTCCAAACTCTGTACACACACACACACACACACATACACACCCAGGAGCACACAGGCACTTGAACAAAGTGTTCAATTCTCCTTTGTCAGTTTCTGATAAGAGTCAGGTTCATGTGATACCTGCTTCCCCCACCTCTTTCCTAATAATCTTAAGCAAGAAAGCATTCTGGGAGGGAACCACCCAAGTAACCAATAAAACTGGGAGAACCATCAGAGCCAGCAGAGACTCAACCAGTAACCAGAGCCAGTAGCAGCTACAACCGGGTCACAGGAGGAGTCCTTGCAGCTGAATGACCTGTGTGATCTGGCACAGTTACAGACTGACCCATCAGCCAAGACTCCACATTCTGCAAGGATCCAGCCCGGCTGAGGAAAGGGAATGACTCATCCATTGCCTGGGCCTTGTACCAAAGCAAACTTGGTGCAGCCTGTCCTTCTGGGGTTTCCCAGGGAATAATCATCCCAAGGTTGTGGGCTTGCATTTTTGAAACAATAGTTCACAAGCTCCCACCAGTGTATTTATCTGTAATAGTCTGCCGGAAGATACAATTAGCTCAAAGCAAAGGCATTTATTGAGATGGTATCACAAGAATGGTAGCTACAAAATATTCATCCTCATAAACTTGGGATTTATTTTCCCAAGTGGGACACTTTCCCACAAATACACACAGTGTCAGTGTGAAGAATGGACAATCAGAGGACATTAGTAGAAAGGCACACATACCTACATACACACAGACACAGACACACACACACACAGAACATATATGACTAAGACAACTCATCTTCCTAGCACCCTAAGGTGCTTTCTCTTCTCATGGTGTCTGGCTCCCTTGGTTGGTATGTGTCTACTGGGCAGGTTGCTCAGCTGGGTTGCTATGTGCTATTTCACTCCTCTCCAAAACTCAACTAGACTCCTCAGGGTTAGTTTTCTCTCAACTCTGAAAATGGACTGGTATAGCCAGCCATCTCTTTATTTCCCGCTGAGCTATACTGCTCTCAACTTTGTCATTATGTCCCCACACCAGATACTTTCCCCCTCCTTCTCTTTTAGCTCTCTTTTTTGTGTTATTCCTGCATTCGATTATAAGCAACTTGAGGGCTTTTTTTTGTATCACCAGAGCTTAGGACAGTAACAGGCACATGGTAGGTGTTTAATAAATGTTTATTGACTGACCAAATAACTGTAAGAGCCTGCCTGACTTGCACCACTGTTAGATACCATTACCAATGCAGTGGGGAAGGGGAAAACATCCCCTCCCCATGCACTACCCCATCTACAGAAGAAGTACAAGGCAAAAGGTAAACATCAATTCCTTCTTAAGAGTTGGTTCCTTCCCCTGTAACTGATTCTTTTCTCTACTGCTAGACAGAACACACCTGGCTCTTTAGTTTGAAGAGCTTGCTGGCTTTTTAAGGTGTAGCTAACTCCTCAGTCATCCAATGGCTAAGCTGGCTGCCCTAGAATTCCATCAAGTTGAATAAAGGAACTTTTTACTTCCTTAAAAATATAAATATTTCTTCACATTTCCTCTAAAGTCTTTATAACTCATTGCATCTATCTGTGTCCTTTCCTTCATATCCTATAATTTTATCAATTAGGCTAGAAGAAATTCAGTTCACCAGGGGGTTTATCAGTCAATCCTTCTGCTACACTCACGTATTGTTTCCTCTAGCTAGATTACAATGTCTTCAAGGACAAGGACTGTTTCATTCTTGTCACAGTATCCACAGCGTGTAGTATAGTACCTGGTACATAGTGGGTAATTAACAACAAATGTTTGATGGTTTTTACACTCAGAAAAAGCATTGAATATTTACCTCCATGGTTTCATCTATTACAGAACCCCTGTATAACTTTAACAAATGCATAGTCAACAGTCTTGTTGGAGAAGAATCTTCAAAGCTGTATTTTCTATTAAAGAGCAAGATACTTTTTAAAATGCAATATCTATTTCCAACCTTTCTAAAAAAAATCAAGATAGACTTCTAGGTCATGTGACCTACAAGTTGAGGAATTAGTCCCTTTTCACAGATACCTTGAACTTTCTAAATGAAGAAGAGGAGGAGGGGGAGAAGGAGGAAAAGGAAAAAGAGGAGGAGGAAGAGGAGAATGGAGGAAGAGGAGGAAAGAGAAAGAGGAGGAGAATTATGTGCCATATTGCACAGCTGAACCTATAAGACAAAAAAGAGAGAATGCCAATAAGATAAAATACTTATGAAATAACAGGGGAAACTCTGATCCTCATTCAACATACTTCTCTCCCCAACCAGCCTCCAGCCACTCTTAGCTAATCTTAGCCTTACAACTGATACCATGCTCTTGTTTCTGATTCAAAGGCTCTACTGGAACCCCTTACCTCAACTCCTACCTAAATAAAGCAAGAGGTGACAGGTTAAAATTATGTTGTCCTGTGATGGAAACCTGATCCTAGGTGAGAGATCCCAAAGGTTTCAAAGACTCTACCCAGGATACTCTTCTTACCTTTCCTCCACCCCATAAAAAGCAACAGATGCTTATTTAAACTAGATGGTAGGAAAAAAGGAGGGGGATCAATGGGGAGATTGAGGTAAGGAGCCAGCATACATAGCTGTGCCAGGCTTGAAGGAGAGGAGACTGAAACCTTGTTAGTGTCATTCCTTTTCCCTCTCTACCCTGGCACTGAGGGCATGGACATGGGCCAGTGAGCATTATATTCCTCAGCAAAGAGGTTGAGGAACTCTGGAAGGCCAGCATTGGCAGCATTCCCACCAGTAATGGGGGAGAAGCCAGAAAGTGAGTAACAGGAGATATGAAAAAAATAAGCTAAAGCACCAAAAACGTCAAGGGGAAAATTCTCATGAAAAGCTCAGAGCACAAATAAATAAATCAGCAGAGATGATCCTAAAATCAGAAGTAGAGACAAATAGTAAATTTTCAAAAAGAATATTGAGTCTTCTTAATTAAATACTATAAGACAAAGGAGAGCAAGCCTATGCCTGATGATATACAGAATCCAAGGGTTCTCAAGAGAATATAGAACCACAACAAGAAACTCTAAATTGTTTAAGGGAGAGATGAATTCCTAAAATCAGAAATTAGGGCAACTAGGTGACACAGTGGATAGAGTGCTAGACCTGGAGTCAGAAAGTCTCATATTCCTGAAGTCAAATCTGGCCTTGGACACTTACTTGCTAGGTGACCCTGGGTAAGTCACTTAACCCTGTTTGCCTCAGTTCCTCATCTGTAAAATGAGCTGGAGAAGGAAATGGCAAACCACTGCAGTATCTCTGCCAAGAAAACCCCAAATGGGGTCACAAAGAGTCAGCTATGACTGGAAATGGTTGAACAACAAACAATAACAACAAAAATATGAAATTAGGAATGAATATAGGTCAGCACCTAGAGCTCCCAATGCAGAATTTGAAAACTCAATTAGGAGATTAGAAAAAATGTGAACCCACAACAGAAAATTTCTCTAAAGACATGGAATGAGGCTGGGAGACAAGCTGATGGAGTAAGTAGGAAATCACTGTCATTTTCCCTTATTGAACTCTGGGGTAAAAAAAAAATACAGACAGAAAAAAGCATCCCAGGAAAAATCTGGGAACAATGGAGCCAGCAGAAAGACAGAGTAGAGCAGTCTTCTAGCCTGGGAATCTCGGAGGATCTATAAGAAAGGTCCATCTCGCTAGGGTAAAAGGGGAACACAGTCCAGGACAGGAAATGCCCCAGAAAGCCAGTAACAAGCCCCACCTCAGAAAACCAGCAGGAGATTCTGATCCCCAGGGTGGTGGAGCAGGCAAAAGTCAATACCAGGACTCCCCAACATGCAGCTCAGAGAACCACCATGTGCACCAGTGCAGCCCCAGGGGGGTAGGCATCCTCCAACTGCCAGACCCTCACATGCCTCAGCACAACCCAGTGTTGGCAGGAGGCCTTCAGTGTCCAGACCCTGATGTGTCTCAGTGTAGCCCCAGGGAATGCAGAAAAACCCCACCTGGCCTCAGCACATGCCAGACACCACAAAGACCCCAACTCAGCATCAGGTGAAGTGCCAGACTTCTACATCCTCCAGCTGCCAGCACACAAAGCCAGTGACAGGCTCCTTGGTCCCCAGCACAGAAAGCTTGGAACAGTGCCTCAGAAGCAGAACTCAACTTTAAAAGCCAAGAAATAGGCAAACACCATAAGCAAAAATGAACACTGACCATAGACAGTTTCTATGAGGACAGGGAAGACCAAAATACAAACTCAGAAGAGGACAACAGTGTCAATATACCTACATCTAAAACCTTAAAGGGGAACATGAGTTAAACTCAAGCCCCAAAAATCTTGGAAGAGTTCAAGAAGGATTTTAAAAGTCAAATAAGAGAGATAAAGGAAAAAATTGGGAAAAGAAATGAGAGGTATGCAAGAAAGAGTCAACAGCTTGGAAAAGGAAGGACAAAAACTGACTGAAGAAAACCTGGAATATAATATTCCAAAAAACAAAGGAGCTTATCTTACAACTGAGAATCAACTACCCAGCAAAACTGAGCATAACCTTTCAGGGGAAGAGATGGATATTCAATAAAATTGGGAACTTCCAAACTTTTCTGATGAAAAAACCAGAGTTGAATAGAAAATTCAATCTTAAAATATAAGACTCAAGAGAATCATAAAAAGGTAAACAGGAAAGAAAAAAAATATGTTATTCAATAAGGTTAAACTGTTTACATCCCTATATGGGAAGATGATACTTGTAACTCTTGAGAACTGTATCTTTATTATGACATTTAGAAGGGTTATAAATAGACAGAGAGTAGGGATGTAAGTTGACTTTGATTTGATGATTTAAAAAATTAATTAAAGGATGGAAAAAAAGGCTTGTACTGGTAGAAGAGGAAAGGAGGAGGCAGAAAGGGATAAATTACATCATACAAAGAGGTGTAAAGATCTATTACAACAGAGGAAAAGAAGAGAGGGGAGTGAGCATTGTTTGAACCTTACTCTCATTGGATTTGGTTCAAAGAGGGAATAACATACACACTCAATTGTGTACAGAAATCTATCTTACCCTATGGGAAGTAGGAGAGGAAAGGGGAAAGAAAAAGGAGAGGAGCTGATAGAAAAGAGGCCAGATTGAGGAAGGTGGTGGTCAGAAGCAAGATGTTAATGAGGAGATTAAGGGGAAAAGGGGACAGAAAAGCAAAAATGAGAGGGGGAATAGGATGGAAAGACACAGTTAGTAACAATTTTCCCCCAAATATATTCAGTTTTCAACAACCACTTGCATAAGTTCCAAATTTTCTCCTCCTTCCTCCCCCCTTCCTCCCCAAAATGGCATGCAATCTTATATGGGTTCTACACATGCATTCCTATTATATTTTTGCATTAGTTATATAACATAGAAGAATTAAAACGAATGGAGAAACCATGAGAGAAACAAAACATAACAAAGGAGAAAATAGTCTTCTTGATTCTACATTCTGACTCCATAGTTCATTCTCTGGATGTGGATGGCATTTTGCATCATGAGTCCTTTGGAAATGTTTTAGGTCCTTGCATTGCTGTGAAGGACTAAGTCTATCAAAAACAGTTCTTGCACACTGTAGCTGTTACTGTGTATAATGTCATCCTGACTCTGCTCCCTTCACTCAGCATCAGTTTATATAAGTCTTTCCAGGTTTTTCTGAAGTCTGCCTGTTTGTCATTTCTTATAGCATAATAGTATTCCATTACATTCATATACCACAACTTGTTCAGTCATTCCCCAACTGATGGTCATCCCCTTGATTTCCAGTTCTTAGCCACCACAAAAAGAACTGCTATAAATATTTTTGTACATGTGGGCCCCTTTCCCTTTTTATGATCTCTTTTGGATAGAGTTCTAGAAGCAGTACTGCTAGGTCAAAAGGTATGCACATTTTTATAGCCTTTAGGGCATATTTCCAAATTGCTCTCCAGAATGTTGGATCAGCTCACAGCTCAAACAGCAGTGGATTAGTGTTCCAACTCTCTCACATCTTCTCCAACATGTATAATTCTCCAGTTTTGTCATGTTAGCCAATCTGATAGGTGTGATGTAGTAAATCAGAGTTGTTTTGATTTGCAACTCTCTAATCAATCACAGTTGGTAATAATTATTGTGAATGTGAATGGGATGAACTCTCCCATAAAATGGAAGCAGATAGCAGAGTGGATTAAAAACCATACTCTTACAGTAAGGTGTTTACAAGAAACACATTTGAAACAGAAAGATACATACAGAGTAAAGGTAAAAGGTTGAAACAGAATGTATTATGTTTCAGCTGATGTAAAAAAAAAAGAAAGGGGTAGCAATCCTGATCTCAGACAAAGCAAAAATAAAAATAGATCTAATAAAAGAGATAAAGGAGGAAACTACATCCAGTTAAAAGGTACCATATATAATGAAGTAATACCAATACTAAATATATATGCACCAAGTAGTATAGCATCCAAATTCTTAGAGAAGTTAAGTGAGTTACAGGAAGAAATAGCAAAACTATACTAGTGGGGGATTTTAACCTTACCCTCTCAGAACAAGATAAATCTAACTACAAATTAAAAGAGAAAGAAGTTAAACAGGTGAATAGAATTTTAGTAAAGTCAACACGGTAGACCTCTGGAGAAAAATGAATGGGGATTTAAAGGAATATTTTTTTTCTCAGTACATAGCATCTACAAAAAAATTGACCATGAACTAGGGCATAAAGACCTCACAATCCAATGCAGAAAGGCAAAAATATATTAAGTGCATCCTTTTCAGATCATGATGCAATAAAAATTACATGTAATAAAGGGTCATGGAAAGATAGACTAAAAATCAATTGGAATCTAAATAATCTAATGAGTGGGTCAAACAACAAATCACAGAAACAATCAATAACTTTATCCAATAAAATGACAATTATGAGACAACATACCAAAACTCATGGGAAGCAGCCAAGTAGTTTTTAGGGGGGCATTTATATCCCTCAATGCTTACATGAAGAAAAATAGAGAAAGAGTAGATCAATGAATTGGACTTGCAACTAAAAAAGCTAAAAAGAACAAATTAAAAATGCCCAATTAAGTACCAAATTAGAAATTCTGAAAATCAAAGGAGAGGTTAATAAAATTGTAATTAAGAAAACTATTTAACTAATAAATACAACTAAGATCTGGTTTTATGGGGGGGGGAAACCAATAAAATAGATAAACCTTTGGTTAATTTGATTTTAATAAAAGAAAGAAAACCAAATTATCAGTATAAAAAATGAAGAGGGTGAATTCATCACCAATGAAAAGGAAATTAAAACAATAATTAGGATCTATGTTTGTGAAATAGATGAATATTTACAAAAATATAAATTCCCAGATTAACAGAAGAAGAAATAAAATACTTAAACAACCCCATTTTAGAAAAAGAAATGAAGAAACCATCAATGAACTCCTTAAGGAAAAAGATCTCCAGGGCCAAGTGGATTTACAAGTGAATTCTACCAAATATTTAAAGAACAATTAGGTGAAAGAGGAGTCTTGCCAAATTCTTTTTATGATGTAAATATCCTGCTGATACCTAAACCAGGAAGAGTCAAAACAGAGAAAGAAAATTATAGACCAATATCACTAATGAATACAGATGCAAAAATTATATGTAAAATATTAGCAAAGAGATTACAGAAACTTGTCACAAGGATAATACACTATGACCAAGTGAGATTTATACCAGGAATGTAGGACTAGTTCAATATTAGGAAAACTATCAGCATAATTGACCATATCAATAACAAAAATAACAGAAATCATATAATTATCTCAGTAGAAGCAGAAAAAGCTTTTGATAAAATACAATACCCATTCCTATTAAAAATGCTAGAGAATATAGTAATATATGGAGTTTTCCTTAAAATGATAAGCAGTATCTATCTAAAACCATCAGCAAGCATTATATGTAATGGAGATAAGCTAGAAGCATTTCTAATATGAGCAAGGGTGAAAGAAGGATATCCATTATAATCATTGTATTCAATATTGTACTAGAAATGTTAGCTTTAGCAATAAGAGAAGAAAAAGAAATTGAAAGAATTATAATAGGCAATGAAGAAACAAAGCTGTCACTCTCTGCAGATGATATGATGTTATACTTAGAGAATCAATTAAAAAACTATTTGAAATAATGAACAACTTTAGCAAAGTTGCAGTACATGAAATAAACCCACATAAATCATTGATATTTCTATATGTTACCAATGAAGCCCAGCAGCAAGAGATAGAGAAATTCCATTTAAAATAACTATAGACAATATAAAATATTTGGGAGTCCAGCTGCCAAGATGGACTCAGGAACTATATGAACACACTTAAAAAACATTTCCCACAAATAAAGTCAGATCTAAATAACTGGAAGAATATCAGTTGCTCATGCGTAGGTTGAGCCAACATAATAAAAATGACAATTCTATCTAAATTAATTTATTTATTCAGTGCCATGCCAATCAAACTACCAAAATTATTTTATAGAACTAGAAAAAATAATAACAAAATTTATTTGGAAGAACAAAAAGTCCAGAATATCAAGAGAGTTGATGAAAAGAAATGCAAGGGAAGGTGACATAGCCATACCAGATCTAAACTGTATTATAAATCAACAATCATCAAAACTACTTGGTAGTGAATAAGAAACAGAGTGGTGGGTCAGTGGAATAAGTTAGATACACAAGACAGTAGTCAATAACTACAGTAATCTACTGTGAATAAACCCAAAGACTCCAACTTCTGGAATAAGAACTCACTCTTTGAGTTCTTGTACCCTTATACTCTACACCAAGATAAGATCAAAACAGGTACATGATTTACACAAAAGGGTGATGTTATAAGCAAATTGGGAGAGCAAGGAGTAGTCAGGTCTATGAAGAAGGGAAGAATTTATAAGCAAACAAGAGATAGATAACATTATGAAATTCAAAATGGATAATTTTTATTACATTGAATTTAAAAGGTTTTGCACAAACAAAGCCAATGCAACCAAGATTAGAAAGGAAGCAGAATGCTCGAAACAATTTTTACAGTTAATGTCTCTGATGAAGACCTCATTTCTAAAAAATATAGGGAACTGAGTGAAATTTATAAGAATATAAGTCATTCCTCAACTGAGAAATGGTCAAAGGATATGAACAGGCAGTTTTCAGGTGAAAGAAATTAAAGCAACCTATAATCATATAAAAAATTCTCTAAATCACTATTGATTAGAGAAATTGAAATTAAAACAGCTCTGAGGTACCACATCACACCTATCAGATTAGCTAACATGGCAAACAGAAAAATGATAAATACTGGAGAAGATGTGGGAAAATTGGAACAGTAACGCATTGCTGGTGGAGTTGTGAACTGTTCCAAACATTCTGGAGAATAATTTGGAACTATGCCCAAAGGGCTATAAAACCATGCATACTTTTTGATCCAGAAATATAGTAGTGTATGTCTGTATCTCAAAGAGATCATGAAAAAGGAAAAATGACCCCAAATTTATAACAACTCTTTCTGTGGTAGCAAAGAATTGGAAATTGAGGGGATGCCCATCAATTGGGGAATGACTAAACAAGTTATTGTATATCAACGTAATGGAATATTATTGCTCCAAAGGAAATGATGAGCAGGCAGATTTCAGAAAAATCTGGAAAGACTTACATGAATTGATGTTGAACGAAGTGAGCAGAACCAGGAGAACATTGTACACAATACCAGTAACATTGTGCAATGATCACTTTTGACAGACTTAGCTCTACTCAGCAATGCAATGATCTAAGACAATTCCTAAAATCTTGCGATGGAAAGTGCTATCCACATTCAGAGAAAAAACTATGCAGTCTGAATGCAGATGGAAGTATACTATTTGCTTTTTTTTCTTTGTCATACTTTCCCCCTTTTGTTCTGATTCCTCTTTCATAACCTGAATAATGTGGAAATATGTTTAAAATGATTATACATGTATAACCTATATCAGATTGCATGCCATCTTGGGGAGGGGGAAGGAGAGAGAGGGGGGAAATGTAGAACTCAAAATCTTATAAAAGTGAATGTTGAAAACTAAAAATCAATTAATTAGCTAATTAATTAAAAATAAAATGAATAAATTTGGGAAACAAAAATATAGAAGTGGAGAAAAATCTGGTGAAAGAAAAGCAAAAGGCTTTAAAAGGTTAAAAGAGCACGCAAACTCTATATAAGCCAAAGTGATTGATCTCAAAGACAGGATACATTGAGACTAACTGAGGATCATAATTATCCCAGAAGGACATGACAAATGTAAAAACTTGAACAACACAGTAATGCAGTAAATAATACAAGAAAACTTCCCAGAACTTCTAAATACAGAAAGCAAAACACTACTCAAGATAATCCAAAGATTACCTCAAAGAAATAAAACCCTAATACTCAGTAATGAAATTTAATTTGAATGACAAAGTAAATTTTGGCCAGGAAAAAAAGGCCTTCAGATGTAAAGGGGAAAAAAATTCACATGACACAAGATTATTTCATGTCCATGAGAAACCACAAAAGAGAATGGAATAGTATATTCTGGGAAGTAAAGACACTTAAGCTATCACCCAAAATAAAATACTCTGCAAATATGACTCTAATAATCAGTAACACTCAACAAAAGAGACACAACTGAGGTGTTTCTGGAAAAATAAACAAAGATATGAGCAGAATATTCAACTTGAAATATATACCTGAACAACCCTGAACAACAGAAACACAGACAGATACACAAACACACACACACACATGTACACACACACACACACATACAAGAAAGATAAATAAGTACAAGTAGCATCCGAAGCATAGGAAACAGCCTTCAGGAATGTGCTGGAGCCAGTTTAGACTAGAGATGATTATTAAATTTTGGGTGTGAGCATTTATACCTGTGAAAATGGCACATGCTAAAAATCAGGGCAAGATGTATTGTGTTGTTGACGGTCCAGACTTAAGGAAATGATTGAGAAAATGCTACTAATGCAGATTAAAATTACAAATGTTGAATAGTACTTTCCCCACTCCCAAAGAGCCAGTTGTTAAACACTTACCAGCAAACTCCTGGCTTGACAGGCTAATGCAAAAGGACAGAAATGGGAAAATGAGTATCATATAGGAAGAATAAAGAGAAGGCAAATTTGACTGGTGCATAGGGTATAGGGAAAGTGAAGAAGAAGGGAAGGAAGGAAGGAAGGAAAGGAGAGAGGAAAAGAAAGGAGAGGAGAAGAAAAGTGAAGTAAGCAAGATTCTTCATTTTCTTCCTTGAGTGACCATTAGAATTATTCAGTCTCTTGTTTCTGATGCTCTTTTCATGAACTTTGCTACCATTATGGTATGCACTATTTTTCTCATTCTTCTTACTTTGCCCTGCATCAGTTCCCATAAGTATTTCCACACTTTTTTGTAGTCTTTGTACCTACCTTTTCTTACAGCTCAATAGTATTCTATTATATTCATGTACCAAAATTTGTTTAGCTGTTCACCAATCAATGGGCATCAATCTCAGAGGCTTTGAACTTTGAGTCTTAGGTCTCACTCTGTCATAATAACTGGCATTGATATCAGGCTTTAAAATTTACAAAGCATTTTCCATAAGTTATCTCATTTGGTCCTCACAACAACCCTGGGAGGGAGGTGCTACTATTATCCCCATTTTACAGATGAAGAAAATGAGACTAAGGGAAGTTAAGTGACTCTATATACCACACCATCTAACTGCCATGAGAGGCTTTGTCCCCTGAAAAAGGAACTTCTCTGATCAGATAGGGGGAAGGTATCTTGAACAGGGGACCTTTTCAGACCCTTTAATACCATGCCTTGTAAGATGTTGCTAACAGGTATGAGTAGTTTGGATTGGTGGGCACATGAATGAGCATATCAGAAGCTGGGACCTAAAACCTTTGTTCTGGTTCCTGCTGACATGAGAAGCGTATGCACCAGCTGAGAGTCATGGACAGAGTCTGACATAATTCTATATGGTCACTACAGACAGGGAGATAGAGAGCTGACTGCATTTAGAGGAGGAAGGAGAGAGACATATATGAAGCCAGAAGGAGCTATTATTTGAGAAAGCTGGATTTGTAAAGGTGTAACCTGCACCTATGATATGCCTGAACTTGTACCTGTGCCATATTCTCTTATCTTTCCCTGGAGTGTTATTCACTTTAGGGCTGGGTAGGGGTGGGAAGGGAGATGATCATTTAGGGACACACAGACAGAGGACTGGGAGAGGATTGCTGATGCCTGGCATGTCTGAACCCCTTTGTGGAGTTCCTAGAGATCACGCTCTTATAATAGGCAGGATACCACACATGAACAAGTTGCAACATGAGAGGAGGAGGGGAAAGTGATCTGGACCCTGGCACCCTGAAAGGGTTTTCTCCCCTGCTTTTTCTGGTCCTTGACAAAGACTTCTAGTCTGCTCATTGTTTGAGAAAAAGCAATGAATTAAAAAAAATATTTTATTTTTTCCCAATTACATGTAAAAACAATTTTTAACATCCTTGGCTTTTTTTTTAAGCTTTGGGTTCTAAATTCTATCCCTCCCTGCCTCCCTCCCCTCTCCCTTCCCAGAGATGGAAAGCAATCAGATATAAGTTATACATATGCAATCACGTAAAACATTTCTATATTGGTCATTTTGTGCAGGAAGATGAAGGAAGGAAAGAAGATAGAAGAAAGAGAGAGAGAAAGAAAGAAATCCAATCAACAGCAGTTTTTAACTTGCCTCTTCATTTGGAATCATACTGAGTGTGTTCTGGCATATTCATGTTGCAGACTCTGGTGAGACCTGTTGATTGTGCCAGACAGGGTGGCCCATACCTACAATCCTGACTACCTGTGAATCACTAGGAATTCTGGGCCAAAAAAGGTTGAGCATCCAAATGAAGTCTAGGGTACCAGGTAGCCAAGAGGGTAGAGGAAAGGCAGGGGGACTCGAGTACCTGAGCTCTCCCAAATTTCCCTCCAAACAACTTTAAAATAATGCCTCAACATGAATTCTAGAGCAGCAAAACCCACACAAAGAAGGGGTGAAACAATTTTCCAGTCCAAGACAACTTTGCAGGGCAACAGGAAAGGTCTGTCACACTGGGTGAGAGTGGAGCAAAGTCCAGAACAGGCACCGCCTGGCAAGATAGCAGCATGCCTTGGGGGGGGGCAATTAAATCATTTGCAGTGACTTCCAAAGTTCTCAGCCTACAGACAGTAAGGGGGGATGTTGAAAAACTGGTCAGAAGGAGATTATAGGTATCCCTTTTTTGGCACTGGGTGCAAGAGTCTGTTGTATCACTATATGTGGATCACAGTCATGGATTATAGTCCCAGGGGGAGGAGGAACATTAATACACCAGACCTTACCACCATAGGAAAGTGGGGACTTTGGTTACAGTTCTAGGGTGAAAAAGAGTGCTTGTGGTCACTCACAGATCAGAGTATAGGCCAGGGGAGGAATAAATACACCTTTCCTTAAATCATACCATTTTGAAAGAATTGAAAACTTACAGGCCCTCAGAACTAGCTTTGAAAATAGCTGCACAAAAAAACTGAAGCTTGGGACAGTGCCCCCTCCACCCCAGGAGCAGAGCCCAACTTTAATAAAAAGTTAAAAGTCAAGAAATAGGTTGGAAAAAAGGCAAAAAAAAAAAAAAAAAAGGACCTGACCGTAGAAAGTTATTATGGTGACAGAGGAGATCAAAACACAAATTCAGAAAAAGACAACAAAGTTAAAAATGCTACATCCAAAGCTTCGAAGAAAAATGTGAATTGGTTTCAGTCCCAAAAAGAATTCCTGGAAGAGCTCAAAAGGGATTTTAAAAATAAAATAAAAAAGGTAGAGGAAAAATTGAGAAAAGAAATGAGAGTGTTGCAAGAAAATCGTGAAAAAAGAGTCAACATTTTGGTAAAGGAGGCACAAAAATTACTGAAGAAAATAACATTTTATAAGATAAAATAGGCTAAATGGAAAAAATGCACAGAAATTCAGTACAGAAAAGAACTCCTTGAAAAGTAGAATTGGGCAAATCAAAATTGATGATTTTATGGGACATTAAGAAACAATAAAACAAAACCAAAAGAATGAAAAAATAGAAGAAAATATAAAATATCTCACTGGAAAAATAACAGACCTGGAAAACAGATTGAGGAGAGAGAATTAAGGAATTATTGAACTATAGGACAGCTAGGTGGCACAGTGGATAGAGCTTCAGCTCTGGAGTTAGGAGGACTTGAGTTCAAATCTGGCCTCAGATAACTTGACACTTAGTAGTTATGTGACCCTGGGCAAGTCACTTAACCCCAACTGCCTCATGCAAAAAAAAAAAAAAAAGATATATTGGACTACCTGAAAGCTATGATATAAAAAAGAGCCTAGATATCACCTTTAAAAGAAATTATCAAAGAAAACTACCCCGATACTATCGAACCAGAGAGTAAAAAAGAAATTGAAAGAATCCACTGATCACCTCTCTCCTCTAAGAGATTCCAAAATGAAAACTCCCAGGATTACTACATTCAAATATTTTCAAAAAGAGGAAAACATTGCAAGCATCCAGAAAAAATATAATTCAAATATTGTGGAGCCACAGTCAGGTTAATAGAAGATTTAGCAGTTTCTACTTTAAAGGATCAGAGGGCTTAGAATACAATATTCCAGAGGGCAAAGGAGCTAGGATTGCAACCAAAAATCATCTACCTAGCAAAACTGAATATAATCCTCCAGAGAAGAAAATGGATATTTAATGAAATAGAGGATTTTCAAGCATTCCTGATGAAAAGACCGGAGCTGAATAGAATATTTCACTTTCAAATACATGACTCAAAAGAAGCAAAGAGAGGTAACTAGGAAAGAAAACTCATAAGAGATTCAATAAGGCTAAACTTTTTACATTCCTAAATGGGAAAATGATACTTATAACTTCTATGAATTTTATCATTATTAGGGCAGTTGGAAGGACACATAGATATAGGGGCTGGTTGTAAGTTGAATATTATGGGATAGTATTTTTTAAAATAACATTAAGGGGTGAGAAAGAGGAAGGCACTAGGAGAAGGGGGAAGGGACAGATAGAATGGGGTAAATTATCTCACATAAAAAAGACATGAAAAAGCTTTTACAATGGAGGAGAAAATGGGGAACTAGAGGGCAGTGCTTGAACATTACTCATCAGAATTTTCTCAAAGAGGAAATAGCATACACAGTTAGCTGGGTATAGAAATCTATCTTATTCCACAGGAAAGTAGGAGGAGAAGGAGATAAGGAGGAGCACTGAAAGAAGGGAGGGCAGACTGAGGGAGGCAGTAGTCAGAAGTAAAACACTTTTAAGGATGGATAGGGTGAAAGGAGAGAGAAGATAAATGAGTAAAGGGGAGAAATAGGATGGAGGAAAATACACAGTAATCATAACTAAAAAAAATTTTGCAAGAAGTTTCTCTGACAAGAGCCTCATTCCCCAAATATGTAGAAAACTGATTTTATAAGAATTTTATAAATATAAAAATTTATAAGAATATGAGATAGGTCTCAGGTGGTGCAGTGGATAGAGTGCAAGGACTGGAGTCCAGATCTGAGTTCAAATCTTGCCTGAGACCCTTACTACTTGTGTGACCCTGGTCAAGTCACTTAACCCTGTTTACCTCAGTTTCTTCATCTGTAAGATGAATTGAAGAAGGAAATGGCAAACCATTGCAGTATCTTTGTCAAGGAAACCCTAAAAGAGGTAAGGAAGAGTTAGACACGACTTAAAAAACCAAACAAACTAAGTAACAGGTACAGGTCACTATACTAGGGGCTGGAGGAGATACATAGTTTAAATAGAACACAATACCTTCCCTTTTGGAACTTTCAATCTAGAAAAAAACCAAGATAGGTAATACAGATACACCATAACACATTGTAAGTGTTATGTTGGAGAGAATGGGTAATTAGGGAAGGCTTCCTGAAGGAGGTGGCATTTTAGTTGGGCTTTAAAACATGAGGAGGAATTCAACATGTAAAGGCCATCCCAGTAAAGGTACGGAAGTGGAGGAAAACCTTAGGGGATATTTGGGACATAGAATATGTATGAAGCAAGTAAAACAAGACTAGAAAGGCAGAGAGCTCACAGTTTGTATCATGTCTTAAATACTGAGCAAAGGATTGTAACAGCATAGATTTAAAGCCCAATGGGGCCATTGAGGTCAACCCCCTCATTTAACAGATGAAGGAATTGAGACTGGCAGACTTTAAGTGACTTGAATAGGGTCACACAGCCAGTGTCTGTGACAGTATCTGACTTGCTTCCAAGCCCAATGCCCTAAATCTGGGAGGCAATAGGGAGCTGATAAAGATTATCAGAATACAAGGAACATGATCAGATCTAGGGGTAAGAAATGTTATTATGGGAATCGCATGGAGAATCAGTTAGAGGAGAACAAGTGAAGAGGTGGAAAGGCTGAGTAGGAGACATGCCATAGTCCAGGTGGGAGGTGAGAGTACTAGGATGCTGCTGGTAGGGGGAAGAGAGAGAAAGAAATGGACCTGAGAACTGTGGCTGAGATGGATAGATTGGACTCAAGGGGAATGAAAGAAGAAGCAAAGACAGCCTGAAAGCTGTGAGCGTGGGAGATGGAGTGCCAACACTGAGAGAAACCATGGAGTCAGATGAGAGAAGAGGCTTTGGAGAAAAAATCCAACCAGGCAGGTGTGGAATGCGGAGTTGGTAGTGGCCGTGGGATAGCTAGGTAGGAATGCCCTGCATGTAGGGAGACATGAGAGTCTGGACACCTCAATGTGGGTTCAGGGCTGGAGACAGAGGGTTGGGAGTCCTGTGCATGGTGGTGATAGTGGCTAAAGCCATGGGAAGGTAGGAGAAGTGTTTGAATGGAAAGGAAAAAGAGGTCTAAGCACTCATTCTTGGGAAATACTGACACATTGGGGTCAAGAAGAGGACAAAGAGCCCTGCAAAAGAGGTGGAAGCGTGGATCAATTCAGGAAGAAAGAAGTGAATCAAAGAATTGAATAGCTAATCTTGTCCAGGGCTATACATGCTTTATTTCATTTGATCCTCACACTAACCCTAGAGGAAGGGTGCCATCATTAACCCAATTTTAATGGGGATAATATGGGGAAACTGAGACCTAGAACCTAGCTGCTTTTATGATTGGAAAGACCTGAGCATGTTCTTAGGCAGATGGGATGGAATCAGTAAAGAAAAAACTGAGGAAATTGAGAGAGAAAGAGAGAGAGAGAGAAGGAGAGAGAGAGAGAGACAGAGAGACAGACAGAGAGCGAGAGAGAGAGAGAGAGAGAGAGAGAGAGAGAGAGAGAGAGAGAGAGAGAGAGGGATGGGCTTAGCAAGGTCACAGAAAAAATGACAGGAAATGGGATCAAGGGCTTAGGTAGAGGGATGAGCCTCAGCAAGGAGTAAGGATGTCTCCTTACTGTGTTCTGAGACCACAGGGAAAGAGGGAAGATAAAGTGACAATGCAATGTGGGGGTGGGGGTGTTAAGTAGGCAGTTAAATCTCTCTCATCGCTGGCCACCACATGTCACTGTCACACACTACTCTCTCTTTCCCCACTCTCCCTTTCCTCCTTTTACTCCTCCTTCTCCTCTCTCTTCTTCCTCTTTCTCTCTCTCTTTTTCTCTCTCCCCCTTCCCTTCTCTCTCTCTCCCTTCTTCCTCCCACTCTCCCTCCCTCTTTCTTTCTTCCCCCTTTTCTCCCTTTCTTTCTCTCTCTCCTCCCTCTCCCTGTCTCTCTTCCTTCCCCTCCCTCTCTCCCCCAACTCCTTTCTTTTCCTTTCCATCCCACCCTTCCTCTTCCCCCATCCATCTCTATCATTCTTTTTCACTCTATCTCTCTCTCACCTGTTCCTGAGGACAAAGCTCCAGTTTGATTCTCACAAGAACCACACCACCAAAGACTCTGAGAATCCTCCATACCAGTCACTGGGGCAGAATCTCTCCCAGGACCCACAGGATCTTTTTGGCTTCTTTAAGAAGATATAAAGCTCTCTGGGGGAAATTGTACACCGGGGCACAGTGTGGTCATCCTCCCTCTCTGCTTCGCTGTTGGGCAACTGTGGTTTTCTCAAGAAGTACGCTTTAGAGAGTGAGAGTAGAACTGGTTTACTGGGAGGGGTCAGAGATTCCTTCACTGACCAAGGCTGTTTGGAAAGAGCAGAGCAGGGATGGAGCTGTAAGATGCAAGGCTCAGGAGAGATTTCCTAGAGTTCTAAGCTATTCATGAGGATTTATGCTCTTGTTTGTTTGTTTGAAGGTAGTTGTAGTAAAAGGAATGGCATAGAAATAATAGAACCTGAGAAGGAATGACGAAGAGGGAAAGAAAGAAAGAAAGGAAGAAAGAAAGAAGGAAGGAAGGAAGGAAGGAAAGAAAGAGGAAGGAGAGAGACACACAAAAGGGAGGAGAGAAGGGAGGGGAGGGAAGGGGAAAGGAAGAGGGATAGAATAGAAGCTCCTTTTGCAAGCAGGGATTGTTTTATTCTTTGTCCTTGTGTCTCCAGTGCCTAGCACAGTGCCTGTTGATAAGGAGGAAGGAAGAAAAGGGAGGAGGGATGAAAGGGAAGGGGGAGGGAAAGGGAGAGAGCTCCAGAGAGGAAGGAAAGAAGTAGAGGGGGGAGGGGTAAAGAGAAGGAGGAGAGGGAGGTTATAATTCAATCAAGACTTGCAAGGCTGAGGAAATCCAAGCGATCTGGAGAGACCTTTGTGAAATAATGCAAAATGTGAAAAAGTAAAACCAGAGGAATGGAGGAAGGGCTAATTATAACCGGAAGGAAAGCAAGCAAGCGCAAAGAATTCTGTTGGGGACCAGAGGGAGGCACAGAAATTGTGCCATGATACTTCATGCATTGAAAATGATGGATTTGAACATAAATGGATACTGAGGCAAATTTAGTTATTTGTATCGATAGTGAGGTTTTAAATAAGGCATTTAATTTTTTTTTTAAAGCAACAGAGACCAAGAGGGAGAAGCAGAGAGGAAGAAAGAAAAGAAGAAAAAAGGAAGGGGGAGAGAAAGGGAGACTGAAAGAAAGAGGGAGAAAGAGAGGGTTTGAGAAAGGATAGAAAGTGGAGAAGAAGGCAGAGAAAGAAAGAATAAGAAAGAAAGGAAGAAAAGTCTCTCTTCTAGCTCCCCGTGTGCCCCGGGAATTTCATGAAATCTGCCACAGGAACTGAAAGAATTTTATCACCCTTGTCCTTAACGTCCAAAGAAAAGTTGGTATTCTGTCAGATGACTTATTTTGGTAAATAGCCCAGACTAGGACCTTAGAGGCTTTGATACTCTTTATCCCATCCCCATGTCTTTGTACAGCCTGTTCTCCCATTGCTTTAAGGCTGTTTCTTCTCCCACTCATCTCCTTGAATCCCTAGTTTCTTTCCAAACTCAATTACCGCCTTCTACATGAAGACTTTCCAGATCCCTTAACTTGCTGATGCTTCCTGGCCAAAATTACTTTACGTCTATTTTGTATGTGTCTATATATGTACATGCTATATTCCCCAATAAAAAGTAAACTCTCCGAGGGCAGGAATCATTTCATTTTTGCCTTAGCTTCCTAGCATCTAGCAGGTGGCATACACTAGGTGGTTCATAAATGCTTGCTTGCCTGCTTGATAATAAGATGATGGCCAAAATAACAAATGAGCACATTTATGTTTCAATAGAATAGAGGGCATGGGTCACATCCCCAGCAACCTTACGTACACTAGATACTTTGCTAATGTTCCTTATTATTGCACTAGGTTACTGGGAAAATTCTGCAACTGTGTTTTGGGGATAACAGTTTATCCCCACAATAACCTTAGGCAACCTGTATCTTGTCTATTTTACAGACAAGGAAACAGAGGCGTATACTAGAACCCTGAACAGCAAGAGATGCCAGGATCCTAGACTTGGAGCTGAAAGGGACTTCCGACGTTATCAAACACAACCTTCCCATTTTACAGAAGGTGAAAGGAGGCCCAGGGAAGGCTTAGACTCACAGAGGGTGCAGGAGGCATGGTGGGGGTTCTGCATCAGCCTGCCTGCCTCCAAATCCTATACTTTTGCCGTCCCAGAGCACTGCCTTCCGAGGTCTTCTGTGGCCCTCATGCTCCATCTTTCTCTTCTCACCAGCCTTTCTTTCTGCTCTCCTCCTTGGTTCCCCTTCTCTGTGCCCTGCTCTCCAAAACCCAGGGTGGCAGAAGTGTAAGGAGTGGGAAGGCAACGGAGCCAGAGGAATCTCTGCGAGTTTTTTCTTTCCCCGCTTTAACCTCTAGAGCAGAGAATTCCTAGAAGGCTAAGGGGGAAACTCTTCCTGGCGGTAGGTCACCCGCCGCCCCCACTACCCAGGCCATCACTCTCTCCCACTCTGAGATGCAGGGCCTGGAGGAAGGTAAATGGGAGCTGTCCAGGGAACAGTTTGTTGTGTTTTGTTTGGAACGGCTGCGACCCAGCATGGCGTGGGTCTCCCATGCCCCCTATCACTGAATGCCTCACGCCTTATCAGGTCTCCCCGGGGGACGCAGCAGGGGAATGGAAGAAGGCTCCTGTTTCTGACCTGCCATAGCCGTGGCGGTGGGGACACGGATGTCTTCTCTTGGGATCCCCTTTCCTAGGGCTAGCCCCACAAAGGCTCCCGCAAGAGGCTTCCCAGGGTTTTCAGGGCACACAGGCTAGTCAGCCTTAATCCCAGGCACCTAAAAAGTAGATGGCGAGACAGCGTGATCCCTGGGCACAAGCCTCATCCTCCAGTCTCCCCCGATGCCAAGGGAGCCTTACCTGCCTTACTTAACACTGTATGCGTCCCCCTGGTTTTTTAGGGGCAGAGCAGCAGGGAAGCCGGCCTGTCAGGGAGGTATCCAGTCTTGTCTCTCTCCCTATTCCCAGCTGCTTCCTGAGGAGGGGGGCAGGGGTGGGAGGAGGGGACGGGCGAGGGAGGAGACCTGGGGTGGAGGTGGAGGGGCGGTGGCTGACCACGAGGGGGCGTGGCTGTGGCGGGCATCTCCGCTCCCCCATCCCCGCCCCGAAGGGGTGGTGGGGCACTTTGGGACCGGAGGGACCGGTCAGTGTGCTGGGAAGCGCAGAGGCGGCTTGGCAGGCAGCGAGCGGCCCATGCCACAGACGGCTCAGGGGCCCCAGGGACTGAGGGGTGGTTCCTGTGCCCCGGGCCCGGCAGAGAGGGAGCAGGGGCCCGGGGGCCCGGGGCCCGACTTCTTCATGGCTACCTGCGAACCAGCAGCCCCTGAGAAGGAGCGCTCGGCCCGGCACATGGCCAAGACCTGCTGGAATGTCTTCTGGGGTTTCTGGGACTACGAGACGCCCAAGGTGATCGTGGTGAAAAACAGAAACTTGGGCTTCATCTACCGCACGGTGCAACTGCTCATCCTTCTCTACTTCGTCTGGTGCGGTCTGGTCCTGGGGAAGGAGGGGGCGGAGGGGGCAGGAGGGGACCCGAGGGGAGGGGGTCCTGGGAGAAGGCAAGAGGGGATACGAGGGGAGCGGGGGTCTGGGGGAGGGCAACGGGATTCGAGGGGAGCTGGGGTCTGGGGGAGGGGGGAAGGGACAGAACAGGAGCAAGAGGGGACCATCGGGGAGTGCGGCCTGGGGGAAGGCAGAAGGGGAGTGACCTGGAGGGACAAGAGAGGATAGATAGACTGGGGGTGCAGAAAAGGCAAGACATGGGAAACAGGAAAGGGAGACCCCCAGGGGGAGCAGAAGGGGACGGAACTGAGAGGGGCCAGACCTAGGGGAGGGCAAGAGAGGATACACCTTAGGGGTGGCCAGGAGAGGACAAATGGGGCAGGGGAGCAGCTGTTTGCTGGAGAAGATAGCCATGGAGGGGCAAGAAGGGGCCAAGAAGGGGAGCAACGAGTGGGGGTGCAAGAAGGGACAGAAGAAGAGGATGGGGCAAATGTGAGACTGAGCTGGGGGGGCACCAAGGGACAAGGAGGGTGGCCAGAAGGGAATAGACCCAAGAGACAAAATGGGTAGGTACCTGGAAAGCACCAGGAAAGAATAGACTTGGGGGACAGGAAGAGAGAAGTCGGAGGAGAGCAGGGTGTGAGACGGACAGGGTAGGGAAAAGCAGGGTGGAAAACAAAGATGGGGCAGAGGATGCTAGAAGCTGATGGGAGAGAAAGGCTCAGAATGCTGGCCAGACCCAGTTTCCCCCTTTTTAGAGTACAAAAAATGACAGAAATGATCCTGGGGTGGTAATGGGCTAGCCCTGGGGAAAAGCCCCTTATTGAGCTAGTTTTCCCCTTGGGGCCCCCCAACATGTATGTTGCTAGGAAAGGAGGGCTCTGCATTGGGAAAGGCACTCCCCCTAGAGAGGAGCCCCAGCTGCCCCCTAAGCTAGCCTGGGTATTCTCTCTATTTGGCAGGTATGTATTCATCATTCAGAAAGGCTATCAGGACAGTGAGACTGGTCCTGAGAGTTCTGTCATCACCAAGGTCAAGGGCATCACCAAGTCCCAGGACAAAGTATGGGATGTAGAAGAGTATGTGAAACCCCCGGAGGTGAGGACCTTTCTGGGCCAGAGACACCCCCTCATCCCAAGGATGTGGTCTGGTTCCTGAGGGTGGAAAGTAATGGCTCTCCTGTCCCTTGGCCCCTACCAATCGGGTCAGCTTCCTCTGTCCTGTTCTGTCCTGTTGTGCCCTGCCTAAGAGGGATGGGTTTAAAGGAGGAGAGGACTCCTATTGCCAGGCCCCACCCCATCCCACTTCATGACCCTCTCTTCTTCTTTTCTCTGGAGCTTAGGGGGGCAGTGTGTTCACCATCATCACCCGGGCAGAAATCACTCCCTTCCAGACCCTGGGAACCTGCCCTGAGGTGAGTATTCTGCTGCACCAAACTTTCAATATAGGCACATGGTGGTGGTGGTCAGAATTATGTAGTAATTGGAAGGGAGGGACTAAAGAAGGGAGAAGGTGGAGAAGGCATCATGCCAGATCTTTAGAGGTCATTTTCTTCTTTAGAGGGGGAAGATTTGGAATCAGGAGACCTGGGTTCAAATCCCTCCTACTTAGTAACTGTATGACTTTAGGTAAAACATTTCCCCCTCTTAGAGCTTTTCTAATCTGTGAAATAAGGAGGTGTGAAATGACAGCCTGGGAGCTGGTCTCTTCTAGCACACCTTAAGTGTAGTCAGGAGGGGATGGATAAAGAACTTCAGAAGTCAGTGGCTGGGGCTCAGTTGGCTTATCCTTCCTCATGTCCTCTAGAGCATACGCATTCGCAATGCCACCTGCTTCTCTGACAATGACTGCATAGCCGGGGAGATGGACATGCTGGGCAATGGTGAGTGTACAGGAGCAGAGCATGGCTGAGAGGCAGAATCCCTTGCTTCTGGGTCCCTGCTTTCAGAGATCCAGTTATCTTCATCCCTTTCACCCCAAATTTTCATGTTATCTCTATTTTCTTAGGAGAGAAAACTGGACGCTGTGTTCCCTATTACCACGGGACCAAGAAGACATGTGAGGTGTCAGGCTGGTGCCCTGTGGAGGACGGAGCAGTCCACAGGTCTAGAGACCACTAGAATCCATCATTGTCCCCCAGGACCTAAGTTCTCAGGCTAAAGGAAACCTTCTCTGTTTGCCTGCTTCCTATAGAACCTCCCTGGCCCTGGTCCTTGCCCTGCCCCCTCCCGATCACACTCAGGATTCACAGGAAGAGACCTCACTGGACTTCTAGCCCAATCCCTGTCATTTTACAGAAGAGAAAACTGATGGAAGTAACTTACCCAAGGTTGCCCAAGTGGTATCAAAGGTGGAATTTGAACGCAAATCCTCTGTCCCCTCCACTCGTTCACTTTCTATTCTGCTAACCTGCCTCTTGGCCAGATAAAGGCCATTCCTAAAGTTGACATGAAAAGTTGGAGAACCTGGGGCCAACCTTGGACAAGTCATTTCTCTAAGCCTCAATTTCCTCATCTGTAAAATGAGGCAATTGAACAAGATGCTATGGAATGTCCAGCTCTAAGTCCTCTCATCTGAAGACCTGGCTTTTGGCTCCAGATCTGTCATTGATGTGTGTGTGTGTGTATGTGTGTGTGTGTGTGTGTGTGTGTGTGTGTGTGTGTGTGTGTGTGTGTGTGTGTGTGTGTGTGTGTGTGTGTGTGTGTGTGTAGCGCACACGACATAATTGTTTGGGGCAAGGGAAGTGAATCTGACCCCACAAACCCCACCCCCTGGTTAGGGATGCAGCACTCTGTTCCAGGTGAGGAGGGGAGACCCTCACTCTTGATCTGTCTTTCCTCTTCAGTGAGTTCCTGGGGAAGATGGCCCCACAGTTCACCATCCTTATCAAGAACAGCATACATTATCCTAAATTCCAGTTCTCCAAGTAAGAGACAAAAAAGCAGTTTGTCATGGGGCCCAAGGCAGAGGATGGGGCAGAGGGAGAAGGGGAGAGCCACAGGGAAGGGAGTCATGACATCAAGTTTGGAGATGAGATTGGGCTCTTCCGATTGAGAGAATATCTCTGCCCCACCCCCAACTTCTTGGGACAAAGGGAGAGAATTGTCCTAACTCTACCATGCTTCTCCTCCATCTCTCAGAGGGAACATCAGGGACTATGATGATGGCTACCTGAAACACTGTACCTTCAATGCTGACACCGACCTCTACTGTCCCATATTTAAACTGGGCTTCATTGTGGAGCAGGCAGGAGAGAACTTCACAGAGCTGGCCTATAAGGTTGGGGTCTGGGGTTGGGGGTAGGACGGAGATGAAGAGTGAGGGTGGGGGGATGGACCTGAGGGACTCAGGAATGAAGGATGAGGCTTGGGACTTGGGAGTACTGTGGGAGCCAAGGGGATCCCCTCACAAAAGTGGCAGCCCTAAAATCTGAGACTGGGGGTTCAGGAGTGGAAGGTGAGGCTCAAGTTCAGGAGTGTTGTATAGGGGCTGGGGGAGCAATGGGACAAAAGTATGGGGACTCAAGAATGAAGTATTGAGATTGGGGAATGCAGCACAGCCATGAGGGCTCAGGACTGGAATATGAGGACCAAGGGGAGAGCTCCTCCTGGGATTTCTGATCAGCTTGGCAAAGGGCATAAAATGGCACCTAAAGCCCCAACAAAGGGAGAATGAGCAACAGGAGGCTGTGTTCCTGTGGGAGGGTCACCAAGTCTCTCCTGTCTTAGAAGATGGGTTGGCCCCACCTGCCACCAGAGGCAGAGGAAAGAGAAATGTGATCTGTCTGGCAAACTTGGGTATACGTAATACCTACTGAATTATTGACTGCTGATGCTCATGGCTGGCCTGCTAGCTTCCATGTGGACTGAGGAAGCCATGGAAAATTTTGAAGGTGGGAAAAGGGAAAGCTGGGGGAAGGTGTGAGTGTCAGGAACTTTGGCTCTCAACCTATAGGTTAACCCTCCAAGTGTGGTGCAGTGAAGAGAAAGCATGGTTTGAAGTCAAAAGATCTGAGTTTGAATCTCAAATCTTCAATTTACTACTTGTGACCCTGGGCAAGTCAGCTGTAAAATGAGGGGGTTGCTTAAGATAACTTCTAAGATTCCCAAATCTATGACTTCACGATACTTTCTTCCTCAGGGTTAACCTATATAATAAGGTCCAATTTAGCCCTGACTCTGATTTCTCAACCTTTTGCTTCTTCTACCTCCAGGTCTGAATGGGCTATGGACACCATCCTTCTCCTTTGTTATAAGGGACCCTCATTCCATTTCAGTCATAGAAACATAGATCTAGAGAGAGGAGACCTCAGAGGATGTCTGGATCAACCCCTCTATTTCATAGAGGAGGAAACTGAGGCCTAGAGAGGTTAGCTGACTCATCCAGGGTCACACAAGGAATAAGGATGAGAAAGGGGACTTGAACCCCAATTCTCTGACTCAAGAGGCAGGACCACCATGCTGCTCCTATCTTTGTAATCTCAGTTCCTCTTCTTTTCTCTGCAGGGTGGAGTCATTGGGGTCATTATCAACTGGAACTGTGACCTGGACCTGTCTGAGTCCAAATGCAATCCCAAATATTCTTTCCGGCGGCTTGACCCTAAGCACATCCAGGCTTCCTCGGGTTACAATTACAGGTATGCCCTGGGGACTCAGTCCCCCACCCACTGACCCAGCCAGTACAACACCAGCAGGCCAGGGTTGGCCAAAGAACCAAGGTAGGAGGATTCCCAAGAGCCAGGACTTTTCCTTCCAGGCAAAGATGAAAAGGGACAAGTAGAAGGCTGTGGGCCTTCTATGACGAAGGCTAGGGGAGAGTTTTTCCAACCAATCCAACCCAACAAGCATTTAAGCAACTATGTGCTAAATGCTGAAGATACAAAGGCAAAACAAAAAACCGTCCCTTCTCTCAGGGAGCTTCCAGGCTACTGGAAGTGGGGGCTACGATGTGTGAACATAAGTATTCACACAATTTGAGGAGAAAACCCTGATGATGAGGGGATTTAGGGAGAGCTCCCTGTAGGTGCTATGGGAGCTGCTCTCCAGTAGAATTAAGCTCCTTGAAGGCAGGGTCACTTCAGTGTTGGGTGTCATTTTCATGTCCTGGCCTAGCACCTGCAGGGCACACAGTAGGTGATCACTGCATCTTTGGATTCGGTTAACTATCAGATTCTTGAGAGCAGGGAGTGTTTGTATCCTTAGCACCTAGGACAATTGGTCAATAAGCATTTATTAAGTGTCCACTGTGAGCCAAGCACTGTACTAAGTGATGTGGATAAAAATGAAAGTCAAAAGGCCCTCAATGAGCTTGTGGAGGAGCTTAATGGAGGAGACTATTGAGGTCTGAGGGGTACTGGGGGACCCTGGAATACCAACACGCTAGGTCCTGCTCAAATGAATTCAACTCAAGCCTTCTTAAAGTCAAAGAAAAATGAAGTTTATTAAACATTCGCCATATTGGGTTGACGCTTAAGGAACCTAAGCATTTGTAATGCTTATATTCACAAGCAGGCCAGATAGAACCTTAGCTAGACAGAGTTTGAGCTAGATTGAATCTGAGCACCTTCATGGAGGCAAGATGGAACTTAAATACAGAAGAGACTGTAGGAGGGATCCTGGTGCCACCAAGTAGTCTGGGGCCCCAGGAATGGTCTTGACAGGAGCAGTATGGGACTGACCAATACCCTGGGGTGAATACAGATCGAATCTAGGGAGGGTCTTGATGGGAGTGGTCAGCAGCCTGAGGAATGGGGTTTTGATGGAATCAAGGGTGGGGAGTGCAAGAGAGACGGGGGCACAGCAATAATGAAAAGCCCATGGGCCTCCCAAGACTGCCGGATCAAATGGGAAGATTAGATTTGAATAAAAAAGACTAGATTAAGTGAGAAGACTCAAGGGGAGTTCAAGGAAGTTCCCAGAGTCTGAACCCCATCATTACCACGTGCATACAAATATATACAGATAAGCTATATGCAGGATAAAGAGGAAATAAATTGAAAGAGGAGGGCTCTGGAGTGAAGAGGGCTTTCTGGCACATAGCAGGTACTTAATACTAGTGCTTGTTGACTGATCGGCAAGCTGAGTGTTGAAGGATGCCAGAGATTCTAAGAGGTCGAGCTTTGGAGGGAGGGCATTCTGGAGGTAGAAGTGGAAGGCAGGGAGCACTTTGAAATAAGCAGGCAAAGGCAGGCTCTGGCTTTCAGTGAAAGGTGTGAAAGGCCAAGCAAAGGTATCTGGATTTGGCCCCAAAGTCACAAGGCCAGGTGTGGAGAACTTATGGCCTCAAGGTTACGCCAGGTCCTCAAGTGTGGCCCTTTGACAGGATGGATTCTGTGGCCTCGAGTCTGCAGGTTCCTTAGCCCTACTTTAGGGTATCACTGAAGATTCCTGCATAGGAGTGAAGTGGCCAATACTTATACTCATATGGGTCACCATGCTGTTTTGGTGGTCGGGTAGAGAATAAATTGAAGAGGGGAGAGACCTAAAGCCAGGAGTCTACTTTTCCACCTTCAGCCCAGTGCTTGGGGACAGAGATGAGGACATTGTAGGCACTGTCCAAATGTCATGTGAGAGTGTTGACTGTACAGATCATGTTTTACTCCTGGCCCCCTTCCATTCTAGATTTGCTAAGTACTACAACCACAATGGCACAGACTCCCGTACTCTCATCAAGGCCTACGGGATCCGAATTGATGTTATTGTGCATGGACAGGTAGGGAGCCTTTGAGGGTTATGATATTGCCTAAGGGAAGGGTTCAAGGCAGTGGCTGTAGGGGAGGATACTAAAAGTAGGTCTCTTCCCACCAGGCTGGGAAGTTTAGCTTGATTCCTACCATCATTAACCTGGCCACAGCGCTGACTTCCATTGGAGTGGTAAGTGTGTTCCCCTGGGGTCCTAGGGAGGGCATGGGGCTGGCAGAACACTTACTCAGGGCCCCTATTGCTTGCTCTCAAGGGCTCCTTTCTCTGCGACTGGATCTTACTGACCTTCATGAACAAGAATAAGGTCTACAGTCACAGAAAGTTTGACAAGGTACAACCCACTCTCCCTCCCTCCCCCTCCCTTGGGCAGTGCCCTGCAGACAGCTCTACAAGCCAGAGCCAGA
This sequence comes from Notamacropus eugenii, assembly GCF_028372415.1. Taxonomy (NCBI): domain Eukaryota; kingdom Metazoa; phylum Chordata; class Mammalia; order Diprotodontia; family Macropodidae; genus Notamacropus; species Notamacropus eugenii. The sequence continues at coordinate 50,758,949 of NC_092875.1, read as the reverse complement.
TGTCCAAGCACTTCCCCTTGCTACAGATGGGCAAACTGAGGTTCAGGGAAGGACCCCAAGAAAATGATTTACAGAAGAGGGGCCAGTAACCTAGAGCCCTAAATCTCTAGCCTGGGGATCAGCCTGTACTCCATCTCTGCCCCTGGTCCAAGCAGATGGTGGATACCCAGGACCCGAGGGAAGAACAAGGGCCTTCCAGCCCACGGGACTCCATACCCAAGGAACCCAAAGGCTTGTCCCAGCTCTGACCTTCCCAGCACCATCTCCACCTTTTCTTTGTGCTGCTTAAGAGACTGAGACCTTGGCTGAGGCCACAGGGTCATTTGAAGTCAACAGCTCTGCCGAAAGATGGGGTCCCTGGGCCCATGCTGCTAGTACTGAGGAGCAGCTCAGATCAACAGGCCTGGATCTGGGCCCCCAATGTTGCCTGTCCTTCTAGTTGTTGTCTAGTTGGTGAGGGCCTGGCTAAAGGGGAATAGAAACTTGGGGTATGGGAGGGATGGTTCTCTCCTACTCCAGTCCCCATCCTCCTAGCCTTTCCCTTATCTCCCCCCTTCCCGACCAGTTATTTCCCCACCACCTACTCTGAACCTGCCATATTCTGTATCCTCAGCAAAGTTGTATCCTTTTATTCCCACCAGCTGAAACCTCAATTTCCCCCTACTGGACACCTCACAATTCCCTCCCTCTTCCCATGAACCTGCTGCCAGATGGCTCAGTGACAGATACTCCTTCCTCAGACCTGAGCTCACATTCCAGGGTGACTGGAAGGGGGAGATTTCCATATCATCCCCTCTCCCCCGGCTTCATTATCCTAGTATATATGCTCCAGCTCTCCCCCAGAGAGGTCCTCATTAACCCCCTTATGCAACTGGAAACAAGATGGCAGTGAGCTCCAATAAATCACATATGACAGAACCTGCTGGACTTTACCTGTTCTTGGGAGTATGGCATAGGCCAACCACTTCCAGATCTGGAAGGCCTATCTGGCTCCTTTCTGATATAGGGTGAAGGTCATCATCAAAGGGCAAGAGGAATTTTCCTGGGCACAACTCATGGGGCAAGGGTGGAGACAGCTGAATTTAGGGACCAGGTCCTTGACTTGCTCTTCCCAATAGACCTGTCCAGCGAGAGACCTTACAGGTCACAGAGCTGAGAAGCCAGCCCCTGCGGAAAAAGGGCTGGAGAGTGTAGATTGGCCACAGGTGCCGATGTTCCGCCACCCAATTTAACTGAGAGCTGTCTCCAAGTAGAATGGGCTGCCTCAGAGGTCCCTAGGGAGGTTTTAGGCAGAGGCCAGGGGCCTGCCTGTTTGTTGGGTATGCTGGAGGGAAGCGGATTCAGGTCTGGGTGAATAGATGCACTTCCAGGACCCTTCCAACCCTTAGGTCTGAGCCTGGCCCTTTGCTGCTTGGCAATGTTCCTGTCTGTCATTCATTCTAATACACTGGGTGGGGCTACTTCAGACTGCTCTCCTCAAACCTCAGACCTTCTCCCCTGTCCCAGAGTGGGTCAGCTTGCTCAAGCTCCATGGGAGAAGTCTGAGGCAAGGAAAGTGGATGGTCCTGGAGTTGGGAGTGGGCGACTAAGGATCCTGGTGGTGATCCTGTCTCTCTTAGCTGGTCAGCCCCGCATTCTCTGAGCTTAAATCAAAGTTAAGGATGAAGGGAGAGAGGCGCATCAGTGCAGTGACAAGCGATGGGCCTGTAGGAAGCAGACATGAGCTGGAAAGCCACTGCTGGGAATGGAGAAGCAGCTGATGCTAACCTGATTAGGAGTGGAGTGACCCGAGTATGTCACTGGGTAATCCGATTGTTCAGCTCTTTCTGGCTGCTAACAGAGACCTCAACCTCTCTCAGCATCCTGGATGGCTATTTCTCAGTCCTCACCTACTACCCCCAGGCCTGTCTGCCTCCTTAACCATAGGAACTGGTTTTGGTCCCACTCCTCCAGACTGGTGAAGGAAACCCAGCTCCGAATACCACCGATCCCCAGGGACCTTGGGGCTTCAGCGCTGTGCATCTGCAGTCAGTCATGGAACAAGATAGGGAACTGAGGCTGTGAGAGGGAGGGAGGGAAGCATCCCACTTGACTAAGGCACATTGGCGTCTCTTGTGGAAAGTGGGTTGCCACTGAAGAGCTCTCAGCCATCAGCTATGTGCAGGGTATCTGCGTTACAGCCCTGAAGACTCGAGAAACTGGCTTTTCCAGCTGGGCATCTGGCATCAGCTCAGACATGGAGAAAGCCAGTTCTGAGGGCTCAGATTTCTAATCCCCAAGTACCAATGGTCACTAGGACTCTCCAATCCCACCCCTGAAGGCCTTAAAGTGGCCTCACTGACCCTGGCTTGACACCCATCTCTGCAGTGGGAGCCACAGCCATTAATGTCCTCTCCACCACTTCCAGGGACAACTTCCCAGCCTTGTCACCTAGGGCAGCCGATGCCCAGGGTTAGACCCAGTACGCAGAATGGAAGCCTGCACCATCCCCCAGTCCCCAGCACTTTCCCCAGCAGTCTGCCTTGGGATATTTGGCCCTGGCCCTTCCAGGAAGCACGGCTTGTATCATTCTTTCCTCCCCCCACCCCTCCATTGCCCCTGCCTTTATTTAATTTGATTTTGTCTTCACTCCAGAGCCTCTGCAAGCCAAGCTGACTCTGGCTTCATCTACCTGCAGGCAGCTCAAGTTTCCTACAGCACTGGGGAGCGGCCGTCGCTTTCAGGTGCCATCTCAGGCCTGCCTGGAGCCCCCACAAGCTGGGTCTGGTTATGAAGAGCCCAGGCTTTCTAGGACAACCCCCTCATCTCCTCCAGAAAAGCCTTCTGCTGGGAGCCTTCTCCTTGGACCCCCCTGCCCCTTTCAATCCCTACTCCCAAACTCTTCCGCTAAAGAGGGGGACAGGGTCAGGCCTGTGGGTTGGGTTCATTCCTCCAGTCATAGCTCAACAGGACTAGTTTTCCTGTGGACACAGAATGCCAACAGGGTCGGTATTCTTGGAATACTCTAGGGTTCCAATCCTCCCAAGATAATTGCTATAAATCCTGCTTTCCTTAAGCATGGAGCCCTAGCCAATGCAGCAATGAAAACAAACTAGCTCAAGACACAAGCATTTACATGCTCTTGCCAGTGCATGGCAGGGTGACAGGGCACTATTCTGAGGAAGCGAAGGTATCAGGTAAGCTGGTAGCCACCACTGCCCTTCTGAACTCCAGGACTAAAGCCCGGGCTTCTGGCAGGCAGGGACTAGAGTTCTGCACACCAGCAACAGACTTTTTTGGAGCAGGTACTCAAAGCATGGTCCCCAGGAGCTCCCCTGCCACAGGCCTGGAGAGGAGCTGCTCTGTACAGAATTACATTTATTCACACAGGTACCAGTCCCCAGTCTTCATCTGATTCTCAGCCACAGAAGTGGCCACAACAATCAAGGTATCTCCAGTGGCTCAGAGCCCTCCTTCTTGAAGGGTTTCAGGCCTGGTTCTGCTGTCACAGGATGAATGTTCACCCTCACCTCCTTGGACAACTTATGACCAGAGTCAGCTGTTGATTCAAGTGCTCCGGGGAATCTCCCCGCACCACAAGCTTTTGCCCACTATTCTTTATTCCTCTGGGCTTAGAAATGCTGAGTGCCTGGTCACATGTAAGTAGGGTGTCTTCTGTCCTCCCAGAGGAAGAGCTCAGTCACACTGGGGGCAGTGGGGCGGAGACCATGGCCAAATGTCTAGCTAAGAGCACATCCTCTGGCTGGGCTCTAGTTGGCAAGCTGGGGATTCATCTGGAGCAACCACTCAATCATTTCTGTCAGGTAGGTCATGCCGTAATGTCGGGCAATGTTCCTGAAGATGCCAATCTGTTCTACAAAAACCTGCAAAGGCAGAAAGGAACTGCTATCAGTTTGGAGAGAAGCACTAGGGAGAACAGAACCAGTACTGTGAGTGAAGACATCACAGACAGAAGTTGAAAGAGGAAACCCTGCAAAGGGATGACCCTGGGGAGGACGGGCCTGCTCCTACCTTGGTCTGAATGGTCAGGGCAAAGTCTCCGGCACAGTTGCAGTAGATGGGCATGTTGGCCTCCTTCACTCCTTTACACTTGAGGCAGATCTAAAATAAGGAAAGCTAAAGCACCGAGCTGTGGGAGTGAGGGGCTTCGATCCCCCTGTGCCAAAACCCCGCCTCCTTCCTTTGCCCCTCAGCTTGGGAAGTTGTAATACTCCCTGACGCCTGAGCCTATGCTCACATGCCTAACTTTCCCGGCCCTCTACAATCTGAGTTTTCTCTTTGGCCAACCTGACCTCCCACCACTCCTCAACACATACCCTGGATGTCTTGGGCAGATTCTCAAACCTTTCCTCTTCTACCTGCACGACTCTCCTTTCCCTGACCACTGCAGCCCATGAATTTCCTCTTCCCTTCAGTTATAAGACATTCCAAATAATGGAGCACTTGATCATACAAGACACTAACTTTGGACTGAGGCCTACAAATCTTAAATCCCCCTGCATATCTTGTAAGAGTGTCCTCTCTTTCTTTCCCCCACGCCCCCCACCCCTACCCAGGGCTGAGGACACAGTAGATGTCAGTAAATACTTGCTGAATGATTGGAGGATGTTCTTAGTGGGCTCGCCTCATTTCCTTCCAGCTGGGAAATGCAAGGCTACTCTCTCAACCAGAGCAAATAGCCATAAGAAGCAGGGTATCAGTCCCTGGGCCCTTCCCAGGAACTTCTTCCCTTTCTCTCAAGGGATAAGAGTTGATGGCTATCACCAGGAAAGCCAGCCAAAGTCACTACGGGCCTGCAGTCCTCCACAGAAAGAGACCTTCCCTCTTATCACCTACTTCAGTGCTGCTTGTTTAAAGCACACGGAGGGGGACAGGGAAACTCTCCTTAGAGAAGATATTGCAGCCAGTGCTGCTGCAAGACCCTGAATAGGAGGAGGTTGGATGGGACTGGTTGGCCCAGTGCCCTGCCCCCAGAGCCTCACCAGGTCCTGCAGGGTAAAGGCCATCAGCTTCTTCTGAAGGGCTTCTACCAGGGCCATCTCAATGTGGGCTGAGTCATATGCTGCCTGGCAGTTGGAGCAAAGCCACTGAGGCAAGATTGAGATATCCTAAATGGGGAAGGAAAAGGCAGCGAGATAAGCCCTCTGGCCAGGGCTTCCTGGTCTCTAGGAATTCAGACATGGTCTGTGCTTGTGCACTCTACAGCTGTGTGATAAGTCTGTGCAGAGGCCAATGAAAAAAAGCAGAGTCCAGTGAGAAGTGGTCAGTCTCTCTTAGTGGCCCTGAAGAGGAGGGAGGAACCCGGGTCCAGGGTTAGTCCACAGCACTGCTGAGAACACTCACAGCAGGGGCGGGGTGACTTAGAGAATCTCGGTTATCAGGGTGACAGGAAAGCAAGGTGTGATGCAAAGGTGTGGAAAGAAAAAAGGAGTTGAGGCCTGGGGCTGGAAGATTATGTCCCACTGAGGAGGGACCTTGGGGCTCACCAAAAGGTCATAACATCGGCTGATCTGTACCTGAGAGAGGAAGGGGTCTTTGCAGAGGTCCAGGTCCCGGCAGAAGTTGCAGTTTCGGCAGATGACTTCTGGGAGCACATAGGAGCGGCAGGGGTCCCGAAACTGGGCCTCCTCTGAGAACTCACCCACATCCACAAGCCTCAGAAGATCACGATTCAGCTTATTCACTTGGTTGGTAATGTTGGTGTCCAGAGAGAGCACCTGCAGAGACAGCCCAGGGGAGTTGGCTGAGGACTCTGGGAAGGAGATCGATCACCTGCTATGTCCTCTAACCTCCCATGGCCCCGGGGCTACCTTTCTCTAAGCTGGATGGCATTGCTAAAATCTTATTTCTTCAACTCACTGCATAGGGAGTTGGCTCATCTATACTTTCCTTAACGTTGTTGCTGCTGCTGTGAAGTACAGAAAGTTCCTGACTTACTAGTTGAAGACTCAGAATGTGTTTTTTCATAGAAATATTGTTATAAAGTGGGTAGGCTTCAAGGTCAACCCACAAAAACCAATACAATTTGGGAGGTTTAGTGTAGTGGGAAAATACACTAGGCTGTGACTCAAGAGATCCAGATTCCAGTCCCAGCTCTGAAACCAAAGCCCTCTCTGGGCCTCAGTTTCCTCATCTCTACAATGAGAGGGTTGGGCTAGGTGACCTCTGAGACTCCCTCCAGCCCCAGCAGACCATCATGCTAAGTCTATAATAGTAGTAGTCCTATGGAATTCAACCTGTTTTATGGAACATTATTCTTAGATTCAATTTGGGATGCCACAAAATCTCCCCACTGAAGACTGGCCGCAGAAATAGCTTCTACACCAGATGGTGGAAGCAAGGACTCCAGTAAATTTGGAGTGGGATGAGAACCCAGAAGCTGGGAGCCAAACATGACAGAGAGAGAGAGTGGCGAGGGTAGAGTTTTCCCTGGCCTTTCTATGGCCAGTGCCACAAGGCCCCAGACTGTGCGGGCAGCAGCTGAAAGGCAGTGACTGTAGGAAGAGCCTCTAGGGTCATGGGAAATCCCTCCAACCTTCTCTTTATGCTCTCATTGAACTCCAGCTGCATCCCCAGAAAGTCTGAGCCCTCTTGGCACCTGAGTGGACCCTTGAAGGATGATCTGGACACCAGAGGTCGCCTTTCTTACCTTGCACACATATTTTATGAACTCCAGGGCAGGGTTGTTGAGCAGTAAATGAGAGCCAGGGAGGTGTGGGAACATATCCGAGGGCTCTGTGGAGTTACGGGAGCCCATCACTTTCTTTTGGATCTTCTGAGTTATGGTAAAGAAGTTTTGGGTGAGCTCATTGGATACATAATCTTGGGAGAAGGTGATCATTCCTGGAAGAGAAGAAACTGTTCAGGTCTTGGCTGACCTGTGACTTCCCTTATACCTTGAAGGGGCTACTAGAAGAGAGCATAGGTCTTGAACACATGCCACAGAGAACATGGAGCAAGGGAGAAGGCCTCAGGCACAGCCACGGGCCAAGGCCAGGGCACATCACTCACCAGGGAGAGCCCCAGCTAGTCCTTCAGCTTCCTGGGACAATTGGCTGTTCCCTCTCCTCTTGATGGGGCTGCACCCAGGGGCACTGCGTCTCAGCTCCTCCTTCATGCTATGGTACACAGCCACAATATATGCTGGAGAGAAAGAAGATAGTGACAGAATGGTGGTGACCATCAGGGAAATACTACTCAACCCCTGAGGGACCTTAGACAAGTCACTTTCTCTGGGTCAGGTATCTGGTTCCTCACCCATAAAAGGAGGGGGGAGAACTGAGTGATCCCTTACAGCTCTAAATCCTATTGTGTTATTTAAAGCTTAAATTATTTTCCTTCTTTGAATGAGCCAAAAGCCCTTCCTAGTTAAAATCCCTGGACTTCTATAAATGCGTAGATGCTAGGGAGCCAGTCTTTCCTAACCATCACCCTCTAACTGCCTGATTAAAAGTCAGAGAAACACCAAGAGAGACATAACCTCCACAAACAACAAAAAACAATAAAACAAAAACAAAAAAACCAATAAAAACAAATGTATTCAAAATTCAAAACTACAAGAAAAATACAAATATTTCCCCAAAAGGCAATTGCAGAAGAGCAAAGGGCAAACCTGGATATATGCTAGAAGTGAAGGATATTTCAGGAGGCCCTCAAAAATAATTCCTGAAGGAGGTAATGAAGAGACTTACAGAAAACAAAAGCCACACCAAGTTAAAAAAAAAAAAAGACAGAAAATCAGCTCAAAATCAGCTTCACAGTGAGAAGCAAAGGATTAATGAACAAGGAAGGAGAACAGCCATCCCCAAGGCCAAAGGGAGGCGAGGACAGCTGAGGCTGAGAGGGCCCAAAGTCTGCCTAAGAAAGATCCAGAAGGCCCAACTTCAGGACCACTGGCACGACATAGATCAATGAAAAGCAAAAGACTTGGGACACATCTATTTGTGAAGCAATGACAACAATGTCTTGGGATAACAAAACCAAACAACAGTCTGCAACCTAAAACTTCACAGGGCCATGTCAGCAGGAAGAGCTTGGCACCTCAGAACTCTTATGGAAACATCGTAAGCAAACACTCGAATGAGAAATATGAAGAAGGAAAAGATCTATCAATACAGGAAAAAGAAAGTCTATGACTTTCGCAAAAAGTACCACGGAGGACTGGAGGGCTTCTCAGCAAACAGTGCAGTGGCGGGTCCAAAGTCTCAAATGTCAGACCTGTATTGTAGAAAATGTTTTATTATACTGTTTAAATCTAACTGTGCAACCAGAGATTGTTTGACTCCAGAATGCCACGACTCTCTAGAAATGTCTACAAGGAATTCTGGATTACCCAGGTCCTGTTTTGGGTCCACTCAAGTTTGTATTGTGGCTTTGCTCAAATTTTACTGAATATTTTTATTTACTGATATCCATCTTAATCCTTCGTGCTTTTAAGCTGCCCCCTCTGCAAAATTTCTTTATTCTACAGTAGAGGATCCCCTTATCTAAATTCTGTATAACATAAACTATCCAGAGTCATACCCTTTGGGGGTGGGAAGGAACCATACCCTTTGTGGTTTGCTGTCTGGTGCCAAACCTAATGAATCGTTTTCTAAAACTATTTCAGATTTTGGAGCATTATTCTCAAATCTAAGATGATGTCAGATATCAAGTTCAAATCAGCACTAAGACAGGAAATAATACTATTACATGATAATGAGAGGGTAACAACATGAACATGGCAGCAAATGGTCAATGAACAGAGCAACGGTCTTGGAGTCATGAAGACTCACCTTCCTCAGATTCTGTGCAACACTTAACCGTTTGCCTCAGTTCCTCATTTGTAAAAGGAGCTAGAGAAAGAAACGGCAAATTGCTCCACTATCTTTGCTAAGAAAACCCCAAAAGGAGTCAAAGTGTTGGACACCAATGAAATGACTGAACAACAACAAATCTGGGGTAATAGCGATAATAATAGCAGCCTTGACATTCCCTGTCCTAAGGATCCTCCCAATTCTGTTTTCTAAGGGCCCTTCAGCTCTGACATCCTGTGTTCTAAGGGCCCTCCAGCTCTGACATCCTGTGTTCTAAGGGCCCTCTCAACCAGCCCTGACATCCTGTGTTCTAAGGGCCCTCTCACCCAGCCCTGACATCCTGTGTTCTAAGGGCCCTCTCACCCAGCCCTGACATCCTGTGTTCTAAGGGCCCTCCCAGCTCTGACATCCTGTGTTCTAAGGGCCCTCCAGCTCTGACCTCCTGTGTTCTAAGGGCCCTCTCACCCAGCCCTGACATCCTGTGTTCTAAGGGCCCTCTCACCCAGCCCTGACATCCTGTGTTCTAAGGGCCCTCCAGCTGTGACATCCTGTGTTCTAAGGGCCCTCCAGCCCTGGCATCCTGTGTTCTAAGGGCCCTCCCTCCAAGCTCTGATATCCTGTGTTCTGAGGGCCCTCCCTCCCAGCTCTGACATCCTGTGTTCTGAGGGCCCTCCCTCCCAGCTCTGACATCCTGTGTTCTGAGGGCCCTCCCAGCTCTGACATCCTGTGTTCTGAGGGCCCTACCTCCAAGCTCTGACATCTTGTTTTCTAAGGACCCTCTCAGCTCTGACAGTCTGGTCCTAAGGGTCCTGATATCCAGGAAGATCCCATCAGTCATGGAACTCCATCTCATTACCACCCTCCATGGGGCCATCAACTCCGAACTTCCATTTAAGGAGAAAACTCAGCACAAAGCTCATTGCTCACCTGCCTTTACCACTTGGGACTTCTCTAACTTCCCCATGACCTCTCTCTTCAACTTCCCCCATTAGCCTAGAAGCTCCTTGAAGACACAGACTTGTCTTTCTTTTTCTGTTTTTGTATTTCCAACATTTGTATCAGCGTCTGGCACACAGTAGGTACTTAGTAAATGTTTATTCACTATTATTGACTGACATTCTAGATCTCAAGGTGTTCTCCAGTTATCACTTTTACATAAGAAACTTCCAAATCTTTAAGTGTCAACACCTTCCTCTAAAAAGGTAACCTAAGAAGAAACAAAGTATATATAATCACCTAAAAATATTTCCAACCCTACAACAAAGAAGTGCAAAGTAAAACAACTTGACACCCATGAAGCAAAAATGATAAAAATCAGAGCTGTCAGGGTCAGAGTTATAGGAAAAAGAAAGTACACTCACATGTTAAATATATTTCAGTGGAGTTGCAAATTGGTGTAATTTAGCAACACTGAATAAGAATTATAAAACCAATCATATCTTCTGACTTAATAATCTCATTGGAAACATATAACTCGTGTGTAATTAAAAAGAAAAATATACGTTGAAATAAATACAGAGAAACACAAAACAAACTGGTACAAATTAATATGATATGCTACAATTAAAATGGCAAATACAGAAAAATATAAATATATAAATATACGAATTAATGTAATGTGAAGGAATTTAGATTTGCGATAGTATACATGCTAAAAACACATTTATATACGTGAATGGATTATCAAAGAAATCATAAGTTGTTATTTGTTGTTTTTGAATTGTAAATAATTTTAAAAGTATGTTTGATTTTTAATGAAAAGTTAAATTCATGATAAAATTGTATTAAAAACAATTAGTAGTCACAACCATATGTATATTGGAGCATATAAATGTCTGGTCAAAAGCTGTGGTTATTATCCAGAACAGTAATAAAAAAACAAAAACAACCCCACCCTAGCAAATTCTCCAGACAGTCCTGTAGGACATCTATAAAGTCTATGACCTGGATCAATAGCCAGCCAAGGAGAATGAGGAGGCAGTGTCAGATAGACAGTGGAAGAACTAGGAGAAAGCAGTGTCACAAGAACTTAGAAAGGAACACATTATCAAGGAGAAATCTTTGGAAGGAGAGCATCTTTGGAAGACAGTGTAAGGCTTCAGACAGGTCAAGAAAGATGACATTTGGCAAAGAGGAGACTGTTAATAACTTTAGACTTCAGTTGAATGACAGATGTGAGAATCCAGAGTGCAGAGATGTTAGAAGAGAATGAAAGAAAAAGAAGTAGAGGCACCTGTCATGCCTTCTGAAAGATTTTAGTCACAAAAGGTAAGAGAAATATAGAAATGCCTTGCACCAGTGAGGGCCCAACTAAGGTTATGTAGTATAAATTGGTAGTGGAACCACCAAGCACAGTTTTGTAGTTTTTTTCACTTTTGCTCAGCAGCATATATACAGGGACAGAGGCAGTGAATGGTGAGTGATCCAAAGCTGACACTTGGCAGGCCAAGATCCCTAATATGAAAAGGGGTCAAGGAACTCAAGAGAAAAGGACAGCGGAGAATGTGGCTGGTTTACCAAGGTTTACCAAGGAGGAAGGTGAAGCTAGTGCACCAGTAATGGCTTGGAAGAGATCTGAGGGGTCAAGGGGCTGGAAGTCACGGAAAAGACAAAGATCAGGGTTAAGGGTTTCAAGGCAGAGACAAAAGTAGAATGACAACAGATGTGGTAAGGGAATATCATAGTCTGTGAATAAGGAAAGTAGAGGCAGAGGGAGAACCTAGAAGTAGCAACCTTGACCAGTGACTCAGATATGAATGAAAGTGCAATCAGTGCTGGAAAGGGTGGACAGGGTGATTGTGTCATCAGGAGGGCACTGGGTCTCAGGGAGAGCCAGAAGATGGGAGGAATAAGAAAGGAAAAGAGAGAGCATGACATGTGTTCAAGTATATGAAGGGCTGCCCTTTGGAAGAGGTAGTAAGCCTGGCATGTTGGGCACAGAGGGTAGAACCAGGAGTAACAGGTGGAAGTTATAAAGAAGCACATTTGGGCTGGATGTCTCATTTTTAACAAAGAGCTGCCTCAAAGTGGGATGCGTTGCCTGAAAAAGTAACAGGCTCCCCATTGCTGGAAATCTGCAAGTCAAGGCTGGAAATCAGTTGTCAGGCATTATTGAACTAGGATTCCTCTGGTGTATGGGTGATACTGTGAAGTGGGCACATTTACTAGCAGTATATGCCAGAGAATCTGGCAGGGACGTCCAGGGTAGATGGAAGGGTTCTCGCTAGGCACAGTGTCAGGGCAAACAAGACAGGAGCTGGGGATGGAAAATGGAGGTAACAGGCCCAAAGATCTACTCACCTGAGATAATCATGAGAAAGTAGCTCTGGCAAGAGGCTGTCTGGGGAAGAAACTGCACAATGTTCCAGCTATTATCTAGTAAGTCTTCCACGTTGGATTCTTCTATCATCTCCTTTTCTTCCTCCTCTTCCTCCTCCTCCTCTTCGCTCCCTGGCTCTTCCTCTGTTTTCTGCTCTTTCTGAGTGTTTCGTTGAAGGATTTTAAACATTATCAATTAACATCTTGCTTCTATTTTCAGTGTTTTCACTGTAAACATACTCAATTACCACCAACAAAGTGCCTCATCTTGGGACAAGATTCCTTTCCATGTCAATCCCCTGCTCAAATCCTTAGTGGCTCCTTCATGTCTCTAGGTTAACATCTAAACAAATCAGTATGCATGCTAACCATGCCTCTCCACCTCCCATCCCCATCTGGCATGGACCTGCCTAACTGAATTTTCTCATTTCTTTTCATCTGCTCTGCTCCAGCCAAACTGGTTTCCTCACTGTCCCCTGGACAATAACATTTTCCATCTCCTCTCTCTGTGCCTGGGCAAAAGTTGTCTCTTTGGAGATTAACTTCAAAGAATTCCCTTTCTAGCATGCTTCCTAGAATTCTTAGCTTTCTTTGAGGATCCAATCAGGGGCTGCCACTTATGTGAAGAGTTCTCTGCCCTCCCCCAAAGCATCTGGTATTCACTTCTGTGTCCATGGGGCACAGCTTGAGCCCCGCTCTCGTGCACAGTGGCGACTTAATAAACATTTGTTGAGTTGAATCAAACACATTCTCATCCTCCCCAAGGCACCAGGGGTGATCATCTAATGGATATGATTCAATTTACAATCTTCCTGAGCCTCACTTTCCTCATTTGTAAAGTAGTTTGAGTGCGTGCGGAAGCATGAAAAACAATATCCTCTACAGCTTCCCTAGAAATGTTAAGGAATAATATTTCTATAGCCTAAAAATCTTTCTAAACTTGCCTCCTTAGGAAAGTGCGCAGAACAAAAGCTAAAGCCTTTCTTAGGGAAAAGGATGAAGGATGTCATCAAAACTTAACTCTTGTCTAGAGGAATCCATTGATTTCTTGAGGGGAGTGGTCCAGGAAAGTAGCTTGGTTACACAAAAATTCTAGAATATTAACCCAATCTGTACTTTGATATATTGTGCTCTTTTCCTTATTCAGGATTCCTATAAATGTTACCTGAAATCACCGTGGGATAAGGAGTCATGTTGGAGGACTATGCCACATTGAACATTGCCTTCTCCAAGCTAGAAATGCTTGGATATTAGTATGAAATTAAATAAAAGCATTTCTGGCAGACCTGAGCCTTGAACATCATGTTGATATTGACGTTTTTCTTTCCCATACTTCACTGGCCCAAGAGAACTGCTGTGAGAGTCAAATAAGATAACGCACACATGCAGAGCGCTTTAGACACACCAAGTTCTATATAAATGTCAGGTTATTAACAGGTGAAGTGAGATGGGGAGACAGGGCAGACAGTGAATGATGTGGCCAAAGGCCTAAACAGGCAGAAAAGTGCACGTGGCAAACAGGCCCGTCTGGCTAGAACACAGGGGACTGGGCACAGCAACATGACAGAAGGCTGAAAAGACAGAGTAACACCATATTCTAAAGGTCTGGGAATGTCTAACAAAGGAATCTGAACTTGGTTGGGAGACAGGAGGGAGCCACAAGATGACTTCTACACTGAGGAAGGATTTGAACAAATCCACACTCGGAACAGATTAAAAAGTCAGGGAGGAAAACCTGTTAAGTGTCACTGAAAGAATAAAGGAGGTTGATAGAGGGCTGTAATGGGTTAGCAACAGTGGGAACAGAGAGAAGAGGGCAGATGGGAGAGATACAAGAGACCAGATTTGATAAATGATTTGATACAAAAACTACGGGGTAGGAGAGAGTCAAAGGCAACACTGAAGATTTGAACTCAGTGACCAGGTGGATGGTGGGCCTGGGGACAGAGATAATAAGGTCAGATGAAGTGTATGGTTAGAGGAAAAACAAATAAGCCTGGCTTTGGAGCATCGTATTTGATAGGCCACCTCCAGCAACTTCCCCACCCCAAACAATAGCCTAAGACCAACTTACTACTGACCTCTCCATAATGGACATGGTTTGGAACTTTTCCTTTGATTCCCCCATAATTAGCAGGATCCATCCAGAGAAGAAATTCCCAGCAGCGGGAGAAGGAGATTGTCAAAGAATGGAAGATTTCTTTGGAGTGGATGCTGAAAAAAAAATGCAGTAGCACAAGGATGATCAAGGAACTATAGACCACATTTCCGCTCAGACCTCCTGGGGAGCCACAGCCAATTCAGCCATGTGTATGCCATGTATAGGACCTTAGCAAGGCTCATGGCACAATCCACTAGAGGCCTTGAATCTTTGCTGTAACATGTAATAGGACATTATAAATACACAGCACAGCAGGTAGAATCTTCTGTCATTATAAATGTGCATTTTCAAAAAATTAAGTGTCCCTCACAAAAAATGGTCCTGAGTATGGTTGCCCATCCCCAGTCTAGCATGACAGCCACCATTATCTGCAAAACCACGCCTTCTTTTGAACTAAACCACTTGCCCAAGAAGAGCCAATGCTCTGAACGCAGCCCATGTTGCAGCCCTAGAGTCCTCTGTTACCATATCCCCAAGACTAACTTTGGTCATGAGGTTGTCACCTGTTGGTGATGTAGTCTATGTAGGCAATGGCATCCTCAATGCGACGCTTCTTGGTGCAGAGGATGATGCGATTGAAGTTGGCATAAATGACTGAGGAACCCAGACGTTTGAATTCAGCTACCAGCCTGAATTGGAGAAGACAAGACACAGTGATTGAGGGAAGAAGTGCAGCAACAGGGATGTCCCCAGAAATCCTCCCTATGTGGGAGTGGGCTCTATTGACCCTACAGGGCATTTCTGTGGAAGGAGGATGACACTTGCTCTGCTTGGCCAGGGAAAGGAGCAGTGAATACAAATGGTAAAGGGGCAAAATTATGCTGGATGCCAGGAAAAATTTCCTAATAATGAGAGCGTCCAAAAGTGGAATGGGCTTGTACCTTCACTGTAACACGTGACAGAACATGCCACAGATGGCAGAATTTTGTCATTAAAAGTATATATTTGTAAAAAATGTATTATTAAAATGCCAATTCCTGTGGTCCTGGGATCACCTCTAATAAGGTTTCTCTTGGATACAAGGCCACCTATTTGAGAAGGGGAACTGTGCTCTGTAAGCCAGCCCCTGCAGTCACCGTATCACGGAGGTCCAGGAGCAGAGGTCAGATGACTACCTGAAGGGTGGGACTGAATGGCCACTGATCCCCTTCCAGGATTCTGTAGGTATCAGCCCTTGGCCACTGTGGAACTCATTAGGAAGGCCCAGCTGGGGAGAGCAGTGCAGCTACAGCAGACAGCCTTCTGACAGATGAATATTCCCACTGGCCCACGAGGCTCCTAACAGACTCAGAGGTTACTCACTGGAGGAAGAGCTTCTTCATCATGCTAAGGAGAGTGCGGTGCAAAGCGGGGTCATAGAGGAGGGAGGATGGGGACCGGAGCCAGCGGTAAAAGTGCATCACTTGGTTGTCAGCATAGACATTGTGGTACTGAGTGATCTCCTTCACCCAGCCCACCACCATGCTCTTTAAGATCCTGTAAAAGAGGCCCAGAAAGAAGAATAACTTCTTACCACAAATCTATTCCCATAGCTCCACATGGATATCTCACCACCTCAAACTCAGCCAAGTAAAACCAAACTCGTCACTTCCCCACTATCTCAGCTTGAACTTTGCCCCTGACAGTAGCCTTAAGACAGGAACTTACCCTAAATGTCTTGGTTCCTTCTCTAGTAAAATGGGGTCATTAATCCCTGTATAACCTTATTGTGAGGATGAAATAATATAAAATACAAAGAGCTTTAAGAGGCAGCTAGGTGGCACCAGCCCTGGAGTCAGGAGGACCTGAGTTCAAATTTGGCCTCAGACACTTATTAGCTGTGTGACCCTGGACAAATCACTTAACCCCAACTGCTTCCCACCCCACAAAAGAGAGAAAGCACTTTGAAAACTCTAGAGCTCCTGTTATCATCTATATCACTCCCTAAACATTGACTTACATAAGGAAAAGAAAAATGAAAATTATTGCAAACATCTTACAAAATGAACCATAAAATCAAATGGAATTCTCAATTACCTAACGGAGATGGTAAACAAGTTTTCGGCAAAATGATATACTATAATATTTGAAATAAAATTTATCTGAAAATATAAAATTTTTAAAAATCAGTCTTATATTTGGTGACATTTAGAAAAAATGTCACCAAAAGATTTCAACAAAAAGTCCCACCCAAAATTCTAGATAACGTCAAAGGTTTCAATCCTGCCAACAGGCTGAGCACCTCTGATCTCTTTGCAGTTCTCATTCCCTATTGCCTAGTGTCTTGTGTAACTCCAACTCCCAGCTATCTTACAAGTTCCTTTAGGGCAGACCTGGGAGACACTTCTATGCCAGAGTTGACAAGCCAAGCTACGGCCAGATCTGAAGCTGGCAGAGCTCAAGAGCTTCCTGGTTGATAAAACAGGCTAATACTGCCACACACGTGCCCAGACCAGCCATGATGTCTGCTGCTTTCTGATCAAAGAGCTCTGGTCACTTGCCACTGCCTAGCTTGATTTTTGTTGACACTTAGGTATCTTTATCTGGACCTGTCCTGTAAATGACTTCTGAATGTTGTGACTTGGGGCTAACTTGTACAGATTCTGAGAACTGAAGTGCTCGTATAACACTAGTTAAGTCACTCTTGGATTAAACAGACTCTGAAAGGCCAGGCTCTGTCTGACTCAGGCAGAGATGCAGTGAACACCACATAGGTTAATAGTCAGCTGTTCCATGGGCCGAAGTGGGGCAGGGGGGTGATAAGAGGAAGGTGAAACTCGAAGTAGGGGTGGAGACTGAGTGTGTCTCCTGGGTTGCAGCTCATACCTGAATGTGTTAGAGCAGAGGGCAGTCTCATCATAGCTGGCTGGGATGTTGGCTGCCTGGTTCCCTGTGACCATTTCCTCCAGAGAGGCTTGCTGGATGACATCGAAGCTGATACCCATGCTGGAGGCTCCTTCCATGTCATTAACATGGTGGGACTGCAAGATGGTATTTACTGCCAAGTTCTGGATGTCCAATTCCAAACATACTGTTGACAGAAAACCCATTGCTCGGTCCTCAAACCAGTCAGCACCAGTGCTAACTGGAACCACCAATTAGTGGTCCCATGGGATCAGTTCTTTCCTGGTGGCCCTCTGCTCACTATGCTGTGAAGACTCATAGCTCAGTAATACAGAAGTTGTGCTGTCATTTGACCCCAACACAGCCAGGCTTCCATGAAAGAGATCCTGTGGTACTGAGTAACAACACTATGGGGTGAACTCTTTACAATAAAACAACATTTTTCTTGGTCCTCCTGGGACCAAGCCCATCACTAAGTGGCTCTGCTTCTCTCAAATGGGTGCAACACACACTCACCTGTGGAGTAACATCCAGGATTATTTATTTCCACTGAAGTCTGGTCATCAAATTCCATGACAAGGCGATTGTCATCTGCTTCTTTCCCACCTAAGTCAGGGCGGGATGTAGGAGAGAACCAGAGCAAGTGATTATGGTGCCGGAGGTGGCGAGAGAAGAAGAGATCTGAACCAAAGGTGGAGATGTCTTCTGGGAGGTTCCCAACAGGAATGTGAAAATATCTGTGCAGAGAGATATAAAAAAGCTCACATTCAACAATCATCACGGATTTATGAAGTGCCTACTATGTGCCAGGCAATGGTGAAACAAAGTCGGAAATGAAACAGTCCTTGCCTCAAGAAGCTTTTATTCTTTCAGGGGGAGTATATACAAAACAAATGCAAGGTAAATTGGGGCAGGTGTAGACAAGCAGTTGGAAAGATCACGAAAAGGTTCCTATAGACAGCCCCAGTTGCTCAAGCACAGTTTGGAAGGAACTGAGGGATCAGAAGTGGCAGAGGTGAAAGAGGCATGGATGGGAGATGGAATGTAGCATGAGAACAGCAAGGTGACTAGTCTGGCTGAATCATAGCCCTGGGCAGAGTATAACTTATGTACAAGAAGGCTGGAAAGGTAGGTTGGGGCTATGTTGTATGGGACTCTCAAAGTTGAGCAGCAGAACTTTTCTTTAGTCCTGAAGAGGCGGCTGTAGGAGTTTACTGAGAAATGGGGTGATATGTTTGGCAGCAACATGAAATGTGGTCTGGAGAGGGAAGAGATGACACTGGGAGATCAAATAGGGGCTTTTACAATAATGTAGAGTTTGAACCAGATGGTGCCTGTGAGTAGAGAAGGGGACAGATGAGAGAGAAATTGTGGAGATAGCAACACAAAATCTGGCCAGTGTTTGGTTACGTGGAGAGAGGGAGCAGGAGTCAAGGCTGATGCTGGGATTATGAACTTGGGTGACTGGCAGGTCACTTGTCTGACGTATGGAAATTTGGAAGGCAGCTTGAATTTAGAGGGGAAAAAATAACGTATTCAATTTTGGATATGCTTTGGACATGAGACAGAAATGTCTATGGGACACTCTGTTCCAAAAGTCATTTGGAGATACTGGACACCTAGAGCTTAGGACAGAGACCAGGGCTGGATATAGAGATCCAGGAATCATCCGGATAGAGACGATAATTAAAGCCATGGGAGCTGATAAGATCACTGAGTAAGAGCAAAGAAGAGAGGACTGCAAAGGGCGAACCCTGCAGATACATCTAGAATGTGAATGATCAACTAGCAAAGGAGACTGAGAAATGATCAGAGAAGAAAGAAAAGACACAAGGGCAAGCCATGGATGAAACTATATTTGTGAAGTGTCTGGAATGTAGCAGGCACTGATGCGCATACCCCTGCCCCTTCATGTCCCCAGAGGTCAAAGGGTGTCCAGGAGGAGGAAGCAATCATTGGAAAAAGAGAGTAGTTTTGTAAAGGAGAAGATGTTCAAGGGACAATAGCATGTGCCGACTCAGGGGGAAGGGAGAGTGACACTGTCTTAGTAACCTCCTCATCTCATTCTCATCCTCTCTGTACCATAAGTATCATCAGGCACTATCTCCTCTCTGAGGCAAGATAGCTTTCCCCCACTTACCTACTCATCTCAAAAGCCTGAGACAGGCAGGTGTCCAGGTTGAGATAGTGCCGGATCATGCGCCGGGCTGCATGACGCTGCCAGTCCAAGGCACCATAGCTAATGTCATCAGTCACACAGACTGGCACCAATGGGAACTCCTCAAAGACAGGCATCCCAGTGGCCAGCCTCTTCAGCTCCCAGTTGGACTGGACAGCAATGAGTGTAGGGCCCCGGCGTTCCTCCTGTGAGAAGGGTATAGGGGAGACAAAAGATAGGTCACACATGCGCAAGTACCGTTTGGCAGGCCAGAGGCTGAGGGGACAGTCCAAAAGGTGGCAGTATTCCCGACAAGCTCTTACCTTGTAGCCAAGCAACAGTCGCTGGATGGCTCTATAGATAGTTTTCAGGTCAGTTTCAGCTCGCACTTCAAAAATATGTTTGTCTGGTGGTAGGAGTTCAGGTCCCACCTTCTCCAACAGGAGTTGGTGCTCCGATGAATACATGGAATTCAGGTTTGGCATCTGGTTACTGCGCACCTGTCCCAATCACACCCCATCCTTGAGTTACATTAGTCTGTCAGAGGTATATAAAGGCTAAAGATACAGAAGCAATTGACACATTAGGGGAATGGGGCAGGAGAATAGTAAGGCCTTATTCAGCTAATTCAGACAGAGACCTGATTTTTAAATAGAGTCAGGCTACCTTGAGAAATCCTCCAAGGGCCATCCTTCAGACCTGGGAAGCAATGTGGCCCAAGAATGGTGGCAATGCAAAACTAAGAACTAAGGCATATTCAGGAACACTCTAAAAGCCTCCCCTCTCCCTTATACACTGTAAAATTGGCAAAGATGACCAAAAAAAAAAAATCAGTGTTGGGAAGATAGGCACAATTCACTGTGAATTATAAACTGGTAAATCATGTTGGAAAGCAATTTGAAATTATGCAAATAAAGCAACAAAAATGTCTATATAGTTTGCCTAAAAGATTCCATTACTGGGCTTATACTCCAGGGAAGCCATTGATGAGAAGACAATCCCAATATACCCCAAAATATTTATAGCATCACCTTTTGTGAGAGCAAAGAATTGGAAACAAAGTAGATTGCCCATCCATTGGGGACTGGCTAACCAAACTGTGGTCCATGAACATAATGGAATGTTACGGTGTTATAATAAATGACGTGATGAGTACAGAGAAGCATGGAAAGATCTACATGAACTGATGCAAGGTGAAATGGGTGAAGTCAAGAAACTATAAGCAGAGACAAACGATGTAAATGGAATAAGAACCAGACGTAAAAAAATTAAAAGTGAACATTACCAAGTTATAATGATCAAACATACTAAAAGGAGAGATATGTGGACATTCCCAATCTACTACTTTTCAGAAGTTGGAGACCCATGGGTGTTGAACATTTCACGTTTTTAGTCTGTGATAATCAGTTGTGCCAATTTTCCTTTCTTTTTTTTTTGTTGTAAAAAACTTAATATTTACTTTTATGGGATGATTCTTTGTGGGAAGGAGGGATACTGGGGAAAACTATGACGACGTAAAAATCAAAAGACATCAACGGAAACTTAGTTAAAAAAAAAACCAAAACAATCCCCTCCCAGGGGGGCATTTTTCTTTGCCACCACTCTGGAGCCAAACCTGGTCCAGCCTAACAATTTATTCTGGTGTCTCTTGGGAGATTCAGAGTGCCAATCACTTACCGTATCTAAGACAAACACAGAGGCTTTGCGCTGGGAGGGGAAGAAGAGCCCAAAAAGGGCCTTGCTGCCCTGAGAGTGGTGATAAAGAAAGATGTGCCGGATGCTTCCTGCGGAACAAGAGATCTTTAAGCCCAGAGTTCCACAAGTGGACCACAGCAGGGCTGGGTAAGGGAGGCAATGGAGGTCATACCTGGTTCAAGGTAGCTGAACTGTGCCAGGGAACGCATTTCCAAGTACTCTAGAGGAAAGGTCTCAGCCTCTCGGCCTGTGAGGTGCTGTACCAGTTGCCTGCTGACCATACACACACAACCTAACTGGATGAGAGCCCGCAACAATAATGGTACCTGGAAAGGAGTAAAGAGATGCACAGGGCATGGTGGTAAGAAAGGGCTATGGAGACAGCTCATTCATGTGACCAGGTCTTGGAGTAAGATGAGAAGAGCCACAAAAGCAGTACATCTAAAAACAACCTCATTCTCTTATTTGGGTTCAATATAAGAAATAATCCCTAACAACTGGAGCTTCCCTAAAGCAGAAAGGCCTGCCTCAGGGGGCTGCCCTTCATTCCAAGTCTTCCAGTGATGACCACTCAAGGCAGGGAGCTGCATAGGTCAGCTACAGGTTGGGCCATATCTCCTCTGAGGCCCCTTTGAATGTTGACATTTTGGAATTCTTGCCCAAAGGGGTTCCAGACCCTAACCTTCACTCCTACCAATGATCCATTATTACCTCAGATTTGCTGTTCAATCATTTCACACAGGAGTGGTTTGCCATTTCCTTCTCTGGCCCATTTGACAGATGAAGAAACAGAGGCAAACAGGGTCAAGCGACTTGCGTAGGGGCACAAAGCTAGTGAGTATCTGAGACTAAATTTGAACTCAGGTCTTTCTGATTCCAGCACTGGGCTACCTAGATACTGTCAAAATAGGAGATACTGTTTTCTGGAGCTAAGGCCCAGGAAGCAAACTGTACCCTGAGCCTGGCATAACAACAATCTTACACGCTCACCCTCTGAATCTCAGCCACCTGTTTCACACAACTATTGTACTGCTTTGACCAGCACAGGTGTTTTCTGAGCTAGGACAAATTCTGGTCATGAAGCCCTGCTATGAATCAAACTTGTCTCATTGCCGCTGTTTTCCCTCCCTGTCAGGGCTACAGATTCCTGTGCAGTCATCAGTGTAAGTGCTGGGATCTGCCCACACTAAAGGAGATTGGTTCTCCCATTGAGGGGAGCCCAGCACATATGTCTAATTTCCCTCCTTGCTTGCAAGCCATTTTCCTCACTATAGAAAACAAACTTGTGTCTTAGTCTCTTCTGTCTTAGTTCTTGCCTGTTCTCTCTCTCATATACGGTCCTCTCCTCCCCATCACTGTGCCCTCCCTCTGGGTAGGCCTGCAGACATTCATGTTTAGATCACTGTAATGGCCTCCCAAATGGAATCTCTGCTGGTTCTTTTCCTGCCCCAATCTGTGCTAAATCCAGAAGCCACGTTAAACTTCCTAAAACACTGTGTACATCACATCATTCTTAAGCTCAAACACTTTTAAATGAAGTCATGACTGACTTCATGTTCAAAACCCTTGGCTTGACAGAGCTCGAGACAGTAATCGTTTGGGGACATCTACTCTGACATGTAAGACTTTTTTTTTTTTAAATTAAAAAGGTCCATTACTTTTTAGTTACCTTTCATGTACCTGTGAGAAAAATGAGTAATTCTAAGCCCTAAAAGTGCCAGGTAATTGATAGAGGCAGGAGGAGCACTTACTTGAGCCTCAGTGATCAGGGAAGGCTTCATGGAAGTGGTGGGATCTGAGCTGACCCTTGAAGGGTATACTGAGGTAGAAAGGAGTGGGGAGAGCAGTGCAGATAAAGAGGATGGTTTGTGCAGAATCAAGGCAACACAAGAACAGTGAGTAAAGAAGCCTGGCTAGACTAAAGTATGTATAGCAATCAGCAATGGAAGACAAAGAAAGAGACTAGTGGGGTAGGGGGAAAAGTCTTTGGGATGCTTAGAGCTAATTCCATTGGTGTTGCCACTGCAGAAAACACAAGTGGCTCTCCTCTTTATAATGGCCCTCGGTAGAATTTCAAGCCACAAGAAAAACAGTCTCATTCCTTTATAGGTATATAAGTTTTTTGGACCAAGAATGGGAATTTCCATTGATCCTCTTTCCATCCATGAGATTTGGTTCTGAATAATGGCTCAACTTATACACAGTTTACTTCACAAAGTGTTTCTTCCCCACAAGCTTATGAAATAGGTAGTGCATTTATATTAACCTCCATTTTAAAGCTGAAGAAACCAAGCTTCAGAGGTAAAAGTGATTTGTGCATCATTGTGAAGCATGTGGGCAAAGGTAGGACTCAGTTTAGCACTCCTGGATTTTTCTGCTAAACCATTTTGGCTGTTGCCAAAATTCAAATCCAAAGAAAACCACTGAGGATGTTTAAAAAAAAAAAGCACTATCACCTTTGAAGTTAGTTCTGAAATTCAAACTCCAAGAATGTTTAAAAAGACTATTATTGGAGTAAGCATAGATACTCCCAAAGGGGCTACTTTGAAATGAACAGCACTCACTCATGTATAAATTCTATTATGTTTTTTAAATGAATTACTTATACTACCTTGTATCTAGTCAGACTTTGTTTGCTGAATCTCTACACCTACATGATGTTAAGCTACTTGAGAGTAAGGAGTCCCACAACACCTAATGCAGGATCCTGTATATAGATGGCATTTGCAGAATGAATGATCTAGATTGGTAAATACAGTTCCCACCCCAGATCTCGAGGCATTCCAAAGTTAGAAGTGCCCAGAGGGACAGTTACCTGGGTCTCATACACGCCCTCAATGTCTGGTGCAGATAAGTCAGCATTGATCTCATTAATATGTTCCTGGTACATGTCCTCTGGCACCGAATACTCATACAGATTATAGACCATGTTGGAACGAGGGAGGACTCTATTCACCTGATAAAAGAATTGTGGTTTTTCCAGAACAGTCCCCAAACTGCCTGCCTCCTGATTGTCACAAGCACACTTGAATTCCATATGCTTGATCTCCTCCTGCTTCTTCTTTACCTATTCCCCAAGGCTCATCTCTTCTTTTTAACCTCCTCTCCCATCATTCTGACAGCCAGGAGGATCTCCTCATGCCCTTTCCTTCCCTCTGTATGCCGTGTTCATGCTAGCTTCCCTCCTGAAAGGTCTTTCTTGCCCCACTTTTGCTTATCAGAGTTTTGCCCCTTCAAGTCTGACCACTCTATCTATCTTGACTGTCCTCATCCCGAGTGAACTATCCCATGTGTCTGATGAAGTAAATGAACCCACCAGTTGGGAACTCAAGATCAGATGCTGCCCTCAATGCTCAAGAAGTATAATTCAAATAACGAATGATTCTAAAGCACTTTAAGGTTTATAAATTACTTTTGTCATAACAACCTTATAAAGAGAAGTGTTATATTACATATATTATAAATAGAAGTATTCTCTCCATTTTGCACATGGAGAAACTGAAGCTTAGAGAAAGTAAGGGACTTACCCTTGTTCATGCCGTTAGGAGCTGAGGTTCACACTCCATCCTATGCTCCACCCACCAGAGCAGTATTGTCAAACTCAGAAACAGGGGCCAGTAAACCGCAGATAAAGATCTCTGTGGCCCACATGGTGACTTAATTTTAAAATGTAACCTTATCTACATTTTACTGTTTTTATTTAAATATTTCTCAATTAAATTTTAAATTGTTTTGGACTGCACTCAAGAGTGTTTAGGGGCCTGTGTTTCAGACTGTCCTTCTATCCTTGCAACAATTTGCTAAGTCACAGTTTTCACCCTAACAGGGTAGCAGAGGACAGGGGCCAGTTCAGGACTGGAATAGGACAGGTCTTCTTGCAGGATCAGAGTGAAGAATCAGGAAAGTAAGACCAAGCAGATTACTAAAATGGATCAGTCTACTAATCTCACTCTCCCCTCGAATGGCACCTGACCCCTATGCTGTGCGGAGCTGCCTTTAGCACCTTACGGAAAGAAGGTCCATCTTCCTCCTTAGGCACACGCTGGTTCACATAAAACACACGTGGGATAGTCAGTTTGATACAGTGCAGATCATTGCCAATGACAGCCCAAAGTCTGAAAAGGCCAGGATGGTTGGTCTCACTGATCTGCAAAGAACAAAACATACAAACAGTCCTTACCTGTGACGTGGTTCACTTTGCCCAAATCCTGAAGACAATGCCACTGACAAAGAAAAGCTCCAGAACACCACCCAGAGGACTTCCCTCCAGTCTGCTATGAATGTCAGTTCACATCACCTCTTTCCCCTAGCCTGCACCTAAGAATGGCCCTAGACATTGTTACACATTATTGTCATTCTCTGGGGAGATCAAAGTGTTGCATGAATTCAGCTAAACCTGAAGTCTCATTCTTGCCTTTCTCTTCCTCTCTCCACCCAGATGTAGACTGTGGGCAACAATTAGCTTCTGAGTCTCCTTATCTATCCCACAGCCCCATTTCTCTGAAGCTTAATTCTAAATAGCTATGAAAAAAGAGTAGATCCCTGATACCACAAAAGTATGGTTTGCTTTTTTCCCTATATCAGGGTAACTTCTCCACACCTGCACAATCTGCCAAGGCAGGTCCAGGATGCTGCGGGCTGTTTTTCGCAGGAAGTGCCCTAGTCCTTTGGCTGGGCCATCTCGGATGACCCCTGAGCCCAGCACAGCCCCTCTAGTCTCCACACGCCGTCTCTTCCTGCGCTCTTGGCGCTGACGGGCCTGCAGCTCCCACTTCTTCTTATGGAATGTGAGCCACACGAGCCACTCTTCCTGGGAAGAAAGCGTGAAAGGGTCAGGGTAAACAGGAAAGGAAAAATCCAACAAAAGCTACAGAAACAGGGACAACACCCTTAACCTCTGAACATCTTGGAGGAGCATCGCCCTTTAGATATGCTCTTAGAGTCAGACAATTCTCCACAACCACCCTAGTCGTTCTTCTAAGGTGCCTATGAAGCTTTCAGATCAGGGGTCAGAGGATGCAGCAGGTCCCTTTGGGGAGGTCTGAGTCAAAGGAGGAGTTTCAGCCTCCAACAATCAGGGATGTTTACTGTCCTTCTCGATAAAGGGCCGCAGAGCATCTCTACTGCTTTACCTTGGTTGTACCAAGAGATGGCGGTTGTCCCAAAATTTCTCGCCAGGATTGGGTCAACTCCAAATTCTGGGAATCTTCTTGGCTCTCTACAGGGACTCGCTTCCTTTTGGTGGCAATTGGGACTGCCGATTGCAATGGTTTGGTAAGGCCAAGGTCCTCCATGTCCAGAATCCCATGTCCCTGGCTACCCTCTGGATGTTGACTGACAGTGACCTAGAAGCAAGAAGCCAAACAGTCTAGAACTATGGTAGAGGATGTGAGTTATTGGTAGTGGTACCTTATACAACCAAGCATCCGATGTCTGATAATTTCTTATGTAAGTACCACTCCCTTGTTTTAGGGATTATCAGGGTGTGTTTTCAAGATGATGATGACAGACTACATGATATGTCTGAGCTGGTGATCAGGTGGTATGGAAAGAAGAGATGCTGAAGAAAAAGGAAGCTGTTTAGAAAATAAGGAAGCAGAACAGATACTATTTTATTTCCCACCAAAAGAGAAGTCAGAAATGTCTAGTCTAATGTCTAAAGTGAGATTAAACAAAAAATACTTTAGAGTAGGAAGCATTTACTGAAGGAAATTTTTTCAGAGAAAGAAAAAGGATCCAAAGAAATGACATTTGCAAAGCAGATGCTGGGAGGAATCCAGAAAGGGCTGAAATATCAGATCATGGTTAAGTGGCTGCAGAGAGAACAGTTTTAACTTAAAAGCAAGAGGTGATGCTTTTTAGTCAAGCAGGAGAGGAGAACGTGTTCCCTGCGGCCAGGGTGAAGAATGAGTTGGCCAGGCTGGGAGGGTAACATTAAGACAACCATAAAAGCGTCATCGTTGAGATAAGTCATAGCAGGTAGGTTTAAGTAACAATGCTGTATACCCACATTGCCATGAACTTGTGTCTCACATCCTAGAGACAGACGATCCCTTGACAATGCATCCCTTATCTGTTCTCAGCAAGGGCCTTCTTACCTGTCTCTTGCCTTCATGGATAAATAGCTCACTGATCTTCTTCTGCTTATATATATCATGCTTCTCCATCAGCTTTTTGTGTAGCCAGTCAGGGTGTCGGACTCGGGGCACTGGATTCTTTACCTAAAGAAAGTAAGCATCCCAATCAGAGAAAGGTATCTGTCTAGGTCTTGGGCCAGCCTGGGCCCTCCTCACTGGAGCTCTCAGTCTTACCTGCTGCAGGGCTGCAGGGATGGTGATGATCTTCTGGATGGCACTCCCAAGTCTTTCAATGTAGTAATCCCAGTCCAGGATCTATGTATGAATGTGTTTCAGAAAAACACAATCAGGGGACCAGGGACCACAGGAAACAGGGCATGTTGGAGAACAGGTACAAATTAAAACTGATGTCCCCTGTACTTGTCTTTTCTACATTGGCATCAAGCTCTCCCAATGTACCAACCACCTATCACTTTTAGCTACTAAAGTGATTACAGAGTTCTGTGACTGTAGAAACTCACTCGGCTTCACAAAAGGAAAGGCCAACGAGGTAGCATGGTCCAGGGGAAGGAGTGCTGGGTTTGGTTTCTGAGCACCTGATGATTCAAATCTCACATCTTCTTTATTCTACCTATATGACTACAGGCATAGTGCTTAACCTCTCTGGCCTCAGTTTCCTTATTTGTAAAATGAGACAGCTGGACTAGATGGCCCATGAGGTCCCTTCCAGTTCTAAATCTCTATCAGGTATCATCCAAGGAGAACACCTGAGGAATCCTGGATATTCTCATCTATCAGACTTCCCATAGAAATCCCATAGAAATGTCTTGTCACTTACTGTCCGAATGTCAAAGTCTTGTAGGGAAGAGCTCTTGAGCCATTTCCGGAGGAAGTGTTTTCTTACTGTGGGTTCTGCTTGGAAAATCGCAAGTGGGATGGCCCTAGGTGACACAGCAATGTCTATGTTATTTTCCGAACCTTCTCTACCCAATTATTCCGGCCAGAATGTGCTCCTCCTATTTATCGTCCCTGACAAATCCCATTGCTTGGCTTGTAAAATGCTTGTAATTCAATCACTCATACCCCAGAGAGACTCAGTTAATGTTTAATTGTGCTTGACTGTAATGTGCACATCTTTCTTAAACTTCTGGCTCAGGTTTTCTCACTGCGCCATCACCGTCTGGAGTTCTTGTAATAATTACCTCTCTGTGACTGGAGACCCTTCAGGTTTGCGGGAAATGATGAAGCGACAGCTCAGCCCAGCATCCTTTACCATCTGATCCCCCAAGAACTCAGCCAGCCTCTTAGCTGTACTGATGGACGTGGATTTTTGCTCTCCATAGTCTTCTAGTTTCCGAGACATGGAGCGGTTTTCTGAGATCAGCTCAAATAGTTCTGAGTCGGGCATGTTGGCCGCCTGGGGAGGAGAATCCACCAACCAATTCTAGGGATATGCTAAAAAGCACTGAAGTCTAACAATATTTCCCCTTAGATCATCCCTCACATGAAATCCTCCATTTCACAATTTCTATAGCCTGAATATATTTACAGCAGAATATCATGGAGAATATAATGGACTGGAAGTTGGAAGAACGGGGGTCCTATCCTGGACCTGCCATTTGCCTTTAGACTTTTCACCGGTCATTTAATCTTTTACTGTTCTTGTTCAGTCATGTGAATCGTGTCTGACTCTCCATGGCCCCATTTGGGGTTTTCTTGGCAGAGATACTGGAGGGATTCACCATTTCCCTCTTCAGCTCATTTTATAGATGAGGAAACTGAAGCAAACAGGGGCAAGTGACTTGCCCAGGGTCACATAATTATCTGAGGCTGAATCTGAACTCAGGTCTTCCTAACTCCAGGCCTGGTATTCTATCCACTTCATCCACCTAGCTTGCCCCATCTAAGCCAACTTTCTGCATTTGTTATAAAAGGGAGGGATAGTAATTAGAATAAATGATCTTCAAGTTCCCTTACAATTCTTGCTATTCCATGATTCTCTAAATTAGCTGAGGGAGATTCCAGAAAAGCATTAGTGAGGAAAACTCCCTTTTGCCAGAATCTGCTAAGCCTGAGGGTTTATCTGCCTCCAGAGGCAGAGGGCATCTGGCTCTTTTTGGTTCCTTGTGCCTGTCTACTTCAGAGACCCCCACATCAAGGCTAAGCAGCACAGTGTTAGGGAGTTACTGCTAAAATCAGACTCTGAGGATCTGGGTTTGGGACCTAACCGTGATGCTGCTAGCTCTGCCACCTTAGGCAAGTCCATTCATCTCACTGTAAGGATCAAAGAAGATCAAGCCACAAGCATTCAATGCCCACTCGGTACCAGGCTGGGCACCGGGATTACAAAATTATGAACAAAACAGTTCTGCCCTCAAAGTGCTTACAATTCTAGGGGGAAACAGCATGTATACACGTAAACGTATACAAAAATAAGAACAAAATATACACACAAAATCAACACAAGAGAAGTTTGGTGGGTTGATAGTTTGATGGAGCAGGAAAGGCCTCATGGGGGAGATGAAGTCTGAGCTGCACTTCAAAAGATATTAGGAAAACTTTAAAAAAGAAAAATGCCAGAAAATGCTAGAAAGATACCAATAAATCCGACTCCTGTGGGCGCAGGCGGCCCCTCTACAGTCTTTCCGTAGTGGTCATGCAGCCTTTGAGTGAAGATGTGCAGTGAGGGGCAGCCTGTTCCACTTCTGGACAGCTAAGCATTAGGAAGACTGTTTTTACAACTCGAACTTTCTTCTCTGTAACAATGTTCCTAGTTCTGCCTCTATGAGATTGTAATCTCTCTTCCATATCACGCCCTTCAAACATGGGAAGACAGCCATCCTAACCCACACTGAGATAATGGAGACAAAGTATATTCACTACATATGTACAATGTGCTAGACAAGTGTTCGCTATTACTACCACATGTAAAAATAATGCACCCCTGGGGGCAATACTTACCCTGCTATAGAGCACATCTAGCCAATAATCTGCTACTTTGGCAACAGACCCATACACTTCTTCCAAGGTACTGCCCTTAAGGAATGCTTCAAACACTGATGACTGGAAGATCTTAATCAGCTGTAGTTCTCCACGCCTTTTGACCTCAAAGCCCTTTAGCTCAGCCAGGGAGCCATCTTCATTGAACACAGCGTATCTACAACAAAGTAAGGAAATCAGTTAGTGGATGTGGCCTTTGACCTTCTCTTTTGTTTGCAGGAAGGCTGCCATGCTCCTTCATGTCCTGTCTGCTGTTCTTGAACCAAGAGCTTTTCTGTTCCCAAAGGACTGGTGTCACAGAAACACAGATAGTACCATAACCACCGAGAGTCCTGCTCTCAACATCTCATTGTGGCATGAAGAAGACCCTGAGTTCTCAAAGGCTAGAAGCTCTAGCAGGTCCTGTGAAGCTAGAAGGGCCTAATGTTGGCCACTGTCTGGAGACATTAAGCTCAAAGAGGATCTTTCCTGGGTTGGCTACAGGAAAACGGATATTTTGGAAACAGCAGCTCTTAAAGCCCATTTGCCAACTGAGTTAGCAATAGAAAGGGTACTCAAAATGAGTAGCAAAAATCCCTCAAAGAAATTATTCTTCATGTTCATCTGGCCATCTTCCTACTCGTTGTCCTGTTGGTTGATGCAAGAGCCAGATTCTCAACCTTCAGCCAGTCTACCATGCCACAACCAATTCCACAGGCAATATTCTCTAACTAGGGAGACTGACTCCTACCTTTTCTTCAGTTTCTTCCCCTCCTCCTTGGATGCTGGAAGAATCATAGCGAGGTATGGACCGTCCACTTCAAAAAAGATGCTGTTTTCTGAGCGGGTGATGTAAGTGAGGGAGGTGGGTTCAGTAAGCTCTTGATACTGATCATTTGTGAAGCCTTCCTGCAGACCAAGAGACAAAAGTTCTCTTCCACTCTACAGAGCTGGGCTCCCAGAGCTCCAGGTACTGCCCAAGTGGAAAGGGAATAGCAAAATCCCTCACAGGCAATAATGTGGAACAAAATCAGACAAGGACATCATATCTCTATGCCCTTCCCTTCATTGATCTGGTTTAGGTTCAAGCAACAATCAGAGCAAATAAATAATGGTTGCACTCTAAACTCTATGCTTGTGTTAGAAGACTATGGAAGCCAGTAAATAACACTCCTGAACTCAAGATAGGGTTTTCACTTCCATAATCTTCAAGTATGCTCTGTGTCAGCTTCCATGTCAACACTAAGGCTGCTCAATCTTTCTGTGAGAAAGACAAGCTTTTTATTTCTCAGAAGCTATAGAATAAAGGGGATGAGGTCCATGTTTGTATGTTAATGTTGAAGACTGTGTACAGGCAAGAGGGTATATGGACTGTTGGATACAATCCCCTGTCTCTTGAGAATGCAGGCTAACTAAGGAAAGGAGAGAGCAACTGTGGAGGCAGTAACTTGGAGAGTTCCAAGATAAGGGGTCTAGGTTTACCAGGAGAAATTTATTTCCCAACTGGGGAAACAACATGATCAAAATCAGAAAAACAGTAATGGAGAAAGAAGAGTTGGTTTTCTGCATCAGTCCAAGAGATGTTATTACAGTTCTCAGGGTGATTTTGTCACAAGCTTTAATCAGGAACTAGACACCTTTCTAATACCTACAACGTTAGGTCTCTACACTATAACTTCATCATTTTGTTTGAAATAAAACAGAATTTGTTAAATTCAAAACTGAAATGAAAACATATTCCAATTCTAAATATACAGGGAGTCCCTGTTTCTCAACAGGATTTCTAAGAAACTCTGGTGTAAAGAGTATCATATAATCCCACAGGAAATAAGTGCTTGTGTTTCTGAGGAAAGAATCAGGCAGTAAACAAATTCTCAGGGATACATCACTAGAACAAAGATGTGACATTTATAAACTTTTAATCATTTTAACTAGAAAAATGATACTCCAGGGGGAATGCACACTGGTTACACAAAGCTTCCTAATGGTATTAAGTATACATACAACACTTTAACAGAGGTTCACATCATCTAGCCATATCACCATGTTCAGATACTTTGCACAGTAATTTAGCAAACGCCAGGTCACTCTCCTTCCTTTCTCAAGGAGTCTGGTGTCCAGATCACAATCCAACTATCCAAGGTCCTACTATACCCTTGGCCTCTAGCCTCCCTTTTCAAGTTACCCCTACTCTGTGCTACTTCTATAATCTATCTTCTCCCACTCTTATTGATGGGGTGGCCCTAAGATCATGTCTCTGGAAGCCTCCCAGTTTCTCAATAGACTTCTGCCCTGTAACAAATTGGGAGGTTTTCAGAGACATGATGTAAGGGCTGGAGCCCAAGCACCCCATCATTATAACTGTGCTACTGAGAGCCACTGGAAGAAGTCACGACCATGGTGACTTAGTCCACTATGGATTTAAGTTATTTAATCTTAACTTGGCTCTCACCACTGCTCCACTATTTCCTGCCTGATTCCTGGTCCTGCTCCCTCCAGGGACTATTACAAATCTTCTCTCTTAAGTCTTCTATGGACCTTGATTTAAAAAACCAAGACATCTGTCTTTGAGATTCTTCTCCCCCACTGCACACCTCCAAGGCCCACAACAGCATCCTCTGTTCTCTTTCATCATTCTGGTCCTGGAGAAAGAAGTGCCTTTTCTTGCCAAGATCAGTCCCTCTCCGGGTGCCCTTGATATTGAACTTTCCTTTCTCCTCCAGGAGTAGTACCCTTGGATCAATCAATTTCATCCTCAGTCTTACCTTACCTCCTTTCCCACTGCCTTACAAGTCTCCTGATCTTCAGGAAAACTTGATGTAACTATGCCATGCCTTCACACTGTTTATCACTGATCCTTTTCACAGTCAAAATCTTACAAAAAAGCATCATTTCTCAAATACATACAGAATTAAGTCATATTTATAAGAATACAAGTCATTTCCCAAAGAAGATAATGGTCAAAGGATATGAACAGGCAGTTTTCAGAAGCAAAGCTACCTATAGTTATATGAAAAAATGCTTTGAATCACTACTGATCAGAGAAGTAGAAGTTAAAACAACTCCTGAAGTACCACCTCACACCTATTGTTTCACACACAGATTAGCTAATTTGACAGAAAAGAAAAATGACCAGTGTTGGAGGGGATGTAGAGAAATTGGGACACTAATGGACTGCTCATGGAGTTGAGAAATGATACAACCATTCTAGAAAGTAATTTGGAAATATGCCCAAAGGGCTATAAAACCCGGAAAGACTTGCATGAGCTGATACTGAGTCAAGTGAGCAGAACCAGGAGAATACTGTACAAAGTAACAGCAACACTCTGCAATGATCAACTTGGATAGACTTAGCTCTTCTCAGCAATGGAAGACAATTCCAAAAGACTCATGATGGAAAATGTTATCCAGAGAAAGAACTATGGAGTCTGAATGCAGATCGAAGCATACTATTTTCTTTTTTTTTTCTTTCTCATGGTTTTTCTCTTTTGTTCTGATTTTCTTTCACGACATGGCTAATGTGGAAATATGTTTAATATGAATGTAGATGTATAGTCTATATCAGTTTCATGCCATCTTGGGGAAGGGAGAGTGGAGGGGAGGGGGATTTAGAACTCAAAATCTTATAAAAGCAAATGCTGAAAACTAATAATAAACTGACTAATTAATAAAAAGAAAAAAAGAAATGACAAAGCAAGATGGCTTCAGAAAAACCTGGTAAGACTTATACGAACTGATGCAAAGTGTAATGGGCAAAATCAGAGACAACTACATAGTAACAACAATATTGTACAATGACCAAACTGTGAAATGAGCCAGGTATTCTGATCAGTATAATGATCTAAAACTATTCTGAAAGACTGAGGATGAAAATGCTATTCACTTATAGAAAAGGAACCAATGGAGTATGAATGCAGATTGAAGCCTAACCTTTTCACTTTATTTTCCTTGCTTTTTTTTTTGGTAACATGGCTAATATGGGAATATGTTTTAAATGATTTTGCATGTATAACTGATATCACATTTCTTGCTTTCTTGGGTGGGTCAGAGGTGGGAGGGAGGAACTTGAAAAAAAATTTTAAATTAATGTTCAAAACAAATAAATAACAAATTAGAAAAAAAAATATCTTACCAAAAATTGCTTTTACCTCATTCTCCACTCCTCAATCTTTTGCAGTCTGTCTTTCAACTCCAACAGTCCACTAATTATAATAATCTACCTCCTCAGTGAAAAAAGGGAGATGGGAGACTGGCTAAAATGGTGGTGGTCTTGCTGAATGGTTTTAAAAATCTTTGTTACAAGTGTCTACTGGGTAGAACGTATATTTGGAAATGAGTGTGACATAAAACCAAAGGCATCAATTAAACCTTACAAAACAGAGGTAAAAAAAAAAAACAAAAAACCTGGAGTCAGGAGACACCTAGCACATGCCATGCATCACCTGAAACTTACTGATAGGACAACTCAACCTCCCTGATACTACCTTCTCATCAGTAAAATGGAGAGGACAGCTGTAATGTCTACTTCATAGGAGCACCTTGCCCACCTGGAAGCACTATTTAAATGTTGGTTATGCATAAGAAGGAATGGCTGGATGGTGATCTTCAGGGGTAAAGGAATCACTCACATCCACAAACTCATGAGGTCCCTCTACACTTCAGCATATGCTTAGCTAATGGTTTATTCAAGTGAGTCTACTTTCCAATAAATTTATTTCTTCTCCAACTCACCACATCTTTCACTCTTAGCAGAGCACCATGATCTTATTCTAGCTGAGGTTCCACCTTTAATCCCCTTACTCCTAGGAAGGAGCACTTCTCCAGTTATCCATGTCAACCTTGCTGTTTTTAATAATCAGATCCATTACTACTGGTCCAGGATCATCTCATTTGTTTCCTCTCTCCACCTAACAACAAAACACCAGCCAAGCACAACCTTCTGCTCTTTGTCACTGCTTCCTTTTCCCACTTCTCTTCCCTATTTCACATGTGCCAGTGATAATCTTGTGCAAAAGAGTAGTCAGTGCATAGGCTGGGCTTGAAAAAAAGACCACTGTAGTATCAGAAGGTAAAAAAGGAGAACATAATATGTTTGAATGACTATCTTTACATGTATTTTCACATGTGACACATACACACATATACTTATGTATATCTGATACATATATTGTATGTATATATTCCACACAGGTGAATGGAAATGAGGAATGTGGCAGGTGACCCAGGTTATCCTCTTGACTATTAGGAAAAACAATCCCATTCCACCCTGATTTACCTTCACCATGATGTTTAACATAGCTCCAGGGTAAGAGATGGTCACCTTGGGCTTCTTTGCATTGGCTGACTTGATGACAAAATTTTCTGGGAAGCTGTTCGGTAAGACACACCAGATTCCATCTGTGTCAAGTTCTAGAGGTCTCCTGTAAAGGCAGAGAGATACAAAGCCACATGTACAATGCTGTAGGGCATACCTGAAAGTTTGGAGGCCGTCCTAAGGAGGGCTGTCATGTACTGAGGCCAGGTGCAGGCCTCTCAGCATCTGTGCCTGGTCAAATCCAAGACTGGATGGTGGATGTCTGTCTTCTGTTTCCTATCATGTAATCCCTGGTTTTTATATCCTCAGGCATCTTGTATGAGTACCAGTATGTCATTCTATCTTGTGTATCATAGAATCAATGAGTTGGCAGAGACCTTAGTGACTGTATAGTCCAGCCTCCACCCACTATAAATACCTGACAGAGTGTCAAAAGATTGTGAGATGAAGAGAATGTGTCAACAGGGAGCTCACACTGAATGGTCTTAATTTGTTTGGTGAAGAGGCAGGGTTCCTCAGGTGGGGAAGGGGGACAAAGGGGAAAAAGCAGGGGAGTCTTAAAGAGGAAAGAGGTTTGGAATAGATACTATGTAGGAAGACGGGGAATTCCTTAGGGAGGTATAAACAGACTGACTTGCTTCACTGAGGACTCAGTTGAAGTAAGACAGCATGAATTTGTAATGTATCTAGTCCCTACTGTCTCCTCAAACCCTATAGTTCCCCTCCCTTTCCCAAACTTGAAAAATGTGTCTTTACTTGCTACCTATATCTCCTCCCCACTCTTTCCTCAAACATTTGCAATCTGGCTTTCAACTTCATCACAAAAATGAAATTATTTCCTTTGAAGTTACCTTAATTGTCAATAAATTTTAATTGCAATTAAGATCACAAAATTTGTAGGTCTTTTCTCAGTTCTCATCCTTCTCAATCTATCTGTTGAATTTGACACTGCTAGACACCCTCTTCTCTGTCTGCCTCAGTTTTTTCAACTGTAAAATGGGACAATAATAGCACCTACTTCACAGGGTCATTGTGAGGTAATACTTGTAAAATGCTTAGAAGAGTGTCCAGTACATATTAGACACCTACTAAATGTCCATTCCATTTCCTCCTTCCCTCTTTTCATGACACTACTCTCTCCTGGTTTGCCCCTTAACTGTCTGATCGCTCCTTCTCAGAATTCCTTTGCTGGAGCATCACTGACATCATAGCCCCTAACCGTAAGTGTTCCCCAAGGTTCTACTCTAAGGCTCTCTTTTCATCCTCTGGACCAGGCCTGCCCAATCTGTAGCCCTTGAAAAATATAAAGGACATTTTCATCTCTATTTTTCACAGGGCCGCTGGAAATCCTTTGATAGGTCACAGGTTGTGCAGGCCTGCTCTAGACCTTCTATTTTAGTAACCTCATTTACTCCTATGAGTTCAGCCATCATCTCTATACAGATGATGACTCCCAGATCTAAATCTCCAGCCCCAGTCACTCCCCTGAGCTCCCATTCTGGATTCAGCAAATGCCGGTCAGGCTTTTCACCCTAGAGCTCTCAGAGACATCTTAAAATCAACATATCTAAAACAGAACTCATTCTCCTTCCCCATAAACTCTTCCGTCTTCTCCATTTTCTTCTTTCTGTCAAAGATAACACCATCTTTTTGGTGCCTACTGCCTGCAGCCTTGGAATTATCCTGGCCTCTTTCCTCTTCATCACCCATAGAGTTAGTCAGTTGCCAAATCTTGTACAACAGCTCTCACCCAGAATATTCCCATTCATCTCCCTACTTTGGTTCTCTCATCACCCCCAACTTCATCCTCTACAAGACTACCAAAGAAATTTTCCGTAAATGCAGATCTAACCCCATGCCCCCCCACTCAACAACTCCTATTGCCTCTAGGATCAAATGTAAACTCCTCCGTTTAGCTTAGAAAGCCCCACGTACTCTGCTCCAATCTATCTTCCCAGCCTCCCTGGACATTATTCCCCCCTCTCTCACTCTGCAAAACAGCCAGGCTGACCTTCTCTCTGTTCCTTACTTGGGACATTCCATGTCTCCTTTGCACTGACTGTCCCCGAGGCCTGAAATACACTCCCTCCTCCCCGCTCTTTCTTTAAGATGCGGGTACCATCTTCTGCAGGAAGCCTTTCCTGAGCCTCCCAATTGCTAGTGCAAACAACCTTCTCTTTAACTACTTTGAATGTATTTGTATTTATTAATTTATGCATATGCTGTGCATACTTACATACGTATACAGCATAAATATAAAGTTAATAAATACAAATGTAAGCTCATTCTTTGTCGAGGCGACCAGTGGTACAGTACATAGAGAACCAGGCCTTGAGTCAGGAAGACCTGAGTTCAAATCCAGCCTACTAGTTAGGAAAATGGTGCCTCAGTTTCTTCATCTGTAAAATAGAGGTAATAAGAGTACCAATGTCCTAGGGCTGTTGTGAGGATCAAATGAGATAATATAAAGTGCCTGGCACATAGTAGGCACTGTACAAATGCTTGTTCCCTTGCCTTCTGCCTACTAGAGATTGTTTCATTTTTTGTACTTGTATCCCTAGTGCACAGTGCTTGGAACATGGCAGGCACTTAATACTTGATGGAATGACTGATTCATCCAACTCCGCTTGAAGACTTCCTAGAAGGGAAACTAAGGACCTTCCAGTTGATTTCATTTCTGGACAGTTTTAATTTTCCTCACATCTAGTCTAAATTGTCTCCTTTGCAACTTAAATCCACTGTTCCTGGTACTGCCCTCTAGGGTCAAACAGAACATGTTTAAGTCTTCCTCAACATTACAGGCCCCCCCCAAATATCAGAACACAGTTATCACATCCCCCATCAAGTCTTTCTTCTCTAGGCTGAATATGCCCAGTTCTTTCCAACTGATCCTCACATGACATGGACTCCAGGCCCTTGACAATCCTGGCTGCTCTTCTCTGGACATTCTCCTGCTCATCAAAGTCCTTCTTAAACTGTGACACCCCAGACTGAATACAATGCTCCAGATGAAGACTGGTGAGGGCAGAGGAGAGACTTTCGACGCCTTGCTTCTGGAAACTATATCCCTCTTACTTAAATCCACCCCATGGGTTTTGGGCAGCCATATCACACTGCCAAAAACTTAGTCTCCAAAAACCTCCAGGTCTTTATTCAAAACTGCTGATAAATTATACCTCCCCATCGTGTCCTGAAGTGAGGGATGGGGGGTATAAGACTTGACATTTATCGCATTGAATTTCACTTTTATCATATTAAGATTAATGTTCTGAGTAGGGGTGGGGAACCTGTGACCCTCTAGGTCCTTAAAGTGTGGCCCTTTGAGTCCAAAGGACAAATCCTTTTATTAAGGAGATTTTGTTCTGTGAAGTTTGGATTCAGTCAAAGGGCCACACTTGAGGACCTAGAGGCCACAGATTCCCCACCCCTGTATCTAACCTGTCAAGGTCCTTTTGGACCTTAACATTGCCATCTACTGCTCTTCCTCTCAGCTCTGTGTCATCCACAAATGGGGTGTCTGTGCCTTTATCCAAATCACTTATCAGTTAAATGTTAAACAGCACAGGGTTAATCGTAGACTCTTGGGGCACTCCACCAGAGATCTCCTCCAGCTCACTGTATTATCACCTAATTACCCATGGTGGTCTGTTGCATAAACATAAGAATGGAGAGATATGTTCATCAACAAATACTAAGACAAGTGATCATCTTATCTAAGAAATGACTAAGTGACTGTGTTAAGAACCCCAGATCTGGGTTAAAGGAAGCTCCAAGAAACAATGTTGGGGTCTCAATGTCCCAAAAGCCAACTCAATCTCAGTTGGCATTAATCTGGTCTCAAGATCCAAGGTGGTAATAGTCCCACTGTACTCTGCTCTGGTTAGGCCACAACTGAAACATTATGTCCTAATGCAGGATGAATCCAGAAGGAAGGCCAGAAGGGGGCCTGAAAATTATGCTAACAACTGGGGATGTTAGTCGAGAGAAAAAATCTGGGGTCAGGGAAAGAATGTGCAAGTTATCTTCAAAAGCTGGAAGGGCCATCATGCACAAGAGCAATAAGGCTTGTTCTGTGTGC
This sequence comes from Notamacropus eugenii, assembly GCF_028372415.1. Lineage (NCBI taxonomy): Eukaryota > Metazoa > Chordata > Mammalia > Diprotodontia > Macropodidae > Notamacropus > Notamacropus eugenii. Next base: position 50,719,551 of record NC_092875.1, on the reverse strand, counting down.
TTCCACAGGCTCAAACTAAGACCAGTAGACATAAGTTCCAGGGGCTTAGGCTTAATGTAAAGGGCTTCCTTATATAGCACTCATTGAAAGTACTGGAACTGAACACTACCTGTTGATTACCTTGTGTGAGGGATTTTGCATCAATTTTGGGAGGAGACCATTCTTGACCTTTCACAGCCCCTTCCACTCTGAGACTTGTATGAATCTCAGGCCAATTCTATGATTCTTTATAACGAGCCTTACAATGTCAAAACATCTATTAGCTCCCCATTTTGTTTGTCACACTAAGACTTTCTGGTTACCTTCCCAGTTCTTCCTAAAATGTTTCTCATGTTTCCCAGTGGTTGATCCATGGAATCTATGTTCCACACTTACCCAATCTGCTCAATCAGCTCCCGGGCCTGTGTGATGATATTGGCTCCTGTGAAGCAGACGATCCCTGCCATCTCCATGGAATACCATCGAGCCCTGCAAAGGTGACAACCGAGCAGGTATATCAGTTAGTGAGGTCACTAGACAGGAGGACTATGTCAGCTGGAGGGATGACCCCAAGAGAAGGCAAATGAGGAAAAAAGAATCTGGGAGAAAAAACCCAAACAACTAATCTCCCAGCAGTAGGCAGAAAAGGCAAGACTTGTCATCCTAGAGAATAATGCCCGTTCTTCCTGTCTCATTAGATTCATTATTACCTCTGATGGCAGGAGGAATCAAGTGGTAAAAACTCTGAGGCAAAGTAAGTCCCTACACAGAGACATGCTCTTTAGAAAAGAGACGCCTTTTCTTCTTGCTTTCCTCTCATCCCACTCCCCTGGTTCATTCTTCCGACCTTCCCACCTGTGTTGATGATACCACATCCTGCCAGTCATCCAAGCTAAAGCTTCAGTCATTTCTCTCCATAGCATCTGATCATTTGCCAAGTCCTGTGGACTCAGCCCACACAGTATTTTTGGCATGTGCCCCATTTATTACACCAGCAGAGCCCTTCTTTCTTACTGGTGACTCCCTGCCCAGGACTACCATTTTAGGAATGACCTCAACCATGCTTCATCTCACTCATGCCTGGACTTTCTCCAGAATCCTTCTCCTCCTCTTCTGTTACTGCACTGCTCCTCCATGAGGACCCTCCCCACTCCTGGGGTCCCCCTTAGGTACTGCTTTCTCCCATCAATGGAAGCTTCCTAAGGCTGTTTCTTGTATTGGTATCCCTAGTACATAGCACAACACTTGCCACATAATCACTATCCTCTATCTATTTAACTATCTTTGCAATCACTCTAGTTGAGGGTAGTGGGTCTTGAGTGTCATTTATGACCTCATACTTCATTATTACAAGCATTACATTCTCCCTTTCTCCAACAATTGTCCCTAATAATATGCTATCCCAGCCACTCCTACTAAATCATTCTTACTAAAGCACAGCTCTCGTCATGGAAGGCAATATGGTGGTGTGGTCTTGCTAGATCTGCAGTCATTACACTCAAGCTCTGATTCCAGCTCTGACACTTACTACTCCATTTGGGCAGGTTCCCACCTCTCCAGGGCTACTTTCCTTATCTGCTAAATGAGGGAGCTGGACCACCTGCTCTCTCAGGTCTTTGCGAGTTCTAAATCTACAACCCTGTGATTACTGCCTCTCACCAGGCTGCTGGGAGGCACCAGAGAAGCCTTCAAGTGCCCTGTGAAGGTGATCATTCTTACTGTCCTATGTGATCCCTTGTTCAGAAATCTTTGCTGGCTCCCAAGGCTCTCCACCTCCTCACTTTAATCTGCCCTTTCCTACACTTTACTACATTCCCAGGCTCCAGTCAAACTAGACTACTTGCCATCTCCCAAAGAGGTCCTGAGCTTTTCCTTGACACAACAGGCTCATTCTGAATGTACTCCTTCTTCCCATTTCTGCCTATTGGGATCTAGGTTCTGGTCCAGTTCCACCTTCTGCAGGAAGCCTTCCCCCATCTCCCCAAGTCAGCCATCATCCTTCTTTTCTCTGAGCTCCCTCAGCATTATTGGTGTCATGAGGTTATCTGCCATAAATCAGGGGAAAGGGAAGAGATGGGGCCCAGGGAAGCACCATCTGCTGTTCCTACATACCCTTTGCGCATCACATAACCATAGAAAGAGTTGAGGATACACTTGTGAGCCAGCTGTAAGGAATCATACAAGATCTCCATGTTCTTACATCGCTTGACTTCAGCAGCATCTCCCATCTCCATGGCAGCAGACAGCTTCTTCTTCCATACCTGAGTCAAGCACAGAGAAAAGTCACCCCTAAAAGGCCCTTTCCTTTGAACTCAATGGATTAATGAGTCACAAGATAATCAATGAAAAATGGAAAATAAAAAGAAAATGTTTCATTCTCATTTCTATGTCTTGTGAAATTAAGTAATATGAACAGATAGTTTATCGTAGCAATAATACTGCATTTGTCCAGAGACCAGATTTTGGTTAAGCCCCAAACCTGGTAATTAATGGGAAAAGTCTATAAGCACGTGGCATAACTGTCACAAAGCTTCAGCCTGAAAGTCACTGCCCTGTTCTGGGTTCCAGGCAAAGCGTTATCCCACTGAGAGACTTCTTGAAGACTTTTTTCAAAAACATAGATATCATTACACTTTGTTCATCTGGTTTCCTAGTAACAATTTGACTAAAAGCATACCAGAAACAAATGGGGGAGAAAAAAATTGCGCACATTCATAAAATAAACTCTGCATGTTCATAAAGACACCCCTAAATCATCAAGAAAAAATAAGTCCTGTCCCATATTCCCATGTTTCTTGACAGTAATGGACTTTGGTGTCTGCCTTCAGCTCTGCCACCACGATGGTGCTCCAAGGAGAGAGAGGCCTGCCCCTTCCAGGAACTTTCCAGTTAACTGATGCTGAACCCTTCAAACCCTTTAGTCTTTCAGAAATAAACTGTCTACTTCCTTGCCTTTAATGGAGGAAGAAAACTACACATTTTGGATAGATTTCTATAAAAAATGCTTACAATGAACAAAGTTTTACTGTCCAGAGGGCTCAGCTTTAGAAAATCTGCTTAGTGAATACTCCTGGAGAAACCTCATTAAATTAGATGCTCCTGGGAACTATCCTAGAACCTCCTTGCTCAATGTTAAACAAATAAAAAGTAGAAGCACTCAACCTTCAGACCCCTACATCAGCATTATCCTGATAGATAATTACAATAATGAGATGATGACGATGATGATAGCTAACATTTAATCAGCATTCGCAATGTGCCAGGCACTGTGTTAAGAGCTTTAAAAATGTCCTATTTGATGCTCATAACAACCCATGACAGATGAGGAATGTGAGGCAAATAGAGGATTAGTGAATGAAATTCTCTCACTCTAAAGACAAGAGATCGGAAATCTTCAGTCACAAAAGCCTCCACTGAAAGAAGCCCTCACTGAGACAGATTCATATCATACCTGATTGGCTCTGCATTTCTCAAAGCCCAAGGACCTGAAGGTCACTGTCCATCTGTATGTGGCCATAGAGAAGAGGTTCAGAGTGGGCCCATTAAGACTGAAGGAGCCCAATCAGTGAGGCAAATCAGCAAAAAGGTTCTCAGGACAGAAAGGGGAGATTTCAGAAATGGGACTCGGCCTGAGGCCTCTCCCAACACAGGCCCTGACTTCTGTACCTTATGTAGTCCTTTGAACTCATACCGCCGGTCTCGGAAAGCTCGTACTGTGTCTACATAAAAGGAATTTTCCCGCTGGCAGATGGTGGTGAGGCGCTCTTCCACCTTGGTGATGTGGATCTTCTTGTAAGCTTTCCGGCAGTAATCTGTTATCATGATGAAGACACAGGACAACCAGTGAGACAGAAGACTTATGCCTCCTCAGCAGGTCATAGAATCCTGTGGTAAGAAGGGTCTGTCGAGGCCACCTAGCCCACCCTGTATCTGAATGGGATTCTCCCAAAAGATTAAACAACTGGGGTGAAGGATGACTGTCTAGATTATAGTACTCAAGTGAGACCACAGCAGGGCACAAATGGGGCGGAGAGGCCAGGGCTCATCATTGCCACGGAGAGAAAGCCTAGGCCTACAGCAATACCAATTGTATAAGCATCCACTCAGAGTAATTTAAGGAAGAAGGCAGGATGCACCTTAACAGGTGCAGTTTAATTAAGAGACTGTAACACATTAAGGATGTTTGCAATGTAGGAAGCCTGATGTTTGGAAGATCGCTAACAAATCACTCACCTGCCAGTCGCTTCTTCTCATACTTAGCCTGCTCTTCTCGGGACAGCTCATGAAATGCCCGGGCTGGTTTGTCTGGGAACAATGGGGGAAACTTTTCTGACTCCAGCTGCTGCTGAATACGATGATACTCACTGCGGCTAGCTGGCACTAGCAAGGGGACAAAGGTAAAAAAATCAGAGGATACCAATCCTTGACAAAGCAGTAGTCTGTCCAACCAAGATCTGATCAAAGCTGATCAAAGACTTACTGAACTCCCCCCTCCACTGCCAGGTCATCTTTCGCTGACAGTTAGCACCTGGCTTGTTAAAGTCGCAGGCTGCACATGTGGCCTCATTCACTATGGCAGAAGGCTAGACATTAAAAAGAGAGACAGACAGAATGAAAGCTTTGATTAAACAAACTCTCAGCAGTTCAAATAAGAGAAGCTTGTCCTCACCTGCAACCTGTTAGTAAGGATAATATTGGGATACATGGCACCCACATCCAGGTGGTATATGAGAGGACACTCAATTCGATTGGGCACATCCTTAAGGGAGGTCAGTTTGTTCTTAATTTCATCACACACCTAAAGAAGGAGGAAAAGGAAACAGAAATTGAAAACCAAAGCAGAAAGATAGCTAAGGGCTATTCCTTTAAGGAGCCAAAACTCAGGTATAAGTCATACTCCCATGATCACATGAATTGTGTAAAACACAATTCAAAAATCAATTATTTAATACTAACTATCTGCAAAGGCTAGTGGTTAGTACCAGTGTCACAGACAGATATGACAGCTGTGTGGACAAAGACCACGCAGCCTAAACGGAGGGACTGATGAGTACACCAACAACTGATCCATGTGAGAACGTGATAAATGTAAAGAAAGGCCCTAAGCAGAGTGTGATGAGAAAAGAAAAACGGATTACATGAAATTAAAAAGGTTTTGCACAAACAAAACTAATGCAGCCAAAATTAGAAGGAAAACAAGAAGCTGGGAAAAAAATTTTAGAGCAAATTTCTCTGATAAAGGTCTCATTTCTCAAACTGAGCCAAATTTATAAAAGAAAGGTTAAAGGATATAAACTGGCAGTTTTCAAAAAAAGAAATCAAAGCTGTCAAGTCACAAGAAAAAATGCTCTAAGTCATTATTGATCAAAGAAATGCAAGTTAAAACAACTCGGAAGTAGCACCTTACAACTATTAGATTGGCTAACTTAACGGAAAAGAAGGATGCAAAATGCTAGAGAGGATATAGAAAGGGCTATAAAACTGTGCATACTTTTTGACCCTGCAACACCACTACTAGATCTGTAAGAGATTCAGGAAAAGAGAAATGGTCTTATCTGTACAAAAATATTTAAAACAGCTTTTTGTGGTAGCAAAAAATTGGAAATCAAGGGAATGCCCATCAGTTGGGGAATGGCTGAACAAGTTGTGGTGTATGACTGTGATAGAATACTATTGTGTAATATAATAATAATGAGCAGGATGGCTTCAGAAAAACCTGGGAAGACTCATGTGAACTGAGGGAGAGTGAAGTGAGCAAAACCAGGAGAACATTGTATACGGTAACAGCAATATTGGAAGAATGATCAATTATGAAAGACTTAGCTACTCTGATCAAGACAATGATTTAAGACAATTCCAAAGGACTCATGATGAAAAATGCTATCTATCTCCAGAGAGAGAACTGATGAACTCTGAATACAGATTGAATCTTCTATTTTTTTTACTTTATTTTTCATGTTTTTTATGTTTTCTTTTGCAACATGGCTAATATTATGCATCACTTCACATGGATAATCAATATCATTTTGCTTCACTTCTCAGTAGGGAGGGAGAGAAATTGAAACTTAAAATTTAAAGTGAATGTTAAAAAATGTTTTTACATGTAATTGATAAACATTTAACAAAATAAAAATGTGTTTTAAAAATGAAAAAGAAAAAATTAAAAATAAGTGGAGTAAGATGGGAAATTTGAGAAGACAGAAATTTCTTTCAGTTCAAGAGAGGACTTGACGTCAGGAAAGGCTTTGTGGAAAAAAGTAGCAACTTAGATGGAGCTTAGCAGGGAGAAGATCCAGCAAAGAGAAATGGAAACATGGGGGACTACACTATGGATAAAACCATAGAGACAGAGAAGGCAAGATAGGAAGAAGGGAAGGAGAGTAGTCCCATTTAGGAGAACTGTATGAGATAAGGATGGAAAGGTCAGCTGGAGTCTGACTAAGAAGGGCCTTAAATGGCAAAACCAGGAATTTACACTTTTTCTTTAAGTATAAACAATGAGAGACTACTGAGGCCTTGATGTGAACAGAATGATATGTTATAATGCTAAAGGGACTGTGGGAAAACAGGCATACTAATACACTGCCAATGAAGTGAGGAATTGGCCCAACTGTTCTGGAAAAAATTCAGAATTATATTTTAAAAAGTAACTAAACCATACATACCTTTTGACCCAGAAATACTACTACTAGGTGTATATCTGTTAAAAAGGAGGAAAAAGTTCCATACACATACACATATTTATAGCAGCACTTTTTACAGTCACAAAGAACTGCAAGGAACATGTACCCCCATCAATTAGTGAACAACTGAACAAATTACAGAATAAGGACCTCGTGATAGAGTATTACTGCACTATAAAAAATGACAGAAAAACTTGAGTAGATTTGCATGAATTGATGCAAAGGAAATAAAACCAAGAGAATCAACAGTGACCAAAATAATGTAAAGAAAAATAGCAATGAAAGACTTGTTATTTTCAAAGAACCTAACAATCAAAGACTTGAAAACTCTGATCGATGTAGTATCCAATCCCAACCTCCAGCCTAGTATGACATGATTCTCTCACCTCTTTGCCAAGAAGTGATGGACCACAGAGGGGGAAGTATACATTTACAAATGTGGCTGATAGGATTAATTTTGCTTGACTTGTTACAACAGAGAGGTTGGGGAAGCCACTGAAACGCAATAGACTGGGATGTGGAAAAAGCAGTGAAGATCAATAAAACATATTGTTTTAAACCATACAGAAAGAAGACTGCTTCCACAGTGTAAAGAATGGATTAAAGAGGGACAGCCAAGGAGCAGAAAGAAGTCCATTAAGCAGTCAAGCTAAAAACATCATTTGGCTGGAATTTGCTCAAAGAAGAAATAGTGGGGGCTAAAAAGGAGGATCCAACTTAACTTAAATCTTCCCCAAATTTCCATTGGGAGACAGTGTCTATAAGTTTCATAAAAGAAGGAAAGAGCAAGTCTAAAGCAGGAAGATAAATGCTGGGATCAAGAATACAATGAAAATGAATGTCTGGACATACATGAGGAGCTGGATGGTCAAGATTCTTGGGACACCCCACTAATGCCCCCAGAGGCTCCAGGGCTATTACCTCTTGGAAGTTGGTAACCTGCTCAATGGGCACATTCTCTTCTTCTTCAATAGCATGACGCATGGTCTTCTCCACACGCTGCAGCAAGAAGTCAAAGGCTGCAGGATTCTAGCAGAGGAGACAAGGTGATATGATACAGGAAGAAATGTTACTGCATTGAAACTCAGCCCTTACATTGACATGCACACTGACCCTGTATGGCTGATCCAGCTTTTTAAGACCAACTCACATTATCTGCAGTCTTTGGGACTATCTCTACTGACACAAGTTCAAATGAATTAGCCTAAGCTAAGGTTCCATGCAGACAACACTATTTGGAAGAGCTCTTTAAAAAGTCCGCGCAGCAACTAGAAAATATGCCTTAATGTGTATGGAGTGCCAAAGCAATCGATGACTCTTACAAATGGCCTATGGAAGCAATCTCCTCATGTTTCAGTGACTAGGAGACTGTGAATGTCTTGACAGCAGGGACTGTACTTGCCTTTCATTGTATCCCCAGTGATTAGCAAAGTGCCTGGCACATGGCAAGCACTAAATGCTTGTTGCCTTGACAACCCATATTTCGCCTGGAATCCCTTGCTGATCCCCAAAGAGGCACCAACAAGGAAGGGTACTGCAGCATAATGGTCTTGACAAATGCCAACCTAGGCCCTGTGTGATAAGATCAGGAAGGGCCTTAGAGTTTGAGGGAAGGACAGAGATGATGAGGGAAGGGCTGCTAGCTACTTTAGCCTATTCTGATTCTTGCCACCCACAAGGCAGGGACATGGATATCTAGACTCCTCCCAAAGCAGTCAAGAGGGAAGCAAAGAGAGCAGCAAAGAGTTGCACCATTTTAAATCGGCAGGGAATGTCGCTTCGGAAGACACCTGATTCCAGTGCCTCCACGTGGCCCCCAACGTATGTCTCTGAGTCCAGTACATGGCCATCTTCAGTCAGTTTGTTGAACTCCTGCTCTTGTTTGTTAGGAAAAACTATGTTGGCATGGAAAGCCTGGACCATCAGCAAGGCCTCACATAAGGTTCCTGAACCCTTCCGCAAGACCTGCAGCAGAAAAAACCAAAAGCCTTGAGAATGGCAATGTCCCACAAACTACCAGACCTGCTTGAAATCAGCCCCTGCAGTCATCATTAATAGAACAATTCACTGTGGAGAAAGAGCCTGCCTTCCTTGTCACCACAAGCAACAACTGAATGACTGGCTGCCACTAAGGGGCAGATGTACACAAAAGCCCTTTGAGGAGCAGTAGCCCTCAGACCACAAGTATCAAAATAGAAACCAGAGGTGACTGAACTTATGTTCCTTATGAAGGAAACTTTAGTGGGTCACATATTGATTTAGAAAACCACATATTAACATTATCTGTTTTGTTATATTTTTATTTGCTTTGTTAAATGTTTCCCAATTACATTTTAATCTGGTTCAGGTCACCCTTAGAAGTGTTTGGTCCACAAGAGGTCCATGAGCCACATGTTTGACACCTTTGCCCCAGATCAGTGAACTTGTTTCTAGCCCAGGCCTGACAACCTTCATCCCTGAGGAGGTAGCTCCTATGGAGAAGGAACCAGCTGTCCTCACCAACTGCCAACCAATTGGTATTCACAAGTAGGCAAGCCTGCCTGGTGGAAGCAGCCAGATCACCTGAGGGAAAGACAGGAGGCAGCACATACCAGGCAAGACCAACCACCACATCTTGATTACCATCTCCCCTTAGATCTTGATAGAGACAGCCTAGCACCCTGAATAGCCTAGCACCTTGGGAATAGCAATGCTTCTGGCTTCAGGCCTTTGGTTATTCTCCTGGGAAGCAGTCCCTGTGGAGATGCAGCCTAACAGCTGTTCCTCCAGGTGCTGTAGCCATAGCTACCAAAGACCCAGATGAGAAAGTTCTTGTCACCCAAGTCCTCTACACTGTTTAAAGGTTTCAACAACAGAAGTCGATATGATTTTATCATTGTAAATGATTATTAAAAATGTACTACCTTCTGCTTTGCTGCTATACTCTAGGGACTGTGGGATTCTTCCATCTGACTTACAGGTGAAACCTTCCAGATGTGGTATCCCCCCACTAGAATGTGAGCTCCCTGAGATTTATTTCTCTATAAGCATCCCCAGAGCTGAGCACAGTGGTCTCTCTGCACAGAAGCACTTTAGTCATTGACTCATTCATGTTGTTATGGTCCCTAGATCCCATTTCATTTGTTAGGATCTCTACTGCCCTAGACAGATGACATTCACTGAAAAGATGCAAAGATATCCATCTTCCCCAACGAATGCTATCACATCGCCACAGCCTTCTCCATTAGGAAGTCCTCTATCTTGTCTAGTACAGACACCTCAATGGATGTCACTAACATAGGTACCCCATACCAATTAGGGCAAAAATTGCACTGACCTCATCTGGTTCCATGGGGATAATAGTGCACAGAGCAAAGATGAAGGGATGGACATACTTCATATACATGTAGTAAGTAGCAACAGCATCTGATACTGAATATGTAGCTAGTGTCTGAGAAGAGAAATGAAAAAACCAGAACTGAAAAAACACAGATTAAGTGTGGCTATACACAGCAGCAATCCCAAAGAAAATCCCAAATACTGGTGAATGCCCAGGAATAAGAGGAGAAGATACAGACCTAACCTTCTACTCAATCGAAGGAAGCAGGGAGTCTCAGAATAGTAAATGTTCATGTAGGAAAAGCAGTCCCAGAGTGATGTGGTTCCAGTAGTCCATGCCCCTTCTTCTAAGCAGCATGCTCACTATCTGTCTCCCTCAAAGACCTAATGGCCTACAAAAGCCACTGGGTTCAATGGTACCTGAGGCTCCTCAGTGGCCATTCGACACATGTCCTCAGGGTCCAACTCCACAGGATCATACCCCAGTTTGGCTTTGGCTGCAGCTTTAAGGTTGTGGCTGCCCACTGGAAGGTAACTGTCCCTCTTTACCCATCTAGAAACAAAAAGAATGAAGACAAAATGATCCTCCTGGCCCTGAGTGGCCAGGAGTAGCTAATAAGGGTAGGTAATATGTGGGCAGACCCCCAAAAGTTCCGACTGCCTATAGGAACTGAATGATGCAGTGCAAAGAATAATGGATTTGGAATCAAAGGACCTGGGTTCAAATCCTGCCTTTGCCATTTACTATCTGTGTAACCTTGGCAAAGCACTTCATTCAACTCTGCAGGCTTTATTGTCCTCTGTAACATGAGAGCATTCAGACTAGGTGGCCTCTCAGGTAGGTGCCTTCTAGGTCTCCCTGCCATGGTCTTGTGGCTGGTAGGATAACTTTCTAAACTGACCTGTTCCCTTCTGACCAAGAACCCTACAGCCTAGTAGTGTGAGCACAGCACCAAAAGTCCCTTGGTGTGGTATTCCTGGGGAAGGAGCCACCGCAGCACCCACCTGAGACAGTCCATGTGGATGCACTGAGAGGACTTGTATTCCCCTTGACTGTCCTTTTGGAATCCAATCTCCTGACGCATACTCAGACCATGAACTGCTGCCCTAGCTTCCACAAACGGCCTAGGGAAAGGTGGAAAGGGGTGAGACAAGGCAAACAGGGAAGGATGACAGCAGAGATTGCTCCAACCTGTATAGCTCCTCCTTTTTACTGCAAAGAAACAACATACTGTAATGGGAAGGACATCAAGATAGGAGACCTAGAGCTGGGCCCCTACTCTTCCACTTAAAAACTAGGGGATCTTTTGCATGCTATTTAACCCCTCGAAAGCCCAGTTTGTTCAACCATCAAATGGAGATGGTCTGTACTCTACCTCCCTCAGAGGGTTATACATGAAACTGCTGTAGAACCATAAAATGACAAATAACCGAGAATTGTTATTATATTAGGGCAGCTAGGTGGCACAGTGGATAGAGTACCGGCCTGGAGTCAGAAAGACTCATCTTCCTCAGTTCAAATTCAGCCTCAGACACTTACTAGCTATGTGACCCTGAGCAAGTCACTTAATCCTATACGCCTCAGTTTCCTCATCTGTAAAATGAGCTGAAGAAGGAAATGCAAACCACTCCAATATCTTTGCCACAAAAACCCCAAATGGGTTACCAAGAGTCAGATGTGACTGAAAACGACTGAACAAAAATTATTACATTACTATCACTTTACTAAAAGGAAATGTTCAAGGTCAATTCTGTGAGCAAGGTGACAGTTTGATATTATCTCTCTTCATCTTACAAAAAATGAACACACATGCATCCAGAATGATAGGATTCCCCGAGAGTATGAATTACAAAAAGTGAAACAATTTACTGTCTTTTCTTCACTCTACCACAGGTTTCTTGGGGGGAGATGGTGTCCCAGAAGACTCAAAGCTGGCTATCTCTCCTCAGAATGGAATATACTCATTCCTGAGCAGCACAACCAACCTGTCAACAAAGGCCCTCTTTAACTCAATTCTTAGCTCCTCACAATTGTTAGTGAAGCTTCCACACTTACCAGTCAAAAAAGTCACCATTGTAAGTTACCATGATGGTAGGTTTGGTTTCCTGGACATGCTCAAACCACCTCTGGATTAAATGAGCCTGAAATCAAAAAAAGGGTAGAACTGTGAGTCAATAACTTTATCTTTTGAGAAGACATATTTGCTCCATTTTTAATGACTTAAACACTTCTTGGTAAAAGGAACCTCAAAGAATCTGGCCTCTCTCCTACCTATACCCACAAGGTACCCTGATCCAACCAGGCAGATCCAAACCAGGAGATCAGGTTTTCCCATCAAACTCCCTACCAATGCTTTCCGTTTGGTTGGACACTGATACCTATTGTCATCCTTTCAAGAAGGAAATGAGAGCCCCTTGTTTCACTCTGATCCTCCTTATCAGTCGCTCCTTCTCAATAGTCATGGGCTAGATCTTTCAACCAATCCTAATCCATAGACAAGGTTACACGGCCACTCACATCACAGAAAGGAACAAAGAATCACCAATTACCAATGGTAATGGAAGATCACCAGGACTTAAAATTTGTTTTACCATTGCACCTTCTAGCTCACCAAGCCTGGTCATCTGATGCACATTCCTTCTCTAGACCCTCAGGCAATGCCATCTGACCTACCAACACACCTTAATTAGCCTTAATCACCCTTGAGAGTAGGGATTGTATTGCTTCTCTGTTCTTGTATTCTCACTGCTTAGTACATAGTTAAGTACTTAATAAATGTTTTTTCATTCATTCATTCCTGGAAAAATCTAACACCAATTTCTTCCATGATGGGTTTGTAACTTTACTTTCAACTAAGTTCAGTAAGGTACAATGCTAACCCATGGCAAAAGAAGTAGATGCAAATTAATATCTTTTTATATCACACAGTTCTTGGGCAGGGGGAGCTCCCTAGGACTGAGAGAGGGCTGAGAATTTCTCTTAAGAAAAGTGTGCTTACCTCATCAGGTTCATTGAAGACACAAAAGGGTCCCTCATATTCTGGCTTAGGGGTGAACTCAAAATCTTCAATGTCCTCAGAGACAATCTCTCTGTTGGTGATCAGGTATCCCTAATGAAGTTGGTTAGACACCTATAGTTAAAAAAAGTGCTAGCAAAAACACAAATAAGAACCAACTCACTGCCTAAAAATGTGGCTGGCCATCCCTCCTACACACAACTCTAATGGCAACTCCATGACCTCCTACCCTCCCAAAGAAGAGACATTAAGATTCAAGTCCTAAGACTAGAGGTACCCCCAACCTTCCTACACAGTTTGGGAAGTTGTAGCCATTATGACTAGAGGTGGTGAATGATTTTTTAGCTTGTCAGCTGTTCTGACTTGGATTTCAACAGCTGAACCAGACACTCACCTGACCATCTACCATGTAAGAGATCATCATAATCTGATCAGTCTCTGCATCTGGGAACTTGAGAGGCAGTTTAGTTGTTTCAATGTCAAATGCCAAAACTACAGGGTCCTGAAAGTGACAAAAGGTACAGAGGGCTCAGTGGCAATCCAGCTGGCCTTCTTTATGATCTTAACACTGCCATTACTGAAAATACGGAAGCCCAAGACTTTCCTTTCTTGGCCCTAAGGCATCTAGATCCATGATGCTCCTTCTGGCCCTTGTCTTCTCATCCACAGCTCACTGGTGGATTTTTGTCCCCAAATTCCAGTCCAAGGGTATTTAGAGAGGGCTGATATAGGCTTCCCAGCCTCACCTCATAGGTTCAAATCAGGCCAAAAAGGTGATGACACTTAAAAGTCCCTAAGTCATTTCTGTAATATGAAATGGTTTCAGGTCAGATCCTGATGGAAAATTAAGATTGATTAGCTCTCCTTTGCCCCCTTGTGGCAGCGTCCTAAACCAGTAACACTCAATCTCATCTCTCTGGGTAGAGGGGCATGATGTTCTATGGAAAGAGCTTGTCACAACCTCAGCTAAGAAAGTACAAGTATTACTTACAGGTCGTTCAACAAGGTCATCTCGGCGAGTGATTTCAATGGGAAGGGAACTACCCCGGTACCGAACATTATACCAATGAGCCTACAAAAGGGACCGAAGGAGATATAGTGTGCATTAGATAAGGAGTTCTCTACTTCAGGAAACACTTCTGTTTACATGCTCATTTTCACCTCAGCATTTCCTTGACATCAAGGCCTTCCCAAAGAAAACACCATTCCAGCCCGGCACTCACCACATGGATCTTCAGGTCAATGGACAAACGAATGTGGTAGGGAACGTCATACTCGCGCATGTCAACTACGTTGTCCAACTGGTCAGCTATTTTCTTAGAGGCCCCCTCTTCATCAGTAGTTACACTACCCCCCATCAATGCACTCCACAAAAAAGGGAAAATAGTTATTAATTCCTCTATTCCCAGCTGCAGAATTATGGAGATGAAGAGAGAAAAGTCAGTATTAAGTGAATACAAAAATCAAAATGGACTGAGTTCATCAGGATGATTTTCAAGAATATATACAACCTTAAATACAGCTCACAAATACTTGAAGATCTGTGCCAATAAAGGGTCAGGCCTGAGTTCCTAGGGAGAGGGGGGTCTGTTCCCCTAACTATTACCCTATCAACTACTATTTACCTTGCTCTCTCTTTTCATCAGAATTAGAAACTGGTGACATCAGGATTTTAAACCCACTGTTTGTCTTTATATATGCTCATATGCTAAACAGAAGGTTCAGGAATTGACCAATGATTAGAGCACTCTGAAAATCCAGCTTCAGAGCAAGGGAAAAGTTATAGGAGGCTTCAACGTTTCAGACTTGACTGCCTAAAGTGGAGTGGTTCTTCTTTGTCTACTGCTACCACCACCACTACTACTATTACTTCTTAAACCAACATGACCTTCTACCTCTGCTTTTCCCTTACCATTCTTTCTATTGCATCTTCTGTTTTCAGTTTTTATATGTCAGGTTTTCCAAAGTTATTATTTTATGAACATCTAAAAATGATAAAATATACTTGGGACTCAAAATCAACTTGAGTTGATTAGAACCAATCCACAAATATGTCTTTTAGTAAAAGAAGACGGTGCTTTACTCGGTGGGCCAAAATAAAAAAATACTGCACCACTGAACATATCAAGCACTTGGTCTGACTCCTCAAGGATATTTCAGCCAAAAGAAGCCTGGCATCATGCTGAACTTGTTGCCCCATAAGACCATATAACTACTTCATTAGGATCAGGAAAATGGGAACGGGTACCACCTAGGGAATATGTAGCTCACCTGGACAACATAGCTGTATAGGTATCACTGGCATTATCCCGCTCTCGATTCTTCTTCACAGCTGGAGAAATCTCCTTCCTCACTTTTACAAGGTCATCCACAGTGTTAAAAGAGAGTTTAATATAATTTCGCTTCAAGCCCACCAAGTGATTTGGCTACGAAGTGAAAATAAGGTGTGTTCATGAATACAAGAAAAGACATTTTACTAATGACAGGGAATTAAGGAGACCAAGAGTAGCTATAATATGATAAAGACAAATGGAATCCAGTTCAGGGAAACTGGAGCTCTGGAGCACCTTGACTGAGGTAGTAGCAAGCCAGGGTCCTTTGATGATTCTCCCAGACCCAGCCCCTCACTGTTCCCCAGGCCACAAAGCAGCAAACTAACTCACTTCCTAAGCCTCTTCCAATCTCTCTGCTTCACAAATGTGTGGACAACACTTACCAAGTCCAGATCCTCTTTGGGAACAGTCTCCAATTTGGCAATTTTCCCCTGAAACTTCTTAGAGAGAAAAGATGACACCTCTCGTTCACAACCCTACAACGAGATCAGAATTTTAGCAATGATCAGAATCTAATGCATCTCCTAACTTTCCACTCTAGAAACACACTTCTTTTCAGATTCCAAAGCCCACTACAAAGTAATGGACAGATCATGTGGCCTGATTCAATGAAATATACATATTTACCTTCCTTGTTGCTATGTAGAAATATGGCTTATAAGCCAGTGCCACCTGGAAAAGAACAAGAGCCATCACAACTCATCCAAACATGAATTAAAAAAAGGAAGAAAAGAAGGCCAGGTGTTCTCTTGAACATTCCCTGGGAACAGCAAGGTATGCATTACTCCTTCTACTCTGATAAAGCACAGTAAGGACAACATAGTAAGGCTTCCAAACAGATGTTAAATATAGAATGGAATAAGCCTTTATTAAGCATCTAATACTTTGCAAACATCTCATTTGATGGCAGAAAAGTTCAAGACCAACAATTAGGAAACTTTCTTTTCATTTATTTGTAGCAGAGCCTGAAAGTCAATCACCCTCACATGAGGTAGTTATCTCTCAGCCTGCTATTGGACTGGTTACTGCATTTATTCATTTATTCATATCCTCCTGAGTTCTAAAGTAATCCAAGGGTACATTTGAATATTTCCTTATCAATTACTAAACTGCAACATCTTTCTCAAAAAAAAAAAAAAAAACCCCAAAACTCTGAGCCCCTAGTTCAGGTGATTAAATACTACTTACTATACTGGAGAAACCACTTTTCCTATAAGCAGTTGTTTGTTTCACTAAACATCAACGTTCCTAATCTCCTAGGCTTAAAAAATATCAGTTGCTTGCTATCCAATTATGTAACAATAAAACCAATGGTCAAAGGAGTAAATACTTATTTGTGACGTTTTAGTCGTGAGAAAGATCACAGTCAGGGTCACCTTCTACTCATCACTGTTGGTCTTAACTTCTTGTTTCTGAAACACAGTCCTACTATTAAGAGGTCAAGACTGCAGATATGTCTCTTCAAAATCTTCTATATAAAGATTAAATTCAATCCTCTCAAAAAATAAGTTCTTTCCCACAGTCTTCCCACTATCTTGCTCCAGCCTTGTCAGGGAGAGTTGCTTTGAAGATGGTGATTAAAACTCAATCAATATTCAAACAGCAATTGAACTCTCCAGCTCTTCATAAATTCCTCACACTCGAAGTATCCCCGCCACTGACTTCCCCACAAAATTACAAACTGTTACTATAATTTCAACATAACCTCAGTAGTAGAGGCTATTAAAGTTGGTGTTACAGATTTAAACAACAAAACCAATTAAAATTATAACTACTTAAACTTCTTAAATGACTTTCAACATGAGGCCTGCCAGTGCTTTTCTAAGGATCTTATCAAAGCTAAAGGGCAAAGTACAGCCGAAAGGGACTTCAGAAGTCATCTTTTCCAATCCACTTATACAGATGAGGAAACTGAGTCCCAAGGAGTTAAGTAATTTGCCTAAGGCCCTGCAGCAGAATCTGAATATATAAAGAAATGCCAGTTGAGGATGAGGTGATTTGGGGGGTTATCTCTTCTCAATTGGTTATAGGCAGAAGTGCATCAATGTCTACACCTTCTACATCACAAAATTTCAGAGTCAGAAGGCACTTCAGAGGTCATCTAGTCCAGCTTCTAACTGAAAAGGCATCTCTGATTATCCAGCCTCTGCTTCAAGAGCTCCAGGAAAAGAGAATCCATTAACTCCCAAGGCAGCCTCTTCTCCTCAGGGGAAATTCTTACAGGTGGTGGTGACTAGGCTCCTCTTGGCTCAGACGAAACTAGGCCAAATCACCAAGTGGTGCTCAGATCACTCATGGGAGAGACCCACTTACCTTAAATCGGCTGCCATCATCTTGGATGAAATAGTAATCCACTGCACTGACCAAGCGCTTATCTTCATCTAAAATCTCAGTCTAAAAAGAGAAGGCAGTAGTCTGCATTGGTAACAAAGTTCTCTTGACAAATCAAAGCCCCATCTATACAATATTAATAGCTCTTTTTTTTTTTTATCAGAGTGCTATCCTTTCCAACCCTTAGATTATATTATATATTCCAGAAATAAATTCCTTTGACCCACTGTCATTATAAGCTACCAGCCTTATTCATAAGAGTCTCATTAAGACACTCTCCAGCCTTAGAGTCTAGGAGTTTCCCCTCACCTTTCCAATGGCCCCATGACTCATTCTCTTTCACATCTTATTTTCATATACAGTCTTTCTGCTGTTTTCCTACAAAGATTACTCTCTGAACCTTCACAACACATTTTTAAAAGTAAAAGTTGGAAAGATTCAGAAACAATTATGCCTACCTTTTCAATGATCCCACATATAGCTCCCACAAAACAGAGCCTCCCACTACCTGTCTCTGTTACCAGGACAAGAAATACTAGGTAGCAATAACAGCTGACATTTATATAACCTTATTAGGTTTACAATAACTTTTTATAAAGGTATTTAGGTGGCTCTGTAGATAAAGCCCTAGGCCTGGAATAAGGAAGAACTGAGTTCAAATCCAGCCTCAAGACACTGTGTAACCCTGGGCAAGTCATCTAACTCTTCGTTGTCTTAATTCACTAGAGAAGGAAATGACAATCCACTCCAATGTCTTAATCCAATGGGCAATATGGACCAGAGGCTCTCAGAGTCGGACACAACTGAACATAAACTTTTAATACATTATTTCATTTGATCTTCATCATAAGAATTACAGTTATTATTATCACTATTTCATGAGAAAACCAAGTGCCAGAGAAATCAAGCTCATGATCATACAGTAAGCAAGCCCTGGAGGCAGAACTAGGAAGATAAAGGCTACATAAACTTCCCCTTCACTTGCCTGGGGATAATGGCTGATGAGTCTCTTCAAACCCAAGGTTACCATTCTTTCCACTTCCTACTACATCATGCTACCTCCCCCAGCAGCATGCAGAATAGATGCTCTTGGGCTAGAAGATGTAATGTAAAGAGAAAACCAAGCAGCTTACAGGGTGCATGTTGATTAGCCAGCCAGTCTTCTCTTCAGGCTCCTGCAGTCTTTCAAAACCAAATCTTGTATCCATCTTGTCTGTCCAGTGACTCCTTTCCAAACGCTTGAGGGCAGAGAGTGAAGAGGAGGAAGAGCCATCATCCCTGTGTAAAAGAATGGAAAATCTATCCTCTGCATTTCAAGATGACATCAACACTCTAGACCCAGACACAGCAATAATCCTGCTGTATGTGATTAAATTTTCTTGGTTATAGGATGCATAATATGAAGCATTTACTTTGGTTGTGGAACCCCTGATTACTAGTGACTAATCAATCATCAGTTACTATTAATTTTTCCTGTCATGTCCCTTGGACTAATATCATGCCACTGGTACTCTCCTCAACCAGGATGAACCATCCTGAATCGCCTCATACCTGGATTACTACAGTATGTGGAAGAACTTCATATGGAAGAACTGTGCCTTAGGAAGATGGGAGGCATTAGGTAGGACAACTTGGACGGATTAGGGAAGAGACTGATGACAGGTAACTAAGAGTCTACAGTAAAAGCCCAAGAAAAAGGTAACAACAGCCTCAAAACAACAAACATTTATTAAGCATAAGAAAAAGACGTGATCCTCTAAGAGTTTATAATATACTATGGTAACTAAGACACATAAACAAGTTAACAACATAAGGTAAAGCAAGATCAGTGCAACAGACAGCTTCAGACAAAATGCTATGAGAAATCTGAGAGGTAAAGAACAAAAAGTCTCATAGTTCGAGAGGACCTGAGACCATCCAGGTTCAACTTATCCAACAATAGGAATCCCTTCTATAAAATCCTTAACAGATAGTCATCCAGCCCTGTTTGAATCAAGCAAGCAAATACACATTAAACAGCAATTATATGGTGGACAATGGGCTAAAATACAAAGACAAAAGAAAAACAGTCGCTTCCATCAAATTTACATTCTAACATGCCAAAAACATATATGGGAATATGCAAAACACATATTTAGCAGAGAGAGACAAGATAACCTTGGAGGGGAAGGCACAAGCTAAGAGAACAGCTTAAGCAAGAGGAGGTCCTTAAGCCAAGTCCTGAAAGAATTTCAAGAGGCAAAGGTGAAGAGATAAAGCACTCCAGGCAGAGGAAACTGACAGTGCAAAAGCATGGAGACAGGAGATGGTGTGTCATGTGTAAAAAGTGCAGAGGGAAGTAATTATAAGTAAGGCCAGAAAGATGGAGGGAGCTTTAAACATCAAACAAAGAAGTTTATATTTGATCCTGTAGGTAATAGGGGAATTTACTGAGTACGGAGTTGAAACGAAAATCAGACAACCACCTTGGAAGCTGAGTGGAAGATGGACTAGAATGGAGAGACTTAAGCAGGGTGATCAATTTATAAGCTATTGCAACAGCTAAGGCAAAAAATGATGGCAGTCTGCACTGGGGTAGTCTAGGCTGTGAATAGAGAGATTTTGCGGAGAAAGCAACTGATTAATGATGAGTAAGAGTAAGGAGTCCAGGTCAATGTGGAAGGTGTGAAACTTGATGATTGGGGCAACGGTGGTGGTCTCAACAATAAAAGAGAAGTTTGAAGAGGGCTGGCTTGGAGGACAGTTGGAAGACAATAGTCCGGTCCTGTCCTGTCTTAGACACCTTGAGTTTCCATTTCAATTGCTCTGTAGTCTTGCCTAAATTTCTGCAGCTGATTATTTAAATAAAACATTACTTTTTGAGTGGGAGGGATGTGCAGAGAAGAATTCAGGAAAAGCTTCCTGAAAAAGGTGACCTCAAAGTTAAGCCTATAGCCAAGGCATGGAGAGGAGAAAGGAAAAGGTTAGGTAAGGTTATCAGGTGAATTGATCTAAATGAGGACTGGGAGAGGGGAAGGACTACCTCAAACACCCCTCTCCCCTTTGTCATCAATTATCCCACAACTCTACCATCTCCCACCCCGACCACTAGAAAAGGACCAGGACCTTGCCATTTGTTCTCTAGCAATAGCTTGTCCCTGTTCTCCTCCTGCTTAAGGACTGATAATCAAATCAACATTACCACTACTACTGTGAAGACAGTACTGGTGTGACAAGCTACTGTCCTATAGATTCAGTTTGAATTCCCGTGATTCTGAGTTGTAGGCTGATACCAACTGTGGAGAGTCCAGAAGAAGGACTGGACTGCACCAGTAGCAGGACTGGAAAGGACAGAAGCAAGAGATAGTTCAGAGGAAGATTACGAAGATCTTGCAATGAGGAGTCAGGGGCAAGTTTGTAGGCAGTTAGAAAGCAACCAACAGGCAAGGAGAGTGAGGATAATTAGAGGGGAAAATTTTCAGTAGAAAGGTGGACTAGGATCACTTGTGAAACAGAAGGGTGTGGCTTGGCAAGAATGACCATCTTTTTCTCACACAAGGAGACAGTGGAGAAAGGCATTTGGGTGATATAAGATGAGGAGGAAAGGAAAAGAGGGAACTCTTGGGGAAAGGGTTTCCATTTTTTTTTACCAGTAAACTATGAGTCTGTTTTCAGCTAAGAAGGGAGGGGGAAAGGAAATCAGGAAAAGGGTTGGAAGAACCTCTGTGGTGAGTTAATTCGGGAGGTGTAAAAGGGTTACTTGGCAGCAAGGCCGGCCTGGTTGAAATTAGGTAACATAAATTTGTAGTGGACCCTGTCAGCATCGGCTTCACGATTTTTCCCAATATTCAACAGTCAGATGAAACAGGTAGGTAGAAAGGGATCAGGAAAGACATGAAAAGATCACGGGTAACTTCAAGGGGTGAGGCTGAAAGCCAGAAAGAAGAGGATTTAGGAGAACTGAAGCAGGAGGAGCCGGAATGATGACTATGATGAGTTCAGTGTTCGGTCGGACCCCCAGCTGGAAAGGTCCGGCAAGCAGGTGGACGCGACAACGGGAAGGTCGGTATGGAAGAGGGAAAATACTGTCTAAAAATGCTGGAGAGCAGATCTGAGAATGATGGGCACGCAGGTATCGAAGGTAAAGAAGCAAGTGAAGGCACGGAGGAAAGGCCGCACACGGGGGTATGGGGGGACAGGGAAGTAACCGGAGGCAGCGCGGCCTCCGGGGAAGGGATGGGAGCGCAGAAGGCCGTGGGTGGTCAGCGCGGGCACCAGCGGGCACGGCCGCTGGGCACGGCCGCTGGGCACGGCGGATTCCAGGGGCTCGGCGCGGGGTGGCTCTGGGGTCTCAGCATTTGGGGGTGCACCGACGGCCCAGGGGGAGCTGAGGCCGGCAAGGCTGGGGTGGAGAGCGGCCCTCAGGGCCCTGGGAGGGACCCTGCGGAGGAGATGGGGGCGCTCAAGGAAGCCTTGGGGGAGGGGAGGCGGGACAGAGGCGGCTCTGAGGCCTCGGGGCCGGCGGGGTCGCAGGTCTCACCGACTGTTCTCGGCCTCCTCCCCGGGCTCGGCGCGCTTCCACCCGCGCTCCCGGGACACCATCTCGGGCCAGCCGCCGCCACTCTCACTCCGCCGCTCTCCTCAGGGGCGTCCTCCGTTCCCGGGAGAAATTTCGCGCGTTCCGGCCCCAAATCTCGCGAGAGCGCAGCTCAGCTCCACCCACCCCCGCCTCTCTGGAAGAGCACCCAATCAGGAGCAGGAACCGCCACGCCCCGTGGTCCTCCAATGGTTACGCGGCCCGCCCGGGAGAGGAGGGAAAGGCTTAGGGAGCCGGGAAAAACTCCGGGCTTCGTGCGCCTGGCTGCACTAGGTGCCCCCCAGCGCCGCGCCGCGCGGCGCCCCAGGGCTAGAAATGTAGGGCCGTCCCCTCCCTTTGCCCTAGAGCCGAGGTCGCGCCCAGACTCGGAACTGTGCTGGCTTTCAGCCGATGGCTGATGGCTCCGGTGGTGTCCACGTTGCGGGCCGGGCCTGGGGCCGGGGCCCGGGCCAGGCCGCTCCCCCAGCGGGTGCTGGAGCAGTATCTGCTGTTGCTGCGTCTCTACCCGGTGCTCACCAAGGCTGCCACTAGGTCCGGCCGGGGCGCGATCGGGAGATAAGGATCTAGGGACAGGGATTTGGGGAGAGCCTGGGTGGGGGGGAGATCTGGGGAAAGAGATCTGGGAAGAGCTATTGGGGGCGGGGGGGAATCAGAGGAAAGGGATCAGACGAGAAGAATCTGGGGAGCTCCATGAGGGAGGGGGAATCAGGTGAAATAGATCTGGGAAGAGCTATTTAGGGTGGAAGATCAGAGGAAAGGGATCTGGAAAGAACCACACGCGGGGGGCGGAGGGGAAAGGGATTTGATTTGGGAAGAGCCATTGGAAGAAAGGATTCAGGGAGCGAAATCTAGGGAAAGGGTTCTAGGGGAAAGAGTCAGAGGAGAGAATTCAAGGAAAAAGGATCAGAGGAGAAAACAAAATCCAGAGTGATCCAGGGAAAAGGTTCTGAGAGGAGTGATCTGGAGAAAAGATCAGGGGAAGAATGATCTAGGAAAAGGGATCAGAGAAGAGTGATCCGGAGAAAAGATCAGGGGAGAGCGATCTAGGAAAAGGGATCAGAGGAGAGCGATCTGGTGAAAAGATCAGGAAAGAACGATCTGGGGAAAGATCAGGAGACAATGATCTGGAAAAAAGATCAGGAAAGAGTGATCTGTGGAAAAGATCAGGGGAAAGCGATCTAGGAACAGGGATCGGAGGAGAGTGATCTAGGTGAAAAGATCAGGAGAGAGTGATCTGGGGAGAAGATCAGGGGACAGTGATCTAGGGGAAAGGATCAGAGAAGAGTGATCTGGGTGAAAAGATCAGGAGAGTGATCTGTGGGAAAGAGATCAGGGGAAAGTGATATGGAGAACAGATCAGAGAACGACCTAGGGAAAGGGATCAGAGGAAAGTGATGAGAACAAGGATCGGGGAAGACCTAAGAGGAAGGATGAGGGGTGAGAGATTTTGGAAGGAGAATGAGAGAAGAAATCTGAGGAGAAGGGTCAGAAAGGGTATCAACAAAGGGCAGTTATTTGGGGGAGGATGGGGAGTGGACTAAGAGAGAACAAATTAGGGAAGGGGGGCTGGGAAGAGGGGAATCAAGGAAAGGGATGGGAAAAGGGTTCTGCAGACAGTGATGCAAGGTAAAGGGATGGGAGTCAGTCTGGAGAGAAGGATCTAGAGAAAGAACAGGGGAGACAGATCGGAGAAGGAGAATAGAAGTCTGTTAAAAGAAACGGCTGGGACTGGACATCAGTGCGAAGAGGTCAGGGGATCTGGGGAGAGGGACTGGGAGATTAGGGATGATGGAGGAGGGAACTGAGAGATTGGGGATGAAGGAGGGGAACAGGGAAGAAGGATGGAGGAATAAGGATAGAGGAATGGAATGAGGGAGGTGCGTGGGAGCGTGGGAAAGGTACTGGAGTGGGGGTATAGGTTGGAGGAGCTAGGGGAGAGCGAGGGTGGGGAAAGGAAGCAGGAGAGCGAGGACGGGGGACTGGAGCTGGAGAGCGGGGATGCGGGCGGGGATTGCACCAGCGGGAATGGTGGAGATCGAGCGAGCGGGCACGGGGGAAAGGCACCCGCGAAAGGGGAAGCCGAAAGGGAGTGCGGGAGCGGGGAAGAGGGAGTGGAGTCGGGGAGAGGACTGGGATCTTGGTGTTGGATGAAGATGTCTGGGAAGGAGAATCGGACTGGGAGAGGAGATTGGGAGGGAGGAGCTGGGGAGTC
This sequence comes from Notamacropus eugenii, assembly GCF_028372415.1. NCBI lineage: Eukaryota > Metazoa > Chordata > Mammalia > Diprotodontia > Macropodidae > Notamacropus > Notamacropus eugenii. Next base: position 50,695,102 of record NC_092875.1, on the reverse strand, counting down.
AGAAGAGAGGGAGAGGAGGGGAGGTGGGGCTGAGGGAATTGAGAGGGGGAGCGGGGATGAGGGAGCCGACTGCGAATGCTGGGAGGGAGAAGCGACCCATGGGAACGGGATAGGGGAATTGGGATGGAGCGGGGAGGAGGGAGAGAATGATCGAAGGAGCTGAGACGGGAGGGTGTAGTGGGAGAGAAAGACGGAGGAGTGGGGTGGTCGGGGGAGAGAGGAGGGGACTGCGGGTGAGGGATCCCGGTAATGGTGATGGAAAAGGGGATAGAGGGAATGGGGCAGTGAGCATGGGAGAGGGGACTGGGTGAATAGGGAAGAAACAGGTGTGGAGGTGCAAGTGGAATCCGAGGTGACGGGGGAGACTGCAGAAAAAGTATCCGAGTTTGGAGGAAGAAGAGGGGGGCTGGAGGAGAGGGCTCGAGAGAAGAGAGGCAGAGAGGGAGACTGGCAAAGGGGAGGTGGAAGAGGGGACAGAAGTATGGGGGAGGAAGGAGAGGTCTGAGAAAAGGAGATGGGGAGAGTTAGGATGGGGGAAGGTGACGGCAAAGCGGGCTCGGAAGAATTGGGATGGAGGGGAGGATCAGGAGAGAGAGATCCGGAGGATGGGGATGGAGGGAGGGACCACGGGAGCGGGGATGGAGAAGGGGATCGGGGGAACAGGCATGGAGGAGGGGCTTGGGGGAAGGGGATCAGGGGAGGAAGGGTGGAAGAGGGAATCGGAGAGGGACCTAGGTAAAGCGAGATTGGAGAGGAGAGAGGGTCAGAGAAATCGGAAAAGGGGTCAGGAGTGTAGGATCTAGGGGATGGAGCTGGAGAAACGGGTGCCGTGATGAGAAAGAGGACCAGGCGCAGGGGAAGGGGCCGGGGGCGTGGGGCCTGGATCTGTGACCCGAGCCGGAGGGTACTGATCTGCACCTGTTTGGTGGGGAGAGGGGCTAGGCAGGAAGGGGGGTAGGGGGTGGGGCCGAGGTTGGGGGAGGGGAGGTGGGGGGAAAGGGGTGGGGTAGAGGGGTGGGAAGAGAGTGCTGTAGGGAGAGATTGGGAAACCTTTCTCTATAACATTCCAATTAAGTTGGGGCACGCGCCGCTGTTTCTCTGGTTACCTCCCAGTGACCAGGAAACCCCTTCTGTCGTAGGCGGAGCGTCAGAGCAAAGCTCCGCCTTCTGCCCCCGCCCCCCTGCCCACCTCCCTGGAATGCCACCTCCCCCGCCCCCACCGTCCCCGACTCCCTGAGAAGCTGCAGCTGGAGGGGTCAGGCTTGTGGACTGCGGCACGCTGGTGGTTTCTGGATTTGTTTGGGGGTTGTTGTAAATTAGTCTTGTAGCTGCAGGGGACCCTTGGCTAAGGCAGATTGAGGGCTCCGGGGGAGGGACCTGAAAGCTTCTTTTCCCATCTCCTGCCCTCCCTCTTTGGCTCCTCTTTGATTTTGGAAGTAGGGGAAGTTGAAATACCAGGGGACCGGGCGAAGGCACAGCCGCGTGACTGCAGGCTTCCCCTTGGCCCTCAAGCCCCCTCCCCTCTTCATTCCCGTTTTCTCTCAGCTATTCAGCACCAGGCTAGGGTCTTTCTGTTTGGGCTACTTTTCCTCTAGTGGCAGCTTTTTTTGCAAAGCATGCCCATGCTAGCTGCCTTCTCTTTGCACCTACCAGACAAGGCTCTAATTTCCAAATCACTTTTCTGGTTTAAGCTCTAGCACTCAAGTGGCATTCACTTCAGTACAGTAGCCAGACCAGCTCTTGTCTCCTCACTTTTGTCTCCAAAATATATCTTGCATCTGTCACCGTCCTCCACTGACCCTACAACCAGTCTTGTTTAGGTCCTCATCAGCTCCCTTCTGGACTGTTGTGATAGACTCCCAACCTTGGCCTCCTTGTCTCTGACATTTCTACAGAACACATCTGACTTGCTCAGCAGCCTGGTGTAGTGGGTAGACTGGTAGTGTGGCCAAAGAGTGGGGAAGACCAGGGTTCACTTCTGATATGTACTGGAGGTATATGATCCTGGGCAAATAAGTCATTTAATCTCTCAGTGGTCCAGGCAGCTCTCCAAAACCTGTTGGGAAACAGGTGCTGATCCACATTGCTTGCAGGGCTTTCCTGAGAGGGTTTTCTCCATCACAGACATCACAGGTCTGTTCATAGAAAAAGAAGCAACCACAATACCCTTATTGTTCAAAAAGCCTCCATAGCTCTCTATGCCTCCAGGATGAAATATAAATTCCTCAAAGCAGCATTTAAAATCCTTCCCAATCTAGCTCTAACCTACCTTTCTAGACTTATTTCCCATTACTCCTCTTCACGGATTCTAACTTCCACCCAAAGGAACCTACTTGCATTCCCTGTATGGGACATTCCATCTCTCACTTATGTGTCTAGGCACAGTTTGGCCTCTATTCCTTCGGTTTCTACTCACCTTTGTCTCTGGGAATCTCTTACTCTCTCTTTGAAGCTTAGATTCAGTGCTCTTCCCTGCCCAAGGCTTTCATGGATCCCCTCAGATGATAGTATTCCTCTGAAACAGCACAGGATTTACTTTGGATATATTTATCTGTGTACACATTGTTCTCCTCTCTCCACTCACAGTAGAATGTAAGTTCTTTGAGGGTAGGAAAATTGTCCAACCCTAGTATTAGGGAGCACAGTGCTTTGCATATGGTAGACCTTTAATAAATGCTTATTGATTGAACCTGTTTGAATTGTTCCAGTTGCCAGACAAGCATTCTGGTCTACCTTTTTGCTGATTTGGGAAGGGCAGGGGGGTGTTAGGGACAGGGAAGTTTATATGTGTCACTTTTTTGCTTATATTTGGACCTGACCTACCTCTCAGACCTGCCTAGTTATAGTGTGGAAAGAAAACTTCATTTCCCCAGTGTAGTTAGATTTGCAGTTTAATTTGAAATCTTCCTTCCTGGTCCCTAGAGAACCTTTCTCATAAGACGTGACTGTGCATTTAATGAAATCCAATCAAATGAGGAAGGGGGTGGAGAGGCAGAGCTAAGGGGAGAGAGTTAAAAGCTTTGGTTTTATCCTATATTAGAGAGAGGATATAGAAACTCTTAGAAGCTTTCTAGTTCTGAGAAATCTGACCTGTTGAATTGTCCTTTCCCTTGAACATACCTTGGTCTGGAGTACTGTGTTTGGCTCTGAGTGCCATATTTTAGAAAAGACATTGATTAGCTGGAGCACATCCGTCTAGGTGATCAACATGGGAAGGAGAATCAAAATTATAAGAAGATTGGTTGAAGGAACTAGGGAGGTCTTTGCTTGAAGACCTCCAATCGGAAACAACTCATTCCACCTTGGGATATAGTTAGAAAAATGGTTGGAAATTTTTTTTCTTATGTCAAGCTTATATTTACAGCCCCTTCCCTTTCTCCCTCCCCTGACAATTTCCATCATTGGGGTCGGGTGGAACAGATTCCATTCTCCTTTTATGTAATAGCCCTTCAGGTACTTAAACATGTATCATGTCCCTTCTCCTCCCCCTACCAAAGTGAGCACCCTTTTAACTACATGTCCTCTGCCTACAGTGGGATTCTGTCAGCATTTGGAAACTTCCTGTCCCAGATCATTGTGAGAGTCCGGAAAAAGGAAAGATGTTTTCAAAATCTGAATCTCACAGGGCCTCTCAGATATGCTATTTTTGGGTGAGTAAGAGTCACCAAAGCATGATGTCTGATGTTATGACCCAAAGACCCTTAATGATCAGCATAGGTTGTTAGGCTTACAGAAGGAGGAACATGGAACTGGTACCAAGGTAGCCACTTAATTCTTAATAGTTTTTCTAGCTTCTAAACTTTCAGAAAAGAGACACAAAAAAAAATTGGGAAATGTCAGGGCCATAGCCAAATCTCCACATAGAGCCTGTTTTGGTTTTTTTTTTTGAGATTTATTTACTTGTTGTGTGAAGAAGAATCAAATGAGTAAATGTATGTCAATCTTGAAGCACCATAATAATCATAAATTCATAGATTTAGAGCTAACAGAGACCCTCACGGGTCAATTAATCCAATCGTTTCATTTTGCAGAGGAAGAAACAGAGGCAGGCCCAGGTTAAATGACTTGTCCAGGTTCACATAGCTAGTAAGTGAGGTAGAGATTTTGAATTCAGGTCTTCCTGACTCCAAGTCACTACCTTTCTCCACCCACCCTTCCCCCCCTCCATCCCCTAAGCTACCTGTTGGCAAGTCACCTGTGACTCAGCTCTAGAAGTTGTCCTGGGGATTATTAGAGGCAGGATTCCTGACTCCATAGTCATGGAAATTTTTAAGTTTGAAAAGAAACAAAAAGTGTAATTAATACAGAGAGCAGACCACTGAATATAACTTGAGAGGTTGCATAGCCTATGGAATAGGGTTGTTGGATTTGGAACCAGGAAACTCCAAATTCAAAACTTGCCTCAGAGTCATAATAGCTATGTACTCATGGTCCAGATATTTCATCTTCTGAATTTCAGTTCCCTCAGCTGTAAAATGGTGATTGTAACATTGGCACTACCCAGCGTGGTAAGGAAAGTGCTTTGCAAATCTTAAGGCCCTCTGGGCATAAACTATAATTTGAAAGAGCTTCCATTTCTATGGAAAAGAACTGGAGCTTCTACTCTGCTTATCTGAAACCCCCCAGGGTCTGTGTCCAGAACGCAGCAAGAGTAACAACTAAGAACCAGATGTGGAGTCAGAAGACCTGGCTTCAAGTACTGCCTAAAACACCTACTGTCTGTGTGACCTTGGGCTGATGCCTTGACCTCTCAGTGTCTGTCCTAGGCAATTCTCTAAGACTATAAGCAGAAGAATCATTGCCAGTCTTCATGGATACAGGGAGCTTCTTTACCAGGGATTCCCCACCACAGGGAAATCCCAAATGGCAGTAGTAGTAGTAGTAGTAGTAGTAGAAGTAGTAGTAGTGGTGGTGTGGTGTGGTGGTAGTAACAGTACTAGAAGAAGTAGTAGTGGTGTGGTGGTGGTGGTAGTAGTAGTAGAGTAGAAGTTGAAGTAGGAGTAGTACTAGAAGAAGTAGTAGCAGTATGGTGGTGGTGGTAGTGTTAGTAATGGTGGTAGTAGTAGTAGAGTAGCAGTAGAAGTAGAAGTAGTAGTAGTACTAGAAGAAGTAGTAGTGGTGGTGGTGGTGGTAGTAGTAGTAGCAGTAGCAGTAATAGTAATAGTAGCTTCAGCCTAGGAAATAGGTTAGAGAATTGGACCAGAATTAGAAGAGGGCAGAGAGCTGCCACAGGAAGTGCATACCAAAGGGCTTTTCTCAGCTGGGCTACCTTCCCAGGAGCTGGTGGCTCCAGGCAAGAGAGGCCCTGGAATCTGGAGGAGCAACTCCCAGAAGCATCTGGGTGAAGTAAGAGCTTAAGGGTGGCCAAGGCCTGCCCTAGTCTTTCTTGATCCTAACATGGAAGAAGACTGTCCCTTGTTCCCTTGTTCCTGGATTACTACAGAGAAGTACCCAAACTTAGAACTAACAGCATTTGGATCCAAAACAAGTCTTTGGGGACCTAAGAATTCTGTAGATATGATTTTTAAAAATTACTCCCAAGAAAGACAGTGCTCATTCTTGCTGTCCATTCCCCTCTTTATGTGTCTTTATTTAGAGGCAAGATGACCTGCATCACTATTCCATTTTTTAATTTTACAGAGGAGGAAACTGAGGCACATGGAGTGGCTTCCCCAGGACCCCAGGGGACTAATTCCCCAGGGAATTAGTAAAAGAGTCAAGTCAAACACTTGTTTTCTGACTCATGAACCATAAATAATAGCTGCCATTTGTAGTGTTTAAGATTTATAAGACACATTTACATAAACAGAGGTGTATAGTGTCCTAGATCTGGAGATAGAAGGGTGTCAGAGGTCATGTAGTCCACCTCTCCCTCATTCTACAGGTGAGGAAACTGAGGCCCAGGGAGGTTTAATGACTTGCCCAAGGTCAAACAGGAAGAAAGTAACAGGATTTGAGTCTTACCACGACCCTGTGAGGTAGGTACTCTAGGCATTATTCTCATTTCACAGATGAGAAAGCAGAATTTGAGAGCTGAAGCAATTTGCTCATAGTCATGCATCTAGTGAGTATTGAAAGCAAAATTTAAACTCAGATTTTCCTAACTACAAGTCAAGCATTACAGGTGCTTAAGGCAACTTCCAGGAGCCTTCAGCATTTAGGGCCTAAATAAGGATCAACAGAGACTCCACTGGTCTAACCCTGCCCCAGCTAGCCTCAGTTCCAGTTATTCCAAATCAGGTTTTTCATCCCTTTATACACTTAAAAATTATTGGGAACCCCTCTCAAGGATCTTTTGTTTATATTTGTTCATATTTATTATATTAGAAATCAAAATGACCTGGTATTCTTATGAAAATAGTTCTGACCTCATGGACCCACCGAAAGGGTCTCAGGGATCTCTTCAATGTTAAACTATCTCAGATCCCTCTGGCAATCCTAGTGAAGCCTTTGGACCCTTTTTCTGAATAAGTTCACAAGATAAAATGCATAGAATAACAAAGACAATCAGTTATATTCAAATATAGTTGTCTACTAATTTTTAAGGTTCACCACCCACTTCAGATTACGAACCCTTGCCCTAGAGTGCCTGGTTGGTACAGAGTTGTCTCAGTGGGACTGGGGTGTCCAGCTGTAGGAGGCAAAAGTAGGGGAGGACAGCACATTGTGCCCAAAGTGGTTAGTGAGTCCCTCGTTGTCCAGTAAGCAGGAAGGGTTTGGACTATCCTGGTGCAGGCTGAGTCAGGTCAGTATTATGGACAGAAGTCACAACTAGTGGTGTGGGTCAGTTTTTTCTTCTCAGGGCCTCTCAGTCACTTCTTCTACCTGTACCTGGACCACTGGATCCCTGCTGCTATCCCCTTTTCAGGAGTCAGGAGGCTCCTGTTGGACCGGCTTGTCTTTGCCCCAGCCTTCCTGTTGTTCTTCTTCTTCTGCATGAACCTTCTTGAGGTTGGTCTCTGCCATTTTCACTTATCAGCTCCCAGAAGACCATGTTAATTCAGTTCAGCCTAATATGCATATATTAAGCACCAACTGTACTAGGCAAAGCATTTTGTTCAATGAAGTGGGTCAGAGATACAGAAACAAAAACGCAGTTCTGGCCATATCAGTCCCGTATTCACTAAGTTGCAGTGGCTCCCTATTACCTCAGGGATCAAATATAAAATCTCTGTCATTTAAAGCTCTTCACAACTCAGCCCTAACCTGCTTTTACTGTACTCTCCTTCACAAACTCGATGGTCCAGGCACATTGACCTACACAGGATGCTTCTCCTGGCCCTGTGCCTTTGTCCCCTCAAGACTGGAGCACATTCCCTTCTCCCCTCTGCCTCTTGGAATCCCTGGCTCTGGGCAACTCTCTGAGAAGAGAAGGTTCAAAGTAAATATCCCATTTGTAAAAACTTTGAGAAAAGAGGGTACCACTCTGCATTGGTAGTAGGCCTTTCCTCATATAAGAGTTGACTGTATCATCACAGGTCCAGGTCATATCCCTCCATAGGGATGTTTTCTTCCCGCCATGAGATTATAAACTAAGCAAGGACCTTTTCTTTGTTTTCTTTTGTATCTCCAACCCAAACAGCAGATGCATACCAAATACTTGCTGATTGATTGATCCCCCCCTCTACATTGAGCTGGGATGTGGGCAAGACAGGCAAAGCTCATGGATGAGAACATTACAAAGTAGGGTGCCACAGGAGCTGGGGAGAGAACAGTCAACTGGGAAATGCTCTCTGGAAGAGGAAGAAATGTTGACAAAAGCTTTAGCAAGAAAATAAAAACCTTACACATGTAGATTGAGTCCTTGCTGCTCACAGAGCCTAGTTCCATAGTCACTCTCTGTGTCTCCTGTCCATGCTACCCTGCCATATACCCAGTCCAAGGTACATTTCTGGTTATATGCCCTGCCACCTGGAGGTATCTTATGGTATCTTATGCCTGCCATTCCTAGAACGCACATCCTCCTTGCCTTCCCCTCTTGGAATGTTTAGCTTCCTCCAACTCTCACTTTGGGGACCACCTTCTACAGGAAGGCTTTCCTGATCCCTCTAATTCAAAAGAACCTAGATTTAGGACCTGAACAGACCTCAGAGGCCATCAAAGCCAACTGCCTTATTTTGCAGAAGAAAGAACTGATTTGTTAGTGTTCCTCATCCTGCTCTCATTTATCTGTGACACTGTTTCATCTACTCATTAGAATGCCCTCTTTGGGGGTGCAGTCTTGTTTTTGTTTTTGCATTCCCAGCACCCTGAATAATACCTGACACACATCCCTGGCACTTCCAAAATGCTTGTTGAATGTTGATTGCCTCAGGTGTGTGACCTTTGACCTCAATACTAGGGCACTGGCTTCAGAAGGCTAATTTTGTTCAACTTCATTTTGCTGAGAAACGGTGCTCCAGTTGTTACCAAAGCAAGCCATCCTTAGTGCTTAAATACCTACAGTGGAGGATCAGGGAGAATGGAAGAATTTGGGTGTTCTGTATGTACCTTGAGTATTTGATCACTGATCCCAAGTAAGTCACCAATCCTAGAAGGGTCTTTCTACAAACCCAGGATGGCAAAAAATATGGAAGGCTTGAGGGGTCAGAGACCCAGGGCTGGCATGGTGATAAATTGTGTCTGATGGCCATGGGTATGTCATTGAAACATACACACTTTTCCTCATTTTTCTAGGGAAAAGACATGGCAGCCTTCTCTGCAAAGGTGAAAACAGGTTACTGGTCTGCTCTACAAATGAACTGGAAAGTATGGACCCCAATTCAGTTTATTAACATTAACTATATTCCTCTGCAGGTAAGAAACCATTCCAGGACTGTATGGTCAAAGTTGAATTTCACTTTTTCCCTCATTCCTTCCAGAGATATTTCCAACAAGATTATCATGACATTCCTTATTACTTTTATCATCATGATTTTAATCTGAAAATAAGGAAACTAGTTTGCTCCATCCTGCACCTAGGAAGTTGATCATTTCAATCTGAATCCAGATCTTTACAAACTTTTGTAATTTCAATTTCTTAGATTAGGTCTATCATTTTAACCTACTGAGATCTTTTTTGGATCCTAGCTCTATAATCCAACATGTTAGTTATGACTCCTAGCTTTGTTTTCTCTGAAAATGTGATAAACATGCCTTTGAGTCATTAGTAAAAAAATATTTTAGAAACACAGGGCCGTGAACAAACCCTTAAGGTGCTTCACTAGAGACATCCTTTAAAAACAGCATTAAGCCATTATCAGTCTTTGATCCAGTCATTCGCCTGGTTCCAAATCTGCCCAACTCAACTTTTATGTGTTGCGTATTGCTCTGTCTTGCTCACAGGGATAGCATGCTATGCTTTTTCAAATACTTTGTTGAAATCTGTATTTACAGCATTCCTGTGATCTGTTATAGGAAGAGTAAGGGAAATGAGCATAGTTTGGTATGACTTCTTGTTCTTTAGGAAGTCATATTGGATCTTAACAGTCACTGCTTCACTTTCGGTATCTTCACCAACCATCTTTTTAATTACACATTCTAGAGTTTTACCAAGAATTGAAATCAAACTCACCCGTCTATAGTTTACAAATTCTATGCTTCTCCTCCTCCCTCTCCACTTTATTTTTTTAAAAATCAGAATATTTACCCAAACACAATGAATCCAATTGGCTAGGGTAGAGTGATCACATTCTGTCTTGGTGTAAAAGTAAGATGAGTCATGGTGTGCCAATCAGAGTGGGTCATGTGTGGTAGGTAGGCTTTTTGGGTCATGATTGTGGACAGCATGGGCTTTGGGTCATGATGTGGAGGGCTGAATGAGCTGCAACATGGGGGTCAGATCAAGTTGTGCAGGTCTATTGGAGTTAGGTTGTAGAGGTTAGGTTATAGTTCGGGTTAGGGGTTGTAGTTGGGGGTTAGATTGTACTCAGCGTAAGCTGTGGTGTGGTTGTCAATACTGGGTTATGACATGAAGGTCAGTGTATAGCACATAGCAATAACGATGGTGATGATTATGAGAGCTAGCATTTATATAGCACTTTAAGGATCTACAAGTATTATCTCACTTGATACTCAGAACAATCCTGGGAAATAAGTACTATTATTGTCCCCATTTTACAGATGAGGAAACAGAGGCAAGCAAAGGCCAAGTGACATCCAGAGTCACACAATAAATAAGTGTCTTCAGAAGGAGGTCTTCCAGACTCTAGGTTCAGTACTCTATTTGCTATGGTGCCCTCTAGCTACCTCATTCATCAATCAAGTTGACCTATAGATCTTTGACTAGCATGAGCTGTTATCTCTGTGGTGGTAGTCAGCGTGAGCTGTGGTGTGGTTGCCAACATAGGTGGTGTCAGGACAGTCAGTAGAGCACATAACCATCGTGATGACCTGTAGCTTCTGTGCCAGCATCGGCTGTGATATGGTTGGGTCATAGTAAGGTGTTCAGCATTGGCTATGGCAGGGAGGTCTGTTTGGGTCGTAGCGTGGTGAACAGTATGAGCTATTGTCTGGTGGTTGGCATGGTAGTGTGGACATTTTAAGGTGTTAAGCAGCTTCTCACTCTCATGAATGAAGGGTTAGCCATGGCTGTTTCCCTGCTCAAAGGATGTCCTCATGTGAGAATGGTCTCCTACCCCTTTCACCCCCCTCACCCTGACTCTGCCTCCTCTTCCTCTACCAGTTCCGGGTGCTGTTTGCCAACATGGTGGCTCTCTTCTGGTATACCTACTTGGCCTCTCTTGGGAAGTGAAGATGGTCTGGCAAGCTCAGGAGGGTCACCACAGTCCCTTGCCCTGGAGGGCCTGGGAACAGGCTATGGTCTATCTTGACAGGGTTTGCTGCTGACCCACCCTCCAAAGGCTTCATCAAAGTATTAATGACTATATGTGATTCCACATGATCCAGAAGTGAGTGTGACAATAAAAGTTGGTTAACGTGGAACTTTGTATCCAAGATGGGCAGTAGGTCTTTCTGAGCGGGTACTATCCTTTAAATGGAAATTTTAGCGTTCAAAGAATCATCAGTGTTCAGAAGTAAATTTGGGATAAATCAAAATTAAACTAAACTACAATGTCACCTCTTTATTAGTAGTGTTTTTATTTCTTAAACCAGTCATTTTGGCCCCTGGCAGTATGGCAGCAGCCTTAATGGCATATGCCCAAAAATAAGCCCCTCCTTTCATCCATTCATTCATCACAAATTTATTAAGGGCCCGTCATGGACCAGGCATCATACTGGGCTCCCTTCAAAGAATTTATATCTTGCTGGAAGAAAATACCACATATTCAGGTAAGTTGATTCAAAATATATATAAAAAATAATTTTTAGGGGGAGGATCAAGAAAGGCCTCCTATAGAGGGTATTGCTTGGACCGAACTTTGAAGGAAGCTAAGGATTCTAAAGGGCATCTTGATGGCTCAGTGGATAGAGTGCTGGGCCTGGAGTTAGGAAGACTCATCTTCCTGAGTTCAAATATGGCCTCAAACACTTGCTAACTGTGTGACCCTAGGAAAGTCATTTAACCCTGTTTGCCTCTATTTCCCCCTCTTTAAAATGAACCAGAGAAGCAAATGGCAAATCACTCCATTATCCTTGCCAAGAATACCGCAACTAGGACTCACAAAGAGTTGAAGCTGACTGAAATGACTGAATGACAATACCAATCTTAGTGCTCTCTTTACACAGATTCTAAGAGTGAGAGATAAGGAGGGAAAGTATTCTGGATATTGGAGATGGCCTGGGCAGAGGAGATCGAATGTGATGTACAAACTAGTTGGTTCATCCCATGGTGTATGACCATGAAATCGATCTGGAAAGACTGTAAAGGGTTTTGAATGTATTACTCTCTTTGTGGCTTTAAGCAAGCTTTATGATTGCCAAATAATCATTTCTGCATACAGTACTTTCTCAACCAATCTCTAGTAACAAAGAAAGTGGGGCAAAACCAACAGATACAAAGACTGTGACTGACAACGTATGCAGCGTTCTGCACTTAGAGTACCCCTATCTTTCTGCTGAGAAGAGAGAGATGATTCCTTTTCTGGACCAACATTGGCCATTACAGTTACTCAGAGCTTGATTGCTTTTATAGTGTTTATTTGGTATATTCCTTTTGTCTGTGTATCCCTGGTGCCCAGCATGGTATCTTAATGAATACTTGTTGAATTGAAATGATAGAAGAAAATTCAGGGAATTTTATCCTTCATAGGGTAGCCAGAATCAGAGAACCGATGGGTGGTTGACACCATCATCCCAGATTCTTCAGTCCTGTCCACAAGGAGGAAGAAAGGACTTCCCTTCAGAAAGCCCCCCATTTCCCCTCCCCACCCCCATCCTGAGGTTCACACTCACCAAATCTCAGACTTGGAAGAAACCCCACAGGTTATATAGTTCAGCCCGTACCTGATTCACAATCCTCTGTGCAACATCCTTGATAATTGGTCATCCAGCCTTTGTTTGCAGACTCCAGTGAGGAGGGAGCCCATCACCTCTAGGAGTAGTCCATTATGTCTTCAGACAGCACTCATTGTTAGAAGTTAAAAGAGATTAAAGTCTGCCTTTCCTGAACCTTTTGCTCATTTTTCTTTGATCTGTCCTTGGGGTCTTTAAAACATAGGCATTTTTCTGAAATTGTCGCAGAGTGTGGGATTAAGTGATAAAAATGATAATAATACACATTCATTTCGTACTTTCCTCCACTGATACCCTTTATCATGATGAAGAGGTGACCCTAAGTCCTTACCATCCCAGCACAGCATAAGCTCTGGAGGGCTCATTCAAGTTAGGAAGGTTTTGAATTTCAACCTGGTGATGGACTGACTATATGTCTGTTCTCCGAGCACCACCTTAGTTTAGTCAGAGAAACTCATCAACACATGGGCTGTAGAAAGATTTTTTTTTTGCCATAGCAACTCTTGAAAGATAACCTAGTAATAACTAGCATTTATATATGTTTGCAAAATTCACTACTTACTTTACTTCATTTTGTCCTCATATTAAGGGGTGCAGGGAGCTTCAATCTATGCCAGTGAAGTAAGGACCTAAGTAAATGAAATCAGATACCCTTGAGATAGTGAACTGTACAATAAATACTTTATAAAGCAGCCTATATCAGGACTAAACTCTTCTGAGACCTTGTTGTGGCATGAGAGGGACCCTGAGCTCTTAGAGGCTGTGCTGGTGGGATAAAAGCCATGGCAGATTCTTACCAAGCTGGAAAGGCTTTGGACATATGTCTTATTATCCAAAGCATCCACCTTAGCTCAGTTTGGAGAGAGTTCTTACCAAGTTGACTGCAGGATAATGAATTTTTATGTCAGAGCAACTTCCAAAGACTATAAAGTCATAATGAAAATCAGGATGTTGTGGTCATTGTTCAGTTATTTCATTTGCGTCTGACTCTTCATGACCCTATTTGGGGTTTTCTTGGCAGAGATGCTGGAGTGGTTTGCCATTTCTTGCCTCATGTCATTTTACAGATGAAGAAACTGAGGCAAACAGGGTTAAGTGACTTTCTCAGGATCACACAGTAAGTGTCTGAAGGCAGATTTGAACTCAGGTCTTCCTGACCCCAGGCCCAACACAGTATCCACTGTACCACCTAGTTGGGTTTGCAAAAAAAAAAAAAGAAAAAGCTTTTAAAGTTTGCAAAGCACTATTATCTCATTTGACTGACAAAGCAACCTCACAATATACACTTATCACCTCCCCACAAGGCAGCTGAGCGATCAGAGAGGTTACATGATTGACCTATGATCACAATTAGTGTCTAAGGTCAGATTTGAACCTGTCTTTGGGACCCCAAGGTTTATTATTCCATGTTGCCTGTAAACAGAGTGGTTGTGATCTTTGTTGGCAGAAGCAGAGCTCATCTGACAAAGTCACAGGTCCTTGAAATATGTATTTGGTAGCAACCTGATGAGGTATAGAAGTAAAGTGATGTTCCATCCCTGCCCAACTGGCATGGATATCATGGGGTATGGGGCATGGCAAGGGCTGCAGAATCCAGTCCCAGGCTGTTAAGGATGGCTAGAAAGCTATCACATGAGCTCTTGACAAATCAACTTTGACATAAGTTCCCATAACACAGTAAAATATAGTAGCACCAGAGCATGACATTAACCTCAAAGGCAAGATCTTTGCCAAAGGTCTATCTCTAACACATAGCAGTAGTGTTACTGTAAGAAAATCATTAAGCCTCTCAATGGCCCAGGTAGCTATGGACTAGTCACAAGTGAGTTACCGATCTGCATTGGTCAAGTAAATCATAGATCCAGATGTCCAAATAAAAAAAGCAACACAAACTTTAGGAAACTGGGTCTCCAAAAAGTTTATGGTATTTAGAACGGAAGCCTCAGATTTAGTAAGTCAACAGAAAGAGCCATTCTCAGTATCTGTTCAACAAGATGGTAGCTGATCAGTTGTCACTGCCAAAGGTTGGGGATATGTCAGTACTGTGATATTAGCTAAGAGGAGGAAAAAGACCCACTTTTCCTTATTTTGGTAAGACAGCTTTAATTCAAGTGTTATTTAATCAAAATAAAACAAATAGGAAGGAAGGAAACAAGTACTCATTAAGCTATGTGCCAGGCACTGTGTAGGAAAGTCAGAAATATGATATAACTTGCCCTCTCTTCCACAAAATAAGACCTGGCATGTGATCCTTTTATTGTGGCTTATTTATATCTCCCTCAAGCATACTGGGAAATATGTCTCGACCTGTGTATCCAGCAAAACACTTTCTTCAGCCAGGAACGATCTCTGGATTAGCCACCAGGTGGTGATCTGCTTGAGACCAATCCAGAACTCTCAGCTACTCAGGGACGTCCCAACAGAGAGAGCTGTTTTAAATAGGCTGCTGTATTCAGTCCACCAGATGGGGATCAAGTCCACAAACTCTCATACTACTTTTCTCTATCAGAAAAGCAACTTTTGTTAAATCATCACTGCTCACTGTTCCAAATTTAGTCTGGGGGGTGAAATGTAATATTAATGCGAACATTAAAATATGAATTAATCACTAGAGCTGGCTGAGGCCCCCACATTGTGAAATTACTACACTCTTTTGGGTTACTTCACATTGCATTTATGGATTTAGTTACAACACCTTATACATAATTTACTATGCATAGGATAAAGTGAAAAAGAAATTGGACCAAATAGGTCAAAATAAAGAGCATCACCGATGTTACTGTTTTGCTTTCCTAGGGCTCCTCTTGTTTTTCTCCCAGATCTTTGGATACAGATGGGGTAAATCCCTACCATACACAAAAAAAAGAAGGGAGGAGATGGAAAAGGACTGTTCTCAGAAACAGGGACTAAAATGGACAAGGACCAGCTGAATAGGATTCTAGCAGTCTCAGTGCTCTGCACCTGTGGAAGTCTTGTTTCCTCAAGGCTGTTCCAGGATCCCTATTTGAGATGGCTACACTGAGCATCTGCATGCACCTAGAAATCATAGTCGCTACATGTTCTGGGTTGTTTATGGGCATTGTCAGTGTTGCTGACGTTGCTATCAGCCAGAGAGTGCAGAGGTTTGAACATTGGGTCTGAAGTTAGAAAGTTGTTATTGTTCAACTTGTTGCTGAACAAGTTGTACAGGGCGTCTTGTGACCCAGTTTGGGATTTTCTTGGCAGAGATACTGGAATAGTCTGCCATTTTCTTCTCCAGCTCATTTTACAGATAAGGAAACAGACAAACAGGGTGAAGTGACTTGCCCAGGGACATATCTGAAGCCAAATTTGAACTCAGGTTTTTCTTACCCTAGGCCCAGTGCTCTAGCCACTGTACTACCTAGCTGCCCTAGCTGAAATCAGGAAAATCTGAGTTCAAATCCAGCCTCAGCTCACTTACTAGCTGTGTGACCCTGGATAAGTCACTTAATGTTTGTTTTCTCTAGTCTCCGAAATCATAAAATGGGGATAATAATAGTACCCACCTCCTAAGGTTGCTAGGAGGATTAAGTGAGGTAGTATTTGTTAAGCATCTAAGTAGCATAGTGCCTGGCACATAGTAAGTACTATATAAATCTTATTGCTTTCCAGGTGGTCCCCAGTTACCCTGGCCCAGGGTTGAGGCCACATGCAGCCTTCTAGGTCCTTGGGTATGGTCTTTTGACTGAGTCCAAGTTTTACAGAACAAATCTTTTTATTAACGGATATATTCTGTGAAGTTCGGATTCAGTCAAAAGGCCGCACAGGAGGACTCAGAACGCCACATGTGGCCTCTAGGCTACAGGTTCCCCACCTCTGCCCTGGCCTCTCTCCTTCTCCTAGAAACCTTGAAGGAGGGAAAGAACGCAAAGAGAAGGTTCTCATCCCACAGAAGACTTGTGTGAACTGATGCAGAATGGAAGGAGGAAGAACCAGGAGACAATATAGATGATCACCACAAAATCGTAAAGAAAAACACCTTTGAAAGACCTGAAAACTTTGATCAGTGCAATGATCAATCCCAGTAGCAGGAACCAGTGATGAACCATGCTACTGTGAGATATAACCATCTTACCAAAAACTCCACGTGACCGTCAGTGAATTAAAGAAAAAAATTATTTTTTTTAATTATTAATTTATTATTAATTGATTATTTTATGTCCTTTCAGACAGGTAACCTCTATGGAAAAGGCACACTAATCATTGGGGGGCAGCTAGGTAGTGCAGTGGATAGAGCACCAGTGCAGGAGTTTGGAGGACCTGAGTTCAAATCTCACCTCAGACACTTGACACTCAATGGCTGTGTGAACTTGGGCAAGTCACTTAACCACAACTGCCCCATCTTGGGTCATCTCCAGTCATCCTGATGAAATTCTGGTCACTAGATTCAGATGGTTCTGGAGGAGAAGTGAGACTGGTGACCTGCAGAGCCCTCCCTCACTCAAAACAAAGTCAAGTACGAGTCATGTCATCATTTCTCTGATGGCATGGTCTTCTTCAACAATGAAGGACGAACACACACACACACACACACACACACACACACTAATCATTGGACACAGACATCTTTTTATTTCCCTTCTCGACCACCAGGTCCCTCTCCTGTTCTCCATTTGCTGGATACAACTTCGTGAATCGCCTATTTCATGTTCTTCTCCTAGATGTGTTCACCCTCTCTTGTCATACACCAAATATGCATTTAAATTAGCTTGCTCCACCCTGAGGATGTGTGGGTTAGTATTAAACAACTTGTTAAGCATGCATACAAGTTTCTGACCTTTCATTTGATCAGAAGCCTGTTTCTGCTAGGTCACAGCTCTGGTTGGAACTGGTTACTTCTGACTTACATCCTGTCATCTTTCTTGCAAAGTTGGGAGTGTGTAATGTTAATCCTGTGAAAACAATTCTTTCTTTTGTTTCTCACACTACCTACCCATCTCCTAACAGAAGGCTGATGGACACAAGGTATAGAGTAAGCCATACATTTTCAGACATGTAGGAATTTGCTTTGTTTGACTATGAATATTTGTGACAAAGGTTGTGTTTTTCTTTTTCTTTTTCCCAACATGGGGCGAAGGGGAAGAAGGAGTGGACCATAATATTAGTCACCCAAAACAAACAAACAAAAAAACCTCAGAACAAAACTGAGAGTCATTGGAGCACTTTTAATGTTCAGAAAATTTTGTTTTTTCTTTCTTGTGGTTTTCCCTTTGGTACACATTCTTTTTTATAGCATGATTAATTTGGAAATATGTTTAATATGAATGTACATGTATAACCTATATCAGATTAAATGCAGTCTTGGGGAGGGAGAAGGAAAAGGAGGGAAACTGAGAATTCAAAATCTTATAAAAGTGAATGTTGGAAACTAAAAAGAAAGATTAAAAGGGAAAAATGTTCAAAAAACATAAAGAAGGAAACAAGGAAACAGGACAAGTAGAAAATGCTTTGAAAGTGTAATGATGAACCTACTATATACTTAGAAGGAAAAGCAAGCTGTATGTAATAGAGATTCACTGTTTCATTCACAAACTGCTTTTTATGTTTTACTTTGTATATGGAAATGCTTTATTTGGTGTTGGTTCAAAACGAAAAGAACAATTTTTTTTTTTAAAAGAAAGTTCTCACAAAGTAGAGAGAGCATCCTTCTATCCTATTGAGTAACTTCTGTCCTGTCACACGCAAAAATGAGAAGCTCATTGCAAACCCATATCAGAATCACCAGAATTTGCTCTGCCAGATTCTGTTTCTATGAATGGTCTCCTAAGCCAGAGGATCTTCACAGAAACAAAAAGACAAGCAGAGGCATCAGTTTACTGTACTGTAAAAAAAAAAAAAGGAATAGGAAACACCAGGCTAAATTTAATAAACATTTACCAGTTAGCCTTGTGATAGACACTGCTCCAGAGTCTCCACTGGCAGAGCTCCAGAAGAACAACGGAGAACACCTGGTTCCAACCCTGAAGAAGCTTGAGGGATCAAGGAAGTTTTCTTCCTGGGAACTGTTTTGTAAGTCACATGCTAGATTAAAGGGCTATTTATAAGGAGGTAATAGATGAATAGTCAAATGAAATGAATAGGCAGTTTTCACAGGAAGAATTCCAAGCTATCTATAGCCATATAAAAATGTTCTAAATCACTAATAATTAGAGAAATACATATTAAAACAGCTCTGGGGTACCACTACACACTCATCAGATTGGCTAAGATGACAAAAAAGTAAAACA
Source organism: Notamacropus eugenii (assembly GCF_028372415.1). Classification (NCBI taxonomy): domain Eukaryota; kingdom Metazoa; phylum Chordata; class Mammalia; order Diprotodontia; family Macropodidae; genus Notamacropus; species Notamacropus eugenii. The sequence goes on along the minus strand of NC_092875.1, from coordinate 50,676,461 downwards.
ACAAATGCTGGAGGAGATGTAGGAAAATTTCTATACTAATGCACTGTTGGTAGAGGTGTGAACTGGTCCAACCATTCTGGAAAGCAATTTGGGTTTATGCCCCAAAAGCTGTGCATACCTTTTGACGCAGCAATGCTGCTGCTATGTCTCTACCCTAAAGAGATCAAAGGCAGAAGAAAAAGACCTATGTGTACAAAAATATTTAGCAACTCTATGTGATGGCAAAGAGTTGGAAACAGAGGGGATGCCCATCAGTTGGGGGAGTAATTGAACAAGTGTGTGAATGTGAAGAAATGCTATTGTGCTGTAAGATATGATGAATGGTATGGTTTCAGAAAATCTGGTAAGACTTGTATGAACTGATGCATAGTAGGGTGGGCAAAAGCAGAGGAACAGTTTACATGGAGAAATATTACATTGTCAGAAGCTAACCGAGAAAAGATGAATGTCACAGGCACTCTAGGCAGCTGGGTGGGTAGAGTATTGGCCTTGGAATCAGGAAGACATTAAAATCATGCTTTAAACATTTAATATCTTGTGACTATGGGTAAGTCACATGGTGTTAATATCCTTCTCTGTAAAATGAAAGATTGGATCTCTAAGGTCCGTTCTAGTTCTATGATCCTGGGGCAACTGGTCTGAACCTTCTGGTAAACAATTTAGAATTATGTGAGAAAACTGATTTAAATCAACAATACCCTTTCATTCTATGGTCCCACTACTGGGCATATACCTCAGAGAGGTCAATGGCAAAAAAAATTCAACCCATATATATGTCAAAATATTCATAATAACACTTTTTATGTCAGTAAAGTAAAATAAATACCTGGAAACAAAGTGGATAATTATTGATTGATTGGAGAATGGTTGAATGATTGTGGAATAGGAACATCATGAAACATGATTGTGCCAGAAAAAAATAAAGCCTACGAAGAATTCAGAGAAACTTGGAAAGACTTATTTGAACTGATGCAGTATGAAGTAAAAAGCATCAAGGGAACAACATAAACGATCACGATAATATAAAAAGGGGGAAGAACAGTACAGAACATCAGACCCTGAGACTGATATCATAGCTGGTCTTGAGTCTAGAGTACTGAGACAGTAATAAGCAACCCACCTCTGGGTAGATGGGGCTGTGTGGTGAGGTCAGGGAACCATTTGTTGAGTGCTTGGGACCCCAAAATACTGACATGCTGGGTCCTGCTGAGTAAATTCAATCCAAGCCTTCTTTCAGTCAAAGAAAAACAAAGTTTATTAAAGATTCACCATATTGGGTTGACTCTTAAGAAGCCTCACCATTTGTGATGCTTGTATTGATAAGCGGGTCAGATTGAATCTGAGCCAGATTGAGCGCCTTCATAGAGTCAAGATGCAACTTATATACAGAAAGATTGTGGGAGGGATCTAGGGTTGGCCAAGTAGTCTGGGGTGATGGGAGGAGGGGTTTAGGGAGGGTCTTGAAGAGAATCTTGATGGGACTGGAGTGATTAGAGATCAGAACTAAGAAAGGGGGATTTTGATGTGATCAAGGACGGGAAGCAGTCAGAGGCAATCTGGAGGCATCAGACAATGGAGGGCCAGTCTAGGTTAAGGTTCACAGATTTGAAAAGCCAGATTGTGAGAAGATTCAAAGAGAGTTCAAGGGGGTTCCCAGAGTCTGTACCCCATCAAGTGGACTACAAGTGTGGGATGAGAAAGATGCTGTCATACATAATGAGCCCATAGGATTGCTTTGTTTGTCTGTACTTTGTACTTTGTTGTAAGGATGGATTCTAGAATGGGGGAAAGAGTACTGGGAATATAACAGTGATTTTTAAAAATAGAGCATCAATAAAATACTTTTAAATAAAGAGATGCTGGTGTCCAGGTATTCTGTGCTAAGTGTCTGGTGAAAGGGTAAAGAAACTCTAAGTGTTTGTCTCCAGGGGAGCTGGAGGGATCAAGGCAGGTTTCCTCCTGGGTACTGTATTTATAAGTTGCATACTAAATTAATCAGCAGATGCAGACTCTGAAATGGAAAACCAAACAGATCTGCTGCCAGCTCATGCCAGAAAAATGAGATGAGCCTCCTGGGGAAAAGGAAGTGCCAAAAGACTGGGTTCCACTGGCTTGAAGTCCCCAAATCAGAGTTCACACTTCCTAAGATCAGATGTTGAAGAGTTTGGCGGCTGGGTATTTTGAAAGATAATAGGTTTTCCTGAAGTGATGGTTCCTTGTATTTTAAACATCCAGAGCACTTCACCAAGCCTGTCTGGAGTTACACTGGCAGACATGGAAAATCAAGAGGCCTAACAGCTAAACAAAAAGAGGCTATGAGATGCCCAGGCTTGAGCCTGAGCCTTCTGAGAAGCTTACCTGTGTGGGTGGTGTTTGGGGTAGGGCTGGCAGTAAGTGCAAGCCCAGGGATATGTGTGTGCCCCACACTCATCTTGAGTCCAGCTCTTTGTGACCCCATGGACCCTGTGGAGTGGTCTGTCTTTTCTTTCTCCAGTGGACCACCTTTTGTTCCTGACACATTTAATAAATAAATGCTTTGTGATGGAGTGATTGACAGGCACCTGAGGGGATCTGGGCACAATCAAGGAGAGTGCTTTGCAGGGCTGGACCAGAGATGTATGCAAGGGATGGGTGGATATAGATGTGTAGCAGGATTCAAGACTGGGCAAGGATGTGATCAGAGCCAGGGGTGGGGAACGTGTGGCCTTGAGCCCACATGTGACCCTCTAGGTCCTTGTGTGTGGCCTTCTGACGGAGTCCAAGTTTTCCAGAACAAATCCCCTTAATAAAAGGATAAAGGCTTTTTATTAAGGGAATTCGTTCTGTGAAGTGTGTGTGTTCATCCTTTGTTGTTGAAGAAGACCATGCCATCAGTGAAATAATGGCATGACTTGCACTTGACTTTGTTTTGAGTGAGGGAGGGCTGTGCAGGTCACCAGCCTCCCTTTTCCTCCAGAGCCATGTGAATCCAGTGACCACATATTCATCAGCATGACTGGAGATGACCCAGGATGAGGCATTTGGGGTTAAGTGACTTGCCCAAGTTCATACAGCTAGTGAGTGTCAAATGTCTGAGGTGAGATTTGAACTCAGGACCTCCTGACTGGTGCTCTATCCACTGCACCACCTAGCTGCCCTTCTGTGAAGTATGGATTCAGTCAAAAGGCTACACTTGAGGACATAGAGTGCTAGGTGTGGCCTCAAGGCTTCAGGTTCCCCACCCTTGCACTATGCTATGCTGGGACTGGTGAAAGGTTTCTTGGCAGAAGGTAAGATTTAAAAAATTTTTTTAATCTTATACTTGAAGGGAGACCTGGACGCCAGGAGGCAGAGGTAAGGAGGAAGCATTGCCTTTAGCACACTGCCTGACGTATAGTAAGCCATTAATAAAACGTGTATGGGCAACCAGGGGGTGAAGTGGATAGAGTGCCTGGCCTGGAATTAGGAAGACAAGTTCAAATGTGGTCTCGGACACTTACTAGCTGTTTGACCCTGGGTAAGACGTTCAACCTCTCTCCGCCTCAGTTTCCTCATCTGTAAAATGAGGACAACACCATCTGCCTCCTAGGGTTGTTGGGAGGATCTAGTGCGATAATAATTGTAAAGTGCCTGGTACACAGTGCTACTTCAATATTAGCTACTGTAATAAATACTGTGATCGTTACCAACTGAAAACGCCCAGAGCTGGGAGATGGGATGTGTTTGTGTAATAATTCAGTTGCATAAACGTTTACGAGGAGCCTACGAGGTGCTTAGACGCCGCAAAGTAAGCCCTGGGCAGGCTAGAGAGGCCGGTCAATCAGTGCGTCTTTATTAATCGCCGACTAGGTGCTTAGCCCTGGGGCTCCAGCAAGAGGCAAACTCAGTGCCTGACCTGAAGGAAGCTGACCGGTGGCACCGGCTGGCAGCCTGCAGGAGGGGACGGAGGGGTAAGAGGCTGGCAAGGCAGGAGGGGACGGAGGGGTAAGGAGGCTGGCAAGGCAGGAGGGGACGGAGGGGTAAGGAGGCTGGCAAGGCAGGAGGGGACGGAGGGGTAAGGAGGCTGGCAAGGCAGGAGGGGACGGAGGGGTAAGGAGGCTGGCAAGGCAGGAGGGGACGGAGGGGTAAGGAGGCTGGCAAGGCAGGAGGGGACGGAGGGGTAAGGAGGCTGGCAAGGCAGGAGGGGACGGAGGGGTAAGGAGGCTGGCAAGGCAGGAGGGGACGGAGGGGTAAGGAGGCTGGCAAGGCAGGAGGGGACGGAGGGGTAAGGAGGCTGGCAAGGCAGGAGGGGACGGAGGGGTAAGGAGGCTGGCAAGGCAGGAGGGGACGGAGGGGTAAGGAGGCTGGCAGCGTGCAGGAGGGGACGGAGGGGTAAGGAGGCTGGCAAGGCAGGAGGGGACGGAGGGGTAAGGAGGCTGGCAAGGCAGGAGGGGACGGAGGGGTAAGGAGGCTGGCAAGGCAGGAGGGGACGGAGGGGTAAGGAGGCTGGCAAGGCAGGAGGGGACGGAGGGGTAAGGAGGCTGGCAAGGCAGGAGGGGACGGAGGGGTAAGGAGGCTGGCAAGGCAGGAGGGGACGGAGGGGTAAGAGGCTGGCAGCGTGCAGGAGGGGACGGAGGGGTAAGAAGGCTGGCAAGGCAGGAGGAGACGGAGGGGTAAGAAGGCTGGCAAGGCAGGAGGGGACGGAGGGGTAAGAAGGCTGGCAAGGCAGGAGGGGACGGAGGGGTAAGAAGGCTGGCAGCGTGCAGGAGGGGACGGAGGGGTAAGAGGCTGGCAGCGTGCAGAAGGGGACGGAGGGGTAAGAAGGCTGGCAAGGCAGGAGGGGACGGAGGGGTAAGAGGCTGGCAGCGTGCAGGAGGGGACGGAGGGGTAAGAAGGCTGGCAAGGCAGGAGGAGACGGAGGGGTAAGAAGGCTGGCAAGGCAGGAGGGGACGGAGGGGTAAGGAGGCTGGCAAGGCAGGAGGGGACGGAGGGGTAAGAAGGCTGGCAAGGCAGGAGGGGACCCCAGACCCAGAATTCTGCATTACGTTCCTGGAAGGGATGGAGGCAGCACAATTTAGAGGCTGCAGAAGGACCTTTGTATTCCAGCTCAGCAGGCCAGCTCAGTGTCCCCCCATTCCTAACAGAGGCGTGGGGGGCGCGGGTAGGTGGGGAGCGGACGGATAACGAGCTCAGCTCCTGGAGGGAGCCACCCCTCCCTTTCGGGCGCTCCTAGGCCACAGAGGCCCCTCCCACTGGGCGGGACCGGATCTATCCCCTCCCCTTTCCCCGCTCGCGTCACTTTGCCCCGCCCCTTCGTCCCTCACTCGACTCGCCAGCTTCGCTTGGAGGCGGGGGCTCAGGCCTGTGGGCGGGGCCGGCGGCGGGGAAGTTTGTCCCTGGGCGCGCGCCGTCCATGGCCAGAGCGCCTGCGCTTCTCAGGTGGCGGCATCCGGGGTCGGAGCCCAAGGCGTGCGGCGGCGGGAAGCGGGAGGCGGCCCAGGCCCGGCCCGGCGGGATGGCATTCCGGCAGGCGTTGAAGCTGGCGGTCTGCGGGCTGGCGGGGGGCTCGGCCGCCGTGCTCTTCTCGGCCGTGGCCGTGGGGAAGCCGCGCGGGGCGGGAGGCTCGGATGCCGAGTCCCGGTGGGCCAGCCCGGAAGTCCCGACGTGGGCGGAGCGGGTGCGCCCGGGGCCCACCCAAGGCGTGTGGGACAGCAACTGGGACAAGTAAGGACGGCGGGGCGGGGCCCTTCTCCCCGGGCCTCAGTTTCCCCATCTGTAAAGGGGGCGGGTGGACCAGATGGCCGCGAGCCCCTTCCAGGATCCCGAGACCGCCGTGACTTTCCGGCCGGGCGATCCGGGAGGAGGCACCAGGGATGGGGAGCGGGGATGGCAACAGGTGGCGGAGGGGCGCTCGGTGGAGACCCTGCAGAGCGTCCCTGGGCAGCGCGCGGAGGCGGGAGATGAAGGGCCCGCCGAGATAAGGATGCCGGGGAGGAGTGGGGTGCCTGTTGACGGACGTCTTGCGCGAGGCTTTGATGGGGCGCCCACGCTGAGCAGAGCGCCCTGATTCTGCGTAATGGCATTGCCTCCTAGCCAGGGAAGAGCCTGACACCCATCTCTATGACAGCGGAAAGGGACGATCTGACGGTGGCTTTTAAACAGGGCATTTTCTGAACTCAGAAGAGGAGGGGATCTAGGGATCCTTGGAGAGGCACCCCTGCCCCCAATCTTGATTCTGCCCTTAGGGGGTGATGGAGCAGTGCGTGATTAACACCCTGCGCTTAGGGTCGTTTTTCTTACACCTTTAGCCCAAGCCAGAAAATGAACATTTATTTAGCACCTACGGTTTGCCAGGCCTCGTGGTAAGGGCTTTCAGGTCTGCTGGGCATCCATGCTAAGTGCTGGGTAGGCAGAGCTGAAAAAAAGGCCATGGTCTTGTTCTCCTCGAGCTCACAGTCTAGTATCAGTCCTTGAAAACGAGTAAGAGATCAGTTCTGGCCTGAAGAACCTGGGAAGGCTTTGTGTGAGCTGGGCTTTAAAGGAAGGGTACGTTTAAGTGGATATCCCGCCCCAGGGAGACATTCAGGTTTGGAGAGGACAGTGGAAGCAGAGACAGGAGGGCCCAAGGTGCGCTGGCCCCTGGAGAGCCCAGGTGGATTCCTGGACCGCCTGAGCCAAAGCTAGGAGTTGGTGTGCCTGACGAGTGGACATTGCCAGAGGTCAGGTCCCTGGCCGACTTGGGCCTAGAACCCAGGCCTGGGAATCCACTGTCCAAGATTCTTTACAGGAAGTTGGAAGCTTGTAGATGTTGACTTGCCAGGTGTTCTCTAAGGGAGAGAATTCAAGACTGAATCCTGGAACAGCGATTTGAGACTCTTTGGCATAGTGTGCACAAGGCTTTGTGGTTGGTGAGACCTGGGTTTTCCATTTGTCTCTGACCTTTTTCTTATTAGCTTTGTGAACTCTCTGTGCCCCAGGCAACTCAGTGAGGCTGTGTTCTATGAATTCCAGATCAGTACAGGAGGAGGGAGTTTAAACAGTGTTGAGGAGCCCATGAAATCGGAGGTTTGAGTTTCAGACATTGATGAACTGATAAAGTCCTGAGGTCTAGACAAAACAAAATAATCACTAGGAAGTAGTGCAGATAAGGGAACAAACTATACTTATCAGTGCTTACAACAAGCAGCAAATCTTTCCATGTTAATGTTGAGGAAAAACTCAGTAAAAATAAAATTTTTTTTTAATGGTTCCATATTAGAGTTGGAAAAGAACCTTAGCCATCTTAGAGTCTGACCACTGGCCCTGGATGTAGAAGGACCTAAGGTCATCTCCAGCCTGTTTGCTTAGCTATACAATGGGGATAATAATAGCACCTACCTCCCAAGCCTGTTGTGAGAATACAGTGGGAGAATACTTGCAATAGTTTGTTAATACTAAGTCACTATGCTAGCTAGCTGTTATTATCTAGTGCAAACCTGCTTTTACAGAAGAGGAAGTAGGGCATCAAAAAGATAGGGCCCTGTGCTGGGATTGCAAGAAAAGAGATTCCTCAACACAGAAAGTACCCTTAGAGGTTAGCTAGTCCAGTCTAGGCCCCTCATTCTTCAGATGAGGAAACTGAGCGTTAGTGACTTGGCTAAGGTCACACAGTTAGTACAAGTGCAGAGCCAGGATTTGTAGGCTAGAAATCCAATGAACCAGTTTCATTTTTAAGGACTAGAATTTAAATCTTTTCTAATCAGATTAAGGCTAATTTTAAAAGACCATTTACATCCTGTGCTTTGTTTCTAATTTTAGTTTGTTTTAGAAAAAGTAAATGCAAAGCTGCATGGTACTTACTCTAGAATTTACTTTCACAAAGAAAATTTTTTAAAAAAATTAACTGTTTTGACTTTCTACACTTGCCTCTAAAATGGAATAAGATTTTTTCAGAAGGAAATTATGGCATCCATTATTTTTACAAATGGAAAAATTGTCAATTGACTAAAACCTAAGTAAGTAAATTTACTTACTAATTGTTATATGGGATCAGAACACCGAGCTGCTTGATTCCAACTCTTATGTTTAACGACTTAGATATCAAGTTTAATTCATGAATGATCTGTCAGTCTGAAGTTGGGATATGCAATATTCTTATGAAATATGCTTAGAGGGGAACTGTATAGAAGGTGACAGGATAAAATGTCTTATTTTTGAAAATTAGGAGAGAACCACGGTCTCTCATCAACCTGAGGAAAAGAAGCACAGAAACCGGTGAAGAGGAAATAACGTCCAAACTCGATAACTTCAGAGCCAGAGCCACTCGCCACATCTTCCTGATCAGGCATTCCCAGTACAATTTGGACGGCTCCCTTGATAAGGATCGGACTCTGACTGAACTGGGTATGTGGGTCTTCAACCCACAGCTCTCTTGGGCTCTTGTGTATTACGAACCTTATTTTTCTGGAGGAAAGGTTGCTGACTAGTGATGATGCTAATCCATGCATCTGTGACCCGCTGCCTTTGCCCTCCTCAAACCTCCCTCAGGACAGTTTGGTCTTTGGGAACATCTCAGGTTTATTCTGAGCCTACTGAAACTCCATCCATCATTTTTATCTCTTAAGAGTCTTTTAAAACCAACAGCCTATGTAGGGAATTTCAACTTGGACTCAAATTTGTACATACTGTCCAATTCAGCAGGCATTTGTTGGTTAAGTACCTACTGTGGGCTAAGCATTGAATTCACAAATGGAGACACAAACAACCCCTGTAGTAGGGTGACATTCTACACAATGAGCACAGGGAACTGGGGATTCCATGGTGGAGGGAGGAAGATGTGCTGAAATATTCCAGACAGCCCCACAGCTCAAGCTGCTTTCCTTACCTTTCTAAGGGCAAGCTCAGTGCTGCATTAGTCAAATGGAGCTGCATCCAGCTAGGCCTATATAAAAAGGGGCTCACTTTTCCCAAGGGCTATTCCGAAGACTTGGTATGTAGGTCACAGCTCATACTATGCAGATTTTCAGGTTTAACGAATAAAATATTGAGTGGCCCTGGTGCTTGTGAATAGTTGGGTGTTCTTGGGAGGGGATGACTACCTTGGCTGAATGTAAGGGGTAACCAAGTCTAGGTAACTAAATTAGATATTTTTCCCTGCACATGTTGAAGAAAGAAAACCTCCCAAATTTGATTTCGTTTTGGCTGTGTGTGTGCTGAGTTAACTAGAACTCTACAATGTGTTTCAACTTTAAGGTCGTGAACAGGCTGAACTGACTGGTGGTCGATTAGCTAGCTTGGGCGTGAAGTTTGATAAGATCGTGCACTCTTCCATGACCCGAGCAATAGAAACCACTGACATCATCTCCAAACACCTGCCAGGTAAGGTGACTTCAGTCTGTATGGACAATACTCTTATGTCCCTCTTTGTATCATACACCACAGTGAGGATGGCTGATGGAACTTCCTGACTCAGTAATTAATGTAAATAAGTATAAGTAGAAATGTGTAACTAATCCTAATGGACCTTTAGTGCTTTAAAGTCAGTAAAGTCCACTGAGCCTTTCTGCCCTCTTGTGAGAGAGGGGCTGTTATCCCCATTTTATAGTTGAAAAAACAGGATCTCAGCTGAAGTGACTTGTTTAGATACTAGAGCTCAGAAATATTGGAGGCAAGATCTGAATCCTAGCCTCTCTGACCTTTGAGTCCATTTCCACTGGACTACATGGCTTATTTCATTTGTAAAATGAGGGGCTGGACTAGATGTGGTAATACTGAGGAGGCCTGGACAGCCTCTTTTTCATACGTAGAAAACACAAGGATAGCTAAGCTGGTATAACATGGATTTCTTAAGGGTCATCAAACTCCTTCTGGAATGAACATGCCCAGGCTGTCCTGGAGAGTGAAGACTTTATGATCTGGACACACTTAAGTTTCTGTTTCAACTTTGACTAAAAATACTTGAATGCCACTTGCTTTTTGTGTGTGTGAGGAAGGGTTGTGGTTGGCCTTTCATTCTGTTTTTCTGTTATTAGTGTTTTCTAGACTTAAGAGTGGTACTACTGTAACCTGGCTAGCTTGGGATAATAAGGCCCCAAAGCCTAACCAAGCCTAGGAATGTTTTCTAGACTGACTTCAGCTGGTTGGGCCATTGATGCCTGGTGTACATAATAGGCATCAGCTCCATTCCCCAGCACTGTCACTGTGATGGTTACTGCCCCTTTCTCTGCAGGAGTCAACAGAATCAGCACTGACCTGCTACGGGAAGGTGCTCCCATTGAACCTGACCCTCCTGTATCTGACTGGAAGCCAGAAGCCCGGGTAAACAAAACATAACAATCTTTTTTTTCTGGGTGGCTTTTAATCTGGGGGTAGTTTGCTTGGAAAATGACACTTTGTGCAGCAGTGATGAGGCTTTGTCTCCAGGGTGTGTCTGCTCCATTTTCACGTGTACCGGAGTACATTTCTTCCGGAGTCCCTCTCCCTCTCCCTCATCTTAGATCAGCCACCTCAAGACTGGCCTTTGTATACCTCACCCAAGGGTCACAAGGGATGTTTGTGCCAGACAGATTGTTAACAGTCTGTGATTCCCCAACGTCTACCCTTAGCAGTATTATGAGGATGGAGCCCGTATCGAGGCTGCATTTCGGAACTTCATCCATCGTGCAGATGCCAAGCAGGAGGAAGACAGCTATGAAATCTTTGTGTGTCATGCCAATGTCATCCGCTACATTGTCTGCAGGTAATGGCACGAACTCCCTGTGTACAGGGCTAGTGTTAAACTTCCTTTATATTTTATTTCTACACATCTAGGAGGCTCTGTGGATAAAATGCTGGGCCTGAAATCAGTGCAAATCTTGCATTGAACATTTAATAGATGTGTGACCTTGGGCTGGTCACTTCACCTCCTGTGTGCCTCAGTTTCTTTCTTTGTTAAATGTGGATCATCATAATTTCTACATTGCAGAGTTGCTCTTGAGGATCAAATGAGATTTTTTTTTAAAGTGCCTGGCACATAGTAGGTGCTATAAATGCATATACCCTTCTCCCTTATACAGGGTAGCCCAAAAGTCTTAAATCTATTAAATCTTAAAACTTGCACTAAGACTTTTGGGCAATATGGTGACCATAGTGGTCACCAATTCTTGTGTGTCCTTAGCTTGTCTCTAGTCTGTGACTGGTTTCATCAGTGGTTCACAAGCAGCTGTGTAAAGGACATAGTATGGTACAGTGGAAAGGCAGCTTTACTGGAGTGAAGCATTAAATGCTGGCCCTGCCACTTTGCCTGTGTGACATTGGCAAATCACTTGACTTCTCTTGGCCTCAGTTTCCTCATCTGTAAAGTGAGTTGCTGGAATGACTTCTGATGTCCCAGCTTCCTGTCAGAAGGAACTACATTTTTTTAAATTTAAAATTGTTTTTTTTCCCCAATTAATAGAGATCTGCTCCTTCTTCTTCCTCCCTCCCAATTGAAAAAGATAGAAAAACAAAACCCCAGTAATAGACTCCTGAATTGGACATGTCTATGCCTGTCTACTGGGTAACCTGAGTCCACCCAGCATGTCTTGTCAGGATGGGCCATCACGTTGAACTCCAGATACTAAAGCTGTGATTTTAAATTGGAGGTGGCAGTCATCTTGCATCAGTGTATTCTCAGACCAGTCCAGAACAGGACTCTATCGTTAGTGTCTCGACTATAGTGCTGCTCATCAGACTGCACACTTTCTTCCTCCAGTTACCATCCTGGAGTTTTAGGAGAAAACACTGGCTTAAAAAAGAAGAGGCCTCTTTAACTTCTGTACCTTACTAAGACTATATAAAAATCCTGCTTGATTTTATTCTCTTTGTTCAGTATTTCACTATAAAAACAAAGGAGGAATAGGATCATACTCAAAGCCCTAAACATTTATTGTATCTTAAAGTAGAGCCATACATGTAAATGTATTCCATGCCTCCTTCCAACTCAGGCTAATTCATTAAGCTTTTTAGTTTTTATGTAGTTGTTCCAGCATTTTATGCCATTTGGGTTCTTATTGTAAGGGAAAGAAGGCTGACTTGGGAGCTGGAGGGTTTGAGTTCAGATTTCCACTTGCCCATTTCCAAGGTGCCTGACAGCTTTCAATCTATGATGTGATCTCACACTCTGAATCATTTCAAGTCTTTTATTGTATTCATATTTTTATGGCACCTTATTTTGTTATGTTAACATACCATAATTTTTTCCATATACTCTGAATACAGTGTATCCACATTTTTTGCTGTTAAAAAGTGGTTGTCAGTGTTGTGTATTGCCATATTACTTTCCAAAAGGTTTGTTAAGTTTTTTTTTCCTATAACACAGTGTTTTAGAACAGCCAGAGCAGTGTTAACTTTTTTATTATTTTGGCAATTTTTGTCCATCTAATGCATGCTGCTCCCTGGGGTATGTTAGTATGTTTGTCTTGTTCCAAGTGTCTGATCTGTATAGCATGGGCTAATGGTTCTGTCTTTTTCCTCTTCAAGAGCACTACAATTCCCTCCTGAGGGCTGGCTGCGAATGTCCCTTAATAATGGCAGCATAACCCATCTGGTGATCCGTCCAAGTGGAAGGGTGGCACTAAGGACCCTGGGGGACAGTGGCTTCATGCCCCCTGACAAAATTACCCGCACTTGAACACCTGCCTCTGAAGTCATCAGCTGCGTGTCCATTCATCTGGACCTGTCTTTGTTTGTAATGTTTGGCTAGAATGCTGCGTTTTCAAAAGTATTTGGATTTCTACTCCTGCTTTTCCTTTGCTGGCTGTACTTCTGTCCTGAAGAGATGAAACTGTGCTTAAAATGCTGCATTTCTGTCAAAGGCCTTCCTGGCCAGGGAGAATGAAGACACCACTGGGACAGATACACTTCACAGGTTCAGAAGGTTCTGGATGTAGAGAAGTTGCCTCTCTTTGACCAAAGCTTTTGTGTGACATAAGGGAATAAAGTAGGATAGGAGTTAGAAGTTATATATTTTCTATACATTTGGATGTAGCATGATATTATGAATGTGCAAGTCACACATGAGAGTAAATTTTAATTTTAAGATATCACCAATAGCTAAATTTCCTGCCATCTCAGTCAGTCTATCCCTTTGAAACTAGGGACTTCCTTCAGTCAGTAGTATGCCAGTAATGGTTATAGCTGCTTAGAGTGGGACAGTCTGGTGTGATCAATCATGCAGTTGAAGAACAGTTCAGACTAGTTCAATAATTCCTAGATCCCTAGATTATTAAAATTTACTTTTCATTCTCCTAAGGACAGATATCTAATTAAAGCTTTCTCACCATTTTTCTAGACCCTTACCACCTGGTTTTTAAAACTTACTTCTTATCCCAGTTATAACTTGTAATAGCTGCTGGGATAATAAGACAGCCCCACCTCTAAGGCTGCTCAGAGGGGATCTGAGCTGCAATATGTGCCCTCTAGAATGAGACTTGTTTGAGATAAGTGAGAAGTCTCTGCTAGCACAGACACTTTTGTCCAGCTGAGAAAAAGCCGTCAGCGTGTGTACCCAGGCTAAGTTTGCCAAATGTACCTAGGGGGTGCTGCTGTATTGTGAGGTGTTTGTTTTATTCTTTTATTGGTTTGTGCATTTTTTTGCAAAGCAATAGGGATTAAGTGACATGCCCAGGGTCACACAGTGTCAAGTATCTGAGGCTAGATTTGAACTCAGGTCCTCCTGACTCCAGGGCCAGTGCTTTATCCACTGCACCACCTCACCTAGCTGCCCAAGAGTTTTTTTTAATAAAGGTCTAATACTAGGAAAGAAGATCTAGCTGATGGTCTCTTGATGGTCCAAACTAAAGTCTTTGCTTCACATTTTAACTGGGGTGCCTCTGGTTGTTGCTCATGTCTTATGCATACCAATTAAGGATTCAGCCACCAGTAGCCCTTAAGTACTTTGGGGTATTTAGACAAAAAGTGTCTGTTCCAAATATTCTCTGGCCACAAATGTCTTAATTCAGGTAAAACAAGGTGGTAGAAAAATTACTGTGAAAAAGTGGTTATGAGATTTTACTGCAATCAATCAATGCAAACAATTGGGATAACTTATTGTTTTGTCTATCAACTTTTTTAACGTTTACACAATAAATTGTTTTATTGTATTGGTGTTACTCATTTGGTTTGGTGCTCTTTTCCAGTGTCTGTGAATTAGATAGCAGCCCCAGGAGCGGGTTGATCAGTGCTTTGCTGTAGTTTTTCTTGGATCCCCTGGAGTACTACTTTCTATTCATGGTATTGAAGCAATAGGAATATTCCCTGATAGAAAATGCCTCTACCAGTAATGTACACCAGGGAATGACACCAGAACTGAGAAGGATGTACCCCAACTCCCTTGTTCTTTATACTAATACCAAAGTTTTCATATACTTTTAAGGTTTATGAAGCACTTTCTGGTTTTTATGTCATTTGACCCTCACACCCGCCCTGGGAGGCACATACATTATCCTCATTTTACAGAAAAAGGTTAAGGGATTTGCCCAGGGGTCATACTTCTGAGCGATGTCTAAAGTGAGGTTTGAGCCCGGGGCTTTATCCACTGAACCATGTAGTTGAATCTACTGAGGTTCTATCAGTGATGTGAACTTCCATAAGCACACAGCTAAGATTCAAACCCAGGTTCTCTAATTCCAAATCCTCCCATATGCCATGCTGTACCACATACTTATTATCCTTGTCTTGTAAAAGCCTCACAAGTTGCCAATAAAATAGGAGAGACTCAGGGCTCCTTACTCTCCTTCCTCCCTCAGGTAAGGGAGTCTGGCTTGAAAATCTGGAGCAGACTGTGTCCTCAAGGCAAAGCCTAAGAGAAAGAACTGGGGAAGATCCAGCTACCACGAGCGTATCTCTCAGAAGCACCATGACCATGGAGGGAAGGCTTATTGGCACTGCTCCTGCAAGTCATTTCAAAGCCAAGGAATCTTTGTAGCAGTATGCTTTCTCATTCCTTAAGTAAAACAAGCAATGTATATGAAGAATTATCCTAGTTATTTATTCAGAATGGTGCTTTTAAGGTAATTTGGTTGGTTCTAGATCTTAACTAGGAAAGAATGCTGGCTACAACCATTCACAAAACCCCAATCTAAAAGGAATGGTTTGGGGATTCTGACAGCCTCTTTGGGCCAGCCCACTTGAAGTGTAAGGACTTAGGGACCTTTGTGAGTACTAAAGAAGGTATTAGTAAATGTACAGTCAGAAACTCCCATCATGTTACAGTGAAACCACCTGCTTCACAGGGCTCTTACAAGGGAAACAGTAGGCCTAAAAGTCTTATCTAAGTGCAAGCCATCACTACTGACTGGAGTAGACTGAGAGGAGACCCAGGTTGGGTTAGATATAAACTAGAGGCCAGATAATTCCTAGTCTAAACTGCCTGATCTAAGAGAGTAGGAAACTCAAGTATTTACTAAGTACTTACCTCTGAAGCCCAGAGGTTCACTGACCTACCTGAAGTCACACAAACAATAAATCAGATCCAGAATTTGAAGATGAGACTTGTGCAACAACAATTAACCTCTACTTGAGACCTCAGTTTAAGACCTATAACTTATTTCTAGGCCACATGTGACTGAAGACACTGACTTGACAGGTTTTAGGGGACTGGAAGTGGGCATCACTATTGATCTAGCCCTGCTACAGGTAGTTAAATTTAATGTGAAAGGAAAGTTCTGCTTTTCCTTGAAATTTTGTTCTAAACCCTTTCTGGGCTTCAGAGCTGCTGTTCTTTCAAAGGAGGGCAGAATTAGAGGCTCTCCCATGTCCACCTCAGCACCAACAGCCTGTGTTCCATTCCACCCTCTGTATCTTGGGGTCACTTTCCAGCTCCCATGTTCTATGGGCAGGGCCTGTGCCCTGGTTTTATTCTAGCATTCTTTTTCTTTTAGAAGAGAATTCTTGACCCTATTTACACAAACAGAATATGTAGCATTTGTGGTGTCACTATTAAAAAATAAACCTTTTAAAAGCCTTTTTAAAAAAATTAGGAAATACGGATTTAGTATCATTTGAAAAATTATTACGGACCTTGACGTTAGGTCATAAGCATTTGCCTTTTAGAGAATTACAAACCTGGTATTTAAAGAACCCAAATTAAGTCGTTCTCAAAGCTGAGACCCTGAAACACTTCAAGGCTCTCTCTACATCTCTCCCAAATCTCTTACTTGGGATTATGGTTTAGAATGGGACTTTATCTCCCAGGCCTCATAGATCTCCAGAAATAGAGCTTTTTACAAGTTCACAGAATGTGAAGTTGAAAGGGCCCTTAAAGTTAAGCCATTCAGGTCAAAATTTCTGTTAACAGAAAGGTCATCCAGCCTTCACCTGAAGGAGTAAACAAGGACCACTTCTGGACCTCTATAAACACCAGCAAGTTTTATCTTAAACTAGGCCTCTATTTTCCTCTTACTTCCCCTCTAGAACCAAGCAAAATGCCAGTCATCCTTCATGTCCGCTTCTCAAATATTTGGAACCTAGCAATCATGTCCTCTCAGTTTTGCTCCAAGTTAAACATTATCAGTCCCTTCAACTCACATGGTCAATCCTCATATGGTACGGTTTCTACTCCTATCACCATCTTGATCATCTTCCTCTCGACAATTATCAGCTTGTCACTGTCCTTCCTCAGATGAAGGGCCTGGGGTTAACAATACTCCAGGTACGGTTTGACGAGGGCAGAGTATTGTGGGACTATCAAGTCCCATATTCTCAGCACTGGGCCTCTCAATGCATTCGATTATTACGGTGCCATTTTTCTTATCCAGTTGTCTACTCCTTAGGTTTACAGTCTAAAAAACCCATCCCTCAGTGTTGAACTTCCCAGGGACCAGCCTTTTTGAAGTGAATTGTTTCATGAGCAGTTGTTGGTTCCAAGAATTAGACTCAAGGAAAAAAGGTTAGGTTGCTTTATCTTTACAGATGATTTTCAAGGGTCATCCCCAAGCTCCTGTCATTCACCTATTCCACATTTCCGAATCACACTTTTGCAACAGCTCAATGACCTGACCATTTTTCAGTGAAAAAAGCAATGGTGAAATTTCAACATATCTCTTTCAATTACTGAAGAAAAGTAATAAGCAAGTTACATTTCTGATGAAAATGCTAATTTCTCAAAAAAAATTTTCTAATTAAATAATGCATCTGAATATAGTTTTCACAGAGAGTCTTTTCCTTTGTTAACTGGGGCATTAGGACTGCCTACCTTAGCTCCATTTGCACATAAAAGTAACTTTCATAGCAAATGAATCACAGATTTCATAACCTCACAAACACAAAGAATTTTACAATGAAATTCTAGTAGAATCATCCTTTTCTAGGCTAGATTTAAGCATTTTACAAAATAAAGTAACTAAAAATAGTAAATAATTTCCATCAGTATTTTAATATCTTGAATGCTTTCCAAAACAGGGCTTAAAATATTAAGAAAGGTACTCTGTCCAAAGTTAAGCATATTATAAACTAAAAATAATTTATTTCATTAAATGGTACAAAGCATTATGATATAAAATGTAGTCTAACTTAGGACACTTCATGAATCAATGTGCCAAACTTGCTATGCAGCAACTTTTTTTTTTTTTTTTTAACATCAGTAGAGAACATAGTATAAACATGTGAGAGAAGAACATATTGAATCTAGGAAAAATCTGAAAAACACTGTGACCAAAAAAAAAATGGACACATTTTTATTTTCATCTTTAGGTATAAAAGAAAAGTTAATACAAACACCTTAGTATACTGGTTAGTGTAACAGAGAGTCAGAGTGGAGAAATATCCCTCTACTGTGAATTGCAGTAACAGTATTTTGTTCTTATTTAGAATGATTCTCTTTTCTTAAGAGGACACATGACTTCCACCTACTTACTGCCCAGGCTCTCTTGTACACAACAAATTAAACAATAACTAGAATAATCTTTACAATTTCAAAATCTACAGCTAGGTTCTAAAACTCAGATCCTTCTCCAGTCACCATGTAGAAGTAACAGCCTCTCATACATGAGAGGCTGTCAATTAAAAACTCCTAAAAAGGAAATAAACATTTCAAGTGCTCAAACTTAAGATGTAAGCTTACACTTTTTAAAAAAGGAAGGTCAAAAAATTAATTTCGTTTGCTTGCGTTTTAACAAAAGGCACTATTATGCTCACAAAAACACGAAGAGCAGTTCTGGAGGTCCTATGTAGCCGCCACTGTATTCACAAGAGGGCCCAGCTTGCACGTGGGCCTCGGTCAGTGACAGGGCTGCAGTCCTCAGAGGTTATAAAGCTCCATTCATGTCCTACAGCTTCTAAAACTGTAAAAGCGATTTCTACAAATACTTTGTACATTCCCCTGCAGCCTGGGCCAGGAGAAGCGGCCTGCAGAGGGAGAGGTGCCCTCTCCTGGTCTCCTGTAATATGGCAGCACACACTCTTCTGCCAAACACACCAGTGGCCTCCTTCCCAAGGCTAAGGCACAGGAGACGTTTGCCACTGCGACCTTCTGAGGCAGCTTCCAAGCTCAAGAACGGGATTGAGGCTTTCTTTAAGCCTGAAGGGATCACAGTAACCTGGACTACGACACCCATGATGGTACGAAGGGCCCTAAGTTATTGCTCATGTTCTGGGGTGACCACTTCCATTAGTTCTCACAGGTAAAAAACCCAGTTTGTATCTTCAACTTTTTTAATGCTCCCAGTGAACCAAAATTATCAGCATCTCAGACACTGATGTTTACAAGAAAGAAAGAATTAGAAAAGATTTTTGTTCAGCATCCTCAACACAATTTTCTTTAAGCCAGTTTGAAGTGATGTTAGTCAGAGAGGTGTTTCTCTTTATCACGTAATAAAAATTCAAAGCCAAAAGTTACCAAACTTTTCCTTTTTATGAACAAAATAAAGTAAAAACCTAACAGAAAGTGAATTGATGCAAGTTGAGGAGTTAGAGGAGGCTAATTCCAACCAAGTGCACTGACTCCCTGACATTCAGAGTCATCCACTTAGATACTTGGCTGTTTTTGTCAAGGAAATCATGCACCTCATCCAACACCTAAAACTGCCCCGAGGGTAAAATGGATGATTGTACTGTTCTATTATAAAGATCTTCACTTTTATTAAGAATTGTTAAGTAAGACAGTCTGAATTTGTCACTGCTGTACCAGAAAGGATTATTTAAAAATTTTTCTCTGAATTAACACTTTGCTAACTCTCACAAACTCTCACAGTAATCTAACTGGGATAATAAACAATATATATTTGCATTTTTAAAAAATTTGTACATTTGTCCTCTTCAAACGAGGATTAATAAATAATCAGAATACGTTCTTTTGTGTTATTTCAACAAAATTTTCTTCCCTTGCCTCCCCACTTTTAAACAACAAAAAAAAGAAAAATTAAATAAGGTCCCTGGAAGAAAGACTCATCTTCTACAGGGCAGGTGGCTCTGAAAGGTGACCTAACTTGAATACCAAGTTTGCATATGCGGGGCTGTACCGTCCAGGGCTCCCCAAACTAGGGGAACACGAAGCATTGCCGTATTTCCCAGGGCTGGAACACACAGAGCTTTGAGGTGAACCCGAAGTTGAACACTGGGATTTGAGTTTTCCTTTCAATGCAGGGCTCGGCCAGCTGGGGGAAAACAAAAATGGAAAGGAATGTTACTACTATGTATAATAATCTGTAGTGAATGGAGGGAAGGTGGTACAGAAACAGACATCTGTGCATTTTGGGGACCTGGGAGACAGACTGACAAGCAGAAAAAGAAATGAAGCCTATCAAGCACCAACCATGCTAACTCTCAGAAGTCTGAGCTCTCAGTGTCCATGTGCAAGAGTGAAGATGCTAAATTCTTTCATGACAGAAAAGGTGCTTGCGGCATTTAGGGTGAACAAGGAACGGTTGGTGTCCTTGAGAATTAATCCCAGGGCACGCCACTCTCTGTCCAGAGCCTCCTAGGCATTCATGACCACATTCTTCTGTGAGACAGTGGATCAAACTTAGTCAGAGCCACGAGGGACCACAGAGACCACCTCTAGCCAATCCCCTCATTTTATACGCAAGGAAACTCAGACTTCAAGGAGATTATGTGACCTCTGCAAGGTCATACAGGTAGCATCAATAAATGAGCTCTGAACCCAGGCCTTAGGCTCAAGACACAGTGCTCTTTTTCAATGCATCCCACTATTTATTCCAACTCTCCAAGGCACATCAACCACCCCCAATGCAAAACACTTCAATTAATGCTGCAAAGGCAAGATTACAGAACCACTACTTTTCATAATATTAGGATAAGACTTGGGACTGGTTGGGTGATATTAACTGGGATGGAATGAGCCCAGGCAAGGAATATCTCTCCAATGCAGGCTGGCATTGTCTCTTTCCAACTATAGTTTTAGATCAGGGAAATGAATTATCTGGGGTCACACAACCAGCCCACATCGAAAAGGGCTAACACACAGGTATTCTTGGCTCTAAAACTTGCTCACTGTCTACTGCACTGTGCTGTCTCTATTTAGAATACCGAATACAATTTCAAGCACTGCAATTATAAATTAGACTTTAGATACCCTGTTGTCAATTTTATGCAAAGCTCATTATTCAGGCAGGCAACTACAAAGAACTGCAATCCAAATGCTTACATTAAATTTGTGTCAATACCTTTGTCTTTCTAAAGCAGAAAAGGACTGAACAGTAGTCTTCCATTTGTTGATAGCAGGATATTTCTGAGGGTCAATGTCAACGTGCTCTATAGCTGCTAAAACATCCCAGTCCAGTTTGGTTGGCTCTTCCCTAGAATACAAAATAAACTGAATGGAAAAAACAACAAAAACATTTCCAAAAATCTCTCATTTTTTTCTAACTAGATGAACTCTAAGAGTACTAGACCTAGCATTTTTTCCCCAACAATTCATATGCATGTAGAGTGCCTGTCTACATGCCAACAGCCTTTTCCCATGAGGAAGAAGCAATGATGTGCTCATTCCAAGACATCTGATAAGGGATTACAGCCAAGGTCACTGGAGGCCAGACGTCAACAAGACTAATTTGACTCCAAAGAGAGGTGACCAAACTGGCCAAGAGTGTTGGCAAGTGGATGTTTTCCTTCAAAAGTCATATGTTGATCTATCAGGTGTTGCAGCCTGGCCATATTCTATGCTAGTCTTATTTGAGTATGACCCGTAAATGCAATTTTATATGGACCCTAGACATTTTACAAAAGTGCAAGCTCACTGGATGATTAAGATAAGCTTAAAACTTTCTCCTTTCCCTTCACAAGCAAAATTCTTATGAAAGACTTAGAAATTATAGAATTATAAAAATTATATATATGCTTGTTTCCCTGGCTACCGTACCATCATAAACTGGAAATCAAGAGGAAGAGAGATTTGTTCATTAAAACAGCCCACGCAAAAGTATCCCTGATGACAGAAAAGACATCTTAAATTTATTACTAATTTATATACAATATAACATACAATTTATTACTAATATAAGTGAAAAAAAACAAAACCAAACTAGACTATAAGGCTGTAAATGGCCAGAAAGGGCTTTGGCATAAGGATCATGTAGATGTTCACTGTATGTGCTGAGTACTTTAAATTCATACCCTTGAAGAAAGAATTTCTTGGCTCTTTCATTTGGAGGTGGAATCTTGGAAAAGAGTCTTGGAAAAGGAGATTCTGAAGATAAGAGAGAAGAGCCAGACTGCAATTGAGTCTGGTCACCAAGCTGGGACCCTCCATCTGGAGGACTGGAGTCCAAAAACATTCTATCCATTTGAGGTGACATTCCTTTTCCTGTCCTTATTTTGCCATTTCCAGACTTGCCCATCATAGGAGCATCTTCTAATGAGTTGTTTTCCTTTATCTTATTTGCACTGATCTTATCTACCTGGTCTCTAGAAATTTTGACTTGATTCATTCCTGAAGTCAGAATTCTCTCATCATCAGTTTTTGCCATAACTTGGTTTGTTTTCTTGAAAAATCTATTTCCTTGGTCTTGCAATGTTAGTTTGTCAAATTCTGTCATTAAATTGGAGACAGGTGAAAAAAAACATGCCTCCCCACTTGGTGACTTCTGCTTTTCCCTGCTCATGATCTGGTCTTTAGTTGCGGGGCTACAAAATCCATTTCTGTTGGAAGAACCCCCCTTCTCACAGTGTCTGCCAGGGAGCTGTGATGTGTCTATTACTTTTGCTGTGTGTTCCATGGACAGAATATCACACGGTGAGTCTCCAAAAGCACCGATGGTAGGCTCTTGAGAAACAAGTGGCTGGCAGTTATTCCGTGCTGCATTCTGTCTGTTTTTAATTTCTTCTAGGCTCATGTCATCTTCTTCATCTAGAAATGCTCCCACAGAGATGGAGTTGCTGCATTTTTTACTCCTGCCTGTATAAGACAAAGGGGATCACTTTAAACTTGTGAATAACAGATACCCATTAGATTTTTTTTTATCATAATTTCCATTAATATAGTCTCTGTATATGAACTAGGTGATAAATAACTTTAATTTCTGCCACTTGTTTCCCAAATACACACTTTGGCTGTGTAAAATACCTCATGATCAAAATTAAAATAGCAGTTTTGGATAAAAGGCAAACAATACAAATTAAACCTATGGCTGGTACATATTTTCATTCAAAGGAACTTTGCTAGAAACACAGCAGCCAGCACGATGTCAGAATGTATAAAGTATCACATCATGAACCTTGGGCATTTCAAAGCTGTCAGTCAGCAGTAATAAAAATTCTACCACATCATGTCAAAATTTCAATGTCTCAGCTTTCTTTCAGGTCACTTCTCCCTCCAACATTTTTATGGGTGTATATGTGATGGGGAAGGTGTGGGGGAGAAATTCCGCCTCTTTGGGTTTGTTCATTCTATTTTTTTTTTTTAACAGTTCTCTATCATGATTAAAAAAGTACCTTTTGAGCATGGCTATTTCTAGATATTTAATAGTTTTAAAATTTGTAACTGTGACTTTTAAAAAGCAGCTTTTTGGTTTGGATTTTCTTATTGCTCTTTCATGTCATTACTTTAGCTGGTTTGATTTTTAAACACAGACAACACAATGTTACAAGGTTAAGTAGAATTTTATCATAATGAATCTATGACCAGAAATTCCACTTCCAGGATGTTCTGACTTTCTAAAGTGCAGGATCAACCAGCAGGTGAAAAACGTCATCTAAGAACAGGTAGAAAAGCTTTTTAGCCCTGAATAGACAAGAAAAAGAAAAAAGGAAGAGAGAGAAGGAAGGACATTGATATGAAGGAGAGAGGGATGGTGAGAGGAGAGCAGAACACTACAAACAGTTGTCTCAGTGACATAGGCAGCCAATTCCTACAGAAAGTAAATGAAGCATCTTAACTCAAATGCCTTCATTCATACCCCTTCTTCCTCCAAGTTTCTGGTTGTGATCTAATTTAGACTGATAGATATTTGGTATGCCTGGAGTGAGGGAAGTATGAAAGAGAAATTAAACAGACAGAGTAGGATCCGAACACAGACGACAAACAAATCAAGCAGTATCCATAAATATGAAGCCTGACAAATGCTTAGAAGGGATACAGAAGTAATCTTCTATGGAAACAAATAAGATGTCAAATCCATCCATCCTCCTGGAAATCCGACTCTTTTATATAATATTCCAGATAAGGGGTCATAACCATTGTCTTCAAAGAGCTGAAGGGTATCATACAGATGTCTTATTGGGCATGTCTCTAAGAGGACAGAACAAAGACCACTGGGTCAAAGTTACAGAGGGAAATTTTGGCTCTCTATGGGTTTTCTTCATGAGATGATGAGTAGATTGTTCATAAGAAATGCTCAAGAAGAAGAGACTGTATGACAGAAATATTACAGAATGGACTCCTGCATAAAATAGAAGGAGGCACTAAATAACCTCTGTTAGGTTCCTATGAATTGTTGAATAAGGTACATCCACCTCATTACTATGGTTTTAATTTCTACAACACATTAGACCTGGGCACATAGAATGGAGCCTGAACATGGGTAACAGGACAAACTAGTAAACACACAAAAACACAAAACATTTAATAAATATATAAAAAGAAAAAAGAGTAAAAATTATCTGCAAAGCACATATTGTAGATTCTGACCCAGATTGGCCCTATGGGTTAAAGTTTGAGGTACTGCTAGTTGTGGCCAGTGCACGTCATACATGAAGATTCATACCTTATTTTGACCACAATCGTGATTCTGACAAAAATATATTAAGGCATATCAGAGTTACCTATGAAGTGAATTTGGACCTTTCAAGTGGCAGGGGTAAAAGAAGGCCAAAAATGATTAGTAGAGATAGAAATTCCAGAGACATAATGTTTGACAGGTAACCTTGGTAGCCTGAGATCTGGAAAGCATTTTTTTTATCATAGACATCCGTTTTCTTACCAGAAGTATTATAAGTTTTAGGTCTATTACAGGTCTCATTTTCTCCAGTTTCTTGGTGGCCTTTTTTGCTCATTTCAAGTGGAGCAAGGTATTCTTCTAGTTTTCGTAGGCCCTCCTGGGAAGATAGATCAACAAAAGAGTCCAAAAATTCCCAGTACTCAACCCACGGAAATCCCAGCTCATGGGCTAACTCCCTATAAGAAATAAAACAAAACACAAACAGAAAAGGCTTTTAAAAAATTAATGCAAGAGGCATACACTGACTGAACAAGTAACCTCAATTCAATGCAATGAAGAAAAATAGCAAAACAATTTTTCAAGCCCTGGTAATAATTTTATTTTATCCTTAACCTGAACTCCAAGTATTTATACTTTACATTTATAGAGTCTCTTTTCATCCAAGTGTAGCAGAGGAACAAATTGAGATAAACAAGTAAAGAATTCCATAAATCAGTGGAGAAAATTCCTGAACAAAATAATCAAAGGAAAAGGTTTTTGGTTAAAAAGATAAATAGTGAAAAATGTTAAATAAAGGAACTCCTCCCCCAGTTATACAAAGCAGTGTGAGGCTACTATTTTTACTATATATGAAATCTTTTTTTAAAAAAAATGTGATTTTCATTCCATTATAAGTTAGAAAAATGAAAATCTGAACCTTTCCTTGAGCACTTTTCATAGTCACAAGTAAATAAAGACTTGGCATATCACTCCAAATCAGTTATCTTTGATCCCTTAGAAAATATGCCTCAGGACTTTTTGCTTGACAAGACTGTCATGGACATGTTATTGACATGTCATTGGATTGTCAATCCAATCCAATAAGCAAACTCCATTGTTGTTCCTGTTCCTGAAAATGTACTTTTTCAGTGGGACTGAATTTTTAAGTGTATAAGTTGAAACTTTGTTATTCTTTACTTTCAAAGAATTCAACAAGCTCCAAATATTTGCATCCCATATATATGTATATGAAGAGCCAACTGAATGAAAAAGTGTACAAAATCATTATCTTGCCCCAGGATGTCACTCAGATGACCCAACAGACATCAACACCCTGAGGGGAGCTTGGGTTCCAGTAAGCCCTGCCAGCAGAGTGGAAGTCTGCAATATTCATAAGTGGGAAAGACTTCTAAAGAACTCAACTGAAACTAACCCAAGTGTGGAATTCATCAGTCCTGTGAGGTCTCTCAACTTTACCGCAGAGTAGAAGAAGAGAGGCAAAAGAGTCAATGAACATGGTTTTTAAACCTTCAACAAGTATTAATTTAACAGTTTGTACTCAAGGTGAAATCTCTGTTCAATGAATAGGGAAGTGACACAATATTAGAAGAATTAAAAAGATCCAGGTTGGCACTTATGTCAGTCACATTTATGAAGCGCTTACGAGTACGTCACACTGTATGCGCTAAGTTCTGAGGATACAAAAAAAGGCAAAAACACGGTCCCTGTCATCAAGAAGTTCACGTTTGAGTGGAGTGGACAACAAGTAAATAACCAGGTATATACAAGATGCATAGAGTACGGGGAAGGAAAGGATGAGGGAGACTGGGGGGGTAGGGAGAGGGAGAGGGAGAGAGAGAGAGAGAGAAAGAAGTGGGGTAGGGAGACAAAGAGGGAGGGAAAGTGTGTATGACAAAGCGGGGAGGGCTGCTAGGTTAGGAGTGGCCTTTTGCAGAAGGTGGGATTTGAGCTGACTCTTGAAGGACACCAGAAAAGCTATGGCTTAAGAGATCAAGAGGGAAAGCATTACAGGCATGGGAGCTAGTCAGTGAAAATGCACAGAATCAGGAATAGTGTTGTGTGTAAGGAACAAAGAGTAAGCCGGAAAGACTAAATCACAGACTGCACAGAGGGCAGTAAAGTATAAGAGGTCTAGAAATGCAGGAAAGAAGCAAGTTGTAAAGAGTTGTAAAAGCCAATGAGGAGTTTACATTTGACCCTGGAAGTTCCTGCGCAGGTCAGACATGCCCTTTACAAAGATGGCTGAGCAGAGGATTGATTAGAGAGGGGAGAAATCAAGACAAGGAGACCAAGTGGCAACTGTCCAGGCCTGAGGTGATAAGGGACTTCATGAAGACAGTGTCAGTGTCTGAGGAGAGAACTTGACCTGTAGGAGAGATGTGGAGATAAATATGACATTAGAGACATGAAGTGAGTGCAAGGATGACATGGAGGTTTTAAGTCTGGTAGAAGTAACAGGAAGGTTTGAAAGAGCAGAGGCTCAGGGGATAAGGTAATGAGTTCTGATTTGTACGCACCGAGTTTGAGATGCCTACAGGCCATCTACTCAAAGATGTCCAATGATCAGCTGGTATTGGGAAACTAGAGTTCAGAAGACAGCCTGGAACTAGATCTATAGATCTGAGGTGATAATTAAACTCCATGGAAGTTGATCACCAATCATGATAGCATGACGGAAAAAGACAAGCAAGGACAGAACCTTGGGAGATAGGACATGACCTGGAGAAAGACTCAGCAAAAGAGACAGAAATAGAACTGGGAGGGAGTATTATCACAAAAATCTAGAGAGAGCATCCAGCAGAAGGGGATAATTGCTAAGAATAATTGATAAGACTGCAGAGAGGTCAAGAAGCATAAATACTGAAAAAAGTTCATTAATGCAACAACTAAGCGATCACTGTTACAATAAGGAGAAATGTTTAAATTGCGGTTAAATGATAGCTCCACAGATAGAGTGGTGAATAATGGAACTGGCAGAGGTGGTTTCACTGAGTACCCAAAAATGCAAAAAAAGAAAAAAAAATCCTGAGACACCTGGTCATCTTAACTGGCAGTGCTCATCATGATGAGAAGCAGAGATCACCCTAGTGCCAACATTCATTGCCCAGGATAAAAGTAAGGGCAAATTTCTAAAAGGTGATTTTATTACAAAAGGAGACGACAGCAAAAACTATGGGGGAAAAGGTGGTTTGAGATCCAGACATAAAGGTTTTCAAGAAGAGAGTAAGAAGTAAGCACTGACCTACATAATAAAAACTGATTATATTTTAATGAAATGACCTTATTGCACAGTCAATTTTCCATAAGCAGTGAGATTACTGACTAATTAACTAGGTAAGGCAACTGTCAAAGGAAATATCAAATAGAATAAAATATATCAATGAGAAGATACAGAACGAGATGAAAAAGGTCAAACTGAAGTTGCTTCAGTCAACTCCAAAAAATGGGAAATAGATAAAAAGAATCACAAACTACAAAAAAATCATAGGAAAGAATGTTACAAATTACTAAAAAGAAATGCAAATCAAAATCATGAGGTTTTGCCTCATACCCCACAAACTAGCAAAGAGATGGGAATAACTGATGTTGAACAGGCTGTCAGAAGATAGCGCAGTGGTGCACTGGTGGTAGAGCTGTGAATCCATATAATCATACTAGAAAGCAATCTGGAATTATGCAAGTAATGTGACTAAAATGTCCCACCTTTTGTCCCACAGACTCCACTACCACCAAGGAAACCAGTGATAAGGAAGTCTCCATATCCTCTAAAATATTTTTAGTAGAATTTTCTGTGACATCAAAGAATTGGAATCAAAATGTAAACCTATTGAATAGGATATGGCTAAGTAAACTGTGGTAGACAAATACAATGGAATATTACTGTGCTTTAAGAAAGAATGAATGTGAAAAAAATCAAGAATGAATGCTTTGAATACAGAGAAGCATGAAAAGAGCTATACAAACTGATGCAGAATGAAGTAAGCAGAGCCAAGAAAACGACATATGCAATGACCACAACAATGAAAATGGAAAAAAAAAATACCAAAGAAATCAAAAGTAAATGTAAAATCACAAAGAATTATCATGGCTCAAAAAAGAGATATGAGATGTGCGGATTTCTCTGCAGAGATGGGAGTATAGGACATTTTACACATATTTTCAGACTTTTTCAATGCACTGACCAATTTTGCTAACTTTTCTGCTTTTTTTGTCTTTATAATGATACGAAAAATAAGATGAATAAAAATATTAAAAAAAAAGGAAATACTCTACAATTCAAGGCCAAGAGTCCATAACACCTTTAATCAGTAAATACAGCATCCTTAAGAGTACAAGCCCACTTACAAAACATTAAGAAAGAGGAGGAATGGAGCCTGAGCAGTACTATCTCATAAACAGCAATGGCCAGTTGAGAAAATAATCTTCCAGGATGATTGGCATGAGAATCAACCTAATGATTCCAGAACTCTGATGACACTTAAAAGATATAGCATGGAGCAGAAGGATTTGTCATGACTTTCATGGTAATCTATTTTCTTTTGAGATTTTATTGGTGTGGTCCAATGAGCAAAGAGTTTCTACCAATGAACGCTGGCACCTTCATCAGTCTATGGCCTTAGAAACAGAAAGACCTCAGAACTCTCATGAAATATTGCCTAGTGTGTGTCTGAACAAAAAAAGAGGTAGGCTGGCCATGTAACAAAAAGGAACAACAACACAGGAAATACCCCAAGTAATACAGGGGTACCCCCTCCAAGACAGGAAAAGAACCAGAGGCAGACCTCTAGCACATGAAGTGGATCCTCTATGAGAATTAGGAAAAGTCATGAGTGATGCTCTGCACTGGCAGACACAATTTAATATTTAAAAAGAAAATAAAATTTTTTCAACAAAATTGAACACACATTCAATTGTAATATATTCTTAAGGCTTCTTAACTTCCAACAAGGCAGTTGTGTGGTACAGTGGATAGAGTGCCAGATCTGGAGTCAGGAAGACTCATCCTCTTGAGTTGTAATCTGGCTTCAGACACTTACTAGCTGTGTGACCCTGGGCAAGTCACTTAACTCAGTCTCCTCATCTATAAAATGAGCTGGAGAAAGAAATAGCAAACCACTCCAGTATCTTAGCCAAAAATCCCCAAATAGGGTCACAACGAGTGGGATGTAACTGAATAGCAACAAAAACCTCCATCATTATTATGCAACTACAAAACAGGAAAAAGATAACTGAAAATTTTATCACAGTATGAAAAGCAAAATTCTTCAGATGACCAATTATATTAACCCAACTGTAATAATTTTTGCTAAAATTAAAAAATGCTCCAACTCATTAATCAACATTACTGTTCAATTTTTGCATTTAATTATTTTAGCACAGCCTCCTGTATACCTTCCTACTCTCTCGACACCTCTTTCTGGATCAGATTTCCTGACATTATGAAAGAAGTCAGCTCTCTCTCGAGGTGGAGTCTTCCAAAGTCTACGAAAATCTTCTGCCTAAAAAGAGAAAAATTCAAGTATTATGATAAACATTATCTGCTGACTTCAGACTGTTTTCCACAGAAAATGTTATGGCTTCAGTAGGGATGGGAAAATTTACCAATTTCCTTACAATAAAAAATTCCAGGCTCCAAACATGGATATGATGAATCCCCTTGACCAGAGAGAACCTACAACCCTACGGAGGCACTTGTTGTTCTGAAGAGCAGTTACAAATGATGGCCCTGATCTAACTGGGCAGGGACTCTTTCTGAATTTTTAACCTCACAATTATCCTAGTCAAGTCACCTAAGTATCCATCTGCCCTTGAGAAAGAAATACACAGCAATCAAGTGATTCATTCCTAGAGGAACAAGTAAAATATTTCCAGTGGCCCAATATAATTCTCCTATTGGCTGCTTAAATAGAGGGATGACATCATTACTTTTACTCACAATTCAGAAAATTTTAGAGCTTCTCATGGGATCAGCATCTCTACCTCTGGATATAAAACTAGTAACTCAGTTAAAAAATACAAGCTTGGTCTCTAGAAGCAAAGCTCTAATTTAAGATGCTTCCATGATCACCCACCTTGGATGGGCTTAATGGCCCTGCAAAAGCTCTCACACTCAAAACAGGATCTTTTGGGCTGCTCCCAAATCGGGGTGTTAATATGTGAGGACGCCCATCTGTCTGTTCTGAAGTCCATATGTCACCAATCACAGGAGAGGAATTGTCTTCTGCCCTCAAGAGTGGCACATAATAGTGACCTGCAGAAAAAATAGTGCATTTTCACTTAAAACTCAGGATACAATGTCATACTATTTTTCTGATTAGTTCAAGCTTTCATCCATGAGTATAATGATAAGCAATGAATATAATCTAACAAATGTTTTTCCATGATAAAAACTACTTGATTCAAAACATCTCCATGATCTCATGACTAATGAAAAAGCAATTACAAAGAGAATTAAAATCATATTTGTTGTTCCCTTTCAGTTGGAGTTTTTTTGTATTTTTTTTTGTTCTTTTATCTTCCCTCTCTCAACTAGATGAATCAGCATGAGTCCCCAGGTCCAGGCTCCTCATTTCCTTCCCCCAATATCTGATCCTGCTAGACTCAGTTAAGAACCCTATAAAAACCCACCAGATTTGACTGGCATAGGAAAAAAGGTGTTCCATTCCCCCTGGGGTCCCCGCAGGGGCCTCAACTCTACCTGGAAGCCCAGTGAACCTACTTGCATCCATTTTCCTGATTGCCTTAATTTCATATCTCCCCTCAATAAGCTGGTTCGCTTTTCTGATGTGCGTTGAGATATACATTTCCCTGTACTGGACTCCTGCTATTCCAAAACACCTCCCAAGTCTGAATTAGGACTTGGGCCCACTTAGACTCCAGGGTGAAAGTTCATCTGTAAAAAGGGCTGTCTAGCTAGGTATTATTTAAGGAACAGGAAGGTACTCAAGAAAAAACAGAGTTACTACTAAGGCATCAGGAATACAAAACAATCTTAAATAAAGGCTGTATAGCCCCTATCTTTTTTTTTTTCTTTTTGAGGGAGGGAAGGAGGGATCCTCTTACTGACTCTCCCCCAAAGCTGTCTTCTGCTGACTTCTCAGGCCACTGAGGTGAGCCTTAATTCTAGAAGGGCAAGTCAGTGTAGTGTCAGCCCTGGGATAAGTGCTATCAAGCTGGAAGGGTTTCAAGTATGGACCCAGCAACAGGTCAGTATATGATGACTTCTCTAAGACCAAGACCAGAGATGCTTATCACCATGCCACTAAGTGTTTACATTCTAAACACAACTAATTCATAAAACCACTTAATGAGATGTGGAAGAGGAGCAATTTGCATCAGTAAACTCCTATCTAGGGAGCTAGGTAGCTAAAGTTCTAGATGTGGAATTAGAAGGATCCAAGTTCAAATCTTGCTTTAAGTATTTACTAGCTGTATGACCCTGAGTAAGTCAGTTGGTCAGTAAACATTTATTAAGCATCTACTATGTGTCAGGAGCTGGGCTAAGCACTTTACAAATATTTTCTCATCTGATCCTCACAACTACCCTGGGAGGGTAAGATGCTATTATTATTCCCATTCTACAGTTGAAGAAACAGAGGCAGAGATCACTAATGACCTTCATCAAATCTAGTGGTCCTTTTTTCAGTACTCATCATATTTCACTTCTGTGCTGCATAGTATACCTCCTTCCTTATATGTTTTCTTCCCCTGGATTCCCTTAGGGCATGCCAATGTCTCTCATGCTCTTCGTTCATGATTCCCCATAACCCAACAATCTTCCCTTTCAGGGCAAGAGACCTCTAAAGTAGTCTCTGGTGACATTCTTCCTCTGCACTTTTTCCCTTGGGTGATCCCATCTTACCCCCCAACACTACTTCCTGTGCAGATGACTTCCTGTCTTACCTCTCCACAGTCTGTCTGGAATCATGTAGTCATAGCGGAATAGCAGACTAGGCAGCAATGATGAGGTGGTGACTTTGGGGGGGCTTAACTTCTTGAGGAGTCAGTTTCACCACCTGCAAACTGGTTACAATAGATCATCTCTAAAGCTCCTTCTAGCTCTAAAAGCTGTCTGTGGCATTCACCTGCTTGAAAGCAGGGGTCTTGATAGAAGTTTCTTCAAACACTCTTATTTCAACTCCAAGTTTCAAGTACCTACCTTTTAAATATTCTCTGATTCGTTCCTTCAGTTCTGCAGATTTATTTTTACTTCTTTCACAAATTACCTGTTGAAAGCAAAAGAAATAAACAATATCTTAAACTTTGTTGATTTTTTATTTTTGGACCATGAGATTGCTATGGAAAGAAAAAAAGATCAATGATTTTGGTGGTGTATTTTGTTAATAGATCCTATCTTCCCTAAGTATGATATCTTAAATCAATCTTTTGGACCCAGATCAAATCCCATCTCTTTTCCTCAAACCTTTACTCGTTTTCCTTCTCACATCCTCACACAATACGGACAGACTCCCTCCTACATCTTTTAGCACCACCAGAGTTTACATAGCTCTTTACAAAAAGTTTCTCTCACTTGATCTTCACAATAACCCTCGGACCCAAGTGCTATTTTACCTCCATTATACAAAGGAGGAAATTGAGGAATACAGCAGTGAAGTGATTTGCCCAAGGTCACACTAGGAAGTGTCTGAGGTGAGATTTGAACTTAGGTCTTCCTGCAGCAGCCTGGGTGGCACAAGGTATAAAGGCGTAAAGCACTGAACTTGGAGTGACAAAGAACTGAGTCCAAATCTGTGCACACACAGGTCTCCCAGAGGGTGACACCAACATGTGAGGGGTTTTCTTCTCTTTCTCCTGACCCCATGAAGACACAGGTGGACTGCTTGGACTGCACATACCATCCTCACCACGTGACCAATCCAGTTTCCAGTCACATTTCTTGGGTACTTTTTTACTCTAGTCAGTTCTGCGGGGCAGCTGGTCCCCACCTTTCTACCCTATTGCCCTCCATATGACATTTGTTGTCCAGGCTTTGGAGACTATTGTGTTCCCTGTCATGCGGCCATACATCAATATTGGCAAAATACTGCTATTCAAAAAGGGTTCTTTGGTTCTGGGAGAAAAGGTCACCAAAGAAACTGCAATTTCCCAAAGGCAATCGGGCTGCTTTCTTCCTCTTTCACTCTGGCCAAGACTTTCACATGACAGAAGTCTCATGCCCTTACAGAATAAATATTTCCTTTCAAAAAGAATGCTCAGATACTAGATGTTATTGGTCCTTCCTTCCTGAAGAGGACCATGACATCAAGAAGGTGATGCCATGGCATGCAAGTAAATTGGATTTCAGTGAGAGAGGACAGTGCAAAGTCACCAGCCTCACTTTCTCCTCTGGAGCCATCTGGGGGAGGGGGAAGAGACACAGGAGGAGCTATCTTGTTCCCTAGAATCAAAATCAGGCAGAACAGCAGATGCAAAGTGGAGTAAGGGGTGAGTCCAGTTTCTGCCCTTCATAAAGAAAGGCATCAGGAGGATTTTGGTCCTCCTCCTCTAACCCTCCAATCAGAGGGGAAAAATGGCTGAGGGATGGGTAGACTTAGCAGCATGGTGTTAAAGTTTAGAAGTGATGAGCTCATCCTGGAAGGGGCATGTTGTCCCATGGAGATGAAACCAAGGAGGGCTGTAGATGCAAAATAGCATGAGCCATTCCTCATATACATATATTACCCACAATTTGTATCTGTATATATATTGTTTGTGTAAGTTGCTTGCTTGTTATCACCCCCATTACAGAGTGAGCTCCTTGAGAGAAGGGACTGTTTTTTCCACTTCTTTGCATCCCTAGGGCTTGGCCCAGTGCCTGGCACAGAGTAGGCACTTAATAAATGCCTACTGACTGAATGACAGAGGGAAGAGGGTGCTTTTGTTTCTATACCCATATCCATCACCTTGATAAGCACCTGAACCAACGAGGAGCTTCATAAATGTTTGTAGAACCTCATATGATAAGAATATGGGCACCTCAGTGCCATCAATTACCAAGAATGGAAAATGCCCACTGTATGTCCTACTGGACCAATGAGCAAAAGTTTCACATACCAAAAACAATGCATGGTCAGGTTCACAAATACAAAATATTGCAACTGGTTAATAAATTTAAGGGTTGACTTACATCTTCAGGAGTTTGTAAATATTTGTTTCTAGGATTTTTTATAATACCAGGGTGTGAAGAAAGTACATTGACCACATCTGCGTTACCAAATTTGCAAGCAAAATGCAAAGGAGTATCATTTCCCTAAAATAAAGGCAAAGACACACTTTAGCATATCCACTTAGGTATTAACTGCCTCACAGAGTTGCTGTAAGAATAAAATAACATAATGTTAAAATGCCATAAAACACATGTACACCCTCCCCCCACCATGGCAATTTACCATAACAGTTACTCAACAAACATTAGCTGATCAATTGAGGAAACTAAAGTACTGTGTGAATCCAAGAAACAAAGTTTACTTACTGATGGATAATTGTAAAGATAGGATATAATTTAGCAGTCTAAAATTCTGCAAAAATTTCTGGCAGTATGGCTCTTTTCCTGCTAATAATCCTTCCACCTTTAAGAGAACAATGGTTATCCAGCACTTTACCTGAAAACTTCAGACTGGAAATTTTTTATATTATCCCAAAGCAAGCATAAGTTTTAATAACCTGTCCCTATGCTGAAACTAACGGAAATGAAAACAAACTGTGTGGGGAATAAGCCCTGCGGTTTCAAAAGGGAAGCTGCTGCTCCTGCGGGGAGGTTTTGTGGGGGAAAGTTATATTACACTGAAAGCTTTATTTGAGTAAGGCCCTGACCTTTCCATTCATTTAGAAGTCTTATAATGAAGAATGAAGTAATATGTTCCTAAAGACCTCCTTCACAAGGGACCTCCCTTACACTAAGCTCCCCATTCATCTGGTACTTATCAGTTACCTTTCCATGTGTATGTGGCCTGTCTCCTCATCTGTGCTATAAAAATCCTTAAGGACAGAGATTATATCTTATCTTGTTCATCAAACACCTCACAGTTTTCAGAGGAAGAAACTAAAGCTATCTATCATCATATGAAAAAAATGCTCTAAATCACTATTGATTAGAGAGATGCAAATCAAAACAACTCTGAGGTACCACATCATACCTATCAGATTGGTAAACATGACAGAATAGGAAGATGATAAATGTTGGAGAGGTGGAACGCTAATTCATTGCTGGTGGACCTGTGAGCTGATCCAACCATTCTGGAGAGCAATTTGGAACTATGCCCAACGGGCTACAAAAATGTGCATACCCTTTGACCCAGCAATATTGCTTCTAGGACCATATCCCAGAGATCATAAACATGGGAATGGGTCCTGCATGTACAAAAACATTTACAATAGTTCTCTGTGGTGGCCAAGAACTGGAAATCGAGGGGATGCCCATCAACTGGGGAATAGCTGAACAACTTATGGTATACGAATGTAATGGAATACTATTGTGCTATAAGAAACAATGAATAGGAGGACTTTAGAAAAGCCAGGACAGACTTATATTAACTGATGCTGAGTAAAATGAGCGGAACCAGGAGAGCATTGTACACAGTAACAGCCATAGTGTGCGAGTACTGTTTCTGATAGACTTAGACCTTCACTGCAATGCAAGGACCTAAAACATTCCCAAAGGACTCTGTAGGCAAAATGCCATCCACATCCAGATGGAATCAGAATGCAGAATGAAGCAGATTATTTTCTCCTGTGTTATGTTTTCTTTTGTTTTTTCTCACCGTTTCTCCCACTCATTTTAATTCTTCTATAAAATATGACTCAAGTGAAAAATGTGTTTAATAAGAATGTATGTGTAGAACCCATATAGGATTGCATGCGGCCTCAGGTGGAGGGGGGAGAGGGAGAGGCAGAAAATTTAAGACTTATGGAAGTGATTGTTGAAAACTGAAAACAAATAAATTAATTAAAAAATTATTAAAAACAATAAAAAACCCACCTCACAGTATGGGGAAATAGAGCAGGCACAGAACAAATGGCTAACAATCGCTAATGGGCACTCAATGTTTTCCTATATAAACTATGGGTCCCGACCCCACACAGGTTTAAGAAGCGCTGAAGGGGTTGCTGGTGGGAAAAGTTGAAGAAGTTCTGTTCTAGACAAGAAGACTAGGTTTTATCTTATAAAAGACAACAAAAAGGGGCCAACTCACCGTCTTATCAGGAGTGTTAAGATAAAGGTCAACAATATAGCGAATACGCTTCTGCAACATGACTTCATCATCATCCGGGTACATAAGTCGCATAAATTCAGGATTTTCCAAAGTGTCTAAAATCAATTGGCAGATACGAGCCTGATTCTCTTTGGTGGCCACATGCATGACATTGTACCTACATCCTTCCTGAAACAAAACTGCACATTATATGTCATCTGAAACTTAAAACAACTACCCCTCATTTCAGTGTAAACACATCAATTTTCATTACTGAAAATGGTCCCCAAAAAGGAATCACTTTTATATTCAGTGTGGTAATGGTTTATTTGATGATATCCATGATGCAAACAGGCTCACCTGCACTACTGTTGGGTTGTCCCCAGAACCAATTAGATAGCGTGGATTATTCCAGATAAGTTCTGAAAACATAGCTTCATCTCCCTTCTCCACAGCTTTTCGGAGTCTGGCAGTCAGATCTCGTGTACGAGGACTTTTAAAACTGTTTGCTCGCTCTTTGTTAACTGATTCTGACTCAGGTGAGCATGAGCCATCTGTCATCAAAAGGCAAAATTCAGAGTGTTCCAAAAGGTTCTCTTAAGTTTAATTTTCAATTTGGGGAGGAAATTCCATCATAAATATTGACAACTAACCACTGTTTCCTCTCTGTGTGCAAGCTGGCCATGACATAAAATGTTTCCATATACACTTGGTCTGTCTCATGGTAGAAGCCACCCTTCAGACCAGTCCTCTCAGCCCCTGCTGCCCACTCCACAATGGGCCCCGCTCATGGCAGCAGATGACATGTAGATAAAGGGATGGGGGCCACTTCTCCAATAGGGTCATACAACAAGTCTGGAGGAGTAGAAGAATGGAAATGGTTCTCCTTTTATGATCAGGGCAATCAGATTACTGGGGAATGGGTGGCTCCAGCTAGGACTACAGAACCTCAATGACCTTCCCACTACAGCCCTTAGGATTAGAAACTACCTGGCTTAGCCCCAAGGAATATGGCTGTTGATCAGGACACCTACTTACTGAGATATGGAAAATCATTTCAATATTCCAAGAAAGAGGATCCCAAATATTTCTGAGTTAAAGCCAGGATTTTAAAAAGACAAAGAGCACAGGTTTTACTCACCTTGATTTAAAAATGGTCCTGTTTTCACTGGAGAGAGAGGAAAGCAAGTTTTGCTTGGCGATGGAAAATAATCACAGATTCCTTTAGCAAACTTCTCAGCATCTTCTCTGTTTGAGAAAGCTTTAAATCGAGCCCCTTTGATCATTTTGACAGCTTGCAAAGCTTCCTTCTTGTCCTCATAAACATGAATGCTTTCTAGATAAGAAAGCATCAACTTTAATAGGAAACACCACAATCCAGCAACTTAATTCACTCTTAGCGCTCTTAGTTTTAAACAAAATTTATCTTAAAATTAGCCTCTTGGTTTTCCTCTAAAATTTCATGTTTTCCTAGGCAAGAAAAAAGGCCCTAGATAAAACAAAATACCAACCACAAAAAGAAACCTTAGCTACTTGCTACTTCTGAGATCTTGGGCAAGAAACTGAACGTCTCTAGGTCTCAGTTCCTTCTCTGCAAAATGAAAAAAACCAGACAAGATAATGACTGAGATCCCCATTAACTCTCAGGTAACGATCCCATGTAATTCAAGACCTGTGACTCTTCAATCCTACTTATGGTCCCACTGCCTTGATTCTTAGAAGATCCACAGTGGCATTAGGTCACATATTTTACTTCATCACAGACCTAGAAAAAGGCCCTGCTATTTGTTTTGGTTTCATAGGTACAGAATATACCTATACCTACTCTACCTACACAGAATGGTTTCGCTTTCAGGAGAAGGTGTTAATGAGAAGGACTTGGTCCAAGTTGGATTCACCCCTTCTTTTCATCCACATACTGCCAACTTGGATGAAAAGAAGGGGTGAATTCAAAGGTATTTTAGAGAAGAGATTTATAATGAATACCATTACTATTTATCAATATTATAAATATATCTTAGTATTTAGTCCTAAAATGAAATGTATGATGGTTAAGACTGTAAAATCTAGCCATCTGATCCCATCTCTGGTAAAACTAAGGCCTTTTATCCTACTGCCTTAGTTCTCAGAATATATATGATTACATGGATGATAGTAAGCACTACAGAGCTATTCTTTGAAAAGGTGGGGAGAGTGAAGGAAGACATCAGGGTAGTTGAAAGAAATGAGATGAAGTAGGGTAGCAGAAATAGATGGAGTAGAGGCAGTAGAACCTGGGCTGGAGGGGCTTGAAAAATGGGGTTGGGGAACAAGCTCCAAACAGTAGGAACAATATTAATGAAAATTTAAAAAGTGGATTCTTTATCTTTTTCCCCACTTTTTTGGGCCTGTGTTTTCTTTTACAACATGACTAATATGGAAATGTTTTGCGTGACTGCACATGTATAACCCATATAGAATTGCTTATCATCTCAGGGAGGGGGGAGAGGATGAGAGGAAGAGAATTTGGAACTCTAAATTTTAAAAAAATGAATGGTAAAAATTGTTTTTACAAGTATTTAGGGAAAAATTAAATATTATTAAAAAAAAAACCTGAAGTGGAAATAAATAGTGTATTTGGAGCTGAACTTGATGGGAACAAAGGACATATACTGGGGAAAGTAGGAAATAAACATGGGCACACATAAGACAGAAATCTGGTTACAGAGGGCCTTAGAAGCTAGACAAAGAAGTCTGAAGTTGAGGAAAACAATTGCAGATTTGTGAGCAGGGGAATATGATGACAGTTTATTAGAAAGATTAGGCCTAAGGTGGTGGCAATGAGTATGGAAAGAAGAGGTGAATCCAAACGTTGGAGAGAAAGACCTCATAGTGAATACCATTACAAAGTTGTCTATAATAAAATGTGGTACATAATCCAATAGCTGGTGCATTATATAACAGTGTTAATTTGGCTACATGTCAATTTTTCTAAGAAGATATAGTACAAACTAATGTTTCCTCCAGGCTCTTCCAAAAAAGTCATCTTTAATTATTTTTAGAAATATCCCTTGTTTGCTGGTGTTAACAATCAATAGGCAAGTAAGTACTTTCTATATGACAGGCATTGTACTATTTTTTACAGTAAAAATGTGTTGTGTCATTGGGGCGGAGTGAGAAATAGTCCCTTTCTTTTCCTCTTAATCAGTCATGCCTTCCCATTTTGAACATTCCCAGAAAAATCACCTAGCCCACCTGGCAAAACATGATCCAAAAAAGACCTCGGAGCTTAATGGAGGAAAGGAGCAGGGATAAAGGTGTTCTTATACCTCTCTTCCTTCTCATAATCTGTTAAGTGTTTTGAACATGGGAGTAAGAGAACTTGTAGGCCCACAGACTTGGGACTGGCAAGGTCCTTCAAGGCCATCTGATCTAACCAGATGAAGCAATGAGGACCTGCCCAAGAGGTGCAACAGGGAAGAGGCAGCAGAGCCAGGTCTAAGCTTTCAGCCTTCTTTCCACTGGTCCATGCTGCCCTCAGAGGCCAGTCATCAGCTGCATCATCTGTACGGTGAACCCATGGCAAAACTTCTCAACAAAATAACTATGATTTCTCAAAGAGTTGATTACAAAGAGATTTTCCTGTATTCTTTCTTGGGTGGTCTTTCAAGTAACCCAATTTTAAGGTCAAAGTTTATTGGAGAAAGAACCACATGGGGTTTCAAAGTATTTCCTAATGCAATCAAGTTATTTATCTTGTCATAAATGATTAGTTTAATTCTGTACCAAATTTTACTCCCATCAACTAATATTCAATTGTGATAGAAAACAGTTATCATTGTAAAATGCTGAAATAACAGATACATTATACATTGATTTATCTTAAAACAAAATCTAGATTTCCTATTTTATCTTTTCAATAATCTTTTACTAATCATTTATCCACTCTATAGCACTGTACTTCTAGGAAAATAAAAGTAACTCAAGAGGAAACCACACATCAAAAAATCCTATAAAAGGAAAAGGTTATTTTGGTTAATGAAACAGAAATACTTTAAAATTACCATTTCTTGCTAGAACGTCATCATAAACTGGACATACTCCATAGTACAGAGGAGGATCTTTGGGTGGTAATGAGATATCTTTCTGTGAATCAGTGTCAGCCATTCCACCGAGCGGCACACAACAGGTCTTATGAATTAAAGCATCCTCTTCTGGAGGATTCAAACCCATATTATAACCAAAATCTCTCTCTTCAGATAAACTGGTATACTTTGCCGGGTTGAGCACAGAAGATTTCAAAGTCTGTTTTATTGTTTGATTAATAGCAACATTTTCTGAAGCTTGATCTGGAGGGGATAAAACAACTTCTTCAGCTCCTCCTTGCTGTTCCAGCAAAGCCTGAGCCAGTTTTTTTTCAAAAATGAATCTTGTTGTTGATGTAATAGGCCCACATTTGAGTCCTGCTTTGACAATTTCTTTTCTAAGATCATCTGGATTCAGATCTTTCAATCTGGCCAAAATAATATCCATTGATAGTTTACCTAAGGATAAAATTACAAAAATTACACAAGTTAAAAATGTGCCCTTTTTGTTTGCCGATTGTCATGTTTTATTATTTTGAAATGCTACTGACATATTTGCTACCATCAGGTATTGCTACATGAAGTAGTAATCAGTAAATTGATTATGATTCCTTTTATCTATTATCAAGACAAGTTATAACTTTAAGATATTTTCTTTCTAACCTGGAAAGACTTACTTGAACTGATGCTGAGTGAAGTGAGCAGAACCAGGAGAACATTGTACACAGTAACAGCAACATAGCGCAATGACCAACTATGACAGACTTACCTTTTCTTTGCGATACAAGGATCTAAGACAATTCCAAAAGATTTGTGATAGAAAATGCTATTCACATCCAGAAAAAGAACTATGGAATCTGAATGCAGAGCGAAGCACACTATTTTCTCTCTTTTTTTTTCCTTTTTCATGGTTTTCTTCCTCTTTTGTTCTGATTCTTCTTTCACAACATGACTAATGTGGAAATATGTTTAATATGATTATACTTGTATAACCTATATCAGATTGCAAGCCATCTTGGGGAGGGAAGAAGGGAAGGGAGAGAAAAAAATCTGGAACTCAAAATCTTCTAAAAGTGAAGGTTGAAAACTATTTTTACATGTAATTGGAAAAAAATTAAATATTGTGTGCGTGCGTATAATATGTATGTATATATCCTTTCTTAAAATATGTCCATATATGAAAGTGTTGGTTCAAATATTAGGCATATAAAATTTAAGCTATGTTCAGTTTCATTCACTTCTTCAATGATCACTGAGTGTCTGCTATATGGCACAGATTTACAGACTTGAAAGTTGGAAAGGACACAAAGATTATTGAGTCTTGCTCCATCATTTTATAGATTAGAAAACACACTCATAGAAGTTGTCACTGGCCAAATCCGAGATTAAAAACCAGATAACTTTACTCTCAGTTGTGTAAAGACCATTGAAACTCTTTATCACAAAATAAAACTACACAAAGCCACCATAGTTGCTTAATACAACAAAGGTTTTCCCAAGTTTCCTGAAGAGTGACCTTCAATACAGTATTTTTATTTTAAGATGAAAGGCAACAATGGAAAGGATAGCTTTAAGAGTCAGGAGGACCTGGAACTAAAGTTCTCTCTCTGATAACTACCAGCAGTGTGACCATGGATGAGTCACTTAACTTCTCAATATTCTCAGGCAAGCCTTTAAGACTATAAGTTACTTATCAATCAACCAATCAATAAACATTTATTAGACACCTACTATGTTCTTAGTGCTGCGCTGAGATCCAGAAACACAAAAAGAGGCAAATGATGGTCTCTGCCCTCAAAGAGCTTCCAAAGTATAAAATAAGCTATACAGAGGATAAATAAGAAATAACAAACAGAAAAAGATGCTAGAATTAAGAGAGGTTGAAGAAGGCTTCTAGTAAAAAATGGGATTTCTAAAAGAAGCAGAAGTGGTCCACAGTTGGAACAGAGGAGGGAGAGATTTCCGGGCAAGGGGGATAAGCAGAGATTGCTTGTAGCCAACAAGAGATGAACGTGGACCAGCTATGAAGCAGTGTCACTGGATTAAGAGTAGAGTTCTGGAGTGTCAGGTGTAAGAAGCCTAGAAAAGGCAAGGGCTAGCTTATAAAGGGTCAAACAGAACATTTGTAGGGGCTCCTGGAGGCCATAGGGAGTCAGTGGAGTTTTAAGTAAAGGAGTGACATGACTGGACCTTGGTTTTAGAAAAACCATTTTCTTGCCTGAATGGAAGACGGACTGGAATGGTAAGGGACTTGAGGCAGTTGGACTATCAGGAAGGCTATATCAATAGTCCAAGTATAAAGTGATCAAGGCCTGCACCAGGGTGGTGGTTTCATCAGAAGAGAGAAGGCCATATTTGAGAGACATTGAAAAGATGAAATTAAGAGGCACTGGCAATAGATTGGATATGGGGGGAGGGTAGAGGAAATGAGAAAGAATGAGGAGTCAAGGATGACTACTAGGTTGCAAACCTAATGGACTGAAAGGATGATGGCATTGCCCTCTATAGAAATAAAGAAAGGGGGAAGGCTTTGGGGGGTAAAGATAATGAATTCCACATATAAATAGAAGTAGATATATGAATTACCAATGACATTGCTAAAGCATTCTCCACATTAGGAGTTCCTTACACTGATAAAATCATAAGTCTGAATTGTATATCCATCCCCCAAAATTCTCTAAATATTGCTTTTTGAATGTAAAATTCTAAACAGGTGGTCAGGAATGACTGCCAACATTCCAGATTTTCAACTGAATGCTTATACTAAATTATTTAATATATCATCTAAAAAGATTTGTCTAGAAATTAGTAACTTTGGATGAAAAACATACTCTAAGTCTAAAGTCCTGGGAGGATGATTTGTATTTGGTTAATTCAATCTAAATAAATGCTGCTGAACAGAACTGAACTTGTTCTGTATTTAGGTCTCCACTTATGTCCTCCCTTTACTTTACTGCTACTTAAATAATTCCCAGGCTATTAATGATGAAGAAAATGTAAAAAGAAATTGAAGGAATAAGCGCAGGTAACGAGGAAACAAAACTATCACTTTTTGCAGATGATATATAATGGTATACTTAGAGAATCCTAGAGAGTCAACTAAAAACCAAATGAAAAAATTAACAGGTTCTGCAAAGTTGCATGATATTAGATAAACTCACCTAAATCATCATTGAAATTTTTATATAGTACCAACACAACCCATCCAGAAAAGATAGCAGGAGAAATTACATTCAAAATATGGACAGAATAAAATATTTGGGAGTCTACCTGCCAAGACAAACACAGGCACTACATGAACACAATGAAAAAACACTCTTCATAACACAAATAAGAGATTTAAAATAAGTAGTGAAATATTAATTGCTCATGGGTAGGTCAAACTAATATATATGACAATATTGCCTATTTTTATTTGCTTTTTCAGTGGCATATCAAACTATCAAAAATTATGAGCCAAAAAAAAATAACCACAAAATTCATTTGGAGGAACAAAATGTCAAGAGTATCAAGGGAGTGGGCAGCTGGGTGACACAGTGGATAGAGTTGCAGCCCTGCCAGGAGATGGACATTCAATGAAATAACGCATTTCCAGACCTTCCTGATGAAAAGGTCAGAGCTCAATAGAAAATTTGATCTCCAAATATAAGACTCAAGAGTCATAAAAATAAATGATGAACAAGA
The DNA here is from genome assembly GCF_028372415.1 of Notamacropus eugenii. Lineage (NCBI taxonomy): Eukaryota > Metazoa > Chordata > Mammalia > Diprotodontia > Macropodidae > Notamacropus > Notamacropus eugenii. The sequence goes on along the minus strand of NC_092875.1, from coordinate 50,632,454 downwards.
GGACTTCAGAAAAGCCTGGAAAGACTTATATGAACTGATGCTGAGTGAAATGAGCAGAACTAGAACATTATACACAGTTAACAGCCCCAGTGTGTGAGGAATGTTTCTGAGAGACTTAGCCCTTCAGAGCAAAGCAGGGACCTAAAACATTCCCAAAGGACTCTTGACGCAAAATACCATCCACATCCAGAGAAAGAACTACGGAATTGGAACGCAGAATGAAGCAGACTATTTTCTCTTGTGTTATGTTTTGTTTTTTCTCATGGTTTCTCCCATTTGTTTTAATTCATCTATGCAACATGACTAATGTGACAATGTGTTTAATAAGAATATATGTGTAGAACCCATATAAGACTGCAAGCCGTCTCAGGGAGAGAAGGGGAGAAAATTTAAGACTTAGGGAAGTGACTGTTGAAAACTGAAAGCAAATAAATTAATTAAAAAAAAGAAAAAGTGTTTAAATAGTTTTTACATGTAATTCAGAAAAAATAAAAATATTCTTTATTTTTTAAAAAAAGAGATGTCAATCAAAACAACTCTGAGGTTTCACTTAAACCAGCAAGCTGGCAAAAATACAAAAAGACGGGAATAGACAATTTTAGAGCAGTTGCAAAAAGATGAGGTGATTAATAACATTATTAATACAATTAATACATTATTGTGAATTAATCCAACCATACTGGAAAGGAATTTGGAATTATGCTTTAAAAAAGTAACTAGCATGTCTGTACCTTTTGACCCAGAGACCTCACTGCTAGGTATATATCTCAAGTTCAGAGAAAGAAAGGCCCAATGACAAAATATTTACAGCACCACTTTTTATAAAGAACTGGAAACAAAAGTACACACTCACTGATTGGGAAATAGCTAAATAAACTGGTATTTGAACATAACATCAGTACCCTCTGAAAAATTAAAGGGGCAGCTAGGTGCCATAATCGATAACAGTGCTGGGCCTGGAATCAGGAAGACTCATCCTGCTCCCTGAGAACAGGGACCAATTATGCTTTAGTATTTGTATCCTGAGCAATGCACTTAGCCCAGTGCTCAACATATAGTAAGTCTTAATAAAAACTTTCTTCATTCATTCAGAAATGCCCTGAAGGGGTCAAGAGATGGGATCATGAGAATTAATCTTAACGAGGAAGAGAAAAATCTCTCCCTTTGAAACTGAAAAGTATGGAGGAGACTGCCTCAGTTATCTTTATGGAGGAAGAGACCAGGATGTCTGCTAGAATAGATGCCATCAGTTAAGAAATGGCTGAACAAGTATGTATGCTATATGAAAGAGAGTACTAGTGAGGTGCAAGAAATGATGAAGAGACTGACAGACTTAAATCTCAGCAGTACAACGAACCCAGACATTTCCAAAAGACTCACGATGGAAAATGCTATCCACATCCAGAGAAAGAACTATGGGGTCTGAAGGCTGATCAAAGCAAACTATTTTCAATTTTTTGGTTTTTTTCTCCTTTTGTTCTGATTCTTCTTTCACAACGTGACTAATGTGGAAATATATACATGTATAACCTCTATCAGATTGCATGTTGTCTTGTGGAGAGAGGAGGGATAAAAATTTGGAACTCAAAATCTTTCAAAAATGAATGTTGAAAACTATCTTTACATATAATGAAACAAAATACTATTAAGTAAAAAAAGAAAGAGAAAAAGAAACAAATAAAGGAAGAAAAGGTTTTAAAGAAACTTGGGAAGATTTGCTTAGATTGATGCTGAAAGAAGTGAACAGAATCCAAACAATTTATATAACACCAACATTGTAAAGGCAAACAACCCTGAAAATCATTTGACCAACCCACAACTGCAGAGGAATCATGAAATAAAAAGACTAGCTCAGAGTACAGACTGACATACACACACACACTTATTTTAACATGGTCAATGAGAGAATTTATTTTGAATAGCTATACATTGTTTTACAAGAGTTTACTTTATTTCCATTTTTCAATGGGGGGGAGAGAAGGAGTGAGAAGGAGAGAAGCCATATTTTTATTACCTGAAAAAATTTTAATTTTAAAAAATACTAAGAAAGGTGACGAGATAACAGAGTATGGAGTTTTTTTAGATGAGGTCAAGTCTTTAGGTGAATTAATATACAGATAAAACTTAGAAATGTGATTTTAGAATCAATGTTCAGTCTTTGAAAAATTACATAAGAAAAGGAAAATTTCAGAAAACTAAAATTTCCAGAAAATAACAAATAAACAAAGGAGGCTGATGTTCAACCCAGCAAAATTCTAGAATTATTGCACAGCTAATTTATGGCCACTTAGATAAGGATGACCTAGGGCTATCTAGGAGGGGTTTACTAAGTAATAGTTATAGCATAATAAACATTTCCATTTTACAAGATATTTTCATTGATATTTTTGTTCTGAGTTACTTAGGTCTCTCTATCTCCTTCCCTGAAAGTCATCTCTTATCACAAAGAATTTCTTTAAAAAAATAACAAAGTCAACAGTATTGGTCAACACATTACAAAAAAAGGCATTATGTACAACATTTGGATAAGATCTTGACTAGCCTTTTCCCCAGCTGTCTGGAAAATGCCACTGGACGGATGAGGAAACCAAAGAGGTTAAGTGTTTGGTATACAATGGCAACACTCTTCTATGTCTAGGGCAGTCAAACCAGACCGACTCCAAAATCCCTTTTTAGCACGAATATCAAAATACTATAGAAGAATAGGCCACATTGAAGAAGAGAAAATTTAAAAGGTCTTCACTTGGACTCAAAATATCAGAATCTCAAGGACAAGATGAGAGAAGCATGAAAGACATGGGAAAAGAACCAAAAGGTATTAGAGGATTACAAGTTTCATATGAGACAATAGCATACAACATGACAACAAAAAATATGACAACCAAAAAAACCCTCCTGGGATGTTTGGGCTGCTAGCTGGTGTAGGGAGTTCATATCTGGCCTAGGTACTCACTAGCTATGTGGCCCTGGGCAAGGTACCTTGCCTCATTTTCCTTGTCTGTAAAATGAGCTGGAGAAGGAAACGGCAAACTAATCCTTACCAAGAAAATTCCAAATAGGGTCACAAAAGAGTTGCATACGACTGAAAAAAACAACTGAACAACAAAAGATGTTTGGAGGCATTAAGAAAAACATGAAGGGACAGTCCCATAACGCTTTACTCAGTTGGACCACGATGACCATCTCAACAACAATAGTTGAGATCCAGAGTTGAGTGATCAGGAGAAGGCTGACAGGCTCAAGACCATGACACAGGAAGCTCAGCGGAAGGACAGGAGCACTGTGAGGACTAAGAAAGAAAAGGATAGTAGTTTTCAAGCATTTAAGGGGCTGTCATGTGGAAGACAGAATCAAACCTGTGGTGCTTCGCCCTACGGGGCAGAATTTGGAGTGTAGGTGGCAGGTGCAGAGATACAAATTTCACATTAAGAAGAGAAAAAAACTTCCTTATGTGAGAAGCACAGTTATGGGGATCACAGGCCTTCCCAGAGAGGGTCAGGGAGTTAACCTGGACTAGCTACCGCTATCCACTCCTTCCCTGTTAGCATGCCCTTAGGAAGATCCACATGATATGCCCTTTAACACAGGTGTGGCGATCATAGGGCTTACCAGGCAAGGTCAGTAAGTTAGCTCAGGATGAGCTGCCGCTGCCCACTGCGTCCCTTCCCGGAGTGCCCTCTGCAAGACCCATGTGATAAACCCATTCTCACTGAAAGAATTCAGAGACAGTGGGCAGAGGAAGACATTTATTTTTACACTTCTCCAGAGGAAGTGGGTGTGGTGCTCACTAGGAATACCCACACTGACACAGAAGCAGGGATGTGGTTACACAGTTCAGTCCCTCTTGGTAGAGCTAGGGTTAGTCAAATTCCTCACACTTATTTCCCTACACTCCCCCCTAATGCAGATTATGTAGGTATGTGAGTCAGGATACTAGTGACTTGGGTATGACCCCTCAGGCTTGAACCAGTTTTTCTAGTTTAACTTTTCTAGTCTCCCTGACCCAGGATGGCCATTGTCTTAGCAAAATAAAATAAGTGAGCTTCCCCACAGCTCTTGTCTCCCAACAACTTCTGTGAGAGCAAAACAAGATACTATGCACTAACAATTAAAATTCTGGAAAGAGGAAAGAATGGACTGTCTGATAGTACTGGATTTCCCCTCACTAGTGTGGGAAATAATTGTCTTACCAAGAATTCCACGTGGCCGTGAGTGAATTTAGAAAAAAAAAGATTTTAATTTCACATCATTTCTGCAGGTGATCTGGTAGGCCCAAGCACACATTAAGACAAGTACAAAAGCCCTTTTATAATCTATCCAGATTCGAATTTCCTTCCTGAATCCCATTGGTCAGGTCAGTGTTCACAAAAAACCCTTAAGCCACACTCCCCCCCCCCCGGGGGGGGGGTCCTACACCCTGACCTCATCTTCTCATTTCCATATTTCATTCCCCCTCCCTTTTCATCTTCATTTTTGTTTATATTTAAATAAAGAAAAGGACAATTCATAAAGTGCTTTGAGTTTCCTCCCAGGTTGTTTACATCATCCATAGCTTGAGAAAGGAATTTTCTCAACTGCGAAGAGACTTGACAAAAGCTGTGAGATGAAGATATCCCAGAATATCCATGAGAAAAAGACCCATTATCTAAGACAGCATCTGGGTCAATGGACTTCATTCCTTGTGAACCATACCTGGTTCTACAGTTTCTGACACACTGGAAAAAGGCCTTCTCAGAACAAACAAAAGGAGTCTGCTTTTTTTTAGATATGCTGATTGTCAGGTGGCCAACATCCCACAGGCTGTTTTGTCTCTGACATGAGCCACCAGTATGACTTCAAATCATGTTCATATAATTTCTGTGGAAACAAAATTCAATCATCTCTTATACTAGGTCTCTAAGACCACTTGATGAAGCAGCAGAGAGAGGACTTGGTCAGATACATAAGAGAGTTTAGATCATGGATGAGGAACCTACCGCTCTGAGGCCACATGTGACCCTCTAGATCCTCAAGTGTGGTCCTCTGACTGAACCCAAACTTCACAGAATAAATTTCCTTAATAAAAGGTTTGCTCTATAAAACTTGGGATTCAGTCAAAAGGTCACCCCAAAGGACCTAGAAGTCCTAGAAATGGCATTGAGGCAGCAGGTTCCCCACCCCAGGTTTAGATAGTCCCTGAGGGGATGCAAATGAGGGTAAAATTAAAATTGTAAAAGTAACAAGGCAGAAAATCCCAGCAGTGGGATGATGTTAGTAGTAATTTCTAAGTCGGGGCAGTTCTAAGTCTTTCTCTGTAGCTACCCTGACCACCTCCAGGGGAAGGATACTGACAGCAATCAGTAAAATGGAAGCTCTAATAATTCACCTTTCTGAATGGCAAAACTATGCTACATCAGTGATTTAATTTCATATTCAACACCTGTTGACTCCACCTTCCAATATGTTAAAAACACATGCCTTCATTGACACAGTTAGACTGTTACCAATTCCATGCAGATAATTCTCAGATCTACTTATCCAGCCCTGACTTCTAGGTCCTTGGGGGTGGCCTTTTGACAGTCCCAAGTTTTACTGAACAAAGCAGAAGTCCATCAGGTATCTCAAAAAAGATATCTCACAGACATCTTAAAATCAATATGTCAAAGACTGAATTCATTATCTTCACCCCCTCACCCATTTTTCCCTTTTTCTAATTCACCATCTTCCCAGTTACCCAAACTTGTAATCTAGATGTCCTTCTAAATTCCTCTACTTCTCTGACACCTGCATATCCAATCTGTTACCAAAGCCTATTGATTTTAACTTCAAGACAAGTCTCAAACACATCCCCTTCTTTCCTTTGACAGTGCCACCCATCCTGATGTCTGGACAACTTCAATGGCCAGTCCATCATACACTCAGCTATCAAAATAACCTTTCTAAAAGCACAGGGCTGACCAGGTCATTCTACACCCAACTCAATAAACTCCAGTGGTTTTCTATTATCTCCAGGACCAAATATAAAATCCTGTTTGGATTTGAAAGGACTTCATAAACTGACCCCCTCCTATCTTTCTAGTTTTCTCATACCTTACTCCCTAGAAATACTCTGTAGCCAGGTGACTGGTAACACACTCATTTACAGACACTCCCTCTACCAACTCAGTATTTTCACTGAGTCCCCTTGCCTAGAATTCCCTTCCTCCTCCCATCTCTGGCTTCGTTCAAGTCTCAGGTAAAATCCCACCTTTTGGGAGAAGCCTTTCCCAATGCACCTTAATGTCAGTGCCTTCCCTCGGAGTTGATCTCCAATTTGTCCTTTGTACATAGTTGTTCGCATGCTGTCTCTTCCAGTAGATAGATTTTGAGCTCCCAGGGCAGAGACAGTTTTTGTCTTCCTTTGCAAACCCAGTGCTTGACACAGTGCCTGACACCAGCGCATATTTAGTAAATGTTTGTTGACTTGGCTTATAATAGTCTCCTAATAGCTTATCCTGCCTCCAGCCCATCCTTCATCTTGCTTCCATACTAACATTCTAGCTTTACCTCATATTATTCTCTGCTCTCACCAAAAAAAGAAAAATGCTGCCATAAAACTGTGGGTTTATTTAGGGACTTTCTTCTTATCAAAGGCTTCCTTAGGGAGATTTAAAAAAGGAGTCTCTGGGTCAAAGGATAAAGACATTTTGTTACTATTCACATAATTCCAAATAGCTTTAGCTCCATCAAAAACGCATTAATGTGCCATCTGCCCACAACTCTCCTAATATGGACTATTCTCAACTTCTGTCATCTCTGCCAATTGGCACAGAGTGAGGTAAAAACCTTGAGGGTTGTTCTGATTTATATTTATTATTAATGAGAATGCTTTCATGTGGTTAGTAGTTTGCAATTCTTCTTCTGAAAACTGTTCCAAGGAAAAAAAATTGACAAAGAAATTGAGGACTTTCAATTTCAAGCATTCCTGATAAAAAGACCAGAGATGAACAGAATCTGACTTTCAAATACAAGATTCAAGAAAAGTATATAAAGGTAAACAGAAAAGGGAAATCAGAAAGAACTTAAGATTAAGTGAAGTTATTTACATTCCTACACCGGAAGATAATATTTGTAACTCATAAGAACTTTCTCATTATGAAGTCAGAAGGAGTATAGATAGAATACACAAGTGGGTGCTGACTATGAAGGGATGATTTCTAAAAAAAAATAAAATTAAGGGGTAAGAGAAAGGAATGTACTGGGAGAAAGAGAAGGGGAGAGGTACAATGGGGCAAATTATCTCACATAAAAGAGGCAAGAAAGAGTTTGTACAGTCAAGGGGAAGATGGGAGGGAACACTTGAACCTTATTCTCCTCTGAACTGGCTCAAAGAGGGAATAACATATATACTCAGGTATAGAAATCCATCTTAACCTACAGGAAAATAGGAGGGGAAAGGGATAAGTGAATAGGGTGGTACTGATAGAAGGGAGAGTGGAGGAGGCAGAAATCAGAAGCAAAAACATTTTAAGGACAGATGAAAGGCAAGAGAATAAAATAAACAGGAGAAATAGTATGGAGGGAAATACAGTTAGCAATCATAATTGTGAAAAAAACTTTGAAGCAAGTTTCTCCGATAAAAGCCTCACCTCTCAAATATATAGAGAAATGAGTAAAATTTATGGGAATAAGAGCCATTCCCCAATTGATAAATGATCACAAAATATGAAGTCAATTTTCAGATGAAGTAATCAAAGCTGCCTTTTGAGAAAATTCTCTAAATCACTACTGATTATAGGAAGATAAATTAAAACAATCTGAGGTACTACCTCACACCTTTTAGACTGAATAATATGATCGAAATGAAAATGACAAATGTTGGAGGGGATATGGGAAAACTGAGACACTAATGCATAGCTGGTGGAGTAGTGAACTGACTCAATCATTATGTAGAGTAACTGAGAACTACCCCCAAAGGCCTATAAAACCATGTATGCCCTTTGACCTAGCAATACTACTACTAGGTTTATATCGTCCCAAAAGAGATGAAAAAAACAAAAACAAAAAGGAAAAGGGCCTACACAAAAATACAGCAATTCTTTACTAGTGGCAAAGAACTGAAAATTGAGGGGATGCTCATCATTTGAGGAATGGCTGAATAAGTTGTAGTAGATTACTGTGATGGAATAGCACTATTATACTACAAGAAACGATGAGACAGATGTTCTCAGAAAAACCTGGACTTATATGAGTTGATGCAAAGTGAAATGAGAAGCAGGAGACTTGAACACAGTAACAGCAATATTGTATGATGATGAACTGTGAGTGACTTAACCATTCTCAGCAATATAATGATCCAAGACAACTCTGAAGACTTATGATGAAAAAATCTATCCATCACAAAAAAGAACTGATGGAAGCAAACTTTTTTACCTTTCTTTTTCTGTTTTTTTGAAATTTTTGGCCTATTTTCTTTTACAACATGACTAAAACGGAAATATGGTTTGTATGACTACAAATGTATAACCTATATCGAATCACTTGTCTTCTCAATGAGAGGGGTAGGAAAGGAGCGAATTTAGAACTCAATTTTTAAAATGAACATTGAAAACTCTTTTTAGACGTACTTGGGTTAATTGTTAATATAGCCTGGATACGAAGCCATTAACAGAGAAATCTGATACAAAGACTTTTTCCCCTTTCAATGACTTCCCTTTTTATATAGGTATATTATTTTTGTTTGTGAAAATTGGTTATTTTCAAGACAAAATGTAATCAAAGCAAAGTAGACCACTCTAAGGTGACATAGTTGAACAGATAAACATGTTCCCACCCACCTGGCACAAGGCATTGCACATAATAGACCCTTGATAAATGTTCTGCCAAAGGACAAATGCACGTGAGTAAGGGAAGGCATCAATCAAGACCTACTTAGGATGAGATCCAGAAATCCATACCAGGTACACCTGCTGTGGTCAAAAATATAGTGGATCTTGACTGATTGTTCTTTCCCGTTTCTTATTTTTAAAAATGTTATTTGTTACTAGGGAAGAAGAGTGAGGGATACTAGGAGAAATTTTGATGATTTTAAAGAAAAGATTTTTTTAAAAAAAGACATCAATTTCTTTTAAGAGTATACCAAATCTGGAGTCAAAAGTAGAGAGTTCAAGCTTAGCTGTGGCACTTATTGGCTGCATGATTTTGAGCACATACCTTCCCTCTCAGGGCCTCAACATGACCAAACAACCTCAAACAAGGTTACTTCCAGGTCTAGACATTACAAACCAACATCCATCCAATTACCATAGTAGCAAAAGTGCTAAATTTGGAGTCCAGAGATAGTTAAGTTGAATCCTAACTATTTAACTAGCTGTATGGCCACGAAAAAATCACTTATTTCCTGTCTTTGAGCCTGTTTCCTCATCTATAAAAGGGGTTAAAGCATGCAGTATCTAGTTCACAGGATTGCTGGGAAGGTATGTAAACCATAACAAAGTTGGTCACCATCTTCATTTGACATCAATGCTCCTCCCCCCAGATCCAAACCAAGAGTCACATCCCAGGCTCCGTCAGCTCCACTGAAACACCAAGGTGCAGGCTCTAATCAACTGGACTACTTTGCAATAACCTCCTCATTGGAGTCCTCCCTTCCAGGGTCTCATTTCTCCAACTCATTCTACAGGAAATGGCCAAATTGCCTTATCCCTCTCAACTGCCTCTAAGAGAAACTACAGTCTCTTCAGCTTGGCCTTTAAAAGTCCTTCCTAGCCCATTCCTGACAACTTCCATCTCCACATGTATTTCTTGTCACTCCCTTCACAGACTTTGTTTCTACTCAAAACTGGCCTGCTAGCTGTTCCCTAAACCTGGAACTCTATCCTCTCCCTCCCATTTCTGAACCTTCACTCATGCCTGGAAGGCCTGGTCTTGTCACTCCACCTTTAGAACTTGCAGCTTCCTGAATGGTTTAACTCAGGTGCCATCTCCTCCTGGAAGCTTACCCTGGTACCTAAAATTATTCTCTATTTACATGCTGTGTCCCCTAACAGACTGCAAAAGAAGGCAGCAAAGCTTGGTGGACAGAGCACTGGCTTTAGCAGCAGAGGACTAAAATGCTGGCTTCCCTTACTCTTATGGGACTTTGGGAGGCCTGTCTGGGCCTGTTTTCTCACCTGTAAAATGACAGTATTAGACTAAATGATCTCTAAAGTCCATTCCAGCTCTAAACCTATGACCTCACAATCGCTAACAGTTTTATTTTTGTCTCTGAATCCCTCAAACTTCTAATACAGTCTCTTTGCTCAATGAACGTTACGCATGTAATAAATGCTCATCTATTAACTGAACCAGGTGTTATACACATGTCAGCTATGATTCTGTCTAGACCACAAAGGGGTGTGTGTGTTTGTCCTTCCTTGCCGAAGAAGACCATGCCATCAGAGAAATAATGACATGACTTGCACTTGACTTTGTTTTGAGTGAAGGAGGGCTGTGCAGGTCACCAGCCTCACTTCTCCTCCAGAGCCATCTGAATGCAGTGACCACATATTCATCAGGATGACTGGAGATGACCCAGGATGAGGCAATTGGGGTTAAGTGAAAACTCAAAATACATGAACCTACGACTTTCAACCAAGTGAGGAATTCTCCCTATGGATGCTGATCAACTGTTGCGTCATTCATCTTACAGAGCTGCCTGAGATTAAGGAGAGGTTAGAAGACTTCCCTAGGGTCAAGAGAAAATACACTTAGCAAAGGACTGGAATCCTGTTATTCCTGGCTCAGAAGCAAGCTCTACCTGTATCATCATCTTCATCAGCTCTCCCCTTCACTCCTTATCCTGACCCCAGGCCCTGCTTCCACTTTTTCTGCTCCCCTTACCCCAGCACGCCAGTAATAGGCACAGTAACTTTTCCCTCAAATCTGTGACTTTATTAGTGGAAATAAATTCTTGGAGAGTCAACTCCCTCTCCCAGCGCAGAGGGGTCACTTTTGGGCAACTTAAAGACCACTTAAAGTTACCAGGATCAGTGAGAGGGTGCCTGACTTGCCCAAGGTCACAGATGGAGAAGAGGGGGGGGCAGGACTTGCTGCCTCTAACAGCATTCACATCCTGCTCGAAGGCTGACAAAGCGCTTTCTGGAGCTCATCTCCTCCGATCATCACCACATCCCTGGCATGCACACGTCAGGACTGTTTCGTACAAACGCTTTTTTCACTGACATGCGGCTGAGAAAGCTCAGGGGCCTCGGCCAGTCTGGAAGGGCCAGTGGGGCCCTCCCGCCTGGGTGGCAGCCTCGCTGCCTCAGCCCGGCCGCACAGAGCCAGGGGGGCCTGGGCTGACGCGGGGCTGCTCGGACCTCGAGGGCGTAGAACGTGGCCCCCCTGCAGTGAGGAGACCCCAAAGGAGGGAAGATCGTTGTGATGCGGGGTGCTGGGCCTCGGGCACGCCGCGAGAGAGGAGGCCGCTAGGCCAGGGGAGAGGGAGGGCAGGGCCCCAGGGCCTCCACAGTCTCACCTGAGCGGCGGCCGCTGAGAACCGGGGATGGAGGGCCGGGGGCCGGTTTGGGGGCTGAGTCGCCACCGAGGTCCGGTCTAGGGCTGGATTCGGAGCCGGGGTCCAAGCCCGAGTCACGGCCCGGGCAGAGGTTGCCGCGATCTCGGCTGACGCCTGGGCGGATCGCCCCCGGCCGCTGCTCCCAGAGGCGAACAAGACAGCGGACCAGAAGCACGACAGCCGACGCGCCCAGCAGCTCCCAGACCAGAGTCTGCCACTCTCCCAGGCCGTCTCCCCACCACATCGCCGCGCCGACCGCGGCCCCGCCCGCACCACGACGACGATAACGCCTCCCGCTCGGGCTCCGGCAGCCTCAGTAGCGCGGGGGTCCTGCCAGGGCCCTCAGGACGTCGGCTGCGCGCGCAGCCCTCCTGACCCGAGCGCTGCCTGACAGGAAGGAAGAAGGTGCAGGGGTCACCGGAGTACTCAAGGCGCCTTGAATCCGCCTCCTCGACAGATCGTGAAGACAGCAGGGGGCTCCCAGTGAACCAGGCACAAACAGGGATCGGGGAAGGTCGGAGGTACCCGAAGCCACAGGCGCAACTTGGGGCACCCGAATGTCAGTGCGCACGCGCGCTATAGCCACGCCCCCTCAGTCGTAGGGACGGGGCGAGACCGCTAACTGAGCTATCGCTCCTCCCCCTTAGATGGATTGGAGCCAGTTCTGCCCCGCCCAGTCCAATGGAGCCCGCCCCAGTGTCCCCATCAACCAACCCCAGGGGCCCCGCCCCACAGGAGCTTTCTCCTCCCCCTCCCCCCACCCCTCCTTGGGGATGTGGAGGTGGGGGGGCGGGGCCCACCTCCAGTGAGTCTGCGGCGCCATTCTCCAGGATCCTCTAAGACGGATCGGGTCCGGCCAGATTTGCCCACGTTTTAACGCTCCTAACGCGTGATGAACCCTGCGTACCCCACTCGTGTCCGCCCGCCTGACCCCCTCCCGGGAACGCAGGCAGGACTCTGCAGCAGCAGCAGCAGCCCCGTCATCAGGAACACCACGGTCACTGCGCGGAGGGGCTGCAGCTGTTCGGCAGAAGCTCCCCTTGGGAAACTGCAGCGCTGGGCTTGATGCGGTGCTGTTACTGATTAGGTGGTGTGAACTTGAGAGTGCGTCCCGTGGGTGCCCCTGCCACCCCGCCAGCGGGTGAACATTTACCGGCACACCCCGGATCCAGACCGGAAGAGTGAGGCTGGGTTCACCTCTGCTTTTATCGGAGTGGGGACGTTCCTATGAGAACCTCCCTCCACCTATGAAGATCAGCCACACCTCCGCCACTCGGGGACGGTTCCCGGGCCGGACCCGTCTTAACCGCCGTGCTTCCGCTCCTTTAATTATTTATTACTTAGCTGGCTTTGTTTATAGTTGTTACAGTGCAAGCTCCTTCAAAGGCAGGCATTGGTTTGTTTGGGTTTTTTTTTGCCTCTTTTTGTATTCCCAGTGTCTCCTATAGTGCCTGGTATCCAGTAGGTGCTTTATAAATGTTAATTGATTAAATTCAGGAATCCGTGAATCGTACAGTATCAGATTTGAAAGGCATCTCAGGTCGCAAGGGGTAGTTCTCCGGACCTGGAATGAAAGGGTCCTTAAAGATCCTCAGATCCAACTCCTCATTTTAGAGGAGAAAACGCAAGTCCACAGAGGCTGTGGCTTGAGGCAGTATGAATGGTAGAGCAGGGATTTGAACACAGGCGATAAGACTCAGAATCCAGAGCTCTGTTCACTGCCTGAAATAGAAAGAATGAGGTCTACGATCTATCTGACAAGTACGCATCTACTTTTAGAGGTGTGATTGAGTGTCAGATCACAAGCTACACTGTATCTCTCTCCAGGCAGAAAAACCTGAGTTCAGATCTTGTCTGGATTCTTTCCTACTGTATCACTCAGAGGAAGTCGATTAACATGTCTGAGCCTCCAAAATCTAGAAGATGGAGGTAATTAATAATATCTGTGTTAATAATAATGGTTCATAGATCTCTGAAGTTTAAATGAGCAACGGAGAACCTGTTAAAATGAGGACAATTAATAATGTCCATGTTAATGGTAATTAATACCTTATACATTTAGGAAGTTTAAGTGGGCTAATATATAGACAATGACTTTGTACATAATGTCCCATCCTAAAATAAATCAAAGCCATGAGTTGAAGAATGAAACATCTTCCACTGAGATCACAGGGTGTCAGGCCTAGAGGCCTAAGGGCTACCCGAGTCTTTCCTTACCTGTCGCAGGTCTTTGGCTGGCCAAACCGGATAAACGTATGAGAGAAGAGACTTTCCAGAGTTGAACAAGGGTTAGGCTTTATTCAGGGTCTTGGTTACATGTGCAGGGGGAATTCTTCCTTAGGAGAGAGGAATCCTCTTCCCAAGGAGGCAAAGATCTTACAGTAAGAGAATGGAAGTGGAAGTGGGAGTGGGAGAGGAGAGAGGGAAGAGGGGCCTTCTGTCCTTTAAGGGCCCCTCAGCGCTAAGAGCATCTTCAGGCTTTCCTGACCCTACTTAAGCTCTCCCCGCATAGTTTGCACCTGAATACGTGCCTGTTCTCAACCCTTAGACAACAATAGGTGTGCTCAAACCATGAATTAATCTCAAGGGCGGGGATGCTCTCCCCAGCAAGTTTCCCACTGGGAAGAGGCGGAAATGCATGAGATAGCCCGGGTCTCACACCTCAATTCCCAGCCATTCCCTGGGGGGCCTCATGAGAACTCTGAGGTTTAGAAGTCCTCACTTTTACCTGCCCGAAACTGTCCACATGGAACTGAGCTTACACCCCCAACAACAGGGCAGCAAATCTACCACCCTGGGGGATGTCCAATGGATTTCCCAACCAAAGAGACCCATGAAAAAGATTTTGTATGTAATTTTAAGAGGAGAGAGGGAGGAAGCAAGGGGAAGAGGTAACACAATGTAAAACAAGGCCTGGTCATCAGATCCCAGTCATCCTCAGCAAGCTAAGCAAGGAAAATCACTTCATTCTGGCTGTTTTGCCCTTTTCCATTCTTCTTCTACAGATCATTCTACAGATGAGGAAACTGAGGGAAACAAGTTTAAGTGACTTGCCCAGAGTCACACAGCTAGTAAGTGCCTAAGGCCAGATTTGAATTCAGGAAGATGAGTCTATCCATTGGGATACTTAGCTGCCTCTCCTGACACGTAGTAGGTCTTTAATAAAGAATAATGCTAAATAATTGAAATTATTGTTACTTAAGTATTCTGTATGGGAATATAGATCCAGGCCTGATTGAGTTAATTCTGGTTTTATTTGAAGTAGGACAATTATAACTTTATTTTACTATTTAGCATTAAGACAAAGTGTTGGGAAAATGTATAGATCAGGAAATTTGTCAGTGTGTTGTCTTAAGCCCATTTATCTCAGCTTACCAACTTTTTAGTTCTATTGAATATCTAATACAAATGTGATAATTTATTGTATTATAAATATTATTAGAAAAAGTGACCTTTGATACTCTTGAGTTATAAATTTAATTGTTCAAAGAGGTAAATATATTTTTTACATTGAAATTTATATAAAGCTCCAAAGGAAAACATATAGTTATGTAATATGGCAAACCAAAGTTAACCAGAAACACACACATACACACACACAAACACACACTGAATCTGAGTAATAGTACTTCACATATTTCACAAAAGCTAAAAGAATGAGTTCAACATTCTAAATAGATCAATTCAAAAAGTCTTGAGAAATATAGAAGATAGTAATAATGGTGTTCTGTGAAGATTGGTATAGCAAGGACCCCTTAAAAGGTTCTCATCTATGAAAAGCAAAATCCTAAGAAATTACCAACCTGGCTAGAAGTTTGAAGTAATTAGGTTTGAGAAATAGTGTTGAACTCTGGCAGCAGACTGATATACTTTGAGATCTCTTCAACATCTATGCTGTGGTTAAAGCACCGTAATTTAATTTTAGTTGAGAACTAGATAGAATGAAGAAAAAAAATTCAATCCACATCCCTACTCATTACATCATATTGCCTAACTTCTTAGTTGGCTACAAGTGACAGAGAAACATCTGTTAGTCCAAATGACTGTTCAGGACCACTTCTAAGGACTCTGGTTATAGAGTGCTTAGCATCCCTCGTTGCCATATATTTTATATCAAGCACTATTTTAGCTATTGTGACCTTCAGTGCCCTATTCTGTTTTAGTTATGACTATGATATATAGTGGTGCAAATTTATATGGTGCAAATTGAGAATTATTTTATTAACTCTTTCAGTGAAAATTCTCAAGGATTTCTGCCTAAGTAATTAGGGCCACTCCACTAGCAACTGATGAAACTCCTTAGAGTTTTCTGCCTGTGCCAAAAAATCACTCTTCCACCTAGAATCTTAGAGTAAGAGATCTTAAAAGCAACGGCTTATGATATTTAGCCCAGCGTACTTTGAGCTTACCCAATAATGATAGTTGTGAATTTAAATTGGTAAAGCTTTCTATGTATTTCCTAGTATTATTAATGTAAAATTGAATACATTTATTCCAAAGGAACATGACTTCTCTTGTACTTCAGATACTGTTAGATTATAAACTTAGTTGTTAAAGAGTTGTCTAAAAACTTCTATTTTTCTCAAGTATATTTCATTTTATTAAGATTATAATGTTTTCAAAAATTTATTTGTTTTTTTTTCTGATCAGATGTTTGAGCCTTGACATGGCTATAAGTTTATTTTAGCTGTTCTGGTGATAGGTCCTATAATGCTTAAACCTGAGAGCTTCCAGATTCAGAGGTTCATGCCTATAGTTATAATGAGAAAGTTTACAAATCACCTCACGTTATAAATTAGCTTATGTAAAGGAAGTAAGTTCCAAAAAAATTTGTTTAACTATATTAAAGCCACGTGGAATAGGATGAATGATTTTTTGTGTAAGGTAATTTGGAAATGCATTTAACTGAATTGAGGTCATCTGACTGGTAATGGATTTTGTTTTGTGTTTCACATCCATAATATTATGATACTGTGAATTTTGGTAAACTGTTGTATGAAATATATTGTTAGGAAAGCAGCTTCTCTTTAATCTGGATGTTAGAATTTTGAAAAAAAGTGAAAAGAAATAAAGCTTGAAAACTTACATTATATGTAACATTCTGAAGTACTTTAATTTAAGAAACTGGAAACTTCTAGGTTCCTGTAGTAAGGATAAAGTTTTATCTGAAATTATTCAGTTATCACTTATAACAATTGTGAAATTATTGGTTGTTAAGGTTACTAAGAAAAGGTTAAAACCTATGAAGTATTTAATCAGGCATATTTTTAAGAGGGAAGAATACTACTTGCTCACTTTATGAAAAGAGAATGTGAGAGGGAGAAAGACCTTGTATAAATCTCCTTATTTGTAAATCTGCCAGGTAGTCTACCTGAGCAGGGTCAGTTCTGTGGAGAAAACTGAATCCCCTCCCCCATTGCAACTCTCCTTGATAACAGGGAAGAGCAATTAGAAATTTGTTTGTAGTCTAAGACTCTTTACGGTGAATTATGAAGTTATATCTGGAGTGTCTGTACTAAAGTAACATTTTTCACCAGCTTAGTCTTACCAGACCCTGGTCTTAGACATTTCATTTTGTTACAGAGGTTCATATATCTTAAGAGATGGATATCTACTGGTCTGGAGGTTTACAGCAATTGGCCAATTTTATTTTTGTGGGTATTTGAGTAAACATCAATTGTCTATGTGAAATTACAGATTATAATTATTTTATTGATTGCTTTTACACCAGGATGAGTTCAGTAAATTTGTAAAGACCTGATAAACTTATTGTAAAATGAAAAAAATAATAACCTAACCCTAACATGTGTTTAGTGAAACTTCCTATTTGAGGTGAAATCTCATGGGACTGTAATCTGATATTATTCTGAGTTTTGATTTCAGGTATGATTTCCTTCATTGTCATGAGGCCAGTAGTTGATGGGAGTTGCCATGGGCTGCCTAAAAGGATTGCCGTCTGAGAACTATTACAGGTAGGATGTCTATGGGAAAGTTGAGAGGACAACCTTGGCATGACTGAAAGTAGAATCTTCTTGACTCAGTTTCCCCATTATATTACTTTCTTTTGAACAGGAATGTTTCCCACATGGTTAAATCCTGAATCTGCATGTAGCACCCTGTAAATGAAGTGGGACTTTGTCAGAAACTTAAATGTGAATCTTATCTAGAATCAAACAGAGCCAAGGTTGCTTTATCCTGATACCACTTGTGTTGAGGCATTCTGTGTCTTTGGGCTTGTGCCTGGGCTGTCATAACCATGTCCCTGTTTCTATCTCTCATTTGAAATTTCTGTTATCAGGGCAGACAAACAGTGGAAATTTGTCATTTGCAATACTGAATCTGTTAGTTATTAGAGTAATACTAAGACATCCAAATTTCCTTAAGTTGCAAGTGAGAATGATCTTACTGTTTTCTATCTCAATTTCTAGTCATTCCGTAACCAAAACAAGAGTAAATTGGTGCTTGAACTGTCATAAGAATAAAATTAAGTTCCTGAAGTATCTCATTCCTTCAAAAGGATGTAGGAATAATTAGACAATGGTGCAAGAATTTGTGTAATTGGGATGTAATTTTACTATTTGGTGAGATCAAATCAGAAAAATTTTCTGTTTTATGTCAAAAAGAAAAAGAATTTCAGTGCCACCATTTTTCTTAGAAGAGAGAAGTTTGTGGACTATTTTGTGCTACACTAAAAGGAAATCCAGTTTACTTAGATGTATTATTTAATATCGGAGTAACACCTGTGTGTGGAGCATGACCTGAAGGGTATCATTTGATACCATCTGAAGTTATTTACTTAATCTATTCCTGTACCCTATAACTGTTTGTTATAATTGAAGTAAAATAAGCATGTTTTGGGTAAATTGATTTGTGTGACTAGTGAATTTAGGCATAGAAGTCACTTACTTAGAAAGGTTGTTGTTTGGGAAATAAGATATACAAATAATGTGCTATAGAAATCTATCTTGAGCTACAGGAACATAGAAGGAAAAGGGAAAGTGGATGAATGATAGAGGGGAGGGCAGATTGGGGGAAGGGGTGATCAGAATGTATGCCATCTTGTGGTGGGAGGAGAAGAGAGATGTGGAAAAATTTGGAACTCAAAACCTTGTAGAAGAGAATGTTGAAAACTAAAAATAAATTTTTATGAAAATTAAATTAAAATTTTGAAAAAGGGTGTTGTTAGCTATCTGCTCAAATATAGGACTAGGTCCTTGGCAGTGTCTCATCCTCCTAAAGAGCAAATGAGCAGCTGGACTAAATAACTAGAGGAGATACCTCAAATTAATAGCTACAGTGAAATTTTTTGAGAAAAATAATAGCATCAGGTGATTATATATGTCAAATATACATATCTTTCTAATGGGATACAAAAGCCTTGAGCATATTTTAATAACAAATTGTAAAACTTTATGATCTCTCAGCTGTCATTTAAATTTCCTGAATGTATCAATGTAACAATTTGCTCATTTAAATCACAAGAAAATTATAGGCAATAAGCTGAAGTTTCTCCCCTTTCTGGGACTGAAATCCAAGGGGAAGGATGAAATAGATTGATTCCAGAAGTTAAATGATGGTGGAGTTAAGATTGATTCCAGAAGTTAAATGATGGTGGAGTTATTGTCAGTTTAAAAACTTAACTATATTGGTAAATAACAAATTCATAACCAGAAGGGCTCATTCTACAAGTCATATCCTCATAGAATCTCCCTTCAGCTTGTTGTTGGCAGTCTCTAAATCAAGTACCTGGTTTAGAGAATGATAGGAGCAACAAGGAGTGTGGAAAAATGAAAATTCTCTAATTTGATATTCTTATTAGAGCTATAAGGTTTGAGCTAATTCTTATGACATGACCTGGGTATTGGCAAAGCAGAATTAAAATGACTGAATTCAGTTGCATGGAGACCTGTTTAGTTAGTGAATTTAATAAAAAGGGGAATCTCTACAAGTGACCTGAACTGGAGAAGCAGATCTGCTAGAGGAAGCTATTCTGAGAACCTGTCTTTCCCGAAAGCCTAAGAGCAGGGATTTCCAAAACACTAGATAATTGCAATGGGAGATATTCTCAGAAACCAGATAGCTGCATGAGATGAAAAAGCCCTGATGAAATGGACAGTGGAAGAGAGTTACCCTACTTTTTCAGTCCTTCCCCTTGTGTCTTTGTTCTCTGTAAGACTTGCTTGCAAAAGGAGCCCATTTCCAACAACTCCTTTCAATGCTGTTGGTCAAACTGATTCATAGAGGAGACTGTATCTCAGTGAAGGGGAAATGAGGAAAATTCATTTTAATGCTGTATCATTTGTTTATTAATGTTATTTTGTAATATTCCCTTCTCTGTTCAAAAGGCCATGTATTACATTAGCTAATAGAAAAAACCCAACCTGGGCCATACCAGCTGAGGAATGTTATCCCATTCCTGCCTCTCCCAAGGGAGAAGCTGAGCCTTTCTTTCTGCTCTGTAAACAGAAACTAAATTAAGCTCGTCAGTGCTACCAAGAGCTACTCGTGTGACCTTGTTCCCTTCATCAGAGTGTGGCGTGGTCTGGCTCATGAAGGAGAAACTAAGCCAGAATGGAGTGGTTTTGCATGCCTCGATTGGTGGAGGCTTCTGAATCTCATGACCAGGCTTCTTTCCTCAGCTGACCTTCCCCTTCAAAGATGAAGTCAGTGGGAGGAGTTGAGAGCTCTTAGTCCAATTCCTCTTTAAATGAGCATTAATCTGGGTTGCTTTTTGATGGTCAGGGAAGTCTCTGTTAGAAGAAGAACACCAGATTTAAGATGGCCCAGACAGTCCCTTTTCATTTTTAATTGCTGAGAGAGATCATTGACCTCAATTTATTGATTCTTAATGGAATAAATTAAGAATTGGATTCTTTCATATTTGGAACTTTGCCTCTTGGAATTTTATTTAAAACATATCTATATATACTCTTTCAAACTATCCTAGCAAGGATAACATTCTTAATTTCTTTATTTATTTTTAATGTTCTACAATCACTACCATAAAACTTAGATTTTTTTATCCCTCCTACCTACCCCCCACCACCCCCTTTCCTCCCCAAGACGGCATACAATTCTATATAGGGTCTACACATACTTTCCTATTGAATACGTTTTCACTATAGTCATGCTGTGTAGATGAACTTAAATAAATGGAAGAAATCATATAACAAATCAAAACATAATACACACACACACACACACACACACACACACACACACAAATGATCTGCTACATTCTGTGAATGAATTCCATAGTTCTTTCTCTGAGTGTGGAAGGCATTTTGCCTTAGAAGACCATGGGGAAATTTTTTTTTTTAAGTTCTTGTGTTGTTACGAAGTTCCAAGTCTACCAGAAAAAACTCTTGCATACTGTGGTCATTGCTGTGCACAAAGTTCTCCTGGTTCTGCTCCTTTCACTCAGCATCAGATCATATAAGTCCTTCCAGGCCTCTCTGAAGTCTTCTTGTTCATCATTTCTTATGGTGCAATAGTATTCCATTACATTCATATACCACAACTTATTCAGCCATTCCTCAACTGATGGGCATCCCCTTGATTTCCAGTTTTTGGCAACTACAAAGAGTGTTGCTATAAATATTTTTGTACATGTGGGACCCTTTCCCATTTTTATGATCTCTTGGGAATACAGCCCTAGAAGCTGGGTCAAAGGGTATGCACATTTTTGTAGCTCTTTGGACATAGTTCCAAACTACTCTCCAGAATGATTGGATCAGCTCACAGCTCCACCAACAATGAATTAGTGTTTCATCCTCTCCCACATCCTCTCCAGCATTTATCATTTTCCTATTCTGTCATGTTTGCCAATCTAATAGGTGTGATGTGGTACCTCAGAGTTGTTTTGATTTGCATCTCTCTAATCAAAAGTGATTTAGAGCATTTTTTCATATGATTATAGATATTTTTAATTTCTTCCTCTGAAAATTGCCTGTTCATATCCTTTGACCATTTTTCAATTGGGGAATGACTTGTATTGTTGTACATTTGACTCACTTCTCTATATATTCTAGAAATGAGGTCTTTATCCCCGAGATTAGCTGTAAAAATTCTTTCCCAATTTACTACCTCCCTCCAAATTTTGGTTGCATTGGGTTCGGTTGTGCAAAAACTTTTCAGTGTAATGTAATCAAAATTATCCATCTTGCATTTCATAATGCTTTTTATCTCTTCTTTAGTAAAAAATTCTTCCCTTCTCCATAAATCTGATAAATACACTATTCCTTGCTCCTCCAGTTTGTCCATGGTATCAATCTTTATACCTAGATCGTGTATCCATTTGGACTTTATTTTTGTGTAGGGTGTCAGACATGGGTCTATGCCTAGTTTCTGCTATACTGTTATCCAGTTTTCCCAGCAATTTTTGTCGAACAGTGAATTCTTATCCCAGAAGCTGGGGTCCTTAGGTTTATCAAACAGGAGGTTGCTATAATCCTTGCCTACTGTGTCTTGAGTGCCTAGTCTATTCCACTTGTCTACCCTTCTATTTCTTAGCCAGTACCAAGTAGTTTTGATATAATTGCTGCTTTATAATACAATTTGAGATCTGGTAGCGCTAGGCTACCTTCCCTAGCATTTCTTTTCATTAGTCCCTTTGATATTGGTCCCTTTGGACCGTTTGTTCTTCCAGATGAATTTTGATATTATTTTATCCAGCTGTAGAAAAGAATTATCTGATAGTTTAATTGGTATGGTACTAAATAAGTAAATTAATTTAGGTAGAATTGTCATTTTTATTATATTAGCACGGCCTACCCATGAGCAACTAATGTTTTTCCACTTACTTAAATCTGACTTTATTTGTGCAAAAAGTGTCTTGTAATTGTGTTCATATAGTCCCTGGGTTTGTTTTGGCAGGTAAACTCCCAAGTATTTTATACTGTCTACCCTAGCTTTAAATGGGATTTCTCTTTCTATCTCTTGCTCTTGGACTTTGTTGTTAGTATATAGGAATGCAGATTTGTGCGGGTTTATTTTGTAACCTGCAACTTTGCCAAAGTTGTTTATTATTTCAAGTAGTTTTTTACTTGAATCTCTGGGATTCTCTAAGTATATCATCATATCATCTGCAAAGAGTGATAACTTGGTTTCTTCTTTGCCTATTCTTATTTCTTCAATTTCTTTATCTTGTCTAATTGCTACAGCTGACAATTCTAGTAGCATATTGAATAAGAGTGGTGATAATGGACATCCTTGTTCCCCTGATCTTATTGGAAATGCATCTAGCTTATCTCCGTTGCATATAATGCTTGCTGAAGGTTTTAGGTAGATACTGCTTATTATTTTGTGGAAAGTTCCCTTTATTCCTATGTTCTCTAGTGTTTTTAATAGGAATGGGTGTTGTATTTTGTCAAAAGCTTTTACTGCATCTATTGAGATACCCATGTGATTTTTGTTAGTTTTGTGGTTGATATGATTGATAATGCTAATAGTTTTCCTAATATTGAACCAGCCCTGCTATGAATTCCTGGTATGAATCCTACCTGATCATAATGTATTATTCTCGTGATAAGATGTTGTATTCATTTTGCTAAAATCTTATTTAAAATTTTTGCATCTATATTCATTAGAGAAATTGGTCTATAATTTTCTTTCTCTGTTTTGTCTCTTCTTGGTTTAGGTATCAAAACCATATTTGTGTCATAGAAAGAACTTGGGGGGACTCCTTCCCCAATTTTCAAAAATAGTCTATGTAGTATTGGAATTAACTGTTCTTTAAATGTTTGATAGAATTCACTTGTAAATCCATCTGACCTTGGAGATTTTTTCCTAGGGAGTTCATTGATGGCTTGTTCAATTTCTTTTTCTGAGTTGGGGTTGTTTAAGTAATTCAACTTCCTCTTCTGTTAATCTGGGCAATTTCTATTTTTTAAAATACTCATCCATCTCATTTAGATTATCAAATTTGTGGGCATAAAGTTGGGCAAAGTAATTTCTAATTATTGTTTTAACTTCCTCCTTATTGGAGGTGAGTTCACCCCTTTCATTTTTGACATTAGTAATTTGATTTTTTTCTTTCTTTTTTTTAAATCAAATTGACCAAAGGTTTATCAATTTTATTAGTTTTTTTATAAAACCAACTATTGGTTTTATTTATTAATTCAATAGTTTTCTTAATTTCAATTTTATTAATCTCTCCTTTGGTTTTCAGTATTTCTAATTTGGTATTTACTTGGAGATTTTCAATTTATTCTTTTTCTAGCTTTTTCAGCTGCATGTCCAAATCATTGATCTCCTCTTTCTCTATTTTATTTATGTAGGCATTCAAAGATATAAAACTTCCCCTAAGAACTCCTTTTGCAGTATCCCATAAGATTTGGTAGATTGTCTCATTATTGTCATTCTCTTGAATGAAGCTGTTGATTGTTTCTATGATTTCTTCTTTAACCCACTCCTTCTTTATGATTAGATTATTTAGTTTCCAATTGATTTTTGGTTTATCTTTCCATGGCCTTTTATTACATATAATTTTTATTGCATTATGATCTGAGAAGGATGCATTGATTGTCTCTGCTTTTCTTCACTGGATTGTGAGGTTTTTATGTACATGGTCAATTTTTGTATATGTGCCATGTACCACTGAGAAAAAGGTATATTCCTTTCTATTCCCATTCAATTTTTTTTTTTTGGGAAAATAATTTTAGTCTGAGTTTCCTAGAGGCAGGTAACCTCGGGTAAAATTTGGCATTGATGGGAAAGTTAAGGTGTTTTTTTTTTAATTGATTAACTTTTTTAATGTTCTACAATCGCTACCATAAAACTTAGATTTCCCCCCCACCTACCCCCTACTACCCCCGTCCCTCCCCAAGATGGTACACAATTCTATATAGGATCTACATATACTTTCCTATTAAATATGTTTTCACTATATTCATGCTGTGTAGATGAACTTAAATAAACTGAAGAAATCATATAACAAATCAAAACATAGTACACACACACACGCACGCAAATGATCTGCTACATTCTGTGAATGAATTCCATAGTTCTTTCTCTGAGTGTGGAAGGCATTTTGCCTTAGAAGACCATGGGGAAATTTTTTTTTTTAAGTTCTTGCGTTGTTACAAAGTTCCAAGTCTCTACCAGAAAAAACTCTTGCATACTGTGGTCATTGCTGTGCACAAAGTTCTCCTAGTTCTGCTCCTTTCGCTCAGCATCAGATCATATAAGTCCTTCCAGGCCTCTCTGAAGTCTTCTTGTTCATCATTTCTTATGGCACAATAGTACTCCATTACATTCATATACCATAATTTATTCAGCCATTCCCCAATTGAAGGGCATCCCCTTGATTTCCAGTTTTTGGCAACTACAAAGAGTGCTGCTATAAATATCTTTGTACATATGGGACCCTTTCCCATTTTTATGATCTCTTGGGGATACAGTCCTAGTAGCGATATCGCTGGGTCAAAGGGTATGCACATTTTTGTAGCCCTTTGGGCATAGTTCCAAACCGCTCTCACAATTTGGCTTATAAATGACCTCAGGTACTCCTCTCCACCTTGAACCTTGACCAATAGCGCTTTCACCACACACTTTCTTGTTCCTTTTGGTCCCTCTGGTGGTCAAAAGCATTAGGTCACCCTGCTGCCCTAGAAGTGAAACAAGAGACTCCACTCTCCTGCAGGTGACCACAACAAGCAGGACCCCTTCTGACCATACTCTTCACTGAGTTCTTGCTTCTTCTTGTCCACAGCCATAGCTTGGGACCATTTCTGGTCAGTGTACCTGAGCCCCATGTCTAGTACCAGTGGAAGGCCCCCCATAATCTTCCCCTCATCAGCCACCCAACCCCCACAATGTCAGTGGAGTGAAAACTCCCAAAGCTGACACTGCCACTGACATAGCTGTTGAGTTATGGTATCTTTCTCGAGGTATCTGCAGGTCAAGCAGGCCAGACTCCCACCCTAGAAGGTCAGATATTTCCTAATATCCTCCCTAGTTGTCTTGGGTTAGACAGTTGTTTTACCCTGACTTTTAATTATTTCTGCCACTCTAAAATTCACTTTGAGGTGTTATTTTAGGTTATTTGACGTGGAATTTTAGAGAACTAGGTAATTGCCTGCCTTATTCAGCCATCTTCACACAGTTCCCTGGATGTCTATTTTTCAATACTCCAGCTACCAGAACAAGCACCTGCAAAAGAAATAAAACTAAAAAATACAGTCATATTCTTCCCGGTTTGTCCAAGGTAATTTCTTATGGCCTCCCCCAGAGTTGTGGTCTTGAAGAAGTGAACT
The DNA here is from genome assembly GCF_028372415.1 of Notamacropus eugenii. Lineage (NCBI taxonomy): Eukaryota > Metazoa > Chordata > Mammalia > Diprotodontia > Macropodidae > Notamacropus > Notamacropus eugenii. The sequence continues at coordinate 50,606,684 of NC_092875.1, read as the reverse complement.
GCAAATATTATGGTCACATTGCTACTCCATGTTTTGGGGGAGGAGGAGGAAGAGGGAGGTGCCCTGTAATGTTAATGGAATATGAAGATCTTCCCAGTTCATTCATAGGTCTATGTGACCTACTTTGAGCTCTGGCCCAGCTCACAGCAGTGATACATCCTGAGTCACATGGCCACCCATTGTAGGAGGAGCTTGCCCAATGAAAGGTTAACTGATACAGAATTTTGGGGTGAGAAAAGTGATCATGAGCAGGCAGAGTGAGGAATTTTGCCTAGGGAACTTGTTTGTGGGGAGGCCTAACAGAAAAAATGCTTAAGAAGTTAGTACCGTCTGGATTGGTGATGAGTACCTTGCTAAATCTTACCAGCTGGTATCTTAATAATGATGTTCTAAATAAATATTTTGGTTTTACCTTTGAGGAAGAGGATTTATTATATTTTGTGAATCTACCCTGGAAATATGTATGCATATTCATAGTAGCTGCTAAGGGTGTCATATTTATATTACATTTGGTGATGAGGGTGGGATTGCAAAATATGAAACCTCTACTTGGAGACAGGAAGGCTCTAGGGAAGGAAATGGGAATCCTGGGATGGGAGGATTTACCTTATTTCTCCCTGGTGAGAGAATGGGCTAAAACCACAAGACTTTGTGAAAACTGGGAACCCAGGCTACAGAAGGGAGAACGCAGAGATTTAGAAAGATGTTTGCAAGGAATACCAGTAGAACCAGGGAAAGAAGTGGCAGGGCTATGGTAGAAGAGGATGAGTGTTGCTAACAAGTTATTATATCATATGTAAAAGTAGGGACAAATTGCTGGAGGAAAAGGTTCTGGTGGAAAAGGAGTTAGCTGATTTGCATGAGAAGCTTTCTATGCCATAGCATCAGAACTTTCCTTTAGAATAAGCTAGAAAATATCAGGTGGTAGTAGAAAAGATAGCTGTAAATTTAGCTTGGAAAAAGAAGAGAAAAATTAACAAGAGGAAGGTTCATGCAACCCATGCAGATGTAGGGCCTGATTAGGATCTGGACACCTGTGAGGAAGATATTGGGGAGGAATATGACACAAATTTAGAAGAGGAAGTTTCTGGAAATGTGGATGTAGTCCAATAGTATGAAGGAAGCAGGAAAAGTAGCGGGGGAGTACACAGTGTTTAAGGAAGTACCTGAGGGTTCAAAAAAATGGGAAAATCATTAGTATCTTGGATGATGACAATCAGTGACAAAGGGGCTTGAGGAGTATGGATAGTTAACATAGATTATTTGAAATTCATAGATATTATAATCTCTTTAGACAACAAGGTTTTAGGGATTTCCATATTCAAGGAGGTAACAATGGAAGTAATTTGTTAACTTTAGCTGTGGAGGGCTGCAAAAAACATTGCCCAATGACTATATGGCCTAGTGGAGAGAGACCATTCACTTAGAGAATGTATGAGACTTAAAGGAAGAGGTAATGAAAACTGCAATAATGGTGGGAGATGCAGATGCATATCACAGTACTCCTTTAACGGTTTCTCATAGAAATATAATAGTGAAGACTGCTCCTCTGGCTTATAAACACATATTTCTGACTTTAGTAATTGGGAAAATAGGGCACTTCTTTGAGAGGTGCTAGATAAGATTGCATAGTTAGGTGACTTAGGGGAATGGGGAAAAGATAAATTTCCTCAAGAGAGAAGAGCAAATAGCCCATGGATTCAAAGTCAGAATAGATTAACAAGGAGAGAAATGTTTACTCCTTTATTGAGAGCAGGGATAGATTATGGAAGAATAGATGGTATTCTAACTAATGAACTATGTAAGATGTACTGGGAAAAGGGACAGAATAGGGAAATATTAGACAGATAGGAAAATAAGAACTACAAACTCTCCTGAATCATTGTATCCAAATTTGTCACACCTGCAAGGAGGATAGATAATTGGCCAAGCCTTTGTTTAGATTAAAAAAGTACACAGTCAGAATTACAGACCCCATATCAATTTAACCATAAATTGGAAAAATGAATTGACCACTGTAGATAGGGCATTAATAGAGACTGGGTTAAGGCCTCCCTTATATATGGAAACCCTGATAAAATTAAACATGGAACCCCTATTACCATCACTGGAATTGGAGCTGAAATACCAGCCAGACAAGTTAAACTAATGATGAAAATTGGGCAATTACCTAAGAAAGGATATACAGTGATAATTGTACCTGTTCTTGAATACATCACTGGGATACATATATTGAGAGGTATGACTAAATTTGCCTGAAGGGAGATACCAATTTGCAGTAAGGAAGATAGGAATTAATGCAATTCTAGTGGGTAAAATAAAAATGGACCCAGTCACTTTACTTGAACCTTCTGAAGTAATTCCTTTAAAACAATATCACATGCCAGGTGGACAAGATGAAATTACCAATACTATAAAGGAGTATATTGAGGCAGGAGTGTTAGTCCCTACAATCACTCACTAGAACAATCCTGTCTGGCCAGTATGAAAGTCAGATGGGATGTGGAGAATGACGGTGAATTATAGACAACTGAGTAAAGTGACTCCCCCGGTCTGCTGCTGTTCCAGATAGAAAGGATCCAGAAATATGATGGGATTTGGTACATAGTTATTAATTTGACCAAATGCTTTCTTTGCTATCCCAATAGATTCTAAACAATGGGACAAACAAAGTTTGCTTTCACTTGGCAGGGCAGACAATATACTTTCACATGCTTGCCACAAGGATATCCTTTTCCTTTGCCTATCCTATCCCATAGCCCTACTATTTGTCATAGAATTGTGACTGAGCATTTGGATGAATTAGAACTGCCTGGTATACACCATTACATAGGTGATATTATACAGGGGAAAAAATGTAGAAGTGGAGGAGTTTGATGCTTTTAATTCAGCATATGAAAAGCAAAGGGTGGAAAGGTAACCTTCAGGGATTCAAGGACCAGCTCATACAGGAAAATTCTTAGGCATACAATGGAATAAGGGGCTGTGGGAGATTCTCCCACAAGCCTGACAAAAGATTCAAGATTTTTCTATCTTTACCAATAAGAAGGAGGTTCAAAAGTTTATAGAATTATTTGGATGTTGGAAGCATCACATAACACATTTAGGGCAGATTCTGAAACCCTTATATAAGGTTACTAGGAAGAAATATGAATTTTACTAGGGACTTGAGCAGAGTAAAGCTTTTGAAGAAGCCAAGGCTGCTCTACAGTTGCCCCTAGATTTATGGCCTATGCAAATTGGCCTAGTGGAATTACAAGTGACTGTACAGGATGAATATGCAAACTGGAGTTTATGGCAAAACCAGAAAAGTTGAAATATACCCTTAGGATTTTGGTCTAGGAAATTCCCTTCATCTGGAGTTCATTATATCCCTTTTGAAAAGCAGTCGTTAGCTGCATGCTGGCCCTTGGTAGAGACTGAACAATTGACTCTGGGCCATAAAGTAATATTAAGGCCTGGAATCCCAATTGTGACCCAAGTAATGAGTACCCCAGCTTCCCACAAAATTGAACATGCACAAAAGGTGAGCAAAATTAAATGGAAATGATACTTTCAAAACAGATCTAAAACAGTCAAAAGTGAAGTTTCTGCTTTACATGAATCTGTAGTACACATAACTACTGAGGGAAATGTTATATCCCCTTAACTAAAGCAACAGTTGGTATAAGCGTTGGTAAAATAGAATGAGGAATATGATAGATTAACTGAAGAACAAAAGAAACATGAATAGTTTATTTATGGAACTGCAAAATATTTAGGCCATAAAAGACATTGGAAAGTGGTAGCCTATAACCCCTGGCAGACTTTGGAAAGCACTGAGACTTGTGGAAGTAGTCAATATGCAGAATTTATGGCACTTGTGTTTGTCCTTCATTCTCAAAGAGGACCATGACATCAAGATGATGATGATTTGAGTGAGGGAGGGTTCTGCAAGGTCATCAGCCTCACTTTTTTCTCCTGAGCCATCTGGGTCTAGTAGCTGGATATTCATCAAGACGACTGGAGATGGCCCAGGATGCAATGTGAGACCCTGGTTCTTTCAGGTTAAGGTCTTATCACATTCTCACTTTGAGTGAGATACACCCATTCAATGAATAGGCTTCTTTAAGTAGTTAAAAGGATGGCCCCTTTAATTAAAAAAAAAAATCAAACTGGGAAGGGAAGACCTTCAGGGTTCCTGGGTAAAAGAGAAACAATTACTAAATAGTAATTGCTAAATAGTAATTCTAAAGGTAGTAGTGAGTTCAAGGAGGGAGTCAGTCAATGAAGATAGGATCAGAATTGCAGGCAATAGGGAAGAAGTGGGAAGGGGAGAATCATTATGGCATTTAGGGAACTAGGGTTGAGCCAGACTCAGGGAAGTTGGAAAGACCAGCAATTGGGGCTCCAGTAATGGAGACTGAAAAGGGCAGGAAGGTATGTGGCCGCTGCAGATCTTCAACCTGAACCCCTGAGTTCCTTCCTGCCCTGAGCCAATAACTAAGGGAACAGTCCAACAATGGGCATCTCTGCCACTCAAGGGCATGGAACCACATGGCTGAGTTGACAGGGTCATACAATAGAGTATGGTATTTGATGTCAGACTCTCAAAGTCTGTCCAAGCTCATGTTCATTGTTTCCATGACACTGTCTAGCCATCTCATTCTCTGCCATCCCCTTTTCCTTTTGCCTTCAGTCTTTCTCACCATCAGCATCTTTTCCAGTGGAGTCAGAGTATTTGAGTTCAAATCTTACCCTGACAGACATTTAAACTTACATTACCTTGAACAAATCACTTTCTTCATCTGTGAACCATATTTGTATTTTTGTTTCTATATCCTCAAGGTCTAGCATAGTTCTTGAGACAAGGTAGGAGCTTAGCAAATGCTGGCTGAACTGAATTCTATCCTGAAGGAATCCTTCTATTGGGCCCCCCCTGGCCAGCCAACCTCACTCAGGATCCCATCACCTGCCTAAGGAACCCTGAGTCTTAGACTCGAGGAAAGAGGCTGAGGGCAGGCCTTCCATGGCCAAGATAAAAGCCCAGTGCCAGACTAAGACAAGAGAAGAACAGAGCCTTACTTCCCTAAACCCATCCTTCACCTCTTCCTCCTTTCTTCTTCCCCTGGTTCCCAAGATTCACCAAGCTGCCTGGCCAGAAGACCTGTGGGAAGAGTGTACTGCTCTTTACCTTTGTGCTGCTGATCTCTGTGGCCCTATGGGGAACACTCCTATTCTTGTTCCTAACTTGGTGTAAGAATCTCCTCACCCAATACTTCCATCCAGGACCCTCTGGGCCCTACTTCTTACTCCAGGACCCATTCTTCAAACCATTAACCTGAAAACCCAATGAAAAGGGCTCAATGACTGTTGGGATGGGGGTGGGGAAGAAAGTTGGGCCAGGGAAAGGGGCATGTAAGAAAGGTGACCACTCATATTGTCTTGATTCCTCTGGTCAAAGAGATAGCCCAGGATGTGGAGAAGCTGTAGGAGTTCTGTGTGTATCACAGTGGTATGTATATCACCCAATAGGTCCTTAAGATGTTGTATCACTCTCCTGAGTCCTGGTCCCAAAGATCCCAACTGCCTCTCAGCTTCACGCCATGATTCTCTTTTATTTCCTGATACCACTACCCCCTCCCACACCTTCCAGAATCACAGAGCACACAACCAATACAGTTTGCAGATGAGGAACCTTGGGTCTCTGGAAAGGAACGTGACTCATCCAAGGCCCTTCACTATCTTTGCTGCTCTCTGAGAGTTTCCAGAAAGACAATCAGTGTCTTTCCTAAATGGTGGTACACGTATTGAAACATGATACTGATGAGGTTTGACTGGGATCATGCTGGAGGAATGGGTCTCAGTCAGAGCCCTGAGGGTTTGTGGGAGAACAGGGGAGCCAGCTCCATGTCAACATGAAGGCCAGGATGCCAATATTAACACCAGACTGAGGAGACAGCACCTGGGAACTGGGGGAGGGGGTGGTATGGAGAAACTGTGTGACCTTGAGGAAGTCCTATCTCCTCTCTGAGCCCACAAGACAAAGACAGGTCGTTCTGTTCTACCAGTCCCTGGGACATCCCATGGGATAATGGATTGACACATGGGATATGACTTCACCATTCTCCTTGCCATACCACCAAGACCTGTGAGGAGGTCCCTCCTGACTCCCTCCCTTTCTCTTCTCAAAAAAAGACCTGGAGATTTAGTGGGGTATGGATCAACAGTGTGATATGACAGCCAAAATAATGAACATGTTCTTAAGCTGCATTGAGAGAGCTCTAGTGTCCAGGGTTGGGGTAGTGGTGGTAAAGGCAATGTCCCATTGTATTATCCCAGTCAAACCTCTTCAGTATCATGTTCCAATATGGGTACCACCATTTAGGAAAGACATTGATTGTCTTTCTGGAAACTATCTCAGAGAGTAGCAAAGATAGTGAAGGGCCTTGTTTCATGCCCATGAGGTTTAGTTGAAGCAAGTAGGGATATCTAATGTGCTGAAGAGAAAAGGAAAATGAAGGGTTGTCTTCAAGCATCTGCAGAGTTGTCAAAAAGAGAGAGAAGAGACTTATTCTGCTTGACCCCAGAAGACAACCAGTAATGCAAGCTAGAAATTATAGGAGCAAATTTAGACTTGATATAAGGAAAAGTCTCCTAACAAATCTTGTTGTCCCAAACTGAAATGGACTACCCTTAGAAGCCCTTCAGACGTCTTTCACCAGAGACGGGATGACCATTTATTGGAAATAGAGGTGGCAGAGTGATTTCTGTTCAAGTAAAGAGATGGACTATGAGGCCCCTTCCAATTCCCTGGCCCTGGGTGGAAACTGGGACCACAAACCCTCTGTTCTGGAAGCAGCATTCATCCCCAAGACCAACCTTGTTCTCACTTTCCTTTGAAGTCCCTCAGTTCTCCAAGGCCCTAAACAAACTCCAGGAAGACCAAACAACCCTGAAATCTAAAGGTGAGAAAGTTCCATGATGGGAGGGTGGCTTTTTTCTGAGGACAAAGTATGAGAAATCTTTGCCTTCCTTGGTAGCAAAGGCAAACACCTGAAATTTCCCCAAGAGTCCTAGATCATGACTTTATGCTTTTGGGCCCCAAAGCCTGGCACCAGCCTCTGAGCTAGTTCAGTCTGTCAATGGGGTGGGGCAAAGGCGTAGAGTAGCAGAGACCCAGAGGCATCAGCCCTGGAGAAGGAAGGAACCATGAATCAATCCAGAGAAATGGATTTAGGAGTTCACCTGTGGTGGCCTCTAGGCTCCACAGAGGATCATAGGACAAGCAACTGGGGATAGGAAAACTCAAAGACCTTCTGCCTAGAAGGGAAAGTTTGCCCCCACAAACCAACCCTGTTCTTCAAAAGTCAGTTTTTCAAGACCCTGAAGGAACTACCAGCTGAACTTTAGATTATGGCAGTACTTTAAGTGATTAAAATAAAACAGGGACAACAATGTCATTTATTTACTGATTCATGAGCAGTAGAAATGGGTTAGCTACATGGATAGCCATGTGGAAAAATCAAAATTGGGAAATTCATGGTAAACAAGTCTGGGGCAAAGAATTATGGAAAATATATGGGATGTCTTTGGTTACTAATTTGTCAGTTTTTACTGTAGATGCTCACGTGGCCCTCAGCATGCTAGAATGTGAGTACAGTGCTGGTTGGTTAGTTGTTCATTCTGGAAGAGGACCAAAATGACATCACCATGATAAACTCAAGTTTCAGTGTGCCCGACTGTGGCTGATCAGACCAATACAAGCTTGGAATGCTCTACCACAGACTGGGCACAGATGGTCAGTGTGAACATTTGGGGTGGACACTCCAATTTTGTGCATCCTACATTTACTTTGTGCTGTCTCAATTCTGCTTTGCTCATAGTGCACAGCACCTTTTCTGATGTGGGCATGCCATGCTGGGCAGTCCTGTCCTGTATAGCACAATCAAATCCATAGTTCTTGAGAGAGACTTTGAGAATTTTCTTGTATTGCTTCTGACCACCATATGATCTCCTGCCCCATGTGAGTTCTCCATAAAAAGTCTTTTTGGCAAGTATACATTTTGCATTCAAACAACGTGGCCACTTGATTGGAGTTGTATTCTCTGAAGCATAGTTTGAATGCTTGGCAGTTTAGTTTGAATAAGGATCTTCATGTCTGGTACCTCATCCTGCCAGGTGATCTTCAGAATCTTGATAAGACAATTCAAATGGAAATTATTCAGTTTCCTGGCATGGCGCTGGTAGATTGTCCATGTTTTTTACAGGCATGCAACAATGAGGTCAGCACAATGGCTCTTATAGACCTTTATTTTGGTAGTCAGTCTAATACCTCTTTTCTCCCATACTTTTCTTTGGAGCCTCTCAAACACTGAGCTGGCTCTGGCAATGTGTGCTTCAACCTTGTTGTCAATGTGTGCATTCCTGGAAAGTATACAACCAAGGTAAGTGAACTTATTCACAATATTTAAAACTTCTCCATTTGTTGTGAACTATGGTTCCATGTATGGATGGTGTGGTGTTGGCTGATGGAGCACCTGTGTTTTCTTGGTGTTCATTATTAGACCAAAATTAGCACAGGCAGTAGAGAATTCATTCATATTTTGTTGCATCTCAATTTCAGAGGCTGCATTGAGTGACAATCATCTGTCATCAGAAAATCATGCACCAACACTCCCTCCACTTTGGTCTTGGCTTGTAACCTTTTCAAATTGAAGAATTTACTATCAGTACAGCAGCTGACATTGATGCTGTGTTCATCCTCATTGAAAACATTTGACAACATGACTGAAAACATCATTCTAAAAAGCATGGAAGCAAGCACACAGCCCTGGGAAGGCACGAGAGCATTGTCCACTATCCAGAACCCAGGCAAACATACCATTATGAAATTGATGTACAATACTGATGAACTTCTCTGGGCAACCAAATTTTGACATAATTTTCCATAAACCCTCACAACTAACAGTGTCAAAGGCCTTGGTCGGATCTACAAATGTTGTGTATAGACCTCTGTTCTACTCCTGGAATTTCTCCTGGAACTGTCAGGCAGCAAACACCATATTGACTGTTCCTTGGTCCTTTCTGAAGCCACACTGACTCTCAGGTAGATGACCATCTTTCAGGTGAAGGATCAGCCTATTGAGGAGGACTCTAGCAAGATTCTTACTAGTAAGAACTAAGAGAGAGACTCCCCTACGATTGTTGCAGGACAATCTATTTCCTTTATCTTTATAGAGATGGACAATGGAGGCATCCTCCTAGGGGATAATCTCCTCCTGCCATATAACCTGGAAAATTTCAGTCAGCTTTCTTATGAACAATAGTCCCCCAGTTTGTAAATCTCAGCTGGAATACAATTGGTACCAGGTGCTTTGCCACATGAAAGGAGCCTAATGGCCCTCAAAACCTCTTCTTCAGTTGGAACTTCAGCTAAGAAGGGATTGACTTCCACTTGAGGTAAATGATCAACCACCTCCGCACTGATCTAATGATGATCTGCTGAGAACACTATGGAAGTGTTCAGCCCATCTTTCTAGGATCGTGTCCTTATCACTAATCAGTGTGGCTCCATCAGCACTAAGTAGTTTTGATGCACCATAGGTTTTTGGTAAATAGCTTTCAGGGAATCATAAAACGCTTTGGATTGTTACCATCAGCATAAAACTGAATTTCATCTACCTTCTTACTGAGCCAGGAATCCTGCATCTCTCTAAGCTTTGCTTGTACTTTACTTTTGATGGAATTAAATGCTGCCTTCTTGGAGATGGATGAACTATCCTGCTGGTAAATCCTGTGGAGTTCTCGTTTTTCATTTAGCAGCTTCTGAATTTCCCCATCATTTACATCAAACCAGTGTTAGTGTTTGTGAGTGTTCTGACCCAGATGAGCAAATGTAGTGCTGTACACCAAATCCCTAAAAGCTGCCCACTCCTTTTTTGTTCCACTGTTGCCAACTGTGTGTTGGCTCAACTTTTCCTTCAAGTTCCAACAAACTGTTTATGCTCAGAGAAGAGCTCTAATTTGTTGACATTAATTCTTTCGGTAGTCATTTTGCCTTGGGGGTGGCACTTTTAATGAATGCAAATATTTAGCTTGGAAAGGATAAGTCTATGATCAGTCTAGCACTCTGCACCACATGTTGCTTTCATCACTCTCACATCTTGTCTGTCTCTTCTCCTTACAATCACATAGTCTATTAGATGCCAATGTTTGCAGCAAGGGTGCATCCATAAAGTTTTATTGCGTTTAGGTAAATGGAAAACAGTGTTGGTGATGAGAAGGTCATGTGATGCACAAGTCTTCATCAGTAAATTACCATCGCTGTTGCTGTTTCCAACTCCGTTCCTCTCTACTACTCCCTACCAAGTCTGGTAGTCTGAGCCTACTCTAGCATTAAAGTCACCCAGAATTATAAGCTTGTCCTCTTTTGGCACATTGACAATAAGGGTCTCTAGGTCTTCATAAATTTTTTTTGACCTCATCAGGCTTTGTCATGGTGGGAGCATAGGCACTGATGATGGTGGCATGACATTTTCCTGCGAGTGGCAATCACATTGTCATGAGCTTATCATTCACCCCTTTTGGCAGGCATACCAGCTTGCTGACTAGATTAATTTTGAGTACAATGCACATGATGATTAACTAGGAAAGACTGCTACTCAATCCAATACTAGCAAAATGGATCCGTCAATTGACCAGTCATTTAGGGGTCCAGGCCACACAGTGGTGGGCACAAGATTGAGGTATTTCTCACATTCATTGTTAAAACAGGTAGCAGAGAAATGTCATATATTTCACCTGGAAAAGGATTGAACTGTTCCTCAAGTAGTAACTGGAGAGATATCAAGGGGAAAAGACCCAGTTCAAGTTTGGCAAACAGATTATGTTGGACTCCAACCCCAAGATAGAGGATGCAAATTTATATGTACTTGTGTTGACACCTATTCAGGTGCACTAGTGGCTTCTTCCTATAAGAATGTGAAACAGAAAAACACCTGTAAAACTCTAGATATCATAAATCCATATTATAGAGCCTTAATGCAGACTCAAAGTGACAATGGGTCACATTTTAAAGGTAATGAAATGAAGAGATATTGTATATTAAACAATATAAAATGGATATATGATATTCCATATTATCCACAAGTATCTGGGTTAATTAAAAGAATGAATGGTTTATTGAAAGAATAGTTATGGATGTTAAGTTCTAATAATGCTTATCAATATTGGAAACATAATTTGTTCCCTGCTTTACATAATTTTAATAATAGACCATTGGGAAAAAGTATATTTCTAGCTAGAATAATGACAACAAATCTGTAAATTAGAAAGCAACAAACACATAAGATTCCAAATATTGAGCATTGAACTGTGGGGCAAGATGTCCCAGAACCCTATCAAGGAACACCTAGTTCAGTTGGATATTTTTGTTGGATAGGAAAGAAATAAGGAAAATCCCTTCTTGAATATGTATGAGAACTCCTAAATATAATTTTGGATGGATATTACTTAAATCAGGATTAGCAGCTGGAGTAATAGATTCTAATTATCAAGGATAATTTATTGTGATATTCCAAAATTTAGGTGAAGAACCTATACAGTTTGGTAAAAATAATAGAAGAGTTCAAGTGATCATTATTCCTTGTGAATTAATACCTCTTGGTGAAGACTGACCCTCTTTCTGAAATAACTATCAGAGGAACTGAAGGGTTTGGTTCTACTAATAGAAGAAAATTGGGAGCTAAGATATGGGTAACATGGAAGTTCTGAACAGAGCTCTGGATTTGGAGTCTTATCACCTGTGTTCATATCCCTGCTCTACCATTCATACTGCCTCAAGTCACAGCCTCTATGGATTTCAGTTTTCTCCTCTGAAATGAGGAGGTTGGATTTGAGCATCTTTAAGGTTCTGTTCATTTCAAATCCTAAGAACTACCCCCTGCGACCTGAGATTCCTTTGAAATCTGATATTCTGTGATTCATTGATTCCTGAATTTAATCAATCAACATTTATAAAACACCTACTGTATACTAGGCACTATAGAGGCATTTGGAATATAAAAAGGCAAAAAACCCCAAAAAACAAAAAACATAACCCTACAAAAAACCAGAACCTGCCTTCGAAGGAGCTTGCATTGTAACAGAGGCAATAACATGCAAACAACTATAAACAACGCAAACCATGGACAAAACCCAGCCTCATTCTTCCTGTCTGAATTCGGAGTGTGCTGGTAAATATTTAACTGCTAGCAGAGTGGTGGGGTGGCAGGGTGCACCCAATGGACGCACTTTCTTTTTTTATTTTATTTTATTTTTTTAATTTAACTTTTAACATTCATTTTAACAAAATTTTGGGTTCCAAATTTTCTCCCCTTTTGTCCCCCCCCCAAAACACCGAGCATTCTAATTGCCCCATCACCAATCTGCTCTCTCTTCTATCATCCCTCTCTGCCCTTGTCTCCATCTTCTCTTTTGTCTTGTAGGGCCAGATAACTTTCTATACCCCTTTACCTGTATTTCTTATCTCCTAGTGGCAAGAACAGTACTTGGAAGTTGTTCCTAAAACTTTGAGTTCCAACTTCTTTACCTCCCTCCCTCCCCACCCCTTCCCTTTGGAAGGAAGGCAATTCAATATAGGCCAAATCTGTGTAGTTTTGCAAATGACTTCCATAATAGTTGTGTTGTATAAGACTAACTATATTTCCCTCCATCCTATCCTGTCCCCCATTACTTCTATTCTCTCTTTTGATCCTGTTGCTCCCCATGAGTGTTGACCTCAAATTGCTCCCTCCTCCCCATGCCCTCCCTTCCATCATCCCCCCCATCCTGCTTATCCCCTTATCCCCCACTTTCCTGTATTGTAAGATAGGTTTTCGTACCAAAATGAGTGTGCATTTTATTCCTTCCTTTAGTGGAATGTGATGAGAGTAAACTTCATGTTTTTCTCTCACCTCCCCTCTTTATCCCTCCACTAATAAGTCTTTTGCTTGCCTCTTTTATGAGAGATAATTTGCCCCATTCCATTTCCCCCTTTCTCCTCCCAATATATTTCTCTCTCACTGCTTGATTTCATTTTTTAAAGATATGATCCCATCCTCTTCAATTCACTCTGTGCACTCTGTCTCTATGTGTGTGTGTGTGCGTGTGCATGTGTGTGTGTGTAATCCCACCCAATACCCAGATACTGAAAAGTTTCAAGAGTTACAAATATTATCTTTCCATGTAGGAATGTAAACAGTTCAACTTTAGTAAGTCCCTTATGACTTCTCTTTGCTGTTCACCTTTTCATGCTTCTCCTCATTCTTATGTTTGAAAGTCAAATTTTCTTTTCAGCTCTGGTCTTTTCATCAAGAATGCTTGAAAGTCCTCTATTTCATTGAAAGACCAATTTTTCCCCTGAAGTATTATACTCAGTTTTGCTGGGTAGGTGATTCTTGGTTTTAGCCCTAGTTCCTTTGACTTCTGGAATATCCTATTCCATGCCCTTCGATCCCTTAATGTAGAAGCTGTTAGATCTTGTGTTATTGTATTTCCACAATACCTGAATTGTTTCTTTCTAGCTGCTTGAAATATTTTCTCCTTGACCAGGGAGCTCTGGAATTTGGCCACAATGTTCCTAGGAGTGTCTCTTTTTGGATTTCTTTCCAGTGGTGATCGGTGGATTCTTTCAATATTTATTTTGCCCCCTGGTTCTAGAATCTCAGGGCAGTTTTCCTTGATAATTTCATGAAAGATGATGTCTAAGCTCTTTTTTTGATCATGGCTTTAAGGTAGTCCCATAATTTTTAAATTGTCTCTCCTGGATCTATTTTCCAAGTCAGTTGTTTCTCCAATGAGATATTTCACATTATCTTCCATTTTTTCATTCCTTTGGTTTTGCTTTGTGATCTCCTAGTTTCTCATAAAGTCATTAGCCTCCATCTGTGCCATTCTAATTTTGAAAGAACTATTTTCTTCAGTGAGCTTTTGAACCTCCTTTTCCATTTGGCTAATTCTGCTTTTGAAAGCATTCTTCTCCTCATTGGCTTTTTGAACCTCTTTTGCCAATTGAGTTAGCCTATTTTTCAAGGTGTTATTTTCTTCAGCATTTTTTTGGGTCTCCTTTAGCAGGGTGCTGACCTGTTGTTCATGCTTTGACTGCATGTCTCTCATTTCCCTTCCCAGCTTTTCCTCCACCTCTCTAAATTCATTTTCAAAATCCTTTTTGAGCTCTTCCATGGCCTGAGCCCATTGAGTGGGCTGGGATACAGAAGCCTTGACTTCTGTGTGTTTCCCTGATGGTAAACCTTGTTCTTCCTCATCAGAAAGGAAGGGAGGAATTATCTGTTCACCAAGAAAGTAACCTTCTATAGTCTTATTTCTTTTCCCTTTTCTGGGCATTTCCCCAGCCAGTGACTTGCCTTCTGAATATTCTCTTCACACCCACTTTGCCTCCAGATCCTCCCAGCCAGCACTTGGGGTCTGAGATTCAAATGCTGCTTCCCAGCCTCAGGGCTTTTGGCGGGGGCAGGGCTGCTATTCAGTGTGAGATGAAGTTCAGGTGCTCAGGTGGGGGCAGGGCCACCTCACGAGCTCAGGGGGTTTATGCAGAGACCTTCAACAATGGATCCTGGCTCCTGCCTGCTTGGGGAGCCCTGGTCTGCTCCTGCCTCCGCTGTTGGCTCCCGAGGGGGCCTGAGTTATGGGGGCACCCCACTCCCCTCTCGACCTGCCAAAGACACCCTCTCACTGACCCCCACCACCTGTGGGTGGAGGGACCCACCTGGCCACTGGAGATTCTGTCCCTGAAGACTGCTCGGATCTGCTCCTCTCGGCGCCACACGGCCGAGGCAGGGCTGGGCTGGGCTCGACTCCGTGTCCGCAGCTCGACGGACCTTTTGCGAGAGGTTTGCAGGGCTCTCTGGAACAGAAATCTCCTCTGCTCCACTGTTCTGTGGCCTCTGCTGCTCCAGAATTCCCCGGGGAGTTCTTTTTTTACCGATGTTCTATGGGTTGTGGGTTCACTCCGCCCCCACAATGGATGCCCTTTCAAGTTTATAACATCTAATGAACAGCACTGCATCAAGCCCCGGGTTGCAGACGTCTCCAGTTTCCCAAGGGCAGCTTCTGCCAAACAGCTCCAGCACCTCTGCGGGGTGGTGTTCCTGATGAGGAGGCTGCTGCTGCTGCTGCAGAGTGCCTGCGTTCCCGGGATGGGGTCAGGCGGGGCGGGCACAAGTAGGGTATATAGGGATCATTACGCGTTAGGAGCCTTAGAACTTGGGCAAATTTGGCCCGACCTGATCTGTCTTAGATGGTCCCGGAGAACGAGGGTGGAGACTCAGTGGGGCGGAGGCCTCAGTAGGGCGGGGGATTCAGGGGGCTGGTTCCCCCATCCCCCTCCCCCCGGGGCAGGACAGAAATCTTCTGTGGGGCGGCGCCCCTGGGGTTGGTGGGTCGGATGGAGTGGGACACTGGGGCGGGCTCCACGGAACTGGCGGGGCAGAATTGGCTCCAATCCATTCAAGGGGGAGGAGGACCTATAGCTCAGTTAGGCGGCTCCCCCCGACCCTACGACTGAGGGGGCATGGCAAAAGTGCGCGTGCACCCTGGCATTCCAGTGCCCTCGTCCACCCAGTGGCTCGCGGAACTTGCAACGTTCCTCGGTTGACTGTTTCGGGTTTGTGTCTGGTTCGCTGGGAGTCCCCTGTTGTCTTCGTGATCAGCCAAGGAGGCGGATTCGAGGCGCTTCGAGGACCCCGGTGACCTCGATACTGCCGGGGCTGCCAGAGTAGGAGCCCGACCGGAGCCGAAGCGATTGGGAGGTGTCATCGTCTTCGTCTTCCTGGCGTGGTCCGGGCGGGGCGGTGGGACGAGGGACCGGGCGAGTGGCCGACTCTGGTCTGGGAGTGGCTGGGCGTGTCAGCTGTCGCCCTTCTGGTCCGCTGTCTTGTTGGCCTCCGGGAGCAGTGGCCGGGGGCGATCCGCCAAGAAGTCTGTCTCCCAATCCACCCCCAGACGGGACCTCGGTGGCGACTCAGCCCCCTAACCGGTCCCCAGCCCTCCGTCTCCGTGTGGAGGCCCCGGTGCCCTGCCCTCCCTCTCCCCTGGCCTAGCGGCCTCCTCTCCCGCGCGTGCCCGAGGCCCAGCACCCCGCATCACAACGATCTTCCCTCCTTTGGGGTCTCCTCACTGCAGGGGGGCCACGTTCTACGCCCTCGAGGTCCGAGCAGCCCCGTATCAGCCCAGCTCCCCCCTGGCTCTGTGCGGCCGGGCTGGGGCAGCGAGGCTGCCACCCAGGCGGGAGGGCCCCACTGGCCCTTCCAGACTGGCCGAGGCCCCTGAGCTTTCTCAGCCGCAGCTTCCTCGTATGTCAGTGAAAAAAGCGTTTGTACAAAGCAGTCCTAACGTTTGCATGCCAGGGATGTGGTGAGGATCGGAGGAGATGAGCTCCAGAAAGCGCTTTGTCAGCCTTCGAGCAGGATGTGAATGCTGTTAGAGGCAGCAACAGCTACGGTCAAGGATCTTGGGCAAGTCACTCAGTTGAGGTTTAGGGGTTCTGGGAACCCGAAGTAGCAAACCCTCCCCTCTTTCCTTTAAGGCATTTAAGGAGGGTCTTGAAGGAAGTGACTAGAGGTCAGATACCTGGAACCAAGAAAACAGCATTTTGATAGGATTGAGGATGCTACATACCTGAAGGCTACCTGCATATAGCAGATAATGGAGGGCTAGGTTAGGTTAAGGGTAATGGAGATTTCTGGGAAGTGATAATAGAAGGCTTGTGGCCTCAGGTAAACCTCAGATCAAGTAGGAAGATTCAAGGAGAGTTCAAGGGTGCTCCCAGAGCCTATACCCCATCAACTCAATCTCTCACTGACCCTGGCTACTCTTAAGTCTTTAAGATGCTGAAAAATGGCTCATCTGTGCTGGTAGAGAAAGTCTACTGTCCAAGAATTTCTTTCCACCACTAAAATTACAAATTTTGGAGTATTTCTCTCAGATAGTGATTTAATGCAGACAAAACTATGTCCTAATTGAAACTCCAAATAAAATTAGTTATGGGTGTGTTAGTGATATGCTTGATACTAAAAGGGTATCAAGGAAAATTTATTGCAGCAAAGTTCAGAGGAATTGAACACTTTGGCCAAAGTGGGCCCCCACACTCTTTTCAGGAGGAGGGAGTGTTGGATATGGAAGTGAGATTGGCTTTATACTGTTAATTCATGATAGATCCTCCCATTAGGAGACAGATTGGTCCATTCTCCATTAGGTCACCATCTTCTCTCCATGCCATTAGGTAAGTACCCCTTGTATGATCCCTGCTTCCAAACATGTTTTAACATAGGACTCATGGTTAGAAAATGGAGGGATAATTTTATGCGGGAGTGTGTTTGCTTCTATACATGAGGTTCTTTAAGCAAATGGAGTGAAGAAAAGCCTTCTCCAGATAACTGTAGGTCATTTTCCCTGACTAGTTCCAGCTAGCTTTAGATTTGGTCCCTTTATCAAAAACTTTGTAATTTTCTGAAGGCCGCTGTCTGTCTCCTGATTGGTTGAGTCCACCTGTAGTCTGCTAGCCTTCTTATTTATTATCTGACTTATTCTCAACGACTTCGTCAATTAATAATAACTTCTATGGAAACTTAACTTTTTTGCCATCTTTCGCAGGGCCAAAGAGCCTTTAAACTTAAACAGCAAGTTTCATTAATCACAGCTTAGAAGCAGACACAGTTACTTTTACTCTCATTGAGTGTATAGCCAAGGCAATATTAACAGCGCTGGTGGTGAATATGAACATGCCAGTGTAGCTCTCAATCGCAAAGTGAGTAGACTTTCCATACAGAAGGCAGAAGAAAAATATTTATTCAGATACCTGAAAGCCAAATTTAATGATGAATACAGTTCTCTTAGCATTATACCATAGCTGCCTCAAATGAATATCTCATCCTACTCGGAAAACCATAAATTTCTCTCTTTCACTGTAACTCTATCTCCATCTCTACCTCTATCTTTATCTGTATCTCTCTATCCTTATCTCTATTTCTGTCACTAATAGCTTAATCTATATTATCTTTAATCTGCCTCTATCATTCATCCATCTCTAACATATGTATATGCATGCAGTTAAGATTGTATCTTATTAAAGCATAATGTTACTATGTCCTTAATATGTAATTAGTCATCCTTTGATTAAAGTCTATGTTGGTGAATAATTTGCATAGTGTGTAGATAGTAATTATTTTCTTTTTTATTATTAATTTATTTGTTTTCAATTTTCTACAATTACTTCTGTAAGTCTTAGATTTTTTCTCCCTCCTTCCTCAAGATGGCATGTAATCTTATATGGGTACTACACATACATTCTTATTAAACACGTTTTCACATTCCTCAGTTGTGCAGAAGAATTAAACCAATGGGAGAAACCATGAGAAAAATCAAACCAAAACAAAACATAACACAAGAGAAAATATTCTGCTTCATTCTGTGTTCCAATTCCATAGTTCTTCCTCTCTATGTGGATGGCATTTTGCCTCAAGAGTCCACTGGGAATGTTTTAGGTCCTTGCATTCCTGTGAAGAGCTAAGTCTATCAGAAACAATCCTCGCACACTGTGGTTGTACAATGTTCTCCTGGTTCTTCTCCTTTCATTCACCATCAGTTCATATAAGTCCTTTCAGGCCTCTCTGAAGTCTTCCTGTTCATCAGTTCTTATAGCATAATAGCATTATATTCATATACCATAACTTGTTCAGCCATTCCCCAGTTGATGGGCATCCCCTCAATTAACAGTTCTTGACCAACACAAAGAGAGCTGCTATAAACATTTTTATACATGTGGGTCATTTTCCCATTTTTATGATCTCTTTGGAATATAGTCCTAGAAGTGATATTCCTGGGTCAAGGAGTATGCACATTTTTGTAGCCCTTTGGGCATAGTTCCTAATTGCCCTCCAGAATGGTTGGATGAGCTCACAGCTCCACCAGCAATGAATTCCAACTCTCCCACATCTTCTCCAATATTTATCATCTTCCTGTTTTGTCATGTTAGCCAATCTGATAGGTGTGATGTGGTACCTCAGAGTCATTTTCATTTGTATCTCTCTAAATAATAGTGATTTAGAGCCTTTTGTCATATGACTATAGATAGCTTTAATTTCTTCCTCTGAAAACTACCTGTTCATATCCTTTGACCATTTATCAATTGGGAAATGACTTATATTCTTGTAAATTTGACTCAGATCTCTACATATTTTAGAAATAAGGCCTTTTCACTGACACTAGTTGCAAAAATTCTTTCCCAGTTTTCTGCTTCCTTCCTAATCTTGGTTGCATTGGGTTTGTTTGTGCAAAAACTTTTCAATTTAACATAATCAAAACTATCCATTTTGCACTTCATAATGTCCTCTATCTCTTGTTTGGTCATAAATTTCTCCATACTTTATAAATCTGACAAATAAACTATTTCTTGCTCCCCTAATTTGTTCATAGTATCAGTCTTTATACCTAGATCATGTATTCTTTTTGACTTTATTCTTGTGTGTAGTGTCAGGCATTGGCCTATACCCAGATTCCACCACACTGTTGTCTAGTTTTGCTGGCTGTTTTTGTCAAACAGTGAATTCGTATCTCAGAAGCTGTGGTCCTTGGGTTTATCAAACAGCAAACTCCCACCACATGTGACTTAGGCTGCCATGTGATTTAAGCAAGTCACATGGGCCTATTAAGAATGGGAAAGATCTTCTTATTTAAATTACCATTACATTTGGCCCCAAGAGCTTTTGTATTCATTACATCCATCAGTAGAGCAACTGGTATAAACAGAATTGTAACAGGGATAACTGAAAGTAAGCATATAAAACAATATCTTAGGCAACTGGTGTCAACAGAACTTTACAACAGTATAATAGTGATCACACAAATTAAGCACATAAAGCAATATCTTAGGGTGGGGCTTGAACACAAGTACTCCATCATCCCCCCTCGAATGAATGGGGCTTAAAATCTTGGGGTAAGGGGCAAAAGTCTCTTCTTCCATAGCTACTTCCTGCTGAGATTGGATGTAGAGCTGTCCCTGCTCCAAGAGGTCCCATCAGTTCTTTAGGCTGGCATCCGGAGCTCAGTCAATGCCAGGTCAAGGAGTGACACATCACAGTCATGGACAAGGGGTGACATCTGGCTTAAGCCACCAGGCATCTGCAGTTGGAGGTTACTAATCCTGCAGAAAACAAATCTAGCAAACAAATTTCACAAACATAAAACTAAACAGAAACAAGACAATAACCAGAAGCAGGGTAGATATAGGTTCAGCTGTGCTTCTGGAGTCCATGAACTCACTATCATAGCCTCATTCATGGTAGAATATATGAGATAAGGGTACAGTTTGGTAATCATCTCCTGAATAAACAAGATAATACCAATTATGGTATTATCTTTCCAAAGTGCTATAATTTCTGCAGCTTTTGGAACATTGTCTTCTGTTTTACCCATACTTTAGCTCCCAATTTTATTCTAACAGTAGAACCCAATCCTTTAGTTCCTCTGCTAGTTATTTTGGAAAGAGGGTCAGTAGGATACTGCTTACTGCATCCTTCTGCAGTCAAAGCTAAGAGATTTAATTGTATTGTTACCTCCTAGCATACTGTAATCTCTAAAAGCTTTCTGTACAAAAGGATTCTGATACCTATAAATTTCAAGAAATCCATGCCATCTATTGATACTTCTCCAGCTCCCTCATCACTGATTCTCACCATCCAAGATATTAACAATTCTCTTATCCTTTAAGTGAACTGACTCAAAATATCTGTTGAGTAAAATCCTCAGTTGTCTCCCTAAACACTGTTCCCTACTTGGTTCTCTTGTTTTCACGTTAGTATGGGGCAAGCTTCAGCCTTCAAAGTTGCTTACTGCAGCATTGTTTCATTTTCCAACTATGACTCAGTTATATTTCTGCCCTTGCACTCTCCTGGCAGTCATCATCATGGCAACCAGACTGGGTCTGTACAAAGGTTGTATGCACACTTCTTTTGCCAGCCTTCTGTTTCTTCTTAACTAAATGAACAGACTTTTTTCCTACCTGAGACCCCTCAGCTTGTTCTTTTAAAGGAAAGCCTGAATGCTGAGAATTCCCATGCAAACTAGCTAACTCTTTTTACGTCTGAATTTTTTCCTTCAGCAGCTCATGTCTGCTTTTACACATAATATGGTAAACTGTTAATAAAGTCCAGCTTCTCCTACACACAACTGCCAGCTCTTTCCCTGGTTTTATAGGTATTCCTTGCAAACAACTTTCCAAGTCTCTAGGTTCACCCTCCTGTAGCCTTGCTTCCCAGTTTTCATAGGGTCCTGTGCTTTTAGCCCATTCCCTTGCTAAGGAGGAATATGGCAAACCCTCCCATCCTGGAATATTTGCTTCCTCCTCTAAATCCTTTCTGCCTCCAAATAGAAATTTTGTACCCTGCGATCCTGTTCATGGCTCCAAATGTACTACCCAGGCAATATTCACAGCACTGAGGGCGACTATGAATATGTTGGTGTAGTTCACAATTGCAAAGTATAACAGACTCTCCATGTAGAAAGGTAGAAGAAAAACATTTATTCAGACACCAAAAAGACAAGTCCCCAAACCAGAAAACCAGATCCATCATAGTAGCCAAGAAATCAATACACATTAGCACTGCAGGGGACAAAGCCATTCCCAAGCCTACCACTCCCTGCCAACCCCTCCTTCCCCCCCCACCCCCCAGGACTTTCCCACAAACAAACAAACACTCAGGAACCTAGTTGTCTGTCTCTATCCTCTCTCTCTATCCACCCTAGCTGGTCTCACTTCCTCTCAGTTCTGCTCCATCCTTCCTGTTCCACCTCTTCAACAAGCTCCTCCCACCACATGTGACTTAGGCTTCCATGTGATTTAAGCAGGTCACATAGGCCTTTTAATGAATAGGAAAAGATCTTCCCATCTAAATTACCATTACATTAAGTTGCAATAAGCAATAAAGATTTACCAGGAGTCACATACATAGGGATTCCATTTAATACCTTTTCTTTCTCAAATTTAAACTTGTCCTGGTGTCAAAGCCAATTGTTAGAAATCCTTTCTCTCTATTGTACGTAAACTTGGAACTTCTCAAGGAAGTCAAATTCATTGCTTAGGAACTTTATAACTAAAGAAAGTTCTTTTCTCTGGGCTTATGTCCTTGCCCACACAAATGGTTTCCAGGGTCACTGGCAGGTTTTCAAAATAAGGAGAACTGACATGGACTCCAGGGAGGTCTATGGCTGATACTCATGACCCTGCCAATGAAACCCCATACATATAGGGGGACTGTTCTGAATGGGCAGAACCAATCCAGATAAGGTTTTCAACCAATCCCCTCCTCTCTATATACACAGTAATCAATGAAAAATTTTAAATTTCAGCATTAAAACAGTAACCAATATTATATCAATTATATTAATAATTATATTATATAATATATAATTATATATAATATATTAATTATATTGTTATATTATACATTATATAATATAATTATATTTATATATT
Source organism: Notamacropus eugenii (assembly GCF_028372415.1). Lineage (NCBI taxonomy): Eukaryota > Metazoa > Chordata > Mammalia > Diprotodontia > Macropodidae > Notamacropus > Notamacropus eugenii. The sequence continues at coordinate 50,584,174 of NC_092875.1, read as the reverse complement.
ATAATATATTACACAATTATATAATATATAATATTATAATATATGATATATAATTATATTATATAATATATATTAATTATATCAAATTGTTGTAACTATAACACAAACAATAAACTTCAGGTGACTTCAAATGCATTTTCCAGATCATATTAAAAATTCTCAATAAAAGGATGGGCTGTCTTACCCTAAATACAGACACTGACCAGAAGGCTTCTCTGCCTCTGGCCTTTCCCCATACTTCCCTTTCCCAGGACTGTTGTTGTGCTCTGACATACCTTCTTGAGTAAGGAGGAGGGAGTGGGGGAAGGAATGATGAGACTGTTGACCCCATCCTGGGTTATAAAATTTTTCTTGTCTCCCATATCTTGTGTCTTCTATCCTGTCATCCATCTTCCTCATCCTGTCCACAGTCTTCCCCCATAAAACCTCTGAAACTTCTTCATTTCTGAAACCTCCGTATGAACATAACTCTTCAAATCTTGGAATCTCACCTAGCCTTCCTGCCAGGAGACTCACACTGCTTTCTTGATACCTTTTTGTTTTCTTGAATATAAAACACTTCACCAATTTGTTTAGCATACACAATACATACATACATATGTATGTATATATATATCTATATTTATCTGTATATATATATATATATACATACACACATACTTATACATCCATATTTCCTTAGGGCTAGGTGCTCCCCAATGGCTTCCTTGATGTAAAATTGACAAAAATTTCTCTCATGATTTGCTTAGGAACTTGGAGATTTAACACATACATCTTCATAGATTCTGTGCACAGGGCAGCCTCCTTGACCTTTCATTTGCTCATCTGTTCTTCATCACTTCCCATTCACATGTACTAGGGCAATTTCATTTGGTAACATTAAATTGGCCAGTACCTGCCTCACTAATTCTTTATGTATCAGTTCCTTCCCATTGTAAGCTGACCAATTGTTAGACAATCTATCAGATTTCTTTAAAGAATTACTTTCACCATCAATGACAGCATACCAATTAGGCCTTTTTCTCTCCATTACCCTGGAAGATCCATCAATAAAAAGATGACACCCCTCATGGAGAGGAATATCTCTCAAATCTGGATGTACATTTGTTTGGCACTCTATAATGGCAAGACAATTATTTTCTAAATTCTTACATTCCATTTACTTTTTGAAGGGAAGAGGGAGGACTGATAACAATATTCAGTCACTAACATCAAATCAGCTTTTTCCATCAATATGAACTCATATTTTAATATACAAGAGTCAGTGAGCCACCTCTTGGCCCTTTGGGTTAAAATAGTCCTAACTTGATGAGGGATACTTACTATTAGAGTCTCTCTAAATGTCAACTTCCTACTTTCTTCCACAAGAATGGCACTAGCTGTCACTGTCTGTACACTTTCTGGACAACCTGGTGCCACTGGGTCTAATAATTTGGAGAGAAATGCCACTGACTTACATTGCCCTGCCTCCCCCACTTCTTTTTTATCCTTTTGTCAAATGAAGGAAAATAAATTTCTCTCTCTCTCTAACCTGATCTGGGATAAGAGGGTTTAATAGCCATTCAAAGTATATGAACAGTTTTTAAAAATTTAGTATTTTCCCCCAATTACACCTAAAAACAATTTTCAGCATTCATTCAAAAAATAATTCCAGATTCCTTCATTCCCTTTCCTCCTCATTGAGCTGACAAGCATTTTGATATAGGTTATACATGTGTAGTCTTACAAAACATATTTCCATATTAGTCATGTTGTAAAAGAAAACACAGACCAAAATTAAAAAAAAAAAAGAAAGCAAAATATAAAGTATGCTTCCATCTGTATTCAGATTTCATCAATTCTACCTTTGGGGATAGCTAGCATTTTTCATCATTAGTGTTCAGAGTTGTCTTGGATCATTCTATTGCTGACAATAGCTAAGTCATTCACAGTTCATTGTCATACAGTTTTCTCCTGTTTCTACTCATTTCACTTTTCATCAGTTCATGTAAGCCTTTCTAGGTTTTCTGAGAGCATGTAACTCATCATTTCTTATAGCACAATAGTGTTATTCCATCACAGTCATATACCACAACTTGTTCAGCCATTCTCTAAATGATGAGCATCTCTAATTCTGTGGAACCAGAAAAAATCAGCTATAAATATTTCTGTGTAAGTTCTTTTCCTGCTTTAATAACTTTTGGGATGATACAGACCTAGTAGTGGTATTGCTAGGTCAAAGGATATGCATGGTTTTATAGACCTTTGGGAGTAGTTTACAATTACTCTCTATAATTATTGAATCAGTTCACTTCCATTCACGGTGCATTAGTTTCTCAATTTGCCCACATCCCCTCCATATTTGTCATTTTTTATTTTCTATCCTGTTGGCCAATCTAATAGGTATGAAGTAATACCTGAGATTGTTTTAACTTGCATTTCTTTAATCAGTAGTGATTTAGAGCATTTTCTCAAAAGGCTATATACAACTTTGATTACTTCATCTGAAAATTGACTGTTCATATTTTGTGATCATTTATCAATTGGGGAATGGTTCTTATTCTCATAAATTTAACTCATTTCTCTATATGTTTGATAGGTGAGGCTTTTGGCAGAGAACTTTACTTTTTTTCATAGTTATGATTGCTAATTGTATTTCCCTCCATCCTATTTCCCTTGTTTATTCTATTTGCTCTGTCTTTCACCTGTACCTCCTTCAAATTGTTCTGCTTCTGATTCCTACTTTCTCCTCTCCTTTCTATGAGTATCACCTTCTTCCCTTATCCCTTTCCCTTTCTATTTTCCTCTAGGGTAAGATGTATTTCTATACCTAGTTGAGTGTATATGTTATTCCTTCTTTGAGCCAGTTCAGAGGAGAATAAGGTTCAAGTATTCCCTCCCCCATCTTCCTCTCCACAGTAAAAGCTCTTTCTTGACTCTTTGAAGTAAAATAATTTACCTCATTGTACCTCTCCCTTTCCCTTTCTCCCTTTTTCTTACTCCTTAATTTTTTGTTTTTTGTTTTTTAGATGTCATTGGTTTGTTGCTGTCCTTTGTTCTGGAAGAGGACCAAAATGATAGCACTACACTAGAGCCAAGTTTCAGTGTGTCTGATTGTGGCTGATCAGACCAACCAAAGCTCAGAATTCTCTACCACAGGTCTGTGGGTACAAATAGTCTGTGTGAACATTTGGGGTGGATACTCTACTTTTGCCCATCATGCATTTCCTTTGAGCTGTTTCAATTTTCTTTTGCTTAGAATGCAGCAAACTTCTCTGATGTGGGCATGCTTTGCTGAGTGTTCCTGTGCCAGCGTCTTCCATATCACAAATCAATTCCAGAGTTCTTCAGAGAGACCTTGAAAGTGTCCTTGTATTGCTTCTTCTGACCACTATGTCAACACTTGTCCTGTGTGAGTTCTCTGTAATACAGTCTTTTTGGCAAGTGTACATTTTGCATTTGAACAATGTGGCCAGCTCATTGGAATTGTACTCTCTGAAGCAGAATCTGAATGCTTGGCAGTTTAGTTTAAGTAAAGTCCTCAGTGTCTGGTACCTTATCCTGCCAAGTGATTGTCAGAATTTTCCTAAAACAATTCAAATGGAAGTGGTTCAGTTCCCTGGCATGGTGCTGCTTCACTGTCCAGGTTTCATAAGCATACACAATGAGGTTAGCACAATGGCTCTGTAGACCTTCAATTTGGTAGTCAGTCTGATACCTCTTATCGCACATGCTTTCCATCATATTCAATTCACATCTATGTCCTCTGCTTATATGTACTCCTTCTAACTGCTCTAATAATGAAAAAGTTTTTAGGAGTTACGTTGTATCATCTTCCCACGTAGGAATATAAACAGTTTCATCTTATTAAGTTCTTTTTGATTTCTCTTTTCTGTTTACCTTTGTATGCTTCTCTTGAATCTTGGATTTAAAAATCAGATTTTCTATTCAGCTCTGGCCTTTTTTATCAGGAATGCTTGAAATGGAAAGTTCTCAATTTCTTTGAATGTCCATTTCTTTCCTTGAAGAATTTTCAGAATAAGAATTGTAAACTATTAACCACATGAAAACATTCACATTAATAATGAAAGAAATGTAAATCAGAACAACTCTGAAGGTTTTACCTCACTCTGAGTAAATTGGCAGAGATAACAAAAGTTGAGAATAGTCAATGTTGGGCAAGTTTTGGGCAGATGGTGCATAAATGCATTGTCGATGGAGCTAAAGCTATTGGGAATTATGCAAATAGTGACAAAATGCCTTAACCCTTTGAAACCTAGACTCCCTTATTAAACCTCCCCAAGGAAGCCACTGATACGAAGAAAGTCCCCAAATAAACCCAAAGTTTTATAGCAGCATTTTTATTTTTTTGGTGAGAGCAGAGAATAATATAAGGCAAAGCTCGAATTTTAGTCCGGAGGCATCATGAAGGATAGGTTGGAGGCAGGATAACCTATTGGGATACTTTTGTAAGACAGGTCAACAAACATTTACTAAATATGTGCTGGTGTCAGGTACTGTGTCATGCACTGGTTTTGCAAAGAAAAGCAAAAACTGTCCCTACTCTGGGAATTCACAATCTATCTACTGGAAGAGACGGCATGCAAACAACTATGTACAAACAAGATAGATAGAGGACAAATTGGAGATCAACTCAGAATGAAGGCACAGACATTAAGGTGCATTGTGAGAGGCTCCTTCCAAAAAGTGGGATTTTAATTGAGACTTGAAGGAAGTCAGAGATGTCAGGAGGCTGAAGTGAGGAGGAAGAGAATTCTAGGCGGGGGGACAGCCAGTGAAAATACTGAGTTGGTAAAAGGAGTGTCTTTAACTGAGTCTTTTACCAGAGACACCTGGCTATAGAGTATTCTAGGGAGTAAGGTATGAGAAGGCTGGAAAGATAGGATGAGGCTATATTATGAAGGCCTTTAAAATCATCAACATTCATTTCCACAAGATTTTGAGTTCTGAATTTTCTCCTTATTTTCCCCTCCCCCAAATGTCATGCATTCTGATTACCCCTTCCCCCAGTCTGCCCTCCCTCCTATTACCCCAACCCCTCCTATCCCTCTCATTTTTTCGTAGGGCAAGACAGAGTTCTATATTCCTTTACCTATATATCTCATTTCCCAGTTCCATATAAAAACAATTTGTAATATTTGTTTTTAAAACTTTGAATTCCAAATTCTCTCCCTTATTCCCTCCCCACCCACCCTCACTGAGAAGGCAAGCAATTCGACATAGGCTATATATGTGTAGTTATGCAAAATGCTTCCATAATAGTCATGTTGTGAAAGACTAACTATATTTCCCTTCATCCTGTCCTGTCCTCCCATTTATTCTATTCTCTCCTTTGACTCTGTCACTTTTCAAAAGTGTTTGCTTCCAACTACCCCTTTGTCCAATCAGCCCTCCCTTCTTTTATACCCCCAGTCATCCACTTCCCCCTACTTTCCTGTAGAGTAAGATACCCAATTGAGCCTATATGCTATTCTCTTCTTAAGCCAAATTCGATGAGAGTAAGATTTTCTTATTTCCTCTAACCTCTCCCTTCTTCCCCTGCATTGTAAAAGCTTTTCCTTGACTCCTTTATGGGAGATAATTTATCACATTCTGTCTCTTCCTTTCTCCTTCTCCAAATATATTGCTCTCTCACTCCTTAATTTTATTTTTTTAAGATATCATCCCTTTATATTCAATTCACCCTGTCCTCTCTGTCTATATCTATATCTATATAAAATATATATATATTCCCTCCAACTACCCTAATGCTGAGAAAGGTCTCATGAGTTACAAATATCATCTTTCCATGTAGAAATGTGAACAGTACAATTTTAATAAGTCCCTTTTGATTTCTCTTTCCTGTTTACCTTTTCATACTTTTCTTAATTCTTGTGTTTGAAAGTCAAGATTTCAGTTCAGCTCTGGTCTTTTCATCAAGAATGCTTGAAATTCCTCCGTTTCATTGAATGTCCATTGATAGGGTGATGACTCAACAAACGTGGTGTCTTAATGTAATGGAGTAGCATTTGTACACTAAGAATTATAGAAAGACTTGTATGAACTGATGGAGAGCAAAGGAAGTGGATTCAAGGAGGACTTCATACACAAGGACTCCACAGTGTAAGTAAAAAAGCATTTGAACTCAAATCAAAAGTAATGGCTAATATTGGTTCTGGAGTACAGCAAGTGAAACACTTCTCTCCATACAGTAGAGAAGCAGGGGACTGACCACAGGTATGGAATTTTGCCTGTGTTCTCAGATGTGCACATTAGATTGGCTGGTTTTACTTGACTATTTCTTTTCTTTTTTTACAAAGCACAGTTGTCTGGCAGTAGGTGATATATTAGGAAATGAGTAAAGACATCAGTAAAACTTTATAGATATTGACTTGTCAACTTTGTGGAAGATAGATGGAGAAGGGGATGGCTGGAAGCAGGGAAACTAATAAAAAGACTTATAGAATAGTCCTGGTGAGAGGTAATGAGGCCCCAAACCATGTTAGTGGCCTTGTGAGTAGAGAGAGGAAAGGGATGATAGAAGTCAAGTGAACAGGATTTGTTCACTGATTGAACTCAGGGATGAGCAAAAGGGAAGGGAGGGCTAGGATTCCTCAAGACTGTGAGGGAACCTGGGAGGTTTGAAGGATAGGACAAGGTAGATAGTCTTTGTGATTTTTTTCATGCTTGGCTGCATAAAAATAGGCTCTTGGAAAGTGGTTCTTTAAACTGAATGTCTCCCTGAATCCCAGGGGATGGTGTAACAGAGTGTGACTGTATTTCCTGTACCGGGTGGAAAAACTGCCACAAGAAAGCATTGCTCTGAAAAAACAGACTCAGAAAGTGAAGGAGCAGTTTCTTCAACAACAGGTACAGTAATGTTCCTCATCAGTTCCTTGAAATGAAAGAAACAAGGGAAAATTCAGATTGATGTAATAATATACCCTGTAGATAGAAGCATTATCTTTTAACTGATCATGAAGACAAACTTTTAACCCTTAACTTGGTTTTCTTAAAATATATTTATGTACTTTATCATAAATTACCCCTAAGAGAAGTTGTTTATAGTGCTTGAGCATGAAAACTTTTTCCCGGAGCTCCTTCTCCATCACTATCTTACTGTGACCAACAGTCTGCAGCTCCAAGTCCAGGACTTGGATTTGTTCCTGAAGACAGAGGGAGCAGGTTCCTACTTCATGAGGGCACATGACAACAACCACTTCGCTTATTTGCTTCCTTTGAGCAAGGGCAGTTTTAAAGGGGTAGGATCTGGTTTTGGTCACTTGAAGTTTCATACGTGATAACAAATACTTTAATACATTCCCTTAGAAGTTTTGTTGAGAAGGGGTTTAACTTTACTTAACCAAGTCATGTACATTTTCATTGGCAACAAATAAAACCATGGGGCACATTTTTTGTACTCTATTGGTGAAAGATACAGAAGAATTCTGAAATCAGGAAAAGGACAACTCCTTTCACAGGAGTGGCCTATACTATATGTTACAAACAAGACAACCATGTTGAAATGCAGGCACAGGGCCTCTCATGGGTCCTGTGACAGCAATGGGGCCACAGAGACTGCTGAACAACATGGATCACCCCAAGAAAGTGTATCCTAAGTAAGAAAGCTATGGGGTATTAAAATGGTAGTTTGGAGTCTGTGATACATAAACAGTTAAAGAGAAAATCTTTTGTCTGACTCCCTAATTTATCCACCAATAAGTTTTCTAACAGAAAAAAATTACATCTTTCTGATAAATGAGGTTACAGCTAGAAGGAAACTTGGAAATCCTACGAGTCACCACACTCTTTTTACAAATGAAGACACAAAGTCCCAAGGAGGGGGCAGGCAATTGATGTTCTCTCCCCACACTTGCACTTTGAGCTCACTCCTCCACGAGAGAGAGAGAGAGAGAGAGAGAGAGAGAGAGAGAGAGAGAGAGAGAGAGAGAGAGAGAGAGGGAAGGTGACATCTGCCTATATTTAGAGCTTGGATGTTTCTTCCTTCTTTGACCTGGGCTCTGAGTTTGTTTAATTCTGTCTTTGAGGATTCTTGGTCAGCGAGGGCTTCCTGGAGGTGGTGGTTCAGGATGCTCACTGCGTTTTCATAGGCTTTGTGCTGGGCCTCCATCTCCTTCTGCACACTGGTCAGATTTGAACCCAATGGCTTCATCCTTTGCTTTTGCTCTGTAATGATCCTGCAGCAAAGTAAAGGAGAAAAAAGAAAAAAAATCTGAGGCTACAAGCCATCAAAAATGGAAATGAAATGTTTAACTTCATATAATCTCAGAGCTTGGAAGCAACCTCAGCAGGCCTCTAGAGCTAACTCTTGTCACAATATGGTAAAGGCCAAGGTCCCAGAGAGAAAGTGTCAAAGAACGACTCACTAAACCAATGATAAGACATGCAAGGTGTTCCAAGGTTTCAATCTGCATTTTCCTCTTCTCAGAGGACCTTGGGAAGGATCCTGTGAAATTAGGGGAAAACTCCCTCTCCTTACAAACCAGAAAAACTGGTCACTTTCCCCCCTGAATCACAGCAATGAATCAATTCATATTTCATGACAGGCTGGAGAGAGTGTATGGAGCAACATACATAATACAGAAACAAACTTTGCAGAAGTGGGAGAGAATTCAGAAATCAAAATTGAAAAAATAACTTAAATGTTAAAAACAAATGTTAAAATAAAGATGTTAAGTGTTAAAAATAAAAATGATAAATTTATTTAAAAATAATTTAAAGAAACAAAGGACAAACATGGGGCAAGGTCCTCCCATTCCATTCAAAGCATCCCTCACAGACACTGTGCCACGAGCTGGCCAAGTCAATTGCTGGTTTTGGTCCTTGATTAAAAAAGGAAGGATTGGAGAGACAAAGTCTAAAACTACTTCTGACTGACTTTCCCTGATTAAAAAGCATGATTTGAAATCTAAAAGATAATATCTGGGTGGGTGAGCTTAACTTTCCGCCATTTCTACCTGCAGGTTATGGTCTGTCATTTTTTGTGAAAGAGAATGACTACTCCAAAACAGGGCACAAAAAGGATTTTTGCAAGATGAATTTTAAATGTTCTAGGTGTGAGAGATGATCTCGGAGGATCTCCATCAGGAGTGAAGCCTCTTCCAGGGGTTCATCGTTTCTTGTCTTGTTGAAACATTTGCAGCAGGTAGACCTTGTAGAAGAAATGTTGTAACATATTCTGTACTGTCCCAGACTCCTCCCTATATTTTCCCTGACTGTCCTCTGTATTTTCGAGCCTTTCCCCCCATTGTTTTTAGGCACATAGCAGGGAGGAATAACACCTCCCCCACCCTTTTTTATTTTTTTATTTTTTTAGGGTTAATGTGTGAAAACTGTCTTCCTTCTCTGCTGCTGGAGTAGATTGCCTTGAATAGATTGAACCCTCAGGACTTGCACCCCTGAGCCCTGAGGAAGGGGGCTAGTGAAGGGGCATTGCGGTAAGGGCCTATATAATGAGCTGAGTTAAACACAGCTCTGCTCTCTTCAGTTGGTGACATCTTTTGGGCACTCTGAGGGAGCCCTTTCTCCAGAAAGTCAATAAATGAACTCTTCTTTTTGCTAATATCTCTGAGCCTCTGATTCACTCATAAGGGTCTCTGTACCCCACACATAGAGAAGCTTTCCATTTCCAAGAACTCTGAATCCCTTCCTTTTGTAGAGATGTGGAATCTTTCACAATGAAAGTAACAGATCCCCAGTTTTCCAGTCTGCCAACCTGGAATATCCCAGCTTCAGTTTTTTTTAAAGGTGGACCATGCTCACAGTGCCTGTGAACAAATAGACATCAACACAGAATGAAATAATATCAAAGAGTCGATTTCTTTGTAGGGTTTGTGAATATTCTGGGTGGCAGAAGAAGAGGTTAATAAAAGTTTTGTGGGCTTGTAAACTTTTTTCTTTGTTCACAAGGACAAGTGTATATGCAACAAATCTGAGAACAAACTTGATGCATACACAGTGAAAGGTAAGAAGCCCAAGGGCTGTAAGAGCATTTACAAAATGTTTAAGCAACTAATACTGGAGAAGGATATATACTGTTTCATGGACTTTTATATATGAGCAGATGTCATAAGTGCACAGAATAAGGTATATGTGGTATGAGATTTTATACTTATGGAAGAGGATTTCATACATGAAAGCACAGAATCATCAAGGCACTGAAACATCCAGGGATGGGTCTGCATTTCCACGTATAGAGGAGTCCACATCCACACATAGGTAGGCATAGGTATCTGTTCATACATAGGCATAGAAATGAAGAAAAACTACTTGGGATGAAACCACCCTCACATGAACACTGCCATGTGCTCATCTCCACTTCTGTGGGTGCTTCCTCCAGGCAGCAGGCCCTGAGGGGCTAAGTCATCACCCTCACGGACATACTCACTTTCCAGCTTCTTGCTGCATTTGTTCTGCTTGTTGTTTCAACACCTCATTCACATCTCTAAGAGACACCATTAGTTCTCTGTCAAACTGCAAAGACTTGAAAATGGGAGAGATGGATACACAATGTGAGATGTTTGGAAGGGAACCATCTTTCAGTCTGCTCTGTGGCCTGCTTTATGGTAGGAGATGCTATCTGGACAGGGGTCTGAGAAATGGAGTGAGCATCATGACTCCAGGTGCACTGGAGGCTACCTGAGCACCTCCATCTACAGAGCTGATAAGGTGTTATTTGGGGGCTATCTGCTGTCTCAATTTTTGAAATTTTCCCTCTGTGGATGTTTGCTACCTGCAGTGTTGAGAGCCCAACTCTGAGGACCTCTTCTTAAAATGAGACACTTTGGAGGAGACAAGGAGTAGAACTTGTGAAAGACGTCTTGGTAGCCACAACAATCAAATTAGAAATCCCCCTGAGATAACTCTGCCAGTACCACCCAGACCTGTAGCTGTGTCTCCATTTCATCTCCTTTCTGCATCAGGTCCAGCTCTACTTCCAGGTCAGGTTATTTTCTGTTGGAAATAGGACACTTCCTTCCATAACTTGGAATGTGCCACTTCCACCAACTTCTTTTCTCCCTGAACTTTGATTAAATCCCACCACAGATTTCTCTTCTCGAAGTCCAGTCTTTGCTTGGTGGTTTTCAATTCTCTGACCAGCTGGTGCTTGGAATTTGCTTCCTTCAGGTATGCTTCCACCATGACCTACTAGGACATCCTAGAATGACATAATATTCTTAGGATATGGTGTTGAAGTTGACTTTCTTGGTTAAAAATCCTTGTTGGAATAGTTTCAATGCTCAAAGTCTAGAAGCAACTGCTTTTAGGGGGAATTTATGAGAAAGTTTATAGATATATTTTATGAAAACCAAGTCAAGGGTTAAGTCTATCTTCATGATCAGGTAAAAGATAATCCTTCTCTCTACAGGGTGTATTACTACACCAATCTGAATTTTCCCTTGTTTCTTTGATTTCAAGGAACTGATGAGGAGCATCACTCTACCTTTGGTTGAAGTAACTGCTCCTTCACTTCCTGAGTCTGTTTTTTTCAGAGCAATGCTTTCTTGCTGCAGGTTTTCCACCTGAGACAGGAAATACAGACACTCTGTTATACCAGCCCCTGGATCCAGGAAGAAATTCAGTCTAAAGAACCACTATCCAAGAGCCTATTTTTAGGCAGCCAAGCATGAAAAACCATCTCAAAGGCCATCTGCCTTGTCCTATCCTTCCACTCTCCCAGGTTCCCTCACAGTCTGGAGGAATCCTTGCCCTCCCCTCCCCTTTGCTCATCCCTGGGTTCAATCAGTGGACAAATCCTGTTCACTTGACCTCTATCATCTCTTTCCTCCCACCACTCACAAGGCCACTAACGTGGTTTGGGGCCTCATTACCTCTCAGCAGGACTATTCCATAAGTCTTTTTATTAGTTTCCCTGCTTCCAGCCACCCCCTTCTCCAATCTATGTTCCACTAAGCTGACAGGTCGACATCCATAAAGTTTTATTGATGTCTGTACTCATTTCCCAATATACTGCCTACTGCCAGATAACTCTCTGCTTTGTGAAGAAAAAACAAGAAACCAAGTAAAACCAGACAACCTAGTGGGCAAGTCAAAGAATATAGGCAAAGTCCCACATCTATGGTAGGTCCCCTGCTTCTGTACTGGAAGGAGGAAAGTGTTTCACTAGCTGTCCTCTAGATCCAATATTAGCTATACCTTTTGATTTGAGTTCAAATCCTGTTTAAATATTGTTTTTACCGACATGGTGGAGTCCTTATGTATGATGTTCTCCTGACTCCACTTCCTTTGTTCTGCATCAGTTCATACGAGTTTTTCTACATTTCCTATTCTTAGAGCACCAGTGCACTCCAATGTACATTAACACATCACCTTTTGTTCAGCCATTGCCCAATCAACCCACTTTGTTTTCAGTTTCTATGGCCACAAAATATTCCAGTTAGATATGTGACTTTGCTGCCTTTGAACATCTTGGGGGCACATGAATATTAGTGGGGTCACTGCATCCAAGGCTGGGAAGAACTTCCCAATTCATCTTGCTAAGGCATGGGGATAGCTGTGTCATTCTCTTGCTCAAACATCTTTAATGGGGAAATTATTTGCATGCTTCTAGGATCAAAAGAAATAAATCCTACTGTCTGGCATTGAGAACTCTGGCCAGTCTCCTTCTCACTTGGTACTCCAGGTTAATCCTCAGAATCCTTCTTTCATTTACTTTGCTTTGTATTGCCTGGCTCCTCAAATTCAACACTCCACTTCTGTACCTTTACAAGGGTGACCTCATACCTAGAATGGATTCCTCCTTTTCTTTATCTCTTAGCTGCCCTAGTGAACTTCTCTTTCTTTGTGTATCTCTATCACTGAGCCTCACACCATCCTTAATAAACCCTTCCAGTCATCCCCTACAGTGCTGCAAACCTTGAAGACAGACAGAATGCTCTCCTCATTTCCTAACCCAGAAATGTTTCACAGAAATGCTCTGATACCTGAGATGGAACTGAGGGCCAATCATCAAGTCAAAACAAGGCGTCAGGGAGACTGACACATGTATCATGAAATACAGGGAGGACAACATCTGGAATTAGTGACTCATAGATTTAATCATCACACTAAACTTCCAGCAGGTACAGAAAAACCTGGGGAAGACTTTGCAGTCAAAGGTTTAGTTCATCAGTCATTCCCAGCCAAGCCACCAAGTACATGCTTCTCCTCTTTGTTCTTTGAACTACACCAGTGATGTTTAAGAGATGAAGTAGAAGAGCTCTAGACTGACCTTGTGGGCCCTAGTTAGTCTGGCCATAGCTACCAAATGAACCGAAACTGTGAAACCAACTTCTCACGATTCTGCCACCAATCCATCCTCTATATTCAGTCCAAAGAGATATTTCCTAGAATGCAGGTCCAATCATGTCACCCCTTGTTCCCCATACCCCCAAACTCCAGAAGTTCCTTATTCCCTCCAGCATCAAATAGAAAAAGCTGTTTGGCATTCAAAGCCTTCATAACCTAGCCCCTTCTTCCTTTTCCAGTCTCCTTCCACCTTATTCTCCAATGATTGATGCAGTGACACTGATCTTATGACTGTTTCAAGAACAAGACCCTCCAGCTCTCTAATCTGGGCATTTTCTCTGTCTATCTCCCATGCTCAGAATACTCTTCCTCCTCCACTCCAACTACTGACCTCCCTGTCTTTAAGTCCCAACTAAAATCCCACCTTTTATAGGAAACCTTCCCCAACACCTCTGTTGCCTTCTCTCTGTTAATTATTTCCTATGTATCCTGTATATTGCTTGCTTATGAATATTTGTTTTCTTGTTGTCTTCTCTGTTACACTGGAAGATCCTAGAGGGCAGACACTGTCTTTTGCCTCCTTTTATATCCCTAGTGCTTAGTACAGTGACTTGCACATAGTAGTCACTTAATAAGTGTTTACTAACTGATTTTTCAGATAGTGAAACTGAGGCTCCCAGGTATGAAGGAATCTCCCCTAAGTCAGAGGGGGTTAGTATAAGTTAGACATGAAACACAGCCCTCCACTGAGGCCATAGTCCCTCTTGTCAATCACCTCAAACTGCTGGTACACATGACAATTTTATAATTCTCTCAAAGGACAAGCAGTACAACTTTACTCCATGTATATCTGACCCTCTATATAGCTGTACATATTAATAGCAGGAGTAACAGGAAAGCTACTGTGCCTAAAAAGAAGTAGGTGCCAATGTCTGCATCATATGCCAGAGGCCACGTGGCCCAAGGAGGTGACTCAGTGGCTTCTAGGGTGGCTTGGTAGACAGGGTCCCCTGCACTGTGTTCCCTAGATTCTGTATCTTCCTCTCAATCCAATCTCTGGCCCTTGGAATTTCTAATGCTGTCTCTTCCCCAAGGAAAACTTACATATAAACTTCAAAAAAATCTTCCTAAGTGAGTACCTCTTTGTAATCCCAGCATATATCACCCAAAGAATGGTCCACTTCCTCACCTGGCTGCACTTGACAGCTATCTACTACCTCAGCTGCTCCAAGAGCTCTCAAGTGACTTCTGCATCTACCTCCAGCTACTGGGCTCCTTGATCAAACTCCTCCTTGCTCTGTGGCAGAGGTGAACTGGAAGGAGAGAAGCCCCAGAGGGGGTAGAAAATTGCACTAGGACCCAGCTACGAGCTGAGCCTGCCTTTGCTCTAGCTCAGCTGAGGAGACCTCCCAGGATCAGACCACCCCCTCCTCCACACTTAGCAAGCTAGCCCCAGGATAATCCAGGAAACACAAAACAAAAGGATAAACAAAGGTACCTACCCTTCAATTTCCCACACCAGCAGCCCAACAACAGATTCTCCAGCTTTTAACTGAAAGAACCAGAAGCTACAACACACAAAGCCTCACTGTCTTGAGCAAGAAGCAAAGGAGGAGAGAAAAGACTGTAGAATCTTTCTATGGGGACAAGGACCAAAACATGATTACCAAAGAGGTCAGTATTGACACTGTACTCCCATCTGAAACTTCAGAACGGACTATGAACAGCTCGCATGCACAAAGAGCTCTCCTGGAGCAGATGAAAAAGGAAATAGAAGAAAAACTGGCCAATGATTTTAAAAGTATGCAAAAAGAATTCTCTGAAGAGAACACTTCTTTAAAAAGGAAAATCGAACAAATGGAAAAGGAAGCACAAAACCTAACTGGGAAAACTGGACAAATGGAAAAGGAAGAACAAAAACTTATTGGAGAAAATAATTCCTTAAAAGGAATAATTGGGCACATGGAAAAAAGAGATGCCAAGGTTAACTGAAGAAAACAATTTGATGAAAATTAATATTGGAGAAGTAGAAACTAATGACTCTATGAGACATCAAGAATCAGACAACAAAAATCTAAAGGAAAAAGATGTAAAGTATCTAACTGGAAAAACAACTTACCTGGAAAATGGATCCAGGAGAGAAAATTTAAGAATCATTGGCCTGTCAGAAATCTGTGATGAAAAAAAGAGTCTGGATAATATCTTCCAAGAAAACATCAAGGAAAACTGCCCAGTAGTGTTAAATCCAGAGGCCAAAGTGGTCATTGAAGGAATCCACCATTCACCTCGTGAAAGGGATCCTAAATTAAAAACACCAAGAAATATTGTTGCCAAATTCCAGAACTATCAAGTGAAGGAGAAAATACTACAGGCAGGCAGAAAGAAACCATATATTGAGGAGCTGCAATCAGGATGACAGAGGACCTTGCAGCTTCTACATTAAAAGATCGAAGAAATTTGAATCTGATATTCCCTAAGGCAAAGGAACTGGGACTACAACCAAGGATTAATTATGCAGCAAAGTTCAGCATAACATTTCAGGAAAGGAGATGGACATTCAACTAAATAAGGGATTTCCAGACCTTCCTGACAAAAAAAGCCAGAACTCAATAGAAAATCTGATCTTCAAACGCAGGTCTCAAGAGAGGAATAAAAAGGTAAATGGGGGAAAAGAAAAACTTGTTACTCAATTTGGACAAACTGATTACATCCCTGTAACTGAAGATGATATGTGTTAATATTGAAAATTGTACATCTATCATGAAGTATAAAAGGGATGTATATAGATAGAGGGAGTGGGTATAAAGTAAATGATGTGATGATAAAAATGTGATTTATGCATTCAAAGGAATTGTAACAAGAGATGTAAAAAGGAAGAAGCAGAAAATGATAAATTACATCACAGGAAGAAGTACAAAATTATATTATAGTAGAGGGAAAGAGGGGAGGGAGAGGAGCATTGTTTGAGAGGTACTCTCATCTGATTTGGTTCAAGAAGGGAACAATGAACTTAAGTATATAAATCTGCCTAGCTCTATAGGCAGTAGGAGGGAAAGGGGGAGGAAAGGAGAGGGAAAGCTAAAGGGGGGAAGAAGTAGATAGGTTAAAGGGGAGTAAAAGGGAGGGGGGCTAAAAAAAGGAAGGGAAGACTGTGGGAGGTGGTGGTCAAAAGTGAAAACTCTATTGAGGAAGGGAAGGGAGATGAGAGAAGTAAAAGCACAAATGGTGAGAAAGAGGATGGAGGGAAAGACACAGATTGTAATCTAAACTGTGAATGTGAATGGAATGAACTCTCCCATAAAACAGAGACGGATAGCAGAATGGATTAAAAGCCATAATCCAACAATATGTTGTTCACAAGAAACACATTTGAAATGGGGGGATGCACACAGGGTAAAGGTAAAGGGTGGAGCAGAATATACTGTGCTTCATCTGATGTAAGAAAAGAAGGGCTAGCCATCCTAATCTCAGACAAAGCAAAAACAGAAATAGATCTAATCCAAAGAGATAAGGAAGGAAACTATATCCTGCTAAAAGGCACCATAAACAATGAATCAATATCATTGCTAAACATGTATGTTCCAAGTAGTATAGCATCCAAATTCTTAGAGGAGAGGTTGGGGGAGTTGCAGGAAGAAACAGACAGCAAAACTATACTAGTGAGGCACCTCAACCTCCCCCTCTCTGAACGTGAGTAATCTAACCTTAAAATAACAAGAAGGAAGTTAAGGAGTTGAATAAAACTCTGGATAAGATAGGTATGATAGATCTTTGGAGACAACTGAATGGGGATAGAAAGGAATATACCTTTTTTCTCAGTGGTACATGGCACATATACTAAAACTGACCATGTTCTAGGGCATAAAAACCCCACCATCCAGTGCAGAGAGGCAGAGATAGTCAATGCATCCTTCTCAGATCATAATGCAATAAAAATTATGCGTAATAAAAGGCCATGGAAAGATAAATCAAAAATTAATTGGAAACTAAATAATCTAGTCTTAAAGAAGGAGTGGGTAAAACAACAATTCATAGAAACAATCAACCACTTCATTCATGAAAGATGATGTCTAGGCTCTTTTTTTGATCATGGCTTTCAGGTAGTCCCATAATTTTTAAATTGTCTCTCCTGGATCTATTTTCCAAGTCAGTTGTTTTTCCAATGAGATATTTCACATTATCTTCCATTTTTTCATTCTTTTGGTTTTGTTTTGTGATTTCTTGGTTTCTCATAAAGTCATTAGCCTCCATCTGTGCCATTCTAATTTTGAAAGAACTATTTTCTTCAGTGAGCTTTTGAACCTCCTTTTCCGTTTGGCTAATTCTGCTTTTGAAAGCATTCTTCTCCTCATTGGCTTTTTGAACCTCTTTTGCCAATTGAGTTAGCCTATTTTTCAAGGTGTTATTTTCTTCAGTATTTTTTTGGGTCTCCTTTAGCAGGGTGCTGACCTGCTGTTCATGCTTTACCTGGGTGTCTCTCATTGCTCTTCCCAGCTTTTCCTCCACCTCTCTAACTTGATTTTCAAAATCCTTTTTGAGCTCTTCCATGGCCTGAGCCCATTGAGTGGGTTGGGATACAGAAGCCTTGACTTCTGTGTCTTTGCCTGATGGTAAGCATTGTTCTTCCTCATCAGAAAGGAAGGGAGGAAATGCCTGTTCATCAAGAAAGTAACCTTCTATAGTCTTATTTTTTTTCCCTTTTCTGGGCATTTTCCCAGCCAGTGACTTGCCTTCTGAATATTCTCTTCACACCCACTTCACCTCTGGATCCTCCCAGCCAGCACTTGGGGTCTGAGATTCAAATGCTGCTTCCCAGCCTCAGGGCTTTTGGCGGGGGCAGGGCTGCTATTCAGTGTGAGATGAAGTTCAGCTGCTCAGGTTGGGGCAGGGCCACCACACGGGCTCAGTTCCCTCAGGGGGTTTATGCAGAGACCTTCAACAATGGATCCTGGCTCCTGCCTGCTTGGGGAGCCCTGGTCTGCTCCTGCCTCCGCTGTTGGCTCCCGAGGGGGCCTGAGTTATGGGGGCACCCCACTCCCCTCTCAACCTGCCAAAGAGACCCTCTCACCGACCCTTGTCACCTGTGGGTGGAGGGACCCACCTGGCCGCTGGAGATTCTGTCCCTGAAGCCCGCTCAGATCCGCTCTTCTCAGCACCGCGCGCACGTGGCCTCTGGGCTGGGCTTGGCTCTGAGTCTGCAGCACGATGGACCTTTTGAGAGAGGTTTGCAGGGCTCTCTGGAACAGAAATCTTCTCTGCTCCACTCTTCTGTGGCCTCTGCTGCTCCAGAATTCGCTGGGGGTTCTTTTTTACAGATGTTCTATGGGCTGTGGGTTCAGAGCTATGTGTATGTGCGTCTTTCTACTCTGCCATCTTGGCTCCCCCCCCCCCCCCCCCAGCTATTCTTTCTTACAAGAATAATTCAGCAGATGGAAATAACTAATGAATCCTTCAGGAAAGTTTTGGCCAAAAACTACTGCTCTGGGACCAAAATGTAGTTTAAAGTAAATTGAATTTGGAGCAACCTAAATGTCACAATTCCTAGTGATAGGCTTCTGGACCTCAATGAACTCACCTCAAAATGACAGCAGGAGTTAGACTTCATGACTGGAAGTGTCCTGCAACAAGATCCTAAGATCTCCTATCTTAGGTTCGTAAGATGCCCAAATCTCTTATCTCTTCATCTCATGGCCAAATGTAAGCAAAACCTTCCAGAGAAGGAACCTAAGATGGAAGCAGACCTTACCCATGGAAATGAGTGATGGAGCTGGAAGGCAGAGTGTTACTGGAAATGAAGAGAAATATCATGAATGAAAACTGTGGACCAAATATACATGTGATTAGGGGAATGGACTGTAAGACACAGAGAAAATAGATTCTGTTTTGTTTGGCCATTGAGTCAGCCGATGAGAAATGAATTATGAGGCCAAGGGGCAAATGACTCTGGACCTCAAGGTCCTCAACACCAAATGGCTCTAGCAGTTAGAATAGATGATGTGGAAGTTTCCTACCATGAGATCCTAAGATCTCCTATCTCTCATTCTGATAGTCAAATGTAAACAAAACCTTCCAGAGAATGGATAAAAGATATAAGCAGACCTCACCTGCGGAAATTGGTCATTGAGCTGCAAAGCTGGTTTTTAATGGAAATGAAGGGAAATACCATGAATGAGAGTCATCGACCAAATATCCATGTGCCAAGGAGGGATATGGATTGTAAGACACAGGGAAAATGGATTCCCTTTTGAAGAGGGCAGAGCATAGGCCCTAGCATAGCATCAGAAGGATCAAGTTTGGCTGCTATGATCCTGGCTGAGTTATCTGAAACTCAAGAAGCATTGGTTACCAAAGTTCCACAGGGAACTGACGCTGAGTCTCCATCGCCCCCTACTGAAATTGAAACCATTGGAACACGGACCATAAGAGCTTCCACAGTGGCCCCTGGACCAGGGACAAAATCTCAGACTCAGAGGCCTACAGAACCTCTTCCACCTTGTCATCTTTCCTGGAAAGCCCTAGAACACCAGCTACTAGTCCTGAGACAGTAACAAGCCCTTATCTGGCACCATCCACTTTGACAGCTAAGAAATCACTGGGAGCAGACCCTGCTTCACCAGTCTCTGTTTCCACAATGCTTTCTGAAGTCACTGCACCAAGGGCAAGTAAGTACTTCAGGGTCTGAAATTCAGAGCACAGCTACCCTGGAAGTTAGCACAGTTCTAGCAGTGGATTAGTCCTGCTTTGACCTTGATCCCTCCAAAGTCAAAGGTCACAGCTTTGATCAGCATAAATGTGGAGACTATATTCAATTCAACTGCCTCATCACCAATGAAAACAAGTTCTCCAAGTCTAGTTGACATCATCTTAGGTGAACCTTTCCTGGAGTCCTCCACAAAAGTGGTAACACCTGGCCCTGTCCACAAGTCTCTGAGTCCAAGCCCTAACATCTCTCCTACTGTTAGCAGTTCTGCAGCCTTCATAAGCTCCAGTCCCCATGGGACTGCTCCTCCTTGAGAATGATAAGAGACAGCCACCTCGACTACAGGGCCAGTGGAAACATCAACTCCAGCTGTTACTCTGCCTCCAGCAAGAACACAAGCAGCCTGGATATCATCACCTCCCAACCCAGCCACCCTAGGCTCCCCAGACTCAGAGAGGAGCAGTGCCAGAGGAGAGACAGCCTCTGTTTTGTCCTCTACCTACCAGCTCCACTGTGTCCACAGGTAAGTAGATTTCTAATGAAGCCTCCTGTTTAGGGAATGTTGATGTGCCTAAAATTAAGTTGTTCCCTGTTAGTTTAACATATAATGGGATTGTCCAGTACTGAAGTAATGATTTGGAGGGGAAAACTTCCATTAGCTAGTATGATGGAAGAAATAAGAGAAGGCATTGGTTTGGGATTAACAAACAGTAGGGTAAATGCATTTCCTTTGGTGTCCCAGGACAATTTTGAGGGTCAGTGGCAAAACCCTGTGGGATCTATGTGAGGGAGTGGAGAAGTTGGCCCCCACCCCCATCAGAGGAGCCCACAGAGGAGGAGCATGCAGTAGCAGTAAGGGCAGGGGCAGTGCCAGTGGAGTGTCTGTTTCTGGAGCTCTAGGCCCACAGACTGTGGAGAGATCAAGCAGCTGACAGTGTACCCACACCCCCACTTGACAAAGAGCTCCAAAATCAAGTAAACAGCTGTGAAAATGAGCCAAAAACCAGAAAAAAAGATCAGTGTATAAAATCTTACTTTAGTAACAAGGAAGGCCAAACTATCCAAACAGAAGACAACAAAGTCAAAGCTGAAACATCCAAAGTCGTCAAGAAAAATATGAATTGGTCTCAGGCCAGGGAAGAGCTCAAAGGTATTTTGAAACTCAAGTAAGTGAAGTAGAACCAAAATTGGGAAGAGAATTGAGAGTGAGGCAAGAAAATCATGAATAACGAGTCAACTGCTTACTAAGGGAGATTGAAAAATTGCTGAAGAAAATGACACCTTAGGGGATGGAGCAAGATGGCAGAGTGAGACCCACTATTCACCTAAGCTCTTAGACAACCTCCTTCAGGTAACTCTAGAAAGAGACTCTGACCAAATTTTGGAGGTGCCGAATCCAATAGGAGACAGACTGTGACAGATGCACAGCCCAGCAAAGACTGGAAGAGGGACAGGAAGGACCTGTTCTTCCTGGGTGAGCCCACAGCACACTGCACAGTGCTTCCCCGCAGGTAAGTGGGGAAACCACAGGGCAGTCAAAGGCAGCAGCAGCATGGCGGCAAGGCAGAGTGACAGCCCAGGTCAAGGGATCACCCAAGGCCAGGGAGTGATAGCTGCTGAGCCCCAGGTATCAGCTGGAGCCCTGTTGGAGACTTTCAGCCTGCATATTAAATGTCTGTATGTCACCGACTTGATCTTCAGGGAGCCAAAATGGAGGAGGGATCTGTCAATGCTCTCTCCCCTGCCCCTCATGGACCTCAAAAAAATCATAAAATATTTCTCCAGAAAAATCATTGAATCAGTGGGAACAGTTGAAAGGGCAAACCTTCTCGTAGCACCTGAGGTTTGGAAAATAGCTAAAGGGAATTCCTCTTCCTATGACAGAGGAGAAGTGAAAGGAGAGGAGCCCCAGAAGTGGTGGAAACTCCCACTGGGACCCAAGTGTGCCTCAGCACCAGGAGGGGAGTTCCAGAGGGCATGGAAACTTGCACTAGGACCCAGGCATGACCTAATGCTAGGAGAGGAGTCACAGAGGGGGTGCAAAGTCCCACGAGGACCCAGGCATGGTAAATTGTCCAGATTAACAGAAGAGGAAGTTGAATATTTAAACGACCCCATCTCAGACAAAGAAATTGAAGAAGTCAGCATTGAACTCCCTAGGAAAAATATCTCCAGGGTCAGATGGAATTAGGAGTGAATTCTATTAAACACTGAAAGACCAGTTAATTCCAACATTATATAGATTATCTAGGAAAATTAGGGAAGAAGAAGTACTTCCAAATGCTTTGTATGATACAAATATGGTTTTCATACCTAAAGCAGGAAGAAAGAAAACAGAGAAAGGAAATTATAAACCAATTCCTCTAATGAATACAGCTGCAAAAATTTTCAGTAAGACTTTAGCAAAAAGGATACAGCATCTTATCATGAGAATAACACATTAAGATCAGGTAGGATTCATACCAGGAATGCAGGGCTGGTTCAATATTAAGAAAACTATTAACATTATCAATCATATCAACAATAAAACTAACAGAAATCACATGCATATCTCAATAGATGCAGTAAAAGCTTTTGACCAAATACAACACCCATTCCTATTACAAATATTGGAGAGCATAGGAATAAAGAGAACTTTCCACAAAATAGTAAGCAGTATCTACCTAAAACCTTCAGCAAGCATTCTATGCAAAGGTGATAAGCTAGATGCATTCCCAATAAGATCAGGCATGAAACAAGCATGTCCATTATCACCACTATTACTCAATGTGGCACTAGAAATGTTAGCTATAGCAATTAGAAAAGATAAAGGAATTGAAGGAATTAGAATAGGCAAAGACGAAAGTAAGTTATCACTCTTTGCAGATGATAGGATGATATATTTAGAAAATCCCGGAGATTCAAGTGAAAAAGCTACTTTAAATAATAAACATCTTTGTCAAAGTTGCAGGTTACAAAATAAACCCACACTAATCTTCTGCATTGCTATATATTAGTAACAAAGCCCAACAGCAAGAGATAGAAAGAGAAATCCCATGGGGTGGACACTATGAAATATTTGGGAGTTTACCTTCGAAAACAAACCCAGGGAGCATATTAATACAGTGGCAAGACACTTTTTGCACAAATAAAGTCAGATCTAAGTAAGTGGGAAATGACACTTTATAAAACAGAGTAACCAAAATGGCAAAAGAGATCCAAAAAGGCAATGAGGAGATGAATGTCCTCAAAAGCAGAATTAGGTCAGATGGAAAAGGAGGTTCAAAAGCTGATGGAAGAAAATAATTCCTTAAAGATAGCAATGAAGCATATAGAAGGTAATGAGTATATGAAAAATCAAGAATATATCAAACAAAGCCAAAGGAATGAAAAAATAGCAGGCAATGTGAAATATCTCACTGGAAAAACAACTGACTAGGAAAATACATCCAGGAGAGACAATTTAAAAATTATCGGACTCTGTGAAAGTCAAGATCTAAAAAAGAGCCTAGATATGACCGTGCACAAAATTATGAAAGAAAACTTCTCTAATGTTGTAGATCCAGAGGATAAAATAGATATTGAAAGAATCCATTGATCACCTCCTAAAAGAGACTCTCAAAGGAAATCTCCTAAGAATATTGTAGCCACATTCCAGCTCAAGGAGAAAATATGGCAAGCATCCAGAAAGAAACATTTCAAGTACTGTGGAAATACTTTCAAGATAGTACAAGATCTAGCAGCTTCTATATTGAGGGATCTCAGTGCTTGGAATAGGTTATTCGAGAGATCAGATGAAATAGGATTCAAACCAAAAATCACCTACCTAGAAAAGCTAAGTATAATATTTCAGGGGACAAAACGGTCAGTCAGTGAAATAGAGGAGTGCCAAGCATTCTTCCTGAAATGACCAGAACTGAATAGAAAATTTGACTTTCAAACATAAGAATCAAGTGAAGCACGAAAAGGTAAATAGGAAAGAGAAATCACAAGGCACTTACTAAAGTTGAACTATTCACATTCTTACATGGAAAGATCCTATTTGTAACTCTGGAGACGTTGTCTCAGTATTAGGGTTGTTGGACGGTAATCCCTCCATAAAGACATACATAAAGACAGAGGGCACAGGGTGAGTTGAACAGGTAGGAGTGATATCTAAAAAATAAAATTAAGGGGAGAAAGAGGAATATATTGGGAGGAGAAAGGGAGAAATGGAATGGGGCAAATGATCTCACAATAAAGAGGCAAGAAAAAGCATTTTCCATGGTGGGGAAAAGGGGGGAGGTGAGAGGGAAAGAGTGAGCCTTACTCTCATTTAGTTTGGCTTAAGGAAGGAATAACATGCACACTCAATTTGGTATGAAGATGTATCTTACGTTACAGGAAAGTAGAGGGAAAGAGGTTAAGCAAGGGGTGGGGATGATAGAAGGGAAGGCAAATGGGAGGAAGGGTTAATTAGAAATAAACACTTTTGATGAGGGATAGGGTCCAAAGAGAGTAGAATAAGGTGGGGGAGCAGGATAGGATGAAGGGAAATATAGTTAGTCTTTCACACACAACTTTTATGGAAGTGATATGCATAACTATACATGTATAACATACATGGAATTGCTTGCCTTCTCATTGGGGATGAGTGGGGAGGGAGGAAGGGGGAGGATTTGGAACTCAAAGTTTTAAAAATGAATGTTAAAAATTGTTTCTTTTCATGCAAAAGGGTAATAAGATATACAGTCAATGTATAGAAATATATCTTGCCCTAGAAGAAATGAGAAGGGAAGCGTGTGACTGAAGGGAGGGCAGATGGGGGAAGCAGGAATCAGAATGCACACTGTCTTGGGGTGGGTAAAAGGGAGATATGGGGAGAATATTTGGAACTCAAAATCCTGTGGAAGTGTCTGTTGAAAACTAAAAATAAATAGATAAATTAATTAAAACCAATTTTTAAGAACAAGAAAAGCAAGGTAGAATCTTTGCAGGGACTTGAAGGAAGTCAGAAAAATAAGAAGGGAAAGACTCCAGGAATGGAAGACAGCCAGTGAGCATGCGGTGAGTTGGGAAGTAGGAAGGCAAGCTCAAGGAAGAGAAAGAAGGCCAGGTCCCTGGAGGTAAGGAGGTGTAGGGTGCCAAAAGATAAGAAAAGAAAAGGAGGGGCAGGTTATGAATGACTTTGAATCAAAAACAACATTGTACATTTGATGCTTGAGGTCAAAGAAAGATATTGGAGTTTCTTGCACAGGACAATGACATGGCCAGATCTGGGCTTTAGGAAAATTGCTGTGTTGGCTGAGTGGAGGATGGATGGGAGTGGGAAGCATCTTCTGACAGGAAAAGCAGTCAGAAGGCTCCTGCAATAGTCCAGGAATGAGGTGATGAGGTCCTGCAAAAGGAGGATGACGGCGTTCAAAGAGAGAAGGTCCAAATAGGAAAGGTGTTATGAAAGCAAAATCTACAGACCTCAGCAACATATTGGCTATGGGGGATTAAAGGAAGTAGTCAAGAAGGATCTTCTGGGTTATGAGCCTGGGTGCCTGGGAAGATGGTGATTCCCTAAAATGGGCAAGTAGAGAAGAGATGAAGGTTTTGGGGGTAAAACTATGGGTTAAGTTTTGGATATGTTGAATTGAAGATATTTACAAGACATTCCGTTGAAGATTTGTAATAGGTACTTGTCCAAAAGGAGTTGTGAGACTGGAGATCACCAGACAGGTTAAGGGTGGATGAATGGATTTGAGAATCATCAATTTAGAGTTAAGAATGAAATTCACAGGAGCTTATGAAATCATGAAATTTCATAGAGAAGGAGAACAAGAAGGGTGCAACTCAATGCCCTAATGTATAGGACCCACAATTAAGATTTATGACTTAGGTGAGAATCCAGTAAGAGAGACTGAGACAGGAATCAATGAGCAGGAGAACCAGGAGAGTATTGTCATCAAAATCTAAACAGAAGATAGTATCAATGAAAATAGTATAATGAAATAAAAGGTTGCAGAGAGCTGAGGAAGAATGAGGATTGAGAAAAGTTCATTCATTTTTGCAATGAAGAGATGATTAGCAATGTTAGAGAGGAGAATTTCATTTGAATGATGAGGATGAAAACAAGACTGTAGAATTCCAGTGAGGGTGAGAGGAAAGGAAGTGGAAAGCCTTTTTGTAGACAGCTATCTCAAGGACTTTGGACACACAAAGAGAAGAGATGAGGACGGATCGCTGTCAAGGACAGATGGACAAAAGGAAGGGTTTCTTTAGACTTTCATGTTTTTGCAGATGGATTAGTAAGGGGAACAGCCAGTAGACAAGCAGAGATTGAAGATGAGTGAGAGAGTGGGAGAACAGAGGAAAGACTGCTGTGAGAAGTATGAGGCAAAGAAAGCACATCAATTGTAGTATACAAGGAGAACATGTAGAGATAATATATTACCCTTTCTTCCCCATGACTGTGATATGTGCACTCATTCGTAGTTACAGGTAGTGAGGTTGGTGTAGTGCCTGCCACACACATCCCAGACCAGGGAGCACCAGGAGGCATGGCAGTGCTGACTAGTGGCCCACTGACGCCTCAGTCCACTGTAGGTCCTATGGGCAAGTAAATGCCTCTTTTCTTTCTCTTGTGTTTCCTGGGTTCATGTCTCTCAGTTTTGGGAAAAGGTAGGAACTCATCTTCACAGTCTGAGAAGAGGACACTTTTGGGGCATATTGTAAATAGACTGAAAGACTTGGCAGCTTCATCTGCCACATGAATTTCTGCTTTGAAGTATGTTGTGATAACAGGCTTTGAATGAGGAGCTGCCGGGGGATTTTATACATTTCTTGTATTCCCTTGCATGAATACCTGTTATTTGCGTGTTAAAAGTCAGCTATAGGAGGACAAGCATCATGTGATTCTTGTCTATGCATGCCCAGCACCTCACACCATGAGTGGCAGTAAGAGTAGCTGAAGCCTAAAATCATTGTGAAATGATTGTTTATTTGAGCAGAACAAGTCCACAAACAGTTTGTCTGAGCCTGGGTCCCCTTCTCATCTTGTGACAAGATATCAGGAGAGAGCCGTCTAAACCTTGATCCCTTGATATTCAATAATTCTCATGGTGGCCACCCACCCTAGAGCAGAGGTAGGTGGCTTGCAGAGTTCTTTTTATTGTGGAAAGTGCTTGTCAAGGAGACAGTTGAGCACTGGAGAGTAATGTGAGGGGTTGTGTTTTGGTTGTGGGCAGTAGGAAACTCTGTCCAAATGACTCCAAACTTCCCCCAACACTCTTTGGGCACACTTCAACCAACTGCGCTGGTCACAGGATTCACTACCAAGGGCGCAGTGATACTAAGGAATCTGAGTGGGTCTGACCTGGAAAGAGAATCAGCAGAGTCCACCAGTGTGCCCATGACAGACTCTTCTGGGAGAGATTTCATTTCAGACACTGAAACAGAGATATTCACCATGGAAACTCTGCCAGGTACAAAAGCCTCTCAGGCCCCCCCATCTCCCTGTAGCTACTGGAACAAGTGACCTTAGGTCTGAGACACACAAGACAACCAGGAACTCATCTACAGAAGCCCCAACTCCACTGGAAACATCTTCTGGAGTCACCATGGGCATTGCAAGCCCCACATTCTCCATGACTCCAGCAGA
The DNA here is from genome assembly GCF_028372415.1 of Notamacropus eugenii. Lineage (NCBI taxonomy): Eukaryota > Metazoa > Chordata > Mammalia > Diprotodontia > Macropodidae > Notamacropus > Notamacropus eugenii. Next base: position 50,556,620 of record NC_092875.1, on the reverse strand, counting down.
GTCCATATCCAACTTGGGTTCCAATGGTCCCTTAAAGATCAGCCTAAATGGAACAGTTTCTTCTGTTTCCTGAAGATGCAACAGAGACATTCCCTACAGAGAGTTCCAGCACCACCCTGACTCCATGGCACACTCCAGTTGATTCTTTTCATATGACTGTCTCAGTCCCAGGAATGACAATCAGCTCCAGTTTGCTTCTGTCCTCAACTCCTGCAGCCATCAGTGCTACAGAAAGCAGGCCAAGGCCAGACTTGCCTATGAGACTCACCACCCTGGAGAAAGAGGATATCCAGACAATAGCAGAGCCAGTTTCAGCTGCTCTGTCCTCTACTCTTCCCAGCATCAACCCCACATCTGCCAGAGGGGACACGAGCATATTTTGGCGTCTATAAAATGGCCAACAGAGGGTAAAACAGTGTCCAGCACCCTTCCAGAGAACCTCAGAATCACTCACAGAGAGCATGTGCACTCTCTAAGCCCAAGAGGGCCTGACAGGACCTCCACCTCTTCTCTCAACCATGGAAGTGAAGAACCCAGCTATTACAGGATTGTCTCTACAGCCTCTGTGGGGAACATGACAAACATGGCCATGACTGGAGCCCAGTGAAGCCCAGCTGAACCTCCTCCCCCAGAATTCAGAAAGGCCACATTGCCTGAGAGGGGCACTCCCTCTGTTTTACCAAGAACTGAATTGAGAATCAGGGACAGTGCAAAACCCCAGTACAGTTTGGCCTGCACCAGCACTCCAGTATGGAAGAGCAGCAGACCAGGTCACCCTGCAGCCTCAGATACCAGCACACTCATCCCAGGGAAGTTTCATCCTGCTGAGAGCACAGCTGACTTCATTGCAAGTCCTGTGGGAGGGTCCAGCCCAAAGTCAGCTGGCTCCATGACTCCATCCTACACCCCAAGTTCTACAGGAGCAGGCTTGGTGGAGAAACAGACTCATCTTTGGTCTTGACTACACCATCACCTGCTGTCTCCATAACCAGCATCTCTGGATCTCTGCCTGGCATAAGAACAGAGATTTCCTGCTCCTTGACCTCAGCTGAAGCTACAGATTTCACCAAAGTGGGTACAGATACAATGTCTACTTTGCCACAGACCTTCTCTCTTATGTCACCAATGAGCTCCTCTGAGGTTACTTACAATGTGAAGACCATGAGTTCTGAAGTTCCTGGGACTGAAAGCATAAGTATCATCCTCACTAGCAAGGTCAGAGACATGGCTTTTCTTTATCCTAAGACCTCTCCCACCCAAGAATTTCTGGGTAGTGGGAGAGCATAACACAGGTGCTTCAGCGATCCCTGCTTTATCTTGCCCTCCTATGTCCTCAGCCCCTCTTACGGGAGAGGTACTGAGTGTGTTAGGGACCAGTACTAGTTCAACTCCATAGCTGGCTGTAGCTTATAGTTTCAACTAGATACTCAGAGAGGACCTCAGGTTTCCCATTGGTCATAGTGCACATGGTCCATAGTGTAAGAGCTAACATGACTGTCGACATTGCTACGGCAACTACAGAGCACATCACAGAAGCTCAAGAGAACAGAGTCCTACTGAGCACGAGTTCCAGGACTATCCCTGGACAAAACACAATTTCCCTCTCATCTACCCCAGCTGAAGCCAAGGGTCTTACCATCACGGAGACATCCACATGGCCAAGGACACTCTCTTCATCAACTCCCTGTAACCTTATCCAGATTTACTCCCTTCACTGAGAACAGGAACTCAGCTGTTCCCAGGACTGATGTCAAAAATCTCATCTTCAGCACTAAAATCACAGACTTCCCTCTTTCTCCTATGGTCACTCTCAGGCCTGAGCTCCCAAGTACAGGATCAGAAAAAAGCAAAAATACCCCTTGACCACCACTTCTACTAAAGCTCCACTGTTCACAGACACTAATCCTGGCGTTTCATTGGTCACCTCTGCTGGCTCAACTTCTATGAAGCCTGCAGGAAACAAAAGAAGGAATTCTGTTGGCACAGGATTCAAACTCCTCCCAGCTTTCAGGGAAAGCAGCTAATTGGAATTATGACCTAGCATGATCAGGTGAAATGTCAGCAACAAGTGCACACGCTTGACAAGCTCTTTGAGGGGAAGCCTCTCAGAGAGGAGAACAGGAAGTGGGGTGTTCGGGGGGCTTCATCTAGCCAACAGTGGGTGAGGCAGGAGATTCAAATTTGAGATAGTATAGTATAAGATAGTATAAGAAAGCTTGCATTGGTCTGAATCATTGTAGCAGTCCCTTAGGAGCTACCCCTCCATTCAGAGGAAACGAACATAAAAATTAAGAAAAGCTTTCCTGATTTCCTTTTTTTCTTTATTCTTTTCTTTTTCACTAGTTTTATTTCTTTATTTTTAGATTTCAACATTCGTTTCCACAAAATTTTGAGTTCCATTTTTGCCTCCATCTCTCTCCTTCCCCATCCCGTAACACCTAGCATTCTGATTAGCCCGTCCCTCAATGAGTCCTCCCTTCTATCACACCCCACCCTTCCCTTATCACCATCTTCTATCTTTTCTTGTAGGGCAGGATAGATTTCTATACCCCATTACCTGTATTTCTTATTTCCCAGTTATATGCATAACAATCCTCAACATTCATTTCTACTTCTTTGAATTCCAACTTCTCTCCCTTCCTCCCTCCTTTCTCATCCCCACTGAGAAGACAAGCAATTCAATACAGGCTATATACGTGTCATTTTGCAAAAAACTTCCATAATAATCATGTTGTGTAAGAGTAACTATATTGCCCTCCATCCTACTCTGTCCCCCCTATTTTTTCTATTCTCTCATTTGAACTTGTCCTTTCCCAAAAGTGTATACTTCTAATTACTCTCTTCTCCCATTTGCCCTCCCTTCCATCATTCCCCTCATCCCACTTTTCCCCTTCTCCCCTACTTTCCTTAAGTGTAAGATAGATTTTCATACCAAATTTAGGGAGCATGTTATTCTCTCTTCAAGCCACATGTGAAGAGAGTAAACTTCACTTTTCCCCTCTCACATCCTCCCTGTTCTCCTCCATTGTAAAAGATTTTTGTTACCTCCTTTATGAGTGATAGTCAACCCCATTCCATTTCTCCCTTTCTTCTCCCAATATTTCTCTCTTTTGCCCCTGAATTTAATTTTTTTATGGATATCATCTCTTCTGATTCACCTTAACCTGTACTGTCTGTGTGTCTGTTGATGTGTGTGTGTGTGTGTGTGTGTGTGTGTGTATAATCCCTCCACCTACCCAAATACTGAGAAATGTCTCAAGAGTTACAAATCTTATCTTTCCATGTAGGAATGCAATGAGTTCAGTTTTAGAAAGTCCTTTTTGATTTCTTTTTACTGTTTGCCTTTTCATGCTTCTCCTGATTCTTGTGTTTGAAGGTCAAATTTTCTCTTCAGTTCTGGTCTTTTCCTCAAGAATGCTTGAAAGTCCTCCATATCATTGAATGACCATTTTTTCCCTTAAAGTATTATGCTGAGCTTTGCTGGGTAGGTGATTCTTGGTTCTCATCCCAGCTCCTTTGACTTCTGGAATATCCTATAGCAAGCCCTTCCATCCCTTCATGTAGAAGCTGCCATATCCAGTGTTATCCTGATTGTATTTCCACAATCCTCGAATTGTTTCTTTTTAGCAGCTTACTATATTTTCTCCTTGACCTGGGAAGTCTGAAATTTGGCCATACTATTCCTAGGAGTTTCTCCTTTCGGGTCTCTTTGAAGAGGTGATTGGTGGATTCTTTCAGTGTTTCTTTTTCCCTCTGGTTCTAGAATATCAGGGCAGTTTTCCTTGATAATTTCCTGAAAGATAAAGTCTAGGCTCTTTTTTGGATCATGGCTTTCAGCTAGTCCCCTAATTTGTAAATTGTCTCTCCTGGCTCTATTTTCCTGGTCAGTTGTTTTCCAATATGATGTTTCACATTATTTTCTATTTTTTCAATCTTTTGGTTTTCTTTCGCAACTTTCTTGGTTTATCGTATAGGCATTAGCTTCCCTGTACTCCACTCTCATTTTGAAAGAACTATTTTCTTCAGTGAGCTTTGGAACCTCCTTTTCCATTTGGCTAATTCTGTTTGTTAAAGCCTTCTTCTCCTCATTGGCTTTTTGGAGCTCTTTTTCCAATTGAGTCAGCCTATTTTCAAAGGTGTTATTTTTCTCAGCATTTCCTTGGTTCTCTTTTAGCAAGCTGCTGATGCTTTTCAAACCCTTATATAACCTGATTCCATTTCCTATTCATTTTAGAGGCACTGGAGGCAGAAGCCTTGACTTCCTCTGACAGTATGTCTTGCTCTTCCTCATCTGAAAGGATGGAAAGGGACACCTGTTCACCAAGGAAGTAACCTCCTATGTTCTTGTGTTGTTCCCTGACCTTTGAATCATTCTTTGTCGTTTTTGATTTGAGGTATCTGAGACCCTCGCTGATGGGGACTCTGCTCCAGAGGCCTGTTCCAGTATTGGTTCTGTGCCACGTGGCCAGGACTGGGCTCCACTCAGTGTCTCGTGGGAGAAACCTTTCCTCTCTTCCTTCCAGGTTACGTTTTGCTGGAAATCTCTTTCACTCTGTCATTCTGTGAGTTCTCCTGCTTTAGAATTTGTTGAGAGTCATTTTTTACAGATATTTTGTGGGCTGTGGGGGAAGTGCTAGAGTATATGAGTCTTTCTACTCTGCCATCTTGCCTCCACCCCTGAGCTTTGCTGATTTCACAACAAGTATTGTTCGTTGTTTAACGTGACCATGTTTCTCACAGTTGGGGGCTCATGTCTCACAGGCTGGATGATTATAGTGTCCCACATGAAGACTTAGAGGGGAATCCAGAGCTTCTTCTGACCACTTTAGGCACAGAGACCACAGAAAGCACCATTCCAGACAGGATGAGAGAAAGTTATTACCTCAGCTCCTCTAGGCCTCAACAGTGGAGCTGAAGAGACCTCAGACATTCCTTCTCCTCTAAGTCCAGCAGAGACTCCACAAAAGTTCTGAGGCCATGATGACTCCCAGTGATATAAGCCCTTCCTCCTTGTGGCCAGGGGGGGACCACAGTGAGCCGTGAATCCATATTGGAGTAGGGTCAAGTCTGGCTGCTGTGCCTCAGGCTGACTTCTCTGAAACTCAAAGTCCTTTAATCATCACCAAAGTCCCATGGGAGACTGACCCAGAATGCCTGTTGTCTCTTACTGCCACTGAGGCCACTCAAAGAGTGACCATAACACATTTCACTCTGATCTCAGGCCTGGAGGAGAACCAGGCTTCCAAATTGCCATCTCAGGGACAGAAGCCAGTAGGACCTATCTCACCTTGTTTTATCCTTCAGAAAGCCCCATGACACATGACACTAGTCGTGAGAGAGCAGCATGCACTGACCAAGCACTGTCCACTCAACCAACTAAGCAATGACCTGAAACAGGCACCAGCTTAGCTACTTTTGTTTCCTAAGCCTTTGGGAAATCACTGCTTCAGCACCATGGACAAGTACCCAAAGGTTTGAAAGTCAAAGCACATCTACTCTGGAGGCTCAAACTACCCTCATAGAGGGCACTGGCCCTTCTGGGCCCTTTATCTTTCCATTGTCAAAGGTCCCAGCTTCTATCAGCATGGATAAGGAAACAGGCTCAAATGGAGCTGCTTGGGCAACCAGCCTTCCAGACGTGCATTCTAAGCTTCAGATTCACCTAGTACTTTCTCAGGAGACATTTGAGCAAGTTCAGTGGTTGAGATTCCCAGAGAGAAAAGCTCTCCATCCAGGTGAGCCACGGTGACCATGGCATCTTGTGTCAGGTACAAATCTGGCTGGGGTGACCCAGGCTGACCCATCTGAGACTCAAAGTCTAGCGATCCCCCAAATATTGCAGGAGAGTGCCATAGAATCTGGATTGTCTCTTACTACAGCTAAAACCTGTGAAGCAGAGTCCATAACAGCGTTTACTCTGACTCCAATATTAGGGGAGACTCGGGCTCCCATGGGCACTCTCTCAGGCATAGAAGCCTTATCTTGTCCCCTCCATTAGAAAGGCCCAGGACACTAACCTTGACCCAGCCCTAACCAAGCGCTCTGCCAACTGAATCACTGGAGAGTAGTGCCTAGCTCAGCTGCCTCTGTTTCTACAAAGCTACCTAAAATAGCTGCATCAGCACCAGGGATAGACACACAAGTGCAGTGGACCTGCTGTGGGGGCTGCCAATTGTGAAGGCTGAGAGATGGTGGAAGAAGAAAAGACATGGACCAGGCTGGGAGTGTGAAGAACAACTTGCCATTAGTTAAACTGAGGGTCAAGGTTGATGTAGTCTTTGACAGGCAAGCAAGCAGGATTATTCCCATGAGAACATTCAAGCAAGTAAGTTTATTCCCATGAGAACACTTTTAGTTGACTTGTCTTGCTTCCTCCTCTGGTTCCTCCAGTGGGACCAGCTCGGGGTACACAGTCTGAGTCAGGACTTTCTCATCCTTGCATATCAGCAGTGGGATGGTGAGCCAGTTATCTGGGGAATGTCAGCCCTCATGCTAGTCCAAATCTCAAGTAAAACCTGGACGGTATCTCACATTCTGGATGCCATCAGTTCCGGTCCTCTACACCCAAGGGTCTTCTGAGATAGATGAGGTACATCTACCCTGAAGGCCTGGGTACTACTGCTCTGGTAGTTGAGTGTTGCTGTGACTTTCAGGTTTCCTCAGCAATGGTCATAATGCTTATACAAACAGTGTCATAGTTGCCTAGCAACAGCCCCACAGATGGGTATAAATTAGCTCTACCCCAATGATCCTGTTACCATCTTGTTTGTACCTTCCTTCAACTCACCACCTCGCTGCCTACCTGAAGTACCCAGTCCCATAGTACAATCTACAAACCCGACTTTTTTTCCGAAGTAAGTAGACTTCTCATTAAACCTCACATTAAGGGGAATTGATGTGACTTTGGAAAATACATTTGGAGCAGGGATATGAGAATTGTGTCTGGGTTGATGATGATGATGATGATATAGGTAGTATTTTAGGGCTTACAGAATTCTTTATCAACATCGTCTCACTTTAGCTTCACAGGAAAGTTGAACCTTGTTCCCATTTTATAGATGAGGAAACTGAAGCAGACACAGATTAAGTAACCCTCCCAAGGTTGACACAATATACTAAGTGTCTGAGGCTACATTTCCACTCAGATCTTCCTCATTCCTGATTCAGCACTCTCTCTACATTGCCAGAAGATTTTCTTTCGGTTGGTAATTTTCTCTTTGGACCTCTACTTTGGGCGATTTTTGGACCTGAGTGGTCCACTCCCTTGTAGTAAAATCTAATGGTGCTTGTATTCAGTTCCTTTTCCTCATTGATTTGGTGAAATGCTGACATTTGCAATGATTCTAACACATGTCAGGAGTCAAAGGGCAGCAGAGAAGTACAATTTGGGGCTTTACAAAAAGTACATATAGGGACAACATTTGTCACAGTGTCTTATGAGTTTCACATTAGTGATATGAGGATCCAACAATTCTTTTTTCATAGTCATTCTTAAATGGTGAGTTCCAAGTCCTCTCCCTCCTTTCATCCTGTCTGACACCACTGAAAGGGCAAGCAATATGATACATAGTATACATGAGAAAGTCATGGAAAACACATTTCTGTATTATCCATGTTGCAAAAAAAGCAAGAAAAAAAGTGTGCCTCAATAGACGCTCAAAGTTCATGAGTTCTCTCTTAGCAGGTAGATGGTGGGTTTCATCATGGATCCTTTGCAATAATCTTGTCTAAGTTTATTTATTAGAGTAGGTAAGATTTTCACAACTGATCATCATTTCAGTATTGGTGTTGCTGTGGATAGTGTTGTACTGGTTCTCCTCACTTCACTTGGCATCATTTCTTAGTTTTCCCAGATATTTCTGAAACCAACCTGCTCATCATATCTGAGAGCATACTAGTGTGTCTGTGGAGTCATTTTTCAGTGATGTCTTACTGTTCATGACCCCATTTGGGGTTGTGTTAGTCAAGAGTGGTTCTCCAGCTCATTTTTCAGATGAGGAACTGAAGGAGACAGAGTTAAGTGACACCAGAGCATCAAGCACAACTTTCACCTGCCCAGGGTCTTTGGAGTAGCCCCACTCAGGACATGGCCCTTGGGATATATCCTTGATATTGTTACTTTTCAGGAAAGAGCCTGCCCCAAATTCTCCCTTCCTTATCCTCACCCCCATGGAATGTAAAAACAGCAGAGAAGCAGGGCACCCAAGGAACATAGGGGCCACCTAACTCCAAGTCTCTGTCTGTATTTTTCTCTAAATTGCAATCATCACTCATCAATCCTCCACCCCAGCATCGAGCAGAGAGTATTCAGTGACTTGATTTCTCTATTGACACATGACCTGGCATGTGAAAGCAGTGATTCCTCCACTCCATCTAATTTTAGCCCTTACTCTGCCAAGAAAAGGGACAGAGGGAGCCAAGTGACGGCCTGTGGTCTCTCTGTGTTTGAACCCTCAATTGACATGGGAATGTTTAGTAACCTAGCCCAACAGAGTGCCTTTCCCCATTTATGTATCTTATCCAAGGTGGTTTTCATTCCTGATATTTTTCACCTTTCAGCTCCTCTCCTGTGCAGAGTGACAACCAAATTTCTAGTCCATCCGTCCACCCAGTTGTTCAGGTACTAGTCACCTATGTCTCTGCCCTGTCTCTTGTGTAGTCTTAACTGAAGAGTTTCTTTGGAAAGTTGACTGTAAGTGGAGAAGATGGGAGTTGTAGAGGAAGGTGGTGGTAGCACAGGGGAGGGGAAGAGGGGAATGAGAGGTCCTATCACAGATGCGTAATTGGAACCAGTATGGTCAGTTTTCCTTCCATTAAAGAATTGATCAATTTCAGTTGGGTATCCCTTGGGGAGTTGATGGATGGCAGCATGTTCCAGTGAATAGGGCATTTTTCTAAAAGTCAGGAAGACTTAGGTCCAAATCTCACCTGAGACACTAGGTATGGGACCTTGGACACTTCACTGAATCCTCTCTGTTTCCTCACTTGTCAATTGAGGGGATTAGAAGGTCCATTCCTGGTCTAAATCTAGAATCTTATAAGTCTGTGTACCCAAGGCTCAACCATGAGCGTTTCTGTCCTTCCCTCAAAGCAGCCAGCAGCTTCATGGACTACTTTGTGATGGAGTTCATCATTAAAAACATGTATTTTGTGGGCAAGAGGAAACAGCCAGATGGCCCAAATTTCCAAGCGGCTGAAAACCTTCTACAAAGTCTGGTGAGATTCATCACTTCCTGTCCTGCCTTCCTCCTGTTTGGGACTTTAGTCCACATCTGTTCAGAGGTTCACTCATTCTCTCCCTTCCTTTTCAGCTGGATTCGTTACTGCAGAGGGGTTGTGGTTTGTGTACATACATGGGGTGCAATCTCACCTCTTTGAGGTAAGGACACAGAGAGAGATGGTCCCAGGTTGTCAGGGAGCCAGATGATGTCTGGAGGCAGTTCTTTTGATTGGCCCGATGTCACTTCTTATCCACAAAGGCAGAAAGAGTACAGGCCTTACAACACCAACCACCAGGGTTGTTTAACCACCCTTTATTTGGACAAGCGTTGAGTTACTACCCAGCAGGTTCCACGTGCAGTCATAGGTACGAAATAAAAAGACAAAGGAGTGCATGACCTCCAGGAATTTACATTCTCTTGGGGCTAGAGTGATGCCATGTGTACACAGAGAAAGGGGTGGTGATCTGAGAGGAGAGAGAGAGACAGAGACAGAGACAGAGACAGAGAGATAGACAGAGGGAGAGAGAGAGGGAGGACACTGACATGTGGGAGGAATCAGGGAAGATTTTCCTTTGGTGCCATGTGAGCTGGCTTCTTTGAAGGGAAGACTAAGAATGCCAGGAGGCATGTTGAGGAGGAAGTTCATTGTTGGCATGAGAGACATCTGTTGGCAAAGCGTTATGCCAAATGTGAATTCAAGGGACACCTAGTAGGCCACTCTGGTTAGATTTCCATGTGAGCAGTATACAAAAGATCAGTGTGGAATGATGAACTGAAACTGGATTGAAAAGAATTTTCAAGGTCCGACTAAGGAATTTTATTTCACATTAGAAGCAATAGGGAGCCACTAGAGGTTTGTGAGCAAGGGAATGAGGTAGTGAGAGATGTGTCTTGGGATGTTTATTTTGGCAGCTGTGTGAAATATAGATTGGCCAGAGGGAGAGAGAGTGATGAATTGGAGGGATGGAGGGACTGCCAGCAAGGAGAAGAATTAGGGGTTATTAGAAGCATCTAGGTGAGGGTTGCTGATGAGACTCTTTGAGTGAAAACATGTGAAAGATGTTGAAGGAAGTCAAATAGCCTATTGACTGGTTGTTTTAGTTGAGATAGAGGGACAAAATAAGGGTGACTACGAGGTTTCAAAGCTGGTGATTGAAAAGACAGTGGTGCCTTTAACAGGAATCAGGAAGTCTGGAAGAGAAGACAGGCTTGTGGAAGGGGCAGGGGGAAGGGAAGACATACCACGTTCCATCTTGGATATGCTGTGTTTCCAGAGGCCAACAGTACACACAGGGGGGAGGAGTCTTTTTGACCTTAGCTCACCCAAAGACAAGCTTGGGACGTCTACACATGCTCCCAAATGCATATGAACAATACATCAGCCAACCACGTGGCACATGCTCATAAGGACTGGGTTCATTGTTCAGTCTTCCAATTAAGAAAAATGTCATTAGTTCCAATTAATTTTTATAGCTTAGATCCCACCCTATTTAGGAAATTCCATACCTTCAGAGGTTTGACTGTGCTCTAATTACATTTTTCTCTGTTTCCCATTAAAGCCTGGTCTCTTGACATTTAGGACAAAGTGAAGCCACAGAAGACACTTAGGTGAAAGAATTCAACAGACAGGCTGAGAGGGAAAGAGTAGACCTTTGGAAAACTGCTCTCACACCTTGTAGCTTTCAGTTAGGATCCTCTGTCTTGAGATCCTTAGGGGGACTCAATGGCCTGCCTTGAGCTTTCCCTTCTCTGACACGGCCCATCTCTCCTTTCAGTTCCTTCCTTTTTGTTTGCCTACTACTCCTGGGTTGCCATTTTTCCCAGTCTAAGCTGAAGAAGCTCTGCAGAAGGCTCAGGACATCATTCCTCTACTTTCTCTTGCCATGTTGTCCTCTCTCGCCTTTCTCCTCCCTGACTCTTCTCTCTCTCTCTTTTTCCCCTTCCCCTCACTTCCCTCCCTCTCACCCTTTCCTGTCTCATTCCTCCTTTCCCCTCCATCTCTTCCTCTTTCTCCCTTTCTCTTTCCATTCCCTTCCTCTGTCTCACATCCGTCCCCCCTCTAACTCCCGGTCTCAAGTCCTCCTCACAGCTCAAAGATTTCAACAGTCCAAATTGCATCCAAGACTGAGAGGAAATGGTTGTCCCCTTGAACTAAAAAGTTCAGCGTGCCATCCAGGTCTCAACCCTCCGTTAGATGAGGGAGAATAAGAAACTCTCAGAAATGAACTTCTGAACACTCCAAAGGTGATCCAATTCCAATGAGGCAGACAAATGTGAATCGTCCAAAAAGCCTGAAGTGGATACACAAGGAGCTAACCAACTAGCTTGGATTTTAAAAAAGAGGATATGTACAAAATACTTGAGTATTTGAAGATGTTCAAAAGGGGATGGAACAGAAAGACGATCTCAGTAGCAGAGTCTTGTAAAATTAGTGTCTTGAGTGGAAATGCTTCTAGTGAGTTGGTGGTTGAGTGGGAAGCTAAGGAAAACAGAAGGAGATGTTTTGCAAACGTTGTGCTGTGGAAAGTAGAGTATCATGGGATAGACCTGCTAATTGGGGGTGGATGTGATGATGGTAAGTGAGAACAGAAAGAGGAGGCATCCAAAGCTTGTCTTCTTGGATGAGTTGTTTGCTCTGTCAAGGGAGATGATTTTTGGAGTAGAAATGATGGAACAAAATGACTCACAGGAAATTCCTTCCCAAGAGGAGCAGAGATGGGAGACGAGGACACTTTGGTTGCCTTGATGAATTCAAGTGATGTTATTCCTTTTAGGTACGGGATAGACTAGCTGACCCCTGAATTCTCCAACTCTCAATACTGTGATTCTCTGAATTGGGGAGGGAACGGCAGAGGACATTTATGAAGTACCTACCATGTGCCCGGCGTTGTGTGTGCTCAGTGTTTTACAAATATTATCTCATTGAAACTGCAAAACAATTCTGGCAGGGAGGTGCTCTGATGATCTCTGTTTTACAGCTGAGGAAACACAGTCAGGCAGAGGTCAAATGACTTGCCCAGGACAAAACAACTGACTAATGTTTGAAGCTGATATGAACTCAGGTTTTCCTGATACCCATGCTTGGCATTCTAATTATGTATACCACTTAGCTAAAAAGAAATATTGTAACAATGTCATCAAAGAATGCAAAGTACAAAACCCCCCAGAAAAATCAGCTAAATCAATCTCACACTAAATACACCTACCAAGAGAAGACCAGAGAAAGAGAATCAATGAAGAAATGATCTTGAATGGAACTCTTTAGAGGAAGTGAGTGAAAAGTTGTATTTGATGTTGAAAAGACTTTGTTGAAAGGTCAATAGTTGCAGTACATTTTTCTATGGTTGTGTTGATGTTGAATATGACGTTTCCAGAGGTTGCTTGTTGCCGTGGCTTAGAGAGTAGGTCTCAAGAGTCAAGAAATCTGTCTTTAGGTCACCTCTCTGACAGAGACTGATTGTAGACTGTGTGAATCTGGCAAACCATCTAATTTCCCTAGGCAACATTATGAGTCGATATTTTGTAGGCAAGATGCTGATCTGAATTCCTGAAGAAAGGTCTATACTCTCCCCTGCCCTCAGCTCCTTCAGTCCATCAAATGATAGTTTCAAAAATTTTTCAAGAAATACTTTTTCTCAAAAAATCCTGAAATTCCTTTGGAAAGCATCTATGGTCCCTTCTCACTGCAGCTAAATTGTTATGCCTATGGTAAGCCTGATATTTGCCAGTCATTACCAAGGTGTCCTTTCTCAGGTGTGTGAAGAAAGGCACAGCTGTTACTCTGCTTTGCTATTATGAGCAAAGCCCCACTGGTCAGACCCTGGATTGTAAAAAAGTGTATAAACACATGAAGAAGAACACCAAGAACAGCAGAAGGCTGGGGCCCTTGAAGCTCAATTCAAAGAGCTTGTCCATCAATGGTGAGTACATGCAGTTGCCTGATCTTCATGCTTGGTCCCACTCCTATTAAGCTCTCCTTTGTCAAAGCAATTTTCTGTGCTTATGAGGATCCAATCTTGCCTGGATGGCATGTGTCTTACTGAACGTATTTTCCTATGATGTGTTAAGAGATGCCCTAGAGAACTAAGCCCTAGATCGGCAGATGGACTTTTGCCCTGGGAACTCTTTGTGGAATCCTCTGTCTTGAGTCATGATTCATACTGTTGCAAGTCCTTAGGCTTCAGATGCTGTCTTGGATGTTTCTCCATAATCTTTTCTCAAAATCTTCTAGTCCTTCCATATATGGTTGTTCTCTCTCTCTCCATAGGGAACGACTATAGCGTGCGCCTCTGCTCCTTCTTGTGCTGCTGTGAGTATTTTTATCCTGGGAACAAAGAGAGAACACTACTTGTCCACCTTGTTCTAATAGGAACCTGGGAAAGAAAGGATGGACCAAGGGCAGGAGAGAGAGAGGGAGGCACCATGTCTCCGTCCTTCTCATCATTCAGGCCTCACTGGTTGACTCACTGGTCAAGCCAAATGGAGTCCATTTTCCCTGTGTCTTACAGTCCACACTCTTCCTTGTCCCATGAACGTTTGATCAATAGTTTTCATTCATCAATTTTTGCTTCAGTTCCAGTGAGAATTAGACCGAGTTTCCATCTGGCCGGAATTTCCGAAGGTAAGGTGTGCTTCCATCTCTGATCTCTTCTTGGGAAGGTTTGGCTTACATTTGGCCATGAGACTGAAAGGTAGAGTTTTGGACGTTAGGATCTTAAGATAGGAGATCTTAGGATGACCAGGCAGGAAATTCCCTGGTCATGCAGTCTAACTCCTGTCATCCTATTGAGTTGAAGACGCTGAGGCCCAGAGTCATGACCCCCTCAGTCTCCAAATTTGGTTCTGATCAGCTGATTCAGTTGTCAAGCCCAATGGAGTCTGTTGTCCCTGGGTCTTACAGTTCCTACCCCCTTGTCACATGGGTTTTGGTACAAAGTTGTGACTCATGGTTTTTCCCTTCAGTTGCAGTAACAACCAGCCCATCTCCATGGGAATCACAAATTTCCATCGGTAAGGACTGCTTCCAGTTTAGATCCATTCTTTCCAAGGTTTTGTTCATATTTCCCTATAACACTGATGGACAGGAGATCTTAGGATATTTGGTTTCAAAGATTGGACATCTTAGGATCTCATGTCAGAACAGTTTTCAGTCATCTCTTCAAAATTCTGCTGTCATTTTGACTTGAGTCCACTGGTTCCATGGAAAGTTTTGCATAGGTTTTCGACATGAGAATGAGAGGTAGGTTATCTTAGCATCTTGGGATTTTAGGATCTCATGGCAGGACACTTCCTGTCCTTTAATCCAACTTGAACCATCATATTGAGTTGAGGACACAAAGGCCCAGACTCATGTCCCCTCAGTCTCATAATTCAGTCCCAGCACTTGACTCACTGGGCAGACAACATGTGTGCCTTGACCCTGGGGTTGACAGTGCATACCCCTTCTTGTCACACGGATATTTGACCCACAGTTTTCTTCCATGCTATTTCCCTTCAGGTGAAGTACCAGCCAAGTGTGCAGTGTCAGCAGAAGAGTCAACAGGTATGATCTGCTTCCATCTTTGAACCATTCCCTGCAAAGATTTCCTTATATCTTCCCTGAGAAAGAGAGATACTACATCTTAGCATCTTACAATTTTCGCATCTGGTGGCAGGACACTTCATGTCATCTACTCCTACTAGAAACATCATTTTGCAATGAGGATCCTGAGGTCCAGAATTATGTCCCCTCAGTCTCATATTTCAGTCCTCAGCAGTTACCTCAGTGAGCATGCCAACAGAAGTCCATGTTTCCTCTGTCTATTTTTTCATTCACGTCCTTGACAAAAAGATATCTGCTCCATAAGTTTGCAATCATGATATTGCCTGTCAGGTCCAGGAACAACCAACCTGCTAGGTTCATCAGTTATATGCACAAGTAAGGTCTACTTCCACCTTTGAGACATTCTCTGACAGGTTTTCTTTACATTTGTCTAAGACGGAGAGATGGGAGAATACTCAGTATCTTAGGATTTTAAAATAGAAGATCTTAGCAGCTGAGGGTAGGAAATTTCTAGATCATGTAGTCTAACTCCTGCTGTCACTTTGGGTAAAAGAGCCTGAGTTTCAGAATCATGTCCCCCTCAATGTCCTAATTCAGTTCCCACTCGTTATCACACTGGGCTAGATCAAATGTGTCCATTGTCCCTGTGGCTTGCAGTCTATACCCTTCCATTTCACACAAACATTTGACTCAACGTTTTCTTTCCATGATATTTCCCTTCAGGTGAGGTAACAGCCACCTGTGCAGTTTCATCAGAACAATTGACAGGTATGATCTGCTTCCATCTGTTTTCCATTCTCTGCAAGGATTTCCTGAGATTTGTCCTGAGAAAGAGAGATAGGAGATCTTAGCATCTTAAGATTTTTGCATCTAATGGCAGGGTACTTGGAGTCATCTACTCCTATGGAAACATGATTTTGAAATGATGACACTGAAGCCCATACTCATGTCCCCCTCAATCTCATAATTCAATTCCCACACCTTGACACGTGGGGCTAGGCAAAATGAGTCCATTTTCCTTGTGGTTTACAATGTAGAACCCTCATTTGCACAAGGCCATTTGATTCACAGTTTTCTTCCATTCTATTTCCCTTCAGGGGAAGTAACAGCCACCCTTGCAGTGACATCAGAAGAGTCGACAGGTATGATCTGCTTCCATCTTTGATCCATTCCCTGCAAGGATTTGTTCCATTTCCCCGAGAAAGAGAGATAGTAGATCTTGGCATCATGTGATTTTAGCATCTGGTGGCAGGACACTTCATGTCATCTACTCCAAGTAGAAACATCATTTTGAAATGAGGACACTGAGGGGTAGACGCATATCCCCCTCAGTCTCATGATTCAGTCCCTACTCGTTGACACATGGGGCTAAGCAAAATATTTGAATGTTCCCTATGGTTTCCAGTGTATATTCCTCCTTGTCACATGGTCATGTGATGCATAATTTTCTTCCATGCTATTTCCCTTCAGATGACGTAAAAAACAACCTTGAAGTGTCATCACAAGAATCGACAGGTATGATCTGCTTCCATCTTTGAACCATTCCCTGCAAAGATTTCCTCACATTTTCCTTGAGAAAGAGGGATAGTACATCTTAGCATCTTACAATTTCAGCATCCGGTGGCAGCGCACTTCATGTCCTCTACTCCTACTAGAAACATCATTTTGAATTGAGGATCCTGAGGTCCAGAATTATGTCCCCTCAGTCTCATATTTCAGTCCTCAGCAGTTACCTCAGTGAGCATGCCAACAGAAGTCCATGTTTCCTCTGTCTATTTTTTCATTCACGTCCTTGACAAAAAGATATCTGCTCCATAAGTTTGCAATCATGATATTGCCTGTCAGGTTCAGGAACAACCAACCTGCTAGGTTCATCAGTAATATGCACAAGTAAGGTCTACTTCCACCTTTGAGCCATTCTCTGACAGGTTTTCTTTACTTTTGTCTGTAAGACTGAGAGATGGGAGACTACTCAGCATCTTAGCATCTTAAAATAGAAGATGTTAGCCTCTGAGAGTAGGAAATTTCTAGGTCATGTAGTCTAACTCCTGCTGTCACTTTGGGTAAAGGAGCCTGAGTTTCAGAATCATGTCCCCCTCAAAGTCCTAATTCAGTTTCCACTCAGTATCACACTGAGCTAGATAAAAAGGATCCATTTTACCTGTGGCTTACAGTCTATACCCCTCGTTGTCACACGAACATTTGACTCAACATTTTCTTCCATGATATTTCCCTTCAGGTGAAGTAACAGCCACCCTTGCAGTTTCATCAGAACAATCGACAAGTAAGACCTGCTTCCATCTCTTATCCATTCTATGCAAGGATTTCCTGAGATTTGTCCTGAGAAAGAGAGATAGGAGATCTTAGGATCTTCGGATTTTTGCATCTAGTGGTAGGAGACTTGGAGTCATCTGCTCCTATGGAACCATTATTTGGAAATGATGACACTGAAGCCCAGACTCATGTCTCCCTCAATCTCATAATCCACTCCCCACTCGTTGAGACATGAGGCTGGGAATATGTGTGCATTTTCCCTGTGATTTACAGTGTAGATATACCCCTCCTTCTCACATGGACATTTGAGCCACAGCTTACTTCCATGACTTTTCTCTTCAGGGGAAGTATCAGCCCACTTTGATGTGTCATCAGAAGAATCGACAGGTATTGTGTGCTTCCGTCTTTGATCCAATCACTGCAGGGATTTGCTTACATTTGTCGTGAGAAAGAGAGATAGTAGATATTAACATCTTTTGATTTTAGCATCTGTTGGCAGGACAGTTTATGTAATCTACACCAACTAGAAACATCATTTTGAAATGAGGACACTGAGGCTCAGACTCATGTCCCCTTCAATCTCATGATTCAGTCCCCACTCATTGACACATGGGGTAGGCAAAATGTGTGCATGTTCCCCATGGTTTCCAGTGTTTAACCCTCTTGTCACATGGACACTTGACGCACCATTTTCTTCCATGCTATTTCCCTTCAGATGAAGTAAAAGACAACCTTGCCATGACATCAGAAGCGTCGACAGGTATGATCTGCTTCCGTCTTTGATCCATTCACTGCAGGGATTTCCTTACATTTGCCCTGAGAAAGAGAGATAGTAGATATTGGCATCTTATGATTTTAGCATCTGGTGTCAGGACACTTCATGTCATCTACTCCCACTAGAAACGTTAGTTTGAAATGAGGTCACAGATGCCCAGACTTTACCCTGAATCCCATGCCTACTTCCCTGGTTAACTTAGCCTTTCTTTTTCATGGTCTAATTTATGTAAATTATTTCCTGCTCCTGAGCTCTGTTCATGTTCCTGTGTTATGCAAAATTTTAGCAATCAATTGAATTCAGCCATAAATGGGAGCAAAGCTGCAAAGGACAGGAATCCAGGAGGGTCAGGTGATTAGCAATGTTAGGCAGAATTCAAAGTCTATAAAGTTGAGAAAGGTGTATCCTATCTCAGAACATGATATTTAAGAAACCTAAGGTTAAAATACAAATACAAAATTAGAAAATGAATTTGCTAACCAGAGCATGATTGGGACATGATTAGAAAGAATTCCCATTGTGAAGTGTGTAAGAGTTTAGGAGTCTGAAATCTCAACCTAATCCAACAGTCTTATGGAACAATATATTTAGTCCCCATGAAGATCAATCTAGTCCTTGTATAGGGGAAGAACAAAAATGATTAATCACAGGCCCTGGCATGATCAGCCCCCATTGAGCATGCTCTGTTGTATTCTGAGGAAACAGGCGTTAGATAGAAAATATAGGGAAAACAAATGGCCCTTATGTGAACTGAAAGCTATTTCATAAAAAGAATTGTGGGAAGGAACTGGATTTATTTACTACAAATAAAAGGGACTTTAATGAGTATCTTCAAATACTGCAAGGCCTCTAGGGGCATTGCACAGCACATCCTTCTCCTTGATGTCAGTGAGCAGAATGAGAAATTTGAATGATAGTTGTTGGGGACTATATTTAGATTCACATTAAGGGAATATTTTCCATGAATTATAGCCATTGAAAGTAGAATGCACTGCCTCAGCAAGCAGTGGGTGTCCCCTCATGGAAGGTGTTCATGCTAAGCTTGAATGACACGTTGCTGGAAATGGAATTGGAAGAGTTCTTCTGCAGGAAGCTTGGACCACAATGAATGAAAGAAGACTTTCATGTGGTAACTGCTGTGCTGAAGGGATCTTTTATGAGCTGAGAGATCACTGGTTACTCAGTAGGTGGCTTGGGCTTCTGCTATAGTAATGCAGGCCAGAACATAGCAACAGTGAAATGAATCAGTTCTCTGTTTGCTCCATCTAAGTCCCCAAAGGTTTACAGTCCCTTCTTACCTCTACCTTCATGACAGGTCTTTGTGGCACAGTAAGAAATTGCCCACAAGAATGCTACTCTCCTCCCTTAAGGAGATGAGAAGTGAACTCAAACTCTTAAATTCCCTTCTTGGCTAAGGTTCAGGGTGGGCAAGCAGCCAAGGCAGTGCCTCTATCCAATGTCCATTTTCTTCATTTTCCAGTCTGAAAACGGTTTAATTCCCAGTCTCTTCATTCATTGGAACTTAGGAATGTGATTCCTTTTGTCTGCTATGTTTTGGCACAAATGCAATCATGATGATAGCTCTTCATGTCATCCTGAAGTTCATCTAATTTCCTTTTCCTTCTTTTTTGATCTACTTCCCTTCATTCTATCTTATTTGCCTTTTCAGATGATCATGAGTAAAACCCCAGCCAAGTCTTCAACTGTAAGTGTTTTGTTATCCAAATCAACTTTGAATCCTGTGTTCCCTTTCACTTGAGTCAACTCTGGTGTCTTTAAAAAGAAGTTCTATACCTACCCTCACCCCACACCCCCCGGCCCCAAAGGACTGCCTTGATACATAGCAAACTTCCCATCACTAGAAATCATCTTGAAAACCCAAGATGATAAGAATGCTTCAGTAGAATGTTTGATGCACTCTGAAGGCTTTTCAAGTAGTGAGAGTCTAGGTAGGATATGTCCCAGAGGGAGAAATAAATAGACTCTAGCTCCTTATGCACCTTCACGATCCAGAGACATTGTTTGATTGCCTGGAATTCCTGGTCCTCTGTCCGAGACTGCAGCGATTATTGAGCAAGGCATCTCTTTGGGATGGTTAGGGGAATTCACAGTGGAGCTCAGCTCTTGAAGAAAGATTCTGTAAAGGTGAGCTCATGATGGTGTCCCTTGTATAGTGTCAGCAGCAGGGTGCTGTAGCCATTGTTCTTATCCAGACTCCTCCTGTGAGAAGCCAGGCAGATAAGTCAACCTGAAGTGTCTGTCCACATTCATTCATTCAGCCTTTTGTCCAACACTTAGGAGACAATCCATCCATCTGGAACACTGAAGTAATGACCTCATTAATATAGGGATGCCCCAACAGATTGCTTGGCCATAATGGTCTCTGTCAATTTTCAACATCTCCTCTTCCTCTTTCTTCTTCTTTTTCTAATCCTCCTCCTTCTTCATCTTTCAGTTTTTCTTTTTCTTCGTCTTTTTGGTGTTCTTCTGTCTTTTATTTATGTTTTTATAGCTTGATGTACAGCAAATATTTCATCTATTCCAACTTTCAAGGAGCTCTCAGGGCCTGGAACATTCACAGGTATAAATGTGGGAATATTAGTGTCCTGGGTCCCACAGGCAAGCTGGGGAGAGAATATGATTTGAAAAATGAAACTTGCTTGAAGCCTTATATGCTCACTTTCCAAAGGGGGCACACCAGAATCTGAGACTGGGTTTAACGACTTGGGTGGTAGAGGGTAACCTTGCTATGTTACATATTTCTAAGCCCTCACCTCTGACGCACACACAAACAAACACACAAACACACACAAAAGGCAGATGTGACTTTTTGTCAGTTGATTTAGCATGAAATCCAAAAGCATTTCCATAGTTCTTTGAAATGAACCTGTGTCTCCCATGCAAAACCTAAAGAAATTGAAGGCCTGGGGCATTCTAGCCAGGAAGCGCAGAGCCTGACATGTTTTGTCAGTAGCAGCCATTTCATGAAATTCTTTTTCTTCCTGTGGCCACTGAGCACCATCCTACCCTGCTTTGAGTCCTCTCCAAGGGGTTCTGTGACTCATTCAGCTGATCACTTTGCCCCCACATCCACTGGGAAATTGTCCACACTTTGACTTTATCAGTGCTTTCTATTCTCTATGCTTTCTTCTCAGGACCTGTGAGAACCTCTCACCCTCCAGGCGCCTCATCAACTGCAGCAACATTCTCCAGCACCTCAGGTAAAAGGGTACCCCTATTATGCATTCCCATGAGTGTTTTATTGTGCTTAACTAGAAGATGAGAAGAACAATGGGAGAGTTCCTGGGAAGGAAGGTTTGGGAATTGCAAGAGATTCCTCTGTGTGGATGTCAATGTGGCCATGCAGTATGAGTTTTCCTTCCGGGAGGAAAGAGGCCAATAGAAGAATAGATTGCGAGAGGCTCTCTTTGGTTGATGTGCCCAGGGATCAGGTATGGGTCTTTAGTTTTCCTCAAACGTGGATCACAGTGAATACAAAAGCCTTTTCTGTAGTCACTGTTGTGCTTAAGCATTCTTTCCTGCTCTTAGTGATGAGTGGAATAGTCAGTATGTGGCTTGGCCTTCTGCTATGTTTCTTGAGGTCAGGACATAGGAAAAACAACTGAAATAGGATTCTCTTTGCTCCATCTCAATCCCCAAAGCTTTAAGGGCCCTTCTTGCCTCTACCTTCATGGAGAACTTCATGGAAGAGTAAGGAAGTGGCTAGAAAAATGCTACATTACTCCCAGAAGGGGGATGAGAACTCACACGTTTACTTCATGACTAAGGTTCAAGATGGGCAAATAGCAAAGGCAGTGCTTCCACCCAGGGTCCATTTCCTCCATTTGGCAATCTGAAAATGGTTTCATTCCAGTTATGACATCCATAGGTCCTTTGGAGAGTGAATCCTCTTGTCTGTCATGCCTTGGCATGAATGCTATCATGTTGATAGCTCTTGATATCATCCTAGAGTCTATCCAGTTTCCTTTTCCTTCTTTTTTGATCAGCTTCCTTTCATTCTGTTATTTGGCTTTACAGGTTATAATGAATACCCTCAAATGCACATCATAGCAAGTAAGTGTTTTGATAGTGAAATGACATGTGAACTGATGTTCCTTTCACTTTAGTCAACTCTGGTATTGTTAGAAAAAGCTTCTTTCCTTCACCCACCGCCCCCCACAAAGGAAAGCTTTGAAACTTAGTAAATTTTCCATCACTGGAAATCATCCTAAAGACACAACATGTTAAGAATGCTTTAGTAAAGGGCTTGATGCACTCTGAGGGCTTTTCTATTACCGAGAATCTCTGAAGAAAATGTCCTAGATGGAAAGAAAAAATGGACTCTTGTGCACCCTCATTATCCAGAAACATTGTTTTCTTCCCTGGAATTGCAGGTCCTGTGTCTTATGGTGCATGGTGATAACTTAGCAAGACATCCCCTTAACAATTGACCTCAGTTCTTTAAGAGAGTTTTTCTAAAAGAGAACTCATGATGGTGTCCCAGCTGGATACGTTCGCCATTGTTCTTATCAAAGACTGTTCCTGTGAGAATCCAGTCCGCTAAGTCCACCTGAAGTGTCTGCCCACATTCATGATTTCAGTCATTTGTCCAACACTTATTGGACAAATCCTACATGTGGAACACTGAACTAATGACCTCATTAATATTGGGAGGACCTGACAGAGTGCTAGGCCAGAACAGTCTCTGTCACTTCTCAATGTCTTCTCTTCCTCTGCCTCCTCTTCTTCTTCTTTTTCTTCTCCTCCTCCTTCTTCTGCTCCTTCTCCTTTTTCTTCTTCTCCTCCTCCTCTTCCTTCCTCTTTTTCGTCTTCTTCCTCATCTTCTCCTTCATCGTCTTCTTCTTCTCCTACTTGTTCTTCCTTTACCTCTCCCTTGTCTTCTTCCTCTTCTTTGGCTTTTAATTCTTCTTTTTTCCCCTCTTCCTCTCTCCTTTCTTCTTTTCCTCTTTTCTTCTACTCCTCCTCCATTTTCTTCAACTTGCTCCTCCTCTACTACTACATTTTCTTCTTCTTCATCTTTTTGTTCTTCCTTTCCTTCTCTATATTTTGACAGCTGTTGGTATACCCATTGTGTCATCTCTTCAAGTTTCAAGGAATCCACAGGGCCTGGAGCCTCCACAGGTATCAATTTGGCAGCATTCGTACCCTGGGGACCACCCCCTGGGTCTCATTTGCATGCTGGGGAGAGAATGATTCTGAAAAGGAAAATTGCTTCAATCCTTAAAAATTCTCTCATTCTAATACTGCAAAGCAGTTTCTGAGACTTGGTGAAACATCTTGGGTGAGCAACACTGACCTTAGTATGCTGAATGTCTCAAAGCCCTCCCTCCCCACCCCCCAAATCTCAAAGTAGAACATGAATTTCTGGTGGTTGATTTATCAAAGTATCAAGGGACTTTTTTCTGGGAGACAGTTGAGAGGATTTCCCTTGGCTCGATTCCCTGTGTAAGCCCCTTCTATTGTTAACATGCTGTGAGGAAGAGATCCCATATTTCTGGGTCTTCTCATACCTTCCCAGTATTGGTGTGATAGTGATGGGTTTCTCATTTCCTCCATCATAAGGCCAAAATGATATGAGGAAGAAACCCCGTACCTCTGCATCTTTTGATGCCTTCCCAATAGTAGATGCATGGGCATTGCTTTCCTTATTCCCCTGTCAGAGCTTGGGTGGTGAATACTTTTCAAACTTAACCCCGGAGAGGTCACGGGTAGGTGTCAGGTCAACTTTAGCTCGGTGGCAAAGAGCAGTATGTATGTGGTGGAAAAACCACCTCATGAGATACCTAGTAGTCCTGAATTCCATGTCCCTTATGAATGAAGTCCCTGAGATTATACGTCAGTTGATGATCTTCAGCTATTAGACACACAGAGACTCATATTCCGTTTGTTCTGTCCTCCATTACACAAGCATTCATTTAGCATCATCTATTTGTGGCAAAGTGTGCCTTTGCCCAAAAGACCTATTTCACTCTGTAACCATGGTCCTAGTGTCCATACCTAATGACATTCCTTCTTACAGCTCCTCCATTAACGAGCATACCACCACATGCAATCCCTGTGGGACCTGTAAGATCTGGCCACTGGACAGGTAAGAAAGAGGGGAAGCATCAATCCCCTGGAGAGGACTGACTTAGTCCCATGCTTCTGCCAAGGAAGAATTTGCTGTCTAAAAGGGAGATCAGCTCTAGGTCTTTCCAAACCTCCATCATTCATCTGCAAAACTCATGCAGGGCTTGGTTTGTTACACTGGGTGCCTTATTATGAAGGCTGGAACAGATGTAACTTTCAAGCTGTTGACTTTATACCTCACCAGAATAATCATATGGAAACTTGCTGTCTTGTCTCTTACTCAAAACGCAAGGAAAATGAAAGCCCGAGGTACTCTGTGGATAAGGCTCTGGGCAGACAAATTTTGGCACTGAAGGCGAGGGATATAAGTATCCCTGTCCCCTCTCATGGTCCCTGAACCTTCCAAAGCCCAGACATGATCATTTTTCTCCCTCTCTTCTTGCAGCTAGTGACCAGAGACTGCAACAATTTTTCAAATTTATTTTAGTTTTCACCATTTCCACAAAACTGTGAGTTTGAAATTTTCTCCCCATCTCTTCCTTCTCCTCCCCCCAAAATGCTGAGCATTCTAATTAACCCTACCACCAATCTGCCCTCCCTTCTAACATCGCTCCCTTCCCTTATCCCCATCTTCTCTTTTGTCCTGTAGAGCAATATAAATTTCTATACCACATTACCCGTATTTTTTTTTCCCAGTTGTATGCAGGAGCAATACTCAAGAGTTGTTCCTAAGACTTTGAGATCCAACGTGTCCTCCTTCCCTCCCTCCCCACCCATCCCCATTGGGAAGGTAAGCAATTCAATATTGACTATGTATGTGTAGTTTTGCAAATGACTTCCATAATAATCATGTTGTGTAAGACTATATTTCCCTCTATCCTGTCCTGTACCACCCCCCCATTTCTTCTATTCTCTCTTTTGACTTTGTCCCTCCTCAAGAGTGTTGACTTCTATTGCTTCCTCCTCTAATTTGCCTCCCTTCCATCATCCCCCACCCTGCTTTTCCCCTTCTCCCCCACTTTCCTTTATTGTTTTCATACCAAAATGAGTGTGCCTTTTATTCCTTCCATGAGTTAGATGTGATAAGTGTAAGTTTCATGTTTCTCTTCTCACCTTCCCCCTTTCTCCCTCCATTGAAAAGTCTTTTTCTTGCCCCTTTTATGAGAGATAATTTGCCCCATTCCATTTTTCCCTTTCTCCTTCCAACATATTCCTCTCTCACCCCTTAATTTCATTTTTTTAGATATGTTCCCTTCCTATTCAACTCACCCTGTGCCCTCTGTCTGTGTGTGTGTATCTGTGTGTGTTTGTGTGTGTGTGTGTGTGTGTGTGTATAATCCCACCAACTACCCAGATACTGAAAAAAGTTTTAAGAGTTCAAATGTTGTCTTTCCATATAGGAATGTAAACAGTTCAACTTTAGTAATTCCCTTATGATATGTTTCCTGTTTACCTTTTCATGCTTCTCTTGATTCTTATGTTTGAAAGTGAAATTTTCATTTCATCTCTGGTCTTTTCATCAAGAATATTTGAAATTCCTCTATTTTATTGAATTAATTAATTTCATTATGAATTACATCCTTGAGATTGTACTTCAGCTGAGGATCTTCAGCTGTAAGACACTTACACACACACACACACACACACACACTTATATACACACAAACACATTCCATTTGTTCTTTCCTCCATTATACAAGCATTTATTTAGCATCATCTATTTGTGACAAACTGTGCCTTTGCCCAAAAGCCCTGTTTCACTCTGTAAGCATGGTCTTAGTCCATATGTAATGACACTCTTTTTTGCAGCTCCTCCACTTCCAAGCGTACCACCACCTGCAATCCCTGTGGGTCCCACAAGATCTGGACACCAGACAGGTAAGAAAGGGGAAGCATCAATCCCCTGGTGAGGACTGACAGTCCCATACTTCTGCCAAGAAATAATATGCTGCCTGTTGACCTGAAAACTTTGTTAAGAAAAGGCAACAAACTAAATGCATACATTCTATGATTTAATTAATTAATTGATCAATTCCCTATTAAAGATAACGGTAACATAATGCATTATGGAGCCAGAAATGTTCTGGCTACCCAGTGCAGAAATCTTCTGGCTTATATGCATTTTGCCGTGAGAAAGAAACTCTCCTAATTAAGCAAACCATAAATTCAGTAAGACTGGACAATTAACAAAGCAATGTTGGTCAGGCCTTGGGATTTCAGGCTGGGTAAGCATATGTCTTGGTGATAAGGAAAGAATCCCCACCACTAGTAAGTGGCAGGCTTCCTCCCCTAAACAGATAATTGACATAGAAAAGGGTGAACAATGTTCAATAGAAATTACGACCTAAGATGTCTATATTTTCTTTACCATTAATATGCCATAACATAGTATGTGTCTACAGATAATAAGATTCAAAGGAAAGTCTCATTATTCAAGATATAGTGTCTTAGGTTAAAGGTCTCCTTAAGGAGTGTAGAGTAGGCCTTGGCTGGCTTTTGCTGACATAGGAAAGGCATTCTCTGAGTTTACTTCAGAGAGAACAAAGAGATTATTCCAAAATTTTATATTAAACATTATCCTGCCTAAAAGAGAGACCAGCTCTAGGTCTTTCCAAATCTCCATCATTCATCTGCAAAACCCAGGCAGGGCTTGGTGGGTTATAGTGGGGTGGCATATCACAAAGACTAGAAAAGATGTAACTTTCAAGCTGTTGATCTTATAGCTCACCAGAATAATCATGTGGAAACCTGCTGTCTTGTCTCTTACTCAAACCGCAAGGAAAATGAAAGCGTGTGGTACTGTGTGCATAAGGCCCTGGGCAGACAAACTTTGACAGTAAAGGCCAGGGCTAAAAGTATCCCTGTCCCCTCTCACGGTCCCTGAATCTTCCAAAGCTTGGACATGGTCATTTTTCTCCCTCTATTCTTGCAGCTAGTGACCAGAGTCTGCAACATTTTACCGTCAACTTCACCATCACTAATTGACCCTACACACTTGGACACCCAGGCTCTATCGAACTTAACAAAGAAGAAGGGGCCCTTTAGCATCTGGTGAGATTTTTGCACTTCCCACTCTCTACCTACATTCTGTAGCCATTCTTTGTTTATCTGAGCATTCTCTAATCACTTTCCTTTGTCAGCTGAGGCCCTTGTTCACAAATAGCAGGCTTTATCAGAAACTTTTGAGAAAAACAGGAGGCAAGAGAAGGGGTGATAGGACCACTGTTTGGAGTGGATGTGACAAGTATGATAGATGAGAGAGAGACAGCATCGAACCTCCCCTGCTTTTGGAAGCAGATCTCCTCTGGAATTTCCAGAAACCTTTGCTTTGCCCTGTGTTCTTTCACATTTCTGATAGCTACTTAAAGTTATAGAGAGCCTTCTTCACTAAATATGCAAAAGGCATAGAGCTGGAAGGAGGAGGTACCAACCCAGTAGATGACAAAGACAGCATAGGCTGCATGAATTTGAAATTTAATGGAAACAAATGCAAAATCATGCATTCAAGGTTTTGTTTTTTTTTTAATCTCTGTGAGGAAAGTAAGAGAGGTCTTTCTGTAAAGTGCTTGGAATTTCATTTGGATTGCAAATTTCACATGCAGGAACAATGGGAATGTCTAAAGAAAAGAAATATGTGTTAGGCTGAAATAAGAGAAACTTCCTTCCCAAGATTCAAGAAGTGATGAATGAATGCTGAGCTTTGCACTGCTTTGACCACTTCAGGAGTGTTATGTTCTGGGCTAGCTACCACACATTAGGAAGCTGGGAAAGAGGAATATCTAGAAGAAGGTGATTGGGAAGTGATGAACATGGAGTTCACATCATATCATGATTACTTGAGGAACTAGTGATTTTTACCCTGGATAACAGAAGCCTGGTCAGGGAGAGGACAGGGAAACCTCAGTGAAAAGAGGATTCAGTTTGTTCTGCCTAACCCCCTCAGGTGGGATAAGGAGCAATTAGTGGATCTAAGAACAACTTTGTGGCTATTAGAAACAAAGTGGTTGCCTTGTGTGATTGTGGGTTCCCTGCCTCTCACCAGAGATCTTCAAGCAAAGGATGTTGGCAATGTTAGGAAGAGGACTCTTCTTCATACTGAATTTGGTCTCGATGACCTCTGAGTTCCTTTCCAGCCATGATATACTGTAATCTTTGCCTGATATGGGCATTAGTCAGAAGTTTCATGTGCACAGATATTCTCCCCACTAATGAAGAACTAGGTTCAAGCAGTGTCCTAGCCCAGTCCCTTCCACTGCCATAGACCAGAGATGCAGAGGTTCTTTCACATATCACTTGTTGGACCTTAGACAATCACTGAAATTTCCAGGCCTCAGTTTCCTCATCTGTACAGTTAGAGGGTTGGATCTGATGGCCTTTGAGGTGATGAATAGTCCT
The DNA here is from genome assembly GCF_028372415.1 of Notamacropus eugenii. Classification (NCBI taxonomy): domain Eukaryota; kingdom Metazoa; phylum Chordata; class Mammalia; order Diprotodontia; family Macropodidae; genus Notamacropus; species Notamacropus eugenii. The sequence continues at coordinate 50,528,323 of NC_092875.1, read as the reverse complement.
TTCTGCAGCCTCAAGGATTGGAAACATCTTCCCAACTCCTTTCACTCCCTGCATCCTCTGGCAGCATCAGCAGCCTTAAGGGCAAAGAACCTAGAGACCTCCTGGCACAAGGAAGTCTTAGGGACCAGACTTCCCAGGACATACAGGAAATCTTGGCTGTGCCTTGTTTATGAAATGTTTCACTCAGATTGTCCTGAGATTCCCACTCACTATCCAGCCCCTTCCCAACTTGAAAGGCCTTCAGTCTCTCTCCAAAACTTCTTGTTTTCTTCCTCTTAAACTTCTCCCTCCCTTCATATCGCATGACTCCAAAATGCCCTGCCTACTCCCCTACTCTAGGCCACCCCAGGGTGTTCAACCTCATTCAGACTTTGTTTCCCATCACATCTCCCTCTCCCTCTCCATCCCTTCCCCTCATCATGTCACTGCTTTGTAACCCCTCTTGTCAGGGCTCGATTTTGCTTTTCTAATCCATCCCATAAAGTATTGTGACCTCATGAATTTGTAAAGATTAAAGGTTTAACGTGACACAACCTTCTCAAAAATGCCTCAAACACCCACAGGTAACACTTATCTTTTGCTCTTCAACTTCTCAGTTTAATGCCTTCAGATTTTGATTGGAGGATCAAGGTTTGATTCACGGTTCCACTGCAGGAGGAGAGACACTGAGAGAGACAGGCAGACACACACACACACACACAGACACAGAGAGGGAGACAAAAAGAGACAGGGAGAAGGAGAGAGGGGCTAGAGGGATGAGGGGTAGGAAGAGACAGGGAGAGGCAGACACATAGAGAATTGTAGAGCTAGAAGAGACCCAGAAAGTTCACAGTCCATCTAGTCTGGCCTCCTCCTTTTATCAAGAAGAAAAACGAGATTGATCAAGGTAGTATTGAGTGTCAGAGGCAGAATCTGAACCCAAGTCATCTCAGACCCAGAGACAGTGGTTGGTCTCTCTTCTATGCCATCATGACACTAGATAAGCAGTTGGCTCCCTTCCAAGTCTCAATTTTTGCTCCTAAATTCCTACAAGATTCTCACCATCCAAAGTTCAGAGTAAACATTCATGGGCGAGAAGACTTTGCTTGTGTCAATTTTTAGATTATATCCCTAGAGAACTGTACTCTGGGTCATTCTTGGTGCCTGTCCTGACTGTGATCACTTCCTCTTAGGTGATTTCCAACTGCTCTGTCCTTGAGATAGTCCCGGAGAAAAGAAAGTGCAGCAAGGACAGCTGACACCACCTCAGGCCTTATGTAGAGGAAAAGAGTGTCCCAGACCAGGGAGATGGAGGCACTGGGCCCTCTGTCCCAAGTGGACTCCATCAGAAAGGTTGGGTCCAGTTTTGGACACCACATTTCAGGAGGGCCAGAGGACATTGTGTCAGAAGGGGAAGGGAACTCTGAACCTTGTTCTATGATGATCAGTTGGAACACTTCAACTGGTGATTTTCCTCACTGAGTTACAGGCACAATCGCAGACAGAGGCAGCAAGACAGGTTCCAGGGATGTTGTTGAGGGGTATAGGTCTAGGTGGCCACTGAGTTCTCTCCCAGTGCTTAGATTCAATGTGTCTGCAGCCTCAGGGGACTGGAGAAAAATGTTCCAGTGCTGGAATGCCATCAAAGGGCAAAACAAAGAGATCTGAGCTATGGGCTTCAAGTGGGGAAAAGAAGGGTGAATGGGGGAAGGGGAGTTGTACAGGAGATAGATTTCCACTTAATGTGAGGACATCCTTAAAATCAGAAGCCCTGTGGTTGAGCAGGGGAGAGGAAAATCAACCTGCCAAGGACACTATAGAAGGGTTCTCTCCCTGCCAGAGAGATTAGATTAGGTGAACATATCTCCACAGCACCGAGCACAATACCTTGGCCATAGATAGAGTTCAGTAAATGCTACTTGATTGATCAATTAATCACTGAGGTTCTGTGGAGCCCTCCACCTTACCTCAGTAGGCTACAGGAAATATATCCACCTCAACTCATCCCAGGATCCTTAACCTGGAAGACCAAGGCCACATTGGGAAGGGCAATTGGGTCCCCTGACCCAATGTCCTTTAATCTTGGTCCATAGCATGGGCTCAGTATTGGTCCCCGGCAACTGCAGTTTCTCCTCCAACTTGGATCCCAAAACCACTGGACAAGTGTTTCTGGATAGGACTCGGAATGCTGCAGCCCACTGGCTCAGGGATTTCTACAGGCTGCATTACCTGCACATGACAAGTAAGGAGGATACGAAGGTCTCAGTGGTTGGGAAGGGTTTATGGAGGTAACAGATGCTGCAGAGGGACTGAGAGATGGGAAGCAGGGCTTGAGGTGAGCAGAAGCAGAAGGGAGGCACTTGACAAACTTGTACCCCAGAAAGTAGAGGTGACATTAAGACTTATGGGATTGAAACAGTGTTTGGCTATAAAGTTCCTTAGAATATAAGGCATAATGTTTAAATCACAGAGTTTCTTAGAACCTAGAAAGCTAAAGGTGGGAGAGTCTTTAGAAAGGATATTGTCAGAGGTTTGCGGGGGGTGCGGTGAGCACTTAGAATCCAGGATGTCAGAGCTAGCAGGGTCCTTAGAACCCAGGATGTCAGGTGCTTACTGAATGGAAGTGTTTGTTTAGCCCAGTGAGGACTCTAGGAGGTGGCTACGGAGCCCCCTGGCTTTAAAAACCCAGATGTTGGTTTTTTCGTCTCTAGGTCAGCATCTTTGTGAAAAGTTGCTGCAACTGGCTGCTCAAAATCTTGAGCTCAAATTAGTAAATGATTCACCAGGCCATTTAAAGTTTTGGAAGACGTGAAAATAAAGAGTGCCAAGGTAATATACATTGACACAAATGCTTCCAAGAAAGGTCAGCTCCAATCATCCTTCTGGATTGTTGATGAACAGCACATTTACACTGGTAGTGCCAGCTTGGACTTGAGGTCACTAGGGCAGATGAAAGAACCTGGTGTCATCTTTCACAACTGCAACTATCTGGTCTTAGATTTCCAAACGACATTTGTCCTGCGTAGCTCATTAAAATACAAGAGCAGAGAGCCTCCAACTTGGTCAGAGAAGTTGTATGGAGTGTATGACAAGCAAAAAAGCATGGCAACTTCAGCTGAATGAAACAAAGTCTCAGGCATTTGTGTCGAATTCTCCTAAATAGTCTTTTGCTCTAAAAATAGGAGCTTTGACATAGATGCCATCTATAGTGTCACTGACGATGCAAAGGACTTGGGTTCATTGCTGTAAGGGATTATCTTCCTGTCACTAGGACAAGCACCAGAAGAACTTACTGGCCAGATTTGGATGGGAAAAACAAGAGAAGCATTCATTTTAGGAAGAGTTAAAGTTCGACTCCTAAGTTTCTGGAAAGAAAGAGACCCCCTCATTGAACTTTGTTTCATGTCTAAAAGTATTTGCGCTGAAATTGCTAACTACAGTTTGAAAGCTAACTTCTTGAATTTAGAAAGAGAGAGTGCCTGCTCCTCAAAAGAACAATTCGTTTCCCAAGTGCAACAGAAATAAATGTAAGGTAACTGATGGAGCAGCTACCATTGGGAATTTTGATTGGATAGGGCATGATGTTACCCTGAATGCTGGCACAGGCCTTGTTTTCAACCAGGCAGAGGTGGAAAACAGCACAAGCATCATCAGGCAACTGAAAGAGGTATTTGAAAGGGACTGGTATTCACTCTATGCCAAAAACTTTGAACCAACTAACAGTGACAAACTGAACAAATTGGTAACAAACAAGACTGCTACAGCATACAAGTGAGAATGAGCCCCTGAGTGCACAATATGAATGAACAACCTAAGTGGATGGAAAGATAAACATTATCTAACTACTAATAAGAAACTAGGGGAAGTGGGAAAGCAAAAAAAAAGTATTTTTTAAGGCATGATTTTCCTTAAAAAAAAAAAAGGTATTTTTTTTAAGGAAAATCATGCGTCAAAAATTTTCTCTGAACTGCATCCAGTAATATCTCTTAAACTATATATATATGTATATACAGCTCTATGTACAATGATTTAAGAGTTTTACATTTTTTACTTCTCACAATGAATGTGGTTTCTGTTTAAAGGGTAGTTTTGAAGTTTTACATTTGACTTTAAAGACTCCAGTTCTCTTCGTGTTTCCTTGCTTGGTTATCGCCACAAGATATCAGGAAAAAATGAAGGTGAGTTTTGTGATGCCACTTCATGATCTGGTGACTTACAGAGCAGAGTGGGTATTTCACCTTAGAAGTGATCCCAGTAAGGGCACATCGATCACCCTCCATTCCTGCATCACCACACCATCGTCCAAGCCTTAGTAGTTTACATTTATATGTACATCCTCCAAAACTATATGTAACAAATGCCATTGGGTCTTCTCACTAAATTGCTTCCAATAGTATAGATTTTATAATCTCTTCACCCCTTGTAAAATATTCTAATTCTAAGGATCCCATCTAAATTCTATTATGTTCTTTTTCTACAATATTATTTCTTAGTACAGTATCGTTTCTAAATGCCTTATTCCTCTGAATGACTACACAAAGGAAATGGAAGTCTTCAATTTTCCCTTTCCAACTGTGCTTTTCTACTAAGTATCAGGTATCTTTGAACTGCAACCTTCAATATATTGAACATTTTTGCCAGCTCTAAATGTCAAGTGGATTCCCCATTTCGCAAGAAAGAATGATCACTACTAATTCCCAACAAGGTTAGGTTAAGTCAGAATTGGTTTGGGTTTGTTGGGTTTTTTTGATTTGGGGTTGGGAGGAATGGAATCATTATTTTACATTTTTATGGAATCTGGTATTGTGGAGGCAAGGCCTGTGTGGAACCATTATTTTAGTTTGCTTAGAGTCATTATGATGTTTTTGAGAGTAAGTCAACAAAAGTTTGTAGCAGTGTTCCTCTATGACACCAAACGATTTTCAAAGAAATGTAATTCTAAATCCAAGCTTTTTGTATTTTACTAATCATATTTTCCTAAGCAAAAGGATGCTGATTGGGCTTGTTCTATACTCTTGTGTGTCTTTATTTCAAAAATATACTATAGAGACCCATAAATGTATTAGTCGAGTCTGTTGTCACATGAGAGAGACATGGTGTAGTCTGAGCACATTGTTGGTTGCCAGGATGAAAGAGTGTCAGGGCTCCTCTTGGCTCCCTCTGTAGCTGGAGACAAGACACATTACCCCTTTGTCTCTGGTTTCTATTGGTAATGTAGGGACAGTAATGCCCACCTCCCTCAGAGGGATGTTGTGAGGGTTAAGAAATATTTGCAAAGTCTTTTGAAATCAAAGGGCCGATATAAAGGTAAGGATTATTACATATAAAATCTCCTTTCTTGGACTGCACTTCGTGATATCCTTTATATATATATATATGTATATATATGTATATGTGTGTGTGTGTATATATATATATACATATATATATATATGTATGTATATGTATATGTATAGTTCTTCCTGCAGTACTGTTGGAGGAAAAAATCTCTTCAAAGCTGCAGATTTGGATGAAAAATCTCATGGAGATGTAAGAACCATGATGAAGCTTGAGTAATCATGGAGGCAGGGAAAACATTTCACGGAATATTTTGGCTCAGTATGTAGTAACATCAACATGGCAAACTGTGCTGGTCATTTTCTTTGAGAACAACAGACCAGTGTATTTTGAGGACATGACAAAGCATTTTCACTGGCCATAATGCTTCTTTTTCACCCACTTCATTTTTACCGTGCCAGAAGAAACAGAGATATATGTCAGTTCTATCAGCTGGATCCTAGTATTTCAGAATGCCTGATGATTTGTTTCACTATTGTAAAAGTTTTGGGTTGTTTTAAAACAATGCTTGGTTGAACGTGCCAACCAGCTAAGAAAATGATGCATGTGCTAAAATTGCATTTTTTAAAACAAGTATTTTATTTTTGTAATGTCAAATAAAAAAGAACCTAGGGTGTCAGAGCTTAGAGAGTAGCCTTAGCATTCAGAATGTCAAAGGTTTGACTTGGGAAGGGCCTTGGAGACTCAACCTTCTCATTTTGCAATTGAGCAAACTGAGATCCACTGAGCAGACTTGACCTAGCCCAAAGTTGCAGAAAGTGTCAGAGCTGGGAAAAAAAAACAGTTAGACTTCCAGACCATCCCCACGCTCCCCCAGCCCCAAACAAGGAGCTGGAGGTGTTCTCTTTTCAGGGCAGAACCTCATCACTTTTCCAAGTGCCTTCTGAGAGTCCCAATGATGGCTTCCCCGAGGCCAAAATGGAGGTCTCAAAGGGCTGTAGACCTCATATGTCTTATCACTTTCTGACTTCCCCTTCTATCTATTCTCCTGTGGATGTTCAAACCTTTTTCATTTAGACAACATTTATTTAGCATCTCCAATGAAGTAAAATATCTAATGCAATGAGCACATGATGGGTGTTTCATAAATGCTTGTTCTTTATTTTTTTAAAAATATTTAATGTGTTTTGAAATACATTAATACATGAAATACAAAAAGTTCCAAACTGTCTCCCTCCTCCTCATTACCTACTAGAAAAAGCTACAGATATGTAAATGTAAATATGGAAAACCATTGTGTATTCTTCTCTCCTCTCCCTTCCTCTCCCCATCCTCACCTTTTCTCCCCTCCTCTACTCTCATTTCCCTCCCCTTTTCTATCCTGTTCCCTTCCCTTCCCTCCCCTTCTCTTCTGTCTTTCCTCTCCCCAAACCTTAGCTTCCCACTCCTCTCTTCTCTTTTCCTTTATCTCTCCATCCCTTCCTTCCCTTCCTCTCCCCTCCAGGGGATCATGCCTGGAATTTCATACATACAGAGAACTCCAGGTAAGGAACTCCCTTTACCAATGTACATCAATATTTTCTTGTACCTTAAAGTCTTAGAGAGTGACATTGTGGGGTAAAGAGTCTTGTCCAGGGTCAAAGAGAATGTTCCAGAGGCAGCTCGACTTGAACACAGGTTCCCACTGTCAGCAGCCAAGGCACTGATTGATTGACCCCAGGTTCCCAGACTTACCTCTGAATTTCACCATCACCAGCCTGCCCTATGCCCAGGATATGACACATTAGATTCTGCCAAGCAGCAAGGAACAAAGTTGGCAGCAAGGATGCAGTGAGCTCCTAGTCCCTTCCGTTGGCCTCCTTGGAAGAGCCACAGCCAGTAGCCAGGCTGGGATCTCCAAGCATGCCCTTCCCTGAACTTTCCCCCAGAGCATGGTCCACATAGAGTTTTAGCAGAGTCCTAGGCAACCTCGATCCACTATGTTCCCTGGAGAATAAATGGGAAGAAATTGTGATCTACAGACGCTCTAAGAGGATGGGGTCAGGAGGGCAACGCACAGGACCTCTGGGGAGGGGAGAGCAGGACATTTCCCCCCAAACTGGGTTTTCATTTAGTTTGACTGGACTTCTGATGTCATTGATAAGGAAATCTCTCAGGGAAGTGATTCCCTCTACCAAAGCAGGTCAGTGCTTCACCTACTACTTCTAGGAAGTGACCTATTAGATGAAGCAGGTCATGTGGATACTGTCCTGAAAGTGGAGGCAGGAAGAGATCTGACTTCCAATCCTATCTAAGAATCTTGCTTGTGACCCGCATCAAGCCACTTGACCACCTCTCCTCAGTTTCCTCCTCTGTCAGCATGTGGAGTTGAACTTAATGTGCTTGAGGGTCCTTTACAGCTATAAATTTTGGATACTAGGGTTTCCTAGCTACTTTACAATAAGAGACCTTGGGGATGCCCTAAGAGTCAGTAAGGACTCTATATGTGTTTGTCAGCATTTGTGTGTGTGTGTGTGTGTGTGTGTGTGGGGAAGGTGTGGGTGTGTGGGTGGGTGGCTGGGTCTGTGTGAAGATGAGAGGAGGAGAGAGGAGAGTATCCCTATGAGATAAAGTTTTTGTGGTGGCCCAGTGCAAAGATGACTGTATTTGGAGCCAGAAGACCTGGGTTCAAATCCTAATAACATATGTGGCCATCATCAAGTCCCCTCTATGGCCTTCAGTTTCCTCATCTGTAAAATGGACAAATTGGATCCGAGGGCCTCCAGTATCCCTCATAGTCCTAAATTTCTGATCTCATGATTCAGTAGGCTTGTCAGACAGTGAGTGAGTGTGCATATAGGAGAATATGTGGTCATGGGTGCATATATGCATCCAACTGGAGAAGAGGAGTAGTTACTGTGGATGAGAGTGAGTTTAGAAAGTGGAAGTCAGTAGAATATGTGTCTATTCAGAGATGAAGGAGGGTGTGTGTGCCTGAGTGAGAATTGGAGAAAGATTTCTGTGTCTTTGAGAGACAAACAAGAGTGAGAAAATGAATAGTCCCTGTTGGGGGACAGCTCTGGACCGGGGTCCCCCGTGAGGACCGTGAGACGCCTGAGGGTCCGAACCTGCTTACGTGGCAGGCTAGCTGGTCTAGCAAGCCACGAGGTACTGGGATGGCCCTGGTAACAGGCTGGCTCCACCCACGGGGAGGCACTTGGGAGGAGCTCGCCCGCCCATGGGAGGTACGGGGGAGGAGACAGGGGATAATAAAAGGGGATGACCATGAGAGCTGGAGAGAGAGAAACGGAATAAAGCTTGCTGGCTGCAACTCCTTTCAGGTGCTCTGCCTGTTTATTCCCCTTCCCCAACAGGGAGAGGGAATTCCCTCCCCCGAACCAGGAGGAGGGCCGGAGACGTCCGAGGACCGGGGATAGGTAAGTAGAAGGCGAAGGCCAGGGAGTCGCCCCGGGCAAGTCCCTGACACATAGTAGGTGCTTAAGAAATTCTATTGAGTAGAATTGAAAGTGGAGAGGCAGAGTTGGAGAGAGAAGGAATCAGTCATGGACATAGACAGAGACCCAGCAGTTGGAAAGAGATGAAAATTGAAACAGAGATGGAGAAAGGGTAGGATGAAGACACAGGCTGAAATGGAGGCAGAAATTGAGCTAGAGAAAGAGACAGAGAGAAAGAATGAATTTACGTAGGAGAAAGTTCCAGGTAGCCTTCCTTCAGACTCTCCCTATTCCTTTCTTAATTACTAGAGAGTTCTCTCAATGAGGCTCATGAATGAGGCCTGCCTAATCCCTGCCACCAAGATTTATCACCACTGGGAAACTGGCATCTATTCTTGCTAAACTCCACACTTCTCTGTTCCAGTTGCAGAAAGCGATCTTATCTCTTTTTTGTCCCATTTCCTGATTTGTGTAAGGTAACTAATAATGATTATTGCTATGTAATCAAAACGATATAATGATTGTGGAATGCTTAAGACAATGACTGGCATATGTTAGACACAACATCATTATCATCTTTCTCATTGAATGAAACATTTTCTTCAATACCAAAAGTGATCAATAATGTCTATAGGTGATAACCTGGAAATGCAACGGATGTCATCTGAAATTTATAGTTTGTGTTGTTACTCTATTTCTAAATTGCATTGCGTTTCTAAAGTTCTCTGAGATTGTGAAATCTGAGAGACCATTGTGAGGTAGAAATAGTGTTAAAACAATTTGAAACTGGATTTTGTTGTAGATGAATTGGTCTTTTTAAAGGATGTGATCAAAACTTGATCATTTGAAGCTGTTATGTTTGGTTGTAAATAAGTAAAAACACTAACATTGACTTTGAGAGCAGACTTTTAATCTGAAATCTTGGCTATGATGAAAATATATAAGGTGATTCAGAGCTATAGTTTCAATATGTTAATGATAAGATGAGTGGTTCTTTGTGTAAGGTGGTTTAGAAATGCATTGACCTAATTTGATAATAGGTTGTTTCAAGGTTTAAAAGAAGTGCTAGTGTTTAGGGCACTGTTCCATTTCTCAGTTGTGTAATGTGATAAACAGTTGTATCAATAGTGTTGGTGAAAAAGCTTTTTCTCTTATAATCTAAATGTTAGAATAAGATTGTACAATAAAAATTGGGAAGAATGAATGGGTTAGGATAAACTTCCAAGGTTTGTGTATATTGAAGAGGGAGTTTCAGTTAAACTTCATATAAACTCTGTGCAAAAGTTCTGTGTTGCAGAATTCGTATTGAGAAAATGAGGATATTTCCAAAAATTAGGGTTGTTATTTTCAAGCCTGTTTCATCTAAGGATATATTTATGTATGTTGATTTAGAGGGTGTGTGTTCTACCACATTCTGTGTCTAATGTGAGATTCCAGAATGTATAATTTTCCTAATTTCTAGGGATATAATTAAAGAGAAAGGAAAGAAAAGGTACTGGGTCAGTTTTTCAAGGCCTGTTAACTTTGTTATTGGGGTAAGGTTAATTTAATTGAGCATGTTCTTCTTGGCTTACAAAAAACAGTCTCCTATCCATTGCAAACACTTTCCTGACTAAGGAATTTCATGATATCTAGGAATTTTGTAATAAGCAGAAAATGAGCTTATTATAAAACTTTGGAATCTTTGTTACTGAAGGACATTTTACACCAATTTACTTTGAATGAATTCCAAGGCTTAAAGGTTTGTTTTTGTTTAAGTAGGAAGAAAGAGATATCTATCATTTTGAAACTTTCCAAATTATTTTCTTTCTAAAAGTTTAGTGATTCTTCCTCTTAACATGTTAGAATTTAAACTGTTTTTTGAAGGGGAGATACTTTTAAAAGAAATGTTTTGAAAAATCTTGTGTTATTTTTAGAAGGCCTGCTAAAATTTCCAAATAATTTATTGTAAACGTAATGAGCTGTAAAGCAGAAGTGATCTTGCTATTTCAAAGTGAATTTGCAGTCATTTCATGGCCTAAGCAAGAGTGAAAATTAATGTTGGAACTTTTCATATATGAAAGAATTAATTCCTGAAATATCTCTTTCTCCCAGGGTGAATCTAATTAGAGATCAAAAATTAGATCTCAAATTTGGATTTTTGCACAAAATTATCCAAGGTAGTGGTAAAACTAAGTGAAATTGTTTCTCCTTTCTTAAGGTATCTGTCTGATAATTTTCAAAGTTAGATGAACTCATTTTCTTATATGAGGCACAGGATTTAGAGAAGGACAGAAGCAGAAGCAGAAGTCCCACTTTTGAATTGTCCTAAGAATAAAATGTATTGTAGCATTGGTAATAATGATTGTGTTGATTTGTATGGTTGATGCTGAAGTTGTCTTCGTTATCTCTGTGACATGTAAATCTCCCTTCTCAGAAGTAGCCTATTGTGAGTCATTTAAGTTGTTCAATTTGTATCTGACTTAATGAAATTATGCAATTTTGTGAATTGTGAGAAAACTTGATTGTATTGTTTTGAACCTAGCCCTGCATGGCTGGGAAATTACAGCATCTCCATATACCTTCAGCCAAGTACCTTTGTTCTGTTGTTTCCTCTCAATGAACAAATCATATATCTACTGGGAGCTGCTGTCAGATGTGTCTGCTACTCCCAGAGGTGCCAACTTGTGGATATGAACTCCTGGATCCATGTGTTACATCTCAGGATTGTCCCTGCTCCTGAGTGGACATCTGAACCCACAGGAGACCTTGCCTGCTGGTTTCGAAGGTACTTGGAAAAGAAGACAGCAGAGGGACAGAGCCAAGATGGTGGAGTAGAAAGACATAGATAGGAAGGCATTGCCCACATAGCCCATAAAAAACCTGTAGAAAGGGACTCTCAACAAATTGTGGAGCAGCAGAAGTGGAGAACACCAGAGTGGAGGAGATTTCCAGCCCAGGGTGACCTGAGAGGCCCATGGGAAACGTATGTTGCATGGGATATGGAACAGAGCCCAGGACTGCGTGCCTCAGGAACAGCCCTTGGAGGCAGAATCTCCAGTCAAGGAATCCCCATTCCCAGTAGCAGGGGTTCCCAGATCCCTGAATCCACAGGTGCCAAAGGTCAGTGAACGGGTTTTTTCAGCTGGCCAGGAAGGGAGAAGGGCCTGTTTTTCTAAAAGAGAACTCATGATGGTGTCTCAGCTGGATATGTTCGCCATTGTTCTTATCAAAGACTGTTCTTGTGAGAATCCAGTCCGCTAAGTCAACCCGAAGTGTCTGCCCACATTCATGCTTTCAGTCATTTGTCCAACACTTATTAGACAATTCCTCCTACATGTGGAACACTGAACTAATGACCTCATTAATATTGGGAGGACCTGACAGAGTGCTAGGCCAGAACAGTCTCTGTCACTTCTCAATGTCTTCTCTTCCTCTGCCTCCTCTTCTTCTTCTTTTTCTTCTCCTCCTCCTCCTCTTTCTGCTCCTTCTCCTTTTTCTTCTTTTTCTTCTTCTTCTCCTCCTCCTCTTCCTTCCTCTTTTTCGTCTTCTTTTTGGACCTCTTTTGCCATTTGGGTTGGTCTATTTTTTAGGATGTTACTTCTTTCAGTTTTTGGGATGGCTCTCCTTTAGCAAGCTATTGACTTGTTGTATTCATGATTTTCTTCTATCACTCTCATTTTTCTTCCCAAATTTTCCTCTACTTCTCTTACTTGATTTTCAAAATCCTTTTTGAGCTCTTCCATGGCCTGTGACCAATTCATATTTTTTCTTGGAGGCTTTGGATGTAGGATCTTTTACTTTGTTGTCTTCTTCTGGCAGTATGTTTTGATCTTCCTTATCACCAAAGTAAGATTCTATAGTCTGAGTCTTTTTATGTTGTTTGTTCATTTTCCCAGACAAATACTTGATTTTTAACTCTTTATTAAAGTAGGACTCTGCTTCTGGTATGTATGGTTTCCTGTCCCAATCTTCAGGGGTTTTGTGCAGCTGTTTTCAGAGGTATTTCTAGGGGCCTGTAAGTTTTCAGTTCTTCTAAGGTGGTATGATCAAAGGAGAGGTGTTTACTGACCTATGGTCTAGTCTGTGAGTGACCACAAGCACTCTTTTCTGCCTTGGAATTGTAAAGAGCATCCCCTCTCCACTGCCTGTGACAGGCTCTTCCACACCAGTGCTTCTCTTTGCTCTAGGACTGCCACTCAAGACTATGACCCAGATCCAAACAAAGACAAAGCAAGACAATCTTGCTTCAGCACCAGCAGAGAGATCCCTGCAATCACCTTCTGATCAGTCTCTTGATCCCCACATTGTCTGTGGGCCAGAAGTTTCAGAAGCAGCAGCAGCTGCTGCTGCTGCTCCTGTCACTTTCACCATCTCCTCCGCCACAGGGCTTGGGTTACACCATGCTTGTCTTTCACACAGGTCTGACAGAGTTTTCCCACTGAGTTTCTCTGCTATCTTTGGTGTTTGTGGGCTGAAAAATCTGGAAACCACCAAAGCTGCCAGTTATTCCGTCCCCTGAGGCCAACTCCAGCCCCATCTGTGCTGGCATGGACCACAGTGGACTGTGCTTAGCTCCCAGTCCAGTGCAATAGACTCTTCCTGTCTATCTTCCATGTTGTCTTGGGCTGGAGATTTGTTTTACTTCATCATTTTGTTGGTTCTGCAGCTCTAGAATTTGTTTAGAGTCATTTTTAAATGTATTTGGAGGGGTTTGAGGGAGAGCTCAAGCAAGTCCCTGCTTTTACTCTGTCATCTTGGCTCTGCCCCGCTCAAAGCATTCTTAAAACAATATTGCTATTACTGTATACAAAATTCCCTGCATTCTGCTCCTTTTACTCTCCATTGTTCTGTACAAGTCTTTCCACATATTCTTAAAATCACTTAGCTCATTGTTTCTCTAGCATAGTAGTATACTACGACAATCATATACCACAACTTGTTCAGCCAGTCCCCAATGGATGGGCATCCCTGCAACTTCCAGCTCTTTGCCACCACAAAGAGAACTGATATAAACTTTCTCTAGCATATGGATTCTTTTCCTTTTTAAGTAATCATCTTTGGAAACAAACCAAGTAGTGGTATTGCTGGGTCAAAGTGTATGGGCAATTTAATAACTCTTTGAGGATAAATCCAGATTACTTTCCAAAATGATTGGCTCATTTCATAATTCCGCCAACAATGAATTAGTGTCTCAGTTTTTCCACATCTTCTCCAACATTTGTCACTTTCCACTTCTTTCATTATAGTCAATCTAGTAAGTGTAAAATGATGTCTGCAGTTTGTTTTAATCTGCATTTCTCTAAACAATAATGATTTGGAGCATTTTTATATAACTATAAAGTGTTTTGATTTCTTCATTGGAAAACTATTCATATCTTTTGATCATTGTCAATTGGATAATAACTTGTGTTCTTAAATATTTGAATATTATCTATTTATATATATTTCTTTATCTATAGTATCTTTTATCAAAATGTAGTTACCCTGTTTATCTCTTTTAAGTAAATCTATTTTAGCCATAACTTTGTCAGATATCATAATTGCCACCTCTGCCTTTTTGCATCAGCTGAAGCACAACAAATTCTGCGCCAGCCCTCCAATTTAACTCTATTTATCTCTCATTTTAAATGTATTTTTTTCATTTTTGATTCTGTTATTTTCATATTACTTTAAAAATTAAATTAATGAATGGATTAGCAATTTTTAAAAATAAAACATGCTCCTAGTCTTATTTATTAGTTCAATGGTTTTCATACTTCCAATTTTATTAGTTTGTCTTTTGATTATCTGATTATCTATCTGATATTTAAATGTGAATTTTTCAATTTGTTTTTTTTTTCTAGTTTTTATTTAACTTTTGTTCTCAATTCATTGATCTACTCTTTCACTATTTAATTGGCTTAAATATTTAGAGATATTTTCCCCTAAGTACTGCTTTGGCTGCATTGTATATAAGTTTTTTGTCTCATTATTGCCATTCTCTTTCATGAAATCATTCATGGTTCCTATGGTTTGTTCCTGGACCCCCTCATTCTTTATCATTAGAATATGTAGTTGTGCAAAAGGTGATAGTTACCTAAATATATATGTAAGGGGGTGAGAATGGTCTAGGGAACCCTCCTAGGGTGCTGAGAAAGGCCCCTATGTCAAGAATTGGGTCACCAACCCTGGGTTTGAGCCCCTCAGCTGGGAAGTGAAGCCTGACATCCGTAGTAGGATGACACTTCTATCAAAAAGACCTCCAATATTCTCTCTCATTCCTGGTCTTCCTTTACCAAAGGAATTTATTGAACCCATGAATAATTGGCTACTTTGGAATCAATCAACATTCTGCAACTAGTAAGAACTGATTACAGCACAATCCTAGAGATTCTATCACCTTTTAGTATCCATCACATAATGTTCTAGATGTCACAACTGAGTACTTCTGATTTTCCAGTTATGAAGTCTATGGAAACATCATCTTTTTTCATACTATTCTCTTCTAAAAGCACCACCCAGAATACTTGGTCTGGATCAGTGAATCACACTCATATATCTTCACTTGGAGTCCAATACTCTGTCTTTTACACTCTACTGTTCAGTACATTTTTTATCAATGACTGGGATAAATGCAAAGAAGGCATTTTTGTTATTTTTTTTAGATCACACAAATATGAGCAAGATACCTAATATACTGAATGACAGTGTGTACAGGTTGCCAAAATACCCTTATTGGAAAGAACATTCAGCACAACTGAATCTGATGAAATTTAAAAGGGATAAGAAGGTATTATGCATTTGTTCAAAAAATACACTTTACAAATATACTATGGAAGAAATATCAGTATATAGTAGTTCATCTGAAAAAATTCCAATAGAGGATGGGTAAAATTGGAATTGATGTCTGCACCATAAAAATAGATTCCCATGGGACAATATTATTATTTGGCAAACAGGCAAGTTAATGTGATCTCAGGTTACACTGAGAATTATATATCCAGAAGCATGAAAGTGAGAGGACCACCATATTCTACCTGATACTACTCTGTCTAATCCAATGGGTTCAATTCTAGGCATTACATTTGAGCAAAGACATTGATAAACTGGAGAGCACTAAGAAGAAAATTTGTATGTCAAAAGGTCTTCAGTGCATGCTATATGAGAATGAGTTTTCTATGAATCAATCAATAAGTATTTATTAATCAACAGGGTATATGGATTAAGCATAGAGGATTAGCACCTCTAGTTATAGGGCTTGCCAAACCCTTTTTAGTGTTGCTCACAACTTTTGGTGTCCAACTGTCATCTAATTCTCACCTATGGTTCCAAGAAGCTGTAGCATGCAAAGTGGCCACATCCTGGTAAAACCATCCATGGCATATGGGCTAAGTCTTCTTGAGGCTTCAAACCCATCAGTGAATTACATGAATGTCTAACACAAGTATGTGAAGACTTCTCCCAATGGAATGGACAGACAAGAACAATTTGTTTCAATGGCCATGAAAGCATCTGAAGCAGGTGCTGTGGAACGCTTAGAGAATTGTTGGACATCAAAGATACCAAGGTCTTCCACTCCATCCCAGTCACTGCCAGTTAGCCTGACTTTTGTCTTGCCACTGGACTTTGATGACCCTGGAAGAGAGAGTGAGGCTGATGTCTTCGGGCAATTCTGCCTTACTTAAATCCAATTCACACAAAAGTCAAGAAATCACCCTATGATGTAATTGGTTATTTTCAAAGGTGAGGGATGAACAACATTACAACCACTACCAGTTCTCTATCCCAAGGAGATCACAATTGTTTTAAAAAAGGAAAAGAAATGTAAACAAAAGATTTACAGTAGGTCTTTTTTTGGTGGCAAAGAATTGAAATTGAGAATATGACTGTAAACTGAGGAATAGCTGAACAAGTTGTGGTATAAGATTGTGATGGGATACTATTATGCTATAATAAATGATGAGTAGAATGTTTTCTGAAAAAAAAACACCTGGAAATAATTACATGAAATGATACAAAAGGAAGTGAGCAGAAGCAGGCAAAGAGTAGACAGTAACAGTGATATTGTATGATGATCAACTGTGACTGAACTGGACAGAAGGAGGGGTCTTCCCCAACCCCTTAATTAATTATAAAAAGCAAAGACATTTTGGCAGAATTAATGAATTGATCCTAAACTAACATGACTAATTCCTTAATCACGTTTAAAGAATTATTGGGCTTCTGCACCATTAGACGAAACAGAAGATCCATAAAGAAAGTACCTTGAGATTGGTTGAATAGAATGAGTCATAACCTGTGGAGGTGTGAATGTCACACCAAAGTTACAGAAGTTCAACAATTTAAGTTGTAGGTGAATCCTATGGTGAAGCAGTCTTTAATGGGAATTGACACTAGGTATGGGAAATGAAAGAGTTTAGCATAACTCTTAGTCTCCTACTCCCTTATTGTCCAATGTTCATCCCTAACCCTTGAGAACTTCAGACATTCTGAAAATCTGAAGTTATCAGGTATCAGTGCATTGGTAGCAATGCCCTCCAAAATCATTAGTAATGTCTTCAAAGGAGCACTAGTCAGTAATTCCGTGGTGATCCAATATATTTATATAAGTAGAATTTGACAATGTAGCTGGAAAGAATGCTACAATAAAGTAAGATGGGTTTGAATACCAACAAAATTGATAAATATGGCTATGTCAAATTAATGTAGGTTATTATTCAGACTTAATATTCCCAGAACTGGAAGTGTATGACTGTGCTCTAGAAAAAATCTTGCCTCAGGAGTCCTGTTGAATTTCAATATGTTTCTTTGCATTTTTTTCTGGCTTCAGGAGAATCACATACTTGGTAATAAAAATGCAATTCAGTAACCCACCACTGGAGGCCAAGATGGAGAAAATTTCCACAATAATCATGGCCTTTCCTTTGGTGCTTTGATATGTGGGGAGGAAAGAGGCCCAGACCCTGCAAAACACTAGCATGCTGAAAGTGATAAACTGGGCTTCATTGAAGTAGCAAGCAGGTTCCTGGCCAGGAAATCTAGGGTAAAGGTTCCCAGGGCCAGAAACACTATGTAGCCTAGGACTCAGTGAAATGTGAAGAGAGAGCCCTCATTATATCTAATGATTATGTGATCAGATTCAGGGCGTGTGTCTGCCTCTGGAAAGGGGGGGATAGCTTCCCAACCAGATAATACAGAAAATCACTTGATTCCCTGTGCAGATGAGGACAACATAATTAGAGACTGTTAGATATATCAGCATCCAGCTCCTGTCCCCTGGCATTGTAACCCTGAAAGCCAGAACCACTATGATGGTTTTGGCCAAAGTGGAGGAAACAGTCACTGTAAACACAATTCCAAATAGTGTTTGTTGAAGTAGGCAGGTGATGGTGGTAGGACAGCCTATGAAGAGCAGGGAGAAGAGAAAACAGAAGGTAAGAGAGATGAGGAAAAAATAGATGAGGCCAGTTATTTGTTTTGGCTATGGAGTTGTCTTGGAACTTCACAAAGATGCCCAGAACATGGGCTATCAATAAAGAGATGGAAACAGCTACAAAGGCCAAAGTCATCCCCAAAGATGCTTTCACATTTAGGAAGTTCACAAGCTTGTTCATTTTCTGAGCACTTCATACATTGATCTGCATCTGCAGGAGATATACAAAGGCTCCATGTTGAGATCCAAAGAATTATCCTTTAAAGACAATGGATTATAGAAATCTATCATGCCCTTCAAGAAAATAGAAGGGAAGGAATAAGAGAAGGGGTGTGTGTGATAGAAGGGACAGTAGAATGGGGGAAGGGCAATCAGAATGCATGCTGTCTTGGGGTGGAGGGAGGGGAAAATGGGGAGAAAATTTGGAACTCAAAATCTTATGGAAGTGAATGTAGAAAACTAAAAATAAATTAGTTTAAAAAAATTTTTAAACCATTTTTCAGTTCCATCGGAGCAAAGACTCTGAAGGAATCAATACCATTTCTTTCCCTGAATTAATCTCAATGGATTCTCTCCTCTCATCCACAGTTGTAGAACAGTGGATAAAAGCTGTATTTGGAAGCATCTTGGAAAAGTATTCTCCATGAGTCAAATAAAGAACGTAGACTGGATGCTGTTCAAAGTTCCCACTTGGAGTTAGAGTCAAGATGATGGAGTAAAGTCAGGGATGTGCCTGGAATCTACAAATTTCCCCTCCAACAATTTAAAAATAAAGCCTCAAGATGAATTTCTGGAGTTGTGCATAGTAGATTTGCAGTTTCATGTGCAACCATCTTTTTAATTGCACTATATTATAGAAAGGCTTGTTTTATTCCATAAATGAAAAATAAAATACATTTTTAAGAAAGGATGGAGTGAAACAATGTTCTTGCCCAAGAAAACTTAGAGGACAGGGAGGAAAGGTCTGTCTCAACCAAGTAAGAAAGGAATGCAGTCCAGCACATGTTGGCTGGGCAAGCCTGCAGTGAGGACCAGACCTGCTGCAAAAGCCTGCATCAAGCTCCACACCCCTCATATCCCAGCCCCTGTTTCTGTAAACCAGCAGTGAGGTAAATCTGTTGCAGCCATTTCCTGAGTTCTCAAGATGTAGATTGTAAGAAGATCAGATAACTGGTCAGAAAGAGATTACAGGAGACCTTCAGCTGGTGCAGGGCACAGGTGTCCGTTCTATTGCCTAGGATAGCTTGCCTAGCAAAACTAAATATAATTCTGAAAGGAAAAAAAAGGATCCTTAATGAAACAAAAGACTACAAAGTGTTATTAATGAAAAGATTAGAGTTGTATAGAAACTTTAATGTAGAAACAGGAGTCAAGAGAATCATAAAAATGTAAACAAATAGGACAATGATAAAAGAGTAATGAAGCATAAGGAGCTTACATTCTAAGGTAGGAGATAACTCCTGTGTCACTCTGAACCTTATTATGAGGGATCATAGAGGTCAACTAATTAGAAAATATCTGAGAATGGCTCTTTTATGTCTTCATGATCTTAAGAGAAGAATGGAAAGACGGGAAGAAGATGACACTAGGTAGGGAAAGGAATGGAACATTAGTGGAGATTATCTCACAATCATGGTGCACAAGAAGATATATGTACAAACAAGGAACAGGAGTGGGGAGATACTGACCCTTCAACTTCACTATTATATGAAGTTTCCAGAAAAAGGAAGAATATAACAAGAGGGAGAACAAAGAATTAGAGAGAAAGGTAGATTAAAGGGAGATAAGGTCAAAGCAAAATAATCTGTAACTAAGGATGTGCAAAAATAGCTATAGCAGTTTTTGAAGTGGCAAAGAGTCTTATGGTGCCCATAAATTGAAGAATGGTCCAACAAGTTACACACACGCACGCATGCACGCATGCACGCATGCACGCACGTATACACACATATGTAAGTGTGTTTATACATTATGCAGTACTATTGTGTTGTAAGAAATGATGAAGGGGATTGTTTCAGAGTAACCAGAGAGACATTTATGAAGGGATGCCAAGTGAAGTGAGTAGAACTAGAACAGCTAATTCTACAAAGACAACGACACGGTAAAAACAAACAACTTGGGAAGACTTGGGAACTCTAACTAATGTAACAGCAAACCACAAATCTGGAGGTTAATGATGAAATATATTACCCACTTCCTGAGAGAGAAGGGAAGGACCCAGAATGCAAAATGAAATATAGTATTTTTTGGACTTGGTCCATGTGGAAATTTGTGTTGCTTGACTGTACGTGGAGCTTTGTTTTTCCTTCATTCTATAGTGGGTTAGAGAAAAGGTTGGATTTTCTGATTAAAAAAAAGATACATACACTGCTATATATGTATGTAAGTGTGTGTATGTATGTGTATATGTATATATACATCTTTTCATATATGCGTGTGTATGTGGGTATATGATCACTGAATACCACCTAGCATACACATTGCCTGTGTGACTTTACATAAATCACTTACTCTCCCTGACTATTAGTTTCCTGGAGCATGGTTGACTAAATGACCTGTGAAGTCTCTTCATTAACAAGATCTATAATCTTATTTTTAAAAGTAGTCATTAGGTATCTTTGATTTATAAATATATACAATGTTGTTGCTGTTCAGTAATTTTTAAATAGCTTCTGATTCTTCATGACCTTATTTGGGGTTTCCTTGTTAAAGATAATGGAATGGTTTGCCATTTCCTTCTAATTCACTTTACAGGTGAGTAACTGAGGCAAACAGTTTTGAGTGACCTTTCTAAGTCACACAGCTACTAATTTTCTAATGTCCAATTAGAACTTAGGAAGATGAGTCCTCCTAACTCCAGATTAGATATATCTCAAAAGTGAGAAGGGAGGTGGGAAAGTGGATTACAAACAATCAATTCCCAGTGCCCATGACAAGCTCAGAAGTGGAGGACAATACAACAGTTCTTTGGTTATTTCAAAGTTTGGGTGTTGTGACCACCATCCTAGGGCACAGAACCAGTGATAGGAACAGGTTCTGCAATAATTGATGCACTTCACTTAAGGTATATAGGACTCAAAATGCAGTGATTGTGAGAGTATTGTCAAGGTTTGATTGATCATTTCTAGTTGTATTATAAGCCTGACTCCCAAGCCAGAGGAGGCAATTCTGAAAAATCTAAGTTATTGGTATATTTATTACATATCATATTTATTATGAACATCATAATTCCTTTCATATAGGCACTTGTTAAATTAATATTAACTTGCTCCCAAAAACTCTGGATCAACTTCAAAACAAGTGAAGCCAACAGTGCCAGAGGCTTCCAGATACCCTATGTCACCTATGATGAGGACTATGAACAGTTAGTAGAAGACATTGTGCGAGATGGTCGGCTCTATGCCTCTGAAAACCACCAAGAGATTCTGAAGGATAAGAAGCTCATCAAGGCCTTGTTTGAAGTGCTAGCCTACCCACACAACTATTTCAAGTACACAGAGAAGCACAAGGAGATGTTACCCCAATCCTTCATCAAGTTGCTACACTCCAAAGTTTCCAGCTTCCTTCGACCTTACAAATAGCCCTCCCCAGCCCCACAGACCCCAGTTTCAAGGTTCCCTGGTTGCCTAACCCTCATATCCCAACAGCCCCCATCTACTGCCAAAGAACTCTCTTTTTGGAGAAAACAAATGTTCACTATGCAGACTACTTACTTTCCCATCCTGCCCCTCCATGTCCCTGCCTTTCTCTCTCTAATTTACCCATTTTTCCATTTCTTACATGCTCCCTGGGTGTTGGAAAAGCTCTGTTCCCCCTAAGGGATGGAAGTAACAGCCCCACAAACTGACCTTTTCCCTAGCCCATGCTCTGTGGTCAGGATCAGTTTGAAAGGGGTGAGGGGGTCCATGGTCTTAGGGCAGTTGTGTCCTAGAGGCAAGGCAGGGAAGGTGTATCTGCCATTCTCAGGGCTGTGCCCTGACTGTCTAGAGCCAGAATCCTCCCCTCTTCTCTGATACATATCCTTCAACCCATGGCAACTCAGGCAGCCCAGGATCTTACCAAAGAAGTCTTTGGCCTGCAGGCATTTCCCTAGCACTGATCCTCTGTGGGGCATAGTTTGGGCACTACCCTCAACCCCACCCTCCACCACCACCTCTAAGACCTGGGTGGATCAACCATCTTGTCTAGACTGCCCGAGTATTCCTCTGTCTTTCCCACATGCTCTGTCTGAGCTTTACCACTCAAGGGCTCACAGTGATTCTCACTACTGAGCTGGTGATTTCTGAACTAAATGATGAGGAGCAGATGAGGAACAGGCAATTGCCATGCAGATCACATTGCCATGGCTTCCAGGAGAAAGCATAAAGCTCCACAGAAGAGCAACCGGGTTTTTAAGCATCGCCAAAAAAGAAAAAAATTTAAAGGACTACAAAAAAAATTAATATTAAATAACCGTTGACTGACTGAATATACACTATCATTGCCCAGAACAGGACTTCATTTATGGTGTTAAAAAACTGAAGAGGTGGTCCATTCTGTCACTCAACTTTGTGACACTAGCATCTTTCTAAATAGGAAAAAGATGATTTTAGTTGAATTGGATGCACATTCACTTGATGCAATCGCCAATGTCCAGAGACAGGCTTGAGGCATATACATTTCCATATATTTTTGTGTTCCTCCTAGAGGGTAGAATTGAGTATGTAGAGTCAGGTGAATGTTTCTCTTAGAGGAACTGGATACAGGAGATATGAAACTAAAACTCACCATATCATTGACCAATGAGTATAAATTTTATATGTATGTGTGTATATATATATATATATATATATATAAAACCTCCTAAAGATTTTTGCAGAAATTATTGCCCTCAGTGACTTCCTTTTCTAATTCATTTTAAATACCTAGAACAATTCCTATTGCAAAATACCTAAAAAGTTACCACGTGGTCTCTGGTTGAATCAATTAATATTTCTTAAGCACCTGCTAAGTGCAATAAACTGTTCAAAGTGCCATGCTGGAAGTTCTGTAATAAGGTGGATCACCCTAGACACAGGCCATTATTCTTTTGGACAACTCTATGTAAATGCATGTTTGTCATGACATCATAAAAATATACACTTCTTGGAACCTTCCACTCTCTGTTCCTGTTTCTTCCCTTTTGGGAAAAGTTGAATAAATTTAATCCCTCTTCCACATGAATGCCTTTCTGATTCTTGAGTAATCCTATCATGTCCCACTCCTTTGAATGCTCTCTTCACCAGGCTAAACTTTCCCAGCTCCTCCAAATGGTTAACATATGATACAAGGAAAGAAGTCCCTTCATGTGATTGTGTTCCAACATTCTCCATATTAAATATCACATGGTAGCTATCAGTATTCTTCTTAAATCAAGGCTGCCAAAACACAAGATATGGAAATATTCAGATATAGAAATATCTCTTTCTTAGTTACATTCTCTTTTTGTCCAAGGTACCTTTACCTTTCTTAAGTATTCCATCACATATCTATGTCATATTGGCTTTATAACCCTCAGATCTTTTGAAAGAACTGCTTGTTGCCCAACCTCTCATCTTCAACTGTTTTTTAGACATGCTAACTTGGATATCCTGTTGTTATTCATTTGTTTCCACTGTGTCTGACTTCTTGTGAATCTATTTCAGATTTTCTTGGCAAAGAAGCTTGAAATCTGAGGAAAATTTTACTGAATAAGAGATGTTTATCCCAGAAAAGGAAAAAATAAGGGAAGGCACAGAGATGTTTTTCGAAGGTCTGAATGCATGTCCTATAGAATAATGTCTACCTGGCTCAGAAGACATAATTGCCAGCTTCAGAGGCTGAAAGTTAAAGAGAAAGTACTGTGACACATCATGTCACATGCCTATAGTCCTTGCTCTGGGGGTGTCTGTTGACTCATTAAGTTCAGAGCTTCAGAGCTGCAGCAGGACTAAAGCTGATTGGGCGTCTGATCTAACTCTCTCAAAACTATGGTGAGTCCATAAGACTATGCAACTCAGTTCAGGGCAACAGAATACATTAAAGCTGTCCCTGTGATCACTATTTGGTTCAAGCCTATGAGTGACCATTTTGCGTCTACCCCTGGTTTTATAGAGAAATAATTTCAAGGATAACGTGAGTAGTGAAAAAGAGAATCTAGTTTATGTTTATAAATATAAACTATTAACTTTTATACCCCTCTAACTTAGAATAAAGTTACTGTTCACATAATTTAAAAGGAAATAGAATCACAGAATCAGTTTCACAGTCACATGAAAAGAAGGTGACAGCAACTGTGTGAGCACAGAAAGGACTAAGAAAATTTTCCTGAGAGACTGAGTAACTTAACTTTCATGAGAAAGTCTGGAGAACATTTTGAGACAACTGAGTTTACATCAACCTATGAAGATATTCTGTGGAGAATTTTTGACAGACTGAAATCTGGAAAGAGCTGACTGGTGGAAGCATTTGTTTCTGTAACTGTGAAAAAATCAACAGCTTATATTAATGGCTAGACGTGATTTTATCCAGAATCCTTACCATCACAGATTACTTATTGTATAATTTCTTACACTCTTAATAAAATGTATAGTCAGTGGCAGAACCAAGATCACAGAGTAAAAGCAGGAACTTACTTGAGCTCTTCCCCAAACCCCTTCAAATACCCGTATAAAATGACTTTAAACAATTCTAGAGCAGCAGAACCCACAAAATGACAAAGTGAAACAAATTTCCAGCTCAAGACAATCTGGAAGGTCAGCAGGAAAGGTCTATTGCAGCAGTCTGAGAGAGGAGCACAGTCCAATGTAGTCCATGCTGACACAGATGGGCCAGAGCAGATCTCAGGGGACTGAATCACTGGCAGCTGTTGTGGTTTCCAGACTTCTCAATTTATAAAAGCCAAGGACAACTTAGAAGGTCGATAGGATATGTCTGTGGGACCTGGGTGTGCAAAGAGCTTGATGTAGCCCCAGCCCCAGGACAGAGAAAGGAGCATGGTCAGGACCCAATCCCAGGGGCAGTGGAAATGGCAGCTGTGGTGACAGCTGCAGCAGCTGCTTCCAGAGCTCTCAGCCTGCAGACTGTGTGAAGATCAAGGGGCTGATCAGAAAGGGATTTTTCTGGCACTGAGACAGGATTCTCTTGCTTTGTCTGTTCTTGGATCTGGGTCACAGTTCTGTGTGGCAGTCCTGGGGTGAGAAGGAGAACTGGTGTGGCAGAGCCTGTGGCAGGCAGTGGAGAGGGAATCCTCCTCACAGTTACAAGGCAAAAAAGAGTACTTGTGGTCACTCACAGACCAGAGCATAGAACAGGAGAGAAACTCCTTTGATGGTACCACCTTAGAGGAACCAAAAATTTACAAGTCCCTAGAAGTATCTCTGGAAACAGCTACACAAAATCCCTGAAGCTTCAGACTGCTTAAGAGTTTAAAAGTTTAGTAATTATCTGGGAAAATGAGTAAACAATATTAAAAAAAACTCAGACTATAGTATCTTACTTTGGTGACAAGAAAGATCAAAACATACAACCAGAAGAAGACAATAAAGTCAAAGCTCCTACATCCAAAGCCTCCAAGAAAAATATGAATTCGTTGCAGGCCCTGGAAGAGCTCAAAAAAGATTTTGAAAATCAAGTAAGAGAAGTAGAGGAAAAATTGGGAAGGGAAATGAGAGTGATGCAAGAAAATCATGAAAAAATGAGTTAACAGCTTGCTGAAACAGACCCCAAAAAGTGCTGAAGAAAGTAGCACCTTAAGAAGAGACTAACCCAAATGACAAAAGAGGTCCAAAAAGCCAATGAGGAGAAGAATGCCTTAAAAAGGAGAATTGGCCAAATGGAAAAGGAAGTCCAAAAGTTCTCTGTAGAAAATATTTCCTTAAAAATCAGAATGGAGCAAATGGAAGCTAATGACTTTATGAGAAATCAAGAAGCTGTAAAACAAAATCAAAAGAATGAAAAAGCTGAAGACAATGTGAAATAAATCACTGCAAAAACAACTGACCTGGAAAATAAATAGAGGAGAAATTATTTTAAAATTACTGGACTACCTAAAATTCATTATCAAAAAAAGAGCCTCAACATCTTTGAAGAAATTATCAAGGAAAAGCGCTCCAATATTCTAGAACCAGAGGGTAAAATAGAAATTGAAAGAATTCACCAACCACCTCCTGAAAGAGATCCCCAAAAGAAAATTCCTAGGAATATGGTAGCCAAATTCTGAAATTCCCAGGACAAGGAGAAAATGTTGCAAGCAGCCAGAAAGAAAGAATTCAAGTATTATGGAAACAGTCAGGATGACACAAGATTTGGCAGCTTCTACATTCAGGGATCAGAGGGCTTGGAATGTGATATTCTGGAAGATAAAAGAGCTAAGATTGAAACCAAGAATTGCTTACCCCGTAAAACTGAGTGTAGTCTTTTGAGCAGGGGTGGGAGGTGGGCATTCAATGAAATAGAGGATTTTCAAACATTTTCAATGGAAAGACCAGAGATGAATAAAATATTTGACTTTCAAATACAATCAAGAGAAACAGGAAAAGGTAAACATGAAAGAAAAATTATAAGGGACTTATTAAAGTTGAACTGTTTATATTCCTAAAATAAAACAAAATGTATGGTCAATAGAATTTGAATTAGTATATGCCTGTGATTCCAGGTATTGATGAAAGTGATCATTAAAAATATATGGGAAAAGAATGTTTTACATTTCATTTATTTTTTTTATTTTTTTATTTTTTTTATTTTTATTTATTTATTTATTTTAATTTAACTTTTAACATTTATTTTCACAAAATTTTGGGTTACAAATTTTCTCCCCTTTTATCCCCTCCCCCCCCAAAACCCAAGCATTCTAATTGCCCCTGTGACCAATCTGCTCTCTCTTCTATCCTCCCTCCCTGCCCTTGTCTCCGTCTTCTCTTTTGTCCTGTAGGGCCCGATAGCTTTCTTGACCCCTTAACCTGTATTTCTTATTTCCCAGTGGTAAGAACATTACATTTGATCCTAACACTTTGAGTTCCAACTTCTTTAGCTCCCTCCCTCTCCACCCCTTCCCCTTGGAAGACAAGCAATTCAATATAGGCCAAATCTGTGTAGTTTTGCAAATGATTTCCATACTAGTTGTGTTGTATAGGACTAACTATATTTCCCTCCATCCTATCCTGTCCCCCATTACTTCTATTCTCTTATGATCCTTTCCCTCCCCATGAGTGTCGAGCTTGGATTGCATTCTCCTCCCCATGCCCTCCCCTCCATCCTCCCCCCCACCCTGCTTGTGCCCCTGTCCCCCACTCTCCTGTATTATGAGATAGGTTTTCCTATCAAAATGAGTGTGCATTTTATTCTTTCCTTTAGTGGAATGTGATGAGATAGACCTCATGTTTTTCTCTTGCCTCCCCTCTTTATCTCTCCACTAATAAGTCTTTTGCTTGCCTCTTTTATGAGAGATAATTTGCCCCATTCAACTTCTCCCTTTCTCCTCCCAATATTTCTCTCTCACTGCTTGATTTCATTTTTTTTTTAAGATATGATCCCATCCTCTTCAATTCACTCTGTGCACTCTGTCTCTATGTATGTGTGCGTGTGTGCATGTGTGTGTGTGTGTACTCCCACCCAGTACCCAGATACTGAAATGTTTCAAGAGTTACAAATATTGTCTTTCCATGTAGGAATGTAAACAGTTCAACTTTAGTAAGTCCCTTATGTCTTCTCTTTGCTGTTCACCTTTTCATGGTTCTCTTCATTCTTGTGTTAGAAAGTCAAATTTTCTTTCCAGCTCTGGTCTTTTCATCAAGAAAATTTGAAAATCCTCTATTTCATTGAAAGACCATTTTTTCTCCTGAAGTATTATACTCAGTTTTGCTGGGTAGGTGATTCTTGGTTTTAGTCCTAGTTCCTTTGACTTCTGGAATATCCTATTCCATTCCCTTCGATCCCTTAATGTAGAGGGTGCTAGATCTTGTGTTATCCTGATTGTATTTCCACAATACTTGAATTGTTTCTTTCTAGCTGCTTGCAATATTTTCTCTTTCACCTGGGAATTCTGGAATTTGGCCACAATGTTCCTAGGAGTTTCTCTTTTTGGATCTCTTTCATGCGGTGCTCTGCGGATTCCTTGAATATTTATTTTGCCCTCTGGTTCTAGAATCTCAGGGCAGTTTTCCTTGATAATTTCATGGAAGATGATGTCTAGGCTCTTCTTTTGATCATGGTTTTCAGGTAGTCCCAGAATTTTTACATTGTCTCTCCTGATTCTATTTTCCAGGTCAGTTGTTTTTCCAATAAGATATTTCACATTATCTTCCATTTTTCGAATCTTTTCGCTATGTTCTGTGATATCTGTCTTTCTCATAAAGTCCTTAGCGTCCATCTGTGCCATTCCAGTTTTGAAAGATCTATTTTCTTCAGTGAGCTTTTGAATCTCCTTTTCCATTTGGCTAATTCTGTTTTTGGAAGCATTCTTCTCCTCATTGGCCTTTTGAACCTCTTTTGCCAATTGAGTTAGGCTAGTTTTCAAGGTGTTAATTTCTTCAACATTTTTTTGGTTCTCCTTTAGCAGGGAGCTGATCTGCTTTTCATGCTTCTCTTTCATCCCTCTCATTTCTCTTCCCAGTTTTTCCTCCACCTCTCTAACTTGATTTTCAAAATTCTTTTTGAGCTCTTTCATGGCCTGAGCCCATTGGGTGGGCTGGGACACAGAATCCTTGATTTCTGCGTCTTTGCCTGATGGTAAGCATTGTTCTTCCTCGTCAGAAAGGAAGGGAGGAAGTGTCTTTTCTCCGAGAAAGTACCCTTCAATAGTTTTATTTCTTTTCCCTTTTCTGGGCATTCTCCCCAGCCAGTGGCTTGACCTCTGAATATTCTCCTCACACCCACCTCGCCTCCTGGTCCTCCCAGCCAGCGTTTGGGGACTGAGATTCAAATGCTGCTTCCCACCTTAGGGCTTTTGGCGGGGGCAGGGCTGCTATTCAGTGTGAGAATTAAGTTCAGATGGTCAGGTCGGGGCAGGGCTGCCTCTCAGGCACAGTTCCCTCAGGGGGTTTATGCACAGACCTTCCACAATGGATCCAGGCTCCCGCCCGCTTGGGGAGCCCCTGTCTGCAGCCACCTCTCAACTTCTATCTCCCGGGGGGCCCGAGCCATGGGGGCACCCCACTCCCCTCTCGACCCACCAAAGAGACTCTCTCACCGACTCTTGTCACCTGTGGGTTGGGGGGCTTATGCGGCCACTGGAGATCCTGTCTCTGAAGCCTGCTCAGATCTGTACCTCTCGGAGCCGCGGCCGCTGCAGGGTTGGGCTCCGCGTCTGCAGCGCGACGGACCTTTTGCGAGAGGTTTGCAGGCCCCTCTGTGGGTGGAGGGACCCGCGTGGCCACAGGAGATCCCATCCCTGAAGCCCGCTCGGATCTTTTCCTCACGGTGTCGCGGCCACTGCAGGGCTGCACTCAGCTCCCAGTCCTGGCGCCCAGTCCACAGTGCGAAGGACCCCCCGCGAGAGGTTTGCAGGTCTCTCCGGAACAGAAATCTCCCTTGCTCCAATATTCTGTGGCCTCTGGGTGCAGAATTCACCATGGGTTGGTCCCCTCTAGCCGTTCTGTGGGTTGTGGGTTAGGAGCTATGTGTATGTGCGTCTTTCTACTCCGCCATCTTGGCTCCGCCCCCCCTACATTTCATTTATGAACTAGGATAAGTGTCCAGAGTTAATTGCTTGATTAATGAGAAATTGTGTAACACTAATAATTTATGAAGAATTATCATAACATATCCTTGATCTCTTAAGAACTCAGAATGAGAATTAATAAAAAATAAGTCATTAACACGTAGAATTTCTGAGGACTGATCATTGGCTTGTTATTCAACTAGTAGGGGACATATTATAGCTTAATTAACCCCACTTCAAGGTAATAATGAATAGTTTTTCAACTTTTATGACTCCTACAAAATGGAATAAGATAACTTTGGAGGTGACGAGTTACCCCATGACTGGAAGCAAACAGCAAGACTTTTGCAGAAGAGGCTCCTGTCCAGATACACCAATAACTGCTAGATGGTTCCTGAGGTCTTTTACAACTCCAGGACTCTGTAAAAGAAACAGTAATTATGAAATTCACAGGCAAACTGACAAATATTAGAAATTAACATGTTTTCAAGGAATGTATACTCAGAGAATGAGAGTTGGAAAAGACTCCATTATTCACTTTGTCCCACCTGTGCCCAAAAAATATCTTCTCCATACCATAGCTAAAGAGTGGCCACTAATTCAATATTACCTGCCATATTCTTCATTTCCCATTGATCTTTGCCTCATAAACATTTCATGCAGATGCCAAGCCACAGCATATACAGTATTGTAGATGATATAACTGAAGTCAGATATAGCCATATCAATGATATCCAGGGGCCATGTCTCCAAGGAAGCATTTGGTGAACAATTCTCTTGCTCTGGGCTTTCTGGTTGATCTGGGCACTCAAAAGCTGAGAACCAGAATCCCTAAAGTAAAATGTCATCTGAGTATTTAGAAGGTGTAACTCTCTCAAGAGAAGTCCTGAATCCAGGAATTTTATGTCAAGTATGAAAATGTGAGAGACCCATGGAAAGGAATACCACGAGAATGGAAGGGTCTCATGGTAATGTCCCAGTGAGATATGGCAATTCATACCTTCCCTGTTGGGAAAATAGGTTCTTGTGAGTATCTTAGATTCATTCACGAATCTTGTCACCATGGATGACAATCACTTTGGTTGATGATGCTATGATCCTGAGAATGAAGGTCTCATGTGATTCCACATATCTTCTCTCACTGACAGGTATCTTCTCTGTGAAGGCTACACAGATGCCATTCTTTACCATTTCCCCCGTCATTTCCAGAGGAATTCTTCACCTTTCACATCACTGGAGGCAACCAGATCTATCCAATTTCATTTAAAATATACCATTAAGCAGACAAAACCTTGATGAAGAGAAGAGTCATTGGGGGCCTTCTGATAGTGGAAAGGAAACTGTACGTTGTCATTAAGAACCAAATCAAATGGACCATAGTTGATCTGGATGACAAAGAAACATGCATCAGTTTGACCCCTAGCAATACAGAGAGAAATGAAACAAAATGCAAATTGAGAAATGGACCATTTTATTGATAGAAAATAATTATGTATATTTCAGTGCACAATTTGTAATTGGTATTTTAAACTCTGAAAGTCTCAATATTTATCCCTCTCAATAAGCCCTCAAAAAGACAATAATTGAGTGAAGAGAGTTCTGAGATTCTAATGCGACTTCTACTCCAGTCATTGTGTCTTCCCTAGGCTTTCCAAATGAACCAGGATATATTCTTACTATTTTGCTTGATTTTTTGACCCACAGTAAATTTCCAGATTAAATTTATTACATATTATTGACATTTCAGGAAATTTCAGGTTTATTTTAAAAACAAAAGAATACCACATGAATTGTTTTTAATATATTTTTTCATTTTGGCTAAACAGTATACCTAAACATATCTTTCCTGGATTTGAATATTTTATTTCAGACAGGATAATCTAATTGTTTTCTCATGAAACTGGGATATTGATTTCTGATTTCGTGAAAATAGGAATCTGAGTGTGAGAAAGGAACTAGTAAAATCTAAAACAATGCTCAAAAGGAATTCTTACTATAATGTAGCTGAGTAGTAGGTATTCAATCTATGATTGAAAACCTTCAACAACTATGATCTTACTATAAAAGCAGTTCATTCTTCTTCATGCATGATTGAAATAGTTACGTTTTTTATGAAACAAAATATCTTTCCTTTTAGCTAACCTAATTTTCTTTTTTTTTGTAAGATAGGGATAAAAAAAAGCATTTACTGAAAGCCTTCCCTGTTCTAACATTTTGCTAAGTGTAGAGGTACTAATACAAAAATCAATATAGTCCTTCTTTCCAATGCTTTATATTTGTATTGGAGAAAACAACACACATAATAAGAAATTGCTTAGGAAGGACTA
Organism: Notamacropus eugenii; assembly: GCF_028372415.1. Classification (NCBI taxonomy): domain Eukaryota; kingdom Metazoa; phylum Chordata; class Mammalia; order Diprotodontia; family Macropodidae; genus Notamacropus; species Notamacropus eugenii. Next base: position 50,496,256 of record NC_092875.1, on the reverse strand, counting down.
TTTTGTTCTGAGAAGTCATTCAGATGGTGAGTGGAGATATGGAACAATCTATTGCCATGTACATACCATTAATGATAGGGTAAATTTGATTTCTGTGTTCTGAGGTAGAGATAGAAAACATGAATGAGCATTAGAAAGGGAAGAAAAAAATCCAAATATTAATAGTGTTAGATAGGGACATCTGGAATCTCTTTTGGGCTATATATTGTAATGCTAATTTGAATTGGACAATCTTTCTTATTCACTAATTGGTCCATTAAATCACCTGGGAGCCTAAGTCACATGTGGTGGGAGGCGTTTGCTGAATGGGTGAAACAGGAAGAGGTAGAGCTAAGGCAGAACTGAGAGGAAATTAGTCTTGACAGCAGTCAGAGTTCCTGGGTAGCATGAGTGGTTTTATGACTTTTTGTGATTTTGTTCAAGAAAGCTGGCTTGTGATAAGGGTAATGGATCTGGTTTGTGGGAAACCTAGCAGGGAAAGGCTTGGGGATGATACATTGTCATTGTATATAGACTTTTGTCACTGTGAAGGATTTCGTTCTGAATAAACGCTTTGATTCTGCCCTCTCTTAGAGACACTCTTGACACTAATAAGGAAAATTTATTGCAGCAGAGTTCAGAGGAATTGAACACTTTGAGCCAAGAACGAGCTGAAACCCCCACCCCTTTAGGAAGCAAGAGCACTGAATACAGAAGCAAGATGAGCTGTATACTGTTAGTTGAAGACAGATCCTCCCACCAGAAGATGAATTGGTCCATTCTCCATTAGGTCATCATCTTCTCTACATGCCCATTATGTAACCACCTTTGGTGTGATTCCCCCCCCTCCCAAACTTTAACATAGGACCCATGATCAGAAAATGTAGGCATCATTTTATGTGGGGTGTGTCTGCTTACATGCATAACGCTCATTAAGCAAGTACAGTGAAAAAAAGCTTCCTCCAGGTGATAATATTTAATATCATTTTTGGACTTTAATAAGGGCCAGAACTTTCAGAAGAAGAGCCTGGATCTAACAGTCTCTTTGTTCTCTGAAGTAAACTCAGAGAATATCTCTTCCTATGTCAACAAGGTCAGATGGGACTGACTTAGCATACTTTATGAGATCCTGAACCCGGGACACTATCTTGAATAGTGGGACTTTTTTTCTTATTTTGTGAACATGTACTATGTTAAGACATATTAATAATAGAGAAAACACAGATATCCTGAATTGTAATTTCAACTGACACCTTTTCAATCTTACTGTATTTACAACCTATCCAAATAAGAAACTCCTTTCTTATGGAATAGTTAATCACTCATGGAGACCATACATCTGAAGGACACAGACAACCTTGGATTGTCCTAAAACAGATTTAAGCCTGCTCATTCTTGTATTAGTCAGTCAGAAGTTTTTCTGGCTCCATGATCATGTAACCACTAGCTTTAAGGGAATGAACAATATGCATTTAGCCTGTTTGCCTTTATTATTTTTTTTATTTTTCTTTTCTTTTTTGTTTTTTTGTTCTTAGTTTATTTGTTTTTTAATTTACGTTGTGTATTTATTTGAAAAATAATGTAATCACTACAACCTTAACTCTGTTACACAACAGATGAAACATATATAAACTGGTCTTTCAAAATTTTCTTCTTTTGTTTTCTTATGTTTCTACCATTCCCTTATTTTTATTCAATGCCTGCCATTGCATCTGAAGCTACTGCCACTCCCAACTCCTGAATGCCCCAGTGCCCCCCAAAGGGGTGGTATCACCCACTTTGGGAAACTATGCGCTGGGCAGAGATTCATCTCTACCTAGACCACTCTGCCTTTGGAGCAATCCAGACAAAAAAATCTACCTCCAAACAGACCACTTATGTAGCAATAGACTGGAATTTACCTACACCATATTCTCTTTACCCTTTAATCAGAACTGGTTGGTTGTTGTCCTTCCTTCTGGAAGTGGATCAAAATGACATCACTATGCTAGAGTCAAGCTACACTGTGTCCAACTGTGACTGATCAGACTAATACAAGTGTGGAATGTTCTACCACAGATCAGCAAAAATAGTCCGTGTGCACATTTGGGGTGGATTCTCCAAATTTGTTCATCTCAAATTTCTGTTGAGCTACTTCAATTGTGCTTTGCTCATAGTGCACAGCAGCTTCTCTGATGTGAGCACACCATGCTGAGCAGTCCTGTGCTAGTGTTTCCCATGTCACACAATCAATTTCAAAGTTCTTAGTAAAACCTTGAGAGTGTCCTTGCATCTCTTCTTCTGACCACCATGTGAATGCTGCCCATGTGTGTATTCTCTGTAAAATAGTTTTTTAGGCAAGTGTATATTTGGCATTTGAACAATGTGGCCAGCCCATCAGAGGTGCACTCTCTGCAGTAGAGTTGAATGCTTGGTAGGTTAGTTTGAGAAAGGACCTTATCCTGCCAGGTGATCTTCAGAATCTTCCTAAGACAGTTCAAATGAAAGCAATTCAGTTTCCTGGCATGGCACTGGTAGACTGTACAGATTTCACAGGCATACAACAGCGAGACCAGTACAACAGCTCTGTAGACCTTCAGCTTGGTAGTCAGTCTAATATCCAAACACTGAGCTAGCTCTGGCAATGCATGTGTCAATTTCATTATCACTGTGTATATCCCTGGAAAATATTCTACCAGGGTGAGCAAACTTATCCACAGCACTTAAAACATCTCCATTTGCTGTAACTGATGGTTCCACATATGGATGGTGTGGTGGTGGCTGATGGAACATCTATGTTTTCTTGGTATTGTTAGGTCAAAATTAGCATAAGCAGTGGAGAACTGATTCATGCTTTGATGCATTTTAGCTTCAGAGACTGCATTGAGTGCACAACCATCTGCAAACAGAAAATCATGCACCAACACTCCCTCCACTTTGGTCTTGGCTTGGAGCCTTTTCAAGTTGAAAAATTTATCCTCAGTGTAGTAGCTGACATTGATGCCATGTTTGTCCTCATGGAAGGCATTTGACAACATGATTGAAAACATCATTCTAAAAAGCATGGGAACAAATGTATAGCCTTGTTTTACTCCTTTGGTGACTGGGAAAACACAGGTGGGATCCTTTTTATGCCTCTCTTGAGATCTGCATTTGAAGATCGAATTTTCTATTAACTTCTGGCGTTTTTGTCAGTAAGGTCTGGAAATCCCTCACTTCATTGAATGACCATCTCCTTGCCTGAAATGTTATGCTGAACTTTGCTGGGTAGCTGATCCTTGGTTGTAGTCCCATCTCCTTTGCCTTACAGAATATCGGATTCCAATTTCTTCAGTCTTTTAATGTAGAAGCTACATGGTCCTGTGTGATCCTGACTGTAACTCCTCGATATTTGAATGGTTTCTTTCTGGCTGCCTGTAGTATCTTTTCCTTCTCTTGATAGTTCTGGAATTTGACAACGATATTTCTTGGGGTTTTGAGTTTGGGATCCTTTTCAGGAGGTGAACGGTGAATTCTTTTGATGACTATTTTGCCTTCTGGATCTGGCACTTCTGGACAGTTTTCCTTGATGATTTCCTGGAAGATATTGTCCAGACTCTTTTTTTCATCGTGGCTTTCTGGCAGACCAATAACTCTTAAATTTTCTTTCCTGGATCTATTTTCCAGGTCAGTTGTTTTTCCAATTAGATATTTTACGTTTTCTTCTATCTTTTCATTCTTTAGATTTTGTTTGACTGATTCTTGCTCTCTCATAGAGTCACTAGTTTCTACTTGCCCAATTCTAATTTTTACCAAATTGTTTTCTTCAGTTACTTTTGCATCTCTTTTTCCATCTGACCAATTTTTCCTTTTAAGAGTTATTTTCTCCAGTTAATTTTTGTACTTCCTTTTCCATTTGTTCAATTTTCCTTTTTAAAGAGATGTTCTCATCAGTGAATTCTTTTTTTATACTTTTAAAATCACTGGCCAGTTTTTCTTCTATTTCCTTCTTCAGCTGTTCCAGCAGAGCTATTTGTGCATGCTAGCAGTTCATAGTCCCTTCTGAAGTTTCAGATGGAAGTACAGTCTCAATGCTGACCTCTTTGGTATTTGTGTTTTGGTCCTTGTCCCCATAGAAAAATCCTATGGTTCTTTTCATGCTTGTTTTGCTTTTTCTTGTTCATGATGGTGATTGTGTGTTGTGGTTTCTGGTTCTTTCAGTGAGAAGCTGCAGGACTTGGTGTTGAGATGACTTGTGTCCTGTTTGCCTTTTTTAACCAAACTTTCAGGTCGACACAGGTTATTCTGGGTCATTTCTTGGCTAGCTCCAGGTAGCTGTAGATTTGGTTCCTTTATCAAAAACTTTGTAATTTTCTGAAGGCCACTGTCTGTCTCCCAATTAATTGAGTCCACCTGCAATCTGCTGACCTTCTTATTATCTGACTTATTCTCCATGACTTTATCAACTAATAATAACTTCTGTGGAAACTTCAAGTTTGTTGTCTCTCACACTTCCATGTGGAGAATCTGTGGAATTTCATGATTCTGAATTGCACCGTGATATTCATGGCTGCCATGGGAGCTTTGTATGTTGCATTGGTCCTACAAATGGTAACAGGAATGGGATCACAAAATAGCAGACCTCTATTTGCAGACAGAAAGACACAGGAGACAGAGGAAGAAATGTCCCAGGGTGGGAGGATTTTTGTTCCTCCCTAAAAAGAGAATGGGCTAAAGGCGCAGGGCTTTGTGAAAACTGGGAACTGAGGCTACAGAAGGGAGAACCTAGAGACTTAGAAAGATGTTTCCACTGTCATAACAATGGAACCAGGGAAAGAAATGGCAGAGGTATGTAGGAGAGGCTGGGCCTTGCTAAGCTCTGGATGGAGGAAGGACTCACACCCCAGAAGATGGCTGGAGCCTTGTGAGCCAAGGCATAATAATGGTGACTCAGAAAAGAAAAAGTCATTTTTGTCTCAAATCGTTTGTAAATTTAGAAACAGGCTGCTGGAGGAGAAGGCTCAGATGGAAGGGGAGTTGGCTGGTTTGCAGGAGAGGCTTTTTGTCCTACAGTGTTAGGGCTGTCCTTTGGGAGAGGAAGCTGGAGAGTTTGGAGTGGTACAAGGGAGGGCTGTTGGTTTGTCTCATGGGAGGTGAAAAGTTAACAATAGGAAAGTGAATGCAGCCCTTGCAAGGTTGAGCTTGATTCGGGCCTAAACATAGGCTAGGATGTTGTGCAGGAGAATGAAACAAGTGAGGAGGCTGAGGTTTGGCCAGTACTAAGAAGAAAGCATGCCAATCATGAGGCACCACCATAGTGTTTGGGGAGATAATTGAGGATTTTGCTCAGCAGGAGGTCACAGATGTTTTGAGTTGGTTCACCCAAAAGATGGGAGAATCATCGGTACCTTAGATGGTGAGAATTAGTGAAAATATAGGTTTTCTCAAAAGAGAAGAATGAATAGCCAGTGGGTTCAGGGTCTGAGTGGACTGTCAAGAAAAGAGTTGTTTGCTGCTCTATTGAGAGCAGGGGTAGATTTTGGAAGAATAGATGGCTTTCTTCCAAATGAATTATATAAAATGTATCCAGGAAAGAGGCTTGATTTTTGGACTCAGCAGGGAGATAGGAGCTGCCTGGGCAGATCATTCTGAAACATTGTATCCAGGTTCATCACACCTGCAAGGAGAATGGGCGGGGTGGCCCCCCCAGCTCAGATTAAAGAGGATGTACCTCTAGCCCAATGAGGACCCCAGAACTGCAAATTAGAAAACAGTAAACACCAGTGAATAAGGCTATGATAATGGTTCATGGACTCCAGAAGCATGGTTGACCCTACATCTACCCTGTTTCTAGTTATTGTTTCTTTGTTTCTTTTTGACTTTTTGTCTGTTCACCTTGTCTGACATTTGTTTTCTGCAGGCTTAATGCCCTCCACCTGTGGATGCCTGGTCACTTACCCACAAGTCACCCTCCATCCATAAAGTCACTGTGTCATCTTTGGACCTGAAGTAGACCAAATTCTGGATGCCAACTAAAGACCTGATCTCTCAAATGGGACCTTTTGGGGCAGGGACATCTCCACAGGAAGTAGCTATAGATGAAAAGACTTTCACCCCTCACCCCAAGATTTTGGGCCCCATTTGTTCAAGGGGGGACCCTTGAACCCTACCCTAAGATACTGTTTTATGTGCTCATTTTGTGTGATCCCTGTTATATTGTTGTAAAATTCTGTTGACACCAGTTGCCCCACTGATCTATGTAATGAATATGAAAGATCTTGGGGCTGAGTGTAATGGTAATTTGAATTGGAAAATCTTTCCTATTCATTAATAGGCCCATTAAATCACCTGGGATTCTAAGTCACGTGTGGTGGGAAGAGTTTGCTGAATAGGTAGAGCAGGAAGAGGCAAAGCTAGAGCAGAGCTGAGAGGAAGTTAGTCTTGAGAGCAGTCAGAGCTCCTGGGTAGCGTGAGTGATTTTGTGATTGTGATTTTGTTTAAGAGAGCCTGCTTGTGATGAGTGTAATGGACCTGGTTTGTGGGAAGCCTAGTAGGGGGAAGGCTTGGGGATGATGCATTGTTATTGCATGTAGACTTTTGTCACTGTGATGGATTTGGGTCTGAATAAATGTTTTGGTTCTGCTTTCCATGTGGAGAGTTTGTGGAGAGTCTGTGGTATTTTGTGATTTTGAATTGCACCGTGATATTCATTGCTGCCATGGGTGCTGTGAACATTGCATTGGTGCTACAGATATGAAGTACCACCCATAAGAAGTCTCTATTTTGTAATTTCTGATTGGCGGTGGAAGCTACAGCAAAGAGACATGGGATAAACATATCTGGAGAACAGTAAAATTGGTCTGAATGACTATGATATTGAGTGTGTAATCCAATGAAATCTGATTTCTTTTAGAAAAACTGCTACCAAATCCCTCCTGTTCTATTCAGTAATGGAAAGGTTTTTCTTTTCATATTTTTTAAATTCCAAATTAGAGGCGTAAGTTTATACCCTATTAAATTTTATTTTTTTATTTCAAAACAGATCATAAACTGCTGGGTCCATTAGGACTCCTTCTCAGTCATCTATCTGGTTAGTTATAACCTCAGTCTTTATCTCATTTCTATATTTGATTAGAATAACATTCATGCCTTTATCAAAGGCATGAATAACAGTGCTAAACAGCAGGGAGATAAGAAGCTCCCTAAAATGCTCCACTGGTTACTTACTGTGACATTAATGCTGAATCATCAAAAGTTACACTGTGGATTGAACCAATCAACCAATCCTTATTGCTATCAAGTCTGTATGTCGGTTTTTAGAACTCTATATTACACACCTCCCTATTGTTTCCTTCTGAATAGAATCATACATTTCATTAAATATTTTTTAACTTGAGCTGTTTTTATTCCTCAGTGTGTCTTCTCTTGAAAATAAGTACGACTGATTTTTCATATTTATTTTGAGACAAACACTTTTCAGTATTTGTTAGTGGCAACTAAAACCACTCAACTCAACATTTGCATTTATTCTATTTTAAAATTTATTTTAATTTTAATTTATAGAATAAAATAAGCATTTTCATAACATAATATAATAAAAGCAAATGACTGCACATGAAACTACAAATGACAACTTGTCATTCCTTTCAAACATACAAAAAAGTATCAGGAAAAATTTCTTTATTTTCCTTTTTTTCTTTCATCACCTGTCTCTATCCTAGAGATGGCTACCAATAGAGACAAGTACATATACATGTAAAATTATTCTATAAACATTTCTATTTATCATTTTTTTCTCTAAATGCAGATGATGTCTTCCTTTATATTTCCTCTAATGTTAATTTAGGTTTTTATAATAGTCAAAATAACTTATTCACTCACTGTCATTCTGAAATGAATAAGGCTGTTACTGTACACCATCTTCTCCTGTTTCTGCTAATTTCAGTCATCACTATTTCATGCAAGACTTTCCATGTTTTTCTAAGATCACTGAGTCCATCATTTCTTGTAGAAAGTATTATTCCTTTACAATCATATGCCGCAACTTGTTCAACCATTCCACAACATAAATCTCATAGGAAATTTGCTAGTACTTAACTATTTTCTAAACCATTTAATTAGTCTCTGTCTTTGTCTTAACCAGAATGTAAATGGATAAGTTTATTAGCCAATAAATGTGTATTTATTATGTAATGTATACTACAGTAATATGTATTACAGGATTTATTTCACCTGAAAGAGTATTAAAACCATTCAAAAAAATGAAATATATTTGTTTTCAGCATGACCTGTTCCTGATGAAGCAGTATTTTCTCTTTGTAATCACTGTTTGCCTTTCATATACAGAATTTTCACTTTATGTAAATTTCTTGGACCTCTAAAGAAAACAATTTTTATGTAACATAAATTTATTTGCAGACATGGGGAAGGATGGCAGGACAGAGAAAAGAAGGAATCATCATGCTCATGTTGGAAGGGGCCCAGTAAATGGTTCAACGATACTTCAGGGCCACAGAGAAAGCAAGAGGAGGAGGGAAGGGGAGGCTTGGGAAGGGCTTTGCCCCTGAAATGATAACGTGTATGGACTTCTTGGTTACTATGATGGATCTGGATTTCTGATTATGGGATTTAGCTTTCAGGTGTCTGAATAAAAGTTTTTCTTCTGACTTCTGTATGTAGAATCTGTTATACTTTGTGATTCAGAACTATGCTGGCATTCATAGTCACCACCAGTGCTGTGAATATTGCCTTGGTGATGCAATCATCGCCAAAATCAAACAGAAAATCTTTGGTTTGGTGTACAAGGGTCTTCATACTCTATTTGCTGCCTTCCCAGTCTTATACTTTATTCCCTGCCATCAGTGATGCAGGCCTCCTTACTGTTCTTCATACTCCATCTTCTAGTTCTATTTTCACTGTGCCTGGAACTTTCTCCTTCTTGGCTTCCCCAGCATTCTCCAGATCCCAACCCAAAACCCATCTTCTAGGGGACAGTGAGGTTTCTTATTGTTTCTTACTTCTATTCCCTTCTCTTTCTTGATGATCCCCAATTTTTCCTGTATGTATATTGTTTGAATATCGTTTCTGGCATGTTGTCACTCTCATTAGACTGAACTTCTTCAGGGTGGGGATGAGCTTTCTGCCTTTCTTTGTATCTTCAGTACCTAGCACAGTATTTTGAAGATGGCAGGCATTTCATAAATGCCTGTTCATTAACTTAGAATATCAGAAGGGGAATAGCAAGCAAGCCAGCTTGGCTGGAACAGAAGAGTGTGATGGGGAACAATGTGTATTAAGCCTAGGAATGAGAAGGAAATAGAACGTGAGGCACCATACAACTGACATAAGAATTCATGTTGTGTCTTGGAAGCAATAGGGGACATTGCTGGAGTGAGCTCTTTGGCCAGGGTAGGAATATGGGCAGAGCCATGCTTTAGGAATATTTGGCAGTTGTGTGTGTTTGCCCTTCATTGCCAAAGAAGACCATGCCATCAGAGAAATAATGACATGACTTGGATTTGATTTTGTTCTGAGGGAAGGCTGTGCAGGTCACCAGCCTCACTTCTCCTCCGGAGCCATCTGAATCCAGTGACCACATACTCATCAGGATGACTGGAGATGACCCAGGATGAGGCAGTTTGGGTTAAGTGACTTGCTCAAGGTCACACAGCTAGTGAGTGTCAAATGTCTGAGGTGAGATTTGAACTCAGGTCCTTCTAACTCCTGCACTGGTGCCCTATCCACCGCACCACCTAGTTGCCCCAATTGGACAGTTGTATGAAAGATGGATAGGGCAAGAGGAGACATGAAGGGAAACAGACCAGTTAGGATCTCCTCACCATAGTCTAAGGGAGAAGGTGGTACTTGTAAGTGGACAGAAGACGATAGATATGAGGGATCTGTCTGGAGGGCAGAACAGACAATATTTAGCCACTGATTGGATAGTGAATGAGAATAGAGGATGGTTTCAAATTTGTGGGTCTAGGTCAATGGAAGCATGAAAGTGTCTTTAATGAAAATAGGGGAGCTGAGAAGGGGAGGTGGATTTGGGGGGAAAGATGAGTCATAGATCTCTGAGTTTTATATTCATGGAACATCCAGGCAGATCACAGGGTCTTAGGAGGGACCTTAGGGGCCATCAAGTCCAACTTCACCATTTTATACATGGGGAACCTGAGGCCCAGGAAAATGCAATCACTCACCAATAGGGATCCAGGTAACATCAGAAGCAGGATTTGAATCTGGTTCCTGACTTGTGCTTCCTTGCAGCTTACATTTCTGCTTCCTAATGTCCTTTAGTCATTTCAGGACAGATGAGGGTTGTGTATACTCTATAGATTTTAGAATCATCTGCACAGAAGCCATGAGGAATAATAAGCATTGGATATAGTACCTACTATGTGCCAGGCACTGTTAAATACAGTGTTATCTCATTTGATCCTCACAACAACCATAGGAAGTACACTCTATTACCCCCATTTTACAATGGAGAAAACTGAGACAAACACGTGAAGTGACTTGCCCAGGGTCACACAGCTAGTGTCTCAAGCTGGATTTGAACCTAGGTTTTCCTGACTCCAGGCTCTGTGCTCTTTCCATTGTCCCACCAGTTGCCTCATGGCATGGAACTAATAAAAGCAATGTGAGAGGAAGACAGAGAAATAGGGCCTGGCCCTATTAATAATAATAAAAAAGACCCACAGAAGGGAGAATGCAGGAGGAAGGGAGTCGTCAAAGCATCAGAAGCAGATGAAGTCTGAAAAAAGTCCATTGAAACAATTGGAGGTGTACCAAGAGGAAATGGGATTTGCCAGTTAGGACCTTTCCTCAAGTTGCCCCTTTCCCCCATTACTTTGTGTGTAGATGGGGATGCTGAAGAAAAACGATAGCTCAACTAGTAAGGCTAGAGGGCCCTGGCCCAAAGAGCATGACCTTTTACATAGTTTAAATCCTAGATGTAAAGTTGCAGAATCTAAGAGTTGAAGAGTTTCTGATGATACCTGGACTAACCTCTCTACTGTCAAGTGTAAACTCCTCTCAAAAATATCCAGAACAGGGAGTCATCCAACCTCTACTGGACTACCTCTGGAGAAAGGGACTGCTTGTTCCTCGGGGGAACTCATTCCCCTTCTGGATGGTTCTATCCTCAACAGGATTCCGGGCAACTTCAACTCAACACTCCTACTTCTGTCATCTTGAGTGTGTTCAGTGATATTCCTGATAACTAATTCAATGGATACTTGCAAATTCTTACTATCTTGTTTGTGTCTGCTTTTATATATAGTAGCAAGTGCGTAAAAGGGGCTACAAAGAAATGAGAACAAGTTGGTTTTGGATTAGTCATTTAAATGGAACAGAAAAAACTAAACTGGAAAGCGTTTTGAAAAGGGATAGCATGACAGCAAAACTTACTGAAATCAATGAATTTCCATAGAGTATTTAACACATTTTTATGAATGGGGGAAAACATACACGTCAATAAAAGAGACAAATGGTACTTAAATATTATAATGAATCCCCTCAAAATAAATATGAAACCTTTTACCAAAAAATAGTTTATTGCATAAAACCTAAGAATTCCTATGCACATTTAAATGTTTTTTAATTAACATGCTGTATAAGATATCATTCGGAGTACATGGTGTCACATTATCCTCAAATTATTCCACAAACAAAAGTCCCAACCTGAGGGAAAAAATTGAACAAATTGGTATGCATGAATAATTGCTTTGCAGGTATATGAAGCTTATTTTGATTTGCTAATGAATATTTGATTAGATAACTGAAAACTATTCAGAATATTGGAGCCCCCTGAATTGTGATCTTTGGGACCATACGTAGGAACCACAGTTGAGGTGAAACCATTGTGAGAAGCATGCTTGCTCTAGAGAGAAAATATTCATTGTGAAGCCGGGAAAGTTCTCATTACATTTATTTTACATTCATTGCAAATGAGTAGCCCGCTAATGGAGTGTACTTGCCCAGACAAATGCAAAGCTTTTTGTGCTGTTTCCAGTTCAAATTTCCCCTCGTTTCCATTGGCTAGATGCAACCTCCTGACCCATCCTCTTCATGTTGTCTTACTTGATATGTTCCCCCTCAAACAGCTCATTAAGCAGGCATATAAATTTCTCACCTTTTCCCTGATTGGAAGCCTGGTTCTGCTCAGTCACAACTCTGATTAGAACCAGTCACCTCTGAGGTACATCTTGTTGTTACTCAAAGCTCAGAGTAGTTTTAATCCTGTGGAAACAGAATTACTTCTTTTGTTTCTCACACCATGATATAACAAAAGGCTTCTGTTACCTCCACTCACAAACCTCCCTTGCACAAGGAAGGCATGAGAACCTTGGGTCTACATCCAATTCCATCCTACATGGGTTCTGGTTAGAGTGAGGCTCCAGGGCATCTCTTTTTAATAATGGGATGGTTTCACTCCATGACATCTATTCAAGACATTTTCTAGCACCTTTCAAAGTGTCCATACACATCCATGCCAGATGTACAGATCTGTAATTTGATTCACTATTGCTTTTATAGGGAAATTTCACCTGTATAGAAAATGGATACTGTCAATTGAACAACATGGCAAGTTTCACAACTGCCCAGCTATACCTATTAGTATGCACCTTGGGGCATCTCTCTTGGGGACCTCTTTACACTTTGGACCTAAATCTGTACCAAACATAGTAACAGCCACTTTCACATCCTATGACAAGATAAAAATCAGCTGTCACACCCTCCAGAGAGATGAATGGTTTTACGAATCTTTAAGATCCACAGTATTTCTTGGAGATGTTGTGTACCAAAGAAGGAATGACAAGCAGGATGCACAAAACATTGTGAAACGGTCAACTGAGTTTGCTAAAATCTAGGTAAACGATAACCACAACGTTCCCCTTGCTGAGCAATCTAATAACCCTGGGAAGGGTGATAAAATGAGCTAGGAATGACATTAGGAACGCTAGCAACCGCTGCTGATGCTTCCTGGCCACCACCTGCTTTTCTAGCAATCTGCTATCCACACTTTTAATAGCATGATCTATAATTACTCAGTAACAGAGTCAACCTCCTCATTCTTCATTGGAGACTTTATTCTCTTCCCTTTTTTTAAGCTTAGGACATTACTCCTCCTTTCATCCTCTCCTGTGCTCCATGATTTTCCCCAGATCCCTGTTTGTGGCCTCACCAGGGATATCTACCTTATTTTTCCAAGTATCTTGAGAGTTCAATTGTGCCTGGTGCCCTGAGGTCATCGAAGGCAATCAGGGACCTTACTTAACTCAGGCATCATCTTCTTAACCAGCTGTTTTGGTCCAAAGAGAATTCTCCTTGGCAAAGAAAACAAAATTGCAAGAAGACGGGTTGCCTCTTGGGTCTCAATATTATCCACCTGGAGCCGTAGTCATGAACCTTGTTTCATCTCCCTCTTTTCCCTCAATGTAGTTAAAAACTTTTTAGAAGCTTTGAAAAGTGAAAGTTTTTTCTTTTGTTCCACTTCTCTCATAATCAAAGATGTGCCAAACAAAACAATTCAAAGGTATCCACCCAACTGGCAAAACCAAAGAAAAATGGACAAAATAATGTAAGGTTGTAGTGTTCAGTCTTCTCCAACTCTTCATGATCCCATCGGACATTTCTTGGAGTAGTTCACCACTTCATGTGGCCTAAAATGGACCTGACCTGCAGAGGAAGAAAGCAGTGCCAGTGAGAAGGCATGCCAGTGAGGGAGAGGGTGACCCAGATGGCTCTACCTCTGGGTGCTGATTCACAAAGCCTCTCCCCTCGAGACAAAGGCCAGCTGGTCTCACATGGCTTGGCTCTGCTTGGTCCTGCCTTCACTCAGGCTCTTCCTCTTGCCTGGAAGCCCTTACCTTCAGTCTCTGCTCAGTAGAATCCAAAACTCCTCTGAGGAGGGTCCAACTCAGCCTCCCTTCTTTTGAATCCCTATAAAACTTAAATATGTCTGTCTTTCTGTAATATCTGTATCATATATACTAAAGAAGATTAAAAGACTCTCATAAGTTGTGAATATCTCCTGTTCTGAATCCTGAGTGCACACACAGAGTATGTATTCAATAAAGGATGGATGAGTGGAAAAACCAAAAGTGACCAGAGCTGTCTCATGCAGGCCAGGGCTGCCCCAGGAGGGGAGGTCTTCTGACAGGGGTTAGATCTGGCCTGTGCAATCAGTGGCCCTCAGGCCCTGGGGCTGTAAGCAGTGTACCCAAGGACTTCCTCTACATACAAAGGATATTTTCCTCTACATTGTTCACTGACTGAGTCTGAAATCCTTTAGCAGGCAGCAAGGGGCCAACTCTGTGTTGGGAGTCTTGTTAAGGTGGGAGTTGGAAGAGACAGTCCCTGCGTGAACCTGTTCAACTCAGAAACGTCTGTCATCCTATGAGATGCAGCAGTATGGAATGGAGACACAGAAAAGGAGGAGATTTTAGCCTGGCAGACCCATTTGTTGAATATGAGGTATAAGTGACATGAAAGCATGTTCCCAACAGATTCCATTTTCTTTATTAAATGATAAACAAAAAGGTCCTACTTCAGTTGCTGGAGACAGCTGCTCAGGTTCTTGAGTGGCTCTTTGTTCACAATGGGTGGAGGCTTGAGCAGCTCTTCTAGAAGAGAGGTACGGACAGGGCAGTCTGGAATTTTAAAGGGAGTCACAGAGTTGGAACTGATCTCTTCTTTCATTTCCTTCTTCTGAAACACAAACGTGTTATTAGTGCCTATGTTATAGAGACAGACAGAGAGAGACTGTAGGAGGGAGGGAGGAAGAGAGGGACAATGGTGATACAGATGTGCAAACCCAAGCTTTCTAATTCTGCATAGTGTTACTCAGTTATTGCCAGGAGGGCCCCCAAATTCAGCAAGTACAACGCCCAATATTTTGATGCCCCCCCCAACTAATAGCTACCATTAATATAGCATTTTAAGGTTTGCAAAGCACTTTACATATGGTAACTCATAGGAATTATTTTCATCTGTAAAACTTGTGATCTTCAGTATAACCGCCCTTAGATATGAATGAGAAGAGAAGAGTTTTCCATGAAGGACTTCTGGCATCATAAGGAACTGTTAGTTATCCAATGGGTTGTGTCAGGTTTCACCATTATTTTACTGATATACTTACTTCAGATGTGTGAATTATAGCAATTCATCTCAAATTTATGAAAGACCTCCCCAGATCTGTTTTAAGGGTGATTTATTACACGTTTGCTAGTTACACTCAAGTATGCCACCGAGGCATTCCTTTGCTGCAGAAACTCTGCCTATCGATTGGATCAGCTAAAAGAGGCTTTCTGAAGCTGGCCTAGAAAGTGGGCCAAACTGAACCCAGGCTGCTCCTCCTGATCCTACCCAACAGCCCAGTGCTAGATAGAGATCAAGTCCAAGGGTAAGCTTGGTCAGATCAGGAAAGTCTGCACCGATAATGACCCAGTCTTGTAAAGACACTATGCTCTCTGCCTCTGGTTTCCAAACCTCAGGAGATACTGAGATGTATTAACAATAATACCATAAATGGCTGACATTCATTATGTACCCACTCTGTGCCAGGCATTATGCCAAGCACTTTACAAGGATCATCTCATTTGATCCTCACAACAACCCCACTGGAGTAGGTGCTATCATCATTCCCATCTTAGAGCTGAGAAAGCTGAGGCAGACAGAGGGTGAGGGCTTTGCCCAGTAAGTGCCCAAGGCCAGACTTGAACTTGAGTCTTTCTGACTCCATCCACGGCTTGGCTGGCCAATACTCACTGAAGACCATCTGCTTCTGCCTGGAGCTTCTGAACAAGCTGGTACTTGGCCTGCAGTTCCTTCTTAACGTCACTCAGCTGCAAGATCGCAGCTCGGAAATGACCGCAGTCTTGTCCAGCAGCACTGGCCTTGGCTGCAGCCACCGGTGGCAAAGGGAGGCAAGAGGCAGGCCAAGAAGCCTATTAAGGTGCATTTTCTGTGAAATAAACAAGCATTAAACAGACCTTTTTACTTCTGGTGTAGATAAAAGGGCTTTTAAATCATACTCCTTGAAGGAGGCTGAGAAATGGCTTTGCCACTCCCATCTCTGTATTAAGTATCTCTAGTTCCGGCAGGTGCCAAGCCAACATGGACCCAGGTGGGGTCTGGTCTGAGAATCAGAGGCAGCAGGAGCAGGCACAGCCATCCACATACACCTGAGCACCCATGTACCTGCTCCTTGAGGCTGCGCACTTTGGCCTTCTCCTTCTCTAGTGCCGTCTGTAAGCTCTGAACGAGCTGTTTTATCTGCTGATCTTCCTCCTCTTTGCGCTGTAGAACTGCCTGGACCTAGACCACAGGAGGAAAGTGGGGTGGGGTGCTGCCCTGTCAGGTGTCTGGGGGAGCACAGTCAGTGTAAAAACCCAGGGCATGGGAGGTTGACAGCACTGCCACAGCAGGAGACCTTAGGGTGGGAGCTGTAGGCTCTCCTTGGCACCAGCTTCCAGCAGGACCCTGGACACTTCAATGTACTATTTAAAGATGCAGCATTTTGAGTCTCTGTGAAGAGACTTAGATGCTTTTCCAGAGAAACTTTATAAAAATGGACTACTGAGCTTACAGGATGGAGAGACTTTACTGCTATGGCTTAGCCTTCTCAAGCAAGGGTGGTTCTTATTGGACTGCTTGGCCAAGTCCCCAGTATGTGAAGTATGATTTTTACCAGACAAGCTTCCAAACAAAGGAGCTAAGGAATGACCTTCAGGAATGACCAAGACAATAACAACTTCTGCTTTTCTAAGCAAACATGAAAAAAAACCCCAAAAAACCATGAGTCAGCCATGTTGATTTGATCCTAGAGAAGAAAGCTGTTCCTTAAGAAAACCTTTTTGAGTAAAATCACCAATTATACTATAGCCTTATGGAAGAAGGAGAAATGTTCTCATTTCCACTTTGAAAATCCTGTCTCAATAAGGATAGAAAGGAAGAAACAGTAATTCTGCTTGTGAATGACTGCCAATTTCTTCCACTCCTAACTACTCTTAAGAAAGCTATGTTTTGATTTTAAGATCCCTGACAACCAACCCACTAGCACAAGGCTCCAAATACCTGCAGGTTCAGCTGCACTAAATCTGCTTCCCTCTTGGCTAATGCTGTTTCAAAGATGCTGGTATGCTCCCCAAGGGCTGCATTGGACTGTCCCAGACCCATCAGCTTTTCCCACTCATGTTCTAATTCAAGATTTAACTCTTCCAGATGCTTTATCTTCCTCTTAAAGCCTCTAGATTCTTGGAGCTGGGGAGAAATCACAATAAAGGCTCACTGTGACCTGACTTAGTTGTGTACTTTAGTGAGTAAAATATTCTTATGAATAGTTATAAGAGCAGTGTTCAGGGCAATAGACCGCACCAACAGTGTGTTACAGATGTACAGAATTTGCATGAATAGAATTCTACCCAAGAGAATGCCAGACAATAGTCAGCAACACTAAAGCATGGAATTAGAACACAAGATCTGGAGAAAGCAACTTAAACCATCACAAAATGCAATCACTAGCCAGCATATTACTGCAGCACCCGCAGACACCCTCCCATCTTTCCTGCCATTCCCCACTCTCCATCCCCACAGCATCCTTTACCTTCTCTCCCCCAAGAAAAAGCAGAGACAACCACCACATCCTCCAGCTCTGTGATTTCTCCTTGTACTCTTCCACCTCTTGGCTGGTCAGCTAGATGACTTCCTGGAGCTCCTTCTCCAGCACCATTTTACTATGACCAATAGTCTGCAGCTCTGATTCCAGGTCTTGGAGTCGTTCCTGAAGACAGAGGGCACAAGTTCAGGGCTTGCTGTTTCATGAGGGCACATGACAACAACCACTCAACATGTTTGCTTCCTTCAAAGAGTACTTTGAAGGGGCAGAATCTGGTTCTGCTCACTTGCACATGTTTCATACGTGACAAATATTTTACTACATTTTCTTAGAAGTTTTGTTGAGAAGGGGTTTAAATTTACTTACTCAAATCATGTACATTTTCATATGGTAACAAATAAAACCATGGGGCACAGTTTTTGTACTTGATTGGTAAAAGACACAGAAGAGTTCTGAAATCTGGAAAAAGACAACTCCTTTCACAGGAGGGGCCTATACTGTGTGTTATAAACAAGATCACCATATTGAAAAGTAGGCACAAGGCCTCTCATGGGTCCTGTGACAGCAGTGGGGCAGTAGAGACTGCTGAACACTATGGGTCACCCCAACAAAGTGTATCCTAAGCAAGAAAGTGATGGGGCATTGAAGTGGTAGTTTAGTCTGTCATATTGTGGTTGTGCTTGTCCTTCATTTTTGAAGAGGACCATGACATCAGAGAAATGATGACATGACTTGCACTTGACTTTGTTTTGCGTGAAGGAGGGCTGTGCAAGGTCACCAGTCTCTCATTCTCCTCCTGAGTCATCTGAATCCAGTGACCAGATATTCATCAGGATGACAGGAGATGGCCCACAATGCAATGGGTGATCTTGGCCTTTTAGGCTGAGGCCTTTAAAAGTATTCCCTTAAAGTGAGGTAATGCCCATTCAATGAACAGGCCTCTTTAAAAAGTAGTCAGGGGGATGGCCCCTTTAATAGAAAAGAAAAATAAATAAATAAATCATGCTGGGAGGGGCAGGAGCCTCGGGTTCTTGTTTGGAAGAGAAACTGTTACTAATGACATTCACTCTAAGGCAGGAGGGTCGGAAACCAGCCATTGAGTGGAAGTTGGGCAGGGATCTTTCCTTGTTGAAGCCAAGGGCTTCAGAGTACATGGGGTCTGAGGTTTTCAGGGGGAAGGGAAAGGGAAGGGAAGGGAAGGGAAGGGAAGGGGAGGGGAGAGGAGGAGAGGAAAGGGAAGGGAAGGGGAGGGGAGAGGAGGGGAGGAAAGGGAAGGGAAGGGAAGGGAAGGAATACCCAGCTATTAGGCAGTTTTGTCTACTCACAGGTTGTGTTTGTCCTTCATTTTCAAAGAGGACCATGACATAAGAGAAATGATGACATGACTTGCACTTGACTTAGTTTTGAGTGAAGGAGGGCTGTGCAAGGTCACCAGTCTCACTTTTTCCTCTTGAGCCATCTCAGTCTGTAAGATATAAACATACAAGTGAAGATTCCTTTTGTCTGACTCCCTAATGTATCCACCAATAAGTTCTCTAAAGGAAAAAATAATTATATCTTTCTAATAAATAAGATTATGGCTGGAAGGAACCTTAGAAACACCCTCATTTTACAAATGAAGACACTGAGGTCTGGGGGGTGGTGGCAATTGATTGTCTCCCCACCACACCTGCACTCTGAGCTCACACCTCCACATGGGAGAGAGAGGGAGAAAGAAAGTAACATCTGCCCATATTTAAAGCTTGGGTGCTTCCTCCCTCTGTGACCTGGGTTCTGAGTTTCGTAGATTTTGCCTCTGAGGATTTTTTGGCAGTGAGGGCTTCCTAGAAGAAGCAGCTCAGGATGCCCATTGTTTTCTCATAGGTTTTGTGCTGGGCCTTCATCTCCCTCTGGGCATTGGTCAGAACTGAACCCAATCACTTCATCCTTTCCTTGTGTTCTGTAATGATCCTGGAGCAAAGTAAAGGAGAAAAAAGAAGAAAAAATCTGAGCCTACAAACCATCAAATATGGAAATGAAATAAAATGTTTAGCTTAATATCATCTCAGAGCTTGGAAGGAACTTCAGCAGGCCTCTAGAGCTAACTCTTGTCACAATATGATAAAGGCCAAGGTCCCAGAGAGGAAGTGACAAAAAGTGACTCACTAAATCAATGATAAGACTTGCAAGGTGTTCCACGGTTTCAATCTGCATTTTCCTCTTCTCAGAGGACCTTGGGAAGGGTCCTGTGAAATTAGGGGAAAATTCCCTCTCCTTACAAACCAAAAATACTGCTCACTTTCCCCCTGAATCATAGCAATAAATCAATTCATATTCCATGGCAGGTTGGAGAGAGTGTATGGTGTCACTGAAAGATCATGGAAGCAACATGTGCAATATAGAAATAAACTTTGCATGACTTCACATGTGTAACTGATATTCCATTTCTTGACTGCTAAATGGATGGAAAAGTGGGAGGGAGAGAATTCAGAAATCAAAATTTTAAAAATAAGGTCAATGTTAAAATAAAAATGTTAAATGTTAAAAATTAAAATTATAAATTCATTTTAAAAGATAATTTAAGAAAAGAAAGAACAAATATGGGGTAGGGTCCTCCCCTTCCATTACAAGCATCCCTCACAGGCAGCATGCCATGAGTTGGCCAAGTCACCTGGTCTTTTTGGTCCTCAACGAAAAAGGAGGGATTGGAAAGGTGAAGTCTAAAGCTTCTGAGTCTGACATTCTCTGATTAAAAAGCACGATTTGAAATCTAAAAGATAATGTCTGGGTGGATGAATTTAACCTTCTGCCATTTCTACCTGCAGGTTATAGTGTGCTATTTTGTGAAACAGAATGGCTACCCCAAAACAGGGCACAAACAGAATTTTGGTAAGATGAACTTTAACTGTACTAGGGAAGCTTTTCATTTACAGGGGCTCTCAATCAATTCCTTTTGTAGAGTTGTGGAACCTTTCACAATGCAAGTAACAGATCCCCAGTTGGTCCAACCTGGACTATCCTAACTTGCGGATTTTTTTAAGGTGGACCAGGCCCACACTGCCTGTTGACAAACAGGTGCCAACCCAAATTGGAATAATATAAAAGTGCCAACTTCATTTTAGGGTTTGTACATATTCTGAGCAGAAGAACAGGCTAATAAAAGTCTTGTGGGCTTGTAAACTTTTTCCTGATTCACAAGGACATGTATATATTTAACAAGCATGAGAACAAATGATGCATACACAGTTAAGGTAAGAAGACCAAAACCTAGAGAAGGTTATATTCTTTTTCAAGGATTTTTATATATGAGCAGATATAACAAGTACACAGAATAAAAAGGTATATGTGGTATGAGATTTTATATTTACAGAGAAGGGTTTCATACATGAGATGACAGAATCATGAAAGCACTAAAGCATGTATGTATGTGTCTGCATTTCCACATGTAGAGGGCTACACATACACACCTAAATATCACTATGTATATATAGGTAGGCATAGGTGTCTGGTCCACATATAGCACAATATTAAGAAAAACTACTTGTGATGAAACCATAGCCACATGAACACTGCCATGTGCTCATCTACACTTCTGTGGGTGCTTCATCCAGGCAGCAGGCCCTGAGGGGCTAAGCCATCACCCTCAGGGCCATACTAACTTTGTTATCTCTAGCTGCATTTGTTCTGCTTGTTGTTTCCCCTCTGTAAGAGACACCATTTGTTCTCTGTGAAACTGCAAAGACTTGAAAATGAGAGAGATGGATACACAATGTGAGAGGTTTGGAAGGGAACCATCTTTCAGTTTGTTCTGTGGCCTGCTTTATGGTAGGGGATGCTATCTGGACAGAGGTCTGAGAACTGGAGTGAACATTGTGACTCCAGGTGCACTGGAGGCTACATGAGCACCTCCATATACAGAGCTGATAAGGTGTTATTTGGGGGCTACTTGCTGTCTCAGTTGTTGAAGTATTTCCTGTGGATACTTGCTACCTCCAGTGTTGAGAGCTTCACCCCTGAGGACCTATTCTTAAAAGAAGACACTTTGGAGGAGCCAAGGAGTAGAATGCTGGTGAAAAACTTCTTGGTAGCCTCAACAATCAAGTTAAAAATCCCCATTAGATAACTCTTCCAGTACCATCAAGCATGTAACTGTGTTTCCATTTTATCCCCTTCTCTCTGCACCAGCTGCAGCTGTCCTTTGAGGCTAATCATTTGCCATTGGACTTGGAAACTTCCTCCCATAACTTGGAATGCTCCACTTCCACAGATCTATTCACCCTGAAGTTTGATTAATTCCTGCCTCAGATTTCTCATCTCCAAGTCCAGTCTTTTCTTGGTGGTCTTCAATTCTCTGATCAGCTAGTCCTTGGAACTTGCATCCTTCCAGTACACTTCCACCATTACCTTCTAGGACATACTAGAATTATAGAATTACACAACGTTCTTAGAATAGGATGTCTAAGGTGACTTTTCTAATTTAAAAATCTTTCTTTCAGTAGTTTCCATGCTCAAGTTCTATAAACAACTTTTTTAGGGGGAACTTGTGATAAAGTCTATAAATGTATTTTAAGAAAACAAGTCAAGGGAAAAATCAAGCTACAAAGTAATGCTTCTATCTACAAAGTGTATTCCATGAATATGAATTTTTCCATTGTTACTTTCATTTGAAGGAACTGATGAGGAGCATCACTTTGCCTTTTGTTGAAGAAACTGCTCCTTCACTTTCTGAGTTTGTTTTTTCAGAGTCATGTTTTCTTGCTGCAGGTTTTCCACCTGGGACAGGAAATACATATACACTGTTAAACCAGCCCCTGGGATCCAGGGAGACATTCAGTCCAAAGAACTATTATCTAAAGGCCACAACAAGCACGAAAAAATAAATGTCAAAGACCATCTACCTTGTCCTATCCTTCCAGCCTCCCAGGTTCCCTTTCACCCTTGAAGAATCCTAGCCCTCCCCTCCCCTCTGCCTCAACCCTGGGTTCAATCACTGGATAATTCCTGTTCACTTGATTTCTCTCATCCCTTTCCTCTCTCCACTCACAAGGCCACTAACCTTATTTGGTGCCTCATCACCTCTCACCTGGACTATTCCATAAACCTTTTAATTGGTTTCCCTGCTTGCAGCCATCCCCTTCTCCAATCTTCCACAAATAGACATCTATAAAGTTTTATTGATATCTTTAGTCATTACCCAATATACCATCCATTGCAAGAGAACCTTGCTTTGTAAAAAATAAATAGTCAAGTAAATAAACCAGCAAACCCAGTGGGCAGTACTGAGAGCATAGGCCAAGTTCCACACCTGTCGTCAGTCCCTTGCTTCTCTATTGGAAGGAGGTAAGTGTGTTTCACTATGTGTCCTGTAAAACTAATGTTAGTCATTACTTTTGACTTGAGTTCAAATACTGTTTAGGTTTTTCTGAAGATTGCCTGGTCCTCATTTTTATAGTGCAATACTATTCCATTACATTCATATATCACAACTTGTTCAGCCATTCTCCAATGGATGGGCATTCCCTCCATTTCCAGTTTTTGGCCACCATAAAAAGAGCTGCTATAAATATTTTTGTACATGTGGGATGCTTTTTCATTTTTACGATCTCTTTAGGATACAACCCTAGAAGCAGTATTGTTAGGTCAAAGGATATGCACATTTTTACAGCCCTTTGGGCATAGTTCCAAATTTCTCTCCAGAATGGCTGGATCAGCTCACAGCTCCACCAACAAAGAATTAGTGTTCTAGCTCTCCCACATCTTCTCCAACATTTATCATTTTCCTGTTTTATCATGTTAACCAATCTGATAGGGGTGATATGGTACCTCAGAGTTGTTTCGATTTGCATCTCTTTAATCAAATGTGATTTAGAACATTTTTCATAAGACTATCAATAGTTTTAATTTCTTCCTCTGAAAACTGCCTGTTCGTATCCTTTGATCATTTTTCAATTGGAGAATGACTTGTATTCTTGTAAATTTGACTCAGTTCTCTATATATTTTAGAATGAGGCCTTTATCAGACACTAGTTGTAAAAATTTGTTCCTAGTTTTCTACTTTCCTCCTAATTTTTGTTGTATTGGCTTTTTTGTGCAAAACTTTTTCAATTTAGTGTAGTCAAAGTTATCCATTTTGCATTTCATAACGTTCTCTCTTGTTTGGTCTTAAATTTCTCCATTCTCCATAAATCTGACAATAAATAAACTACTCTTTGCTAGTCTAATTTGTTTTTAGTATCAGCCTTTATACCTACATTGTATGTGTGTGTTTGTCCTTCATTTTCGAAGAGGACCATAACATCAGAAAAATGATGACATGACTTGCAGTTGACTTTGATTTGACCTACATCGTGCACCCATTTGGACGGTATTCTGGTATAGGGTGTCAGGTGCTGGTCCATGCCCACTTTCCACCACACTATTTTCCACTTTTCCCACCAGTTTTTGTCAGTGAGTTCTTATTCCAGAAGCTGGGGTCCTTGGGTTTATCAAACAGTAGACTGCTATAATCACTGACTACTGTATCTTGTGTACCTAACCTATTCCACTGAGGCACCTCTCTATTTCTTTGCCAGTACAAAGTGGTTTTGATGACTGGTGCTTTATAATACAATTTGAGATCTGGTAGGGCTAGGCCACCTTCCCTAGTATTTCTTTTCACTAATTCCCTTGATATTCTGGACTGTTTCTTCCAGATAAATTCTGATGTTTTTTTAGCTCTATAAAATAGTTTTTTGGTAGTTTGATTGGTATAGCACTTAATAAGTAAATTTCAAATGCTTTTTAAATATTATTTTTACCCACACTGTTGAGTTCTTGTGTATGATGTTCTCCTGACTCCACTTCCATTGCTCTACATCAGTTCATACAAATCTTTTTACATTTCCTATTTTTAGAGCCCAAATGCTACTCCATAACATTAACACAACACATTTGTTCATCCATTGCCCAATCAGTGGGCATCCACTTTATTGCCAGTTTTTGCAGCCACCACAAAAAGTGTTCCTGTAAATAGTTACATATATGACTTTTCTTCCTTTGGCTGCCTTGGGGTACATGACTATCAGTGGGATGACTTCATCCAAGGCTGGGAAGTGCTGCCAAATTCATCTTTCTTAGGCATGGGTATAGTTATGTCATTCTCTTCCTCAAACATCTTTAATTGGAGCATTATTTGCATGCTTCTAGGATAAAAATAAATCAATCCTACTACCTGGCATTGAGAACTTTCCACAGTCCCCCTCTCACTTGCTACTCCAGGTTAATTCTCATCATCCTTCTTTCATTTATTTTTGCTTTCTACTAGCTGGCTCCTCAAATTCAACATTCCACTTCTGTGCCTTTACAAGGATGACCCTGTGCCTAGAATGGATTCCTCCTTTTCTCTCCGTATTTTAGATGCCCTAGTGGACTTCTCTTTGTTTTTATATCTCTATCACTGAGCCAGACATGGTGCTTAATAAGCCCTTCCCGTCACCCCCTACAGTGCTGCAAACCCTGAAGACAGACAGAATGCTTTCCCCACTTTCTAACCCAAAAATGTTTCACAGAGATGCTCTGATACCTGAGATGGAGCTAAGGTACAATCATCAAGTCAAAACAAAGCATCGGGGAGACTTCCACATTTATCATTAATAAGAAGGAGGACAACATCTGGAACTAGTGGTTTATAGATTTAAGCTTCATGTTCCTAAAATTCCAGCGGGGACAGAGGACCTGGGGAAGACTTTGCAGTCAAAGCTTTAGTTCATCAGCCATTCCCTGCCAAATCACCAAGTACATGCTTCTCCTCTTTGTTCTCTGAACTACACCAGTGATGTTTAAGAGATGAAATAGAAGAGCTCCAGACTGGCCCCGTGGGCCCTAGTTAGTCTGGCCATAGCTACCAAATGAACAAATACAGTAAAACCAACTTCTCACCATTCTGACACCAATCCATCCTCTACATTCAGTCCAAAGATTTTCCTAGAACTCAGATCCAATCATGTCACCCCTTGTTCCCCCTACCCTCAAACTCCAGAAGCTCCTTATTCCCTTCAGCATCAAATAGAAAATGCTGCCTGACATTCAAAGCCTTCATAACCTGTCCCCCTCCTCCCTTTCCAGTCTCCTTCCACCTTATTCCCCAATGATTGAAGCAATGACACTGATCTTATGACTGTTTCAAGAACAAGATCCTCCATCTCTCAGCTCTGGGAGTTTTCTATTTTTCCCCCATGCCCAGAACACTCTTCCTCCTCCACTCCACATACTGACCTCCCTGTCTTTCTTTAAGTCCCAACTAAAATCCCACTTTTCCAGGAAACCTTCCCCAACCCTCTGTTGCCTTCCCTCTGTTAATTATTGCCTGTCTATCCTGTGTATTGCTTGCTCACGCATATTTGTTTTGTTGTTGTCTTCTCTGTTACACGGGAAGATCCTCGAGGGCAGGTGCTGTCTTTTGCCTCCTTTTGTATCCCTAGGGCTTAGCACAGTGACTTGCACATAGTAGTCACTTATTAAGTGTTTACTGACTATTTTCAGATAACAAAACTGAAGCTCCCAGGTATGAAGGAATCTGCCCTATGTCACAGAGGGTTAGTACAAGTTAGACATGAAACCAAACTCTCTATGTTCGGTATGGTGGTCCTCCCATGAGGCCATAGTGCCTTTTGTAAAGCACCTCAAACTGCTAATGCACATGACAATTTGATAATTCTCTCAAAAGTCAAGTAAGTAGTACAGCTTCACCCATGTGTATCTGACCCTATACATAGTTATACATATTAATAACAAGAGTAAGAAGAAAGCTACTGTTCCTAAAAAGAAGTAGCTGCCAATGTCTGGCTGCTGTGCCAGAAGCCAAGCAGCCCAAGGAGGCGACTCAGTGGCTTCCAAGGTGGCCCGGCAGACAGGGCCTCCCTAAATTCTGCCTCTTCCTCTCAACCCAATCTCTGCCCATTGGGAGCTCTAACATTGTGTCTTCCCCAAGGAAAACTTGTATATAAGCTTAAAAAAAAATCTTACCAAGTAAGCACCTTTCTGTAACCCAGGCATGTGTCTCCCAAAGAATTCCTCACCTGGCTGCATTTGGCAGCTATCTCCTGCCTCAGCTACTCCAAGAGCTGAGGTGGCATCTGCATTCACCTCCAACTGCTGGGCTCCTCCTTGCCTGCCCAGGCCTCTTGCAATGCCTCCTCCAGGATGATCTTTTCATTCTGTAGAACTGGAAGGGTGTTGTCTTTGGTGCCCACATCTCTCTGGAGCTCCTCCAACCTGGCCTGCAGCTCCTCGTGGCGGGTCTGCAGCTCGCTGAAAGCCTGCTCCTGGGTGTGCAGAGTCTCCTGGCTCAGGGTGAGCTGCTTCATGAGGTCCAGGTGTTCCTGCTGCAGGGCATCCAGCTGAACATCTCGCTGATGCAAAGTCAGCTTTATCTGTGGGAAATCAACACCATAAACCACTTCAATACAACACCACAACTTCATTGTTCACTTGTCCCTTTTGTGGGCTACTGTTCAGGTTGATAATCATTTAATCTCATTTGAACCTCAATAAGAACCCCAGTCTGAACTAATAAGCCAGGAGAAGCCCCTCAGCCTAACAGATATGCTTTCTTTGGTCTCTGAGTAAACTCAGAGAATGCCTCTTCCTGTATCAACAAGGCAAGATGAAGCTGACCAGAATAAGAGACCTTAACCTCAGGCACTCTCTTGAATAGGGGGACTTGTCTTATCTTAACATTTTATGGGCATATACTATGTAATCTCATGTTAATGGCAAAGAAAACACAGACATCCTGGGTCGTAATTTCAACTGGCACTTTGTCAACTCTCTTATCTTATTGTATTTACCTCCTATTCAATGAAGAAAATTCCTTTCTCATACTATGGTAAAACATATATGGAGATCACAAATTTGAGTACTGATTTGGGATTGTTATTAAATGGATTTAAGCCTTCTCATTCTTTTGTTCAGACAGTCAGAATTCACATTCTGGTTCCTTGTACATACATACATGTTCGCTAGCTTCAGCTAGCATTAAGGGAAGAAACAATATGAATTTATATGCCAACTAGACTGTTTGCCTCTTTTAACCAAACTTTCAGGTCTAAAACGTTTAAAACAAAAACAAAAGAGAAAGAGAGAAATACTTGAGTGCTGGTTTGGTTCTCTCACACTAGATCTGTGGTGTCATCAGTTGAGAGAATTGTATGTGTATGAGCTAGGTCCAGCTCACTGGGAACTTGTATTATAGAATTTTCTGGGGAATACACCAGTGAAGTGACATACCCAAGGTCACACAATTAGGAAGTGTCTGAGGTGGGATTTGAACTTAGGTCTTCCTGCGACAGCTTGGGTGGCACAAGGTGTAAAGCACTGGGCTTGGAGTGATGAAGAACTGAGGCCAAATCTGTGCACACACAGGTCTGCCAGAGGGTGATGCCAACATGTGACGGGCTTTCTTCTCTTTCTCCTAAGCCCATGAGGACACAGGTGGACCTCTTGGACTGTGCACATGCCATCCTCACCACATGACCAATCCAGCTTCCAGTCATAATTCTTTGGTACTTTTTTATTCTAGTTAGTCCTGTGGGGCAGCTTGTCCCCACATTTCTACCCCATCTCCCTCTATGTTTTTGCCCTTTTGTTTTCCAGGCTTTAGAGACCATTGTGTTCCATGCCTTGCAGCCATCAACATTGGCAGAATACTGCTATTCAAAAAGGGTTCTTTTGCTCTGGGAAGAAAAGGTCACCAAAGAAATTGCAATTTCCCAAAGGCAATCCTACCTGCTCTCTTCCTTTTTCACTCTGGCCAAGACTTTTAGATGACAGAAATCTCATACCCTGACAGCATAGATATTTCCTATCAAAAAAAAGAATGCTGAAACACTAGATGGTGGTAGTGGTCCTTCATTCTTGAAGAGGAACATGACATCAGGGAGGTGATGCTATGCTATGGCATGTAAGTGAATTGGATTTCAGTGAGGGAGAGCTGTGCAGTCATCAGCCTCACTATCTCCTCTGGAACCAACTGGGTCCAGAAGCAAGATGTACATCAGGATGACTGGAGATGACCTAGGATGAAGTGGGAGACTATGGTCTTTTTAAACTAAAGTCTAAGGCTAAGTAAAAATCAATCTGGGAGGGGAAGACCCTCAGGGTTTTTGGCAAAAATTGAAACAATTGCTATTTGTATTCCCTCTGAGTCAATCAGGGCCGAAACAATGACCAGGTGGTGATTGGGCTGGGAACAACTGTTGGCCAATCAATGAGAAACAGAGTGATCTGAGTTTAAGGCAAGGTCCTTAAGAAAGAAATCTAGCCTATAAATCCCAAGATATCTTGCCAGGTTTCAGCAAACAAGAAGGGAAAGAAAGAAGGAGAAAGAAGGAAAGCAAGAAGGAAGGCAAGAAAGGAAGGAAGAAAAGAAATAAAGCAGCTGTGTTGCCCAACTGGCCAGTTGGGTCCCCAATTGTTGTTTGTCCTTCATTTTCAAAGAGGAGCATGATATCACGATGATGCCATGACATGCAAGTGAACTGGATTTCAGTGAGGGAAGGCTGTGCAAAGTCATTAGCTTCACTTTCTCCTCTGGAGCCATCCTGAGGAGGGGGAAGAGACACAGGAGGAGATATCTTGTTCCCTAGAATCAAAACCAGGCAGAACAGCAGATGCAAAGTGGAGTGAGGGGTTAGTCCAGTTTCTGCCCTTCATAAAAAAAGGCATCAGGAGGAGTTTGGTCCTCCTCCTCTAACCCTCCAATTAGAGGGGGAAAATGGCTGAGCGAGAGGTGGACTTAGCAGGATGATGTTAGAGTTTACAAGTGATGAGTTCATCCTGGAAGGGGCATGTTGTCCCATGGAGATAAAACCAAGGAATGCTGCAGGTGCAAAGTAGCATGAGCCATTCTACATATATGATACACACATAAACATATATTACATACACATATATGTATATTGTTCGTTTGCTATCTCCCCCATTACAGAGTGAGCTCCTTAGGAGACGGGACTGTGTTTTCCACTTCTTTGCATTCCCCAGGGCTTAACCCAGTGCCTGGAACAGAGGAGGCATTTAATAAATGCTTAACGGACTGAATGACAGAGGGAAGAGGCTGCTTTTTGTTTCCATACCCACACATATCACCTCGATGAGCACCTGAACACATGAGGAGTTTCATAAATGTTTGCAGAACCTAATATGACAAGAATATGAGCACATTAGTGCCATCAATTACCAAGAATGGAAAATGCCCAGTGTATGTCCTCCTGGACCAATGAGCAAAAGTCTCACATACCTAACACAATTCATGGTCAGGTTCACAAATAAATAATATTGTAATTAATTATTAAATTTAATGGTTAACTTACAGCTTCATGAGTTTGTAAATATCTCTTTTTAGGATTTTTTATAATACCAGGGTGTAAAAAAACTACATTGTCTATATCTGTGTTATCAAATTTGCAAGCAAAATGCAGAGGAGTATCATTTCCCTAAAATAAGGGTAAAGACACACTTTAGCATTTCCACTTACATATTAACTGCCTCACAGAGATGCTGTAAAAATAAAATAACTTAATGTTACAATAACATAAAACCCTCCATGGCAAATTACACATAATAGTTACTCAACAATATTGGTTGATCAATTGATAAACTAAAGTAATATGTGAATTCAAGAAACAAAGTTACTGATGGATAATTGTAAAGACAGTACATAATTTAGCAGTCTAAAATTCTGCAAAACTTTCTGGCATGTACAGTTCTTTTCATGATATAATAATCCCTTCCACCTTTAAGAGATTCAACAACGAGAGAACAGTGGTCATCCAGCACTTTACCAAAAACTCTAGACTGGAAAATTTTGTGTTATCCCCAAGCAAATATAGTCTTAATAACCTACCCCTGTGTTGAAACCAACTGAAATGAAGACAAACTGTGTGGGGAATATGCCCTGCAGTTACAAAAGGGAAGTCACTGTGCCCACTGGGAGGTTTTATGGGGGAAAGTTCTATTACATTTAAAGATTTATTTGTATGAAGGCACTGACTTTTAAATCATTTGTAAATCTTATAAAGAAGAACAAAGTAACATGTTCTGAAAGACTTTCTTCACAAGGGACCTGCCGTACACTAAGCTCCCCATTCATCAGGTACTTATCAGTAACCTTTCACGTGTACGTGGCCTGTCTCTCCATCTGTGCTAAAAAATCCTTAAGGACCGAGATTTCTTTCCTTCCAAGATACAGGACATTGTCCCTCTTTTTCTTTTATAGCAAATTTTTGTAATGAAAAAAGTTATATTAAGTGATTATCAGGCAATAGTGTGTGCCCAGATGAATTTATGTACAAGGTCATGTGGAAATTCATTCACCTGAATGGATGATAGGTTGTTTCAAGTTTTAAATATATAATGTGTGTGTATATACATATATTTTGTTTAAAAAGTAATTTATCTAAATGTTGTTACATTAGGAATTGCATTGTTAAGTGAATGACAGATTGGTTAAGAAGCTGTTATGAATTCTGTGTAAGAGTTTCTGTGTTGTAGAATTCCAGTTGAGAAAATGAGAATGCTTGAAAATATAAGTATATATATACATATATGTGTATGTATATGTGCGTATACATACATGGATTTTTATAAATGGGCGTGATTTTCAAGCTTGTTCCATGTAAGAATGTATTAAGTATGTTAAAAATTTTATTTTTGGCATTAAGAAGTAAGTTTTAACTGAAATTGTTTTTGCTATAAATCAAATATTTACAAAAATATGTTTGTGAAAGAAAACTTGGCAATTATGCAAAGGCCTTGGTTTTGAATCTTTTCATGTAATTTTTGTCAATTAGGTTCAAGAGGATTTTGTGATAAATTGTAAACTGGTTTTAAGACAGGAAAATATTTGTTGTATGAAGAAATGTTCTATAAAATCTTTTGCATGACTTTGGAAGGCCTACCAAATTTACATTTGTAAGCTAATTTGTTATATAAAGGTTTTATGGGAGTTGAAAGATAAGGGAAAAGATAAAGGAGACCAGGAATTTTATGGCTCCAGGAAGTTCTATGATAAATTTAAGACAGCCTCATGGCAGTCTCCTCATTCACTTTCAAAGTCCAGTCATTATTACAGAAGGACTTCTTAAGGTCTAATCTGAACTCAGAGCTGCTCAGAGAAAAGATGTTAACACTTTCCTATTGTCAAAGGAAAGGAGGGGCACCAGCCCCACCCTGGGCCCCTAAGTCTGGAAAGTCCTGAAAGCATCACCCAAATAGCTATAGCATCTGAGGCTAGAAAGCAGTGGCACCTCAGACTTGGGGGAACTCACTTTGTTAAAGCTGTAGTATCTATGTAAGGTGTATCAAATTGATTTTAACTGTTTGTATATGGAGTTCCTAAATAAGGAACTTGTTTTGGTGATAAATGATCTCTAGTGATTGGCTTTAAGGACAAATTTAAGATCTAAGATGTAAGTCCTGATTAGGAAACCTGCCATCTGATGCAAAAACCTCTAGGACCATTACTAATTGTGTTCTACTACTCAGAGAAAAATGTGACCATTAAAGCAGAAGTTTGTCTCAGGGGACAATCTTGTCCTCAGCCTTCCATGGGATCCTTTTGGCTCAGTTTCCTCATTGTGTTCCTCTGACAAGGAATGTTTTCCCACTCAACTATTTCTGAGTCTGGCTAAATTGGCACTCTTGTATAGTCTGGTGAAAGATAAAATCCCTAGAATATGATATTTTTTTTCTAAATGTTATGGAAATAATTAGATAAAGGAAAGGAAACAAAAGCATAAGTGTGATGTTGAATCATTGTTCCATAGAACAAGACTGAGATTTAAAGTTAATTGTAATTGTATGGAATTGTTGAAGGTAGGGATGCTTGGGACCCAAAAATAACAACATGTTGGGTCCGGCTCAAATGAATTCAACCCAAGCCTTCTTCCAGATAAAGAATGTCAAAGTATGTTAAGGTTTCTCAATATTGGGCAGACTTTTAGGGAATCTGAGCATTTGTGTTGCTAATGTAAGTGAGGTGGATGGAGTCTAAGCACTTTCATGGTTCTGATTTATAGGAGGACTAAGGAAGGAGTTTAGAGGTGACCCCAGGGGCTTCAAGGGATGGTCATGATGGCAGTGGCCAGTAACCTGGAGAATTGGATTGATAGGGCATAGTGAGAGGGAAAAGTATGTGCTTTGTTCAAAGATTAAGCTATTAGGCTTAAGATTTTAAACCAGCAACAATAAGTTAGGGTCCCTTCATTCTTAGTAAGAGCATGGAGACAGATTGAGGGCATGTAAGGTTAGCATACTTAGTTAATATTACTCTTGTCTCAGTTGGTTAATGTTAAAAGAAGAATGGTTTATGATCTGTCTTGTAAATGCTTTAAAAGAAGCATCACATGACCAGAAGGTGGAATTGTCTTATTATGTGACATGTGCTGTGTTAAAAAAAATTATTTATTGTATTTATGTATGTACTGGAACCTGTTATTAACTCCTTAGTGAAATCTCATCATCCTGATGGGGGAAATGAACAGTGAATTAATGTAAAATGTGAAAGCTGAGTTCTAATGTGAATTTCTTAAACGTGACAACTGGCCAAAGTTCCAATTTTGATTTTGTAACAATGATAAGGGTATAAGGCTTAGGAATGGAAATCTAAAATTGTATCAAGGTCAGTTTTGTAGGCGAGTGGACATCTGGATTTCTACAGGAAGATAAAGGGAAGAAGATGCTGTGCTGAAGACAGCTTGAACAAGCATCCAGATCAGAAAACTGCATCAGATGATGTTCCTCTCCAGACTGCTGTATGAGATGGAACTTCCAAAAGGACAATTCATTGATTTGACTTTTTCTTTTGAGTCCCTGTATCTCTACTTATGAAGGGGGACTGCCCCCTTGTAATTTGTCAATTCGTCAGTCAACTTTGCTCACTTCCCATACTCAGGGGAAAGAAAGTGAGGAGGTATTGATTGGATTCAGGTGTAGAAACAGAAATTTTGATAAAGAGAAAAAGGGGGGAGTTTGTGGGAAACAAGGAAGAAGTTCGGTTTCTACAGAGTTGTGACCTAGCACAGTCAGGATAGAGGTCAGGAACTTGTGCGAAGGCTTAATGGGCTGTTTGAGGGAAAGCCTATCAGAGAGGGGAACATGAAGTCACATGGCCAGTGGATGGTGGGGCAAGGAGTTAAAAATTCAGAACACTATAAAGGGGCTTGGATTGGTCTAAACAAGTTGTAGCCTTCCTGTAGCCTCACCTGGAAGCTACCTGTTCATAATGAATGTAGAAGGCACTCCCTCCTCCTGAAGAGGGGTGGAGTCAGCTTTGGTCAAAGTGTTCAATTCCTCTGAATTCTACTTTAATAAATTTTGTTTGATACCTTTTCGTGTGTCAAGTGAATCTCTAACAGAAGGAAGGAAGTTTTAAAGAAACCTGGGAAGATTTGTATAGATTGATGCTTAAAGAAGTGAGCAGAATGAGGAGAACCATTTATATAGCATCAAAACTTAAGGGTTGAAAATCAACAGCTCTTATCAAATGGAATGACCAACCACAATTCCAGGGGAATAGTGATGAAATGAAATGATTAGCTCAGAGTACAGACTGTGAGACACACACACGCACACACACACACACACACAATTTATTTAACATGGCCAATGAGGGAATTTATTTTGACTGACTATATATTTTTATAAGGGTTTAGTTTATCTCTCTTTTTCTAGGGGCAGAAGTGAAGAGGGAGTAGGAAGGAAAAAAGCTGTATTTTCATTATCTGAAAAAATTTAATTTAAAAAATATGAAGAAACGTGACAAGATAAAGGAGTATGGAGTTTGTTTAGATGAGGTCAAATGAGCCTCCTGAAATCTCTGGCTTCAGGTCTCAGCTAAAATCCAATCTTTGGGGAGGAGCTTTTTCCAGTGTACCTTAATGTCAGTGCCTTCCCTCTGAGCTGATCTCCAATTGGTCCTCTATCTTGTTTGTACATAGTCATTTGCATGCTCTCTCTTCCATTAGATCCCAGGGCAGAGAAAATTTTTGCCTTTCTTTGCAAACCCAGTACTTGACACAGTACCTGACACCAGCACATGTTTAATAAATGCTTCCTGACTTAGCCACAATAGTTTCCTAATAGGTTATCCTGCCTCCAGCCCATCCTTCATCATGCTTCTGGACTAACATTCTAGCTCTACCTCATATTATTCTCTGATCTCACCAAGAAATAATGCTGCTATAAAAATTTGGGTTTATTTGAGGATTTTTCTCTTATCAGAGGCTTCATTGGGGAGGTTTACTAAGGGGGGCTCTAGGTCAAATGGTAAAGATAATTTGTCACTATTTGCATAATTCCAAATAGCTTTAGCTCCACCAACAATGCATTAATGTGTCATTTGCCCACAACTCTTCCAACATTGACTGTTCTCAATTTTTGTCATCTCTACTGTTGACCTGAAAACTTGGTTAAAGAAAAGGCAACAGGCTAAATGCATACATTTTATGATTTAATTAATTAATTAATCAATTCCCTATTAAAGACAACGGTAACATAATGCATTATGGAGCCAGAAATGTTCTGGCTACCCAGTGCAGAAATCTTCTGGCTTATATACATTTTGCCGTGAGAAGGAACTCTCCTAGTTGAACAAATCATAAATTCAGTAAGACAAGACAATTAACAAAGCAATGTCAGTCAGGCCTTGGGATTCCAGGCTGGGTAAACATATGTCTTGGTGATAAGTAAGGAAATCCCACCACTAGTAAGTGGCAGGCTTCCTGCCCTAAACAGATAACTGACACAGGAAAGGGCAAACAAAGTTCAATAGAAATTATGACCTAAGATATCTATATTTTCTTTACCATTAATATGCCATAACAAAGTATGTGTCTATAGATAACAAGACACAAAGGAAAGTCCCATCACTCAAGACAGTGTCCCAGGTCAAAGGTCTCCCAAGGAATGCAGAGTCAGCCTTGGCTGGCCCCCACCGACAGATGAAGAGGCACTCTCTGAGTTTGCTTCAGAGAGAACAAAGAGATTATTCCAAAATTTTATATTAAACATTATCACTACCAATTTGCGCAGAGTGAGGTAAAACCTTCAGGGTCGTTCTGATTTACATTTCTTTTATTACTAATGAGCATGTTTTCAGGTGATTAATAGCTTGCAATTCTTATTCTGAAAATTCTTCAGGGAAAGAAATTGATATTCAAAGAAACTGAGAAAGTTCCATTTCAAGCATTCCTGATAAAAAGAACAGAGCTAAATAGAAAATCTGGCTTTCAAATACAAGATTCAAGAGAAGCATATAAAGGTAAACAGAATAGGGAAATCAAAAAGAACTTGATAAGATGAAACTGTTTACATTTCTACTTGGGAAGATGATACTTGTAACTCCTAAGAATTTTCTCATTATTAGGGCAGTTAGAAGGAGTACATATAAACAGAGGATGCAGGTGTAAATTGAATATGATGGAAAGTACAGGAGAGAAGAGGTATCAGACTGACTATCAAACTGAAGCCATTGTGCTGACCTCATTGTATGCCTGTGAAACCTGGACAGTATCAATTGTCTTTGGAAGATTCTGAAGATCACCTGGCAGGATAAGGTACCAGACACTGAGGTCCTTATTCAACCTAAACTGCCAAGCATTCAAACTCTGCTTGAGATAGCACAACTCTGATGGACTGACCATATTGTTTGAATGCCAGATATAGGCTTACCAAAAAGACTGTTTTATGAAGAACTCAGGTGTTCACATGGTGGTCAGAAGAAGTGATACAAGGACACTCTCAAGGTCTTTCTCAAGAACTTTGGAATTGATTGTGTGACATGGAAAACACTGGCACAGGACCGTTCAGCCTGGAATGCCTACATCAGAGAAGGTGCTGTACTCTATGAGCCAAGCAGAACTGAAACAGCTCAAAGGAAACACAGGATGCCCAAATTTAGAGTATCCACCCCAAATGTTCACAGAAACTATTTGTGCCCAATCTGTGGTAGAGTATTCCAAACTTGTGTCAATCTGATCAGCCACAGTCTGATGCACTGAAACTTGACTCCAGCATAGTGATGTCATTTTGGTCCTTTTTCAGAAGGAAGGACAACCACCATTGTGTGGTATGCCTATCCAAGGAGATACCCTCCATGGCTGGCTCTTAACAAATTATTTCTTTTATCTTCACCCCTCCCAAGCCTGAATGAATTATTTCTCACTGTCAGGCCTCAGAAGCAGGTGTTTGCTTCAGGCCACAAGCCTTCCATTATCAGTAGGCAGAAATCTCGGTTACCCTTAACCTAGCCTAGCCCTCCATAGTCTGTTATCTCCAGGTAGCCTTCAGACTTCCCATCCTCAGTCCTATCAAAATGCCATTCCTGGCGTCTGACCTCTAGTCATCCCAGCTACCCCTTCAAGAGCCTCTCTAAGGCACCCCAGACCACCGCTAGATCCCTCCCACAGTCTTTCTGGATCTTCTGCTCGATCTTGCCTCCATGAAGGCACTCAGATTCCATCTAGCCCTGCTTGTATGTCAAAAACACTCAGATTCTTTAAGAGTCTACGAGTGGATCTTTAATAAATTCTTTTTCACTTTAGATGGAGGACGGTTCGAGTCAAATTCCTCTAGGAAGGAGGGGAGGGTTTGCTATTTCAGGGTTTCGGCACCCCTAAACCTCAACAAAGTGACCTTTCCAAGGTCATACAGTGAAGAAGAGCCCGGACTGGATTTGAAAGTGGTTGTTGCTGCCACTACATTGAAAACATCCTAATAGCATTCACATCCTGCTCTAACGCTTTCCAGAGCTCATCTCTTCCTATCCTCACCACATCCCTGGCACATAGACACTATGACTGCTTTTTACGAATACATTTTCCATTTGACATACAAGGAAGCTGTAACTGAGAGAACTTTGGGGCCTCAGCCAGTATGAAAGGCCTAGTGGGACCCTCCCGCCCGGGCGGTGGCCTTGCTGCCTCAGGCGTGCTGCAGAGAGCCAGGGGCGCCTGGGCTATCTTGGCCTCTCGGAGCCCGAGGGCGGAGAGCGTGGCCCCCCTCAAGGAGAGTAGATGAAAAAGCTGGGAGGGTAGTTGTGATTCTGAGCGCTGGGCCTCCATCACGCCGCGGAGCAGAGGCGGTTAGGCCAGGGAAGAGGGAGTGCAGGATCGCGGGGCTTCCACAGTCTCACCTGAGCCATGGCCGCTGAGAACCAGGGATGGAGGGCCAGAGTTGGGCCGAGGTTCCTGACTTCTAGTCAAAGCTTTGGCGGATCGCCCTGGGCCACTGCTTTAGCCAGACAGCGGACAAGCAGGGCCAGAGTCGACGGGCCCTGAAGCCTTGAAGTACTTCAAATCCGCCTCCTCGGAGACCGCGAAGACAGCTGGAGGCTCCCAATGAACCAAACTGGAACCAAGCAACCAGGGCACGTTCCAAGTTCCCGAAGCCACAAGTTCAACGAGGTACAGGAATGCCAATAGGCACGCGAACTCGAGCCTCGCTCCCTCAGTTGTGGGGACCCGACCAGCCCGCTAAATGGATTGGAGCCAGTTCTGCCCCTCCCAGTCCAATGGAACCCGGCCCAGTGTACCCACCCTATCCACCAACCCCAGGGGTCCCACCCCACAGGACCCTCCTTCCCTGCCCTAAGGAGCTCCCAACCCCATTCTCCATGGCTGTCTAAGACCGGTCAGGTCCGGCCAGATCTGCCCAGGTCCTAACGCTTCTAACGAGTACCGCACTCGTGTCTGCCCACCTAACCCCATCCCGGGAAGGCAGGCAGGATTCTGCAGCAGCAGCAGCAGCCTCCTCATCAGGAACACCACCGTCACTCCACAGAGGTGCTGGAGCTATTTGTCAGAAGCTCCTCTTGGGACACTGGAGACATCTGCAACCCAGGGCTTGATGTGGTGTTGTTACTGATTAGATGGGAGCAAAGTTCACAATGTAAACTTGAAAGTGCGTCCCGTGTGTGCACCCTGCCACCCTGCCAGTTGTTAAACATTTACGAGCACACCCTGGATTCAGACCGGAAGCATGAGGCTGGGTTTTGGTTTTTGTCCACACCTCTGTTTTTATACTAGTAGGGAAATTCCTATGAGAAGAATCTCCCTCTACCAATGATGATCAGTCTCACTTCGGCAACTTGGGGATGGTTCCCAGGCCTGACCTCTCTTAATCGCGGTGCTTCCGCTCTTTTAATTATTTATCCTGTACATAGCTTGTTTTGTATGTGGTCTCCACCTTTAGAATGTAAGGTCTTTTGGTTGTTTGGGATTTGGAGGGGGGGAGGGAGCGGGGTTTTGCCTCTTTTTGTATTTTCAGTGTCTCATATACTTCCTGGTATATAGGAGGTGCTTTATAAATATTGGTTGATTAAATTCAGGAATCAATGAACCACAGAATATCAGATTTGAAGGTGGCATATAGTTCTTTGGATTTGGAATGAAAGGGACCTTAAAAAAGGATCATCAAATCCAACCTCCTCACTTTAAAGGAGAAAACTCAAGTCCATGGAGGCTGTGACTTTGAGGCACTGTGAATGGTAGAGCAGGGATTTGAACACAGGCGATAAAGACTCCGAATCCAGAGCTCTGTTCACTTCCTGAAATGAAAAGAATGCGGTCTACAATCTATCTGACAAGTACGCATCTACTTTTAGGGGTATGATTGAATGTCAGATCAAAAGCTTCATTGTATCTCCCTCCAGGCAGAAAAACTTAAGTTCAGATCTTGTCTGGATTCTCTCCTACTGTTTGACTCAGAGGAAGCCATTTAACTTGTTTGAGCCTCCAAAATCTATAAAATGGGGGGTAATCGCTATGTTAATAATAATAATAATAATTTTTCATAGACCTAGCTATGTTAATAATAATAATGTTTCATAGACCTCTGAAGTTTAAATGAGCTACTGTACATGCAACGGATCTGTTAAAACGTGAACAACTAGGAGCTATTGAGGCTTCTGTCGGGTCAGTGGCGCGCCAGTCGCCTGGTGGGTTCGGGCAAGGACCGTTGACCGCGAGTCTCTGACAGTGAACGAGCTCCCGGTAGCGCGCCTCCCTCGTGCCCTTCTGAATGCCTCTCCCCCCATTCCTGGCTGGCCCACCGGGGAACCGTTGCTCTGAGTTCGACCGCATCTCTTCCAGATTTCTTCGCCCAAGCCACCTCTAGAGCCTGGAGCCAGCATCGGGATGAAGCACCTGCCTTATTTCTGCCGCGGTAAAATGGTGAGGGGCTTCGGACGTGGCTCCAAGCAGCTTGGCATCCCCACAGCTACTTTCCTGACTAAGTAGTAGATAATCTTTCAAGTGATTTATCTGCTGGAATTTACTACAGTTGGGCCACCGTTGGAAATGGAGATTCCATAAGATGGTTTTAGGCATAGGATGGAACCCATACTAAAAGAATACTAAAAAATCGGTGGAAACTCTCATTATGGCTTCAAAGAGGACTTCTTTGGGGAAATCCTTAGTATGGTCATTACTGGCTACATCAGACCAGAGAAAAATTTGAGTTCCATTGAGGACCTCATTTCAACAATTTAAGAAGATGAAGAAGCTAAGAGACGGCTGGATTTGCCAGAATATTTAAAACTCAAAGAAGACAATTTCTTCCACATACCAGAAATCAAAATAATGAATGGCCACTGATCAAAAGTCATTTTATTTACTTGTTCATTTTTTCCTTGTGTTCCACTCCTCTTTATCATTGCTGCAGCCTTGTATTTGGTTAGCTTAAGAAAATTTTCCCAATAGCTGTGAATTAGCTTATACAATAGAATGCAGTTGCCATTTTATGCTTAAATTAACTTTACATTGAACCCATCATGCAAGAGCACCAAAAAGGTTCATTTAGAAATCAAGATTTTTTTTTTTTTAGTGTGCTGAACTGTACGGAAGCTTCGTGAAACACACTACAGTAAAAGCAGAGAGCAGAGCAGGATCTTAAGATTTTTATGATGAAAATATACATATATGTGTATATAAATGTACATATATATGTAAAAACTGACGGGCTTAGCTCTAAGTCATTTGCTGCAGATGAGAACAGATTCTCTAGAATACTTCTGACTTCCAACTAATGCTACTAGATCTAGATGCTATAGAGAATTAAATGTGCACGTATGAAGCTTGGGCAGTCTAATGCCTTGAAAGGAAGAAATGGTAAGATTTCTGTTTGACATGTGCAGTGTGACATATTTTGTTTGTCAAAGATGAGGTTTTGTGAAACTTAGTTTTATTTGGAATTATTTATTTAAAAGAATTTTCTTATCGGGGTCATATTATTGCCCTGTTTCCATTTTATATTTATTTTCATGCCTTGAATGCTCAGGGTTTTTGAACTTTTAAAAACAGTTCATAACCATAGCTCTCAGTTTTCCATGTGTTCTCTGTCCATTTATTATAGGTGGTATCTTTGGTATTTAAAATTATTTCAACCCTCTTTTACTCCTTAAACTTTGATTTCTTTCTGTGCATAATATTCTTCCCAATTTATGATCTTCAGGCATAGTGTCTTATCTAGTCCTTTCCCTTCACTACCATTAACTCTAAACAATAATAAATATGCAAAGATTATTGGATTCTAGTTCAGAAAACAAAACGTTAAATATTGCAAGAACCCCAGTTTTTGAAGTTAGTCGGAATTAACTAGTTGGACAGAAAAAGCCAAAGTTTAGTTGTTTCCCAGAGGGAAAACAATTAAGGGCCAATTAAATTCAAGAATATATTTTTTTAAGTTATTTAAATTATTTTTAAATGTAAATTATGCATGTTAAGCATGTGTAAACTCTACTGTAATTGTGCAATTACAATGCTAGTGCCAGTCTTACTAGTACTTATTACTTGAAAAAGAATTTAGAAGATTTATAGGTTAAAATTTTCTTTAAATCTTCCCCTTTTTTAATCTCAGGTACTTTTTCTCTTTTTAAACACTTGGATTTTTTACAAGTTCTTTTTTTTTTTTTTTAAAGAAATGCTATTCCAAACAATGGAGTTTTAGGAAAATGTACTTGGATGTAATTGGCTTTAGGCCCTTAAATAACAGATCACCTCTACTTTATAAATCAAAATGGAAGAGAGAATTTAGAAGAGATTTTAGCCATCCCTAAATCAATTTTGTTAATTTATTTTAAAGGGAATTTCATTGTGTAGTGCCTTAAAGATCAAAATGTTCAGGGGTACACATTCTAAGAATGTTTAAAGAAAAGCAAAAGGTCAAGTTTATAAACAATGACATCTCTTGAGGAAAACTACTGTGTTTTTAAATGCAAAAACTATTCTATTTGTTTCTTTTATTCTCTTATTATTAATGATTTAGAGATTTAGATTTTTATGTGGTTGTGAATACTTTGCAAGTTTCTTTTAGAGCTATTTGTTCATATCCCTTGACCATTTATCTATTGGGAAATGGCTGTTAGTCATATATATACACATATATGTATGTATGTATGTATATGTGTGTGCATGTAAAATGCATATGTATATCTATATAGTATACACATACATGTACATATATAAATACCTATATCCATATATCTTAGATAGAAAATCATTAACAGAGAAATTTTATGAGATTTCTTTTCCCATTCGACCTCTTCCCTTCTTATCCTAGGTGCATTATTGTTATGCATGTAGAAGCCTTTCACTTTCAAATTTTATCTTTTGCTAGAAACATGCTCTTAAGTTTCTGCGGCTACTTTAATCTTTTTTTTTAAAGGTAACTGTTCCCACTGACTCTCTTCTCACTCCTGATCCTCTATCCTTGTTTATTACAACTTTCCCTTTAGAGTTTTATTAGTTCCTTTGTCTCTCCTGCTTTATCTAGTTCTATATTACTTCCTTCCATTAGTCCTATATGTATATATGCATATACACACATACATATACACATGTACATGAGGATAGTTTGTATATTTTGTATTCCAAACCCTTATCAAAGAAACTTGATAAAAAGATTTTTTCTCATCTGATCATTTTCCTTCTAATGCTAGATGCATTAATGCTGTCTATGCAGAAGCTTTTCAGTTTCAAATCATCAAAGTTATTTATCTCATCTTTTCCAATTGCCTCTATCTCTTTTTGTGTGGTTAAGAATACATCTTCTACTCATAGCTGTGAGAGAGGCATATGATCTGTTTCTATTCTAATTGTATATTAAGATCTTTAATATTAAGGTCCTACATGCATTTAGAATTTATTGTGGTATATGATGTAAGCTGTTCAACTAAGCCTAATTTTCTGTCAGATTATTTTGTAGCTTTACCAGCAGTTTTCTAAAAATCAAATTAGGCACTTTTTTTCTAGGTAATTCCTGTTTTCCATTTTATCAAACACTGGATTATTGAATTCTATTTCTGAATCTCCCTTATCTAGTTTGTTCCACTGATCTATCCTTTAACCAATAGCAGATGACTTTTATGACTGCTTCTTTGTGATATAGTTTGAGGTCAAGAAGTACTTTCATTCCTACTTCTTTTAATCATTTCCCTTGGTATTTTAAATTATTTTTATTCCAAATGAATTCTGTCATTTTATCAGGTTGTATAAAGTATCAGATTGGTAATTTGATTGATATTGCACTAAAGGGCAAATTAATTTTGGTAGTAGTATCACTTTTATTATTGGCATATATTGACACAGTCTGGCCATGAGCACTGAATATTCTTCGAGGTGTTTAAGTTGTGTTTTTTTTTTAAC
The DNA here is from genome assembly GCF_028372415.1 of Notamacropus eugenii. NCBI lineage: Eukaryota > Metazoa > Chordata > Mammalia > Diprotodontia > Macropodidae > Notamacropus > Notamacropus eugenii. The sequence continues at coordinate 50,453,041 of NC_092875.1, read as the reverse complement.
TTCATTGATGAACACTTTGTAAATAGACATATACAAATCTTTTGATCACCAGATATGCTGTATACTTTATAGTTACTTGGAAAAGGATTTCCTTATTACTTCTTGTGTTTTGTTATTGTAATATGGAAATGCTATTGATTTTTTAGTAATTTATTTATTTTTTCAGTTTCTGCTTCTTTTTTATTAATTAATTTATTTTTAGTTTTCAACATTCATTTCTACAGGATTTTGAGTTCCAAATTTTCTCCCCATCTCTCCCTTCCCCCACCCCAAGACATCATGCATTCTGATTATCCCTTCCCCCAATCTGCTCTCCCTTCTATCACATCCCTCCCTTCCCTTATCCCCATTTTCTCTCTTTTCTTGTAGGGCAAGATAGATTTCTATACTGCATTACCTGTATTTCTTATTTCCCAGTTGCATGCAAAAACAATTCTCAACATTCATTCCTAAATCTTTGAGTTCCAACTTCTCTCCCTTCCTCCCTCCCCACACATCTCCAATGAGAAAGCAAGCAATTCAATATAAGCTATACATGTGTAGGTATACAAAAGACTTCCATAATGGTCATGTTGTGAAAGAATAACTATATTTCCCTCCATCCTATCCTGCTCCCCATTTATTCTCTTCTCTCTTTTGACCTTGTCACTCCCCAAAAATGTTTACTTCTAATTACTCCCTCCTCTCATTTGCCCTCCCTTCTAACATCCCCCCCACACCCAACTTATTGCTGCCTCCTCTACTTTCCTATAGTGTAAGATACCCAATCACACCAAATTGATTGGGTACCTTATTCCCTCCTTAAGCCAAGTGTGATGAGAGTAAGCTTCATTTTTTCCCTCTCACCTTCCCCCTTTTCCCCTCCATTGAAAAAGCTTTTTCTTGCCTGTTTTATGAGACATAATTTGTCCCATTTCATTTCTCCCTTTCTTCTCCCAATATATTCCTCTCTCACACCTTAATTTTATTTTTTTAGATATCATCCCTTCCTATTCAACTCATCCTTTGCCTTCTGTCTGTATATGTATTTAATCCCTCCAACCACCCAAATACTGAGAAAAGTTTCAAGAGTAACAAATATCATCTTTCCATGTAGGAATGTAAACAGTTCAACTTTAGTAAGTCCCATATGATTTCTCTTTCCTGTTTATCTTTTCATACTTCTCTTGATTCTTGTGTTTGAAAGTCAAATTTTCTATTCAACTCTGATCTTTCCATCAAGAATGCTTGAAAGTCCTCTATGTCATGGAATGATAATTTTTCCTCTGAAGTATTATACTCAGTTTTTTTGGGTAAGTTATTCTTGGTTTTAATTCTAGTTCCTTTGACTTATGGAATATCATATTCCAAGCCTTGAGATCTCTTAACGTAGAAGCTGCTAGATATTGTGTTGTCCTGATTATATATCCACACTACTCAAATTGTTTCTTTCTGGCTGCTTGCAATATTTTCTCCTTGACCTGGGAACTCTGGAATTTTGCTACTATATTCCTGGTGTTTTTCTTTTTGGATCTCTTTCATGAGGTGATAGATGGATCCTTTCAATATTTATTTTACCCTCTGGTTCTAGAATATCAAGACAGTTTTCCTTGATAATTTCATGAAAGATGATATCCAGGCTCTTGTTTTGATCATGGCTTTCAAGTAGTCCCATACTTTTTAAATGGTTTCTACTGGATCTATTTTCCAGGTCAGTTGTTTTTTAAATGAGATATTTCACACTGTTTTCTATTTTTTAACTCTTTAGGTTTTGTTTTGTAATTTCTTTGTTTCTCATAAAGTCATTAGCTCCCATCTACTCCATTCTAATTTTTAAAGAACAATTTTGTTCAGTGAACTTTTGAACCTCCTTTTCCATTTTGCTAATTCTGTTTTTTAAAACATTCTTCTCCTCATTGGCTATTTGGACCTCTTTTGCCATTTGAGTTAGTCTATTCTTAAAGGTGTTATTTTCTTCAACATTTTTTTTGGATCTCCTTTAGCAAGCTGTTGACTCACTTTTCATGATTTTCTTGCATTGCTCTCATTTATCTTCCCTATATTTCCTCCACCTCTTTTACAAGATTTTCAAAATCCTTTTCCAGCTCTTCCATGGCCTGAGACCATTAAATATTTTTTTTGGAGGTTTTGGATACAAAAGTCTTAACCTTTATGTCTTCTTCTGGTGGTATGCTTTGTTCTTCCTCATCTGAAAGGATGGAAGAAAATAGTTGTTCACCAAGAAATTAACCTTCTATAGTCTTATTTTTCCCCTTTTTTGGGGCATTTTTCCAGTCAGTTACTTGACTTTTGGCTCCTTTGTCAAGTGGAGAGTATACTCTAGTGACCTGTAAGTTCTCAGTTCCTCCAAAGCAGCAAAATCAAGGGAGAGGAGTTTACTCCTCTCCTGGCCTGCACTCTGATCTGGAAGCAACCACAAGCTTTTATGCTCAGGATCTGTGAGTAGAATTCCCTCTCCAGAGCCTCTACCAGCTCCACCAGGCCAGAGCTCTTTCTCACCCCAGGACCACCACTCAGGCCTGAGATTCAGATCTGCCACTTTATTCCCCTAGGGTCTTTAAGCCTAGGGCTCTGCTGCCTCAGTGCCTTCTGCTGCCTTGGGGCCAGGGCTAGGGTTGAACACTGTTCCCTTCTTACCCAGGTGAAAGAGCTTTCTCACTGACCTTTGAAGCTGTCTTTGGCATTTGTGGGTTGAGAAATCTGGGGCCCGCAGCTGCTGCCAGTGATTCTGTGCCCTGAAGCCTGCTCCTGCTCTGTCCATGCTGTGCCACATGACCAAGACCTGGCTGTGCTCCACTCCAAGCCTGATGTGATAGACTTTTCCTGCTGGCTGTCTTGGGCTGGAAATCTCTTTAATTCTGTCGATTTGTGTCTTTTGCTGCTTTAGAATTTCTTTAGAGTCATTTTTAAAAAGTATTTTATGGGCTATGAGAATAGAGCTAGAGCAGGTCCATCCTTCTACTCTGCCATCTTGGCTCTGCCCCCTCAGTTTCCTTGAGTATTTATTTTGCAACCTGAAACTTTGCTGAAACTATTAATTGTCTCAATTGCTATCATTGCTGATTCCCTAGGACTGTCCAAATAAACCATCATATATCATCAGCAAACAGATAGTTTTACTTCATCTTTAGCTGTTTTTGTTCCTTTATTTTCCTCCTTATTTCCCTGTCTTATTGTTGTTGTTAGCATTTCCAGAAGTTTATCAAATAATAGTGAGGAGAGTGAGTATCTTTGCTTGATTCTCATATTTGTTGGAAAAGATTCTAGTGTAGCCACATTGTGTATGATGTTTGCTTTTCATTTTAAGTAGAGGTTTTTATGATATTAAAAATGGGTTCCTCTATGCCTATACTTTGTAGGGTTTTTAGCATTTAAAAAAAGTATTGTATTGCGTCAAAGACTTTTTGTGCATCTGTTGAGATGATCATGGGATTTTACATGTTTTGATTTTTTATTATGATTATGTTGAGTGTTTTCCTAATGTTGAATGATCATTGCATTGCTGGTATAAATCCCACTTAGTTATAGTGAGTGATTTCTTGGATAAATTGTTGTAGGCTGTTTGATGGATTTTGTTTCACATTTTTGAGTTAATGCTTGTTAGTGATAATGTCCTATGGTTTTCTTCCTTTGTTTTAGTTTTCCCTGGTTCTGATAATAGATCTATATTTGTCTCATAAAAGCATTCTGGCAGGGTGTTTTCATTCTAAATTTTTGGAATAACTTGTGAAATATGAGCACTAATTATTCTTTAAAAGTTAGATTGAATTCTTCTACAAGTCCATCAGGTCCAGGAGTTTTTCTTTAGTAGTTCCTTTATAGCTAGATCTATTTCCTTTTTTGAGGTAGGGCTATTTAACGTCTCTACCTGGTCTTCTGATTGTTTGGGTATTTTATATTTTTTGAAAGTATTCCTGTATTTCTTTTTTTGCATAATATGTTGAAATCTTTCTTTTTTTATTTCTTCTACTTTTGCTAGGATTCCACCTCGCTTACTTGCTGTTTGATTGACTTCATTTCATGCCCTCTTCTTTTTAGTCAAATTAGCTAAGGCTTTATCAATTTTATTAATCTTTTTGAGGAACCAGCCTTTAATTTTATTTCTTGCTTCCATGGTGTTTTTTGTTACCAATTTATCTATTTCCCCTCTAATTTACAACATCTACGTTTTTGTCCTTATTTTAGTTTTTGCTTATTTGTTTACTTTCCAGTTTTTATAAATGCATAGTCCACTCATTAATTCTTCCCTTTTTCTATTCTTGTAATGTGTGTTTGTAAGGATGTGAGTTTCCCCCTTGAGAACTGCTTTAGCCGCATCCTAGAAATTTGGTTATGCTGTTTTATCGTTGTCATTTTATTTTATGTAGGTATTGCTTCTCTCATTTGTTCTTTGACCCATTCATTTTTTAGGATTTCATTGTTAAGTCTACATCTGGGCCTTCATTTTTAGCTTGTGGTCCCTGAATCAATCTCTATTTTTATTATGTTATTACTTTTAAAGGATATATTAAGTATTTCTGCCATTTTATATTTGTTCGCTTTTGGATAATGAGATTCAGATTATTTCTTCTTTCTTTAAAGCATCTTATCATAACCAGATGTCTCTGAACATGATTACACACACACACATACATACACACAAAGTGGTATTTCAACATAATTGGTTTTCTTTGTAATCTTTCATATTTTATTTTATGCGTTTAAGACGTGATTCTGAGAAGGCATTCAAAGACTGCCTGCCATACATAAAAAGGTTAAGAACCCTTGCTTTTAAAAGTTAACATTTCCATCGCTGATTTGGGTGAAATCTACCTGTTATGGGAAGCTAGGAAGGTTAGCAGGCAGCTTCTCCTTTTGTTCAGATGATCTGTAGCATATTCCCATCACTATTCACTTCTGTGTCTCACTGAGGATCTTGGTTCTACTCTTGCTTAGATTCTTATGATTCTGGAGAGCCTTGCTTTTGGTTTACATTTGTATTCCCAGTGTTTAGCATAGGGCAGGGGTGGGGAATCTGAGCCCTAAAGGCTTCCTGTGTCCCTCTAGGTCCTCAAGTGCAACTGTCTGACTGAATCTAAACTTCTCAGAACAAATCCCATGAATAAAAGAATTTGTTCCATAAAACTTGGACTCAGTCAAAAGACGACCCCCAATTTGGCACATGGTGCTTACTGATTAATAAGAGCTTGTGGATCTGACTTCAGTCTTTTGTTCCTTTTGAACAAAATGGACTCTTCCATACCCGTACAATGTTATATGTCATATCCTACCAATTTCTGAGTCTTAGACTAGAAAGGTAGTGGTAAGTAAAGCCTTGACCTAAATCACACATTCTCTATAGAATCCTGCCACCAAGTGGCCATTCAATCCCATTTTCCTTTATTGCAAAGGGATGAGGAAATTCCATTTTATCTCTCTTGTTTTGCCATATATCAAGTCAAATTTTCTCTTTAACTTTCCTCAATTTGTCCTAATTTTGTATAACCTCCTAGTGCAGATGTTTAATTTTTCCTCAACAACAAAATGTTTGTGGACTGTAATTCTGTCCCTTAGTTGTCTTTTCTCCAGGGATGCAATATTGCAACAAGGTGGCATAATATTTTCATCGGAGCTTGGACCCTCATCTAGCTATTCAAAGTTACAGAGGAATTATTTTCTCCCACCAAAAAACCAAAAACCTTTGGCCAATCAACTAATAAGGATCTGTTAAGCACCTATGTGGTAGAAGCTGTGGATACAGATGCAAAAGTGAGGTAGTTCCTGCCCACAAAGAATTGACATTTCCAAGTTCATCAATAAGTGTAGAGTATATACAAAAAATTAATGTATTATTTGGGGGGTGGCACTGACAGCTGAAGGAATCTGGAAGGTCCTTAAAAGAAGGACTTGAGATGAGTCTTGAAGGAAACTAGAGGTCCCAAGCTACAAGAAGTGAAAGGGAAGATGGAGGTCCTTAAATCCACATATGCAAAACTTAACATGTTTTCTTTTCCCCTCCCCCAAATGTTCTCTTCTTCCTAGCTTCCTTTTGGCTGTGAAAGGTACCATCAGTTACTGAGGTTCACAACCAAGACTCCTCACTCCCTCTTAGTCCCATATCTAGTCTGTTACCTGTTGGTTGTACTTTTGTAACATTTCTAACATATCCTCCTTTTCTGTTTTTTGACGGTGCCCACAGCCTGATGCAGACCCTCATCCCCTCACATTTGGATCACTGCAATATTCCCCTTGCTCCCATCCCAGTCAAGTGGCTCCAGATCACCTCCAAAATCAAATAGAAAATCTTTGGTTTGGTGTTTGAGGATCCTCAGTCACCTGTACCAGTCACCTCTGACTTACATTCTGTTATCACTCAAAGCTGGGTGTAGTTTGAATTCTGTGGAAACAGAATTCCTTCTTTTGTTTCTCACAAATTCCTCCTCTTTTCTTTTATTCAAATTCTGTTTCTGCATCTTTTTTACATCTAATTAGTACTCTGTCACTATCTTTCCCATATGAATTCTTCCCCTCATCTATCTCCCCTTTAACAAGGCATAATAAATATGGGAAAGAGAAGGGGCAGAGTTTGATGGATGCATTGACAAATCAAAGGGGGCAGTTCCCATAATAAACACAGATAAAGAGACTCAAAAGAAAAAACAATAATGAACACTCAATTGTCCCTTAAAGATTCAGAAGTCTTATCTCATACAGCTGTCTAGCAGAGAACATCATCCGAAGAAGTTTTCTGGTCTAGGTACTTGTTCTAACCATCTCCAGCACAGCATCTCAGCATCTTTTTGTCATCTTCTTGTAGAAATCTGCTTTCTTATGTCCATTCTCCTACGAAACTGATCTTGACCCAATTTAACATTACCATTTAATGCTTATACCTTTATCATTCTAATAAAATCAAAATTGGAACCTTGGTCAATTGTCATGTATAAGAAATTCACATTAGAACCCAGTTGTTCTATATTTTACATCAATCCATTATTAATTCCCCTTCAGGAGGATGAGATTCCTCTAAGGAATTAATAATAATAATAATAACAGTCTCCAATACATAAATACATTGAGTAATCTCTTTTAATATAGTACATATCAAGTCATAAAACAATTCCAACTACTAGTCATGTTGTGCTTCTTTTAAAGCATTTACAAGATATACAACAAGCCATTCTTCTTTTCACATTAACTAATCGTACAAGTATGATATTAACTAAGTAGCATAATAATATACTGATTTCACAATCCCTTGACCTAATTGTCTCCATGCTATTACAAAGAATACAGAAATACATACAATTGTTTGTGCTAAAATCCTAAGCCAAACAACTCAGTCTTATACTTATATCTTTCTATAGTAAATTCAGATGATTCAATACTAATCTTATTATTTAACAGACTTGATATTATGCTTACAAAACTTTTGATTATAGAAATTTGCCGTAAAAGAGTAGGGACATAGCTAAAGCAAAGGAACAACATTTCCCTAAATTCATGTCAATTCTGTGCAGAAGTTGTGTAGATTGTCAACTGCATTGAGCCAGGCTTAAAGTCAGCCAGGTGTCATAGTGGGGAAATTGAGTCAGAAGAATCCTATCAATTCATGTGGAATAGTTGTTCTTCCAAGATTCCCATGAGATCACCCTCTGAAGCTCATAGATACACCACACAGGTTTGCTGGCATCATGGATCAGTAGCTCAAAAGAATTTCTTGACACGTATACCTAGAATCTGATTCAGAATAAGTCAGTTAATAGTCCCATAAAGTTTTGAATAACAGTTTCAGATAATGACTATAATCTCACATTGGTTAGGCAACATCTTTAAAATGAGCCTCAAGTTGCTTGCATGCATTTCTACACTTGTTCTAGTTACTGAATAAATAACAATATAAAATCAAATTTCCCATTTCTCCCCATAAAACCTTCTAGGTCTTTGGGCACTACAGAACACACAGTATAAACATTTAACTTCTCCATCAATGCAAAAATGTTCCACAAGATACTTCCCTCAGTCAATTGTATCAATACCCAATTACTCTTAGATCATTTTGAAACATTTAAGGACCTTATTGCATACAGATACACCTTTATTATAGGAACTTTAAATGTATGCCTTAGTCTGTGAGATAATGATTCAACATTGTGTCTGCATCTTTATTTCTTTTCCCTTTATCTAATTATTCCCATTACATTCAAAATGTTGTTATTCCAGGAATTTTATTCTTTCACATGACTATACAAGAGTACCAATTCACCCAGTTGTTTGAAAACAGCAAGATTTCAAATACTTGCATTAAGCTCACATTTTTCCTTGACTACTTGCTTTGATTACAGAAACCTGCCATAAAAAGGGAAAAGCAAAGACCTGATTAGATAAAGTGTCACAGCCTTCCACATGCAGTGGAAGCCAGACTCAGGAATAGACAGATGGGAAACATTCCTTTTCAAAGGAATGCAATGGGGAAACTGAACCAGAAGGCTCCCATCCCAGGCCAAGGCTAGAATTGTCTTTTCAGCTTTTTCCCAGATGCAAATACTCTCTCTGAGTAGCTAATGGCATTTCCCCCAGATGGTGAGTTATTCAGCTCAGAACACAGTTCATTATAGTCCCAGAAGCTTTTACATCAGATGGCAATTTTTATTAATCAGAACTTTACCAGGACTCCTATCTTAAATTTTAAATTTGTCCTAAAAGCCAGTCACGAGAGATCATTTGCAAATTCTCAGTTAACCAAGTTCCTTGTTTATGAACTCCGTATACAAAAGTTTTCCAATATGATACACTTGACTTTGATTTTGTTGGATACACTTTATATAGTGTAATGTTAATGCTGAGAGTGGAGCAGAAGGGAGCTTGTTTGTGGGGAGGCCTGACAGAGGGAAGGCCTGGGGATGGCCATGCTCCCTGCATTGAAAATGTGGATAGATTTCTTCATTTCTATGATGGATTTGACTTTCTAGTGTTTGAATAAATGTCTTGGTTTTGTCTTTGAGGAAGAAAGTTTAAATTTCAAGAATTTACCCTGGAAATAAGCATGCATATTCATAGAGGCTGCAATGGTTTTAGCATTGGTACTACAAATGGTGAGGAGGATGGGATCAAAAAACATAAAACCTCTACTTGGAGGCAATAAGGCTCTAGGGCAGGAAATGGGTATCTCAGTATGGTAGGATTTACCTTATTTCTTCCTAGTGAGAGAATGGGCTAAAAGCAAAGGACTTGATGAAAACTGGGGACCCAGACTACAGAAGAGAGAACCCAGGGATTTAGAAAGATTTTTTGCAAGGAATACAAATAGAACTGGGGAAAGAAATGGCAGGCTTATGTAAAAGAAGATGGTTGTTGCTAACAAGTTATCATGTTACATGTAAAAGCAGAGACAAATTACTGGAGGAAAATGTTCAGGTGAAAAAGGAGTTAACTTATTTGCATGACTTTCTGATTTCTATGCTACAGTGTCTGAACTTTCTTTTAGAAGAGCAAGCTAAAAAATAGTAGATAGTAACAGAAAAGGCAGCTGTGAGTTTAGCTCAGAAAAAAAAGAACAAAAAGAAGGTTCATGCAACACTTGCATCTGCAGGGCCTGATTGGGGTGCAGACATATAGAAGGGAGGAAAAATGAAACAAATTTAGGTGAGGAGGCTTCTAGAAATATGGACACATGTCTAATACTATGCAGGAAGCAGGACACCAGTGGGGGGGGGGGGTGGAAGTGGGAGAGAAAGGACCATACAGTGTGTAAGGAAGTAACTGAGGATTTTACTCAGCAAAAGGTCACTGATATTTTAAGTTGATTCACCAAAATATGGGAGAATCATTAGTATCTTCGATAATCAGAATCAGTGACAAAGGAGTTGTAGGAGTATGGATAAATAACATAGATTGTATGAAATGCATAGGTATTAGTCAGAATTCTTTTTCTACAACAAGTTTTTAGGGATTACCATATTCAAGGAGGTAACAATAGAGGTAATTGTTAGTTTTAACTGCCAAGGGATACAGTAAGCAGTATCCCACTGACTCTGTGTGATCTAGTGGAGATAGGCCTGGTATTCACTTAGAGACTGTATGAGAAATTTAAAGGAAGAGGTAATGAAAATGGCAATAAAGATCATAGATGCCAACACTTATCATAGCACTCCCTTAACAGTTACTCACACAAATATAATAGTGGGGAACTGCTCCTACTGTTTATAAACCCATAATTCTGACTCTACTAATTGGGGAAATAGGGCACCATTTTTTGGAGGTGCTGGATAAGATTTCACAGGTGACTTAGGAGAATGGGAAAAAGATAAATTACCTCAAGAAAGAAGAACAAATAGCCAGTGAATTCAATGTCAGAGTAGACTAACAAGGAAAGAAATGTTTAGTGCTTTATTAAGAGCAGGGACAGATTATAGAAGAATAGATAGCATTCGAACTAACGAAATATATGTATATATATGTATATATATATATATATATATACACACACACACACACATATACGTATATGTATATATGTATACGTATATATGTATAAGTATGTATATATACGTATACATATATGTATATGTATATGATGTACCCGGAAAAGGGACTTAATATTAGACAGAATAGGTAAGTAAGGACTGCCCCTACAAATTCTCCTGAATCATTGTATCCAATTTTGTCACACCTGCAGGGAGAATAGGAAATTGGCCAAGCCCCAGCTCAGATTAAAGAAGATAGGATTACAGACTCCATATCAGTTTAATCATATACTGGAAAAATGGATCAACTACTGTAACTAGGGCATTAATAGATACTGAGGTAAAGAACTCCCTTATATATGGAAACCCTGAAGTAAGAAAGATAGGAATTAGTGCAGTTCCAGTGGTTTCATGGATTCCAGAAACACAACTGACATTATATTTATCCTGTTTCTGGTTATTGTCTCCTTATTCTTTTTGGCCTTTGTTTGTTTGTTAAACATGTTTGATAGATTTGTCCCCTACAGACTTGGCATCAACCAAGCTCCAGATGTCAGCTAAAAATGGGACCTCTTGAGCTCTACATTCAATCTCAGCAGGAAGTAGTTATAGAAGAAGAGACATTCTCCCCTTATCTCAAGGGATTTGGGGTCCCATTCATTTGAGGGGGGGAATGATTGGGTGCTTATGCTGAAGATATTTTTATGTGTTTACTTTGTATTATCTCTGTTATATTGTTGTGAAGTTATGTTAATATCAGTTACCCTTAAACTCCCATTGACCCATTAATGGACAAGAAAGTTCTTGGAGGGAAATGTAATGCTAAGGAAATCTGAAGATTTTCCCAGGTCCTTAATAGGCCCATGGGACCTGCTTTGAGCTTTGGCCCAGTCCATAGCCTGAGTCATATGAAACCCATGATGGAAGGAGTTTGCAGAACTGGTGGAGCAGGAAGGGTGCAGTTGAGAGCAAGTGAGGCAGAGCTGAGAGAGAGAGCAGGCAGAGCAGAGGAGAGGAGCTAGTGTGTGTGGGGGGAGTGATTTTGCCTAAGGAAGTTTGGTTATGGGGAGGTCTGGCAGAAGGAAGTCTTGGGGATGGCCATGCTCCCTTCATTGGTAATGTGGATAGATTTCTTTGTCATTATGATGGATTTGGCTTTCTAGTGTTTGAATAAATGTCTTGGTTTTATCTTTGAGGAAGAGAGTTTTATATTTCATGAATTTACCCTGGAAATGCACTTGCATATCTTTAGAGGCTACAGTGGTTTTAGCATTGGCGTTACACATAGATACTAGAACTTTAAGAAAGCAAGTTTACCCAAGTCTGAGGCATGCTTCTTGGGTAATGCTTCCAGGCTTTCCAGCCCCAGGGGCCCAGGGTCATTCCCTGTGGGGCCCTCACTGTAGTTGTTGTCCCTATCCCCTCCTTTCCTTTTGCCAGGTGGGAAAATGTAAAGCTTTGTTTTCTTATCTTGACAAGGGAATGGAGGAAGAGAATGAAGAGACTGTAAGGATTCTGTTTCAAAACTCCTTACTCAATCTCAAAACTTCCAGAGAATGCTAAAAAGCCTTTAACCATCCCAACTTTTCACCTCTACTCAAAAATTTAGCAATATAATTCCCCAAATATCAGGGTCTCACTCAGAAACCCAGAAAATTCAGAGTAGGTTTGAACTACAACAAATTAACTTACAAATAGAAATTTAGTAGGCCTTCTAAGAATTATACAAAAGGGGTGGAGCCAAGATGGCAGAGTAAAAGCAGGGACTTGCATGAGCTCCCCTACAAAAGACCCAAATATTTGTAAAAAAAAAAAAAAATGACTAAACAAATTCTGGAGCTGCAGAACCCACAGAATGATGGTATGAAGCAAATCTCCAGCCAAAACAGCCTTGAAGGTTGACAGGAAGCATCTATTGTGCAGGGCTGGGAGCAGAGTACAATCCAGCATGGACTATGCTGACACAAATGGGGTCTGAGCAGGCCTCAAGGGGCCTTTTTTTACATCAACTGTGGTGGTTTTTGGACTTCTTGACCCCAAAGGCCAGAGGACACCTTGGAGGGTTAGTAGAAAAAAACAGTCAGATCTGTGTGATACAGTGTGGTCCAGTCCCAGCCTCAGAATGGAGGGGGACAGTGGAGGAGCCCACAGCAGGTACAGCAATGGCAGCTACAGCACTAATGGCTACTTCTGGAACACAAGACCCACTGCCCCTCACAGAAAGCAGAGAACTACCTTGACAAAGAGTTCAAAACTTAAGTAAATGGCTGGGGAAATGAGCAAAAACCAAGCATACTATAGAATCTTACTTTGTTGACAAGATCAAAACATACAAACAGAAGACAACAAAGTCAAAGCTCCTACAACCAAAGCCTCCATGAAAAATATGAGTTGTACTCGGGCCACAGAAGAGCTCAAAAAGGATTTTGAAAATCCAAGTAAGAGAAGGAGAGGAAAAATTGGGAAGAGAAATGAGATGGATACAAGAAAATCATGAAAAATAAGTCAGCTGCTTCCTAAAGGGGACCTAAAAAATGCTGAAGAAAATAATTTTAAAAATAGATTAACCAAAATGGCAAAAGAGATCCAAAAAGCCAATGAGAAGAATGCCTTAAAAAGCAGAATCGTTCCAATGGAAAAGGAGGTCCAAATGCTCACTGAAGAAAATAATTCCTTATAGACTAGAATGGAGCAGATGGAAGCTAATGACTTTATGAAAAATCAAGAAATTATCAAATAAAACCAAAAGAATGAAAAAATAGAAGACAATGTGAAATATCTCATTGGAAAAATAATTGATCTGGACAACAGATCCATGTGAAAACCATGATCAAACAAACCCTGGACATCATTTTCCAAAAAATAATTAAGAAAAACTGCCCTGATGTTCTAGAACCAGAGGGTAAAATAGACATTGAAAGAATCCACTGATCACCTCCTGAAAGAGATCCGAAAAGGGAAACTCCTAGAAATATTGTAGTCAAATTCTGGCGTTCCCAAGTCAAGGAGAAAATATTGCAAGCAGTCAGAAATAATTCTGGTATTCTGAAAACACAGGACAGCACAAGATCTAGCAACTTCTACATTAAGGCATCACAGGGCTTGGAATATAATATTAAAAAGATCAAAGGAGCTAGGATTAAAATCAAGAATCACCTCCCCAGCCTAACTGAGTATAACACTTCAGGGGGAAAAATGGCTATTCAATGAAATAAAGGACTTTCAAGCATTCTTGATGAAAAGACCAGACTTTAATAGAAAATTTGACTTTGAAACACAAGAATCAAAAGAAGCTTGAAAAGATAAACAAGAAAGAGAAATCATAAGAGATTTACTAAAATTGAATTATTTGCATTCCTACATGGAAAGATATTATTTGTAACCCTTGAGAGTTTTCTCAGTATTACGGTAGTTGGAGGAATTTTATATATAGACAGGGCACCAGGTGACCTGAATATAAAGGGATATCTAAAAAATGAAATTAAGGGGTGAGAGAGGAACATATTGGGAGAATGAGAAAAGGAGAAATAGAAAGGGGTAAATTATCTCCCACATAAAAGAGGCATGAAAACAAAGCTTTTACAATGGAGGGGAAGAGGGGAGAGATGAGAGGGAAAGAGTGAACCTTACTCTCATTGGATTTGACTTAAGGAGGGAATAACATGCACACTCAATTTGGTACTTAAGGAGGGAATAACATGCACACTCAACTTGGTATGAAAATCTATCTCACCCTATAGGAAAGTAGGGGGGGACGAAATAAGGAGGGAGTGTTGATAGAAGGGAGGGCAAATGAGAGGAAGGTGCAATTAACAAGCAAACCTCTTTTGAGGAGAGATAGGGTCAAAAGAGAGAATAGAATAGATGGGGGCAGAAGGATAGGATAGAGGGAAATACAGTTAGTCTTTTACAACATGACTATTATGGAAGTGTTTTGCATGACTGCACATGTATAACCTATTTTGAATTGCTTGTCTTCTCAATGAGGGTGGTGGGGAGGGAGGAAAGGATAGAAGTTTTAAAAATAAATGTTGTAATTTGTTTTTACATGCAACTGGGAAATAAGACATGTAGGCAATGGGGTATAGAAATTTATCTTGCCCTAAAAGAAAACGGAGGGTGGAGGAAAAGAGAAGGGAGATGGTGAAAGAAGGGAGGGCAGATTGCTGGAAGGAGTAATCAGAATGCATGCTGTCTTGGGAAGGGTAGAAAAGGAGAGAAAATTTGGAACTCAAAATTTGGGGAAGTGAATGTTGAAAACTAAAAATAAATTTCTAAAAAATAAAAATCATTCAAAAGATTTTGCAAAACATTTCATAAAAATATTTCCCTTCCTTAAAAACAACTTACAGTTTATCCTGATGTTATTCATTCCTAGAAAACACAAAATTCCCAAATTCTATGCTCACAAAACCTGTTTTACATAACTGACAAAAATTATAAGAGGAGATCTTAAACAAGGCCTTTGTATAATTACCAAGTTTCCTTTCACAAACATACTTTTGTAAACACTCGATTTATAGCAAAACAATTTTAACTGAAACTTCCTTTTAAATACAAACAAAACTTGGAAATTTATAATTTCTTAAATTACAGCACATAGTCAAATAGAATGATTTAACAGCTCTTAACCCATTCATCACTTTTCTCCGACGGCACAATTCTCAATATAACATTTAGATAAGAGAAATTGATTTTTACTAACAGAGATGATACAATTGTTTACCAAATTACACAATTTAGAAATGTAACAATGCTCTAAACATTGTATGTTTACAACTTGAAATAACCCATTATCAATTTAGGTGAATGCATTTCTGAATCACCTTGCACAGACAATAATCTGTCACTTTAAACTACTGTATATATTTTCATAATAGCCAAGATTTCAATCTGCTATCATAGTAAATACTATTATTTGTTTATAAACAAATTATGTGTTTATAAACATTATGTGTTTATAAACAAAAATAACCATTTCAAATTCTCAAATTTTTATCACATCCTTTAAAAAAAAAATCCATATGCAACAAAATCCAGTTTAAAAAGTGCTTTAATGCCATTTTTACCTCACAATGGTCTCTCAAATTTTACAATCTAAGAGAACTTTAGAAATACAATACGGAGTACAAATACAATAATAACACAAACAATAAACTTCAGATGATATCAATTGCATATAAATTATTGCTCATACGGCTGTTGGTATTTAAAAATCATTTCCAAGTTATCAGGTATGGAACAATTACCTTAAATTAGAGAGACAATAAAAATAATGTCATTGTGCCAGTCATTGTGCCAGTCATTGTGCCAAATAACAATATGTAAACCTAGTAACATGTATGTTATTATTTTTTTAAAGTCCAACACGTCTGACCTTTAAAAAGGAAATATTATCCACAAATTCATATATTCCCCTAAAAAGACATGTGGCTATATGTTTCCAGCTCTGAGTAACCTTTCTTCTATTGCTAATGTATTTTTTGCTTAATTTGAAGATCTTTCTAGCCATTAATAGGCTCATATAACCTGCTTCAATCACATGGAAGTCTAAGATACATATGGTAAGAGGAGCTTGCCAAATGAGTGGAGCAGGAATGGTGGAGCAGAGTTGAGAGGAAATTAGACAAAGTAGTTACAATTGAGAGAGAAATAGCAAGCAGGTATCTGGCAGTGAATGAAAGAAGGGCATTTTGCTTGAGGGTGTTCATTTGTGAGAAGGTGTGATAATGCGTATAGAGTTCTTGGTTACTATGATGGATTTCGTTGTTGTTATGATGGATTTGGCTTTCTGGTGCTGGGATTTGGCTTTCTGATGTTGATATTTGGTTTTCTGGTGTGTGAATAAATGTTTTTCTTGTACCTTCTATATGGAGAGTCTGTTATACTTTGCAATTCAGAACTATGCCAACATACTCATAGTCACAGTTGGTGCTGTGAATATTGCCTTGGTGATGCAAAGTTCTGGCACCTTTTGAGACTTCAGATAAGGAGCTCCTCTGTTATTTCATACCTAGTAAATAATCTCATGCTCCAAAAAGATCAAAGAAGAAGGAAATGATTGATATATGCAAAAATGTTTATGGCAGCACTCTTTGCTATAGCAAAGAACTGGAGGCTGAGGGGGTGTCCATCAATTAGAGAATGACCCAAAAAATTATGGTATATGAATGTAAAAGAATAGTATAGAATTATAAAAGGGATTAAGAGAAATCTAGGAAGACGTATGAGCTGACAGAGTAAAGCACAATTTATATACCATGACAAAAATGTTGTAAAGGAAAATTACTCTGAAAGACTTAAGAGCTCTGATCAATGCAATGATTAATCAATGACTTGAAGACTAGTAATGAAGCAGGCCTCCATCCTCTTGATAGAGACTTGGTAGAATAGAGAATCAAACTACTTTTAGAAATTACCAATGTGTGATTCCCCCCCACCCCTATTATATTTGTCTGATATAAGAGGGGCAGATTTCATTTTCTTGGGGGAGGAACAGAGGGAAGGAGATGATGGGAGGGAAGGGTAATGAGAAAATACTGATGTCAAAAAGGGAGGGGGGGGGGTAAAATACACATTTAAAAATATACAGAAAAGAACAAAACCAAGTTCAGAAATGGAACACAGACAACAAGGCTATGTGGGTCACACAAATTAAATATATGCATTAAAATTTCCCAAATTATATATAATAGAGATTCATGGTTACATATGCAATCCTTTTTTTCTATATTTTTTGGTTAATGTTGACAGACATAGTTATATTTGTTGATGCTTGTCGAGTTCATAATGAAAGAGGACGAAAACAATTTTATCTTGTGATATTAGACCTAATAGTTTTAGCCTATAAGATCTTTTGGAATCCTGACTATTATAATAGATAACTGTTTTTGAAAAGTATTCCATCTATGCCTTTACCTAAGTCATTGATAAAAACTTTAGATCAAGGCCATGCCCAGAACTCTACTGCACTCTGCAAAGAGACCACTTTCCAAGCTGATGATGAATGATGAATGACTACTCTTTGGGTCTGGTCCTTTATCCCATTCTAAGTCCATCTGAAGGTATTACCTTCTAGCCCAAATCTCTCTTGTTTTGGAAAGGAGAGCATGAGAAACTTGGTCAAATGATTTGCCAAAATCTAGGTAAATGATAACCGCAGCCTTCCTCTTGTTGAGCTGTCTAATAACCCTGATAAGAAGGGAGATGAAATGAGCTGGGGGTGACTTTAGGAATGTCAGAACCAGCTGCTGGCACCTCCTGGCCACCACATGCTTTTCTAGCCATTTGCTACCCACACCTTTAATAACATGATCTATAATTGCTCAGTAACAGGAGTCAAACTCCTTATTCTTCATCTGCAGATTTCATTCTCTTCCCTTTTTCTTAAGCTTAGGACATTCCCCCCTCCTTTTGTCCTCTCCTGTGCTCCATGATTTTCCTCAGATCCCTGTTTGTGGCCTCACCAAAGATATCTGCCTTATTTTTCCCAATACCTTGAGAGTTCAACTGTGCCTGGTGCCTGGTGGGTGGGGGCTTGAGTAGCTCCTGTAGAAGTGAGGCAGGAACAGGGCAGTCTGGAATTTTAATGGGAGTCACAGGGTTGAAAAAGGCAATAAGTCACCTTACTTAACTCTGGAATCATCTTCTTAACCAACTATTTCAGTCCAAAGAGAATTCTCTTTGGCAAAGAAAACAAAACTGGAAAAAGAGAGGCTGCCTCTTGGGTCTCGATGAGCTCATCCACCTGGAGCCGTAGTCCTGACCCTTGTTTCTTCTTCCTCTTTTCCTTCCATGTTGTTAAAAAGTTTTAGAAGCTTTAAAAAGTGAAAACTTTTTTTTTTGTTCAACTTCTCTCATAATCAAAGATGTGCCAAATAAAACAATTCAAAGACATCCACCAGGCTGGCAAAAACCAAGAAATGGACCAAATGATGTAAGGTTGTGGCGTTCAGTCTTGTCCAACTCTTCATGACCCCATCTGGCATTTCTTAGAATGGTTTGCCACTTCACCTCAATGGCCTCAAATGGGCCTGAACTACAGAGGAAAAAAGCAGTACCAGTGAGAAGGCATGCCAGTGAGGGAGGGGATGACCCAGCTGACTCTACCTCTGGGTGCTGATTCCCAAAGCCTCTCCCCTGGAGGCAGAGGCCAGCTGGTCTCACGTGGCTTGGCTCTGCTTGGTCCTGCCTTCACTCAGGCTCTTCCCCTTGCCTGGAAGCCCTTCCCTGCAATCTCTGCTCAGTAGAATCCAAAACTCCTCTGAGGAGGGTCCAGCTCAGCCTCCCTTCTTCCGAATCCCTGTAAGTCTTTCTCTATTATTATATGTCTTATGTACTAAACTATACTGTAAGACTCTCCTAAGCTGCGAGTATCCCCTGTTCTGAATCCTGGGTGCATGCACAGTATATATTTATTCAGTAAAGGATGGATGAGTGGAGAAACCAAAAACAATTAGAGCTGTCCCATTCCGGTCAGGGCTGCCCCAGAAGGGGAGGTCTCCTGGCAGAGGTTAGAGCAGGCCTGTGCAATCTGTAAGCAGTGTACTCAAGGACTTCCTCTACATACAAATGGTATTTTCCTCTCCTTTTTTCACTGGCTGAGCCTGAAAATCCTTTAGGAGACAACAAGGGGCCATGGGCCACAGGTTGTTCAGAACTGTGTCTCTAACCCAGTGAGCCTCTAGCTCACCCTGTATTGGGGATCTGTGCAAGGGGAGTCTTCTTCAAGTAGGAGTTGGAAGAGAGAGTCCCTGGGTGAACCTGTTCAACTCAGAAAACTTTGTCATCCTGTAAGATGCAGCAGTATGGTACGGAAACACAGAAAAGAGGAGGTTTTTAGGCTGACAGAACCACTTGTTGTGTACATGGAAACATTTTTCCAACAGACTCCATTTTCTTTACTAAATGATAAACAAAAAGGTCCTACTTCAGTTGCTGGAGACAGCCGTTCACGTTCTTGAGCTGCTTTTTGCTCACAGTGGGTGGGGGCTTAAGCAGCAACTCTAGAAGAGAGGCAGGAACAGGGTAGTCTGGAATTTTAAAAGGAGTCACAGGGTTGGAATTGGTCTCTCCCTTTGGTTCCTTCCTCTGAAAATAAACATGTTATCAGCGTTTATGTTTTAGAGACAAACAGAGAGAAAAGGGAAAAAAGAGAGATAGGGACAATAAAGATGCAGATGTGCAAATCCAAGCTTTCTAATTCTGCATGTTACCCAGTTATTGCTGGGAGGGCCCCCAAATTCAGCAAGTACAATGCCCAGGTTTTGATGTCCCCCAACAAATAGCTGCCATTAATATAGCATTTTAAGGTTTGCAAAGCACTTTACATATGGTAACTCATAGGAATTATGTTCATTTGTAAAACTTGTGATCTTCAATGTAACTCCCCTTAGATGTGAACCAAAAGAGAAGAATTTTCCATGAGGGACTTTTGGCAACATAAGGAACTGTTAGTTATCCAATGGGTTGTCAGGTTTCACAATTATTTCTTACTTCAGATGTGTGAATTATAGCAACTCATCTCAAATTTATGAAAGTCCTCCCCAGATCTGTTTTAAGGGTGATTTTAAATACACACTTGCTAGTTACTCTCAAGTATGCCACCGAGGCATTCCTTTGCTGGCAGAAACTCTGCCTATCCATTACATGAGCTCTAAGATGTTTTCTGGAGCTGGCCTAGAAAGCAGGCCAAATGGAACCTGGGCTGCTCCTCCTGATCCTACTCAACAGCCAAGTGCTGGAGAGAAATCAAATTCAAGGGTAAGCTTGGTGAAACCAGGAAAATCTGCATTGGTAATGACCAAGACTTGAAAAGACTGCGTGCCTTTTTGGCTTCCAGACCTCAGGAGATAATGAGATATATTAACAATAATACTATGAATGGCTAACATTCATTAAGTGCCTACTATGTGCCAGGTAGTATGCCAAGCACTCTATAATGATCATCTTATTGGAGTAGGTGCTATTATCATCCCATCTTAGAGTTAAGAAAGCTGAGGCAGACAAGAGGGTGAGGGCTTAGCCCAGTAAGTGCCCCAGGACAGACTTGAACTTGGGTCTTTCTGACTCCATGCACGGCTTGGCTGGGCAATATTAACTGCAAACTGTCATTCTTCTACCTGGAACTTCTGAACAAGCTGCTCCTTGGCCTGCAGCTCCTTCTTAACCTCACTCAGCTATAAGACCCCAGCTCAGAAATGACGGCGGTTTTGTCCAGCAGCACTGGCCTTGGCTGCAGCCACCTGTGGCAACGGGAGGCAAAAGGCAGGCCAAGAAGCCTATTAAGGTGCATTTTCTGTGAAACAAGCATTTAAGCAGATCTATTTACTTCTGGTATAGACAAAAGGACTTTTAAGTCCTACTCCTTGAAGGAGGCTGAGAAATGGCTTTGCCACTCCCATCTCTAAAATACTTATTTCTAGTTCTGGCAGGTTCCAAGCCCACATGGGCACAGGTGGGGCCTGGTCTGAGACTCATGGGCAGCAGGAGCAGGCACAGCCCTCCACGTACACCTGAGCATCCACATACCTGCTCCTTGAGGCTTCGCACTTTGGCCTTCTCCTTCTCTAGTGCCGTCTGTAAGCTCTGAACGAGCTGTTTCATCTGCTGATCTTCCTCCTCTTTGCGCTGTAGAACTGCCTGGACCTAGACCACAGGAGGAAAGTGGGGTGGGGCGCTGCCCTGTCAGGTGTCTGGGGAGCACAGTCAGTGTAAAAACCAGAGCTGTGGGAGGTTGATGGCACTGCCACAGCAGGAGATCTTAGGGTGGGAGCTGTAGGCTCTCCTTGGCACCAGCTTCCAGCAGGACCCTGAATACTGCAATGTGCTACTTAAAGACAGACTAAGATGCTTTCCCAGAGAATCTATGTAAAAATGGATTACGTAGCTTGCAGGATGGAGAGACTTTACTGCTATGGCTTAGCCTTCTCAAGCAAGGCTGGTTCTTATTGGACTGCTTGGCCAAGTCCCTAATGGGTGCAGTATGATTTTTACTGGAGGAAGCTTCCAAACAAAGGAGCTAAGGAATGACCTTCAGGAATGACCAAGACAATAACAATTTCTACTTTTCTAAACAAATCTACAAAGAAAAAAATCAGCCACATTCACTTGGTCCTAGAAGATAAAATTGTCTTAAGAAAACTATTTTGAGCAAAATTGCCAATTATAATATAGCCTTATGGAAGAAGGAGAAATGTTCTCATTTCCACTTTGAAAATCCTGTCTCAACAAGGATAGATAGGAAGAAACAGTCATTCTGCTTGTGATTGGCTGCCAATTTCTTCCACTCCTAACTATTCTATAGAAAGCTGTGTTTTGATTTTAAGATCCCTGAGAACCAACCCACTAGCACAAGGCTCCAAATACCTGCAGGTTCAGCTGCACTAAATCTGCCTCCCTCTTGGCTAATGCTGTTTCTAGGATACTGTTGTGCTCCCGAAGGGCTGTGTTGGACTTTCCTAGACCCATCAGCTTTGCCCACTCATGTTTCAATTCAAGATTTAACTCTTCAAGATGCTTTATCTTCCTTTTAAAGCCTCTGGATTCTTGGAGCTGGGGAGAAATAACAATAAAGTCTCACTGTGACCTGAGCTGGTTGTGCAGTTTAGTGAGGAAAATATGCCAATGAATACTTAATGTAGTGTTCAAGGTGATTAAAGGATGCTTTCCCCCCCACACCTACACTTTGAGCCCACACCTCCATAGGGGAAGATAGAAGGTGACATCTCCTACATTTAGAGCATGGGTGTTTCTTCCCTTTTTGACCTGGGCTCTGAGTTTTGTTAATTCTGTCTCTGAGGACTCTTTGGCAGTGAGGGCTTCCTGGAGCCAGCAGCTCAGGATGCCCACTGTGTTCCTGCAGGCTTTGTGCTAGGTCTTCATCTCTGTGCACTGGTCACATCTGAATCCAATCACTTCATCTTCTGCTTTTGTTCTGTAAACACCCTGGAGCAAAGTAAAGGAGAGAAAAAATTCGAGCTTAAAAACCACCAAATATTGAAATGAAATAAAATGTTTTAACTTCATATAACTTAAGAGTTTGGAAGGAACCTCACAGGTGTCTAGAGCTAACTCTTGTCACAATATGATGAAGTCCAAAGTCCCAGAGAAGAAGTGACAAAGAACAACTTACTAAACCAATGAGAAGACTTGCAAGGTGTTCCAAGGTTTCAATCTGAATTTTCCTCTTCTCAGAGCACCTTGGGAAGGGTCCTGTGAAATTAGGGGAAAACTCCCTCTCCTTACAAACCAAAAAAACTGGTCACTTTCCCCCCTGAATCACAGCAATGAATCAATTCATATTCCATGCCAGGCTGAAGAGAATGTATGGTGTCATTGAAAGATCATGGGAGCAACATATGTAATATAGAAATAAACATTGTATGACTTCACATGTGTGATTGATATCCCATTTCTTGACTCCCAAATGAATGGAGAAGTGAGAGAGAATTCAGAAATCAAAATTTAAAAAATTAGTTAAATGTTAAAAACACATGTTAAAATAAAGATGCTTAATGTTTAAAATAAAAGTAATAAATTTATTTTTAAAAATAATTTAAAGAAAAAAGCACAAATATTGGATGAGCTCCTCCCATTCCATTACAAGCATCCTTGACAGGCAGTATGCCATGAGTTGACCAAGTCAATTGCCCTTTTTTGGTCCTCAACTGAAAAAGGAGGGATTAGAGAGGTGAAGTCTAAAGCTGCTTCTGACTCAGACATTCTCTGATTAAAAAGTGTGATTTGAAATCTAAAAGATAATGTCTGGGTAGCTGAGCTTAACCTTCTGCCATTTCTACCTGCAGGTTATTGTCTGCCATTCTGTGAAAGAGAATGACTACCCCAAAACAGGGCACAAGCAGGATTTTTGCAAAATGAACTTTAAATGTACTAGGAAAGCTTTCCATTTGCCAAGGCTGTGAATCAATTCCTTTGGTTGAGTTGTGGAAACTTTCACAATGCAAGCAACAGATCCCCAGTTTATCCGCTCTGAAATAGGTATTGACCCAGACTGGAATAATGTAAAAGTGTCAATTTCCTTTAGGGTTTGTGCATATTCTGGGCAGAAAAACAGGTTAATAAAAGTTTTGTGGGCTTGCAAACTTTTTCCTTGTTCACAAGGACAAGTATATACCTAACAAGCATGAGAACAAATGATGCATACACAAAAATGTTTAAAAAACTAAAATCTAGAGAAAGGCTTTATTCTCTTTCATGGATTTTTATATATGAGTGGATGGAAGAAGTATACAGAATAAGAAGGTGCATGTGGTGTGACATTTTGTACTTATGGAAGAAAGTTCATATATGAGATCACAGAATCATCAAAGCACTGAAGCATGTATATATGTGTCTACATTTCCAAATGTGGAGGACTACACATACATACCTAAATATCTATATGTATATATAGGTAGGCATAGGTATCTGTTCACATATAGGTATATAAATTAAGAAGAACTACTTGTGACGAAACCACATCCACATGAACATTGGCATGTGCTAAACTTTTGTGCATGCGTCACCCAAGCACCAGGCCCTGAGGGGCTAAGTCATCACCTTCAGGGTCATACTTACTTCCTTGCCTCTAGCTGCATTTGTTCTAGTTGTTGTTTCAACACCTCATTCACCTCTGTAAGAAACAGCATTTGTTCTCTGTCAAACTGCAAAGACTAGAAAATGAAAGAAGTAGACAATAAAATGTGAGAAGTTTGGAAAGGAACCGTCTTTCAGTCTACTCTGTGGCCGGCTTTATGGTAGGAGATGCTATCTGGACAGGGATCTGCTAACTGGAGTGAACATCATGCCTCCAGGTTCACTGAAGGATACATGAGCACCTACATATACAGAGGTGATAAAAAGTTATTTGGGGGCCATCTGCTGTTTCAGCTGTTAAAGTTTTTCCTCTGTGGATACTTGCTACCTGCAGTGTTGAGAGTCCTATCTCTGAGGACCTATTCTTAAAATAAGACACATTGGAGGAGCCAAGGAATTGAATACCTGTGAAAGATCTCTTGGTAGCTGCAATGATCAAGTTAGACATCCTGATAAGATTACTCTTTCAGTACCACCCAGATCTGTAACTGTCTTTCCATTTTATCCCCTTCTCTCTGCACTAGCTGGAGCTGTCCTTTGAGGTTGGTCATTTCCCATTGGACTTGGAACACATCCTTCTGTAACTTGGAATGTTCCACTTCCATGGACTTCTTTTCACCCTGAAGTCTGATTAATTACTGCCTCTGATTTTTCATCTCCAAGTCCAGTCTTTTCTTGGTGGTTTTCAATTCTCTGACCAGCTGGTCCTTGGAACTTGCATCCCTCTGGTACACTTCCACCATCACTTACTAGGACATACTAGAATTACACAATGTTCTTAGAATAGGGTGTCTAAGGTGACTTTTCTTAATTAAAAATCCTAGTTTCAATAGTTTCCATGCTCAAGCTTTATAAACAACTTCTTTTAGGAGGAACTTGTGATAAAGTTTAAAAATATATTTTAAGAAAACCAAGTCAAGGGTTAAAAATCTGTCTTCAAGATCAGCTAAAAGGTAATGCTTGTATCTACAAACTGTGTTGCATCAATATGAATTTTCCCTTTCTTTCCAAGGAACTGCTGATGAGCATCACTCTACCTTTTATTGAAGAAACTGCCCCTTCACTTTCTGAGTCTGTTTTTTTCAGAGCAATGTTTTCTTGCTGCAGGTTTTCCACCTGGGACAGGAAATACAGATAACACTCTGTTACAATAGCCCTTGGGATCTAGGGAGACTTTCAGTCCAAAGAACCACCATCCAAGTCTATTTTTATGCAGTCAAGCATGAAGAATAATTCTCAAAGACTATCTTATCCTATCCTTCCAGTCTCCCAGGTTCCCTTGCAACCTTGAGGAATCCTAGCTCTCCCCTCCCCTTTGCCTCACACCTAGATTTGATCAGTGGAAAATTCCTGTCCAATTGACTTCTATCATCCCTTTCCTCTCTCCAACACAAGGCCAACCTTATCTGGGGCCTCATTACCTCTCACCTGGACTATTTCATAAGCCTTTTAATTGCTTTCCCTGCTTCCAGCCATCCCCTTCTCCAATCTTGTCTTCCACAAAGCTGACAAATTGACATCTATAAAATTTTATTGATATCTTATTCTTTTCCCAGTATACTGTTCATCGCCAGAGAATCTTGCTTTGTAAAAAAGAGTCAAGCAAAACCAGTCAAACCAGTGGGTATGTCTGAAAATATAGGCAAAGTTCCATACCTGTGGTTGGTCCCCTGCTTCTCTACTGGAAGGAGGGAAGTGTGTTTCACTCACTGTCCTCTGGAACCAATATTAGTCATTACTTTGACTTGAGTTCAAATGTTTTTAAATATTACTTTTTTACCCACACTGTGGAGTCCTTGTGTATGATGTTCTTTTGCTCTGCATCAGTTCACATGAATCTTTCTACACTTTCTATTCTTAGAATACAAATGCTACTCCAATGTACATTAACACACTACTTTTTGTTCGGTCGTTGCTCAATTGATGGGCATACACTGTTTCCAGTTTTTATGGCTACCACAAAAAAAAAAAAAAAAAGTGTTCCTGTGAATATTCCAGTTAGATATGTGACTTTTCTACCTTTGAATGCCTTGGAGTACATGACTATTAGTGGGGTCATTGCATCTAAGGCTTAGAAGAGTTGCCAAATTCATCTTTCTAAGGCATAGGTAAAGTCATGTCATTCTCTTCCTCAAACATTTTTAATGCAGCTCCTCATAGCAGGCCTGCAGCTTGCTGAGAACCTGCTTCCGGGTGTGCAGAGTCTCCTGGGCTCAGGGTGAGCTGCTTGATGAGGTCCAGGTGCTCCTGCTGCAGGGCATTCAGCTGCAGATCTCCGTTAATGCAGAGTCAGCTCTACCTGTGCGAAATCAACAACACAATTTCAGTGTTCACTTGTCCCTTGTGTGAGCTGTCATTTAGGTTGATAACTATTTAATATCATGTGAATCTCAATAACAGCCAGAGCCTTAATTAATCAACCAGAAGAAGCCCCTCAGCCTAATAGATATCCCTGCTTTGGTTTCTGAGTAAACTCGAAAAAGAATGCCTCTTCCTGTGTCAGCAAGGCAAGATGAAGCTGACCAGAACAAGGCACTTTAACCCAAGGCATTATCTTGAATAGGGGGACTTTTTTATCTTAACATTTTATGGACATATACTTTGTTACATCATGTTCATGGTAAAGAAAGCATAGACATCCTGGGTTGTAATTTCAATGGACATTTTGTCAATTCTCTTATCTTATTGTATTTACCTATTCAATTAAGAAAATTCCTTTCTCATACTATGGTTACACATATATGGATGTCATGAATTTGAGTCCTCAGTTGGGATTGTTCTAAAATGTATTTAAGCCTTCTCATTCTTTTGATCAGACAGTCAGAATTCACATTCTGGCTCCTCCTACATATAAGTTTGCTAGTTTCAGGTAGCTTTAAGGGAAGAAACAATATGAATTTTTATGCCACCTAAATTGTTTGCCTCTTTTAAACAAACAGTTATGGTGCTGGTGACTTCAGATGGAACTCATGGAGTAGGAGAAAGAAACAGTCCACCTCATGAATGCTAAGGACTCAGGTGCCTCTAGACCCATTTTTCCTGGAGTCTTTCCTGGGGTCATTTGAGTACCCCTATTCCAAGCTTCCAAAGGACTCCCAGTAGTTTGGATGAAGTCTACAATTCCCTTTAAGCTAGGTTGAGGGAGGGGACTAAGTAGCATTAAATCACTTTGGATTAATTAGATCTCCTTTGAGAATCAATCTATGAAAATTAACTATGGGTCAATCAGAAACTAAAATTAGAAATCTAGCTAACAATGTAAAAATCTGGCTAACAATATCATCACCTCTTATATGTACCAAACTTGCCAATGCTAGTATCAGGTAATTAAAGGTAGCCCCAAACTATGTTGGCCACAATAGAGCTATTTTGACTGCTCAAACTGACTTTGTCTTAAAACCAAATTAAATTTAAAGGCCTACAAAACATCTAGAATAACCAATTCATGATGGGGGTTTCTAACAAACTTCTAATTCCCCCTCTCCTTGTCATTAATGGTTTCCTCTGTTTGTATTTGTCCTGTCAGTTTGTCCATCAGTGTGTGTCTCTGTGTCTGCATCATGTATGCTGTGAATGAGTCTATTACCTTGTCAGATTTAAAATACAGGCAGCCAGAGACTTCTAAGGGCTTCTAAGAACTGTGAGGTTCTTTTCCTTGTGGTTCCTTGTCTGGCCATCCTACACTGAAAAGTTAGATACAGATAAAAATATCTTAGCAGATCCTGAAGGTTTTGAGATTAACCATTAGAAGTTTAGAAATTGATCATTTGGAATGATGGGAAAAAACTCCTGAGACTGGGGGCACTCCAGGAACTCATGATGCTAAAAACACCTCCTCCCTGGGGAGACAGAACCAAGATGGCAAAGTAGAAAGACAGACCTGCTGTAGCTCCCCATGCCCATAAAATACCTGTAAAAATGACCCTTTACAAATTGTAGAGCAGTAGAAGCCACAAAACGACAGGGTGAAAGAGATTTCCAGCCCAAGACAGCCTGGAAGGCAGACAGGAAAGGTCTATCACATCAGGTTCAGAGCAGAGCACAGCCCAGCTTTGGCCATGCAGCAGGGACAGGACTGGAGCAGGTTTCAGGACACAAAATCACGGGTAGCAGCTGTGGTTTCCAGATTTCCCAACCCACAATCGCCAAAGACAGCTTCAAAGGACAATGAGAAAACTCTTTCACCTGGGTGAAAGGGATGGGCAGTCTGGCCCCAACCCTGGACCCAGGATGGCAGCAGCCACTGCAACAGCACCATCCACTTTTGGAGCACTCGGCCTAAAGACCCTTGGAGAATCAAATGCCTGATTTGGTTTTCAGTCCTGAGTGGCAGTCCTAGAGTGAGGAGGTGCACTAGCCTGGTGGAGCTGGTGGAGGCTCTGGAGAGGGAATCCTACTCACAGTTTCAGGGCAGAAAAGAGTACTTGTGTTTTCTCCCATACCAGAACACAGGCCAGGGGAGGAGTAAACTCCTCTCCCTTGATTGTGCCACCTTGGAGGAACTGAGAACTTACAGTTCCCTAGTCCACTTGACAAAGGACTTCAAAGTCAAGTAACTGTCTGGGAAAATGTCCAAAAAGGGGGAAAAATAAGACTATAGAAGGTTGTTTTCTTGGTAAAAAAGGTATTTTCTTCCATCCTTTTGGATGAGGAAGAATAAAGCATACCATCAGAGGAAGACATGAAAGTCAAGATTTCTGCATCCAAAACCTCCAAAAAATATGCAGTAGAATCAGACTATGAAAGAGCTCTAAAAGAATTTTGAAAATCAAGTAAGAGACATGGAGGAAAAATTGGGAAGAGAAATGAGAGCAATGCAAGAAAATCATGAAAAGTGAGTCAACAGCTTGCTAAACAATGCTGAAGAAAATAACACCTTTAAAAATAGACTAAACCAAATGGCAAAAGAGGTCCAAAAAGCCAGAGAAGAGAAGAATGCTTTAAAAAGCAGAATTAGCAAAATGGAAAAGGAGTTTCAAAAGCTCACTGAAGGAAACAGTTCTTTAAAAATTAGAATGGAGAAGTTGGAAGGTAATGACTTTGTGAGAAACCAAAAGAATGAAAAAATAGAAGACGATTTGAAATATCTCATTGGAAAAACAACGGACCAAGAAAATAGATCCAGGAGAGACAATTTAAAAATTATGGGATTACCTGAAAGTCATGATCAATAAAAGAACCTAGACATCATCTTTCATGAAATTATCAAGGAAAACTGCCCTGATATTCTAGAATCAATGGTAAAATAAATATTGAAAGAATCCACTGATCAACTCCTGAAAGAGATCCAAAAAGAAAAACTCATAGGAATATTGTAGTCAAATTCCAGAGTTCCTAGGTCAAAGAGAAAATATTACAAGCAGCCAGAAAGAAACAGTTCAAGTATTGTGGAAATGCAATCAGGATAATGCAGAATTTATCAGCTTCTACACTGAGGGATCAAAGGGCTTGGAGTTTGATATTCCAGAGGTCAAAGGAGATAGAATTAAAACCAAAAATCACCTGCCCAGCAAAACTGAGCATAATACTTCAGGGGAAAAAATGGAATTTCAATGAAATAAAGGATTTGCAAGTATTCTTGTTGAAAATACAAGAGTTGAATAGAAAATCTAACTTTCAAATACAAGAATCAAGAGAAACAGGAAAAGGTAAACAGGAAAGAGAAGCCTTAACGAACTCATTAAAGTTGAACTGCTTACATTCCTACATGGAAAGATGTTATTTGTAACTCATCAGACCTTTATCAATATTAGGGTAGTTACAGGGAATATATATACATGTAGGTGTGTATGAGTATGTGTGTATATGTGTATATACATTATATCATATGTATGTATGTATATATACATATATATGTATATAGACAGAGGTCACAGGATGAGCTGAATATGAAGGGAGGATACCTAAAAAATAAAATTTACTGTTGAATGGAATGTAGTAAGAGTAAGAGAAAGGGAGAAGTAGAATGTAGCAAATCATCTCACATACAATAGGGAAAAAAGAGCTTCTACAATGGAGGGGAAGAAGGGGGAGGTGAAAGGAAATAAGTGAGTCTTACTCTCATGGGATTTGGCTTAAGGAGGGAATAACACTCACTCCATTTGATATGGAAAGCTATTTTACCCTGCAGGAAGGCAAGGGGGAAGGGAATAGGAGAGGGAAGATAATAGAAGGGAGAGCCAATTGGGGAAAGGGATAATCAGAAGCAAACGTTATTGTGGGAGGACATGTCAAGGGAGAGAATGGAATAAGTGAAGGACAGGATAGGACAGAGGGAAATGTGGTTAGTCTTTTACAACATTAATATTATGGAAGTACTTTGCATTGTTACATATATATGGCCTACATTGAATTGCTTGTTTTCTCAGTGAGGATGGATGGTGAAGGAGAGAATGTGGAACTCAAAGCTTTAAGAATGAATGTTAAAAATTGTTTTAGCATGCCACTTGAAATTAAGCTACACAGGCAATAGAGTGTAGAACTCTATTTTGCCCCTACAGGGAAATAGAGGGGAAGGGGAATGGAAGAAGAGTGGATAGAAGGGACGACAGACTGGAGGAAGGGGTGGATAGGGTACATGCTGTCCTGAGATGGGGGGTGGGAAGAGATAGGGAGAAAATTTTGAATTCAGATTCTTATGGAAGTGAATGTTAAGAACTGAAAAATAAAAAATTATGTATTTTTTAAAAAGAAAAAAAAAGATAAAATACCTCCTTCTAATCCTGATTGGTCAGCATTCCCCATTCCCTCCCCCAGATCAAACTGAGAGAAGAGAATGCAGAATTGTAAGGAAAACTGAATTCCCACTTCCCCACCTGGCAAAAGGAGGGAAGGGGCAGCAATCACAGATTGGGAGTGACCCTGGTCCCCTGTATCCCTGCTCAATTTGCAACCCACCCTTCTAGGCAAAACTTGGGAAAAGCATCCACTTTCTATACATTCTTCCCACCTTGCACCAGCAGCATCAAACTGCCCCAGGCTTAGTAATTCTGCAGCTATGGGACAAGGGAGAGGTGGATGGATTGGGCCTGTGGTGAGCATTCCCTAAGCCCTGACACCAAGAATTATCATCACTTGGAAACCTGCCTCTGTTCTTGCTAAACTCCACATTTCTCTGTTCCAGTTGCTATTTTATCTAGAAAGCAATTTTATCTCTGTTTGTCCCATCTCCAGATTTGTGGAGGGAAAATAATAATGGTTGTTGTTATGGGATCAAAATGATATAATGATTGTGGAATGCCTAACACAATGACTGGCATATGTTAGACACAACATTATTATTATATTTCTAATTTAATGTAATTGCTTCATACCTGATAACTTTGTTTTTTTAAATACCAAAAGTAATAAGATCAATAATTTCTGTCTGTGATAATCTGGAAATGCAATTGATGTCATCTGAAATTTATTGTTTGTGTTATTACTGTATTTATAAATTGTATTGTATTTCTAAAGTTCTCTTAGATTGTGAAATTTGAGAGACTGTTGTGAACTACAAAGGTGTTAAAGCAATTTTAATCTGAATTTGTTTTATATGAACTGATTTTTTAAAAGGATGTGATAAAAACTTGATCATCTGAAACTTATATTTGGTTATAAATAAGTAATAATAATAATATTGATATTTACTATGATAGCAGATTTTTCATATGAAATCTTGGCTATGATGAAAATATATAAGGTGGTTTAAAGTTATAGTTTCAATATATTTATGATGAGATGACTAATTCTCTTTGCAAGGTGATTTAGAAATGCACTGACCTAATTTGATAATGGGGTATTTGAGATCTAAAACAATAATCTTTAAAGCATTGTTACATTGCTAAATTGTGTAATTTGGTAAACAGCTGTATTGGCAGTACTGTTGAAAAAGCAATTTCTCTTAAAATCTAGATGTTAGATTAAGATTGTACAAGAGAAATAGGGAAAAATGAATGGATTAGGATAAACTTACTGAAGTTGAACTGTTTACATTCCAACACGGAAAGATCATATTTGTAACTCTTGAGATTTTTCTCAGTATTAGTGTAGTTGGAGGAATTATATACATATAGACAGAGGGCAAAGGGTGAGTTGAATAGGAAGGGATACCTAAAAAATAAAATTAAGGGGTGAGAGAGATATCTTGGGAGAAGGAGAAAGGGTGAAGTAGAATGGGGCAAATTCCCTCTCACATGAAAGTTTCCTATAAACTCTGTGCAAAAGTTTCTGTGTTGCAGAGTTTCTATTGAGCAAATGAGAATCCTTTTAAAAAATGGGGTTCCGATTTTTCAAGCCTGTTTCATCTAAGGATATATTTATGTACGTTAATTTGGAGGTTTATGAACTACTACTTTCACTATCTAATGTGAGATTCAAGAATGTAATAATTTTTTATAAGCTCTAGTAATATATTTAAAGACAAAGGAAAGAAAAGATGCCAAGTAAATTTGTGAAGGCCTGATAAACTTTGTTATTGTGATAAGGCTAATTAAATTGGGTATGTTCTTCTTAGCTAATAAAAAACAATCTTTGGGGGGCAGAGCCAAGATGGAAGAGTTTCAGCATGGACTTGCTAGCACTTTCCCAGCAAATCCAGCCAAATACCTGTAAAAAATGACTCTAAATAAATTCTGGAGCTGCAGAATCCACAGAATGAAGCAAATCTCCAATCCAAGATAGCCTAGAAGGTCATTGGGAAATGTCTATTGTGCCATGCTGGGAGCACAGAGCTGTCCAGTATGGGTCACGCTGGCACAGACAGGACCTGAACAGGCCTTGGGGAAATGAATCTCAGGCACCTGTTGTGGTTTCCAGTCTTCAAACCCCCAAAACTCAGAGGAAAAATTGGAAGGTCAGTGAAAGAAACCTGTGGGACCTGTGTGAGAGAGTAGAGTGGATAGGCTGTAGCTCCAGGGTAGTGGAGGATGTGGAGGAGCCTGTGGAGGAGGAGGAGTCCATAGTACTAGGGACGAGACAGGGGCAATAGTAGTGACTGATTTTGGAACTCTAGCCTCACAGATTATGG
Organism: Notamacropus eugenii; assembly: GCF_028372415.1. Taxonomy (NCBI): domain Eukaryota; kingdom Metazoa; phylum Chordata; class Mammalia; order Diprotodontia; family Macropodidae; genus Notamacropus; species Notamacropus eugenii. Next base: position 50,419,993 of record NC_092875.1, on the reverse strand, counting down.
AGGGATCAAGTGACAGACAGGACCCCAACCCCAGTGGAAGTAGAGAAAGACTTGACAAAGAACTCAAAAGTCAAGTAAATAGCTGGGAAAATGAGCAAAAATCAGAAAAAGAATCAGACTATAGAATGCCCTAAATAGCAGGATTGGCCAAATGGAAAAGGAGATCCAAAAGCTCACTGAAGAAAATCATTCCTTAAAGATTAGAATGGAGCAGATGAAAGCTAATGACTTTATGAAAAATCAAGAAATTATCAAAACCAAAGGAATAAAAAAATTGCAGACAATATGAAATATCTCATTGGAAAAACAACTGACCTGGAAAATAGATCCAAGAGAGAGACAATTTAAAAATTTGGGGACTACCTGAAAGCCATGATCAAAAATAAGAGCCTGGACATTATCTTTCAAGAAATTATCAAGGAAAACTGCCCTAATATTCTAGAACCAGAGGGCAAAGTAAATATTGAAAGAATTCACCTATCACTTCCTGAAAGAGATCCCAAAAGTCAAACTCCTAGGAATATTGCAGTCAGACTCCTAGGTCAAGGAGAAAATATTGCAAACAGCCAGAAAGACACAATTTGAGTAGTGTGGATATACAATCAGGATAACACAAGATAGAGCAACTTCTACATTAAGGGATTGTGGGGCTTGCAATATGATATTGCAGAAGTCAAAGGAACAAGGATTAAAACCAAAAATCACCTACCTAGAAAAACTGAGTATGATACTTCAGGGGGAAAATGGTCATTCAATGAAATAGAGGACTTTGAAGCATTCTTGATAAAAAGACCAGAGCTGAATGGAAAATTTGACTTCCAAACACAAGAATCAAGGGAAACATGAAAAGGCAAACAGGAAAGAGAATCATAACGGACTTGCTAAAGTCAAACTATTCACATTCCTACATGGAAAGATAATATTTGTAACTCTTGAGAGTTTTCTCAGTATTAGGGTAGTTGGAGGAATTATATACATATAGAAGGAGGGCACAGGGTGAGTTGAATAGGAAGGGATGATATCTGAAAAAATAAAATTAAGGGGTGAGAGAGGGATATGTTGGGAGAAGGAGAAAGGAAGAAGGAGAATGGGGCAAATTCTCTCTCACATGAGAAGGCAAGAAAACACTTTTTTCAATGGAGGGGGAGAAGGGGGAGGTGAGAGAGAAAGAATGAACGTTACTCTCACATTTGGCTTAAGGAGGGAATAACATTCACACTCAATTTGTTATGAAAATCTATCTCACACTACAGGAAAGTAGGGGAGAAGGGGATAAGCAGAGGGGGAGGATAGAAGGGAGGGCAAATGGGAGGAAGGGGTAATTAGAAGTAAACACTTAAAAATAAAAATAAAATAAGTAAATACTTTTGAGGAGGGATAGGGTCAAAAGAGACCATAGAATAAATGGGGGGGGGGGCAGGATAGGAAATATAGTTATTCTTTCACAACATGACTTTTATGGAAGTATTTTGCATAAATACACATGTAAATATCGAATTGCTTGCTTTCTCAGCAGGGATTGATAGGGAGGGAGGGAGGGAGAGAAGTTGGAACTCAAAGTTTTAAAAACGAATGTTAAAAATTGTTTTCACATGCAACTGGGAAATAAGATACACAGGTAACAGGATATAGATATCTATCTTGCCCTACAAGGGAAGGGAGGGGTGTGATAAAAGGGGGGGCAGAAGGAGGAAGCAGTAATCAGAATGCATGTTATCTTGGGGTGGGTGGAGGGGAGAGATGGAGAAAAAATTTGGAATTCAAAATCTTGTGGAAATGAATGTTGAAAACTAAAAATAAATAAATTACTTAAAAAGAATAGCATATGAAACAAAAAAAACCAAGAAAATATGAAAGGAAGATAAGAAGGTTTGGGGATAAATGGGGGTTATCCAATGCCCTGCTGTCTATAGATAATTGCTCTGAATACCTTTGTGCCATTTTCAAAGTATGTTGAAAGGGTGTGAGGAAGTATTTTAAGAAGACACAATTATGTAACTTAATTTGAAAAATTAATAGCTCCTTCAAATTTGAAATGACCCTGTCTAAAGGATACTAATCCATATTTACTTGCTATTCAAGACTTCATGGGACTGCAATTTACTATTGTTTAAGCTCTGATTCCAGGGATATTTGTCTGAGTTGTCAAAAAGCCAATAGTAGAATGGTACGGCAATTGGAACAGGCTGAGAACTGCTAGCCTAGGAAGTTTTGAGGACAACCTTGAACATGTTTAGGTAGGATCTTCCTGACTTCATTTCCCAATTTCACTATGTCCTTTGTGAAAAGAAAAATTCCCCATCTGATTACTCTTCAACCCTGCTTTCAGCATCAAGTAACTGCATGGCTGACTGTCAGATACCACTCATGCCTGGAATCAAACAGAGCTAAGGAAGTTCTTTCTTTCTGTTATGATATATGACAATCGACCCTCCTTTTCTTTTATAGCAAATTTCTATAATCAAGAAGTTCTGTAACTACAAAACTAAATCTATAATAGAGGGAAATTGGAACATCTCTGAGACATTACAATAGGAAACAAGGATGAATAGCTTACAATTGTAACCTATTCATGGCCAAATATTATATATATGATTAGACAAGACAATAAGACAAAGATGTAATGTAATAGATATCTAATTAAATAGGATAGCAAAATTGTGAGAAAAGCAAAAGAATCAGACTGACTCCCTAAGAATTATATTCAGATGTATACATCTGACTGGCTTTCAATTTATCTGTCATGGAAATTTAAGCTATAAGCATGTTTTGGTAATAAAATCTCAAATTTGGATTTTTGCACAAAAACTGTTTAAGATAGTGGTAAAAGTAAGTGAAATTATTTCTCCTTTATTAAGGTATTAGCCTGATAATTTCAAAAGGCAGATGAGCTCATTTTATGGTTGGACTTTCACATTTCAAAGGATTCTTATATCGGATACAAGATTTAGATAAGGACAGAAACAGAAGAACTCCTTTTTAAACTGTCATAAGAATAAAATGTATTGGTAAGGATGATTGTATTGATTTGTATGTTTCATGTGTAAGTTGTCTTGGTTATCTTGGTAATTTACATATCAAACTAGCCTATTGTGAGCCATCTAAGTAGTTCAATCTGTATCTGACTTAATGAAATTATGCAATTTTGTGAATTGTGAGAAAAACTTTATTGTATTGTTTTGAACCTAGCCCTGCATGGCTGGGAAATTGAATCACCTCTATGTGCCTTTAGCCAAGGACCTTTGTTTTGCTGTTTCCTCTCAATTATCAAATTATATGTCTTCTGGGAGCCCCTGTCAGGTCTGTCTGACTACTCCCAGAGCTGCCAACTTGTGGATATGGACTGCTGGATCCATCTGTCACATCTCAAGATTGCCCCTGCTCCTGAGCGGACATCTGAATCCACAAGAGACTTTGCCCTGCGGTTTAAAACGGGCCTGAAAAAGACGACATCCTATGTAGACAGCTTTCCCAAGAGTCCGGACCAGGCTTGCACAAAGAACAACTCTCTGCCTCCCTGAGCCCTTTACCTATCCCCAAGACTGGTTGCCAAACCTCCAGTAGTGTTAGCTTATTTTTACTTGCTCTATACTCCCATTATGCTCCCTACCTAAAGCCCTCTTGCAGTGTGCTCTCTTGCTTGTTTGCATTTGCCCTACAATGGTTGCCCATCTCTGGGGATGTCCAACCACAGGGTAATAACAACTGCTTCTCCCATCACCCTAATCACCCCATGAGGCAGACTCAATCTGACAAAGAATTCTACCTTCTCCTCAGTGCCCCCTACTTCCTCAAGCATTTGGGCAAAATCTGAATCCCCCTAAATTTCATAGTTCTCATGGCCCTGTCTTTTCAAAGGCAGCCTGGGCTCCACAGCCCCTCCTGCTGCTTTCTGTACTTAATCAAATCACTCCTCTGGGACCACTATAAGGAACCTTGACCCAGTCTAGTATAACTATGCAATCTGGGTTTGTTCTAGTGGTCTATCCTTCCTCTTATCTCACTAGGGGCCTGACTGGAGTTGACTTTGGCCCACAAATGCTCCAGCAGCTTGGTAAACAAAATAATGCTGTCCATGGTTATTTCCTCTCAGTCTGTGGGGCCCACTCCAGATGCAGAGATGAGTGCCTCAACCTGGTCACTAAAGGAAGGATTTTGAGAACTTCCCTTCCCATTCCCTGAGGAAGAGTGAGGTTTTTCCGTACCTTCTTTGGTCTAATGGTGGCGCCTTAGGCTTACCTTTGACCAAAAGGAGGAAATAATGATCATTTAATATCATTTGAACCTCAATAAGGGTCAGAGCCTGAACTAATCAATCAGAAGAAGCCCCTCAGCCTAAAAGATATCCCTAATTTACTCCCTGAGTAAACTCAGAGAAAACCTGTTCCTGTGTCAACAAGGCAAGGTGAAGCTGAGCATTCTTCTGTTAATGATGTCCAAGGACAAGGGGCCTTAACCTGAAGCACTATCTTGAATAGGGGGACTTATCTTAATATTTTATGGACATATACTATGTTATTCCATGTTATGGTAAAGAAAACATAGATATCCTGGGTCATAATTTCAACTGACACTTTGTCAACTCTCTTATTTATCACCTATCCAATTAAGAAAATTCGTTTCTCATACTATGGTTAAAAATATATGGAGACCATGAATTTGAGTCCTGAGTTGGGATTGTTGTAAAATGTATTTAAGCTATTTCACTCTTTTGATCATTCTGGCTCCTAAACACTTGTTTTCTACTTTCAGCTAGCTTTAAGGGAAGAAAAAAATGAATTTATATACCACCTAGCCTGTTTGCCTCTTTCTTCCAAGCTTTCACATCAACCAAGTTTAAAACAAAAACCAAAAATAGAGAAATGCTTGAGTCCTGGCTCTCTTGTCAGTGGAGGGAACTGTATATGTATGAGTTAGGTCCAGCTCACTGGTAACTTGTATTACAGAATTTTCTGGGGAATACAACAGTGAAATGACTTACCCAAGGTCACACAACTAGGCAGTGTCTGAGGAAGGATTTGAACTTAGGTCTTCCTGGGGCAACTTGGTTTCAGAGTGTGTAGAGCACTGGGCTTGGACAACTGAGTTCAAATGTGTCTACACACAGGTCTGACAGAGGGTAATACCAACATGTGAGAGACTTTCTTCTTTCTCTTGACCCCATGAGGACACAGGTGGACCTCTTGGACTCTGCACATGCCATCCTCACTACATGACCAATCCAGCTTCCAGTCACACTTCTTTGGTACTTTTTTACTCTAGTTAGTTCTGTGGGGCAAGCTTGTCCCCATTTTTCTACCCTTTCAGCATCTGTGTACTTGCCTCTTTGTTTTCCAGGTTTTGGAGATTACTGTGTTCCATGTCTTGCAGTCATACATCAACACTGACAGAACACTGCTATTCAAAAAGGGTTCTTCGGCTCTGGGAAGAAAAAGTCACCAAAGAAACTACAGTTTCCCAAAGGCAATCCTACCTGCTCTCTTTCTCTTTCACTCTGTCCAAGACTTTTAGATGACAGAAATCTCATATCCTGACAGCACAGATATTTTCTATCAAAAAAAAATGCTTAAATACTAGATGATGGTGGTGGTCCTTCATTCTTGAAGAGGACCATGACATCAAGGGAGTGATGCCATAACATGCAAGTGAATTGGATTTCAGTGAGGGATAACTGTGCAAAGTCACCAGCCTCACTATTTCCTCTGCAGCCAATGGGGTCCAGTAGCAAGATATAGATCAGGATGACTGGAGATGGCCCAGGATGCAGTGGGAGACCTTGGTCTTTTTAAGCTAAACTCTTTAACAGGTCTCAGTTGGACAGAGGCAATGTCCATTCAATGATTAAGACTATGTAAAAATCAATCTTGGAGGGAAAACCCTCATGGTTTTTGGCCAAAACAATTGCTTTTTATATTCAGTCTGAGTCAGTCAGGACCCAAACAATGACCAGATGGGGCTTGTACTGGGACTTACTGTTGACCAATCAAAGAGAGTCAGAGTGATCTGAGCTTAAGGTATAGTCCTTAAGAAAGAAATCTAGCCTATAAATATCAAGATATCTTGCCAGGTTTCAGCAAACAAGAAGTGAAAGAGGGAGAGAGAAAGAAGGAAAGCAAGAAAGAAGGCAAGAAAGGAAGGGAAAAAAGAAAAACTGTGTTGCCCAAGTGACAATTCCAGTTGGTTCCCCTATTGTTTGTCCTTCTTTCTTGAAGAGGACCATGATAGCAGAAGGATGCTGTTATGACATGCAAGTGAAGTGGATTTCAGTGATGGAGGGGTGTGCAAAGTCATCAGTCTCATTTTCTGCTCTGGAGTCATCTGGGAGAGGGGGAAGAGACACAGGAGGAGCTATCTTGTTCCCTAGAATCAAAACCAGGCAGAATCAGCAGATGCAAAATGGAGTGAGGAGTCCAGTTTCTGCCCTTCATAAAAAAATGCATCAGGAGTTTGGTTCTCCTCCTCTAGCCCTCCAATCAGAGGGGAAAAGTGATTAGAAGGAGGGGTGGACTAAGTAGCATGGTGTTAAAGTTTAGAAGTGATGAGTTCATCCTGGAAGGGGCATGCTGTCCCATGGAGATGAAACCAAGGAACACTGTAGATGCAAAGTAGTATGAGACATTCCTCATATATGATACACACATATGCATATATTACATATACACATACATATATTGTTTGCTTGTTATCTCCCCCATTAAAGAGTGAGCTCCTTACGAGAAGGGACTGTTTTTTCCACTTCTTTGCATCCCAGGGCTTATCCTAGTGCCTGGCACAGAGTTGGTGGTTGTCCTTCATCTTCAAAGAGGACCAAAATGACATCACCATGATAAAGAGGAATTTCAGTGTGTGTGTCTGTGGCTGATCAGACCAATGCAAGCTCAGAATGCTCTACCACAGGTTGAGCACAGATAGTCCCTATGAATATTTGGGGAGGATATCCAAAATTTGCACATCCTGCATTTACTTTATGCTGTCTCAATTCTGCTTTGCTCAAAGAGCGCAACACCCTTTCTGATGTGGGCATGTCATGCTGAACAGTCCTGTGCCAGTGTCTCCCATGTTGCACAGTCAAATCCAAAGTTCTTGAGAGAGACCTTGAGAGTGTCCTTATATCACTTCTTCTGACCACCATGTGATCACCTGCCCCATGTGAGTTCTCCATAAAATAGTCTTTTTGACAAGCATACATTTTCCATTGGAACATCATGGCCAGCCCATCGGAGTTGCACCCTCTGAAGCATAGTTTGAATACTTGGCAGTTCAGCTCAAGCAAGAATTTCACTGTCTGGTACCTTATCATGTCAGGTGATCTTCATAATCTTCCTAAGACAGTTCAAATGAAAGCGATTCAGATTTTTTGGCATGGCGCTGGTAGACTGTCCATGTTTCACAAGCATATAACAATGAAGTCAGCACAACGGCTCTGTAGACTTTCAGTTTGGTAGTTGGTTTAGTACCTCTTCTCTCCCAAGCTTTTCTCTGGAGCCTTCCAGACACTGAGCTAGCTCCGGTAATGCATACATCAACCTCATTGTCAATGTGTACATCTCTGGAAAGTACACTACCAAGGTAAATGAGCTTATCCACAGCATTTAAAACTTCTCATTTTGTTATAACTGATGGTTCCATGTATGCATGGTGTGGTGGAACACCTGTGTTTTCTTGGTGCTGTGTTTTCTTTGCTGCCAAAATTAGCACAGGCAGCAGAGAATTGATCCATATTTTGTTCCATCTCAGCTTCAGAGACTGCACTGAGTGCACAATCCTCTGCAAACAGAAAATCATGCACCAACACTCCCTCTACTTTGATCTTGGCTTGTAATCTTTTCAAATTGAATAACTTGCCATCAGTATGGGAGTTGACCTTGATGCCATGTTCATCCTCATTGAAAGCATTTGTCAACATGACCGAAAATATCATGCTAAAAAGAATGGGAGCAAACACACAGGCCTGTTTCACTCCATTGGTGACTGGGAAGGCATGAGAGCATTGTCCATTAACCAGAACCTGGGCAAACGTGCCATCATGAAAATTGACATACAATACTGATGAACTTCTTTGGACAACCAAATTTTGACATAATTTTCCATAAGCCCTCATGACTAACAGTGTCAAAGGCCTTTGTTAGATCTACAAACATTGCACACAGGCCTCTGTTCTGCTCCTGGCATTTGTTCTGCAGTTGTCAGACAGCAAACACAATATTGACTGTTCCTCAGCACTTTCTGAAGCCACACTGGCTCTCAGGTATATGACCATCTTCCAAGTGAAGGATCAGCCTATTAAGGTGAACTTAGCAAGAACTTTGCCAGCAATGACTGAGAGATCCCCTGTGATTGTCACAGGACAACCTATTCCCTTTACCCTTATACAGATGGACAATGGACACATCCTTGAACTGCTGGGGGATAACCTCTTCTCGCCATGGAAAATTTCAGTCAACGTTTGTATGAGCAATGGTCCCCCTACCTTGAAAATTCCAGCTGGAGGGGAGAAGCCAAGATGGAGGGGTAGAAAGATATACAGACGCTTAGCTCCTACCCCACAGCCCATAAAATACCTGTAAAGAAGAACTCCCAACAAATTCTAGAGCAGCAGAAGCCACAGAACAATGGAGCAGAGATTTCTGTTCCAGAAAGACCTGAAAAACTGATGTGAAAGGTCTGTTGCCTACCGGACATGGAGCAGAGCCCAGCCCTGCCTTGGCCACACACCAAGAGGAACAGATCCAAGCAGGCTTCAGGGACAGAATCTCCAGTGGCAGTGCAGGTCCCTCAACCCACAGGCACCAAAGGTCAGTGAGAGGGTCTTTTCAGCTGGCCAAAGGGGAGTGGGGTGTCCCTGTGACTCAGGCCCCCTCAGGAGGCAGCAGCAAACAAGGGTTCCCAAAGCAGGCAGGAGCTCAGATCCATTGTTGAAGGTCTCCGCGTAAACTCCTGGAGGGAACTAAGCCCTGTGTGGCGGCCCTGCCCCAACCCAAGCAACTGAACTTAATCTCACATTGAATAGCAGCCCCCCCCACCGAAAGCCCTGAGGCTTGGGAGCAGCATTTGAATCTCAGCCCCCAAGTGCTGGCTGGGCGGAAGTGGAAGCAAGGTGGGTGTGGAGAAGAAACTCAGAAGTCAAATAATGGGCTGGAAAATGCCCAGAAAAGGAAAAAAAAATAAGACCATAAAAGGTTACTTTCCTGGGGAACTGGTGTCTCCCCCCATCTTTTTGGATGAAGAAGAACAAGGCATATTGTCAGAGGAAGTCAAGGGCCCTGCCTCCAAAGGGGACTTAAATTTGGCTCAGACAATAGAAGACCTTAAAAAACAAGTTAGCAGCTTACTAAAGGAAAACCAAAAAAAAATGCTGAGGAAAACAACAGCTTTAAAAAGAAGCTAACTCAACTGGAAAAAGAGGTCCAAAAAGCTAACAAGCAGAAGGAGGTTTTAAAAAGCAGAATTAGGAAAATGGAGGAGAAGGGTCAAAAGCTCACTGAACAAAATATTTCTTTGAAAGTGAGAATTGAGTCCAGGGAAACGAATGACTATGAGATAAACCAAGAAGTTAGTAAACAAAACCAAAAATTTGAAAAAATAGAAGATAAGGTGAAACAATTCATTGGAAAAACAACTGACCTGGAAAATAGATCCAGGAGAAATAATTTAAAAATTATTGGACTACCTGAAAGCCATGATCAGAAAAAGAGCCTAGATATTATCTTCCATGAAATTATCAAGGAAAACTGCCCGATGTTATAGAATCAGAAGGCAAAATGGATATTGAAAGAATTCATTTGTCACTTCCTGAAAGGAACCCTAACAGAGAAACTCCTAGGAATGTTGTGGCCAAATTTCAGAGTTCCCAGATCAAAGAGAAAAAACTGCAAGTAGCTAGAAAGAGACAATTTAAGTACTGTGGAAATACAATCAGGATAACACAGGATCTGGCAGCTTCAACATTAAACGATTGAAGGGCTTGGAGTCGGATATTTCAGAAGTTAAAGGAACTGGAGCTGAAACCAACAATCACCTATCCAGCAAATCTGAATATAATACTTCAAGGGAAAAAATGGTCATTCAGTGATATAGACAACTTTCAAGATTTCATGTTGAAGAAAAGACCAGATCTGTATTTAAAAATTTGACTTCCCAAGACAAGAATTAAGAGAAGCATGAAAAGGTAAACAGAAATGAAAAATCATAAAAGATGCTCTAAAGCTGAATGTTTACGTTACTACATGGAAAGAAAATATTTTTAGCTCTTGAATCTTTTCTCAGTATTTGGGTAGTAGGAGAGATTGTACATACACACCCACATAGATAGATAGAGAGTACAGGGTGTGTTATATCAGAAGAGATGATATCCATATACACACACAAAAAATAAAATAAAACAAAATAAAAATTAAGGGGTGAAGGAGGAAAATTCCAGGAAGAGAAAGGGAGTAATGGAATAGGACAGGCTATAACTCATAAAAGAGTTAAGAAAAATCTTATTCAATGGAGGAGATAAAGGAGAATGGGAGGAGGGGGAAAATAAAGCTACTCTCCCCACATGTGGCTGAAGGAGGGAATAACATGCTCACTAAATTTGATATGAAAATTTATATACACTACAGGAGAGGAGGAGGGGTGAGGGGTGAGGGGAATGTTAGAAGGGAGGGCAAATGGGAGAAGGGAGTCACTAGAAATAAACACTTTCAAGAAGGGACAAGGTCAATTGTAGGGGGGGAAATGAGGGGAGATGGAGTAGGACAGAGGGCAATATAATTAGTATTACACAACATAATTATTATGGAAGTCTTTTTCAAAAGAACACATATTTAGTCTATATTGAATTGCTTTCCTTCTTAGTGGGGCTGGGGGGGGAGGGAGAGATGTTGAAATTCAAAGTATTAGAAATGAATGCTGAGAATTTTTATTGCATATAATTGGTAAATAAGAACTACAGGGATAGAGGTATGGAAATTCATCTTGCCCTGCAAGAAAAGAGAGAAGATGGGGATAGGAGAGGGGTGGGGTGCGTTGGAGGGGAGGGTACGTTGAGGGAAGGAGCAACCAGAATGTAAGGTATTAGGAAGTGGGGGGAGGGGAGTGATGGGGAGAAAAATTGGACATGTTACAAAGTGAGGTAAAAACAATTAGTAATAAAACAATAGACTGAATTAATTACTGAGAATAAATCAATGACATCTTAGTTTGGAGAAAAGAATTTCAGTCTAAATTTCCAAGAGGAAGATAACCTCAGGTAAAATTTGGCATTGATGGAAAAGTCAAGGTTTTAATGGTAAACTAGATTTTATGATTGTCATTTAATTAGGAACTAGAACATGTATAGAAACACATGTAAGCCACGTAAGACTTGCCTCAAAAGATGTTCCTTAGCCAAAGTGAAACTATAATCATATTTGAAACCTGGTTATTGGAACTTGCCATTTTTAGATGCTATAGGACTATTAAGTGACTGTTCTTCTGAGTTTAACTCCAGGTATGGGAAGCAAGAAAGGCAATCCGAGCCTCCAATACATGATGCCAGTAAGCTGAGGAGATGCTGGTATAAACTGCATAGGTGATCTCAAGGGAAGGGTGGGAGAACGGCTGTTCAGCATGGGCTTAGGTGGGATTCTCCTGACTCAATTTCCCCACTGACACCTGGCAGACTTTAAGCCTGACTGAATGCAAGTGGATAGTCTAATCCTTCCTGGGGTTGACATGAAGTTGGGGAGATATTGTATCCCTACAATGTCCTTACTATTGGTGGCAATTTCCTATAGTCAAAAGGTTTGTAAGCTTAATACCAGATCTATTCAATTATAGATTATGGGTAGAGGAACATCCAAGGGTGTCTAAAATTAAGCTATTAGGCATAGGACTTTAAACCAACAACATTAAGTTAGGGTCCTTTAATTCTTAGTAATACTGTGGAAACAAGTAGGTCAAGAGCTTGTGAAGTTAGCAACATAAATATTATCTGTGTCTCAGTTGGTTAATGTTTTAAAAAAATTATTTGGTGGTCCATATTGTAAATGCTTTAAAAAGATGTATCACCTAACCAAAAGTTTGAATTGCTTTATCTATTATAATCTGTGTTAGAAAGAAAGAAAGAGAGAGAGAGAGAGAGAGGGAGGGAGGGAGGGAGAAAGGAAGGAAGAAAGGAAGGAAGAAAGAAAGAAAGAAAGAAAGAAAGAAAGAAAGAAAGAAAGAAAGAAAGAAAGAAAGAAAGAAAGAAAGAAAGAAAGAAAGAAAGGAAGAAAGAAAATTCCAGCTGGAATAGAATCAGCACCAGGTGCTTTGCCACATGAAAGGAGCCTAATGATCCTCAAAACCTCTTCTTTAGTTGGAAATTCACCTAAGGAGAGACTGACTTCGACCTGAGGTAAGCAGTCAGTGGCCTCAGCATTGATTGATGATGGTCTGTTAAGAACACTATGGAAGTATTCAGTCCATCTCTCTAGGATCATGTCCTTATCACTAACCAATGTGTCTCCATCAGCAGTGAGTAGCTGTGATGCACCATAGGTTTTTGGTCCATTAATAGCTTTCAGGGAATCATAAAAGCACTTTGGATTGTTACTATCAGCATAAAACTGAATTTCATCTGCCTTCTTACTGAGCCAGGAATTCTGTATCTCTCTAAGTTTTGCTTGTACTTTGCTTTTGATGGAATTAAAAGCTGCCTTCTTAGAGGTGGATGAACTATCCTGCTGGTAAATCCTGTGGAGTTCTCATTTTTCATTTAGCAGCTTCTGAATTTCCCCGTCATTTTCATCAAACCAGTCCTGGTGTTTGCCAATGTTCTGATTCAGATGAGCAAATGCAGTGCTGTACGCCAAATCTGTGAAAGCTGCATACTCCTTTTCTGCTCCACTGTTGCTAACTGTGTTGACTCAGCTTTCCCTCCAAGTCAGCAACAAACTGTTCACATTCAGAGAAGAGCTCTAATTTGTTGACATTAATTCTTCTGGTAGTCATTTTGCCTTGGAGGTGGCACTTTTGATGAATAGCTTGAAAAGGATAAGTCTATGATTAGTCCAGCACTCTGCACCACACATTGCCTCTGTCATCCTCACATCTTGTCAGTCTTTTCTCCTTACAATCACATATTCTATTAGATACCAATGTTTGTTGCAAGGGTGCATCCATGAAGTTTTATTGCATTTAGGTAAATGGAAGGCAGTGTTGGTGATGAGAAGGTCAAGTGATGTACAAGTCTTCAGCCATAAATGACCATTGCTGTTGGCTGCTTCCAACTTCATTGCTTCCTAGGACTCCCTGACAAGTCTGGTAGTTTGAGCCTGCTGTAGCATTGAAGTCACCCAGAATTATAAGCTCATCCTCTTTTGGCACATTGATGATAAGGGTCTCTGGTGCTTCATAAAATTTTTCTTTAACTTCATCAGAGTTTACCATGGTGGGAGCATAGGCACTGATGATGTTTTCCTGTGAAAACATGGTGTTTTCCTGTGAGTAGCAATCACATTATCATGAACTTGTCATTCATTCCTTTTGGCAGGTATACCAGCTTGCTGATTATATTAGTTTTGATTGCAAAACCCATGCCAGCTTCATGGCACTCCCCGACAGTGTGACCACTCCAGAAAAAAAAGTGTATCCAGCTCCAACTTCAGTAAGCTGGCCTTCATTTGCCAACCTTATTTCACTCAGGGCTACTATTTGGATGGGATACCTGTCGAGTTCTCTTGCAACAAGAGCAGTTCGTCTTTCAGGTCTACTGGATTTTGTGTTGTCTGTTAGTGTGCGCCCATTCCATGTGCCAATGGAGAGTGGAATCATCTTTGTGGATGTTTTTGTACATTTTGTACATTTTTTTGTGTTTCAACCACATAGTGGGATTTCCCTCCTATCGTGGTAAACAGGCCAAGGTTGGGTAAGCAAACAATGTTTAGGGCACCTTTTCCAACCCCTTTCCTCACACCAGGAAGTGTGCAGTGCCATCCTTAATAGGCTGTTCAGACACCCAGGGGGTTGCCAAGTCCCACTGTTGCTTCCATTGAGAAATGATCCTATGGCCTGTGCTACCTGTGTGCAGGGTTGTGATTACAGCTCGCAGTGTATCTGCACCTGCTGTTTCATCACTTGCCTGTCACCACAGGACTTTGAGGCATAATAGTAAAGTGGTATGAGTGATGTGTTATAATTCATATGTAAATTGAATTTAAGTGAGGCGGAGTTGCACGAAGTCATCAGTCTCACTCTCTCCTCCAGAGACATCATAGTCCAGTGGCAGGACAGAGTCAAGACAGCTGGTGATAGCTCAAGATGCAGTGGATGACCTTGGCATCTTTGGTGTCTAACCAAGCTCTAAGTGCTCCACATTGCCTGCTTCATGGCTGTTGGAAAAAATTGTTCTCATATGCCCATTACACCAGAGGAAGTCTTCACATGCTTTGGGTAGACACCTGCTAACTCACCAATGGGTTTAAGAACCCTTGGTTACCCTCAACCTGGTTTGACTCGTCTGCCAAAACAGTTTACTGGGGTGTGGCCACTGCACATGCTGCAGCTTCTTGGAGCCACAGGTGAGAGGTAGGTGGAACAGGTGGACACCAATGGTGGAAAGAGCCCCAAAAAGGGTTTGGCAGTCATCACACCAAAGGTACTGGTCCTCTCTGAACACACCCTACACTCCACACTGGCACAGAATAGGCACTTAATATATGCTTACTGACTGAATGACAGAGAGGAGAGGCTACTTTTTGTTTCTATACCCACACACATCACCTTGATAAGCACCTGGACACACAAGCTGCTTCATAAATTAGGTCTGCAGAACCTAATATGATAAGAATATGGGCCCCTCAGTGCCATCAATTACCAAGAACAGAAAATGCCCAGTGTATGTCCTACTGGGCCAATGAGCAAAAGTTTCACATACCAAAAACAATTCATGGTCAGATTCACAAATAAATAATATTACAATTATTAAATTTAATGGTTAACTTACATCTAAATGAGTTTGTAAATATCTCTTTCTAGGACATTTTATAATTCCAGGGTGTGAAGAAACTACATTGAAGACATCTGCATTACCAATTTGCAAGCAAAGTGCTAAGGAGTATCATTTCCCTAAAATAAAGGCAAAGACACTTTAGCATTTCCATTTTCATATTAACTGCCTTACAGAGTTGCTGTAAGAATAAAATAATGCAATGTTAAAATACCATAAAATACATGTACACCCCCCCAAGGCAATTTACACATGATAGTTACTCAACAAATATTGGTTGATCAATTGATAAAGTACTGTGTGAATTCAAGAAATGAAGTTTACTGATGGATAATTGTAAACACAGGATATAATTTAGCAGTCTAAAATTCTGCAAAAGTTTCTGGCACGTACAGTTCTTTTTCCTGCTAATAATCCCCTTTAAGAGAACAATGGTTCTCCAGCATTTACCCAAAAACTCTAGGCTGGAAATTTTTTGTGTTATCCCAAAGCAGGCTTAAGTCTTAATAACCTATCCCTGTACTGAAACCAACTGAAATGTAGACAAACTTTGTGGGGAATAAGCCCTGCAGTTACAAAAGGGAAGTCACTGTTCCTACTGGACGGTTTTGTGGGGCAAAGTTACATTATATTTGAAGCTTTATTTGTGCAAGACTCAGATCTTTCATTCATTTATAAGTCTTAAAAAGCACAAAGTAATATGTTCCTAACAACCTCCTTCACAAGGGACATCCCCTACAATGAGTTCTGCATCTGGTACGGATTAGTTACCTTTTCATGTGTATATGACCTGTCTCCCCAGCTGTGCTATAAAATCCTTAAGGACAGAGATTGTATCTTGTTCATCAAACATCTCACAGTATGGAGAAACAGAATATGCACACAATGAATAACTAACAATCAGTAATGGGCACTCAACGTTTTCCTACATAAACTGTGGGTCTCAACTCCATGTGAATTTAAGAAGCACTGAAGGAGAAAAAAAGGGGTAAACTCACCATTTTCTCAGGAGTGTTGAAATAAAGGTCCACAATGTATCCAATACACTCCTGCAACATGACCTCATCATCATCCAGATGCATAAGTTGCATAAATTCATTATTTATCAAAGCATCTAAAATCAATCTGCAGAAATGAGCCTGATTTTCTGGTGGCCACATGCTTAATATTGTACCTACATCCTTTCTGAAACAAAACTACACGTTATATGTCATCTGAAACTTAAAACAAGTTCCCCTCATTTCACTGGAAATGCACTTGTTCTCATTACTGAAAAGGGTTATATTCAGTGGGGTAATGGTTTATTTGATGATGTCCATGATGCAAACAGGCTCACCTGCACTACTGTTGGATTGCCCCCAGAACCAGTTAGATAGTGTGGGTTATTCCAGATAAGTTCTGAACACATAGCTTCATTTCCCTTCTCCACGGTTTTTCAGAGTCTGGCAATCAGGTCATGTTTACAAGGACTTTGAAAACTCTTTGCTCACTCTTTGTTAACTGATTCTGACTCAGGTAAGCATAAATCATCTGTCATCAAAAAGCAAAATTTAGAGTGTTCCAAAAGATTCTCTTTGGATTTAATCCAATTTGGGGACGAAATTCCATCATAAGTATTACCAACTAACCACTATGTGTGCAAGCTGCCCATGACAGAAAATGTTTTCATATATGCTTTGCCTTGTGGTAGAAGCCACCCTTCAGACCAGTCCTCTCAGCTCCTGATGCCCCAACCCACAAGGGGCCCAGATCATGGCAGCAGATGACATGCAGATAAAGGGATGGAGGCCACTTCTCCAATAGGGTCATACAACAAGTTTGGAGGAGAAGGGAAATGGCTCTCCTTTCTATGTTCAGGGCCATCAGATTACTGGGGCATGGGTGGTTCCATCTACAGAACCCAGCTGTCCCTTCTCCTACAGCCCTTAGGATTAGAAACCACCTGGCTTAGCCCCAAGGAATATGGTTGTTGACCAAGATACCTATTTACTGAGAAATGGAAAATAACTTCAGTGTTCCAGGAAAGAGAATCCCATATGTTTCTGAGTAAAAACCAGGATTTTAAAAGACAAAGAGCAAAGGTTTTACCCACTTGGATTAAAAAATGACCTCGTTTTTCACTGGAGAGAGGGGAAAGTAAGTTTTCTTGGGGATGGAAAATAATCACAGATTCCTTTGATAAACTTATCAGCATCTTCTCTCTTTGAGAAAGCTTTAAGTCGAGCCCCTTTGATCATTTTGACAGTTTGCAAAGTTTCCTTCTTGTCTTCGTAAACATGAATCCCTTCTAGCCACTTAATTTACTGTTGAGAGAGAGAAACAGAGAGAGAGAGAGAGAGAGAGAGAGAGAGAGAGAGAGAGAGAGAGAGAGAGAGAGAGAGAGAGAGAGAGAGAGAGAAGAAAGGAAAGACAGAAGGAAGGAAGGGAAAGGGAAAGCTTAAAAAAAACCTGCAAAGACTTGTATAGACTGATGCTGAAAGAAGTGAGTGGAATGAGGAGAACAATTTGTATATCAACAAACGAAGGCAAACAAACCTGATTATCAACAACTCTGGTCAAATACCATGACCATCCACAACTGCAGAGGAATCATGATGAAATGAAATGATTAGCTCAGAATACAAACTGAGACACACACACATAAACATATAACGTATATTTTAACATAGACAATAAGGGAATTTATTTTGAACAACTATACATTTTTACAGGGGTTTAGTTTATCTCCCTTTTTCTATAGGATGGGGGGGTGGAGAAGAGGGAGAGGAAAGGAGAGAAGTCATATTTTCATTACCTGAAAAGAATTTACTTTTAAAAAATACGAACAAAATTATCAAAATAACAGAGTATGGAGCTTCTTTAGATGAGGTCAAGTCTTTAGGTGAATTAATACCGAACTAGTAATTCTGGTAAATTAATATACAGTTAAAATTTAGAAATGTGATTTTAGAATCAATGTTTATAGTCTTTGAAAAATTACATAAGAAAAGGAAAGGTTTCAGAGAACTAAAAAGGCAGATTCCAGAAAATAACAAATAAACAAAGGAGGCTGATGTTCAACCCTAGCACAATTCTAGACTTACTGAATGGATAATTTATGGGCCCATAGACAAGGATGACTTAAGGCTATTCTTGAGTGGTTCATTAAAAAAAATAATAGTATAATAAGCATTTCCATTTTAAAAGATATTTTTATTGATATTTTTGTCTTTAATTGCTTAGGTCTATCTCCTTCCCTGAAAGACATCTCTTATCACAAAGGATTTCTTTTAAAGAAAATTAAAAAGTCAACAGTATTGGTCACCACACTACAAAAAAAGTCATTATATACAACATCTTAATAGGGTTTTGACTAGCCTTTTTCCCCTGCTGTCAGGAAAATGCCACAGTCTGGGATTTCTATTTCTTGCAGCAAGGAGTTTGATAAATTCACTCATGAAGTCTATGTGGACAAGGCGGAGTCACAATGACAGATAGCATTTAGTGCCTAGTAGGTACCAGGCACTGTGTTAAGCTTTATAAATATCTCGCTCAATTGTCACAATGTTGAGGTTTAGAGATGCTAAGACCCCTAAATAGCAACACATGGGTCCTGCTTGAATGAATTCAGTGCCAGTTTTCTTTCAGCCAAAGAGGAGGTTTATTAGAACACCTATAAAAGGCAGGTGGAATTGTAAAAATCTACCAAATGATCTCTAAAGTCCATCCTGGATCTAAACCTATGACCTTACAGTTGCTAAAAGACAGAGACTATTTGGTTTTTGTCTCTGTATCCCCTAAATTCCTAATACGGTCTTTGCTTAATGAACATTTTGCACATAATAAATGCTTGTCTATTGACTGAACCAAGCATTATACACGACAGCTATCATTCCATCTAGACCTCAAATACATGGTACAATGGAAAGAACATTGGATCTAGAGTTGAAGACCTATGTTCAAATATCACCTCTTCTACTTAATACTCAAGAGTCCACCTCTCTAAATCTGTTTCCTCATCTCCACAAGAGAATAGGACTAAGTGGTTTCTAAGGTCCCTTCCCTTCCAGCTCAAAATATACGAATCTATCGCTTTCAACCAAGTGAGGAATTCTCCCTGTGGATGCTGATCAATGTTCAGCAATTCATCTTATAGAGCTGCTTGGGGGCACCAAGAGGTTAAAAGATTTCCCCAGGGTCAACAGAAAATACACTTAGCAAAGGACTTGAATCCTGGTATTCCTGTGAGGAATGATTAAAACTTTTGTTTCCACAGAAATTATGTAACATATGACTTATGAAATCTAGGAGATCCATATGCACCAGAAAGTCTTTTGACTCACAACAAAAGCAGGAAAATAAATTGATTGTGGAAGACACCATAAACAGATTAGATTACTAATAATAATAGATTACTTTCTAGAAGAAGAAGAGGAAAATTGAGATATATAATGGAGAAATTTGTTTCCATAAGTTCAGAATAACAATCAGCAGAATGGGAAATATAAGATAGGAGATATGTCTGACACAGAAGATAGCAGGCAAAGCAAGGATTCAACTGGATTTTATTTTATTTTGAGGTTAGTTAGCTAAGTAGAGTAAAAGTTGTATCTTGCTTGGAATGCTCATGTGTAATAAGCTTATGAATATTAACTTCTGCTCTGGCATGGCTAAAGCTTCATTTTAATGATCATACAATAAATGTGGTAGAAGAAGGAACATGTGAAGGGGAAATATGTAGGAGGACTATCAAGTAAGTTGTACACCCTGTATCATCCAGCCAATGGGGAGATAGGGGAGGAACTTTGCAGTGGGGTATAGGTTTTTAAGGCTTACTTTTGTTTCTGAAGGGTGTGTCTATGCAAGGAGACACCTGTCACTGCAGTCATGTAATAAACATTTCTTTGATCTTCACCCCTCCCCAGCCTGAATGTGTTATTTCTCACAGTTTTGGTCCATTGGCAGGGAATTTATAAGCAATAGAGTGAAGAGAGTTTTTATCTTCAAAGGATGAGGAGGCTGGCCTCGTTAATTTTAATGGCCTTGTGGATTGGGGGTGAATGTTCTCTCTTTCTGACTGCAGAGACCAGAGCCTAATTGAAAAGGGGGTAAGGGAGTGTTAACAGAAAAGTGTAAATTGGGCACAGAAACCATGACTATTGTGCAAGCTTGTATATAGAGCAAGGTAAGAAGACTGACTATTAAAGTATTGACTTGTGAGGGGGGGAAGCATCCTACAAAGTCTAGGATTGAGTAAATATCAGGGTGGTCTAGGACCATGGGAATGTGAAAGATATCCACATGGGAGTGTAGAAAGGATCTACACAGAGAAATTTGTCAGAAATAGATGAGTATTAAATAGGATATTTACAAAAAAAACTCTACGGGAGAAATAGGATTGGGGAAACAGAAAAGTAAGGCACCAGGAAAGGAGAAAGGAAAGTTCTCTGGGAAACATTCCTACAATATAGTCCCTTGTAAGGATGTGGGAATGTCCCAGCATGTCAGTGGTGCTGGGAGAGGTGGGGCACATATCTAGAAGGATCTCAAGGATAGCCTTTGTAAACTGGCTAGAGGTCAGTCAGAGTATATTGTATACTGGCATATGAAAAGTTTGAGTTTTGACCTATCTAATCTAAATTCCAAATTGGCTTGTCTCCTAAAAAAAGTCAACAAGAAAATTAAGTTCACGCACAGTCTTGTCAAGTGCCTCTGTGTCTTTGTGAAGTGTTTCAGGTTTGTGGTGTAAGGTTTAAAATGCAGCCAGACAGCAAAGGTATCCTGCAAAGGCTACAGCTGGACTTTCTTTGGAATTTTGCTATATCTTCCTCTCCCCCTTACCCTCTGTAATGTTAATGGAATGGGAAGCTCTTTTCCCTCCACCTTAATAGGTCAACGTGACCTGCTTTGACCTCGGATCCAGCTGACTGCTCTGATGGAGCCTGAGTCATATGGAGCCTATGGTGGGAGGAGCTTGCAGAATGGTTGGAACAAGAAGGATTGAGCGGGAAGTGAGAGTAAGGCAGAGCTGGGAGAGAGCTAGGCAGACCTGATGCAGAGCAGCTAGCATGAGTGAGAGAGGGAGGAATTTTTCATAAGGGAGTTTATTTGTGAAGAAGCCTAATGGAGCTCCCTGGATTGGTGATGTATATAAATTTTTTTGTTACCTTGGTGGAATTGGCTTTCTGGTATCTGAATAAATATCTTGATTTCATCTTTAAGTAAGAGAGTTTGTTTTATTTTGTGATTCAACCTAGGAAATACACCTGCAAATTCATAGCAGCTGCTGTGGGTATCACATTGGTAATATGTCCTCTCTCCCTGATTTTAGCAGTATCAGAGGAGTGGGTGGACAAGAGAGAGAAAAGTATTTTACTGTTTAGGTTATATGATAGGTAAAGGCAAGTCGAAGCAGGTAAGAGAAATGTCAGATCAGAATTGGAAAGAAATATATGTGCAGTTTTAAAGGGGTTTTAATCAAAGTAGGGATAAGTAGATTGAAGAAAAAGCAAGAAAGTTTAAGCATATAGGAAAGAGAGGAGTGTGGGTACAAAGGAAGGTATAATCTATTTGCTTGAACAATGTTAATAGAGGTTTTGAGAGTAAAAGGTGTGGAAATTTTTTGAGAGTAAAAGTTATTAGAAAAAAATTCTCTTTTTATCTATAGTGCAACTCTGACCAAGTTTTGAATGTGGAGAGAGAAATAAGAAAAAAAAAGGAGGAATATTTTTCCCTCAGATCAAAGAGAGACAGGTTAACTAGCACTTAACCATTTCCTGCCTCACCTAAAAGAGAAAAGTTTTTTTGTTGTGTCTGTTTTGTTTTTTTGGTACTGGGACACAATTGAAAGGTAATTGAATTCATTCTGGTTGTATTTAGAAATGGGAAAAATGTAATGTGTCACTCCTAACTTATTGTTTAAGATAGGTCAGGATTTATTATGCTATTTGACTCTAAGGTCTATGGAAAAAAGCAGGGAGAGAATACTAGAAGTTAGTGAAAGATTAGCAAAAAATTCTCAAGCAGACAGCCAAAAGTGAAAGGCTAAGGGGGTTTGATTTATAGATGGTTGGGCACTAAGTCCCCATAGGTTCTACAAAATGCTGAGAAGTAGAACGAAATTGGAGTATGTTTTTTTTTTTTATTCCTTTGCAATGTAAAGGAAAGTGGAGGCAGTTGGAGTTTGAAAGAGTAGGAGAGAAATACAAGCTTGAGTAAAAATATGGAACTAGAAATGTGTGTGTGTGTGTGTGTGTGTGTGTGTGTGTGTGAGTGATTTGGAGAAAGATGATGGAGAAAGATGAATAACAAGATCATGTGCTCTTAGTCACTCCCTCCCCCATCCTGCAAATTATGATTCTGGCCATCATTGTGCCAGCTTCAGATGGTTTAAGCAAGTTAAAAGGGTGTGAGAAAAATCCGATTATGTTTTAGTAGAAAGGATTAGAAATGAGAATTTGTAGCCTGATTTGAAAAATAACAGGCAAAGTTATGGAAAATTAGGAGGAATTATATCCATCTGCCTTTCAGGATGGATCTGTGGCAGGGTTTCTTTGAATCTATTATGGGTATTGATTATGGTAAAGATCTTAGTTATTGCAATTTGTGATTATTACTGTTCAATTAATTATCAATCTCCAGAAGAGTCCACCTCGAGGGGAAGGTGACCATACATTGTCAGCACTGATTCAAATTCCTTAGGCTTCCTTTTTGCCTCATTCAGAAGAATTAGTTAAAAAACTGGTCCAGCACATTTTACATTGCCCTGATTATAAGAGGTGATTTCAAAAGTTTATAAAACTTTCCCAGGAAAATGTGAAAGTGAATGTGAGCTGAAATGTTAAGAGAATATATGAATTTGTGGATAATATTTCTTTTTAAAAGGGGGTCAAAGGTATCAGACTTAGAAACATATATTTTTATCACTAATATGTTTATACATAATTAATTGGCATTAAGAAATTTATTAACTATATGGCCCAAAGAAAATTCTGTTTGCCTTACTTTATTGTTTAGTAAGGGAATGGTAGTGGAGTTTTTCTTAGATGTGAAATTGATGCCAATGGTGATGAAATGAATGATTTTCTGTGTAAAACAATTTGGAAACATCCAACTAAATTATGGTCACCAGATTGGTAATTAATTAGCTTTGGTTTCAAGTTTAAATACATGATTATTTAATGGTTTATGGTATTGTATTTCTAAATTATCTTTTATTGTGTAATTTGGCAAACAATTGCATCATTTGTGTTGTCAGAAAAGCAATTTTTCTCATAATCCAAATGTTACTAGATTAAGAATCACAATGTAAAAAGAATGATAAATGGATTAGGAAACTATTAACTCATTCTATTTGACCCTGTGTTATAATATTTTGAAGAGTTGTGATTTAAGAAATCATAAATTTCCAAGTTTTGTCTTTATTTCAAAGGAAGTTTTGGTTTAATTTATTTTACTATCATTTATGAAATTTGTGAGATTGCTAACTAAGCTATCTGGAGTTATTTTTAAAATCAAGTATTTACAAAAGTATGACGTGAAAAGCGGTAATTTGACATTGATGACAATTATGTCCAAACCTACCGCAAAATTGCTGAGTCTCATTTCTAGGTTTGTTGCGTCTGCGGATCAGCCTTGAGTAGGTGTTATCAGAGAAAAGGCGGATAGCAAACAGCTTTTTTTTTCCATTAACCTCTCTCATCCCAGATCAGTTTAGGGATAGATTTATTTTCCCCCACCTAGCAAAAGGATGAAAACGGGGGGTGAGGGGGGAGCAGGGAGCGGGTCTGGGAGAGCAACATAAGTCAATGGAGTCCTCTCCAAATTATGAGACCCAGTGTCACAGGGTTGGCCAGAATGTGTACAAACAGTGGCAGCTAGTGCCATTCTGGTGGAAGAAAGTAGGAAGTTCACATTTAGAGAGTTTCTAATAGTAAGTATACTACATTAAACTAGGATTATTTTAACTTAAAGGGCCAGAAAGTGGCTGACTAACTCGTGAATATTAAACTATGAGGCTATACTAATGGAAAAAGATGGTTTGATGTTAGTGACTGAATATTGTATCAATATCCCCCTTCTGCCTTTCCTTCAAAAAGGAGAAATGGAATGTGAGAATTTGGAACAGAATTGTCTTGCTATTATAGAGTAGCAAATAAGTGTATGCGCAGATTTGAGAGATATTCCCCTCTATGAGAGGCGTCATCTTTCCATTGATGGATCTTCCAGGGTAATAGAGGGAAAAAGACATAATGGGTGAGCTGTCTTTGATGGTGCTTATGGGGTAGTTTTTGCATTTGAAAAATTGGTATTTAAAAAATTGGAGAGTGATAAACAGTAAAAGGAAGGAACTAATACATGAAGAATTGGTGAGACAGGTACTGGCTAACTTAATGTTACCAAATGAAACTACCATAGTACATGTGAATGGACACCAAAAAGGAGCAGTATTTGAGGTGATGGGAAACAGAGAAGACTACAGAGGCTGCTCTGTTCATAGAATCTATGAAGATGTATGTGCTAATTCCCCAGGTCCTTAAGACAGAAGTGATCCCTGTGTTCATGGAATCTTAAAAGAAAGATTTGGTTAAGTTTATGGAGATTGAAACTGAGCAAGGCCATTGGTTATTGTGTGATGAGAGAGAAATGATTAAAAAGCAAATCATGAGAGAAATTTTGTCAGTTTTACATCAAGGAAGTCGTTAGGGAGCA
This sequence comes from Notamacropus eugenii, assembly GCF_028372415.1. Taxonomy (NCBI): domain Eukaryota; kingdom Metazoa; phylum Chordata; class Mammalia; order Diprotodontia; family Macropodidae; genus Notamacropus; species Notamacropus eugenii. Next base: position 50,395,347 of record NC_092875.1, on the reverse strand, counting down.
CAAACAATGTGTGACCTAGCTTTGAGGACATATGGCTGTATAAGTATACATACAGTTGCTAAACACATCTGTGAAGAGTGTTTTATGTGCAAGAAAATAAACAAAAGTCTATCACGAAAGTAGTGTGGGTCTCCTGGCAGGAAAACTAGGTGAGACACTGATATTTGAAGAGTTATGCTCATACAGAGGTTTCAGAATAGTGAAGTCGTTTCAGAGGTTTTATGGGGGGAAACCAGGGACAGGATGAGGAAAGTGGATGACAAGATAGGAGACACAAGATAAGGGAGACAAGAAAAATTTTCTGACCCAAGATAGGGGAAGCAATCTTGTCATTCCCTTTCCCCACTCCCTTCTTCTTAGTCAAGAAGGTATGTCAGAGCACAGGAACAGCCCTGGGAAAAGGAAGTGGGACAGAAGCTGCAGGTAGAGGAGCCTGCTGGTAAGTGTCTGTACTTAGGGTAAGACAGCCCATCTTTTTATTGATAATTTTTATATAATCTAAAAATGCATTTGAAGTCACTTGAAATTTATTGTTTGCATTACAGTTAGAGCAATTTGATTATACTGCTGGTTACTGTTTTAATGATAAAACCTAAAATTGTTCATTGATTACTGCATAGAGAAAGGAGGGGATTAGGTGAAAACCTTATCTAGAGTGGCTCTGCCCATAGAACAGTCTTCCTGTATGTGAGCAGGCACAGGCATCATATCAGCCCCTCCCTGTGGTCCATGTCAATTCTTCTTATTTTGTAAACTTGCCAAGACCCCTAGAAACCATCTGTGTGGGCAAGGTCATCAGACTCAGGAAAAGAACTTGCTTTAGTTATGAAGTTCCTAAACAATGAACTTGACTTGCTTAGAAATTGCAAGTTTACGTACAATAGAGAGAAAGGATTTCTAACAATTGACTTTTGCACCAGGACAAGTTTAAATTTGAGAAGGAAAATATGTTAATGGGAATCCCTTATGTGAGTTCTGGTAAATCTTTATTGCTTATTACAACTCAATAAGAGTAAAAATAACTGTATCTGACTCCAAGGTGAGGTCAGTGAAACTTGATGTTTAAGGTAAAAGGCTCTTGGGACCATAACTAAATTTATTTGGAGTTTGAATTTGGATAGAGTTGTCTGCATTGAATCAGTATCTGAGAGAAATGCCACAAGTTACTCAGAGGGAAGGTGATCCTGTAGTGTTAGCAAGTGGAGGTCTGCATCTGGGAAAAAACTGAGAGGATAATCTTAGCCTCAATCTAGGATGGCATCTTCCTGGCTGAGTTTTCCCCTTGTGTTCCTTTGAAAAGGAATGTTTCCCATCTGACTAGCTCTGAGTCTGGCTATGAAGTGGAATTGATATTGCATGGTTGGAGAATGGCAACTCCTATCTGAATTCAAACAGAGCTCAGGATGTTTTATACTGCCATATTTGGTATGTCACATGTCTCTGTCTTTTTCCTTCTGTAGCAAATTTCTGTGATCGGAGTCAGTTGTCAGTAAAAGATGAGCACAATGTAAGTATGTGATATATTGCTGTTTTGATCTGAATGGGTAGTCATCCCACATCAGTTTCATGTAAAAGAGTAAATCCTTGGAATAGAACATTCTTTCCAAATATTATGGGAACAACTAGATAAAATGGATGGAAAGTGTGTGAAACAAGGATACAAACACAAAGTTGAATCATTATCTTTGGGATACATTAGTGTTACTGTTATAAAGTATGTCTAAGAGATATATGGCTACATGAAATAAGGTCCTTACATACCTCAAAAGGATATAAGAATAATTGGGTATTGGTACAACTGATTAAAGACCTAGCATTAGTTATTCTATTAGTTACTGAAGCTAAATTAGAAGTATCTTTAGTTGGGGGGAAAGAATTTCAGTACAATTTTCTTAAAGGGGCATAACTTGTGAAATATTCTTTGCATCAGTGGAAAAGTATACTGTGTGTTCTGTGGTACCCAAAGATTTCAAGGGTTTTATGGACAGAGATGGGAGGCTGAGGGATAGGATTCAGATAACAGTGAGATGTATTGGGGAGAGGAGACCAGAGCTAAGTGGTATTTGAAAGAAATAGAGGATTTGGTCTGTAAAATATTTGGGAGGAGCGGACTTGAACAGGAAGAGGAAAGGTGGTTCCTGAAAATAGTGAAGCAAAGCAGTAAGAGAAATTGGAGGGGAGTAGGGTCTAGGTTTAGATGAGTAAATGTGACATGTGCTCCGAGAAGTTTGGTTTAAAAAAATAGAAGAAAGGAACCTTGTAGGTTAGAGAATACACTGGACAAGAAGTTTAGGAGGAGATGGGCACTGTCTATGTATATACCCTGATTGTTGGGGAGGAGAAAGTTCATAGTTTGTGATGTTTGGAAAGTTCTAAGGGGGAACCCTTATTTGGTGGAGAGATTTGGAACATCATATAAGATTTGGTTCTTGGGCATATGGTATTAGAGTACCAAGAATGTTAGGAAACTGACTCTTAGAAACTTGCTTTTTGGTAGAAGAGGAAGAATAGGATCATTCTCTAATGTTCATTTTTCTGTATTTGGGTCACAAAATAGGAGAAAAGGCATAGACTTGTATAAGAATAATAAGGGTATAAGGGTTGAATGATAATTTAAAATTGTGTCAAGATCAATTTTGTAGGAGAAAGGACACAAGAAAGAATTTCTACAAAAAGGCAACAAGAAAATGCTCTGCTAAAGATGGCTTGGACAAGCATCCAGACCAGAAAACTGCATCACATGATGTCTCCCTGCGCCCTCCAGACTGCTGAATGAGATGAGACTTCTAAATGGACAATTCATTGTTTACCTTTTTCTTTTGGGTTTCTGCATCTGTACTTACTAAGCGAACTGGGCTCTTTAATTTGTCAATGCATCAATCAACAGCCTCTTCCCTTTCCCCCTTCCTATATTTGTTTAGAATAATCAATACTTAAAGGGGAGTTGGAGGAAGGGAAGAATTTATATGGGAAAGAGAGTGAGGAAGCATTAATTAGATCTGAGAAAGATGTGGAAACAAAATTTCAATAAAATAAGGGTAGGGATTGTGAGGAATAATTAAAATTTTTGTTTTTACGGAAATTATGTGATATATCACTTGTGAAATCTAGTGGATCCATACATACCAGAATGTCTTTTGACTTGCAACAACTGCAGAAAAATAAATTGATTGCAGAAGACACCATCCACATAGATCAGTATTAGATTATCTTTTAGCAGAAGAGGGAAATTGAGAAATATAATGGAGAAATTTTTTTCCCATACTTCAGACTAACAATCAGTGGAATGGGAGATATAAAGGAGTTATGTCTCACACAGAAAAGAACAGACAGAAGGATCCAACTGGTTTTTATCTTGTTTTGAGGTTAGAAGTCAGCTAAGTAGAGTAAAAGTTAAGTCTTGCTTGGAATGCTCATGCATAATAAGCATATGAATATTGACTTTTCCTCTGGGAGGGCTAAAGGTTCATTTGAATGATCATACAATATACATAGGGGAAGGGAGGACGTGGTATTGGAAAGTTGAACACCCTGTATTACCCAGCCAACGGGGAGACCGGGGAGGGTCTTTGAAGTCAGGTACAGGTTTTTAAGGCTTACTTTTGCTTTCGGAGGGTGTGCCTATCCAAGAATGCCTGCCACTGCAGTCATTTAATAAACTTATTTCTTTTATCTTCACCCCATGAAGAGGTTTAAGGGTGAAGGGGGACCCCAAAATACCGACGGTCCGGGTCGTGCTCGAATGCATTTGACTCAAGCCTTCTTAAAGCCAAAGAAAACAGAGTTTATTAAAGATTCGCCAAATTGGGTTGCCTCTTAAGGAGCCTAAGCATTGGTGACGCTTGTATTCACAAGTGGGCCAGATAGAATCCCAGCTAGACAGAGTCTGAGCTGGATTGCATCTGAGCGCCTTTGATGGAGGCAAGGTGGGACTAAATACAGAAAAGACTATAGGAGGGATGGGGGGTGGAGTGGGGGGGCCTGGTAGTCTATAGTGAGGGGAGAAGAAGTTCAGGAAGGGACTCCAAGGAGGATCAAAGGCTGGAAATAGCTGAAGGTAGTCAACAAACATCAGACTAGGGGGACCCTAAGTGGGAAGCAGGTGGGGCAATCAAGAGGTAACAGACAATGGTCACAGATTTGAGTATGAAAAGCCAGGTTAAGTGAGAAGATTCCAGGGGAGCTCAACCAAGTTCCCAGAGCCTGAACCTCATCAAACATTCTAAATAGATCAATTAAAAAACTCTTGAGAAACATATAACATAGCAATAATGGTTTATTGTGAAGATTGGTATAGCAAAGACCCCTTAAAATATCCTCATCTGTGAAAAACAGAGTTCTAAGATTTTACCAACCCTGCTAACAATTTGAAGTAATTAGGTCTGAGAAATAGTGCTGAACTCTGGCAGCAAACTGACATGCTTCTATATCTATGCTCAGATTAAAGGACAGTAATTTAATTTTAGTTGAGAATTAGATATAACGAAGAGAAAAAAAAAAATCAATCCATATCCCTACTCATTACACCACACTGCCTAACTTCTTAGTTGGCTGCAAGTGACAGATAAACATTTGGTAGTCCAAACAACCTTTCAGGACCATTTCTAAGGACTCTGATTATAACGCTTAGCATCCATTGCCATACTACGTAAATGTTAGCTATTGTGATCTTCAGTGCCCTATTCTGTTTTAGTTGTGACTATGATATAGTACTCTAAGTATTTCCTTATACAGTGCAAATTGAGAATTATTTAATTAACTCTCTCTGCAAAAACTCTCAAGGATTTCTGCCTTAGTAGTTAGGGGCTGCACTGCCAGAAACTGATGAAACTTCTTAGAGTTTTCTGCCTGCGCCAAAAAAAAAAAATCATTCTTCCACCTAGAATCTTAGAGTAAGAGATCTTAAAAGCAATGACTTGTAATATTTAGCCTAGCATACTTTGAGCTCACAATAATAATAGTTGTGAATTTAAATTGGTAAAGCTTTCTGTGTATTTCCTGTATTGTTTGTGTATTAATATATGTCTATATTGTGAAACTTGGAAACACCAAGTTAGAAAAATGACTTCTCTTGTACTTTAGATATTGTTAGATTATAAACTTAGTTGTTAAAGAGTTGTCTAAAAGCTTCTATTTTTCTCAAGTACATTTTATTTTATTAAGATTATAATAATGGTTTCAAAAATTTACTTGTTTTTCCTGATTAGATGCTTGAGCCTTGCTATTTGATATGACTATAAGTTTGTTTTAGCTGTACTGAGGATATGATATAAGGTCCTATAATGCTTAAACCTGAGAGCTCAAGATTCAGTGGTGGAAGAGCTAGCTTTTTACCTATGGTTAGAATGGGAAAGTATAAATCAGCTCATGTTATAAATCAATTTATGTTAAGGAACTAAGTTCCATCAAAATTTGTTTAGCTATATTAAAACCTCATGGAATAGGATGAATGATTTTCTGTGTAAGGTAATTTGGAAATACATTTAACTGAACTAAGGTCACCTGACTAGTAATGTGTTTTGTTTCATGTTTCAAATCCATAATATCATTTATGATATTGTGAAGTTTAGTAAACTGTCATCGCAAATATGCTGTTAGAAAAGCAGTTTCTTTTTAATCTGAATGTTAGAACTTTGGAAAAAAGTTAAAACAGAAAAAAAGTTTGAAAATTTATGTTATATGTAATATTCTGAAATACTGTAATTTAAGAAACTGGAAACTTCCAGGTCTGCCCATAATAAAGACAAAATTTTATCTGAAAGTATTTAGTTATCACTTAAAATTATGAAACTATTGGTTAAGTTATTAAAGGTCATTATGAAAAGGTTAAAACCTATGAAGTATTTAATCAGACATATTTTTAAAAGGGCAGGGTACTACTTGCTCACTTTATGAAAAAGAGAATGTGAGAGAGAGAAAGACATTGTTTAAATCTCCTTATTTGTAAATCTGCCAGGCAGTCTACCTAACCAGAGTCAGTTCTGTGGAGAAAAGTTAATTCCCTTCCCGGCTACAACATTCCTTGATGAGAGGAGTAATTCGAAATTTATTTGTATTCTAGGACTCTTTATGGTGAATTATACAGTTATATCTGGAGTGGTCTGTACTGAAGTTACATGTTCAACCAGCTTAGTCTTACCAGACACCAGTCTTAGACATTTTACTTTGTTACAGAGGTTCATATACCTAAAGAAATGAATGTCTGCTAGTCTCAAGGTTTACAGCAATTGTCCAAAGTTATTTTTGTGGGTATTTGAATAAACACCAATGAACATTATGTTCATTGTCTATGTGAAATTGCAGATTACAATTATTCAGCTGAGTGCTTTTATACCAGGAGGAGTTTAGACTCTAGAAGGAGACAAAGAGAAGGATATTGAGTAAATTTATAAAGACCTGATAAAATTACCGTTGCTATGAGAGAAATCATAATAACAACCTAGCCCTAACGTGTGTAGTGAAACTTACTATTTGAGGTGAAATCTCATGGAATTGTAATCTGATATTATTCTGGGTTTTTATTGCAGGTACGAATGTCTGCATTATCATGAGGTCAGTAATTGATGGGCGATGCCATGGACTGCCTAAAGGGATTGTGGGACATCTATGAGAAAGTTGAAAGGACAACCAGAATCTCCTTGACTCAGTTTCTGCGTTGTGTTACTTCCTTTTGAACAGGAATGTTTCCCACTGGTTAAATCCTGAGTCTGGTCTTGGTTCCCTGTAAATGAGGTGGGACTTTGCCAGAAACTTAACTGTGAATTTTATCTAGAATCAAACAGAGGCAAGGTTGCTTTATCCTGATAACACTTGTGTTGAGTCACTCTGTGCCCTCTGGCTTGGGCCTGGGCTGTTATAACCACATCCTTTTTTCTCCCTCTCATATCAGGGCAGGCAAACAGTGGAAATTTGTCATTGCAGTACTGAATCTATTAGTTATTAGAGTAATAATAGACATCAAAATTTCTTTAAGCTGCAAATGAGAATGATCTTACTGCTTTCTATCTGAATTTCTCGTCATATCCATAGTCAAAGCAAGAGAAAATTAGTGCTTGAACTGTCATAAGTATAAAATTAAGACCCTGAAGGATCTCATTCCTTCAGAATGATAATTAGACTAATAATTATCTATAATAACATCTAATAATAATTAGAATAATTAGACAATGGTAAAAGAATTTGTGCAACCAGGATATAATTGTACTATTTAGTGAAGTCAAATCAGAAACATTTCCTGTTTATGTCAAAGAAAAGAATTTCATTGTCATCATTTTTCTTAGAAGAGAGAAGCTTGTGGACTATCCTGTGCTACCCTAAAAGAGCAATTTTACTTAGATGAATTATTTCATATGGGAGTAACACTTGTGTGTGGAGCATGATCTGAAGGATTGGTATGTGTCACTATAAACAGCTCATTTGATACAATCTTGAATTATTGACTTCCTCTCTTCCTGAACTCCATTACAGCTGTCTGTTACAATTGAAGTGAAATAAGCATCTTTGGGGTAAATTCATTTGTGTGACCATTGAATTTAAGCATAGAAGTCACCTACTTTAGAAAGGCTTTTGTTCAGGAAACAAGATATACAGGCAATGTGGTATAGAAAACTATCTTGCACTACAAGAAAATGAAAGGGGAAGGGGACAAGAGAAATGCGGGATGATAGAGGGGAAGGCAGATTAGGGAAAGGGGTAATCAAAATGCATGCCATCTTGGGGTGGGGAAAGAAAATTTAGAACTCAAAATCTTATGGAAGTGAATGTTGAAAACTAAAAATAGATATTTATTACAAATAAATAATTTTTAAAAAATATTTTTTAAATTAAATTAATTTTAAAAGGGTGTTGTTAGCTATGTGTTCAACTATAGAACTAGCTCCTTAGCATTGTCCCATCTTCCTAAAGAAGGATTGAGCAGCTAAATTAAATAAACTAGAGTAGGTACCTCAAGTTAATAGCTAGAGTGAAAATTGAGAAAATAACAGTATCAGATAATTTTATATGTGAAATATAAATTTTTCTAATGGAATTCAAAAACTTTGAGCATGCTTTAATAACAAATTGTAAAACTTTATGATTTCTCTGCTGTTATTTGAATTTCCTGAATGTATCAATATAACAATTTGCTTGTTTAAATCATGAGAAAATTATAGGTAATAAACTGAAGCTTTTCCCCTTTCTGGGACTGATATCCAAGGAGAAGGATGAAACAGATGAATGCCAGAAGTTAAATGATGGTGGAGTTAGTGTCAATTTAAAAAGTACTCTTTAACCTAGGCTTACATAACTTTATTGGTAAATAGCACATTCATAACCAGAAAGGCTCATTCTACAGGTCATATCCTCATAGATTCTCTTAGATTCTCACTTCAGCCTGTTTTGGGCAGTCTCTAAATCAATTATCTGGTTTAGAAAAGGACAGGAGCAGCAAGGACTGTAGAAAAATGGAAATCCTCTGGTCTAATTTGATGTTCTTGATAGAGCTATAAGGTTTGACCTAACCCTTATGACATGACCTAGTTATTGGCAAAGCAAAATTCCAGGCTGAATTCAGTTGCATGGAGATCTATTTAGTTAGAGATTTTAACAGAAAGAGGAATCTCTACAAGTGACCTGAATTGGAAAAATAGATCTGCTAGAAGAAGCTGTTCTGAGAACCTCTCTTTCCAGAAAGCCTAAGAGCAAGGATTTCCAAAAGACCAGATGATTGCAGTAGATGTTCTCAGAAATCAGAGAGCTGCATGACACATCTGAGGCCTAAGATATTGATGAAATGGACAGTGGAGGAGAGAAACCCTACCCTTTCAATCCTTCCCCATGCATCTTTGTTCTCTGTAAGGCCTGCTTGCCAAAGGAGCCTGTTTCTAAAGGCTCCTGTCAACGCTGTTGGTCAAATTGATTCATTGAGGAGACTATGTATCCCAGTGAATCAAAGGGGAATGAGGAAAATTAATTTTAATGCTGTATTATTTGTTTATTAATTTTATTTTGCAAAATTGCCTTCTCTGTTCAAGGTCATCTCTTATATTAGCTTACAGAAAAAACCTACTACACCCATTCCAGCTAAGGAATGTCATCACATTCCTGCCTTTCCCAAAGGAGAAGCAGAGCCTTTCTTTCTGCTCTGTAAACAGAAACTAAACTTAGCTTGTCAGTACTACCAAGAGCTACTACTCATGTGACCTTGGTCCCTTCATCAGAGTGTGGGGTGGTCTGGTTCATGAAGGAGAAACCAAGCCAGAATGGAGTAGTTTTGTGTGCCTAGATTGCTGGAGGCTGTTGAATCTCATAACCTGGCCTCTTTCCTCAGCTACCATCCCCTTCAAAAATGAAGTCATTGGGAGGAGTTAAGAGCTCTTAGCCCAACTCCTCATTAAATGTCCAACAATCTGGGTTGCTTTTTGATGGTCAGGGAGGTCTCTGTCAGAGGAAAAACACTGGATTTAAGATGGTCAAGATTCTCTTTTCATCTTTAATTGCTGAGAGAGATAACTGAACTCAGTTTATTGAATCTTAATGGACTTAATTAATAAATGGATTTTTTCACATCTGGAACTTTGCCTCTTGGAATTTTATCTAAAATATTTAAAATACTCTTTCAAACTGTTTCAGCAAGGATAACATTCTTAAGAGTTACAAATACAATTTTTCCATAGAAGAAGTAAGCAGTTTAACTTTATTACGTCCCTTATAATTAATTATTTACTTTCTTATGTTTTTTTGGATTTTTATAAGTAAAATTTTCTCTTCAGGTCTGGTCTCTTCCTTCAGAATACTTAGAAGTCCTTTAATTTATTAAATATCCATTTTTCCCTTGCAGGACTACACTCAACTTTGTTGGGTAGGTTATTCTTAGTTGTAAACCAAGCTACTTTGCTCTTTAAAATATCATATTCTTGCCTTTGAGTCTTTTCATGTAGAAGCTGCTAAATCTTGTGTGCCACTGTAGTGGCACAACATTACACAATTCTGAAGAGCCACAATATTTAAAATTATTTCTTTCTAGTAGCTTGTAATAGTTTCTCCTTGACCTGGGAGCTTTGAAACTGAGCTATAATATTTCTGTGAGTTTTCATTTTAGTATCTTTATCAGGTGATGATCAGTGGATTTTTTTCAATTTCTATTTTCTGTTCCAATTCTAAAACTTCAAGGCAATTTTTCTTAATAATTGATACTTGAAGTGTAGTGTCTGGACTCTTTTTTTGATCATAACTTTCAGGTAGTCCAATAATTCTTATATTCTCTCTCCTCAATCTGTTTTCTAGGTCAGTTATTTTCCTAATGAGATATTTCACATTATCTTCTACGTTTTAATCTTTCGATTTTTTGTTGTATGATTTCTTGATGTCTTATGAAGTCATTAGCTCCCCTTGCCCAACTCTAATTTTGAAGAGTCATTTTTTCTATAAGCGTTTGCATCTTCTTCTAGCTAGTTGATTTTCTTTTCGTAGTTTTCTTGATTTTCTTGAATCATTCATTTTTTTCTCTAGATTTTTCCTCAATGTTTCTTATTTGATTTTTTAAGATCTTTTTTCAGCTCTTCTAAGAAATCTTTTTGAGTCTCTGGCCATTTTACATTTTCCTTTGAAGTCTTACAAGAACCTGTTTTGACTCTTTCTGAATCTGAACCCTGATTTTTCTCTATCACCATAGTAACTACCTATCGTCAGAGTGTGGGAGATTATGTCTCAGGTTTCAAATTTTTTTAGCTGCTGTTTTCTGAGCTCCATCTGTGAGGAGAGTTGATTTTTTAATTCTTCTAATGTTCTATAATCCTCAGTCAAGTGTACCAAACTTCTGGCTCATGATTTGGTCTATAAGTGACCTCAGGTACTCCTCTCCACCCTGAACCTTGACCAGTACCACTTTCACCACAAACTTTCTTTCTTCTTTTGATCATTCTGGTGGCTACTAGTGTCAGGTCACCCCTCTGTCCTAAAACTGAAAAAACAGACTCCATTCTCCTGTAAGTGACCACAACCAGCAGGGCCCCTTATTATCACACTCACTGCCAAGTGCTTACTCCTCCTTTCTCCAAGTCACAGCTTAGGATCATTTCTGGTCAGTGTACCTGGTCCCCACCATCTTCCTCTCATCAGTCACTCAACCCCCACCCTGTCAGTGGGATGAAAAATACCAAAGCTGAAGTTGCCAATGGCATAGCTGCCCCCAGAGCTTTCTGTTTATTGAGTCAAGGTATCTGGCTGGAGGTATCTACACTTCAAGCAGTTCAGACCACCACCCTGGAAGGTCAGATTTTTCCTAATATCCTCCCAAGTGGTCTTGGGCTGCACAACTGCTTTATCCTGACTTTTAATTATTTCTGCCACTCTAAAATTCACTTTGAGGTGTTAAGTTATTTGGGGCAGAATTTGAGAGAACTAGGTAATTTCCTGCCTTATTCATCCATTTTCCCACAGTTCCCTTGATGTCTGTTTTTCAACACTCCAGCTATCAGAACATGCACCTTCAAGAGAAATAAAAATAAGAAATATGGTCTTATTCCACTTAAAGGTCATTTCTCATGGCCTCCCCCAGAGGCTTGATATTCAGGAAATGAACTGCAAATATTGTGGTCACAATGCTGTTCCATGTTTTGGGGAGGAGGAGGAGGAAGAGGGAGGTGCCCCCTCTTCCCTCTAATCCTTTCCTTCTTTCTCCTCTCAAGACATCCTCAAAATTCCCACTGAGTTGGGGAGGGGAGATCCCTACCCTCCAGGCTTGATCTCAGTGAGCTTCCTCTATTCCCAACTGAAAAAGAAATACGGTTCGACAAAAATTGCTGGGAAAACTGGATAACAGTGTGGCGGAAATTAGGCATAGACCCATACCTGACACCGTACACAAGAATAAAGTCCAAATGGGTACATGATTTAGGTATAAAGATTGATACCATGAATAAACTGGAGAAGCAAGGAATAGTGTATTTATCAGATCTATGGAGAAGGGAAGAATTCTTTACTAAAGGAGAGATAGAATGCATTATGAAATGCAAAATGGATAACTTTGATTACATTAAACTGAGAAGTTTTTGCACAACCAAACCCAATGCAACCAAAATCCGGAGGGATGTAGTAAATTGGGAAAGAATTTTTACAGCTAAGCTCGGGGATAAAGGCCTCATTTCTAGAATATATAGAGAACTGATCCAAATGTATAATCATACAAGTCATTCCCCAATTGATAAATGGTCAAAGGATATGAACAGGCAATTTTCAGAGGAAGAAATTAAAGCTATCTATAATCATATGAAAAAATGCTCTAAATCACTATTGGTTAGAGAGATGCAAATCAAAACAACTCTGAGGTACCACATCACACCTATAAGATTGGCAAACATGACAGAACAAGAAAATGATAAATGCTGGAGAGGATGTGGGAAAGTTGGAACACTAATTCATCGTTGGTGGAGCTGCGAGCGCATCCAGCCATTCTGGAGAGCAATTTGGAACTATGCCCAAAGGGCTACAAAAATGTGCATACCCTTTGACCCAGCAATATCGCTACTAGGACTATATCCTCAAGAGATCATAAAAATGGGAAAGGGTCCCACATGTACAAAAATATTTGTAGCAGCACTCTATGTAGTTGCCAAAAACTGGAAGTCAAGGGGATGTCCATCAATTGGGGAATGGCTGAATAAATTATGGTATATGAATGTAATGGAGTACTATTGTGCCATAAGAAATGATGAACAAGAAGACTTCAGAGAGGCCTGGAAGGACTTATATGACCTGATGCTGAGTGAAAGGAGCAGAACCAGGAGAACTTTATGCACAGCAACAACCACAGTGTGTGAGAGTTTTTTCTGGTAGACTTAGATTTTTGTAATAACACAAGAACTTCTTACCAAAAAAAAAAAAAAAAAAATCCCAATGGAGGATCTCAAGGCAAAATGCCTGCCACACTCAGAGAGAGAAATATGGAAGTCACTCACATATTGTAGCAGATCATGTTTGTGTATGTGTATGTGTTTGTGTATCATGTTCTGATTTGTTATACGATTTCTTTCATTTATCTTAGTCTGACTACATAGCATGACTATAGTGAAAATATACTCAATAGGAAAGTATATGTAGAATCTATACAGAATTGTATGCAGTCGTGGGGAGGGAGGGGGGTAGTGGGGAGTAGGTGGGGAGGGATAAAATCGCAATTGTATGGCAGTGATTGTTAAACATTACAAAATTAAAAAAAAAAGAGTGAACTGAAATTCTAATAAAATTGATTTCTTTGTAAAAAAACAAAAAACAAAAAACAAAAAAACAAAAAAACAAAAAAAAAGAAATACAACTCCCAGGGTATTTGCAGCCAACTGAAGCTGTTACACAAGATTGTCCACAATTGTCATTTGTGTACCTAGGAGCTAAGCTGGTTGAGATTAAGCTTAATGTTACCCTTCCCTTTGGAGTAATCACAGAAAGTAACTGAACCTTGGTGCATAGTAGACAGAAATGAGCACTTGAGTGGTGCAGTAGGTAGAGTAGCAGGCCTGGAGGAAGACTCATCTTCCTGAGTTCAAATCTGGTCTCAGACACTTACATCTTGTGTGATCCTGGGCAAGTCACTTAACACTGTTTGCTCAGTTTCTTCATTTGTGAAATAAGCTGGAGAAGAAAATGGTGAACCACTCCAATATCTTTGCCAAGATAACTACAAATAGGGTGGCAAAGAGTCAGACCTAACTGAAAAATGACTGAACAACAGCCTTACTAATAAATGAATTGTGTTCAGAACTTTGTCTCTCAGTTTACTTTAATTTCTGCTGTATCACTAATCATACCACAGGAGGATCATTCATTTTCTATTAGACATCCAGAACATTGAGGCGAGATGGAATGTCATGTATGGGGGTACACCAGATTGGCCAGTTTGGCTAGAAAGTTAAGTAGAAGGAGGGAATGAACTATCACTGAGAAGAGTTTGGTTGATTTCCCTTCCCTAATGTGACTGGCAGGGAGATCCTAGGTTTGGCTCTTGTGGGCAGACTGGATGAACCAAATAGGGACTTTAATCACTAGCTATGGATGTTTCCAGAAAATGTCAGGAACAGATTATGAGAGGCAGGGAGAGGAAGAGAGGAGGCAGACTGCCAAAAGTGAGTCTTAAGCTTCTCAGAGAGAACTGTAGGCTCCAAGTTTTATTTACTATTACAGACACCAATACAGAGAACCACACTATACAATACTATCTGAGTGCATCATGATGGAAAACAAAGTATTATGTGAAGTTCAAAGAGAAAGGTTATTAGTTATTTAAAATCTGGAGGATGGAGAAGGAGGGCATTCTAGGCATAAGGAATAATGTGAGCAAAAGCACAGAGGCAGGAGATTGTTTGACATCTTCTAAGGAGGAAGAGAAAAAGCAGACCAGTTTAGCTTAAATATAGAGTGCATGAAGACGAAAAATGAGACATGGCTTGAAAGCCTGGATGATACCATATTGTATATGGCTCTGAAGGCCAGACAAAAGTTTTTAAATTTTATTTTGGAAGCAACAGACTAAAGATTCTTGAGCCAGGGAGTTGACATGGGTAGATCTATGTGGAAGAATATCTGTTCTGGCAGTAGTAGTATGAAGAAAATAAATTGAATTGGGATAGAGTGTGGAACTAAGGAGCTCTTATAGGAATCTATTGGAATAAGAAGTAGGTTTCTGATGGAGGCTCTAGCTGGGTCAAAGGATGAGATGATCTTGGCAGAGGCAATCCTATGAGCAGTGACAAAGTGGAAGAGGGAAGCAAAGCTAAAGCAAAGGGCTCATGAAGGGAGTAATGAGACATGCCTTCAGTGATAGTACTTTGTCTGCTCATGATTCTGAAATCCACCTCTCCTTCTCCAATCTCTCTGCTGACCTCCAGTCTTGCATCTCCAAATGCCTTTCAGATATCTCAAGCTAGATGCCAGTAGACATCTTAAATCCATCATGTTCAAAATGGAATTCATTATCTTTCTACCTAAACCAGAGGTGGGGAACCTGCAGCCTCAAGGTCACATGTGGCCCTCTAGGTCCTCAGGTGTAGCCCTCTGACTGAATCCAAACTGCATCGAAGTTCTGTAAAACTTGGACTCAATCAAAAGGCCACATCCAAAGACCTAGAGAGGTTTGGCATATGATGCTTGCTGAATAACAGCTTATGTATTTGACTTCAGTCTTATGTTCCTTTTGAACAAAATAGACTCTTCCATATCCATAAAATGGCATAAGTTCCATCCTACCAAGTTTCTGCTTCATGGATTAGAAAGGTAGTGGAAAGTAAAGCCATGACCTGAAACAGACATTCTCTATAGAACCCTGCCACCCATTCAATCCCATTTCCTTTACTGAAGAGGGATGAGGAAATTCCATTTATCTCTCTTGTTTTCTCAAATTTCCCATATTTGACGTGATGTCAAATTCTCTCTCTCTTTAACTTTCCCCAATTTGTCCTAATTCTGCATGGCCCCTGAGTGTACATGTTTAATCTTTCTTCAACAATCAAATATTTGTGGATTGTAATTCTGTCCCCTAGCTGTCTTTTCTCCAGGCACCTAATTTCTCAATAAAGGGGCACAATGTTTTCATCAGAGCTTGGATCTTCATCTATCTATTCAGAGTTAAGGAGGAATCATGCTGCCCCACCAAATACAAAGAACAAAAAATACCAAGAACCTTTGGCCAGTCAACTAATAAGTGTCTATTAAGCACCTATATGGTAGAAGCTGGGGATACAGACGCAAAAGTAAGGTTGTTCCTACCCTCAAGGAATTGACATTTCCATGTTCACTGGTAAGTATAGAGTATATTCACAAAATTAATATTGATTTGGGGGAGGGACACTGACAGCTGAGGGAATCAGGAATGGCCTTAAAGGAAATGGGACTTGAGATGAGCCTTGAAGGAAATGGGATCCCAAGTTACAAGAAGTCAGGGAGAAGATGGAGATCTCTAAATCAACATATCCAAAACTGAACTTGTTTTCTTTCCCCTCCCCCAAACTCTCTCTTTTTCCTAGCTTCCTTTTGACTATAGAAGGTACCACCATCCTCCCAGTTACTGAGGTCCACAACCAAGACTCCTCACTCCCTGTCAGTCCCCATAGTCTTTTACCTGTTGGTTTTACCGTTGTAACGTTTCTCACCTCTCCCTTCTCTGTTTTTTGACAGTGCCCCCAGCCTGCTGCAGGCCATCATCACCTCACGTTTGGATTACTGTAATATCCCTACTTCCCACTCCCCACCCCAATCAATAACTTCCAGTGACTCCAAATCACCTCTAGAATCAAATAGAAAATCTTCAGTTTGGTGCTCAAGGGTATTCACAATCTGACTGTTTGCTACCTTCCCAGTCTTATACTTTATTCCCTGCCATCAGTGATGCAGGCCTCCTTACTGTTCCTCATACTCCATCTCCTAGTTCTGTTTTCACTGTGCCTGGAACTTTCTCTTTCTTGGCTTCCCCAGCATTCTCCAGGTCCCAGCCCAAATCCCATCTTCCAGGGGGCGTTGAGGTTTCTTACAACTTCTTACTTCTACTCCCTTCTCTGTCAATGATCTCCAATTTTTTCTGTATGTATATTGTTTGAATATTGTTGCTGGCATGTTGTCTCTCTCATTAGACTGCCTTTCTGCCTTTCTTTGTATCTTCAGTGCCTAATACAGTATTTTGCAGATGGCAGGCATTTCACAAATGCCTGTTCATTGACTTAAAATATCAGAAGGGGAAAAGCAAGCGAGCCAGCTTGGCGAACAATGTGTAATAAGCCTGGGGATGAGCAAAAAATAGAACGTGAGGCACCATACAACTCACATAAGAATTTGTGTTGTGTCTTGGAGGCAACAGGGGACATTGCTGGAGGGAGTTCTTTGGCCAGGGTAGGAACACGGGCAGAGCCATGCTTTAGGAATATTTAGCAGTTGTATAAAGGATGGATAGGGCAAGAGGAGACACAAAGGCAAATAGACCAGTTAGGAGATCCTCACCATAGTCTATGGGAGAAGATGGTGCTTGTAACTGGACAGAAGGGGATGGATATAAGGGGTGTCTGGAGGGCAGAACTGACAAGATTTAGCCACTGGGTGGTGGATGGTGAACGAGAATAGAGGATGATTTCAAATTTGTGGGTCTAGGCCAATGGAAGAATGAAAGTGTCTTTAATGAAAATAGGAGAGTTGAGAAGGGGAGGTGGATTTGTGGGGAAAGATGAGTCATAAATCTCTGAGTTTTATATTCATGAAACATCCAGGCAGATCACAGGGTCTTAGGAGGGACCTTAGGGGCCATCAAGTCCAACTTCACCATTTTATACATGGGGAACCTGAGGCCCAGGAAAATGCAATCATTCACCGATAGGGATCCAGGTAACATCAGAAGCAGGATTTGAATCTGGTTCCTGACTTGTGCTTCCTTGCAGCTTACATTTCTGCTTCCTAATGTCCTTTAGTCATTTCAGGACAGATGAGGGTTGTGTATACTCTATAGATTTTAGAATCATCTGCACAGAAGCCATGAGGAATAATGAGCATTGATATAGTACCTACTATGTGCCAGGCACTGTTAAATACAGTGTTATCTCATTTAATCCTCACAACAACCATAGGAAGTACACTCTATTACCCCCATTTTACAATGGAAGAAACTGAGACAAACAGGTGAAGTGACTTGCTCAGGGTCACACAGCCAGTGTCTGAAGCTGGATTTGAACCTAGGTTTTCCTGACTCCAGGCTCTGTGCTCTTTCCATTGTCCCACCAGTTGCCCCATGGCATGGAACTAATAAAAGCAATATCAGAGGAAGACACAGAAATAGGGGATGGGCCTGGCCCTATTGATAATAATAATAAACACAGAAGGGAGAATGCAGGAGAGGGGGGTGGTGGTGATCAAAGTGTCAGAAGCAGATGAAATCTGAGAAAAGTCCATTGAAACAATTGGAGGCATGCTAAGAGGAAATAGAATTTGCCAGTTAGGTCCTTTCCTGATGGCCCAAGTTACTAGGGTGCCCCCTTCCCCCATTACTTTGTGTGTAGATGGGGATGCTGAAGAAAAACGATAACTCAACTACTAAGGCTAGAGGGCTCAGGCCTGAAGAGCATTTTTTTAAATGTAAAAAGTTTCTATATTAGTAATTTTGTACAAGACTCCAAAGAAATGAAAGAAAATGAAAAATAGCATTCTTTAGTCTATATTCAGTTGATACCAGTTATTTCTCTGGAGGTGGATAATGTGTTTCATCATTGGTCCTTTGGGATTGTCTTGGATAGTTGTGTTGCTAAGAATAGCTAAGTCATTCATAGTTCTTCATGAAACAATGCTGCTGTTACTGCGTACAACGTTCTCCTGGTTCTATTATTTTCATTTCGCATCAGTTCATGTAAGTCTTTCCAGGTTTTTCTGAAATCATCCTGCTTGTCATTTCTTATAGCACAATAATATTTCATTCCAGTCATATACCACAGCTTCTTTAGCCATTCCCCAATTGATGGGCATCCCTTTGATGTCCAATTTTTAACCACCACAAAAAGAGCTGCTAGAAATTTTTGTACAAATAGGTCCTTTACCCCTTTTTTGGATGTCTTTAGGATACAGACCCAGCAGTAGTACTACTGAGTCAAAGGGTATACATATTCCTTTAAGTCCCAAGTTGCTCTCCAGAACAGTTGGATCAGTTCACAACTCCACCAATAATTCTTAGTGTCCCATCTTTTCCACATCCCCTCCAACATCCAACATTTTCCTTTTTTGTCATATTAGGATGGTATTAATTTAAGTATTAAGTATTTAATAACTGACTGGGTGAGGGTGGGATAGAGGAAAAGGAATGAATGTACACCAGGAACAATTTAAATTTAATATGCATTATTAACATTTCCTCTATCTTAGGCTTAAACAAGCAAAACCTGGAATTAAAACTTATGTCAATTTCCAGGGTATAAAAGCTTACGTTGAAAGTTTAACAATGGTTCAAACTAGCCCCGACACATTCCTAATACAGGAAACCTCAAGTAAACCATAAAGCACCATATACGTTCTTATTATAGGTGAAACTAAATTAATATGAACATTATGTGCAGCCCTGAAAAAGAAAAGAATTCACATCCATCAGCCTGAGGAGTGGGGAGTGGGGAATTGTCATTCCCACCTGCTTTGCCTTAGTGATAGGGAGCTGGGAGAAATAGAAAAAAATAAATTCTGAATCATACACAAATAAATGCAGGCATTAGTTTGGTCCTAAGATCTTACTGATTTGGGGAAATTCCCTATGGATGCTGAGAGGTTAAGTGACTTGCCCAGTCATACAGCTAGTATGCGGCACTCGGATCTTGAAATTGGGTCTTCTTGACTCCAGGTCAACTATACCATGCTACTTCTCATACACGATAAATGACAGACAGATGAATGGTTAGAGATAGATGGATAAATAAATCGATAGACAAACATAGACAGATGGATGGACAGACAGCTTTCTTCCACGCTGCTTCCCTGAATCACTACCCAGTGGCCAGTCACTAGAAGAGCTCTGTACCTAAGGGACAGCTCTGGTTACTAATTTTCCAGGGTGAACTGAACTCACTGTTCAGTGTGTGAGGAATTGTTTTTCTGGACTCTTTCTTCCCTTCTTGCAACTATCATACAGATCAGCCAAGATGTTCAGTCTTTCCTGTGAACTGGGTTCTGCGAGAGCTCAACAAAGGCCATAACGTAGGAAACCACTATCCATTTTCCTTCTCAGCAACAGTATAATTCTAACTTCCACTCTTGGCTGGAGAACTGAAGATTGGCAGTATTTAGTCAGGGAACCATATGTTGATGTTTGGGGTGCTTGGGACCCCAAAATACCAACACTCTGGTTCCTGTCCAAATGAATTAGACTCAAACCTTCTTTCAGCCAAAGAAAAACAGTTTAAGATCCACCATATTGGGTTGACTCTTAAGAAGCCTCACCATGTGTGATGCTTATATTGACAAGTGGGCCAGGTAGAATCTGAGCTAGATTCAATCTGAGCTCATGGTTTAATCCTTGATGCAAAGTCATGGAATCTGAGTTGGAAGGGGCTCCTGATGACACCTGCACTAAACTCTTTACTATCAAGTGTAAACTCGACAACATTCAGAAGAGGGAGTCACCCAACCTCTACTGGACTACCTCCGGGGCGGACTGATTGTTCCTCAAGGGAACTCATTCCCCTTCCGGAAGGTTCTATTCTTAATAGGATTCTGGGTAACTTCAACCTGATGCTCCTACTTCTGTTACCCTGGATGTGTTCAGTGATACTCCTGGTAACTGATGTTCCCGTTAACTAATTCCCTGGTTACTTGTAAAGTCTTACTGTCTTGTTTTTGTTTGTTTTCATACATAGTTATGAGTGTCAAAGGGGCTACAGACAAAAGAAATGAGAACAAAATTGTTTTACATCAGTCATTTAAATGGAACAGAAAAAATTAGACTGAAAAGCACTTCGAAAATGGACAGAATGACAGCAAAACTTACTGAAATCAAAGAATTTCCATAGAGTAACATTTTTTTATGAATGGGGGAAAACACACCTCAATAAAAGAGACAAATTGTACTTAAATATAATAATGAATCCCCCCAAAAATAAATATGAAACCCTTTACCAAAAATAGTTTATTGCACAAAACTTAGGAATTCCTATGCACACTTAAACCTTTTTTAATTAACATGCTGTGTAAAATAATCATTCGTTGTACATGGTGTCACATTTTCCTCAAATTATTCCACCAGAGAGCCCCAACCTGATGAACAAATTTGTATGTATGAATAATTTCTTTGCATGTACGTGAAGCTTATTTTGATTAACTATTGAATATTTGATAACTGAAAACCATTCAGAATATTGGAGCTCCCCTGTATTGCGATCTTTGGGCCCATGCTGTGGGAACCACAGTTGAGGTGAGGCCATGGTATAACAAAGTGCTTCTGTTACCTCTACTCACAAACCTGCCATGGAAAAGGAAGGTATGAGATCCTTGGGTCTACACCCAATTCCATGCCACATGGGTTCAGATTAATGTGAGACTCTAGGAAATCTCTTTTTAATAACTGGATGGTTTCACCCCATGACATCTATCCAAGACATTTTCTAGTACTCTTTAGTGTCCATACACATCCACACCAGATCTACAGGTCTGTAATTTGATTTGCTATTGCTTTTACAGGGAAACATCACTGGTATAGAAGATGGATACTGTCAGATGGACACAAACCACTGCTATACTTATCAGTATGCACCTTGGGGCATCTCCCTTTACACTTTGGACCTAAATCTGTACCAAACATATTAACAGCCACTTTCACATCCTATGACAAGATAAAAATCAGCTGTCACACCCTCCAGAGGGAAAAATGTTTTTATGAATCTATAAGATCCACAGTATTTCTTGGAGATGTTGTGTACCAAAGGAACGACAACCAGGTTGCACAAAACATCTTGGAACAAATTGGAAGACTAAGTAACAATTTCACGGAGTATAAACTTCCCCTTCAGTACTGAACACCATGTTCCTTATTGACTTCTACAAGTATGTTGCAAGTTAAGTCTTTGCTTTACAAAGGAATTATCCCTGCTTTCTTTCCATATGTTGACTCAGGAGTCAGTTTCAAAACTACGGTTTTGAAGAAACAGCAGATTCCCTAGCCCTTTCTTCACTAGACCCTGGCTGGGGGAGGTAGGACAGGGAGACAGCTACAGGAAGTAGAGTCCCTTGCAGACAAAGAAACCCTCAGCGAATCCAAAGTAGGCAACCTGGAGATTATCTTGTAGGTTATGGAGGCACCAGTTTTCCTCTTTAAATGTGACTTCCTGGGGAAGTCCAATGACAGTGTCTAAGTGGACACTGAGAGGCCTTGGATTTATTTCCCCACCCAAGGATGTCCCAGGTACCAGGGGAGAAAAGGAAGGGAAAAATAAGGGGCTGACATTTAGCAGCTGGGAGGGGAGGAAAGAAAGGGAAGCCAAACACAGTCTTGAGCCTCCCTTACCCCACCCCCATCCCACCTGAGCCTAGAGAATCATGTTGAGAGCTGAAACACTTGACCCTGTGAATTCTCTCTGAGCCAGAAGGGAGGGGATCAGCTAGGGCTTTGGGACAAATGTATTGCAAAGAGAGTCAAGAAAATCACCCTGTTTCTCAGGGCAGGAGGGGGAGTGAGAGAAGGAATGAATGCAAGAAATAACCAAGAGCAGAAATAAAAGGATGAAATAAAACAGAAGAAGTCTGACTTCCCTGACAACTAACCAAGCTTCTCTTCCTTTGTGGGAAAGTGACCCCTGAATGTGCCCTGCTAGGGAGCACCCCACATGTAACCTGGGGGAGAAACCAGCAGGAAAGGTGAGACACATGCTAGCATCACACAAGACCAGCAAGGGGGACACTGTGCCTGCATCTGTTGGGAAGGATGATTTTCCAGTATGGCAGCAAGAATCATCCCCAACAAATGACACTTCTTTAGAAATGGCAACACTTGATGGGAGTATCTCTTTCAGCATCACTAAGTATATTTAACATTAATGTTATTTTAACCTTATCAACTAACGATAAGGTATTTTTATTTCCTCTTGCAACACAGTTTAGGAGGCAGTTTTAAGAACACCAGAAATGGCTTAAGAATACCATACTGTTTTCCCATGAGGGCAATTAAGCTTCTGTCATACACAGAGAAAACATTAGCATATCTGGACTGATCATTAACACTTCATAACATCATTTTCAGGCCAGTTATCCTGCAGAACGGGCATCTGAGGGCTCTTTCCATGGATTATTCCCCCCTTCCCCTAAAGCTTACAAACACAAAAATCTCCCACTAACGCATTTTTTTCCCTAGATTTTTCTCTGCAAATTAAACAAAACAAAACCCAAAGTTCACAAACTGCTAGCCCCCTGATCCATCATTCTGATGGTGTTTAGTTTGGGTAGAATGACGTGAGGAGTTGAAGTGTGGATTATCTAGGGTGGCCAACTTGTAAATCAATGTATTCTAGGTTTCAAGAGCACCCAGCAAATAGAAGACAACGAGAAGTCTGCACTGATACTGGTCTCTTAATTTTTTCCACTCATCTGCATCAGAAACAATGATTCCTACACAGGAAAGAGACTAAAAGAGAACCTTTTTTTGGTAACTCTAGCTAACATGCTCATAAAGTCCAGTCTGCAGGAGTGTGTTTCTCTCAATGGCTACACTGGCTTCAGCTGGCTGGGGTGACTCTCACCTGATGTCAGTTTCAAGTCTAAACCGCAGGCTGTCACAGCCAAAGGTGGGAGGAGAGATTCTTGTTATCCTATTTCTGAGCAGCCTGCCAGGGGCAGATGGATCCAGGAACCTAAGCCAGAGGCTAGCCAAACTATAGTATCCTACCCTACCCGTCACCAATCTTTGTCCATCTCTCCTTTTCCTTTCCCTCCCTCCCTTCTATGCAATCCCTCATCCTCCCAGGTTTTTTCCTCTGCTTTAGTGGGACCCCAGGTCCTTCTGGACCCGGTGGTGATAGGTCCCCTAACCCCCACTTAGGAATGTGGCACTTCAGCTAGCATGAAAGAGAAGCTCTGTGCGCTTTGCAAACAGCTGAGTTGAAAGGTGATTAAAAAAAAAACCCAAACCCTTTCATATAGGCATTTTTGTGTTTGAAAGGTATAGTAAATAAAATAATTATTTTTCTAAAAGCCTTACCTGTACTGGTCAGCTTCCCTAAATACTCTATATACAAGAATTTCTAACAGCAGACGTAAACATGGCAACAAGACAGAAGAACAAAGAAGACAATCCAAGTAATTTTTAAATTATATAAAGGTATTTTGTAACAATTATGTAATTTTTTTTTTTTTTTTACTATTTATAGACATCCAACTATAGGATGTATTAAAGTAAAAGGTGCAAATAAGTGTTTTCTTCTCTGCAGGAAAATAAAGTTTTCCACCAAGCTGAGAAGGAAAGTGAGACATGGAACAAGAACTCCCCAGGCCAGATGACTCCACTGATGGCTACAATTCTGAAATCTCCTTCTTGACAGGGTTCCCAAGAGGATCATTCAGAATTCTGTCCTGGCATCCCATTCTTCAAAACTGACCCAGACTCCTGTTCAGAAATATCCGAGACAAGACCCCATCTGAGACTGTGTTACTTTGGTAGGAAGCAGGATCATGTCAAAGGAACCATGAACTAAGTATGGCCCAGGAATAGGTTACTTCTTGAGTCCTTTGCCATCACTCTCTTGTACCCTCACAGGCAAAAGGAGAACTCAAAACGGCAACTCAAAGAAAAACATCAAGTACAGTCAAATAAATAAGGTGAGAAAACAATGATCCTTCACACATTTATAGCCAAGAAGGGACCCAGGGTCACTGTTCCAATCCTGGCTGGTTGTGGGCAGAGGAGTTCTGTTCCTTCCGGTCAGTGCTGGAAGAGGCAGTAGGAGAGCAGGTAACTGAGAGGTCCGTGAAGTGACTCTCCATCTGAGTCCACGAAGACATGGATTCATGTACTGTGATCGTGTGCTCTTCCATTTGACGCTGAAGACTATCCATTTCTTGCCTTTTAAGAAAAGGAAATAGGTCAAAGGAATAAGTATGTATCAAAAGAAGGCAATCTAGGAATATTAGAAAGAGATATAATAATTTTCTATCACAACATTTAATCCTCTTTAAGAACTGGATGTGGCTGAAAATAAACTTGGGTTCTCAACCTCCCATAACATAAATTTGAACCAGACCATATAGTTAACCACTTTAAAAAAAAAAACACAGTTAGATGAAAATGAAATAATACATTAATATTTTATCTGCTGAAAAAAGGAATATGATATGATTATATATAAACCCCCCACAACACCCCTCCCTTCCACAAATAACCAAAATAAAAAGAAAAACAGCAGAGATAAAATAGCTGAGTAAGCATGATATACAGAAGTGTGACATTTTGAGCTGATACAAATATTCAAAGGAAACATCCTAAGGGATCAGAGGTGATCTATTAACAGACAACAGACAAACAATACATAAATCACAAAAAATCTCTTGAAAACTACGCAGAAAACTCTTGGGCTGTGAGCACCTCAGCTTCCACACGTGCTAACCACCCCTGAACAACAATCCTCCTAAAAACAAATACCCTTAGGGGCTGTCAGCTAACTTCTGTCTAAAGACCTGGTGGGATAGAGAACTGACCACGTCTCGAAGGCACCCATTCCCGTCTGGGTCAGCTTGAATTGTGGTGACTTTGCTAATTCCCTTCATTGTTTGGGATTCTGCCACATGGGACTCATCTCTCTTCCATGTGATGGTCTTTCAAATACTTGAAAACAGTCATAATTCCCACAAATATTCTTTTTACCAGGCTAATCATGACCTATACCTTCTCCAGATCAGGTGGCAGGGTCCGAAGACCCTTGACCACTGTGACTGCACTTTCTAACTTACCAATGACCTTCATACTAGCATGTGGATGCACACTGACTGGGACAAGGTACAGAGGGATGACTGGCTTTCTAGGCCTGGGCACTTTCTTTTCTTATTGCAGCAAAGACTGCTGTAGCTCTCTTGGCTGTGATATTACACTACGGACTCATCTGGAGCTTGGAGTGCCCTAAAAGCCCAGATTTTTTCAAGTAAATCACTGTCTAATCATACTTCAAGTATAGTTTATTACTAAGTTAATTTTTTTGATCCTCAGTTATTTTATACCTAGTAAATAATTTCATACTCCAACGAGACCAAAGAAGAAGAAAAGGATTGATAAATGCAAAAATATTTATGGCAGCACTTTTTGCCATAGCAAAGAACTGGAGGCCGGAGGTGTGTCCATCAATTGCAGAATGGCCAAAAAAATTATGGTACATGAATGTAAAAGAATATTACTACACAGTATAGAATTATCAAAGAGAAATCTAGGAAGACATATGAGCTGAATGACTAATCAATGACTCCAAAAGACTGGTAATGAAGCAAGCCTCCATTATCTTGGTAGAGACTATCAGTACAGAATCAAACTATCTTAAGAGACGACCAATGTGTTATCAGAGATGAGCAATGTGTTATCGTCCCTCCCACACACCCCCTGCCATTATATTTTATTTTTATTTTCTATTTATATTTTATTTTATTATACATTAAAGGGGGGCAGATTTCATTTTCTTGGGGGAGGACTATGAGGAAGATGAATACTTGGGAAGAGTAATGAGAAGATACTGATGCAAAGTTAAAAAAACATTAAAAAATATACAGAAAAGAACAGAACCAAGTTCAGAAAGTGGACATGGACAAACAAGGCTATATGGGACACACAGATTAAATATACACTTTAAAATTATCCAAAGTATATATAATACAGATTCATGACTTCATATAAAATCTTTTTACTATATTTTTTTGTTAATGTTGACAGACAGTCATATTTGTTGATGCTTGTCAAGTTTATAATAAAAGAGGACAAAAAAGAATTTCATCTTATTAGATTCGACCTCATAGTTTTGGCCTGTAAGATCTTTTGGAATCCTGGCTATTATAACTGCTGGTTGTTTTTGAAAAGCATTCCGTCTCTGCCTATACCTAAGTCACTGACAAAAACTTTAGATCAAGGTCACTTCCAGACCCCTACTGCACTGTTACAGACCACTTTCCAAGCTGATACAGAATGATGAATGACTACTCTTTGGGTCTGGTCCTTCATCTCATTCTAAACCCATCTGACGGTATTACCTTCTAGCCCAAATTGCTCTTATTTTGGATAAGAACAGCATGTGAAACTTGGTTCAAATTATCTGCTAAAATCTAGGTCAATAATAACTGTAGCATTCCCCTTACTGAGCAATTTAATGACCTCTGATGTTAATTTAAATGGGAAGATATTTCCTAATCATTAATAGCCCCATGGGACCTGCTTAAATCACATGGAAGCCTAAGTCACATGTGGTGGGAGGAGCTTACTGAATGGGTGGAACAGGAAGGGTGGGGCAGAACTGAGAGGAAGGGAGTGAGAGCACTTAGGGTGGAGAGAGAGAGGACACAAGCTGGGGGCGACAGGGGTGGGGAGAGAGAGGGCAGGAAAGCTTGGGAATGGCTTGCTTCATCCCCTGCAATGATAATGTGTATTGACTTCTTGGCTACTACGATGGATATGCCTTTCTGATTTTGGGATTTGGCTTTCTGGTGTCTGAATAAATGTTTTGGTTCTGCCTTCTATATTTAGCGACTGTTATACATTGTGATTCCAAACTATACCGGCATATTCAGTCACCTTCGGTGCTGCGAATGTTGCCTGGACAATACATTTGGCATCACCAACAAAAACCACAGGGCATACAATCTCCACTTGGAGGCAGAAAGGATTTACAGGAAGAAATGGATATTCCAGGATGGGATGATTTTCAATATTCCTCCCTTGCAAGGAAATGGGCTAAAAGGGCTGGACTCTGTAAAAACTGGGAAGCGAGGTTACAGGAGGGGGAACCTAGAGAATTGGAAAGGTTGTTGGCAATGAACACCAATAAGACCAGGGAAAGAGCTGGCAGGGGTATATGGGAGAGGTTGGATTTTATTAACAGTTTACCACACTATGTTTGAAAGCAGAGACAAGCTGCTTAAGGAAAAAAATTCATATGGAAAAAGAGTTAGCTAGTTTGCATGGGAATTCTTAGCATTCAGACTCTCCTTTAAAAGAGGAAGCTGGGAGGTCTCAGGTGGAAGAAAAAGCTGCTCATTTAGCTAAGAAGAAGTAGGAGGCTGGCAAAAGAAGTGTGTATACAGCCTTGGTACAGACTCAGCCTAGTTGTCATGACAACAAGATATGAGTTGGAAAATGAAATAATGTTGCAAGGAGAAACTTCTAAGGTCAAAGCTTACCCTGCAGCAGGGCAAAAGCAGGACAACAGCTTGAGCAGGGTACACAGTGCTTAGGGAGATAACTGAGGATTTTACTCAGCAAGAGGTCACAAATATTTTGAGTCTGTTCACCCAAAGGCTGGGAGAATCATTAATATTCTAGATGTGAGAACCAGTGATGAAGGAGCTGGAGAAGTATCAACAACAGATGGTGTGGATTGCTTTAAATTTATAGGTATCAGTCAGAATTCCTTTGTACAATAAGCTTTTAGAGATTACAATATGCAGGGAGGTAACACCACGACTAATCTGCTGGCTTTGGCTGCTGTAGGCAGTATCCTGGTGTGGAGACAGACCCTGGTATTCACTTTGGGACTGAAGTTAAAGGAGGAGGTCGTGAAGACTGCCATAATGATTGGAAAGGCACATGCATATCATGATATCCTCTCTGTAGTTTCCCATAAGAATCTAAGAGTGAAGATAGCTCCTCCTGCTTACAAGCACCTAGTTTTGACTCTAGTAATTGGGGAAACAGGGTACCCTCTTTTGGAGGTACTGCACAAGATTTCAGTTAAGTGACTTAGGGGACTGGGGAAAGGACAAATTTCCCCCAGAGAAAAGAGTAAATAGCCAGTGGATTTAAAGTCTGGAAAGACTGACAAGGAAAGAATTGTTCACTGCTCTACTGGAAGCAGGGGTAGATTTTGGAAGCATAGATGGTATAAAAACTGATGAACTATACAGAATGTACCAAGAAAAGGGGCTTGATACTAGACAGAATAGAGGAGTGAGAACGGCCCCTACAGATCCTCCTGAAACATTGTATCCAATTCATCACACCTTCAGGGAGAACAGGAAATTGGCCAAGGCCCTGACCAAAATAAAGAAATACACAGACGGGATTACAGACCCCACATTAATTTGACCATATACTGGAAAAACAGATCAAATATTGCAGATGAAGAAAGCAGTGCCAGTGAGGGAGAGGATGACCCAGATGGCTCTACCTCTGGCTGCTGATTCCCAAAGCCTCTCCCCTGGAGGCAGAGGCCAGCTGCTCCCACATGGCTTGGCTCTGCTTGGTCCTGCCTTCACTCAGGCTCTTCCCCTTGCCTGGAAGCCCTTCCCTGCAATCTCTGCTCAGTAGAATCCAAAACTCCTCTGAGGAGGGTCCAGCTCAGCCTCCCTTCTTCTGGATCTCTATTATGATATGTCTTATTACTAAACTAGATTGTAAGACTCTCTTAAGTTGTGAGTATCACCTATTCTGGATCCTGGGTGCACACACAGTATGTATTCACTCCATAAAGGATGGATGAGTAGAAAAACCAAAACCAATTAAAGCTGTCCCACTCTGACCAGGGCTGCCCTGGGAGGGGAGGTCTCCTGGCAGGGGTTAGAGCAGGCCTGGACAACCCTTGGGCCCTGGGGCTGTAAGCACTGTGCCAAAGGACTTCCTCTACATGCAAGGGATGTTTTCCTCTACATTTTTTACTGGTGGAGCCTGAAATCCTTTAGCAGGCAGCAAGTGGCCATGAGCCACAGGTTGTGCAGGCCTAGGTTAGAGGCTCACCCTGTGCTGGGGATCTGTGCAAGGGGAGTCTTGTTCAGGTGGAAGTTGGAAGAAAGAGTCCCTGGGTGAACCTGTTCAACTCAGAAACTTTTGTCATCCTATGAGACGCAGCAGAATGGAATGGAGATATGGGAAAGGAGGAGGTTTTAAGCTGGCAGAACCATTTGTTGGATACATGGAAACATTTTTCCAACAGATTCCATTTTCTTTACTAAATGATAAACAAAAAGGTCCTACTTCAGTTGCTGGAGACAGCTGTTCAGGTTCTTGAGTGGCTCTTTGCTCACAGTGGGTGGGGGCTTGAGCAGCTCCTCTAGAAGGGAGGCAGGGACAGGGCAGTCTGGAATTTTAACGGGAGTCACAGGGTTGGAATTGGTCTCTCCCTTCAGTTCCTTCCTCTGAAAAACAAATGTGTTGTTAGTGCCTATGTTTCATAGACAGAGAGAGATTGCAGGGGGGTGGGGGGAGGAAGAGAGGAACAATGAAGATACAGATGTGCAAACCCAAGCTTTCTAATTCGGCATAATGTTACCCAGTTATTGCTACCAGGGCCCCAAAATTCAGTAAGTACAATGCCCAGGTTTTGATGCCCCCACCCAAGTAATAGCTAGCATTTATACGGTATTTTAAGGTTTGCAAAGCACTTTACATACGGTAACTCATAATGATTATGTTCATCACTTGTAAAACTTGTGATCTTCAATATAACTCTCCTGAGATATGAACCAGAATATAATAAAGAGTTTTCCATGAAAGACTTCTGGCATCATAAGGAACTGTTACGTATCCAGCAAGTTGTCAGATTTCACCATTATTTTACTGTTACGCTTACTTCAGAAGGGTGAATTTTAGCAATTCACCTCAAATTTATAAAGGTCTTCTGAAGACAAAGCAGGAAGAGCCCATACAGAGTGGGCCTCAGGTGTGCTGTGACCCTAAGCCAATGATGACTGGGACCTGTGGCCTCTCAGTAGTTATTCAGGAGCAGCTTTCTGGGTTGGGTGCCACTCACACCATTCTCCTGAGCAGGAGAGGGTCCAGAATCTGCCACCTGCTGTGGCCCTAAGGATCTTCCCATCACAAAGCCCCTTCCACATGTGACATTAACTCACTACAAACTGGCAGCTCCAAAGGGGACATGAGTCTGCTGGCCACGGCCCAGCAGCATGAGCACGTGGCCAGTCCTGGGTGGGGAGAGGGGGAGTTCAGGCCAGGGGCTGCTACCTTCCTCATCTTGTCATGCTTCAGGTCCAGCTGTAGCTGCTGGTTTTGCTGGAGCAGGGTCTTCATGCTGTTCTTCAGCTCTGTCACCTTAGCCTGAAGGGTGAATTTGTCTTTCTGGGTCATTGCAAGATCTTCCCTAGTCATATCCAGCTCGGTTTTAATATTCTGGAGAGAGAAGTGAGAGTTTTTTTCAGCCCCTCTGGAAAATCAGAAGCTCAACGATTCCCAGAGGGCTAAGGAAGGCCCCACTTTCCCGGGTGAGTATTCTCTCCTACAGGCCTCTCCCTGATTCCTGGGGCTGAGAAGGGGAGGTGACATTGGTCTTAGTCTGGATTCCCAGGCCTGGTCCCTGTTTAGTAGGCCAAGGGGCTGCCTAAAGGAAAGGAAGAGGACTTTCCCCTCCATGGATATCCCTGCATGGCTTTGTCAGGGAGAACTCTCTGAGGACCGCCTGCTATAGTAACAGAACTTCTGCAGGTCACTGAATGAATCCTATCAGCAGCAGGAATAATGATGATGAGATTTCATTGGTATGGAGAACATGGCTGTGATTACAATCACTTTATCAAGGCAGGGTAGGCAGTTCTTCTACAGTGGCAAGCCTTGGCAAGCTGCCAGAGCTCAGAGCAAAGCCGGCAGGTGCCAGGACTTCTGATGAGACCACTCTGCCAACATCTCTCTGAAATAATGAACCTAATTCCCCAATACTCATTTTAAAAGAAGAAAAATGGTCCCAGGGAAAACAGCATGAGGCCAATATCCCTCATTCTGATTGGCACTCAAGTTCCTGGGCCAGCTATGAGCAGAAGTTAGGCTATTCCCATGAAATAAAAGTTTACTTTTACCTCTGCCTGAGAGAAAAGCCATTTATTTAGAGGTGAGCAATCTGAGTAGTTGCAGGTTCCTTTTCCCTTTCACAGGGACAATCCTGAATAATTGCAAAGAATGAGGACAATTCTGACAGAGAGCCTTATCAGGCATGTGCCTGAGACTGCTAGGGGCCATTGTCGTTTTCCAACTAGAAAACATAATCTCCTGAAGAGGTCTTAGCCAGTTACCTGCAGTGCCAGTTGGATTCCTTCCAATTCCTTTTGACTGTGCTGCTCAGTCAGATCCAGCTGCTGCTTCAGGGCTTGGATTTCTCTCTCTTTCTGACTTATCTCCCATTTGAGATCTTCAACCTAATGGAAGAGAACCAAGGCAGAACATTGTTGCAAAATAGTTCACTAATCCATTAGAAAGGACGTATTCTTAAGGAAAGTGTTATATGTGTGTGGTGTGAATGATATCTTATCCCATTTTGAAAAAGTCAATAGTCTTCTATCAATTCATCTAACTGTTTAACAAGATCAGCCAAATCAAGAGCCTGCTGCTTCTGGCTATCTGATGATGTAGCCCTTTCAGGTCTTTACCTCTTGGTTTTCAACAGGCTGTTTGTCCAGCTGTTCATCCAGCTGTTTCTGCAGAAGCTGCAGCTGAGCCCGAGCTTCTGCCAACTCCTGCTGGAACTGGGACACTTCTTGGCAGTGTTTTCCCTCCTGCGCCCTAGGGAGAAACACAAGGGCAAGAATAAGATTTCTGTGCTGATCTGTGCCTCTTTTTGGCTGCAAAAGTCTCTAAGTCCAGTCTAGAAGTGATGGCATTTGTCACTGTATAATGCATCTTTGTGAAGGTCATATACATAAGACATACAACAATGTTACCAGATCACTGGGGATTTATGAGCATACAGACTCCAAGAAAGAGGTAAGCAAAGATATCTGATAATGAGATGTTTGTGATGAGCTTGTCTGATGATCTTGACCAGGTGCTGTCTGGTCACAGATGCCAGCTCTGTTTTAAGGGTGATTTACTACACCCTTGTTAGTTACCATCAAATGCATTCCTTGGTGGCAGAAACTCTGCCTATCCATAACATCAGCTAGAGAGTTGCCCTAGAAAGTAGGCCAAATGGAATCTGAGATGCTCCTCCTGATCCTACCCAATAGCCAAGTGCTGGAGACAGATGAAGTCCAAGAGTAAACTTCGTCAAACCAGCAAAGTCTGCATTGGTAACGACCCAGATTTGAAAAGACACTATACTCTGTGCCTCTGGCTTCCAGACCTCAGGAGATACTGAGATGTATTAACAATAATACTATGAATGGCTAACATTCACTAAGTGCCTACTGTGTGCCAGGTATTATGCCAACCACTTTTACGATGATTATCTCATTTGATCCTCACAACAACCCTGTTGGAGTAGGTGCCATCCTCATCCCCATCTTAGAGTTAAGAAAGCTGAAGTAGACAGAGGGTGAGGGCTTTGCCCATTAAGTGCCCAAGGCCAGACTTCAACGTGAGTCTTCCTGATTCGAGGCATGGCTCGGCTAGGCAATACTCACTGCAGACTGTCTGCTTCTGCCTGGAGCTTCTGAACAAGCAGCTCCTTGGCCTGAAGTTCCTTCTTCACCTCACTCAGCTCCAAGGTCGCAGCTCGGAAATGACGGCGGCTGTGTCCAGCATCGACCTTGGCTGCAGCCACCTGTGACAAGGGGAGGCAAGAGGCAGGCCAAGAAGCCTATTAAGGTGCATTTTCTATGAAATAAACAAGCATTTAAGCAGACTGTTTTACTTCTGGTGTAGATAAAAGGGCTTTTAAGTCCTACTCCTTGAAGGAGGCTGAGAAATGGCTTTGACACTCCCATCTCTGTATTAAGTACCTCTAGTTCTGGCAGGTGCCAAGCCAACATGGACCCAGGTGGGGTCTGGTCTGAGAATCAGAGGCAGCAGGAGCAGGCACAGCCACCCACATACACCTGAGCACCCATGTACCTGCTCCTTGAGGCTGCGCACTTTGGCCTTCTCCTTCTCTAGTGCCGTCTGTAAGCTCTGAACAAGCTGTTTCATCTGCTGATCTTCCTCCTCTTTGCGCTGTAGAACTGCCTGGACCTAGACCACAAGAGGAAAGTGGGGTGGGGTGCTGCCCTGTCAGGTGTCGGGGGAGCACAGTCAGTGTAAAAACCCGGGGCATGGGAGGTTGACAGCACTGCCACAGCAGGAGACCTTAGGGTGGGAGCTGCAGGCTCTCCTTGGCATCAGCTTGCAGCAGGACCCTGGACACTCCAATGTGGTACTTAAAGACACAGTGTTTCGAGTCTCTGTGAAGAGACTAAGATGGTTTCCCAGAGAACCCATGTAAAAACTAACTACTTAGCTTGCAGGATGGAAAGACTTTACTGCTATGGCTTAGCTTTCTCAAGCAAGGGTGGTTCTTAATGGACTGCTTGGCCAAGTCCCCAGTGGGTGAAGTATAATTTTTACCAGAAGAACCTTCCAAACAATGGAGCTAAGGAATGACCAAGACAATAACAATCTCTACTTTCCTAAGCCAAAGTAAAAAAAAAAACCCCAAACCATGAGTCAGCCATGTTGATTTGATACTAAAGGAGAAAGCTGTGCCTTAAGAAAACTTGTTTAAGTAAAACTACCAATTCTACTATAGCCTTATGAAAGAAGGAGAAATGTTCTCATTTCCACTGTGGAAATTCTGCGTCAATGAGGATAGAGAGGAAGAAACAGTAATTCTGCTTGTGGCTAGTTGTCAAATTCTTCCACTCCTAACTATTCTTAAGAAAGATGTGTTTTGATTTTAAGATCCCTGAGAACCAACCCACTAGCACAAGACTTCAAATACCTGCAGGTTCAGCTGCACTAAATCTGCCTCCCTCTTGGCTAATGCTGTTTCTAGGATACTGTTATGCTCCCGAAGGGCTGCATTGGACTGTCCCAGACCCGTCAGCTTTCCTCGCTCATGTTCTAATTCAAGAGCCAATTTCTTATTTAATTCTTCGAGTCGCTTTATCTTCCTCTTAAAGCCTCTGGATTCTTGAAGCTGGAGAGAAATCACAATAAAGGTTCACTGTGACCTGAGCTGGTTGTGCACTTTAGTGAGTAAAATATTCTGATGAATGGTTATCACAGAGAGTACTGTGTAAGGCAATAGACCACACAGAGTGTGTTACAGATGTACAGAAGTTGCATGAACAGAGTTCAACTCAACAGAATCCCAGACAATAGTCAGCAACACTAAAACATGAGACTGGAGCACAAGATCTCCACAAAGCAGCTTAAACCATCACAATGCAATCACTAGCCAGCATATTATCGCAGCACCCACAGACATCCTCCCATCTTTCCTGCCATTCCCCACTCTCCATCCCCACAGCATCCTTTACCTCTCTCCCCAAAGAAAAAGCAGAAATAACCACCTCATCTTCCAGCTCTATGACTTTCTCTCTGTACTCTTCCAACTCCTGGCTGGTCAGCGAGATGATTTCCTGGAGCTCCTTCTCCAGCACCATCTTACTATGACCAACAGTCTGCAGCTCTGATTCCAGGACTTGGATTCGTTCCTGAAGACAGAGGGTGCAGGTTCAGGGTTTCCTGCTTTCATGAGGGCACATGACAACAACCACTCAACATGTCTGCTTCCTTTGAGCAAGGGCAGTTTGAAGGGGTAGCGTCTGGTTCTGCTCACTTGCAGAAGTTTCATACATGGTAACAAATATTTTAATACATTTCCTTAGAAGCTTTGTTGAGAAGGGGTTTACCATGCCCAAACCATGTACATTTTCATATGGTAACAAATAAAACCATGGGGTACAGTTTTTGTACTCGGTTGGTGAAAGATACAGAAGCATTCTGAAATCAGGAAAAGGACAACTCCTTTCACAGGAGGGGCCTATACCGTGTGTTAGAAGTAAGACTACCACACTGAAAAGTAGGTACAAGGCCCCTCATGGGTCCTGTGACAGCAATGGGGCAGCAGAAACTGCTAAACATGGATGACCCCTACAAAGTGTATCCTAAGCAAGAAAGCTATGAGGCATTGAAATGGTAGAGTGTGTAATATATAAAAAATTAGAGAGAAAATCTTTTGTCTGACTCCCTAATTTATACACCAATAAGTTCTCTAACAGAAAAAAAAATTACATCTTTCTAATAAATCAGATTACAACTGGAAGGAACCTTAGAAACCCTATGATCTACCCCCCTCTTTTCACAAATGAAGACACTAAGACCTAGAAGGGTATGGGGGGACTGGCAATTGGTCCACTTCCCCCCCCACACCTCCACATGGGGGAGAGAAAATGACATCTGCCTACATTTAGGGCTTGGGTGTTTCCTCCTTCTGTGACCTGGGCTCTGAGTTTGGTTAATTCTGCCTCTGAGGATTCTTTGGCAGTGAGGGCTTCCTGGAGGCGGCGGCTCAGAATGCCCACTGCATTCTCATAGGCTTTGTGCTTGGCCTTCATCTCCTTCTGGGCACTGGTCAGATCAGAACCCAATCGCTTCATCTTCTGCTTCTGCTCCGTAATGGCCCTGGAGCAAAGTAAGGAGAAGTAAGAAAACATTCTGAGCTTAAAAGGTATCAAATACTGAAATGAAATAGAATGTTTAGCTTCATGTCATCTCAGAGCTCAGAAGGAACCTCGCAGGCCTCCAGAGCTAACTCTTGTCACAATACGATAAAGGCCAAGGACCTAGGGAGGAAGTGACAAAGAACGACTCACTAAATCAATGGTAAGACATGCAAGGTGTCCCAAGGTTTCACTTGGCATTTTCCTCTTCTTAGAGGACCTTGGGAAGGGTTCTATGAAATTAAAGGAAAACTCCCTCTCCTTACAAACCAAAAAAACCTACTGAATCATAGCAATAAATCAATTCATATCCCATGACAGGCTGGAGAGTGTGTATGGTAACACTGAAAGATCATGGGGGCAACATATCTAATACAGAAATAAACTTTCCATGACTTCACATGTGTAAATGATATCCTATTTCTTGCTAAATGAATGGAGAACTGGGAGGGAGACAATTCAGAAATCAAAATTTTAAAAATAAGTTAAATGTTAACTATAAATGTTCAAATGTT
The DNA here is from genome assembly GCF_028372415.1 of Notamacropus eugenii. Taxonomy (NCBI): domain Eukaryota; kingdom Metazoa; phylum Chordata; class Mammalia; order Diprotodontia; family Macropodidae; genus Notamacropus; species Notamacropus eugenii. The sequence continues at coordinate 50,358,820 of NC_092875.1, read as the reverse complement.
AAAAATAAAAACTATAAAACATTTATTTTAAAAAATAATTTAAAGAAAGAAAGAATAAATACAGGGCGTAACCCTTCTCTTCCATTAAAAGCATTCCCCTCTGACACTATGCCACAAGTTGGCCAAGTCACCTGCCATTGTTGGTCCTCAACTAAAAAAGAAAGGATTGGAGAGACAAAGAAAGTCTAAAGCTGCTTCTGACTCTGACATTCTCTGATTAAAAAGCATGATCTGAAATCTAAACGATAATGTCTGAGTGGATAAGCTTAACCTTCTGCCATTTCTACTTGCAGATTATGGTCTGCCATTTTGTGAAACAGAATGGCTACCCCAGAACAGGGAACAAACACGACTTTTGCAAGAAGAACTTTAAATGAACTAGGGAAGCTTTCCATTTAGAAGAGCTTGAATCAATTCCTTTTGGAGAGTTGTGGAACCTTTCACAATGCAAGTAATAGATCTCCAGTTTGTCCAATCTGTCAGCCTGGAAAATCCCACCTTGGAGTATTTTTTTATTTTAAGGTGGACCATACCCACACCGCCTGTTGACAAACAGGCTTCAATCTAGAGTGGAATAATGTTAAAGAGTCAATTTCATTTTAAGGTTTGTACATATTCTGGGCAGAAGAACAGGTTAAGAAAAGTTCTTTCCTTGTTCACAAGCACAAGTATTTATGTAATAAACATGAGAAGAAACTTGATGCATACACCATAAAAGTAAAAGGGTAAAAGGCTGTAATAGCATTTCCAAATGTTTAAAAAACTAAAACCTCCAAGAGGATATATTCTCTTTCGTGGATTTTTATATATGAGCAAATATAACAAGTACACAGAATAAGAAGGTATGTGTGGTATGAGATTTTATACTTATGGAAGAAGGATTTCATACAGGAGAGCACAGAATCACCAACGCACTGAAACATGCAGGGATGGGTCTACATTTCCACATATAGAGGACTACACATACGTTCCTAAATATCTATATGTACACACAGGTAGGCACAGGTAACTGTCCACATATAGGTATATATATTAAGAAAAACCTCTTGTGATGAAACCACCCCCACGTGAACACTGGCATGTGCTCATCTACACTTCTGCGCATGCATCACCCAGGCACCAGGCCCTGAGGGGCTAAGTCATCACCCGCAGCGCCATACTTACTTTCTTGCCTCTAGCTGCATTTGTTCTACTTGTTGTTTCAACACCTCGTTCACCTCTGTAAGAGATGTCATTTGTTCTCTGTCAAACTGCAAAGACTTGAAAATGAGAGAGATGGATAAACAATGTAAGAGGTTTGGAAGGGAACCATCTTTCAGTCTGCTCTGTGGCCTGCTTTATGGTAGCAGATGCTATCTGGACAGGGGTCTGAGAACTGGAGTGAACATCGTGACTCCAGGTGCACTGGAGGCTACCTGAGCACCTCCATATGCAGAGCTGATAAAATGGGGGCTACCTGCTGTCTCAGTTGTTGTTTTTCTTCTGTGGGTACTTGCTACCTGCAGTGCTGAGAGCCCCACCCCTGAGGACCTATTCTTAAAACAAGACACTTTGGAGGAACCAAGAAATCGAATACTTGTGAAAGACCTCTTGGTAGCTGCAATGATCAAGTTAGACATCCCCCTGAGATCACTCTGCCAGTACCACCCAGACCTGTAGCTGTGTCTCCATTTCATCACGTTCTCTCTGCACCAGCTGGAGCTGTTCCTCGAGTTTGGTCATTTGCTGTTGAACTTGGGACACTTCCTTCTGTAACTTGGAATGTTCCACTTCCACGGACTTCTTTTCACCCTGAAGTTTGATTAATTCCTGCTTCAGATTTCTCATCTCTAAGTCCAGTCTTTTCTTGGTGGCTTTCAATTCGCTGATCAGCTGGTCCTTGGAACTTGCATCCCTCCGGTACGCTTCCACCATCACCTACTAGGACATACTAGAATTACACAATGTTCTTAGGAAAGGGTGTCTAAGGCGACTTTTCTTAATTAAAAATTCTTCTTTCAACAGTTTTCATGCTCAAACTCTATAAACAACTATTTTTAGGGGGAACTTGTGATAGAGCTCATAAAAATCTTTTAAGGAAACCAAGTCAAGGGCTAAAAGTCTGTCTTCATGATCAGTTAAAAGATAATGCTTCTATCTACAGGGTGTACTACTTACATCAATCTGAATTTTTCCTTGTTACTTTCATTTGAAGGAACTGATGAGGAGCATCACTCTACCTTTTGTTGAAGAAACTGCTCCTTCACCTTCTGAGTCTGTTTTTTCAAAGCAATGCTTTCTTGCTGCAGGTTTTCCACCTGGAACAGGAAATACAGACACTCTGTTATACCAGCCCCTGGGATCCAGGGAGACATTCAATCTAAAGAACCATCATCCAAGTCTGTTTTTATGCAGCCAAGCATGAAACAAAGTCTCAAAGACCATCGATCTTGTCCTATCCTTCCAGCCTCCCAGCTTCCCTCACAACCTTGAAGAATCCTAGCCCTCCCCTTCCCTTTGCTCATCCCTGGGTTCAATCAGTGGACGAATCCTGTTCACTTGACTTCTATTATCCCCTTCATCCCTCCACTCACAAGGCCACTAACCTTATTTGGGACCTCATTACCTCTCACCTGGATTATTCCATAAGTCTTTTACTTAGTTTCCCTGCTTCCAGCCATCCCCTTCTCCAATCTATCTTCCACTGAGCTGACAAGTCGACATCTATAAAGTTTTATTGATGCCTTTACTCATTTCCCAATACACCGTCCATTGTCAGTGAACCTTGCTTTGTAAAAAAGAAATAGTGAAGTAAAACCAGCCAATCTCATGGGCACATCTGAGAGCATGGGCAAAGTCCCAATTCTATGGTCGGTCCCCTGCTTCTCTACTGAAAGGAGGGAAGTGTTTCACTAGCTGTCCTCTAGAACCAATATTAGCTATTACTTTTGACTTGAGTTCAAATGCTTTTTAAAAATTGTTCTTACCCACACTGTAGAGTCCTAATGCATGATGTTTTCCTAACTCCACTTCCTTTGCTCTGCATCAGTTCTTACGAGTTTTTCTACATTTCCTATCCTTAGAGCACAAATGCTACTCCAATGTACACACCACCTTGTGTTCAGCCATTGCCCAGCTGATGGGCATCCACTTTGTTTCCAATTTTTGCGGCCACCACAAACTCCAGGTTAATTCTTATCATCCTCCTTTCATTTATTTTTGCTTTGTACTGGCTGGCTCCTCAAATTCAACACTGCACTTCTGTGCCTTTACAAGGATAACCCCATGCCTGGAATAGATTCCTCCTTTTCTTTATCTCTCAGATGCCCTAGTGAACTTCTCTTTGTTTTTGTATCTCTATCACTGAGCCCCACACAGTCCTTCCAGTCACCCCCAACTGTGCTGCAAACCCTGAAGACAGACAAAATGCTCTCCCCATTTCCTAACTCAGAAATGTTTCACAGAGATGCTCTGATACCTGAGATGGAGCTGAGGTACAATCATGAAGTCAAAACAAAACATCAGGGAGACTGACACACGTATCATGAAATACGGGGAGGACAACATCTGCAGTTAGTGACTCACAGATTTAATCATCAGGCTAAACTTCCAGTAGGTACAGAAGAACCTGAGGAAGACTTTGCAGTCAAAGATTTAGTTCATCAGTCATTCCCAGCCAAGCCACCAAGTACATGCTTCCCTCTTTGTTCTTTGAACTACACCAGTGATGTTTAAGAGATGAAGTAGAAGGGCTCTAGACTGACCCTGTGGGCCCTAGTTAGTCTGGCCATAGCTACCAAATGAACAAATACAGTAAAACCAACTTCTCACCATTCTGCCGCCAAAAGAGATTTTTCCTAGAACTCAGGTCCAATCATGTCACCCCTTGTTCCCCTTACCCCCAAACTCCAGAAGCTCCTTATTCCCTCCAGCATCAAATAGAAAATGCTGCCTGACATTCAAAGCCTTCACAACCTGGCCCCCTCCTCCCTTTCCAGTGTCCTTCCATCTTATTCCCCAATTACTGCACAGTGACACTGATCTTATGACTGTTTCAAGAGCAAGACCCTCCATCTCTCAGCTCTGGGCATTTTCTCTGTCTATCCCCCATGCTCAGAACACTCTTCCTCCTCCACTCCGCATACTGACCTCCCTCTCTTTCTTTAAGTCCCAACTAAAATCCCACTTTTCCAGGAAACCTTCCCCAACCCTCTGTTGCCTTCCCTCTGTTAATTATTGCCTATCTATCCTGTACGTTGCTTGCTCACGCGTATTTGTTTTGTTGTTGTCTTCTCTGTTACACGGGAAGATCCTCGAGGGCAGGTGCTGTCTTTTGCCTCCTTTTGTATCCCTAGGGCTTAGCACAGTGACTTGCACATAGTAGTCACTTAGTAAGTGTTTACTGACAGATTTTACAGATAATAAAACTGAGGCTCCCAGGTATGAAGGAATGTGCCCTGCGTCAGAGAGGGTTAGTATAAGTTAGACATGAAACACAGCTCTCCCATGAGGCCAAAGTCCCTTCTGTGAATCACCTCAAACTGCTGGTGCACATGACAATTTAATAATTCTCTCAAAGGACAAGTAGTACAGCTTCACTCCATGTTTCTCTGACCCTGTATATAGCTATACATATTAAAAAGCTACCAATGTCTGGCTCATGTGCCAGAGGCCATGTGGCCCAAGACAACTCAGTGGCTTCAAAGGTGGCCTGGCAGACAGGGACCCCTGCACCGGCCTCCCTAAATTCTGCCTCTTCCTCTCAACCCAATCTCTGCCCCTTAGGAGCTCTAATGTTGTGTCTTCCCCAAGGAAAAGTTGTATATAAACTTAAAAAAAAAAATCTTACTGAGTGAGCACCTCTCTGTAACCCCAAAGAACAGCCCACTTCCTCACCTGGCTGCACTTGACAGCTATCTCCTGCCTCAGCTGCTCCAAGAGCTCTGAGGTGGCATCTGCATCCATCTCCAACTGCTGGGTACCACGGTCAAACTCCTCCTTGCCTGCCCGGGCTGCCTGCAACGCCACCTCCAAGACAATCTTCTCGTTCTGCAGAACCTGGAGGGTGTCATCTTTGGTGGCCATGTCTCCCTGGAGCTCCTCCAGCCTGGCCTGTAGCTCCTCGTGGCGGGTCTGCAGCTCGCTGAAAGCCTGCTCCTGGGTGTGCAGAGTCTCCTGGCTCAGGGTGAGCTGCTTCATGAGGTCCAGGTGCTCCTGCTGCAGGGCATCCAGCTGCAGGTCTCGCTGATGCAGAGTCAGCTTTACCTGTGGGAAATCAACACCATAAGCCACCTTGATACAACAACACAACTTCAGTTTTCACTTGTCTGTTTTGTGGGTCGCTGTTTAGGTTTAAAAAAACGAAAGAAATACTTGAGTGCCAGCTATCATGTTATATGAGTACATACCTCATGCCTAATTTTTTGGTTCTCTCAGACTAGACGTGTGGTGTTATCAGTTGAGGGAGTTGTACGTGTATGAACTAGGTCCAGCTCCCTGGTAACTTGTGTCATACAATTTTCTGGGGCCCTCAGAGGTTAAATGATTTGTTCATGATAACTGAGCCTGTGCTGGAGGCAAGACTTGAACCAAGGGCTTCCAGACAGCCCTCTCCTTACCGTGCACACCCCAATCACAGGCATGCATTACACAAGTGGCAATTAACCCTGCAATTTTATGATTAAATCCAAAGTGAACAAAAGTATTTGTGTTGCTATCTGGGGTCTGGCCCTTGCCATGCCCTCACCTGCTGGAGCTGCTGCTCCAAGGATGTGGCAGAATCTGCCATTTTCTGTAAGTGTTCCTTCTCATCCTCAAACTCCTCCAGCTTCCTCTGCAGGTCTTCTTCCACCAGAGATTTGGCTTCTTGAATCTGAATAAATGCAGCTTCCTGGTCTAGCATATCCGCCTAGACACAAAAGCCAGGAGATGGTTACATACAATACAACATGCCCCCTCCACTCCTCACCAGGTCAAAGTTCATAGATGAGTCTTTCTGAAGGTGAGTAAACATAAGGACATGCAAGCACCACAACAAGGGAGGAGTTCTGCCTTTTAAAAGAGAAAAATGAGAGAGTGATGGAAAGAAGATGGATATATTCTAACTTACAGAATTATAAATATATTTTTTCTCCAAAACAAAACCTCACCAGACTTCCTCAGGATGTCTCTGCAACCAAAGATCATAGATTCAAGAGTGCCACAGGCACCTAGAGCTGGGGGCCAAGTAAGTCACTGCCAATGGAAGAGCTATTCATAAGAGGAGATAAAGAAAAGGTCCTGGGAACTACAGATGGGGGTGTCTCATATGGTAAGTCAAATCAATAGGAAAAGGCAGGATAATTGGGTCTATAAACAAATTTGGATATAAGCACAAGTCAATATAATTTCTTTATAGGGAAATCAAATCTAATTAATCTCCTTGAATTCTTTTGAGTGTATGGATAAAAGGGCACCAAAGGACATAATTTATTGGTTAGAACTAAGGATTTTCCCTGTATCTCCCTCTGGACAACACTGGACTCTCAGTAGAAGCTCTATAAATACTCATTTGAATGATTGACAATTTCTACACCCTAAGTTGTTTAAAAATCACGAACCCACAACTCAAACACTAGCATATGGGAATACTTTGCCATGGACAAAAAAAAACTGTGAAGAGGCAGAAATAAAGACGAACATTGGAATGATTTTTCTGGATAAAGAGGTGCTAATAGTACAGTTCCCTAGGGATTGCTGCCAGAATCACTTATATATTTTTATAGATGATCTGGAAATGACATCTGGCAGTTAACATTATTCTAAGTAGTGAAATTCCCAACTGATGAGGATGAATTTCCATGAGATCTCAAAATCCAGAAAAACAAAAAAGGTGGGAATGGATAAGACAATATCTTCTTAGGGCTATAAAATGTAAATGATCCTGACATCTCTGATAACCCATAAATGGAGGAAGAAATATCAACTTCTTAAAGATTCAACCTAATGTGTCTTTATGCCCACAAAACCCAATAAAAGGAAAGGATCAAGACAGGCGTTGGAAACAGGAAGACTTTCAATTCAATTCAAATCTCCAAATATTCATTAAGTAACTACTAAATGCAAGGCCTTGTGGACACAAGAGACAAAATCAACTAGTCTCTGCTCTGAAGGAGTTTATGTTTAGTGAGATGAGTAAGATATGTACATACAGAGGCAAGACACATTTAGAACGAATTTGCAAGTCTCCTTTTCTTTCATGACGATTTACCCTGCTCAGAGTCTGGGGTGGGGAGAGGTTTTTCTCATTTCTCTGTCAGATGACTAGCCCTTTTGCACATGGAGAACCCCAAACCCTTCCCATGATCCCCTTGTATGTATGAGGAACATGTCAGGTTGCTGTTAGTGGAGGTGATCTCTGGCCAGTGCAGTGCAAGCCAGCACAGAAAGTGGTGTAAGGGATGGCTTGAACAGAGAGCAACATGAGGCAGGAACCCTTGTTACAGGTTATTGTCACAGTCTAGGGGAGAGAAGATGAGAGCATGAATGAGGGCAGAGTGAGGAATTCTATGGGTCAGAAATGACAGAAGCTGAAAGATATACATGAAATTATTCTTCCTGTGCACAAAAGCACAACTGCATCTATACTCTCAATATATGTAGGACACATACAGGTCTTGGTTGTAATCCAACAAAGACAAAATAGAACAGATGCGCTAAGGGGATCTGCAATTTGCAGAATCATGGCAGGTATGGCTGGGACGAAGAGGGGCTTGGTAAATTAGGAAATATGTAACTATCAGGTACTTTCTGAAGTGAAGAAGCAGTAGCTGTAAGAATGTAGGAAGATATACAGGAAAGTTGGCAGCTATACTGAAAATTAAAATAGGCACTAGCAGGATCTAGAGCAGCTGTACTTAATCCTTTCTGTGCCCAAGATTCCTCTGGAACTCTGGAACAGTGCACAGACTTCTCAGATGCAGACATAAAATACACAGATTACAAAGGAAACCAACTACATTGAAGTACAGTTATCAAAATGCTAAGAACAAAAATAAAAACAATTTCATGGATTGATTTAGATAAATTCAGGGATATGACCTCCAAATAAGAAGAATTTATTGGGGGAATTTAAGGCTATCTGGCATGTATCTCTACCCTGCTGTGGCTCATGTGGTGATGTGGCTTAAAGCTGACTCTCCCTTAGGGAGACAAAACAAGAGATTACAGGGGTTATGGTTTGACATGACATGGCATCTAAGACTTACAGCCTGAACCCATGGAATCTCTCGCTTTTCTTCTAACTCACACAAAGAAAGCCCTTTCCAAAATAACAAACACTCCACTTGATTCTTTTCCCCAAGTCAGATGAAAATTGCAGTACATGAAAACACCATGCAGTAGATGCTCATTCCCTCCAAGAGGACACTGACGCTCAAGCCCTCCAGCCCCGTCCAGGTCGGGGGGAGGTGGGGCACCCAAGATTAAGGAGGAACAGGCAGGAACCACAAAGAACACCAAGAGAAGACAGGTAACAATGGTGACAGTCAGAATTCAGGTGGGTTAACAATCTATTCCCACTTAGAAGAGAAGAGCTTTCTTCCTTGATTCTGTGACTAAACAATAATGGAAACCCAAAACATGACAGATTCTTACCTCTATGTTTTGTAACTGAACAGCAATCCGTTCCTTTTCCTTGATGGATCTCTGCTGAGTCTCTGTCAGTTGATTGGACAATGACACATTCTCAAGTTTAAGGTGCTCTAGAATGCCTGCCTGGGTCATCTGTCCAACCTTGGGAAGAAAAAGAGAGAATCTGAAGTTCAAAAGTTATTGGATTCAAAAGTGGAAGAGATATCTTCCCTTTGGGTTTGCTAAATTTATTTCAAATGCCTGTACTTAACCCTTACTACCTGCTGCTCTTATTCAGATAAAATCAGCTCTAAGTAATACAGGACAGTGAGACTCAGGCTAAGGACCATTTGGGTAACCTCCCTGCTTAGGAAGAATGTATCTATACTTGTTCTGACTTTCTGCTTCCAAATGGTAAGAGTGTAATTAGGTGCCCACTTTGTCAAAGACAGCTGACCTGGAGGTGATTGTGATGTGAAAAAGCAATCTCTGGAACTGGGGAGGCAGAGGACCTGGGGCAGAATCTTGATGTTGCCAATTAATGGCTGTGTGACAGTCACTTAACCTTTGGGACCTATTTTGTTACCTGTAAAATGGAGACCATCCTGTCTTCCTTTCAGGGTTGTTGTAAGTATTAAATGAGAATGTACAACAAGTGCTTTGTATGGTGTAAAATTTATGAATATTAATTATCATTAGGGTTTTTAAGAGATGGATTGATGGAAACCTCGAGGGAGATGACAGGGGCTTGCCCCAGGACCCCATTTTGTCTCACACTTTATTAATGATTCAAAGACAAGTGGCATGTTCAGAAAACTCTGTAGATGATACAAAGCTGAGAGGAAGCAGTATTACATTCAATGAAAGAATCCAGATTTCTAAAAGATCTGATTAGAATCAAACCATTACTAGGCACTTCATCAGAATGAAGACTCTCAGATGAGAGAACTCCATCTACTGATGCAGATTACCTTCTGTCTTAGAGACTAAAAATTACCGTATGACATTACACAAGGATAAATATAAAGTTTTTATATTTAATATAAAAAAAATTAAGGCCAGGATGGGATAGACTTGGGCTTAAGAGCAGCTTTTGTTGCCTGAAAATTTCATCAGTAATACAATGGATCTCCCCAAAACTCTGACACTGAAGGCTTCAGTGCTTCCAAACGCAAGCAATAAGGGTCCCAGTATACTCTGCATCAGTAGTGCTGTGTCCAGTTTTAGGGGTAAGATCCAGAGCACTCACAGAAGAAGTAATCAGGCTGGTTCAGCATATGTCAGAGAAGAAGGAAACAAGGAGCTAGGGGTGATAATCCTGGAAAACAGAATAGCCTTGGAAGGTCGCATGACTGTTGCTTTCAAATATTTTAAGGCTTGTTATATAGAGTAGCCCTTAAAAGGTAGAGATTAACTAAGAAGTAAATTCACCTGCTCCAGGTCATGTTTAGAGGAAGGATTTAAATTGTGGTCCTCCCACTTCCCTGGCCATACTGCCTCCTGAAGTGTTAAAGCAGAGGCCAGGTGTAGGAATTTGGAAAAATGATAGTCTCTGAGGTGTCTTTCAATCTTTTTTAAGACTGAGTCTCTATGTCTGACCCAGAGAGCAAGGGCCGCTCCTGAGCCCACCTCCACAGCTGACTAACATAGAAGCTGTGCATTGTTCCATTTCTAGCCTGAACCATTTGCAGCCCAGCAGTCACCTGCTCCCAGGGGGACCCCAACTTTTGCCATATTTAGTAGAAATACTCAACTGCCAATCGGAACCCCCAGACTCAAGCTATGCCTCATCCTCAACCTCCTTAGCAGCAAGGACTCCAGGTGTATGTCACTGGGCCTGTCATCTTTTTTCAATACTGAAAAACTCTAACTCTATGGTCCTGGCCCAAGGCTCATGGATTCCAGTTTGAGAATGAATGCTCTGGTCCCAAATGTGGATCAAAAATGATACAGCACATAAAAGTATCTGAGTCCCATAAAGCACTGCAGAAAGCAAGACTGTTATGGCTCTTCCTAGTCTAGTGCTATGACCCACAAAGGGACTGTGCTTACTAAGCACAGGTGAGCAAAGAACCAAGCCTTCAAGACCAAAAACTACATTTTAGATGTAAATAAAAAGACCAGTTGTCTAAAAGACACAAACTATGGCTGGGGAATAACAGTAAGGAAACTCAAGAATTGCAGTTTAGGTCATTCCCTAGCAGAAAATTAAAATAGTATTGGAAAATGTAAATCGCTTGGTTCACTAATAGATCTAAGTAACTAATAAAAATCCAGCCTTCTTTGGAAAAAAATATAAACCTGAGAACCCTTCACAAGTTTGCTAATTCTTACCCCATGTGACATTAACCTGAAGACATGTGACTGGGAATGTGCACTACAATACCTGGGTAGAAACAGTTCAGAGTCATAAATGCTGGTGCATATATGGACACCATGAACAGCCAAGGTGGCTGGGCGGGGACAAGGCCTACCTGGATGTGAGCCATCTCACTCTGCAGCCTGACTCGGGCCTCCTGGGCCAAGGCCAGCTGCTGCTGATACCACTGCCGGACCTTCTGCAGTGACGTGATCTCGGTCTGGGAGGCCTGGAGCCTGCTCGTCAATGTGCTGCGCTCCAGCTGAACCTGCTGGAGTTGGCTCTGTAAGGCCGTCATCTGCTGCCGAAGGTCGTGCACTAAAAACAAAGCCCATGCCAAGCTCAATACCAGCTTTCTCACTTGAAGAGTCAGAATTCTAATAGTAAGTATTCCTTCTCAACAGAAGAACACATACAGAAGTGGACACCCCTATGTGGATACTACAGCATCTGTGTGAAAAGGCCAATAACATCCACCAATCACCAAAGAACACTGTGTGTTCTCTTTAACTGATGGCCATGGACCCTGCCCAGTGGCCTTGTGTGCCTCCACAGGAGGTCTACATAGTATACTTCGGCTTTGTTTGAGGGCCTTCCTCATATCCTAAGAGTCCCTAATGAGGTAAATTAGATAACACACTAGAAAAGGAAGACCATTTACTGACTAGCTGAGCACTGTTCTACACAGGCATGCCCACCATGAACAAGAGGCACTGAAGGCAGCCTGGTCCAGTAGACAGACTGCTGCTGGACTGGGAGACAGGAAGATTAAGGTTTGAATTCTGCCTCAGACTCTTAACTAGCTGTGTGACCTACGTGCATCTTTGCAGCCTCAGTGCCAGGCCCACAGCAGCTACCTGTGTTATCTTTGCTGAGGATGCTTTTTTGCATGTCCTCTACTTTTCCCATGAGTCTCTGGTATTGCTCCTCGGCCACCTGCAGGTCGTTGTTGGAGGAAGCCAGGCTGGCATTTTTTGCCTCAAGGGTGTTTTGCAAGTCAGTCATTGCCCGTTCCAGATCCCAGCAGGACTGCTTCAAAGTGTCTACTTCAGAACTCAGCGAGTCCTGTTTCTGCTGGCTGCTTCGGCTCTGCTCCACCTGGGCCTGAAGCTTGGTATCCAAGGCTGCAAGCTGGGCTTGCAGCTCGGTCTTCTCTTTAAGGGCCTGAAACATTTCCCAAACAATACAATATTACCTTCCCAGAAAAAAAGGATCACTTCTCATGAGTAGCACATCTAAATCAAGAGTGGTATTGTGAAAAGACATGCTGCCCAAAATGACTAGGAATTACAGATGACACATCTAAGAAACAAGTGAATTATGGAGTGGAATGTCACCTAGGACTATGACCTGGGACTTAGGAGACATCTGAACAGTCCTTTCAAATTTTTACCCTCAGCAAATGACTTGCCTTTGCTGGGCCTTGGGTTTCCTAATCAGTGGAATGGAGTTGAATGAGACTACAGAAGCCCAGAACCTCAGAGGCGGAAGGAAAGCCTCAAAGGCCATCTTGTCCAATCTGTGGCCAAAACCAGCGTCCCCCAGCAAGCATGCCTTGAAAGCAGGGAGAAACCTTTGTTCTTCCAAGGTAGCTCACTACACAATACATGAGGAAAGAGCCCAAATGTGCCACATTGCTAACGTCCATCAAACTACTGCGCCTCCTTAGCCTCCTTGGACCAAAGGGGCATTGCATTCACATTTTTCCCTATAAAAACAAAACAGGCAGCACTGCTACCATTACTTCTCTTTCTCAATACTCAGTAGGTATCAACTGTCTCTAAGGGTCTCACTCTTCAAAATTAATCTGTACTTACTGCATTCCTACAAGAGGTCTTAACTCCTTGAGGGCAGAGATTTTTTTTGGGGGGGGGGGTCTTTTGTTTCTCCAAGTCCCACTGGTAGGTGCTTTATGTCTGAAGGATGGAACACTACTGCATGCCCTGAGAGAAAGTGAGCCATGGTATAAACACAGTCCCAGGTTACTGACCAGTCTGTCTCCAGACCTTGTTAACTCCCCTGGGCTCATTGTACAGACTCGCTAAGTCACTGACAAATTGTTCTCTCATGAGCCCCAGTGGTGCAGCTCAGTACCTGACTGGCTTCAAGAGACAAAGCCTCCAGCTGCCCTTCCAGCCTCATCTTCTCTTTAAGAACCTGCAACATTTCATCATGAGTCCCAGCAATAGAGCTCTCCATGGATATGCTGAAAGGTAAGAGATGCTTTCAGAGGGAGCCAATTCAGTAAACATAAATGTTATTAAATGACAAGCTCAACAGTTATTAAGCACCAACTGTATACTCAGCTCTACACTATATGTCCCGTTGGTCCTCAGCCTCCTGGGGGTCGATGTGAGAACATGAGGTTTACACAAATAAGTAGGATACAAAACAATAATTAAGTGCAAACAAAAGGCCCTATGAGACCTAGAGATGGTGTGATACAAGCCACCTTAAAGGACCTTGGAGTCCAGTCAGTCATTAGCATCAGGAGGACTTGCATAGCTGGGCCTTAAAGCAGGGGTAGGATATTGAATAGCAGACCTCACTCAGCAGACAAGAGATAGCCACGGAAGGTTTTTAGGCAGATGAGAGGCATGCCCTGATCTGTGCACAAGAAGATAAATATGGCAGAGGGTGAATAGTGGTTTGGGGGCAGGAGAGAACAGAGGTCTGCTCAAAGGCCCCCACCATAATCTCAGTAGCTGATGATGGTGGCCCTGTTGGGGTGGTGGCTGCTGGAACAGCAAAGATAAGCTATTCTGGAGGCACGATAGAGCTTGAGCTACTCAGCAGACATTGGGGGGATGCTGCCTGCCTCTACCCCGAAGCCACACTGGCACAAAGTCTCTGACCCTTCAATGAGTAGGTCACCCTAGGGACAGCATGTAAAGGTGAATGTGTATTTAAAGACATAATCATATCTGATTTAATTTACATGTTGGAGAATACATAATTTCTCTCTCTACACTAGGATCTGCTATAAACAAAATATGGGAGTGGAGACATAACAATGACTTCTGGAATTACTCTCTATCAAACCCTCTATTACAAAGGAAAGAGTCTGAAAGTCTGAGAAATAAGTCAAAGGACAAAGCAAGTTTTGTTTTCCCTCTGCTTGGATCCTCTAGTAAGTCTCTCATATCCTACTGCACACAGTTAGACACCTGCAAGAAAGAGCCCACCATTGCCAAGTAACTAACTTGTGGCTTATGCTGTAAATACATCAGTGCTAAAAAGGAGATTCTGAAAGAAGCCCCCCCCCACCCACCCACCCAGATCCAGCCCAATCCCACTCAGCCAGGAGGTGGAGGGAGGATCTGGGGCTGAGGCCCAGCTATGGGGTAACCCTGAACAAGTTGTCACTTCACTCTCTGGGTCTGGGTTTCCTCTTCTTTCACATGAAGAAGCTGGACAAACTCGCTTTGGCCCATTCCAGGCTGTGGACAGCCCGCACCCTCCCATCCTAACCAAAGAAACATGCATCAAGTATGTGATACACACAGAGTGTGCCAGACACCAGCTTTAATCTAAGCTGTGACCCTATGCAAGCCTCCTCACCTCTTAGGAGTCTTACTTTTGTAGTCTGTAAAATGGAACTAATACTATAACCCTTAGCTCTATGGGTTCCTGTGGGGAAAGTGCTTCATAAATAATAAATGCTTTTCCTTAGGCTCTGCAAGGTTGACTACAGGAATGTGAGCTACTGTCGGTATTGAGGGAAATACTGAGAGAATTGAGAAAGGAGGCTTTCTTTGCTCTCTAGGAGGGAGAGTCTAATAAGGGATAGAAGACAGGCTTAAACATTTTTTAAATACCAACTAAGGCTTGGGAAATGGCAAGTTGTTGAGTTGAAGACAGAAAATGCATTACTTAGGACCATGTCAAACAGTGCTACCAAGGTTAGGCTGTAAGGCCTTGAACAACCAGCCAGGGAACCTGGACTTGGCTCCAATGGCCATTAGGAGCCAACACAAGGCAATGCAGGGGCACAACAGGCTATGGAGTTAAGGCATGAAAAACAAGGGGAGATCCAATGCTTCTGAAGACAGGGGGAGAGGGGGGTACAGCACTGACTGGGGACTCAAAAGATCCGAGTTCAAATCCTACCTCTACTTACAATCTGCAGGACCTTGCCAATGACATACCTCTCTACACCCCAGCGTCCTCCCATGTAAAATCTGGGGACTGGATCAAATTATCTCTAACACTCCTTTTGAGATCTAGATCCTGTGATCCAAGAAAATGCTTGTTTGCACTTCCTTTGAAAAAGTACCAAAGCACTGACAGAGTCTACTGAGGAACTGCCGAAAAACTCGACATTAGCCCCCCTCAGATGCTGAGGAGCCTCTGCTTTGTCTTTGTTCCCCTGCTGCATAGCTCAGTGACTAGCACAAGCTTGCACAAGTGGACACAGCCTCCAAGGAGGAAAAGGCTACTGCATGGGCTGGGACCTCCATGAGTCCTTACCTGCTGGAAATGCTATCTCTGCGACTCTGCACATCCCCATTGATATCTGGTTCTGGGGCATGGTGCTCAGCTGCAGCAGCCTGGAGGACATCTCTAATGGAAGGAAACTGGCCCACTGCCTCAGAACTAATCTCCTGTCCATTGACCAGGTAGGAAGCTACCTGCCTATCCACTGTGCTCAACACTCCATATGCTCCTCTGCCAGAGACACTGCTGTAAGATGAGCTGTCACTGTCATTGCCGTCCAGTTTCATGCCGCCTTCGCTTCCATCCAGTTCAGAGACGCTGTCTCCTGCCACTGAAGAACGCTCCAGTCGGTCATCTGTTTCAGGAGTTAAGCTGATTTCAGATACCACTGATGTCAAACTGCTTCTGTTCTGATGCAGGGAGCCCCTGGCAGAGTCAGAAGCCAGAAAGTTTCCACTAGCAATTCCAGGCTCTGAATCTTCAGTTCTATAATCTGCCAGAGACCGGATTTTGCTTGATTTGGAACTCTTTTTCTCCTTTGGATGTGCTGGAAGTCCTAAACTGCCTACTTTAGGTCCCCGGGGGACACTGGTCCGGAGGAAGGAATACTCTTTTGTCATTGCTACTGGGCTGGCTCTGGGTAAGATTTCTGGGTTCCACATGAGCTCTGGGTCCAGGGTGCTGGTAGGTCGGTTTCTGGATGCAGGCTGATTAGACTGAAAAAGACAAAAACAAACAGTATGTTGAAGGTTAAAAGCCACAGTGTGTGATTTACTTCCTACTCCCTTCACCTTCAGTGAAGCAAAACTACCAAGGGCTGTGATTCGGCCTGTGTGTGTGAGAGAGAGGGGAGGGCAAGAGGGCTTCTCTCCACCATCCCAGACCACACTCTCTCACTGCCCCAAACCTCAGCAGACCTCCTTCAGGAGCCACTGTAGCTAAAAATAGTTCACCATTTGTAGCCAGCCTCTGGGCACTTGACAAAGATGGTGGGGACAGAGAACTAAAGCTCAGACTAAGCCAAGAATGGGGTTGGAGAAGAATGACTAGAAAACGGACAAGCTGGAGGCCAACGATGGACCAGCACGGCTGCTGGGGCAAACAGTGAGAAGAACAAAGTGGAGGAAAAGCAGAGCTGCTCAGCTCCTATGAGAGAAGACACGGCTCTTTGACCCAGAAATACCACTTCTAGGGCTGTAGCCCAAAGAGATCATAAAAATGGGGAAAGGATGCACACATACAAAAATATTTATAGTAGCTCTCTTTGTAGTTGCCAAGAACTGAAAATCAAAGGAATGTGCATCCACTGGGGAATGGCTGAACAAGCTGTGGTATGTGAATGTAAAGAAATACTGTTGTGCTATAAGAAATGATGAACAAGCAAACTTCAGAAAACCCTGGAAAGACTCATATGAACTGATGCTGAGCAAAGTGAGCTGAACCAGGAGAATGTTGTTCACAGAAACAGCCACAGTGTGCAATGACTGATTTTGACAGACTTCTCAGCAACGCGAGGACCTAAGACAATTCCAAAGGACTCATGATGGTAAAGGCCATCCACATCCAGAGAAAGAACTATGGAGTCGGAATGCAGAACGAAGCAGACTCTTTTCTTTCTCATGGTTTCTCCCATCTGTTATAATTCTTGTATGCAACATGACTAATGTGAAAATGTGTTAAACAGAAATGTATGTGTAGAGCCTATATCAGATTGCATGCCATCATGGGAAGGGAAGGGGAGAAAACTTAAAACTCATAGAAGTGAATGCTGAAAACTAAAAAAGAGAGAGAGAGAGAGAGAAGACATAGTATGTGGGCCTCTGACCAGCCCTCCAGGATTTCTGCTCATTAGTCCAGAATGAAGTTCCCAGAACCACAGAAAATTCTTCCAAAAAGGTCAGAGAATAGGGGCTTCAACACCTGGACAGGCCACTGAGCCTACGTGCTTCCTAGCAGGACAGACAGCATCAGTAAGAGGAGGGTTTCCGAGTGCCTGGAAGGGAAAGAAGGACTCACTGAGAGTCAGCAGGTGACTGGCAGGCTCAGTCAAGTATTAGGCACATCTTTTCATGACAGCCTTAGGAGACAGATGGGAGGTCATGATGATGGGGTAAGATCCAGCTAAATGACCCAAAGAAGAGTTATTAGGGAGTCACTGTCAACCTGGAGGGTGGTCTCTGGAATCTGGAGTCCCTGGCCCAGTATTATTTCAAATTTTACCAATGACTTGGCATATATTTTATCAAGAGACAGCACATTTATCAAATCTGCAGATGACATGAAACTGGAGAGCAACAGCAACCAAAGGGATGAAAGAACTGGGATCGAAAAAGATCATAACAGGCTGAGAGGACAAGACATCAATAAGATGAAAGGTAAAAGAGATCAAAGTCCTCTCTTTAGGGCCAAACAACCAACGCACAAGCCAGGAAAAGGACAGCAAGACATGGTCTATGTGAAAAAACCTGGGAGTTTTAGAGGGCTTGACACACAGCCCAAAGGCCCGTGAGCTGAGGCAGCGAGGACAGATCTGGCGAGCATCGTGCTCAGCCGTGGGCTGCACTGGATGATGTGTGAGGCCCCTCCTCTCAAAGACTCTCTAGTTCTAGAAAGCAGCTGGCTATTCCTTCCTTCAGGCTTTCAGGGTTCTCGGCTCCTTTCTGCTCTTGCGTGTCCCAACCACACTTTCCACCAGCCCGCACTGTGAGAAGTGCATTGGTGACAATGTTCTTACTCTCTCTTGGTGTCTCTTCACTCGATACTGTCTGAGCTGTTCTTCAAGTCGCCTTCTAGCTTGCAGTCGTATCTGTTCCTCCTTTTCCAAGGGAAGCGAAGCTTCAGCTGAACCTAGAGGATATAAAAGTCTCCTTAAACCAAAGGCAGCATGTAAAACTCAGAGACCAAAAGAGGCAGAGAGGGAGCTTTGCTCTTCCACTTTTAGTCACCACCCGAGAATGAGTGAGGAAATGCAGTGACACTGAGCACAGCTGGCAAAATACACAAGGCAGAGCACATCAGTAACACAGCAATAATGATGAGGTTACTGAAACACTATTCACAAGAATAATAATAATAAATAAAATCAAGTTCAAAGTCCACAGTTTTTGCCCGTGGCCTGTTTCTGGACATTCTCTGACCCATTCTCCTTGCTTCAGGATTGCTACTTACAGGCTCCCAGCAGGCAACACAAGAATGTATGGTGGAACCACATAATTCTACTGCTACTAGTGAAACATGGAAAGAACTGTTATTTTACAGTCCTTTATTTTTTTTATATATCTTCAGGAATACTATTTAACTGATGGTTTATCTGAATCCCTGTAACAATGAGCTATGCTATGCAGTGGTTTATGTGGTATCCAATCAGCATTCATAAAAGCTCTGTGCATAAACTGGACAAAAGCACCTAAGAGAAGCACAAAATATTTAAGGGGTTGGGCTACAAACTGACAACTCAGAGCCAGATGCAGGTAACAGAAAAGGCAGCGTCTGGCTATAAGAGAAGGTCTGGAGGCCCAATTCTGCTTTTGTCTTAGTAGCCTGTGAATAATCCTGGGAATACCGTCATGTCAAATCCTAGGATGGCAGAAGGCAGAGAAACAATTCTCTGACAGCGTTAGTCTGCAGAGACAACAGTCTTCAGAAAAACCCCTGGCTTTTGTTGTTGTTGCGAGAAAAGGGACCAGGTCCTGTGGACGTGCCAAGGAAATGTGATTGTATCAAACCTGTGACTTTTCTTCTCATTTTAAAATCAGGGGATTCACTTTTGTGCAACACATTAGGAGGGCCCCACAAGTGGAAAACCCCTCCCCAAGAAGTAATACTGGAAAAAACTTACATTGTAGAAAAATACAAAGGGCCATTTTCAGATACTTTACAAAAAAATTTTTTTTTAAGATGGCAGAAGCGTGGGCCTGGGGACAGACACTTTTTATGCCTGTCTCAAGAACCAGCCTTATTCAGTATAGTGAGGCTCATCAACAGCCCCAGCAATGCACAGACTATTTTCTCATGCATATAAGATCTTTGATCTGTGCTGATGATGGTAGCGTTCATATCAACCACAGCACAGATCCCTGAAATCTTGAAGTGATACTAGTGAAGATTTTAATCAATCCCTGATAACCAAGGAGCCCCTAGAATTCATCTGTAAACTTTGACAGGCTATATAAGAGCTTTGGCAGGTAAGTTCAGCGGCAAATTTCTCTTGGGGTTAAATGCTTCCCACACATGAAAATACCCAAAGAATAATTTCCTAATCATTCTGTGGTGAGGCAAAGACCAGAGTGCTCGTGTGAATAGAAAACATGGTTCCTTCATAATATGTTGTATGATGTTCCTTTTCCCAAACAGATTCATTTTTATCTTCTATAGAATCAGGCTAATGTGGCAAACACAAAAACCCCACATAGTCAGCAATAAGCAAATATAGGATTAAAAAAAAGATTGTAAACCACAATCCTCACCCCCCCAGGTACCTTAATGAAAGTTAAAATACTTTCTCAGGTAGCATGTGAAGTCTTTGAAAAGAGTGAAAGCTTTATGCAGCAGAGGAGAGAAGGGGCACTACAGTAAACAGATGCTTACACAAATGAGTTTCTTGCATAGGAAGACTGAGTTTGAGAGACTGCAAAGCTTCTTTTCTAAGAACTACGCCCTCAGCACTAGATCCCTGAGAGTTCCTTAGGTTGTCATGGAAACCAGCCACACCTGGAGATGGTTCAGGACCAAATGGTCTGGTGGTGGAATCAAGAGACAATGGAGGATCAGGGAAATGGGTTGTGGGTCCATTCTGACAGACGTCCCCTTTGTTGGATTCCTCCATGTTTCCTTCTTCATTTGACACTTGGTTAACATTAACACTGGCACCTGGAAAAAAGAAAGCAACTTTGGGATACTGTGGGATTCTGGTGGGGAAATTCCCTCCACTCCCCCCCTCCATTTGATCATATTATTCATTAAACATTAACAGGAGGTGATTTAAAGCTGGATGGACACAAGCAGGTTCACATTTTGCTAATCTGCTCTTTAAAAATAAGAGTTCTATTCATTTAAGTAAATAAGGATAGTTAGAAATCCTACTAACTTTTCTCTGCTTTATAAAAGTAAATGGAAATGTAAAATGCAGTGCCTAAAGCAGACCCAGTGACAACTTGTATATCTGGTGCCTGAGAATGGGCCTCAGAGCTAGAGTCCCAACAGCTCCCTCTCACATGGCTGACCCCAGGACAGTCGAAGGCCAGCTCCTGAGCTACAGCAGGATTGTAACCCTGTGCTACCAGAGGGTCAACCCAAACCAACAAAATCAGCAATTTCTGAAGCTTGGAAAACATATCTATAATCTTAGCCCATTGGCCTCTAAATAGATGCAGTATGTGTCTGATAGCCCCTTATTCCTGATAAAATGTTTGATTTTTTGTTTTGTTTTTGGTCACTGTCACTACTCAATAACCTCCCCCTCCAAATGCAATCAAGCAAAACAAATCAATCCATTCAATTCACTTTTAAATTATGAGCATTATCCCCATTTTAGCAAAGAAATTCTATGATCCATGAAATACTGGTAAAGCCGAGACTAGGACCAAGGAGATCTGTCAACCAACCTACTTGATTTTTATCAACAGATGCAATCAATCAATCCATCAATCCATATATATTTAGAGTTGACCAGAGACTTAGCTCCTAACGACCTTGGAATCATAAATTTGGATCAGGAAGACACCTTGGCAGGTTGGTTTGCTCACTCAGTTAATAAATGAGGAAACAGAAACTTTGAGAGGTCAAGTAATTTGTCCAAGGTCTGTCTCCCTGTCTCTATGTCATACACATGCATGCATGCACACACATACATACACACACACACACACACACACACACACGCACACACACACAACAAAGCTGTTGGTTTGCTGTCCATTGAGCCAAGCTGATGAACCGCTAAACCAAACTTTTCCTAAAATATATGCCCTAAGTCAAAACAACAGCCTTACAGACTACTATTTTTGTACCTAGCAACTAGGGGTCGGCTAAGAATATATTTAAAGGATCACTTCTTGAATGGGTTGACTTTGAAATAAAAATTTATGTTGCTTTAAAAACAGAAACAGGTGCAAAGTACAAGAGAAATTTTTAAAAATTTAATCATTCATGAGAAAATCTTAACCAAGTCAGAAGGCAAAAATGTCTTTCAAAAAAGGGACTGTGCCCATCTATACAGATGAGTCTGTGACGTAAAGGCTACAAAGAAGAGCACGAGAGCTGATGGCTGAGTTTACGTGAAGTGAATTTCACTTCATTGTAGAAATCAACCTCTGCAAAGACCGAAGCCATGTTTTTAAGAGGCCGAGCAAGTGCACAGAACCAAACTATGTGATTCAGTGTTCATTATTGCTTTAGTACTTTTAACCCTGCTGATCTTTAGAGAAGCCGAGCCCAAGGATGTGTTTGCCTCAGAATCCTAAAAGGGATTTCAATCTCACACTCTGTGGGAAGAGGACTGGAGAATTCCAACTCAGGGAACCAAATAACTCCAAATTTCTACTCATCTGAGCTTCAAATTTCACTTTTGTAATCTGGTGGGATGATGCAATCAACAGCAGGCCTTCGTTATCTCTGAGAAAAACCTTCATATAGAGCAATCAACTGTCACCAAGACCTGCTTTACGTTTAAGCAACAACTATCCAAGCAGTTTAAAGGGCTTAAATGCCTTCTTACAAGAACTAGAAAAAGCATGTGTGTTTTGGTAAGGTGAAATTCTAACAATTCACACTCACACGGAGCTGTAAGGTTTGCAAAGCTCTTTCCTCACAACTAGCAGGCAGTGTCACTATTATCCTATTTTGCAGATGGGGTCACAGAGCTGATGAAGTGGCTGAGGCAGAAAGCTCAGTTTATTGTTTTGTGACATTTGGTATATCAGTACGCTTCAATTCTCTAAAGGTAAAATACAAAGACAGACAATGCCTCGGCAGGATTAATCTTATCCTCCTCTACGATAAATTCCATAAAGAATGGTGAGTCAATCAAATTTTGTCATTTGAAAATAGAGACGAATTTGGTAGCCAAGTTAACAAAATCACAATGGCAAATTAAAAAACAAAAAGTACTTCCAGCTAATTTCAGTCTAACACAAATCTCCATTCTGTGGCTGCAATGTGGTCACACGGCACTTCTACTTTTCTTAGATACACATCCACAGAGTCAGGGCATCATAAGGAAAAACATAGTAAATCAACACTGCTGGCTGGCAGTTGACACTCAATACTCCAGGAACTACCAATTCTTGGTGGTTCATATTCTACTTGATATGCATTATGACATTTAAATATAGCATCAAACAAGAAAAATAGCCAATAAGATTCCTGAAAACTGTGAAATTTTAAAGTGAGAGGGACTCAAGCTATTCTCCCTCCTCCCCTAAGACCTCCCGAATGAGAAGTTTTAAATAAACAATCAAGAGTGATGTGACTGCCTGATTTCATCACTTGGAGAACCAAAGGATTCTCAGAATGTTTACTCCTCCGAATTTCAATTTTTGCTTTCATGAAACAGTAAAACATTACAATAAACAATAAAATTACTTCATCTCTAGAGATAAGCCTTACTACAAAACAACAGGACTCTATTACTGTCACCAGAAACAACTCTGTATTTAAGTAACAATTATCCAAACCGTTCAGTAATAACATTAGCTGACCCAGACAGCACTTCACCACCAAAGACTTACGGTGAATTTTCCCACTATCGGCCTGATTCATTTTGTTTGTGTGAGTCACAAAGGTCCCAGAGTGGTCGGGGATGCCATTGCTAGATCTGCTTTCGAGTAGGCCACCTTGCTCACTGGGGGAAGAGTCCATGGCAGCTGTGAGCCCAGATGGTGGTGGTGCCGACAGGAGCTTATGAATGAGCCAATGGTGAGTCCTGCTTTTCCCCCTCCATCAGCAAGTCAAAATCCATTCAGAAACACAGAGCTAAGGTTTCCATTTGCTGGCTGGTGTCGGTCACAAGCTGAGAACCCAGGAAGTGATAAGAGGCAGCCTGTAACCAAACATGCACTCTCAGAAAAACATTTAGCATTTCCAAGCTGGATGCATGATTAAGCCCTTCCTGCATATGTGAGACACTGTGCTAGGCAGCAGGAATACAAAAATGAAAATTGGCAATAGCTTGCCCTCAAGGAGCTAAGACTCAATAAGGGATGAACCATAAACACAAATGATATGATCCAAGGTAAGAGTAAAGAGCTGAAATTGTCTGAAGCACTTTATCATCGAGTAGGTGAGGTCCATTATGTCATCTGATCCCCCATAATGGCCTTTGGAGGTAGTTTAGTACCGACATCATGGATTTCCATTTTACAGATGAGGAAACTGAAGCTCTTTGAGGTTAAGTGACTTGCCCCAATCACAAAGCACAATACAGGGATGGAGACAACTCTAGTTTGATGAGAACACAGAAGGGGTTAAGGGGAAACTGATGGGCTAAGGCTGGGCAAGGGCCCATATGGTAGGGCCTTGAATACCAGGCCCAAGTTTAAGTTCAGACAGAGAAGGGGGAGTCACTTTAGATTTTTAGGCAGCAGAGTAACAAGGTCACAGAAGAGCATTAGTTGCCTTACCTGGCCCATGGGGTGAAAGAAGTACAGAGGGATAGTGTAGAGAAATCAGGAAAAAGAGGAGGGCGCAGTGGGGACAGGGACAAAGGGCCTGAAGCCTGGGCCCCTTTCAAGTAGAAATAAAAGGGCTGGGCAAGGGAAGGGCTGGCAAGAAGAACACTTTCAAAATTAACAGTTGGGTTTCCTTGGTCTACCTTTCAGATGTATATTTCCCACAAAAAGGGGGCAGGAACAGCTTTCTAAGAGATGAGCCAAACTTAAGCTACACAGACAAGCTGCTTGGCATTTTTATATGTGAAGATGGACAGCCAGAACATTACTAAACTTTTCTAACTGATTTTCTTCTTCCTTTGCAAAGGACAAAAGATTACAAGAATGTTACATTTAATATCATTTCTACTACAAAACACTGATATTAAGCCTGTAAAAAAACCTATTAAATAAGTTTCATTTCCATTTCACAAAGAACAAAGAAATAGAATATAGGAATTATTAACTTGCCCATAAGCAACATCCTTTATATTAACAATGATGACAGCTTACATTTAAAAATGAGCTTATTATTTTTCCTCAATCTCCTGTTACTCCTGACTTAAATATTACATGCCAGTCAGTGGCACCAAAATTCATTCAGTTTTCTGGGTTCAGAATCTTGGTGTCTCTGACCCTTCTCTCATCCTCAACCTCTCCTTTCCAGTTGTGTCTGACTCTTTGTGACCCTGTGGACCACTGTCCATGAAATTTTCTTGTCAAAGATACTGGTGTGATTTGCCATTTCTTTCTCCAGTGGATTAAGAGAAGCAAGAGGGTAAGTGTCTTGTCCAGAGTCACACAGCTAGTAAATGTCTGAGGCGGCTTTAAACTCGGGTCTTTCTGACATCCTCTGAACTACCTAGCCACCCCTAGCAGTGTCTAGTTAGCAAATTCTAAAGACAAAAAATCTCTTGCATCTGTATCATCTTCCCTATCCCACTAGGACTAGTGTAGCAAAAATTTCCATCACCACTGACTTAGAACTAGTGTTAATAGCTTCCTAGTAAGTCTTCCCAGATCCAACATATCCTCACTAGCACTGCCAGGCATAATTAATTGCCTTCCTCATATACCCAATAGTGTCCTATTGCTTGAGGGACTGCCTAATATTCAAGGCCCTCTTCCCCAGTCTTATCTCAGACTATCACTCTCTGTGGACTCTCTGTTCTAGCCAAACAGACTTGTTCGCTGGCCCTCATATACAGCCTGCACTTTCAGGCTTCCGTACTCTCTGCCTGGACCAGACACCCCTGATATCTTTCCCCCAATACCGACACCCAGCCTGTCAATTTCCTGCTTTGATTCAAATGTCATTTCCTCCAGTCAGTCTTCTCTGGAGCGTTCCCTCCAGCCCCCAATCAGCATTTACTAAGAACATCTTTGTTTATCCTTTGGGCCTGTCACGAATTTATTGCTTATTCTTTTGTATTATTTACTTGCATCACTGCTCCCTACTAGCTCTGCACCGTATCTCCCTAGATACAGCAAACACACAGTAGGTGCACTTTTAAATGTTTACCAATTGAACTTATAGATTGAATTTATAGAGCTTTTCAAAGCTACAAAGTGTTCTCACACTCCCACAATGGTCAAGTGCTTTGAATTATTTTTTTCCAGCAAAGGTAACTGACACTGTCTTTTAATATTTTAATATATTTTAATAATTTTAGAAATGGATGGCCAAGATTAAAATAGAGTACACCTTTTTTTTTCTGCAAACCTAACTGGCCCATAAGGTGATGACACTTGACTAGCCTTATAGTTTAACCCCATGCCCCCATCCCAAGACAAACTAAATTCAGAGCTGCTACCTGCATCAGAAATCCTTGGTGATCATGTAAAGGCCTAAAACATTCCCAATGGACTCTTGAGGCAAAATGCCTTCCAATCCAGAGAAAAGAACTATGGAAATGGATTGCAGAATGAAGCAGACTATTTTCTCTTCTGTTATGTTCTGTTTTGGTTTTTCCCATTCTTTTTAATTCTTCTATGCAACATGAAAATGTGTTTAATAAGAATGTATGTGTAGAACCCATATAAGATTACACGCCATCTCAGGGAGGGAGGGGGAGAAAATCTAAAGCTTATAGAAGTTACTGTAGAAAACTGAAAACAAATTAATTTTTAAAAGTTTTTAAAAAAAAGAAATACTTGGTGATAGTAGTGGTGGTGGTGGTAGTAGAATGGACCATTTTTAAATGCAGAAGCACTATGTGCAACCGGAAATTTTTTCCTCATCTATTTGTCTGGAAGAATCACAATGTAAATTCAGTCTCTGGGTTAAGAAATCCACGGTTGCTTGCTTAAATTTAATTCATTACTTGTCCAAGTTCCGGTTGGCAATCTGCACAAAACTGAATGAACAAGATGAACCTGAAAAAGGCCAATGTTTGATGAGGCAGTTCCATTAATTAGGCATAGATCCTTAAATACTACTCTGCAGCCAAGCTGAAAACAGTCATCACAGTTGTTCAACCCGTGGCCAACAAACAACATGAAATACAAATCATGATTTATCTTATGGAAGTCAAGAGCCATCAGTGAAAACCAGAAATCTGATGGTAACCTAATATAAAGTAATAGCAGAAACAGCTACTTAGCTGGGATCAACCTCTCCCAGGAAACTGTCACACACCCCCCCCCCAGAAGAACATGGCACCCCTGGAGGTCAAGGGTCCTCAGCCTCCAGCACAGTGCCCAGCCCAGGGCGGACACTCCATAAAGGCTTCCAGGACTGGACTGGGTGGGGTTTCCTTCCAAGACAAGGAGAACGAATTTCTCCTCTCTTTCTGAATTCAGCGACTTACATGTCCAGCTGGCTCCTCCTGGAACACGCCACTGGAGACCCCTCCCAACGCGGAGAAACGGGGTGGAACCCTGACCCTAGGAAGTCTCGAGTCCCACGGCCTGGGGGCCACCAGGTCCTGTCCGCCCCCCGATCCTCAGGGAGGGCTCCCTGGCCCTCCCTCCAGGGCTGGGTGGACTTGGAGGCCACCCTTGGTCACACTCTCCCCAGGTAAACAAACACTTCGGGCCGGAGGCAGGGATGGTGACAGCGCTGTCGGAGGAGGGAGGACCCCCCACCCCAGCCCCGGCAGCCTCAGCAAACGCGCAGGGTCTGAGTTCGAACGCAGCCACCCGGGGGGGAGTGGCAATGCAGCCTCGGATACCTGGGAGTTGGGTGACCTTGGGCAAGTGCCTGGAGCGCGGCCTGCCTCAGTTTCCTCGTTTGTAAAATGGAGACGGTCCCGGCCTCCCCCTCCCAAGGTGTGGGGAGGACCCGACGAGATACCCTCCGTCACGTGCTCTGTGAGAGCCGGTTCCTGGGGTCATCCCCACCCCCCACCCTCCCCAGGGCGGGGAAGCTGAGTCCCGGGGCCGGCCGCCGGGCTGGAGGTGGCAGGCCCGGGATTCCAGTGCTCGGCTCGGCTACCGCGCCGAGGGCCTCGGGCCTCAGTTTCCTCCTCGGTGGCCGGAGGCCCCGGGCCCCTCAGCTCTAACCCCGCGGCTGCCCCAGAGCCGGAGGCCGCAGCGGCAGGAGCTGGGCCCGACCGGCTGGGGGACTCTCCTCCCTCCCGGGGCGGCGCACGGCGGCTCGAGCCCCTGGGCCCCGCCGCTCTCCTCACCCCGGCGGCGGCGACGGTGGCGGCTCCTGCGGCTCCTCCGGCCGAGACGTGGCTCTGCCGCGGGCGGGGCGGGGAGGGGCGGGCCGGTGTGGCAGGTTTCCGCGTCCCCCCGGAAGCGTTCCTCCCCGCTCCGAGCCCCGCCTCCCCCAGGGGTGAAAGGTCCCGGAGCTGGAGGCTCTCTAAGGGCCGGGCCCCAGCGGCACTGAGAGCGTGGCGGAGCGTGTTTCCTGGGGGCGCTCTAAGGAACAGCACGACTTCCGCTCTCTTCGGAAGGCCAACGAGAGCCGGGCACCCGCCCTCCTGGAACCCAAACAGGAAGAAGTTGGCCGGTCTTGCTTCCGGCGGAAGCAGGTAGGGCTCGAGGGCCAGCTTCCGGGCCGGCACAGTCGAGGCTAGTTGACTGTCTCCGATAGCGTGGCAGAGCCCTGGCCGAAGGAGCGGCGTGAGTGGTGAAGGCCCCCTCCATTCCCCTCGACCGGACGGAGCTCCCCTGACCAGGCCTCGCCGGCCAGGTCAGAGCTCAAGGCTCCGGGAGGTCGGCTTTCCGTTAGAACGGGGGTGGGAGGTGGGGGAAGGGAGAGCCGAGTGAGCCCCGGCCCCAGTCTCTCCCTTCGGGACTCGCGCCCGAGCGCGGCAGGGCGCCCCCGGGCCCTCTTTACACTCCTTGAGAGCAGGGCCTTCTGTCTTCGCCCCCTCGGGGCCTGGCACGTGGCGGGCGCTTTCTCAGTGCTGCTTGGTTGGCTTGCGAAGGCGACCCAGCGGGCCAGCCCACTCCCCGCCCCAGGGGCCACGCGCACCCTCTCCGCACCAGATCACTGTCGGTTTACTTTGGGGATTCGATCCTAACTATGGGAGAGAGGGATGGCAGGGGAAAGTCCCCAGGGAAGCGCGGGAGCAGAAAAGATGACGGGGCTTCCCGGAACGGGATCTCCAGCTTAGGGGGCAAGGAGATCCCTGGTGGTCCCTTCTAGAACAGGGCAGGTGAAGCGACTTGCCCAGGGTCGGCCAGGAGGACGTGCCTGAGTTAAATTTGACCTGGGCTCTTCCTGACTCCAGGCCCAACCACAGGATGTTTTCTTCCAGTGAAATTCAAGCTACTGGAAGACAGGGCTGTTTGCTTTTCGTCTACATCCCCAGCGTCTGTCGGGTCGCTTTGTGAGCAGCAGGCACTCGTTGGCAGTCAGAAAGATGGGTTTATCGAATGATTGCTATCCATGAGATTGCACTTCTCTTGGCCTCCTTTCTCAGCTGCAAGATAGTTGTTCTTGTAGTCTCTGCCTCATAGGGTTATTAAGAGACTGAAATAAGGTTTATCAGGAATATTATGACTAAAAAGTTCACAGACACCTTTTAATGCAGACTTTTCTGAAAGCTTACCCACCCCAGGGCAGTACCCTTATCACTGTCTGCCAGGGTACTTATGGCAGCTCCGGCTTGCCGTTGAAGACTTTACCTTATTAGAGATCCAGAACCTCTGCGGTGTTCAGGTTCCCTTGTCAGAAGCTGAACCTATGCCTAGCCAGCCCCATGGCAGGTGACTGGCAAGCTCTGCTTGCCCATGTGGATTACAGGTGGATAACCTGACCCTATCTTAACCCGGGCTTCAGCTGGTCACTCCTCTCTGGAGTGTGCTGTGAACTTTGTAGTCATAACATTCCTGACTGAAGAGTTGTGCTATCAAGGGTTAAGTTCTAGGGGAAGATACTGAAAGCAGGAAACATTCCAGAACAAGCAAGCAGGGCTGCCATGTATCTCGGGCATGGAGTAGGATTAATTTGGAAACAGGTCCCATTGGGAAAGGGGAACCAGAGAGAAAAGTGTATTCAGGGAATTGAGGGATGTTGACCCTGTAAGTGGACAATTTAAGCATTAAGTGCTTACCCTGTGCAAGAGGCTGTGGACACAGACATAAAAAGGAAATGTGGCTTGAGGAATACCACTGTAGAGAAGTCAATAGTAGATAATCAGAGGTAATTGAAGAGTTTATAATACTAACAACGAAGAGAATCAGGAAGGTTTCCCACAGGAAAAAAAAAGTACTTGAGTTGAACCTTGAAAGGCAGTAGGGTGAGGAGAGTATTCCAGACAGGCAAACGTGCAGGTAGATGGACTACTGAGTTTGGGGAACAACAGGCTGGTTGGGCTGTAACTGAGTGAATGAATAAGAAATGCCTGAGGCAGATGCAATGCTAAAAAAGTAGTTTTATCTTCGAGGCACAGGAAGCCATTGACCTCTAGTGCGGGAAACACAGGCTTTAGTAATATCTTGGCAGCTTTGTGAAGGATGGATTGTAGGAGAGCATGGTGTAGGAAAGCTAATTAGGTTTTCACAACAGTCAGAGAAGTGATAAAGGCCTCACATTGTGGTGGTTGTGGGTATAGATAGAATCAATAAAACTTAGTGACTAATTGGATATAGGGATGAGAGAAAAGGAGAAGTCACAAATAGTTGGGACAATGCTCCTGCCCTCAGCAGAAATGGGGAAATTTGGAGGAAAGGAAGGTAATGGTTTTATTATGGACATGTTAAAGGACCTTCAGGGAAGGGGTCATTTTTTTCATTTTGTCTGGATATCCCCAGAACATGGCACGCAGTAAGTGTTTAATCAAGGCCTGTTGAGTTCCTTTTAAAGCATAGTGAGAGAGAGAAAATATGAATTTGAAGCCTAGGCTAAAGTACAGGCCCAGTGGGGGAGACTGAATTGACATCTGAGAAAACTGGAACTTGAGAGGGAATTAACAATTAACATGCCACTTATAATCTCAGTTCCTTCCTTTGTAAAATGGAGTTAATATGTGTACTATTACTACCTACCTCACAGGGTTGTTGTAAGGAAAGTGCTTTGCAAACCTTAAAATCATCAATTAAATCTGTTCTCCCCTTCTTTGAGCCAGTTTCCTCACTTGTAAAATAAAGGGGGTGGTCTAGACCAGCGCTTCTTAAACTGTGGGTCTCAATCTCAAGAGGGGTTGTGAAAAATTTGGCAACAGTAAAAAGTTTCTGAATGTGCAACAACCAAAAATTAATTAAAAATCAAACTCATAACAAATCTGAGGTGTTTCAGGGAGCATTTGCCACAAACTTCCCTACAGCCTTGGTTCTGAGCACAAAGCATGCACATTTTACACTGAGGATGCCCTTGTGCCACATAAGGCCAACAAACACTGCCAAAAAGCATAGTGGAAAAAGTTTAAGAAGTCCTGGAGTAGCTGATGCCCAGTGCTAAATACTACGATTGAATCTTCAGTCTAATGGTGGCATCTCTGTAGCTTGTTAGGAAGTCTGTGGAAGAACAGGTGGTCTTCTCACCTTCTTTTCTCCAAGGAGCTAAGTTCAGGTGCCACTTGTAGCTCCTCAACAGGAGGAGATGGCGCTTCTGATTTTTGTCTTGGTGCCTCCAGCATGGGGCCTAGTGCCTGGCATGACAGTAGGCACTACTTAATAACTGTTTGTCAAAGCCAATTCCAAAGAAAGTGATGTAGCTAAGGAGACACCATTTCCAATAGTCTTAACTGGAAGAAGTCATTTCATTGTGGGGAAGAGAAAGAACAATGGTTTCAGAGACCACGGACCCTGTGTTTGACCCCTGGCTGTGTTACTTGTGAGACCCTAACTTTCCCTCTCTAGATTTTTGCCTCCTCACCTATAAAATGAGGGGGCTTCACTACCAGATCTTTAAAGTTCTTTTCCAGATCTAAATCCTACTGACAAATTGCTGCTAAGATATTTGCTTCCCAAGTGACAAACAAGTAGCTGAGAAAGCCCAGTAGGTGTTTAGCAAGGCCTGCAGAATAAGGTTGAGGTCAAAGCCTCAAACACCAACAAATCCCATACAATCATGTTCCACCAGCCATCAGTACAAGGGAAAAAAGACCCCATGAAACAAAGACACAGACAACAACAATATTTAAGATAGGTTAGTTTTCTTCCCCTCAGTGCAAGGAGGAGTTGTAGCTTGAGGAAAATCACAAACGCATTAGAAGAACTAGACCATCGTCTTCATAGAACAAAGCCCTTAAGTATCAAATTCATAGCCAAAGGCTGGATCTGAGGCTCCCAGGTCTGTTCTAAAGTTGACTGTACTTGACAGATGAAAACAGGTTGTATTTCTGCTGTACTGAAACAATCACTTTCAATGACAACTGCTGGACAGTGACAGAGAAAGGAGTCCTGTCAAGAATACTTACTACCCACCCTGTATTCTTAGTCACTTAAGAAAATAATCACAACTCAGGTTCTGGGTACTCCTTTGTCTCAGCATTTCCAGATCCAACATAACTGGGAAAGCTTCTGTCCCATTGTACTCACTTCAACCTTATGCATAGAAAAGCAGATTTATATTTTCTAAGGAAGAAGAAGTAGGAAGCTCTGAGAACCAGGTGGTGTGTTGATGGTGACCCAGCACCCAAGATCAGCTTCTAGACAAAGCCCCACACAAAATGGAGCACATCAAAAGTGGCTTCAGATGAGATGCCAACGCTCAGTCTTCATCAGTGGTAGAAGCATCAGCAGACTGATCACACAAATTTTCAGCATGGCAACAGATTTCTTTGAAAAAAACATTGGCATAAAAGGGAGACAGAGGGAAACAATAAGCACATTTCTGCACTGTTAACAGAAAGGATTTACCTCCATCAACATAGGCTACACCAAAAAGACAACTGAAAATGATATTCCTGAGAAGAGACAATAACTTGCAGGTTTTCAGGCAAATGATTACTGATAAAACAGGAGTTGGTTGTGTAAAACAAAGGCGTGAAAACAAATATGCTTTACATAAAACAATAATTCAAGTATTATTCCAGATAAAATTTTAATTCTAATGCAGAAGATGCCAGGGCAAGTAGGAAACAAAGGCTGCTATATGATTGCTGACTGCCTCTATGGAGGAAGCTGTAAATGGGTGCACTTACACATGAGACACTGTCTAGGATTTCTGAATAGAGAGATGATGACTTGGGCACAGTCCAGCAGGAAGACACAGACCTCTGGAGCTGGGATCACATTCCACAGTCAGTGCTTAAAGTAGAATAAGGAAGCACCCAATTCAGGATGCTAAAAAGCAGCAGGATGGAATGTGAACCCTCTTTGTCCCTCCCCTTCATTCTCGAAGCTCTGACTTGAAGTAGTGTGTCCTGTGTCCCTTTTCACTAAAGTATCAATTTGGCTAAAAACATGAAGCATAATTAAAACATAGGAACTAGAGAGGTAACTTGGTTTGGCTGACTTCCTATTGAGTCCAAGCAAATTCAGGCTATACACCTGGCAACCTGGTTAAATCCTGATTTGGGATGGCTGAAGAGGGCCCTGGAATTGATTTCCTTCTCTCTTTCTCTCCAAGGAGCTACGGTCTGGTGCCACCTGTAGCTCCTCAACAGTGGGAAATGCTTCCAATTTTTGTCTTTGTGCCCCCAGCATGGGACCCAATGCCTGGCATAACAGATAGGCACTACTTAATGACTATTTGTTGAAGTCAGTTCCAGAGAGAATGATACAGCTGAGGAAACACCCATCTCCAATGCCCAGTGAAAAGAAATATTTATGAGAATATTAGGAGTCTTGTTTTTGGATGTCACACAAACCTAAAGCAGTGGAGGAAGGCTGTCTCTCTTGTGGCAAATGTTTGTTTCTCATAATAAAGCAGCTACATACTGCCATGTGGTTCCTTCCTTAGATGGCAACACTAAAGGGGCATGTACCAGTCATAGCGTGCCAGTGAGGGAATCTGCCAGTGACACTGTTTGGTCTTCCATGTGTTTGCAAAGATCTATAGACACACAAAGCATTTCCTATATGCAGGATAGTCTCCCAACTTCTAACTGGCTTATAAATCATACATTATATTATTTGTGCTGCTTGTGAGATTTAATTCTAATAAGGAATGAAAAGCACCAGACTGACTAACCTAAAAGACACACACTCGCACACACATGTATATGAGTCAAACTTTTTCCTACAGCAAAGCACTAGGCATGCCCTATGGGCTGTAAACATTTGCTTCTTTTTCTTAAGCAACAAAGGAAACAGTGTATTCGATAATTTTTTGTCCTTTTTTTGCCATATGAAATTCTTGGTAAAAAGGGATTCCTGATCTAACAACCATTTTGGTGAAGGTAGAAAAAACAAAACGAGGCTCTCCTCTCAAAAGATGGGAGTTGGGGGTGAATTTTTTCCTTTGACAATCACGGTTTTCACCCAACCCGATGCACCACAAACACTCAGCCTCAGGATATCTGATGAGCTTCAGTGCCATTCCTGCCTATCCTGAGTGCCTCTTCCAGTCTACCACCACCACCGCTGCAGGAATGACATGGCTGATGGGCACCACGAAGTGCTCCTCAAGTTACTTAAAAAGGTCTTACTCAGATGTAAAGCTCTACAAAATTTAAAAAAAAAAATCACACCAGTACCTGATGCAGAGATATCCAACTCCCCTCCAAGAGGGAACTAAAAAATGCCCTGAAAACATTTATGCTCCATATTTGAGGTCTTTAAAATTTTTTTGTTTTACATACAAACATCCAAGACTTTCAAACTTCAAGGCTTAGTTCTTGAAGCGTGTTTGTTCACAAATATGATTGAATTTCCTGAAAAAAAGAAACATTTTCAAGTTACACAAAAAGACAAGACTCAATGAAACAGATGAACTCTGAACTCCCACAGATGTCACAAACTACAGCTGGCTGGGTAAGGTCTGACCATACTCTGTTCCTATGATTTCCAGAAGCCTTCTAGTGGTGTCTGTGGACAGCGAGTGGCAGTAACTAAGCCAGACTTCTCCAGAAATCACTCATCTGGCTTTTGCCTCATAAAGAATTAAGACAAACTAATTCTGTTGTTGGCTTCCAGGAAGAACAAAGGCCAGTAATGATACTGCAGGAGGAATGGGGGCCTGAAGACAGAGCTTAGTTCTCTGTTCAAATCACCAATCTGACAACCCAAAACTGTTGCCCACTTCTACTTAAAGCCTGAGCAGCACAAAGATGTCCCTAGATATAAAACAGGTATGTTGTAGATCCATCATAAAATTTGGGAAGTAAATTATATTAGTTCCATTGACCTTTACTACAGTTTCAGAGATCTAATAGTTATTTCTTGCCCTTTCCACTTGGTGCTGAGAAAACAGGAGATCCTCTAAGCCAGGGCTTCTTAAACTTTTTCCACTCATGACCCCTTCAGCGATTCTTAAATTGTAGTTTAAGAAGCACTGCGCCTGCGCCATTGCCAGCCATTTCAAGCTAAAAGTCCAAGACAGTCGTCCACTTCTGCAAGTTCCTACTCTTCCACCCTGTGCTTGGTGCCAGTCAAAGAAGAAGAGAGCTTAGCTCCACTGTAAAACTAAGATGGGACAAAGAGCTGAAGCAGGGAGGCAATCATGGTGAATTTAAGAAACCTAGAGTCCTGCCTTCAAATTGGAAGCATTTTCCTTAATATTAGATGGTCACATATGAAAATTTGTTGCCAAAAATATTTCCTCTTCAGAAACTATTTGGAAAGGTAAGTGGAATTCTAGCTAGGGAGGGCTAAGGTACTTTTTCTATTGTTTTTCACTCATTTTTACTAAAATTTTTCTTCATCCCAGTTTTTCTGTCTAACAAACAGTAAGTACCTTCCACAGATTTTGTCCTACTCTATTTTAGAAAACAAATCCTGACCTGTCACCACTGAACATCAGCACCCTGTGCCATTAGAATAAATCCCCCACCCCACCTCAAATTCCATTAAAATCCACATTCCCTTGGCTGTCACTCACATGGCATGGTGTGCTTTAACCTGAGTCCGGCAGTTGCGCCCCCAGTAGCAATCAGGACGAGATGTTACAGTCCCTGAAAAAGAAGCCAAAGATTCTGCTTAATGGAGATTGTAAACAAAGCAGAGTGGGAGTTCCTGGAGAACATTAACATTAGTAACAACTTGGGTTCTGGCTTCCAAGGCAGTTTCACCAAACAGCTGTGAAAACATTTCACCAAGTATCAAAAAAAAGAAATGAAATTGTATCATTCCCAGCAGAGTGTCTTTATTAAAAAACACCATTTTTACTAGTACTGATATAGAGAAAGTCTTTTACATGCTTCTTGGATGGAGCTGCCATTAAAGCAGAAGAACAATTCTCCATCTCCAGAGTTGCAAGCTTTTCCTTATAACAGGCTTGGTCTTGCCCTCACTGCAGCCAAGAAAGCAGGAACTAGCTGAGGAACCTTTTAAAAATAAAATTTAATATTTTATTTTATTCTCCTAATTACATGTAAAAACAGTTTTAACATTTTTTTTTTAATTTTGAGTTCTAAATTCTCTCCCTCTCTCCCCTCATTAAGAAAAGATAAGAAAAAAAAAAAAGAAAAGATAAGCAATTTGATATAGGTTATATATGTGCAGTCACACAAAACATTTCCTGTAAGTCATGTTGTGAAAGAAAACACAGACAAAAAAAAACACAAGAAAAATAAAGAAAACATATGCTTCCGTCTGCATTGAGAATCCATCAGTTCTTTCGCTGAAGGTGGGGAGCATTTTTCACCGTAAATCCTTCAGAACTGTCTTGGATCCTTGTATTGCCGAGAACACTAAACTATGCACAGTTAATCGTCACACAGTATTGCTTTTACTGTATACAATATGTTCTTAGCTCTGCTCGTTTTACTTTGCATCAGTTCATGTAAGTCTTGGCTGAGCAGCCCTTAAAAAACAAACAAGCCAGTTTTATTGCCTGGAGGCCCTTTTCCTCACCTGGTAATTCTGAAGCAGGGATGTTCTGTCTATACTGGTATGTCAGCTCTCGGAAGTTGCGTAGGCCACAGCAGTAACACAGCACAGTGTTTCCAGTAATTCTGTAATCTACAAAAAAAATCCTTATACACAACATCACACAATCCTCGTGTCATGTGCTGTTTCACAAAGCACCAACCATCTTGCTGACAAATCACAAATAGTATTTATTCAATAGTAAAATATGTCAGTGATACCCTAAAGTCTCAGGAATATGCATCACAGTGGAGGAAACACTAGACTTGGAGTCAGGAGACCCAAGTGCACATCCAGCCTCAGGTACTGTTTAGCTGTGGGACTCTAGCAAGTGACTTGATCACCCCCTAAGCCTGTTTCTTCATCTCTAAAATGGGGATAATAATAGCGCTTGTCCCCGCAGGGTTCCTGTAAAGGTCTTTGCAAACTTTAAAGCTCTATATACATGCTGGCTTTTATTATTTGAAAAAGCAGTTTTAATGATAATAATAATGACGATAGCTAATACCTGTATAGTGCTTACTCTGTGCCAGGCACGTTACAAACATTATCTCACTTGAGCCTCACAACCCTGGGAGGGCAGGGGATAAGATTTTCCCTATTTTACATATAAGGAAACTGAAGCAGAGGTTAGATGACTTGTCCAGGATGATCCAGCTGCTCTGAGGCCAGATTTGAACTCACAGCTTCCTGCCTCAGGCCCAGTACTCTACCTACAGTGCCACCTGTCTCCATGGATGGTCTGAGAAGACAGGATACTTTGTCAAAGTGAAGCAATGGAGGAAGACGGGAGGCCTGAGCATGTTTGTAGGGGGACGGGGAGGAGCAGCTGCTCACCAGTGCTTCCTGGCCCTCTTCTATGGAATGTAAACTCCTTACAAGCAAGACCATTCCATTTTACAGTACTTGTCTCCCCTGAACCTCGGCCGAGTGCCGTGCACGTAGCAGGTACTTGCTACATGCCGGATCAGTGAGATGGGGAGGTCTGATAGATGACTGTGCTCAGATGAGGTGGAAGAGACCAGTGTGCTTTAAGGAGGTTAAGGGATCGAGAGATCAGATTAATGCTGCAGTCATCAACATGCTGTTGGCACAGGATTGAGTCAAGAGGAAGATGATGGACCAGACACTAAAATCACTAAGAAAGTTGGGAGAATGGAGAATTCAGGTCTTCTTGAACGCAGGCCTGGCACTCTGTCCATTGCACAATCTGGCTGCCTCTCACTAGTGGGCACTTAATAACTACAAACTACATGTTGACTCAGGGTAATGGTGCATGGAGCTGAGCCCTGCTGTCCAACTTATGACTAACCTCGATGCCCAGGCTTGGGACCCAGCAGAACAGTGGTCAGACTCTTCTGGTACACTGTCTGCATGCAGTCCTTACAGCCAGAGCCATCACAGAGCTAAGCTGGCCCCTTGTCCTCTTGTGCAGCCTCTTTCCCCCAAAAGCGGTGTGTCCTGGGACCAAACACTTCTGCACCCCTCACTGTCTCTCACTGCAACCCTGTTCTGCATCCTGATGGTGCTTCCCTGCCAGTGAGGAAGGTTTCTGATGTGGGCTGGAAAAGTAATTTATTTAGGATTTTTAAACATTACCCATTGAAAACTCACCCTGGTCCATAAAGAGGATCTTTTTGAAAATTTAGAAAGCATGAGAAGCTGGCCCAGACATGCCTGATAGCAGCAAGTGTAACAAAATGCTACCTCTGCCTCTTACAAAGAGATGAGCACAGAAGTCATGGGATTCCCTGAATACTCACCATCCTTCCTAATGAGGAAAATCGAGTGTCTGAGATGATACAAGAACAGGAAGCTCACCTGACAAAAGAAACAGCCCCCTCTGAAGAGCCAGCAGACTTTCATTTAACACGTTCTTCCATGTCAAGTTCCGGGATGCTAGATAATTCTGTGAGGAGATGGGAAAAGCCTGTTACATAGCACACACAGAAAGAAAAGGTGGGGGGAGAAAAAATGGGGGGACAAGAGAGGGAGAGAGAGAGGAGGGGGGATGAGAGAAGGAAAGGGAAGGAAGAAAAAGAGCAAGCTAAAATGAGCTGGGCTGGGTGGCTCCAAAACAGCCCTAAAACATGGCCATGGTGGAGATGGGCCAGTGTAACTGACCAAGGGCGAAAACTGCTCATGCTAACAACAACACTTTTGTTGGCTAGCACTCAAGTTCCTATATCTACCAGAGAACATTTTGTGGGGACAGTAATAAACGAGTGGACCTGAGCTGGGCTCCCATCTCTGTCCTGGGTTTCCACTGGAGCCAAAGCTGATGCTTAGAAAGCTCAAGGACTTGCTGGCTCATCTGAGCCCCAAACGAAGATTTTGCATTCTTGTTTAACCAAATGAACCATTCATGTTAAAAAAAGGTGCCAAATAGTTCTCAGCATCAGCCCATGTGATTAGTGCTGAGCTGAAATCAGGAAGTACTGGGTATGAATCCTGCCTCAGCCCCTCAACTGCTATGTGACTCTGGCCAACCCACTCTACTTCTCTCAGGTTGTTTTATTTGTAAAATGGGCACAATCAATCCATAAGCAGCTGTCTCAAGGACATCCTTCTTATAATTTACAAAGTAAATAGCAACAGAGGTCCCTGGCAAAGCTGTGTTTAAATCGAACGTATCCTTAATTAAGAAAGCAATCAGATCTCCACATTAACATTTCAAGTTTCAAGTAACATGATTCCTCTGGAAAACCAGATGTCATATTGTTGAATAGTGAAGCATAGTCCTTTGCCTTTAACAGGAGTCTGGCAGGGTGAGTGTGCTTTTCACCCCTATGGAATATAAGGAGGAATCTTTAGGAGTTGAGATTGTCATATTAAAATTCAACATTTCAGCCAGGAATGAGAGCTCTGAATTGGCCTGGGAAACCATGTACACATTTTAATGTACCACCACTCATAAAATGAAGTCTGGCTACTGATTTTACTTATTAGTAAATAGCAGCCGTAAGAAATTTAGCAGATATTTTCAGGCTGGCCAACCAAAGTGGAGAAGGGCTGTAGCTGCTAAAGAAGTGACAGGTCTACATATAGCTTCATTAACACAGAGCTGCTTTCTAGGCTTTTCTCTGGCAGTGATTACTAAATATTTTTTACTTTTCATATCATACTGCTTTTATTTTTAAAATAAATACCTTTAGAATATCTGATTCATAGTTGTTGTTGTTTAGTACACCATCTAAACATTTTTCACCAAGATTTATCTCTGTTGAAAAGGGAGAAAATATATTATAAAATATCTTAAAATTATCGTTCACCTAACATAGAAGACAAGCCATTTCCCAATCACTGTGGACAGAATAGTCACAAGATAAAACTAGAGCCAAGCGGATAATGAAAAACCAAACCCCAACTTGCCTGACACTCTCCCTCCAAAGCATGAGCCCCCTGAAGCCTCTCCCATACTCTCCTCTGCAGCTGTGGAGGTCTAAAATTGTAACCCATTTTATGTTCACTTCTAGTGCTGTTTTTCTAGAAACAAGTGGAACCCCATTTTAATATGAACTTGGTGGATTCCCAAATACCCCACCCTAATTTCTGACAAACCTATCATTCTAATAAATGATTTCAATACTGAGAGGGTTTTTTGAGTTTCTCAGTGGGGTCTCAGCAGATGATCTTAGAGAACTGCTGTGACCCCAAAATTCCTCAAATCTGGCAATGGATCTCTCTGAACCTAGCTAGATAGGTCTCTTGTCATTGGGATGGTTCAGCAAGACTTTCTACCTTGGAAAGATCTGCCCACGCTTGTGCTTGGCTTATCGTCACACTACGATGAGGTGTCAAAGCAAGACATTGGAAGGGACAGGATGAAAGGTGAGAGATGGAAATGGGAGTCTAACTAGACAACAAATGCAAACTTGCCCTTTTCTTGGACCTCTATGATGCCATCATGGAACCCTCTCCCTCTTTGTCCCCTCCTGGCTTCACTCTGCTTCAATCTCCCTGTCTACAGGAGGCCTCTCCCATCCCTCTCAATGCTAGTGCTTTTCCCTCTGTTGATCCTCTCTAATTTATTCTGTATATAACTAGCTCACATGTGATTATTTGTATGTTGTCTTCCTGTGAGGCTGAGCTCCTTGAGGGCAGGGACTGTCTTTTATCTTTCTTCGTATCCCCAGCACTCAGCCCAATTCCTGGCACATATGCCTGGGGCTTAATAAATGTGTATAGACTAACTGACAATAGCCTCAAGCTCACAGAGAAAATAGACAAAAAAGCCCATTCCTGGGCTCCAGAGGGACTTCTCAGCTCTATCATTACCACAGAATGGTGCCAGGCAGCCCGAGCAGCCTGTCCGAGTACAGCCCCAGTACAGGTGGCAGAAGGGCTGTGAGCAAACAGCGCCTGTGGGACACAAAGGAAAAATGTGTCAGACACCCACGAGGTCAGCACTGTACTCAGCAGACCCTGCAGCCAGTGACAGGCCAAGCAGAGCAGCCCAGAGAAACTGAACCCACCCACAGAGGCCCCAGGCAGTGTCCACACAATGACAGAGGGCTGGGCCAACCCAGACACACTGGGCTCTAGGCAGTTTATAGTACAGAAGACTTGGGTAAAGACTGGGGAGAAGCTCAGGTCCATCCTTCCAAGCCCCTTCCCCTAGAGCAACAGTCTGTCTGGAGGGGGGCTGCAAGCAGCCTCACTTACACTGCTGTGGGGCAACAACATGCGGGTTCTGCTCCCGCTCGGCTCGTCTGTCTGGCATGGGCTGGAAACAGCAAGTGCATATGGCATGACTTCCTTGTGAGGGACACACGTAGTCCTGGGCAGCTGGATCACAGACCAGAGTCAGGGGTGAGTACAAAGTAAGACTGGAGAAGCCCCAAGACAGCACTGTCCTCCTGTCCTCGGACCCTGTGCCTGCCTTTTCCCACCTCCCTGACTCTGGCCCCCCAAAACACACCTGCAGACATCCCTCTCCTTCTCCAAGACACCAGTGACCACCAGGATTTCTTGACATCTTCCACAGCCAGAAGTACCCTCTCCCTTCCCCACCACCTTCCTAACACCTTGTAGCTCTCCTATGGAATCAGCACACACCACGCTGCACTACAGACACTGATGGCTGACTTAACTTTCCTCACAGATTGTAAGCTTCTTGAGAGTAGGAATCATGTCCTGTTTGTCTCTGTCCCTAACACTTACCACAATCCCTTATATAGAAATGCTGATTAGTAAATGGCTCACTTAACTGAGGGTCCACAAATCTGATTCTCATCACTGAAATATCAGGAGTTACTCTCCTGGTCTACACAAAGAAAAGAATGGGCTCAAAAATTAAGTTATAAATTAAGAAAACAAATCACATATTGTTATTCCTGCCAAGGGACAAGACACTTTTCCCCTTTAAATGGATCAGAGAACCTGACCTCATTCTATAAGTATGTGGGCACACATTATACTATCCCATAGCCTGTCTTAAGGGCTACGCTTTAGTATACTCAGGGGCATTGCTACACACACAGAAGCAGACAAGAGAACACTGAGAATGTTCAGTGACCTCCATAAATGTTTGTCCTTCTGCCATGGCCAAATTATTTTTTACCTATGCTCAAAGTGCAAGCTAATCTCCCTCCTGGGCGAGGAGATAACTGGACTCAAAAAATGCCTTTCCACTCTCTAGTTAACAGGAAGAAGGAAGTGTTCCTTTTATCAAAAAAAAAAAGGGGGGGGAGACCTCAATGTGAAAACAAAGGAAAAGTATCTGCAGGGGGGAGGGAGGAGGGGCACCCTGACCTGCACCAGGAGATGGAGGGTGGAAGGGGCTGAGGACACAAACTAAACACGCACAGCTGAGGATATGTGCTATGGAGAGGGGTTGCTGCCTGTCCTCTAAGGAATGAGGCCTCACTTCTTCATCACAGGGATTGCTGTCACGGAAGAAGTCACCCAGGAAGATGCAGAAGAAAACAGCAGTGGAGGTCCATCAATCAGAGAACAACAGCTTGTCCAACCACAGGGTCCTGCCAGAAGGACCCTGGAAAACTCTACTGATGATCATGTGTCTTGGCTGAGAAATGGAAGACTTGAAGTGTCTAAGTGGAGTCTTCATGACCATTGCCAGTAGAAGACAAACACATTTTGGAAGGGAGCAGCTGGTTTAGAAGATAAATTACCTGACGCGACCACAGCTTAAAAGACAGGAATGCCAGGAGCTTTTGGCTAGGGATGGAGCATACGTTATGAGGGCTAATAAAAATGTGAAGAAACCAGTGAGAACTTTTAGTCTCCATCTGTCAACAAGAAGAAACAAAAATGGTCGCTGAAATGGAAATGATGGGAATTTTTGGAAAGAGGTAATGTCCATTCTGTCTGAGAATCTGTAGTGGAAAAGCTGAGAAAAACTGAGCAAAGTCTGACATGTTGCCTAGATTTTTGCAAAGCAGATTTCAAAAGGTTTGGAGTCAATATGAACTGAAATTCTAAAGGGGAAGTTGGCCTGGAAGGGATGGGGAAACTAAAGGACAATATTCTGGAGATTTGTAAAGACAAGTTCTTTAAGGAAGAGAAGGAAAGTTGTCTACAGAGACCTAAATGAATTTTAAAAAGGAGTCATCCACTAATTTAGATTTTAAAATCTATCTGTAAAAGATGATAGCAAGGGCAGATAGGAGGATGAATATGAGTGTGACAGATCCAGTAAGAATGTACTAAAGCTCTACATGAGCTAAGGCTGGTGAGGAAAGCTAATAAGACCAATGTATTTTTTAAGCTTTCTTGGGGGAAAAGAAGATCAAAGAGCCTGATGCAAAAGAAGGGAAGGGAGAGCTGCTTAACTTGTATTTTGCTTTTGTTTTCTTGCCAGGGACAGTGACTTTTAGATTAGAAAGAGAGCAGAGGTGACTAATAGGGGATGATACCCAAGATAAGTAGGGAGATTGGAAATGAGGCCTTGATGAGTTCAAGTAAACCCTAGAGCCAACATAAACCTGTGCATGGAAAGAACAGGCAGGCATGATGGCCAGGCCACCGTCAGTAACCCATGGAAAATCATGGAGAACAGAAGAGGCACTGTAGGTGTGGAGAAGGGCAAATATCCTGACTATGATTCCCTGCAAAATTCTAGAATGCAGATGGAACACCTACCTAGACAAGAAAGGTCTAAGTCTATTTCCAGGGGTGAAAAGAGAATCTAAGAGCTATCACAGAGCCTAAGTATTAATACAATATACTCTGTCTCACAGGAAAGGCTTTCAGCTAGACAAAAATCCCACTTATGTAGCAAACATTTCTTCACAAGTCTGGCTCCCTGGTTTCCCGATCTGTACAGAAACACTCCAGGGAGCAAGAAAACCCCCCTGTCCACTGAGGCCAGACATGCTGTCTAGGAAGCTTTCCTGCCTTATTTTGGCTTATGTTCCCAACCACTTCACGTGAGTGTTTTTAAGCATTCTTTCCTTGGCCCTGTCTTCTTCTTTTCTTTATCTCAGCAGGCTCATACAGCAATCATCTTATCTGTATCATCTCTGCAGATGACTCTCTGACCCTGATTTTTCTCCCATGTTTCAGATCTGCCCATAGGACAATTCTACCAGGAACTCAACATGTACAAAGATGGATTTATCATCTCCCTCCTCCAGCCCATCCCCCCAAAGAGCATCTCTTCAGATTTTTTTATCAATAGCATCCATTTACTCAGTTTTTTTAACTTTTGAAATCTTGGTGTTCTTTCTTCCTCTTCCTGCCTACTCCCTTCCTACACTCAGACCCTGAGTTTCCTCAGCACCAGCCACCTCTTTTCACACTGTCCTCACCGAGGGTAGGCCTTCCTTCCCACCTGCCTCACGATGAACATGCTGACCTGGACTTCTCCCCAGCTGCCAGATTCCTTTTCTTGATGCAACTGTTCCTCCTCTGCCCTACCTCTGACAGGTCCCTGTGGAATCAGGTTTAGCCTCCTTATCCTGCTGTTTCAGGCCCTCCACATACTCATCCAATCTCATGGGATTCCCCTTAGACACAATCTCAACTCTGCCCAAACTGGACTACTTACCATCCCCTGTACAGAACGTCATAGTGGAAAGAGTGCTGGACTTGGAGTCAGCAGAGACCTGGACTCGAATCCCGCCTCTGATATTTACTAGCTGTATGACTCTGGGCAAGTCATTTAACCTC
The DNA here is from genome assembly GCF_028372415.1 of Notamacropus eugenii. Classification (NCBI taxonomy): domain Eukaryota; kingdom Metazoa; phylum Chordata; class Mammalia; order Diprotodontia; family Macropodidae; genus Notamacropus; species Notamacropus eugenii. The sequence goes on along the minus strand of NC_092875.1, from coordinate 50,314,285 downwards.
TCTGAGCCTCAGTTTCCTCATCTGTAAAATGGGGATAATCATACCTGTAGTAGCTGCCTCACAGGACTCTCATTACAATCAAATGAGATAATGTGTTAGCTGTTAACCTTAACTACTATAATAAATGTCAGTTACTGATACTGTTATTATTACTAACACATGCCCTGGGGTTTTCCTACCACTATGCCTTTGTTCAAGGTGATTCCTATGCCTGGAATGCCCTCTGACCCCACAGGCTGCAGGCGCCTTCTCCCTGAAGCCACCACCAATGTCCCCCAAGCCAGAATGAGTGCTTCCCCCTGCAGCCCACCTCTCCTTACCTTTCTTTAGACACTTGTCCCATAGAGTTATTGGTGTGTCACATGAGACTAAGTTCTATATGGGCAGAAACTATGTCTCGTCTAATGTTGTCTCTCCCCCAGTGCCCAGCATAGGACTCTCCATGCAGGAAGTACTACATGGTTGCTGACTTAAATAGAATTCTGATTTGTGTTCTCTGACCTCCTTCCACCCCCACCTCTTCCAAAGGACAGATGTTAGAGAAGCAGAGAATGGACAATAAATGGTTAAAATGGAAGTCAGACCTTTACCAAAAGTAAAAAAAAAAAAAAATAGTTCAGCACTAAAGAGAGCCATTCAGAAACTCATTGATGGGTTTTGTTAACTATTCACCTAAGCACTATTTATCCTTATGACCTGAGTACCCCTTCCCCGAATAAGCTATCATCACCCTACTTTTTTTTAGGGGACTCTAATGGAGGGAAGAAGAAGTTGTTCTTTCTTACTGCGTCTGAAGGATCTGTAACTTTTGGAGTCCTAGAGAGGCCCCAAATGGGTCAGGTGGCAGTCATCCCTTCCTGCCCTCATATTCACCCAAAGGGAGGCTTAGGGATTAAATAAAGTGCCACAGGTCTTGGATGTGGCTGCCAGCGGTCATCTGCTTGATCCTTGGCTTGTTTATGGATAAGCCAAAGCAGATGAGACACAGCAAACTGAAAGTGAATGGGGAGGGACTGCAATGGAAACTACATATCTGTAGGGAGGGTGACAGAGGACAACCAGAAGAAAACAGAAAAATGAGAGAGCAGACACAGAATCGGGCTGGAGAATCTAGAGCTGGGATATCTGCCTTATGAAGGCAAAAATGTATAAAATATATTTTAGAAGGGTTTCCATTAAAACTGTTAGACTAAAAGCATTAGAACTTTAAAGGAAAAGCATCATTTATCTGGAAAAGTCACTTCTCTGGAATACCTCCCTCCCTGACCCTAATAGCTCACATGTCTGAATGTTCTCTGTACAACACTGAGGCAGTCAGTGCCAATGTAATTATCCCCATTTTACAAAGGAGGAAGAGGAAACTCAAAAGGACAAAATGACTTGGTCACAGTCCCACAGCTGACAAATGACCGAGCGGGGACTCCAACCAAGTGCTGTGACTCCAACTCCAGCCCTCTTCTCGCCTCTCTATTATACCATACGAATGGGGTGTTCCTGCCTCTAGACCAGTGGCAGCACATCCTGAGCTTCAGGGGACCACTCTGATGTCACTCACCTGCAGGAAAGCTGGCAGACGTGGAGGGGGCATCTCCAGGTGCCTCAAAGGCACCTCCTTCACTCCCGGGCAGCAGGCAGGGGACAGGCTGCACACCCTGCCTTCTATAACCAGGGCACTGCCGACATACAACGTATGGCTGGCTGAAAGACAAACAGCATTCAGTCTACTGTGAGTGCCCTAAACGGAGATTGTATACAACTGATGACAGGGGGGTGGGGGAGGACACATAAAGACAGAAATGCCTATAGTGACCGACACTTAGGGGAAGTCCCTGACATTAATGTGCTTCGCCTCCCTCCTCTCTGGACTGCTCATGATGGAGCTGCTAGACTGAGGATGGATCACTTGTGAAGGGCTCCCACGAGATGATGGAAGAGAACTGGTCTGAGAGTCAGAAGGCTGGGGTTCAAAGCCTACCTCTGTGACCTTGCCCAAATCTTCTTCACCTCATGGGCATCAGCTTCCTCATCTCTAAAATGGGGCTGAACTCGATGCCTCTGCTCTCTCCACCCGTTCATTCTCAGTCCTATGTGCTAACTCTGGGTGAACCACCCATGCTTCCTAAGGCTCTGGGCTAGGCCCTCTTCTCCTCTCCCTCTGTACTCCTTTACTAGGTGACCTCAGCAGCTCCCATGGATGAACTGACCATCTCCAGGCTAAGGATTTTAAGGTCTCTCTGTCCAGTTCTCACCTATCTCCTGAACACCAGTTTACCAATCAGACAGTGAGAACTGGATGTTGCAGGGTCGTGACCTACCGTTTAAGGAAACCCTGAAGGGGTTGGGAGGGGAAAAGGTTTAAGAAACCCTGCCATAGATGACTTAAACTCAGAGGAACTAATCTTCTCTCTGTTACCCAATTCCTGCCCTCTTCCTGACTCCCCTGTTACTGCTGAGGGCACCACCACCGTCCCTGTCATCCAAGATCCCCACCTAAGTGTCAGCCTCAGCTACTGACTCTTCTTTACCTCCTAGATCAAATCAGTTGCTTAGCATGTCACAGATGTTCCTTTATCTCCTCTGATTCCGTCACCTGCCTGAAGCAGGCCTCATCAGCCCTGGACTGGAGGACTACAATAGCCTGTGGGTAGGGCTCCCTATCTCCAGCCTCTCCTCACTAATGACCTTCCTCCATCTGAATGTCAGAGTGATCTTCCTAAAATGCAGGTCTGACCATGTCACTCTCTTATAGTGGCTCCCTATGCTATCTAGAATCAAGTGTAATACCTTGTGTGGCACCCAAAGCCCTTCACAACTGGCCCCTTCCTCCCTTTCCAGTCTTCTTACACTTCACTTCCTACTCCCCCTCGATGTACCCATGCTACCCCTACTTCTCTGGGAATTTTCATTGGCTGTCTCGTTCTCCTGCCAGGAATTATCTCCCTCCTCATCTCTGCCTCCTGGCTTCCTTCAGGTCTCTGCTAAAGTCTCACCTTTTGTAGGAAGCTTTTTCCAATCCTTCTTAAATCTCAGTGCCTTCCCAGTGAAATTACCTCCAGTGTATCCTGTCTATACCTTCTTTCTACATAATCGTTTTCATCTTGTCTCTTCATTAGACTGTGAATTCCTGGACAGCAGTGACTTGCTTTTGCTCCTTGGGTTTCCAGGACTTAGCACACTGCCTGGCACATAGTAGGTCCTTCTGAGGGTCTGCTGACTCTACATCTATGACCCTATGATCCAGATGGATTCCTTCGTACAGAATTCTACAGATCCAATCCTATGCAGGCCATACAAACTCAACCTGAAAAGCCCCGAAAAGGCTAGCTGACCAATACTGAGGCCTTGAGTAACAGTGAGGCAGTCAGGATCTCATGGATCATGTTTGTATGTGATCAACAGAGCCTTTCTCTGAATAAGCAGAAGTTAAGATTCATTTTCTGGCCTAGCAGTTGGGGAATGGCAGAACAAGTGGTCAGTGCTCATGATAGAACACTGTTGTGTTGTAAGAAATGATGATTTTAGAAAAACATGAAAAGATTTGCATGACGTAATGCAGATTGAAATGAGTAAAATCAAGAAAACGCTGTATACAGTAAAAGCAACATTATGTGAAGAGTAACTGTGAATGCTAAGCTACTCTGAGTAACAGGAACATTTATATCAGTGACAGGACTCATGAAGGAAGATGCTCTCCACCTCCACAAAAAGAACTGATATATAGAAGTAGGTACTGTGTGGTTGCACAAAGATATTGATTTCAAATGTTGGGAACTGGAAGGGAGACAGACAACTTGGAACTCAAAAGGTGACCAAATTTAAAAAAAAAGATTCCTTTTCTGTACTTCGAAATTCAACACTGAAATGGCCAAAATCTTAGAACAATTTTTACACCACAGAGAGCCGATACTTCCCCATCTTTTTCCCTTAATATAGTGATAACTTGAAAATTCCACCTGCTTCCTCCTCTGCAATCATGGTTGGATTCACCCTCTCCTTGCTGTCACCATGTCTAAGACCTTGGTTCCTATCCTAGTTGTCACTATACAGCAGCCCTATTTTGCTGTAAACTCCTTCCTGCTACCCTTGGGATTCAATCACTCTCTCTGTCATGCTTCTCCAAAGACTACTCTACCATAGCTGCATTAAGAATTAACTTCTGATCATCACCTTCCAAACTACCCATCAGTCCACAATTTTTTACTTTCTTCTCTAGTTCTGTCCACTCCCAAGGAAATTCTTAGCCATTGAGCACCATACTAACACACGTCTTTTTCTCCATATTCTTGTATCTTGTTCCCCTTGCATAGATGGGTCTCTCTACATTCATATCTCAAAAGTCCATGGCTCCTTCAGTGTGGGTCACATTCCCTCTACTGATGCCAACTGAAACCTCTTCTATTAGCTTGACAGAGGTGCTGGGCTGAGAAAGTTATCACTCCTGTGGCCATTCTGGTAAATGAGCCTCCCTGAATTTAACTAGGCTGCTCCCCAAGTAAGAGACATACAAGCCCAACACCAGCTCTTTCTAGACTGGTAGGAGCTGCCACAGTTCTCAGTTAATAGCCAAACAAGCTAACCAATTCCAACAAAGACATAACTGGTCAGTGTGAAATGTTAAAAGACCTAGAGGAAGACCTCTCAAGAACATTGGCAGATCCTTTACAAAAGATTTATGGAAAAACATAGATAAGAACTGCACAGGGTGAGAGGGTGTGGGTGATAAATTGTACCAACTGAGAACTGTATCACCACAGAACATGGCAAGGCAGCATGAAGTGACACAGATTTCATTAATATAGAGCTCACAAGGTTTATGGCCAATACAGATGAAGCCCTATACATACGGTATTTAGATGCTAGACATCTGGGTCAGGATACCTCAGAATACTATACTGGGAAATGCAGGCTCCTCACATCCACCAACTCAGGAAAGTGGCCAGTTATCAATGTTTTCTACTTCAAGAAGACAGTATTCTCAGGAGGGACAGGATAGAATGTAAGATTGTTTTGCATCATCTCCAACATCTAGTCACTTTAACAAATTAGAGTTAAGATTCTCAAAATGATTATTCAATACAACAGAAACTGGCATGGATTCACAAAGAAATTAAGTCAAACTGACCTAATTTTCTTTTAAAAACTGGGTTACTAGGTTGACAGATAAGAGAAATGCTAAACTTTACTGCTTGTTAACTTCAGCAAGGCATGACAATTTCCTATGGAGAAAAGTGGGCTCAATAATAAATAGCACCGTTAGAAAGCTCTGGAGCTGGCTGAACAACGCCCAGAGAGCTGAACAATGTCAACATGGAGAGTCTTCTAGTAAAGCACTACAGAGTTGCGTTCTGGACCCTAATCTATTACACATTTTTATCAGTGATCTAGATTCAACCATAAATGATATGCTTATCAAGTATGTAGACAAAATAAAACTGAAAGGAATAAGTAGTATTTTATACAAATGAATCAGGACTCAACAAGATCTCAACAGGTTGTAAAATGTAAAAAACTAAGAAGGTAAAACATAATAAGGATAAATGTACACTATCATGGTGATGGTACAGCTATTGTACAAGGCCCAGCCTAGCAAGATATGGGGATCATCAACAGCTTGGACTCCAGGTAATGCTTTTTTCAGCCAAAACAACTCTCAAAGATTCCTAAAATGAAGAAGGGTTGAGATCTACACCAGTGAGCCAAGTACTGTGCCAACAAAACCCCATAACCTTGAAATAAATTCAAAGTTTTGTACTTGAGGTTCCAAAAGTAAGCTGCCCAAGTACAGGATGGGGGTGACTTTGATTTAAGAGCAGTTCACAGGAAAAAAAAAAATAGGTTTTAGTTTCCTATAAGCTCAATATGAGCCACGTGGGCAATGTGATTTCTTTAAAAAGTTAATACACTCTTAGGCTGAACTGTCCCAAATCAGACACACATGACACTGATCAGCCCGAGTCTAGCAGACTACGTTCAGTTCTTGATCTCCTATCTTAAGAGCAATGCTGACAGACTGAAAGTCATATGTAATAAACAGTTAAAAGAACAGGGGCAGAAAATTTAGATGAGACCCAGTAATAGCCTTCTGACAGGCTTCCATCTGAAATGTTCTGGCTGGCTTAAGAGGATAGAAATAAGACCAAAAAGACCAATGCATGGAAGTTACAAGGAAGCAGATTTTGGATAAACAAAAGAAAGAACTGGACAGAGTACCCAGCTCGGAGGGAAGATGACCTGGGTTCAAATCCAGCCTCAGACACTTACTAGCTGTATGACCCTGGACAAGTCACTTAACCACTGTTTGCTTCAGTTTTGTGTCCTGCCTTGGAAAGCGGTGGTTTTGTGTCACTGGAGGTTTCTAACAGAGACAGGATGACTATTTGCCAGGGCTGCCTGCAACAGATGGGAGGCTGGTCTGGAGAGCTAATCTCAAAGGTTCCTTCCAATTCTGCTTCTATTGTTTTGCAAGTAATCCAAAAAGGGAATAAGAATTTTTTGTAAAAAAAATAACAGTATGTCAAACAAAGCCACAACCCCCAGTGACTGCAGGCCAGCTCTGAGGAGGATCCCAAAGTCCGCAGAGAGAGCCAAGAAGCTGACCCTCTACCACGTCCCAGCTGGGGAGTCACCTGATATCCGAAGATTCACTGTCCACATCAGACAGTTCCAACAGGTCCTCGGAACTTCCCTCTTCATCTGAAAAGGACCTTCTGACTTTTGGCTGCAGCATGTCCTGCGTGATTTTATTTCTGGCGTCCATGCTGCGCATATCCTCTTCATTACGGCACTTATCTAGGGGTCAAGAAAAAACCACCTCAGAGCAGAAGGCAGCCCAAACCAGCAGGCCAGAGGCTGAGGACCATGGCCACTCAGGCATTTCATCGGTTCCTAAGAATGGGCTGCCTTGCACTTGCCTGGGTGCTGGATAAGGTAGGCCTCCACAAGGTTGTTCAGGATGTGGTTTTTGCATATCCGTTCAACTGGACAACGGCACGTGGGGCACAGAGAGGACCGCTCCATCCAACCTGAATAGCAAGCGGCACAGAAGGTGTGCATGCAGGGCTGCAGACTGAACATAAACACAACACGGCTCATTGACCACGTGGGCTGGCCGCCCGGGAAGGGGCCTGCTGGCACCTGCTGCCCACACGCACTGCCTTCAATCTCACTCTCCTCTATAGCAGATGTGGGACTCTGGACAAGTCCCTTCACCTCGGGGGCAGTCCATAAGACGAGATGACTAGGAGCTGCCTGGGGTCACCTATCTCCCAGAGCACTGGAAGAAAGGGCACCTGGCCAAACGCCATGAGAAATGGCACGCCCGCACTCTGTATTACAGTTAAAAAAGGACTAGAAAAGTCTCAGAAAACACCCCCTGACTGTAGTCTGGTCCCAGCTGCCCCAGGCCCTCCCGTCCCGCCACCACAGCAGCAGCACACCTCACACAGTCATGCAGTAACTCCTGACAAATGATGCAAGTCAGAGTTTCTTCCATTTTGTCGGGTTTCATGTTTGCTGTTTTCACCTCCTCAGGAATGGCCCTGCTGTTTTTACACTGGTCTGTGACAAACAACTGAAGACTCAGATGATGAGTGTCCCCATCTGGAAAAGAAAGAGGGCAGTGTGAGAGGACATGCCTGGCATCTATGCTGATGCATGAATTCTGCTGACCAACAGGACCAGGAGCTGAGGACCCTGCTCATGAACTCGCAGGTATCTAAAAAGCCCAGAGAAGAACATAAGTTGTGTGAGGGCAGGGTCCTGGAACAACTGGTACCTAGAGGAGTGGGAGAGCATGGACACAGGGAGGAGATTTCAAGGAAAATATTATAAAATAAATACGGCCCACAAGAAAGGGACTATGTTAGTGGGTGGGCTGCATAATTAAGAACACAGTGGGGGAGTGGCCCTACCATGGAGCAGAGTCCTCTCTGACCCCTACAGTAACTGGTGCTATTCTGGAAGTGAGGCAGAATGGAAAAGGGGAATCCATGGGGTAAGCCCTATAAGGCACTGGTAGAAAGTACCTAAAAGAGAGAGCCTAGAATGGATACCTGGGAAGCTATGGCTACATAAAAAAAAGAGAAAGACCAGATAGTTATAGGGGTCATGAAACAGAGAACAAGCATCCAGAGTAAACAGAAAGAGAAGACAGATGATGAAGAGAATGAGAGAAATCCTTTATGGAAAGAGACACACACACACAAAAAAAAAGAAATTTAAAAACCTGAACAGGATGAGCTGAAGGAGAGGAGAGGCAAGGGGAATCTATCTGACTTAGAGAAGAAAAGAGTGGGAATAAATATATAACCAGAGAAAAGCAGGGGAGAAAAAGGAATGAATAAGCAAAACCCTAAAAGGAAAGGTGTAACAAATAAGAAGAGGGGATCAGGGGTGAGGGAAAGAGAGCCAATGGGATGAAAGGAACTGAAGGAACCAGGAGAAGAGGGAGCTTGAAACTGCAAAGCTTCAGGATAGACCATATCTTGTGCAACTTGCACAAGAAGGGAAGTACGGTGGAATGGGAAAAAATCTTTTTGTTAAATTTCTCTGATAAGGGATTGGTACCCTTATAATAAGGAGATATATATAGAATAGATATATACATATATATATAAACAATTAATAAATATTTATAAGATCAACATCCATTCCCCAACAGATAAAAGGTCAAAGGATACGAACAAACAGTTCTCAAAAAAAAAGAAATGTGAAGATTGACAAACACACGAAAAAAGACTCCAAATCACTAAGAGACTGCATATCAAAACAACTCTGAGGTTTCACCTCAGACCCTGCAAACTGGCAAAAATGCCAAGTATTGAAAGGGTTGTGGGAAGATAAGAATACTAATACATTGTTGGTAGAACTGTAAAATAAAATGGAGCAATCATTTTGGAAAGCAATTTGGAATGATGCAAATAAACTGAGTAAAATATCTCTGTTCTTTGAGCAAGAGAGTATTACTGGAGCCACTGATGAGTAAAAAGGACCCCATTTACTCCAAAATATTTAGAGTAGCCCTTTTTGTGACACATGAGAATTGGCTGTTGATTAGGACAACAGTCCTGGTACGTAAATAGAATGGAACATCATAGTGCTGTAAGAAATGATGTGTACAATGAATCAATGTGAAATGATGCAGAAGGAAGAAGAGCTAAGAAGACCATATACATAGTAAATATGGAAATGGAAATGGAAAGAATAATGATACATCCAACAAGTCAAAAGTAAATGTAATAAAACTGTAATGACTAGCCAGCCCTTTGTAGAGTGGGAGATGCACAGGGCTACACACTGCACATGCTTGGGGATTTTTTTAATACGATGATGTGCTGAATTTTTCCTCCTTTCCAAAAAAATACTATTTATCATATAGGATGGTCCTCTGAGACAGGAGAGATACATACATGGGATACTACAATAATGTAAGAAACAGAAAACATCAGTGGAAACTTTAAAAAGTAAAATAATTACATAAAATATGAACTTGGCAGTTTACCTGGTAAGACACACACAGGAACTATATGAACGGAATACAAAAAACTCTTTACACAAATAAAGACAGATCCAAAGAATAACCTCATCAGCTCTGGGACTCTGTCTCATCACTCCCCTCTCCCTCCTCTAGACCTCCATTTCAGCAGAGCTCAGTTCAGACATCTCCTCATTCCTCACCTGGCTGAACTGCTCTGACTGACATCTCCCTCCAGCTGCCTTTTGCATGTTGTGTCCCCCATTCCCCCCTCCTCCCCCTGCCCCTCAGACTGTAAGGTCCTTGAGGGAAAAGTCCCCAGCACTCAGCACAGTGCCTGGCACACAGAAGGCACTTAATAAATGTTTACTGATTGGTTAACTGGAGAAATAGTATTTGCTCGTGGATAGGTCAAGTCAATAAAATAAAAAATACTAATTAAATTAATTTACTCATTCAGTGACATACCAATAAAACTACCAAATGATTATAGAGTTAGACAAAATAACAAAAGGTCAAGAAGAGTAAGAGAATCAAAGGCAATTAAAAAAAAGAGAAGTAAAGGGGCCTGTCAATACCAGATCACAAACTAAACTAAAAAGCTCGAATTATCCAAAGAATCTGGTATTGGGTAAGACACAGAGAAGCTGATCGGTGCAGCAATTTTCAGAAGCGAATGAGCACAGCAGCCTCAGACTTGATACACTCAAAAATTCCAAGTATTAGGGCAAGAACTGACTGACAAAAATTGCCAAGACAAGTAGAAATCAGTCTGGCAGAAATCAGGCATACATCAATATATCACATTTTATACTAAGATAACTCAAAATGTTTGAGTACCTGATTTAGACATAAAGGATGATATCATAAACAAATCAGAGGAGCATGGAAGAAAACACTTGTCACATACATGTAAGACATATGTAGTAAGATAATAACTGTTCAGACTAGAACTGATGAACATTGAGTTTCATGTTCAATCTTTTTCATCCTTGTTTATATATCTGAAGGTATTCGTTGATGATTAGTAGGTTTGTTAACAACGTGAAAAAGAAATGTGATCGCCTAACCTCCTTTCATTTTCTTTTTAGCAGGCCCCAAGTCTTCCCAGTCCTGAGGTTTGGACAGAAAAGCTGAGGTTCCCTCTTTGTCCAGAGGAGCTGATAAGAAACTGGAGGCGTCATCACGTGTGGCAAACCGATACTGAGCGTCAAGGGATGTGCTTACACATCTGGCTTCTATGAGAGAGGAAAAAGAGAGCAAAAACAAAAGAAATCAGGAGGGATCCTTGTATAGGAACTACTCCATCCCTCTTTAAGCAAAAGTCCTACTTCAAGCCCAAGGCCCACTTCTGTCCACAAGGAGCCTTCCCCTCCAGCAGTCAGGTATTTCACTCAGATCAGGGATTAGAAAAAGCCTTAGGGATTATCTGGCCCAAACTAGTGTATGAAACAAGCTGTACTGACATAGGTAGCTCATACACACTAATTAAAAAACCGGTTATTAATATCAAATGTAGTCCACAAATGCATGCACACATGTGCACTCATATATAGAATACTTCTTAGCTGAAAGCCATCTATCTTCTGCTGGAGCCATGTAAAAGCAAGTGAGAAACGTGGAGTTTCTATTTTCTATTCAAATTTAAAAGAGAGCCAGAACAGCTGGATAAAATAATTTCTTAACAGGATCATTGATTAACCAAATATAGAGGAAATGTCAGATTTAATGATTTCAATGCATTAACAGACCTGGCCCCCAAAGTTGTTTTACCAAACTCATATCATATATGCTACTACAGGTAGTTCTCATAAACTAGCCCAATGAAAAGACAGAAGGGCCAATGTCAAGTGCTATAACATAAACTATGAGACCACAGACCACGTTGCATTGGAAAAATTATTTTCTTTCCTCTTCCAGTGCCCAGCACAGTGCTCTATAGAGTGCACTTAAATGTTTGCTCAACTATAAACTGCTCTGTGTGTGTGTGTGTGTGTATGTGTGTGTGTGTGTGTGTGTGTGTGTGTGTGTGTCTCATTGTGTGAATGAGAGAGAGAAAGAGAGTGGGCAGGGGAATCAGTGAATTTAGGTTTTGGTCAGTGATATTTTTCAAATACTTACTTCTTATCAATAACTTCAGACTTTAACAGACCAGACTGATTTGCAAAATTGAACTCAATGAAGTGCCTGGCATCGTGTCTTAACGGCACTCAACTCTGAGTTAGAAGACTGGGTTAAAGTCCTGCTCTTTTCTACTGTGTGACCCTGAGCAAGACAATTAACTTCTCTTAACTTCTACCTCTTCATTTGTAAAATGGGAATAACAGAGCTGCGTGCCTCACAGGTCTGTTAGAAGGGAAATGTTCCTTGACTCTCCAAGTACCATATGAGCACAAGCAATTATTCCATTAATACTTCAACACAAGACTGCATTTGATCAAAGCAAGTCAAGTAAAAAAACTAGCCATTTGGGCTCGGAGTCTGAGAAGCTGGGGTCCCATTCCATTTCAGACAATAATTCTCAACGTAATCATGGGCACGCTGTTCACACTTGGCTTCTGTCATATAAAACACAGCTAATATTAGCATGATGCTCTCTTGGAAGCATTATACATTTTAAAAGTTATTATTATTGTTATGGATCAAGCAGACATCCAAAACCAACAGACATCAGAAAGAACAAAAAGCTCCCTTTGATCAACTCTGGATCTAACACAATGGCTCTTTGGGTCATTCATCCAATAAGTACTATGTGTTCAACATCATACACAAAAGAAGAAGATGTGACAAAGTGAAAACTTCCAAGAGACAGAGGTTCCAGGTAAATTATAATGAATGTTAATTATTAATGACAGCTAGCAAGTAGCCAACAAAAAGGGCTCATTTGTTCTTCTCAGGGATCAAAGAGAACTACAACCTTTAATACTTACAAAGCCTTCGGAAAAGGGGGTACACCTGTGGGTGGAAATTAACTCTGACTGCTTAGCAAGTGATGAATGAACACTGTAATGAGAGGTGGGCTTATTCTAAAGAGGGCACCCAGTCTTGGTGAAAGAGACTCCTCCACCCATCTCACCCTGTCTGGGGTACCCTAGACAAAGAGGGAATCCACTTCCACCTGGACTTGTCTGACTTAAACACAAGGGGCTGGAATCCTTCAGCTTACCTAAACTCAAATTTCTTTACCTTTTGATCAGATCTAAACTTTTCCAGTTGGGTGATGGGGGCATCTCGCCCATTAGCTCATCCCATTCTCAGCCCTGTACTTTCAAAGGCTATCTGAATAGCCTAAAGAGGAGGATTTCTAAATGAGGAAAAGAAAATCCAATCACCGGCTATTAATGTAGGAGAGAAAAAGCCATTTCTCTTGAAACATGCTCCTTGCCTTCTAGCAGCTCAAAGTCAAAGGCAATGCATAAAATCATCATCAATGTATGAAGTGACACACCCCTCAGTGCAGGTGGAGGGGAGGCGCTGGGGTCTGGCTGCGCTGAGAGCCACACAAGGCTCCTCAGACAAGGACAGGTCGTTCTCGCCTACAGTGTCTGAGACACAACAATGCACTGTCTCCCCCTGGTCAGCTACACGTGCTTCTGTTCTTCCTGACTTCTTGCCTAAAAAGAGCACTGGGCCTATCCTTACTGTTTTCAGCATAACCATGCTGGGAGCTAGAGTTATGATAAATAAAGGGTACCCCAAAAGTCTTGTTGCTAGTAAGCTAGTAAAACTCTTTTGGGACATCCTGTATATAGACATAGTCCTGGATCTCAAGCAGCTTAAATTCCAGGAGGATTTAACTGCCCTTAGGGAAAAGAAATACACATCTTAAAAGCCTAAAGGGTGGGAATGATGCCTAACAATACCTTCAAATGCTCAGAAAAACCCTTCCCCTGTCTTCCTGACCACAAAGATGTTAGGAGATCCCAACTACATCACTCTCTTGAGCATCACCGACTCCCACCCCCGCAAACCAAGAGCTTACCACCAAATCTAGAAGGATGCTCCCGTTCAGCAGTAGCAGACTCCAGGAGAGAGGTAGAGGACGTATTGAAGAGGTCTGACGTAGATGTAGATGGCTGTGGTTCCTCAAAGCAAGACTGATAGTTGGGCAAGGATGGCATGGCCTGGGTATCATCACTTCCTTCTAAACCTGAGGTATCTTTGGTCACGTTGCACACATTTTCTCCAGTAGCCTCTGCAATCAAAGAACCAGAAGGAGCATGTGTGCAGGGGTCAGGCAGAAAAAGTCACAACTTCAGAGAAATGAAGATCTAAAAGAATTCTCCTAAGATAAGGGTTCCTAGCTTTCCACCCAGTCTTCAGTTTCAAGTTTTACTTACCAATGAATTCTGAGGATATGCCTGGCTTTGCTTTCAAAGATTCATAGAGATATGCAACATCTAAAAGGAGAAGAAACAATCAAAGTACTAGCAAAAGTCTGGAAAAACAATTTTTAGAGGGAAAAAGTAATCATCTTCCTCTCTGCTTTCTACCTCTTCCAAACCTCCTATTTATCTAGGAGTTGTTGGAAATTGCTATATTTGTTGCTAAATAAGACTTAGAGACTAACTCCAAACCAGCTTTCTGCATCTGACAAAGTTCAAAAGATTTGAAGCAAGCATCTCAAAACATCCCCATTCATCTCAGGGTATATCAGTCCCAAAGAATGAGCCAGGGGGTTGGTATATTTGGAACTGGAATAGAAGATGGACAGTGGCAAGGTTAAAAATATCCATAGCTACTGGTCTACTAAAAATGCTGCCCAATGGTAGGTCTTAGTGGCAAAAGGACAGTTTCTGAACAATAAAGGTGCCATGGAACAATTAGTTCATCCCCATTTCCTCTTTCTAAAAGTTTCTCATGTCTTGACTACAATTTGTTTCCCAAGGGGCTCCTTTGATCCCCCACCCACCCCTCACCCTACTCACCCTGATCCTACCAGGCTACACCCTTTCCAAGAGTGCACCTAAGTTCACCACCAACCCTGCCTTTGCACACTATGGGTTACTAAACCTTCCCACCTACCCTGAAGCTGAAACCTCCTATGTGCATTCTCTCCCCTAATCAGAATACAGGCTCTTTGAGCTTGATTTTTATCCCCAGGGCTTAGCACACGGTAAGTGCCAGTCAGCCAATAAACATTTATTAGGGGCCTACTATGTGCCAGGCACTGTGCTAAGCACTTGGGATACAAGAATAGGCAGAAGACAGTCACTACCCTCAAGGAGTTCCCAGTCTAATGGGGAAGACAGCATGTATGGACAAACAAGAGACAGACAGGGCAGAATAGAGATCACCTCCGAAGGAAGGCACGAAGATTAAGGAAGACTGGGAAAGGCTTCTTACTGAAGGCTGAGTCTTTAGCTGAGACCTGAAGGAAGCCAGGCGATAAGAGATGAGGAGGGAGTAAGGGATACAGCTAGAGAACATGCCTAGAGCTGAGAAACGGAGTATCCTGTGGGAGGGAACCAGGAGGACAGATTACTGGATCACAAGGTATGTGGGGAAAAGGGGGTATCGTTTGTGGTTTGTCCTCTGTTCTCAAAGAACACCATGATATCAGGAAGGTGGTAACATGCAAGTGAACTGGATTTAAGTGAGGCTGGCCTGTGCAAAGTCACCAAACTCACTCTCTCCTCCGGAGTCATCTGAATCCAGCAGGAAGATATAAATCAGGATGACTGGAAATGGCCCTGGATGGCTTTTGTAAGCTAACATCTTTACAATAAGACCAGAAGAGAGAGAAAGAGACAGAGAGAGACAGAGAAACGCAGAGAGAGAGAGAGAGAGAGAGAGAGAGAGAGAGAGAGAGAGAGAGAGTGTGTGCGTGTATGTGTAAGAGAGAGAGAGAAAGAGACATGGTCAGATCTGCTGCTTTAGAAGGATCATGCTAGCAGTGGAGGATAGGACAGATCAGAGTGGGGAGAGACTTGTGCCAGGCGGAGCCATGAGAAGGTGGGGCAGGGAGAAAGGAGAAATGAGCTGCTCTGGTCACTTGATAAAGAGCGAGGGTCTGAACCAAGGTTTTCTGACTCTAAATTCAAAGCTCTTTCTACTTTACCACATCTGAGTGAAGTAGAATAGAAGAGTTAAAGGTCATATTCCCTTTAATGAGCCTCTGAACCATTAGGATTTACAATACTATTAACCATATTCAGCTTGTGGTCCATTAGGATCCCTGAGATCATCTTCTTTTGTACTCATGCCTAGTTTTCCCATTTAATGTGCTATTGTTGTCCCCACAACTGCTTGTGCCTCTTGGGGGAACCATTTACCCAAAGCAAAAATTCACTTTTATATTTTAAACTTGTTTTGGAGAGTATCATCAATTCTAGCTCTCACATAGTATAATTCACAGATCTGATCATCAGGTTATCCAGGGAACCAATAAGACAGTGACTAAAATGGGACTGGTCGTTGGGGCATACCTCCTAATAGGTCTGCCAGATTAAAGTCAAATCGTTATTAATCCCCTTTTGGATCAACCTCAAGCCTGCCATTTCCCCTTTAATGGGCTAATCAAGATCACCTTTCCTAACTTCACAAAAACAAGGCAGAATCATCTGAAAAGGTAAGAGACAAAGACAAATGAGGACTCAATCCTTTCCTCTCCAGCCACTTGTAATCGAGCAGGGCTGAACAAATGTGTCCGTATCAACGTAATGCCCATTTCTAACACATGAAGTACATAAGAAGATGGGCTTCATGTGACGAAACCCCCTGATGGGAGAAGGCACTTCCAACCAGAATGATTAAGGAAGGCTTCAATGTCATTATCATGAAATTGCTTATAAAAAGCCTTTTGGAAACTCTCATGCTGCGAGGAATGAAGTGTTAATAATGTCTCTCTAGATCAGACAATGCTAACAGGACGGACTAGGAAGAATGAAGCGATAACTATGATAAATGAGAGCAGTACAAGCAGAGGCTGAGTGATCGTCAGCAGCAGAGGAAAGGAATCATGCAAAAAATGAACACTTTAGAAAAGGGAAAGATGTGTACAAGGAGGGGCCTTATTGAGAGTCACTAATAGTTACAGGATCAAAGAAGGGATCTCCGAAGCAAAATAAGATCATGTTTGTAAAGTGCTGAGCTCAGTGCCTGACATGCAGTGTGTGTGTTCATCCTTCATTGCCAAAGACCATGCCATCAGAGAAATGATGACATGACTTGCACTTGACTTTGTTTTGGGTGAGGGAGGGCTGTGCAGGTCACCAGACTCCCTTCTCCCCCAGAGCCATCTGAATCCAGTGACCAGATATTCATCAGGATGACTGGAGATGACCCAGGATGAGGCAGTTGGGGTTAAGTGACTTGCCCAAAGTCACACAGCTAGTGAGTGTCAAGTATCTGAGGTGAGATTTAAACTCAGGTCCTCCTGACTCCTGCACTGGTGCTCTATCCACTGCACCACATAGTTGCCCCTCTGGCATACAGTAGGCCCTTAATAAATGCTTATTCCTTTCCCTGCCTTCCCTTCAGAGGTCTGCTACTCCAATTCCTTCAGTTTTACAGATGGAGACAGTGAGGGTGAGAGAGGATGCCCAAGGTCACCAAAGCAGAGCAAGGGCTTGATCCTGCGGTCCCTGGTGCCAAAGCAGTTCAGCAGCTCTGCCATGGTTAAGAAACACTATTGATGGCTGGTCGCTGCCATGGTCTGAGAGCTCAGAATGCGATCAGTGCCAAGGCTGTCCTCAAGTCCCTCTGGGGTCAGCATTACTGCCCCCCCCAACCCCATTCCCACCAGTTCCGAGGCTTCCCTGAAGCCCCAGTCTCCTTACTGTGCTCTGGCTCGTTCTTCCTGTAAACCACATAGATGACATCCCCAGTCTGTAAAGCATATGACTGCTTCTTCACGACCCTCACTTTATTAATTACTGTTCCATTAGTGCTGTCAAGAGAAAAAAATACAATTAGAGAATCAGTGAAAACCAATACAAAGGATACATCTGGGTGCTAAATTCTGTGGCCCATGCTATCAAACAGCATTCCTAGTCATGCTAGAAAATGAATCCAACATTAATGCTTTACAGGTTACAAATCAATCCCCAAAGAAACCAACAGGTGAAGTATTTTCTAACCGTTCTCTTGCAAAAACAACCTTACTACTCCTCTTACTGACTCCCTGTTTATTAGACATAATCAACCTATCAACTCAAAATTTCTAAAACTCCTACCCTTCTCTATCTTTCTTCCTGCAAAACTGATAACTGGATGTTAGGGATGAAATTTCCATCATCAGTTTGCCCTCTTCCCTTCAGATCTCAGCCCTCCTTGCAAAACCATTTCCTCTTCTTCCTTCCAGCAGGCTCAGCACAGATGTCCCTCTGAATGAAGGTAGCTAACCTTAAGGTTAGCAAGTTATCAATGCAGGGATCTCTGCCCTCAAGGAACTCCTTGATATAAGCGCTATATAAAGAGTAGATGCACAGAAAGTGACTGAGGAAACTGAAGTACAGAGGGTTCACGTGGCCTGCTCAAGTCACATAGCAAGGCAGGAGCAGAGCCAGACTAGTGGGCAGGCTCAGCCAGCCCTCCTCAGTGTTCTTTGTATCCCCACCTGGAAGCAAGGACAAGAAGTGGTAATAAAACTCCAGCTAAGATAAAATGGGCTTGGATGAGGGGAGAGATGCAAAAGTGAAAGGGATTTGACAGCCAAAAGAGACCATGTGGATAAAATCAAGAACTCTTGATCATTAACTGGATGCAGGGAAGAAAGAGAAGCTTTAGCATCCAGGACACAAGAACAATGGGGACAGCACAAGGGGACCACCTCCCAAGGTTAAATAGGGATGCTCTCCAGAGGACCAGATCTCGGATTCTCTCCAAGGATGCTGCAAACACCTAAGGCCAAGTGAGGCCATAACCACATGCTCCAGTTTAGTCTTGGTGGGGAAAAGAGGCCAGATATCCTCCTCTGCACTGGGTCCTGACTGGTATCTCATGGCTTCTCTGAGGAGAATCCTTACCCTGCCAGAGTGCAGAAAGTGATGTCTATATCCTGTCAGCAAATAGCTAAGACAGCAATCTTTTCCCACTAGTAGGAAAACCAGGCTTTCCCTTCCCCATGCTGTGCTTCCAGCACACCATCCTTTATACCAAACATGGCTCATCATTAGGCAATCTCAGCAGCTGGGCAGTGCAGTGGATAGAGCCCTGGGCTTGAAGTCAGGAAGACGCTAAGTTCAAAGCCAGTTTCAGAGTCAAGCCAATATGATAAAAATGACCATACTCCCTAAATTAATTACTTATTCAGTACCATGCCAATAAAACTACCAACAGATTACTTTAGCTAGAAAGCTAGAAAAAATAATAACAAAATTCATCTAGAGGAACAAAAGACCAAGAACATCAAGGGAATCAAAGAAAAAAACTGGGAAGTATATCTAACATTAATAGATTTCACATTAGACTGAGGTCAGCTGGGAGGTGCAGGGGACAGAGTGCTAGGCTCCAAGTCAAGGAGATAATTTAAAGTCAGCCTCAGGCACTTCATGGACGTATGACCCTGGGCAAATCACTGATAACCGCTGTTTACCTCAGTTTCCTCATCTGTAAAATGGGGAGAATAACAGCGCCTACCTCACAGGTTTGCTGTGAAGATCAAATAAAACAATATTTGCAAATTGCTTAGCACAGTGACTAAAACATAATAGGTGCTATGTAAATGTTAGCTGTGTTATATACAAAGCCATAATCATCAAAGTAATCTGGTACTAGATAAGAAACAAGAGAGGCTGATCAGTGGAAGAGAGTAAGGACACACTATACAGAAGCAAATGAACAGTTACCTAGTGTTTGATAAACCCAAAGATCCAAGGAACTGGGGGAAAGAACTCACCATTCAACAAAAACTGTTGGCAAAATTGGAAATAGTCTGGCACAAACTAGATATGGACCAACATCTCAGACCATCCTTGCTTTAAAAAGTTTGCCTGAAATAGGTGCATAATTTAGACACAAAGGGTGATATCACAAAGCAAACTGATGGAGCACTGAAGAAATTACCTGTCAGATCTACGGAGAAGGGAAAAATTAATGACCAAACAAGAGATAAAGAGGCTCACAGGAGGTAAAATAGAAAATTTTCATAAAATTTAAAAGTTTTTACACAAAACTAATTTAGCTAAAATTAGAAAAAAGAGCTAATATATGTTTTGTGTGACTTCACATATATAATGGTCTGTATAATGGCTTGTTCTCTCAGTGGGTGTGGGAAGAGTTGGAGGAAGAGAATTTGGAACTCAAAATAAAAATAACGAATGTTAAAATTAGAAGAAAAGGAGGAAGCTGGGGAAAAGGCTTTGCAGTAAGTTTCTCTGATAAAGTTCTCATTTTTAAGATATATAAGGAACTGAGTCAAATTTACAAGGATATGAGCAATTCTCCAATTGACAGATGGTCAGAGGACATGAACAGGCTGTTTTCAGAGGAAATCCAAGCCAAACCAACAGCCATGTGAATGCTCTAAATCACTAATAATTAGAGAAATACAAATGGAGACAACTGTGAGAGGTACCATCTCGCAGCCAAGAGATTGGCTAGGATGGAAAAAAAGGAAAATGGGAAATGATAAAGGGAAAACAGGTAATTTATTGCACTGTTGGTGGAGCTGTGAACTGGTCCAATCATTCTGAAGAACAATTTGAAGCTACGTCCAAAAAGTCATTAAACTGTGCATACTCTCTGACCCAGCAATATCACTACTAGGTCTATACCCTAAAGAAATCAAAAAAAGAATTTGTGTATACAAAAATATTTATAGTAGTTCTTTTTGTGGTGACAAAGAATTGGAACCCAAGGGGAATCAATTGAGGAAAGCCTGAACAAGTTACAGTATATGAAGACAATGTAATACTATTGTGCTGTAAGAAATGATGAAGTAGATGGCTTCAGAAAAGCCTGGGAAAATTTGTATGAATTGATGCAAAATGAAGACAGCAGAGCCAGAACAATTGATATAACAATATTATAGAGACAAATAACTTGAAAGACTTAATAACTCGATGATCAACACAATGACCCCACCCTTGGCTCCAATTATAATGAACTCCTGATAAAATGTGCTACCCTACTCGTGACAGAGAAGAGACGCAATCACAGTGCAGATTTAAGCATATTTTGTGCTGTCTTTATTTTTCTTGTGGGGAAGAGGGAGAAGAGCATGGCTAACGAGGACATGTGTTTTTCATCACTGTGCATATCTGTAATGGGTTATGTTTTCCTTTCCTTCTCAAAGGGTTCAGGAAAAGGGGAGAAAGAAAATTTGAAACTGAAAATTAAATTAAATTTTTTAAAAAATCCAGCCTTAGCCACTTACTATCTGTGTGACCTGGGAAACATCACTAAAGCTCTGTTTGCTTTAGTTTCCTCAACCTTGAAATGGGGATAATAACAGCACCTACTGCCCAGGGTTGTTATGGGGAGATCAATGCAGTGCCTGATGCTTAATAAATGCTAGTTTCCTTCCTTCCTTGTCAGCACCTGATCCTCCTAGAAGGCCTCAAAGCCCAAAGAATTCAATTAAATTCAACTCAACAATCAGTTATTAAGTATTTACTATGTATAAAGCACTGTACTAGGGATGGAAGATAGGAAAATGCAAAACACAATTCCTGCCTTCAAGGAGCTTACATTCTTCCTGGAGGATACTTGCATGTTATAGAAAATTGTAATTCAAAATAAAATGACACAGAAGAAAAGAGCGCTCCAAAGTACTCTTAGGAAAATATAAGAAGGAAAAAGGCACTTTTGGGCTGGGGGTGGGGAGAAGGAAGACTTTATGGAGGAGACAGCACCTGAGCTGAGCCTTAAAGAAAAATAAGGATTCTGAGAGGCAGAGATGTGGACGGACTTGTGGAGACACATGTGGGCCACCTGTGTAACGGTACTGAGAGATATAACATGGAGTTTTGGAAACTGATGGTGCTGGTTTGACTGACTATATAGAGTCAAACACTACAGTGAGTGTAAGGAGAATAATGCAAAATAAGGTTGGGAAAGGTGGGTTGGAGTCAAATTGTGAAGGAAGTAAAATTCCAAGTTAAGAAGTTTGAATTGGAATCTAAAAAACCAACCGCTTGCAACCAATATTTCTGATAGAATTCTAAGAGAGTATTTGCCAGACTCCAAAGTTTCACTTTGTGAAGTGCTTCCTTCCTTCCACTGAAAATCCACTTCACTACTCTGGCAAATGACATGGAATATACATTGTATGACAGGACAAAAAATTTCATCTCCCAGAAAAATAAATCAAAATTTCTAAAAATGAGAAAATACAGAATTATCTTTCTTCTCTTAATGTCTACTTAATGTCCATTTTACACTACACGCCAGAACCCACAGATAGGATAGGATAAGAGCTTGGTGGGGGAGAAGGAGGGAGTGCTCACCTGGTATCCTCCAGAGAAACCTGACCCGATTCTTCATCCACCACTATTTTACAGTGATCTCCAGACACCAATTTGTTACCAGGGAATGAAAGGTCACAACCTGAAATAAGGATTTTTAGGGGGTCAAGGGAAAGCTGTTATTAGTATTTGCTATTAATTATGAAAGAAGAATAATATCCTTTCCTTAGTCAAGGTATGTGATTCAAAGGCAAGCTCCTGCTTTAATGTATGCAGGAAAACATTTTTATTCCAGTACATCAGAGCACCAAACACTTCATAATTACAAAAAAGTAAAAAAGTTTAGTGTTATTTAGTTTTTTAAGCCAGCCTTGAATCTTTTACTTCTGATTTAAGATCCTAAATTTCAAAACTCACCATTAAATCCAGCTATAACCAAATGACTACACAAAAGTCAAGCTAGACTAAGCTAATGAATAAAAAATTAAGAAGTCATAATAAAAATTAACCTTCCTTGGGCTAATCAATACTCAACAATTTTTCCTCTTTTAAAATATTAAGGCAAAGTTAGATTACTTCTAAAAGACAAGTATCAAAGAAAATGTGAAAGTGATTTGGGAATGATTAAATTTTGTTTCAAACATGGTTTCACACAACTCAAAAATATCAGTCACCTTCCTAAGCCAGTCCACAAATATCACCTCATGCTGAGAACCTACCTATCACGCTGTCCTGAAGTCCAAATTACTTCCTATCTCTACCTTCCTTACCCTTCTCCTCCTCTATCTTTAGACAACTTGTTCTATAGTAGGAGTAGGCTTGGGAGTTCAAAACGTGTCCCTTCCACTGGTTCTTTGGGTTTCAGTTTTCTGACACACTGAAGCTAAGAGAAACGTGGCTCATTACAGAGGACTACAAGTACTCAGAGGTTACTTAGGACCTTATCATAAACCTGCTATCTCTGGTATGGTCTGTAGTCAGCTACTAACTGGCTGTAATATATTAACCACAATTAACTATGAGTCATCTTAAAATTCAGCATAACTGAAATTATTGTTCCCATTAAGCCAGACCCTCTTCCAAATCCTTCCCCATCTAAGCTAGGCTTCGGTCCAGACTTCTCACTCTCACCCCATATGGCCAACAATCTTCGGCCAACACTGCTGCTTCTCTCTTGGTATTCTGACTGCTCTTCTCCAAGCATCCACCTGGCTTATTACAACAAGCACGTAATTGGTCACCCTGCCTAGAGTCTCTCCCTATTCCAGTTTATCTTCCACTCAGCTGCCAAAGTAAACTTTCCTTAAGCACAGAGGTGACCACATCACTCCCCTACTCCATCAACTGCAATGGTCTATTTACTGCCTCTAGGATAAACTTCTCCACTGAACTTTTAAAGCCCCAAAATAGTGGTGTCAAACTCAGAGAGAAACAATATTGACTTAGAAAACCAGGAATACACATTATCTATGTTGTACTGTAATTTTCATTATTCTGTTAAACATTTTCCCAAGGTCATTTTAATCTGGTTCGGTTGGCCCAGCCAGAGACTTTGACATTGTCTACCCTATGCAACCTGGCCCCAACCTATCTTTCCTGACTCCTTGAATATCCTTCCCCTTACTGTTCTCTTGAGATCCAGCTAAACTGGTCTTCTCTGTGTTCCTAGCACACAACTCTCTCTCTCTCACAGATGTACTTTGGTCCTGGGTGTTCTTATCTCTGCCTCTCTCTCATCTTTGAAGATGCAACTCAAGGATCATCTTCTGTTTGAAGTCTTTCTTGATCCTCTCAACTGCTAGTGCTCTCCCTAATTACCTTATATTTAATTTTGTATTTACTTTGTGTTTATCCCATATGTGTTCTTATGTGCACTTGTTTCCTCTGCTAGAATGTGAGCTTCTTGAAAGTAGGGATTGTTTCATAATAAATACTTGATTGGATGAATGATGATTCTCCTGTAAGGGCTTGATGTTTTATTGATTATGATACCGGAAGCAATGGATTTCAAAAAACTAGTTGACTAGACTGAATGGAGTCTTCCTTTACATCTCTCCCCTGGTATGTCTCTTCTGAGCCTTATGATAATTCTTAAGTCAAGTAAAAGATTTCAGTCCACAGTCATGACACATTGTGGTCTGCCAATTAATTAATAATGACAGCAGGGAAAAAAGGAAAGATCTGAGCCAAAGCTTCAGGCCAAGCACAAGCTCTAGAGGCCAGAGCTGAAGGACAGTTTCTACAAATATCAACCATAACAAGGAAACAGGTTTTCCATGTACCGTGCGTGGCCGGGACTGCACAGTCAAAAACAGCTTTTCTTTTCAGTCCCATTTTCACACAAAGAAAGAAGTCACTGTGGGAATCCTCACCTCCCATTCGAAGTACAACATGTACAAGTCAGAAGCTGACTCATTCCTAAAACAAAGTCATACTGTTTACGTATATACAGTGGCTCAAAAGAGGCACACGATTCAGCTCACTAATCTTCCTGGTTCCAATAGTCTGGAAGTACTTGATAATAACCACTTTGGCCTTATCTAGTTAACTTGTATCCACTCTTTACATACTTACATAGGTACCAGTCACAATGTAACCTCCTGGAGAGTAGGGATGATTTCATTCTTTATACTGGTATCCTCCACTCTTAACACACCTCCGAGATCATCCTAGGGACAGTTTCACTGCTACAGGTAACTTCAGTGAGGAAAAACTTCCTAGACCAATTCAGGTGAGCGCCTGCTCTGAAACTCAGGGCCTAAAGTACCCAGAGGCAGCCTATTTTAGGCAGCATTTTTCAGAGGTAGGACTCGAATCAACCAATCAACATTTATCAAGTACCTACTATATGCCTGGAGATACAAAAAGAGGCACAAGGGCCAGTCCCTACTGTCAAGGAGCTTACAATATAATAGCAGAGACAACGTGCACACACATATAGACAGAGCAAGCTCCCCACAGAACGGGAAAGAGCTAACAGAGGGAGGACAGTGGAATTAAGAGAATTCAGATCTTCCTTCCACCCCTCCATCCACTGTAACACCCCTAAGACTCCTCCACTGCTTCAAGCTGTGCTGAGACTTTGGGAACACACCCTGAAGAGCAGGAGAGGCTGGATCAGTATCTGCTGCCTAATGGATGAATCCTCTAAAAGAAGTCCAAGCCGGTGACTCAGAACCACAGCGATCCTCTAATGGACAAACCCGCAGCTCCCCCGCTGAGAGGCTTCGGGTTCGCGAAGCGGGTCCCTGACCTCGGGGAGCTCACGTCTGATGGCTCACAGGAAGAGGCTGGGTCCCTTCACCCCCACCGCCGCTCTTCCTTTTAGGGTCCCCTTTAAGGGTGCTGTTCCCCCTTCAGAATACAAGCCCCTGGGGGGCTTTCGGTTTCACAGTACACACAGTAAGCGCTTCATAAATGCTCGCTGACTGGCTGAGCTCCAGCCACGGCGCTTACCAAGCGGACCAGGAGGCCGAGCCCCCCTGTTTCTCGGCTCCCCTTTAGTGCTGGGAGGGCAGGGGCAGGACGCAACGCTGAGGGGCCGGCGAGGCCCAGGCCGGGCCTCCTCACCTTTCCTGCGCCCGATGGTGCACTCCTTCTTCCGCAGCAGCACCGGGGGTTCGCCCTCGGCGGCGCCCAGGCGTATCAGCCTCCCCCAGGGCTGCTCCATCCGAACTCACATCGGCCCCGCCCGGCCCCGAAGAGGCCACCGCTCCGGGTCCGCCTCGGCTCCCTCCCTCAGCTTCGGGCCCAAGCCCCACTCGGCCTCGGCTCCGCCAGCCCCCGGGCCTCGCCTGCTGCCGTCCCGCTCCGGGTCAGACGCTCGACCCCGGCCCGGCCCGGCCTCTCTCCGGCGAGGCGGCGTCGGGGTCGGCAGCTGTGTCTGCGCCTGCGCCGGGCACCGCGCCTGCGCCCCTGGCTCGAGTCCGGGCCGCCCCTCCCCGAGGCTGTGCTCTGGCTCAGGCCCGGGCTGCCGAGCCTGTTCTCCGGCTGCCCTGGGCTCTGCCCACCTCCGCTGTCAACAGACATCGCCAAGCCGTCAGCTGATCCGACCGGGGGCGGGGCCAGCCCTGGAAACACCGCCCGCGATTGGGCCCCCGCCGTCCGGAGGCCGAAAGAGAGAGCGGCGGCTAGAAGGGCTCGGAAATGGCCATAGACACGAGCGGCGAGGATGCTAGAAAGTCCTCCCGGCCGGCGTCGGTTGGGGCGGAAGGAGGAGCAGGGGCAGCCATCTTTGTTCTGGGCACAAGTCCGCTTTGTTCCTTCTGATCCATCGTACTGAAGCCGTGGCGGCGGTCATTTTAGATAGGGGCAGAGGCGAGAGAGCAGGAACTAGAGGGGAAGGAAGAATCTCACCGAATCTTAGTGACGTTGGACGCCACGAACCTCAGCAGGAATCCTATCAGGACGCAGCGCAGGACTGGGACGAACCTCGGAGATGTGGGCCAACCCTGTCCTTCTGCACATGGCGACCCCTCAGGGCACGCGACTGGTGAGCGACCGAAGCCGACTTGGAGACCTAGAACTCCCTCCTCCGAATCGAGCTCCTCCAGAACATCTCTCACTTCTGTCCCCGTCTCTCCATTCACAGTCACGGCCCTCAGGGCGCCCCTTTGCCCAGCCCATCTGCCCCCCGACTCCTCAGTTCGACGGGAAGAGCTGTTTGCAGGCCGGCTCCAGACAATCCTAGGAGCCGACCCTTCCAGGCTTATTATATGTAGTAACAGAAAACGGTCATCGCATTGCGTGCGATAATACGTGCTACGTGAAATAGCAATGACATATAATTATGTCACCGTATCGTTACATAATATGTAATTAAAGCAGGGTAATTGTATCAAATTTTACATGTAAGTGTATGTAATTGTGGATCAAATTGTAATAAACACCAATGCATAATTAAATGTAAAATAATACATTCTATGCGATAAAGCATAGATAGTCTATACTGCTACTAAGCTATAATTATATGTCGAGATATATAGTTATCTGTGCACAATTAAATATAATAGATAATATTGATAAATAACTGATTGGTTGCTTGATTTGTATCCTTCATTCTTACAGGACCAAATGACATCACTGTGCATGAGTCCAGTTACCATGCACCCGACTGTGACTGATCAGACCAAGAGAAGCCCAGAATGCTCTACCCTGGTGGTTGTTACCCTTTGTTTTTGAAGGATCACCATGATAAAGTGAAGTTTCACTGTGTCTGACTGTGACTGATCAGACCAAGAGAAGCCCAGAATGCTCTACCCTGGTGGTTGTTACCCTTTGTTTTTGAAGGATCATCATGATAAAGTGAAGTTTCACTGTGTCTGACTATGACTGATCAGACCAAGAGAAGCCCAGAATGCTCTACCCTGGTGGTTGTTACCCTTTGTTTTTGAAGGATCATCATGATAAAGTGAAGTTTCACTGTGTCTGACTGTGACTGATCAGACCAAGAGAAGCCCAGAATGCTCTACCCTGGTGGTTGTTACCCTTTGTTTTTGAAGGATCATCATGATAAAGTGAAGTTTCACTGTGTCTGACTGTGACTGATCAGACCAATACAAGCTTGGAGTGCTCTACCACAGGTTGGGCACAGATAGTCCCTGTGAATATTTGAGGTGGATACTCCAGATTTGTGCATCCTACCTTTAATTTGTGCTGTCTCAATTTTACTTTGCTCATAGAGCACAGCACCCTTTCTGATGTGGGCAGGCCATGCTGAGTGGTCCTGTTCCAATGTCTTTCATGTCACACAATCAGTTCCAAACCTCTTAAGAGAGATCTTGAGAGTGTCCTGGCATCACTTCTACCAATTGTCATGTGAGCACCTTCCTTGCAAGAGTTCTCCATAAAATAGTCTTCTTGCAATTATACATTTTGTATTTAAACAATAGGGGTGTAGAGTGTGTTTAGGGAGGACCAGTACCTTTGGTGTGATGTACTCACACCAAACTGCTGATGGAGCCACATTGATTAGTGATAAGGACATGATCCTAGAGAGATGGGCTGAATACTTCCATAGTGTTCTCAACAGACCATCATCAATCAATGCTGAGGCCGCTGACCGTTTACCTCAGTTTAGAGTCAATCCCTCCTTAGCTGAACTTCCAACTGAAGAAGAGGTTTTGAGGGCCATTAGGCTCCTTTCATGTGGCAAAGCACCTGGTACTGATTCTATTCCAGCTGAGATTTACCAGGTGTGGGGCCATTGCCCATACAAAAGTTGCCTGAAATTTTCCAGGTTATATGGAAAAAGGAGGCTATCCCCCAGGAGTTCAAGGATGCCTCCATTGTCCATCTCTATGAGGATAAAGGGAATAAATTGTCCTGCGACAGTCACAAGAGGATCTCTCTCTTAGTGATCACTGCCAAAATTCTTGCTAGAGTCCTCTTTAATAGGCTGATCCTTCACCTGGAAGATGGTCAAGGACTGAAGTCCTTGCTTGAGCTGAACTGCCAAGTATTCAAACTATGCTTCAGAAAGTGCAGCTCTGATGGGCTGGCCACATTGTTCGAATGCAAAATGTACACTTGCCAAAAAGACTATTTTATGGTGAACTTGCATGGGGCAGGCGATCACATGGTGGCCAGAAGAAACACTACAAGGACACTCTCAAGGTCTCTCTCAAGAACTTTGGATTTCACTGTGCAACATGGGAGACACTGGCACAGGACTGCTCAGCATGGCGTGCCCACGTAAGAAAATGTGCTGCGCTCTTTGAGCAAAGTAGAATTGAGACAGCGCAAAGTAAATGCAGGATGCACAAATTTGGAATATTCACCCCAAATATTCATACAGACTATCTGTGCCCAACCTGTGGTAGAGCATTCTGAGCTCATATTGGTCTGATCAGCCACAGACACACTGAAATTTCACTTTACAATGGTGATGTCATTTTGGTCCTCTTCAAAGACAAAGGACAACAACTATTTAAACAATATGGCCAGCCCATCCTACTTGCTCTCTCTTCAGTAGAGGTTAAATGCTTGGCAATTTAGTTCGAGAAAGGACCTCATTGTCTGGTATCTTATGCTGCCAGGTGATCTTCAGAATCTTCCTAAGAAAATTCAAATGGAAGCGATTCAGTTTCTTGGCATGGCGCTGGTAGACTGTCCATGTTTTGCAGGCATACAGCAACGAGGTCAGCACAATGGCACTGTAGACCTTCAGTTTGGTAGTCAATCTAATACCTCTTTTCTCCCAAACTTTCCTTCAGAGCTTCCCAAACACTGAGCTAATTGTCAATGAGTGCATCAACCTCATTGTCAACGTGTACATCCCTGGCAAGTACACTGCCAAGGTTAGTGAACTTAGCCACAGCATTTAAAGCTTCTCCATTTGTTGTAACTGATGGTTCAATGTATGGATGGTGTGGTGCTGGCTGATGGAGCACCTGTGTTTTCCTGGTGTTAATTATTAGGACAAAATTAGTACAAACATTAGAGAATTGATCCATACTTTGTTGCACATCAGCTTCAGAGGCTGCATTGAGTGCACAATCATCTGCAAACAGAAAATCATGCACCAACACTCTCCATGTTAGTTTTAGCTTATAGCCTTTTCAAGTTGAAGACTTTACCATCAGTTGATGCCTTGCTCACCCTCAATTTTTTTGCGGAAGAGGAAAAAGCAAAGCAATTGGGATGAAGTGACTTGCTCAGGGTCTCACAGCTAGTAAATGTCAAGCATCTGAGGTCAGATTTGAATTCAGGTCCTCCTGACTCCAGGCCTGTGCTCTATTCACTGCACCACCTAGCTGCCCCTGTGTTCAGCCTCATTAAAGGCATTTGACAAGAAGGCTGAAAACATCATGCTAAAGAGCAAGTGCACAGTCTCGTTTCACTCCATTGATGATTGGGAAAGTTCAAGAGCATGTTCCATTATCCAGAACCTAGGCAAGCATGCCATCATGAAAGTGATATACAAGCTGATGAACTTCTCCAGGAAACCAATTTTTGACATAATTTTCCATAACTCCTCACAACTGACCACATTAAAGGCCTTGGTGAGATCTACAAATGTTGTATACAGACCTCTGTTCTGCTCTTGGCATTTCTCCTGGAGTTGTTGGGCAGCAAACACCATACTGACAGTTCCTTGGCCTTTTTTGAAGTCCACACTGGTTCTCAGGTAGATGATCATCTTCCAACTGAAGGAGCAGCCTATTAAGGACGACTCTGGCAAGAATTTTACCAGCAATGACTAAGAGAAAGCCCCCACCCCCACCCCCGTGATTGTCACAGGACAATCAGGCACCTAAGTGGCGCAGTGGATAGAGTACCAGTGCAGGAGTAAGGAGGACCTGAGTTCAAATCTTACCTCAGACACTTGACACTCACTAGCTGTGTGACTTTGGACAAGTCACTTAACCCCAATTACCTCATCCTGTGTCATCTCTAGTCATACTGATGAATATCTGGTCACTGGATTCAGATGGTTCTGGAGGAGAAGTGAGGCTGGTGACCTGCACAGCCCTCCCTCACTCAAAACAAAGTCAAGTGCAAGTCATGTCATTATTTCTCTGATGGCATGGTCTTCTTCGGCAATGAAGGACGAACATACACACACACACACACACACACGACAATCAATTTCCTTTACTTTTATAGAGATGGAGAATGGAGGCATCCTTGAATTCCTGGGGGATAACCTCTTCTTATCATATAATCTAGAAAATTTCAGTCAACTTTTGTATGACCAATGGACACTCCCCCCACCTTGTAAATCTCAGCTAGAATAGAATCAGCACCAGGTGCTTTGCCACATGAAAGGAACCTATTGGCATTGAAACCCTCTTCTTCAGTTGGAAGTTCAGCTAAGGAGGGATTGACTTCAATCTGAGGTAAATGTTCTATGGCTTCAGCATTGATTAATGATGGTCTGTTGAGAATACTATGGAAGTGTTCAGCCCATCTCTCTTAGATCAGTGTGGCTCCATCAACACTGAGTAGTTGAGATGCACCATAGGTCTTTAGTCCATACATGGCCTTCAGGGAATCATAAAGGTGCTTTGGATTATTACTATCAGCATAAAACTGAATTTCATCTGCCTTCTTACTGAGCCAAGAGTCCTACATCTCTCTAAGCTTTGTTTGTATTTTACTTTTGATGAAATTAAATGTTGTTTTCTTAGAGATTAATGAACTATCCTGTAGGTAAACCCTGTGGAGTTCTTATTTTTCATTTAGCAGCTTCTGAACTTCCCCATAATTTTCACCAATCCAGTCTTGATGTTTGTGAGTGTTCTGACGCACATGAACAAATGCAGTCTTATATACCACATCTCTAAAAGTTGCCAACTCCTTTTCTGCTCCACTGTTGCCATTTGTGTGTTGGCTCAATTTTCCCTCCAAGTTAGCAACAAACTGTTCTTGTTCAGAGAAGTACTCTAATCTGTTGACATTGATTCTTCTAGTAGTCATATTGCTTTGGGGCTACTGCTTTTGTTGAATGCGAATATTTAGCTTGGAGAGGATAAGTCTATGATCAGTCCAGCACTTTGTACCATACATTGCCTTGGTTACTCTCACATACTGTCTGTCTCCTGTCCTTACAGTCATATAGTCTATTAAATGCCAAGGATTGCTGTGAGGATGTATCTGTGAAGTTTTATTACATTTAGGTTAACAGGAAACAGTGTGGTGATGAGGTCATAAGATGCACAAGTCTTTGAAAGTAAGTGACCATTGCTGTTACTGTTTCCAACTCCATTCCTCCCAAGGACTCCCTGCCATGTCTGGTAGTCTGAGTCCATAAAATCACCCAGAATTATAAACTTATTCTCTTTTGGCACAATGATGATAAGGGTCTCCTGGTTTTCATAAAATTTTTCTTTGACCTCATCGGGGTTCATCTTGGTGAGAGCATAGACACTGATGATGGTGGCGTGAAATTTTCCTGCAAATGTCAATCGCATTGTCATGAGTCTGTCATTCACTCTTTTTGGTAGACGTACAAGTTTGTTGACTAGATTAGTTTTGATTGCTAAACTTATGCCTGCTGCATGACATTTCTCTTCACTGAGGCCAATCAGAAAAACGTGTATCCAGCTCTGACATCAGTAAACTGGCCTTCATTTGCCTTCCTTGCTTCATTCAGGGCTGCTATTTGAATATGATACCTGATGAGTATTCTCAAAACGAGAGCTGTTCATCTTTCAGGACTACTGGATTTTGTGTTGTCTATAGGTATGTACACATTCCATGTATCGATAGCAAGTGGAATCATCTTTGCAGAAGTTTTTGTACATTTTTTGTGTGTGCATTTTGACTTCAGGATGGGATCCCTGCCTGCTGTGGTAATCAGGCCAGGGCTGGGTAAGTAGACAATTTTTAGGGCACATTTTCTAGCCCTTTCCTCACAGCAAGACATGAGCAGTGCAATCGTTAAAAGGCTTCCCAGACATTCATAGGGCTACGGATTCCCTCTGCTGCTTCCAGTGAGAAGACAACCCTATGGTCTGAGCTGCCTGTGTGAGAATTGTGACTACAGCTCCCAGTGTATCTTCACCTGCTGCTTTGTCACTTGCCTGTCACCATCGGACTTTGAGATAGGTAAAAAAGGCCAAATGGCATGGGTGGTGTTTTTTGATTCTTGTATTTAAGTGAGGCAGAGATGCATGACTTGGTCAGCCTCACTCTCTGTTTCAGAGTCATCACAGTCCAGTGTCAGGACAGAGTCAAGAAGACTGGTGATGGCTCGAGATGCGGTGGATGACCTTGGTGTCTCCAAACTCTCAGCACTCTACAATGGCAGTTATATTGATGACATATTATTTAGTTATATAGTAATTATGTTACTAATAATAAAAAGTATATAACATAATTATAGATAATAAATAATTATATAATTAATATTAAAATTTCAGACAGTAAACATTCTTTAAGTGGCTACATATTAGGCACTACGCTAAGAGTTGAGGATACAAAGAGAGGCAAAAGACTCATTCTCAAGGAGGTCCCATTCTAATGGGGATTGGTTGGTTGTTGTCCTTCCTCTTTGAAGAGGACCAAAATGACATCACCATGATAAAGTGAAATTTCAGTGTGTTGGACTGTGGCTGATCAGACCAATAGGAGCTCAGAATGCTCTACCACAGGTTGTACACAGATAGTCCGTATGAATATGCGGGGTGGATATCCCAAATTTGGGGATCCTGTGTTTACTTTGTGCTGTCTCAATTCTGCTTCGCTCATAGAGCACAGCACCCTTTCTGATGTGGGCACACCATGCTGAGTGGTCCTGTGCCAGTGTTTCCCATGTTGCACAGTCAAATCCAAAGTTCTTGAGAGAGACTTTGAAAGTATCTTTGTATCACTTCTTCGGACCACCATGTGATCACCTACTCCATGTGAGTTCTCCATAAAACAATCTTTTTGGCAAGCATACATTTTGCATTCAAACATCGTGGCCAGCCCCTCAGAGTTGTGCTCTCTGAAGCACAGTTTGAATACTTGGCAGTTCAGCTCGAGCAAGGACTTCAGTCTCTGGTACCTTATCCTGCCAGATGATCCTCAAAATCTTCCTAAGACAGTTCAAACGGAAGCGATTCAGTTTCTTGGCATGGCACTGGTAGACTGTCCATGTTTCACAGGCATACAACAATGAGGTCAGCACAGTGGCTCTGTAGCCCTTCAGTTTGGTAGTCAGTCTAATACCTCTTCTTTCCCAAACTTTTCTTCGGAGCCTCCCAAACACTGAGCTAGCTCTGGCAATGTGTGCATCCCTGGAAAGTACATTACCAAGGTAAGTGAACTTATCCACAGCATTCCAAACTTCTCCATTTGTTGTAACCAATGGTTCCATGTGTGGATGGTGTGGTGGCGGCTGATGGAGTACCTGTGTTTTCTTAGTGTTAATTATTAGGCAAAAATTAGCACAGGCAGCAGAGAATTGATCATTACTTTGTTGCATATCAGCTTCAGAGGCTGCATTGAGTGCACAATCATCTGCAAACAAGAAATCATGCACCAACACTCTCTCCACTTTGGTCTTGACTTGTAGGCTTATATACACTTAAGCTGTACATAGGAGAAACTGGAGGAAATTAACAGAGGGAAGTCCTTCAAGTAAAGAGGGCTTGAGAAAGACTTCCTGTAGAAAGTGGGAAAGGTAAGGGGGAGGTGCAGTCTATGAAGGGCTTTAAATGCCAAATACAGAATTTTGTGTTTGGTGCTGGAGTTGATAAGGAGCCCTGTTATTGAATAGAGGGTGACATGGTCAGACCTGCACTTCAGGAAGATTGCTTTGACAGTTGAATGGAGGATGGGCTAGAGTGGGGAGAGACTCCAGGCAGGCAGATCAATTAGGTGTTCCAATGATCCAGGTGTTGAGGTGATGAGAGCCTGCACCAGGGCAGTCTGACCCAGCTAATCTAGCATTCCTGCTTTTCCTCTTACACAAATTTCTCCTCCCATCTTTATATCTTTGCACAAGCTGTCCATGTCACCCCCCAATCAATAAATTTCAGCGGCTCCTTATTGCCTCCAGAATCAAATACAAAATTTTTCTGATCACCATTCAAACCTTTATAACCTAGCCCTCTCCTACCTTTCCTTTCTTCTGACACCTTACTCCCCCATATGTATTCCATGTACTCCTTAGAGACTAACTTTTCCCCTATTCCCATATTCTCTCTCACTAGTTAAACATTTGCTGTGCCCAAAACATCAACTAGGTCACTTTTGGCAAAGCAGCCACTAATTCTGGATAGCTTCTTTATTCACATAGGGAGGCTCAAGCATTATCTTTTAAAGTTCTCATCCCCAATGAATGTAGTCCATATAGGATTAGATTAGGAGCTCCCTGAGGTTAAGGACTGTCTTTTGCTTTTTGTATTCCCAGTACTTAGCACAGTGCCTAGAACATAGTAAGTGCTTAATAAATGTTTATTGACTGGCATGTTTAAACATTCCAGAAATTAATGAAGGTAGAGGCCCACCATGTCTAATGAGTTTGGTAATTATATTCATCCCCAAAACATATGATAATGTAATTTAAGAAATATCATTTTATAAAATTCTTATAGGCTATTATTATTGAACAATACAGGCCTGCTGAGTTGAGAGAAGTGAGAGATGCTAGCCTTATCCCTCTCATGCTAAAAGGGCCCTTTAGCCTATATCTGGGCAGTTGGTATAATTTTGCAAAATTTTCATAGGTTAATTCCCAATGTTCTAAGACAAAATACCTTCCACATCCAGAGAAAGAACTATGCAATTCAGTTGCAGAATATAGCACATCATTTTTTTTTGTGTGTGTATCACGTTTTGGTTTGTTATATGATTTCTCCCATCATTACAATTCTTCTACACAGCATGACTATAGTAAAAATGTATTTAATAGGAATGTATGTCTAGATCCTATATAAAATTGCATGCTGTCTCAGGGAGGGAGGAGGGAAGAGGGGGAGAGGTAGGGGGAAAAATCTAAATTATATGATAGTGATTGTAGAACACTAAACAATAAATAAAATTAATATTATTTTAAAAAATTTTCATATGTTGCCCACCTTGGTGTTTGCCAATGTCAGCCCCAAGACACAGACAATAAAGAAAAGAAAATCAAGGGAGCAGAGCCAAGATGGCAGAGTAGAAGGATGGACTGGCTCAAGCTCTCCCCCCATAACCCTTAAAATACCTGTTAAAAAAAATGACTCTAAACAAATTCTAGAGCAGCAGAAGCCACAAAATGACAGAGTGAAACAAATTTCTAGCTCAAGACAGCCTGGAAAGCTGACAGGAAAGGTGTATCACACCAGGCTCAGAGGGGAGCACATTCCAGGGTGGGCTGTGCAGCACAGACAGTACTGGAGCAGGTTTCAGGGTGTTGAATCATGGGCAGCTGTTGAGGCTTCCATATTTCTCAACCAACAGATGCCAAAGACAGCTTCAAAGGTCAGTAAGAAAGCTCTTTCACCTGGATAAGAGGGGAGTACTGTCCCATCCCAGGGTGGTGGTAGCCACTGCTGCTGCAGCATCCACTTTTGGAGGCCTCAGCCTAAAGCCTCTGGGGGAATCTAGTGGCTGATCTGGGTCTCAATCCTGAGTGACAGTCCTGGGGTGAGGAGGCGCACTGGGGTGGTGGAGCTGGTGGCAGCTGTGGAGAGGGAATCCTACTTGCAGTTCCAGGGCAGAAAAGTGTTTTGGTTGCTCACATACCCAGAGCACAGGCCAGGAGAGGAGTAAACACCTCTCCATTGATTGTGCCACCTTGGAGAAACTGAGAACTTACAGATCCCTAGAGATATCTCAGAGAACAGCTTCACAAAACCTCTGAAGCCTAGGGCAGTATATCCTCCACTTGACAAAGGACTCAAAAGTCAAGTAATTGGCTGCAGACATGCCACAGAAGGGGGAAAAAATAAGACTGTAGAAGGTTACTTTCTTGGTGAAAAGGTATTTTCTTCCATCCTTTCAGATGAGAAAGATGAAAGCATACAATCAGAGGAAGACATTAAGGTCAACACTTCTACCTCCAAAGCCTCCAAAAAAATGCAATAGGCTCAGGCCATGGAAGAGCTCAAAAGGGTTTTTGAAAATCAAGTAAGGGAGGTGAAGTAAAAATTGGGAAGAGAAATGAGAGCAATGCAAGAAAATATCGAAAAGCAAGTCAACAGCTTGCTAAAGAGGACCCAAAAAAATACTGAAGAAAAAATGCCTTTAAAAATATACTAACCCAAATGGCAAAAGAGGTCCAAAAGCCAATGAACAGTAGAATGCTTTAAAAAGCATAACTGACCAAATGGAAAAGGAGGTTCAAAAACTCACTGAAGAAAATAGTTCTTTAAAAATTAGAATGAAGCACATTGAAGCTAATGACTTTATGAGAAATCAAGAAATTATAAAACAACATTAAAAAATCATAAAACCAAAAGAATGAAAAAATAGAAGACAATGTGAAATATCTCATTGGAAAAACAAGTGACCTGAAAAATATATCCAGGAGAGATAATTTAAAAATTATTGGTCTACATGTACTGGGAAATAAAAACCTTACAATGCAGTGTAGAAAGGCAGAGACAGGCAATGCATCCTTCTCAGATCATGATGCAATAAAAATTATATGGAATAAAAGGTCATGGAAAGATAGAACAAAAATTAATTGGAAGCTAAATAATCCAATCCTAAAGAATGAGTGAGTTAAATAACAAATCATAGAAACAATCAATAACTTCATTCAAAAGAATGACAATAATGAGACAACCTACCAAAACTTGTGGGATGATGCAGTTCTTGGGGAAGTTTTGTATCATTGAATACCTACATGAATAAAATAGAGAAAAAGGAGATCAATGAATTGGGCATGCAGCTGAAAAAGCTATAAAAAGAACAAATTGAAAATCTCCAACTAAATACCAAATTAGAAATACTAAAAACCAAAGGAAAAATGAACAAAATTGAAATTAAGAAAACTAATCATTGGTTTTATGAAAAAAACAATAAAATTGATAAGCCTTTGAACAATTTGATTTAAAAAAAAAGAAGAAAAGCAAATTACCAATATCAAAAATGAAAAGGATGAACTCCAATGCAGAGAAAATTAAGACAATAATTAGAAATTACTTTGCCCAACTGTATGCCCACAAATATGACAATCAAAGTGAGATGGATAAATACTTAAAATACATATAAATTGCCCAGATTAACAGAACAGGAAGTTGAATACTTAAATAACACCATCTAAGAAAAAGAAATTGAACAAGCCATCAATGAACTCCCTAGGAAAAAATCTCCAGGGATGGAGATGGATTTACAAGTGAATTCTCTCAAACATTTAAAAAACAGCTAATTCCAATACTACATAGACTGTTTGGGAAAATTGGTGAAGAAGAGTCCTATCAAATTCTTTCTATGATACAGATATGGTTCTGCTACCTAAACCAGGAAGAGCCAAAACAGAAAAAGAAAATTATAGGCCAATTTCTCTAATGAATAGATGCAAACATTTTACATAGGATATTAGCAAAAAGAGTACAGCAATTTATCACAAGAATAATACATTATGATCAGGTAGGATTTGTACTGGGAATGCAGGGCTGGTTCAATATTAGGAAAACCATCAACATTATTGATCATATCAGCAATAAAACTAACAGAAACCATATGATTTTGTCAACAGATGCAGAGAAAGCTTTTGACAAAATACAACACCTATTCCTATTGAAAACACTGGAGAGCATAGGAATAAATGGAGCCTTCCTTAAATAACAAGCAGTATCTACTTAAAACCATCAGCAAGCACTATATGCAATGGGGATAAGCTAGACGCATTTCCAATAAGAGCAGTGTGAAACAAGGATGTCCGTTATCACCATTGTTATTCAATACAGTACTAGAAATGTTAGCTTTAGCAATAAGAGAAGAAAAAGAAATTGAAGGAATTAGAATAGGCAAAGAAGAAACTAACTTATCACTCTTTGCAGATGATATGACAATATACTTAGAGAATCAAGTAAAAAACTACTTGGCAAAGTTGCAGTTTACAAAATAAACCCACATAAATCATCTGCATTTCTATATGTTACTAACAAAGCCCAACAGCAAGACATAGAAAGAGAAATCCCATTTAAAGCTTTGGTAGAAATGATAAAATATCTGGGAGTCTACCTGCCAAAACAAACCCAGGGACTATATGAATACAACTACAAAAATACTTTTCACACAAATAAAATCAGATCTAAGTAACTGGAAAAACATCAGTTGCTCATGGGTAGACTGAGCTAATATAATAAAAATGACAATTCTACCTAAATTGATTTACTTATTCAGTGCCATATCAATTAAACTACCAGAAAATTATTTTCCAGCTCTACAAAAAATAATATCAAAATTCATTTGGAAAAAGAAAAGGTCCAGAATATCAAGGGAATTAATGAAAAGAAATGCTAGAGAAGTTGTCCTAGCCCTACCAGATCTCAAATTGTATTATAAAGCAGCAGTCATCAAAACCACTTGGTACTGGCTAAGAAGTAGAGGGGTAGACAAGTGAAAGAGGTAAGGTACTCAAGACCTCAGTACTTGAGGTAAGGTACTCAAGATCTACTCAAGACACAGTAGTCAAGGAACAGCCTACTGTATGATAAACCAAAGGATGCCAACTTCTGGGATAGGAACTCACTGTTTGACAAAAACTGCTGGGAAAACTTGATAATAGTGTGGAGGAAACTGGGCATAGCAACTCCTGACACCATACACAAGAATAAAGTCCAAATGGATACATGATCTAGGTATAAAGGCTGATACCAAAAACAAATTAGGGGAGCAAGGAATAGTGTATTTGTCAGATTTATGGAGAATGGAGAAATTTATGACCAAATAAGAGATAGAGAGAATTATAAAGTGAAAATGGATAATTTTGATTACATTAAATTGAAAAGTTTTTGCACACACAAACCCAATGCAACCAAGATTAGGAGGGAAGCAGAAAACTGGGAAAAAATTATTGCAACTAGTATCTATGATAAAGGGTTCATTTCTAAAATATATAGAGAACTGAGTCAAATTTACACGAATACAAGTCACTCCCCAATTGATAAATGGTCAAAGAATATAAACAGGCAGTTTTCAGAGGAAGAAATTAAAGCTATCTATAGTCATATGAAATAAGGCTCTAAATTACCATTGATTAAAAAAATACAAATCAAAACAACTCAGATACCACATCACACCTATCAGATTGACTACCATGACAAAAGAGGAAAATGGTAAATGTTGGAAAAGATATGGGAGCATTGGAACACTAATTCATTGTTGGTGGAACTGTGAGCTAATCCAACCATTCAGGAAAGGAACTTGGAATTATGCCCAAAGGGCTACAAAAATGTGCATACCCTTTGACCCAACAATATTGCTTCTAAGACTGTATCCCAAAGAGATCATAAAAATGGGAAAGCGTCCCACATGTACAAAAATATTTATAATAGCTCTCTTTGTGGTGGCCAAGAACTAGAAATTGAGGGGTTGCCCATCAATTGAGGAATGACTAAACAAGTTGTGGTATATGAATGTAATGGAATACTATTGTACCATAAGAAATTATGAGCAGGTAGACTTCAGAGAGGTCTGAAAGAACTTATATCAACTGATGCTGAGTGAAATGAACAGAACCAGGAGAACATTGCACACAGTAACAACCACAGTGTGCAAAGAATTTTTCTGGTAGACTTAACCCTTCACAGCAATACAAGGACCTAAACATTCCCAAAGGACTCTTGAGGCAAAATGGCATCTACATTCAGAGAAAAAACTATGGAATTGGAATTCAGAATGAAGCAGACTATTTTTTCTTGTGTTATGTTTTGGTTTGGTTTGTTTTTTCTCATGGTTTCTCCCATTCATTTTAATTCCTCTATGCAACAGGACTAATGTGAAAATGTAAACCATATAAGATTGCTTGCCATCAAGGGGAGGGAGGTGGAGAAAATTTAAGATTTATGAAAGTGATTGTGGAAAATTGAAAGCAAATAAATTAATTTAAAAAATTATTGGCCTACTTAAAAACCATGATCAAAAAAAGAGCCTAGAAATTATCAAGGAAAACTGCCCTGATATTCTAGAACTAGAGGGTAAACTAGAAATGGAAAGAATTCACCTACCACCTCCTGAAAGAGATTCCAAAAGGAAAACTCCTAGGAATATTATATTCAAATTCCAGAGTTCCCAGGTCATGGAGAAAATATTACAAGCAGCCAGAAAGAAACAATTCAAGTATTGTGTAAATACAATCAGAATAACACAGGATTTAGCGCTTCTACACTAAGGGATTGAAGGGCTTGGAATATGGTATTCCCGAGGTCAAATGAGATAGGATTAAAACCAGGAATCAACTAACCAGCAAAACTGAATATAATATGTCTGGGGAAAAATGGAA
The DNA here is from genome assembly GCF_028372415.1 of Notamacropus eugenii. NCBI lineage: Eukaryota > Metazoa > Chordata > Mammalia > Diprotodontia > Macropodidae > Notamacropus > Notamacropus eugenii. The sequence continues at coordinate 50,273,595 of NC_092875.1, read as the reverse complement.
TTTCAATGAAATAAAGGACTTCCAAGCATTTTTGTTGAAAAGACTAGAACTGAATAGAAAAATTTGACTTTCAGATACAAGAATCAAGAGAAATATGAAAAGGTAAACAGGAAAGAGAAGCCTTAAGGAACTCATTAAAGTTGGACTGTTTACATTCCTACATGGAAAGATGTTATTTGTAACTCATAAGATCTTTTTTAGTATTAGGGTAGATAGAGGAAATACATACATACAGACAGAGAGAAAGAAAGATAGATGGGATACATACATACATATACACACATATATGTGTGCATATATATATGTAGGTGTGTGGGTATGTATTATTGTATATTATATACAATATTGTATATTATATATGTGTAAGTATGTACATGTACATAGGTGTATGTGTGTACATATATATACGTGTGTGTGTGTGTATAAACAAAGGGCACAGGGTAAGCTGAATATGAAAGGAGAATACCTAAAAAAAATTTACTGTTGAGTGGAATGTACTAGGAGTAAGAGAAAGGGAGAGGTAGAATGTAACAAATCATTTTGCATAAAAGAAGCAAGAAAGCTTTTACAATGGAGGGGAAGGGGGGGAGATGAAAGGAAATAAGTGAGTCTTACTCTCATGTGACTTGGCTTAAAGAGGGAATAACACACACTCAATTAGATATGGAAATCTATGGGGGGGAGGGAAGGCATAAGAGAGAAAAGATAATAGAAGGAACAGCAAATCGGGGGAAAGGGATAATCAGAAGCAAACATTATTGTGGGAGGACAGATCAAGGAGAGAATGGAATAAATGGAGGGCAAGATAGGACAGAAGGAAATGTGGTTAGTCTTTCCCAACAAAACTATTATGGAAGTATTTTGCATAGCTACACATGTATGACCTATATTGAATTGCTTGTTTTCTCAATGAGGGTGGGTGGGGTGGAAGGAAGGGAGAGAATATGGAACTCAAAGCTTTAATAATGAATGTTAAAAATTATTTTGGCATGCAACTGGAAAATAAGGAGCATAGGCAGTGGAGTATAGAAATCTATTTTGCCCTCCATGAAAATAAAGGGGTGGGAGTGGAAGTGGGGGAATAATAGAAGGGAGGACAGATTGGAGGCAGGGGTGGATGGGATGCATGCTATCCTTGGGTGTGGGTGGGGAGAGATGGAGAAAAAAATATGAATTCAAATTCTTGTGGAAAAGAATGTTGAGAATTGAAAAAATAAATAAATTGTATATTTAAAAGAAGAAAAGAAAATCAAACCTTCCCTCCTCAGAAAGATTGCTTTTTACAGAGCTCTTAGAACATGTCAGGTTTTGGGTCCTGGTGCTAATTGGAAAACACCCCCTTACCCTTTAGGTGAGAAATCAAACTGGCTGAAAATTCCTCTGGGTCCCTGAAACACACATACCAGGCACCTGAAATTCCCTTAGCAGACCCCAAAAGCACAGAGGTCATTCCAATCAGAAATCCAAATTCATTCTTCACTAGCACAACAGGCTAACTTAAATGGAAGTCAATTAACTTCATGAAGGTTTCAAAGAAATATGAGACTGCCTCAAAGAAATTAAGCTCTTGGGGTTGATTGCTCAGGGTTTCTGGACCATTAGGCAAACCTTCTCTTATGAACCTGTGGGCTGTAAAGATTTCAGAGAAGATATTTGGATTCATGTCACAATAAGGCAAGACGTCTAGGTCTACTCAAAAGCAAAATAAGACAAAAGAAATTAACATGGAAGAGCTCCCAAAATGTGTTCTAGGTGAATCATTAGACACCAGTATTCTAGGAATTCAACATCCACACTGCATTCAAAATGAAAATAGTAATACCATTCAGTCATGCAATAGTTATCTCAGAGAGACTGGTTTGACCTGTAAAGGAAACATAACGGAAAATGCATTGCCCAATTACAGTCTAAAACAAAAGAAGGAGAAAATGCTCATTTTTCTCCAGTGGATCCTTACAGGATGTGCTAGGGCATCCAAGAAGGAGAGTCTCGGGTAGAGAATCTTGACAATGGGTCCCTGAAACTACACGAGGGATCTCAATATATTCTGCACGAAGCGCAATGGTGTGTTACCATCCCAAGAGCCCTCAATTTGTCACTCACAGGTTTATAAGGTCAGCTCTCTAGAAGATGGCTGATATTTCAATCAGTCAGTCAATAGGCATTTATTACCTGCCAACTATGAGCTAAGTGTCAGGCATTGAATTAAGTGATGAAGATATAAAGAAAGGCAAGACAAACAAACAAATCCACTGCAAGCAAGCAAACAAAAAATTCCCTATTTGGCCAAAGCCTAGAGTCCCATTTTAAGTCAGTCAAAGAATTGATTTGTACTTTAAAGGGATCAATGTGCAGCTAGGAAGACCTGAGTTTAAATCCAACTTCAGACACTTACTAGCTGTTTGCTGGGCAAGTCATTTAATCCTGCTTGCCTCAGTTTCCTCATCCGTAAAGTGATCTGGAGAAGGAAATGGCAAACCTCTCCAGCATCTTTGCCAAGAAAACCCCAAATGGGGCCACAAAGAGTTCAATGTGATTGAAATGACTGAACAACGTCAAAGGGGTCAAACGTCATGACTGGGTTTTATTTTTTGTTTTTTACAGTTATTTAAACACAACATTATTGATACCTTGACTGTATTTCAATTGAGCGGAGGGAGGGGGCAAAAATTAATTGGTCAAAAGCCAACCATTCCCCTACATTTGCAAAAACTGAAATGATTTAATAACAGTCGAATGATGGCACAACGTTTTAACTTATATTTCCATAGTCCAGGATTCTTTCCACTGACACCTCACAAGTCTTCTGTTACTTAGAGAGCAGTTTTATAAAATTGCTGTGAGTGATAAATTAGTCATCCTGCAGCCTTATATTGACCCTCTTTGAAGTTAACTAGGCTGGTCCTCACAGAATAGGCTCATGGTATTTCCTAAGTTAGCACATGATTACAGGGAAACTTTAGGAAGTGATTTTTGAAAAAAAAAATTATCTTTTCAACACTTTAGTAGTCTACGATTTCATTTGTGTGGGTGTAGATTGCAATCTTTCTATCCCCAGTGCCTAGTTCCATGCCTGACATACAGTAGACACTTAATAAATATTCTCTGATTTTTTGCATACTTTTCCGATTGCTTCAAAATATTTTAACTCTTTTGTGATCTATGCTTACAGCTACGCCTAGCCAGCTAAAACTCCTTCAGTTAGATATATTTTTTTTATTCCTTTTGTTTCTCTCAACAACAGCTCCCTAAGCCCAGTTTATCCTTTTCAACTCCATCATATCTCTGACCACAGTGATAGGGATATGGAAATTATGATGGAACTTTAATGTAATGTGAGATTTGGGGGTGGGGGTGTTCCCAATAGGTTAAAAACAGGCAGAAAGATCCAATCAATATCAAAATATTCAGAACAAACTTTTTTTTAATGGTAGCAAAGCATTGTAAACAAAGTAAGTGCTCATCAGTTGGCAAATGGTTGGTGGTTGGAGTTTTTAGGTTTAGCAGGAAACCTAAATACTACCACTGGAATGACCCCTACCCTCACAGGGTAAGGCCATTCTTTCCTACTCTTTCCTTTGGCATGCCAGGGGTATGCCTTTTCCCTTAGGACACTCACTATGCCTTTTATGGAGGACAGTAATTCCTTTGAACCTGCCCTGGGAGAAAACAATGGGGAAAAGATTCATCTGACAGCAGCAATCCCTTGTGTATTAGCATTGTGTAGCTTTTTGTCTAGTTCAGCCCTTAGTGTAGCTAGCAGGAGCAACAGTAGTAGTGGTCCTGATACCCTGGTACCTGTACTGCTCCTTTCCTGGTGGCTTTTACAGAATACCATCTTATCCTGAGAACAATGTTTATTTTTCACTTCTTGTGAAATTCTGGCTTCCCTTTCCTTCTAGGATGAAGGATGTTTTTGTTTTTTCAGATACAGATACAGTTCCTTAGCTGCTAGATGCTTATGTAGACAGGTGTTGGAGAATTTATGTTCACCATTGTTTCCAAAGCCTTACTACCCATGAAAATAATAGAATATAACTACCCCATAAGAAAAAAAAATATGAAGAATTTTAAGAATCCAAAGACTCTTGGGAAGACTTTTAAGAACTGATGAGGAGCGATACAAGCAGAACCAGGAAAACTGGGGGTACAGTCTCTACAACAACGTAAAGTAAAAGAGGGACAGAACAAATCTGAACACTTGTAATCAGAATGTCTACCCCATGACATTGTAAGTTCTGTGAGGGCAGAGATTATCTTATGCCTCTTTTTGTATCCCCAGCTCTTAGTATAATGCGTGACACAAAGTAGGTGCTTAATAAATGCTTATTGATTATCAATTGCCAATAAGCTTGGTTCTGGAGAAGAGTTAAGAAGATGAACTTCCCTCCTTTTGCAGAAATGGGGGAGAGGCCTCTATGGCTTTGGAGTATTATATATACTGTCAAACACCATCCTTGTCTTGGTTGGTTTTGCTGAACTACTTTTTCTTCTTTCTTTTCTAAACTTTGTTACAAGGAAGGGATGGTTCATTGGGTAGAGAAGAGGGCAGGAACATATTTAGAGATAAATGCAAGCTGAGTACAAAATAGTATCCATATAAAATGAAAATAATAACAATTTAAAAGACTGGTGGGAAGGGGTGGATCTGGTGACCTTTGTCCTACATTCTTGTGGGGAGGCGAAAATTGTTCCTCTTCTTATAACAAGCTAACATTCCAGGTTCCTTCTAATTCTGGAATCCTGAAAACTCAAAGGTTCATGCCTTTTGAGAGAAGCCTGATGGGGACTGGGTGGATTCTCTAGGAAGTATCTTCACACTTAATGATACGGTCTTCCAGGACCACAAACAGCAGCTGGATGATTGCACAAAGATTTTACTTATGTTTCAATAATTCAGAGATCTGTATTTTTGTCAGTGGACTTTGTCCTCCCATTAAAAGATCACAGAAGTTCTATAACTCCATCTACTGACTAATCATTTTCACTCAGAGCATCTGCCCCTTATGTCTCCTCATCCTGGCCTTCTTTCTAGCTTCCCTGGCTTCCTACAAGTTATGCTTGAAGTTCCACCTTCTAAAAGAAGCCTTTGCCAACCTTAATCTTAGCACCTATCTGTGACTGATTATCTCCTGTACATATTTTGTTTTTGTATTGTTGTTTACTTGTGGTCTCCACCATTAGACTGTGAGCTCCTTCAGAGTAAGCAATGTTTTATTTTGCATTTCTTTTACATCTCTGGCATTTAGTTTTGGCACATAGTAGGTGCTTAATAAATGCTAGTTGTCAGTGCTAACTGACTTAGACAATCTTACAGTCTTTATGGCTTATGAATTCACCTTCTCACAGCCAATCTGGAGAGGAGCCTTTCTGAACTTGTCTAGGCTGTTCATCAGACAAAATGGTATTTCTTGAGCCAATGTATGAGTACATGGAATCTTTAGGAAATACAAAACAAAATAAAGCCTCAAGCTATGATTTCAATGGTATGGGTTCCCCCTCTGCCAATGCAGATTGGAACCTTTCTCCTGCTTAGTAGACAGACTCTGAGAGTATTTATGTCTGGAAAGTTCATCATCTCACACCTACCCAGGGGACGGAGCCCTTCCGATCTTAGAAATTGGTCCTCAGAAAACAGATAAATCTGGACTTGAAGCCTCTCCAGCTGGTTATACCCTTCACAGTTTACAATCCACACTAGTCTATCCAGTAAGAACCCAGGCTCAGTTCCATGATGAAGCACCAGTGAAGGACTTGAATGGAGAATGTGGATTTTAAGAAGATGCTCCCCCACCCACCCCAACCTCCACTTCCAACCCTGATCTACAAGACAATAGGAATTGAAATGGCAAATGAACTCCCATCTTGGTTTGATCTTTTACAGATTGTGGCTTAAGCATTAGGGATTATAGAAAAGAGTTATTTAGGAATGCTCCATCTCAATTCTAACTAACTAATCTTGACTAGGAGTCACCTAGGGTATAAATTGGGTATAGAGAGAGGAATGTATGCCTTCTACAGCTTGGCCATTTCAATCTCTGAATTCTCTCAGCTCAGAAAAGAAATAAACAAACTCAGACCACCAGGCCCTTTAAACAGCCACCAGGCAGTTATCCTAAGAGACTGGCTGGAGATAAACTTGTTTCAGGGTTAATTTTTCTTCTGGCAGAACCAATTCATTCCCCGTCTTCAGAAGCTGATCTTTTCTATTTGGTTCAAAATTGGATTTGGACCGCCAGGGACATTGGCTGTCAGCCTCTTTAATGCAGTGTCAGAATGAAGACAAGAGAAGATAAAAACTCAGTTGCACTTGCAGAATACCCTTCCTCCTGGATCTAATTTGGGCTCTCCATTTCTCTTGCACGTTATTACAGAGCTGGCTTTCCCTGTCCTTAGTCACATTAGAGGACAGGGTTTGATCATGCTAAATTTGTGACCTCTGTTGTCTGTCAGCAGTGTTCTCTCAGAGCTTTTGGACAGGCAGGAACTCCCAGAACTCTTCTCTGACAGGTTTGGCAAGAGGATCCTTTTGCATCAGGCACACAGATGGCAGGTGGGATGGAAGCATCCATCCAAGAGGGTCCAGGAGATTTCTGCTGCTCTGCTTTCTTCTGGAACCCTATGGTCAATACCAGAGACAAAGTACTGATGTTACCAGTCTATAAAAAATGAGTGATAGAGACACTCACAGAATATAGAATGTTGCTTAAAACTTGGGAGATGACTCATAAATGTTATTGGAGAAGAATAGAAAACTTGGTTATTACCATATAGGGATACTTTACTCTGCTGTCGAAATTACATCCCTAAAAAGTCAACCATAAACACAGATTGACTTAGGGTACAGAATGAGACACATATTTTTTGGACAAGGCTAAATGTGGGAATTTATTTTACTTGATTATACATATTTGTTAAAAGAGTTTGTTTGTCTAATTCTTCTTTACATTATGACTAATGTGAAAAGCCTATATCAGATTGCATGCTGTCTTGGGGAAGGGGGAAGGGAAGGAAGGGAAAAAAATTGAAAACTCAAAATCTTATGGAAATGAGCACTGAAAACTAAAAATAAATAAATAATTTTTGAAAAAGAGTTTGTTTCTTCTAATAAAGGAATGGAGGAGGTAGAAAATAAAAAGCATATAATTAAAAAAAGGAGATTTTTTTGTTCATTGAAAAAATTAAATATAATTTTAAAAAGTCATCTGAAAAGCAAATGTCTATTAATCAAATTGTATTTTCCTATTGACATACATTATAATATTACAAACATATTCATTCAGTTCAATTAAATTCAGTGTGCATTAATTATCTGTCTTTCCCCCTAAACCCTCTCCTACTCCTACCTTTTCTGTTACTGTAGAGGTCAACATCATCCACCTAGTTTCTCAGACTCCCAATCTAATAGTCATCCTGGATTCCTCTCTGTCTCTCACACTCCATATCAAAGCTGTTGCCAAGACCCGTTGATTTTACATTTGCAACATCTCTCAAATTTGCCCCTTTCTCTCTTCTGACATTGCCACCCCTCTGGTAGAGGCTCTAATCAGCTCACGCCTGACCTGTTACAATAGCCTGCTGGTGAGTCTGCCTGCCTCAAGTCTCTCCCCATTCCAAATCTTTCTCCATTCAGTTCAAAGTGATTTTCCTAAAGTACATGGCTCCTGGCGCCTCCAGCAACAAATGTTCTCTTTGACATTCAAAGCCCTTTATGACCTAACCCCCAACTACCTTTCCAGTGTCCTTAACCTTTCTGCCCAACACATACTCTTGTATCCAGTGACATGACATCCTGGCTGTTCCATGAATAAAGAACTATCTCTCTGCCCTGAGGATTCTCTTTGACTGTTTCCCCTTCCTGGAGCTCTCTTCTTTCTCCTCTACAATTACTGACCTCCCTGGCTTCTTTCCTTACCTCTTTAGTCCCAGCTAAAACCTCACCTTCTACAGGAAACCTTTCCCAACCCCTCTTCATTCCAGTACCTTCCTTCTGCTAATTATTTTTTATTTATCTTGCTCATAGCTTGTTTATACATATTTGTTCACACGTTGTTCCCCTTCCTTGAGTGTAAGTTCCCTGAAGGAAGGGACTCTCTTTTGCCTCTTTTTGCATCCCCAGTGCTTATCATAGTGCCTGACATATTGCAGGTGGTTAATAAATGTTGATTGATTGATTGATTGATTGATTACAGGATAGAAGAATAGGACAGTGGGAAGAACTCTAGAATCAGAAGACTTCCTTTTCCTGACAGTTACCACCTCTGTGACCTTGGGCAAGTCAATTTTCCTCAATGGACCTCAGTTTCCTCATTTATAAAACAAGGCTTAGATTAGATTGTCCAGCCTGATTGTCTGAGGTCCAGTCCCATTCAGCTTTAGATGTTGGACTGTGTGTTCTAGACACTGGATCAATAAAAGTAAAATAGTTCCTGCCCTCATCTGGGAGGAATCAGTCTAAAATTAATCATTAATATTCCATATTGCTCTCACTAAAGTTTTTCTCCAATGTTTCCTAGTGGAAAAAAAATTCAAAAGCCTTTTGTTAAGGACCTACTATGCATCAGGCACAGTCTAGGAAGAAAGGGAAGAAACATTTATTAAGTCCTACCATGTGCCAGTCACTCTGCTAAGTGCTGAGGATACAAAACCAAGGAGAAAGACATTCCCTGTCCTTACATTCTAATGTCAGAAGATAAGGAAGCTGAAAGAGGTGGAACTGGTGGTGGTGGAAATGAATGGGTTTGAAGTCCAGAGGAAATGACCAACAGGAAAAGAATGAAAGTCAGTCAGTCTGGACCTATCCACAAAATGGCAGCTCCAGGAGGAGTTCACCAATGGGAGGAGGGATGGGCCTTGCAGAGGAATATTCCAAGATGGTAGTATGAATAGAGTAGTTTGTACTTCCAAGAAGAGGAAGCAACCGGGTGAGGAAAGTTCCCATGTGAAGCAGCTATTCAACAAATTTGTTCTGTAAAATTTGGATTCAGTCAAAAGGCCGCACTTAAGGACCCAGAGGCCACATGTGGCCTTAAGGTCAAAGGTTTCCCTCCGCTATTCTATATCCTCTCTTGGATGCTTTTACATGATACCAATTGTCTCCATTATCTTATTCCTTCTCAGTGTACTTTGCCAGATCATACCCCTTGCCCTGCACCTTAACTGTTGGTTTCTTCTGCATTTCTCTCTTTTCTCTCTTCAGAGTCACTGTTGGTGATTTTTATCAGAATCACAGCATCTCAGAACTATAGTGGAGGGGAACCAACCCTTCAATCTTGCAATCCAACAAGTGAACATTTACTGTCTGAGGGACCATGGTGCAATCTCTTAACCTCCTTGGGACTCATTTTTTACTTGTAAAATGAAGGGGTTGGAGGAGATCACCCCTGAGATCTAGGCTCTAAATCTCTGATCCTATGACTTTGTACCACAAGGTCCTGTTCCAGGCAATGGGAATCCAAAGCCAAAATTTTAATAAAATAGTCCTCTTTCTCAAGGTGCTTTCATTTTTCTTGGGTGACGCAATGTGCAAGGAGTTGGTTGTACAGGTCCATCTCTTGGGACCCCAGGAGAAATGGAAGGCTAAGTAGGAGGGAGTTTGGATAAAGCCTCCCATAAAAGTGGTTTGCTTGATGGTTTCTTTGCATTCTTACTTTCTGATGATCAATGAACTATATGACCACAGAAAAATCAATTGCTATATCTTACAAATATAGAAGGTTAGACTGAGTTAGAAAAGTTCCCAGCTATAGGGGAAGGGCAGAACCAGCATTTTTCTTATAATTCTTTAATAATTTGGACCTATATTTCATATTACCCCTAGACAAATTTTTAATTCAAGTAAATGAAAGTGTCCTTCTTGTCCAGATATCTGAAGGGGCATGGTTTGGTGGGGTGGGTGGATCTTCTATACATGTGGTCACTTTGGGGATGACCAGTCAACTCCCATATTGGTCACTGAATAGGAATAGCCACTGACTTGTGGTTGTTTAAAAAAAAGTGACTCCACCTTTAGTCATTTCCTCTCCTCTCAGCTATAGACTGTGTTAGAGTTATTTAAGCCTCTATGGAGGAGTTTAGCGGCAAGGAGAGAGTGCATCTGTCTCCCCATTCTGACAACTTCCAAGGGGCAGCCAACCCAAACTCCCAGCAAGATTAACTGAACCTGGATCTTGGGGCTGTCGGCTATCAGTTCTGTTGTGTTTTCTTTCCTGAATATAAGTGATTGAACAATGATTCCAAGATGTTGTGTCAGTCTTGGAGGGAATCTTCTGCATTTAAGAGGTTGAAGATCCTGATTTCTTGGTTGGAGATGATTGATAACGGCAGGGGGAGTTCTCCCATATGGGAAAGATGACCAGGAGGATGATGTGCTCAAGCCCAGCTGACCAGCCAGAAGGTATTGACTTTAAAATCAGTCACTTCTAATAATGATATATTTAGATCTTAACCATGACATTTACTTAGCAGGACATTTACTTAGTAGGAGAAACGATATCACAGGTACTTGTATATTAAAGCAAATGAAGGAATAATAAATATGTCACAATCCACACATAAACTTGGTTCATACACTCTCACTGACGTACTCAGTGTTTATTGGGGAGAGAGAACACATACTTATGGAAACCTAGCAGATAAACACATGAATAAGGAAAACTCATTTGTTCAGGGTAATTTAAAACTGTGGATTGCGGTCTTTGGTGTTGTTGGTACTTTCAGGAACATTTGCACCACACAAAGCTACTGCTCTTTAGTTAGACAAATCCTCTGCTGCTCTCCAACCCACAAAGCATTTACAAGTTTGTTTTTTTTTTTCAATGAAAACAACCAGTCTTAAAAAGGGGTTGGAAAAACATTAACCTTCTAAATCAGAGATCTTCAAAGCTTAGTAGGCTGGCTATCTCTGAGCCAAACAGACCGCATCAGCCAGCACTTCTCTCATCATCTTCCAATTGGTGCTCAAGGCAAAAAAGCTCAGGTTAACTCTGTGGGCAAGGCAAGTCAATCCAGCCATTTCTTCACTTATCAGGAATCTGTCATCCAAATAGACCTCCATATGTTATATTATATAAGTAATTGCATGTACACTTTCTCCTTTCTGCTTTTCTCTCTCAAACCAGAGAGAGCAGCAGAAGGTGCTTCTATGAGGGATCACCTGTTTTGAGCTCTGGTTTTGAAGGGCAGATATAATGGAAGCTTTCTTCCAAAGGAGTAACTGCTGGTGGTATTTACAAATAACTCCTACCCAGCTGATGTTTGAATCCCTACTGAGTCTTTCTTTTCCCAACAAATTCTTCCTTGTCTTCACCACAACTCCTACCAACTAATTGAACCACTTAATCAAAGCCTCCTGGTACTCATCTTTCACTTAGAAAGTTAAAAACCCACAAAATCCCCCTATGAAATCAACAGTCCTTATTTAATCACCTCTTTGTGTCTAAACTGTAATATGATCTCTCATTTTGTATATTTTGCCCCCTTAAGTTTGAAAACAGTTATATACAAATGAGCTGAGGGAACATAAAATCCTCAGCACTAGTTATAAGTTCTCAAAATGGCGCTCTATCACATGCTGTGATCTTGGAAACATTTTTTTTTCTTGTTTTAAATCAGTTTTTAATAAATAAAAGTTATGTCTCTACCCCCTTAAACTATCAAACTTTCTGCATATAAAAGAGGCATTACTTTGTATGCTTCACAGTGATTTAATCCTTTACGTTTATGCTGCAGTTCATTTTCTGCTCCATAGTACTCACAAACTATGCATTTCTTTCCACAGGGATTTTAGCTGTTTTTATTTAACCAAAGTTCTTTTCCTATTCTTTTAGGTACTAAACTGTTTACCTTCGGAAGAAATAATACCTCACTTTCTTTATCAGTTGGCTTAATTCTATTTTCTTGACACAAAATTAATTTTTCCACCCTTTTCAGTGCCGAACTGCTCCATATGAAAGGATAGTATGTTAAAAGGACAGTAACTTATGCATATTTTCTATTAGAATATAAGGATGGGGACAATTTCATTTTTGCCTTTAGGTTCCCAAAATTCAGGTCAATGTTTTGCATATGCTTGTTGATTGATTGATTGGTAAAGGGCTCCAAATCCTTTTGATCACTGTTTTATGAGAATGCCTTGGCTCTCTCAGAATCAGCCTGATGTTCTTGACAGGGATGGCATCCTGACTCTCATCTATACTACTTCATCTCTTAGGACCAGGATAAAGATTCATCTCAATAGTAGAGGAAAGCATGTAGTAATACTTCTCTTAGGATCATAGAGGTAGAACTGAACAGGACCTCATTTTACAGATGGGGAAATGGACCCAGAGACCTGTCCAAGTCACCTGCCCAAGGTCACACAGGCAGAAAGTGGCAGAGATGGGATTTGAACCTGGGTCTCTCTGGCTTCAGATGGATTGTTCTTTCCAATATTCTGTGCTACCTCTGCCTTGGTTATCCCATATTGAGGATACTGTGTTCAGTTTTGATCACCACATTTAAAAAAAACAATGACAAACTAGGGAACGTCTAGAGGAAGGTGGTTAGGAAGATAAGAGGACTGGAAACCATGTTATAATCATATAGGACATTGAGTTCATTGTCACTGGCAGAATCCAAACAAAGGCAAAATGGCTACCTGTCAAGGGTGCTATAGAAGGGAATCATGCGTGGCCTGGGAGTGGCACTAGAAAAGATAACTTCTAAGACGTCTTAAGATTCCATGATTTTACAAACTCTATGCTGAGTGGGCAATGGATCACCAAAACCCTTTTCCTGAATATGGTCCAGGCAGCCATTCTGCCTTTGATGGAGTTGGGATTCAGACTGAAGCATACTTTTACATTTTTTTCCTTTATTTTTCTTTAGGTTTTTTTTTTGGTCTGTTTCTTCTCTTATACCATGACGATATTTTGTACGACTGTACAATGTATAACTTATATCAGATTGCTTGCCTTCTTAATGAGGGGAGAGAAAAAATTTGGAATTCAAAATTAAAAAAAAATACTAAAAATTGATTTTACATGTAATTGGGGGAAAATAAAATATTAAATTTAAAAAAAGAAAAATTTTTCCCTATAAACACCAATGGATATTGAATAGATCAATAGAATTTCGTGGTATTACTTCTGTAAAAGATTGGGCTCAGTGAATGGATGCCATGTTTGATTTGGGGAACTAATTCTTCTAGAAGCCTTTGTGTGTCAAGCAACTTTTGGAGTACCAGTTTAGAAAACGTAATAGAAATCTTGCCAGGGATGTGGGGACCATGTGGGAGAATGGCGACTTGGAAAGATTAGGAGAGCAGCAAGTTTCCAGTCGTCAGGGTCAGAGTAAACAAAGACCAGGCTGAGAGCCAGTGAACAGTAAGCAAGAGTCATGTAACCAGAGATGAGTGACCTACCCAAAGACCAGGAGTTAGATGTCAGGTATGGAAAGAAAACTGAGTGCTGAGTGAAGTGAGCTGTCTTGAGAGTCCCTTTTGCGGAGGGCAATGACATTGCTCTAGCTTTGGAACCGTTCCAATTCTTCTTTGCTCCTTGTCTCCCTACCACCTCATTTCTTTCTCCTCCTCTTTTTCCTGTTTCCCTCATTTTCTCCATTTCCTCATCCACCAAGACTTGGAATGACACCATACACTGAGAAAACAGTCTAATAATTCCTCCCTTCCTACGGCCGCTCCGGATAGCCAATGTGGCCAGTGCTCAGTTGGACCCCAAGGCAGGCCTTACTTTTGAACTCTGGCCGCTAGATGGCAATGTTGGTCTTTAGCATCATGGCCCAGGGCAGGGCTGTTCATCAGAAAGGCTTGTCAGTAGGCAGGCAGGTGGCTTGCAATGCCCCTTCCTCCCCTCTACCCTCTTAGCCCACCCCCATTCTCAGCAGCAGCAGCAGTGTGCAGTTCTCTGGAAGCACGTTCTCTCTCCCTGCTGCGGGTACCGCTTTGTAAACCCTGGGGCTGTTTGATGGAGAATGTGTGAAAAGGGAAAGCCTGGTGGATTCCATTATCTGCCTCTCTGCCTGACCGCCGCAGAAACTCCCCCTTTTCAAACAGGATTTGACTGATCTCTGACAGGGAAGCCGCAGCGGTCTCCAGGCGGGCAGCTGGACTGATATATGCTCACAATAAATCAATAGCACCCCCATCAAGGAATTTAGGACACACACGTGCACATCTGCTTGTAATCTCAGCCCCTGATTGTTGGATAACCTAAGGATTGATTTCTAGGGCACCCCATCTATTGGTTCTTTCTCTCTAGGCTTTCTTCGTCTTTGTCCCCTAAGGCAAAGTGAACCATTGATAGACTTGGAATCGAAAACCTGAGTTCAAAACCCACCTCTGACACTCAAAGAGTCTCAGAAATGCCTCCAAGACTCTAAGTTAAAGATTGAGTTTGATCTGATTGGTGGAAGGAGTTGTCATATCAAAGAAACTGACCAGGTCTTTGACCTATATTGATTCAATTTCCAATCCCCATCTACCTGGAAAAATTCTGGTATAGCCTACAAAGGCACCATCTTGGCTCAATAGGTTACCAGACACAGTTTGGTCTAAAGGCAAGTACTACAGGATTTTTAGCATCAAGGGATCTGAGTTCAAGCCTCAGTCTGGCAATTAGCTGCCTGTGTGACCTTGGGTGTGTTAATTAAGGTGTTGCAGCCTCATCTGTAAAATGGGCATGATTAATCAATCAGCAAGCATTTGTTAAGCAAGGAACACTGGATTTGGATTCAGAGGATTTGGATTTGACTTCTTCCAGCCAATTGTCTACCATATCTACCTATCTCACAGGGCTGGTCATAGAAAGCACAGATTTCAAACTGGAAAGGAGCATCACAAGTCACTAATTCCCTCCTTTTTTTTAGCTGAGGAAACTGAGGCAAAGAGAAGTTATGAGGATCATATCCACCAGTTCTTACTGCTTGTAAATAAGTGTGTGTCTATTTTGTGTTTACTTATTTGTGTGCATGTTATTTCCTTCTAATAGAAGGTTCTTTGAAACAAGGGACAGTTTCGTTTTATACTTTCATATGCCTTAGCACAATGCCTGCCATGCAGTAGGGGCTTAATAAGTGCTCGTTGAATATGAAATAAGGTCAAGAAGTACGATAGGGAAAGAGATAGACTTGGGGTCAGAGGATTTGGGTTGAAGTCTCAGCTTGGCTGTTTACTGCCTATGTGACCCTAGGCAAGCCTCAGTTTCCCTGTTAAACAGGATTTTCTAACTTTAAAATCTATAATCTCATGAGCAAATGATTAATAAGCATTTTTAAGCACCTATTTGTGAGCGAAGTATGCGAAACACGCAGGATACGAAGACAGAAATGAAACATTTCATTAATATGGAATCTTAATATAGGTTAAGTTGCAAAGGTCAGCTGGCCAGTCAACAAATCGGTCAATAAATGCTTACTATGTGTCAGGCATCTTATTAAGCTTGGGGATACCAACGAAAAGGAGACGAAAACTGGGTCACTGCCTTCAAGGAACCCCATATTTTAATGAGGGTAATGCTAATATTTCTGTAGGACTTTAAGATTCTGTTAACTCATTTGAACCTCACAGTCCCCCTGGGAGTGGGGTGCTATTATTATCCCCATATTAGAGATGAGGAAATTGAGGCTGAGAGAGGTTAATGGACTTGCTGGGGGTTATACGGTGAGGAAGCTCTGAACTTGGACTCCAAAGCACCCTACAGTACTATCTGGATATGACCTATTTTTATAACTGAGCCTCAGTTTGATCTTTTGTAAGAAGGGGGAAAGCACTTTAAAAATATCAAAGCATTTTTGTTTTTTCTTTCCCATGATGTTTCCCTTTTTCATGACTAATGTGGAAATATATTTAATATGATTGTACCTGTATAGCCTACATCAGATTGCATGCATCTTGGGGAGGGGGAGGGAAGGTAGGGGAAAATTTAGAACTCAAAATCTTATAAAAGTGAATGTTGATCATTAAAAATTAATTTTAAAGTGTCTGTGACTGAACAGTATAAGGATTTATTATTAATTATTATTAAAATGACTCTCTTGTAATGAAGGATTTTGAGGGATAATTCAGTTACACAGAACCCACTTCCCTGGGCATTGGTTTCAAGTCTCCTCCCTCTTTTACAACATTCAGATTATCATCCTTTGAACACAGGGAAGCTAAGAAAGAGACTTGGCCTTCATGGGAGCTCTCCTCTGCCTAGCCTGGGGAGCCCTCAGGGAGCTTTTGTTTCCTCTGCAGGGTACCAGGATGTCAGGATGCTGCCAAAAACTGAAGAGAAGCCAAGCTTTCCCTTGCTGGGCTGGTTGATAGCGGGGGAGAGTGTGACCCAACAGCCATATAAAGAAGGAAAAGATGAAGTGCCCTTTTCTTTGTGCATAAAATTATCTTAAGTGAGGGCCAGCTTGTGCCCCCCCCCCCCCCCCCCAGTGCTGAATGGGTAGCTCAGGCTTAAGTTCCAGTGGAGAGGATTAAACAGAGTTTGTAGGGTTGGGGTGCCAGAGAGATTGTCAGGGGCAGGTAAATGACTGCTATGTACATTGAGAAGGGGAAGGAGGTGCCACAGGCTGCTTCATGGCATAACAGGTAGAAGTTATGCTTTCTAGGAAGGGGATATATACAACAAAGAAGCTCCAGGAGAGACAGTATGAAGGAGTAGGTTGTTGTCCTTCATCTTTGAAGAGGACCAAAATGACAACACCATGATAAAGTGAAATTTCAGTGTGTCCATCTGTAGCTGATCAGACCCATACAAGCTCGGAATGATCTACCACAAGTTAGTCACAGATAGTCCATGTGAATATTTGGGGTGGATACCTTGAGACCTTGAGAGTGTCCTTGTGTTGCTTCTTCTGGCCACCATGTGATCTCCTGCCCCATGTGAGTTTTCCATAAAATAATCTTTTTGGTTAGTGTACATTTTGCATTCAAACAACGTCCCCAGCCCATCAGAGTTGCACTCTCTGAAGCCTAGTTTGAATGCTTGGCAGTTCAGCTTGGGCAAGGACTTCAGTCTCTGGCACCTTATCCTGCCAGGTGATCCTCAGAATCTTCCTAAGACAGTTCAAATGGAAGTGATTCAGTTTCCTGGCATGGCACTGGTAGACTGTCCATGTTTCACAAGCATAAAACAGTGAGGTCAGCACAATGGCTCTGTAGACCTTCAGTTTGGTAATCAGTCTAGTAACCTCTTCTCTCCCAAACACTGAGCTAGTTCTGGCAGTGTGTGCATCAACCTCATCGTCAATGTGTGCATCAACCTCATTGTCAATGTGTGCATCCCTGGAAAGTATACTACCACGGTAAGTGAACTTATCCACAGCATTCCAAACTTCTCCATTTGTTGTAACCAATGGTTCCAAGTGTGGATGGTGTGGTGGTGGCTGATGGAGCACTTGTGTTTTCTTAGTGTTAATTAGTAGGCCAAAATTAGAGCAGGCAGCAGAGAATTGATCCATACTTTGTTGCACCTCAGCTTTAGAGGCTGCATTGAGTGCACAATTATCTGTAAACAGAAAATCATGCACCAACACTCCAACACTTGAAAAGGCTAAAAGCGAAGACCAAAGTGGATGGTAGGTAGAGTGCTGGGCTTGGAGTCTGGGTTCATATTCCACCTCTGACCCTTACCAACTGGGTAACCCTGGACTAGTCACTCTCCTCCCCTCTTCTTCTTAGGAGCTCTAGTTTTCTTGAACCTCCATGCAACAGGGTACTTATCCAAAAAAACAAAGATGGTAGAACCTGCTCTACAGGGTTGGTGTGAAACTCCTGTCAGTGGACAGAATGTTGACTCTGGATTCAGAGGACTTAAGTTCAAATTCTAATACCTGTCTAATCTTGGGTGAGTTGATGAACCTCTCTAGGTTCCAGTTTCCTCATTGGTAAAATGATGAATTTGGAGCAGATGACTTCCAAGTTCCCTTTCTAGATTTTACCAGCTTACCAGTTGAGTGAGGGAGTGAACTTAGGCTAGCTGCTTAATCTTGGTGGTCTGGTAAAAAAAGCCATCCATTTTGGCTGCAAGTCTCCTTCTTGGGCTTCCATTTTCCCAGTTGTTGGGTAAAGGCTTTCAACTAGGTGGCATCTGAGTTGCCTTCCAACGCTAGATGTTTGGTCCTAAGTCATACCTGTCTGAAAGCTCCTTCCTAGTCCTTTGCTGGATTGTTATCTCCCATCCTACCATTCTGGATATTTCCAAAAGCTCTAGCCTGGCCCCTCTTTGCTTCTCTCTGTCTACTTCATTGGTGATTCTGATCAGCTCCCATGAGTTCAATTATTTTCTCCATGCAGATGGCTCCCAGGTTGATAGATCCAACCTTCATCTCTCTGCTGAACTCTAGTCACAAATTACATGTTGGATGTCTCCAGCTGGATGTGTCATTGGGATTTCAAACTCGACATATCCAAAACCAGAACTCATTATCTCTTCATTCTACAGTTCACCCTTCCTCCAAAATTCCCTACTTCTGTTGAGGGCATCGCCCTCCTCTCAGTTGTCCTACTTCATAACCTCAGCATCATCCTTGACTCTTTCCTTTCCTCCATCCCCTATATCAAATCAGATGCTAAGTGTAGTTGATTCCCCTCCATATTATGTCCCACATCTGTCCTTTCCTCTCCACTCATGTGGCTTCCATTTTGGTTCAGAACTTTTTGTCACCCCTCTTCTGGACTGAGCACATCAGTTTCCTGTTGGGGTCCCCTAGACCATTACGGGGATCCCTAAACCCAACCCAAGGCTCTTGTCCGGCAAGAGGCCTTGATCTAGTGAGTAATGAATGAGGAGGGAGACAAGGTGGTGAGGACTCCGTTTATTCCAGCTAGCTCACATGTATATATAGTGTTAATTACGTGAACATTTCTAAGCCCTATCACCTAACACCTTTCTTTATATGGGTGTCTTCTCCACTGGACATCCGGAGCTGGACAAAGAACTGCCATGTTGCAAACAAAGACGAGACCCTTCCTCCTGAAATCCATCTAGTTCCACCCCTACTGACAAGCCCCCAGGTTATCTAGGCAAGCTCTCAGTGTGGCATCCTGCAATGGACAGGGGTCGGCTCTAACTCGTCCTGTTACAGTTTCCTATTTGGACTCTCTCACTTTCCAAACTCCTCTCTCTGCTCTGGTCCTGTTTCCAAAATCATCTTCCTAAAATCAAAGGTGTGACCCCATCACTCCTCCACTCAAGCACTTTTAGGAGATCCCTATTGCCACCAGAACAAAACACAGACTCATCAGCTTGGTAGTTGAAGTCCTTCCCAACCTGGCTTCAGTCTGCTGTTCCAAGCTTACCATGCATCACTCCCCTTTATGCACTCACTACATTGTAGACAAATGGGTCTCCTTGTGATCCTCTGAGCAGGGCAAAATAACCCCTGGTGCCTTGCTTTGGTCCATATTGTCCTTTTTCCCTAGAATGCATGCCCCTCCTTCCCTTCTACCTCTTAGGATGCTTAGCTTCCTTCAGTCCCCATGCCCCATCTTTTATGAAAACCCTCCCGGTTCATAAGTGGTCAGTGCTGTTTCCCTTCTCCTTCAAATGTCATGTGTGTACTTACTCACTTGAGTACACATCCCATCTCTCCAGCCTCTTTAAGACCAGGGACTCTTATGCCTTTGTAACTCCAGGATTTGGTGCATTAGATGACTGGAGGTCCGGAGCAAACCTCAGGGACTGTTGAGCCCAGTCTTCTCAGTTTACAGACAAGGAGACTGGATCTCAGAGAGTTACCTAAAAGCACAAAATGACTGTGCCGGGTTTGAACCCCGGGCCCCTGACTTCAAAGCCATTGTATCATGTCGCCTCTCTCCATAGCAGACAATATTTGTAAAGTACTTCGCAGTGCCTGGAGCAGAGTAGGTGCTATGTAAATGCTTAGTTGCTAGATTGGATGAAATAATGTGGGTAAAAGACTTTAGAAAGCTAACCCAGGGGTGGGGAACCTGTGGTCTCAAAGCCACAGGTGGCCCTCTAGGTCCTCAAGTGCTGCCCTTTGACAGAATCCAAACTTTACAGAACAAATTCCCTTAATAAAAGGATAAGTTCTGTAAGACTTGGACTCAGTGGAAAGACCATACCCAAGGACCTAGAAGGCCACATGTGGCCTCCAGGCCGCAGGTTCCTCACCCTTGCAAGTCTAACTTAAGCAGTAAGTAGTTAGGTGGATAGAGTCAGGAAGACCTGAGTTCAGATTCATCCATAGACTAGCTGTGTGACTAGCCAAATTGCTTAACCTCTGCCTTATTTTTCTCACCTGTAAAATGGGGATAGTATTATCCACCTAAGGCAGCTAGGTGGTGCAATGGATAGAGTGCCAGTCCTAGAATCAGGAACATCTGAGTTCAAATCTAACCTGAGACACTTACTAGCTGTGTGATCCTGGGCAAGTTACTTCACCCTGTTTGCCTTAATTTCCTCATCTATAAAGTGAGCTGGAGAAAGGAAAAGCAGACCACTCCAGTATCTCTGCCAAGAAAACCGCACATAGGGTCATGAAGAGTCATGACTGAAAAAAGGCACCACAAAGTGACACTGATCTCAAAGGGTTGTTTTGAGAATCAAATAAGGTCACCCAACTATTCAATAGTGGAGCTGGGATTTGAACTCAATTCCCTTGAATCCAGGACTCTTTCCATGATGAAGCTGATCTTCTAATACACTGCTTTATCTGACCTATCTAGCTTCAGAACTTGTGCCTGCAATTGGATATGGAGCTAAGTCTCCTTCCCCTAACTATCCAGCCCTTACCGTTACCATCTAGTTGTGGATAGGAGGGGATGGGGGGAATGTCTTAATTATCATCCTGTCTACTTCAGTGCCTAGTGTGGTCCTTTGTAGCTGATTCTTTAAACTGGTTAGAAGGAAGGAAGGAAGGAATTAGTGAATGAATGGAGCCAGGCTTGATTCTTGGAGACATCCTGTGAACTGACTACAAAGCAGATTGGTGTGTGTGTGGGGGGGGGTTACCACCTCCCTACTGCACCCCATCCCCTTCCTTAGGGTTGTTTCTTGCCTCGCTTTATAAATCCTCAGTATTGGTTCACCCTGTCAAGCTTAGAGCAAAAAGTTGACGTCAGCCAGAGTTTGAATGCCAGCTTGGCCACTTGTACAGCTTAGTGGTATCAACAGAATAATAGACTAGTTCTGGGTTCTAATCCTGCCCTTGGCCCCTTACTAGCTATAGGGTCATAGGCAAATCACCTACCCTTTCATGCTTCCAGTTCCTCTTCGGTGCCTGTCTCATAGGGTCCTTTGGAGAAGCAAATGAGATTGAGTGTATAAAGTGATTGCAAGCTATAGAAAGGGCAACAATTGTTATTACTGTGTGACCTCAGCGAGCGCGTTCAAGTCAGGGCCTCAATTTTGTCTGTAAAGCAGGGTGTGTATGGCTTAAATGACCTTGACAATCCCTTTTCACTTTAAAGCTATGCTCTCCATCTATAGTGGAGCTAGAAGGGACCTTAAAGGCCAAGTTTACTCACACCCTTGCTTTACAGATGAAGAAACTGTGGTTATAGATGAAGTCACTTGGTCCAGGGTTAGAATGATAGGAAGTCTCTTGGGTGAGATATGAACCTAGGTCTTGCTGACTCTAAGTTCAAACCTCCTCATTTTATAGATGAATGAATGAAAAACATTTTTAAACACCTACTGTATACTAAGCTCTGTGCTAAGCACCAGGGATATAAGTACAGAAGACATCCAGGACATCAGCCCTATCCCAGGTGAGGAAATCCAGGGGACCTGTGGTCACACCATCACAACTCTTTGAGTTGAACGAGAGGGTAATCAATTGTCTGATGATTTCAGAATGATAACAACCAGAACTAGAGGTGGAGAGGGGAGAAGGAGCTTCACCTGAGGTTGTATGGTGTGTTTCAGGGAGTATAGAGTCAGAGTTGAAGGTCTGGGCTTCTCCCAGCCTTGTTCTCTTGGATCTGGAGGGAATGACAACAGGAAACTGATATATGGCCCAGAGAGAAGTAACTTCCCCAAGATGGCACCAACGGCAAGGGACAGAGATGGGATTGGAATCCTGGATCTCTAAAATGAGATTTAGTGTTCTCTTTACTGATGGTAGAACAACTGCAAGTAAACCAGTCATCCTTTGTTCCCAGAGGGCACTCAGAGGAGAAACCGCTGTTTGCAGACACAAAAAATGAACTCATATGATATGATGGGAGGGTAGGGGGTGTGTGGGGGCTTTTTTTATATATAAGATTAAGATGTCTCCTGGGTGTTGCTAATCCCCCAGAGGTGCCATTAGCTCCAGTAACCACCCCTCTGATACTGCTTTATTGCTTTAATAACTGTGGCGGTGAAAGAACATGTGGGCTGGGTAGCATGTATTATTGATGCTGGTAAAAGATGAAAGTTAGCAATTAGAATCTCAAACCACGACTTCAGCAGAACCACTGGCTTTGGTTTCCTCCCTTCAGATAACTGTCATCGGGCTGTGTAAATGAAACGGATCCTGAGGGATTGTCTGGCACAAGCTCCCCCTTTTACAAAGAAGGAAACTGAGGCCCAGAGAAAGAAAGCTGTTCTCTTGCAGTTGGAGAGTTTATGAGTGTCAGAGCTAGAATGTGAACCCGGATTCCATGACTCAATATCCCAGGTTCTTTCTTTTGAATCACACTGCCCTTCCTCTGAGGCTCGTGACTCTCGTGACAGTATCATACATCACACACTGTATGGCCAATGAGGACGTTTCATTTCTGCCTTTGGATTCCTAGGGCTTAGCACAAAGCTTGGCACATTGTAAATACTTAACAAATGCTTTTTGAATTAAATAAAGAATGAGAGTAGGGGTTCTGAATCTGGGTCTGTGAACTTGTTTTTAAAAATATACTGATAACTATATTTCAACATAATTAGTTTCCCTTGTAATCCTATGTATTTAACTTTATGCATTTAAAAACATGATTCTGAGAAGAGGTCCGGAGCTTTCATTAGGCTGCCAAAGGGGTCCAAGACACACATACAAAATTAAGAACCCCTGTATTAGAGACAAGAAGATGAAATGAGATAGTCC
Source organism: Notamacropus eugenii (assembly GCF_028372415.1). Lineage (NCBI taxonomy): Eukaryota > Metazoa > Chordata > Mammalia > Diprotodontia > Macropodidae > Notamacropus > Notamacropus eugenii. The sequence continues at coordinate 50,250,561 of NC_092875.1, read as the reverse complement.
TTTTGACTGGTGCTGTCTGGATAATAGCTAACATTCATAGAATATTTTGAGGTTTGCAAGGTTACACGTATCATCTCATTTGATCCTCACTACCATCCTGGGAGGGAGCTGCTATTAACTTCATCTTATAGATGAGGAAACTAAGATAGGCACAGGTTAACAAGTGATTTGCTGAAGTGTCTGATGCTGGATTTAAACTCAGTTTTTCCTGACTCCAAGTTCAGGGATATATCTATTGTACCATCTGACTACGTGGATGGGATTATAGATTTAGAATGGAAAGCACCTGAGAAGCCAATGAGTCCAATTTTCCCATTTTAAAGATGAAAAAAGCTGAGGCCCAGAGATGTTAAGTGATTTGCCAGAGCCAGGATTCACAACAAAATACTCTGATTCTATCATATTCTTTTTCTATTACATAGCATTGGATCTAAGAACCCATGTTGGTTTAGCTGTAAGAACATTTTTTCATGAGGCTGCAGGGAAAATCTGCTTAAGAGATCCTGGCTACCATGATGAACAACACATTAGACTGTGAGATCCTTGAGGGCAGAAAACTTTCATTTGCCTATTTTTGTATCCTTGGTGCTTAGCACGATGCCTGGTATATAGTAGGTGCTTAGTAAATGTTTATTCATTGACTGATGATTAATTCCCTATTTATCCACAGCTTGATATGTAACGGGACTACCTGTTATCCTCCCAGCATGTGCCAAGGCAATGAAAATAGACCTAGACTCAGATATTCCTAACTCCTGAGCAGCACAGCTACTGGTGATTCCAGGAGGGACCTTTTCCCACTAATCACAAGTCCCAAGTTGGCAAAGGGTCCCAGATAACACTGGGACCATGCCCTGTGATTAAAGGAGGCATAGAGCCAGCTTCCTATGGAATGGTCTGTGTCAGAAATGCAAAGTTTCACGTTTAGGGTCATAGATTTAGAGCTGGGCCAGGCATTAGGGATACAAACAAAAGCACTTTAGGCAACTCCTGTCCACAAGGAGATTATATTCAAATTGGAGAAGACAAGTCATAGAGAAGAGTTGGAAAGTGACAAGTTGCGAGGTGGAGTGGGAATACATATAGTGGTATGACTGGACATAAATGGAGAGTGCTGGAACCAAGCAAGATAAGATCAATGTCTGCTAAAGCCCAGGGATGCTACAGGGTATGTAGATTCTACTTTTCCAAAGGAGAGGGAGGAGGGATGATGTCCTGAGTGGAGAAGGCATGGTTGGAGATATTTGGGTCATTGAACCCAGTCCTCTCATTTTTGAAAGGGAGAGTGATTTAGCTAGGGTCATGAAGATTGTAATTGTCCAAGGCAGGATCTGAACTTAGGTCTTCCTGACTTTAAGTATAGTGTGCTATCTATTATTCTACATTGTCTCTTGGAGACAGAGCTTATTCAACATAGAGTAAATGGCTTATACTTACATTCTAGGCTACTATAACTGATCTGGGCCCCTCCTCCATACCACCTCTAATCTGTGCCTGAAAGAAAGAACGCTTACCAGGCTTCTATCTCTTTGCTTTTCTCTTAGGGCTCCCATAAAGTGACATCATCCTCCAGAGCTAATTTTCTCATAATATCATGGCATTTCAGAACTGGAGACCCTCTGTTCCTTAGTCAAGAATTCCCTTTTGCCTAGTCCCTGAATAAGAATGCCATTGACATCACTGGAAACAAGTGATCATCCAGCCTTTGTTAAGGACCTCCAGGGAGGAGGAATCCACTATTTCCTTGCAGTTACCATTAAGAATAATGGTGCACAGTGGACAGAGCACCAGCCCTAAAGTCAGGAGAACATGAGTTCAAATCCAGCCTCAGACTCTTACTATCTGTGTGACCCTGGGCAAGTCACTTAACTCTGATTACATCAAAAAAAAAAAATAATGGTGGAGTGCCTTCATTAGAAGGAAGTTTCTGCTGAAATGGGGTTGAAATATATCTTTGCAGTTTGAGCCCATTTTTTCTCCTGCTGCCCTTGGGAAAGTCCAGTCCTTCTTTCAAATGACATCCCTACAAATACTTGCATAGAGCTGTCTTGTCTCTCCTAAATCTTCTCTTCTCCAGTCTGATCTGTCAGCAATGTTCTTCCTAAAATGAGATCCCTAGCACTGAACAGAACGCTCTAGATATGTTCTGACAAGTGCAGAAGATGGTGTAAGTATTTCCTCTCAAGTCCAGGTTCCCATATCTCTGTTAATATAATAGCCTCACTTTGATTTAACTGCATACTGGTTCACAACGAGCTTGTAGTTCACTAAAACCCCCAGATCTTTTTTAGACAAATTCCATCTAGTCTTTCCTCCTGTTTTCTTATTCAGCATGCCACTCTGAAAAGTATCCACAGAATGATGGTCATCGTGGTAAAGAGCCTTGAGATCATGCCATATTTTAAGTCAATTGACTAATTAATAAGCATTTCCTAACTACCTAATGTGTATCAGGCACTGAGCTAAGCACTAGAAGACACAGACAAAAAGGAAACCCACCCTGTCCTCAGGAAACTTGTATTCTTTTGGTATAGACAAATATTTAAACATATAAGTATATGCAAAATAAATGCAAGGGATGGGGGGAGGCATTAGTAACTGGACGGGAAATCAGGAAAGGTTTTGTGTAGAAGGTGGTTGTTTTTTGGTTTTCTGACTTTTTGTGAACCCATGGACCATAGGCCACCAATGAAGTCTATGGGGTTCTCTTGGCAAAGATAACTGGAGTGGTTTGCCATTTCCTTCTCCAACTAATTTTTGTTTAGTTGTGTCTGCCCCTTTGTGATCCAGGGACCATACTGTCCATGGGATTTTCTTGGCAAAGATACTGCAGTACACTTCCTTCTCCAGTGGACTAAGGCAAACAGAGGTTAAGTGACTTGCCCAGGGTCACAAAGGTATTAAGTCTGAGGTCAGATTTGAACTGAGGTCTTCCTGGCAACAGACCCAACGCTTTCTCCACTCAGTCCCCTAGCTGCCTCTGTAGAAGGTGGCAGTAGACCTTAATTTCAACGGATTCTAGGGAATATTAAAAGGGAGAGATGAGGATATAGTGCATTCCAGGCATGAAGAATAGCCAGTGCAAAGCAGAGGAGAGATGGAGTGTGTCCTGTATGAGAAATAGCAGGAAGGCATTCATACTAGGAGAATTGCAGACTGGGGAAAAGGCCATCATGTAACTGCTCAAGGAACAATTTAAAAAGTCAGACTGGAGAAGAGAAGGCTTTGGGAAGACATGAAAACTCTTTTCAAGTATTGGAAGAGAGGTAAGTTGAAAGAGAGATTAAATCTATTCTACTTGTCTCCAGAGAAGACTGAGTACATTAGGTCAAAGTGGCAAAGAGCAAATTTAGGCTTGATAGAAAGAAAATCTTGCTAACAAATGGAACCTTCCCATGGCAGGGATGGACTGCCTTGGGCATAGGAAGCTCTGGGTTTCAGGAGGCTTCAATCAAAGACTGGGTAATCATGTACCATTACCCACAAATACTCCATTCCATATTCATGAACTCTGAAATTTCCTTATCTGATCTCAATCTGATGGCATTCCTCCTCTCCGTCTTCCTTCACCCCCAAACCTGCCCATTCTCCTCACTGTGGCCTCCAATCCCACAGCTCCCCAGTTCTTTTTCAGGCTATTACCCCTGCACTGACACTTTCCTCACATTCCCCTCTTGATTCCTTGGCGAATTAGTTCAACCTTACTCTTTCCTCTTTTCTGGACATTCTTGCCCTCTTATCCAGTCTTTAATGCCAAGCCTTAGCCTTGGATCACTCCAACCATCTGCCATCTTTGCTTCTACATGTGATGTTGATGGGGTGATGAAAGCCTGCCTGAGGCAGTGACTGTGTGAGTAGAGAGAAGGGCAATGATGAACAATAATGTTGTGAAGATAGGATAACATCTGGCAATGGCTTGCATCTGTGGGATGAATGCTGAGGGTTGAGAATGATGCCAAAATTTAAAGCTTGGGAGATTGGAAGGATTGTGCATCCTTTAGCAACAGTAGGGAAGCAAATACAAAACTTAGACAAAGCAATTGGTAGGGGGTCCACTAACAACTGAGGGGACCAACCTAGGCCTGCTCTGTGACATTTAATCTGTACTTTGAAGGGAGCTAGGGATTCTACGAGTGGTCAGCTAAGCAGCACAGTGGATAGAGGGCTGGACCTGGGAGTCAGAAAGACTTATCTTCCTGAGTTCAAATCCAACCTCAGACACTTAACTACTTGTGTAACCCTGTGCAAGTCACTTAACCCTGTTTGCCTCAATTTCCTCATCTGTAAAAATGTGGATAATAATAGCACTTGCTTTCCAGGGTTGTTGTGAGCATCAAATGACATAATATTTGTAAAAAGGGCTTACCATAGTGCCTGGCACACAGTTAGTGCTATATAAATGTTAGATGGAAGTGGTAGTAGTAGTAAAATGGGGGTAATAATGGCCCTTATTTCCCAGAATTGTTGTGATTATCAAGTGAGATTATATTTGTAAAGTGCTTAGTACAGTTCCTGGAACATAGTAAGTGCTATATAAATGCTAGGTGGTAGCAGTGGTGATAGTAGTAGTAGTAGCAGTAGTAGTAGTAGTAGTAGTAGTAGTAGTAGTAGTAGTAGTAGTAGTAGTAGTAGTAGTAGTAACAGTAGTAGTTGTAGTGAAATAGGGGTAATAATGGCACTTATTTCCCAGAATTGTTGCAAACATCAAATGAGATAATATTTGTAAAGTGCTTAGCACAGTTCCTGGAATATAGTAAGTGCTATATAAACATAGATGTTAGTTCTTCTCCTCCTCCTTCTTCTTTTCCTCCTCCTCCTCCTTCTTCTTCTCCTTCTCCTCCTCCTTCTTCTCCTTCTTTTTGTCTTCTTCTCCTTATCTATAAAATAGGGATTGTTGTGAGGAACAAATGAGATGAGATTTATAAAGCCAAGGGAGAAAATAGGACCTTGTGCCATGTCTTGGTCTAGCCTGCCTGGAGCACTGGGTACATGTCTAGGTGCTGCACCCTTGCCCCAGGTTAAAAAGCCTTGGCTTAAATTCTCTTAGTCACTGGGTGAATTATCCTCCCGATTCTGCCATCACACCAATTCTTTCCAAGTTCACCCACATGTTTCTGAACTCCTCACGTTCATCATTTTGTATGGTCTAGTTCTTGTTTGACTTAATTCCCATCTGGGGATCCCTTGCTGCCTCTCATCCTGCAAATTACAAGGATGGCCCTGCCTTTGCACAGTGTCCTCTCTACAGAAAGCCTCCAGGTCTGAGAATTTGGCTTTGGGTGCCATTTGGGAAGATCCTGGGCAGTCTGGAAGCCTGAAGCCCTCAGAGTTTTGTTCTGTTAAGCAGGGCCAGGAGCTCTGGTTTGTTTACCAGAACAGTCTTTTAAACCTTGATATTAATAAGCAGTGATAAGCCTGCAGGGTAGTTGCTTCAGCTAAGATAAAGTTTTCTGGCTTCCAAAGAGACCCAGAGATTCTCTCTCTGCCTGGGGCAGGCTCCCCCAAGACTGTACTAGCAGACTCTGGGAAGATGGTGTTCGACATGCCTGCTTGTGTGGGTTTGTGCAAGCAAAGAGGGTTCAAGGGGAACCAGCTTTGCAGAAGTCATCCAAAAAACACACATAGCACTTGGGTTAGACAGGATTAATCCGGGATGTAGCATGTGTTTTCTTTAAAAAAAATTATTGATGCCTTCTGTTTTGTGTCTAGAAATTCATTGCACTACACCTGCCCACCAGAATCATAAATTATTTTGTAATTATACTTACTAACTGTGTGACCCTGGGCAAGTCACTTAATTTTCCTGTGCCTCATTTTCCTCATTTGTAAAATGGAGATGGTAATTGCACCTACCTCCCAAGACTATGAGAATCTAGTGTGATAATGTCTGCAAAGTGTAGCCAACTTTAGACTCCATATAAATACTAGCTATTATAATTAGCTATTATTAAGGACGAGTCACCACAGGAGGCTAAAGAGAATCTTCTCAAAGGGGAGTAGAATTCAAGATGAGGAGAGAGACCATCAGAAGGGAAGTGCTGTCTTGGTGGGGCTGCAAAGGAAGATGGAGACTTAGAACTTGCATGAAGAGAAGTCTCCCTGACTCCAAGCCCCATACTCTATCCATTGCACTATCTAGCAGCCCTGAATTCAAATCTCGCCTCAGACACTTCCTAGCTGTGTGGCCCTGGGCAAGTCACTTAAACCTGTTTGCCTCAGTTTCCTCATCTGTAAAATGAGCTGGAGAAGGAAATGGCAAACCACTCCAATATCTCTGCCAAGAAAACCCCAAATGGGGTCATGAAGAGTTGGACATGACTGAAAAGACTGAACAACAAAAAGCCCAGAGCTATTGTGAGAACTGACAGATAATATTTATAAAGCACCTAGCATGGTGCCTGGAACACAGTAGGTACTTAATAAATACTTGTCCTCCCTCCCTCAGCCCTAGTTCACTCATCGGTAACATAAAGGGGGCAAAGAGAGCGCTTCCAAAGCCCACTGGGGCTGTATTTTGGACCTGGCTGCCTTCCAGCAGTAAAATGAGGCTAATAATTAGCTTGTTCTCTCTACCTTACAGGGGGGTTGGGAGGCCCAGATGACATCATGAGTTGAAAGTACCTTGTGGGTTTTAAAAACTGTGTGCGGCATAATGGAAAGAATGCTGAGCCCTGGATTCAGGTCCTGACTCTGCTCCCTGGCTGGGATACCTCTTCTCGTCTCTGGACATCATTTTCTCCATTTGTATAACAAGAAGAGGACACTAGGTGACCCCAAAGACCCCTTCCAGTTAGAAAACCTAAGCCATCTGTCACCAGGCCTTCAGCAGCGATTCCTATGTGCAAAATCCTTGTGAGGCAACATGGGGTCGAGAGAGGTAAAGCCTTGTATCCTAAGGGTAAGGAGGCTGACAATGGAGCCAGGCTGGCAGGGCCCTGGGGGTGGGAGCCAAGCCAAGACTTCATCTGTTTGCCAAGAAAATGCTCTAATTCACTGAAACTCTTTCCCTTGGTCTTGCTGTCTCGGCTTATCTTGATCTCTCTCCCTCTCTCTCTCTGTCTCTCTCTCTCTCTCTCTCTCCCTTTCTCAGTCTGTCTCTATCTCTCTTTCTCTGTGTATGTCTCTGTCTCTATCTCTCTTTCTAAGTCTCTCTCACTCTCTCTCTCGGAATTTCTTTCTTTGTCCCTCTCTCCTGTCTCTTTCTCTGTCTCTCTTTCTGTCTCTGTCTCTCTTTCTATCTCTCTCTCTCTCTCTGTCTCTCTCTCTCTCCCTCTCTCTCTCTGTCTCTCTCTCTCTCTCCCTTTCTCAGTCTGTCTCTATCTCTCTTTCTATGTGTATGTCTCTGTCTCTATCTCTCTTTCTAGGTCTCTCTCACTCTTTCTCTCTTGGAATTGCTCTCTATCTCCCTGTATATGTCTCTTGGTCTCTGTCTGTCTCTGTCTCTTTCTCTTGGTCTGTCTCCATTTTACTCTTGGTTATTTCTTTCTCTGACACGTATGTCTTTCTGTCTCTATCTCTGTCTTTCTCTGTCTCTTTTGCTCTCTCTTTCTCGGTCTCTTTCTCTCTCTGTCTCTCTTTCTGTCTCTGTCTCTTTCTCTCTCTGTCTCTCTCTCTCTTTCTCTGTCTCTCTCTCTGTCTCTCTTTCTGTCTCTATCTCTGTCTTTCCCTTTTGGTTAGTCTCTTTCTCTGTCTCTCTTGGTTTCTCTCTTTCTGTGTCCTTCTCTTTTTTGGTCTCTTTGTTATTCTTTGTCTCTGTCTCTCTCTTTCTCGATCTGTCCCCCCCTCTTTCTCTATCTGTATTTTCTTTCTGTTTCAACCTCTGTCCCTTCCTTCTGGTTTCTCTGTTTCCCTTGGTCTCTCTGTCTCTGTTTCTTTTTCCCTCTCTCTTAGGCTCTCTCGGTCTATCTCTATCTCTATCTCTCTCTCACTCACCTCCCTCTCTCTCTCTGTTTCAGTCTCTGTCTCTCTCTCAGTCTTCTTCTCTCTCTCTCTCTGTCTCTGTCTCTCTCCTTTTCTCCTTTCCTCCCCCAGCTCTGATCTTGCCCAATTCCATAAAGTCATTCTTTATTTTCTCAGAACTGACATCAAACTCAGGTTTATCCCTGGTCTAAGCTGAGAAGTCAGAGGAGGTCATCTTTGGCATCCTTATTCCAGTTTATCACATGCCCACTATGTGTACGATTCTGTGCTAGGAGTTGTAGGTCATACACAAATTAAAGATGACACAATTGACAATGAAACTTTTCCCCTTCCCTCCATTGGAAGATGGGAGATGATGGGTGTAGAATGTTGTGTATCCAGTCAGATATGTTCTCTGTGTTAATTTGTTTGGCCTAGCAATTCCTTTGTGTTATAAGTTAGGACTCTGGAGTGGGGGTGGAGTGGCATTAACGCAACATAATATTATTGTAAAGAAAAGTAGTAAAACATTACTATTGGGGTTTTTTTCTAAAGGGAGGGGGAAGGGAGAACGGCACAGTCCCTGCCTTTAACCTGCACACATGCAATGAATTCTGTTCTCGTCTCCACCTCTCTAAATTCTTATCTTATCATCAAAGATCATCTCAGGTACCATGTGTACCCGGAAGTTTTTCCTGATTTATGGAGGTGCTATTGCTCTACAGAACAGTGTGGTGGAGAGGGGAGGGACTTAGAGCCTCCTTAGGCTCCTCAGTTACTGCCATGATAGCTGTGTGACCCTCAGCATGTGACTTAACCCCCTCATTTTCTCATCTGCAAAGTGAAGAGGTTGGGTTGGATTCATTGGTTTCCAAGGTTCCACCCAGTTTGAAAACTATAACTCTATGATGCTCCTCCAATTACCTTATAGGTATTTGTATCTGTGCACATTTTTTTTGTCCTCCAGCAGAATATGAACTCATAAAGGACAAAGACTGTGTCTGTCTGTGCCCATCTTTGTCTCCCCAGACCCTGACATGTGGTGTTTAACCTTTTTTTTTTTTTAATTAAATTGAAAAGTATAGTATGAGATAGGGAGGGGTATTGGACAAAGGGGAGATTTGGACACAGTGTAGGAGAAAGAGAATGAGGAGGAGGAGGGATGAAGGAAGAAGGAGGAGGAGAAAGAGGAGGGAAGGGAGAAGAAAGAGGAGAAGGAGAAGGAGGAGGAGGAGGAAGGAAGAGGTGGAGATTTGAGTCATATGGAATCTACTATATCATGAGGTGCATGTGAGCCAGTGGTAGTTCAGACAGTGCCCTAAGTATGAATCAGAATATCCATGTTGAGATGACAAGAAGGAACCTGAATACAGCCCCATATAAAATATGGATATCTCCATTGAGAAGAGTGAGGATATCTCCTTGATGGAGTATGAAAAAATATCCTAGTCCCTTTGTCAAGAGTAAAAAAATAAAGCTCTTGTTCTTGGGAGTATCATAGGGTTTGTAGGATGGTAGATTTAGAGTTTGGGAGGGACCTTGAGTCCCATCCTCTCATTTTTCAGTAAGGAAACTGAGGCACAGAGGTTAATTGACTTGTCCAGGGACACACAGCTAGTAAGTGGCTGAGTCAAGATTTTAACCCAGGCCTTCCTAACTACATGTTTCTCTTGTTTCTCAATAGCTAGCAGTCATATGGTGCTTTAAGGTCAGTAAAATGCTTCACAGATATTTTATTTTCTTTTTCTCAAGGAGTTTCATTTTATTTTCACAATTTACTTTATTTTCTCAAGGAGTTCAGTACCTGAATGTCTTCCTTTCCAGACAGGAATGATACTAGGGGTCAAAGGAAGACATTGGAGATTATTGAATAAGAAGGGTAATTTGGTCCGACTTCCACTTTAGGAAAATCACCATCAACTGTGTGGAGGATAGATGATACTAGAGTGGTTTGCCATTTTCTCATTTTACAGATGAAGAAACTGAGGCAGAGTGAAGTGACTTGCCTAGGGTCACACAGCTAGTAAATGTATGAGGCCAGATTTGAACTCAGGAATTTCTGACTCCAGGCCAGGCACTCTGTGCACTGTGGCAAGACCTAGCTGCCCAAGGTGACATCACTATGTTGGAGTCAAAGTACAGTGTGTCTGACTGTGACTGATTAGACCAGTGGGAGCTTGGATGATTCTACCACAGGTCAGGCACAAATAGTCCATATGAACATTTGGAGCGGGGAGGGTAGATGGCTGTCGGGAAAGACTTGAGAGAGGGGGGTCAAAAAGGAGACTCATTGAAATAATCCAGGTGGGAGGTGAGGAGGGCATTCATTGGAATGAGTGGAAAGGAGACATCTAGAAGAGATGTTGTGGAAACAGAGATGTGTTGAGTCTGGGCTCACTTGGCAATGGATTGGGATGTGGGATAAATGAGAGAGGAGTTGAAGATGACATCTGGGTTTCAAACCTGAGTGACTAGAAGGATGCTGGTACCTTCAACAGCAATAGGGAACTTTGGAAATCATCTCAATGTAGTACTAATGGGGGTGTCTACACCTTTACAAGAGAGATGTCTAGAGTATTGGACTTGGAGTCAAGAAGACCCAAGTTCAAGTTTTACCTCTGACACTCATTTAATCTCTATTAGACTCAGTTTTTCTCATTTGTAAAAAGGGGGTGATAATAGTTCCTGAAACAATACCTCACTATGGTGTTGTAAAAAGCAAATATACGTATAATGTTTGTAAAGTTCTAAGGAAACCTTGAAGTTTGATATGAATGTAAATTATTATTAGCATTGTATTAGTAGCAATAGTAGTGGTAGTAGTGGTAGTAGTGGTAGTAGTAGTGGTGGTAGTAGTAGTAGTATCTCCCCAGCTAGACTGTGAACTCCTTGAAGGCAGTTACTTTTCATCCCCTAATTCATCTCTATCTCCCTGACAGGTTTTACAAAAAGTAGATGATCAGTGGCAGAATTCATCTCTCCTTTCTCCACCCCCACCCCCAAAACCTCCCTGTCCCTCATCCAAAATTCCTTATTTCTATCTAGGGCACTTCCAATGCCTCTAATCACCCAGTTTTGTAACATCATCCTTGAGTCTAGCCTCTCACTCCACCTCTACCCTATAGCCAGGCTTAATGAGGCTAAATATCTCTTGCATCTATTTCCCCATCTCCACTCCACGGTCACCACCTTCACCTGGACTCCTGTTACAACATCCAGACTGGTTTTTGTTTGTTTGTTTGTTTCCAAACTTGTTTTCTTTCCAATGCCTCTTCGGCACACCTGCTAAAATTCTTCTCCTAAAACAGACTCTGACTTTATGAGTCCCTTTCTCAAAACCCTTCCATGACTGGAGAATAAAATTGCTTAGAGAATAGAACAGACACCCTGTAATCTGGCATTTAAGGTTTCCATAATCCCGATCTGACCTACCTTTCCAGCCTTATTTCAGACTCCCCTAGATCAGTTCTATAATCTAAGCAACTCTGACCATCCAGCGTCACTCATTCCTCAAACACTCCCCTCTCACCTCTGTGCACTGACCCATCCCTAGAATGCGCTTCCTCTTCCTCGTCAGTGTCTTTCAGAATCCATCTTCCTTTCAGACCCTCAACTCAGGTGTTGGCCTCTTTGGGAAGCCTTCAATGATTCCTCCTTTGCTAGCGCTCACTTCCTCCTCAGTTTCCCCTATAGGAGATTGATTTCTGTATTCCCTTCCCTCCAGTGGAATATAGACTCCTGGAGGGCAGGGATAGTTGTGTTTTTCTCTTTGTATCCTTAATAAGTGCTTGTTGAAATTGAACACATGAACATGTACACGTTAGCGTGAGAGCTGAGTGCTGAGCTGTATACGAGGTATTGGGGGAAACTGTCTATGTTATTATTAATAACAATAAGTTCCATTTTATGGTGCGCTTTAAAGTGAATACAGCATTTTCCCACAACAGCCCTGTGAGAGAGGCGGTGTCTGTCACTGATTAGAGCATCTAGAACCAATAAAGCACGATGAGAAAAACTGTAAAAATTGGGTTTGGCTGAATGTAAAAGAAATGCTAATTACAGTCATTTTCCCCTGAGCTGCTTACCATTTATGCCTAATTACCATGCAGTCCCGAAATGATTATGCATAACAATAAATATGCATCAGATTAAGTGGCGTAATGTTTGAATTGTTCATGCTTGCAAAACCTTTGGAGTTCATTGCCCATACAGCACAACCATCTCCTCATAATTTTACCAAGTCAAAAGGAATATGGCTAGTTTCCCACTGAATCAATCACAAGCTCTCAGAGTCTTTGAAAGGGTCTTTCAGAGGCCAGCTGGTTCAAAGGGGATGCCAATGCCCCCTCCAGCATCCCGGAGAAGTGGTTCTGCAGCCTTTCTTTGCTCTGCGATCGACTGCTGGGGAGAAGGGAATTACCCCATCCCGAGGCTGCCCGTTCCACTTTGGCCCAGTCCTAATTGTCAGGAATGGATTTTGTTCTTTTAGAGAGCTGTTCTGCCTCTTGGCAACTTCCCTCTACTGTTGCTAGTTTTGGTCTCTGGGGCCAAGCAGAACGCCGTAGGACAGCCCTTCCAATATTGGGAGATCTTGTGTGCCTGTCTCCATCCTCCCCATCTCATGAAGTCACAGCTTTCCTTAGAAGTACTAGGGGTAACAGGTAATTCTTCAGAAGGGGGAAAGAACTTCCAAGGAAATATGTTTTGGGAAGGCGAGTATTGCTGTGGCCATTAAGCCTGCAACTGGGAAAAGAAAGCTTTGGAAAGTCAGGGCATCCCCAAGTACATGCCAAGGCTGAATTCCTTGGTCTCATATGGGCAGATTAGTGCCTTTGAAGACCTTTGAGGCCCAATGAAGCAGCATTGTCCTCTCTCTACTTAGAGGGACCTTTGGCTGCATAAGACCAAGCGTTAAGTACTGCCACTTAAAATGTGGCTAAAGTCGCTTTTAATATTCTGCCAAAGTTTAAAATGGGAAAAGAAAGTACAGGTTAGTCTCCCTACATGTGGTAAAAGCATGAAGCATCTGCTAATAGCATTAGGACCACAGGGTGCCCATCAAAACAACAGCACCATTAGAGAGAGAGAGAGAGAGCAAATAGCGCAGCACTCAACCGTGCAAGAAACCTAAAAATATGTCTTAGCCGTGTGGACTACATGTACACACATATATGCACATGTATGTATACATGTAATATAAGCAATGTATACACATACACAATCCTATCGTGTGTATGAATATAACACATAGGTTACATGTATATGTCAGCATACTTATGTGCATATTATATTACACATACATATATCCCCATTTTATCATGCACATATGTATAAGTAATAAACATGTGCATATGTGTTTATACACATATACACCTAGATACATATGTGTGTGTGAGTGTGCAAAATCCATCTCACCCAGGGTGTGGTATAACCTTCTTTCTTGCCCTCATTCAGATCTCATTATGCCTGGCCATCAGAAGGAAACCCCAGGGTTTCCAGAGAGGGACTGTAACCATGCAGCTACAACTCAAATTTTCTCTTAGTGTCTTAAAGGTAACACTGGTGTGGCAGGGACATGCTCTTATCACTTGTCACTATAGCTCCTGAGTCCCCACTAGAATGTTTCCCATTTACACAAAAATATTTACCTTGTCACCATTAACTCATGTGTTTGTTTAAAAACTAAAATTTCATTGATCTTTCAATTGTCTCCCAATATCCTATCCCCTTCCTTCTCTGCAAGAGTCATTCCTTATAACAAAGAATATTTTTGAAGATTAAAAGAGAAAAAAATCAGCAAAACAGATTAATATATCAAAAAAGTCTGAAAATATGTGCAGTGTTCCATGTTCTTGGACATCATACCTCTGTAAAGAAGTAGAGACATGACACCATTAACTCTTAAGCATAAAACATTTCACTTAACAATAAGGTGAAAACAAGAATAACCATCATATAATAGTTACTCAATAAAAGAACAGAACAGGAATAACCATAATTTCACAGTCTACCCTTTACTCCAGGGCGCTCTATTTCACCATATGCTTGAGGCAATCCACAGCTCTGGACTACTGGCCTTGAAGTCTTTGGCCTCTGAAGAGACAATCCGCACCACAAAGCTGCTTCTATATTATCTGCTCCTCTTCTAGTTCTCTCCACTTTGCTACTGGGGAAATCTACTTCTTTTTTCCTCTCAAGCTGATGAAGCAACAACAAGCTCTTTTAACTCACAGTCACTCTTAGTAGGGCACTGATAAAGTGTTATGCTATTATAACAAGCAGTTCCCTTAAGTTAGGGAACTGCAAAGCTCTTCAGTTTGGCTCTCTGATCAGTGCAGATAAGCCCAGACAACTCTTTACTGAGCAATATTCTGCTTTGTCCAATCAGCTCTCAGCCAGAAAAAAAAATGTAAGCCTTTCCTTCTCAGGTTCTGCATCTAAGACTAGAGGAGGTAATAGAGAACAACTAAGCATTTCTGGGAAATCTTCTTTCAAACTGCAGATGGTGTTGGAGAGCAATCAGTTCAAATAGCAAAATAAGTCAGCTCTTTTCCAATCAGTAGGCTCCCAGCTCAACAACTGATGCCTTTCTGTCACCTTATTCTCCTGTTGGCTTCTTCACATTTCATAACTGGTCTTATCACATTCTCAAGGCTTGAAATCAGAGCCTCCTGAATTTGTCTCTCTGACTCCAAATCCAATCTCCATTATAACTAATCTCCTCTGTTTTCCCCATCCAGTTTCCTTAAAGCTTCTAAAGTTCATCTAAATTCAGCTTGTACCTTACTAGCATACCACTTAAGAGCTATACTTCAGAAGAGTAAAATATTTAATTACAACAGGATTATAAAACAAAGAAATAGAAAAGTATATCTAAACACTCATTCCTGAATGAATACAATCTCATCCTTGAATCCCATAAGAGTAGTTTGGGGAAACAGCTGCTCTAAGACTCAGGGCCTCTGAAATGGGAAAATGTCTTTCAGTAAGGTCTTACTCTCTGGAGTGGGAATGATGCAAATGGACGTATACATTATGGGCACCTGTGCATAGTAACTTGAAGACTGTTCCTGCTGGCATCCTTTTCCTCTAACTTCTCCACTCTTAGAAGACATCTCTCCTTGTTTCATGGGGTCTCGGGAACATGTCAGATTTATTTTTTTCCTCACTTACTAGTATTTTTTTCCAGTTCCATGTAAAGATATTTTTCCCTCATTTATTTTTGTAAGATTTTGAGTGCCAAATTTTTCTGCCTCCCTTCTCCCTTCCGCAAGACAGCAAGCAATCTGATGTACACTCATATTAATATTTCCACATTACTCATGTTGTAAAAGAAGAATCGGAACAGAAGGGAAAAACCATAAGAAAGAAAGAAAAAAGTGAAAATAGCTTGCTTCTATCTGCGCTCAGACTCCATAGGTCTTTCACTGAATGTGGATAGCGTTGTCCATCATGAATCTTTTGGAATTGTCTTGGACCATTGCATTGCTGAGAGGAGCTAAGACTATCATAGTTGATCATCGCATGATATTCCTGTTAACAGGTCCGATTTCTTGGGTTCCTTTGACACAGGCAGCACAATCCCAGACATCTTTTGCTTAGACCCTGAGCTTCATTTCTTTTTTTTCCTTGAAGCCTATCTCCTATCATCTCTTGTTGACACAATCACACAATAGTTCAAGTACACAGTCTCATGGGAAATGTAGTCCTGGGAACTTTTCCTGATGAACAAATGCTCTCTGGTCCAAGAAATTTTGGAAAAGTCAGTCCATACCCTAACCTTGCCTGAGACACAACCATATAATCACACACGAAACATCAACTTATTTTGATGAATCTACAGTTTTCTTCAACTTACATGGATTGCAACTCTTTCCATTCTATGCTATTTGTGTGAATATCTTTTAATAAGTCCGCCATAGAGTTCCCATCCAATGGGCCAGATGCTTTCCTCTGGATCTTTTAACATCTCTGAGAGTACAAATATAGCACACAGGCCATCTGCCTACTATTTCTCATTCTCAGTACGTGAACAACTCACTCCTTTTTCTGCCAGATAATGTCCTGCATATCATTATGTCTTGAGTATGCCACTACAGAGCTTCAGACATGGAAGAGACCTCAACAGCCATCTGGTCCAACCTGTACCTAAATGGAAATAAAAATCCCCTCCACAACACATCCAACATGTAGTCATCCAATCTATGAAAATCTTTGGTAATGGAAAACCCACTAATAACACACAGAAGTCTGCTTAGGCACACCATGATCAGGACCCCAAAGCAAAAATCCTTTCAGGCATTTATTACTCCATTTCTGCCAACGTCTAAGCTCCACACCCTTCATAGCCACTCCATTTTAATCCAACACTGGATTTAGACTAAGAGCATCTGAGTTGGAATCATGACTTTGTTGATAACTACTTTTGTAGGCGTCTAGGTAGCCCAGTAGATGACGCACTGGACCTGCAGTCAGGAAGACCTGAGTTCAAATCTAGCCTCAGACACTTCCTAGTTGTGTGACTCTGGCAAGTCACTTAACTCTGTTTGCCTCAGTTTCCTCAACTATAAAATAAAGATGGTAATAGCACCTAGCTTTCAAGGTTGATAACATTTGGAAAGCGCTTAGCACAGCTCCTAGCACATTTGTGGTTTAGTTGTGTCTGACTCTTTGTGTCCCAAGTTGAGGTTTTCTTGACAAAGGTAGTAGAGTGGTTTGCCATCTTTCTCCTGAGACAAACAGGGTTAAGTGACTTGCCTAGGGTCACATAGCTAGTAAGTATCTGAGGCTAAATATGAACTCAGGTTTTCCTGACACCAGGCATGGTACTCCATCCACTGTACCACCCAGGTAGGCCCATAGTAGGTGTCTAATAAATGCTTATTACCTTCCTTGATTGGGTCAGTCATTCACCTCTCTGAGCCTCAGTTTCCTCATCTGTCAAATGAAGTCAGACTAGACAACCTCTATAGTCACCTCCAGTTTTAAATCTATGATTCTTTGTGTCTTTCCATTGGCCTTTGTGTTGCTTGTAATCTTGATATATCATGCATAATGAATCTTCTTCTATTTTCTTCTATCCTGTCATTTTAATTTATATGTTATTATACATATAATATATATGTATATATTATGAATGCATAGAGGTAAAGCAGCAGTGTCAAATAGAAACAGACTCACATCGCCTGCCTCTCATTGATTTAGAAAGCCACAAATTAACATTATCTATGCTTTATCGTATTTTTATTTATTTTGTTAAACATTTCCCAATTACATTTTGATCTGGCAGCATGGGGGAGTTTTGCTGGTTGAATGTCTCAGATAGCTGTGAGTTTGATACCTCTGGAAAAATGTAATCAGAAAATTGTGTAACTAGGGAAAAATGGTGGGGCCTTTGTGTATCTAGAGTGAGGGACAAATTAAGGAGAAAGTGGGGGAAAGTCCCAGCACATTGAGTGCCTAGCCCCCTCTGTGCAGAATTTATGGGATACGATGGTGGGGAGTCCTCTCACAGGATGGATGGATATGGATGGGTGGCAGCTTGAACCATTGGAAGAATCACAGATCCATGTTCATGTTGGAGGCCATGCCATGCACACCATATGCTCCATAGGCACAGATCCTATAGGCAACATACGATATTTCAGTAGGTAGAGCATCTGAATAATTGGGAGAATTTTCCCAGCCTCAGGAAAGAAGACATGAAAGGCAGTCTTGCCAATAAACAGGGAGAACACCAGCTGAGAGTAATTGGTGCTGAAGCTCAATCAGACCTTTTGACTTCAGGGGAAAATATGTAGGCTGAAGTTCAGGTTTGTTTTTTTAGGTGGCCTAGAGCAACTCTGGTTTCCTGTAAGTAAAGTGACTGGATGGCCTTCAGGGGTAGACCCCCAGTCAACTGCTTTAGCAGACCCTCTTGTGAATTGCACAGATACAATCCCATTCCATGCATCTATGTAACCGATGATCACTGTGCAGAATCCAATCCATTGTTGTCCAGCCCTCTCAACCTGGCAGCCAATGCCTTCTGCCATGTGGCCCTGGGTCCAAGTTCACCTCTTTCTACTTTTCAATGCTCCTCTCCATCATACTCTTCAACACACACCAGGCTCATTTTCTTTAAGATTTGAGCTTGAAGGAAGAATGAGCCTTTAATAAGCACCTACTGTTGTCAGGCACTGTGTTAAGCCCTTTACAAATATTTTTTCACTTGATTCTTGCAAGAACCCTGACAGGTAGGTGCTATTATTATCCCCATTTTACAGTTGAGGAAATTGAGGCAGACAGAGGTTAAGTGACTTGCCCAGGTTTATACAGCTAATAAAAGGCTGGATTTGAACTCAGGTCTTCCTGATTCCATGGCTGTATTTCCTATCTGCCTCTTGGAGTCAGAAAGATCTGGGTTTAAATCTTCCATAAGACCTCAATTCAACCTCAATTTAAAATGTGGTGCCATAGTGCATAGAGTGATGGGCCTGGAGTCAGGAAGACCTGAGTTCAAATCTGACCTCAGACACTTATTAGCTGTGGGATGCTGGGCAAGTCATTGAACCCTTTTTGCCTCAGTTTCCTCACCTGTAAAAAGAGCGGGAGAAGGAAATGACCAACTGCTCCAGTACCTTTGCTAAGATAATCCCAAATAGGATCAGGAAGAATCAGACACAACTGAACAACAGACCTCAGTTTCCCCAGTTCTCAAATGGAATGTGAATAATAAAAACAACTATAGTACTTAAACTTACAGGGTTGTCATAAAACTCAGACGAGCTCACAACGATTATTTAGTTAAGCATTTACCATGTACCAGGCCTTGTGCTAAGGTATGAAAAGCATTTTGTGAATCTTAAAGCACTTTATAAACACCAGTTCTTGTTATACTGAATGCCTGGCCTGTATCGTTGGGCTTGTATTACCTGGAAAACCCCCAGTCATGCCTCTCTCCTCCAAATCTCCCCTCTTCTTCAGGGCCCAGCTAGAGAGATGTCTCCTGTGGAGAGATATCACCAGCCCGTGACATTAGCAGCTGGCAGGGAGCTTAGAGATCATGGAGCTCCATTATTGTGCAGACAGGAGAGAGAGGGCTGGGGGGAGACTAGAGAGTCGTGGCTAGACCTATCTGAGGTCCCCCAGCTTGTTCTTTTGACCGCACATCTCGAGTTCTTTCTTTTACATCGCAAGGTTTGGCTCTGAGGGACACACAAGAAAGGAGCTGCCTGTATGGGGCCTCTGTCCTAGGCTTCTGGCTTCCCTGAGACCCTGGCCCTGGGCTCCCAGGGAAACAGGCCTTGACTGAGTTTTGCTTGCAGGAAATTCAGGGGGAAGTTTTTTCTTTCCTGACTTTTATGGCCTGCAAAATGCCAGGAGAGTTCCAGATCAGCCACCTCCCACCAGAGAGAGAACAGTAAATTGGAGAAACGTTTGCCAGCACAGACAAGGCTTCTTTTTCGTTTTCTTTCTGAAGAGACACATGAGACTTTTGTATATTTTGGCCCCTGGAAATAGACTATTTCCGACCCAAGGCTCAGAGTGGGATTTTGGTGTGTGTGCTCAAAGATGCTGTGGATGGAAGGAGCGCGGAGGAAAATGGAACCAGGGCTTAAAACTCTCCTCTCTGAATGTTGTCCTGTTGCCAGGAGACTGTCAGGGTTGGAAGGGGTTTAGAGATCACTGTTTTGGCCTCTGGTGTTTGTTGACATGAGGATGAATTCGATGCTGGACTGGGAGTGTGAAAGGCAAAAAGCCTTCTCACAAAACCTAGAGCTAACTGCTCAGAAATGTGCCTGCCCCTTAGGAAGACGCTTCCTAGATGTGGGACCCTGGACAAAAAAACAGTCAGCCTTTCTCAGCCTTAGTTTCCCCATCTGTAAGCCTCTCATTTCTTGATCTCTACTTTTCTATCCAAGCAGTATTCCTTCCCTTTCTTTTCCACATACAGGCACTAGGATCTCATGCCTACCTTGGTGGCAATGGAGGATTGAGAGGGAGCTTGTGGATGTGGTTAGGATTTTCCAGGACTATCTCAGAGCTATCAGGAATCTGGGACTGGGCTTGAGGTCTCTTCTTGCTTTTTTTAGATGTGATATCCCCTTTCCCCATAGCATCTCAGGCCTCATTGTGACCCACCCTTTGTTCCTCTGATGATCAGAATGACCTCCAGTTGGGCCAAGCCTTCTCCCTCCTCTCTACCTTGCCCCCGAGCCAATGGGAGGAGGGATGGCTCTTGGCATAAGCCTTAATTGCGTGCTCTAGGAAGGGCAACTAATTAAGAGAAGAGCGTCTGGGTTCAGGGTAACTATGTGGAGCTGAGAGCAGACTTCATAGAATCCCAGAGTTGAGAGGGACCTTGATAACCATTAATAATAATTAATATATTGGAAAAATGCTATCCACATCTAGAGAAAGAAATATGGAGTCTGAATGCAGATCAAAACATTATTTTTACTTTTATTGTTTTTTCTTTCTCATGGTTTTTCCCTTTTGTTCTGATTCTTTCACAAGTCTAATGTGCAAATATGTTTAATATGATTATACACGTATAACATGTATCAGATTGTATGCTATCTTGGGGAGGAGGGATGGGAGGGAAGGAGAAAAATTTGGAGCTCAAAATCTTATAAAAAATGAATGTTGAATGTTGAAAATTATCTTTACATGTAATTGGGAAAAATAAACTCCTACTAAGTGGAGAAAATTAAACTTAAAATAATAGCAGCGAGCATCTATATGACATATATAGTATATATCACATTTTACAGAGTGTACATAATATTTTATAGTATAGTATAGTATACGTACTATATAGTATAATATAGTGTATATGTTATAATAAATAAGAATGAGAATTATGATATATAAGAATATGAGATGAAAATAATATAGAAGATTATGGAACATTACAGTATGATATATATTATAGCATACAATATATAACTCACATGTATTTGTATTATATAACAATATGTAACACATATTAGATAACATATAATACATATATATTTTACATGCTTTAAGGACCAAAGGATTTTATGTATGTTATCTCATGTAATCCTCACAACAATCTTGTGATAAAGAAGAAGATACCTGATAGAGTATTTCACTGTCATTTTGTGACCTTTTTAGCTTTTTCAAGAAGGCTAAACTTTCTAATTGGGCTGTTGATGGGGTGGGTGCTGTGTCCATTTTACAGATGAGGGTGGTTAAATGACCTGTTTGTTGACGATCACGCAGTTAGTAAGCATTGGAAGTTGTATTCAGACTCCGGTGGTCCTGACTCCAGGTAAACTCTGTCCATTGTGCTAGCTGGCCACACTGTCTGATCTAAGGGCCAGCTAATCCAGAGGTGGGGAACCCATAGCCTCCAGGCCACATGTGGCCCTCTAGGTCCTCAAGTGTGGCCCTTTGACTTGATTCAAACTTCTCAGAACAAATCAGGTGTTGAGGCTGTGGGTTCCCTAACCCTGGATCTAATCTAACCTACATTTGAATGAGAAGCTTCCCTCCAGCATGGGTCCCCCCAGACTTAGATGGAAGTCTCAGAGCTGGGGAACTTTATGGAGCCCACTATGAGTGGCTCTGGGTATCCTTAGGGAGACTAAAATAAGGCTGAGCTTCCCTCTTTGCAATTTCACCCATGGCTCTTTGTTACATTCTCCTGGACCAAAAAGATTAAAGCTGGTGAATGAGAAAGCCTTTAGTAACCAGTCACATGTACAGAGCACTGGGCTCATCCCCGAGGATACAGATACAAAGGAAGACAGTTTCTTTTCTCAAGGAGTTAGTTCACATTCTAATAGGGAGAGTCAAACATAGATTTCAGCTGCAAGTCAGTTAGAGGTTTTATTTAAGGTAGGCAAAGCCCTTCCCAAATGTTCTCACATTTGACACTCATGGGAACCTGAGGAGGGTAGTGAGCAGAGTGCTGGACCTGAAGTCAAGAAAACGTGATTCCAAATCTGGCCTCAGACACTTACTAGCTGTTTGACCTTGGGCAAGTCACTTAAGTTGTGTCTCAGTTTCCTGAACTGTAGAATGGAGACAATAATAGCACCTACCTCCCAGGGTTGTTGTGAGGATCAAATGAGAAAATAATTATAAAAGTGCTTAGCACAGCGTGTGGCTCGTAGTAGGCACTACTATTATAAGAGTGCTATTATTAGCCCCATTTTACAGATAAGAAGACTGAGGTAAGAAGACAGGCTTACATAAAGGCAAATTGAGTTGCTCAGGGTCACAACTAATATGTGTCTGATACTGGATTTAAACTCAGGTCTATATTGAGTGTTCTAACTATTGCACCATCTAGAAAGGTTCTCCTTAAGGAGTTCTGACTTACTGATGAAGGTAAATTATTCAAGGAAACGATAGAGCCTAGGCAATACATAACTGCAGGCTGTAAAAATTTAGCACCTGCTGAATACCAAGACGACATGGTAGCTAGTGAATTATATATCAGATACTTGTCATCATCCATGAATTGACAGATGACCAATCCCCATAGATGAACACATACCTTAAAGTATCTTTAAGAATTCAGCAAGTAAACTCTCCTGACCAGGGCACTGTAACAGTCAAAACTGTTCACCACAATCACCAGAATATAACATCAACCCATCAAAACTCAAAATATGTTTAAATTACTCATAATCTTCAAGTTGCTTGGAATGAAAAGATTTGAAAATATAGAGACCTAGAAGAGGAAGAGGTGAGAAGCTGAATGCTACAGTGGATAGCAAGGTGGGCTTAGGGTCAGGAAAACTCATCATCCTGAGCTCAAATTGGGCAAGTCACTTCACCCTGTTTCCCTCAGTTTCCTCATCTGTAAAATGAGTTGGAGAAAGAAATGGCAAATCACTCCGGTATCTTTGCCAAGAAAACCCCTTATGGGGTCATGAACAGTTGACAGCTGAACAATAACAAACATTTATTAAGAACCTACTATGCACCAGGCACTGGCTAAGTGTTTGGGAATTTCTCAGTCTATAAGTCCTGAGATCCTCTAGGAGAGTAATTCTTCCCACCTTGGTCTGTTTGACTGGAGATCAATAAATCAGGAGGAAGACAAAAAGCTTCCTTAGCGTCAGATGAAGGCTAATCAATCCTGGGGTAGATAGTAATGGACTGAGCCAAAGGAGACACACAGCCTTAGGGTAGGTGGCCAAAAGTACCTATCAGGTGAGGATGCTCAAGTCACTGGCCTTATTGGGGAGGTTGAGTAATAAAAACAGGATGTCAGGTGATTTGGGAGATACTATCTTAAGTCTGGGTCTCAGGAGTTCCAAAGATATGGTTTGTTCCAATGAGGATGTTTTCTCTATAATGAATGTCATCAGAATATGGAGAAAGATTTCTAAGATAATGGTGGCCTCCTTAGAAAGTCAATGGCTCATCTCCTTTAACAAGACAGACTGAGGGTTTATCTCAACTTAGACAACCTGCTCTGGCGCTCCATTTCTTTGACTTCTAAGGATATTTTTTATGAGGAAAAGATATTTCTTCCTCCTTCCCCCTCTCACTCACCTCCAACTCACAAAACAAAGATTTCATCCATTTCCTCTACATAAAGTGCTGTGGATACATAGAAAAGCCAAAAAAGTCCTTGCCCTTGAGGAGCTCACAATTCAGTGGGGGAAGAAATATGCAAACAATTACAAAGGAAAAAGATATACCCAGGATGAATGTGAGATCAACTCAGAGGAAGGCACTGACGTTAAGATTTAATAGATTAAGAGCAAATGGAAGGTGATCCTAGAAGGAAAGGTTCTAGTAGTTGGGATATCAGGAAAAGCTTCCTACAGAAGGTAGGGTTTGAGCTAAGTCCTGGAGGAAGTCAGGGATTCTAAAAAGTGGAGGTGAGGAGGGGAAGCCAGTGAAAAGGCATTGAACAGACTTGGGTGACAGCAGCAACTAGACCCTTTTGAATGGAACATAGGGGAGCAAAAGTTAAGGATGTGGGCTACTGCAACGCACTGAGCACCGGGTCTGGAGTCAGGAAGCCTCATCTTCCTGAGTTCAACTCCAGTCTCAGACATTTACCAGCTGTGTGACCCTGGGCAAGTCACTGCATCCTGTTTGCCTCAGTTTTCTCCTCTGTAAAATGATCTGGCGAAAGAAATGGCCAACCATGGCAATATCTCTACCAAGAAAATCCCAAATGAAGTCATGAAGAGTCAGATGTGACTGAACAACAACAAAATTTCATGGGCCTATTTCTACTGAAGGTCTTTTCTTGCCTTCGCCTCCCAGATTAACCTTTCATGTACTCGGTGTGTGCGTATGTACACACACACATATATATACATATACATATATATTTATATATACATATACATGTATTCTATACACACACATATATATGCATAGATATCTACACACCGACACACATATATACATATATCTATACACATACACATATATACATATATATGTGCATATATATCTATACACACATATATACACATATATCTATACACATACACACACATATACATCTATATGCATGTATCTATACACACACATATATATGCACAGATATATAATGTGTGTATACATATCTGTATGTGTTAAATATATGTACGTACGTATGTGTGCATATACATACTCTGTATATATTTCATATCTAACTTACTATTTTCATGTTGTCTCTTTCATTAGACTGTGAGTTTCTTCAGGGCAGGCACGATGTTTTTGCTTTCCTTTGAATCCTTAGTGCTTAGCACAGTGCATTTCGCATGTTTAATAAAATGCTCATCCATTTGTAGAAAGAGCTTAATAAATGCTTGTTGCCTGACAAAGTGAGAATGAGATCACATGATCAGGGGGCATGGAAGGAAACCTGGGCTTTCCCCTCAGAGTGTACACTGATGAGTCAGACTGAGGAGTGCTTGTTGGGAGTCTCTGCTTCTGGCGCACAGTTCTGTTCCAGAGGTGAAAGAACGAATGAAGCAGAGTGTTCCAGGTCAAGTATGGCCCCAGGACCTCAGCTGTGCATTGAGAATCAGTGTGAGAGACAGCTGGTAGGGGAACCTGGATTCTAGTGCCCAATGTCTACCAACAGGGTGACCAGGGATGAAAATTCAATTCAACAAGCATT
Source organism: Notamacropus eugenii (assembly GCF_028372415.1). Lineage (NCBI taxonomy): Eukaryota > Metazoa > Chordata > Mammalia > Diprotodontia > Macropodidae > Notamacropus > Notamacropus eugenii. The sequence goes on along the minus strand of NC_092875.1, from coordinate 50,225,573 downwards.
TATTAAGCACTTACTGTATGCCAGACACCATACTAGAGACTATGGGCACAAAGACAGAATGAAATATAGTCCTTGCCTTCAGGAAGCTTATTTTTTACGGGGGAGAAGCAACAGATACACAGATAAGTAAATACAAAGTAATGTAGCAACATAAAATATATGTAAAGAAGTCAGTACAAAGTAACAGAATAAATGTACACCCAAGCAAATGTAATGTAACTTCTAAGATCTGCCCCTACCAACGTAGCCAGCCGTTAAGCTCTCTTGAAGAAGGTGCCCCTGGAGAAGTGCTTTGAAGGGAGTCAGGGTTCCCAAGGGGGGAGCTAAGGAGAGAGAACCTTCCAGCAATCAGGCTAGCCTGGACAAAGGTACAGAGTCAGGGGACTGACTATTGTGTAGAAAGGAAAGCAAACGGGATGGTCTGTCTGTAATAGAAAGTGCATGAGGGGGAGTTCTTGAAATCAGCCTGGAAAGAGAGATCTCAGTCAGACTGGGAAGGGCTTTAAAAGACACAGAAAGGATTTTTCTATTTTGTTTGTTGCTAAAGGTAATAAGGATCCTCTGAAGTTTCTTGAGGAGGAGAGCATCATTATCAGACCTATGCTTTAGGAATATCAGCTGTTAAGATCAGATTCTGTTTTGTAGAGTAAATGTGAATCCTGGATTTCTGAGCTTTTTCTCGTTTTATATCAAGAAAAGGTTGCCCATCTGCACAAGGTGACCGAGAGAAGGGGGTGTTTGGGGGTGGCAGGAGGACACCGATCATAAGATGGCATGGCCTTATTCTGTTCCTGAGTTGAAGCCTCTCCCAACCTGTGCCTTTGGTTTTGCCAACCAGGGAGGATGGGAGGAATGCCCCATTAGTTGAACAGCTCCTGTCCCTGAATGTCCATCTGCAGATCTCTGGAGCTGCGGCTGCAGTTCCTAAGGCAAGCTTGGGCCCTTTAAGGTAAATCTCCAGCCTTCCTCCCCACATTTCCCCACTTTGATGGGAGGGGAAGGAGAGCTTCCTGAGGTCTGCGGGTGGAAGGCGCCATGGCTGGAGAAATATGGCTGTTATTACTGGTGGGTACATGTCTAATGGCCTCCGACTGATGAGCAAGAGGCTGCCAACAGCTCCTTCTCCCAAGCTGCTCAGCCAGTCTGGCCAGACCTGAGCAGACAGCAGGAAGAACTGGGTTTGTCCCTGTGTACCTAACGCCCTTGGAATCCTGGAGTGAGCTTTATCCAAACAGAGCCAGACTGAGGCCCTGCACAGCAGGACTGACTGGAGGCCAGGAAATCCTTTCAATCTCAGGAGAAGGGGGGATGGCAGGAGGGGGGGGCAACCAAACCATGGGCCAAGCAGACTGTCTTCTCACACAGAAGACAAGGCCAATGAGTTACATCTGTGGTGAAGGCCAGACCTCAGCGCCTCCCCACAGCCACAGTGGAGATGTTTGGGTTTGGGAGAGGAGGGTGATGTTGGACCCAATTACCTCCTGTTCCCCGATGGCAGCATGAAGGGAAACATCTGTCCAGAGAGGTCTGGTTTCTCCTTTGTTTGTTGGTTTTCCTCCCCCTTGGCCAGCTGCTGTCAGGGACTTGGGTCAGGCCACACGAAGCCGACTGTTTGCAGAAGGACGAGCCAAGTCCCTGAAGCTTCACCTCAAAGGACTAAAGAGTTCGGAGGAACCTTCGAGTCTCTGAACTCCAGCCCTCTCATTTTACAGGGATGGAAGCTGAGGCTTAGAGAGGGGGAAGTGATTTGCCCATAGTCAGCCCAGAATACTAGTTCACACATGATATGTGAATAGATGAATCATAAACATACACACACATATATGAGCAATTTTAACTGTCATACTTCCCTCTTCTAAGTATGTCACATTATATAAATGCATATTTACATGTTTATATGCGTACTATATTATAATCATACTATATTGATAACTAGCTCAATAATTAATCATATAACATGATATATACATTTTATGTAAAAATAGTTCATATATGTGTATATAGAGTGACATGTGTGCATGTCTATAGGCACACAGACATGTGCGTATTACATGTGTGTGTTGTATATACATGCACATATGTACATGTGCATGCACGTGCATATACACATGAACATAATACACACACATAAATATGCACACATATATACACGTACACATCAATATATACACATACACATACTATATGTACATGTATGTGTGTGTATGTATGTATATCTATATATATAGTACTATTCTGAAGGCCCCATCAATGCCCTATCAAGGAAGCTAAGGTCAGGCAGACCTGGTTGGTACTTGGGTGGGAGGCTGCCTGGGAACACTGGACACTATGGGTTTTTCACTGGACACTATGGGTTTTTCACTGGACACTATGGGTTCTTCTTGTCTTAGAGGCCATGGTTAGAAGCTACAAGGAGACCCTTTTAGGTCTGATGAAAGAAAAGACTTATTCACAGTGAAGTTAGCTTATCTTGGACTGAGCTGCCTCCAGAGGCAGCAGGTAGATCCATCATTGGAGGTCTTCAAGCAGAGATTAGCTGACCACTTGCTTGTATGTCATTGTGAGTGTTGGGCATCACAGGTGAACTAGACTCCAAGGAAGTCACTTCCAACTCTTAGGTTCTGCGAGCCCCAGAGTACGTACTAGTTCACCCCCACAGCCCAGCTGATTAAGTCGCTACATGCTAACCTCTGGTCCTGGTGGTTGAGGAGGATATGACATAAAAGAAAGAAAGAAGAACTGCTCAACTCCTTTTGTTTTCTTCTGTTTTCTCTACAGAGATTGATTTTCAGACTAGGAGAGATGGTTGAATAGGGAGTTGAAACCCAAGATAAGTGAGGAGAGCATCTAGTTGTCCTTAATGAATTCACATCACTGGGTGTGACTGTGCTACCATACAGAGTCTTGAAAAAACTTAATGATATGACCTTTGGAGGTGATGTCTGAAAAATCATGGAGAGCAAGAATGGGGCTGAAGGACTGGAGACAGGCCAAGGTTCTAGTCACTGGAACCAGAGATCCCTTCTCAGATACGGATAGGACTTAGATGACCTCTGAGGTTTCTGCCATACTACGATACTCTAAAGTCTACGATACTCTAAAATGGAATACTCTGACTTGACATGCTGTAGTGGAAAGATTTGGGGTCAGGGGACCTGGGTTCAAGTCCTGATAATGTCACTTATTACCTGTGTGACTTTGGTTCAGCTTTCTGACTCAGTTTCCCTCTTTGTCAAATGAAGACCTTTAGAGGGCTTCTAATTTTTGTCAAACTCATCTGAAAGTGGGCAGGTCTTAATTTCTCCTTGAGCTCTCATTTGTACATCTGCCAGCCCCAGAGAGTCCTCCGAGCTCCCTCCTCAGCCTGAATAAATACAATAGCTGTTGCCAGGTTCCATTATTGACTTAAGTTTTTCCTAACAACAACCCTAATTGATAAGGTGAAAGGTAACATGGCATAGCGCTTGGACTGAGCGAGACTTGGGTTCAAATCTCACCTCAGCCAGACACTTAATAGATATGAAACCCTGGGAAATTTGCTTAACTTCTTTGAAAACTATTTCCCTAAGCTGCAAATGAGGATAATAATAACACCTCCTTGGGGGAGGGGGGTGTGTGTGTTCTTCTGAGAAGCAAATGAAATAATGAATTACTGAGTTCACCACAAACCTTAAAGAATTATGTAAGCCTCAGTGGTTATTATTAACAGATTTGTCAGTTGTTAGTGTTGGTGAGGTTCTGAGAGGTCTTTGCATCAAATGCCCTCATTTTACAGACGAGGAAACTGAGGCTCAGAGAAGGAAAGAATTCATACGAGTTCACAGGGTAAATTAAGAGCAAGAGGTAGAACCCAAATCTTGGGTGATTGAGACACAAATACTGTTGTGTTCCAGGTATTCTTAAAGATGAGGAAACTGAGTCTCATAAAAGATAACCACTTTTCAGGATCATGCAAGACTTGCAGGGTCACATCGCTAGTGTCTGAGCCTTTAGCAAACCCAGGTCTTAGGATTCCAAGATTTTCTCTAGACCTCCCTGCTCTCAATGCTGTTTCAGGTCCTATTCCCCTTCGGGAGATTCTCTACCCCTATCAGAGCCATCAACTTTGGTGGTTTCTTCTCTCTCTGGTTCACTCTGGGCTCATCGTGATCACAGGGTCATAGATTTAGAGCTGGAAGGAACCTTAGATCTTGGAAAAGATCTAACCTAATGCTTTCATTTTACAGATGCCCATTTTACAAATGAGAACTGAGGTCCAGAGAGGGAAAGGATTTTGCTAAGGTCACACAGTCAGGACTGGAGTCAGCTCCTCATTCATGTGAATTTATGTTTGACCTCAAGCAATGATAATTATGGATGACATTTACATATCAATTTAAACTACAAAGCAGTTTCCACAAATTACCTCATTAGAGATAGGCATAAGCCTGATGAGATAAGACCTGCAAGTATTATTAATACCCATTTTACAGATAAAAAGAAAGCAAGGTTCAGAGTTCAGTGGTTTCTCAGCCATAACCAGAAATTTGAATACAAATAAAGGTGTGTGTAGACTGTTTCATTTTGTCTCAGAGCCCCTTTCAACTCTATGTGAGCCTCAATATGTACCCCAGGAACACCAAAAGCTTTCTAAGTTACCCAAGGGAGGTAAAAGAAATGTGTCTTGAGAAAGAGAAGAGAATAAGTCAGGCACTGTTCTAAGCACCTTACAAATATGATCTCATTTGAACCTAACAATCCTGGGGGGTAAGTGCTGTTATTATGGTCTCCATTTTACAGGTGAAGAAACTGAGGCAGACAGAGGTTGTGACTTGTCCAGGATCACACAGCTATATAATCTGAATCTGAACTCAGACCTTCCTGACTCCAGGTTCAGTGATCACTATGGTGCCACCTAGGCTCCTTGGATATGATTGTTGACACCAGATAGACAGCCAGCTTGGGGATGATGATGCTACTGGTACCTAAGAGGCAGCTAGCCAGATGAGGGAGTAGTTGGGGTCAAACTCAGAGAGAGACTGAAGCCACTAAACCATACATAAAGATCCCCGTGGGCCACATGTTGACTTAGTTTTAAAATGTCATCTATGTTAATTGTATTTTATTTTTGTTAAATATTTCCCAATTCCATTACATTCTAATCTGGGAGTGTTGGGGGCCTCTAATGTACTAGATCTAGAGCTGTATTTGAGGGGAGGAAGTCCTGAGTTCAAATCCTGCCTCAGACACTTATTAACTCTGTCACTCTGGACAAATCATTTACGCTCTCTCAGCCTTAGGTTCTTCATGTATAAATCGGAGGGAATAATGGTGCCTACTTCATAGTATTATTCTGAGGATAAAATGAGATTACATAGGGAAAGTGCTTTGTAAACCTTAAAGCGTTATATAAATATTGGTCCTCCTCCTCCTCCTCCTCTTCTCTCCCCTTCTGAATTTCCCGTACCTGCCAAAGACCCCCAGCCCCTCCCTTGTTACATCCCTGAGTGGCTTGCCCACTATCACATGGCTAGTAAGTATCAGAGGAAGAATCTGAACACAGGCTCTCCCAATTCCCACGTGGCCACATGCAGTCTCCCTGCTCGGCAATGCAGGCGCTGTTGTGTTCAGCTCTGGGGGGCAGGGGGGGCAGCAGCCTGGTTCCAGCCTGAGGGAGAGGGGAACAGGGCCACAGAAAACAACCCTGGGGAGAGGAGGCTGGAGGGTGAGATGCTACAGGCGGTGGAGGGTGAGATGCTACAGGCGGTGGAGGGTGAGATGCTACAGGCAGTGGAGGGTGAGATGCTACAGGCGGTGGAGGCTGAGGTTCCCCAGCAGCTGCATTCATTTAAAATAATTAATAATTTATGAGAGATGGAGGCTCTAAGGGGAATTCTGACTGCTGGTGGGGAGGTAATGACAGACATTAGAGTTTGCAGAGAAAAGCCTCGGGTGAAAGATGAGTTTGTCCTTCACACACAGGGCTCAGATCTCCCCTAAGGAAGGTCTGCTTGAAACAGCCTGAGCCTGGCCTTGGCTTGGAGCAGCCTAAGCCCACAGCCAGACTGAGGTCTTCCAGCATGGAAGGGAGCCATGCAGTTCAATCCAAGCCAATGAACAATCCTTAAGTGCCTACTCTATGCCAACTATTGTGCTGAATCCTGAGAATACTAAGATAAAAAAAAGAACCAGTGCTTAACTTCACGGAGTTTATGTTCTACTGGAGGATATAGTATGTACAGAGCTAAGGATATACCCGGTAATTTGAGGAGGAGGATAAGAGCAAAGGCAATTGTAGGAATCTGGCAAGAAAGGCCACCCTTAGGAAATGACCCACGATCCAAGGCTCAAAGGAATCTAACAATAACAAACAACATGTATTGAGCACCTGCTATTTGCCAGGTCCTGTGCTAAGCATCCTACAACCATTATCTCATTTGACCTTCCCAACAACCCTATGAGGCAGGTGCTGTTATTACCCTCATTTCATAGAGGAGGAGACAGGAAAACAGACGTTAAACGACTTGCCAGGGTCCTGAAATTGGTAAGTGTCTGAGGCTGGATCATAACTCTTCCTAACTACACGTCTAGCACTTTATCCAAGTCACTCCAGACAATGGGATAGCCTATATGAAGGCAAAGAGACCAGGGGTGGAGTGATAAAGTTCAGAGAATAATCAAGTAATAAATAAGCATTTATCAAGTGCTTACTATGTGCCAGAAGAAGAGGAGAAGGAAGAAGAGAAAGAAGGAGGAGAAGGAGGAGGAGAAGAAGGAGAAGGAGGAGAAGGAGAAGGAGGAGAAGGAGGAGAAGGAGAAGGAGGAGAAGGAGGAGAAGGAGGAGGAGGAGAAGGAGGAGGAGGAGAAGGAGAAGGAGGAGAAGGAGGAGAAGGAGAAGGAGGAGAAGGAGGAGAAGGAGGAGGAGGAGAAGGAGGAGGAGGAGAAGAAGAAGGAGGAGAAGGAGGAGAAGAAGGAGAAGGAGGAGAAGAAGGAGAAGGAGAAGGAGGAGAAGAAGGAGAAGGAGGAGAAGGAGAAGAAGAAGAAGAAGAAAGAAGAGAAGAAGGAGGAGGAGGAGGAAGAAGAGATCAGTTGTTGGAATGGATGTTCCAGACATGGGACAGAGGAAATGCTGGAAGCTGAGAGATGGAGGGTCTTGTTCCTGGAAGAGCCGGCAGGTCCTACACAAAAGGTCCTGGAAAGGTAAGGCGGGGTCAGATCATGATGGTCCTTAAATGTCTACCTTCAGAGTTCAGATTTGATCCAAAAAGCACTAGAGAGACCCTGAAATTTCTTGGGCCAGGGAGTGTGGGTGACATGATAGATGTCGTGCTTTCAGAGGATTCCACTTTACTGGGGGAGGATGGAACACCTTTCACACAGGTAAGTACATCTGAAGTACATGGGAAGGAATACAAAATCATTTCAAGAGGGACAGAATACTAAGATAAAACTGGGGGTGGGAAATCAGAAGAGGGGGTACCAGGGTCGGCTTAGGGATCTTTTCGATCAACAGGCATTGGTGGCCCATCTGGCTGTGAAGACAGAGGACCAGAGGGGGTTTCCAAAGCCAAGGAACCAGCCGGTTTTCCTATTAACAGGGTGTGGGCTTTTCCTGGCCCAAGGAGCGGGGATTTTCTCTCTTCTCTCTCAGGCCCTCACAGAGTCAAGTTTCAGTATTATCCTGTTGTAAATGAGACCACAGGGTCATAAACTTTAATTTGTTAGTTTGGGCTGGGCTGGGGCTTGGCAGACAATTAAATCCATTCATTAGCAAGGGCCCAGGCTCTGGTTTTGGCAAGCCCCTGTCTGGAGAGGCCTTAGGACAAAGAGCTGTTGACTTCCCTGGCTGAAGCCTCCAGGTGCTCTGGGCCTCCTCGGCAAATTTCCACCCCTAGCCTGGAAGAGCCCAGGGGGCCAGAGCATTCCTGACTGGTAGGTTTTCTTCCTTCTTATGAGGTCTTGGCTTCCCTCTATTTAGGCAAGAGAAGGAAGGACCCAGAAGAGGGTGTTCAGAAGGGAAGGTAGGAATCAGAATCTCAGATTCTGAAGACCTCTTCTAGGTTATTGAGTCCAAGTGGAAAACCATTGCCTGACATTTAATTTTGCTAGAAGGGGCGGGGCGGGGGGGGGGGGAGGGAGGGAGGGAGAGCAAGCTAGGGGAAATCTCATTCCAATTTTGGCCAGCTCTCAATCTCCCTCACTTCCAAGAAATATGAAGACCTTAAGAATGGGGATTGTCTCCCCATTTTTATCTCTTTCCCCATTGCTAGCACATTGTAAGCTCTCGATAAACACTTTTTCACTAATTAGTTCATTAACAATGCAAGCTCATTGCAAATAAGCATTATTTCCATCATTGTAACTATACCCCTATATTCCACAGCCTAGCCTGTGCCTGACATCCAGACGGAGCAGTCAGGTAGGTAGGAGGAGAACAAGGAGAAAGTCAGGTTCTGAAAACCTAGAGAGGAGAGAGCATCAAGAAGGAGAGGTTGATGGATAATATCAAAGGCCAAAGGGAGGTCAAGAAGGATGAGGATTGAGGAAAGGCCATTAGATGTAGTAATCAGGGATAGGGTCAGTAGCTTTGGAAAACCTCAATTTGCTTCTCTCCAACTTTTGCTCCTGGCTCAGCTCCCTGAGGTCAAGTTGGAAAAAAAAATCTAATCTTTCTTCCACAAGTCAGCCCCTTCAGATACTTGAAGACAACTATCTTAAGTGAGTTTCTATAGGTTTTCTCTTTTTCTAGGAAAAATATTACCAGTTTCGTCAAATATTCCCTGAATGGTATGTTTTTTGATATTCTTATTAATCTGATTACTGTCCTCTGTGCGCTTTCCGATATCTGTGCTAAAATGTGGCGCCTAGGACTGAGCATGCTATCTCTGACAGGGGCAGGGTACAAGGGTACTATCACTACCTTTAACCTCACCCCACTCCTAGACATTAGGAACTTCTTAAGGCAGTTACAGATTACCTTGGTTGCCTTGACATACATTATCAATTCATACTAAATTTTTAGCTTATTAAAACCCCCTCCATTTTCTTCAGATAAATTGCTGTTGAGCTAAACCTGTTGTTATAGAGTCTGTATTATCTATATGACAAAAACTATGCCCAATCTCAGGGGAGTGGGATCCGTGAAGGAAAATTGTCTTCAAGGATGTATCATTCCCCATCCCATGAAAATACAATCCCCAAGGCAAAGTCATTCTCAAGAGAGCCCTTCTCCCATCCTCTAAGGAGCACGCTCCCTTAGGGACCATAGGCCACAAGAAAGTAGAATTGGTGAAGGAGAGTGAATAGCATCCTAAGGGAGCACCACCTCTCTGAAATTCAGCATCCATGAGAGAGCATCATACCTAGAACCTCAGAGCTGGAGCCTCAGTGGCTAGTCTAACCTGTTCTTGAGTATGAATCTTCTCTGTGATAAATGCCATGAGCCCTTATCCAATTTCAGCTTCAAACCTCCATCGAGGAGGAATCTACTGCCCCTGAGGCCAGTTTATCCTACTTCTAGACTCACCGCTCTAATTGTTGGGAACTTTTTCCTGAACATCAAGCCTAAACCTGCCTCTCTGACATTTCCACACGTTACTATCTAGGGCCAAGCAGGACAAGACTAATCCTTCCTCCACATGGCAGCTTTTCACATTGGCATCTATCCCAAAGTCATCTCTTCAGTTAGTACTCATATGGCATGTTATCCAGTTCAGTTCGATTCAGTAACCATTCATTAACTGACTACTGTGGGCATGGCACTGTGCCTGGTGCTCAGGAAATAATGTTCTTGCCCTCAAAGAACCCTATTTGAAGGACTCAACATATGTACAGAAAGGAAAATATATATTAATTTGAGGGAGACAAAATACATATTGGAGGCATCAGGGAATGGTTCACACAGGAGTTGGTACCTGAACTGACTTTGGATGATTCTGAGAGATAGAAATGAAAGGGGAATTCACTCTAAGTGTTGCAAGAATATCATTTTAGTGTTGACCACACGCTTGTAGGTTGCGCCTTATAGTCTGCTATATGATTCATTCCCACATTTATTTAAATGTATCATCCCAAACACTGGGGTAATCTATGATGTTTGTGTATTTCCTCATAAATACAATTTTCAATGTATCCCAGAGCAATGAATATAGATCTGGGCCTGGAGTCAAAAAGACCTGAGTTCAAATCTGGTCTCACATATGCAATAGCTGTGTGACCTTGGGAAAGTCACCTCACTTCTGCCTCAGTTTCCTTCACTGTAAAATAGGGATAATAGTAGACCCTACCCTTGTAGAGTTGTTGGGAGGATCAAATGAGATCGTTTTTGTAAAGTGCTTAGCACAGAGCTATGTAACTGCTTATTTCCTTCCTTCCTTTATCAATTAAGCTCAAAGCCCTCACCCCAGTTCATTAAATATTATTTATTAATTTAAACTGGAGGAGTCCACTTCCCTAATAGTACTTATTCATAATTCTCTTTACACCTTAATCTCCTAGGATTAAAGTTGCCAAATATACAATTTGTTGGCAATAAATTCACCAGCCTAAAAAAGACATAGACAATAAACCCATGAGAAAGATCACAGCTAGAGTCACCTCAAACCTTTGTCAGGATATTAGAAGACACCTTGTTTTCCAAAGCTAAGACCCAGCAAGCAGACTCTTCCCTGAGCTTGGCATAACAACAATCCTTTGTGCTAATCCTCTGAATGATCTCACTCTCTGGCAAAATCACATAATTATTAGTTAACTTTGACCAGCACCAGGTGTTTTCTGAGCTAGCACAAGTCACTATTCCCTCTCATTGTCAGAGCTACAGCTCACTGCACAGTCATTGGTATAAAGTATTGAGAACTGCCTGTTCTAAAGCAGGTGCCCCCGCTATGGGTGGGGCTCTGGCATATTTCTTTGCTTGCAAGCTGTCTCCTTTACTTTGAAATTAAACTTTTGTTTGATTCTTGCGTCTCCAGCCTCTAGCCTGCTCTCTTTCAGCTCTGGCCATCCACAGGTTAGAGGCTGGTTTGGTTCACTTGACATTAACTGGTATCAGAAGTGGGACTGGACATGGAACTGAGCCTTTGGACATTACAGCATCAGTGGGAATGGACTAGGTGCCACTGCAAATTTATTTCTTCAGAGCCCTGCCTCCCCCCCCCCCAAATCTGGTGAGTCTTCTGTTCTTGTCCATGTTCCAATCCTCAGAGCTCTCACCTTGGTCAAGCTTGCCATTCATTGTGAGGAAAACTGCAGGACCCCTTCGGTGACTCAGTTCATCTTTGATCACTCTGGTAAGGATATCCTTTCTTAAACTGCATACCTCAGTTCATTGACCTCTCTGTGTGCTTCTGCTGCATGTTTTTTTGCACACCTCTGTGAAATTGTAACAGCATGCCTCTTGTCCTTCTGCATGCTTCCAATATTTTTTAAACCACATGCCTCTGTAAAGTGGAAACTGCATACCTCGGTAACTGTGTGTCTCTGTATGGATTGTAACCACATACTTCATTAAAACTATCTGTGTCTGTCTTGTCATTTCATCTGTGTTTGCGTCTTTGTAAAATGTAAAATGTCTGTGTTGTGAGCTAGATTCTGTTACCTTGAAAGATTTAAAGCACAGCCAGCCAGAAAAACTTCTAAGGGTTGTGGCCAAAGAGTTTAGAACACTGGGAAAGATTAATGAACTTTTATAATTGAAGGACTTGTTTCAATAAGCAGGACTAACTCCCACTTTAGGTTTTCAGCAAGAGATTAGGTTATAAGAAAAGAGGAAAAGAAAAAAATCTGCAAGACCCTTTTTTTTTCTCCTTGTCATTTCAGCTTTGACTACTGTAGAATCACAGAAATAAAGTCTGATAGTCAAAAGTTTGTGGAATGACTAAAAACATCTTAGCAGATTAAGGAGTTTGAAGACTGATAATTTTAAGACTGTAGGAGAGAACTCCTGAGACTTTGGGGGTAATTCCAAGAACTTTCTCCCTTCTGAAAAGTCTTAGCAAGTTCTGAGGCATCACTCTATAGAATTTGTTTTAAGGAAAGATAACAATTAAATTTTATATAAGTTTTAAAAGTAAATGGCAAGATTAATAGTTTCACTCTAGTATCACTGCCAATAAAACCCCTAATAGGGTCATGAAGAGTCATATATAACTGAAACAACTGAACTCGAAATGTGCCAAGCATTCTGGGGATATAAAGAAAGGCAAAAAATCAGTTCCTGCTCCGAAGGAGCTCACAGTCTAATGGTAGAAGACAAGTTACAAATAATTATGTACAAACAAACTAGAGGCAGGATAAACTGGAGATAATTAATGACAGGAAAGAACTAGAATTATATAGATGTGGTTTTGAGGTGTTGAGTAGGAGAGAAGGTGCTCACTTCAAATGCCTTCTATTTTTTTTTTTATTAATTTTTTTATTTTTTTAATGTTTAACAATCACTGCCATACAATTGCGATTTTATCCCTCCCCACCCACCCCCCACTACCTCCCTCCCTCCCCACGACTGCATACAATTCTGTATAGATTCTACATATACTTTCCTATTGAGTATATTTTCACTATAGTCATGCTATGTAGTCAGACTAAGATAAATGAAAGAATCCGTATAACAAATCAGAACATGATACACAAACAGATACACATACAGAAACATGATCTGCTACATTATGTGAGTGACTTCCATATTTCTCTCTCTGAGTGTGGAAATGCCTTCTATTTTTTAAGGGAAAATAGGAATCAAGACCTTCTGTTGAGAGGGAGGAGAGGAGTTGATGAGGGAAAGGGAGCAGTTTCTATATGGGTCTCCACCTTAGAGTCAAACCCTAGATCTTACAATCACCCAAAGCAATCACCAACATGGCTAGAGCTCCTTAAGACAATAAATATAGGATAGGAAAAGACCATAGAGGTCATCTGGTCTCTCAAATACTAACCTTTTGTCCTTCAACCTTTCCTTTTACCTTATTCTTAATTCCAATGTCATTGGGCTTAGAAGTTGCAAAGGTTCGTAGAATTCTCAGTCAAAAGCTGGAACACCAAAGGTCTTCTAGTCTCACTCCCCTCATGTTACAGATGAGGAAACTGCTGCTCCATAAGGGGGAATGATTACCTCAAAGTCAAATAGGCAGTAAATTAAGGAACAGAGCACATTTGTAATTTCATCTGTCTAATGAGCAATCTTAATTTCAATCTAAAGGAATTTCAATCTGTTGATGAGGAAACTCCCTTAGCAGTCAGTCAATGAACGTTTATTAAGTATCACCAGGCACTGTGTTAAATGGCATTGCAGACTGCAACAGTTCTACAGATTTGCCTGGGGAGCATGAAGAGGTTAATTGACGTGTCCGAAGTCACACAGCCAGTTAAAAAATAACTTTATTTAAAAAATAACTTTTATATATCATTCTAAGGTTTACTTTGTATTTATTACCTTTATACATATATGTATATATGTATGTATATGTGTATATATGTATATATATGTATGTGTGTATACACACACACACATATAATTTTATTTTATGCTGGCAATGGCCCTGAGAGGTAAGTGCTATCATGATTCCCATTGTGCAGCTGAGTGACTTGCCTAGAGTCACACAGCTAGTGAGGGTCTGAGGATGGATTTGAACCTGGAGAGTGCTAATGTGAAGAGAAAGGAAGACAGTGAGTGCTGCCTCAAGGAGGTACAATTGGTAGGATTGGACAACTGGTTGGACGTTAGGGTGAGGAAGAATAGAGCCAAAAATAACTAAGATTCTAAACCTGGGTGCCTGAAGGAATAGCAATACTCCCAACAGAAATAATGAAGTTGGAAGCAAGAAAGTATTAGGGGAAAAAACAATAAGCTTTGTTTTAGACACAGGATAAAGGATTCAGAGCTAAAAGGGAAATTAGAGGTCATTTAACCCAACCCTTTCACTTTATAGATGGGGAAACTGAGGCAGCAGAATGGAAGTGCCCAAGGTCACAGCAGAGAAGAATTGGAACTAAGGTTCTTTGATTCCAAAGCCATCACACTTTCTAATACACTGCATGCCTCTCTATGGGGATGCTGGTGAGACATACAAGGTGAGATGTCTGGTAGGAAGCTGGAGATGTGGGTCTGGAGCCCAGAAGAAAGGTCAAGTAGTACATTTTGGAGCTGTCTGTACCAAGGTGGTAGTTGACATTATGGGAAGAAATGAGATTGTTAAGGGAAAAGCATTTAGAGAGAAAGGTTGTGGGCAGAACCCTGTGGAGGAAGTGGGCTTTTTGTCATCTCCAGCTCTCCCACTCTCTGAGCTACCCCCTTCCCTCACTGGAAGTTCATGTCAGCTCGTGTGTCTTCAAGGGCAGCTCAGTGCCTCTCCCCACTACTTAAGTCTGAGCTCTCCAGGGGACTCAGCTGACCAGAGAACTGATTAGCCAGGCAGGAGGACAACAGTGATAATTACTGGCACACCCACGTGACCACATGGGCTTAATGCCTAATAACCAGCTTTATTTTTATTCCTTTCAGCTGCCCTTTGTTGTGCTGGCTTCTTCTGATTGTGGTTAATAGCACTGGAAGCAGCTTTAGTGGTCATCTAATCTAAACCTCTGACTTTACAGGTAAAGAAAATGAGGTTCAGAGAGGAGGAAAAGTGATATCTCCATGATTATACAATAAGCTTCAGAGGTAGAATTTGAACCCAGATCTTCTGACCACAATCTGGTGTTCTTTCCAGTACAAGAAAAAAAGTAGGTCAAAAAGCTTTGTGGTTCCCCATTCTCCTGCCAGATGAAATAAATGATTTTGTTGTTCAGTTGTTTCTGACTTTTTGTGACCCCCTTTGGGGTTTTCTTGGCAAAGATACTGGAGTGGTTTGTCATTTCCTTCTCTAGCTCATTTTACAGATGAGGAAACTGAGGTAAACAGAATTAAATGACTTCCCCAGGGTCACCTAGCTTTTAAGTGTCTGATGCTAGATTTTAACTCAGTCCTGGTGCTCTAACCACTGAGACAACCTAGCTGCTCTTCTTTCCATCATACTATTGGAATAGTTAGCAAATTCGACCCAGACTCTCCACTTTGGGGAGGAGCCCAGGTTGACCAAGTTTCGTTCCCCTGCTAGCTGTGCTTCTGATTTCCTGACTCCAATACCATGTCCTAGTGTGCATACCTTTATATATATCTCCCCTGTACACACCCTTTTAGCTTCCTTTTTTTTTTTTGTATTGTTGTCTTCCCATGTTAGACAATAAACCAGGGCAAGGACTGTCTTTCTTTTTTTGCTAGTATTTGCACTAAGTTTGCTTAGTGCAACGTCTCACACATAGTAAAAGCTTAATAAATGTTTGTGATTATTGTGTGACATATATCTCTGAGCCTTACTCAGGGTTCTTTCAATCAGTGAAGGGGTTGGGTTGATAGGCTTGTGTGGGATCCTCTCAGATAGAGGATCGGACTTAGGCTTAGGAGATAGGGGTTGAAATTCTGCCTCAGGTACTTATTAACAATCTCATCATGGGGAATTGATTTGAGCATTCAGTGGTTCAAAGTTTTCATCTGTAAAATGAGGATAATAACACTTTACTGCATCCCTCATGGGGTTATTGTAAGGAAAGAGCTTTGCAAACATTAAAAGTGAGTTCATTATTTTTGAGAGGTAGTGCCGGGTAGTAAAAGGAATGCTGGTTTTATAATCAGGAATATTACAATAATAATAACATATAACATTTATATGGTGTTTAAAGGTTTGCAAAGCACTTTACAAAAATTTTCTCATTTGATCTTCCCAACAACCCCCATTTTACAAACTGGGAAACTAAGACACCCAGTAGTTATTAGCCCAGGTAAGGATCTGCCACCACCTTTGAACCCATATTTTCCTCACTCCAGGTCAACTACTCTATCCACTATACCACTTAACTGGAAGAGTGAGCTTTGAATATGGCTTCTGAAATGTATTGGTTTGAATTTCTTTGAATACAACTATATTCAATTGTATGACCATTACGATGTCACATAGCCTAAGTCTGTTTCATATATACATATACACATATATGTACCCACGCATATACATATATACACACATACACATATATAGTCTATATAACATCTATATATTTCATTCACATATATATACATATATACATATGATCTTTTAAGTAAATATTACAATCTATAGTAAAGTCTGTACTATAGTATACTACAGCAGTCTGTAAAGTGGAAATACTAATACCTGTAATATTTACTTCAAAGATTATAGTGAGGCCATAGACTCCTACCTACACTTAAAGCTTGAAGGAACCCCAGAGAACATTCAACTCTTATTTTACAGATGAGGAAACTGAGGCCCAGACAGATGTTGACTTGCCCAAGTCAAACAGGTAGTATCAGAAGTGAGATTCTCTGACTCCAGAGCCATTTTTCTTTCCATCGTACCATCTTCTCTCTCATGATAAAGTATGGAAAGTTCTTGGCAAACTAAACTTGGCAAACCATTCGCATCCTCATTCCTACAACTGTCCAGATGCACACAGGTCAAGCCCCTGCTGCTGCTCTCTCTTCTGGGAAAGGGTCAAGAGGCCCATACTGATGAAAGTGACCAGCTTCAAGTGACCAGGATTTAGGACCTGGGTTCAAAAAGTAGCCCTAGGGAGGAGCATAAAGACCAGTTCTCAGGGTCTTTGTTTCAAGACAGCCTTGGGGATCAGTAGGCGTTTATGAAGCACTTACCTATGTTTCAGGTCCTAAGCTCCAAGGATGCAAATATAAGTAAAAAGAAAGACAGTCCCTACCCTCAAGGTGCTTACATTCTAACAGAAGGCGGCAACTCAAAAAAGGAAGCAGAAAAGGGAGTGTGTGGGTGTAGGAGAGGGAGATGAGGACACCCACCCTGGGCCAGAAAATCAGAAGCACACCACGAGGGGAATGTAGGTCAATCAAGCCTGAGTCCCTCTCCAAAATGGAAGCTCTAGAAGGAATTCACCATTATGTTGGATTCAAATCCTCCTTCTGACACTTACTGAAAAGAGGAGAAGCCTTTTTTCCTTCCTCTTCTCCGGGCCTCATTTTCCTTTCCTACAAAATCAGGGGTTTTATAAAATCAGAAGCCTCTTCGTAACTTCCAGCCTTTTTTTAAAAAATTATTTATTTGTGTATATCCTGAACTTATCAAACACTGAATAGAAAGGACATTTCCTTATACACAGCAGAATAGAAACATAAGATTGTAAACAAAGCTGTGGCTGTCTCTTATGTATAGCTCACTTTTCTTTTCGGGAGGCAACTGGAGTTAAGTGACTTTCCCAGGGTCACACAGCTAGTAAGTCTTTGAGTTCAGATTTAAACTCAGGTCCTTCTGACTCAAGGGCTGGTGCTCTATCCACTGTACCACCTAGCTGTACCTCGTTTTTCCTTTTTAAATTTAAAATAAATTTAACATGCTAACTCTGAAAGCTGTCTGACTTGTCAATGATACTTCCTGGCCTTCTGTGTATTTTTTAAAAAGGAGGCTTACAATGAGACTCATTTCTTTCTCTCGTTGTTTTGTTTTGTTTTTTTTTTTTGCTACCTTATTTCCATACCCCTCTCTTCCCTTCCAGTGGAAAAAGAAAAAGAAAAGGAAATCCTTTGAAATAAGCATTCATAGTTAACCCAAACTCATACCCATGTTGGAGGCCTCTGAAAGATGTCTGTCTCACCATGCTGTCTGGGGCCCATCACCCACCCCTTAGTAGGTGGGTAGTGTGCTTCATCACTGGTCCTCTGGAGGAGCAGTTGGTCACTGCATTGATCAGAGTTCTTAAGTCTTGTCATGTTACTTGTCTTGACGATGTTGGAGCTATTGCATAAAATGTTGTCCCAGTTCCACTTCATTCCAACAGTTTATACAGGTCTTCTGAAGTATCTCTGAAATGATTCATTTCTTATGGAGCAAGACTATTTGCTGCTACAAAAAAACAGCTGTTATGGGTTGTTGGTTTTTTTTGTCCTTTTCCCCTTTCTTTGATCTCTTTGCATTGTATAGATTTCATGGTGGTATAGCTGGGTTACACGGTAGTGAAACTGGGTACATAGCTCCCAACTGCTTTTCAGAATGTCACAACTCTTTACCAAAGGTGCACTGGTGAACTTGTTTCCCCAAAGCTAAGGA
The DNA here is from genome assembly GCF_028372415.1 of Notamacropus eugenii. NCBI lineage: Eukaryota > Metazoa > Chordata > Mammalia > Diprotodontia > Macropodidae > Notamacropus > Notamacropus eugenii. Next base: position 50,207,475 of record NC_092875.1, on the reverse strand, counting down.
CCCAACGTAAGACCTGAATTCTGGGCCAGTCTTAGGCTCTCTCTCTCAACCTCTTCTGAAGCTTGATTGGTCCCTGAGGACGGGGAAAAGGGTTGTCTAAAGAGTCTTGGGTGACCCAGACTTTGCCACACTCAGAGAGCTTCTCCATATGCTTCTGCTTTCCCCCTCTGCTGTCTAGAATGAGGAATGAGAGTAAGCTGACAAGTTTTCTCCCTGTGGCTCATGGCAGGTGCCCTTTTGGTCTTCAAATCCTGTTCCTGCTGGGAACATGGGTCTGATCTGATAGTCACAACCAGGGCTGCCCAGAAAGGAACTGGACTTTCCAGTTCCTCTTTTCTATTCTCACTTCTAAGCGGACCAGAGGGTGTAGCAATATTCTTAAAACATTTCTGTTTTGTGTTTCTGGGTCTTTGGGATCCTCAAGTATGGGAGGTGGATTTCTCTATGTAAGCAGGTGGCCCTGGCTTGAGGTCCTCATCTACCCATTTTTGACTGGCAGGAGTGGATGTTGGTGGATTTTGGACCTCTTGGGAGCAAGAAGTTCCAGCAAGTGAATTAAGCAGGAGTCATCAGCGCAGTTAGCATTCAGAATCACTAGAAGGGCCAAGTCTATCAATTATAAAGCTTTATACTAGGCACTGCAGGGAGATACCCAGACCAAATAAAAAAAATTGTAGGAACATGGAGGCAATGACCTTTCTTGCCAGCCCATATCTGGAGTATTGTGTTCAGCTCTGGGTAACACAGTTTAAAGGATAACCTGGGTGCTAAAGGGCACTGAGCTTACTCATTGAAGGAACTGGTATGTCTAGCCTGGAGAAGACAGGATCAGGAGTAAGGGAGGATGAATGAGGTTTAATATGGACACAGCAGATAACACCTAACCTGGAGAGAGAGAGCATGAGGTGGTTGGCTGGGTTAGAGCACACTAGAACTTAAGCTCCCATATTTAATCAGTAACCATTAGTCCTCATAATACATGAAGAGAAAAATCACTTCTTCCCTCACTTCCCCCGTCACACCATTCCCATTCCCTCCCTGCCTCCTTCTCCATTCAGGTGAAACATTTCCAACTTTTTCAATCTTTTCTGGGGTTTTCTGTCCAGTGAGATCTCCAGAGATCATCATGATGTAATCTCTGTGGGACTCAGAGCTTCCTGCTTCGTGTAAAGTTTAAGATAAACCTTGCTCTTTCCTAAAGGTCCTGGGACCACTGGGTGCTCCTGGAGCTAGTATGGCCTCAGACAATCTTAGAATTAGGAGATTCAGATGGTGATGGGGCCCAGTTTAAAAATAAAGGGACCCTCCTGATACAATATTCCCAAAGAGTCACCCAGCCTGAAAGTGATGAGGAAGTAATGATGAGGTCGACCATCTCTCCTGGTAGCCCATTCCCCTCTTTGGGACAACTTTCACTAGATAGGTTTTCATTCTCTTGTATCTAAAGGTGTCTGTAATTTTCATCCCTCATTTCTTCCTCTACCCACAAGCAGAGAGCCAAGAAAGCTAGTATGATCTTAGTGAAGAGGTAATGGGATGTTCCCCCCTCCCCTTCCCCTGTCCCCACCCTCTAAGAATTCCCTCAACCACTACAAGTTGGCACCTTTTGTGCAACTTGTATGAGGAAGCAGTTGTAAAAGTTTAGTCATTTGTCCAAGGTCATACAGGAAGTACGTATTGTGTGAGCTTAGGCTGTCCAGAATACCAGCTGCATGGTGGGAACTGAACCCAGATTTTCCTGGCTCTGAGACCAACTTTCTACCCATTAGCTTGCATTAATACAGAGTTCTTCCCAATCCCTCTGCTAGGAAACTGCTAGGACCCTCTTTCTTGTACTTCTGATAGGAAACAGAACCTATGATTCCACTGACGTTGGGTTCTCCTAGGCGCCAATCCAGATGGGTACCTTCTCTGCACTTTACAGTCTTAGGGCAGATGTGTTAGAAGCAGGCCTTGAAGCTGGGTTTCCCCAGATCCCACACCAACACTGTTCAGTTCACTGAATGAGCATGCACTTATTCCCCCTAAAACATTCCAGGGTGCCATTTTTGTTTAGGTCTAGGTTGAACTAGCTGGCTTCTGAAATTCTTTTCAATTCTGGGACCTGGCAGTTCATACAGTGAGTGGGCCTCATTTTGGCAGAATGTATTCTTGTGGATAACATACTTCCGATTGGTTGCAAGGACCCTCTTGTTCCTGGTCAGCAGCTGCCATAGGGATAATATTTTTTGCCCTGACCCAAGTTGTACTTCTTGCCCTCTGAATTAGCTGTTCTTTGAATCAGGCTCTTTCCTTACTACCTTTCTCCTCTTCCCCAAAAGGCCTGGAATTGGGACAGCTGGAGGGTGTGTGAGGGCTTGCCTCCAAAGGACCTCCCCAATTCTCCAGGGGCAATCTCCCCTTCAGTGCTGTAACTATCTCACCTATCTTCTTTGACCGGAGAATCTGAATGAGTCTCAGTAACAGTAACTGTGATGTTTTAGTGGAAGGAGTAACTAACAGGTTTGTAGTCAGAAAACTAGGGTCAAATCCCAGCTCTGGTACACTGATGTGGGGCCCTTTCCCCCAGACACATCCATACTCCATGCATCCATCAGCAGACAAGCATCACACCCACACCAAAATTAGCTTCCCCCAACAGGAATTACACTCTCCCTGCCCTGCAGTTCTAAAATATGATTCTGCTCCCCCTTGCAGGTTTCAGCTTGCAAGAGTAGGTGATTATTTTCCCCCTCAAATTAAAGGATGCTATTTTTTCTTTTTAATGTGGAGCAGGCACGTTCCATCAAAATCCAGGAGTCTGAAAAGTCAGCAACAGAGCATTAGTGAGAGCATTTAATTTGCAGCCACAAGTTTGAATTCTGACTAGTTTTGACCTCAGGTGAATCACTTCTTTTCTGAGCCTGTTTCCTGTAAAATGAGGGGAGGTGATGGGGGCTGGGCACGGGGATGGGACTGCACTAGATGTTCTATCTTTGAAGTTCCTTCCAATTCTAAATTGATCTTTTATCTGGGAGAGTGAAAAGTATTGATACTGCAGCTCACAGGCAATGCCTATTTCCTGGAAAATCTAAAAACCTCACCCTACCTTTTGGTCCCTTTACCGTGGAGGACACAACCCTGGCCAGTGGACAAGAGGGAACATCATCCCTGAAACAAGGTTGTGCATAGGAGCTCCCTGTATGGTGGGGATTCTTGTTTTTTTGTATCCTAAACCCCTCTGGAAGTATGGTGAAGCTCATGGACCCCTTCTCAGCATTGTTTTATATTGGCAATTATTAAAACTTTTTAAAAAGTTCATGGATCCCAGGCTAAGAATCCCTATTTAGCAGGTACTGTCCATGGTGAAGGGAAGTGGGTAGGGTACCCAACCCTGTTCTTGGTGGGACCTTGGAAGATGAACTCAGTAATCTGGATACTTTTAGAAGTACTACAGAAAGTGATAAAGAAAGCTTGGTTTCCTAAGGCCGGGACATTTTTCCTTCCCTGGGGCTTGCTGAACCATTTAATTGAGCCACTCATTCATCAAGGTTTTCTTGTTGGCTAGGGCTGGGCTAGGGGGACCCATGAAGGACTGTCTTGTATGCATTCACTGTGAACTTCTGCCCAAAGGCAAACGGGTTCTACTTGGATGAACTGGCACTTCACAGACCAAAGGCCTCCCCCTTCCTCTGCAGTGCAGAATCTGCTGCTGGCTAGTCTCCCCCCCCCCCCCCCCATCCCTCATTCCCACCCCCCTGAAAAGCTCTGGCTGAGCATTATCTGTCGATAAGCCATTAGCCTCAGGGTGAACCAGTCCTAAGCTAAGACACAGAAACACTCAACCATCTTTTCATCCAAAATCAATGTTGTATTTATCTTCATTGATCTACAAGGAAACAGAAAGTTTAAAATTACAGGGGGTTGTGGAGGGGAAGATGGGGATGGAGAATACAGCGTTGAGGAAAGAAAACACCAGCGGATGGCAGAATTAACGAGGGTAAAGCACCCGGGATAGAGATATGTCTATATAAAACATGGGCATCGGAAAATAAACACATAAGGAGGGTGTACAGCAAGGAAAACATGGTGACATATATATATATGTGTGTGTGTGTATATTTATATATATATGCACGAAAGTAAAACTGGAAACCAAAACCAAGTCATGCCACAGAGGCCAAGGCCAAAGGACTACACGGAAACAAACATCGGCTGATGGTCTTCATGTACTAGAGAATATATCAGAATTTCTTCTGTCTTTAATAAAAAGAAAAAATCAACCAGTAGACTTTTTTTTAAAGCACTCCTACAATTCTACTTGTCTGGTTTACTGATTCCAGTAAAAACACTGCACAATTAGCATAAAGATCCATAGAAAATAGTTTCTGCTACCCCAGAGACTGCCAGTCCCTCCTGCCTCCCTGTCCGCTCAGCAAGGACACCCAAATCCCTACTTGTAGTGTCTGCTTCCCCTCCATTCTATCTTACCCTTTCCTGACCCATACCAGCCCATCTCTGTGTAGAAACAAAATCTTTCTCTTTCCAGGATGTACCCTTTTCTGTCCTCTTTCCAAAGCTACAAGTTGGTTTGGGTGCGGTATGGTGTCTGGATTTTGATAACTGCCCCCTCCTATTCTCCATCACCCAGTGAAACTTGCTTTGGAGCTCTTGTGTAAGTGAAGTATATAGATGTCACCTTTATCTTTAGAGACCGTTCCCGACTGACAGGAGAGGAGTCTTGTAATCATGTTATTAACAAATAACCAGAGTGGTTCTAGAAACCATTTTGTTTTTTATAAAGTCTACTTATGTTAAGAACTTAATGTTTTACATTTATATTAACAGGATATTTACAATTGTTTCCTTGGTTTTCTTTTTAAAACAAGAAGTCAAAAAATCCCTCTTAAATTTCTGCATAATATAATAAGGCAAAAAACAAACAGTTTTGTACATTATTATTATTAATAATTATTTTAATATAGATCTGTAACTTCGGTTCCAAAGTACCAAGGGGAGGGAAGGACCAGGTGGTCTTGTCTGGGAGTCTCACAGTGTGCTGTAGGAAATAACAGTTCTCTCCATAAATAAGACTTTAAGAAACCCTGGGAATAATCGCGGTAGTAAGCTGAGAACTTTAAACGGCAAATCGAACTAAGAACAAAAAAAGCCAGTTTTTTTTTTTTAAAGCGAGTCAAGAGCACAAAATTAAAAAAAAATACAAATGCATTAAAAACATTTCTCACATTTGGGAAAAAAATGTACAAACGATTTTTTTTTGTTTTTGAATAACCCATTTCTGTGCACGAACCCCAAATCACCAGAATCTGCTATATATTAAATTCCCCTGCTACACAAGCTTTGTGTTGAAAAGTTTGTATAACCCCCAGGATTTATGGAACTGTGCTTAAAGTTCTACAAATTTACATAAAAAAAAAGTTTACAGCAGTGCATTTTGTAAAAGATTCTGTTTATGTACAGGAGTTTTAAAATTCTTGGTGGGGGACAGGAAGGGGAAGGGGGACTATCGCGCCTCAACTTCTTTGGGGTTCCGGGATGGGGAGTAGTCCCTGGCCTCAGAGTTTGTGAGGGGCGTAGTCCTGCGTGGGGAGGCTGGCCGTGTGCCACCGGCAGGCACCAAGGGAGGCGGGGCGCTCAACGCCGCAGTTGGGGGGGTCCTGTTGAGGATCCCGTTGTGCAGGGCGGTGGTGGACGGGCTCAGTCTGGGGTAGTGCATCCCACCCAAGTGAGGCATAAAGGAGGGCACGTGGGCCAGGTGGCTGTCGAGGGGCGGTGGGTGCAGGTGGTGTGCCCGGGCCCGCTCCAGCTCCTCACGCAGCTGGAGTCGCTCGCGCTCCTGCTGCTCCCGCCGGGCCTCCAGCAGGCTCTCAGAAGTGTAGTCGTGGGGCTCCCGGTCCCGATAGGGGCGCTCATGGTCATAGAAGGTGGAGCCTGCTGGGAGGCGGTGCAAGGGGTCTGAGCGCAGCTGGAGGTCCATGCGCCGGTGCAGATCCAGGCTGCGGTACGCATCCCTCAGAGGGTCACGCAGTGGATCCCAGGAGAAGCCTGGGTGGGGAAGCCTCTCCCGTCCTGTCAGGGGGCTCATGCCCATGAGCGGGGTCATCACACGGGAGCGGTCCAACATGTTCACACTGCTTATGGGATGCACGCCACCCATGGCCAGGGGCACCGATGTGGCCATTGAGTGGGGAAGGGGCAGCCCATGCAGGGAGGGAGCTGCAGAGGGCTCCCGGGAGGGCTCAGATCCCACCACCAGCACATCACTATCCTCCTTGCGCTCTTCTTTGACTTTGACATCATTCTTAATCTTGGAAAGGTCGCTCAGAGGCTCTGGATTTCGCTCCAGCTCCTTGGCGGTCACAAGGCCGCTGAGCTTGAGGCTCTCGCTGAGGTTGGGTTTGCTGTAGGGGGACACAGACTGGATGATGGGCTTCCCATTGTCGTCAGGGGGCCGCTTCTCCAGGCTAGGGGCTTCCTTTATCGGGGAGCGGCTCTCTTTGACCTTGTGCTCAGGCAACGGGGCATCTCGGAGCCGGTCTGGCGGCTCTCTCTCACCCAGGCCAGCCGGCCGGGAGGGGTCAATGGAGGTCTGGCTGTTACTACGAATGAGGTTGCTGATCTGATGGGTCACAGGTGCAGATGCGGGTGATGACCGGTTAGAATGGCGGCTTTTGTCCATGATGTCCCTGAGGAAACAAACATCTTGCTAGGGGCCAGAAACAGACTCAAACACAAACAGGGCTCTTCCCTCCCCACGCACACCCAGGCATGCTGGAGAAACGTATTCCACAGGGCAGGTATGCTCTCAAAAATATGTGAGTAAATGAGAGAGAGATATAGCTCTCCTTATTTAAGGAGACCCTCCTTTTGCAACATGAGCAATCATCTCCCAAGTTAATTTTCTAAGTTCAGAATTGTGCACGCCAGCTTTTCTGAAGATGGGATTCACTTGTGCCACCTTCCCCACAGCAAGTATCACAAAATAATAGGATTTTGGTACTGGGAGGTAACAGCTGTCTGGTTTTACTCATACTTCTTAAGAACCTACCCAACAAGTGTCTATTCAGCCTTGGTTTGAAGATCTCTGAGGAGGGAGGTGGGGTAGGAGAAGACGGGAACCTACTCCATTTCTGAGGCAACCCATGACACCCTTGGATAGCTCTAATTGTTAAGGGAATTTTTTTCTTAGGTGAAAGCTACACCTAAGCTACATTTGCCTCTCCAAGTTTTACTTAGGGCTCCAGCTCCTCCTGTTGCCCTCTGGGGCCAAAAAGAACAAACCAGATCTCTCTTCCCCATGATAACCATTTGAAGGTATCTATTGTGACCCTTGCTCCCTTCCCAAACAGGTTAACCAGTTCTAGTGTTCTACGCAGATGGAACCACAGAAATAAAGAATGTAAGATCCGGGAGGTCCCTCTGAGAAGGTCTGATATTAGCTAGCTGATGCAATGGAGAAGGTTTGGGAAGGGAATAAGATGATGATGCTTGGACAGGAAGGTCATCTGTAGTCCAATCATCTCACAGGCTGGGAAACAGGCCCAGAGGGGTTGATTGACTTGTCCAGAGTCCAAGGCAGCGAGTAGCCAAGACAGGATTTGAACCCTGCTCAGCAAGTGCATGAGGTGAGATTCTGACCCGGCTGCCTAGCACTCACTCTCCCTACCAGGCAACACCTTTCCTCTTATTCTTTCCAAGGTGCCAGCAACTGAACCCAAAACTTTTCTCAGGCCCCTCCTGCCTTGATCTCTCCGTAGCACCACATTTTCTGTAAACACCTGGCACAGAGTAGGTGCTTAAAAAATGCTTTCTGATCAAATGATTTTTTCTCAGTCCCTCTGACAGTACATATACTACTGTCCTAGTTTTTCTCCTCTCTCATCACTCTTTAATCCCATCCTCTTCTTTTTTCTAGCTAATTGGAGGTGACTGCCAAAGTTCTTTCCCTGGTATTCTATTTACTTAGATAACCTTTGCAGGTTAGAGCTGGAACAACTATCTGCCAACCCCACCTGAATTCCGGGTCCAGACACCCGGTATTAGAGGCTGAGGCTCCATTGAGGTTATGTGACTTGGCCCATGGCCATGAACCCGAGTCTTCCCGATCTCAAGGCTCTCTGTCCAGTCTGGCCCTCTGTTTCTTTCTGAGGAACCTCATTCATTCTAAGGGGTCTGATCATGGCCTCTCTACAAAGAACTCTCAATTCTGCAACCCTAGCCCTGGCTTCTGCCCTAATCTGAGCTCCAAGATTTTGGATACCTTCACTGGGATGGCCCATGGGCACCTCAAAATTGACCTATCTCAAATTAAACTACCCCTTCCCCCACAACTGTCCTACTCTGGCAGGGGTGGGCTGCATCACCACTGACAGTCACCTTTTATCCTTCTCTGTCCCTTAGCAAACGTCCTGCTGATCCCATCTCCAACCATGTACCCCTCCCTCTGCCCCCCAACCCCCGGCTTGTGTTACCCAACTCCAGGTCCTTATCAAGTCTGCCCCAGTCCATTGTGGTATCCTCGTAAGTAGAGTTTCCCTTATGATCCACCCTGCCAAACTCATCTCCCTAATGCAGAAGGCTGCTCCCATCACTCTTCCTCTGGTTCCAAACATTCACTGACTCCATAGTGTCTGTCAGATGGAATCTGGAACCCATTCCCACCTTGCCCTTGCCTCCTAGAATTCACTTCCTTAGAAAGTTTGCTTATACACTACCTATTACCACAGCTTTTCCTAACAGCTCCCTCTGCTTCCCTCCATTTACTTTGTACACATTCTGTTTTGTCTTATTTGGATACATGTTGTGTTCTGATAGAATGGAAACCCCTTAAGAGCAGGGACTGTTTTATTTGTGCCTCTGTAGTCCCAGCTTTTAGCACACAATAGATGCTAATTAAGCGAATGCTTTGGGGCTGACTGATCTATAAACTCTTCATTTTGACATTCAAGGCCCACAAACCCAGCTCTCTCCTGACCCTATTCAAGCTTCTGTCCTACAGAATTTCCCAAAGCTCTCCCTCCTTGCATCAGTGAGGCCAACTGCCTCACTTCTGATCAGTACAGACCAACCTTCATCTTTGCTTTATTCGTGATATTTGCCTCTCTTGGAATGCTTTTTTGGGTCCCCCTCCCCAATATCATGTTGGAGGAATAGCTTAAGTCCTGTTTCTTTTGGGAAATCCTCTCTGATCAGCCCAACTTACCTTTCTCTGATCTTGAAGAATCTCCAAGTGCGGAGGAACCCTAGTGGCTACTAAACAGAGCTGTGTCCCCTCCCTCTGCTAATATCCCCAGCAAGGGGTCCTCCAGCCTCTGCTCTACATTGAAATACCATCTCGACTGCTTCCCTCCTCCTGGCGTGACCATACACAAGTCACTTGATCTCTGGATCTCAGATTTCTCAAGGGTAAAATAAAGGGTCTGTCTGGCCTTAAATGCTCTCTAAGGACCTCTCCAACTTTAGATCTAAATCTTCAGGCTTTTCTGCCCTCAGCTCTCAAATGCCATCCCAAGAGTTGGGCACTAGCATGGCTGAAGGAGGGAAATTATCTTTTTTCTCCAGGGGTAAATCAGAGAACCAGTGGTTTACATCGATACCCAAGAGCTCATGGGCTCACCTAGTAATGGGATAGGCAGGGGAAGGGGGTCACCGGGCAATCAGCTTTATTTTTCTCTCTTGGGTATCTGATAGTCATGCGGACCTCCAAACAGGACACCAAATGATAGCTTGGCAGCTGCATGGGCTGCTCTAAAGAAAGTATGGCTGTTCCCATGGTCCAAAGTGCATCAGTTCAGGCAGAGAGATCACTGGCCCCCAAAGGGATGCCAGGAAAAGGGCTAGGCTAGTTTCAGAAAGGACATATCTTATTCATCCTCGTGTGACGGGTAGGCATAGTGGCACGTCTATGCCAGGTAGTGGGCTGGACTTGAATTTGGGTCTCTTACTGTGACTATGGAGTTTCTCTGGGCCTCATGATCCTCATCTATAAAATGGGGATAATAATTATCTAAGTCCTCATACCTTCCAGATTTTTGTGAGGTTCAAATATCTGTCCAGTGCTTTGCAGACCTTAGAGCATTCTATAAATAGGAGCTAGTATTATAATGGAGGCAAAGGGTCAGTCCAGGCTACTGACGGACTCGTTCCTGCTCTAGGCTGCCCTGGGTTCACACGTCCTCACTGGACACATAAATGTGTCACATTTTCTGCCCAACTAAGGACAGTGATTCCTTTATATTTGTCACTGCAACCCCAAAGACTAAGACATGCTTTGCTTTGCTCAGGTCTGATTGGAGTGACCCAGAGTCACCACAACACTTGAGGGAGGGATGAGTTCAGCAGGGCAGGGAGAGGTCCAGTCCAGACCAGACACTCACCGATCTCGCTCCTCTTTGCCCTTCTCAGGGTCACGGTCTCGATCATGGTTGCTCAGAGATGAGCTTCGCTCAGGGTCCCCAGGCTTGGGCCACTGTGGAGGTGTTGGGAAAGAGGGTGGTGTTCGGTGTAGCCGGTTCCAGGGCTCATGGGGGTGGTTAAAGTTCTGCAGGGTTGGGGTTTCCTTGTGAGCAAAGATGCTGTTATGAGCTACATGGGAGAAAGAGTCACGGTTAGTCAAGGAACCAAGAAGGTCAAAGGGAGGTCTTGAGCAGGAAAGATGATGCAAGCCAAGATGGGGATGGGGAAGGAGGTGATCAGAACTCAGGTAAAGGCCTGGCTTTGCTCTTCTCTCCTCCCCACAACAAAGGTAACAGAATAGGAGAGTTCCCTTTGGAAGGGTCTGATGCTCACAGGAGGTGACAAATCAATCCATGCCTCAGTTTCCCAATCTATGACAGTGATGGACTAGAATGACCCCTCAGATCCCTTCTGGCTCCAAAGCCTATGATTCTACAGGGCTAGTAAATGCTGGGATATAAATCACTGAATTGTAGATTTGGGCAGAGAGAAGGGCCCTCCAGCTCAACACACCCTTAAGACACAATGGACTACAGCAAAAATAACACATCTGAAGTCAAGAGGGCCTGGGTCAAATCCCACCCTTGTCCCTAATGGGACTCTGTGAAAATCCTTTAACTTTAGTTCAGCAGGCCTCAGTTTTTTCACCTGCAAAATGGGAGGGTTGGATTAGATTGCCTCTTATGTCCCTTCCATCTCCAGATCAAGGATCTCCGAGATGCGGACATCTCTTCTTTGAGGACCCCTCCAAGGAGGGGGAATCCTACCACCTCCCAAGGCAGCCCATCCCACTTTGGGGGCAGCTCAAACTGCTAGGGATTTTTGGTTGACATCCAATGGTCCCTTTGTGGCTTCTCCTTATCATTTTCAGTTATGTCCGAGGCCTCCTGAAGCAGAATGTTCCCTGAGGACAGGGACTGGTTTTTTCTTTTTTAAACGAGGTAACATAAGTAAAGTGCTTTGCACACCTTTAAGCACTCAATGAGAAATGTTATCAATCCATTGCCTATTACTATCATCTCCTGTGCCTGGCATGTAGCTGGCTGCTCAATGATACTTCCTGGCAGGACCTCAATAAGGGCCTGACTCCCTCTCCCTTGCTCACACTCACCCAGTGCGTGGCTGCCCAGGCCTCCAAACGCATTGCTCCCCAGGTTGCCGAGGCCACTGAAGGTGCTGGACCGGCTGAAGGGATCTGCAGAGGCAAATGTGGGAATTAAGGATCTGCCCTTGTGGCCTAGCTCCCAGCAGAAGAAGGTTCATCCAGGCTCTAGGCTGCTCAGGCACTGCCTTGACACCTCCACCCCCACCCCCACCCCTAGCTCTGCATGTGCTCCAGCAGGCTCCAGGCCCTGGGGCTCCAAGGAAAGGAGCTCTCTGGTCACTGAGTGAGGGCCAACAGAGTCGTTTAATTTGGTTACCTTCAGCACCTAGGTTAGCAATGAGCACATAGGAGATGCTTAATAAACAGCAGGTCTACCATAACTAGATCTAAGTGCCTTGAAGGCAGTGACTGCTGATTTTAGATGTCTGATGCACAGTAAGAGCCTGGCAAATTGTGGGCCTTCGATAAATGTTTGTTGATGGAGGATCTCTGCTGTGATAGAATGGGAGCTTAGACTTTCCCTTTTGATTCTGTATGCCCAGTGCACAGGCCATAGAGGTCCCTGCTTGAGGACACTGGCTGGACTACCTGCTTCTTCCCTCCTAAATCCTACCCTGCTCATCTGGACCTATGCTCATCTCCCTTCACAGCTCTCCTTCCCAGGTCTTCCTCTGGGCCTGCTGGACTGACATACACTTACCTGTCAGGTGGCTGGTGGGCAGGAAGCTGCTGTGGTGGGGGGAGGGACCAAACGGGGTGGTGGGTGCATGGGCAGCACCTGGGAAAGGAAGAGGAAGAAGAGGGTCCCAATCACAGGCCAGCTGTCACTGCAGGAGATATCACAGGTGCCCAGGAGCAGCAAGCTTAAGCAGGAAGGACCCTCACGTCTTCTGGTCCAACCTCCCCATGGTTTGGAGATTCTATTTTCTTCCCCTCTTTTGAAAACCAGGACACCCGCTTTCCTCTAGTCCTCAAGCACCACTGCTATCCTCCATGGTCTTTCAGAAAGGACCAACAGTGACTTGGCCACCAAGTTCACTTTTCTTTCAAAACTGGGCAACGGCACTTCCTATGGGCCTGGTGACTTCAAGTCACGGGTAGTTATTAGCTAAATGGACTCCTGATATTTCTCTACTTATCTTATTTAGTCATGGCTAGGGGGACAGGACAGATCTTTTTCTGCCCCAAAGTGTAACCCTTGGCAGAGAAGATTGGGGCAGAATAATGAGAAGTGAGTCGTTCTGCCTAGACATTTCTGTATTGGCAGGTATTTTTCCCCTATGTACCTTGAGCAATGAGATTTAGGATCAGGTCTTAACACACACAGACACACACACACAGACAGACACACACACAGACACAGACACACCCCGGAAATGGAAGGAAACTTAGAAGCCTTTCATTGTACATGCAAACTTCTCATCCTCCCAGAGATCTGGAGTTCATGCTTTTCAGTGAATCCTCAGAAGAATGTCCTCCTAAAATCTAGGATGTGCATCAGACTGTGATGACTTGTCTTTTCTTTTTAAAGATCCCTAAGCCTAACCTGGTACAGCCACATGGCTCTCAACATGTCCACCCCAGCAAACTAGTGTCTTCTTCATGTGAATCAGACCTGGAAAAGAATTCTGGTTCCCCCATCTTGTGAGTATAATATTAAGCTTAAGGAAAGTCAAGGAAGAGGGGAAAGGGAGTGGGGCAGAGTGGGGGGAGGGAGATCGACAGATTGACTGAGCATCAAAAAGCTCCAACAGACATTCAGATGATGGAAAGAGCACTCATTTTGGAGTCAAAAGACCTGCATCTGAATCATGGCTCAGCCGTTTCTTGCCTGTGGTGCTGGGCTATTTGGCTGGCCCCAGGCTCCTCATTTGTAACAGGAGGAGGGGGGTGGATGTGATGACCTTTGAACTCCCTTGCAGTTCCTACAACCTACAAATGATGAGGAGGAGATTGAGGTAGTTGAGAGAGCTCTTGGGCATGCCAAGGAACAGTGTGGAAAATGGCTTGGGAGGCTCTGCAGGCTTCTTTTCACTTTCTCACATGTTTGGCAAATTTACCCCCTGCCTGTTTCCCTGCCATTACTAATGAGAGGTTCTCAAAGGTCGCTTGTAGCTTTTGGATTCTATTGTTTTGTGCAAGAGGAAAAACCTTTAGAAAGAGCTCCCTTTGGTGACAGGAGGGGAGAGGAGTAGCAGGAGACTGGCCTTCTGGGACTAAAAGAGGAATCCTAGCCACAATCTCAGAGGACTAGGGAGGCAGCTCTAAGTGTCCGCAGTATGGTTTCTCAGCTGCCCAAAGATATCCCAACATTTGATGGCTTGGAGAGGCAAGACTCTGAAAGGGGCATCTTTCCTCTCACCCCCCCCCCCCCTTCTGTTTGTCTCTCTCTCACACACAAAATGGCCCCAGATGCAGCTGCCATGACAATTCATTCTGCTCCTCTATAGTTCAAGATCTGCCCGCTGGCTGCCCCTGACATGTCACCCAGATTTACTGTATCCCCCTGCCCCCACCTGTCCTGGTATGCACAACCAAACCCCAGATCATCAGCACTTGCCTGGACTTAGCCAATAACAGCTCACAGTTCTATTGCATTTCAAGGCCTACCAAAGGCTTTCCTCTGTGATGGAAGCAAGGTCAGTGTTATTCCCATTTTACAGATAAGGAAACTGAGGATCAGAGGAAGTATTATATCACTTGATCTCTAGGTAACCCTGGTCTCAGAGCCTCAGTTTCCTCATCTGTAAAATGAGGGGGCTGAATTAGAATCATCTCTCAGGCCCTTTCTAACTTGAATTTGTTGATCTTGCAGTTTGTCCAAAGTCATGTCAGTAATAATAGCTAGCATTTATATAGTCTCACTATGGGCCAGGTGCTCTGCTAAGCACTTTACAAATATCTCATCTGATCCTCACAACCACCCTGAGGGACAGGGGCTTTTATAACCCCCATTTTGCAGTAGAGGAAACTGAGGCAAACAGAGGTTAAGCTACTTGCCCAAGATCACCCAGCTAGTGAGAGTCTGAGGTCAATCTGAACTTACATCTTCCTGACTCCAGGCTTGGAGCTCCATCCATTGTGGCCCCCTGGCTAGTGTGCTTGGTGAATTTTTACTCACAGACTTGAACCCTGGCTCTAGATCTGGAGAGCAGGGGCCTCAGAAGCCATCTTGTCCCACCTGTATCTGATCACAGCTTCCCTTGGAAGATCTCAGTGAGGGAGTCCTGACTGTGCCTTCTGACCCCAGGAATAGGACTGTGAGCCTGTTCAATTTCTGCCAACATGCTGGTCTCACAGCCTCAATGGTCATTCCCGTAGCCTTGGCTTCCTCTAAGTGTCTTTCCCTTTAGGAGGGACCTGGGACAGCTTGTCTGTACAGTGACTGACCTTCCAATGTCCTCCTGGCTTCTCCCCCTCAACCACCCCATTTCTCTGCAGGCTCAGGCTAGGAGCTGCCTTGTCTCAAGGCAGGCTGGTTTGTTTGCATGCTAGGTGTCCTCCTGCCCTCTAAATCTGTCCCTCCTGACTCCCCTACCTTCTTCAGCCAAACTGCCCAAGTAAGGCACCAGTTAAAAGCCTTGGCTGCTTCAGGATTTCAGTGCTGACCCCTTGCTGAGTGAAATGAAGTGATCTCAGCAGCTCCCTTGGCCAGCCCAGCATCTGGCATGGAGCTATTTGACCTCTTGGCTCTTTCTGCCTCCAGCTGGGTTCCAGCTGCTTCAATTGGTGCCTGGGTGCAGTTTGTATACAAATCCTGGACATAAAGAAACCCTTGAGCAAGGGATCAAGTCCAGTTCCCCCTACCCCCCCCCCCCCCCCCCCCCCCCCCCCCCCGCGCCGTGATTTGAAGCTAACATCATCCAATCAGCTTAAAGGCACAGGGCCCCCATCCAGGAGGCTCATGATCACAGAGATAGCCAAAGAACAAGACTCCACCCACTCCTGGAATGTCTGATGTGGTCTTTATGATCAGCTGGGCAGTTCTCATCTGGCCTGACCCCTGGTCCCTTCCATCATTAGTACACCGACTTTGACCTTCCTACATGGCATATGCAACATCCCAAGAACCACAGAAGATACACTTTTTCCTGAGACAGGGAGGGAGCCGAATGAGAGCAAACACAAGACTTTCTTGGCTGGAGGGAGCCATACCCACTCCACTACATTGAGACTTCCATCTGGGTCAAAAAGCAACAGAGGAAACCTGGACTTCCCTCACTCTGGGCTACAATGCAGGCAATGAGAACAAGCAAACAGACAGACAGACAGACACACAAACACACACACACAGCCCCTGTTGGTGGCTCTTACCTGTGGTTGAGAAAAGTGGTCTGGCCAAGTCCTGGGGATAATGGAACCCAGGAAACACCCCTGGTGCAGGTGGCCGGCTAAAGAGGTCCAGTTTGCCTCCAATTTCCAGCTTGTGGGGATCCAGGTGCATCTGCTGCAAAGACACATAGGATGTGTGTTGGATGGGGCGGTCTTTGGGCAAAGTCCCCCCAGGCTCCTTGCTCTGCTCCTCTAGTCCAGAAGGAGATGCTCTTGGTTAGGAAGTCAGTCAATAAACACCCCAGGGCTGGGGCACAGGGTGAGCTAGCCTACAGCCTCTGGCCTCAAACCAGCCATTCATCTACCATGAGGAGTGGGCTGACAGATACACCCTACCTTTTCTATGGAGGGCCTCACTTCCCTATCACCAGCCCTGCTCCCTCCTCTCATTAGGACAAATAGAAACAGATCCAAGCGTTACTTTTCTTCCCCCATGGCCCTTCCAAAAGCAGAGTTGGTCGTTCCTTCCCTGTCACCTGGTCCATCTGTCTCCAGCAGCCTCTAGAATCTGCCCCTTCTGTGCAGGACTGCCCAGGAGTCCCTGGTGTAGAGCTAGAAAGGCCCTCGGAGACCAACCGAGTCCAGACCCTCCTTGTACGAAGAGGAAATACAGGCTCACAGATTTAGAACCAGAAGGAACTTTCTACATTCACCCTTCTCATTTTAGATGGTGAAACCGAGCCTGAAAGGTTCACTAGAAAGATCCTCAGTTCAGACTTGTAGCGGAAAGTCATTTTACGGATCAGTTAACTGAGGCCCAGGGGAGGTCTGCCATTCCACCTCAAGTCATCCTGGTTCAGAGGGATGCCTCTGACCTCTGAGATCTCACAGGAAGCCAACAGCTATGCTGGGATCTCTACCCACATCCCTTTCTACTCTCTGCTGGACGCTCAAGTTCCCCCCATCTGCTGTCTGCTCTCAGCTTGTTCCTCCCTGCTGCTCCCAGCCCCCGGCTGTCAATGAAGGAAAAAAAGAAGTGGGAGGAAAGAGGGGTGTTTGATGATGCTTCTGAGGTGGCAAGAGTTGCTTGTACCAGTTCCCCTTTCTTTCCTAGGGATGAGGTGTTTCCCTCTCCTCAAAGGTTAGCCTTCTCGTAGGTGGCCATCAGACTGTCACCCCATCCTGCCTCCTCCAGGCTTGGGCTTTACTAACCAGCTCTACTCTAAAAACAGATCTTCAACATCACCCATCTCTCCCTCCTTCCCACAAACATGCTCTGGTATGACCAGTCCTAAGAAGCTCCCTTCTGAAGAGATGGCTGGGAATAGTAACTGCCAACTAGGCAACTCAGTGGATAGTGTGCTGGACCTGGAGTCAGGAACTCCTGAGTTCAAATCCAACTTCAGATATTTCCTGGCAGTGTGACTCTGGGGAAAAAAAAAAATCATTTAACCTGCCTGCCTCAGTTTCCCACTCTGTAAAATGGGGATCATGAGAGCTCCTCCTTGTCATGGCTGTTATAAGGATCAAATAAGATCCTATTCCTAAAATGCTCAGCACACAGTACTGCCTGGCACACAGTACAGGCTTAATAAATGCCTGTTCCCTCTCTCCCTCTCCCTTCAACAAACCAACAAAGCCCCACAACTCCTCTGTCAGCAGGGTTGACTTACTGAGCCAGGGAGAAGGAACGCACTGAGGAGATCAACATGCAGAGATTGGCGCCTGGACCCCTCCATTCCTTTCTTTGGTGATATTTCGTGACATAACCACTCACCTTCCTTGCCTCCAATTCCTTCCCCCTCCCTCCCATGTCCTCAGTCTTTGAATACCTAGAATCTCTCCTTATTGATTTAATGAAGCTCCTTTTCCAATAGCAATAAACAGTCTTATAATCAAGACACTCGAGATTTTTCATCCATCCTTCTCATCTCTGCAGCACAGGAATAGCCTCCCCTCCTCTCCCTTGGGTCTCAGAACCTTTGCTCACAGATCCAGCTGCCCCCATCCCGAGCACCATCCATGCCACACAGATCGTCTCCCCCATGAGACTGTCAGTTCCATGAGGGCAGAGCCTGGTCTAGCCTTTTTTCTGTGTTCTCACTGCTGAGAACAACACCTAGTGCATGGTAAGCTATTAGCTTCAGAATGCTTGTTGAGTGACTAACATTTCCTGAAATCCCACATTCCCAAGGCCGGGCCATGTGGATTTCTATTAGTGTTACCACATTGATGTACTGTGTTTGAGTGTCTATGGGACATCCAGTTTGGGGTAGGTGGAGGTGGTCTGGGGAGGCATCGGAAGCCTCAGAGCCTTGTTCCCTTACCTCCTCATAGCCAACAGGTCATCAAAGTCCTGTCAACTCCTTCTTCACAACTGGTTCCTTCCTTTGCACTCCCACTGTGGCTCTGCTCCTCCTCACTTGACTACTAAGGGTGGCCACCTCCTAAGTGGCCTCCTTGCCTCTACTCTCCCCCTTTCCTTCCTTCCTTCCATCCACTTATCCATTAATCCATCCCACACATGGGCTGCCCAAGGAAGCATCACACAAAATAGCGCAGTTAAATGACATCTCCCTACTCAAGAGGTTTCACTATCTCCCAGGAACTATAAAACAAACCCAACTTTCTTTTCTTGGCATTCAAAGTCCTCCTTGATCTGAACCCAACCTCCCATCGGTTCTCTATTTGTTTGGGCCATTCTCCCTCATTACTCCTTCAGGGCATCACTGATTTAAAGCTGGAAGGGGCCAGAGTCAAGTCCCTTATTTTGTAGAGGAAGAAACTTGAGGCTTTGGGGCTGAAAAGACCTGACAAAGGTCACAGAGGTTCTCAGGAAACAGATCCTGAGCCTGGGGCCCCTGCCTCCTCATTCTAATCTCTTTCCAGATAAGCCTCACTATTTCTCACCAATGGTCAGTGACTCCCAGCAATGCCTCCCTTCCTCTACCTCTGGAGTGTCCTCCTCCCCTACACCAGACCTTGCTGACCCAAGTCTCTTCCCCTACAACACGGGCCTGTAGCCATCTCTCCCTGGGCTCTCGAGTGCATGTAAACACACCTCTGTGGGCATTGTCTGGCTGGCTTGGGACAGTTCTTCCCAGGCTGGGTAAGTAGAGTGACTTACACCTCATCTCAGTATAGTCTGATCCTCCCCAACTAGACTGTGTGCTCCTTAGGGCAATCATCTAAGGAGGTCTGCAAACTGCAGGTACTCAATAAATGCCTGTTCTTGCTCCTCTCCCCAACCCCTCCAATACACCCACATTTACCCACCCACACAAATATCAGTTGGGAGCAATAGACCCATCTGAGACTCAGCCCAAACCCTCAGTCCACAAGGACGTTTTAGTGACTTGACATGGTGGCTAAGAATCCTCTGATGGGCCTCTCTGGGGAAGGCCTCACCTTGATCTTCTGCTGGTGATGGTAAATTTGCCAGGCAATTTGGACATGCACGGCACACCACTTCCCTGGTTTCTGCAACGGGAGAGACAAAACTGTTGTCTAAAGGCACCTATTTGGTGAGATTCTGGGTCTTGTCCCTTCCTCCCTCCCTGAGGTTTGGCTTGGATTTCTGGGGAAATGGTTGGATGGGGATGTGGGGGAAGCAACTGCATCCAGATACAGTACTAGAGACCCAGGCCTAGCTATTAAAGGGATCCAATCCCATGCTGCCAAAGTTCCCTGGTTCTCTACCACTCCAGCCTGTAAGGAACTGCTGGAGGACTATGCCCTTTACATGACCAAAGGGCCCCTGAATTTACACATTCTCTTACTTACCCTGACCTGTGTCCTGTAGGGGTCAGACACCTGTGACCAACAGAGAAGGTAAGAGGATTATTATTACCCTTTGGAGGGTGGGACACAGACAGACAGACAGACAGACAGACACACAAAAAGGAGGGAGAGGATGAGAGAGTTTTGGAGATGACAGGGTGAAGTCTTAAGCCAGGAGACTCCAAGAGCTCCCCTGCTTCCCTCACCCCGCTCCATGACATTTCACATAATATGACAGTCTCAATGTAATAAAATCCAGGTGGTGGAAGAATACGTCCTGGACCTTGGGGAAAGGGGTTTTTTACTCCTCTGAAAAATGGAGGAAACTTCCCAAGTTAATCAAGGGTTTCTTTAGGCATGTACCAACACAGCACAAAAGAAAGAGACCCAGATACTTACCCCTGGGGTTTTCTGTAGAAGGGCGTGATGGACGGTGCTCGGCCGACTCGCTACATCGATGGGGTTTGATGTCTGGGATCGAGAGAGAAAGGAGAGGATGTAAATTAGGAGGAAGCTGGCTAAAGGGAGGTCCAATCTACACTGCACATTTGGGCCAACTCCTATCTTGCCCGTTTGACATCAGACATGGCTCTGAGTCCTTGCTGGGTTAGGAAGGAGGCATGAAGGCTCTGTCTTCAGCCTTGGGCTGGTATGTAGGACTCAGCACAAGCACCACCTTCTCCAGGAAGCCCTTCCTGACTGCTTGGCTCCTAGATCCCTCCCTCCCTCCCCAAAGAATTCTGTATTGTATATATGTGCAATGCTTTCTCCTCTGCTAGAAGGCAAGCTCCTCGAGGGCAGGGCTGCTTCAGTTTTGTCATTTTTATTCTTCAGTGACTAGCACATCGCCTGCTGGGCACATCAAGAGCAGCCACTTAAACAACTGTTGATTGTTTGGGTCATAGATGGCTCTGAAACCTAGGGGCCAAGCACAGATGTGAGGAGAGGTCTGAGGCCACAAGGCTGTTCCCCAGCATTCTCTTTATCACTCCTGCCAAACAGCAGCCACCCTTTCCAGCTGGTACAGCTCATGATTCCCAAAGTTCTCTCTAGGGCTGTTCAGTGGCCCATGAACCCAGTGGGTCATGGAAGAAAATACTGGATTTAAGAGTCTCAAGACCTGGGTTTGAATCTCATCTTGGCCACTTTGTACCTTATGTGAGCCTCAGTTTCCTTATCTGGAAAATGATGTCCCCCTATGGCTTTCAGTCTATGATCCTATGCACTTGCACACACACACGCACGCGCACACACACACACACACACACACACACACACACACACACGCACACATCAGCAGCTTTCTTGCAAAGTTTTAAAACTCAGACACAGTTCCAAGTCCATGCTGGACCAAGGAGAAGAGTCACAGTGACCCTGGGCCTCAAGCATGGGGAGAGTGGGTGGGGATCTTAGCCAGTACCAGCTCTACCCTGCCATCCATCCCAAAGGATCAGACCATCAGTAAAAAGGCATTTACTGTGTGCCAGGGATTGTGTTAAGTGCTGGAAACCCATGTCCTTTGTGGGGAGAGAGCTCAGGCATCTCCAAAGGGAAGGAAGAGAGAGGCTAGCACTGGAATGGAATCAATTTCCCATATTCAGATGTCTTTCAGCAGAGGCTAGCTGACCACTGGTCTAGAAGGCTCTCCAGGACAGCCTGCTCAGGGCCGGGGGGCCTACATGGCCCTTTGTACTCTCTTCTAGCTCTTAGGGTTTTGTGATTTCCAAGTCTCAGATGACTTGGAAGGAGAAAGATGCTCCAAAGTCTCTGGCTGCTTCCAGTACCACTGTGGGGTCCAATGTTTCACAAGGCTTCATGAGAGAATCCGGGGCCCTTTATGGCTGTGGGCTGAAGAGGGCAGATACCATGTCCCTGATGCTGGCACACCAATTCTACTTCCAAGTTCGCTTAGATGTGAATTCGGTTCAACACAGATTTTTCCCCCATCTGCCTTTGGTGAGACATTCCAGGCCTGTTTCTCCTTCTGTGTCCCTGAGATAGCACCAAATAGAGATAGCAGCTGTACTCTGGCTGCCCTGAATCGTGCTCAGGTACCATAAATCACTGTGGGTCCTGAGCTAGAGACGTGGTCTAGCTCAGGAGGGTGTGTAAGGCCTGTGGAACAATTTAGAAGGGCTCTGACCCAGGCAAAGCCCTGTGAGCCTGGACAAGATCCAGATGAGGCAAATGGATGAGGGAGGCCCAGTTTTCTTCAACTGGGCTCGCATGGGTCTTTGCTTCTCTTAAAAGAAACCAGAAGCAAAGTGGCCTGAGTTTTCCTCCTACTCTTCTATGCACTGCTTTTTAGTCCTGGATGGCCTCAGTTTCCCCAATGTATAGAGTGGACATAACCTCTGTCCTGTCTCATCTTGTAAGATAGTTAAAAAAATGATAGAAGTGACAGCTCCTAATGAGTTTGGTTGGCAACTTCAGCTAAACTTCAGGTTGGCAACTTCAGGTAAACATAGGATGCCACCTATTTGAAAGATAGGGAAACTGAATCATGTAAGTGTGGCTCCCCAGATTAGGGCCAGGGTTCTGCCTTCTAGAGAGGGCCCGCATTAGAACCTTGACTTAACCCATTCTCTTTCTAGGTGAGGCAGGGCCAACCAGCTTAAATGCTTACACAAGACCCGTTTACACTGCTTTCAAGTCCATCACACTCTGTGTCCATCGGTCCAGGGAAGCAAGAGGGAATCCTGAAATGTACTGGGGAGAACATAGGCTTTTGGATATTCTGAAGAAGGATGGGTGAAGGTTCGGAAAGCAGTCTGGGGTCTTCTGCTCAGATTAATTTCTGGTAAAGGCAGAAAGACCACTGTAATCTCCTTCATGTTTGAGCTCCTGATGTCTGCTGCATCATCATGACCAGAACAGAGTTGGATTTGGAGTATGTGGGGAGCAAGAAAGATGATTCACAGTTTCAGATCTGGCTTCTATCACGCTCTATCAGGCTATACAGGCTGCCAGCAGGATGCCCTTAGCCTAAGCCTCTCAAATGATTCTGAAGAGAAAGGGGTCATCTTGGGGTGGGGTTCAGAGCTTGGCTCTAGGGTGGGGGCAGAGGCTCCTTCCCCTTCTGCTTTGTCTCTTGTGGTAAAGAAACAGAAAAAAAAAAAGGCAGCTCCTCCAAACTCAGAACAACAGGGAAGGTTCTTGGACATCTCTGTTTACACCATGGACATCCAATCCAGCCTTCTGCACCTTCTGCACACCAAGGGCACCTGAAAAGCCTTCTGAACAAGGTACTGGCCCACAGCTGGGAAGTTTCTCAGCCATGCTGATGTTGAGGTTGCAGAAGAAGTATCTGAGGATGGAAGACCTTGCCCAGTCCATATGTGTGGCCTATAAGCCTCTTCCTTTCTTCCCAGGAGTGAGGGGCAAGCTGGAGAGAGTCTGTTTCCGTCAGTGGTTCAGAATCATTCACAGCAAAGCCGCACCCCAAGATGCCCAACTCTAGACCAGCCCACGCTCCTATGGGTCATAGTGGAGTGGGAAATGTATGCGTCAGAGACCCCTGCCTTTGGACCAGAGGGGGCGTCCTGTTCAGGTGGATCACATGCAGCCCCCGTGGGCATGTACACAGGAACCCGGGACACACTCCTGCCCTCCCTCTCTCCCACCCCCAGGGCAGCTGGTACCTTGGGCTGGAAGGCTCCCTGTAGGGACCCAAAGGGGCCTGAGTGGGCAAGCAAGGGGGCCATTCCGGGCATGGCAGGAGGGTAGGATGGAAAGAACTGTAAAGAGAAGAAGAGAAGAGAGGTCTGGTTTAGGTCAGTCAGACAGAACGCCAGGAGGACAGAAGCAGGGGAGAGGCCTGGTGGCCAGGCCAAAAACCCCTAGGCTGTGCCTCCAGGGGAATAAAGTAAACCCAGCTGTCAGGCCCACCCCTCCAGGGTCCCTAAAGAGGTGACTGGGGGTGCCATAGTGCATACAGCACTGGGCCTGGCCAGGAGACCTGGGTACAAATCTGACCTCAGACACTTTCCTAGTGGTGGGACCCTGGGCAACTCACTTCACCTGTCTGGCTCTGTTTCTTCAACTGTAAAATGAGGATCATCACAACATCTAGCTTTCAGGGTTGTTGTGAGCCTCAAATGAGATAATGTCTGTAAAATGCTTAGCACAATCCTGGCACGCAGTAGGTTCTATATGAAAAATGCTTATTCCCTTCCCTTTATTAACCTGGAAAAAGGACAGTGGGTGGAAGGCCAGGAGCCACTCCCAGAGCAACCCTGGGAGCGGAAGCCTGCTCACACCCACCTTGGACCAGCATGGCTGCTTCCTGATGCCACACACGCACATACATACACACAGGCGCGCACACACGGACATGGAAACACCTGTTTCCACCGGAGCCAAGAATACCACCCACCCCTCCTAATTAAGCGGCCCAGACGGGGCAGCACAGTGGGAGTGAGGCTAGGTTACAGTCACCAGCATACTGAGGCTAGCCTAACTATAGCAGCAGCAGCAGCCTGTTAGGGCTCATCACAGATACCCGTGGGCCCTGCATAGACTAGGTCCACTGACTTGGAAAATGTCCAAGCCTTCCCCAGCAGCTAACGGTAGAGTCAGACACTACTCTGCCTGCTCTCCTTCTAACCCCTCACCCCGTGGGGCTGCAAAGCTCAGCTTCTCCAACCTAACGGGCCTGGGAAGCTTTAGGTATCTTCCAGCCAGCACCCCCTGCTCAGGGAGTTCCCACAAAGCCACAGGTTCTTGCAAAAGGTAGAAGAGGCCTGGAGTACAGAGCTACGGGGCCAGGCAATTCTATGAGTTAAGCAAGTGCTGGGGGAGGTCTGCCTTCACTGGCAAAGGCCTTCTTAGCTCATTGAAGCTAAGATAGGATTGGATAAATAGTGCGCAACAGTCCTAAGAGACAGGAAAAATAGCTACATGGGACAAAATGGCAGGGGACAAAGGACAAAATGGTAGACACAGGGCAGAAGACAAAGGTGGCAGACACAGAGGGCAGGGGACAGAGGACAAAATGGCAGACATATAGGGCAGGATCAAGAGGACAGCCACACTGGCTGTGAGTGAACACAGAAGCCCAGCAGGGGCTGCAGACACACTGGACACAGAAGGACTCTCACACTCACGTTGGAATGTCGGAAGTAGGGGCTGTCCAGCTTGGGCGCGTATTTGTCAAACTAGAAAGAAAAAGAAAGGAAGCATGAGGCCCCTCCCCCAGCACAGATGTCTCCCTCAATCCGTTCATTCCCAACCCTGACACACTACCAAGTGAGCAAGCGGGGGGTGGGGGGTGGGGGTCGCAAGCCCAGTCTCCCCAGGGAAAGGGGAGCCATTCTCCGGGTGCTCACTCTGTGCCCTGGCCCTCAACTCCCAGGAAGAACCCATGCCAGACACTGGAGCCCAAGTCACCCCCATAGCTTTGGGTGGTTCTGTTCTGGGATACAAAGGTCACAGAATCACTACCAGCCTAAGAGTGGTCATTAACCTCCACATGTCCCAGTTCAAGATAAGAAAGCAACTCTGTGATCCCTCCTCCTCTCCCATTAATCCATGGTGTTAGGGCTGCTCCCTCCCTGGGAGGGCCCCATCGGGAAGGAACCATGGATAAGATACAGATTGTAAGCCCATGTGGTGCTATATTCTGGGTTACTTTGGAATGTTAACATAGTTAAAACATCTGGGCTACCAGAACGTTTTATGTGTGTATGCATATGTGTATGTGCGTGTGTGTGTGTGTGCACGTGTGTGTGTGCGTGTATGTGGGGAAAGATAGTGAAATGAGGGTAGGGAGAGTTGGCCCCCATTTATTAGCTGCCAGCAGAGCCAAGATCATACATTTAAAGCCGGAAAGGACCTTCAAGGTTGACCATTTCAATGCCCTCCATTTTACAGAGGAAGAAACCAAGGCTCAAGGTGAAGTGACTTGCTTTATGGTCCTATGTGAGAGAAGTAGCAGGACCAGAATTTGAACCCTGGCCCTGATCCCAAATCCCCTGCATGCCTAAGGAATCACCACACATGAGGACACAGGAGCTGGATGGCACATCCTCAGGACCTGGGGCCATGAGAACCACATAATCTAAGGACATATGACAACAGCCCAAGGAACTATATTTCCAAGTCAAGGACACATGTATGTTTGTGTGTGTGAGAATAATGTTACTAGGTCATGAACAATGGGCTGGGGAACCGTAACCTCGGGTCACAGACACAGGAAAAAAGAAAGAACTATAGTAATGGTATTCAGAAGACACAGACGGAAAGCTGTGGTGTGGGGTCAAGTCCACTGGCCCTGGAGACAGGGTAAAATCATGTTAATTAGGCCACAGGCACAGGAAGGAAATGCGTGAGCCTCAGAATCACCTTCCCAACAGCCTTTCTAGGGACACACTGATGGAGAAAAGAAGAGACAGTCTCGAGGACCAGGTCTGAGACCAGAGGAACAGAGGACACGGAGCACACATGGAACTAGGGCCCGAGCTGCCTCAGGCACAAAGTCAGCAGGAGAAAGTTTTCCCTGGTGCCACTAACATACAGAAAGACCTCAGAGTCTAAGAGTCTGGTGGTGTCCAAGGACCTCCCACCACCAGCTGCCTCTGAGAAGGAAAACCAAAGAGAAAAAAAGAGAAGAAGCATGTGTGTGTGTGTGTGTGTGTGTATGTATGTGTATGTGTGCGTGTGTGTCCGCTCGCTGGACCAGGCTGCAAGCAAAGGTTGTGTGAGCGGAGAAACAGGAACGGTCATGCCAGGCAGGGAGGATGGAAGGAAGGATGGAGGGGCGGAGGGCAGTCCCGCGTGCGTCTGTGTGCTGTGGGCCTGGGCCTGGCTCTTGGCCGGCCGGCTACCCCCCCACCTCCCTCCTGGCCCCGGCCCGCCCTCCCTTCCTTCGCTCTCCCCTGGCACTCAGGGGGCACTGGCGCTACGCACCGGGGCAGGGGCGGGTGCGGAGGGCGAGAGGAGCGGCGGCGTCGAGGCCGGGCCGGGAGGGAAGGGGGCGAATGTGTATTGGTGTATGTGCTGGTGTGTGTGTTGGTGCTGATGGAACTCCGCCCGCAGTGGCGAGCCCGGGCCCCCTGAGGCCCCGGGCCGCTCCGAGCTCTGGACCAGAAAACGCGTGTTCAGCTCTTTCCTGAGCAGCTCGTGATCTACAAGAGAAAAAGAGAGAGAGACACAGAGGCGTCGGCCGTGAGTCCCGGCGGGCGGGAGGGGGGCAGATATTCACCTGGCACTCCCTGTTTCGGCAGGCAATGCTGTGGGTGTTTTCTACGTGAGGACTCAAGGGTGGAGGTAAGAGGGATGCCTGTGACAAAGTACCAATCAGAATCCCCGAATGAGGCTGGCAATACATGATTGGTTGGTTGAATGAAATCAACAGGCTGGTATCTAAAGACAAGAGAGAACACCATGAGTCATCCCAGCAGAAAACAAGGCCTGTCCTCCCCCCCACCCCTCTCCCTGGCTGGGGAACAGGCCCCCCTGTGACCGCCCACCCCCCACCTCCCAAAGAGAGGGCTCCTCCTTTATTCCCTGTGCACAGGAAAGAGGGCCTCCCATCGAGAGAGAGGGCTGCCCGACCACCCCACTCCCCCAACATCCTGCCTTGAGCCATGCACCAGGCCCTGCCCGGGGAAGGCTCGGAGATCCTCTTCCCCTCAAGGAATGGCTTTGGTGCACTGCCACAGAAATGCCCCACCTGAGGGGGAGGGGTTCTCCCTGACATCCTGCCCCTTCCCATAGGAACACGAGCCCCTTCCAACACTGGGCATCCACGGGCTTCCGCTGTTATGCTGGGTGGGCCTGGGGTTTGGGCTTCTCTCCCTCATCTCTCCTAGGCAGTTAACAACTCTCCCTGATATTTTCTGACCCAAGTCCTCTCAGAACCCCACAGGGATCCCCTGTCTCTTCTGAGGAAAAGGTTGACCTCACTTTGAAAGCTCCTTCTCTTTGGAACAAAGGCTGTCCCCAAGACTCCCCCTGCCCCAGAAGAGTCTCCCCAATAGGGCCTTCTCCCTGATTAGCTGGCCCCTGTGAGACTGCTCTTCCTTCAGAAAAGGGTTCTGGGGACAAGTGCCTCGGGTGCTGCCATCTGGGGAAGAGCCTTTCCTAAGGCACCCGGGACTTCTGTGACCTACAAATGTCCCCCATCTCTCTACAACTTCTCTCAAGAATTCTCATCTGGGTGAAAACAACCCCTACCTCCAACCTGATAAAATACATACTGGCTCATTCTCCCAAACCAGGGCCAAGACTCCTCCCAAGAAATATTATCACTAGGGAAGAGAATTCCCTCTCACAGCTTTACCTGGGAAATGGGCTCCCCTTTCACCCTATATTCCCAGGCAATGCAGGCATAGCGCCTCCCCCATGTGGGGAGATGGACTGTGTCTCTCTCAGATCCTCTGCCTTTCATGGGCTTCTGAGGGCTAGTCAGAGGCAGAGGCCCTAGACTGGTCTCTGATTGCTAGGAAGTATGTGTGTGTGTGCATGTGTGCATGACTGCGTGCACGTGTAAAGCAGCTGGGCTATATGGGCAAAGTGGGGGGTCCTGCGGCAGAAAGACTGTGGGATTTGGAATCAGTGGACATAGGTTTCAGTTCTGACCCTGACACTAGCTGTGCACCTCTTCTCTGGACCTCAATTTCCTTACCTCTAAAATGAGGTGGATCAGACGAGATGATGTTTAAAGTACTTTCCAGCCCTAAAAACTAGACTCCTAATTGCTTCCCAGTCTCTGAACCAACCTGAGTCCAGCTGACTGAGGCCCATGGCCAGTGAAGCCATCCATCCCCCCGACCCCTGGGGTCACTTATTTCTCCTATCCCAAGCTCTTGTCAATTCTCAGAAAAATTAAATTCCCTGCGTACCATCTCTGCAAGGGGTTGCCCACCCTGGGGACGTACCGGCTGGGTGTCCAGGGATGACCAGGCTGTTGGTAGGGAGCGATGGGGGAGGGGGCAGCGTGGGGGGGGCAGCAAACATGGCCGCCGCGTGGTGCTGATGCTGGGCTTGGGAACGGAGAGCAAAGTGCGAGGTAGCAAGGTTGGAGATGGACAGAGGCAGGGCTGGGCCTGGCCCGTGGGGGGACAGTGCAACGTGCTTGGGGAGGCCGAGGCTGGCTGCACTGCTGGCGCTGCTGCTCCTGCTAGGGGATGGGAAGGGGGAGAGAGGATGGGGCAAAGGGAGACAGGGGGGACAGAGAGATGTGGGACAGGAAGAAAAATGGAGGCAGGGAGAGATGGGGGGCAGAAGGAGAGACGAGGGACAGAGGGAGATAGGAGAAAGGTCAAGGGCCAAAAGAAGAGGAAGGAGGATAGGAGGATGGGAAGATGGCAGACAGGAGACAGGGAATAGAGAGACAGGCAGAGATGGGGACAGAGAGAGGTGGGGGAAAGTAGAGAAGAAAGAAGAACAAGGAGATGAAATGACAGACAGTAAGAGGGTGAGGGATGAAGGAGGAGAGACAGAGATGCCACAGTCAGGCAAGAAACAACAGGAGGAAGTGGGAGGAGGCCACAGAGACAAAGGAAAGACAAATTAGTAAACTGGACCCCAAGATGGCGCTGTCACCACATCCCTTGGGCCCTGAACCAGCCCCCATGCCTATCCTGCCCCAGGTCTGCTCTCCCCACAGTGGGCCAGTCCCCCCACCCTCAAACCCCTCCCCAGAGGAAGGGGCCAACCTTACCTGAGGCTGTGCAGGCCGTTGTGGGTGGCAGGGGGATGGCCGGGGTAGGTGCCCAGGGGGGGCCCCACGTGTGCTGGGGGTGGGGCCCGGGGCTGCGGGGGTGCAGGCTGCACTTGCTGAGGCTGTGGAGTGAGGCGGGGTGGGGGAGGGGCCTCCTTCTTCACCAAGGGGCTGGCTCGGGTGCTGGAGGGGGCGCCTATAGGAACTGTGGTGACGGTGGGGGCCGGGGGACTGGGCACAGATGGCAGAAACGGGGTCTCGGTGCTCAGTTCCCGGCTCCGCTCCAATCCTGAGACCTTAGGTCCAACAGGAGCCTTTGTCTCGGGCTTCTCACTCAGCGAGAAACCTGGAAGGGAGACAAGAGGGTGAGCCACTGTGGCCTGGCCCGAGAGTAGAGTCTACAAGGACCCGGATCCTGGCCTCACAAGGAGGTCAAAGAGGACCCTAAACCCCAGCCCCTGGGAAATCCCAGAGACACCGGGTCTAAGACCTAAGGAAGGGGGAGGCCCTTCAACCTGGAGCCACAGGGACATGGGGGCTGGGGATGCAGTGAGAGGGATGATAGTGACTGGCTGTTTTTACAACAGTTATAGACTATAATACAGGGCCACAGATCGAGGGCCAGGAAGGACCTTGGAATATAGCTAGTCCAACCCCTTTGTTTTACTGATTAGGGTTTAGTGACCTGCCCAAGGTCATACAAGCAGTAACTGGCAGAGATGGGCTTTTCAACTCCTGAGTCCAAACCCACAAACCCACTGATCTTTTTTAAGTCCATCCAAAGATCCCACACTCTCTCAGAGGAAATAGCCACTTGTGTTCAGAGGTGGGCAGGGGGTCCCTAGTAGCCAGAGGCCTGGGTGATGAAGTGGCCCCAGAGTGGAGCCATGCTACAGATTCTGAAGGGTGGGAGTGGACCCCAGACCCTCTCAGGAAAAGGTCTGGGATGTGGGATGCAGTGTGTGGGCAACAGTGCCAAGGTTGGCTGGGCTGGGTACACTCTAGGGTGCATGAAGGGTAGCGATGTAGACCAAGTCATCCTTCTTAGTCTCTGCTAACCCATCTCCAGATCCCTTTGCCCTGTCTCTGTGACCATGACACATTTCTGCTGCCCTAGCCTGGTCCTCACGGCTTTACTGGTCTCTGGGGCTCCATCCAACACTTCTGGATCACCCAGTGGCCTCAAGCCTTTCCATCTGCTTTCTTTTCTCAACAACTTGAGAACCCACTCATCAGATCTGAACCATCACTATTTGGGGTGGTACAAAATCTGGCTTACAGATTTAGTGCTGGAAGGTACCCTAGAGGCCATAAAATCCAGCCCCCTCATTTGATGGGTGGGGAAATGGGAGTCCCTTAGGGGTACAAACATAGGAACACAGATGGAGAGCTACAAGGCTCTTGTCCAATCCTCTCATCTGATCAATGAGGAAATGGGGATGCAGAAAAGACAAGTGACTTTCTCAGTGTTTGAAGAAGGATCTGACCTCAGGTCTTTCTGAACCCCAGTCCCCTATGCTAAACTAGACGACCTCCTAAGACCCAATCCTTAGACGGTTTTGTAGCTTGTGATAACTGTCCACTATTCCCTCTTTCTGGGTACTCTTCCCTTGGCTTCCAGGACACAGCTTTCTCCTGTGGCTCTTCCTTGGTCTGTTTTCCAGATCTGCCCCCTTGGTGCTTCCCAAGGTTCTGCCTTGAGATTCTTTTTCTCTCTCTCTCCATATAGACTCTCCCTTTCATCTTCTCACCACCCAGACTTTGGGATCCAATCCTAATTTCTAAGCAAATGACTCTTATGTTGACGTTCTCTGCCCAACGGCTCCTCCTCCCAGAAAGCTGCTGTCCATGATGTCCAACAACCTGCTGGACATTTGTATCTCGTCTCTCACTGGCCCAATGAACCCACCATCCCTGTGCCTCCCTCCCCGCAAAACCTGTTCCTCTCCTTAAAATATTGTGCTTTCTGCTGATCTGATTACCACTGTCTCCAACTAAATTTCAGTTGTTTTTGGATATGGGATTGGTGAGCAGAAAAAGGGAAAAGAGGAAGAAGCCCCCAACTCGCACATGGCAGCCAGACCCAGCTCGCTCAAATGGTGTCTATGTCACCTCCTTGCTCAAGAAGCTCCCACGCTCCCTTCTGCCTAGGACAATTCCCTATTCCTCAGTTGAGATTCAAGACCGTCCAAAATTGAGCCCAACATAAACTAGGCAAAATTCGATATTCCTAAGACGCTTCTGAAATATTTTAAAGAAACTTCTCCCACCTACCAACTGCCTCAGGGGAGCAGGCCAAGTCTCTTGCTCCTGACGCAGTCTGTGCCACAGCTTCTCTGCTGAGCGCGGGGCCTTGACAACCTCAAAGCTAACATTTATTTAGTGCTTTTACGGCTTACAAAGCACTTTATAAATATCATCTCATCTGGACCTCACAATAACTCCAAAGTAGTCTGTTATCTCTAATGCCTACATTATGTATGCTTTATTACATAACACACAGTATCTATAAAATGATTTCATTTTATAGATGAGGAAACTGAGGCAGAGATTAAGTAACTTGCCCAGAGTCCTATAGCTGGTATACAGGCAGAATTGGAACATAGGTCTTCCTGACTCAGTGCCATCTAGCTGCCTGAATATGCCCATGAGAGTCTTGCAGTTGTTAGGGATTTGAGATGCCATCGAGTGCAATCCTATGCCTGAACAAGAATCCTTACTACAACACCCCTAGACAAGTGGCTATGGCTAAGACCTCTAGCTAGGAGAAGCCAATGCCTCTCGGGCAGTACATCAGCCTCTGAGATGGCTCTAATTCAAAGTATTTTCTTCCCTTCTTACAGTGAGCCAAGATCTGTGCCTTGACACCTTTTACCCACTGCTCTTAGCTTTAGCCTCTGGGACTAAAGAAGAAGGATAATCTCTCTTCCCCAAGATGAGCTTGTGAATACTTGAATACAGCTCTCACGTTCCTTCCTCCTTCCTTATCAACAACTTCTCTAGACTAAACAACCAATGTTGCTTCAGGTGATCCTCAAGTGACATGATTATGAGACCCTTCCCCATCCTGGTGGTATTGCTCTGCATCCTCTCCAGTTTGTTAATGTGCTTCCTAAAATGTGGCATCCTAAAAACACAATACTTACTCATGTGGAAAGTGGCTCCCTGCCCCTACCCACCATTCCCCTCTCTTACAACAGCTTTAGGTTGTATTAGCTTTTTTTTGGGGTGATCATTGGCCACTAAACCCTTTGGATTGTGTTCTGACAAAGTGCCATCTGTCATCCTTTCCCCCATCTTGTACTTTGGGAAATTGATTTTCTGAACCCAAAGGTAAGACTTTAACTGATGATTAAATACAGCCCAACATTTTGATCTGTTGAGATCTTTTTTTTTTATCCTTAATCTGCCATTCAATGTGGTAGATTTTCCTTCCCAGTTTCATGTCATCTCCTAAACTGATAAGGAAGCCAGCTATGCCTTTATTCAAGTCAAAAAAAAAAAAAAAAAAGGTGACTAGCACCATCCCAAAAGCAGAGCCCAAGGACATTTCACCGTAGACCTTCTTTTACAGAGACAATCACTCTGGCATGCCAGAATGGCAGCCAGCCATTCAACCCAATCTGAACCCATTAAAACAGACTGCCATTAAGCCAACCATCCCTCTATCTCATCTATTCAAACAGTATAAAAACTTGGCTCAAATGCTTTGCCGCTATCTCTGAGGATGGTACCTACAGCTTCCCCATGACTCGCCAGCCTATTACGGTTATTCTGGCATGACCTGTCTTGGATGAAGCTGGTTCTTTGTGACCTCCATTTTCGTTTCTTGATGTTCACTGACCATCACTTCAACAGTGTGTTCTAGAATTTTTCAAGTAACTGAAGTCAACCTCACTGGCCTAGAGTGTGCAGACTCTGTTCTCTCTCTTTTTAAATCAAGGGCACACCTGCCCTCCCCTAGGCCTGAGGTAGTTCTGTCTTCTGCCATGACCTTTCCTATCTATGCAATTCCTCTAGACCTAGGGATGGGAAGAGATCCAAGGGAGCACTCCTACCACCTCCCTACTTATCTTTGGCCTATTCACTCCCTATGAGCCATGTTCTGGCCTTTCTAGTAAGATGAGGATTCCTGACACAGATTAAAAAAAAAAAAAAGAGTCCAGTAGCTCTGCCTTCTCTTTAAAAAACTGAAATGCTTATTCTAATTTAGGTTTTTAATTAGCTACAGCAAAGGTCACCAAGGAGGCCCTGGTGGGGGCAGGGTCTGACGCCATCTGGGAAGACAGGGCCATGTCCCCTTTGACCCTTCTCCTGTAACAATTAATGTAGAAGGGTATCTCAGACTCTTTAGGTCACTGTGGTAGGATAGCATATAACAAGAAGGCCAGACATACCCTGAGAGGGCAATTCCTGCCTCATCTCTCCCCTATCCATAGCCAGCTCTGTAAAATTCATGGTTGTAAATAAAAAGTGGGGGAGAGGGACGGGGGAGAGATGGGACATGAAGAGATCTCATGCTCTTTAGTCATTGGAAATGCAATGAAACTGGGTTGGCATTGTTGGGGGTAACGCAGGCACTGGGCTCGTGGCTACCCTCAGCACAGGTAAGATGAATGAACCTCTGTGTGCGTATACACACACACACACGCATGCACATCTTTCCTCTGGATGTCCCGTCACTGCTTCCCATCTGGTACTGTCCTCCCCCAACACACTGATGCCTGGATGCTTTAAATCAAAAACCAATTTTGGCTGGCGAGCTCCTGATGAATAATTAAACAGGCTGGATCTCTGGTGGTATTGCTCCAATGCATTCCAGAGGCACTGACAGGGTTGTTTGCTTTTATACCCTTCTCTGTCCTGGGACTCAAAGTCCTACTGGATGGAGGCACCAACCCTCTCTAGGCAAAGACAAAAACTGACTCCTCATTTCACAAATGGGGAGACTGAGATCCAGTGGGGCAAATGGGAATGGCTGCCCATGTAGGTCCCAGCGTGGAGTGGGGCAGGGGTGGGAGTGGAATATATGAAATCTCTTACCTTTACTAGCTGCTGGAGCAAAGAGTTTCTCAGAGCCCACGGAGGCCTGAAACACAGGAAGGAGGAAACATTAGAGCACTCTGATGGGTGTTTGAATCTATCTTCCCATTTTCTCCTCTCAGATACCAGGTTTTCTCCATAACTTCCTGGGGTGTGGTAGAAGAAGGCACAGGCTCTGTAAGGCCCATCAGTCTGAGCCTCTGCATTCTTTGGTGAAGAAAATACCATGTGTGGCCTAAGGAAAAGTCCCCTAATCTCCCTGGGCCTCAGTTTTTTCATGTAGACACTTTCAGGTCTGGATGAGACCCTATGGAATGGGCCACACAAGTGGGAACACACCAATGCCCCCCTCCACACCCTACACACACAGTGAGTAAGCTGTCAACTATGTCTCTTCCCATCCATAAAGTATTTGCCTTCTTCCGGGGACTCTTCCAAAACTCATCATAAATAGCATAGCTGCTTAGTTCCTGAGTCAATTAATAAGCATTTATTAAATGCCCTTATGGGGAAGCAAAGACTAAAAACACAAAAGACAATTTCAAGCTCCTTGACTTCAAGAATTTACAGTCCACCAGAGGAAACAATGTGGAAGAGCCATGCTGCCCTTGGGCAAGAGAATGAACTTGGTGGCACAGAGGCGTCTTCTATCTATGGATGGGAGTCTTGGGTATCAATGCTTCCCCTACCTGCAACATCACACATGCAGAGTGGGAGAAGTCCTCCTCTTCACCCCCAGTCACCACCAAGATGGTGGCCCAGTTTCTAACCAAAAGCTTGTGAATTTCTCCCCCCTTCCCTTCCTTTGGTGTCATCGACACCACTGGGGACTCATTTTAACTGTTTTGATAGAAACCTCCCTTGTTTAATGATCATAAAACCTCAGAACAGGATAGGCCCTCAGCATTTAAACTGGACACTCTGCCACCTAGAACCTAGAAGCTCTTGTATCACCAGACTCTGCTGAGATATCTCCAGTGATGGATGGGGAGCTCACTACATTTGGACCAGTCTATTCCACAGCTCTGTCCGTTAGAAAAGTCTTCCTTCTATCAAGCTGAAATCTGCCTTCTCGTAATTCCCGGAGGGTTCCTAGTTTTGTGCAATGGAGCCACATGGAACTAATATATCATCTCTTGTTCTTGATGGTCCTTCAGACAAAATGAAGACAGTTTGAATCTTCTGCTCTCTGCTCAGCCTTCAGCCCACTCTTCACATGGGCACTTTCACCATCTTGGCTGCATTCCTCCACCTGCTCCAGCTTGTCCACAGCTTTCCTAAAATCAAATTCCCTGGCTGATGTTATCACTGTCCCTAATGTTTATTGCAACTGGAAAAATAAGAGGAATAAGAAGGGTCTCTTTATCTTAGACTACAATATATCTCTTTCAGCACTTCTTACACTGTGGGTTGAGACCCATTTCAACCCACAGTGTAAGAAGTGCTGAAAGGGTCAAAGGTGGAAAGCTCTGAGACCACTAGCAAACTCTGGGAGAGAAGGAAGCTCAGCTCTTATACACACATGCGCATGTATGTGTAAGGTCATATTTTCAATGGCCTGCCTGAAGTAGAACACAAGACATGGAAAGGACACAGTCCACCCTCTCTGCATGTTTTCTTCTGAATAAGCATGTCTCAGAAAGATTAGGCCCAACCGTCAGACATGCCCATAACTCATCCGTAAGCATGAAAAGAAACCAACTTTTTGCCTTTTTAAAATTGAATCATTAGTTTGGATAGAAAGATAATTTTGTCCAGCCCTCTATTTTACAGAGGGAAAAACTAGAGCGGAGAGAAGGAAGCACCCCAGCACAGGTTTTACCCAATCAGCAGAGCGAGGCTCTGAGCCCAAAGCCAGGCTTTCCCTTCTATACCACGCTGCCTCCCTTCCCTTTTAGAGAATCCTTCCATGGTCCCCTCCAGGAACAAGACAACTGAAGGATACTTTCTGCCAAACACAGAAAGCTACCTAGGAATCTCTATGGCATCAGTCCTCTGGGCTGCGGAGGTCCAAGACCAGCCCAGGCATTATTTGGGACAGGTCAGAGACAAGTCAGGAAGACTTGCCCTTTGGCCTATAGACCCTACATAGGGGAGAGGCTCCAGATCTTGCAGGAAAATCTGGTTACCATCCCTCAGGACATACCAGAGCTCAGAGCTAAAGATAAGCCACCAGAGTCACCTCCAGGCCTTCCAATAAAGAAGAACATCTAACAAATAAATTAACTGCTGCAGGACATGTTAGATGAGGAGCTGAAAGAACCAGAGGTCAGTCTGAAAAGGATGATGGGTGTCCTCCATACTTAAAGGGCCTTCAGGCATAAAAAGGATGTGACTTGTTCAGCTTGGGTGCAGAGGGAAGTTACAGACACTGATTCTGGCTCCCCGGAAGAGGAGCAGGCTTCCCCTTCCTCAAGGTCTTTGAGCAGAGGATGGATGGTGCCTGGGCAGGTATGTTATACTTGGGATTTCTTTTCTATACAGGTTGAAGGAGCTGGTTGCTGAGGTTCCTTCCAAGCCTAAGTTCTCTAAATGAGAGCCTAACCAGGTGATGATAGCCATTCTGCATTAGCAGCAGGTGTGCTCTGGGCTTTAAAATGGAGGCCAAAGCTAGATATAAGCTAATACTAGGTATTGAGAGAGCCCCAGCTTCCAAGCAGGGAGAAATGGGGATGGGGATGGGGCCCAACTGTGGCCTGGTTTTGTTGGGACAGCCAACATCTTGTACCCAGACATGATGAAGGGGCCTAGACACTGGCTAATCAGCCAGACTCACTTAGGAACTTACCAGTTTACAACATTGGGCTGTGATTTTGTTTGGCAAAACACACATAACGATGACAATAACAAGGATAACATTTCTATGGTCTTTAAGGTTGGTAAAGTAGTTTATATTATCACAAGATCCTAGATTTGGAGATGGACTGGACACATTCAGTCCAATCCCTCCTCCCATTTTACAGAGGAGACTGAGGTCCAAAGGTTAAGTGATTTGCCCAAGGTCACACAGAGAGTAACAGATTCCTGCTTCTTAGGCTATAAACCTAATGAGTTTTCCCCACATCAGTCTTATGTGATTATTATCCCTATTTTACAGGAAACAAAATAGAGGTAAAAGGACTTGGTCAAGGCCATGCAGCTGTTAAAAATCTGAGGGAGAATTCAAATATAAATCCTGCAGATTCCAAGGGCAGGATTTAACCTGTTGTGCCATACTGCTGTCCATGGTACCTTGACCCTTTAGGAATAAATTCTTCAAAGTTCATTTACCTTTCAGTGAATGTAGAAAGGGGGCGGGTAAGGAAAGGAAGGTGTTGGACAAGAAGAACCAGGTGGTGGTAGTTGCTGTGGAGTGGGGGTGGGGTGAGGTGGTAAAAGCACAGCCCTGGCATGAAGACAGTTCCAGAAGATCAGTTTGGCTGCTGCACCCTGGGGATCACTGGGCCCTTCTGTGTGTTGTCTCTTCCATTAGAATATGAGCACCTTGAGCAGGGACTGACTTTCCTATTCTGATCTCTAAGGTTTAACATGGTGCTCAATGCTTAATAAATACTTTTTGCTTCACTGAGTCAGTGAAACAGAGTAGACCAGCAGGCCACTTCCTACAGAAGCCTTTTGGTGTCCCCTTTCCCCCACCCCTCACCATTGTCAATGCTTTCTCCCTCTACAAATCAACTTTATTAATTTATCTGTAGACTTGTTTTGTCACTTCCAGGAAGATAACATAAGGATCTTGAAGGCAAAGGCTGGTTTTATCACTTTTTGGGGGAGGTGGGGGGAAGAGGGTATTCTTAGCTCTAAGGCCTGGGCCTGATCCTGAGTGCTTAAAGTAAATGCTTCTTTATTTGAAGCAGGGGGAACAGCCTAGATATACAAAGGCATGGAAATAGGAATGATTTGTATGAGAAAATGACCATGGGCCAGTTTGGCTGGAGGTGAGAGGGCTGCTTAGGGATGCGGTGAAGAGACACCAGGCTTCAGAACCCTACCAACGGTGGGACTCTGGGCAAGTCACCCCACCTCAGTTTGTCATCTGTAAAATGGGCAGAATAACAGTGACCCTCTCCCAGGGTTACTTTGTTTGTGACTGTGAAGATCAATGTGATATTTGTAAAGCACTCTGCAAACCTAACACTGCCATATAAGTGAAAGCCCACTGATTATCATTATTATCTTAATAAGCCTTGAAAGGTCAGTTGAAGTAAGATTAATAAAGGGCTTTCAATGACAAACAGGAGTTGGGATTTTATCCAGGGATCCTCTGTAGTTTCTTGAGTAAATCACTGACACAGTCACTCTGTGGCTGAGATACCCCTGGTGTGGTCCTGTCCCAGCCTGTGTTGTTAGCCTGCCAGGGGGACATCCAGGGACAGCATCCTAGAGGCAGATAGAGACCTGGGTTTGGAACTTGAGGGTGGGGGCCCTGCCTCTATGCCAGGCACATCTCACTACCTTCTTCCACTGAGCCACTACCCCATCTAATGAGAGCTCCAAGGGCTCTGGGGAGCCAGGATGGGAGAAACATGACCTGGGCCGTGTACAGGGCCTGGGAGCTGTGATAAGGAACCTCAGGTTATAGCTCATAAAAACCACAGTAAATCCAGAGAACCTGGTACTGTACCAACTTCTGATAAAGTTTACTAGAGGAAGGTGGGGAGGTGAGGAGCTCACAGATCTAGGGTTGGAACGGACCTTGGGGGCTAGAGAAAACCACCCCTCCTTTTTTACAGATGAGGAAACTGAGGCCGAGGAGATGAATCCAGATCCTTCAACTCGAGTAACTGTTGGGGAGGGGTGTGTGTTTCTTTGCACTGAATCCAGGTCTCCCAGGATGGAGGTAGAGAGAAGTGGCTGAGCTTTTGGGGCCTCTGAGGTCATGAGGCACATGGAAGATGGAGGTTGGGGCAGAGATGGGGGAGCAGGGAAGGCAGAGGGAGACAGCGACCAGGGCCAGGGATGGGAGGGTTTAGGAAATTAGGGGAAAATGAAGGTCAAGAAGCGGAATGGTGCAGACCCAGAGTGGTCCATGCTCAGTCCGGATCCTAATACACTGTCGGGTACACAGAAGGTTTTTAACAAATGCTTCTTGATTGCTTTTTGGAAGATCATGTTTTGAGAGCCAGAAGGACTCCCTGGGTCATGGAAGAGGGGGCCATGAGAATTAGTTGCCTTTGATAGCACAGAAGGGTGTGTCTGCATGTGCGTGTGCGTTGTGTGTGTGCGCGTGTGTGTGTGTGTACATGTGCATAGGTTCAGAGTGACCCATAAAGGACCAGGACCCACTCCTCTCCCATCATGCCCCACTTCTTAATGCCCAGCCAGGAACAATGACAGTCACTCTCTGGGACCATCAGGCTGGGCTTCCAGGTTGAACCTTTTGCAGAGGAAGCTAAGGCGGGGTGTGTGTCCCCCCTGCACACAACCAATAGCAGGGCCTCCCCATTTTGCTCTCTGGCCCTCAGCAACACTGTAGTTGAGAAGGGAGGAAAGAGGTCACTGATTTAGGGAAAACAGCATGGCACGCTGGGAAGAGCCAGGATGCCTGGGTACAAATTCCACTCTAGGGGTCATTATGTGACCTTGGGCAAGCCATCCTACTTTCCTGATTTCCTCAACTGTAAGATGAGGTAGCTGAGCCTGAGGTGCCTTCCAGCTGTAAGACTGTGACTCTATGAAACCTGAGACCCTGGGCTCCCTGGAGGGAAGTGGCTATGCCCCTATGCCCAAGTAGAGGCAAGAGTGAGAGGGAATTCACACAGTTAGGCTAGACTAGGTAAGAATGCATGCCAGCACATGGCGCTAGGGCTGGAGGCTGCACAGGCCTTGCTCACATTTCTCTTTTGGACCTGTCCCCCAGTTTCCCCTCAAAAAGCTACTCCTTCCAGCAGAAGCAAAATCACTAAGCCTGGAAGGTTTCCAGCGTACCACCATCTTAGGAATGTAGATGCAGTTACCTAGGATGACATCCCAGAGAAGCAGAAGGTAATATACAGTACTCAGTAATATACAGGCAGGGATACTAGGTATGTCATTGCCAACATGTATACAGAGTTTACTACGTGCCAGCTCTTTTATAGATACATTACAAAGATTTTCTCATTTGATCCTCACTACAACCCTATGATGATCCCCATTTTATAGAGGAGGAAACAGAAGCAAATAGAGGTTAAGTGACTTGCCCAGGGTCACACAACTAGTGTCTGAGGATGGGTTTGAACTCAGGTCCTTCGGCTTCCAAGTTCATTGCTCTGACAGCCAAATAGCTGTCCCATACAGACACGTATGTACTCATGGTGTGGACTCTGGGAAGGCTCCGAGTAAAGCTATCGACAGGCAGACATACAATCACACGCTGAGACACATAGAGAGAGACCTGCATGAATCTCCCTCCTTCAACAGTGCAGGTCACCAGGTGCCCAGTGGGGCATCTGTGTTAAGAGTTACCATAATTGTGTTCACAGAGACACCATCTATGCATGCAGCGCCCCACCCCACCCCCAGTGTACAGCTAGCTAACTCAGGTGTGGCTTAGCCTCGAGTGGGGCCCCCACAAGGCACACCAGGCCGGGTGTTTGCATTTTCCCAATTACTAGGCTCTGGGGACACATTTCCCCCACTTCAATTCTTTTCCCAATCAGGTTCCTATTATCCCACTCTCCAGCCACCAAGGCCTCATTTATTTGTTTACAAAGGAAATCGCCAAATTAAAACCACTGCAGGAACTTTTTCTGAAAGGTTCCAGCCAAGCTGGAGCCAGAGGGTCCCCAAAGGTTTGGGGTGTCCTGTTCTCTCTCCTTCCTGACTCGTGGCCACTCCTCCCCCACCAGCTTGAGAACAGCTCATTTACTTCATTTTCCTTTTACTAACAGCCCTGGCTCGACCACTGGACTTCACCAAGGTCTGGAATGAAAAGCTCCCGGAAGTTTGTATTAATTAATGAGGCTGTGGGCTCTTGGATGAGAGCTACTTCCCCCTGCCCTGAAGCAGCTGAGTGGCAGAGGGGGAAGGGGACACTCTTGGCTAGACGGTCCTCCCAAGGGATGTAGG
The DNA here is from genome assembly GCF_028372415.1 of Notamacropus eugenii. Classification (NCBI taxonomy): domain Eukaryota; kingdom Metazoa; phylum Chordata; class Mammalia; order Diprotodontia; family Macropodidae; genus Notamacropus; species Notamacropus eugenii. The sequence goes on along the minus strand of NC_092875.1, from coordinate 50,166,109 downwards.
TGCTAAGAAGTTGGCTGATGCCTCTGGCCTGGGTCTTTTTTCTGGTTAAGTCCTGAGGACAGCCTTGGTCATCCCTGATTCCCATCTCTCTGCCAAGCAATCCCTGGGCACATCAGGCCTAGTTTCTGTCCTACATCCTCAGAGAGGTGCAGACACTGACCCATGTCCATGGAAACAGCTCAAAGATGCCCCAACTCTAGAGCATGAACGGCCAGGGCTCAGAAACTTCAATCCATCTATTAATTAACAAGCATTTCTGGAGTGTCCTGGCTGTGCTGGACACCGAGGAGATAAAGAAAAACAGTCCCTACCTTCAAGGAGCTCCCATTCTACTGTGGGAGACAGCATCTACATAAACATAAGACACAGGGATGGAAGGAAGATTAACCTCTGAGGGGAAGGGGTGAGAGCCAGTAACTGTCTGGTTTATAAAGCACTGCACTTTCAAACAACCTCATGGAGGAAAGAGGGCAATGATTATGATCCTCACCCTACGGATGTACTAAGTGAAGCTCTTTGTTACTGACTTGTCCACAATAGGGTGGAGGTGTCAAGTGGACACGCAGTGGAAACAGAGCCCAGCTCTGCCCCTACCTGCTGTGAGTTTGAGTCAGTTACCTGCTTTCTCTGATTCCTCATCTGGACCAGCTGGCTTCCCACTTCCCTTCCAGGACTTTCCTGATCCCCCCAGTTGTCAGTGACCCTACCCCCTCAATTCTAACTATTTTGTGAATATCCTGCAAACACTGACTTCCTTATCTACACACCCACAGCAGATTCCCAAGGCTTGCTGCTTTTTATATCCCCAGCATTTAACAAAGCAGTACTTAATAAATGCATGCTGACTGAATGACAGGTTGATTTAATCTGTGATCCTCTGACTGACAATCTCTAACGACCCTTCCAACTCCATATAGTCGGTACTGGACACAGCACTTTGACCCTACCATCCTCCCTGTCACCATGTCTGAAAGATGTACTGGCGCTCAGAATGAGGCATTGATTGCTGTGAGGAATAGGACGAGCTTACAATGTGCAAGGCACTATACTCAGTGCTTCGGAAATATCATCTTATTTGATCCTCATAACCATCCATCAAGCTCAGTGGGGTGCTGTTATTATCTTCATTTTACAGCTGGAGAAACTGATCCAAAGGTTAAGTGACTTGCCTAGGGTCACACTGCTAGTATTGAGGTTGGATTTGAATTCAGGCCTTCCTGACTCTTGGCCCAGCACTGGATGCTTTCAGTTACTTCTGGCAGTTATTCCTCACTCCTGAGCCTCAGTTTCCTAAGCTGTATGATGAAATTGGACTAGCTGATCTATAAGGTGTTTGCCAACTCTAAAAATCTGAAACTTTCCTTGCCTTCTGCAAGGACTGAATATGCAAGCTAAAAAGGAGGGAGACCCAGGTTATGAGACAAGGGAACTTTTTGGAGAGTGGCTAGCTAAGCACCAATGCCTTCTCATCTGTTCCATGAGCGTGCTCTGGAACCCCTGGGCCCCTTTCTCTCCCTAAGTCCCATAGAAGATTTGGTCCAAGACCCCATCCCTTCTGCTCCCACCCACCAATGAAACAGCACTTGCTGCTGGGGCCAGAAATGCTAACTCGACTCCTGGTAAGGACTGGAGCTCCAATGAGCAGATGTTCTCACATCTGTGAAGCCTTAATTACTTGGAGAGAAGCAGAGCTGGCTAAGGAAGGAGACAGCTTCTCTGTCACAGTCTAGTGTCTCCCAGCAGGCCACTGTCGAGGCCCCGAGGGCCCAATGTGATTGAGGGGGAGGGATGGGGCAGGTTATGGGATGGATGGAGGTGTGTTGTGGGCCCAACGTGGGGTCAGGTGCTTCACATGGGAGGTCATCTGGCCACAGTCAACAGACCACTGGGTTTTTGTAATGGAGTCAGCAGAACTCTAGGTTCAAGTCTGCCACCCACACTAGTTGCAAGTTAGTTTTCCTGGGCTTCAGTTAACAGGTAAGGCCCAACAAACATCAGAAGCACCTACACCACAGTCTGCGACATTACACATACTGTGCCTGTAAACTATTGAGCTACACAAATGTTGGCTCACTATCAGTAATATCTTCCTTGCTGACTAGAAGATGAAGAGAAGAGCTCCTTGAGTGGAGCCCAAAGGGCCATGGAAAGTTCTGGATTTGGAGGCAAAGAACCTGGGGTTCAAATTTCAACCTTGCTATCTGTTACCTCAGAGACCCTGGGAAAGTCCCTTAACCTCCCTTAATGTGTAAAATGACAGCTAGATGAAATAGCCTCTCTTAAGATAGGCCCCTTATGGCTCTACAGTCACGATCCATTCAGGGGCTGCTCTTAATGCTGCCTTCCCAGAGCAATGGAAGCTTTCTGAGAGGAATTTGATTTTCAGGGCCCAGCACAGTGGATGGAGAATGGGACTTTGGACTCAGAAAGAACTCAATGGTTCAAATCTTGACACTCAGTAGCTGGGTGATGTTGAGTGCATCACTTCCTCCCTCAGGGTCTCAGTTTCTCCATCTGTAAAATAGCTTCTAAGGTTCTCTTCTGGCTCAAAAGCTGGGATCCTATGATCCTAGAGCTGGAAAGGACCTCAGGGGCCATCTAATCCAATCATCCCCTCATTTTACAGATGAGAAAACACTTGTTCAAAGCCATTTCTCAGGGGTGGGATTTGAATCCACGTACTGTGACAAGTCAACAAACACTCCCCTGTACTATGTTGCCGAAAAAGGCCCTTCATGCCCATTCTCTGCTCCTTCTACATGACCCAGTGGCTGACAGAGCATGAAGCATGTGAGGCGTGAGCAAGGCATCTCTCCCTGCCCCCCTGCACCTCCCACAAAGACCATGGAACATCAGAGGTTCCGGAATAGGGGGAGATCAGGGCTTGTCCCTCCAAGCTATATCCAAGTCCTGCCCCTCTAGGGGGCAACCATTTGGTGCCAGGAAGCCCACCATGTCCGGTGTTAATGAAATGAAGCCAGGGCTTGAATCAGGAATGAGGAGCGTTCCTCCAACTTATCAGCCCTGAGACCCTGCATCTGCTCAGAGAGATAATGAGCCCAGAGCCTCTGGGGACAACGCAGCTCAATGGTGTGACCTTCAGCGCCAGCCAACCTCCTCCACCCCTCCAAGGTGAAGACCAACGTGACTCAGGAGGCTACCTCCAGGAGCCAGCTTCCGCTCTCCTGCCTGAACTCAGAGAAGGCCTGCACTGCATTCGGGGCAGACCTTGAGAGCGAACCCCTAAGTCTTCAGTTCTGACCCAACGAACTCAGCTCTTGTCACCAGCACACATCTCTTTTCTCAGCTCCCACTCACATAGGGCCTTTTCCCAACAGAATAAAAGCTTCGAGAGAATAGGGACCATCCTGTCTGCTGAATGGTATCTCTATCACATAGCAAAGTGCAATGCTTGTTGATTGACTATTGAACTGCTGTGCTCATTTGCCTGTCTGACATCAGCTAAGACATGCAGTAATGTGGCACAGGGGATAGGGGGATAGGCCTCTCTCTCCAACTAACTGCCCCCAGGGTCAGCGGCACTAGTATGCCCCAGAAACTCAACTGGATCAACTCAATTTGCCATTCATTTACTAAGGGCCTACTATGTGCAAGGAACTGCTATGTGCTGGGCCCTGGTGCTATCAAGACAGAAAAGAAATGGCCCCTGCCCTCCAGAATTTTATGTTCTCCTCGGGACTGAGAGTGAGGCACAGTTCAGATAAGAACACCAGCTCTAACAAGAGGAGGGATGAGGGAAGGTGGTACTTAGAAGGGATGCCTAATGCCTTCAGGGAAGCCTATGGAAGGAGGGACTGGGTTTTAGGCATGGGGGCCACACAGAAATGGAATGCCAAGGTCGGTGTAGTGGAGTAGAGAATGAACTGAGGAATGCCAGTCACCTAAGACTTGAAATGCTGGGCTGAGGACTCAGGCTTTCCTCGTGGAGGTAACTGGGACTCACTGAGAATTTCTGAGCAGAGGAGTGACCCAGGCGCTTGGGATGTTGAATCTGGCAGATGTAAGGGAGATACGACAATGAGGGGAGGGCAGTCTACCTGGTCTCTGCTGGAGGTTCAGTGCCAGCTGGCTACTGACTGGACACAGCCTGGCATCATGGAATCAGAATCTGAGAACCTGGTTTTGCTATCTCTCAGTGTGACCTGGGGTAGGTCACTTGGTGCCTTTTGCCCTCAGGGTGGGACCAGATGACTGCTAGGATTCCTTCCAGACAATCACTGTGTCACTATCACTATCTCTAATCTACCAGTGACAGTCTTAAAGCTGTTCTGTTGCCTTGGGCTGCCCCTGCACCACACTCTGCAGCTGCTCGTCTCCCCTTAGAGAGACAAGATAAAGTCCAGGGCAAAGAATACTGGACTTGGAATCAGAACAACAGGGGTCTAGTACCACTTAGTAGTTGCGTGACCTTGGGTAAGTAACTTTCCCTTTTTGCACCCAGGTCTCCTACCTTGCAAAATGGGATAATGACAGACATTTTAATGAAATTTTTAAGTCCCCCCAAATTTTACTTATACTTACTTTACTTACTCACTTGAGTCTTAGCAACAAACCTAGGTTCAAGCAGGATTTTGTATTACTATGTTATCAGGGAAGAGACTAAGGTTCAGAGAGGCCCTGTCATCTATTCAGGGTCACCCAGCTAGCAAATACTCCACAGCCAGGATTTGAACTGACATCTCTCTCGATTCTTCCTTAAACTGCTTTTTTACTAGCATTCATTTGTATGACCTGCTCTACTGGGAAGCCAGTTCTAACCCACGGAATGATTAGTTATCGCTGGTCAAGGCCATCCTTCTTCAGGAGTTTGCAGATGATAAACGATACACTCTGGAGCCCTGCTCCCAGTCAACCAGGGCCCCAGGAAGCTCTGCTCTTCCTGCCTCCTTTCAAATCCAGTCCCAGACACTTGGTAGCACAAGTCATTTCAGTCTGCCTCAGTTTCCTCAATTGTACAATGAGGATCAGAATAGTACCTTCCTCCTTTGGTTGTTGTGAAAATCAAACAAGACACTACTGTAAAGCACTTAGTATAGTGCTCGGCACACAGTAAATGACGGTTTCCTTCTCTTCCCCTTGCCCCAAAGTAAGCATGGAGCTCATTTTGTCCTGTCCTCATGGCTCTATCCTAGAACCCAGATGCTCCCTTATGGCCCTGAGTAGTAACAAGGAGGAGGGCCAGGAGGGTGGGAGCAAAGTCAAGAAGATCTCAGTTTGAATCTGACACTTGCTAGCTATACTGCCTTGTGCAAGATACTATCTCCTAAAGCTTGGGTTTCCTGGTCTTTAAAATGGGGACAAAGCCAGCAGCAGTCCCTGTCATTGAGTTAGGTTAATGCTCCTGTCAGTTAAGGAATGTAAGGAGAAATAATGCCCTCTGTTGTAATGAGAACTGAGGTCAACCACAGGAGGCTTTCCCCCTTCTCCCCCAAGGGTTTAGACCAGGTCATGGGTCATGGGTCATTGTCTCAATGCCCAGAGGCCAGACTAGAAAGGAGGGAGGGGTGAGCAACACTGGGGTATCTACTTCTCAAGGGTTGGAATCAGAGCTGGGGCCTGGAAGGTGAGCTCTTTGGCTCCCACCCCAAGTCCAGCTCTAGCCATGGAAACCAGGCCATTAACTTAACTGAGTGGCCTGTTCTTGACCTCAGACCTCTGTATTACCAGAGGGACTCAACCATGTCCCAGGTCAATGACACAGAAGCAGTGAGGAGCAATGGAAAATGGATGTGGGAGTCAGAGGACCTGACTTCAAATCCTGCCTGTGCCACACTCAGGCAAGTCATTTCAAGTCAATGGTATGAGTGCTAAGTCTGAGAACAAAAGGGCCCTGGGCCACAGAACCCACAACAAAGCAGTCTCCTCCCCAAGGGGCTTTGTGCCACTTCTCAGGGTCTTTCTTGTCAAAGGGATGATTTCTTTGGTAATGCCATTTTGTGACAGTGTTCTTCATTCCATCCAGGCTGAATAGGGATCATCTACCAGCTTTTCTCCCTCTAGGAGATGAATCCCTGTCTGACCACAAGCTGAGGGTTCTGATCTGACCTGTCCTTTTTTGTGGACTGCTTTCTGGTCTGTGTGTGTATCCTCAAAGGTCCCAGCAGGGATCAGGCTGGGGTGTCATTCATTCTGCATGGGATCCAGTCCAGGTTTACTGACCCTGCCAGAGCTGGGTTGAGGCAGCATCGGGTCAGCAGGCAGGAGAGAAGCCAGTGGGATCTGGAGGAGCCCATAGTCTGATAGGGGGGAAGACAACAGGCAGATGTTGTACAAGGTCAGGTATGATGTAACATGAACTGGGGTGGTTCAGACGACTTGGCAGCCCAGCAAGGCTTCTCCGAGGAACAAAGCCAATGTTATCTTGCGAGGGGCCTGGTTTCCAGGAATAAGGAAGTGATAGTCCCGATGCACTCTGCCCTGGTGCAATCTCCTTTAAAGTGCTGTGCTGTGCTGTTCTGGAAATGGCATTTCAGGAAGGGTACTGAGAAGCTGGACAGCACCCAGAGGAAGGTGACCAGAGGAGCAGGGGAACACAAATTGAGTACAGATTCTCCGGGTTTTGGTCTCTGTATGGCTGTTTTGTACGAGCACTTAATACCTGCTGAACTGAACTGAATGCAACTTTGGTTACTTGAAAGAACAGGGGGTATTTAGCCTGGAGAAGAGGGGGATCGTCTTTAAGTATCTGAAAGGCTGCCATGTGGAAGACGGTTCAGAGGGCAGACCCAGATGGGACTGTTGGCCCCAACACTGCTTGGGCTTGATGTTCAGGTCATGAGGGGCTTCTGAGGTCCTTTCCAGCTCAAGATTCTCTTTGTATTTAGGCTCTCAGAGAGTGTGCTAGTGCTGAGCTGAAGCCAGCAGGATTGATCCCCCAATTCCACAGCCCCAGATGGCTGGCTGGGGCACAGGGAGTAACAGCATCCAGGGGAGACAAAAGAGCTTTTCTAATCTCTGAGAGATCTCCCCATTAAAATCTTCATTAGCCTCCAACTCAGGGAGGGGCTCGAACTCACCCAGATCAGCATAAACTTTTAACAGGCATCTTATCATCCTGGCCAAGCCTGGCTGGCCTTATCGTTACAGTTGCAGATAAAAGAAATGAGCTCAGGGATATGAATAATGCCACTTGGGGGGGGCCTTCTCATGACATTTCCAGGAGAAGGGAAATCCAAGCTCCAGTACAAAAGGCAAGAAAGGATACTAGGGGGCAAAGTCCTTTATTCCAAGTGGGCGTAGCAAGTTCTAGTACGCTGAGAGATATCAGGCTAAAGGTTTAAGTGACTGGTCCATGGCCAGACTTGGGGATGTCCCCTAGTGTGAAGTTGAAGGAATGAGACTACCCTAATGAGGGTGGTTTGGCTCACAGGTCCTACAGCTTTTGCCTCTGCAGCCCCAAAGAGCTCCATGTGGTTGGACAATGAGGTACTCCACAAAGAGTATGTTGGGTTTCCTTTTTCCCAGATAGGCCAACTCTTTTCAGACACATGAGAATAAATCTCCTAAAGAGTTTTCTCTAGAAACCAACCTGGTCCCAAGCAAGTACCTGGGGCCCTCTCCTTTCTGGGCAGAGCCAAAGAAGGAGGTAGCAGCATGCTCTTCTAGGCAGGGGGCCCTATCTTCTGGTTGAAAGAAGACACCTATGAAGGCTTGATCACCACCTCCCCCCAAATCTGGGGGCAAGCGCCTACCACCCCTAGGGAGTTATACCCAGAAACCGGGAGAGACAGGGCTGGCTGGTTATTATCAAACCACACTGATTTGGAATACAAATGCTCGGACAGACTGGGCATGGATGGGTTCTGAAGCCTTAGACAGCCTCTGAAGAAGCCTCTGCAAATCCCTGACCTCTTTGTAGGAGGGAGGCATCTGGTTTACTTTTCCCAACCTCAGAATGGAAGCGCGCCCCCCTTGCTGCGATGAGCAGTCTATGCAGTGGCCATCAGCTGCCACACGGTGGAGCCCCTAATACTATCAAAACTCACTGCACAAGGCTGCTCTTAGGAGGTCCGCCATCATGCCCCCCTACCCTGTGTGCTCTCCTGTCACACACACCCAGAGAGATCACAGTACCGAACCGCCAGGGCTGAGGGTGGGGATGGGGAAGGCCGCTTGTCCTTCGGCCAATGACCCCTAGCATCTGCAAAGTCCTCTCCCTGGACAACATGCTGCATGCACCTTGAGGCTCTGCAGGCTTCTCAGGGCCCAGGGAAGTCCAGGGCTGGCTCCACAGCCAACGTCCCAGGTGCATTCAACAGACTGAAACAATGGGTGGCCCATGCAGGCCCTGGGGAGGGCGGGAAAGGACCTCAAACGCCAAAGTATTGGCTATCTCAAATCCAGGGAACTCTTGGCAACTGTCTGGCTAGGTTGGTGCTTTGTCCTCTTTCCCGGGTTGCCAATGACCTCTGAACCCCACTTTGTCAATTCACAAAACTCCAAAGAGACAAATTCTGTCTCCCAGGAAGTGGCTAAGACCTGGGGTAGGGGAGTCTGCTGGATTTTATGGGAAGGGAGGAGAAGGGTGAGGAAGGAGGAGCAGAAGAGGGAATAGCCAGACAGAAACCGTGCAATTCCTTCGTGATCAGTCTTAAGAAACACCCCAGAATGAGAGGGGGCTGATGCCTCCCCTCCTCCACTGAGTGAAAGTCCCAATCAGGACAGTGTCCTAGTCCCCAGGGGGGCTGCCTCTCCTTAGTGCCAGCTTTGACTCAGTGACTCAAGCCTAAGCGGTCACTAATCAGTTGGGTCCTCTCAGATCATTCCAGGCTCCAGTAGACACCACCTGCTCAGGCAGGCGGCGGGAAGGGAAAAAAAGGACCTGTCTTTTGAGGTCAATGGGTCACAACGTCTCAGGGTGACAAAGGTCATCAGATGGGGGAGGGTGAGGGGCTTCACAGCAGGCAGGCTAGCAGACACCGGAGCAAGGTCTTCAGTGCCCAGGGTTAGTCCTTCAAAGCGCTCCTCTCTCAGGTTGGCAGGACCACCACTTTGAACAGTAAACCTCTCTCCTCCCATCCCGGGACACTAGGTGAAATCCCGGCTCCCAGCCCACCTCCTCAAGCAGCAGGGTCAGAAACGGGCTTTGTCTTGGAGGCTGCCAGGCTAAAGCCCAGTGGCCCAGGCCCAGTCTAAGGCCAGGGGGCATGCAGCGGTGCCCGAGCCACACCAGATCCACATCCCCAACGGTTTTCAGGAAGCCTGGAACTCGAGATCAGCCCGGGGCAAGGACCCCGGGAGTCTGCCAGGGGCAGAATACCGTAAGGAAAGAAGAGCTCCTTAGAAGCAGGAGCAGACTCTACCTCCCCCTCCCTCCCCACAAGACCCTGCCCCAGGCAGAGAAGAAAAAGCAAACTCAGAAACCCTTCCCGTCCCAGCAGTCCAGCCCCCCAGGGAGGCAGAGGCGGCCCGAGGAGGTCAGCGGCACCTCCACACCCGCTGCGCACACGGGGCAGCCCCACACAAAGGCGGCCAGGCACGTGGACAAGGCTCCCGGCCTCTTCCCTCCCTCCCTCCCTGCCAAGGGGGCCCCTGGTCCGGCACTGGCCGCGGCACGCCCTCCCGGCCGAGCCCGGGTCCGCGCGCACGCTTCGGTTCCTTCCATGTGCTCCGTGCCCACACGGGGCCCAAGGGCGCCGGCCACACTCAGGCGGGGCACCCCGCGGCGCGCTGGGCCCTCGGGCTCCCGGGGGTGGCTGGGCGCCCCCGGCCAAGCCCGGCGGTGCGAGCCTGCGGGGAGGGGGAGGCGGGCACTGCGGTTCCCATCGAAGGCAGCGCCGCTCACAACTCACCACTCGGCGGGGCCTGGGTCGGTCCGGGTCCGAGCGGCCGGTCAGCTCGCAGCTCGGCGGGACTCCAGCAAGGGCTAGTCCTCGGGCCGGCGCCGGGCAGCCCGGGCAGGCAGCATGGAAGTCGGGCGGGCAGCTGGGGGGAGGGGGAGCGCCTCCGGTCCGGCTCGGCTCAAACCGGTTCCCGGCGCGGCGGCGGCCTGGCTCCCCTTCGGCGCCCGCGGGGCCGTCGGTCTGGGGGGCGGCAGCGGTGCGGCCCCTGCGCCCGAGCCCTAGCCCAGGGTCCGGGGGCGCGGGGGGCGCATCCTCCGGCTCCGGCACCACCGCGCTGCGCTCGGAGAGCTCTAGGGCTCGGGGGCCATGGCCCCGCGGCCGACCAGCGCGTGCCCTGATCCGAACCCGGGCGTGGGGTCCGCGGCTCCGGGGCTCCCGCCTGCTCGCAGGCGGCGCTGGACACTGAGCAGGGGCTGTGGCGCGGGCGGCCGGGTCTCAGCACCCGCAGGCTCGACTAATCCAGCCAAGACGCACGGATCCGCCGACGGCGGGGCGGCTCCGCAGCGCGGCTGCGCCCGGCCTGGCCCCACCCCTGCCCCGCCCCTCCCTCTCCCTGGCTCCGCCCCCAGCGCCCGAGGATCCCCGCCCCTCCCCGCCCTCGGCCGCAGCAGGCTCCCGGAGCCTCCCCGCCCCCAGCCCCAGCTGACCCCAGACCTCGAGTCGGCTCCGCCGCGCGGCCCGCTCCCGGCCCCCGAAGGGCCCCCCGCCCCTGCCCCCACCTCCCGCGGACCCAGAGCCTCGGAGGTGTTCCCAGGAGCAGCTGCCGGAGGGGGCCTCCTCGCCCTCTTCCTTCCCATCCCCCAGCTCCGGGCTCCGGTCGGGGTGGGGGCGCGGAGCCGCACGTGCGCACCCGGAGAGGCAGGCCGGGGCGTCCGCCTGGGGCCCCCCGAAGCCCCGCGCTCTGGGAGGCAGCCCGGGCGAGAGAGGCAGGCCCGGCGAGGGGCACCCAGAGGAGGCCGGCGGCGGGCAAGCTCAGGCCAGGGCGGAGGCGGGAGCCCCGGGCGGGCCCCCATGTCTACGGGTGACGGTCTGGGCCCCGCACGGGCATCCCGTCCGCGGGAGAGGGCCGGGGGCAGAGCGCCCGCACGGTGCCTGGCACTGCCACAAGGCGCTTATTCCCTCCCCTTCGGAAAACAAGTCTGGGGAAGGGCGCCCCGGCTGGCTTCCCTCTGCCAGGCCCATCTCCCTGCCCGTGACCTTACTGCATCCGCGGCCCCCCTCTCCTGGCCCTGGCCTGCTCTCGCCCTAGTAAGACCTCCCCCTGACCCTACCGGGTCAGACCTGGTGACTGCCCAGGCCCATCCCAAGAATGACACAAGCCCTGATGAACACCTACTTTGTTAACAGATGCAAAACCAAAAAACTCCCCAAACAGTCCCTAACCTCAAGGAACTTACATTCTGTTGGGAGGGAGGGGAGTGAAGTGAGTGACAAGATAATGAAACATAAAATACAGATGAATGAGACACAAGATGGCTTTGGGAGGGACCATAATGCCCAGCAGGCCTTTGAGCTGGCCGGACAAAGCTAGAGATCCTAGGAGATGGAGGTGATGAGGGGGTACATTTTAGGAAGGGGAAGGAGTCAGACAACCTGAGGCCAGAGAGGAAGTGTCCTACGGCTGGACCATCCTGACCAGAGTAACGCATATATATAATAAGCCTCTACTTGCTCACCACGCAATCCTCTTCAACCCTGTCCAACACCATCAAGATGGTTACACTTTACACCTCTGGGCAGTCACATGGTGGCCAGAAGAAACGATACAAGGACACTCTCAAGAACTCTGGATTTGACTATGCAACATGGGAGACACTGGCACAGGACCGCTCAGCATGGCGTGCCCACATCAGAAAAGGTGCTGTGCTCTATGAGCAAAGCAGAATTGAGACAGCACAAAGGAAACGTAGGATGCACAAATTTGGAGTAACCACCCCAAATGTTCACACTGACCATCTGGGCCCAATCTGTGGTACAGCACTCCGAGCTCATATTGGTCTGATCTGCCACAGTTGGACACACTGAAACTTGACTTTATCATGGTGATATCATTCTGGTCCTCTGAGAATGAAGGACAACAGCCCCCTGATGATTTCATCTACTCCCTCGTGAAAACACAGTGTGATACGTGGCCAAGGACAAAGAGCTCTGGGTTTAAAATTGATGCTGCTCAAAGGCTACATTTAGCCAAGTCGAACCTGGAGCTGAACCAGAATTCCACCCTTCCTTTGTTCTCTTTGCCCTCGCCTTCCCAGATCCCCCTAATGGCACTGTTACCTTCATAGTCACCCGGGCTTGCAACCTTGTCATCTGACTGCTTTCTCTCACTGGCCTCACCACTCCTTCCCCAAAGCACCAACCCCTCTAACTGAGTTTCTCAGAAATCTTCCAAGAAAACAAGCCCTCCTCATCCTTACATTCAGTGCCTTCCACAGCTCCAAAACACTCCCTCAGTGCTTAGCAGAATCCCTGGCACACAGTAGGTACTTTCTCTTCCCCCACTTTTCTCTCACTGTTCCTCTTCATTGGCTCTCAGTTCCAGCCATACTGGATGGCTACCTCCCTTTCAATCTAGCCTTACCCACTCTGGAATGGGTTGTGCCTCCATCCTACTCCATTTCTCTTGGTTGAAGTTCCCTCCTTTTCTTTCCAGGTAGCTTTCCCTGCCCCTCTGCCCCTCTAGATGACTGCAGGAGTGACAATTTTGCCTCTCAGGTTTTTCACAGCCCTTTGCTTGGCCCCCTCCTCCTCATGCTGTCTCTGGATTCACAGTTATTTGTACTTTCCCCTGGACCCCATGGGCTTTTAAGATTCCTGAAAGCAGGCCCCTGGCCCATCTGTCTTTGGATTGACCTCATGAGCAGTCACTACTTATCTAAATAAGGACTGAATAAATGAATGAAGGGACCTCCACTTGGATCTCAGCAGCTCCTCCACAAGTACTTTTGGGGAGGAGGAGGGTAGGAAATCACTTCAGTGATCTGAACCTCAGGTTTCTCATCTGTAAAATGGCCAGTGATACCTGGCCTGCCCCCCTGGTCAGCGCTCACAGGAAACAAAGGATGGCAAGTCTTGGCAAAGCTTGTGGGCCCAAGTGCTAAGGAAGACCTGAATTAGGATCTTGCCACAGGCAATTTGCAAGTTACTTCCCAGTTCTAGGCCTCACCTTCCTCACCTGTAAAGTGGGGGAAGAGTTTCAGACCAGAGCAGAGGTGTCCAACGTGAAACTTCCTGGTGTAATTAATTGTGGCTCAGGGCACTCCCAAGTGTAGCTGAACTAGATTAAATTTTAATTGTGAAATATTTAACTAAATAAACATACAAGAGAACTCAGATGGGACAGCTAGGTGGCACAGTGGATAAAGTACCAGGTCTGGAGTCAGAAGGACCTGAGTTTAAATCCTGCCTGAGATACTTCCTAGCTGTGTGACCCTGGGCAAGTCACTTCACACTGTTTGCCTCAGTTTACTTATCTGTCAAATGAACTGGGGAAGAAAATGGCAAGCCACTTTAGTATCTTTGCCAAGAAAACTCCTAATAGGATGTCGGAGAGTTGGACAAGACTGAAAGGCCTCAATGACAACAACAAATGTTAATACTTGGTTTTCAAAGTCAATACTTGGCCTGCAGAGATCCTTATATTTGAATGAAGTGGTGGCAGCTCCCCCAGCTCAGCTGTCTGTCTGAGTTTGACAGCAATGGAGTAGGTGACTTCTAAAGTCTCTTTCTGCTCTAACTCCTTGGCTGCTGGGCCTGGGCTGGGGGTGGAATTCTGGTTCAGCTACAGGTTTGATTAGACTAGATGTAGCCGTTGAGCTACTTTCCAACTGGGATATTTTCTGAGTTCAGGCAAGTACTTTGTAAAGTACAGCACACCCTGGAGGGGTTATCCCAACACATGCCAGCCTGCCCTCTGTGTGCCCCTTAGCACTGGGCCAGGGGATCTGATGCTGGTGCAAGCTGAGGATAATCAGTCTCAGAGGAGGATGCTGGCTGAAAGCCAAGGGCAGGCACTATCCCCCGGGAGAAAATCCATTCAGTCCCCAAATGGAGGGGGAGGGGGAGGGCAGGCAGAAGACCTGATTGGCCCCATAGCAGGATGGCACTGGAAACCTTGGTTAGGGGAGGATTCTAAACCTCCTCCCCCCCACCTCCAACTGAAGAAACTGAAATGAAGGACTGGGGGCTCTAAGAGGCCTGTAAGATCAAGCAAGGGAAGACAGCTAAGGGTGGGAGAAAGGAGCTATGGGGTGGCTGCCAGTCTTCTCCTTTCCTGTATCCACTTATCATCCCGTACTTGCATCAAAGCCATCTGGGCCTTTGGGGACAGGTCTCTTCTCCCCATCTCCAAATTCCAGGGTCACATCACTGGTGTCCAAAGCCAGATTTGGACTGAAGTCCTCCTGATTCCAGGCTGGGTGCCACCTAGCTGCCCTCTTCATTCATCCTACAAGCCTACAACCCCTAAACCCTTCTGCTACCTGACATAGGATCCAAGAGTCTATTTCCAGTACCCACCTCCCTTGGACACCTTACTTCCTTTCAAAACACACTCAGAACCACACAAGAGTGTTTTCTAAGGTTAATTTACAAGGAAAAACCAGAATATACAGACACTATATACCGAGGGACAGCTAATAAAGAGAAATGGAGAGGTGAAAGTGAGCAAAGTGCAATACAAGAAATTATGAATTTATGCAAAGAGTTATGAAGAAGAAAACGTTTCATCCAAGAAATGTATGACCCAAAAAAAGGGAAGTATGTGAGCATAGGACTCTCCATGGAGAACCCACAGCAGAGCTGGGCATTTGAACACATATCCCTGAGTCACCAAATTGAGTAGGTTTTCCTAGCCATAACAGTTTCCTTCTCTTCCCCTGAAAAGGGAAAATCAAGGAAATAGTAACTGTCCCAGCATGTCCATAATACAACTTGACACAGACATCATCACACAGGTCACCAGATTACCACCTTCACCCCTTTCCTTTATGGGCCACACCCTTCCTAGGGAGGCCTGGGAGAAGGAGGGAGGTTGGGCAGGACAGGTACCATTGCTAAAGTCTTCCTTTCCTATAGCTTTTGTAACATGTCTCAAAGAATGGGGACTTTCCTGAGTAATGCCAAGTCTAGAACTGAGGCAATCCAGTCACTAAAGCCGGAGCTAGGCTGCCCATGATGTTCTTCTCTTTTCATGACAACCTCTCCCCCACCCCCAATTCTGCCTGTCCTTGACATGTTTATCACTGTTACTATCAGCTATCACTTTTGATGCCAGATTTCTATCAGGGTTTCTGTATGACTGAGTCCTTGAAGAATTGCAAATGAGCATTGTACAGAGGGCCATGGTACTGTGCCTGGCATGGTAGCTGTGAGGAGGAACTACAGGATAGGGAGAGAAGATGGGCTGGTCACCTGGCAAGGAGGAAGAAGTGGAGAAGCACTTCCTGGTCCCCTCATCTGTCTGGGAAAACATGAGGAAAGCCTCCAGGCTATGAGGCAGAGCTCCCTCCCATCCCCCACAGGAGGTGATGTTATAGGAGGGCATAGGCAGAAGTTTCTGAGGCAGATGGGTAGAGGCCTGCATTACTGGAGGAAACCTCCAAATCTAGGGGATCTTGGGCTCACTGAAGCATTCTGATAGAGCTATTTCAGTTTCTTATCCCCTTATTAAGCAGTGAGTGCCATTAAAGGGCCTAAATTTTGCATCTCTCCCCTCGGCCCAGTACAAGACCTGTGGATTGATTATGATTGTGGAAAACCCAAGAACAGAGAAATATCTCTCCACTAGCTCCCCCGTTGACAGCACCATGCCATTCCAGCTCTATTATTATGACTATTCTATAGTGGAGGGTACTGGGGCTTGCCCACAATCACTAGAGCTGGTAACAGCAATTAATCAGGGCAGGATTTGAAATTTGAGTCTTCCTGACTCACAGGCTTAGATCTAGAAGGGGCCTCAGAGACCCTTCACCCCTACTCATTTTAAAGATGAGGAAACAGGTCCTAAGAGGTTAAGTCACATACTTACCTATTAAGTGTCTGAGTCAGGGTTTAAAGCCATATCCAACCTTCTACACACTCATTAATGGCGAGGTGGTCACTGAGGCTATCCCCACATCCCAACAACTCATGACTCCCCTTTTCTTCCCTGATTCCCCAATGGGAGTCAACCCACCATGGGAGGGCTTGATCTCCCTACAACAAACACCATTTCAAGCATCACTGACTTTGGCTTCCTCAGGCGGCTACAACTCTCCATGTGGTTAGCAATTGCAGTTGACGGGAAAAACAGTTTTAAATTCATCATTGAGAAGAATGTTTATCTCTGTGTTTTCCACCCAGTTTGGGAGTAAAATGAGACTCTTTAAAACCTGAGGACGGTACATCTTTAATTTTGTTTAGAATAGAAAATAACCAATAGGAAAGATTTAATGAGGTTAGAAATCTAAAAGGAAATGGGTTGGGAACAGATTATCAAGAGATATCATACCAGCCACTGGAGAGTGTACTAATATTAAATATTAGGTTTCTAAACCAAATATATATAATCCATTTGGGGACTTAATGATGGTATTCATCAATACAGTGGTTCCCCAAACAGCATTAAGATTCCATTTGTCATTACTACAAAAAGGGGTGGTGGTGGATGTCACTGTACGGGGGAGTGGAAGGAGAGGCAAGTCAAGGGCTTCTGGGGTCACATGGAGTGGGTGGAGGCCTGGAGGTTCACCAGGAAGCTGCCCTTCCACATCAACTGACAGTCTGGATTGTGGCTCAGCAGTGCAAGAGGCTGACAAAATGTTCCATTGTATATAACATGGGCCAGCTACCCAAGGCTGCCCCATTGCGTTATGGAATGTGGCTACACTTTCACATTAGGGACCCTGGCAACCCTGAGGCATTGGAACACATACTCTCTTCTGTTGTGTTTGGCAATTCCAAGAAAGACCAATATGTTAGTCTCTTCCCCCTCCCCACCCCCATCCTATGAAGTTCAAGCCAGAGCAGGGCTGGACAGAGGGCAGATGAGAGGCTGGTGATGGACACCAGTGATACTGTCCCAGACAGACATGGGATTGAGGGGGGTGGGGTGGAGGGAACCCTGCAGGACACCGGATATTAGCTTTTTCCACCCCTAGGAAAAAAGCTGTCTGACATGTTCTAGAGCCAACACAAATAAAAACCCACCTGGTCCAGGGGCTTGGGGCCTTTAAGCTACTTTGAAAACCACTGACCTTTCATTTCCAAGACAAACTCTAACAAAAGGCATGAGAGAATTTTTCTAAGTCACAAGCTAATATTCTTGGCATCAATGCCAACAAGGACTGCTTGGATTGAGGGGGAGAATAATTAGGAGATGATGAAGGATCCTAAAATTATTACTCTATGTAGAGAAGGTTCCATTCCTCTCATAAGCATGTGTGATTGTGAGGGCAGATGTTTGTGTGATAACATTGTCTCAGTGTGGCTTTGTGACTGCGTATGTGTGAAATTGTGACTATGCAGGAATAGGATGAGTGTGTAAATATGACTGTGTTCCTGTGAATGGGCCTTTGTGAGGATACCTTTAGTAAGCCTGTGAAGGGAACGGTATGAGGAATTGTGTGTGATTGTCACGGAGACTTTGTGAATGTGAGAGCGGCTGTATGGGCATGTCTTAAGCAGTGTGTCTGAGAAAACAGGAATGTGGGTCTGTATGGATGCATGACGAGAATGTGGCCATATGTGGAGGTGACTAAGTGACTGACACAATTAGTGTAACTGCATATGTGTGTGTGTGTGCGCGCGCGCGCCTGAACACACACTCTCCTGCACATCCAGAATAATGACCCAGCAGCTGCTGGGGGGCACTAGGAGGCTCGATCCCAAATTAACTAGATTCATTCATCCCCTTCTCCCAAGGAAGAAAAAGCCCATTTTAGAGACTCTGGCTAATTGGAAACACTAGGGGAGATCCGCAGATTCATTAGAAAACCAACATTTTTCTAATGCTCGTTACAGGTTTATCCAATTAGGAAGCACAAAAATATATGAACAAGGCTGCGGAGGGATGCAGTGAATTTTTCAGCTCTAATGGAGCTCCCCATGTTTTCCATTTGCTTGCCTGTCTACTCTCACTTGGCCTGAAAAGTCTGCTTCCTTCGGAGCAGATGAGCTCAGCTCATCTGGGCCCATTCCGTTCCCAACTCAGGCCGTCCCAACCACGGACTCTTGCTAATGGGATAGGTGGGTACCAGATGTTGGAGTGTCACCAGTGGGGGCACACAGAACACAGGCTGAGCTTTTCTCCTCAACTGAAAGGGAGGGGGGAGAGAAGAGACACAAGTTGGGGTGAGGGAGGAGGAGGGAGTGTGACTGGATTCCTGTCTTTCCTAAAAACAGATGCCTGGCCAGATGGGAGCCCAGCCACCCTCTCTCTCATCTACTGAGAGCTGCCAAAATCCCAGGCTGGGGCTGAGGCTTGGGAATCCTAGAATGATGTCACTGAGGTTTGGGATGGAAAGAGGGGAATGTCTGCTTCCCAGCCCAAGCCTTTCCTTCTTGTTAGGAAAGGAAGTCAGGGTGACAGCAGAGGAATGTGTCCTCTGCCCCAGGGATTCTGTTCAAGAGCTACAAGGGCCCTTAAGGAGTCATTTCTTCCTTTTACAGACAAGGAAACTGAGGTTTGGAGAGGTGAAGGACAGGCCACAAAGAGAGCAAGGAGAACAGCAGAAACTGGAAATGGCCATCTTGTCCCTCCCACAATCCAAAATCTTTTTTTCCCTAATTCTTTCAAATGATTCTCAAACAACACAGACCCTATCCTCCTCCCTCCATCCCATCTTTCATTCCAGACTACCCAAGCTGATCATGCTTCCTCCAAAAAAAAAGTTTCTTTGCGTTGAGGTTGTGTATACTTGTTGATTTCTGCATAAGGATGGAAATTTCTTGGGGGAAGCCATGATGTGTTTTGGTTTTTTTTGTTGTTTGTATCTATCCCTAGCTCCTAGGACAATCCCTGGCATACAGTGAACAGTTAATAAATGGTGGTTGAATTGTACTGAGTCAGTCAACAGGAGCAATGTCCTGTCTAGCCCCACTACCACAGTACAACATATACCCTCCTCCTTTACTATCCTCATTCCAGGGAGATTCCTTCTCTGCTGATCAGTAATCAAAGTCAAAAAGGATCAATATACGCCCCTCCCCATCAAAGTGTAGAATTATAAATGTAACTCTCCCCTGGACTCATCGTTGTATACCCCCAGAATCTGATGGCATCTCAGATAAGGGTGAGGGGAAAGGGGAAGAGCCCTTTCTGCCCTTATGTTTCACACGTTGAGGATCAGGGCATATTGAGGTTGAAGAAGAAAAAAGTGTGTGTGTGTGTGTGTGTGTGTGTGTGTGTGTGTGTGTGTGTCTGTGTCTGTGTGTGTGTGTGTGTGTGTGTGTATGTGTGTAAGTAAATGATTTCTGTCTTCAAGTTTTTGAAGGGCTATCATCCTTAAGAGAGATTAGGTTTAGGATTGCAGATGTAAAGCTACAAGGGACCTGCTTCAACCCCTTCATTTTAGAGATGAGAAAACTGAGGCCTAGGGAAAAGCCCAAGTCCATGCAGGTAGTCATGGCAGAGCCAGGATTTGAACACAGGTCCGCTGACCCCAGAACCGATGTGTTCTTGCCTCCTAATTCTGGCTAAAGGTAAGGAGGTAGTTCCAAATACTCCGATCTCTCCAAACACAAGCCAATGAGCTGCCTCAGGTGGTAGTGAGTTCCCCCTCCTTGGAGGTCAGTTAGCAGAAGGTAAATAACTAGAAGACACGTGGCAGAGGGGATGACCACTTAGGTGTGGGTCTAATTAGACACCACAGTTAACGGTTCATGGTTCAGCTCCATGATTCTCTGACCTCTGGCTGTTACTCTGGGGAGGGTCTATTCCAGATGAAGCTGTTTTCTTTCACTGGAGGGGGCTCTGGGGAGTGGGGTCAGCTCAGGGGGTGACCTCTGACCATTCTGGTTCAAGAATAATGTGCAAGGATCAGGGGACCATCTGGTTAGAGGACTCCTTGGGGAAGGTGCAAACACAGTGACTACACCTCCATGAAATTCTGCCCTGACCCTCAGGGCTACTCAGGGAGGGGAGGAAACACAATGGTAGTGATGGAGGCCCAACCACCAGGCTTTAGCATTGCTTCTCTCAACGTTCTGGTTCACCTAGTTTAGTTCTGATTTCCCTAGGACCTGGAACAACGAATTCCAGCTTGTGGCAGTAACCTCTCGTTTTCATTTCCCACTCAACTTGCAGATGTCTCCAATGTAGGTCTGGGCACAGAGCCCAAAAAAATCCTGTTGCACGACCACCCCCACTCCCCCAAACTGCTGCAAACTTTGGCCCTACCTTTAATGCTCCTTTGCTCAGTATGTCTCTCTAGGTCTTCCTAGCCCCTCTGGGTCTCTGTCTCTCATTCTTTGTCTTTTTTCCTTTTTTTCTATTTTGATACAGATTAGGAGGGGAGAGATCTAATGTATACCCTACCCTTAGGGAGAATGGATTTATAAGATTTTAGAGAAAAACTAGATAAGGCACCCAAGCTTCAAACTCTAGAGGAGAAGTCCTGCCAAGAGGGATGGGAAGCTCTTAAAACAAAACCAATGACACAAAAGCCAATGATTCTAATGGGGAAGAAGAACAGAGGAAGGCAGAGATGGATGTGACCACATAGGCACTCCCTGACTCAGACTTTTAAAAGACACATGCAGAAGACAGAAGGGCAGATAACAGAAAATGAATACAAAAGAGGGGGGCAGTCCTATAACAATGCAAAAGGAGCTTTCAATTTTTTTTTAAAGCCATGCTTGGGGCAAGAGATAGATCAGAGAAAAGATACTTTCCAGCTGCTCTGGTGGATGAGAAAATGATAACGGATGACTCAGAGAAGATGAATTTTGTAGCGATTTTCTCTTCCAAGATGAATACTTTTCAGTCTATGAAGGATTAAGTAGTTTATAGGAAATAGAAAAGTGATGCTACATGAGGACATGGTTAAAAAAAAAGAGCAGCTGGCTTCAATGACTTGAAGTCACCATGCCTGGCCACTCAGGGTACTGAATGAACTTTCACAATTGTCTACTATCAATGATCTCTGAAAAACTGTAGAGAATAGAAGAGGGGCAGCCTGACTGGAGATAGGCAAATATAACTCCAATTTTCCAAAAAAGGGAAACGATATTCTTCAAACGATAGGCCCTGATTCTTAAAAAAATTCAAAAATGCATTAAAAGGATGGTTCACAAACACTCTGAAAGCAAAGCAGCAATTACAATGAGGCATGACTTCATCAAGGACAGGCCATTTCCTTTAATGACAGGGTTACTGGACTGGCAGATAAAGGCAAAGGCCTGGGCATAGTTTATGGACATCTCAACAAAGTATTTGACGAAGTCTCTGAAGACACTTTTGTTTACAAGATGGAGACTTTGGCTGAGTTAGGTGAATTCTGAATTAGCTGAATGGCTGCGCCAAATGACCAGAATAATGAATAGATCACTACCAACCTGGATGGATGTCCATGGAAAAGTTCCAAGGATCCTGCACATGTATAGATTAGATGGTAGAGAGGGCCAGCTAACTGAATCTGCAGATGATATAAAGGTGGGAGGAGTGGCTAACAAATTGTTAGGATGTAGTAGTGGTGGTGGTGGCAGTGGTGACAGCAGCTGTAAAGCATGGGGCATATTGTTTAATTTCATCTCATAAAATGGAATTCAATAGGAATAAATATAAAGAATTACTAAATAACTCCATGAGTATGCATATGGGGATACCTGGCAATTAGATAGTAGTTCATATTAAAAAAAAAATCACGGAGGGGTCTGGTGAATAAGACCAAGTTAACAGAGTGACGTTGACAGCCAATAATCTCTAACGCACCTAGGTTGCATTTCAAGAGAAAAAAAAACCAGGTAGAATGAGGCACGAAGGGGGAGTGGTAATATGATGTGGCAAGTCAGGAAAGTCTGGATTCAAACCCCTCCTCTACAGGTTAGCTCTTCTGTGACTGTGGGCAAATAGAAATCACTTCAATAATTTGAGTCTCTGCTTCCTTATTTGTAAAAGCAAGACAATATCTATAGTACCTATGTTGTGGGCAACTGCGTGGCGCTGTAGTGGATAGAGTGTGCCGCTTGGAGTTAGGAAGACTCATCTTCCTGAGTTCAAATCTGACTTCAGACACTTACTAGCTGTGTGACCCTGGGCAAGTCACTTCACCCTGTTTGCCTCAGTTTCCTCATCTGTAAAATGAGGTATCTTTGCCAAGAAAACCCCAAATGAGGCCATGAAGAATCAGACACAACTGAAATGACTCAACAACAGAAATTTATGTGGCATGATTATTATGGTAAGTTCAGACAGTGTATGTAAAGAACTTTGCAAATAAGCAGATCTATGAATGCCAATTATTATTAGTGAGGTAGTGGTGACTGCCTTGCCCTCCAATGCCCGGTGAAAACACTCCTGGGATATTATGTTTAGATCTGAGCATTACATTCTAGAAAGGACATTGATAAGAATGGGCCCACAGAAGGGCAACCTTGCAATCCAAACCATCCATGGGGACTAAAAGAGCCAGTGTTAGCCTGAAAAAGGGAAGACCAGTGGGGACAGATGATTGCTTTCTTGACACATTTGCAGGATTTGTTCTTTTGGCTTCAGACGGCCAAAGGGGGAAAAGCAGGAAGTTTCAGGATGATAGAAGGACAAGTTTCCTAACACTCAGAGCCGTCCAAGAGTGGAATGGGCTGCTTCAAGAGTCCATTTACCGAAAGGTCAAGTAGATCTGGGATAACTGCTTTGTCAGGGATGCCTTCCAGAGGATCTCTGCTCAGGTATGGTTTAGACAAGATGGCCTGCAAGGTCCCTTCCAACTCAGAATGTTGAGGAGTCTCTCTCTGTCTCTGTTTTTCTCTCCTTCATCTCTCTGTGCAACTAGCTTCATGTCCTCTCTCTTTGCCTATAGAAAACTCTGGCATATGGGAGGGCTTCCTAATGTCACCCCTCTGATCCTATCATGAGAGGCAACACTAACTCACTATGACCATCCAGTGAGGAATCTAAACATGGATGGGCTTGGAAAGAAAGGTCTATCAGTTCCTCAAGCTTAGGGGTGAGCAGGAGGAGAGGGGAAGGAGGAAAATCCAAACTCTATGTCACTCACACTTGGGAAAATTTTTGCTGAGAGTCTCTGAACCATGGGGAAGTGTAGCAGTGAAGGTGATAATGTTCTAGAGTTAGCTGACAAGAATAAGAATGGTCATCTAATTCAATGGCCTCATCTTACGGATGGGGAAACGCTGGTTCAGAGAGCATCGGTGATTTGCCCAGTGTCACACTGTTGCTAAGAGACAGAGCCAGTGAATGGATTCTATGGTCCAAATCCATCATTCTTTCCTTTGAACCAAGTGGGCTGGCTAGGTTGCCAAGTGTCTCCTTAGCCACAAAATTCCATGGCCTTTCTTCAGTGCTCCTACTCACCTTCTTCATCTGTAAAAAGGAGGGACTGGGTGACCTCTAAGGCCCCTTCTGGCTCTGGATCTATGATTCTGGATCTTCGTGAGGCATTCAACGCTTACACATCACATCCTCATTCAGGATACTCTTTCCTTTCTTAGCTTCTGGGTGATGAAACCATATCCTGACTCTCCTGCTATTTCCTTGATCACACCTGCTTTATTTCTTTTAGTAGTTCTTTTTCTGTTCATCCTCTAAAAACAGGCAGCTCTCAAGGTTTTGTCCTCAGCCGTCTTCCTCTTTCTGCTCACCATCTTCTTCCCTAAAATCTGGTTCCCTTTTTGGAATTTATAATTGATACACAAACAATGTAATCCTACATCGTCTTCCACTACCCTCAGAGTCTTCACTGGGTATGGGCTGTTACTCTGAATCTCCTCCTCCTCCTCCTCCTCCATATTAGCAACTGTGAGAGGTGTTCCTCACATAATATAATCCAACTTTCACCTCCAGGACTTGCCCAGGCATTAATTACCTAGTATGTCCTCCTTTCTCACCTGTCTGTTTTAGGTTTCCCACTCGCCTTTAATGTTCTATCTCCCATGAGACCTTTCCTTGCCCCCTCCCCTGACCACGCAGCTGCAAGAACATCCACAAATCGTCAGGTCTTTAGTCTGTACCGACTTTTCTGTGTCCAGGCCCTCTTCTCTGCCTTTGTGTCCCCAGCACACAACCTGGCTAGCCAGTTACTCAATAATCCCTTGTTCAATGGGTGCTTATGTGATGTCACTCATTTGAAGGCAGGAACTGGGTTGGCTCTACATCTCCTGCAGACCCCCAGACCATGGCCTCCTTCATAGCAGGAGGGAGGCCTGTTCCTTTTTTGGCTATCCTACACACAGAGCTCTCAGAAAACATGGCCCTAGACTTTTCCCCTTTCTGTCTCCTCAAAATGGTAAGCTCTCTGAGGGCAGGCTCTTCATGCGTCCTCTTCCCTTCCTTAGCATAGTCAGGCTGGGCACAAGGACAGGAAGAGGTCTTCAGCAGTATTTGACTTGAAGGACAGATGGCAAGGATAGGAACAGGATGGTGCCAGGGCAGTGAAGGGTGGTCCTGTCTGTAAGATTGCTTCCCCATCTTGGAGAAGGTCCCCTGAGAAGGAATCTTATCTTGTCAGAATCAAGGACCAAGGGTAAATGGTGGCATGGTACCTACATGTGAGGATGTGCCTTTGAATGTGTGGATTCACGGTTTTTTTTCCTTTGCATCTATGCCAACATGTCTGTATCTGAGCCAAAGACATCTATTTTGCTAGATAAAGTTCACACATTAGGGTTTCCCTTCTTATTTCCTCTAAGCTAGGAAAATCCAACTCCCAAACCCAGTTTCTCTTTCCCTCCCCTGACCAGCCTGGCCAAGCCCAGTGGTAGCCAAGCCTGCCCTTCACCTTAAAGCCTCTATCCACTTCCCAAATGACATAGGTGGACCCCTTCATAGTCAGGGCAGGACAGCAGCACCAGCAATGTCAACAGTGGCAGGATTAATCTCCTATTTATGAGACACTAACCTGATTGGCAGCAGGGTAGACACCCATTAACAACCTAGCAGCCAGCCCCAGCTCTTGCCCTTCCCCTCCTCCCTGCTGGCGGGGGTGCCCCCAGCCCCACAATCTGTGGTCAGGATTAAGACCACAAAGCACTCAGGGCACAGAGCAGCTGATCAGTGGGCACCCCATTGGGACCCACAGACAAATGGTAAATGACAGGGTCCCTATTAAATCAAACTTCTCCTCTGAGCGTTAAAGTGTCCGGCTGTCACTAACAATCTATGCTGGCTAATGTCTCCCAGGGTCTGAGTATACACGGAAACAGCCAGTCCAGCCAAAAGCCTACAGCCTGGAGTCCAGTCAAGAGCCTGGAGCAGAACTGGGGCCCAGGAAACCAGAGCCCAGTCCAATTCAATTAGAATCATAGATTTAAAGCTGAAAGGGACCTCCAACACCATCTAGTGCATTCGCCTAGTCCATTTTACAGATGAGGTAACCTAGGCTCAGAAATGTTAAGGCACAGAGTCACAAAACCAGTCAGCATCTGAGGCAGAATTCAAATCCAGATCTTTCAAATCCAAGTCCTTAGACAACATTTCATTAAGCACCAATCTGCCTTTCCAGCTGTTCCTCACATACAGCATCTCCAACTTTGTGCTTTTGGACGGGGGGCTCTGGATGCCTGGAATGTTCCCCTTCCTCACTTCTGCCTCTTGGAATCCCTAGTTCCCTTCAAATCTAAGCCAAGGTGCTGCATCCTGTCCCTCTCCCTCCACACTGCCAGCACCTCCTCCGAAACTCCAAACTACTATGTATTTACTTGGTAAGCATTTTGAATTTAATCTTCTAGGCACTGTTCTCTTCCCTCACTAGAATGGAAGTGCTGTCAGGGCAAGGACTGTTTTCTCTTTGTCTTTTCTCTCAGTAGCACCTACTAACTGCTGGACCAGTCTGTGGGCTGTCCATCATCTGGCTCCATGAGAACAGTGGCTTGATCCCAGTGGCCTTGGCACTAAACAAAGAACCCTGCATACAGTAGGTGCTCAGGAAAAGCAGATGGAGTGCAGCAGTTGTTACTGAAGACATATATGCAGAGACCTCTGGGGAGACGGAGGGGCTCCACCCCTTCCTCCTCAAAGTGGGGGTGAGGTAGGAGGAGAGACAGTCCCCAACATCAGGATGAGTAAATGGCAGTGCACACCCCTACAATCCAGGCTGAGAGCCTCAAGTTCATGTCACCCTGCTTATTCCCTCCCCAGTTTCCCCCACCCCTGCCCTTCCCCCAGCTCCTCCCCAACTTCAGTAAGTGGGTGCGGAGGAGGAGGAGGCTAGGGAGGAGCTGAGGGAAGGGGCCGTCACCCTGCTTCTGCCTGTCAAATTAAAACGTGGCAACAACTCATCTCCCCGATCTCGTGGTGGTTACAAATGAGTCCATTAAGCCATCTGCAGAGCCCTCTCTCCTCTTGCTGCTATGGGCCTCCGGGGCTCCTCTATAATCGGCTGTCCCCCAGAGGCCCCAGCTAAGGCTGTGCTGGCAAACGAGCCTGGTGCAGCACAAGGAGCCCCTGATGTTTCCTAGCAGTGGGAGGATGAAGGAGGCAGAGGGGGAGGGGGAAGGAGGCAGAGGAGGGAGGGGGAAGGCAAAGAGACCAGAGGATGGGCTCAGCCTGCTCAATTGATGGGCGAAAAGGAGGAAACCCATGTGTTCTTGGTGACAGTGCCCCACCCTCACCAGTTCAGCCTCCTGAACATCAAAGATATTAGCTCAACTAGAGAGGAAATAGAGTGGGCAACCTACCACCCCCATGGCCTCTCCAACCCTGCCTTTACCAAGATGGTCCTGTGCTGAACACCTGAATTCATGGTTCCTCATGCTCTCCCTCCTCACCCACTACATGCATTTTTCACCCAACTGCCCCACAGTGGAGCTCTGCTTACCCCAGTCCCATGAGAATCTCCCCCTCCTAAATGAACCCTAAGGACCTCGGGGTCTTGCCATCAGCCCTGCTGATGTGCTGCAAGGATAACTGGGTGTTTCCATCCACTATGCAGAAGAATCCTCCTAGAAATGCTCTCTCCTCCAATCAGCATGTGAGCTCTTTGGGAACAAGGGCTACCTTGATTTCATGTGTGCATTCCCAGCATTTAGCAGTGTTTGGCATAGTAAGTACTCAATAAATGCTTTTCCATTCTGTTCTAGCCTGGAATTGAGATCACAGAATAAGAGTTGTGAGGGCCCTGAGAAGTCACTTAACTTAGCACAATGATTAGCACACAGTAGGCACTTAAGATCTTGGATCTGAACCTAGGATCTTCCTGGAAATTCAATCCTCTTTCCACTCACTGTATGCTGTTGCCCAGCCAAGGTAGGATGCAGGCTAAATCTCCCTCCTCTAAAACAAATCCTCTTTCTCAACAGGAAACTGAGGCCCAGAGAGATTCCATCAAGGTCATACTACTGGCAGCTGAGATATAACTGCAGTTTTCTGGACTCTCCGTTGTAGGTGGGTCACGGTGCCTTGCCTCCTGGCACTAGCTCCCCATGTGATCTGGATTGGATCAACAGTGGTTCCAATGAGTAACCTTCAATAAAGGCCATTTACCTTTCTAGATCAGAAAGGGAAGTAGAGGCAAAACCCCTCCCCTATCCCCAACCCTGTAGCACATTAAAAAAAAAACAAAAACAAAAACCAACCCCTTCTGTCCCCTGAGAAAGTGATGGGAGGCTTTAGACCACAAGGCCAGCTGTCTTGTCTGTTGATAGCTGCCTAGAGGTCACAGCCTGGGTCACAACTGGATGAAAGCAGAATGCTGATGTCTGGACCTGCCAGGCAAGCTGGTGGCCAGAGGTCAGAGGTCAAAGAAGGCTGAGGCTGAGAAGATCATCACTCGGTGATACATACTAAGGGGGCAGGAGAGGTTAAGGGGCTCTGGGGCTCCCCTGGTCTTTGTTTCCATCTCCTTTTAGAAAAAAAAAAAAAAACACCAATGATCCTAGAAACACTTGCATCTCTCAATGTCTCTAGGGACCCAGACTCCCTGGAAGGTCAGACCTGGGATAGGTGGTGATGGATGGATGGATGGATGGATGGATGGGTTGTCTGTGTGTGTGTGTGTGTGTGTGTGTGTGTGTGTGTGTACACAGCTTTGTGAATATACATGGATAGGAGTGTGTGTGTAGAGATGAAGTGTGAATATATGAGCAGTGAGTCAGGCTGTGTGTATATGTGTTTGTGTATGTAGGCAGGGTGTAGGTGTGTTCAGTGGGTCAGAGTGTGAGTGTGTGTGTGTGTGTGTGTTCTGTGAGGCAGCCTGTGGGATGAGACATGAATGCTCTTTAGAAAGCTCACACAGTTCACAGCTCAGAAAAGCTCCTTCAAAGGGAGAAAACTTGGCTGTTTGAGCTGAACGCTTCCAAGGCCAAGCAGAGAAACAGTCGTGATTCACACCCACACACTAGAGAGAGAGAGAGAAATTACCTCTAAAAGGCAGAAACCTCCCAAACGTGCCTGTGTCAGCCCCAAGGAAGTCCTAGCACTGCAGGAGCTTCCTGCTAGAGGGGACCAGAAGGACCAACACGTGGGGCCGTTTCCTAGGGAAGGCAGGGGGCCCAGGGTGCTGGACACTGACAGCCACATCAGGCCTAGCTCGCCCACAAATGGGTGCACTGTCTGATGGAGCTGAGAGATGTACAAGGGAAAAAGGGGGAGAGACAGACGGGGTGGGGGGAAGAGAGCTCATCTCCGACGTTTACCATCCAGGCAAGTCACTGCTGCTCTTTGGGCCCTTTTTCATCTAAAAAAGAAGGGGCTGGGTGAGACGACCTCTCAGGGCAGTCTAACGGCTCCAGCATTCTACTATATGAAAAAGGAAAGGGAGAAGAGGCAGAGAGAGAAAGAGAGAGAGTGGGGAGAAGCCCCTGCTCTCACAGAGTTTGTTGGGGGCCTCCATGAAGGAGAAGAATGGACCTTCTGCTCATGGGCCATATTGTGCAGGAGTGAACCCTGGTTTGTATTCAAATCCATCTTGCAAAGATTCAGCCATGAGCCCTGTCTTTCCCCTCACTACACTACCCAGGAAAGTCAATGACCCTGGCTGTCAGTCCTCCAACCTGCAAATACTGGGAAGGGAACCTCTGGGCTTCTGTGACTCTGGAAAGGGCAGCAGCACACAGACAGGAGGCCTCCCTCCTCTGGCTTCAGGTTCCCCCAGAAACAAGTAGAGAGAAGCCCACCAGGGAATGCTCCCTCTTATCTTGAGGTCTTTTCTGCCTGATTGGTGATGGCTGGGGGGTGTAGGGTTGGGGAGAGAAGGAAATCAAAGGCATTTTCTAGATGCCTTTGCACCAGAGAAAAGAGCAAGTCTCTCTTCCCAAGGCCTTACACTCAATATTTTTAGTTTATATGCAGGAAGAGGAAAATGAAACTCATCTGTAGCCTGGACTCAGAGGAGGGGAGGGAACACTAGGGAAATGGAGGACCAGAGGTCTAGTGCCAAGTGAGGCCAAAGAAGGGCCATGGGCCAGGTTGGTATGGCTAGAACCAGGCCAAATGGGCCCCAGGGTAGAGCAAGGTTAGAGCTGGGCTGGAGCAGAGGAGAGAGAGGCAGGAAGGGCAGGGCTGGGACTCGAAAGGCCTGATCAGGTGGTATTTTCCGGGGGGTCTGGGAGGCCTCTGACAGACTGAGCCTGGAGCTTTTGGATGGAATCAGCCTTTGTCTTGGCTGGAGCTGGGATAGGAGAGAAGAGAGGAGAGGAGAGGAGAGAGCAGAGAAGGATTGGAAGTGTCATGCTCTGAGGAAGAAAAGAGAGAAAGAAAAAATAAGAGAAAGAAGGAATAGGAAGTAAAGATAAAGAAGTTAGAAAAGTCAGGAGAAAAAAGAAGAAAAGGAGGAAGAAGAGGAAGAAGAGGAAGAGGAAAGAGAAGAGAAAAAGGAAGGAGAAGAGGAAGAGGAAGGGGAAGGGGAAGAGGAAGAAGAGGAGTTTCCTCCCCCCCCAGGTGGGGGCTGCCACAGCTAAGGCTTAAGAGGCAGCTTGGCCCCAAGCCCCAAACAGACTGGCAGGCCGGTCACAAGCACAGCAGGCCGCCTAATGAGTCCCACACAATTTTTCACCCCATATTTTTCCAATAAAAACGCAGTTAAATACCAACCACAGCCACAGCGGAGGCTGCCATCTGGCATCTGGCTCCTGCTCCAGCCGTCATTAAGACGGTTCTTGGCAGTTTACACCTCTCTTTCCCCTGCAGCTGCGGAACGAATCCTCTGACGAGCCTGGGACAGAGCGGGGGCTCTTTATGGGGCTTCCCAGATTAGCTGCCACCTCCAGGGCTCTGGCTGGGGGGCTCCCTGTGGGCCTTGGGCCCAGGGGCTGCCAACAGCACCAGAGGTCTGGTCTGATGCAAAGCCTCACAAGTATTTCTGAACTGTCAGTCTGTCTGTCTGTCTGGGGAAGGGCTGAAGTCCTGAGCAGCTGGAATCTGTAAAGGCTCATAGAACCAGAGTTGGAAGGGGGTCCCTCTCAATTTTACAAAGGAAGATGTGGAGGCCCCCTTGCCTGTCACCCAGGTAATAAACATAAGGGGAAGGATTTGAACCGAGGTCTTCTGACCTCTAAATTCACTAACAAGCATATTCTGTGTCTCTAGCCTGTTATGCAGCAGGTGAGCGGGACAGGGCCTTGGTGGAGGTCAATACCTTGGGCAATCAAGTTACTTCAGATCAACATCCTCCAACTGTTGGTGAAGGATTCAAGCAGGGCCCAGGATACAAAGAGGGTAAGGGAGGAGAGGGGTTGGAGTTTAGTCAGGATGCAGAACAAGTATTTATTCAGCACCTACTGTATGCCAGACAAAGGAAGTTCCTACTCTCAAGAAGGGGTGGAAGTAGGGAGAGACAACATGAAACAAGGCCTCCTTCACTCAGGGGCAGCCGGGAAAGGAGCAAACTGTCTAAATATCCTCTCCTCCCTCAAGTGACATCTGGGATGGAAGTCTTTTCAACAATGACTCTCAAGCATTCGTCTCCTCCAAAGCACACAAAAGAGACAACAGAATTTGACCTTTCAAGTCCATGTGCCAGCCTCTGACACCCTCCCTCCACCCTCTGCTTCTGACTTGCTGTTTTAGAGAAGGGGTGGGGGTGGGAGGGGAGAGAGGAGGGAAGGTTCAGGCCACCTCAGGCTCTAAGGATCCCAAACTGAATTCATTTGTGAAATGAGATTATCTTCAAGGGCCCTAAAAAAAAAATTCTGTGATGCCATGAAAAAAGGAGATACAGAGACTCTCCCCCAGCCTCTCCCCCACCTTCTGCTCTGCCTGGTCAGGTCAATTCTACCGCCATCCACCCTCCAACACACTCCATATTCATCCCCTTTCTGTCTTGTTCTCCTGACATCTAGAAACAGAATTCCTAACCTAACTCGGCAGCCAGCTAGTGTAAACTGTACTAGGATAAGAATACCCTCCACACATAATTCTCCAAGTTCAGTGGACTCTTGCCCTCTTGACCCCTCTCCAAGTTTCCCTTCCTTCTCACCCACGTACCCACCAGCTTCATTTACACCTTCATTTCTTTCTACTTATCCTGGAGACCTCTCTGCCTCCGATATATACAGCTGAGTTGCTCCCGTCACATTTCATCAGTCCTCCTTTTTAACAGGACGTGTTAAGAGAAGTATAAACCCTCTGGCTCGGCATTTAAGGCTCTCCACAGCTTATCTGGCCTCAACCAAGCCTTCTCTGCTCTACCATTTGCATTCTGGCTAAGCTTGACCACTTTCCATTCCCTGCTCATATGCAGTACTCTCTGGCCTCCCTGCCTTTGTGTCCTTGCTGCTGCTGTCTGGCATGGGAAAGTCCTTCCCATCTTTCTAGGTCCCTCTTCTGTGAAGCCATCAGTCACCCATGAGCTCTCCTTCCCTCCTCAGGCCAGATAGCTGCAGATCTCTCTTCTGTCATTTCCTGCTTTGGGACAACTTTGAGAAGGGACCCTGTGCAACACAGTGGAAAGAGCCAAGGCTCTGTTATGACAGGACCTGGGTTCAAATTCTACCTGGGCAGTTTGATCACTATCTTTGGGTTCTCAGAAAGGCTGTCTCTCTGAGCCTCAGTTTTTCTTATCTTTAAAAGGGCAGCATTAGACCTACACAGCCCCTAAGGACTCTTCTAGGGCTAGGACCATGATCCCATGAACTTGACTTCTGGGCTTTAGTTTCTTTTTCTGTAAAATGAGGGGGTTGGACCAGGAGGCCCTTAGTGACCCTTCCAGCTCCAATTGTAGGATTCTATGGCCCTAGATTTTTAAGTGAGTTCTCAGAAGACCCGGGCTTTGGTCCTGATCCTCTCATTCATTAACTGTGAAGCCTTGGGCCAGTCAACTCACCTCTGTCAAGATTCATATTCTTGATCTGTGGAATGAGGTTAATAATGCTAACTCGACCTCTCTAACAGGGCCTCTGGGAGCAGAACTAGTTAAACCTTAGCACATGATACCAGAGGGAGCTGAGCTGTGGCTGTTAGCTCACAGAACAGCTCTTTGCACAGGAGGAGGGAAATGTGATGGGCCGGCACCTGCATCATTGGAGGGTCTATCTATGTCAGAATCACTGGAGGGCATAGCCATGTCAATGAAATAACATCTGTAATACTGTGCATTGGTATGGAAGCGGTATGGTATGGTATAAATTGGTACGGAAATTGGCTGTGGAAATGGAGCCTTCTCCATTTCATAGCCTAGACTATCAGAGACAGTTTGTAGATAGAGTGCTGGATTTGGGAACCAAGACCTGAATTCAAATCCTCCTTATTTAACAGTGTCACCCTGGGTAAGTTATTTTCATTCTAGCAATCTCAGTGTTCTTGTTTGTGAAGAGAAAATAACACAGAGACTAGCTTCCAGACTGACGAGGATCAAAGAGGATATATCAAGTTAGTTTTTATTTTTTTGAGGGATTCTGGACCCATGATTTCATCACTGCAGGGAATTCCTGGTGAGCAAATTCCCTCTTCCAATACAGATCAGGGTATCTTCTACAATTTAAGAGCCTTGACAGACATGTCTGGGAGCCCTGAGAGGTTAAGCACCTTGCCTAGGGTCACACACCCAACATGCACTGAATGTAATTTGTAGGTGAATATAAGACCCCTCACAAGCTGGTTCCAACCACCCCTTTCTCTAACCTTATTTCCTACAGACATTCCAGGCTCCCTACCTTAAACACACCCCAGACTCTGGGGTGTACAAACTGGCCAAATCCAGCTAGGTCCCTTACTTTAGAATAGACACAGCTACAAACACCCCAATTTTTGACCTCAAGTGACCTCCAATCTTCAAAGATGACTGTACCATGAGGTACCCAAAGGGAGATGGCCAAATGGGAACAGAACCTTGGAAAACACCCGAGAGCCAGAGAGCTCAGCATGAGAGCAGACAAGGACCCAAGGACAGGAGTCGGCAGGTCTCTCTGGCCAGGAGGGGCAGCTCCACCAGCAAAATCACTTTGCATTTATTTTCTATCTGGGGATATGTTCTTTTCCTTAACAGAACAGAAGCTCCTAGAGGGTAGGAATTATTTCATTTCTGTCTTTGTATTCCCAGCACCTAGCACACAAAAAGATTACTGACTGATTTTACTGGTGGCTTTCTCTGTACGACCTCCTCTAAGCTACCTCATTTAAGGGCGTGACATTATGTGATCTTCAAGTTCTTCTAATTCAGGGGTTCTTAACTGTGTATGTGCACGTGTGTGTGTGTGCATGTGCATGTGTGTGCATGTATGTATGCATGCACACATGCTATGGATCCCTTTGGAAGAGTTGGTGACACCTATGAACTTCTCAGAATCAAGTTTTAAAATTATTGAAGGAAATGCTAAATTTCAGTTAGAAGTTAGTGAAAATAAAGCAGTATTTTCTTTTTCATCTAAGTTCACAGACTTCCTAAAATCTATACATGAGCCCAGGTTGGGGGACAGGGCTGTTTCATGGATCCCAGGCTAAGAATCCTTGGTCAAGATTTAAAAAAATTTGATAATACTACTGCCATGGATGAGATATGAGATGCTGAATCCCTTATTAGGAAGACTCCTCACTCTCATCCCTACCCCTGAATTTCACTGGTCACTCTCAGTCCTATCACTGAATGTCACTGGCCACTCTCACCCCTACCCCTGAGTCTCACTGATACGTGTAAATAAACATTTAGTGTTTGCATATCTGTTTACCAGTTGCTTCCCAAAAACAGAATAGAAGCTCTCTGAGGGGACTTTCATTTTTGCCTCTGTGTCCCCAGCACCTGGACAAGAGCAGGTGCTTAATGAATACGAGTTCTACTAAACTGAATAGATTGGGGGGACATCCAGGAAGGAGACCATCCCCCTGCACAATCTCTGCTGAGGAGGGAGAGATTTTGGTGAACAATGGCGGATGCCACTGGGGGTGGTCCTCGAGGACAGTAGAAGCTGTTCCCATTCCTGGAACGGGGGAGGAAGCTCAGGATGTACCCACTGGGCTCCCAGACCTCCAAAGGCCTCTGCCTAAGATTTCTGTTTTTGTTTCTCCTCTGCTGAAGAAAGACAGTGGGTGGGTTGGTGCTGGGGTAGCCACATGGCAGTGAGTCTCTAAACTCCCCGATCTGTTCCTAAAGGCTGTTAATATTTCACAGCACAGCAGGGAGAGGAATTAACACTGCCAGCAGCCATCCAGACAGATTTCAGAAATCCCTCCCTGCCCTCCTCCTCTGTCTCTCTCCAAGCAGCCTTGGGCTTCACAGAGTATTTTCCCCGCAAATTGGTTTTAAATTAAAGGAGGTGATGAAGGCAATGTGCCGTCTCAGCATTTTCCCAGGTGCGCTTAATCTAATTTCATTAAAGAGATCAGGACGGATGATTGCTACAGTTGAAACATTAAGTCTGTCCATTTTTGTATAAAAAACCATTAAGTCTGTCAAAGTGTCGGCGGGTGGGCTGTTGATTATTGGAGATGACGGGGTGAGCAGAGCTTCCCAACATGCTGTCAAGAGCTGTGAGTCAGGCAGCCCTGAGATGTGTGGGCAGGGACCAGCCTGGCCTTGGTGAGAGCAAGACCCCTCACAAGTTGGTTCCAACCACGCTTTTCTCTAACCTTCATTCCTACAGACATTCTAAGCTGCAACTAGGTTGCAGTGACTGGGGCTTTGTCTCAGGACGCCAAAGTAAGAAGGCACCTGATTTAGAGAGCGCTGGCATCACCTGCAGTCCTTTAGAGGAAGACAAAGAATGGGGCCAAGCATCTCATAAGCAAGAATGATTTGTTAAAAAAGAGGCAACAAGACTGCCTCAAAGGGAACTCCCTTTTCCATGCTGCCGAGTAGAGGCCTCCCACAAGTATTCCCAGGTCTCTCCAAATGGGACACAGTTCTATCCTCCCCCTCCCCTCCAACTCCTTGTTCTCACTGAGTGACATCTTCTCTCTCCCAGGGTAAAAAAAAATCAGCCTCCAATTGCTGTAATTTATAGACCTGACTATTGAGCCTGAGGTATCTCTGGGGTGGGCTTGTGCCTCAGGACCTGAAGCTAACAAGAGGTCCAGGAGCAGAGAGGGTCAAAGGTTAGAAGAGGTTACCCTCACAGGGGCTGTACCTAAGCAGATGGAGGCCTCCAGACCAGCCTGGTGGGCCCCTCCCCTCAGGCCTGGCCCCACAAAGGGGACCAGGGCAGAATTCACCTCCTGCATGCTGCTGCCCCTGTCTTAGATCTCTCATGTATTCCAACAGTTGGGCCTTGGTTTTCAAAAACCTAGTACACAAGAATCTAATTTACAGGAAAAAACAAGAGCTAGTTCTCTTTCAGGCTCAGCACATCCTGCGACAGGCTGTTCGTGATTTCCCTAGTGGTTAGGGCTCCACTCCTGAAGCTTATTTTGTACATGTCTTATTTACTTTTCTGTCAAACTGTCCCCCTTCCCAGGCCCCACAGAAAGGCAACCTAGCGAGCTTGGGGACTATTTTCCTTAATATTCCCAAGAGGGACTGGGCCTGGGATTTCCTTAGTGTGAGGCCTTCCATGATGAGAAAAATCCCTCTACTGGCATAGGTTGTGACTTTTCTACTGCTTCCAGTCTTGGGATGCTCCTTAGAGCTGAGAAAGGTGAAGTGTTTTGTGCAGGGGAGGGAGTGATGGGGCTTGGACCTCAAACTTCTAACTCCAGGACTGTTCTCCCTCCACCAGGCAACGTGACTCATATAGCAGGTGCCTAATGCTGGCTGAACTGAACTGAATTTGATTATGAAAAGTGCAGAGTTCTGACAGTGAACTTAAAAACTACTTTGAAATAATTCAAATTACATACACTTTATAAAGTCTTGGGTATTTCTAGTTGATAGCTAGTTGTGCACATGTTATCTCCCCCCGTAAGAGCATGAGCTTCCTGGACTGTTTGTTCATTTTTGCCTTTCTCTGCATCCCTGGCATATTGCCTAGCATGCATATGGCACTTAATAAATGCTTGTGAGCTGACTGACCTTCTTAGAAGGAGCTCTTAAAAAGAAAACACTTGGGCCACCCTCCTTCCCTTATTATTTGCTAAGTGCAAACCTTGTGGTCGAGGAACTCACTGCTCACCAGTCCAGACAGGGTCAAGCTGGTCTTGTTATCTGGTGTACAAAAGGCAGTGACCCCAAGGGTAGTGGTGGGTGGGACTCATCAAGGGAAGGCTATGTAGAAAAGTGAGCTTTCCTGGGTATGGAAATGGTCTCGTTCGAGGTCACCGAGGAAGCATGGGGCACTCAGGATGGGTGGAAGCAGGGCTATTTCAAGCCAAGGGTGAGCTTCATGGAGGTTAACAGCATCCCCATCAAGGAGTTTGGGGCTGTAGCCCTCCCCCCTTGCTTGTGGCCTGTCAATCCAGAGTCATTGCCCCTCCCGCCCTCAGCAGGAGCTGAGGAGGCTGAGGTAGCAGTGCAGCCTCAGAAGGGGGGGGGTGGGGAGTGGGGTGGGATGGCTCATTAAATCAGGAACAGAAAGCCATGGATTCCCTCTGTCTTTCCTCTCTTCCTCCACTCTCTGCCCCTCCCTGCCCTCCAGGAGCAGCCATCAGATGGAGTGATAGCCAGGAGGCATGCCCAGAAACGGGAGGGACTGACCTGACAACCTGTCATCAAGACTGTGGGGTCGGGCAGGGCACAGGATGTCCCCCTCACAGCTTCCAACTGCCATTATAGATAGAGCCAAGAAGCTTGCTGGCTCCCAGGGACCGGACCCCATGGGGGGCTTGACCCCTGGCCAGGCAGCCAGGATCCTAGGCCCAAAGCTGCTTCGAGAGCGGCCCAGGTAGGAAGGAGACAATGAAGGAGCCAGCCTCGATGGTTTATAACCCTCTATTATGGAAATGTTGGCTAAAGTGAGCCGTAAGCCCTGTCATTACATGTGTATAAACCAATTCTCGGTGGTGTTATTCCTGGGCTAAATGCTCCGACTACATAAATCTTGAATTAATGAGGACTTTATAGTTCCTGAAAATGAACAGTAATTGCTTATCTGTTAATGCTGGAGTTGCTATTAAAAGGAAGTATATATTTTCAGTAACAATGTTTATAGTGCATGGACAGCATATCACAGTAACTGCCAGGGAGCAGAATGATGCCTGAAACCGAGAGAAGCCCAGCCCTCCCTCCTGCCCTCACCAAGTATGGCTCCCCAGTCTCCTCAGGCCAGGAAGCATCCGAAATGGGGGGAGTGTCCTGGGGGTGGGGAGTGAGGATGGGCTGGAGGGGGCACAGAGTCACAAATTCAATAAACATCTGTTAAGTACTTACGGTAAGGCACATAGGGATGGGGACCTAGGATATCACCAGTCTAGGAAGGAAACTCCCTGTCACCACAGGCCAGCCCTTTGCTGCAATGTGGGGTCTTAGAGAGTTGCCTGGCCACTTAGAGGTTAAAGGGTGGGTCACAGAACCCCCTGAAGATGTCACAGATAAGTCTTCCTGGCTTGAAGGTCAGTTCCCTACTTTGCCACCTTGTCTCTCAGGTGCTGAGGCTGAAAAGACCAAACCAATTTCCTTCTCCACCAAACCACCCAACCCCTGTCCTCAAAGGCTTTCCATTATAGTAGGAATGGGGTTGGCCAATGGTGGTAGGGGATGCCAGATCTGAGCAGATGTGTCTATCTGTGGCTATTTGAGTAGGGAGACAGAATGAACAACGAAGGGTTAAGGTGTCTGGACTGGAAGTTAGGAAGTCTGAGATCTGAACCTCTCTTGGATGCTGGCTGGGTGACCCTCGGTGACCCTGACATCTGAGCCTGTGTTCTCATCTGAAAGACGGAGATGACCACTGCAGGGTTGGTTGAGAATGCTATGGAAAGGCCAGCTATTTATGACTTATTATTATACATAATTACAAGATGGGGGGGAGGGGGAGAGATGAGGAAGCCAGAAAGGAAACAAGCATTTTTAAGCACCTACTAGGTGCCAGAGCATACGCTAGCACTTTACAAATATTTTCTCATTTAATAGTAATAATAAGCTAGCATTTATACAGTGGCTATTATGTGCCAGGTACTGTGCTGAGCACTTTACAAATATTCTCTGGTATCTATGTGGGGCAGTTGGGTGGTAGAGTGGATAGAGTGCTTGGCCTGGAGTCCCAGAGACTTGAGTTCAAATCCAGCTGGTGACCCTGGGCAAATCATTTCATTGTTTGCCTCAGTTTCCTCATCTGTCAAATCGTTGGAGAAATAACAAACCACTCTGGCATCTGCCAAGAAAACCCCAAATGGGCACCCAAAGAGTCGGACACAACTAAAATGACTGCACTAAAACAAAAGCACTTCCTTCTCCGGGGCCTCATCCATCTCAGGCACTACACAAAGTGCTTTATCAATTTAATAATTTAATAATACTAGCTAGCATTTACATTCCAGGCACTGTGCTAAGTGCTTTACAAATATTATCACATTTGACCCTCAAAACAACACTGGGAAGTAGGTGCTGTTATTAATTTCTATTTTACAGATGAGAAAACTGAGGCAGGCAGAGGTGAAGTGACTTACCCAGTAATCGCGGGTAAGTGTCAGAGTTCAAATTTGAATTCAGGTCTTCCTGACCCTGGGTCCAGGGCTCTATCCACTGCACCACTTAGCGAAGGACTGCAACTAATAAAAATAATCTATCCTATCTGCCTCTTCAGACCCTTCATTAGCCCTGTGATATCAGAGAAAGAGAAAATCTTTGATCCCCTGAATGGAAAGGATTATCACCCTAAAGTTGGAAGAGACAGAGATGTCCTCTCTGTGGACAGAGTCCACCCTCATAGGCAAGGAGAAGGGGAAGGGCCCGAGGGCTTGAAGTCACTAGTGAGTAGAAGTCATCTGGTGCAAGACATATTCTCAATTTGGGAGGACAGAGGACTTGTCCAAGATAAAACTGGCTAAGTTTTAGTGGAAGATCCAAGACTAGAACCCAGATTTCCTGGAGCCCCACCCCTGGCCTGAGGGTTGCCTGCTCAGAAGAAAGTTCCTGAGGGCATAGGAAGGAGGGGAAGGCCTTGTGACTGGGGCTGCTACCTCATAAAGTAGGGTCTGCAGGGATCAGATCCAAGACCACCATAAACATCTCTGATTCCAGACTAGGAGCTTTCCAGAGCCTGAGGATAGGCTGGGCCTAAAGAAAAGGAGTGAGAGGCAGGAGGGACCAATTCCCATGTCCTCATGTGTGCACTTAGCCATAGATAGTAAGGGAAGAGTGGGCACTTGCATAGGGATGACGCCAGTGCTCTGGGGACCCCTACGCTGCACCAAGATTGCTACTCCTTACTGAGGGTACCATGACGTGACATGAATATTTAACATTCTGTAAACACTTTACATACACTCATGAGTCTGTTACAGATAAGGAAACTGAGGTTGAGAATGGCCTTTGGGCAGCCAGTGAGCAAACAGTGGAGGCATCATTTCAACCCAAGTATTCTGCATTTCCAGTCCAGTACTCCCACCTCGGAAGCAGAATGGCATGATGGAAAAGCATTGGATTTGGAACTGGAAGAACATGATAGGACCAGGGAATTGCTGGGCTTGGGACTGGTTGGGATTGATTCTGCCTGAGGCCCTGGCAAAGTCAGAGCGTGCAGGTGTGTGCGGCTGGCTCACCTCTCCCCCCCCCCCCACTCCCCTGTGGGGACCCACCGGCTCAAAGCTGCTTCCTCATAAGGTAACCTCCGATTGTGCACTCGGAAAGCTAATCAATGTAGTTCAGATTTCAATTTCTCCACTACAAGGTGAAGTCAAACCCAATGTAGCAAACGTCAGTCTGGTGGGAATGCTGTTCGCCCGGGCGCCAGGGTAATTTAGAATGTCGTTAATGGCGCGTCTGTCCAATGCCGCCACACGTCATTTATAGCTTCATCCAGGGGACTCGCCTGGCGCCTGTCAGCACCTACAGCCCTACCCCCAGCCCTCCCCATACTGCTGAGGTGACGGAGAGCTGGGTTTGGTTCAGCAAATGGTATGTTCCTTCTCTCTTCCTTTTTTAAGTCTCCTTATTCAAGCCTGATATATGCCAGGAAGGTGGCATAGATTACATATAAATTGAGTCATGACTAGCTTGTCTTTCCCCAGCTCTATGACTTCTGCAGCCTGGCTTCTGGCTTCCCTAGGAACAGGTTCTAGGGAAGTCACCAAATCAGAGGAGCCCCAGCACCTTCAAGAGTAAACTCTTAGCAAAAGGCCTG
This sequence comes from Notamacropus eugenii, assembly GCF_028372415.1. Classification (NCBI taxonomy): domain Eukaryota; kingdom Metazoa; phylum Chordata; class Mammalia; order Diprotodontia; family Macropodidae; genus Notamacropus; species Notamacropus eugenii. The sequence continues at coordinate 50,125,508 of NC_092875.1, read as the reverse complement.
GTACACAGTGGTGCTCATTGAATGCTCGGTGACCCACTGACCTATTGCACACAGAAGGCTTGTGCAGGGAGGGAAAAGAAAACTTCCCCTCTGAGAAAGGGTGTTCTCAGCACCTCCATGGTCAGGGAAACCACCAATTCTCATTCTTCCATCCACCCAAATAATGTCTGAAGGCCCTGCCCCGTTCACACAGGACATCCAAATACATCCCTTCCCACAAACACACATGGTCCACCTTCTTGCTTCCTGCTTTCTCTATGTGTGCAGGAACTGGCCTTCTCTCAGTCTCATAGGCATGAGATCAAGCTGTCACTGTGGAAACCCACTTTATTGCCAACATCCAATGGATCATCTATCCTCTAACACATCCTCTCCCGAGTACCCTGATATGTCGCAGACATCTCTCAGTTACCCGTGGTGAAGGGACTGGGGGAGTGAGTATGGGAGGACAGTACACAGACAAGTGAAGTCCAGAGATTATCCCAAACCAGGGGTGGGGAACCTGCAGCCTTGAGGCCACATGGGCCCACTAGGTGCAGCCCTTTGACTGAATCCAAACTTCACAGAACAAATCCTTTTATTAAAGGGGTTTGAGACCTTAGTTGGTACCAAACTTGGGGTTCCTTATTTCTCTGACTCTCCTCCCTTCATAGGGGCTTTTGCCAAGAACCCAAAGACCCATCCTGCCCCCCTCATTCTCATGCCAGAAGAGGGAAAGAAGAGAAATAAAGGACTTGGACAATCCAACACCAAAGCTAATGTCCTCTGTGAGGAATGAGGGTCAATAATCCCCCAGGAAGAACATCCCTTTGAGCCTGAGGAAGTGGTAATAGCCGTCTCAGGGCTTGGGACTGAACTGGGAGTCAGCCTGTTGAGGGTCTGTTGAGAAAGGATGTTTACTTCCATTCAACCAGGGAGGTATTGAGGGAAGAACTCAAATCTTACCTTATCATCAATATCGCTCTCGCTGTCACACTGTGGATGAGAGAAAGAGAGAAAATTTCATGTAAAAAAAAGTCTTTAAAATGAACCTCTTAAATCATTATTTAACATCCTCCCTGTCTGCGGTTAACACCTACTTCAGGGAACAGAAAATACACACCTTGATCCTCCCAGTCTGCCCTACCCATTCCAGCCTGACTGCTAATGGAAATCTCATGTTCAGGGAGAGAAAAGCAAATTTGTCTCCTTTTGAAATCCCAGAACATGGGAGAGGGGGAACATGGTGGGGGTGGAGGACGGCTGAGGAAGGCATTCTAAGACAAGGTTTAATCAGAGGTGGCATTGGCTGTGATTGTCCCTGGTATCACGGAGGGAGCTATCTGGGAATTAGCAGGGGTACCTTTGCTCTGGAACCACTGGGAACTCCACATTACTGAGCTCAGGGCTCAGGATCTGGGCACTGTAGGGACAGTGTGGGAAAAGAAGCTGTGCAGAGCTACCCAGAGGAAAGGGGGAGAGGTGGATATAAGGAAAGAACCAGTCAAATCCATGAAGACCCTCAGGCCAGCCAGATGTCAGCACAGTGGCACCTCCACTGAGTGTCTGGAAAGAGGCTGCAAAACCACACAGCCATCACCCAGCAGCTTCAGAGCCTCTGTCTCTGGTAACTGGGTCCCAGATCTATCTTATACCCTAAGATCCTCTTCTGAGGCCCCTTCCCCTTATTCTCCTGAATGTATCAAGTTAGGCCTTTAAATGTGTGTGTGGAGGCGGGGCGGGGCACGAAAACTCACAGAATAAAGGCCTTATGCATTTTTAAGATTTCTTTGGTGTAGGGAACTCCTAGCGAGGAAATTCCCTTTTAACCAAGGAGGAACACAAATTCTGCAACTAAGAATTTCAGAGGGAGAATTTCTGCTGACTTGCCCAGTCATAAGGCCTTGACTGAATCATTGATGAGACTTGAACCCATGTTTTCTTTACTGTGAAGCCATTTTGCTAAGCTCTTTGCCAGGTTGTGTGTTTGACCTATGGCTTTTAGCACGGATGGCCAGTTGGGCTTCTTTCTGAAAACCTCTAAGGAGCTGAGAGGGTCTGTGATGGTAGCAGAGGATCAGATGCCACTAGCTATCCCCTGGGTCCTTCTCTTGGATTAACCCTCTATGTTTCCTCAATAGGATGGAAGCCCCTGGAAGGGAGGGGCTATGTCATTTTTCTCCCTTGTCTCTAGTAGCTCGATCTTTGTGACATGTACTCTGAAAAACTCCAACAAAGCCAATCAGTGTTCAGCAGTTCAGAAGTCCATTCCAACAATACAGATAATGCAAACACCCCTCCCCATCATGGCAGCACATAGACAGGGTGTGTTGAGAGTGAATTAATGAGATCCTTCAGGTCTTGAGGGAACAATCCCCAAGTCCTCACACTACTCTCTGAGCCCACTATGCCCATGTTTACAAGCCAGGGCCTGGGGAAAAACATTCAGGGGTGAGGCTGGTTCTGGGCACAGGGACAAGTATCAGGATAGAGCCACGGAATGTGTCCAGTGTTCACAGATCACAGTCCAGAGGGTTGCTCTTCTGGAATCTCAGAGATGGAAGGGAAACCAACAACATTTAGTTCAACCCATATCTGAACCAAGAATCACCTCTATAATATATTCTCCCAAAACAGTCATCCAGCCTCTGTTTAAAGACATCTGAAGAGGGGGAACCTATCATCTCATAAGGCAGTCCATTTGCTTCTGGGACAGTTCTAACTGATGGTTTTGTGAAACGGGGGCAGGAAATATTAAACTATGGAGGGATTGGCCATGAAGGGAATGGAGAGAAGACAAGGCCCAAATCTCTGGTTTGTCCCCATCTTTGGCCCTTAGATGGTGGCAGGAAAGAAAGAACCTAAGATTGACAAAGATGGTGACAGCTGAAAAAAGGGCAGGAGGCATTACATGGGATGGTACTGGGGAGGTTTGCCAGGATACGGCCTCAGGAAGAAGGAAGCCCATCTTTAACCCAACAAGGTCACTAAGCTAATGAAGGAAGAGCAAGACCCTTGGAATGAGGCCACTGCCATGGACAAAGGACCAGTCACCTTGCCCTAGTCAGAGCTTTGCCTATAAAGCAATAGGCCCCACCAGGGAGGAAAAGGAGCCAATGAAGGAGTAAGGGTGAGGGTAGGGAGCCAGATAAAGAAAGACCAGGGAGCTAGGAGTTGCAGGAACAAAAGTGGGCGAATCTGGTGAATTGGTAAGATGAGGCCAGCTTGGCTATGGTCAGGCGAGGTGGACTGGAAAGACAGCCGAGGTAGCCTGGGCCTTGTCTTCTCTGTAAAGCAGAGATGGCAAGGGGGCGGAGGAGAAGGGGGGAGGGGACTCCTCCGCTTAGAGCTCGAGGCCTCTGTCACAGATGCTTACTGACATCAAACACCCTCAATAATTCAGAGAACACTGTACTAGGAAGGAGCTAAACACGGCTTGATTATTTGGTGAGTGAAACACGGAATATTAGTCAGAGCTGAGCCCGTTAGAGCGTGCCGGGAAGGGGGTGGGGGGTGGGGAGGAGGGAATGAGGAGGGGGCGATGAGACACGCAGCTCAAATGCCTTTTGAAAATGTCACAGACTGTAAAATCACAACCACCCCCAAACTTAATGCATCTGATCATGCATGCACTTGTAGGCATACGTGTGGGTACGTGTGTGGTGGATCCAGGAATGCCCAGCCACACAAGCAAGTGAGATCAGTCTACATGTATGTCTATGTAAGTGTACACTTCAATTAAACAAAGGTTTATTAGGCACCTACTATGTGACAGGCACAGCGTGAGCCTCTGGGGCTACTGAGACAAAAAGACTTATGTGTGCACACACACGGAGGTGCCTGCCCGAATTTACATCTACATATATACATATGTATGTGATTACTAGAGTTGCTGAAACAGGGTACTCAATAGGCTGAGACTGTCACCATCAAGTTCCTGTTTTTAGACCTGTCATGGGGAGCTGCTACTCCAGCCACATTCCTGCTCCTGACTATCCCCTGTGGCTGGAAGGGAACCCCCTCACTTTACCTGCCCCCTCTGAAGATTCCTGCATCTTCACAAGGCTTAGCTCAAGTACCACTTGTTAAAGAAGCTTCATATTGACTCCACTTACCCTGCTCTCCCCTCTCCACCATCTTGGATTTATACTGTATGGATTTTTAATCTACTTATATGCACATATGCTGTAAGCTCCTTGAGGGCAGGGGCTATCTCATTTATGGCTCTCCAGCCCTGCCCCAGTACAGAGTAGCAGTTTGGTAAATATTTGCTGATTAACATCAAGCATGTGGTCCTAGCATCTAGCAGAGTGCCAGGCACATAGAATGTGTTCAGTAAATAATAGCAAGGAAAGGGTTTAACTACTTCATTTTTATCTTTCTATTTTTAGTTCCTCATACAGTGCCAGGCACACAGTAGGAGCTTAGCAAATGCTTGCGCTGAATGACTGTTGTAGTAAGAATAGGAGACAAAAGATGGATGGCTAAATACAACATGAAGACCTAACTCCCCTCTCCGCCAAGAAATAAGAGAAGAAACAGACAAAGGTGCTAGAGGCAGGGTGAGGGTGGAGGAGGAGAAGGCAAGTGTGATCTGGGATACACCCTGCCACAGGAGGCTCCTGCACTGGGGAAACCATCATTCCATTAAGTGTGGAAGAGACTAAGGTTAAAGTGATGGCACCAGAAGCTCAAAAGGTGACCTCAGAAAGCCAAGCAACACACAGACCTCAGGCAGCACCCCCAAATCTCAGAATCATAAGATCATAAATCCAAAGCAGGAAGAAATCTCAGAGGAAATCCAGTCCACTCCCACCCATTTTATGGAGCCGGAAACTAAGGTAAACATAAATGTAGTGACAAAGCATCAAAGCTTGGATCTAATTAAATCTCCTTATTGCCCCTTTCTGAATATACTATATCACAGGGATACCTGAGGTGGGGGGCACACAAATACCTTGCTTTCCAACACTCCCATTAAGCTTCTTAGCTTGGCTGGTTTATGAAAAGTGGTCCAAGTAATGTAGTAAGATCAGTGCTGGATCTGTTATCAAGACCTGGGTTCCAATTCTGACTCCAGCTCTCATTACCTTCTAACCTTGATAAATCTCTCCCTCTCTATGGGCCTCTGATTGGCCATGGACGAAACGATGGTTGACTAGATGACCTTCGAGGTCTCCACCACCACAAAGACCACAATCCCGTGACTATGAACTTGGCCAATCTTTTGTTTCTGGGTTCTCAAGAGAAGCTAGGCAAAGAACATTCTGCTCTTGAAATCAGGGCCACTTTTTCCTTAAAAGAAAAAAAAAATCTCTTCCTAGCAACTGCAATTATGATACTTTCATGTCAAATGAATTATATTACTGAGAATAAATCTCCCTGAGATGCACATGAGGGTTCTCTGGCTCCAGTCAGACTTATGCATTACTGGTTTTATATGTTGTACTCTATGTGATTAATATCGGTAATCAAATTATATTGCCTTCCAGCGCGCTCTCACATTCAAGGCTATAATGTTTGCAATGACAAAGTTCATAGAGTTGTATAAAAACGTACCTCACGCTGTACCATTCCTTTATTGCTGCCGTAAAACACCATTTCCAATTTAGTGATCAGTGATATAGGAGACGGTCCTTGATTGGCAGGGGAAAGGGTCCCTGGTTTGTGGGCCCACTGGGTTCAAGGGAAGTACACCAACAGGATCCACCCTAGGCTACATACTTCTTGCTCAAGAGATCCCAAAGGATCCTGTTTAGCACCTGGTGCATGGTATACAGTGGGTATTTAATAAATGCTTATTGATTGAGTCAATCCTTCCATCCAGATTAAATGGGACCTGGCCAGGGTCCCATTTCATGGTGGAAAGGAGACAATGCTGAACTCGGGAGATATAAAATGGGAGTCAGGATCTGAGTCTGAATCTCAGGTTTACTACTTATCCCATCTAGGCCTTAATTGTTTACTTACCTGAAAATGAGGAATTTCCTCACTTGCAAAATAAGAAATTTGAACGTGTTGATCTAAAGCACCTCCCAATCCTGACATTCTATGTTCTAAGGGCCCTCCCAGCTCTGACATTCTGCATTTTCAAATCTTTCCCAATTCTACATCCAAGCTCCTAAGTTCAGAACAGCAGAAATAAGGATTCAGAAATTGTATAAACAAAGGCAAGGAGTTCACATTAAGAGATTCATCTGGCAGAAAGCTCAATATCATCTAAGAAGGAGGAAGGGATGAACCATGGGTTGTCAACAACCCAAGGAGGCTAGTCAACTGCTGAGGACACCAGCTCCTGATTCCAGATGACCAGGTGAGCCACCTCTCCTTCCTCCCTGGCTACACACACTCTCAGAGTTGGAAGCAGCCTTGCAGGTCTTCTAGTCTTAGCCCTCCCTCCACAAGAATCCACTTTACAACACCTGCACAAGTGGCCATGCAACCTCTGACAGGGGGACCCATTGCCCCCTCAAGCAGCCCATTCCCCACTGGGATGGCTCTCATTGTTAGGAGTTTGGGGTTTTAGCATAAACCAAAATCCGTTTCCCTGAAATTTCTACACCTTCTACCAAGTTTTCTGCCTTCTGAGGTGAAGAATAAATCAAAAAGTCTGTCCCTACAACAGCCCTTCAGATATAATAAGATAGTTATTACGTCTCCCCCGAGTCTTTTCTTCTCCTTCAAGGTAAACGTCCCCAGGTCCTTCTTCTGGTCATCATGTGGCCAGGTCCCAAGTTCCTTCACCATCCTGGTGGATGTTTTCCAGTTTGGTCAATGCCCTTGAAATGTGGTACCCATAGTATTCCAAAGATGATCTAGCCAAGGCCAAGTATAGTGGGAACTCTTTTGTTAGCACAGTCTGGGAAAGCAGAAATCTTGGCAGCCATATCACACTCTAGACACATAATGAATTTGCAGTTCACTAAAATTCCATTATCTTTTTTACTATTCTACAGGTACATCTAATATAGGCAGCAAAATGGCCCAGCGGATAGAGCACTCTGGGCCTGGAGTCAGGAAAAACCCACTTCAAATCCAGTCTTGGATACTTACTAGCTATGTGGCCCTAGCCAAGTGACTTAACCTCTGTTCGCCTGAATTCACTGGAAAAGGAAAAGGCAAACACTCTAGTATCTTTGCCCCCCCAAAATCCCACAGATAGCATTAGTGATCACTAATGAGAAATGAAGAGTCAGACATGACAAAGCTACAGCTTCTCCCACTTACATTTGTGATACTGATTTTTTGGAACCCAAAGGTAGGATTTAAAATTTTTTTCTGTTAAATTTCATCTTACCAGCTTTGGCTCAGTGTTCTAACCTGTTAATATATTTTTCTGTCACTCAGTGAACAGCCTGATCTCTCCCAGCTTCATGTCAACAATAAATTTGATGGATAGGCCATTTATACCTCCACCTGAGCCACTGATACAAATGCTGGAGAGGGAAGTCTCAGGGCAGATCTGGGGGGTACCTGACCCATGACATCTCTTTAAGTTGACATTGAACTGTTAACGATTACTCCTCAGGTCAGGTCATTAAAGCTGTTCTCGATTCACCTAACCCCAGAAATGTCCACACCATATATCTTCGCTTGTGAAGTGAGGTAATGAGCAGCCCAGGTGACTGGGAGGATTGGGCCCAAACCTTAAGCCAACGCAGAATACTAAAGAGAGGCCTGTTTCTTGGTAACAAATCTTGGAAACTGGAAACAAATCTCGTTTCCAGAGCAGACAGATGTCAGTCTATGTCAAAATTCTCTGAGCCACGCTTTGGGGGACTTAGAGACCACAGAGTGACTGTCTCTCTAAGAAGGGAGTTTCATGAGGAGTCGTTTGTATATGTTTCTCTTTAATCAATAATTCAACCAATCAACAAGTGTAAACCCTGGGAATGGGAGCAAATGAAAAAAAAAATGAAACAATCTGTCCTCAGGAAGCTTACGTTGTATCAGGAGATAAAACGTGTACATTTGTCAGTAAAAAACAAATCATACACAAAATAAATTCAAGGTAATTTTGGGGGGAAAATACTACTGTAGAGGAAGGGATGGGATGAAAATCAGTCCAAGAGAGGTTTGAGCTGCATTCTGAAGAATCAAAGGATCTGAGGGACTGAGGTAAGGAGGAAGAGCATTGCAGACAATGAGGGCAACTTCATGGAGAGAGGAGGTGGAATGCTACCAATGAGGTTGAGCCTGGGAAGGGAAGACGGAGAGGAGAGGGGAAAAACCTGGAGGCCTCAGGCTGCTGTCTTCACTCAAGGAAGTGAAGTGGATGATCTAGAGTGGTCTCCCATGGACAGAATGATGAGAGTAAGTGGAACTGTTCAGTCCTACAGCAGAGCCCAGAGGAGATTTGGAGTTGGGTGGGCAGGTCATGCCTGTTCACTTTGTGAACTGGGTCACTCTAGACAAGTCACTTAAGCACTGGGAAAAAATGACAAGTCATTCTAATATCTTGGCCAAGAAAACCCAATGGATGGTGTTGGCAGGCCATGGTCTGGGCTGTCATGAAGAGTCAGACACCACAAAACTACATCTTCCCTCGTTTATACTTGTGATGTTGATGTGTGATGCCTAAGTTTTCCCCATTTGTAAAGAAGGGGTTGGATGAGATGCCCCTCTTTCAGCTCTCCTTCTATGATACTCTCTTGTACAAAAAAGCTCTGTGCAAGTGTTCAAGAAGCACATAAATGTTGGCTGCTTTAAAATCACTATCATCATGTTATCTTTTTCAACAAGGACAGAAAAGGTCCCAGGACAGGTCACCATCCTACCATTCTTTGAGATTTTATGTTCATTTGGGTTTTTGTAGGGGAGTAAAAGCATAGAGATGGGAGTTCATCTGTGATGGGCTTGCTGAATCTCTTGGGGACAGCAGTAGCAGCAGCTCCCAGGAGGATACAGACCCCAGTCTGTGAGCCCATCCTCATCACTTCAAGGCCTCTGCATCTGAAAAGCTTCTTGGTCCATGCATCTCACAGATTATGAGTAGTTAGTGTGAGGGTATGTATTCAAAATGCCACTCCGTTTTTTTTACGGAATGATGCTATAGCCAGGAGATTGTAGGAAAAGGTTTGGTCTTTGGGATGCTCTGGCTCCAGCGCATGTGGCTAGTTGGGTTGTCAGGAATGTTGGGAGGTCTATATTTGTATTAGTGAGGGATCTGTAGTTTATCCATGAAAACAGTGCTTTGGGGATGTGGAATTTGGTAAGTACTTAATTTTTAAAGCCAACTGTAATGTCTAGCAAGTGGCTTCTGATGTCTTGCTGAAAAATAACAATTTATTTTGCAATAACAACAGAAACGCTAAGGCAGTTAGGTGGTACGGTGGATAGAGTTCCAGGCCTAAAGTAAGGAAAAATTACCTTCCTGAGTTCAAATCCAGCCTCAGACACTTTCGAGCTGTGTGACCCTGGGCAAGTCACCTAACCTGGTTTGCCTCAGTTTTCCTGATCTATAAAAGGAGCTGGAGAAGGAAATGGTAAACCACTCCAGTATCTCTGCCAAGAAAACCCCAAATGGGGTCACAAAAAGTCAGAAATGACTGAAACGACTGAACAACAAATATTAATAATAGCTATTCCTATTACTGCTGAGGGAATGCCCCTCTAGAATAGAATGACAACTTGGACATACGAGGATCTTAAGAGTTCAAATGACCTAATTTCCCATTTTACAGGAAATGGAGATCCAGAGGCTAAATGACTTTCCCAAGGTCACACAGTTAACATTAAAAGTAAAGCTGGCCTTTGAACTCTGGCCATCTTGATTCCAAATCCAGTTTTTTTTTCTTTCTGAGACAGAGTTCAAAGAGCCCTATATAACCCAGGAGCACTGAGACCTGACAAGATGGCACTAGTACAAGGGAGGTCATTTTTACTATTTCTATACCCTGCTTCTTTTTATATATTATTATATCTCATGATTGGTAGGGACTGTACAGGCCAAAGCACCTCAGAGCTGGACATAGCTGTGTAGAGGCAACAAGCGATATCTAGGAGTTAGCTCTTGGAAACTCAAATTCTTAACTTGGCAGCAACATAAAAAGGTAGGAACATTGTATTTCAAGTCAGAGCCCCTAAACCAGCAGATTAACAAGACACCAGGTGAAGCAGGGGAGACAGAGGCCAGAAGGAAGGAAACAAGTATTTATGAAGCACCTAGTACGTGCCATTGTTCTAACCAAACCTGATCTCATTTGATCCTCACAACCCTAGAAGGAGGAGGAAAATGAGACAAATGAAGGTTAAGTGACTTGTCCAGGGCCAACACAGTCATTGAGTATTAGAGGCAGGCTTTCCTGATTCTAATCCTACCCACAAGGTCACCAAGCTACTTCGATGCGGAGATTCTGAGAAATACTGGCTGAGGTCTGGATGTGGCCAACAGAACGGGGCTGCTGGCTCCAGGACTAGCTGAGGCCCCAGGGAGAGGAGGGGGACACAGCAATGCCCACAGCACTGGGGATGGGGTGGGGCTTGGAGGGGAGGAATACATGCCAGTGTTATGCTCCCCCTCAATCTGCTGAGACAGCTCAAGACAGAAATAGAGTACCTCCCAGCAGAGCCACGGAAGGCACCCCCAATCCGGATGCTTCCCGCTTAATTAACGCGGCAGAACCCACAAGGTGGAAAGAATGATCCCGATTAAGCTGTCATTTTTAGTGGTAGGTGATCTGGCCTCAGAGAAATGCAGAACAACTCACAATGGAACATGTGCCCATTCAGGGCAGGGCTGTCACCTCCACCCCCTTGTGGGGGATGTGGGCACTCTGCTTCTGATGGCCACTTCCCCAGCCTGGGGAGGTGCCCTGACCACCAGAACCCTAAGGATGGAGACAGGGCCATACTCCTGCCAAGGCTGTGATTCCTGCCTGCTATCTTGGGGCTGGTGAGGAAAGAGGCTCTTGGTTAGTGAGGCCCCTCCCTTGGACCCCTCACCCAAGAATCCTCAGCCTGCTTAGAAAATCTTCTAATTAGCGGGAGTTCTAATGAGTTCCGGAAGGAGACAAAGGCCTTCTCTCATCTAGGAGGCAGGGGCTTCCTCTTCTAAGCCTAACAGGGAACTGGGGCAATCTTGCCAGCAAATCCTGGCAAAACACCCCAGCCCCTAGCCCCAGCCTTGTGACAAATCTCCCTGGATTATTTCTTAAACCAACGTGGCAGCGTCGGCGGGAAGATGCATTTGGTGGAAAATATTTAGGAAGAAATATTTCGCCCTGTAGCCAGCTCCTCAGGGAGGTTTGATTTATCTGACATCAAAGACCACGCGTGTGCCAGGGCTGTGTTTTCCGTCAGTGAGAGCGTGTAGAGGACGGGGCTCATGGATCCCTATAATTAACAAAAACAGCCCATCACTGTCAGCCTGAGCAGGCAGGGTCATAAATGAATACGTTATTAAGTCCTGCTGAATTAATGTTTAACTGCAATAGTCGGAATTGAATGAGGCAATTAATCAGAGTAAGAGGTGGGGGAGCAAAAACCCCTCACATCTGTCTCTCTGCTAGCAAGACGACCTTCAGAATGGCAGGGATGGGGGGGGCTCCCTCCGGTCTGAGCCCCACTCCCCAGGCCTGCTGAAGGGGAGTGGATGACACAGATCACTGCTAGGGTAGGGGGAGCACAAGGCACATCTTCTGTCTGTGGGGGCACAGGCGTGGGAGAGTGGTAGAAAAAGATTCTGGCTGGAGAGTGGAGACCACGACTAAATGTGGGCAAATCCCTGCAGGAGGGCGTACAGACCCTGGCTATGGAAGGGGAAAGGATCTAGCCCCCCAACCCATCACGCATGGAGAGGCCAGATGCTTTCATGAAAGGACTGCATTATGGGGGAAAACAGGATAAAGAGAGAGTAGAGGACCCCCCTCATATAAGGGTGAAAGACACACTCCTGGAAAAGAGAGGCCCTCACTGTATATATTGGGACAGACACCTGCTGCAGGGGCAGGGATCTGAATTATGAGGGTATGGGGATAGATGTTTGCTGGAGGAAGGTGAGGGATATAGGCCCCTTTATGGAAGGGGCATAAACCCCTACTGTATAGAGAGGACAAGTCCCTGTCAGGGAGGGGGATTCCTCTTGTGGAGAAAGGATCCTGCCAGGGACACAAATCTCCATGGTGCACTGAGGGTGCACATCACTATTTCGGGACTAGGGGGTGGAGTACTGGTGGTATAAATGTACATAGTGGGGGGTGGGGGGCATCATATGCTGGAAGGACAGGCTCCTGGGGGTACTGAGGGGATGTACAGGGACAGATCCCTGCTAGAGTAGGGTATAGATCCCCATTGTGTAAAGGGACAAAACCCTGGGACCTGGACCTTTCATTTCTTATGGAGAAAAAGATCCTTTCAGAGCAAATACTTACATATCTCAGAAAGGGGAGGCCTCCCCTTACAGGTGCTGCTGCAACATCGATCCTTCTACTTCCCCCATAAACAGCAGCTCTTTCTGAAGAGGCAGCTGGTGGTACAGTGGATAAAACACTGGGCCTGGAGTCATGAAGACCTGAGTTCAAATCCAGCCTCAGATACTTATTAGCTGTGTGACCCTGGGCAAGTCACTTCAACTCTACTGGCCTCAGTTTCCTCGCATGTAAAATGGGAATCATAGTAGCACTTAATTCCTGGGGTTGTTGTAAAGATCAAATGAGATAATAGTTGTGAAGTGTTCAGCACAGCACTTTGCACACAGTAGGTGCTGTATCAATGCTTATGCGCCTTCTCCTCCTGTTTCCATCTCCTTCCCAGGCACCATTATGTCCCCAAAGAGAGGGGAACTGAGGCCCTCACTTTCTCCCAAAAGCTTGACTTCAACTGGGATCTGGGCAGGTTGCCCAGGAAGGCAGTATTTTACCTTCAAGTGTATTGTCTACAACTTCTATGTACATGAGATTATGATCTGTTGTCTCCTACATCAGAATGGGAGTGGCCTGAAAGCAGAAACTGTGGGACTTAGGGCAAGGGAAAGACTTTCTCTGTATCCTCAGAAACTGGCACATAGAAAGTACTTAATAAATGCTCATCTGATTTGCCTGTCCTGTCCTCCCTTGCTATCCCAGCTTCAACCCTTACTCCCAGCTTCTCAATGTTCCCAAAATCTCCCCCCATGACCTTGTTCTCCCTGGAGTGAATGTCTCAGTGAAGACACTTAGATTCCAGTGTCTCACTCAGGAGTCAAGATCAGTTTTTCTTGTGTCCAAGCCCCCAATAGTGGGATGGGTGTCATCGAGGAAGTATGTCAGGACTGACCCTAATCTCTTGGCCTTGATGCAATTGGAATGGGGGCAGGTGTGTGGACTAGAGGAGGGGACAGAGTTGGGGGCCAGTTCTTAGCCAAAGACAGAGAAGAAACTTGAGGGACAGCGCCCTGGGCCCCATGGTCAAGGGATAGTTGGCTCTCTCTGATAACCTTGGCATCCAACCCAACTAACCTCAGAGAAAGCCCAAGGTCCTGTTCTAAAGAAAAAGCCTGGCCACTGGATCATAGGATCACAGATTTAGAGGCGGAAGGATCTTCAGAGGCCATCTCATTCTACAAATGGGGTTAACAGACCCAGAGAAGTCAAATAACTTGTCTCAGGTCACACAGGGAGTATGAGGTAGAGCCAGGATCAAATCCACTAGTCTCTTCCTACAGGCCTTCTTGCTGTTATTGCTGTAAAGAAGGAAGAGATCCAGGAAGAGGGAACAGACACTAAATTTGAGTCACAGCAACCTGGGTTTGAATTCCAATTCTACCATTTATTATCTGTGTGACTCTGGACAAGTCTCAATCTCTCTGAGCCCTTCAATCTGTCCCTCTTATACAGGTTGTATGAAGAGGTGTTTTCCAAAGTCCTTCTCAGACTGAAATCCTACGATCCTCTGACTTTACTGAACCACTGAGAAAGGCTTTCTCACTGTCACCTTCTGACCTGCCATCCCTGCCAAAGCCAGCCCTCAGCATGCTCCAACACTGCCTTAGAGAGATCAGGCCGGGAAGTTTGTGTTGGAGGAAAATTCAGAAGTTAGCTTTTTGATTTTTCTTTTTTGGGGAAGGGAGATGAAAGGAATTTACCAACACCCCACCAAAGTCCCCACATTTTAAAAAAGGCTATTAAGCCTCAATAAATACAAGCCTCATTCTCCTTTCCTTTTTTTTTTTTTTTTTTACAGGGTGAATGTTAATTACTCAGCTTTAATGGCAATGGTCAGCCAGGGATTTTTCAAACAAAGACATGAAAAATTCATGAGTAGAGAAAAATGTTCCCTTTGGGATTCAGTTTCCCAGTACAACATTTCAGCTCTCCTGTCCCAGGAAGGTGACAAAGCTCAGGGTCCAAGAAGGGCCACGGATGGAGCAGAGGTTAGAAACTGAGGGACTTGATCCAGTGTCTCTGACACTAGGGACTTCCTGGCCTTCAGAGACCCCTTATTAGGACTCCTGGGGGCACTGTGGAATGAATGCCCCCCTGGGGTGACCCTCTGTGATCAAATCATAGTCTCTTTGGGCCCTCCCCTACTCTAGGCTCTCCCAGCTGCTGCAGAAAGGATGTGCTGAGGTGTAGGACATTACCCCAAAGGCAAAGAAAATTGCCGAAGAATGTTTGGGTTTCAGAGCCATGGTTAAAGAAGCCTGTGAGCCAAGGTGAACATATCTCTGAGGTCAGGGGGCAGGTTTCAAAGGAGACCCAACATAAGTGAGGCATGTTGTTGCCAGTGGTTGAAGTTAGTGATCAGTTCCTGCTGAGTATAAGGGGGAAAGCCTCTGGGAACAAGTTCTCAGTCTTTCTTTCTCTTCCCAGCCTACTGCCACCTCTGCACTACCTTAAGGCAACCAGCAGTCTCTGTAAGCAGAGCCTATCAGATCAGACTTATTGTTCAATGGCAGTTGTAATTAAAGCCCGGGATGGGGGGTCATGAGCTAGGCCAAGATAATATCTGAATCCCAGAATCACAGCACCACTGACTGAAGAGTTAGAAGAGACCTCAGAGACTACTGAGTCCAATCTTCTCCATTTTACAGGCTCAACAGTGACCTTCCCAAGGTCAAACAATTAGTTAAGTCCTTTGATTCCAAATCTAGTGGTTGTTCCAGGAGATGTCGGCCATAGAAGACTTAGTGCAAGAGAATAGCTAGCGTTCTTACAATGCTTTAAGATCTGCAAAATACTTCCATCTGATCCCACAGAAGTGTTGTCAGCCCAGGGTACAGGGCCAGCTCTTGCTCTGGGTAAACACACAAGTTCAAGGGTCAGGCCAGCAAGAGCTGGTTTTCACATGTCCTGTCAATGAACTGTAGCATGTTGGTAGCCTAGGACATCTAGAAAGTGTGGGACATTTTGAGGGGTGAGAGCTTGGCACTGGAGGATTGGGTTCAGACTTTGGGAATATCATGAGCTCTAAACACAGGGGGTTGCCTTTCCTCCCAACTCCTACTTGCCTGAGCCCTACTGTTCAGAGAGGAGAATGATATGGCAAAGTTGCCAGGACAAAAATCTCTTTCCCTTTTAATGTGTTTGAGGAGCTCTATGCGTAGATAAGCCCTGCTAGGAAGCAAGGTCACCTCTAAGTCAGAGAATATCTGCTAAGGAAAGAAATTGGGTCTAGGCCTGATGACAGGGGACAGAAGTGAGCAGATGGGGACAGGGATGCCTCTTTGGGGACCTCTGAGGCAGACCTCTGGGTTTCTGTAGCCCCAGTCAGTCTGGAGGGTCATACAGCAAGCCCGCAGGGTCCACTAACAGAGTCACTTGTTAAGTGGGAGTAAAGGGAATAGGAAACAGTCCCAGAATTTACAGTTTCTCTAAGGGGTCTTGGGGATCTACAGCATGAAGGTGAAGTCTGAAGTAAGAAGACTCAAGCCAGGAAACTGTGTGTGACTGGTGCAAAGGGTGGGGTCTAAAGTGGTTTGGGGTGACCCAAAAGTAAAGCTGGGGCTGGACTGAGAGATCCCTACAAAGGATCCTGCCTCTCCTGTCCAATCCTCCAGCAACTGTGTCAGGCAGAGACCAGAAGGTCTGAGCACAGAATTCTGCTCTGTCAAGGTATGCTCAGATGCTGAGCCCAGGGACCAGGGAATGGGCCAGGCCAGGGCAGGGTAGCACCAAAGCTGGGCTTCCGATGTCCATTTGTATGGATGGGGACATAAAAGTACAATAAGTCCTTAGAAAAAGCGAAAGCTCACACATATTTAGAGCTGAAAGAGATGTAAGTATGTAAGTAAGTCTGAGTAACTGGGAGTGACAGTCATTCAGTGATCATTCAGAGATCTATGGTCAGAAAGTAGGTCAGTCCTTCTTTCTTTCCTTCCTTCCTTCCTTCCTTCTTTTCCCCCTTCCCTTCTTTCCCTTTTCTCTCTTCCTTTATCCATTTCCTTCCTTCCTCTCCTCCTTTTCTAATCTTATATTTTATTTTTCCCCAGTTACATGTAAAAACAATTTTAACATTCTTTTTTTCCCAAAATTTTGAATTCCAAATTCTCTCCCTCTTTATCTTCCCAACCTTCAATGAGAAGGCAAGCAATTGGAGAGTTTATACATGTGTAGTCACGCAAAACATTTCCATGTAAATCATTCTGTAAAAGAAAACACAGACCAAAAAAAACTCCAAGAAAAATAAAGAAATAGTATCTCTGATCTACATTCAAACCCTACCAGTTCTTTCTCTGAAGATGGACAGCACCTTTCATCATGAGTCCTACAGATTTGTCTTAGATTACTGTACTGCTGAGAATAGATAAGTTATTCATAGTAGATCATCATACAATATTGCCGAGACTGCAGATAATTTTCTCCTCCTGCTCATTTCACTTTGCATCAGTTGATATAAATCTTTCCAGATGTTTCCGAGAGCATCCCATTCATCATTTCTTAAAGCACATTAATATTCCATCACAATCATATACAACAACTTGTTCAGTCATTCCCCAATTAATGGTCATTCCCTGGATTTCCAATTCTTTGCCACCACTAAAAGAGCTGTTATAAATATTTTTGTATAAATACAAAAGATAAGCCCAAGGTCTTTCCCCTTTTCCTAGATATTTTTGGGATACAGACCTAGCAGTGACATTGCCTGATCAAAGGGCATGCATGGTTTTACAGCCCTTGGGCATAGTTCCAAATTGCTCTCAGTATATTTGGCTGAATCAGTATACAACTTCACCAATAAAGCATTAGTGTTTTAATTTTCCCACATCCCCTCCAATATTTGTCACTTTCCTTTTCTGTCATATTAGCCAACCTGACAGGTGTGAGGTAGTAGCTCAGAGTTGTTTTAATTTGCACTTTTCTCATCAATGGTGATTTAGAGCATTTTTTTCATGACTATAGATAGAACACTGCCAGTTCATATCCTTTGTCCATTTATCAATTGAGGAATGGCTCCTATTTCTATAAATTTGACTCTATTTGCTTTTGAGAAAAGAAGCCTTTATCAGAGAAAACTCACTGTAAAAAATTTTTTTTCACAGTAATGATTACCAACTACACAATTCTCTCCATCCTATTTTCCTCCTGTTTATCTTACTTTCTCCTTTTTCCCTGGTCCATTCTTAAAAGTGTTTTGCTTCTGACTTTTACTGCCATCTCTTCTATCAGCCCCACTCCCTTCTCTAATCCCCTTCCCTTCCTTCTTTCCTGTATGGTAAGATAGATTTCTACTCCCAACTGAGTGTGTATATTATTCCCTCTTTGAGCCAATTTCGATGAGAATAAGAGGTTCCTCTCCTGGCTTCCCCCATTTCCCTGGCACTGTCAAATCTCTTTTAAGCCTCTTTCATGTCAGATAATTTATCCCATTCTATCTCTTCCTTTTCCTTTCTCCCACTGCATTCGTCTTCCTCATCCCTTAATTTTATTTTTTTACATTTTCATACCATCACATTCAAATCACATCTCTGCTTTCCATCTACGTATACGCTTTCTAATTGCCCTAATGATGAGAAAGTTTTTTGGAGTTATAAATATCATTTCCCCATGTAGCAATATAAACAGTTGAACCGTATCACATCCTTTATGATTTCTCTTTCCTGTTTACCTTTTTATGCTCCTTTTGTATCTTTTATTTGAAAGTTAAATTTTCTATTCAGCACTGGTCTTTTCAGCAGGAATGCTTGAAAATCCTCTGTTTCACTGAATATCCATTTCCCCCCCTGAAAAATTATACTCAGTTTTACTGGGTATAAGGTGATTCTTGGTTGTAATTTTAGCTCCTTTACCCCCTAGAATATCATATTCAAAATCCTCCAATTCTTTAATGTAAAAGCTGCTAAATTCTGTGTTATCCTGACTCTGGCTCCATCACATTTAAACTGTTTCTTTTTGACTGCTTGTAGTATTTTCTCCTTGATTGGTGAGGTCTGGAACTTGGCTGTAATATTCCTGGGAGTTTTCTTTTGGGGATCTCTTTCAGTAGGTGGCTGGTAGATTCTTTCAATTTCTTTTTTACCGTTTGGTTCTAGAATATTAGGGCAGTTTTTCTTGACAACTTCTTCAAAGATGATGCCTAGGCTCTTTTTTGGATCATGACTTTCAGAAAGCTCAAAAATTCTTAAATTCTCTCTCTTGGATCTATTTTCCAGGTTGGTTGTTTTACAAATGACATAGTTCACATTTTCTTTTATTTTTTTCATTCTTTTAATTTTGTTTGTTTCCTGATGTCTCATAAACTCACTTGTAACTTTTAAGGAATTATTTTCTTCACTGAGTTTTTATACCTTCTTTTCCATTTGGCCAATCTGACTTTTTAAGGCATTCTTCCCTTCACTGGATTTTTGTGCCTCTTTTACCATTTGACCTATTCTGTTTTTTAGGATACTATTTTCTTCAGCATCCTTTTGTGCCTCCTTTACCAAGCTGTTCACTCGTTTTTCATGATCTTCTTGCGTCACTCTCATTTCTCTTCCCAGTTTTTCCTCTACTTCTTACTTGACTTTCAAAATCCTTTTTGCATTCTTCTTCCATGACCTGAAACCCATCCATATTTTTATTTGAGGCTTTGACTCTGTTATCTTCTGTTGAGTGTGTGTTTTGTCATACATTAACTTTCTACAGTCAGATCTTTTTTTCTGCTGTTTGCTCATTTTTCAGCCTATTTCTTGACTATTAACTCTATGCCAGAGTGGGGCTCTGCTTCCCAAGTGGAGGGGCACTGTTCCAAGGTTCAGGGTTTTTTTCTGCAGCTCTTTTTCAGAGGTAATTCTGGGGACCTGTAAGTTTTTAGCTCTTTCAAGGTGATATGATCTGGGGAGAGGTGTGTTTACTACTCTCCTATACTGTGCACTGATTGTGAGAGATGCCAAGCACTCTTTTCAACCATGGAACTGTGACCAGGGACCCTGCTCCTCTGAGGCCACAAGTCCTGCTATGCTAGTGCATCTCCTCACACTGGGACAAAGAGCAACAACAGGGATGTAGATCCAAGTACAGGCAGTGCAAGACAGCCGTGCCCCTGGTGCCAGCAAAGGGACCTCTGTAAATCTCACTCCAACTCGTTGTCTAATCCCCTTACTGTCTATGGGCTGAAAGGTCTGGGAACCATCACTGGTATCACTGATTCACTTGCCCTAAAACCTTATCCTGGTTTGTTGGGGCCAGGTCTGGGCTGGTGCAGCCTGCACTCCTCTCTCACCCTGGTGCAACAGACCTTTCCTACTCACCTTCTATGTTGTCTTGGACTCGAAAAGTGTCTCACTCTGTCTTTTTGTGGGTTCTGCCACTCTAGAATTGTCCAGAGTTTTTATTCAAAGGTGTTTGGAAGGGTTTAGGGGAGAGCTCAGGTGGGTCTTTGCTCTGCCACTTGGTTTTACCTTTTCTCTCCTTTCTTTCCTCCCTTCCTCCTTCCCTTCCATAACCAGTCATTGATTAAGCACTATGTAACCAATCAACAAACATTTATTAAGTTCCAACCATGTGCCAGACACTGTGCCCAAGTGCTAGGGAATCACAAAAAAAAAAAAAAGTCAAACCAGTTCCTACGCAGGTGTTCTAGATTTAGAACTGGAAGGAACCTTCAAAGCCATCTAGTTCAAGTTCCTCATTTTAAAAATGAGGAAACAAAGGCCCATGGAGGTGAAAAGTCACTGAGACAGTTCAGGATTTGAATCCAGGTGACTCAGCACCCCTCTTCCAATACCATGTAATCTCTGAGCCCAACATCAAAGTCCTGAACATATATGTAACTGTGTATCTATAGGGGTATAGCAGTATAAAGGAAGCAGAAGGAAGGGGGTAACCCCATCTCCCTCCTCTGATTTATTCACTCCCAGGACTCCCTATAGTAACATCATCTTGGGTTCCTGAACAATGTTTCAGAGTTTTACAAATTTTGCTCAGCTGGCCTGACCTTTGCAAGAAATATTGGGGGTGGGGGGTGGGAGGCTCAAGAAATGAGCCAGCGCCCTCCTTCCTGGGGAGAATCACGCGTCCTTTCTCCCAACTGCACTCTTGAGCGTGAATCAATTTTCCTTCAGTCGATAACTAGCGCAAAGGTTCTAACCTTCATTTGTGCTCCAAATACTCAATCGGGGATGGAGAGCACACACCAATTAAGCAATTCAGCTAAAATAAGGAGCCAGGAGCAGGCATCTCCTCTGCTGCTGGCCCCCAGGGGACACAGGGTTACTAGCTTGGGGAAAAGGTAATTTATGGAGCTTAATACCAGGCGAAATGTTCTCATGATAATAAGATTGTAAGATCGTTTTTATATCTGGAGTCATGTTGAAAAGGTCATTTCTCATCCTTTTACGCCCACCTAAGTCATATAAATTAGTGCTACTCAAACAGAGCTGAGCATGTTTTCAGCCCAAGTTCTCGCCTCCTCCTCCTCCTCTTCAGTTCTTCCAGGGGTTGGGTTGAGGAGGAGGCTGGGGGGCTGCAGGGCCAGACTTTAGGTGAGCTTCTTTGGGGAGGGGGGAGGGCTGTGGGGCCAGCCTTTCTCTAGGAGCTGCCTTAGGTCTCAATGACTTCCCAGAGATAACAAAAATAGAGGCAGAAATAGGGGCTAGGCCTAGGATTTCACTGGTTTAGGAGGTTCCAGGGGGAGGAAAACTCCCTCTCTCAGTGCAGGTCAGGTCAGTACATTCTCTGTCTTAGAGAGTTGCCTAGAGGTTAAGTGACATGTCCAGGGTCATACAGTATGGATAGGATTTGAACTCAGGGTTTTTTGACTTTAAGGCTGCCTGTTTGGTTAAGGTTTACATAGGATGTTACTCCTTACAAGGGCACTAGGGAACAGGCGGGTGCCAGAGTTGAAGAAGAAACATTCACATAGCACCTAGTATGTGTGAAGCACTACTGTACAAGATCATTATCTTATATTATCTCACTTGAACCCTCCCTTGAGGTGGGTACTGGCAATACCAATGGGTAGAGAGAACCAATATAGCAGTCCAGGTGAATGGAAGGATCCCAGATGCAGAACTGAAGAGATCACTCAGAGTCACTGAGCCCAGTACCCTCCATCATTTTACAGATGAGGTTACCAGGTCTTAAGGAAGTTAAGGGACTTTAAGTCAAGGTCAGAGGAGTAGTAAGCACCCAGGCTGGGATTCAAACCCAGGTCCTTGGACACCAAGTCTATTTCTATCTTCTGAATTCAGGGATATTAAACAATTAGGGGTCCTACCCAAGGTCTCTCTAGTCCCAGGATTCTGCTATCAGCACACATCCAAAGGAGAGTGGGTAGGGTACACAGGAGGCTTCTCCTTTCTTACTCAACTGAATGTAGTGGGAAGACCTCTAGATTGGAGGCATCAGATAAGTAGGCTTGAACAGGGGCTCTACTATTGATCAGCTGTGTGATCATGGACAAGTGACCTCAACACCTTTGGACTTCATTCCCTCAATGGAAATGGAGGGTGAGACTGAGGTTTTCTCAGGTCCCAAGGAGTTTTAAATACTAAAAAGTCTTGTAACTAAAGGTGCAAATGCTTTTTAACTCCTTGTCTTTTTCTCCTACTGTGAAAAATAGTGATTTTATTCTCCTAAAACAAAAACCAAAACCAACATCATACAAGATTTTTGTATCTCACCCCCCCACATCACATATTCCCCTAAACCTGCATGTCTTATCTTCACCCTGTTCCTCCAAGTAGAAGTAGAGCTTAGCTAGGGCAGAAGCTTCATTTCTCTAGATACCCTGACGGGAAGGATGCTGACAAGCTGGACAATCAAATGACAAAGATGGCGCCATGGAGAGGACATCTGAAGGGAAAAGGGACCTGGAGAATGCCTCGCTCTGCCATTTAAAACCCTCTATAACCGGGCTTGGGCTGACATTTCCACCGTTATTGTTTCCATTAGTTATTCTATATTATTATTATTATCTATATTATTATTAATTATTTATTCTGTACCATTCCCATGGTTGCTGTTCTGTCGTTTCAGTGGTGTCCGACTCTTCATGACCCCATCTGGGGTTTTCTTGGCAAAGATATTGGAGCAGTTTGCCATTTCTTTCTCCATCTTATTTACAGATGAGGAAACTGAGGTAAACAGGGTTAAATGACTTGCCCAGGGTCACACAGCTAGTGTTTGTCTGAGGCTGAATCTGAGCTCAGGTCTTTCTGACTCCAGGCCTGGTGCCCTGTGTCACCAAGATGCCTATCACTCCCTATAGTCCCTATTCCTTTAAAATGCTGAGTGTGCTAGCTGTTCTCTGGCCATGGCAATCCACTTCATACCCCGGAGGGTTCGACATCTCTGGGAGGCACATCCTCCTCATTTGAGCCTCCCTCAAGGCACAAGGCTCAGATCCCAAGGCTGTTCTGAGCTCCCTGGTCACTACAGTCCTCCTCTTGGCATTACCCTTTATTACTTTGTATACACAGACACAGACACACACACACACAGACACAGACACAGACACAGACAGACAGACAGACAGACAGACAGACACACACACACACACCCCAGGAAGCCCCATCAAGGAAGGGATTCTTACATTTTCCTCTTTGCACCCCTCCAGAATCTAGCAGAGTGCCTTGCACAGAGCAGATACTTGATAAATGCTGAACTGAACTTGGGGGTAGGGGACAGTTTGGTCCCCAAAGGCAGGAGGGAACAGGAGCTTGCAGAAACATAGATTTGGATCCTAGAATAAGGCGGGGCGGCGGGGGGCGGGGGGGGGGGGAGAGGGGAAGGCTATCAGGATGTCACCATGACATAGATTTGGTCTCCATGTAAGATGACATTTCCTGAAGACAAGAGCTATCTACAAGTCCAATGGGCTGCCTGGGGAGGTAATAATGTTAATGGCACTTTTCAAGCAAAGAAAGGCTGGATGACCATGTATTGGACACTGTGATTCTGGGGCCTGTGACTAAGTGAGGCAGTGCCCTAAATGCATAAGTGACAAAGTTATACACCAGAAGGAGAATACTTTCTTTTCTATTTTCTCCCTCCATGTTTGCCTTTTGTTTTAACGGGATGAGCATGTGGGTCTCCACTGTTAGGAGACCATCAACACTGACTCTTTGGTTCCCTTCCTGAATCATTGACCAAAACAGATTTTTTAAAAATCCCCACATGCCAGATTTTCACACTGATTTGCACCATCTTCTGCATGAGCAGACCCCCATGACAGCTTGCCAAGACCCAGTGCAGGTACTCAGTAAACCCCTCCTGCTCCTGGTAACGTGTCATGTCTGATTGTGATTCTGGGCTTAACTGATGAGGTGATCCAATTCTGGGATCAGTTTGTGAGGTCTACAGGAAAAAGCCAAAGATTCCCTTGGGCCATCATCCGGCTCCTTGGTATCCCTCCGAGCTCCCTTTTCCTTGCAATCAATCTGCTGGAAGGTCCCCGGTTACAGATGCAGAAGACCTGGGTTCATATCTAACCTCTGGTGATTACTACCTGTTAAAACCCTGAGCAAATTCCTGTATTCCCTGGGCTTCAGTTTCTTTTTTAGTTGAACTAAATGGCCTTTGAGGCCCCTTCCATGTCAGTATATATAATCTTATAATTGTGATTCTTGAAGTGTGATCTGGGCACCCAAGGGAGCTCCTAAGATCCTTTCAGGGAGTCTATGAGATCAAAACTATCTTCATAATAATATTAAGACATTTTAAGTTCTGATATGGTAAAGATCAATAGATATAATCCAGATAAACAAATGCTCCATGGGGAGGCTGCAATAACTTCTAAGAGTGTAATGAGGCCTTGAGAACAAAATGTTTGCTGTAATCCACCCAATACAAGTGCTGAGAAAAAGAAAGGGGGCTAGACTCAAGAGACCTTGGGTTGGAATCTTGGCTCTGTTTTTGCTAGTCTAATCCTGGGCACATTACTGTATCTCTGGGGTCCTCAGTTTCCTCATCTGTAAAATGGGAGATACGGGCATTCTAGGAGTCAGTGCTAGAGACCCCAGGTCTATCTGACTCTGGCACTGACATGTTGTGTGCTATTGGCTGCTTCTCTGGGCCTCACCTTTCCTAGCTGTAAAATTTCAGGATTAGCCTTTCTGGCAGATTCTCCTCTATGATTCTCTTTTAAAAATTTCACCAAGTCCCCATTGAATGTGCTCCTCGGAGTCCTGTTTGGCCTCTGCTGCTACACTCAGGGGGCTCCTCTGTCCTCGTCACGCTCCAGGCTTTCAAAGACGTCTCTTTCCCTGGGATGCCTCCTGTAACTGCCAGTTAACACACCACAGGGAGCTGTTTCTAGAGTCTGGTCTTTCTGATCCTGGGCACGATCTGTGCTGGGTATCCAATAATACTCTGAAGGCTTCCTGTGGGTCACTGACTTTTAAAATTCTACCCGTCAGCTTTTCCTCACTTGTGTGACTCCTTTTTCTGAGATGGAGGGATTTCAAGCCTTTCCTCAGATGGGGGAAAGGGGTGAGGGATTTCTGTGGGCCCATCTCCTTCCTCCCCAGGATCCTAGATCTAGAGTCTCAGAGGGACTGAATCCAATCCTCTCATTTTACAGATGAGGAAAGTGAGGTCTCGGCAGCTTAATAAAGTGCTTGCCCATGGTCCTACTGGCAGCGTCATGGAGTCTTACACAATATGACCTGGCCAGAATTGAAAGCCCCCAAGGAGACATTCTGTGTTTGCTGGGAACAAGAGCGAGAGGCAGAATGCTTAGAACTACAGCAGCGCTGGCGTCTGAGGACAGCAGCTCAAGCTAATCTTCCTTTCACGTACTATCCAAGTGAGAATCCTTTACCTGACTGGGCCTCAGTTTCGTCATCTGTAAAAGGAGGAGTTTTGCTGGGATCCTTTTCCAGTGTTAAATCTATTAACACTTCGTCCAATCTGATGATTTGAACCTGTGTCCTCACTCTAGATTCATGCTTTTTTCCTGTTTCTCTGGATCCCTGCAAAGGTGGCAGGGAAGCTGAACCTGGGTCAGTTTGTTGAGTCCCATGAAAGTACCTCTCCATATCCAGTACCTCTCCATCTCAGAGCCTGATCCCACTAGGTCCAAGAAACCTCCAAGTGCTGGTTTTCAGGGATGGGGGACAGTGAGAACAGCAGAGGAGTCCTTCCCTCTGGGCCCCTGATCAGGGGAAGAGAGATGCCTCTAGGTAGCCAGCTCTGGGCTGGGGTCTACCTGCCTTGCAAACTCTCAGGATCAGGGACTGCCAACGTCAAGAGACCCCAGAGGCCATCTAACTCAACCATCTCATGTTACAGCTGAGGAAATTAAGGCCCAGAGAGAAGGAAAGTGATCTGCTGACAGGAACACAGGTAGTAAGCAACAGAGGAAGAATTCTGATCCAGGTCCTACAGCTCCAAATTAATCACTTTTCCACTGTGTATGGGATGGATGGACAGCAAGCATTGTTAAGGGCTTATTATGTGTCAGATGCCTCACAATAATCCTGGAAGGGAGGTGTAATTATTACTTCCATTTTACAGATGGGGAAACTGAGGCAGAAGGGAAATGACTCGTGTCCAGATCGTGCCAACTAGTAAGTATCTGAACTCATACTTGAACTCAAGTCTTCCTGAGTCCAAGTGCAGGGCTCTACTCACTGGGCCACCATTAGATGTAATCTCAAGATCATTAGAGGTGGGAGGGCCTCTGAAGGCCACCTAACTCCCTCTCCTTACAGATGAAGAAGCTGAGGGGTGGAGGGGAATGAAATGACTTGCCCAAGGTGATACAGGTACTAAATAACAGCAGGGATTCAAACCCAGGTCTTCTTGGTTCTAGATCCATCACTCTTCCCCACTGTGAATGACCCAGAAGGAGAAAGCAAAAATCCACATGATTTGTATTCCAAAGACCTGGGTTCTTGTCTCATCTCTGCAAGTTAACTGGGCTGGCTGTGGGCGTAATCGGTTCCCTCATCTGTGTAATGAGGGGTTGAACTAGATGTTGTCTAAGGATCTAATGCGCCATCCTCCAGTTCTGACAAATACCAGCCAGGAAACCCCCATGGACCTTGCTCTCCTCTCCCAGGACCATCCTGTCTTCCTGCCCTCATTCTCTCTCCCTCCCACCCCAAACCTGACCCAGCGGCCCAGGACAGGACAGGAATCATAGTCAAAGGCTGATTAATTATGCACAATTGCTAGGACAGCATATCATGAAAATTCCATTCTTGTTTACTCAGCTAATTCACTTTTTATGAGTGTTTAGGCTTTAAAGCAAAACAAAGCACTAATTACCCAATTAACGAGCAATTAAGTTACTGCCGCCTAATAGCCTGTACAGTGGCTGCCTTTATGAGTCTGATGGTGAGTTAGAGACCCATTAAACAAATTTATACACAGCTGTAGCAAGTGGTACACATACAGCAATGTGGTGTTTTGTTACATGTGGATGTGTGTGAGTCTGGCCCTAGTGAGGCTGGTCTGCCATGGGACTCTGTAGACCCATGGCTCTAAGGTGTGGAGGAAGGGAAAGAGGGGGTTCCCAAGGCAGGAGGGGCTCCCCTGCCCCCTCACCCCACAAAATCATTCCCAGAGCTACTGTCAGGCTGGACAGGGAGAGCTTAGAACCTCCAACCATCTAAAGAAAGGGGAACAGCTCTCTCTCCAGGGAGATGCGGGCCTTGTCTTATCTGGCAAAGACCCAGAGGCTCCTCTGACTCCCCAGAGGCCCACCGTGGGAAGCTCATTTTCAAGGGTCTCCAGAAACCACAATGAGTCATCCTGCATCAAACACATCTTTTGGGCTCTGTGTTCATGGCTGAGGTGTACCTCCTTCCCTTCCCAAACCCTAGGCTTCTGTGATGTAGCAGAGAGAGAGAGCTGGGCTCAGAGTCTGGTAGGACTTGGGCTCAAGTCTTGGCAGTGGAGCAGGAGGCAAGCCTCTTAATCTGTCCCTGCCTCTGAGAGGGTAACTCTCAGAAGACTCATGGCAGAACCACAGGTTTAGTCTAATGATGATAGCAAGACTTCAGGGAAATTACCCAGAGAGCCAGGGGAAGGACTTCTGCCCTTCTGCTATTTGGGCTGCTCAACCTCTGGAAGAGAAAGCTCCCTGCATCAGCGATAGTTTCTTTGTACTGGTGCTTCTACTTGCTGACTGACTGATTTAGAGAGTCAGGAGGGGAGGCCTCCAGCACCTCAAAAGCCTGTGGTTTGGTCCTGTAGAACTCTGGGCAACAGGCCCACGCCAGGCTCACTCCTTAGAGATTCGGAGACAATCTCAAGTGAGGGGATTTGATGTCAAACACTGGCTCTTCCTTACCCTTGGGTCAAAACATTTCACCCCAATTTTCATAACTGAGATAACGTAAAACCATTTGTATATCCTGACGATATCTAATCTGTTTGTTTTAGATTAGATCAGAAGCTCCCGGAGGATAGGACAGACTTTGTCTTTGCATCTCTTTGCTTAGCACAGAGCCTAGCATACAGCAGGAGCTTAATAAATGCCCACTTTCTCACTGCAAACCTTAAAGAGCTCAATAAATGCTGTGGTCATCATCTATAAAATTGCATGTTTGGGCTGGATGACCTCTAAGATATTGCTCAGCTTTCAGTCAATGATGTTATGAACCTATGTGAGGAGAATAACTGGGTCAAGCACAGTGTGTAAGTGATCATGTTCTAGTCCCAGGTGCTAAAGATGGCAAAGGAAGGAATTCAAGGAAGCTGGGGAGGCTAACCCTATTAGCGAGGTTGCCCTGTTTCTGGGACAGCTCAGAGTCTAGAGCTAACTTTCTAAAGGAGTTTCTGCCATCTGTATGGAAAGCAGACAGGAGAGGATCAGCCGTGCTTCCCTCCCTAAGCCATCTGTGTCCTGTTCCCCACCTCTGGGGACCCTTGGAAATGCCCCGGGGCAGAGAAGCATCGAACTATCTAACCCAAGCAAGCTTCTCTCCTGCTGTCTGGGCACCTGGTCCTCATCTACAGTCCTGGGGGCAGACAACTTTCCTCAGAATCTCCATCCCCCTGCCCCTCAAGCAGGGAGTGCCTCCAAACCAACCCGGACAGAGCAACCACCATCTGGTCCCCATTACAGGGTCTCTGTCTGGAAGAGCTGGCCTGGCCTGGCTAAGAGCTCAGCATTGTTCTGATTTTTAGAAGTCGGTTCAAAGAGTGAGTGTCAGATCTCCAACCCAATATCCTTTTTCTCATTAGCGCTCCTCCCGTGCAGCCCTTCCAGGACGGTAATAATTAATGAGTCTGTGTCAGGAAATGAATAAAAGATGGCTCAGATGCTCCCCTGTACAGGGCTGACCTTTCGCAGAGTCGACTGTATTAATACATCCTTGGGTTGTCAGCCTCAGAGAGCTAACTGCCTTATGAATTATTTATCAACACAAAAAGTCTTAACCAGAAACAGTGTTAACATTAATTTCTAACCCTCTGTGTCACAGCAAACCCTGCCTGCACTGCATAATTGAATTTTGGTTGGAGACTAGCAAATCACAGCCCCCACCACCCAGCGGCGGTGGGCAGCGAGGTGGTTGCTTTGGAGAGCCCAGCAATGCGCCTCTTTTCACATCTGGGCATCCATCACTGGCCAGTTCTGACATCACCAATGTGGAAGGTACCATCCACCCACTTGTTTCCCCAAGGTTTAAGGACTATACGGCTCTGTGCATCCTCTCCCCTGTTGCTCTCTACGCTTCCAGGGGCCCTTTTGCTCCCCTTTCCCCATACCAGGCATCAGGCCTTGTTTTTCTGCTCCATTTTAACCCCTTCTCCTCATAGTGGTCAGCCCCTCTTTGCCCTGGGTAGATCTCCTTTCATTCTGGCCCTCAGCTTCTTTCCTCCCCTTCCTTAGGACTCAGCACCCTCTGCATACCATGCGGGGTTCTGTCAATGTATCAATGAACGTGACTGGCCTCTAACTGGGGCCTGGTAACCTGCTTCGGTATGCAGAAGGACTGTTGACCACTGGTCCACAGAAAGCTACATGGAAATTCTCCCCCTATTCCCCATCCAGACCAGGAGAGCCCTCTTTGGGTTGGAAGGTCCAATGTGCGAACCACCTTTTTCACATCCGCTCTGCCCTCCTATTTTGTGGAGTGCCCCTGGAGACTGTGCAGGTCACAGGAAAGAGGTCTGAGGATGACGGCTGGGCTGGGCAGGAGAGGCAAAGGATAAAAACAACTCCGGGATTTCGCTGTTTTCCCTGAAGACCTCAATGAACTCCCACCCCATCGCTGCCAAGGACTTCCTGTCTGTGGTGAGAACGATGTGGATCAGTTCTGCCTTTGGATTTGGGCTGAGCTGCTAAAAGATGGTCTGTCGGGCTTTCTTAGAAAAACCAGGCATCTATCTGTCTGCCCAGCAGCGAGGAAGCACCTAAGTGACCTCACTGAGCACAGACTGTTCCAGTTACTGGGCCGTAAGTACGAAGTGTCTCCTCCCTCCACGTGAGTCCAATTATCCGCCTTTGTTTCTTAACAAAAGGGGCTGTGTTCAGACTCATCTGGCTTTAATCATCTCTCAGGAGGAGCCTCAAACAGCCACCTGGGTACACCTTTACGACAGTGTCAGGCATGCCTGGGGCTGGGGGTGGGGGAAGGGAAGGAGAAAGATCCCTGTCCATAAGGCCAATGGGGGAGGGGCTTTGGAAGAAAACTGTTCTCTGGAGGAAGCAGACGGATTTAAGGACAGATCTGGGAATAGTCTAACACCCCAGGACATTAACACTGAATGAGGACCACTGACTCTGGTCGATCTTGACACTGACTGGATAATGTCCCCAAACTACTGGACTGAGCCAAATTTTATACTGGCGCTAGAGATGTCTCTAATCAGACGAAGGTCTGATTAATTCCCATGCTAATCAACGTCTTTGGTATTCAATCCCGACACTAATCACGACATCTGGCCAGTCAGGACGATGATCAGTCTAATCTACTTCTCACTTTGGCCACTGCCTCTGGAGATAATCCCTACAGTGCCCTATTGCTGATCTATGCCCAGATTTAACACTGTTTCTGGCAATTCTCATACTTGCCAACATCTAAAGCCAATCCTCACACTAGTTCATCCATGCTTCCAAACAATTCCTATGCTGTTATCTCCACAAACTGATGATACGTCTTCTCTCCCATCCTAAAAGTGGCCAACATCTCCATCCAGTGCTCACCCCTGACTAACATCTCTAGCTAATCTCCAAGATAACAGAGAACTCTAGCTAACCCCCACATGCACCAACACCTTCAGTCAATTCCCACTTTGACTAATGTCACTGAGAAAGTTGAGAAAGTTGGGTCTACGACAAGAGAGCAAATCTCTGGGTTTCAGTTCTAGTTAAAATCTGACTTGCCCATAGCCTGTTTCTGATACAGTCTGGTCCTGGGATAATCTGCAGAGGTTTTTCCAGTGAACCCACAATGACTACAATCACCACATCTGTCCCAGGCTCAGAGTCTAGCTCTGGCTCTAAGACCTTGATACAACCTCAGGTAAGAAGACAATTTCTTGCTTAGGCATGAGTTCCTTATGTAAACACTGGTGAGCATAAGAGCAGATGCTCTTGAGGACCCAGTTTGCATCTCTGATCACACTGGCATATTTCAACCCAAAGCTCAGGTTATCACATCCATTAGCATCCATAATGAATCCAATTTCACAAGTGTATATGCATTACAAGGAAGGATTCTAGTCTAGCTAACCCTTCTCTGGATCACAGTGATTATCTTTCATAGAGAGAAAACATTTTCACACAGACACAGACATGCTAAGGAAGACTTAGACAATCACCTATGTAGAAAAATATACATATATATAGCCACGCACACGCACAAGCAGATCCAAGTACAGATGAAGGCAATATAAATACAATAATGCCATCAAGGGGAATCAGAATGCCCCATTTTACAGATGGGGACATTGAGTCAAACAGAGATGATGTCATTCACCCATGTCACACAATTTGCTAAATCTTAGAGAGACAGGATTTGAACCCCAGGTTTTCCTGATTCCAAATAATTTACCAAATCTTGCCTAACATTCAGAGGTATCTTTTTTTTATGTGAAACCTGCCCCCCCATATGGAGAGCTCCCTAAGGGCAGAGCACTGGTTTGTCTCTTTCTGTCTCCCCAATACTGGAAGCTCCCAGAGGGCAGGGCCTGAATCTGCTCCCCTTTCTCCCCAAGACTTTTGATTTCCCCACACAGAAAGAGGAAGGGAGGCCCACCGTGTGAGGCCTGCTGGCACAACACCAGCTTTTGTGGTGAGTGTTTCTGAGAATTCAGAGGCCACAGATGACAAGCCGTCAACCTCATCAGGGCAGAGAAGAGCACGCATGGTTTTGTGTACTCTGTGTGAGTGTGTGTCTCACTGGCTTTTTCTGTTGCTAAAAATTTTTTTTTCCAGATGGGACCCACCCATGATTCTCATTGTTATAGGAAATCTCAATGAGGAAGCTCCGTGTTCCAAGGGAGGCCAGTATCTCTCTGTAACTTAGAAGCCTGTGGCACTGAGGGATTAGGTGACTTGCCCAAGGTGACACAGTCACAGGTTGTGTTGGAGACAGGATTGAACCCCAGTCTTCCTGACTCCCTGGATCTCTCTCTATCCACTACCCTATGCTGCTTCTCTTTTTGGAGGGTAGGAAAGATAACCCACATTCATTAGTGGCTGAACACTGGTCTTGGACACCAGAACTCAACTCTGAATATTAGCTCCAGTCACTAGTCAGGATACCAATGATGAACACTTATCTAGACGTTAGACACCAGATCCCCTGCTACCCTCCTATACCACCACAATGTTCAATCCTGGCCCCAGGCCTCACTCCTGAACACTAGTCTAGATGCCAGCCTAAGGCTCCGATGCTAAACACCAACCTGAATCCTGCCCTGATCTTCAGGCACCAGCTTGGGCACCAGCCCTTGAAACTAGGGCCACAGTCAGGATGGAGAGGTTGCTCTCCCTCCCCTGAGGATGTCAGCCAAGTGCTCATGTCTCACAACATGTCAATGTGGGTCTTTAATCGTCCTGGGAAAGGACTTGGGTAGCTTGTTTACATGCTAAATGAAAAGTTGTGTAAAACACCTGGAGCCACAATCTATCTCCCACAGGCATCGCTGGGAGGGAATCAGGTGCTTCCAGCATCCTGCACCTGAACCACTCACAGTTTAGAGGATGCTCTGTTAGCCTGGCTGCCCACCTAGAGGTCAATTCTTAGGGAGTGTACATGATAGGTAAGGGGTCACAGTGTGTACTCTTCAGGGAAAAGGATTTTCTTTAATGCCTGCTCGTCTTCTTCTAATTTCTTCATCAAGAATTACTCTGATAAGTACATAGAAGATTTTTTTTGTTTCTTTTCATTTAATTTTTCAATTTTAAAAATTTTAAAAATATTCCTTTTCCAATAGAGAAAAAAAGAAAAGAAAAACAAAACCTCCTATAACAAATACACACCGTCAAGTAAAGCAAATTCCTGAATTGGCCATATTAAAAAAAATCTCATAAAGATTTAATAGAGATGAGAGAAATAGGCACATGGGTCAATAGATACTAATGACTTTTTGGGAAAATTCGTTCCATTATCTTTTATGTTTCTTTAGAGTATCTTTAAAATCAGTCCTTCGTGAATGCTGAAAACTATCTTTACATGTAATTGAAAAAATGCTCTTAAGTGAAAAAAAATAATATAAAATTACAAAAAAAAATAAAATTAATCCTTGAGTGTCTTTCAGACTGTGTCCCCTCCAGCATGGCTCTCCCCTTTCTTCAGTTCGGTCCAGCTTCATTTCAAGGTTTTAATGTCACTGACGATGATAATGTCACTACTCATACAGTTGCAGATCTGTTCCAATTCACATCTATTTGTTGGCCTCCATCTAGCTTCACTGATAAATACTCATGGGGACATCTGGCTTAGCTGAATCTCATGTCAAGCCTTTTGCAGACTCACTGGTTACTATTTTCCAGCCTTGTATAATGTGCCATTACTCTGATCTTTGTCCCTTCTCCTCTGTAATATTTTATAAATGATACCTGTATTCTAAACTGGTGCTGGGTTACCAAGTCTCTCCACTCTGCATGAACACTGGACATTTGCTGACTTAGGCAACTGTTGTGGATGAGTCAAACATCTCTTAGAAATGGTAACCCTCAGGCAATGTTGGTGCTTTTATCCATTTTTCATTTTTTTATCCATTTTTAATACCCATATCCATTGTTTAGCAACACTAGCTTGGTTATATAAGTTGGGAGTGGAATTAGTGTAACTTCACAAGCATTAAACTTGACCCCTTTAGACTGAACATATACCATAATTCTAAAGTGATTCCTAAGCTGGTAACTTCCACCCTTTCTTCAGGTGATGTGATTCAGAGCTCACCAATTTTAGCACCTCTCATCTCTTATGCTGATGAAAGTATTCATGAACTACAGCTGTGAGAGTTCTCAATTTAATTCAATTCCACCAAGATCTATCAAGTCCCACTATGTGAAGTACTAGACAGCTAGAAGACAAAGACAATGATGAAACAGTTGTTACCCTTTAAGAAGTTTTTTTGCAACTGTGGGAGGGACAGAAGCTTACATTTTTACATTCCGTAAGCCTCTGGTCCCCTTCATTTTTGAATCACAAACTATATTTTCCAATTTTTAAAATTCTAGCCATGCTTTCCAATATCTATCTTCATGCTGAAGTCACTGAGGATGAGAAATCCTCTACTTTTCCATGCTTAAAAAACATCAAACACCTTGGGGGAACAGAACCTACAACTCTTTGTGGTGGTCCCTTGCCCAATCTTATTAGGAATGCTTCAAGGCATGGTGATCACATGTACCATGAAATGATGTTTCTCTTGTAACCCTTGGGCACCCAAAGCAATAAAAAGAGAAGATACAACTCCTTTATCCATCCCTAACCTGGCTCTTTGATTCCAAAATCTACCATTCTTTCCATTGCCCCCCCTCTGCCTCCCAATGGTGAAACGAGGAGGCTGGACATCATCTCCTTGCAAAATGTCCTGCCAGCTCCCAATCCATGACCTCTCGGATCCTTCCTATGTAGCAGTGGCTTCTTTTATTTCATTTGCAACCATTTCTAGCCAGAACATTGCTATCAGCACGGTTCAGCATATCCTGTAGCATATAAACTCATTTCATACATAGCATAAAACAATTTAAAACCCTCAAAAATTAACCTTGGTAGATAGTCTCAAATGGAATCATCCTTCACACCCTCTGACTTCTTTCCCACCATTCTGTTGCCATCACTGCAAAGGCAGATGACAATTGTATCGGGCTAAGGGTCCTTTTGTAATCTTGTCTGTTTCACGTGTTACTTCAGACAAAGAAGGTGTCACTTTCATGACCAGTCTACTGGTGGTGAGCCTCTCTATCTGTGGCTAGGGTGGCTCCTGGATACAGACATCATCAATAGCTTAGTATTAACAGTCAAGGCTTAGGTTACGCACAGGGACAGTCTTCAAGAATCTAGAATTACTTCCATGCCTCAATGACATTAGGAGGAGGACCTTTATGATCAAAATATCTTTAGCTAAAAAATGACAGCCTCTCTCTCAGTCTCTTCCCTTCCCCCCTTCTCAAAAGCAGGGTAGCTAGTAATTTCTAGTTGCCTTAATGATAAAAGGTCATGGAATCATTAGCATGGGGAACTTGTGATCTTATTCTCATCAATAAGGAGGCACTGTTTGCTGGCATGTAAATGATGAAATGCTGGGAACCTGGGGTGCAAGTGGACACTCCATCTTTGAGTTTGTGGTAGAGAAAGCTGGACCAAGTCTGACATGGACCACAGACAGGTTTTGGGAGAGTTAACTTCAAAGGTTCAGAGGAAAGGATCTACGGGGGCCCATGGACTGAAATTCTTTGAGCAAAATCATCCTACAAAGGCTAGAAAGCTCTCTTTTGAACAAATGAATACCTGGACACACTACAAGAAGGAATTAGCTAAATGGAATAAGATCATATGTTTAGAACCACAATGTTGTCCAATCTGTCAAATCCAATCCCTTCAATTTATAGATGAGGTCACACAGATCTTAAGTATCAGAGTGGGGTCTGAAGCATTTCTTTCTACACTAACACACTGGGTCTAAACAGGAAGCTCATTAACCAACTTAGACTGTAGAAAGAGATCAAGACACACGATAGAGAGCAAGGGTGCTCTAAACTCTGCGGCTGCTCACAAGAGTCATGGGTCATTCAGATGGGCACGGAGAGGTTCTCATTAAACCCCAAAGTGCAATCCAAGGAGGGAAAATGCTGCTTTTTAACTTCTATTTAGAATAAGGGTTCTTAACCCGGAATAAAGATTTCAGAGTCTGTGAACCAGGATAGAAAAGAAATTATATTTTTTTCTTGCGAAGCTCTAGCTGAAATTTAGCATTTCCTTCCATTAGGAGAGTAGGCAACAAAACATGATTCTGAGAAAAGGCCCACAGGTTTCCTCAGATGGCAGGTCCAGGATACAGCCAAGGTCAAAAACTCCTGATTTAGAGCAATTAAACACACTGAGGACCTGAGGGAAGCTGGGTGTTTGTGACACAGTTTTTGGACAAGTTGACTCATCATGATGGCTAAGATCACCAATGACTCCTCACAGCCTGTCAATTATTGCCTGGCCACAGACAGAGCACCAAAAAGAAATACTGAAATAGGATAGTGTGTGTGTGTGTAGATAGATCTGTGTGTTTATAAATGCAGTGTGTGTGTTTCTGTGGATATATCTGTTTCTGTGTATGCTCATTGATGTTTCTCTATGTGTGTATGTATGCATTTTATAAGCGCATTTTGTGGGGTACACACCCATAGGAAATGGATATGACTTGGAGGAAATCCTAGTAAAGGAGATAGAGAAGGAACAGTCTGATAGGTAGAGAGAAAAAAGTACCAAGGAGAAGAGCATGATCAGCTGTGTCAGAGACTGCAGAGATGTCAAGGAGAATGAGGACTGAGAAAAAGCCATTGGATTTGGCAACTAAGAGATTACTGGTACCTGTGGGAGATAAAAGTGCTTAATTCCAAGTCTAGTGCTTGATCCATTATGCCAGGCTGCCTCTTGCACAAAGGGGTTTTTAACCTGGTGCCTAAGAACTTAAGAGCAAAAACAACTAACTTTGATAACTGTATTTCAAGATAATTGGTTTTCTTTGCAATTTTCTTTGTTTTGTACATTTGTGCAAAACACGACTCTATTCCAAAGACTACAAGATTGCCAGAGAGACACAAAAAAAAGTTAAGACCCTCTGCACTAAGGGATGTCGCTGAAGATACCAGACATGCTATGGGTGAGAAACATCTTCATAACTTGGAAGGGATTCTCAATATAATCAACCTCCACACACAGGAACACATGCACAATCACTCTCTGCCACACTCATATTTAATATACACACGGACAACTACACACACACACACACAGTCTTCCCATGCATGTATGAGCACCTACTCTCTCTCTTTATCATACTGATGTTTCTACTGTTATACAAGAACCTCTTTTAGGGCTGGGGCTCAGGGGCAACCTCAGACTTATCAGACTATTTTAATCACCTCCTTGTCCTCCATGTCCCCACCCCACCCCCCCAAGACACGAGGCTGCTGGCCATCCGTGACAAACTTCCTTCAGCCTCCTCCGGTGACGCTGCAGGCCTGACACCACCTCCTGCCGGCACCGTGATCAATCCGGGTATGACAACGTAAAGGTCAGAGCCTGAGCATGGGCTCCCCTGCCCATGGAGAATGCTCTGACTTATTTTTATCTCTTCTCCAGAAATTACTGCAGCAATGAGGATGGCGGCGCAGCTCAGGGAGCAGAGCAATGGACGCCGTAAACCTGCCTCATAAAAGCGGCCTCCGAGCACGCGGCGGGCGGGTCAGGCGAGCAGGGAACATTTCATTAAAAACGCCCCTTCCTGCCAACCCAGGAGAGGCGTAAAACTAATCATATAAAATGGCTGAGCGATGCCATTAACGAGCATTAATATTTTAAAGCTTTAATAGTACAACAGAGCTGGGCTGTTATATCAGAATTATACAACCTTATTAGACAGCACACTTGGCTGTCCTGTGCCTGGCCTGTCACTGGCCTGCTCTGGGAAAACAATAACGGTCAGATCTCCTGAACCCTCCCACAGACACACAAGGATATCTCAACCTCTTGAACTGTCTTTAGAAAACTTCAGGGTGTCTAGGCCTCTAGGGTCATCGCATAGAAAGACAAGACTAACTGGGTCTTCCAAATCCTTCTCTGAAAACACAAGAATATTCATCAGGGCCTTCTGTTTCCTCCCCTGTTAACATGAAGTTGTAAGGGCCTTTGGAGTCTTTCTTTGGGAACACAGGAGTGTCTAGGGTCTAGACTCTAGGCCTTCCCTCAAAACAGGAGACTGGGTCTTCCAAATCCTTCACTGAGGACACAGGGAGCCTAGATCTTTCCAAAGTCTCCCCAAGAAACATGGAGGGTTTCTTGCCCTGTAGGGTCCTTCCCTAGAAACATAAGCATGTCCTGCCCGTCAAGGTACCTGGAAATAGGGAGGTAAATAGACCTAGAAAGTTCTCACCAGAAGCAGTCAGGACAATTAACCTAGGGTACAACTGCCAATAATGTAGATCAAAAATGGATGGATGGTGGGTATAGGCAGGGCCTTGCTCCTCACAGACAAAGCTCTGCTACAATGCCCATCAAGACCCAGATCAGTCCCCGGCTGGGATACAATGTTTACTTCTGGGTGCCACCTTCTAGGAAGGGGGAGAGAACAAGTCTTTATTGAGCATCTACTGGGTGCCATGCTCTGTGCCAAGTATGCTACAAATACATCTTATCTGAGCCTCAGAACAACCCTGAAAGGCAGGTGCTATCATTATTCCCCATTTTACAGCTGAGGAAACTGAGGCAGACAGCAGTTAAGTGACTTGCCCAGGGTCACACAACTAGGAAGCATTTGAAGCCCGATTTGAATTCAAGGCTCAGTGTTCTATCCACTGAACCACCTCCCTCCCTCTAAGGACAGATCATTAATATACTAGAGAGTAAATATATAGGAGAGTAAACAAATTTCATAAAATGATAGATTCTGAGCTGGAAAGAATACCTCATTTTACAGATGGGGAAACCAAGGTACAGATAAAATTAAAGTGATCTGTCCATGGTCAGACAGCACATAAGCTGCTGAGTGGGGGATTTTAACCTGGGTTCTGTGCTTGATATTATGTCACAGGAGAAATTAGATAATGGAAGGAAGAAAAAATATTTAGCATGGAGAAGAAAAAAAAGACTTAAGACAGCAGGGGCACCTGGGTGGTCTTCAAGTACTTGAAACCTGGTCATGGAGAAGAGACACTGTAAAGACTCACTGTGGCTGACTAGCACTTGGACATCAGCTTGAACGTTTACAAAGCTCTTTTGCCAATATTATTTCATCCAATTACTCCCAAAAAGGTGCTGTTATGATCCCCATTTTCCAGATGAAGAAGCAAAGGCTGAGAGTTGGGTGACCTTCCCAGGATCATACAATTAAGAAGTGTCTGAGGCAGGATTTGAACTCAGTTCTTCTTCACTCCCAAATCACACCCTTTATCCACATCACTTCAAGCCTAGATGTTGACTCAAAGGACCACGAGTTTACATCTCAACTCACTGAACATTCCTGGCCTTAGTTTCTTTACCTGGAAATATCAGAAGTATCATGGTGAAACTTACAGACCCCTCCTCAGAATAATATCTAGTTCCCAAAAATTCGTAATAAAAAGAAAGGATACATTTAAATGGCAGGTCAGTGAAAATAAAGTATGTAATTTTTTTTCATTCAAGTTCATGGATCCCTGAAATCTTATTAAGTTGGGTCTATCACCCCCAGATTAAGAACCATTGTCTAGGTAACCTCAAACATACTTTCTAGCTCTAAAAATGTATGATCCTAATAAACTTTCTTCTGCTTGGTCCAAAGAGTCTGAATAGGGAAAATTTGAGAAAAAGTGGAAGAGGGAGAGGCAGAACTAACCTACTGCCCCCAACCCTCCACCCCTACAGCTCTTTAAGCATGAACAGTTGTTGGCTACATTGTAGAAGGCTGCTGAGGTCCTGCCCTGCTTGGAGATTTTGTGATGAAATCTAGTTATGTCTCAGCCTAGTCTATGCAGACCTGGTTGGCCCAGAGTCAAAGGACAGAAATAGATGACACTCTTCTGGGTCACATCCTGAAGGGTGGGGCCTGGCACAACCAGCTTTAGTGCCTGCTCACTGGCTCAGGGTTCCCCAGACTTTGCCTCAGGTCACAGTTTCCGCCAAGGAAGGAAGGAAGCCCACAAGCGTTACCAACAAGCACTTGGAGGTTTGATGAATGAGGCCAATATAAGAAATGACTTCCGTTGGCTAAGGCTTTAATTAGGATTTCCCTCCCTAATGCACAAGGTTGAATGCAAGCTTTCCTCCAAATTGGCATCCCTGTATGAACGATGCCTTGGGAAAGTCTCATTCCCTTTGAGTTCTGTCTGTAAAATAAGGACTGGGCATGAGGGTCTCCAACGTCAGTCCTGACATTCTATGATCGAAGGAGCTCTGACCAGTTCTGAGTGGTCCCCAAAACCTCCCTCCACTGACTCTCTCTTGTCTTCAGGTCAGAAGACTGAGGGGTCCATGTCCCTTCATGATCCAACTGCTTTTTTTCAAGCCACCTAGAAGGGTCAGAGGGCTAGACACAGAGTAGTAAGACCCAAGTTCAAATCTTGCCTCAGACACTTGTTAACTTAATGGAGCTTCAGTTTCCCCATCAGTAAACTAAGAAGTTGAGACTTTATGACCTCTAAGTTCCTGACAGGGCTCATTTTAAGACCCTTTGATTCAGTTACACCCTGAATCCAAGACTTTGGGGTGAACAACAGTGGCTCATGGTTAATGGGTCTGACTGACCAGTGGGTTCATGTGATCTGTGACTTTGCAGGATCTATGGGTCTGTAAGAACTTTGAGTAAGCAAGATCTCTATTGTGCCCAAAGTGTCCACAAGAGTAAGGGTTTGGGAGATACCAAATATTTTATAGATTAAATAATAGAGTATATTTGAAGGAAAGACTGCTAATTAGATGGGAGAGAGAATTGAGCAGAGAAGCCTCTTGAAGAGCTTTGCTCCATGCCCTGAGGAAGCTACAGGTCTTGGCACAGAAGGGCAGTCTATGCTTCTAAGGAGTGCAAAGTATTTGTTCCTATCTCCTAGGAGGATCCCTCCATTCTAACTTGGTTTTGCCTCCCTATGAGGTGTGGGATCCTCACTATGAGGTGAGGGGTCCTCACTATGAGCTGTGGAGTCCTCCCTCTCCCGGTCTGTTGATCAAAACAAAGCCTTTCATTCTCTCTTGGTTCCCTACTATCCATTAATTAATACCTCAATTAACTCTAGTCATTGACATAGTCCTGGAACATGACAGACAGGCAAAACAATATGTCCTGACCAGCTTACAGAGACAGTTCAGCAGGGGTGGACAACTAGACTTTTCTTTACTTTGGGTCAAATATGAGGAAGGCATCCCTGTGACTGCAGCAGGTGAGTAGAGAAAATAAATAAGGCCTGAGGGATGCACAACAAACTGAGAATTGAAAGGTGGAAAGAAACCCTTCAAAAAACCAACCAGCTGTAACTGTGGGGTCCTGAGGGTGGGGATGTTTGGGATGTCCTTGACCCCTGCCATCCAGGTCAGTGGGACATTCTGGGCCAAGAGAAAGAGTACTGATTCTGGTGGCCTAGAATCTGAGTTTAAATCTGACTTCTGGAGATTATTCTGTGGGGAGATGATCACCTCCCTGAAACTTATCGGCCCAACAAGAAGGATGGATCAGGTGACTGAGATTGTCAATCACCACACTGGGGGAGACACGAAGCTGGGTCAGCTCCTCAAAATGAGAAGCTGAACTCACTGAGCTCTAGGAAAGAAAGAAAAGGCAGAGAGGAAGAAGAGGGCTGTTGGTGGCTTTGTCCATCTCCCCAAACTAGTGGCAAAGGTGTGATCCTTGACCCTAATCAGCCTTTGGAAAGGCAGTGCAAACTCATTTGGATTTCAAACTGGAGGAAATGCCTTTGCATTTTGGTTTGGTTACCTCCAAGACCCTGGGCAAGTCATTTTACTATAAGTAAAAGGTCCAAGTTTTTTCAACTGGAAAAATTAGGGGATTAGATGAGATGAATTCTAAGTTCTCTCAAGCTCTAAATTACACGGTCTAATGAAAGGCTCAGCTCAAAAGCCACCTCATCTGTGAAGGAAGTCTTCCTGGATTTGTTGGCTGTGAAGGGACTGCTCCCACGTGGGAACTCAGGGCACATCACAGCCCTTGGTAGTTTGTCATCCTCTAACGGGTGATGGAGTCTGTGTGCATGAGTGTATGTGTGCACATATATGTGCATGTTATGTCTGTTTTATATATATGTACACACACATCTACATATATGTGTATACATGCATGCTAACATTTATACAGCACCTACTGTATGTACGTGCCAGCACTGGGCTAAACACTTTACAAAGATCATCTCATTTGATCTAGCAAAGCAGGTGCTGTTATCATGTTACAGTTGAGGAAACTGAGGCAGACAGAGGTTAAATGATTTGCCTAGAGTCACGCAGCTAGGAAGTGTCTGAGGCCAAATTTGAACCCAGGTCCTCCTGACTCCAGGCCCAGAGCTTCATCCACTGCCCATGAGGGCCAATGCTTACTTGTCAGTGCTGACCTCAGTGACAAGGGTACTACATGCTTTGATCACTGCTGAGTGATCTGTTAATTATTTCCTATTCATTCTGTGTACCGAATATTTGTACATATTTGTTTTCCTGTTGTCTCCTCCACTAGAACGTCAGCTCCTTGAGGGCAGGGATTGCTTTCTGCCTCTTTCTGTATCCCCAGTGCTTAGCACACGGCCTGGCACACAGCAGACACCAAACAGATGTTCACTGCCTAAATGCTGTCTTCATCAGACCACATGGTGACAGCTCACATTCACAGTGTTTTTAGGTCTGCAAAGCCTTTTCCAGGTGCTATCTTGGCTAACCGTCCCTGCATGACCCCTCCTGCTCCCATCAGGGATTTTAAGGCTTGTGGAGCCTCATTTCAGTCCAGGAAGATGTTCTGAGGAGGGGGACAGAGATGCAGACCAACAATCACAAAGGTGAGGAGCATCTGAAGTGGTAACAAGCACAGAACATGGGAAGACCAGCTGAAAGAGCCAGACAGGAGGCTTAGGAAGAAGCTTCTTCATGTATCTGAATGGCCAGGGGTGGAACGCCTCCTGTTCTGGATGGCCCCAGAGCCCCCAGCCAGGGACAAGTCTAAGGGTTGAGTTTAGGCTGGCTGGAAGGATGATTTAGCCTGGGCCAATCAGGGATTAAGCTGAGGGATCAACATGACCTCTTAGTGGGTGAGTGGTGGTGGGTTTTGTTTGATTAAAAGTTCCACAGAAAGGCTTTTCAGGTCCCTGCCCCTATGAGACCCCAGGATTTCTGGGAAGTTACAGAGAGGATATTTAGACTACATGTAGAAGAAGACTTTATTCTAAATGGAAAGGACCTTGGTACTGAAGGGAAGTGAGATCCTCATTGCTACAGGGGGCTGTAGAGGGGATTTTGTTCAGCTATGATGCCCTCTGGGGTCCCTTTAGACTGACACATGGTAACTCCATGACTTTGTGGGGGAGTGGGAGAAAAGGTAAGGAGGGCAAGAGCCCAGCTCTACCTGCCAAATCAAGGAGGATTCTCCCTCCAAGGTGACTCCCAGCCCAGGAGCTGAACCAGGAGCAGAGAGCCAGAGGCACAAGTGGCCTCGTTCACCACTCGCCCGTGTAGATTCCGATGCATTGAAGGAGTCCCAGTCCATTAACTCAAAAAGCGATGGAGGTGGAGGAAAGGACTGCACTGAGCAGAGCAAAATGCCTTATGTATTGGTTACAAAACCATCGTGTCAAAGCTGCAGTTAGTGGTAAATTATGGTACTCTCAGGCCCGGGATGCCACAGACACAAATCAATTTGTCTCCCTCGCTGGAAGGAGTGTGACAAACAGATAAGAGCTCATCAGCACCATTATTTCTCCTTGCTGGGTGGGTGCGAGTGTGAGTGTGAGTGTGAGAGAGAGAGAGAGAGAGAGAGAGAGAGAGAGAGAGAGAGAGAGAGAGAGAGAGAGAGAGAGAGAGAGAGAGAGTGTGAGTGTGTGTGTGTGTGCGCGCGTGTGGACACCGAGGGGAGTCCAGCCAAGCAAAGACCCAAATAGACCCAAATGACAAAACTCCAAGGCCAGAGCCACACGAGGGGATGGCCCCACCAACCAGGAGTAGATGCGTTCTCGGGAGCCACTGTGATGGCAGCACCAGCCAGTCTCTCTCGGAGTTTGTTGCACCCAAGGCAAGCAATACCAGACAACTCGGAAGCCAATTCAGGTGTGGACGAGGAAAGGCAGAACCAACTAGTGTTTGCTGATCAGACGCTAAGCTCAGCTGTTTCTGTGATGCCGAAGGGGTGAAAGTGAAGTCTAGATTTCTGTGTCCTGGGGACAAAGGCCCAGGGATTCCACCTCATTACAAGTCGGGCTCCACTTCTCCTACAGCCCCACCAGGAAGGAAAAGGGGAGATCAACTTCCTCCTCAGCTCCAGCCCCCTCCCTATACCTCATGCCAGGAAGGAAGGGGGCAAGAATTCCAGAAGACCAATGAAAAACCTGCTATGCACTTCAAGATAGACAAGGAAGGAACCCAACATGCAAAAAAGACAAAACTTTTTGAACATAGCAAATGTATGGATTTTTTTTTTAGCTTGACTACGATTACTTGTTACATGGATTGTTCTTTTCTCTTTCATGGGGAGAGGGAGATCTGGGAAACTTAGATGGGTGTCAACCATAGTGACCCCCCCAAAGTATCATTAAAGCAATTTTATTTTTTAATGCAGAGAATAGGAGTCTAGAAGAAAACAAACATGACAAACAGGTGATTTTTGAAAGTGGCGTGTTGGATTTATTATATACTTAAAAAAAGACCAATCTCTCTTGTCTCCCACTGTCTCTCTGTCTCTCTGTCTCACACACACACACACACAAATAGAAATATGTATTTATAAAACAGAGACATGTATTTTCATACATAATCCTCTTCTGTTCTTTGGTGTATATGGAAACATGCTTTTTTAAAATTTTAAAACCAAAATAAAAGCTTTTAAAAAATACAGGTGAGCACTGATTAAAGAGAATCCAGTGCTATTTAGGACTTTATGGAAATGTTCCCTTACTTACTAGGTTATTTGGGGATCTGAACAATTAAGCTATAGGTTGAGGGCTACTCTATGGACTGGGAGCCAGATAGGCATTTCCCTGTCTGTTGGGGTGGGTCCAGGGGTCACTGTGGCATCTCTGTATCTTGCAGTGTCCAACCAAGACTAGGCAGAAATAAAGGGCAAACTCCCTGAAGGGTGTTCAGCTTTGCATCCCCAGCACCTACTACAATGCCTAGCACATAGTAGGGGCTTAATAAATACTTGGTTGATTATGGCAGGCTTTTAGGTTTACAACAACCCTGAGAGGAAACAGTCCAAACATGAAGACCATTTTGAAGAGAAGGCAAGGCCAAAGTATCTTCCTGCCATCATTCCTGGGAGCCGG
Organism: Notamacropus eugenii; assembly: GCF_028372415.1. Lineage (NCBI taxonomy): Eukaryota > Metazoa > Chordata > Mammalia > Diprotodontia > Macropodidae > Notamacropus > Notamacropus eugenii. The sequence continues at coordinate 50,080,562 of NC_092875.1, read as the reverse complement.
TGTCATGGATGACATGCAAACCAAGGTCTCTCTCTGATTCCAAGTGAGGATGACTTCTTCCACTAAGCTGCCTGGAGATCTGCATAGCAGGGACACTACTACAAAGATCTTCCCATGGGGTCAGTTTCTCCATTCTTGGACTCTTACATTGTGGGGTGGTGGATCCCAGTTCCAGCTGGGGCCCTCATAAGGAGCTGGAAGGACCTCCATCCAAGGAAGGCATCTTTCCAGCCTACTCATTCTACAGATGTGAACTTCACATGAGTAGTGGGCATGAGGTGGGATTTTAACTTGGGTCTTTTGATTCCAAATTAATCCAGTTTTCTTTCTACTCTGACATTAAGGAGGATAAGAACCCCCATGTGGTGAAAGGCTCAAGGTAGGCAAAGTCAGGTCAAAGATTCTAACGATGGTTCCTTCAACATGCTCAAGTGCCCTCCTGCTATTTCTCCTCATAAAACTCTACACCCACAATCCCAACAGTCTGAATTCCTATTGCATCCCCTGAGCTGAGGGACTGAATGAAAAGCCCAAGGCAAGTGCACCCACCCACATGCCGCCCTCAAACCTCAACCCCCCTCTCTCTAGCCACATATTTCCTTTGAGGCACAAGTGATTGAAATAGCAGCTGGTGAAAAAAAACCAAGAAAGATGGCAAGAAGGTGCAGAGATGTCGCCTGGAGAGAGAATGGGGCGGGCCCTGCCTGGGTGTGTGCGTGATATCAGGGGTGACAATGGGGACTTGCAAGCCCTACTCACTTGCCTGCTCCTCTCCATCGACACACTCCTGCCCAGTGCAGTAAAGAGAGAGTGTGCGGAGGGATCTGGACCATGGAAGACCCTGAGATCTGGGGACAGAGATGCTGCTCCTCAAGGGCTGGGGGGGATCCATAAAGCCGAGCTTGAGTCTCTGCAGAACCTGGAGGTCTCTGGAGCATCCCAAGCACTTGGTGAGGAGCATGCGGAAGGGGCAGAGCACATGCAAGGTTCCAGCAGCCTCTATGTTCCCTTCTGGTCTGGGTTGTTCTTCAAAGACAAAAGGAAATCACTTCGAAAGTCAGGTTTGTTACACATGACACTCTGCAGGTCAGTTCCTTTTGCCTTCCCCATACACATCACATTCCATCTCCTCTCACTACACCTTTGCACAGGCTGTCTGTCCCTCAGGCCTAGAACACACTTCCTCTTATACCTCCTAGTCTCCACCAAGGCTCAGTTCTGGCATAAGCACTTATACAAGGCTTTTCCAAAAATCCCTCAGCTGCTACTGTCCTATTACCAATTTCCCAAATCTTACTCTGTATACATTTTGTATATTCTTAGATGTCATTTCCTCCAATAGAATGTAAGTTTTATGCTTTATTCTTGTCTGAGTCTCCCCATCCCCTAGGAGTTTGACACCCAGTAGGTGCTAAACAGTGAATTCTACTCGTTAGCATGATAGAGATCTCTAAGTTTTATAAGGAGATTTACGTATCTTCTCATTTGATCTTCACAACAATCCTGGGAAGTAGGTACTGTGATGACCCCCATTTTACAGATGGGAAAACTGAGCACAAAGAGAGTGACTAACTCAGGTCACACAACTGATGTCTGAGTCAGGATTTGAAATCTCCTTTCTGACTCCAACTAATTAACATGTCACCTCTATGTTTCATACCTGTAGTCAGCGCTTCGTAAAAGCTTACTTGGTTGATTGACTGCCTCTGACCAGAGGCTAAAGCTCCCTCAGAATAAGGTGCAGCCCAGCTCTGTTCCAGTGTGGGCTCCCAGAAGGGTGAGAAGGACATTTCGGGGTGTGGGTTCCTAAGTGAGAATACAGAGCATGTGGGACATGGGGGATGGAGAATACGCATGTAAACACATACACAGAAAAGTCAGGGATTTAGGATGGGGGACACGTATACACGCCTGGGATGGGGAGGGGGCCTGGCGCAAACAAAGAGCTACCCATGGCATCAGCTTGGCCCATGGCCTTGGTGGAGGAAGAGGGTCAATCACAAGCAGACTAAGTGTAACTTGTATTCATAAATTTAGTGCTGGTAGGGCCCTCAGCGACCAATTAGTCCAACCCTTTCATTTCAGAGTTGGGAAAACTAAGGCAGAAAGCTTTTTAAGTGACTTGTCCAAGGTCACATAGGTAATACTTGTCAGAGATAGGATTTCAACTCATAGTCTCTGAGAACCAGTCAATGCTTTGTTACTGTACGCCTCCCCCCTCCTCCCATATACACGTGTACACAGAGCTAAGAGTTTTGATGTGTTTCCTCCTCCGCCAGTCTCTATTTCTCTCTGGCCTTCTAATGGGCTGTGGACCCCAGGGTTTAATATCCACAGAGGACCTTGGCAGTCACTCCCAACTATTGCTGTAAACATGGAAGGAAAGTCTAGGGTCACATCGGGAAGGGGGAAGGGGACCTCACACACAAGACAGTCTGGCACAGACCAGAAAATATTTTATGAAATTGTCAGTATGCAACATAAACAATTTTAAGTCAATTTAAAAAAAAATTCCCTGCAGGCAATCAAAGGAATTAGTTAATTACATCCCCTGAGAAGAGGGAACACCGGGAAAGTCAGCAGCCCTTCTGGGGCCACGCCTGTCACTGTCCTTGGGGAGGGAGCAGCTCAGCTCCCTAGGACTCCTGAGTGCCAGTCACAGTCACCCCTCATAGATGCTTAGATATTCAAGGGGTCTCAGAGACCCAATAGCATAGTCTCCACATTTGACTGACTAAATGAAATCCAGAAGGGAAATCACAGGAACAAGGTCACACAACTAGCTCTTTTCATGACACCATACTAAATAACAAGGCAGCTAGGTGGTGCAGTGGATAGAGCATCAGTGAAGGATCAGGAGGACCTGAGTTCAAATCTCACCTCAGACACTTCACACTCACTAGCTGTGTGACCTTGGGCAAGTCACTTAACCCGAATTGCCTCATCCTGGGTCATCTCCAGTCATCCTGATGAATATCTGGTCACAGGATTCAGATGGCTCTGGAGGAGAAGTGAGGCTGGTGACCTCCACAGCCCTCCCTCCCTCACAACAAAGTCAGGCGCATGTCATCATTTCTCTGATGGCAGGTCTTCTTTGGTAACAAAGGACTAACACACACTAAATAACAATAATAAAATTGTACTGCACTTTTAAAGAGCCTACATGCTTTATATAATCAACTGAGGCATTTTACGTAAACTTCTACATGCCTCATGGTGCTATGTCAATGAAATTGTAGTATGTATTTTGTATATCTGTAAGTACATTGTATTATCTGTTTTTATCCTCCCAGAGATCCTCTGAGGTAGCTGTTAACATCATCCCCCATTTATAAATGAAGAGGTTGAAGTTTCCAAAGGGTTAAATGTTTGCCAAGAACCACAAAATCAGAAAGGGTCTGAGACTAGACTGGATTACAAGTCCCAAACTCTACCCTCGATACCACACAGTCTTGGTCACCGCCACCTTGTCTTTAATGACCTGACACAGTAAAACAGACAGTGTTAGCTCCCAAGGTGGTGTCTGGAGGTGGCGACACGTGTCAGGTGCCCCTGCCACTGCCCATAATTCCCAGTACCCAGATCTGAGAGCTTCACAGTCCCTGACCACAAGGAAATCCCAGTCTAATGAGGGACTCTAATGGGAAAATGCTCAAACAGAGGACTTTATATACAATCCTGGAAATAATAGTGCACCAATAGAATTTACTGAGTAGGTACAGTGGTGACGTAGCTAACTTATGCTTTAGGAAAATCCCAATGGCAGCACTGGAAAATGGACTAGCTTGAAGTGATAGGGACCAAACAGGAGGCTATATGGGAAGGCCCTAAGGCTTTCCCTATCCTGGCTCTTTCACCTCAATTTTTCTAATCATTCTGGTTACCTTTCTAAGCTGGAGTGCTCAGGACTGAACCCTGGGCAGGGCAGGACAATTCTATCTTTTATTCCTGGCCCTTCACATCCTCCTTCTCTCCTCAGGCCCACCCCATAACCTCCCCTGACAATACCTGCCCCTAGTCTCTCCCTCAGGCTAACATCTTGTAGTTCTCGGGGCCTATTACTGGGTTAATCTTCCTCTTTCCCCAGCCTCATCCTGAGTTTATAGACACTCATTTCTCCTTAATAAAGGAAAACTCTAAATCCCCTGGCTTCTGCTGGAGATGGGTTTTCATTTATTTGGTTGCAAGGAACCAAATTAAGAAAATTACTTTCTAACTAATTTTATGGTGCTAAAGAGAATCTCATGAGCTGCTGGGGAGGAAGTATCTAGCTTCCGGAAGGGCGTGGGAGTAGGGGATAGGGACGCTAGAAACGCATCCATCTCCAGTAAATCCTGCCAGAATTAAGCTATATTTAAGTTATTAGAATATCAGGTGAAATCACCAATAGCCAGGGTCACTAGGCATTGGGAGCTGCCTCAGAGGGAGGCAGGCCTAAAGCTCTAGTGGCCAGAACCACTTGGAGGGCACCATTTTACAGAGACTATTCACTCCTTAAGGGAATAGATGCTTCTGTCCTTCTTTACAAAGCTCCTTGCTTAACATAATACCTGGTATACAGCATGTGCTTAATAAATGCTTGTTATTTGATTTATGTGTGGCTATGCCCCTCTCCCATTGGAATAGAAGCTTCTTGAGGGTCAGGACCATTCAACTGCTTCTATTTGTGGCTCTAACTCTTAGCCCAGGGCCTGGCAGACTGTAAACACTGATGGACTGATTGGCCTTGGGAGGGGTGGGGGGACAGCATGAGGAGCAATGAGTGGAGATCAATCTTGGCATGATGTCAGGATAAGTTCAGTTCAGTCATTTGTCAGCTTTGGAAAAACTGGTGTTTTTCAGTCATGTATGACTCTTTATGACTTTTATCTTCAATGTCCTGAATACTGGCAAAGATACTGGGGTGGTTTGCCCAGTTCATTTTATAGATGGGGGCAGCTAGGTGGTGCAGTGGATAGAGCACCAGTGCAGGAGTCAGGAGGACCTGAGTTCAAATCTCACCTCAGACACTTCACACTCACTAGCTGTGTGACCTTGGGCAAGTCACTTAACCCCAATTGCCTCATCCTGGGTCATCTCCAGTCATCCTGATGAATATCTGGTCACTGGATTCAGATGGCTCTGGAGGAGAAGGGAGGCTGGTGACCTGCACGGCCCTCCCTCACTCAAAACAAAGTCAAGTGCAAGTCATGTCATCATTTCTCTGATGGCATGGTCTTCTTTCACAATGAAGGACGAACACACACATTTTATAGATGAAGAAATTGAGGCAAACAGGGCTAAGTGACTTGTCAGTGTCACACAGCTAGTAAGTGCTGGAGGCTGCATTTGAACTTTGGGTGATGAGTCTTCCTGATTTCGAGCCCAGTGCTCTGTGTACTGACCCACCTACATGTCATATCAGGATAAACCTGCTAACAATTAAACCCATTCATTAATATTGGGGGCCATTTCCAGAAGTAGTGAGCTCTCTGCTCCTGGTAGGACTTCAAGCAGCAGGTGGATGACCACGTGGGAGGGGATGATGCAGAGGATTCTTAGTCAGTGGCCCTAGGTGACCTCAGGGGTATCTTCTACCTGAGATTTTATGTTTCTGCAGAATAAGCTTGTTAGGAACATTGTATTCTTGTTCAGAGAGGGTTAGGATGGCCTTAGCCTTCAAAGTAATAGGGATACTATTAGCCTTAATTAGAAATAGTCTCTTATATGTCCAAGCTTCTGGGACACTGGAGAGATTCTGGATCCACACCAGGGCACAGTTGTGATGCTGAAGAGAGGCCCATATTCGGCATTAGAGGATTGGGGTTTCAAGTCAACCCAATCACTGGCTCTATCTGCGCACCCTTGGGTCACTCACTGAGATTCTCTGCACCTCAGCTTCCTTTTCGAGTCTGGACCACAGCACCTCTGTGGGCCCTTCTAGCTCTCAATCTAGGATTCTCTGACTAGCCTTGGCCCTTGATCAGGAGACCAAGGAGAGTATCTTATCCTTTAGCAAAGAGAGGGCCTGAAAGGCCTTCCTGGGGGCCCAGGCAGCCTCTCCAGTCACTGGACAAGCTCCTCTGTGCTAGAGTTAACTATGTGGGCTCTTCTTGTGACCTCTTCTTGGGGGCGCCTAGATGGGACTAATTATAACTAGGAGACACACACACACACACACACACACACACACACACTCACATACTTCTCACTATATATATATATACACACATACACTTGTGCATGTATGTATGTAGCACTAAAAGATTTGCAAAATTCTCCAGGTGTCATCTCACTGGACCCTTGAAATGATTCTGTGAGGGAAGTACTAGAATTATCTTCCCTCCCCTCATTGTTTTAAACTGTTAAGGATATTAAGACAGAGAAATTTACTGACTTGCCCCCAAATCCCACAAGCTGTTAAGTGTCCGAAGGAAAATTTGAACTCAGGTCTTCCTGAAGCCAGGCCCAGTGCTCTAACCACTGCTCCACCTACCAGGAGGGCCAAGCCCCTGGCCCTGCCAGTCAGCTCACAACTCCACCCACATCCAGGGCTGAGTTCCAGAGGAGCTTGGCTGTAAGCAGCTGGTAGGCTAATTATGGGTTTCTTCCTCAGGAAAAACAAAGCATTTGTTCTAGGAGAAAAAACATTCTTACTTCCTAACACGGGCTTTGCAAAAAGCCAAGAGAGGTGGGAATTCACTAGTGTCATCTCCTGAGTGGGGACAGCTGGGAGAAAACAATGGAGAGACTAGGGGCCCCTGGAGATGCTAGTCAGGCCAAGAGTGGGTGATACTCCCTGAGAAAAGGGTCTCCCACCTGAGGCCAAACAGCGATGGGGGATGTGCTTATCCAGAAGCAGGACGCAGTGCCCACGATCATAGATCTCTAGCCACAAAGGACCCTAGAGACCATCTTGTCAGAGAAGAGCAGGATTTTAGAGATGGTGGAGCCCTTGGCTTCATCTAGCCCAACCAGCTCTGAGAATCAGTCACCTGGCTTCCCTGGGAGAGAGCCTCCACTCCTCCATCAAGAGGCTGGATCTGCACAGCTCCAATGAATAGGTCATTTCCTCTGACCCCAAACCTGAATGTGCCTCCTGTAACTGTTCTTGGTTCTGTCTTTTGGGGTCAAACAGAATGAGAATGGGTTCTGGAATACTTGAAGACTGCTGATATGCCTCTACCTCTCCCCCCAGACTTCTCTTCTCCAAAAGATACCTCCAACTCTTTCAGCCCGCTGTAGCACTGGCAAGGGCTTTAATTCCTTCACCTTCTGGTGGCCCTCCTCTGCACGCTCATACCTGAGCACCCACTGGACTGATAGAGGTCACCCAAAGGTGCCCTGCCCTCCCCATCTGGATATCCAGCCTTTCTCACCTTAAAGTCCAATCCCTTCATTTTACAGATAAGGCCTAGGAAGGCTAAGGAACATACCTGAGGTCACATAAACCATCTTCCTGGACTCCCAATCTGGGGGCCTTTCTACCATATCATAATGTCTCCCAGAAGCCTTAATGGGAGCCTCTCATTTTAGAAACTGGAAAACAGGCACCTCAAAGTCTCACACCACACTCCCCCCATGGCTCATATATCTAGAGTTAGAAGAGGAGGTTAGAGGAAATTTAATCCCACTCTCTCATTTTGTAGATGGGGAAAGAGAAAGAGAGTAAGTGTGTGTGCGCACACGCACGCCTGCCCAAGGTGATAGAGACAGACTAAAGTGTCCAAGGCAGTATTCAAGTTCAGGATCCCATCTCTAAATCCAACATTCCTTACAGATCTCCAGAGATCTATTGTCCCCACGGTCCAGAGGAATCCAGGGCCCAGAATGAAGGAGGGGAGGGAAGGGGCTCTCTGCTAGCTTTGCCCAGAGAGGAAAGCTGGCGAGAACTTGGCAGGAGACCATAGCAACTCCACGCAGTGGGTTTTTCTGTGACCGTTAATAATGTACTGGGTTCTGGAAAGTATTGTTTTATTGGGATGATATAAAGTTATATAATTTTTTATGGTACGGAGCAGGAATTAAGTCCCAGGGAAGGGACACCAAGTCCTTAAATCTTCACCAAGTGTCTGTAAAGCAGTTAATTTCTAAACGCAGCAAACGATTACTCCTGGTAATTTTATTTTTATGGAATACGCTAATTTCCCAGCGGCTCAAGGTCGGGAGGAGCTCCCTCCAGTGATGAGCGCCCTTGTAGGAAGGATGGGACATCCTTCCTCCTCTCGCTCCACCCCCACCCCAGGTTTGGGATGAGCGTTCTCGGCTTAAAAAAAGCCCAGAAGGAGATGGAGCCATTTGTAGTCTAGAGGGCTGGTGTCATTCTGAGAGCAGCTCTCGAGAGATGGTCATCTCATCACCATGGAAACAAGGCAGAAGGACCAGAGTGAGGCTTGCTCAGTCAGGGCTGTTGGCTAAAGGGAAGCTTTAGCTCAGAGCCTGTGGTCTGTCTGTCTGGCTAATGACCCATCCCTGGGCCTGCCAAGAGTCCAGCCTTCTTTAGCCTGCCCTGGGCCAGTCTCATCAAATAGACTTGGGCTGGAGTAAACTCCCCAGCCTAAGGCCCAACACTCACCCTGCCAATAGTCTGTCCCCACCAAGGATAAAATCTGGGTTCAAGGTCTGCCTTTGACTCCTCCTGGCTATGTGACCAAGGGCAAGTCATTTAAATCCTCAATGCTCCACACAGTTCTCTAAGATTATCATTTCCTGGATGAGCAGAGTGAGCTCTCCACATAAATGAAGCCACCAGTCGAAATGATAAAATCAAGAGCAAATTTTGACCCACAGCCCGATCCTGACCCTCCCAATGCTGCCAGATGGGTGATAAGACCACTGTCTATACTGACCACGTCACTGACCCTTACCAATGATCTACCCCTCAGATTACATTCTTTCTTCAACAAGGTCTATCCTTGACCCACAGCCCCTCCCTAGCTTGCCAATAGTCTCTCCCCTTAAGCCATGGCCAGCCTCTGACCCTACTACCTATAGTCTATGTCCACCAAAATCTCTTGCTGCCCCATGTCTCACCTCCTGCCCTTGGCAGGCACAGACACACACAATATTACCAGGTATCCAAATTTTCTAATGACATGTGATAGGGATGACTGGTGGCCACCAATCACTTCTTAGTTATTTGGGCAGGGTCAGTTAGTCGGTCAGGCAACCCTTGGAGCCTCCAAGACTATGCTGCTGGGGCTCCTGCATGGCCCCAAGGTAACCTCAGTCAGAACCAGCAAGCACACTCGGGCATCTGAAACACAGGGAATTTCAGACAGCCCTCTCTGGCCCCCTACTCGCTGCCCTCTTAAATGTGGGCAGGATTGGGCTTCAGATAGCACAGACAAAACCCTAACTTCCATTAACAAGTTTTACAAAGCACTTTACAGTAAGATAGGATCATAGATTTAAAGCTAGAAGGGGCTTCTTCAAATTAAAGTTTTCTCTGTTCTTTAAAAAAATCTTATCTCATTTTATCCTCAACAATCCTAAGAGGTGGGTGTTGTTATGCCCATTTAACAGAAGAGGAAACTAAAGTCAGGGTGACACAGTAAAGTGTCTGAGGCTAGATTCGAACTCAGGTCTTCCTGACTCCAAGTCCAGAACTCTAACCCCTTTGCCACCTAGCTGCCTTTACTTACCCAGTACCACAGCATGAATTCTAGATCTTGTCACCTGGCTGTCCCTGTTATTAGCCTAGGTTTTGATGCTGCTTCTGCTTTCTGCCTCCCATCTCTGGGGTTCTGAGAGCTCATTTTAAAATGAGGTGAACACAGATCAAGAGGAATCCATTTCAAAACACAGCTCCATGAGGTGTCTACTCTCTTCTTGGTCCTGGCTTACCTGAACAGACTACAGAGAACTGTTTTCATTACCTAAAGGGAGCTGATAGGCTGGGGGCACTGAGAAGATGTCCAACAAAGCAAAGCGGACTCCAGTCTGAGTCTCTGTGAGCATCAGAGGAAGGGACAGGGCATCTGGAGAAGAGAAGATGCTGAGGACATGACACAAGGCCTTCCCCCATACTAAGAACAGTCACAAAGAAGTCAGTTTGGGTCTCAGACCAGGGAACTAGGAGTAGCCAGCAGCACTCCAGGGAGGAGAGGTCTTCAAACATTGGACGGCCAGTGGAGTCTTTCTAACCCTTTAATTCTGTGTGATTCTGGGTATATAACAGATTCGGAGCTCCTCTCCCCTAACTGATCGGCTCCAATAGGCTTTCCCCGCAGGGGAGAGCTCCTTTGGTATATGTGTTGTCCACAGCTCTGGACAGGCCCAATGGTTCTCAGGGGGCCAACCTGGGAAAAGGGAAGGGGAATTTGAGAGGAAAGGGGGGAACAGCTGGTGGTGACCACTAAACGCAGAAACATATGAGGGAGAGGTCCCTAGAAGGAGTCCCTGGGGATCAGAGTGGTCCTAAGGGCATAGGTCATGGGAGGCTGGGGTCATTGAAGTTGAGGTCACAGAGGCCAAGACCAAAGAGGCTTCGACCATGGGGCTGTGGAGGGATGTCTGAGGGCCTCAGACATCTCCTGATCTATCATCCTCTTCCCCAAGGGAGCAGCTGAAGACACCTGGGGGCATAGTTAGAGATGAACATTCCCAGTGACCAATCAGTGCCCCACTGACCATATCTCTCCTCTAGCCCCACCCACATGCCTGGACCCCAAATAGACTTTTCTCCACTTTCTACCTCCAAAAAATTAATCAGGAGGAAAAGAAAAACCTAATGACACCCAGCCCTAAGTGCATGTGCCTTCCATTACTCTCCTAACGAGCTCTTCCCAGCTCTGGCAGGAAGGCAATAATTAAAGGGTTAATTACATGCACTATAAAGATAAGCTGCTTGATTTATGGCACACACCCAAACCCTGTAATCTGGCCATAAATAAGGGGCCAGGGATCCGAAAGCTGCAGGCGGCCCCCCCTTGTCTGTCCTCCCCCTTAATGGGCAGCCTCAGGACAGGCTCGGATCACAGACTGTAAATCAGAGGTTTTTATAGAGTCCCCAGCTTTATGGTGTCATTAACTTTCCTCCTCAGACTTAAGGGAGAAAGAAATAAAGACCAGAGGAGGGATCAAAGGATGGTCCCTGGAGAGAAGGGTGAACTGAACCCCTCCCTGCTTTGGGCGTGAAGGCTGCCTTCAGGGAGGTGAGAGACAGAGGGAGGGAGGGCAGGAGAGATAGCAGCTTACTTTTACACAGGGCTTCCAGATTTGTTTGTAAAGTACTTCCTGCAGTTTCTCTCGTTTTTGACATTATCACCCCCAAATTACAGGTGGGGAAACTGAGGCTCTCACAGAAGTGACGTGACCTGCCCAGAGTTACAAAGCTAGTAAGTAGCAGGGGTAGAACTTGTATATACTAAGGATAGAGGGAGAGAGAGAAGGAGGGAAAGACACAGAGGAAGGTAGACAAGGATGAGGCAGAGAAGAAAGGGACAAAACCCCAGGCAAACTACTTATTTAAGTAGACCACAGCATCATTCTAGCCTCAGGTTGTCTCCTCAGTATAAGAAAACTGGACTAAATGGCCTCTGAGGTCCATTCTAGTTTGGTATCTATGGTTTTTACAACCAGACAGGACCTGCGTCTTTAGAACAGACAGAGGCCTGGGTCTTTGGGACAGACAGGCCTTAGGTCTTCAGAACAGAGAGCTGGGTCTTTAGAACAGACAGAGGCCTGGGTGTTTAGGACAGACAGAGGCCTGGGTCTTTGGGACAGACAGAGGCCTGGGTCTTTGGGACAGACAGAGACCTGGGTCTTTAGAACAGACAGAGGCCTGGGTCTTTAGGACAGATAGAGGCCTGGATCTTTAGGATGGATTGGACTTCAAACCTGCCCTACTGGTAGATTCATCTCCTCCCAGTCCACTCTCCAGCCCCCTCCTCTTTGACCTCTCCCCTCAAGGGCACACCTAGGTAGGACTGAGATCACTGTGTGTCTTTTCCTCCATAGTAAGGGAACTATTTTTGAGGTCCCAAGACTAAGAATCATGGCCCTTGTCCCGGACAAAAAAAAGACATGGTAGGTGGGGTTGGCCATGAGCTGGGAAGGGTTTCTGTGAAGGGTTAGGGAAAGTCCTATACTTTTCAAGACGAGGGAAGAGGGAGAGCAAGGATGTAGAGGCATGTGGGGATGCCTGCCAAAGACCAAACATAGCTTTGGAGATAACAGGGTGAAGGGGTCTTACTTCAGGGGTTGGGGCCAGGAAAATGCTGACAAAGAATAAAATGAGGAACTAAACTTACAAAAGGAATTTTTTTTCCCAAGGACTCAATGAGGGACTGAGCATTATTGCCACCATTTTCCAGATGAGGCTGAAGTCTATCAAGATGAAGTAACTGGCAAAGCTTTGGCAGCTGTAAAGATGGCCACCATGTAGGTCTTCCAGACTCCAAGTCAGCTCTCTATCCACTAACACCTTGTTGTTGCTATTGTGTCTGTCCTTTGTTTTCCAAGAGGACCGTGACATCAAGATGATGACATGACTTGCAGTTTTGATTTGAGTGAGGGAGGGCTGTGCAAGGTTACCAAGCTCACTTTCTTCTCCTGAGCCTTCCAGGTCCAGTGGCCTGATACTCATCAAGATGACTGCACATGGCCCAGGATGCAATGGGAGGCACTGGCCCTTTCAGGCTAAGGTCTTATCACATTCTCACTTTGAGTGAGATACACCCATACTAATACCTACTATCAGAGTAGAAGGGCAGATCAAACCATCATCATTATATCTCCATTGGAAAAGAGTGTAGTGATGCCCAGCCCAGAGGCCCTGCTCCAACTGGAGCTGTGAAGCCCCCAATGAAGGGAGCAATACCTATGAAGAAGGAAAGCATCCACTTTCCTACCCATTGTCAACCCCAAACACTGAGCACAGTCTACTGAACTTCTCCATCCAGATGTCTCATCAACATGAAAAGCTAAATGTCCACAACTTCACTCATCACAATGCAACAGTGTTGATGGGCAGGTAAACCTAAGAACCTTGGGAATGGAAGCACTTGCCAGACCACTGCTGGTTCTCCTCCCATCCCAACCCCTGCAGCCATCCTGGGGGAGGTGGCCTCCACCAAAATGCAGCCTGGCCAGTGCTGCTGTGGGCACTGAAACCACAGCTACTGAAGTCCCAGAAAAGGGAGATGACCCTCTCAAAGTTCTAGGCAGAAATGGATTATGGATTATCTGTGAAAATAGCATTTTTCTCTGCTTTGCCACTGCCCTGGAGGAGCACAGGACCTTTCCAACTGACTTCTAGTGTTTTCTCCATTAGCATGTGAGCTCCCAGGGAACAGAGACTGCCTTCCTTCTCTATTTGTATTCACAGTGCTTGAACAACCTTCCTCCCTTCCCTGCCTGGATCCGTTTATATGTCTGCTTGTCTAAAATGTGTATCATCTATTGCCGATTTATCTATTTGCCAGTTTCCTTCTTCCCTCCCTTCCCTCTTCCCTGCCTCCAGGAAGAACACAGGTCCCTGGTCCTTCCCCCTTACTTGACTGGTCAATGATCAGAGGCTACTGGACAGGCAAGGGACAAAGCAGAAAAGAGTTCAGATCACAGGGATAGTCAGGAGCATCCTCCAAGGGGAGGCAAGGCTGGTTTCTCTTAGACAGAACCCCAAGTTCAGGGAACCTAAAGGCTTAGATGGTGTCAATCCAACTGTGGGGAAGTTTCACTCTCACCATATTCTTTGGGGCTTAGGGGTTGCCTGAGCCTTGATGCTGTTTTCTCTTTGGAGAAGGCCTCCCCACATTGCTCTACCTCCCCACCAGCACCAAGGAACAGAAGCCCACACTTTGCATGAAAGACACAGAGCAGAATTTGCTAAGGAAATGCATCAGGAAAATGAGGCCTTTACCCCACCCCCAGGGATTTTGCATGTGGTCAGGTCAGGGCTTTCCTCTGCAAACTCTGTGTGGCCAGGCATCTCCTGACAGGTCTGTTCTCTGACCAGGATGGGGGTGTCTACAGCAAAAGTTCAGGAGACAATTCCAGCACAGGAGGGAAGCTGGAGGGAAGGGCTTGGGGCAAAAGTGAGGCCTAACAGGTTCAAAAGTGACTGGTAAACTGAGTCAGGGAAAGCCCCCCCCCCCCATTAGATTATGGGCTTCCTGAGAGCAAGGAATGCCTATCCATTGGTGCTTTTACACATAGTAAGTGTTTAATAAATGCTATTCATTCATTCATTCTAGTTAAGTGGCGAGACAGCAGGTGGTGCAGAGAACAACCTGGAGTCTGGAAGATCTCAGCTCACATCCAGCCTCAGACATGTGTGACCCTGAACAAGTCACTTAATCTGTTTGCCTCAGTTTTCTCAGCTGTAAAATGGGGATGATAATAGTTTGTACCTTCCAGGGTTGTGGTGAAAATCAAATGAGGTAAGACTTATAAAACACTTGCAAACCTTACAACGCTACAGAAACACTATCTATTATTATTACTGTTGTGATGAAGCTGACGATGATGCAAGATGACTCAAATAGACCTATGATTTCACTGTTCCAGCTCTGCCTCTAAAAGTACAGACTGAAACCCATGGAACCCTTGCCTATTTCCTCCCATTAGTTTGCCCCAAAGGGGTCCATTCCACCAATGTACTACAGCCTTCCTCACTTTCCCTTGACAAAACCAACGATGCACTATTGGAACACAAAGCTGTCAGAACCCCTCTTCTCACACCGCCCCCTCACCTCCCGCCCCACCTCAGCTCTCCCTAAGCGACCAGTCCTCCTATCTCATGCTCTCCGGCTGCTCTTCTTGTCAGCTCTATGGGCCACTCACAAACTCTCCACTGGCCCTGTGAAATTCTTCACAGATGGCAAGACTGCATGTCTCAAGAGTCAGATAACCATACCAGCAGAATACTGATACTGGAAAGATGAGCCTTTCACGTGGGGTCATAAGGGGGAACGGTGCAATTTCCCAGAGGTGAGCCAGCTCACCTGCCTCTCCTTGTTTAATTGGGTCCCAACCAGTTCCTCTGATCAGTCCGTCCAAGGTGATATCAACATATTTACTATGGCTCTCTGAGGCTGGCCATGGAGGTAGTTTGGAATCCACCATTATACTGCCCAGTCCACATCCTCCATCTTTTCCATTAGCACAGAACTTTTTCAGTAATTTACTAATATCTAGACAAATATATCAATCAATAAGCATTTATCAAGCACTTACCATGGGTTATTCTAGATATAAACACCACACACACACACACACACACACACACACACACACACACACATATTCCATTTGATGGGCTTAAAAGTGAGCAATCGAAAGACAGATGGACAGACAGACACCTGGTGGGATTAGGAGAAGTGAGTGACCAAGAGCTTCAGAAATCAGGGGAAGCCTGGTCCAGCCATGGGGGTGGCAGGCTTGGCCCAGGATCTAATTCCACATAATGTTGCTAGGGTGGCTCTGTGTGGAAGGGAGTTTGTAATGTCTACGTGGGTCTAAGTCATGGCTCAGGTTACTACTGAGCACACACAATTAGTGGGTACAAACATAGGAACCTTGCCAGCAGAGAGAGCTTGGCAATGCCTGCCTGAATTGTACCAGCTGCACTGGATGTTGGAGTCTTGGGGTGGTAGTGACTGTTCCTAACCCCAGTGTGAGTGTGGGTCCTACTGTGAGCACCATGCTGTCCAAGGTTCACAAATGCCATGATATGTGGCCAAATGCTGTGCATGCACTCGACCTTCTCCCTCATTGATGCCCACTGGCACCCCTGCTTAACACAGGACCCCAGGAGAAACCCTAACCAAGGCTGATGTGGTAAAAGGAGCCTTCCCCACCGCTGCCCCCACTCCTGACCCATGAAGCCTTGGGAAGCACCTGATTCACTCCCAATAAAACAGGTACCGGTGCCCACAGGATCCTGAGTTATCTAAATGCAAGCCCCCTGAGGGGAGGGATTATTTACTGAGCTCAGTGCCTGGCATCTAGGAAGCACTAAATAAACACTTGTTAATTGAGAGACATCCCCACACTGCCCACCACTGCATTGCAGTGGTTGCATCGCAGGATTACTGAAGGAAAGCTGAGCACAACTGAGGCCCAGGGGCCTTAAACTGCTTTCCTGAGGTCACACAGGTAGTAACTAACTGTTAAGATGGGGGATTTGAACCCAGACCCTGACTCTGCAGCCAGCATGCTTCCTACTGTGTCAGGCAGATCCTTGAGCTAGAACAGTGATGGATATAGGCTCCTGGGTCTAGGAGGAGGGGAAGCTCTGAGATCCTGAGGTTTTTAGGCCCACTGGTCCCATGTCTCTCAGCTGTCAGTCTTCAGGACCCTTGGGGACTCTTTCAACATGGGCTGCTTGCCAAGCTCCAATGTTTTCTTGTTACTCCACCTCCAGTATCTAGTCTATGCCCAGAGGCCTCTGATAACTGTTTGCTAGTAAATTAGAGTCCCTCAGAGCCCCATGTTTGCTGTAGCAAGCACAGTGGAACAAGGAAAGCAAAGTCTTCCCCAAATACTGGCTATTGTGGGATGATGAGGCCTCCACCCTATTGTAGGAGCCACCTTGGACAGCTACTAGTGATCAGACCAAGTCAAGTCACTGAACCGCCTGGGGCCTCTATTTCCTGCTGTAAAATGGGGATAATAATATCTTTAGCAGATAGTCAGGCACAGACTAGGTATGTCATAACTGCTTGCTTGACTGATTCAGAAGGTGTTGAATGAGATACAATATGTAAAGTGCTTTGTAAACACTAGAGAACTTGAAAAATGTCAGGTATGCTAAAAATGATTATAATTCTTTATCAAAGCTGCCCTCCTCCCCCCTCCAGCTGCTAGAACCATCCCCCCCATCCCCTCTGAAGTTACCATGCTGATTCAACCTTGTTTGTACATATTTTTTATACATGGTATCCCTATTAGAACGTAAGTACCCCAAGCCCAAGAAGCAGATTTGCCTTTCTGTGTTTTTTAATAAATGCTTATTGATTTATATAACACATCCTGCACACAGTAAGTACTTAACAAATGTTTGTCGAACTGAATCAAATTGTTTTGATCCACTAATGTGGCTTTATAAGATGCTAACTTTTTGACAGAACGAAAGTTGATCAGCATGTGGAGAGAGGGAGAGAGAGCGGAAGGGGGTGGGGGGGGAGAGAAAGAGAGAGAGAGAGAGAGAGAGAGAGAGAGAGAGAGAGAGAGAGAGAGAGAGAGAGAGAGAATGAGAACGCAGAGGGAGACAGAGAGAGACTTGAGCATTTACTGGATGAGAAGGGCAATACTATCAACCCATCAGGGGTGGCAAAGGGATTTTAATGTCTCTACATGGTAGCTGGGAGAAGAGCCCCCTCTTGTGGGCCTGAACCTTGGGGCAGAGGAGATAGGAGCTAAGGAAGAGTTTAGTTGGTCCATGATGAAATCTGTCAGAATTGGAAAAAGTCAAATGTATGAGCTGTGACAAGCAGCCGTGTGTCCTTGACATTCTTGGGACTGGACTCAAGTCTATTTCACTACTGAGCAGTTGATTAAATATGGGACAGACAACTGAGTATACCAAGTGCAGTCACAGTAGGGTGGTCAAGACACAGCAAAGTAATACAGGGGATAGAGGGTTGGACCTGGGGGGGTCAGTAAGCCCCGAGTTCATGTACTGCCTCAGATCCTGACTAGCTATGTGACTCTGGGCAAGTCACTTAAACTGTGTTTCCTTATCAAAGTTGGATCCAATGAGAAAAAAGGTTTTACAAACTTTAAGCGTTATATAGGTACCAACTATCCCTTCCAATTTCCTTGAGTGTTGACTGTAGAAGTGCCCTCTCTTTGATCATAATGAGGATTTTCCAACACCTTCCTCACCAGAGGCACAAAGTTAGCCTCAGGCTGTCAAAGACAACGAGGAATAAACCTTGGCAGGATGAGATGCTCTGCCATGGAGAGAGACTTGGGCAAAAGCTAACAAACCTGGGTTTAGCCACTAAATAACAGTGTGACAATGATAAAATATCACTTTCTCCTTCTAGGCCTCAGTTTCCTCCTCGGTACTGAGCTTTGAACCACAGTGTCTAGAGGCAGCCCCCAGCCCTGAGACTTGGGAGATCTGGTGATGGTCTGCTTTCTCTTTACTAACCAGTAAAGGGTCAGTGATGGGGGAAGAAGGATAAATGGCTAAGTGGAAGGTGGAGGCTGGGAAGGGGGGAGCCTGTGAGCTGTCCTGAAGGCCCCAATCTATATGACAGCTGGTGGATCTCCTGGCAAGGCCAGAAGCTGTGCCCTGCTTTTCCATGGAGATGAGCTCCAGGCTGGGAGCTGCCTATAAGGTGGAGGGAAGGAGAAGGCATCTGTAGCCAGTAGCCAGAAGGCTACAAAAGGAATCTGTAGCCAGTAGCAACAGGGGAGCGGTCAGAAGGCTGGGGGTAGTCAGGCCGAGGGGGGATGGGCAGTAGTGGACACAGTGAAGGGTCAGTCAGTAGGCCTGGGGGTGTGGTCACTGGGGCGAGGGTGGGAGATCAGGAGTCATCGGAAGCAGTCAGGGAACATCCAGGAGGTGGGCAGTTAGCAGGGCTTGGGAGGCCACACACAGGGCCAGACAAATCGTCCCTTCAGTTGGACAGGTCCCCTGGGGCCTGGTGTAAAGCAGCTTCAGCCTCCAGGGAGAGGCTGGGGGTGGGGTGGGGGGCTGTCAGTTTTTTGATGGCCTCCTGCTGGGCCATCTGCTTCTGTTACTCATTCGTGTAGCAGGAGGGAGGACCAGGCAGGGGCCGCACCTGGGAGGCTTGGGGGGGAGGGAGGAGCATTGTGGGAAAGGGATTCTCTCTTAGAAAGGGATAAGGAACATCCCCCTCCACCCTACCAGGCTGGGGTGGGGGTGGTGTAGCAACACAGACCCTACAGCCCCCAAAGCAGAAATAGCTTTGATCTAAACCCAAAAGGAAAGACATAAAATTCAGTGTTGAGGCTGAAGCAGAAATGTGAGAAAACCTGCACCCAGCTTCTGGGAGGGTCCCAATGGGGGACCATGGATACCCTATCCCAATAGTCAGGTCGTGGGCTGACCCCATGGTGTGGATAGCAGCAAAGAGAAGGTGAAGCAGGGCTGGGGGTGAAGGAGGGGTTGTGGCTCAGGGTTATTGGGAGGAGAGGCCACTGGGGGCTGGCCCCCTCAGAGCTGATACTGGCTGGAAACCAGCACAGCACCAGGTGAAGGTAGTGGAGATGTCTAATCTACAAAAAGGAAGACAGTGGAAACTGTGTCTAAGAACTGTCGCGAGGAAGAGGGAGATTTTAGGGGCTGCTGCAGCATCCACTCACAATAGGTCTTCTTCAAGCAAAAGGGCACCCAGGATGATGAGCCTTTCTTAATGTTCCTCTGTGCAGGGGGAGGCAGCTGGACTGACCTGGCTGGCAGGAAGACCTGGGGCCTAGCCCCATCTCTCAGCCTTTTGGCCTTGGTGCCCCTGGACAAGTCAACCAAGCCAGCCTCATCTCAGCTTCCTCTCCTGAACGACTGGAAGGCAGAATGAGATGCTAGCCTGTTCTAGTCCTAAAATCCTATACACCCCAGCCCCCCAGTGCCAGGCAACTCTAAACTATAGAGAAGGGGCTGATTTCTATAGGGAGGCTCTCACCAGGAATGAAGCCACAGCTTCTGGGTGTTTGTTTGTTTGAAATTACATTCAAGGTACTAGGCTCGGAATAGAAAGTCTAAAAGCAGAGAAGGAACAGCATGGACAAAGCAAAAGCCACGGTGAGCCCTCAGTCATTTCAGCTGGACAGGGAACACACCACGGGGCAATGCCAAATTATAGGTGTGGAATGAAATGAGCTGGATGGTGGGAAGAAGTCACAAGATGCTGACATGGAAATGAAAAAAGCAAAACACTGAAGGGTTCAGAAGAACTCAGGGCCAATTGTTGTTTCAGAGGCCTGAGAGTGAAGCATGCCTCCAGACACTAGGACTGAGGTGGTGACCTCCAGGTGCTGAGTGAGGCATATATTAGCAGATGTGAATCTTGGCTTGTTTTGTTTTGTCTAATCTAACTTGGTTACAAAGGAGGTCAATGTGGTGTGTGTGTGTGCGCGTGCAGACATGCACATGCATGCGAGCACTCGCACTCTTATGTGCACACGAGGGGGTGGTGGGAGTGGGGAAGGCAGACTTCTTGGGAAGTGACAACGTTTAAAAAAGGCACAAATAAAACAATAATTCCATTAACAGTAGCTAGCATTGACACATGGCTTTAAGGGTTATAAAATGCTTCATGTATATTATCTTACTTAAATCTCTTAACAACTCTTTGAGGTTGGTGCTATTATTATCCCATTTTATGTATAGGAAAACTAAGAGAGGTTAAGTGATTTGGCCAAGGCCACATGGATTAAAGGTGTCTAGGCTGGAATCTGAACTCAGAAGCCCATGATTCCAATCATGGAAATGACTTTAGAAGCCACTTAGATTGTAGAGAGGAGGAAACTGAGGCCTGGACAGGGAGTGACAGCCAGAATTTGAAGCCAGGTGCAGAGAGACCATCCCACCTTGAAGGAGCTTTCTAACCCCATGATTGTGTGACCACGAGGGCAGAAAGACATGGAGTATAGACTTACTGGATGACTGTTTGATAGAGGGGCTTCACTCCCCCTGCCTCCAACCTTTATTATGTCTCGTCAGGGATTGATGTCAGCAGGGACAGACTTTAGTGCCAACCTTGGGAGGGAAGGCAGCCCTTACACATGTAGGGGAGATGTCCACAGGGGACAGTGTTTTCTAAAAGTCCACCAGGGCAGAGTGGACAGCTTCAATACCAATATGGTCAGGAATCTTTGGACAGCAGATGTGACATCAGAAGCAGGAGTGACTGACATTCTTCTGAAGGACAAAGGAAGGCAGAGGAGGACCAATACTCAGGCCCAGCTGTCCTGGCCCTGTTGGCATTAGACCTGTGATAGTCAGGTACAGAGGATGATATCACCCTTTGGGTGATAGCCTCAGGAGTGTTTTTGCAGCGCTCCTCCTACTATGGAGGACAGACAGGTGTAAAACCTATGGAGCAAATTCAGGAACCTGGTTGTCTTGTTTGTCTCTGCACCTGAGACCAGAGAGCCACCAAAAGCTCTTACACTTGCTCATTGTGGAATATCTGTGCCCTGATCCTATTTTCCTGGGAGACAGGAGGTCCATTATAAGACCATAAATTTCCAGGGTGGCTCTTAATGATGAGGAGAGTAGACACAGAGGAAACAGACTCCAACCTGAAAGGGGTAGTATATGCCATAGTGGAACTGGGAAGTGCTTGGAATGTATCACTCCATGAAACATGTATTTAATGTTTTTGTGATTTTCCAGTGTTTCACTAATCTATTTAAACCTGTAATCATGACCACTGAGTCACTCAAAAAACATTTATTAAGCATCTACTACGTGCCCGATGCTTTCATAACTCCTAGGGATATAAAGACAATAGAAAGTCCCTGTTCTCAAAGCCTTCACATACGAATGGGGGAGAGACAACATGGAAACAAAAATGTACAAACAAGACATAGACAAGATAAACTGCAAAATAATCAATAGAAGGAACGTATGTGATTTAAAGGAGATTTCTTTAGAAAGGCTTCCTGTAGAAGGTGGGCTTTTAGTAGGGACTTGGGAAATAAGAGATGTCATGATCTACAGACACTCCTACAAGGAGGATACTACA
Source organism: Notamacropus eugenii (assembly GCF_028372415.1). Lineage (NCBI taxonomy): Eukaryota > Metazoa > Chordata > Mammalia > Diprotodontia > Macropodidae > Notamacropus > Notamacropus eugenii. The sequence continues at coordinate 50,058,915 of NC_092875.1, read as the reverse complement.
GTAAAAAGAGGAATTCTGGGTAACCATCAATCACCTCCATGACCCTGAGAGACTCCTGACAGAAGCTAATTTACCTATTTCAAGACATTTTGTCTCCCATGTTAGCCTGCTAGTTCCCTGAGAAAAGAAACTGTTACTTGCCTTTCTTTGTATCTTAGCACAGTGCCTGACACACAGTAGGTGCTTAATAAATACTTTTTGGCTGACTTGATTGATTGAAAATGTTTTCCTTTTGAAAAACAAAACCAAGGCTATGGACCAAACAGGGACCATCACAAATTCAGTGAGTGGTCTGCTATCCTGTAGTAGGCCCTATTGCCCCAAAGAACAGAAGCCAGCAGGGGTAAGGGTTGGAACGGGCTGGACTCTGGGGGAGAGCAACTGAAGAAGGATGGGTTTCAGTGGCCTTCAGCAGATCTGAACATAGCACCCAAACAGGCAAACGCTGCTTTAATCCCTTCCTTAAGCCAGAGTTTTTCATGAGAGTTGCTACAGTGACTGTTGCTCCAGAGGTGGAGCGATCAGTCCTGAGTTTGTGTGGAAACAAAGGCAAGGTATTTCTGTGGGATTTATCCACCAAGAGGAGAGAGGAAAGAAAGCAAGGGAGGAGTCAACTGCCTGGAGTGGCTCCTGAAGACCAGAGACTGGGAGAAAAAGGATGTCAGGCCTTGGGGGCTAGGGCTGGACATAGCAGAAGGAACAGTAGCACACATTGGGCCCACCTTTGGCTTTGGGGCACCCCTCTTATCCCACAGCCTAAGCAGAAGATGGCAACTAAAGTAGAGAAGAAGATAGGACAAAACACCACTGAACAGGGAGAACCAGACAAGGGTTTCAGGATGCCCTAGGGAAAGGAGGGAGGATGAGACAGATGGCTGCTCCCTACTTAAAAGCCCTGTGGGAAGGTATGAATTGCCATCTTATTGTGATTTCTCCCCATAAACACTAGGGCACCATGAAGCCCCCCGGGATTCCAAACCAGTCCTAGACTCAGTCCTAGGAAAGCTATTCAGTTTTAGCCAGCCAGGCCCCAGGCCTATTTATGGGCAAGGCGACCAGGGAAAATTTATAAGCACTTTTCATCCTAATTAGAAGCAGGATGCTATTTAATGGGAAGCAGATCTGAGACGTAAGAAAGAAAAGAAAACCAGAGGGAAAGGGAGAAAGAGAAAGATAAAAGGAGAAAGAGGAAAAGGCAGAGAGAGATTAAGAAGGATAAGGGAGATAGGAAGAAGAAAAGAGAAAAAGAATGAGACTGCAGAGAGTGGAGCGCATTTCAAGTTTCCCTTTAAAATGAATTACCTGTATCTGACAAAACAGACCCCAGTGCCACATGGACAACTGCATCAGAACTCGGGGGAGATTTTAAGAGCATGGATATGTATGTCTTTGTACCCCTAAGTGTGAGTGTATGAGTGTGAATACAGAAGTCTCTATGTGTTATAGCCCACAGGTCACTCCTAATGCAGCCTGCAGAGACCTGAATTCCCAGACTCTCCATTGATAGGAGCTGGTCTGTGAGCATGCATGAAGGCTGGTGGTTAGCAACAGACCAGATGATAGCAAAGCCTGGCCAAATTCAATGCAGGACAGAGAGGAAGATGGGGAAGGGATAAAGGGGAGGGGGGAAAGGGGAAAGAGAGAGAAAAGAGGAGAGTGAGAACATGTGCAAGAACAGACACTGGCTCCACATCCAGAGAAAGAACTATGGAATTGGATCACAGAATGGAGCAGACCATTTTCTCCTGCGTTATGTTATGTTTCGTTTTCATGGTTTCTCCCGTTCACTGTAATTCTTCTATGCAACATGACTAAGGTGAAAATGTAGTTAATAAGAATGTATGTGTAGAACCTATATAAGACTGCATGCCATCTCAGAGAGGGAGGGGGGAATGAGGGGGAAAAAAATCTAAGATATATGGAAGTGAAAACAAATTAATTAATTTAAAAAAATTTAAAAAACATATATATAGAAGAAAAAAAAAAAGAACAGAAACTGGCCATAAAAGACTTGCTCATCCTAACAGTAGGACTGGAGTCTCTCCACATCTCTCAGCCTCTCAGTCTCATTGGTTCAGGTTGGTGAGCTGGGACAGAGATCCACAGGGTGACGGCTGGTATGCCCACGACTGATGCTCTGGCACATCTGCCTCCCCCTCGCCTAGATCATGGCAACTGAACCAAAATGCAACCTATATGCTTCTAGGGAATCTAGTTGTATTTCACATAGGCCTGTGGTCTAAAGTTTGGCCTGTACCTGTCCATGGTCAGTCTGGCCCCTAGCCCTGGTCAGGGCACCCAAGGTGAGGGAACCAAGCGTCCAAGGTCAAGATTACTCTCAATGCCAACTCATATTGTAGACATGCGATGTTCTAAGGGTAAATGCTTCCAGAATCATAAGAAAGCTGATAGGGTCATTTAAAATGTTCTCAGCCCCTTAGATGGAAGTCCAGGAGGAGTTAGGGGAGCAGCGCCCCCTCCAACCTGAGCTCTGTGCCCTTGAGAGGGCTCATTTTAACAGAGAGCACTTCACAGGGGCATTCTAGGGACATTCATTTCTTTGTCAAACCACAGCCATCCACAACAACTGATCAACCATTATTCCAGAGGCCCTATGAGGAGAGTAACAGAGAGTGGGGCTGGGCTCAGGGTGCAGACAGATACACACTGTGGGGCAAGTGTTCCTATGACTAGTATAGAAATGATCAACCCCTCCTTCCCTTTACACCTTCAATTTGCTCCCCTTGGCCTCTGGAGGCAGGAAAGCTCATATGAAGTGGAGCCCTGATCTCAGAGCAAACACGTATATCTAACTCCCTGCCTACCCAGCCCACATCCCAGTATGTCTGGGGATGGGGTTCCAAAGGCTTCTGGCAAAAGAGCAGGAGGAGAGAGAACATCTTCCCCAGACCCAGTTGGGCACAAATGGGCAGAGGCATTTATGGGGAGAGCTCTGACACACACTTGGTAAGCACCTTGGATGACCACCTAACATATATTTGGTAGGCACCAAAACATACTTGGTCAGGATGTATTTCAAGGTGAAAAATTCCTCAGAAATCCATCACTCTGTCCCTTTGTCTCCTCCAATGGTGATGGAAATGGGAAATAGGACAGAGATAGAGAGATGGGGGTGGGGCAATAGGGGAAGCTGAGACGGAGCCAATGAAGATGGAGGGAGATGGGACTGGGCCATTCCTACCTTGTGTAGGTTAAACTCTCCATATACCCACCAAAGGGTACATCTGGATGTCTTTTACTAGCAGCAAAGGCAGTCAGTCTGTGTATGCCACCAACATAGGTGGTGTTCCTTAGCAACCCAGCCCTCTTCACCACACCCTTCCCCATTTCCTCATCCTCCCTCAGTTTCCTATATTGCAATGATCAGAAACAGACAGACACAAAGACACTGAAAGTGACTTACGGAATAGCCTCGTCCGGAGAAGGCCTGGGCAGAGCTCTGTGGGAGGAAGGACAGTCAGTCAATGACAGGGCAAGTCACACCAGGGAAAGTAGCAGAACTGGCGAGGGTCTAAGCTTCTGGTTGCATTTTACATTGGAATGTAAGGTCTCAAGGATGGGCACTTGGCCTTGTTTTCACAATCCCAGTGCCCAGCACAGTGCCTGGCATACAACAGGGGCTGAACAAATGCTTGTGAAGCTGAATTGTTGACATGACCTAAGCCCTAGCTAAAGGACATCAGGTACTATCGCTCTCAAAGCCCCTCACTTCTGGATAGCTCTTGATGAACTCTATACCAGAAGGAACACTGGGTGCATATCATTCCCCTGGCTCCCCACTGCCCATAGGGGCAAAGTACAAACTCCTCAGCTGGCATCTAAGGCTCTCTACCACCTGCCCAACCCTTCCTGACCTTATTTCACATTATTCCCCATCACACACTAGCTGTTGGAGCTAAGCTGTACCTCACTCTTATCTCTGGGAGGGTGGCAGCTTAGTGCAGTGAAAAGACCTGACGACCTGATTCAAATTCTGACACTGCTGCTTACTAGCTGGGCATTAAAGGCAAGGCACTTAATATGTCTGGGCCTCAGTTACCCACACAGACAATGGGAAGAAGGCCTATCAGATGACCTCTGAGGTTCCTCCTCGTTTCAGATCTGTAATTCTATTATCTTCCATCATAAGCCAGACCAAGGGCTATCTCCCCAGAAGCTTGCCTCAATTCTCTTAAAATTGACCTCTCTCCTCTTCAAAATTTCTTACATCGCTTAAAGCCATCAACCAAATATTATTTATCAAGCACCAACTCTGTGCTAGGCACTTGGTCTAGATCTCCCTCTTATACCCTTATGTAGGGATCCCAAAAGCTTGGTGCAGTTGTAAGTTGTTAAACCTTAAAAAGATTTATTTTGCTCAAATAGCTTTAACTTTTCATGGCTGAAGACTGCACTGAGACTTTTGGGACGCCTTGTGTGTTCTGCCCTTCATCCTATGTCCATTTTTTTCATGTGAGATCCACTAAAGGGCAACATTCAGTTGAAAGCCCTCTGAGGGCAGGGATGGTACATTTCGCCTAGGTATCCCCACCACCCGTGCCTCTATTTTTTATTGCAACATTTTAATATTAAGTTTTCCTGATATGTTTTGTGATTAAAGTGATTTATGACTAGATCCTATGGCCCATCCATTCCCCACTTCAGACAAAAGAAAAACAACCTGTACAATTACCAAACCCAGCAACACACGCAACAGTCCCCATCCGTAGGGCCCCTGCCACCACCTACTTTCTCTGACAGCGATTACCATCAGAACCATGGGTTGAAAAGGGAGTTATCTGGGAAATATGGAAAAATGTCAGTAGTTAGGAAAATTTTTCCTCTGATCAGTCATCCCAAAGAGCATGATGCAAAGGGGATCATGGGACCCCATCCTTGGATATTTGCAAGCAAAAGCTGGTATACTTCAAGGAGATTCATTTTTGTGCATGGATGGGTCGAACCAGATGGTCAAAGATGTCCCCTCTAAGCATGAGATGCTGTAACTCTGAGTCTGATCACTCAAGAGCAAGAGTTAGCAAACATAGATTTGCCTCACTGCCTTAAGAATGGTTTTTATTATATTTAAAAACATTCTTAGCTCCTACAAAAACAGGCTGTAGGTTGGATGGATATAATCCCTGGCCTGTAGTTTGCAGACATCCTGCTCAAGAGTATAAAAGGATATCCAGAGTAATAAGCCTTTTAAGAAATGGTTTTTTGAACTGAATAACTGAGTTGGGAGAGATCCAGCAATAAAGAACCTGGATGCCAAATGGGACAACCCAAGGTGGTGGACTAGGAGGGACAGGGGTGGGTGGAGTGGTCCTGGGAGCTTGATCTTGCTGCCAAAGCTCTCCAGGGTTGGAGGAAGTACAGAAAGAGCAGACACTTGGCTTGACCCTCTCCCTTGTGGAAAATGCCCCACAAAACTCACAAGTTGCTTGTGGTTTCTACCTACTAGAAAAGGAGATGAGAACTGGGGATGGGGCAGGAATGGAGAAAGCGGAGATGGAGAAATGGGACCAAATACAAGTGGGAACACCTCAAACAAGCCCCCACATCCACTGGTCTCCAGATGTGACCTAGAAATTCCAGGGCATGCTCTCTCTCATATGATCCCTCCAATCTGAATTTTAGCCTGCAATATCAGGCTATCTCTTGCTGAACATTAACAAAGTCTTAGGGTTATGTAAAACTTTTGATTGAAAGGGGCATGGTACAAAATCCCCAGGGTCAGAAAGGAAAGGAAAGGCTTTGAGAGATAGCATGGGGCTGTGGAAAGAGCTAGGGACCTGGAGCTAATGGACCTTGGTTAAAATTCTGGCTCCACTGCTTAGAATCTGGGAGCCTGGGGTGAGTTAATTATTTACTAAGGCCTCAGTTTCCTCTGCTGTCAAGTGAGAGGACTCGACTAGATGACTTCTCTTTTGACCTCGAAATCAATCATCCTGTGTGTGTCCCCTCTAGTTCCAAATCTGTGAGTCTCTCTAGGCCTTAGGTTCCCCATCTGGGAAAGGAGGTGGCTGAGCTAATAGCTTCTGAATTCTATTCCCAGTTCAGAGCTAAGAGGCCACCTCCATTCATCTTGATCTATATCTGGCCAATGGACCCAGATGGCTCTGGGAGGAGAAAATGAGGCTGGTGACTTTGCACAGTCCTGCCTCACTTAAATCCCATTCACTTGCAAGTCATAGCATCACCTTCCTGATGTCATGGTCCTCTTGGAAAACAAAGGACATACAGAAGCAAGATGTCTCCCCCTATAAATGTTAAGTTACTTTAACTTAGGGGTAATTTTCATTTTGTATCCCCAGTGCTTGGCATGTAACGATGATGATGGTACAGCATTTTAAAGTTCACAAAGAACTTTACAAATATTATCTCATTGGATTTGCACAACCCAGGAAAGTAGCTGCTACTATTTCCCTCACTTTACATATGAGAAAATCGAGGCAGAGAGATTTGCTCACTTGCCACAGTCACACTGAGGCTGGATTTGAACTCAGGCCTTCCTGACTCTGGAACCCTTTCTCTATCTCCCCATATTACCTATTGGCCTAAGTCAAAGCGAAATAAACGTTTGATGATTGATTGATCTTATTCCACAGTGGTAACAGAAGATACAAACAAATACTGAAAGGGCTGGTGGGACCCAAGGGGCAGCACCTGGATGCCAAGGAGGAGTACATTTCTTTGCTGCTGTTTGCTAATGACTGGTCCTGGGGGAGGATTTAGGCAGCAGGGGAGAGGCCCTGCCTTCCCAGGGCAGACAGAAGGCCCTTTTCAGAGTGAGCTGCTCTGGAGGGTGGGGGTGGGCCAGGAGTGTTGTGCTTCTTTGGAAAAGTCAAAGGCCAGCTCAGAAAGGCCCCCCCAGCTTCAGGGTCAGTCCTGTGGCACCTAATTGATCCCTCCTCAGTCCTTGTGAGAGCTGGGTTTCCTTCATTCCCCTACAATCTACTGCTTCCCTCACAGGCGAGCACAGCCTCACTGAGCTCCATATAGCTCTTTTTAGGACCCAACCCAGCATATCATCAGCTCCACCTGGTGTGTGTGTGTGTGTGTGTGTGTGTGTGTCTGTGTGTGTGTGTGTGTGTGTGTGTGTGTCTGTGTGTGTCTGTGTGTGTGTGTGTCTGTGTGTGTCTGTGTGTGTCTATGTGTGTACACGTACAACATTTGGAGTTTTCTTGCTAGACACTGGAGTGGTTTGCCATTTCCTTCTCCAGCTCATTTTACAGATGAGGAAACTGAGGCACACAGGCTGAAGTGGCTTGCCCAGAGTCACACAGCTAGGAAGCATCTAAGGCTGGATTTGATCTTGGGAAGAACTCTTCCTGACTCCAAGCTCAGCTCGCTATCTACTATACCACCAAGTTGCCCTAATAAAGAGAGTTAGACTCTGCCTGACAACCTTTGCACCCATCCTACCCTGCAGTAGAACAGAAGCTCCTTGAAGGAAGGGACTGATTTTTGTTTTTGTACACTTGTACAGGCAACTGACCCAGAACTGAAAATGGAGATCCCAGAGGGGAAACGAGAGGGAGTGATGACCCACAAGCAGCCTGAAAAGTACATGTGTCAGTCATCGTCCAAGAAATGTGCTTTAGGGCCAGTCATCCAGTAAGGGACAGCAGGGTATGGCAAGGACACGCCACTGGGAGTAACAGGTGGACACCTGCAGTGAGTTTAGAGGAGGGTCTGAATAAAAGTCACACAAGGCATGCTGGCACTGAGGGTTTTTGATCCTTAAAATTCAATGAGATCATGGATCCAAGTGAATACTGTCCCAGGCTGAGTGCCCTGAAGATCACTGGATGTGTGATTTCACTGATGAAGCTGCTGCTGCTGCTGATGAAAGGCCTTGGGTGTAAAGAGATTCAACCTCAGAGTCAAGAGGACCTGAGGTCAAAATCTTGCCTGATTGGACTGCATGAACTACAGGTGGGTACATATATCACCTTACCTGGTAAGTGCCCAGACAACTCTCTAACATTATAAAAGCTGCAGAGAAATTGCTGCCTTTTACCAGTTAAGAGAGTTTCCTCATTGGAAAAAGACAGCACCAAAGGACCTTAACTTGGGTTCCATGAACTTGTTCTCTTAAAAAGCACAATGATGACTGTATTTCAATAAAACTGATTTCTGTTGTAATATATATTTTCTCTCTTTCTCTCTCTTTCTGCCTCTCCACCAACAATTTTTATTCATGTTTTTCTTTCTTACAACATCATAGTATCGTACCTTCCCCACCTTGAGAAGTATCCTATATGGCAAAGAGTATTTTTTGTTAAGAGAAGGGGGGAAAAAGTCAGCATGATGGACTGACACACTGAGAAAGTCCCAAAACATGTGCCCTGTGAACCTCTCCTCTTCTCAAAAGTGTAGGTGGGGGTGTCTTTTCATCATATGACACACTTCAAATATTATTGTGAGTTTTTGCCAGCTGTGCCCCATACCTGGAATGCTCTCCCTGCTCATGGCTGCCTTCAAGTCTCAGTTAAAAACCTCACCATCTACAGGAGGCCTTTCCTCTGACATAATCTCCCATGTACCCTGTCCGTATCTTATTTGCACAAGAGTTGTTTGTACATCGTCTCTCCCATTAGACAGTGAACTCCTTGAGACTGGGGCTTGTTTTTTGCCCTTCTTTGTATCCCCAGAGCTTAGCATGGTGCCAGGCCCACAAGAGGCACCTGATAAATGCCTGCTGACTGAGGAGTTACAGGAAAAGACCAATAACAGTCAATCAATAAACACTGATTAAGTACCTACTCTGCTCATACTTTGCCAGCTTTACCTACATTATGTCACTTGATCATCACAAGAGCATGGTGAAGACAGGTGCAGATGTGGAAACTGAGGAGTGGAGAGGTCAAGCAGTGTCTGTGCTGGCTGTCCCTATTCCCAACACTCCCCTGGCTACCTCCAAAGGTCAGCTCAAATACCACATCTTATAGTAGGTCTCCTGATCCCCCCGAGGACATTTTGTAATTTAATTTTCTGGGTCCATGTAGTTTCTCCAAAGAATGTAAGCTCTTTGAGGGCAGGGACTGCTCCTGCTGCTCGTATATTCTAAGCAGCCCAGCACTGTACCTGGGCACACAGCAGGTGCTTAATGATTGCTGACCACATGTTGAATGAATGACTTGCCAAAGGGTCATAAAATAGCTAGTGTAATGGAATTTGAACCTAGGCCTTTCTACTTCCAAGTTCACAATTCTATCCACATGCTAATAACTGAAGCCCGTCCAGCCTTGCTGGTCCAAGGAGAGGGTAAAAGAGATTTCCCCAGCGGGAAACTGGAGCTCATGCTAGCTCAGCCTAGAGACATTTGATTCACTGCATTTTATGTGTGGAATAATCCTGACAGATGCCAGGGGCTCAGGGCTCTGGCCCCTGCCCGAGAGGAAAGCTGCCTGTTCCCGGAATATTTCTCTCAAAGGCAAAATAGAAAATTTATAGCAGTGGGCGGTACCCAGCTTCTTACCCAGAGAACAGAATGGACAGACATTTCTGACGTAAGGGAAGCAGGTCCTTGGCCAGCACTCCTGGCCCTTGGGGGATGGAGGATTCACCAGAGGTAGGAGGCCTAGGACCAGACTTAGGGGAATGAAGGACCTTAGAATAAGCAGATTAGAGCTGGAAGGAAAATCAGAGGTCACCTAGGTCAGCCTTCTCCCTTTCCCTAGAGGAGGAAAACTGACTGGCCAAGATCACACAGCCTTTAAGCATTGTCTCAGAAAGGCATCCACAAAGTCCCAGGCCCAGAGTGGCAGAGTTCATAGCTCTAGCTGGTTAGGAGGACCTGGGTTCCCATGCGGCTGATGGGACCGAAATAAGCCCCATCACCTCTGAACCCAGGTTCCACATCTGTACAAAGGAAAGAAGGTTGGACTGGCTGGGTTCCAGCCTGTGATACTATAATTCTAAGTATGCACTGAAGTGAGGAGCCTGAAGGCTGGGGAACCAGTTAAGAGGCTTTCACCACAGTCCAGGACAGAAGAGATGGAGGGCTACAGAAGGGGCAGAATCAACAGGGTTTGACAACTCAGGCAAGTTCCATAAGCTCTCAACACCTCAGTTTCCCCATCTGTAAAATGAGGAGGTTGGACTACATGGCCTCTGAGGTCCTTTCTAGCTGGCCAGCTGTGGAGAGGGAGGATAAGGAGTCATAGATGACTCTAAAATGAATGGGCATCATGAGCCACCTCCAGGCTCCTTCCTGTCCCCTCCAGCAGAACAGTTCAGGGGGAGGGGAAGGCCAGTCCAGCTGTGGTCCCTAACCCCCTCGAGGGAGGCTTTCTTACCAAGCCCCCCACCCCCCACCGAGGCCCCACCTGCCAGCCCTGTCCAGGACCAATAATTGGCAATTTGGTCCTCTGCACCAGCACTCACACTGGGCCCAAGCTGTGCCTGGAATCCGTCTTCATTCATCAGGCCTGGGCAATTAGGCCAGAGCTCCTGCTAACTAGGGCAGTTCTGCTACCTCTCCAGCCCCCAACACGTACAATCATTACTCTATGTTCCCATCTTGTGGTGACAAAATTGAGACTACATGACAATTACCCTCAGCAGTTCTCCACCCCCAGCCCAGCCTTTCCTTAGTGCCCCCATGGCCCTAATTATCTGAGCGGCCCACCCTTCCCAAAAGTCCCCATTATCCAGAGGGCCTCCCCTCAGGCCCCCATTATCCAGACGATGCTTCCCACCCCCCACCATGGCCCAATTATCAGGCTGCCCCACCAACTCAGTCCTATTTAAATGATAATGAAGGAAGAGTCATTCAGTTCAGTCTGAGAGAAAATCCATTAGCCCCAGTCCTTGTTAAGCTGATGGGTCAGGGCAGAGAGGCCTTCCTTTAAAGGCTTTAGTGGACTCAGATGCCCCACAGGCCCTGGCACTACAGACTGAGCACAATTGATAGGAGCCCTGGGCCCCAGACACTCAGAATGAGGTCACTGCCCTGCGCCCACTCACCCCCCCACCCCCATCCCCCTTCCCCAGGTGGGGAAGAAAATCCTGTTTGGGAAACAGGCCCAAGCTTTGTCTGGGGTCATGGGACACAAGGATAGATAGGCCAGGGCTCTGACCCCCTAGGCACAGATGAATGGCCCCTGACCAGACCACTACAATAGAGGTCTTTCTGGGGTATGTCTTTGAGACTGGCCAGAAAGGCTCCTAAAATCTATCAAACCTAATGAGGACGACTGGGTTCTGGTAGGGTACCTGGGTCTAAAGTCTCAGGGTTTGGGGGACAGACAATCCATGACCTCTCCAGGCGGCCTGTTCAACTTTGGGACATGTCCCATGGTTAGAAGTTTGTTCTAATAGCGTCGCCCGGCCCCTTCTCAACGACCACCCATCGGTCCCCATTCAGTGCTCAGAAGCAGGTCAGAACAAGAGCCAACTCCCTTCTCAGCATCACAAGCCTTCAAATGCTTTTAAAATACCCCCTCATCCACACTGTCTGCTATTCTCCAGGTCAGTCTGGCTACATATGCCCAGGACTCTCACCCGTGGGGCAAAGTACCCAGCTATGTCATCAACGACAAATTCAATACCAAGTGATGGGGAAAGGGGAAGGCCTAATGAAGGGAAGAGACTTGACTGCAACTCAGATACAGACCAAACAAATGAAAAGAAATGAAGGCTGAGAATTCTAGGTAGCAAGGTGGGGCAGTGGTTATGGTAATGGCTCTGGAGTCTGAGTTCAAATGTGACTTCAGGCACTTCCTAGCTGCTTGGCCCTGTACTAATCACTCAACTGCTCTCAATTTCAGTTTCTTCTTCTGTAAAATGGGGTAATAATGATGTTTCCTTCGGAGGGTTGTTAGGAGGATCAAATTGGATAATATCTGTAAGTCACTTAGCACAGTGCTGGACTCTTAGTTGGCATTTAATGAATCCTTTCTCTCTCCCCTATGCCTTGCCAAAAGACATGATGAAGTAGCCACGGGGAATGGGATTGGAGGGAGGGAGTAAGTGTCTGAGTTCTCACTCTTTGTCCCAATTAAGTTACTGGCTTGTCTGAAGATGATTTTATGCTCCAGAAGATAGAGGAAATCAATATAGAGAACTGCTATGGTGGATTCGATTTAAATAATGGGAATGCTGGCAGGGAAATTTGGGACACGGAAGCAAAGCTGGACTTCACCCCATATATTCTCTAGATTTGGGGAAGGCATGTCTCCAATCACTTAGAAGACCTGCAGACAGCCTAAAGCTGTTTGCAAATTCAGTCGAGGGGATGCAAAAATGACTAAAATGTGTGTCCCATCCCAACCCCCTCAAAAAGATCAAGAGGACAAGGCCCCCAGTGTATGTAAATATAGGGTGTCCCAAAAGTCTTAGTGCAGTGTTAAGCTATTAAAGCTTTAAACTGTGCTGAGACTTTTGGGACACTTGGTATTTATAGCAGCTTGTTTTGTGGTGACAAAGAACTTGAAAAGGAGGAGGTGCTCACGAACTAAGGAATGGCTGGACAGGTTGTGGTGGATGAATGGGATGGAATATTACTGTTCTCTAAAAAATAATGAAAGGGACAGTTACAGAGAAACCTGGGAAGACTTGTATGAATTGATGCAAAATGGACTGAGAAAAATTAGAACAATTTATACACTGACAACAAGATTGCAAAGATAAGTAACTCTAAAAGACCCAGAAACTGATCAACAGGACCTGCCATGACTCCAGGAAGTCCATGATAAAATCACCACCACTATCGCTTTCACTAATATTGTGCTGTATAAAAATTTACAAAATATTTTACAGACATCTCATTTGAATCTCACAACAACTGTAGGAGGTCGGTTTTGTTATTATCCTCATTTTACAAACATGGAAATGGAGTCAAACAAAATGGAAGTGATTTGTCCAAGGTCACATAGATAAAGGTCTGAGGCAGGATTTCCCTGACTCCTATCTAATGCTCTCCACTGTGCTACCTAGCTGTCTACCTCCAGAGAGAGGGATGACATCCTCAGAGTGGGTGGGTAGGTGTGTGTGTGTGTGTGTGTCTGCGTGTGCGCGCGCATGTGCGTGCATGCACCCATTCCAAATGTTTGTCTGGACTACGTGTGCCCAACCTGTGGTAGACCATTCCGAGCTCATATTGGTCTGATCAACCACAGCTGTACACACTGAAACTTCACTTTATCACGGTGATGTCACATTGGTCCTCCTTCAGAACTAAGGAAAACCACCAATCATGTTGCTTTTTCAATGGGAGGTGGGACGGAAAGAGATGGGAAGGAGCAGGATCTTCATGAAAATGGAATAAAATTTAATGTTAATTTAAAAACAATGGAAAGCTCTCAAGAATTAAGTTCTAAGAACAAAGAAGGAAACAATTCTGAAGAGAAAGAAGAGTGGGGGAAGCAAGATTTATCTACAGAGACTGACAGGAATGCAAGAAGAAAAGTCAGTCAACTTAGAGCCTTAAAATAATCAGAGGGTAGATCTGATGGTACAGCTAAGTCTAGCATCAGGAACGCTAACATCCAGATGAACGGAGGTTGCAATTACGACTAAGGAGACTACAAGGGTTCTGTTTGGTTTTGTTAAATATAAAGCTTAAAGGGAAAAAGTAGAGGATCAAAAAATGGATAAGACTAATGTTCAGTATGCCTGGAGAGTGATAAAAGATGACAGAAGGCAGAACTACTCAGCTCTGACTCAGCTTCTCTTTCTTCCCCCAAAGAGAATGATTTTTGGATTCAAAATGTCTGAAATTAAAGTAGAGAACATTTAGACACTCTAGAACTCCGAGTCACTAGATGAAAACGATCTGGGACAGCAGATAAAGCACTAAACATAAAGTCAGGAATACCTGAGTTCAAATCTAGCTTCAGACACTTCCTAGCTGTGGGACTTTGGGCAAGTCACTTAACTCTATTTGCCTCAGTTTCCTCATCTGAAAAATGAGCTATAGAAGGAAATGGCAAACCACTCCAGTGTCTGCCAAGAACACCTCAAATGGAGTCATGAAGAATGAGACATGACTGAACAAATGATAAACAGATGATCAGATTAGAATGCTAAAAAAAAAATGGCAGAGGTTATTGATGATCCACTATTGGAGAGCTTGGAAAGACTCTGGATAACACTAGGCCTTCAGAAGGGCAAATGTTTTCCTGTGACAAAAATTGTTAAGAATCTTCAAACTGTCCAGTGAAGTTGTCCCTAACTCCTAGCAAAACTCTAGAACGGATTATCAAAGAGAAGGTTTCACAGTATCTTGAAAAGAAAGCAGAGATCCCAAAGAGTCAACATCACTTTGTCAAGAACAAGTCTAGACTAACTTAGTTTTATCTTTGGATGGGGTTATTAGATGGCAGATCAGAGAATGCTATAAATTTGGTTCACATAGATTTTATTAACGTACTTGATGCAAGATTCAGACGGATAAGACAGAGACAAAGGCTACAAGATAATACAATTAGGTGAATTTACAACTACTTGTATGGCTGGATACAACCAGTAGCCATGTAAGAACAGAATGTAAAACAGAATAAAAGCAGTATATAATGAATCGCCCCCAGGAGAGGGACTACTCTTTGCATTCCCAGAGTCTTGAACACTATCTTGAAGCTCATAAATACTTAATGGCCCTGTACCTCAGTTTCCTCATTTCTCAAATAGTGTGGGGAGAAGAGTTTGACTATGTGGCTCCCTCAGAGAATATTTGTTGGATTTCTTGGGCTTTATTAACAACTCCATATTCATTCAATAGGAGATCTTAGTGAAGAGCCCACAGGATATGTGGTTGGGCCAGCCCTCTTGAATGCTTTTGTTAATGGCATGGATAAATAAGGACACAGATGCCATGCTTATCCAATCTGCAGAGGATGGAAAGCTGGGAAACCTGATTAACACACCAGACGACACTGTCAGGATCTAAAGAGATCTAGGTACTAGCAGGACTTAATCTACTATGATGAAATCAGTGGGGATAAAAGTAAAGTCTTACATGTAGGCATAAAAAAATTACCTTGGCAAGCACAAGAGGCGGGGAAGAATACCTAGAGAGTAGTCCACCTTGATGAGTTCTAAGGAGACTCCAAGACTCCCTCTCTCTCTTCTTCTCTCTGTCTCCTCTCTCTCCCCCTTTCTCTCCCATCTTCTTTCTGGCCAGGCCTGGAGTCAGGAAGCCTCCTCTTTCTAAGCTCAAATCTGGCCTCAGACACTAACTAGCTGAGTGACTATGGGCAAGTGACTTAACCCTGTTTGCCTCAGTTTCCTCATCTGGAAAAGGAAATAGCAAATCAGAATTGGATCTGACTGAAAATGACTAAACAACAATAAATATACATGCATGTGTACATACACACACACCCCCAAACACCATACACCCCCCGCCCACACACACAGCTACATCCAGAAAGGCAGAAACTGGAAGGTGATCTAGCTACTACAGGTGTGACTCTGAAGAGATTGTGGAAGGGGATATAACTGCCATTTTCAAGGAGGGAAGTCATACGGAGGACCTGTCAGTAGTATTACCATTGGACCCTGAGGGTAAAAAGAGGAAGAATGCAGCGGATTTAGGATGGAGGTCAAGAAAGCCTTCTGGAAGAATGCAAGCCTGAATGGGGCTCTGAATGGAGCTCTCTTTGCAGGGGTGAGGAGGGGGGATGGGCAGTAGGCTCCACACTTCAGCCCTTCACACAAAATTCCACTGCACGACCCCTAGGCACATATGCTGTGGCTTCCAGGATAAACTCCAAACTCCAAGGCCTCTTCAATCCAGCTCCCATTTTCCTCATCCTCTTTCCTGTCTCCATCCCCACAGACCCAGTGCATTCATTGGTCCACCAACGTGATGCTCCTTCCTTGGCCCAGGTTCCTGCCTGACATGTGACTTCTGGAATCCTCAGCATCCTTCTAGCTCCCTCCTACAGAAGGCCTCTCCTGAACCCCTTGGTTTGGAGTCTTCTCTCCCTGAGGGTGGGGCGTGAGGGCTCCAACCCCCAATATGTGCCTTGAGGGAAGCTCTAATTCCTGAGAGACAGAGAGAGGGGGGAGTCTATACACAAAAAGACAGAGAGAGGAGGGAAGAAAAAGACAGAGAAAGAGGGGAATGAGAGACAGGAAGAAATGAAAAGAGAGGAAAAGAGAGAGAAAGGTAGGAAGAGACAGAGGAAGGGAGGGTGAGAAAGAGAGACAAAAGCCGGGGGATAGACATTAGGAGGGAGGGGAAGACAGAGACAGAGAAAGAGAGAGGTCTGGTCCCCAAGAAAGGTGAATGCCTCTAACCCCAGATCTGTCCCCTAATTGGAACTTTCTTGGTCCTTAAATTCAACACCCCCCACAGTGATGCCATGACCCTCACTACCTGTCTTTCCAGACCCCCCAGACACACAGAGGGCCTCCCCTGCCTCAGTACCCCAAGACCTTCAGACCCTTTAGACCCTTTTGTTTAAACTGCTCCTGAGACCAGTCCTAGCAGTGCCCATCTGGAAGACAAGAGTTAAGTTCCAGCCAGAGCTGACAGGCCCAGAATCAGACACGCAGCACCATGGAATAAAAGCTGGATTTGAAGATGGTAACTGGGTTCGAATCCCAGCTGCTGCCTGTGTGACCTTGTCTGGGGCCCCAGTTTCCTTCTCTAAAATGAATGCGCTGGGTCAGATGCTCTACACATGCCTCCCACGAGCTCTTCTGCCGGGAAGGTGGGAGGCCCCAGAGTCTGGGCCAGTCCCCCAAGGAGGGAGGGAGGAGGTGACGGGAAGCCTAGGGTCCGTCTTCACTGGAGCCAGGGGAAACATCCCAGAGCCAAAGAGAACAGAGGTCAAAGCAGAACCGGCTGGTGTGGGGCTCCCTCCCTCTGCAAAGGAAAACAGCTTCACTTTCCTGGAGGAAAAGTTTCCCAATAAACTACAGTAGATACCCCGCCCCCGCCTTGAGGTCAGACACCTCCCATCCCCTGCCAGAACCAGTCCCCAAGGCCTCAGACTCCGGACAAACCCTGCCCAGAAATTCACCACTAAAGTCCCTTATCTACTTATTGCTCAGTGAATGGTGAAGGTAGCCAGGGCTCAGGACGGAGGACACAAGCCCACCTGGCTACTGGAAGGAGGGCAGATCCTAGAGGAACAGGCCGGGGCCTGCAGGCTGGAGGGCAGGACCTAGGGAAGGGCCCAAGGGCTGCTGGACCAAGAGGTGGGAGGGCTTGGGAGGCCTCCAGAGGGCATGGGCAATCTTTTCATTTTTGTCCTTGAATGTAATAGGTGTTTATTAATCTTTTCCAATGTCTCTATACAGCATTTATAGGAAAAAAGCCTGGACATTGGATAGAGGGTGGACTCTGGAGTCAGGATGACCCGGGGTTCAATTCCTGTCTCTGACACTTACTGGCTGTGACCTCTCGGCCTCGGTTTCCTAATCTGTAAACCTACCTCACTCAGCATTATCCTGAGATCATACAGGTAGTATTTAACTGAGAGCCCCTCAAGGAAAGGGCCTTTGTCCTTTCCCCAGTACTTAATGCAGTGCCTGGCATATTGTAAAAGCTGACTGCCTGAATGATTTCAAAGTGCTCTGCAAAGAGTAAAATCCTCTATCGATGTGGCTCTCTTTACAGTGCCCAGCCTACTGGCTGGCCCAGAGACAGCCATCACAACTACTTGTTGATGGCCTAACTGGCCTCTGCAGCCTGGAGCTGCCTCAGAAATGGGGATGCGGGCCTTGGCCACAGGTCCCAAGCTATTTCCTTCCATAGACTGAATGAATACTCACCAGCGTTACCCGGCATCAGCATCAGGCCCCACACCTGCCTGGGGGGAAAGGGGGGGGGAGCACAAACCAGGGCTCTGGTGATCTAAATCTCCTGCTCAGGTCATAGCCTGGGTGTCCCCTGACCTCCTCCCCTTCAGTGTCTCCCCTTCTCTCATCCTCCCTGCCTCTGCATGGGTTGTTTACAAAGCCCCATTCAAGGCTCTGCACATGGAGAGAGAATTTTCCCCATCACATTCCCTGTCAGGCTGTCAGCCTGAATCCCACTTTAATCTGCCAGAAGCACTTTTCCGCTGACATTTTTAATAAATACTTTCAGCTTTTAAACACATTTGTGGGGGCCATTTCCACGTCTCCCTCTCCTCCCTCGCTCTCTCAAGAGGGGGCTCAGAAAGCTCTAATAGCAAATCCATCAGACCTGGCAGAGGCCTGTGTCCCCCACCCTGGCCTCTCTGCCCCACCCCGCTCCCCTCCTCCCCTCCCAGGCTGGCCTCAGCCTCCTGATAGAGGTGGTGTTTTCAATTTGAAAGCTAAATTAACTGTCCAATTGGATTTGGCTGCTGCGAGCCAGTTCCTGTGACAGGTTTTAGTTATGAAGCATATTTCACATTAATAGAACTCAACATGAAAACCTTGCGCCCAGGGATTGCCGCGGCTCGCCATTGAAATGGTAAATTTAATATTTCAGACATGCTCGTGCCAGTGTTTGATTATTGTTCTTCATTTAAATCCCTCCTAACGGGAAAGGGCCTAATTAGTAAAAAATCATGTTTTAATGAAGGCAAAATGCTAATTGCTAACACACACACAAAAAAGCCTGCACGTGGAATTAGCTGGCAGCCTTGCTGGTGACTTCCCTGGGACTCAACAGCATGCTCCCCTTGTGACTGCTTGTCTTCTTCCTTGGGCACTGTACACCCCCATCCCTGAGACAGAGAAAAGCCAGAGAGGAAGCATCTTCTTCACTCCTTTTAAAAGTTTTCAGCAGCTCTTTCTTCCCTATCCCAGGAGCCACAGTCAGGGCTGCGGCCCACTCACTGATGGCCACTTGAGCCCCAAAAACACTTTGGGCACGAAGGAGTCGCTGTGCTCCATGCTGGGCCCCTGATGCTGACCAGCAGGCATCCTGGGCCTAGCAGGCAGTAGGGTGGCAGGTACTTACGTCACTGAGCTGGTCCCTGGAGCTGCTCCACTGAGAGCTGGTGGCTTCTCGAACACTGTCCTCTTCACTGTTCCTGCCGCTGGTCTTGCTTGAAGGGACCTTCATCTGGAAGACAAGAAGGAGAGTCTTTCAGAACAACAGCCTCATCTTCCATCCTGCTTCTCAAACTAGTGCCATCACCCTGCTACCTTGCCTCCGCCCCCTAGACAGATGCCTTTTTTCTGTGCATGTGTATGTGGGTGGGGAGAGGTATATATGGGGAGGGGACATTAACTCTTTAAGGGGGACCTCGGGGGTTCTCTGGTCAAAAGAATATCTGTCTACTCATGGTTTTAAAGAGTCAATATGTGGGTGAGGTAGGCCTTCTTTCTTTAAGCATATGTAGAGGTAGAACGTGGTCCTTGTTTGTGGACCTGGAAGAAAGTATATTGAGTTTGCTCAAGACTAGAAGGAAGGGAAAAGGTTGGAAAAGGAAACACTGGAAAACAAAAATGTTTTTTTTTTTCCTTTGGAAAGATCATCAATTTTTTAAAAAGTAAAGAGTCTTGACAAGAGATTGGAGCCAGTCCCTTCGCTGGTTTGAGGAACTTCCAGGTGAGAAAACTCCCTCTACTAATTAGGCTGGTACCTTCTCTTACCAGCTTATAGAGATGCTTAAAGGAGAGTGTCAAATGCAAAGCTCACAAAATTTCTGAAATGAGTTAAAAAAAAATTTAACAAAATAAAAATATATAATAACATACCAAATGTGAATTTGTGGTTTTCTGAGTCAATATGCAGCCCCCAGGGATCTGCTGGACACTGTGAAGTAACCTCCCTAAGGCTGTGAAAGCAAGTCATCACATCATCCCCCACCCCTCACAAAAGAGTCAATATGGCCATTCCCAAATTGCCTCCCAGATGCCCAATACCTGGCTGACCCTCCACCCACTCTAGATTCTTTACCCTATACTGAGCCCATCCCTGATGGATCTCACCAAGGGAACCAGCATCACTTTATAACTTTTCTTCACATCTTAAGATCATTTCAGTACAGGCTGCCAGCCTATGGACTCCTTTTTGAGTCCTCTGCTTCCACATCAGGTGCTAATAGGTACATGGCATTTGGTAGTTGTGATTGGGCAGCTCGACCACCTATGGTTACATGGTCCCCTTCAAGGCAGGTGGGCAGCAGGGAACATTAAGGGAGGGAGCTTCTCATGAAATCCCTCCTCAGGGAATAGCTGAAAGGAGAGGTGGCTGACTGGATAGATCATAGGGAGGCAGAGGAAGTCTTGGCCAGATTTGAGCTTTTTTGCCCCTCATGGTATGCATCAGAGTTGTGGGAATGAGAGACACCAGGTTCAGGCACCCTCCCTCCCTAGCAGAATGGCATGTTTCCCTTCCCCAAACAGTAATGATCACAGTTATAGCACCGAAATCATCACAGACACATACACAGTTGACCAAGGACTTCCATGACTTCCTTTGCTCCCCACAACTACACTGGAGGCACTCAAACATATTATCCCTTACAGGCGAGGGAAGCCTGCAGCCTTGTGGCCACATGTGGCCCTCTAGGTCCTCAAGGGTAGCCCTTTGACCGAATACAAACTATTTGTTTTATGAAGTTTGGATTCAGTCAAAGGGTGCCCTTGAGGACCTAGAGGGCCACAAGTGGCCTCAAGGCCCAGGTTCCCTACCCCAGGCAGAGTTTCGGATTTGGGGGAGATGGACCTCAGGGTTTTTTTTTTTGGTTCAGTTAAGCCAGGTACCTGCACCAAGAATCCCCCTAACACCATCCCTAACCAGTGGTCACCTGGCCTAAAGACCAGAAGGTCTCACCTGTTGCCTCCCTAGGCAGTCCCTTCCTATAATACCGTTAGGACTTCCCAGCAGTTGGCATGGGCTCTCTGAGAGCAAGGACAGTTCTTTGCTTTTGTGTGTCCACGGTACTTAGGTTGGGCTGCACATACAACAATGATTAATAAATGCTTGCTGGCATCACTTGGCACCATCCTCCCTCTTGGGCCAAGCAGACCAAATGTGCTCTCTCCTCCCCATGTTAGCCCTTCAAATACTTAAAGGTGTTACTGTGTCCCTCATAGGTACAGACTTCCTCTCTTCTAATGCACTGACCTCATGGTTGTTCCAGTAAGCCTCCACTTCCCATCAGCAGAACATCATGCCCCTGAGCCAGTGACCCCCTGATGTGCTGCTCCCCCTTCCCCCTTAGATTCCTTTGTGTGTTGTCTTCTTCACATTGGAAACTCTTTCTGTCCTATTTATTTATTTCCTTTCCTATTCTGGCTTGGCACACAGTAGGTGTTACAAAAATGTTTATCGACTACTTACTCCCAACCTAAATCTTTAAAATAGGTACCTAATGTTTATCCACTGACTAGGCACTCCTGGCCCAAATCTTCTGAGCAGGCATATAGTAGATGCTTAATAAATGCTTACTGCCTGTCGATATACTCTCAACAACTCTCAGCAGGGAAATGTAGTTTATATTCAGTCATTTTTCAGTCATGCCTGACTCTTGGTGACCCCATTTGGGGTCTTCTTGGCAGAGATACTGGAGGGGTTTGCCATTTCTTTCTCTAGTTCTTTTTATAGATGAGGAAACTGAGGCAAAGAAGATGAGGTGACATGCCAAGGATCACACAGCTAGTAAGCGTCTGAGGACAGATATGAACTTGGACCTTCCGACTCCAGGCCCAGTGCTCTACCCACTGCTCCACCTCTAGCTGCCGACAGGACATGCTTGAACAATGTTTATTGACGGACTGATTCTCCAAGCCTAAATCTCCCAAGGAAAAAGTAAAAATAACAACAGATCCAGCCACACAAGAGGGCTTATAAAGCGTCCTACATATATTATTGCACTGGACCCTCCCAACAAATTTATAATTATAGGAGCTATCTTTATTATAACAGATGAGGAAACTGAAATGTGAGTCAGCTCACGTTTGCCTATGGCTCACAGCTGGTAAACACAAGAGGGGGGATTAGAACCCACTTCTCTCCTAACTCCAAGGGTACTCAGCTTTTCCATTAGAGTGGCCTGGGTAACCTCGTTGCTTCCCTAGGTCCTCTAAAACTCTCCTCTCTGATGAGATTCTTTCAGATTGTAAAAGCTGTGCTGTGCCTTGGACCCTCTGAATTATTTTCAATTTGTGGTGAAAGTTCCATGAACTTAAAAACATGAGAAAAGATTTTCTTTGTGATCTCTTCGAGTCACATCCTACCACAGAAATGACCTTACACCATCTGAACGTTAGACATCACCATCCCTTCCCCCAACTCTGATGGCCTCAGTCTCCCCACCAGAGGCTTCCCCTGGGGTTACTCATGCTCCCTAACAGGAGAGAGGCTCCAGGAATGAACTCTTGAGGAGATCCCTCTCTCTAAATTAAAAGGGGCCCATTCCAGTTAGAACCTCCCCTTCTGCCTGCACTGCTGACACATGTTCCTCTGAGACCCCATCAGAAAAGAGGCTGATCAGGAAACCCTTCTCCAGCATCCCATGCCCTCCCTAAAATGGCATCTAGGTCTCTCAAGATGGAGGTGCAGGGGACATTCTCACCTTGGATCTTGCACAAATATTATCTTGGGAGACTCATAAAGGCAAGTCCTGAGGCTTTAGGTAATCTCTATAGAGATGCCACAGGTCAGAAGAGTGCCCGTAATACACACACACACACACACACACACACACACACACACACATACACCACACACACATACACAC
Organism: Notamacropus eugenii; assembly: GCF_028372415.1. Classification (NCBI taxonomy): domain Eukaryota; kingdom Metazoa; phylum Chordata; class Mammalia; order Diprotodontia; family Macropodidae; genus Notamacropus; species Notamacropus eugenii. The sequence goes on along the minus strand of NC_092875.1, from coordinate 50,036,287 downwards.
ACACACACAAACACACACACTAGTTCCCCTCATACACACATACATCATACACATACACACGCACATACACACACCATACACACACACCACACACACATACACATACCACACATACACACCACCCCCACACACGCACACACACCACACACGCACATATACACACATACACATACCACACATACACATGCACACACATGCACACACACCACCCCCCCCCCACACCACACACACACACTAGTTCCCCTCATATACATACACACACACACACACACCACACACACACATACACATGCATACACACACACACACACACACACACACACGCTATGCATAACATTTGCTGCCATTTCGTTATTTTAGATCTTGACAGACCAGTGGGGAGTCCCAGTTGACGTTGGCCCTTAGGTAGAGCTGCCTTCTAGCTGCCCAGGGACAGACTCAGTCCCACAGTGACAGAATGGAGTACTTCCTCCCCTCAGGAGGCCAGGATTCAACAATCGCATTACCCCTATTTTACAGATGAGCAAACTTGAGGCAAGAAAAGCTGAAATGACTTGCCCAGGGTCACACAGCTAGCAAGTGTCTGAGGACAGATTTGAACTCAGGTCTTCCTGACTCCATACCTAGCACTCTTTCATGCCACCTTACTGCTTCTAAAGGGAGGAGAGGTATATGCACAGGAGATGAGGGAGGAAAAAACCACAGAACTAAGAGGAAGAGATGGCAAGGGAACAGAGAAGACCATGGGGTCACAGTGGCTTCCATGACCACCTGGACCTCGCCCTGAACATTTTTCCCTGGGAAACTGGTGCCATTCAGTCCCACAAAACCAGCTCTTTAATGGTGCAAACAGTGAAGGAGATCTCACCTGGTTCCACAGATAGTTGGCCAGGAGGTATTACAACACCCAGGGTCCAAATCATTCAAACAAGCCTCAGCCCCAATATGGAAGCTTAAGGTGAATGGACCTTCCACATTAGTGCCACAGGGTGAGTAGCCACAGAAGTGCTGCCTGGACAGGCCCATTGGAGATTCACAAGTGCAACTAGTCTTTCCCTATAAGAATCAATTATTCCCGGAACTGGAGTCACAGATCTACAGTATATCAGGGCAGAGAGGGTCCTTAGAACACAGGATATCAGGGCTGGGAGGGCCCTTAGAACACAGGATGTCAGAGCTGGGAGGTCTCTTAGAACACAGGATGTCAGAGCTGGGAGGGACCTTAGAACACAGGATGTCAGGGCTGGGAGGGACCTTAGAACACAGGATGTCAGAGCTGGAAAAGAGCTTAGAACATGATGTCAGAAGTGGGAAGGGACCTTAGCAATCCACTAGTCTAATCCTCTTACCTGACTGAGGCAAAGGTACCAATTTCACCTTTCTCCTGGGCCCCCCACTTCTTGTATCCCCAGCTTTCCCAGCCTCCTGGATTCGCCCAGGGCCTTAAGGGACAACCACTCACATGCCAGGTACTGCTCATCTTCAGGGGCTTAGCACAGGCCCCCAACAGCGCCACCAAATCATACTGCTTTAATACATTAGTAATTATACTGCTGAGCCAGGGGAGGTGGCTCCATGGACGCAGCCCAGGTTAGGGGATTATTGAATGGATCAGGAGCTGGTCCCTGAGACCCCCTGCCTGACAGATTAATTCTCCAAGGCCTCAGGGTTCCCATGGGAATAGAAGGCTCCCTGACCTCCCTCTTGGGCCTGAGACATTCTCAGCTCATCCCACAGCACCATGCCACCCAGCGAAAGGTCTAGGCCTGAGAAGGAGGGGTTACCCAGGTGTGAAAGTGCTTGCAAAGAAAGGCTATGACCCAAAGAGGTTGTCTTCATCCTGTCCCAAGCCTGGGGCCCTGGAGGGAGTCTCTGGGGTGGACCTAGGTCAGCTCTGTCCTTCGGGCCCCTTGCTAAGTCTCAAGGATGAAGCAGCCTGCTTGGTCCTCACTTGGCGCCCTGCACCACCATTTATTTCAACCCAATTCAACATGAATTTATTAAGTGCCTCTTATGGGTCAGGTTTGGTGCTGGGGATACAGAAATTAAAAACTGAAATGGTTCCAACCCCAGGACCTCAGACTCCACTAAAGGCAAATAGCAAAGGCACAGGAAGCACATGCCAGAGCATCTGACGGTTCCTCACTGCCTCTAGGAGCCAATGTAAAATGCTGGGGACTTGGAAAGCCCTTGCCACTGTGACTGTGAGTGGTGCTTTTATATCCCTGACTGATGTTTCTGCACAGGGTGGGGAGGGTGCTTCATACCCCTGGGATGCCCCTCCTTCCTCACCTTCAAGGATGAGGTTAAGGCCTGCTTTGCTTTTGTCCCTGTATCTCTAGGGCCCGGTATGCAGCAGGTACATAATTAATGCTACTGGAACCAATGAACCCAACTCTCTCAATGGAAAGAGCGACGGAGATGGGAGACACTCCTTTACTTCTGGCTCTGCCACGCACCTGGTTAAGGAGTCTTGGGAAATCTTGGCTCAAGGAGCCACCCTATCTTCATTTGTAAAAAATAAAAATAAAAATGGGGAATAGCACTTGGCCTGCCTACCTGAGGGGAACTGAGGCACTAAGCTGAATTAAAACGTGCCCCATACAGGAGGCGGGGTCCTGGCTGGCACCCACAGCTTTTCCGTTGGCATCTAGCTGGGGGTTACATTCTGGGTGAAGCCTTCATGGACAGATTCCCTGCTAGGACTGTGCTGTCACTGCACACCTGTGTAGGACACAGCATGCCAGGACCCGATGGAGGAATGGATTGTGGACTCAGAAGACCCAGGCCTACCTCTTAATCAGAAGTCAGAGGACGGAGGGTGGGGCTTGGAGTGATAAAGACCTGAGTCTAAATTCTGTATGTAACCCTGGAGAACTGGCTTAACAGCTTTCAGACTCAGTTTCCTCATATGTATAATAGGAATAACAGTTGTCCCCATCTCCCAGGAGTGCTGTAAGGATCAAGTGTGATACTATTTGCAAAGTGCTTTATAAATCTTAATGTGGTATGGAAATACAAGCTATTGTTATGATTACAGTTGTCCTAAAGTAAAATGGGCTTCCTTGGAAGGTGGTGGGAGGTCTCTGAGGATCATCGGTGGGATTATAGTTGAGGCACTTAACCTCAATTAACTTAGCCTCCATTTCCTGAACTGTAAAATGAAGGGGGTTGGACGTAATGACCTCTAAGGTCCCTTCCAGTTATAAAAACCATGATCCTCTATGGAATTCTTGTTCAGGCATGGATCAAATTAAATGACCTCTGTCCATCGCCCAAGGTGGGGTACAATTAAAAACTGCACCTCTGGCCCACTGTCTACATCTCATTCCACTAAAGCCTCACTTGGTCTCAGGTAAGATCCCAGGCTCCAGAGACAGAAGAATTCTGAGAGGGAAAAGAGGAAAGGGAGAGAAATGTTCCCTGGGCAGAGCTGAGCTATTCCCGGAGCCCCAGAAACCCTCCTGGCAGTCCTAGCTTTGCTCATTACTAATAAACGCACTTCGATTTATCAAGAACTCCCATCTGAGTGGGCAGGGAGCGGAGCCCAAGGGCCAGGGGAGACAAATTCTTTTCTTAAGCTGTTTTGAAAGGTGCTGAGCTCTGGGACGACCCTCACCCCCATTAACCCAGCAAAGCACAGTGCCTCCTCCAGGGAGGCCCCTGGGCTCCAGCGGCAGACTCAGCCAGCACCACGGGTTTGTTCATTATCTCCAACACACACACAGGAGCATGGGAAGCGTGCTCCGAACACAGGCCAAATTGAATCATCTGCCTTCATTTTCCACGAGATCGGAAGCTACAGCTGCTGTGGCAGGCGGGTGGGGAGTGGGGGGTGGGTGATTTTCTGAGGCCATCCTTCCTAGTCCGAGTTCTTAAAGTCACAGCAAGCTTGGTTCGTGTAGTTAGGAAACATTTCTTTCTTCTTTTAAGTTCCTTCTTTGAGGAGGGGTGAGTGGCAGGAGGGACTGAAGCTCTCTTAGGAGCCAAGGCACAGCCAGACCATAAGAAAGGTATAAGGAGCACTCATTTGAGCTTATGGGAGAATCAAGTCAAAAGGGATTGACTAACTCAACCTCTTCCTGACAGTTGAGGAAACTGAGGCACAGAAAGAACAAATGACTTGCCTCGTGTCATATAATGAGTAGGGAAAAAAGCCAGGAAATGAGTCCAGACACTCCAATTCTGCACTAAGATGGGGACTGGGGCTGGGAATTCCAGGTTCATAGTATTTACTACAGGAAAGGCCATCAGCCAATCCAATGCCCTCATTTTTAAAGGTGAAAAAACCTAAGGCACAGAGGTTAAGTGATCTGCCCAAGGTCCCATAGGTATCAATAAGCTGAAAAAATAGAACGACCCAGGACATGGAGAGGTTGAAGTGAAGAGTCTAAGATAGAACCTTGGGCAAAAAGTTTGGGAAAGAGAGATCAGGTTGGTGAGCTTGGGATACAAAGGCTGGCACAGTGAGCCTAGTCAGGAACAACAGGCTAGGAGAGACAGGAGAGTTGGATCAGTGAGCCTAATCTGGCATTCATTTCACTCAGGGAAGGTAAGTAGAGAAACCTGTTCCTAGAAGGGAACGAGACTGAAAGACCAAAGGTCTAGTGGGAAGAGAAAGGAGGTAACTAGATGCCAGAGTGGATAGAGTCCTGGCCTTGGAGTCAGTAAGAACTGAGTTCAAATCCTCCCTCAAGCATTAACTAGTTCTGTGACCACTGGCAAATCATTTAATCTCAAGTTGCCCGAGTTTTCCTATCTGTAAAATGGATAATAACAGCCAGCACCTACCTCCAAGGGCTGTTGTGAAGATTAAATGAAATGACAAATGTAAAGGGCTTTGCAAACCTTAAGCCATCATATAAATGCCAGTTACTGTTATTTATTACCAGGCAGGGGAGGTAGATCCAAGGAAGGAAGGATGGGAAGGCTAAGACGGCAAAATGAAGGCCTGGTCTGGGTAGCTGCAAGCAGGCGTAGCCAGGGGAGAGAAGGCCCTATAGTGAAGGGAAGGTATGGTCAGAGGAGGGAACACCTGACTGTACTGCATGCGAGTGGAGGAGAAGAGAAGGAAGGGAAGACCTGACTGGTGAAAGGAAAACTAGCCCAGGGTGGGAAGATGCCCTGCAGCTAAGTCGGGAGGCCCTAGCATCTACTCATCACCTCTAGTGACTCAAGATCTGAAACCGTAAGCATCTGTTTCCCAAACAAGAGGGCACCCTGCCACCTCACTGCCTCTGCTTCTGCTGAAGACCAAACAAATGCTTTTCCTTTAAAAATGTACTCTCTTTAAACCTGAAAACGCCCATGTATCAAAACAAGGCTGAAATGAGCTAAACATGTTACTTGGGAGTTTTTCCCTGGAAATTCAGCCCTTCACACATTCTAACAGGATTTATCTATCCCAAGCAGGCCTCATAATGAGATCAGCCGGGACAGATCTCCGGCTTGTTTGTAGATTTTATACTTGCTCTAACTTGGCAGTCTGGAGACCACGTATTCCCCAGGCCCCTTCTGAAATCTCTTCACACACTGCAATTCGATTTTCTTTGCTTGGCCTCCTCCACAATCTTTTTTTTTCCTTCCGTGATTCATTTTACTCAGTTTTAGGATGGAAGGAAAGAAGCTTGTTGTGAGTGGGGATTTGTGGATGACGACATGGAGGGTCAGGGTGTGAGGCTCTTTGTCTCTGGTCCAGGACAGGAAAGCTCCTGCTCACAGCAGCCAGTTAGTCAGGTCAACTGTGCTGGCAGATGTGGCCCTAGTCAGTATCTGCTCCTTTACCAAGGCTAATTTTCAAACCCTGTGTCTTAGAATCTTGGCCAAGGGAAGGGCTTGAATCGTTGGATTTCTCATTTCCAAAACCCAGCCCCAAATACACATGTTGCCATGGAGCTCAGACAATGGATGTGACATGGAGCCACAGACAGGGTGCTGACAGGTTGTTCAAGGCGGAGGACTTCCAAAGTTTGAATCTCAGCTTCGCTCTATGACCATGGGCTAGTAAGTCATCTAACCTCTCAAGGACTCCATTTCTCTACCCATAAAATGAGACAGGTGAACTCCAAGTTCCCTTTCCAGTTCTGAATCTAAGTTCTATGATGCAATGTCTGTAGACTAAAATACAAATTCATCAAGGCTCTCCTCTTCCTCCAAGAGTGGCTCCAACGTACCTCCCCAGATTTCGATCGCATCACTCTCTTTCACTTAGTGTTGGTTTCATCAACGGTTCTCTAAGTCTCCCTGATGGAATATAAACATCTTGAGGGCAGTTTCTGCTTAATATTCTCTCAGTATCCATAGCAGCTAACATAGTGTCTGCTATACCTTCAGTGCTTATTAAATTAATAATCTATCTCACTATCTACATGTTAGCAGTACTCAAGACTCATAATGTAGGCATCATTCTCAACTCCACACTCTATTACACACACACACACCCCCAATCTGTTGCCAAGACCAATTGATTTTACCTTCCCCATCTCTCACACAGGCCCCCTTCTCTCCTCTGACACTGGTGCCACTCTTGTACAGACCCTTATCACCTCATGCCTGGACTATTACAATAGCCTGCTCATGGGCCCACCTGCCACTAGCCTCTCTCCACTCCAAATCAAAATGAGCCAGTCTTCATTTACTGTGTTCATCCTTCTTTCCCTTCTTCCTATAGCTTTGTTCAAAGAGGCAATGTCTGGAATGTCCTTATCTGTTAAAATTCTTCTCTTTATTCTAAGACCAACATAGGTGAAACTCCCTCCAAAAAGCCTGGCTAGAATAGACCTATAGGGATAAACCTAATAGGATGAACTATCAAGCCTTACATTCTTAGTTTGAAAAATAAATTTTGCAAATACAGTATTGGGGTTATGTGGTTATATGTTAATTCATCTGAAAAAAGGACTGGGAGGGGGATTTTAGCAGACTACAAAATCAATACTTGTCAAGAGGGTGATAATGGCAGCAAAGAAATGGTCTCAGAGGACAGATCCAAGAACAAGGGGTGAAAGGTGCAGAGAGGCAGACTGAGGCTTGATATTCAGGGAGAGCTTCCAGTCATTCAAAAGGAGAATGAGTGATCTCAAGAGGAAAGGCTGGATGAGTGCTTGTGAGAAACAGTGCTGTTGTCCAGACCGAGGATGGCCCAGATGGTCCTGGGGTTTCATTCAATTGGGAGTTGGCAAAGGACACTATGCCAGTTTACGTGGGAGTGAAGGGGATGGGTTGATCCCCAAAGGAAAAGATGGCCACTTTGAATTAGGCAACAGTTATTCATAAAATGTTAACAGAAACTGACAGTGTCGGTGGACGTTCTTTGAGAAAAGACATGGAGAAGAACCATATGCAATGGGAGGGAATGGCAAGATTGTGGTAGGTGCCAGTGGAGGGAGTGCCAATAGCAATGGTCAAACTATGAGTCCACCTAAAGCCTGAAGTTTCATCCCTTCCTACAAATTGAGTTTTCTAGGAGGGAGGATGGATTTTTTGCTATTCTGTGTCAATGCCATTAAAAAAATTCAACAATATTTATGAGGCAGCCAGGTGGCACAGTGGTTAGAGCTCTGGGTATGAAGTCAAGAAGACAAGAGTTCAAGTCTGACCTCAGACACTTACTAGTTGTGTGATCCTGAGCACTTAATTTCCCTGAACTTCAGTTTCCATATCTGTAAAATGGATATAACAGTAGCCCCTACCTCCCAGGATTGTTGTGAGGATCCAGGGAGACAATATTTGTAAAGCACTGAAGGTAGCGCTTGGGACATAGCAAGCTCTATTTAATGCTGGCTATTATGATCATGAACTGCCTGTTAGGTGCCTAAATCCCAGTAAGACCTCTCTTCAGGACACTGAGGAAACCCTAGGTTCCCGAAGGCTATGACAATGTGACTCAAGCTCTGGCAGGCCCAGCCAAGCTGGGAAGCCTCTGATCCTATCACAGTGACAGGCTGTCTGATTCCTGAGTAATACCCTACCTAAGGTTTTCACCACTAGGTCAGTCCCTTGCTGACATAGTCTCCTGGCTTTGACAATGTTCTGTGGAAATGGTCACAAAGAGTCAGAGGGCTTTAATTTCAAATACTTCCTTAGATGCTGATGAGTTGTGTGATCAAGGACCAGTCACTTGACCTCGCCTGGGCCTCAGTTTCCTCATCTGTAGAATGAGGTATCTTGTGCTATATGGCTTCTGAAGCCCCTTCCTCTTCCATCTCTGAGAGCCTATGATAACAGAAAGACCAGAATTTAAGAAAACTCCAAAAAAAATTCAAACCAATTTTGTGTGAATTGACACACATGGCCCTTCAAGGCATCTGGGGGCAACAGTAGATTGAGTGCTAAGCCTGGAGTCAGGGACACTTGAGTTCAAATCTGACTAGGACCCTGGGCAAATCATTTCACCTTCCTTGGTCTCAGTTTCCTCAGTCATAAAATAGGGGCAGTAAAGCACCTACCTCAAAGGGTGGTTGTGAAGATCAAAGGAGACAATATTTCTATAGCACTTGGCAGTGCCTGGCACATAGTAGGTACTATAGAAATGCTAGCTGTTATTATCATTATTATTCTAACAAAAATGAAATAGATTCCATTGACAGAAAATGACTATTTACCAATGGGAGCATCATCTTTGAAACAGCAGGACTATGCACTTGTAAAAGAAAAGATGAAAATCAATACAAAAGCAAGAAGAAAAATGCAAAGAAAAGATACAGCTTCATTGAAGCAACTGTAACGTGATCTATTTAACCAAGCTTTTGACAACTGGCAAACAGATAAAAGGACACTGGGCTGAAATACCACCAGTGACCAACATACATCAATCCCCACCAGAAGACACCAGAACAGACTGGGAACCATATCAGTCATCAAACCCTTGGATCTCCTTTCCAAGTGGAGAGAGATGATCACCAATAGTAATAAATTTAGACCTTTATCCAATGGAGAAGTTCTGCCCCAGAGCCCTGTAACTCAGCTGCTCATGGCCTACAACATCTAAAAGTCTCCCATCAGGCTTCACTTGACTGCCTAGGCATCTTCTCCCTCACCATCATCATGGACGCAGCTGTACTACTCTCCTTCATTTCCAGGTCTGGAGTCATAATTAAATCAATGCTGAAAGGGGTTTTCATCTACTGCCTCTTGGTTCTAAGTACCATGTAATCAATTGTCTAAATCACAACACTATCCTGTGGCCCCTTTATTTGTATTTTCTCTCCCTATCAGAAGATAAACCCCACCCAGCAATATCGCTACTAGGACTATATCCCCAAGAGATCAAAAAAATGGGAAAGGGTCCTACATGTACAAAAATATTTATAGCAGCACTCTTTGTGGTGGCCAAAACTGGAAATCAAGGGGATGCCCATCAACTGGGGAATGGCTGAATAAAGTGTGGTATATGAATGTAATGGAACATTATTGTGCCATAAGAAATGATGAACAGGAAGACTTCAGAGAGGCCTGGAAGGACTTATATGATCTGATGCTGAGTGAAAGGAGCAGAACCAGGAGAACTTTGTGCACAGCAACAACCACAGTGTGCGAGAGTTTTTTCTGGCAGACTTGGATCTTCACAGCAATGCAAGGACATTAAAAAAAAAAAAATTCCCAATGGTCTTCTAAGGCAAAATGCCTTCCACATCCAGAGAAAGAACTACGGAATTCAATCCAGAATGTAGCAGATCAGCATGCGGGTGTGTGTGTGTGTGTGTGTGTGTGTGTGTGTGTGTGTGTGTGTGTGTGTGTGCGTGTGCGTGTGTATCATGTTTTGGTTTGTTAGATGATTTCTCCCATTTATTTCAGTTCTTCTACACAGCGTGACTATAATGAAAATGTATTCAATAGGAACGTATGTGTAGATCCCATATAGAATTGCATGCCGTCTTGGGGAGTGAGGGGGATGGTGGGAGGTAGGTAGGGGGAAAAAATCTAAGTTTTATGATAGTGATTGTAGAGCATTAAAAATAAATACAATGAAAAAAAATAAAAATCAACATCACAAATACAAAAAAAAAAAAAAGAAGATAAACCCCATGAAGGTACGAACTTTTCTTTTTGCACCCTCAGCATTTAGCTCACAGCACACAGAGCAGTATTAACTCAAGATTCTTAACAGGAGAAGGGAAAATAAATTTACAAGCTGCTTAGTGAGAAGTCAGCCCTAGTTGGATCATCAAAATGATGAGAGAAGAACAATGTGGAGTCTATAAGAGGTGGGGAACCTGTGACCTCAAGGCCACATGTGGCTTTCTAGGTCTTTGGGTGCGGCTTTTTGATCAAGTGCAAGTTTTACAGAACAAATCCTTTTATTAAGGGGACTTGTTCTGTGAAGTTTGGATTCAGTCAAAAGCCTGTACTTGAGGACCTAGAGGGCCACATGAGGCCTTGAGGCCGCAGGCTCCCCACCCCTGGTCTACACGACAGAGCAATTTAAACTGGGGTGACCTGTAACACATTTTCTTCACTATTAATGACAATGAAGTCACCATGTTTGCACTCTACTATCATGGTTTTGGATGTGGAATAGAAATGGAGGTCACAAAAGGAAAGATGGGAAAAGAGTTGGATTAGACCCAGTGAAATAGAGAGGCAGAAGTAGAACAAATGATGAAGGGATGGTCCTCAAGAGCCTTGAAAGAGGGGAAGATACCAATCACTTTGTAGGAAAAAAAAACACACACCACAACATGTGTGGAATGTTCCCACCCTATGTCTTTGAGCTAAAATAATACTAAGGATAGCTCGGTTTTATTTTCTATTTTGAGGTTTATAATGAAGGCATTGTATGCAGATTACCTTATCTGATCCTCACAATACCTCCAGCAGGTAGGCTAGACAGGTACTGTCAGGCACACTCCCAATTTTACAGAGAAGGAAACTGCAGCTGGGAGGTTAGGTGATAGCCAAAGAGTGCTGGAAGTGGCATTTGAATCTGGGGCTTCTGGGATCCAAGTTCATTATTCTAACCACTAGGTAGCACTGCCTCCCCCCTCAGTGCCGATTCTGAATTTGTTTCCCATTGATGGGAGTGACCTTGCCAAGAGCCTCCCACCGTAGGTTAGAGAAATGCAAATGACTTTTCTCAGGCCATGACTTGTGTTTAAAGGAGGAGTCAGACTAGACCCTACATGATCAAAAGGGGTAGCTAGCCCTCTATAGTGAAAGGACAACCTGAGTTCAAACCCTGTTTCCAGGTGACCTTCAGGTAAGTCCCTTTCCCTCTTGGCCTTAATTTCTTCTACTGTAAAATGAAGGGCTAGGACTGGATGGATAAATGAATAAACGAATGCATGAATGAATGAATGCAGCATCTGCTAAACTCTTTCTATGTGGTGTGGTACTGTATTAAGCCTCGGGTTACAAAGAGTATAACATCCGGAGGAGACCACTGGGAGTGGTGATCACCCCTGCCAATTCTGTATCTATGATATAGAGATGGTGCATCCTTTAAGGGTGAGCTCAAACACTGCCTCCATGCCCAAGTGACCTCTCCTCCCTGGCCCTCAGTTTCCTCAAATGTAAAACAAGAGATTTGGACGAGATAATCTCTAAGGTCCCTCCCAGGCCTGAGTCTAGGATTCTACAAACTCCAAATCCAGGCAAGGAGGAGCTTACACATGAGCCAGACAGCCTCAACCCAGTCACTATGCCAGTCTATTAGACACATGTCCCCACAGGAGGAGGCTAAATTGTTCTTAGCTTGAAGGTCTGTCCCAGAGGTCCATAGGCCCCGAGATGGAGCTTGGCCTCGGTCGACTGTCTGGGCTCAAACAAAGCGGATGGCGGCAGGGTTCGCAGGGGAACGCAGCCACCGCCATCACAGCAGCATTCAGCAAGCCAGATGTGTGCACACACGCCTGCCTGGCCCTCTGGAAGCAGGCCCTGCTGGGGGCCAGATGTTTCAGTCTTGGCCAGAAGAGAATCCGGTTGCATCAAGCTAAGAACGTTCCTTCTGATCTGTCAGAGCCTGTGGTGAGTGAATGGGAGAAACAGAGCTTGGGTTTGAAATACAAGCTGGCTATCCGCGGGGGATTCCGGCACCATCTGGTCTCCTCATCAGCTCCCGCCTCCCTTCCCCTTCCCTCCCTCCTCCCCTCCTTCACTCTGCTTTCTGCTTGCAGAGTCAAACAGTCTGAGCAGATCAGGCCATTGGGAATGGGAATGGAGAAAAGGGAAGGGAAAGGGAAAGGGGAAAAGAAGGTGAAGGAGATGGGGATGTGGGTTGGTCAAAAAGCACATCTGTAATGGTGCTGCCAGGGCATACAGAGAAAGACGAAAGGCAGTTCTCCTCCCCTCAAGTAGCTCACAGTCTAACAGGGGATATGTTACACAAAAAATAATCACGTACAAATAAGCTACAGACAGGATAAATCGGAGATAACCGACAGAGGGATGGCACCAACCTCAAGGGGGCTGGGAAGGCCTTATCGTCCAAGGCGGTGTTTGATCTGGGACTTGAAGGAGGCCAGGAAATCCAGAAGGAGGAGACAAAGAATGGCCAAGAGGGCCACTGGATCTCAGAACACCTGGGGGAGCAGGGGGAGCGAGGTGGAAGAAGGTTATGGAAGAGACAGGAAAAATGAAAGACAAGGGAGGAAGTGAAAGAAGGTAGCTTCCCATTCACTTCCTGTACCTTCCCTTCCAAGGTAACGGAGCAGTTGCCTTCAATCACTTTTCTCATATTTATAGAAAGAGAGTGAGCTCCAAATCCTCCCCAGACACATCCTTCCTGAAACCCAGTCTGTCTGTCTCGGGCTCCCAGAATCACCACGAGGTTGGGGGATTCTGCTGAATGTAGTATTTCTACCCAAACCTTCTGAGAACACAAGCACGTTCACTCCCAGACACCGCTGTTACACATACATGCAACGCCAGAAAACCATACGTGAGACCATACATGTATAATCCCAACTCCTCAAAGGAGATTTACCAAATGGTACGGTAATAATGATGATGACGATGACGTAGCTGCCAGCCTTTCTATAGGCAGTCAGATGGCATAACAGATAATGTCCCGGGCCTCCAGTCAGAAAGAGCTGAGTTCAGATCTGATGACCTCAGACACTTACTAGCTGTGTGATCCTGGACAAGTCAGTTTACCTCTGTTTGCCTCGGTGTCCTCATCCGTAAAAGGGGATAATATAGTACCTATCTGCCAAGACTGCTGGGAGACTCAAAAGAGATAATCTTTGTAAAGTGCTCAGCACGGTGCCTGGCATGCAGTAGCCACTACATAAATGTTAGCTACTCTTTAAGGCTTGTTAAGGTATTTACAAATATTATGCAATTTGATCTTCATGATCACCCTGGGTGGGAGGCAAGTGCTGTTATATCCCCCTTTTACAGAGGAGGAAACTGAGGTAAACTGGTGAAGTGACTTGTGCAGAGTCACAAAACTAGCAAGTGTCTTGAGTCACAAAGAGAACTCAGGTCCTCCTGACCCCAGGTACAAAACTCGGTCCCTGGTGCCACTAGCTCCATGGGGTATGTAAATAATATATGTAAAATGGTATCTCCCCCTCAATAAAATGTAAGTTTCTTGAGAGAAGGGGGCTGTTCTATTTTTTTTGTGTTTCAATTCCCAGTTCATGAGGCCAGCTCATTGCTGGCCTTGGAACCAGGAAGACCAGTAATCCATCTGTCTGCTCTGGCACACTGCATTCCTGGCAGTGTGATGCTGGAAGTCCTGTAAACAGGTAATTTTCTAGCTCTGTCAGTTATAAGAAGGTGCATATAGTCCTCTCTGTATGATTTCATGAAATTCCAGATTCAGTCCTAGTCCCCACCTCCAGGGCGACCATCATAGGAGATGCTTCTTTGTCCATAAATGCTCTCTGAAAAGATCACCAAGACATAATGACAGATCAGCACCAGTCACACCCAGATAGAAACACACTCACCAACTATGAGATAACACACCAGTTTACATAGCCACACAGTCACTGAAATACCCACAAACCTCACACTCAGTTCTATACAAAGTCACATGCAATTGTATATACACAGTTGCAGAAGAGATGTATACATCTGTAAGCATTATGTGTGATAAGTTACACCCAAAGCTACACAGTAACAAAGTCAGACTCACAGCGCTGCAAGCACATTTCTCCTGTCAAAGACACAGAGTCATCTGGGATCATGTATTCAGCTTCCCCTGGGTACAAATGCCCAGGGATCAAGTCAGAGAAATGCACACTCAACCCCAGTATGCAGACAGTCACAAAAAGTACCAGGGAAACAGAGACACACAGTCGCCTGGACACCACACAATCACATACATCCAGCCAACCTGCAGCGGACACACTCACTCTCATATCAAACGGATCATTTAATCTCAAGCATGGGAACGGCCTTTGTTTATACAGACAATTCCCTCCATCCTCCTCCCACCCCCAATCTGACCCCCAATCAAGAAACAAGTGACCCTGGGGGTTGGTCCATGCTCATTTTCTAACCTCAGCTGGAAGACAGCTTGGTGGGTAAGCTTGGTGCCAATATTCAAGGGGTGGGGAGGGGCTGCTAGAAGGGATGGATTGATCATCCCTTGCTGTTCTGTCCTTCCAGAGGGGCTCCTCTTAGAGGCCCCCAGCCTCAGACTCTGCGGGTATGTGGGGGGAGTGACACATGGGATGGGAGCGCTGGCTGTGGGTTCTGCCAACTGCACCCTTTCACCCCTAAGGGAACACAGGGCTCCCAGGACTAGCATTACCTACCCACAGCGGCTGCTCCAGTTGCAAACAGTCCTTCCAGGACTCCTCCCTTCCCCCATCAGCCCCAGTCCCATTTCCTTCTGGATTGAGTCAGGCAGCAAACTCGGGCGGCTTGATGAGGATGCTGAATTTTTCATTACAATCTTCCTCCTGAGGTTTGCATTTAATAATTTGTACGGTATGAAGTTTCACATGGGGGGAAACGTCGCCCCGCCCAGCCTCTCCTGGCACGGCTTCTGCGCTAATCGTGTGAGCACAGGGCTAAAGGAGTGGATTTAGGGCATAATTAAAGCTCTATACTCTAATAGTGCTATGTGAAAAGCCCAATTTTATGTTCAAGAAGAAAATGTCACATTTGTAAAATCCCATTTCCCTGAGAACAGACTTTCCAACAGCCCTCAAACCAGCCTCTTTGTTCCTGCTGAAAGAGGAAATAAGCAAGAAAAAAACCAGGCAAAGGCCTGGGAGCCAGGAGGCCCTTTTGAACCTTGCCTGCTCCTTAAGCAGAGCCCCCTGGCGAGACTCCTCCCCTGGCCTCTCACAAAGAAACCCACCCTACTCGGCAGGTGTGCCAACTCCACCCAAATCCCTGCCCCCATGGCCTAATCTGTCGATCAATTATCAAAGTGCAAGCATTTACTAAAGGCACCAGGTACTAAAATCAGCAACCATAAGAAAAACATTTGTTAAGCACCTACTATGTGCCAGGTACTGTGTGCTAAGTGCTTTACAAATATTCTTTCATTTGATCCCCACAACAACTCTGGGAGGGAGGTGCTACAACACCCCTTTTACAGATGAGAAAACTTGAGGCACAGAGTGACTGACCCAGAGAGTCACATGGCTAGGGAGCCTCTGAATAGGGATTTGAACTCAGGTTTGTTGGAATCCAGGCCTTGAGCTCTATCCAGCGTGACACCTAGCAGTCTCTATCAATCAATCAAGGATTTATTAAGTGCTCATTATGAACTAGGCCAGGGGTGGGGAACCTTCGGCCTTGAGGCCTTGGCCCTCGAGGTCCTCAAGTGCAACTCTTTGACTGAATCCAAACTTCACAGAACAAGTTCCCCCTTCCTGAACTAGGCACTGCAAGTGCTAGCATGAAGAATGAAATGATCCCTACCCTCAATGATATGAAAACATGATATGTGTGTACCTATGTTCACAGGACCCTAGTTCAAAACCTGGCTTCTCAAACACTACTTGTCTAAGTCTGGGCAAGATACAAGGCACACAAGAAATACAGCAGAAGTGGCACCCTTAAGCTTTGACAACTGATTGGCTGGGGGTGTAGTGAGGCAAAGGGAAGACCTTTAAGGTGTACTGCCTAGGAAGGAAGATGGCAGTTCTATTACTAGAAATAGAAAGACTCCATGGCGGGGCAGACTTTGGGGTACTGGGGGCTGGAAAGAGAGTTTCAGATAGGATGAATTTGAGATGCTAACCAGGTGTATCAGGTTGAGATGTCAATCAGGAAGCTGGAGATGAGAGAGCTCCTCTAATTGGAGGCCTGGATATGCAGCTGGGAACAGTGTGTTCTTTGCCAACACCAGGCCACAGCAGCATGTGAAGAGAGCTGCATTTCTTATCTGTAAGGCTGTACCAAGGCAGGGTGGTACAGGCAAACATGGGAGCCAGCAAAGCCATGGAGCACCCTGGGCTTCTCCTGCAGGGACTCCTGTGTTTGACAGATGAAAGGCTGGAAGGGACTTGAGAGGTCACAGAACAATTGATTTCCATCTGGAAGGGGTCTGAGAGGTCATCTGGTCCAGCCTCCTTGTTTAAGATGAGAAAAGTGCATCTTGGAATGGTTAGGTGAATTGTCAGCAGTCACAGGGGAGAAGCCAGGTCCCTGACTCAGCTCACTGTCTGAAAAAAGCTTTAATGACCTAAGGTCGCAAAGCTAAGAAAATTCCAATGCCAGGACTCCAAGTGAGATCTCCTGATAAATACTAGCTCTGTCCTTAGAAAGGGGACACACGGACACGGACACACACACACACACACACACACACACACACACATACATACACACGTGCGCGAAACAGGGGAAGAAAGAAAGAATGAGAAAGGAGAGACAGAAAAAGGAAAAAGAGGCAGAGAAAGAAGAGGAGGAGAGAAAGTGTGTATGAGAGAGAAAGAGGGGGGGAGGACAGGAGGGAGATAAAGGGACAGAGAAGGAAGGAGAGAGGACAGAAAGAGATGGAGCGAGAGAGAATGTACCTACTTACTGTACGCTAGGCAGTAAGCTGTTTTACAAATATCATTTCATTTGACCCCCTATAACAATTCTGAGAAGTAGGTGTTAATATTATCCCCATTTTACAGATGAGGAAACTGAGACAATGTACCTTGCCTACAGTCACACTGTTAGGAAGTGAAGGTGGATTTGAATTCAGGTCTTTCTGACTTTAAGTCCAGTGCTCTAACCAGTGCACCACCTACCTACCTGCCTACCACCATCATATCCAATGCTACAAAATAAGTACATTAGAACTGTGCCACAAAAAGGGTGCATGTGAGAACTATGGGTGAATCAAAGAGAGCTTTCTGGATGAGATCACCTCACTGGGCTGAGACTTACCAGTTCTTTACAAAGGTGTGCTAGGATTTCGTGCTGGAGAGCATACAGTCAAGTGGGCTCAACTCAAAGGACGGAAGGGGGCTTGGTCAAAGGCTATCCAGGGGCAGAGCTGGGGTATCTTACCAGACCAATCAACTAATGAACATTTATTAAGCACCGACTGTGTCCCAGGAACTGTGCAGACAAAAGGACACAAAAGACTGTCCCTGCCCTGCCCCACCATTTCCAATCCAAGGCGGGGAGAGAAGCCACAAGCAAATATACAGAGTGAACTATATACTGAATAAACAGAAAATAATTAACAGAGGAAAGGCAATGGAGTAAGTGGGGAAAGGGAACCCAGGGCTATCTCTGGGTACAAAATCCCGTGACTTCACTCCATCACACCGACTCACCATCAGCTGAGGGTTGCTCTAGAGCATTCCTAAAATAAAGATCCTGGAACATAGTAAGTACTTTCAAATGTCCAAAAAATGAATGAAGGAAGGAAGGAAAGAGTGTGGACTTAACTAAGCCCTCCTTGCACTTGTGGGGTAGGGGGAGGCAGGGGTGGGTGGTGGGAAGGAATCCAGAGAAAGCAAAATCTCTCACTTGTCTGCTCTCTGCCATAAGTGAGCATTCCACACCCTGCCTATGTAGGTCCAATCCATCTACTCAGACCCCAAATCAAGCCCGGCTGGTTCCCTTGGCTGTAAACAGCTCCTCGATGCCAGCCAGTCAACACCAGCAGGCCAGGCAGAGGGGCAACAGCAGCAGCCTGCCTCCTGACCTCTGTTTTTAATGAGTGCCTGGCACAATCGCTCTAAGTGGGGGCCGACAGACCAGGGGTCTAAGGAAGGAACTGCTCTGCAGCTCCCAGATGCTCCCAAGGTGTTCCATTTGAAAACTGCCTGTGAATGGATTTCTTTTATTGAATTAATAAGTGTTATCATACCCACAC
Source organism: Notamacropus eugenii (assembly GCF_028372415.1). Classification (NCBI taxonomy): domain Eukaryota; kingdom Metazoa; phylum Chordata; class Mammalia; order Diprotodontia; family Macropodidae; genus Notamacropus; species Notamacropus eugenii. Next base: position 50,018,061 of record NC_092875.1, on the reverse strand, counting down.
AGAAGGTAAGATTGCTGTAGACTGTTGGCAAGAACATATAATTACTGAAAATCAGCCCCTAATCTGCATGGGCAAAGCCAGGTGTCAACATTTTAATTGTCACTGGGAAGTGCTCTGGGTACCAAGCAGGACAGAAAGAGGCCTGGAAAGCCACGTACCAGATGGAGTTCAAAGCAAGAGCCCTTTCCAGGACCTGGCATGAATAGCCCGTTGAGAATGGTTTTTTCCATGTTTAATTTCTTCTTTCTATGTAAATATCCTCATCTCCCAGCTCCCTGCCCCATCCATCCCCTGGGAGGTTGGAGGACTGCCCGGCGGCCAGGTTTCTCTGCACACGCTAATCAGAAAGAAAGACAGTCCATCTCCAATTCTTCAAACCTGAGACATGGGCCCAGGTCCCACACTGCCCCAGTGATTAACCTGATCCTTCCAGGCAGCATCCCATTCCTGGCACTTGGTTAAGTGTTTTGGAATCAGATGGTATCTGATGGGAGGAACTTTCACCCTCAATGCCAACACCAGCTGGACACACTGTGGGCCGCCCTCCGTTTGTGGCAGGACCAGAGAGCTCTGAGGCTTCCAATTCACAGCCCAAAAGTTCTTTGGTGGGAATTGTCCCTGGACTCAAGTGTGAGAGGGTCACAGGACAGAGTGATAGAGACACAGGACACCAGCTCCCACCTCCACCAAGGGCCTCTGGCCTATCCACATCCTTGGCCAGCACCAACTGGAAGAACAATGCTGGCTGATTATTTACTGACACCTGATCCAAGGACTAAGTGGAACCAAGCTTACACCCTATGTTCTTTAGGCACCCAGCCAAGGCTCACAAACTCTTCTCTCCTTGGTCACACACAGTTTTCTCTCTGTCTGTCTGTCTGTCTGTCTGTCTGTCTGTCTGTCTGTCTCTCTCTCTCTCTCACACACACACACACACACACACACACACACACACACACACCAACTCCCAGCATCTTGCATACAATGTCCCACAGCAACCTCCACAATGAGACAAATATGCAGCCTCATGCATCATCCCAGGAGACTGTTGCACACCTTGTCCATACAGACACACACACTTACGTACAGCTTTATGTAGGCACCTAGCCATCTATAGACACAGTCACATGAATACATCCAAGGACAGAGAGACACAAACAGGTGCACAAACCCTATTGAGTAGCCAGAGAAAACACACACATACACACACACACACATACACACACACTCTCTCTCTCTCTCTCTCTCCCCTCCCCTTTTTCCTTCCTTCTCTCTGTTTCTCTCTTCTCTCAGTTTCTCTCTCCTCTCTCTCTCTTTCTCTTTCTCACACAGACACATTCTTTCTCAGAGACTTAGTTATTCACCCTCCCCCTGCACTTCTCACAGCCAAGAGAAGTCAGGAAGTCAGGCTCTTGCCAACTGTAACACGGGAGTCTCTGGCCTCCTGCCCTGCTGCCTCCAGCCTTTTCGTGACTGCTACACCTCCCACCCCCAGACACCCAGCAGCCCCAGTCCCCTCCTTGCCATCATCTCTCCTTCTGCCAGGAACTTCCAAGACCTCCCCCCAGACCTGAGTTCTGTTCACAGGTCTCACTACTGGAATATCTCTCTCATTCCTGTAGGAGAACTCTGAACTGCACTGTCTGTCTCTTCTCATCCCTTCGCTGATTCAGTGTTCAGGGAGAACATCTGTCCACCTTCTCAGCTGGAAAATAACCACCCACCAGTCTCAGGATTCACTCATGTGCCAAATCTCACCACAACTTACTACAGATAACTCTCCTTCTCAGATAGCTCCGTGGCTCCCTATTCCTTTGAGAACAAAACACAAGATCCTTCACTTAGGACTAGAATAGTCTCCAGTCTCCTTGTCCAGGCTTGTAGCCCAGTGTACTCTGGCCAACTTGCTGTTCCTGGTAAAGAACCTCCAGCCTTCCAGCCTTTAAACAAACAACCCTCCATATCTGGAATGTTCATCTGCCTCCCCTCTGCCTCTTTTAACCCTCAGGTTCCTGCAGAATCAGCTCAGATGCCACCTTCTACAAAGGGATTTTCTTCAGACTCCCTACCTGACGGGGATCTCCTCGCCCAAACTCCCAAATGATTCAAACATTATTTATCTATTATGTGTTTGTTCATTTGCATACATGTTGTGTCTGTCCTCCTTGTAGAAAGGAAACTGACAGCATTTTCAACTCTATACCAATATGACCTGATACAGTGCCTGGCATACAGTAAGTGCTTCATAAATATTTTTTGAATGAAGTAAGGACTCTGAGAAACCTTGTCCACCATACCTGGTGGGCTCGTGATTTGTGATGAACCTCAAGCATGCCCTCCTCTCTTACTGTAAGAAATCTGACAGCAGTAATGATGTATAGGGAGGCTCCTCCGCCCTGGACAGTGCTGGACTCAGCCCAGGCTACTCACTTTACTATGCTGAAGCCCCTGTGGTGCCAACCCTCAGAACACGGCTGGTCCCAGAGAAGGGTCCTCATTGCCCTGGTGCACCACCCCCCCTCCCATCCCAGATGAGCTCCTATACCCAGGCCTGCTAAGAAGAGAAATAGAAACCAGGCCAATACTGACCTATGGGATTGACAAGTCCCTGACCCCAAGGGCCCATCCAACCAGGAAAATCTGAAAGCACACAAGTATCTCTCCCTGTATACCCAGGCTCCATCTTTAATCTGAGCTCTCAATCTCCGAGGGGCCTGAACCCCTGGACCCCAACCCTAAGGAATGTCTATGTAAAGGAAAGAGCTGGGGTGAATTACTGTGATTTTCAATGAGATGGGAAAACCTGACTGCACCAAGGACAGCAACTAATGTTTTCACTGACTCGCAGAAAGGAAGATGTCTAACGAGCCAGTGATTAAGAGGCACTATGAATGAAGCAGCAGACATCAGCATTATGGACTTGGCAGCCAGATGGCATGGGGGATAGGGCACTGGGCCTAGAGATGGGAAGACTCAAGGTCAAGTTTGGCCTCAGACTAGCCGTGTGATGCTGGGCACCTCACCTGTAACACTGGGGCAAGGCAAGCAACTGCCTCACGAGGTTGTTGGGAGGATCAAATGATACTTGTAAAGCCCTTGGCATGGTGTTTGGCACACTGCTGCCGTTTAGTTGGTTTTCAGTTGTTTCTGACTCTTTGTGACCCCATCTGGGGTTTTCTTGGCAGAGATCCTGGAGTAGTTTGCCATTTCCTTCTCCAGTTCATTTTACAGATGAGGAAACTGAGGCAAGCAGGGGGAAGTGACTGTCCCAGGGTCACACAGTTAGGAAGTATCTGAGGCTAGATTTGAACTCAGGTCTTCCTGACTCCGGGTCCTGTGCGCTACTCACTGAACTGCCCTCTGGCACACAGTAGGCACAACATAAATGCTATTCGTATTAGTTTTCTTTTGTTCCTTGAATAAGTCCCACCCACAAACACTTATGAATTGCTTACCAGGTGCCAGGCACTGTGATTCCAAAGACAAAAAAGAATCCGTTTCAGGCCCCTGGAAGCTGACAGGTTATAGATATAACTTAGTTCTCCTTTAAAAATTACTTTGGTCAAACTGTATTATTTTTTTCACTTCACAAAAACCTATGGACTTGTAAATAAATAATCCTCAGGAATGATGCTCATGCAGTGTGTGGCTAGAACAGAAAGGGATAGGAGGGCAAGATGAAGGCCAGGCCTGGAAACAAGAACCAGGCTCCTGAACCTTGGCTGGAAACCTCTGCCAGGGCTCCTGCCAGGGCTTCCCCCAGTTAATTATTTCCTATTTGCCCTGTGGTTTGCTTGATGTCACTCCAGTAGAGCCCCTTGAGGACAAGGATGGTCTTTTGTCTCTTTTTGCACCCCCCGTGTGTAGCACAGCGCCTGGCACACAGAGGGAGAGTAGCAAACATTTGCTGACTGAATAGCAATCGCAAAGAAGGGGAGAAGGAGCGCGGGTAGGCCAAGCCACTGAACACCAAGGGCCAAGTTGGATGCAGGACTTCAGGAAGGATTGTGGGAGGCTCAGAGTTCGAGAAAGTTTGTTGTTATTCAATTGTGTCTGACGGTTCATAACCCTGAGGACCATGCTGTTCATGGGGTTTTCCATTGCCCGTTTTCTTCCCCAGTGGCTAACAGGTGACTTGCCCAGGGTCACACAGCTGCCAAGCATCTGAGGCTGGACTCAGGCCTTCTTGACTCTGGGCCCACGGCTCTGGCCACTGAGCCATCTAGCTTCCTCAAGAAAGTTTAGATATAGCTAAAGGTCTGGGGGCTAATAGCAAAGGATCTCTAGCATCACCTCAAGGAGAAGGGTTGGGTTAAAGTCCCCAAGGGGACCTGACGCTGATCACAGAGGGGCCTGAGAATGTGGTCCAGTCAAGTGACCGTAGAGCATTCTGGCAAAGTCTTCAGAAAATCAAGCTTTTAAATGCTTAATATAAATCACAGAGGGGTACAAATCACAATGAAATAGCTACCAGGATACTAAAAAACAAAAGTTCATGGACCTCAGGTCAAGAGGCCTGATCCTGAACCTGTGTAAAAAAAAAGGATGACTGTACGGGGAAGGGAAGGGTGCTCTGCACATCGAGGTTAAAGATGCAGATTCTGAAGAATCCTTCGGTGCGTGTGTGTTGGGGGGGAGCCTAGATTGTTGATAAACATTCTGGTCCAGTCCAGGGGAGGTAGAGCAGGCTGCTTTGACCTGAAAGGAGCCAAGGGAGGATCACGTATTTTGATGAAACACAGACACTGTACAGGAATGAATCACCCCAGCTGTCTGTCTGTCTGTATGTATGCCTCTGGCTGTCCCAGATGATCAAAGGCTCTTCCCATCCCAGATTCCAAGCACTGGCCCCATCCCTCTGGAGGCAGGCTTCAGGGGAAGTCAGGACTGTCAGACCCCCGCCAGCCCCACACCAGTTCTGCTCCCATCATACCATGACAAATGCTGAGGGTCGGCCAGTCTGTCTAGTCCTCTTTTGTTTTTAAAGGATAAATTTATTTCTCCTCAAACGCTCCCAGACTGTGGGAGCTGCTGGCCCTTAGTGAAGCCAAGTACTGCCCCGGCAGTGGATTCCAGGGGCTTCCTAGGGATGAGGGTTGTTTTTCCACAGGAAACTCATGGAGGTGGGAGGTGGGTAGGTGTAGGGGGACAAGGAAGAAGAAAAGCTTGCTGTGTGGCCCAGAAACAAAGACCTTTCCCTCAGAGGGGCTGTTTCTCTTTGTAATCTATTATCAGTACATGGTGTTTGTTGACTGGCTAACGGAGGGACTGGGCTCACACCCAGGTTTAACTGCGGTCCATAAAGCCCCAGTAACTAGTGGCCACCATGGGGCCACTCAATTCTGAGCTGACATGTACAGTGCACAGGCTCACAGAGCTAGAAGGGATCCAGTGCAACCCCCTCCTTTTACAAAGAAGGAAAATAAGGCTGAAAGAAATGAGGTGAGGTCTAATATGTCTGAGGCAGGATTCCAACCCAGGCCTCCCAGACTCCAAGCTCAGCACCCTCTTTCCCTCGCCCTTATAACAGCACTTTTCACACTAAGATCTGAAACGCTAATTGAAACCTTAAAAACAACACAGGAAGGCAAAGCCTGCAGGTATTATCCCCACTTTACAGATGAAGAAACAGGCTGAGAGAGTCCAAAGCCAGGGTCGTACAGTTAGCAAATGTCTGAGGTGAGAGACTGCCTGACTCTGGGAGCTCAACAATCTATCCTGCCAGATCACAATGCCCCTGGAGGGTCCAGTCATATCACCATACTCTCCCTCTTTGCCCCCAGGCCAGACCCTCATTCCCTGGCATCACCTCTACGCCTGGGATTGCCTGGTGTGAGCTGTGAAGCTCCTCCTGCATCCCCATCCCCCAGCAGGGACCTGTGGATCCTGAGCTTATCCAGCATTTCCCAATCTCACCTCCCCCAGCTAGAAAGGCTTCTCCACTCTTGCCTCAGCCTGGAGACTGTTACCTGCTTGTGGGTCTGGCAATAGCTCAGAGCTACAGGGCAGGCCAAGCACGGTGGAGGACAAGTTGAGTACAGACAGCACAGGGCACCTGGGGATGGGCAATTCAAGTCATTTCAGCAAACATGGATTAAAATTCCTTCGATGTGTCAGGCAGTGCAGCCCAGTGGTCAGGGGCTGGCTTTGAAGTAGCAAAGATCTCAGCTCTGTATGCAGGGAGGTCTAGAATGGGAGTCCCATCTCAGAGATATAATGGTTGTATGACCCTAGGCAAGTCACTTAAAATTTCTCAATGCTCTAGGGCAACTCAACAAGACTATAAATTTTAGAGAAGGAACACGTGCCAAGCACTTTGCTGGGGGCTAGCATACCAAGACAAAAATGAAAGAATCCCTGCCCTCACAAAGCTTCCATTCCAAGGGTAGGGAAAGGAAGATACAACATGCACATGTTGGGGACATATCTCCTGTAGCTGTCACAAGATCTAGGAATTCAACCTGTACTTTACCTCAGTCTCCCCAGAGCACAGGATTTTAGATTTGAGAAGTGCTGCATTGACCCACCCTGTTGGTCTCACCCCCTACCCTCGTATCCTTCCCATCGCTGTCTAAAGAGGATGGCTGGCAATGTGGCACAGTGGAGAGAGGACAGGACTGGAAGTTGGAGGACCTGCCTCTGCTACTTGTCCCTTCCCCTCTGTTAATGAGGAAGTAGGACCAGACAGTCAAAAGAAGGTCCCCTCCCACTCTCAATCCTATATTGATCTCAGTTGACCATAAGGGGATGTGTAATTTGGAAGCTGGTCCATCCACAGAGAAATAGAAGGAGCACTGGCTCTGAGTCAGAGGTCTGGGGTTCTAATCCTGCCTCACACATTCATTACCTATACAGCGTTGGGCGAGCCTTTCCTGAGCTCAACAGGTCCTTGGAGAAGATGGTCTCTTTCCCCAGGTCTATGTTCCAATCTATCTCTAAATCTCTAAATTTGTATCTCTGGGGCTTCAGTTTCTTCATCTGTAAAATGGGTCGGTTAGACTAGATCACCCCCTAACTTCCCTTCTGGTTCCAGAGCTGTGATCCCATGGCAACCTCCCTAGACCTCAGTTTCCCCACCTATAAATCCTGAAGTCACTTTCTGGCTCTCAGTGTTGAATCTCATGTAGTTCCTAAGGAGGAAATGGGCTGGGGTAGGTCTGACCACCAAAGCTGTATTACAACAGCCTGCTAGATCTCCAGTCTTCTCCCATGCTGGATGCCCAAGAGGCTTTGTGAACCCTAACACAAGTGGACAGACATTTAACTGTGATGGCCCCTTAAAAACAAAACAACATGACCTCAACTTCTGATCATTCCATTGTGCCTGGCACATAGGAAGTGCTTAATGAATGGTAAGTGGCTGGCTAGTGGCATGGAGGTGGTGACTCTGGTGCTCCAAAGTACTTCCAGTTTCCCCCTGCCGCCCGTGTGCAGAGCTAGACAAAGGAAGCGTTTTTAGTATTGGTATGTGGGAGTAGAGGGGGATTGGGAGCAGCTGGCGTTGGCACACACTCTGTGGCCAGAAAACCCCTTCCCTATAGCTCTTGTCAACACACCACACCCCACCCCACCCACCACCCTGGCAGCTGTTTCCAAGACCTCCTGACCAGCCTTCCGGGAGGGGGACGCTCTGTCCTGCTCCTCAGGTTTCCTGACACACACAGTGTCAATTCAATTCTCCTCCCACTAAGTGGCACCAGCACTCCACCAACCATCCAGTGGAAGTAAAGCTGTCAGCTGGGCTGCCACATGGATAGCTCACCAATGCCCGCCTGCTCCTTCCCTGGGCATCTCCAGACAGAGATGGGGACAGATCCCAGGAACTCAATAGGTCTTCTCCACCCCCTGTTCCTGCCACCATGTCTGCCCAGTATAAAGTTCCTAACTCTACCTGTCCTAGCTCAGGAGCTACTGAAAGCCAGCTCAGCCCTACCTGGAAAAACTCCCCAGGGGAGCAGGGACTCCCTGAAGTAGGAGGGAATTTCAAAGCACCACCCCACCCCCACCTTCAGCTTCCCGTGGAAGCAGCAGACCTCAGAAAGCCATCATCTTCCACCTGTTCCCCAGCAAAGAGAGAGGACAAAAAAAGATGGTCATGTTGTGGCTTGTTAAGGAATGAGACACAGAGACATGCAGAGACACAGACACAGAGACATTCACAGAGACACTTTAAGGAAGAGAAGCATAAACAAATCAAGAAGCTTACACAGCCACATATAAACATGTACATACACACACGTATGTGCACAGAGAATACACGAGAATGAACAATGGATGGCTCTGGAGTCAGGACATGTGTTCAAATGCTGCCTCTGTGCCTCCCACCTATGTAACCCTGGAAAAATTGCTTCCCATCCCTGGGCCTCAGCTCCCCTCCTCCGTCCCTCTCAGGGACTGAACTGGGTGGTCTCTCAAGTCTTTTCTAGGTCTGTTACCAATGGAACATAGATGACAGAATGTGGTAGACGAAAGGGCCTTTAGAATTCCCAGAGTCAGGGCCTGGAGGCCCTTAGAACAGACAATGTCAGATCTGGACAAAGGCATCTGGTTCAATCTTTCCATTCTACAGATGGGGAAACTGAGACACAGGTAGTGTGCCTGTTGAAGTCACACAGTGAATGAGCGACACATCCAGGACCTGGCTTCCTATTTCCTAGGCCACAGTGGATCTCCCCTCTATACTGCCCCTCCCATCCTCTCCCATCCTCTCCCACTGGCCCCTCTGTGGGGTGGAACTATAAAGCAAGAAGACACTCGAGGCCTCACAAGGAGACAAGTCACACACACACACGAACATATACATACAGCTGTGGTCACACATTTATAGACCTATGTACAACCACACACAGGTCCGCCCATACAGCTATCGACGTATGTCTTCCAGTTATGCATGGTGACTTGCCAGGTCCAGACTCACTCATTCACTCAAACATTTACTAAGCACCTACTATGCGCCAGGCTAGGTGCTAAGAGCTGAGCATTGAAAATCAGACAGTTCTCCATCTAACAGAAGAGACATGTAAACAACCAGGCACAAACAACATACTGCTAAAATCGGTGATAATCTGGCAATAAGCACCAGAGGCCTGGCCTTAAGAATATGTTTCCCTTGAACCCTGAACCCATGGATGCACTGTGACTAACCCCCCTCTGCAAAGCTCCTCAGAGTCTCACAATGGTATGTGTGAACTGTCCCCAAGGCAACGTCACTGACTCCCAGAGGATTTTCTCCAAGGACTCCTCATACATACTTGTCTGAGAGGAAGTGAGTTTTCAGAAGGCTTCATCCTGTCTACCAACCAACCTGGTCTATGGGGGTTTCCCCTGCTTCCCCAGGGACCTAGAGTCGAGTTTTCCTTCTCTATCCTTGGATCATCAGCTCACACAAAGGAGGCTGTTTTAGAAACAGTGCTTGGACTGACAGGACCAACTATTGTCTTGGCCCTTTTGGCAGCTGGCCTTCTCTACATCTCCCTCAGGTTGACTCAGTGACCTTGGGAAAGTGGCTTAATCTCCCTTGGGTCTCACCTTCCTAATTAAACTCCTAATTGTTCTCCCTGACTCGTCTCTCCTCGATAATCCACCCTTCACAATAGCTACAATTCTAATGCATAGAAGTATTTTGGGTCTCTCCCTGGCTCAGTCTTCAGAAGCTCCCCACAGCCTCTGGGATCAGATTTAAACCTCTCTGTTTCTTTTTGTAAGGTCCTTTATAATCAAGGTTCCAGTCTCTCATTCTAGGTTACTTCATAATACTACCCCCTCACTCACTCTACAAAACTGTTTCCCCAATATAATATTTAATTTCCAGCCGCTAAGGTTTTGCATGGGCAATTTCTCCCCCATGCCTGGCTCTATATCTTTACCTGGGGGAATCTCCAGCTCCATTTACTCAGCTGCCTAGCTCTGATAACAGAGCTGGTAAAAAGGTCATGCTAAATATTGGTTATTATGGCACCGTGGAGAGAGCACTGGGCTGGAAGTCAGGAAACCCTGAGTTCAAATCTAGCTGTGTGACCCTGGGCAAGTCACTTTGTTTGCTCAGTTTCCTCATCTGTAACATAGGCATCATAACAGTACCTACTTCCCCCCAGGGTTGCTGTGAGGATTAAATGAGATACATCTGTAAAATGCTTAACACAGTGCTTGGCACATAGTAGGCACTATATAAATTCTTGTTCCTTCCCTCCCTCCTCCAGCACTTGTCTTCAGCAAGACATCTCAGTGGCCAGAGGGGGATGGTGGGAGCCCTCGTCCATTGATTCATGAACCAAGCATGTACTTGAGGCTTGTTGTGTGCTAGGCTCGCCCGTGAGCCTATTCTAAGAAAGAGAATCAACACGTAGAGAAGTATATGCAAAGGCCATGTACTGAGCAGCTCACTCCCTCCATGTGTGATTAACCCTGGACCTTCTTGCCCTGGGGGAACTGAAGAGGAGGTCAGTCATCCAGAGGAGTGACTGATGGTTATTTATAGCTGCCTACGTTCTATTTATCTCCATTTAGATGTTGCAGGAGATGGGGAGGTATCCCAGTGCACATCTGTGATGGATTAGATGCACCAGCTGTGGAGGGAGCCCAGGCTTCAAATTCCCTCTGGCTGATGGGAGAGGGTAAGAAGAGAAGCCTGTCTGACCTGGGGCAGGAGTGAATGTGAGAGAGAGAGAGAGAGAGAGAGAAAGTGAGTGTGTGTACGTGTGTGTGTTCGTTTTCTAGGGTCCCTGTCCCTCGCTGTCCTCCCCCAATGCCCAAAGTCTACTCTCTGGCAGCTTGGTCTATTTTGGTTTAAACCAAGAAAGTCTGACTTCCTGAAACACTGCAGACACCCACACTGGTTCTGTTCTCACTTCACAGAAGGGGTGTGTGTGTGTGTGTGTCTGTGTGTCTGTGTCTGTGTCTGTGTCTCTGTGTGTGTGTCTGGGGTGAATAGGAACTGAGAGCCGCAGGAAACAGACCCTGGGTGGGCTTGGGGACAACACGTGTTCCTCTTCTCTTCAGATTCTCAAGAGTCTAGAGTCAACTTCCGCTCTGTGTGTGTATGGAGGCAGCCTCCCAGCCTTGGGGAGACCCTGAAGAAATCACTCCATGCTCTGGACAATTTCAAAGGCCCCCAAATTCCAGGTGAAGACCAGGCAAATTGCAGGGAAGGGGCTGGATTAGGAGAGGGAGCTTGTGTAGTGGGAGGAAAGTCACCTGTACTAATTAAATCAAAGCTTAGTCTAAAAAAAATGAAATACCTAATTCTGCTTTGAAATCCCTAACAACAAGCCCTCAAGGCAGGCACTGTGGATACCAGCACTCTCACATTAGAGGAGGCTGGTGAGTGACTTGTCAGTAGTCACAGGGGAGATTTGAACCCAGGCCTCTCCTAATCCAGGTCCAGAGCTTTTTCCATATTGTTGTAGGAAATACTTCATGTTAAGTCAGCTCTAGACTCCCATCTGTCCTTTGTTCAGTCGTTTTTTTCAGTCACGTCTGACTCTTTTTGACCCCACTTGGGGTTTTCTTGGCAAAGTTACTGAAGTGGTTTGCCATTTCCTTCTCCAGCTCATTGACAGATAAGGAAACTGAGGCAAATAGGGTCAGCATCACATGGTTAGAAGTGTCTGAGCCCAGAGCTCTATCCACTGCCCAATCAGCCACTCGCTAGGGCTAGGAAGGATTTGGCTTGCCTCCCCCCTCTTCCCAGATACATCTCCCTACCTCTCTACCCCACCCCATCCCCAGGACAGGGCTCCCTGAGTTGGCCTCCTAGACCATAAACAGTGTACCCTGTCTTCACAATGATCCCCAACAACAAACAACAGTGAGTTCAAAGATGACTTTCCATGGGTATCCCTTCCAGTACTACAGCCCATCACCCTCCCCGGTGAACTTGGGAAGCACTAGTTGGGCCACAGAACTTGGATAAATGAGGGTACTGTAGTCACAGAGAATGTTCTGATCTCAAGCTCTACTCCCCACCCCTGCCCCCAGGCTTCTCAGCCCAATTCCACAGACCTCCACCTACAGCCTCAAATGTGGTTTCCTGCTAAGCCCCAGCAGCTAAGGTCCTAGCCCAGGGAAGTGGATGGAGCCCTCACCTCTTATGGGGTGGTTCCCAGGGTGTTTGGGGAATCTACCCCTGGAAAACCCCTCCAAGAGCACCCTCTACAACCAGAAGATCAGTGGTCTTCCAATCTTGCCTTAGAGACCTCCACTAATGGGGAAGTCACTACCTCCAGTGGCCTTCCTTCCTCATTCAGACTGCTGGCTAACTGCTAGGAAGTTTGTTCTTCTAGCAAGGCCACACTAGAACCCGCTGCTAGGAAGCCCTACCCCCCACACACACCCCTCCTAGTGCCTGGCTTCTCACAGCGCCCCTGGAACTAAACTCAATTTCTCTTCCTCTCTGAGTCTTTCAAAAAGTACAAAGGGTCCCTCCTCACCAAGCCCTGGCTAAACACCCCCTAAGGTTCTTGAGCTGCAAAGGGAATGATCTGGAGGCCCTGGAAATTCTCCAGCTCCTCAATGTGCTGCCTAAAAGGTGATAACAATAGTATTAACAGCTCTGGGGGGAGCAAAATGCTTTACATATACTTTCACAGTAGCCCTGAGGCCCTTTTTTATATTTTTATTAGGCTCATTTTCTTGATGAAGATGCTGAGGTGGAGAGGCCAACTGACTTGCCGGGGTGGCACAGGTAGTGTCTGCAACAGGCTTCCAAGCCAGGACCTTCTTCCTGACTCCAAGGGCAGCATTTAACCACTAAGTGACACTGCATTGTACTGAAAAGAATCCAATACCAGGGAAGTCATCATTATACTATAACCTCCCTCATCCTAGACACCAAACCTCTCCTAAGATTATACTGAGCATCATGGCTGGAGTCTCATATTGGGCTTGTGGTCCACTAATACCCCCAGATCTTTTCGCACTGCCAAGTCATTCACTTGGCCCAAAGACAAGGGCAGCTTGGAATCCTCCCTAAAACTTCCCTCAACTGAGAAATAATTAATTGAGAGAGGAGCCCGAATTCAGGCAGCTTTTTGCAGTGAAAATCACTGTGCATAGAACGTAAACTCATCTGTTTATATTATAGCTTCTATTGTGATTATAAAATATAATGGAACATCTTCATATTTTCGCTCCAGAAAATAACTTCCTTCCTGTCTTGACTCAGAAAAAGACCCCTCCCTCCACTGAGGTGAGACAATTTCTTGAAAACGGGGGAGGCGAAAGTCCCATTTTAGGAAAAACACTGATCAGCCATTAAGAAGGCACCACCATCTGAAAGGTCTGAAGACTAATCTTTTAGGATGATACTGTCTGGAGGAACTAGGGGTGTGTTTTGTAAGGAGAAGACCCTCCTAAGGAACATGAGAGCTGTCTTCAACCTTCAGAAGGGCTCTCAAGGGAGAAGAGAGATTTACTCTGCTTGGCCTCCAACGGAGGCCCCGGGGTAATGGGCAGAAGACACTGAGAGCTCAGTTTGATGTCAGGGAATACTTCTTACTGACAAAAGCTGGCCAGAAATGGAAATCGAGGCATCCCCTCTACTATGTCAAGTAAAAAGCCTTGAAGACCACTTATCATGGATATTAATAACAAAACAGCTGCATTTACATAGGGCTTCAAGGTTTGCAAAATGCTTTAAAAGTCTCATTTCACTTGATCCTCATAATAGCCCTGGGAGGTTGGTGCTATTGTAACCCCCATTACATGGATGAAGAAAACTGTGGCTAGGGGAGTGACTTATCCAGGGTCACACAGCAGTTACATGTCTAATGTTGAATTTGAATTCATGTCTTCCTGATTTCATGTCTGGGGCTTTATCAACTCCAGCTGCTTTACCATGGAAAGAAGTTTTCTTTAGGTATGGGTTAGACAAGGTGACCTTGGATGTCCTTTCACCTTAGCCTCCAGGGTCTTCCTGATGGAAGGCAGTCGTTCTAGACCACTGGACTTGGTTCCTCCCTGCTGACCCTGGGCAAGCCCTTGGGGACCACACTATCTCTAGGCCCTCCCTCACAGGGTGGTTATGGGGCCCAAAGAGGATAAGGTAGACCGACAGCTTTGCAAACCAGAAAGTGCAATCATGAGGAGCCTGCGACTTTCTGTGAAACAAGTTTAGAATTACGGACGTCACTTAACCACAGTCTACTTCAGTTTCTCCATCTGCTAAATGGGGATAACCAGAGCACCTACTTCCCAGGGTGGTTGAAAGGAGCAGGGGAAGTAAGCATCAATCTTCCCATCCCATTCCATTAACTCCCAACCCTCTGGTTCTCCGGCCAGAAACCAGTGTCTTGAGCCCCACCTAATAAGGCTTCTCTGTGCCTTAAAGAGGGGGTGGTGGGGAGCAACAGGGAGATAATGAATCTCAGTCCAGCAAAACCTGCTCTTTCATTTATAAACCACTCGTTTATTTAGTGACATGTGACATGTTTTTTCCCACCAAGGAGAAAATGTTTTATTTTTAAATCACTTTATAAACTCAGAGAAAGGGTTTTGTTTCCCTGAACGAATACCACTCCATGGGCCAAGGAAACTCCATGTTTATATAACACATGCTTAGCAGAAAACACCAAAGGGCCAGGCCGTGCCAATGCAGAAACAGTCACCCAAGCCTTTGGTCACTGCAGGCAGAAACAGGGTCAGATGCATGGACAGCGGGCAGGATGCTAGCATTCCCAGTGCTCTAACAAGGCATCACCAGGGTCTCTTAGCTCTAAGAACAGTGTCTATCAGCCCTGCCCCTCAACTGCCTTCGGACTCCGATGAACTCAAATACCATAATACGTCCAATAACAAAGCAATCACTTCCTCGCTCCAGGACTTCATGCAGCCTCTTTGGGCAGCTACGGGGAGTCACAGTGCACAGAGAACTGGGCCAGGAGTTCGGAAGACCAGAGTCCAAATCTAGGCTGAGACACCTAGCGGTGCGATCCTGGATAAATCACTTAATCTCTGCCTGCCTCAGCTTCCTTAACTGTAAAATGGGAGGATAACAGCACCTACCACCCAGGGCTGCTGTGAGGACCAGATGAGATAACATATTATTTTGTAAACTTTAAAAGAGTTACATAAGTGCTAGATTTTTTTGTAATTATCGATATTACACTACTATCGAAGGCATGAAGCCTTCATGATAGGCCAACTACACAAATGCCCCGGTCCTTGCCACAAATGCACATGTAACAGATTCAGCCACGTGTGCTCAGACATGCAAACTTCAATAAGTGAAGGAGATCTGCCCTGAATTTCCCATCCATCCAGGCCAGGGAAGGACCCTAGCCAGTCATCACTGACAAGGGTCCAAAATAGAGGATTCAGACTACCTGGCACATAGTAGGTACTTAATAAACCAGTCAGTCAACAAGTATTTATTAAGCATTTACTACGTGCCAAGTGCTACGGATATAAAGAAGAGCAAAAAATATCCCTGCTCTCAAGGAGCTCACTTTCTAATGAGATGACATGCAAAGAGTGGTGTATGTACAAGAGACATACAGTGCAAAAGGGAGGTGATCTCAGAGAAAACTGATGCTGTGGCAATGCCCCCTGGCACACGCAAGTCAAACCTTACCGCCACTTACCTGGATGCCCTCCCACTCTCATTCTCTGCCCCTTCCCACCCACTATTCACAGATCAAAAGATGGGAAAACAGAGAAGAATCTTGGACCAGTTTAGAGGAAAAAGGCCCCTGGAGGCCTGAGCAAGGAAGGCAAGGTGGCCAGGAGAGATTCAATGGAGGTCTTCGGATGGAGCAAGGAGGCTAGGGCCTCTAAAATCCCTTTAAATTCAGATTCTGGGATAGTATGAAATGCCCAAATCCTGGAAAAACCAATCAGAAATGCAGCTGGGGACAGAGAGGGGGAGGGGGAGGGGGTCAGGAGTTACCTGTGGCCCTGGGTGAGGGGCACCTCCAGCCACTAGACCCATCCCCTAAGTCCCCTCCAAACAAAGCTGGAGGCCAAGGAAGGCCACAGCAGTCCCAGGGTGATAACTGGTGGCCCCCTTGGCTACCTCTGGGGATGGGATGGCCTGGCTGTGTCCTGAGGCCAGGCCAGGGACAAGGTCAAGCACTTTCTCCAGGTTCCCCAGCATGGCGCCATCAGGCAGGATTCTTTTGTCCTTTAAAAACAAGCCTCGTTAATTCAAGGTTGTGATACTTCATGCCATCAAATTAGAAGATACAATAACTAGATAATATAACAATTAGATAATTAGCTAGAACAGTGTTGGCTATTACCTTTAGGTTACCAGTTTTGTTGTTCGTTATGTATACTGCCTAATGATAATTTTTATTGTTATAAGACCAAGGCTTAATTGTTCCAACTTTCTGAGCCTTAGCTTTTTCCATCTGTGAAATGGGGATGATGACCAAGGCAGCCCTGATTAGTAGAGGGAACACCAGATTTAGGGCCCAGAGCCTGGGTTCAAACACTGGCGGTCACGTGCTACTCCTAAGGCCTCAGTGTTACTTTCCTCCTCTGTAAGATGGGGGGAGGTGGTGCAGAGATGCCCAAGGCGCCTTCCGTCAGCCTGCTACCTGACCACAGCCAAGTCACTAGCTGACTAGCAGACTAGCTATTAAGGCCCCTTCCAGACCCAAACCATCAAAAGTGCTAGGTAAATAATTTATTTTAGATTTTCATTGTTGTTGTGTATTTTTATATCATTTTCATTTCTAAAAATATCCCTCCCCTTAACTGAAGCCACTCCTGGTTTAAAATAAAAAATAGAAGGGGGAAAAAGCAGTAGAACAAAATTAAGTGACCATCTATACAACATTCCACACTCCCAGGCGCCCATCTCTGCAAAGAAGGAAGGTACATTCCTTAGGCCTTCTTCAAGCTTGTCTGTTCCATTGACACAGAGTGAGGCTTCAAGTATTTTGTGCTCTATGTGCATCATCCCCCTTCCCCCCCGCCACATTGTCCCCTAGCACAGACACACAAAGCTAGGCACACTCATTTCAGTGTCTCTGGAGCAGGGATAGGTTGTGTTGTTATCAGCTCCCCTGGGGTGAGGGCCATGTCCCCCTGCTCAGAGGGCAGGGTCTTAGCTCTCCCAGCTTCCCATCACCCTCCCCCCTCTTGATATTCCCCAGGGTCCTGCCCCGTAATGTCTCTCACTTCATTCACTAGGCTTTTGGTTTGGTTTGCGGGTTTTTTTGGAAGGGAGTTGGCTTCAGTGTTTCTGGAGTAAGCCCATGGAGGCCACAGCTCTGACCATCCATCCACTGGGGGGGAGTGGGGGGAGTAGGGAAGTGGTGGGAGAAACCAAGTCATCCTCCACGTCCAGCAGAGCAGAAAGAAGAATGTTTTTCTGCAATGAATGCTGGAGGACACTCAGCCAGCACGTGAAAAGACAAATGCAGACATAAGTTCAGGGACATCCCCTTCCACTCCTGCATGGGGCCATGACCCCTGTCTAGCAGCTTCTTGCCAGAGCCTCACAAAAAGGCCAGACTGGAAGGCCCTCTATTCTTGCTCCTTCCCCGCCCCTGCTGCTGGGGCTGGCCAGCAATCAGATGCTCTGCTAACAGCCAGCAGCTGCTTCTAATAATGAGCAGGCCGTGCTGTCCTCTCCATGGAAACAAGCATTTGGGGGAAGAGGAAAGCAGGGAGGCCTCGCCTGCCTGGATCCTTCAGCTCCAAGAAGGCTCGAGGGAGGCAGGGCAGCAAGCAGTATATGGCCAGCTGGCCTGTCTGACCTCAATGCAGGAGGGTGAGCTGAGCATGGGGCAGTGATGGGGGTGACCTGAGAACCCCAGGTGGTGATGAGGGAGAGCAGAGGACCCTAGGTAGTGCTGGGGGAGAGCCGACGATGGACCTTAATGACCTGCCACCCACATAGGCATACCCAATCAGCAAAGTTGTCCCTGACCACTACAAATCCAGGATCCTTATATACCCACCTCCCTCTCATCCCACAGGGTGGGCACCGCTCTAGCCTAGAGCCCTGGATTCAAGTCGCAGCTTTGAGATATCCTAGCTGGGTGGCAATGGACAAGTGCCTTCCATTCTCTGGGCCTCAGTTTTCTTTTCTGTAAAATGAGGACTACAACCCCCCTTCCCCTCCACACCGCTGTGATGGAAAGCCCAGATGAAGAGTCAGTCCACAAGCACTGTTTAAGCACCTAATATGTACCAGGTATATAAAGACAAGAGAATGCCTGCTCTGGAAACCATAAAACATTTGTGAGGACACTGTCAGAAGGAGCTGGCAGCGTGCCTGGAGGGCAGGAACCAGGCCCCCTCCCCTTCTCCACAGTCCAGGGCTGAGAACAGGCTGGCTGCAGCCTAGGCTTTGGCCAGCAGAGGGCACCATGGGCCCGCAGACCAAGTCTGGGAAAGCTGCTGGGAGGGCCACCTGCTCTAGGCAGCAGACAGGGGCAGAGCCACAATGTCCCCTCCTGAGGCATCTAGTCCCAACCCACAGGAGCACACAGGCTCAAGGTTCAAGGTCAGACAGGCTGGCCAGCAGGACCGGAACCCAGCTCATCTGCGCTTGGAGGAGTGCCAGGCTTCTGGGCTGCCCCAAGCTGGCATCTAGAGCACCCTGGGGTCCCAGGGACCAGTACAACAGGAACACAGGAGAGGGGGAGGGTGGGAGAGGACACAGGGTCAGAGTCCTCGTTGGCTGCGCCCACCCTCTCTTCTCACTCGTTCTCAGCTCTGCCCCTGGATCTGCTGTCCCCACCCCCCACTCCCTGTGCTCTGTATCAAGGTCCTAGGGCACAACCCCTGACATACAGCCAGCAAGGGAGCAGCCCGACTGAACCGGCCCAAGTGCCCCTCCACCAGAACCCTTTACTGTCCCCTATCTCCTATCAACCTGGTCCAGGACTTCTCCAAAGATGACTGACTTGGGGCTGGAAAGGGCCTGAGTCCAGCTAATGAGATGAGATAATGTCTGTAAGGTGCTCAGCACATAGTAGGTGCTACACACGACAATCTCCTCCCCTGCCTCCCCCCCCACCATCTAGTACAGGCCCCTAGCTGCTGTTAATGGGAGGGAAGTGAGGCCCTCAGAGAGAACTGCCCACAGTCACACTGCAAATGGAAAAGCTGCGGTAGAACCAGGTCTAACTGATCCACTTCTGGGGTTCTTTCCATCACACTCAATCCCACTTTCTCCCACACCTTCCTCCAGGCCCTTGTTTCAGAAACCACCCCTTCTATCTTCCCTCTTCATTAGTTCCTTTTGGTATCCCCCAAACTAATAAAACCTCCCTTTGTTCCTTCCCACCAGGTTAGTTACAGCATCCCCTCCTCTCTGTCACTGCTAAATTTACTGGCTGTATAAAAACCACTGATGCCGAACTCAAATAAAAAGGATATCCACACGGATCCCTGCAAGCTGCACGCTGGCTTAGAAAACCATAGATTAACATTATCTATGTTCTCCTGTATTTTAGTTACATTGTAAATGTTTCCCGGGTTCAGGCTGTAACGGAAGTGTTTCAGGTTGCTTGGGTACTGCTGACTCCTCTAATGTAGACAACACTTCCCAACCATCCCATTCTTTTTCCCAACAAATATGCAATCCTGCCTTGCTCACCACCACTTGACTGTGACCTTACCCACTCCCCTTTAGCCAGTTCTCCTCCTCCTTGACTTCTCTGCAGCTTCTGACGCAGAAGCCCACCCCTTTCTGCTGCACCGAATGCTCCCTTGTCCTCCCCAGATTTCAGACACTGCCTAGCCCCAGTTTTCCTACTTTGATTGAACCAATCTTCTTTGCAAGCTCCTCTCAATTTTCTTCCCAATCCCAAGCACTTCAGGCAGCAAAGGGGCTAAATAGATACAGTAGAAAGGCTGCTGGATTGGAGTCACAGGAGCTGGGGGCAAATCCTGCCCTATCTACAGGGACATCGGGCAAGTGGCTTAATTCCTATGAGGCTCACTTTCTCATCTACCAAATGGGAGGGTTGAGCTGAATGGCCTTTGAAGTACCTTCTCGCTCTATATCTATGGGCCTATGGCTGAGTGCTGGATTTAAAGTCGAGTCACAGGTTCAAATCCAAGTCTGCCTCTTAATACCTTGGTGACCTGCCTGACCTCTGTAGGACCCTGTTTCCTCACCTGTTAAATGGACCAAATGGCTTAAGGTCCTGTCCAATTCTAAATCAATCAATCAGTAAACTTAGTAAAAGCCTACTGTGTTCCAGGTGCCAGGCTAAGCTCTAGATCTAGGTTCCTATGTTTCTAAAATCAAGTTTATCATTCTCCCTAATATGCTCTTCCCTCTGACTTCACTAACCCTAAAGTTTGGGCACCTCCCAAACCCCTGAGATCCAGGCCTCATTGTAAAAGGGGAACCTAAAAAGGAGAAAACTGTGGAGAAACAGACAAAGCCAGATGTTCTGTCCCATGTTTCACACCTGTGGTCCTCCAGCCAGGCACAAGAAGGATTCCTCTGCCCATCAGGGAGCAGGTTTTGCTGAGTTCCTATGGCCACGGTCTTCGGGCACTTACTAATTCCCACACCTCCTCTCCAGCCATGGTGCCGAGTGGGGCTCATGTCCTCCCAATCTTCAAACCCTCCCGGCCTCATCCGTCTGACACAGTAATCTGGTCCTGCTATTTCTCCACTCAAAAATTCATCCTAGCTCTCTACAGCTGACTCGATGAGTAAATCTCGGGGTTTTTTCTTTCTTCTTCACAATGTCCCCCTCAGGCCTTTGTTGTTGTTTCAGTCAAGTCTGACTCTGTGACCCCATTTGGGGTTTTCTTGGCAGAGATACTGGAGTGGTTTGTCATTTTACAGCTCATTTTGCAGATGAGGAAACTGAGGCAAACAGGGGTTAGTGACTTGCCCAGGGTCATACAAGTAGTCAGTGTCTGAGTTCAGATTTGAACTCAAGAAGATGAATCTTCCTGACTCTGTGCACTTTTGGTGCCCCCCAGCTGCTCCCACCCTCACCCTCTTAGGCCTAGAAAATTCTCCTTTCTCCTCCCCCCACCAATTTAAAATTCACTTAAAGCCCAACTCAGATGAATCCTTCTCCAGGAAACTTTCCTTCATTCTCCTGGAAGGTAAATACCTTCCTCTCTGGCCCACATTCCCTCCCACAGGCCTCATTTGGCACCTCGGTAGACAGGAGTTATAACAGCTGTTTAAGTCTCAGATTCCACTAGGGAGTGGGGGCAAGGAACCTAACATGGGGGAGAACAAGCATTTCCAGAGGCCCTGCTAAGTGCCAGTCACTGTGCTAACACGAACCTTGCAAATATGATCTCTTTCAGTCCTCACGCCAACCCTAGGAGGGAAATTTATTATGATCCCCATTCTACAGTCAGGCACACTGAGGCAACCAGATCAGGGGACTTGTCCAAGGTCACATAGCTGGAGACCGACTCTAGATCCATTGTGTTTCAGCCAATCAATCAATCAATCAATCAATCTTGATTAATCCCATGCTATGCGTGTGAGAGACTGTCCTAAGTGCTAGAGACACAAAGATACAAAGGGAACACAGAGCATCCTGAAGGTGTCCTGAGAAGGGAAGGCTGTGGAAGCTGGAGAGGATCAGCAAAGTCCTCCCTGCAGAAGCCAGGGGAGCTAGCAGGTAGAGCAGAGAGGAAGCCACAAGGATGGGTGGTGATGGAGAAGGAGGGAGGAATCCAGGGCTGGAAGGGCCTTGAATGTCAAATGAGGGCCTTTTATATTTGACATGGGCAGCCAGGTGACCCAGTGGATAGAGCACCAGCTTTGGAGTCAGAAGAACCTGAGTTTAAATCCAGCCTCAGACACTTCCTAGCTGTGTAACCCCAGGCAAGTTATTTCACCCCATTTGCCTCAGTCTTCTCATCTGTAAAATGAGCTGGAGAAGGAAATGGCAAACCACTCCAGTATCTCTGGCAAGAAAAACCCCAAACGGGGTCACAGACAGTCAGACACTACTGAAACGACTCCTCAACAACATATTCGAGGCAACAGGGAGCCCCTAGAATTTATGAAGTTGGGATTGACACTGAGTGGGACAGGCCTTAGGCCCTGTAAAGACAGCCAGGCCTTTGGCCGTTTGAGGAGTATGGTTGGAACAAGGCACCAAGCACCATTTGGAGGCCCAGTGAGGAGGCCTGGTGAGGGGGAGGGTGGGGAAGGAGGCTTCCAGAATCAGGGAGGGGCTGTAGGAGTAGCAGGCCCAGGCCGGGCCACAACAGGTCTGCTTAATGAGTATTTGCTGAATGGAGGCAGGACCAGGGCTGAGCTGGGACAGGGCCTTTGGGTGCCCACCATGCCGGATGACCATGACTCCCCTCTACACTGGAGGAGAAGCCTGGGGCCTTGGAAGGCTAATTGTGGAGAAGGTGCCAACTAGCTCTGACAGAGGGAGTTTCCTCTTCCAGTGAAATCACAGATGGAGTCCTTACCCCCATTTTAAATATTTTTACAACATGAATAACAAAGGTCACTGGGACAGTCTTTCATGGCCTGCCTTGACTGGCATCCTAGGCCTGTGCTGCCCCCATGTCTAGCCCAGGAGAGAGCAGATGTTGGTAGCTCAGAGCCAAGGACATGGGTTCCTAGTAGACTGGTCCCCCTGGACCTGAATGGAGCAGGCATCCTGGGAAGGAAGGCAAGGCTATGTTTCTGGTTCGCACTGGCTTCACACCACACAGGAGTGTCAGCCTATGGAAGGGTGGTCCAGAACATCAGACATGTGAGGGGCTGGGATCTGGCCAGTCCAATCCACTCCCATCTTACAGATAAGGAACCAAAGGGGAAGAAGGGTAAGGGTATTTTGAGATTTGAACTCAGGTCCTACAACTCCAGGTGGCAGTGGCAATCCTCTTTCCATTCTATCATGTTAGTTTCAAATCTAACTCACTGGATCATAGGATCTTAGATGGAGACCTAGAAGGAACCTCAGAGGTCATGTAGTTCCCCACCCCCCTCCTTTATAGATAAGGAAGGGGGGGGAGGGGCAGGGGGAAGAGGCGGGGAGGAGGAGAAGGGGGAATGAAACTTGTCCAGGGTCATACAAGTTTGAAAGTGGCAGGAAGGATTCGAACCCAGGTCCTCTGACTATAAATCCTTTTGTTGCCCTACCAAGGACCCCAGCAGACTACCTTTGGTTTTGGCCTGTCCCATCCATCCCTGTTCTGGTTCACATCTGCCCACGCTCTCATCTTGGTCCTGAGCCAGGGATGCACACGCATCTTCTATGCACATGCTCCTTAAGTGTGGGAGGGCACATGTCTCCCATTCACCCACAGGCCTCTGAACTATGCTGACCCGTCCCCCCAAGCAGCCCAAACCCCAGCTGGGGTTTAAAGTGCAGGCCTGAAAACAAGACGCTTTTGTTTCCCTCAAAAGAAACTCCTCACTGGCCCAGTCATTGAGGGAGGGACTGAATTACTGAACAGAAAAGCAGCTGCATTTCTGGGCAAACATCTGGAACTGCTGAACCATTGGAGTCTGGCCTCAAAACAAAGTAATTGCCCCTACCACCTCTGTTGGGAGTTGGGGGGCAGGAGAAGAGAGGCCGAACCCACAACCCACCCTCCAGATTCTCACTTTCACCATTAATGGTTTGAAAGCTGAGACTTGTGCCCAGGACCCCATACCTTCTCCCAAGCTGACCATTAGAAGCCATGGTCGGTGGAAGTAGATCCCAAGCAGGGCAGTCTGGGTCTTTCCAAAGATAGAGCCCTTGGGAAGGCCTGAGGGCATCCTTGCCCTGCCCTGCCCTGCCCCACCCCGCCTCCCCCAGGGAGGGGAAGGGATGGGGAGACCACTCTGCTTACCATAGAAAAGAAGGGTGATCTTGTTTCCAGCCTTTGAAAAAAGAGAGTCAGGCAGAGGTTTGAAAAACAGAAACCTCACCCCCTGGGTATTATTCTAGGCACCCGGACTACCGAGTCATACTTAATCCCTGGGACTGAACTGGGGCCAAATGCCTTAGGAAAGGAAGGAGAAGAAGGTAAACACACGGCTCCACATTCCTGCCTCGGCAAGGCTAGAGTCAAGGGAGCCCAGAGTTTCTGGAAGAGGAGAAACTGTAGGAACAGGTTTGGCAGCAACCTGCCCTGGAATCCCAGGATGAGTCCCAGAGCTCACCTGACTTCTTTCAAGATACATGTGGAGAGGAGACATGCTGCCCAGTTAGAGCTCTGGGGAGAGAGCCTGTCTCAGGCTAGACTATGGTGTGAAGGGGATGTTACTCAGCCTCAGTGAAGAGTCTCTTCCAATGCTCTACTATTGAGTCACTTAACTGTACCTACTGTGTTAACTAAAATCTTCCTTTTGATCTCCTGAGTTTCCTTTAATTACCTCCTGTGGAGAGATAGGGTACAGCAGACAGACAGTTTGCCTCAGCATCAGTAAAACCTGAGATCAAATCCTGCCACTCTAAAATGGCAGTTTCCAAACTGTGAGTTCCCTGAACTGAAGGAATCCTAATTGGTCTGGTCTCAGAAGAACAAACTAAACTCTGTGCCAGGAGCAGGAGATACGAAGACAAAATAAACTAAATTAGGCCTGCTCTCAAGTAGCATGTGGTCTACAGATGGAAGAGTCACCAGAGGCCTCCCAGGGGAGCACCTTCTGAGAGGGAGAGCATTTCTGGCATGTGGCACAGCCTGGGTAAAAGGAATAGAGAAAGGAGATGTAATGGTCTACACAGGAAATAGCAAGGGTGCCAGTTTGGCTAGAAGGGGACAGAGTAAGGAATGAGAATTTCCATAATGCCTGCTATGTGCTGGGCACCGTGCTAAGCCCATTTTACAAATATTAACCTGTCTGATTCTCACAATACCTGGGAGGTAGGTGCAATTACTATCCCCAAGGCCCTGTACTCTGAAGCCAGGCTGTTCTAAAACCAGGCCCACTCCCTGGAATGTCTTGGGCCTCCTGGGCCGCCAAGGGCAAAGATACAATCGCTGGCCTGTCAGGCCTAAGACTGGGAGTGGAATTAGAGGCTCAGCAGGAACAGGGACCCCCTGGGGTAGCAGGCACAGGAGCCAGAGCCCTGCCAGCCTGTGCATTAGGGAAACAAGTCAGAGGGCAGGAAGTGAGCCTGGTGCCCGGCTGGCCCCAGGGGAATAGCAGCTGCAGCGGATCACAGCTAGGGGAAGATGGCAGGGCTGCCCCTGGGGCATCCCTTTTCCCAGTGGCTGCCAAATCCACTGCTCTACAGAAACCAGGGAGGTTCGTACTCCCTTGCTTGCCCTTTCAGAAGCTCAAATGCATCCAACTCTACCACAGGAGGGGAACCCTTGCAGTGTGCACCTGGGCTCAAACCCACCCCTCGTGTTTGACCTGGGGTGTCACCTCCCTGGGCCTCAGTTTCCTCATCTGGAAATTGAGGGATTTGACTAGGCAGCCTCACAGGTACCTTCTAGCTTTCTATCTATAATACTATGACCTTATCAGGCCCCAATTTCCCAACCTGTGTTATACTAGGTAGTCTCTAGGGCCCTCTGGCTTTAGGTCTATAAGTTTCTCTAGCACTAAGATGCAACGCAGATGCCTTCTTTCCAATCCAGGAGGGCTACATGTGTGCTGAGATGCCCACATCGATAACATCCCTGACTCTTGGTGGCCAGTTCCTGTCCACTCCGACCCTTACTCCTACCAGAGGTGACCAGGAATCCTGACCCCAATGGCCCAAGAAACTTTAACCCAAGACCAAGCAGCTGGGTTGGCACTCGCTCCTAGGGATAGAGGGAGGGGATGCCCGGGTACCACACCAGACTCTCAGAGCCTCAGAACTCATCCGGACAGAAAGAGATGAGACACAAGGGTTTCCATGGATGATAAACTGCCAGGAGAGAACAGGTCACTGCTTCTCCACACACCAGATCTGGCTCCTCTCATGGGATTATCAAGAGGAAATGGGGTCAAGATTCACGGATCCCAACACAATACATCACAGTACGGTGAACATTTATTAAATCCCTACTGATTACACCTCCTCTGTCACTGCCAGGGGGTGGTGGATCCCTCCTCCTCCTCCTGCCTGTGCTCTGCTCTTCTCTAGGCCCTGTCCCCACATCCTGGGGTTCGTAGGTAGCCTGCCCAGGTCTCAACGGCTCATGGTGAGCTATTACAGCTGTGGTGTCTCCCCACTCTGCTCCCCCCCTACCCCCTATGCTGCAGGGAGCAGGCCTGCCTACCTGAGTGGTGAGCTGAAAGGGGATCTTCTTTTTCACTCGCTCTTTGCCCCGCTCAGGCTCCCGTTCCGAGTTCCCTGGGTCCCGGGGGCCGTGTCCGTTCTCACTGGGCTCGGCCGAGGGACAGTTTTCTGATTCTCGGGCCTTCTTGCTGGCTGGTCGCTCCCACTTTTCTTTTCGCTCCTGGGGCTTCAGGGCCATGTCCTTCTGCAGGGGAGGAGAGAAGACAGAGGGTGAGTGAGTGCAATGAAACACTGCAGAAAGACTGTGCTGCCCCCCAAAATTCCCTTCACTGTAACTTGAGGCTCTCATTTCTCCCCAAATATTAACAGACATTTACTTATGCAGCAACAGGTAGACAAAGTGGGGTCAAAAAGAGAGAGCTGGCCCAGGATTCAAGGTCCGCTTTGATCCTTAATCTATTTAGGTAGTACTGCAAGGTGAGCCAAGACCTTGGAAATCATGAGTGCATCTAGTTTTTATAACCACACCCTTTGAGTTGCGGCACATAGGGCTCGGCCTGGAGTCAGGAAGAGTTCCAGTCCAGCCTTGGGCATTAGCCTGAGCAAGTCACTTAACCTCCAACTACCTCAGTTTCCCTGACTGCAAAAATGGGGACAATAATTGTATCTCCTTCACAAGGTTGTCATGAGGATCACATGAGATCCTATAAAGTGCCTGGAACACAGTAGGCCCTTAGTAAATAATCAACAAAAACATTAATAAATTGTTCCTTTCTCCTTCCTACCCCTGCACCCCAAGGGCTCATTAACCCCATTCCATAGATTAGAAAACTGAGGTAGACAGAGGTTAAGTGACTTGCTCCAGGTATCTATCTAGGTGGGGGGTCTGACAAGACTTGCTAAGATCTGATGCTGTCTCACAGAATGACTGGGTGTATCAGAAAGAACCCAAACACCAGCCACGTGGCTCAGAGGACACGAGTTCCAACAGCTGCTGCTACTGATGGGCTGTAACCTCTCTCTGAGCTAGACAGGATTCCACACATGTGAAATAAGGAAGATGGATTCTCCAGCTCTACAGCAACTAATCAACAAGCTTTTGGTTAAAAGCCAAAGGATATAAAGACAAAGGGAAGTAGGTTCTGCCCCCAGGTTACCTCTGACAGGAATAATTCACAAAGCAGAAGATCCACAAGAAAGACCCTGTAACTAAGGCCTGATCTCAACATCCAAAACCAGCCACAAGGACAAAAGACTCACAAAACTAGTTTTAAGATGCAGAAAAAGTTTAAATAGTTGTCACAAAAGTGCTGCACCAAGACTTTTGGGACACCCTGCAAAACAAAGCCCGTCTGAGAACTTGTGCTGATATGTGGATGCAGGATTCTCTTCGGGTGGAATGTCAACGTCTTACACCTCAGATGGGACTAAAAGGAGAGCAAAAATGTTAGGGGACCCCAAACTAGCCACAAGCCTCAATTTCTCCATCGGTAAAACTGAGGGCCTAGACTCCAGACTCAGCTCTAATCGATAATGGCAGGGGTAATGCAATTTCATCTCTAAATCCTCGGTACCTTGTCTGGAGTCTGGCATACAGCAGGTGCTCAATAAACCCTTCTTGGTTGATGATATTTATGTGGGTGCAAGCCAAAGTATTCTGTATGCACACAGTTTGCCTTCCCAGCTCCCTCCAGAATAGAGGCTCCCTGAAGGCAGGGGCTATCCAGTTTTTGTGTCTCCAGATCCTAGCATACAGTAGGCACTTAATGACTGCCAAGGACAACCCAAGATGGAAAAGTGTGGTTGATTTTGAGCAGCCACACCCAAAAAGGGCAGGGCTGCTCCCACCTATGATCCAATGAGATCCTCTCTGAAAAGTGCCCAGCATGGTGCCTGGCACACAGATGCTGTATAAATGCTTACTAACAAGTGTGGAGAACTCTTAGAAACTGACACAGCTCTATGGATGGAGCTCATTGTGGCTAAATGCTCCCAGTCTCATCCCTCCTCCCCTGGGATGGAGGAGGCAACACTGTCTCCCTTCCTCTTCATCCACTACTCTTCCCCATCCCCCAGGCTCCCTGGGCAGGCATGGGCATGCTTAGCTCCCCTTCCTGCCCTCCCTTCTTGGCTCCCAGTCAGGAGTATCCACAGCTGGGCTGGAGTCACAGCTGGGTGAACAGTAAACCAGGAAATCAATGAACAAAGGGAGGCCTGGATCTGTTGGGAGCCCCTCCCCTCCCCATAGGGGTGAGGTCACTTACAGAGATTAAGGAGACCTAGGCCCATCCTGATGCAGGATGTGGATATGGAGGAGAGAAGGGATCTCTCTGGGTCATGTCTTGTTTCCAGTTTCTAAATCTATACCCTCCCTGGTCACTCACTCCCACCCTCTGCCCTCCCCCCAGGACTCTGGGGTCCTAATTTCCCAAACATTAACTGATTCTTTTCTGTCACTGGGTATCAGTTTCTGAGATCTACAGTTACTCACACCAGCAAACTGGGCCTTCCTGTTATTGGACATCAATTTAGAAAACCCAAAAAATAATCCTTGGTACTCCCAAGCTCAGCCTTCTTCCTATCCCCCCTTTCTGGTTCCACTTCCCTAGATCCCAGCAGGAGAGGCAACTGGCCTCCAAGGAGGTGGCCCTGGAAATCTAGTTATTAATCTTTCCATCTGCAAGCTTCCTATGAAAACACTCAGAGGCAGAGATCCCAGAAGGAAAGGCCAAGAGGGCGTTATTAACGTCACCATGGCAAAAATTCTAATGCTAAAATGGAAACAAAGGCTGATAATTCAAATGCTTGGGCAAGGAACTCACCCTTAAACCTCAAATAATTCCCTCTCTGTGTCCACTCTGAGCCTCATTCCCCCCTTTTCCTGGGGGGAGGTTGTTGCCCTTGGGGGAGCAACCTTTAGAAAGCACATTGTAGTCAGCAAGGTAGGGAGGTGGATATAGTGGTGGGCTTGGAGACAGGAAGACCAGAGTCAAATTAGATAACTACTTACTAGCTGGGAAAGTCATGTCACCTCTGTCTGCCTCAGTTTACTCACCTCTAAAATGGGGATAACAAAATCAAATGAGACAACATTTGCAAAGTGCTTTGTAAACCTTAAAGAGCCACAAGAATGTGAGCTCCAGTCATCACCATCACCATCATCACCCATTCTTAACCCAATGAAAATCACAAAAATTCATCAATTCCCTAACTAGATAAGGGTACTGTGCCCCGGGGAAGTGTGAACAGGCCCCCATGCTGTCCCTCCTCCATGACATTCCATGTTGGGTCCCATGGCCAGGTCTGACTGTGGTGTTCCCCCTCACCTCTGCCTCCTACCATCCTTGGCTTCCTCTAAAGCTCAGCTCCAGCACCACCTCCTACAGGAAGTCTATTCTGATTCCTCCCCCTCCCCAAGCTGCTCCTGTCCTCCCCCACAACCACTGGAAATCAGTTGGCATATTATTCTGCACTAATGTTTAAATACACATGTTGTGGAGCAGGAGTGAGGCAAAATGGAGAAAGCTGACCTGAGGATTCAATTCTAGCCTCTGATATATCCTGGCTCTATGACTCCAGGCAAGTGAAAGCTCTCAGAAGTTCCCTAAGGTTATAAAAAGTGGAGAAGGGGTCCCCCTACACTGGCAGAGAGACTTTCCTTACCTGGGAGTTCTCTAAGGCTCTCCACAAGACAGAGGAATGAGTGAAAGTAGGCCAGCCCAGCTCAGTCACAATCAGGATAAAATCAAGGGAGAGAGGGGGAAAGGAAAGGGGGGGCGGGATTGGGAGAGAGAGAGAGAGAACAAGAACACACAAGATGGAGAAATGATCAAGAAAGTCAGGGAAAAAACAAATGCATGGGCCTCTCCACATGATAGATAGATAGATAGATAGATAGATAGATAGATAGATAGATAGATAGATAGATAGATAGATAGATAGATAGATAGATACACACACACACACACATATGTAACTAGCTACACTCATCGAGTGCAGAGAGATTCAGACAGAGAGACAGACAAACAGAGCCAGAGCAGGCATACAATTATTAAGCTCTTACTGTGTGCCCAGCACTGTGCTAAGTTAGAGGTCTGAGGATGCTTGGGGAAGCGAATCCACATAAAAAAGCTCACAGAAAACTTTCCAGTTTAGAAACTAGGGAGAAGCCAGGGTGACCCAGCACCAGCTGCCGTATACAAGGGCAGACAGAGTCCAGAGCAGGGTCTAACTTAGGACACCAGGGACCTGCAAGTGTGCCATTCTGACCTTAGGCTCCAATGGGAGGCTGCCTAGCTAGGTGCTCCCTGGACCAAAACAGCCTGACCGTGCTCCTGAGGACCTGGAGGAAAGCAATGCTCATTAATCAAATCCTAGTTAATAAGGCCAGTACCAAAGCAGACCAGAATCATTTTTTCCCCACAAATTCATAAAGAGCAGCCCTAACACTGAGTCCCAGTTCAGAAAATAATCCTGAAAAAATGAAAACACAGGAGAAAATGTTGCCAATAAAAGCCATCCTGGAGGTAAGTATTGTCAGGACACAAAATCAGACCTGGAGTCAGAAGACCTGAATTCAAATCCAGCCTCAAACATTTACCAGCAACATGACCCTGGGACAAGGACCTTTGGCAAGAAAACCCCAAATGCGTCATGAAGAGTGCCACATAACTGAAACCACCTCACCACGACTCCAGGGCAGGGCCAGACTGCTCTGATCCAGGGAGCACCCAGATTGTTAGCCCCCGCTTGGAGCCACAGACATTCTGATGCCGCAGAAGCATCAGTTATGATGACCACTGCCTTTTCCCAGGGGCAACCAAAGGGAACTGGCCTACAGTCATCAGGTCACACTGACCTTGGGGAGATGTGCAATGGAAAAGGGTGAATGCCAGAGAGGTTCCACACTAAAACAGTACCACAGTTCAGGGCCAAGTCCTCAAGGCGGCCATGCCCAAGTCACTCATCCCCATCCTTGGGTAAGCTGGCCCTGTTAATGGCTGAAAAGACGGAGAACCAGTCTGGGGATTTTCTCTTCAAGAGACCTGACTGAGCTGGAGGGAAAGCCTGGCTCTTCTGGAGGGTGTGGCCCTCTCACCCCTGGGCATAGGGCCTGACACACAGCAGGTGAGCTCAGTAGTCGGTCAATTGCCTTAATGACACACCCACACACCCAGGCTCCCTTCCTTTTCAGAATCACAGAGCTTAGTGGTCCTCTGGTCCAGCCCAGGCCTCAAAGAGAATCCCACCTGCAGGATGGAGACAAGGCACTCCATCCTCCCGGGGATGGCTATAACTTTTACAGTCTTCCCTCATTCCAATACTCCAATTTACCTTCTCTCCTTGTTCTGCTCTCAGGGGCAGACAGATCAAGGCTAACACTCTTCCACAGGACAAAGCCCTTCAAAGCTCACAAGAATATAGTGAGAGAAGGACTCTGGTGGAAAGGGGCCTCATCCCATCATGTTATAGATGAGGAAAGTGGGACCAAGAGCAATTCACCCAAAGTCAAAAAGCTAAAATCCTGCAGGGCAGTTTGAACCCTGGGCTTTCAAACTCCAAATTTAATGCCCTACTGCACTATCAATTAGGGAAATCTAACTGAACAGAGGAGAACTACACAATGCTACCTAGTTCCCCCAGTAAGTATTAGCCCCTGGAAAGGAAAATGATGGATAAGTCCACTGGGGAATGTCTATGAGTGAGAGTGTACGTGTCCATTCAGGTCATCCTGATCCTCCCCAACCCTGCACCAGGTGTTGTCCATTTCATATTAGATCCCTAATGACTCTATAGATCCACAGGGTACGGGCCAGATCCCTGTCTCCATTTAGGCAGGAGACACTGAGGGAAGCATGAATCGAATTGGGGGACCAGGAGGGCCAAGTGCTGTAGGTAACAAGTAAGTGTGAGTAAGGACTAATAACCAAGTGTAGCCATTCACTCATTCATTCATTCACCCATTCATTCAAGCTAGGCTGCTAGATGGTATAGGGCAAAGTACAGGGCCTAGAGTCTGAAAGACCTAGATTCAAATCTGGCTTCAGACACTGGCTATGTGACCCTGGGCAAGTCACTTAATGGCTCTCTGCCTCAGGTTTCCAAACTGAAAAATGAGGGTGATAATAATACCACCTACATCACAGGATTACTGTGAGAATTAAATGAGATAACCTTTGCTTAAAAAAATGATGCTCAGCACAGTGCCTGGCACTTACAGTAAGTACTACATTAATACTTCCTCCCTTTATGACTTCCCCCTTTCCCTCTCCACCCTGGAGGAACCAGCCTGGTACAGTAGAAATGGTACCAGACTTGGAACCAACAGATCTGGGTTCAAATTGCTGATTCTGCTATTTATGACTTAGTCATTTTGAACCTCATTTTCCTCATCTGTAAAATGAGGAGGGATATGGACTCATGGCCTCTGAGGTCTTTCCTAGCTCTAAATCTATGGTCTAGTGAGCGCCAGTGCCTCCCTCTGGGCTAAGGCTGAGGCCTGATTATTAGAGGGTCTAGTGCTGGCCCTGAAAGGAGGGAGCTCCTCTCCTGATGGCATCTCCAGTTGGTTCATGGAAAAGAACACCCCTCCTCCAGCTCTCTCTCTCTCTCTCTCTCTCTCTCTCTCTCTCTCTCTCTCTCTCTCTCTCTCTCTCACACACACACACACATACACACACACACACACACACTCACTCACTCTCTCTCCCTCCCTCCTTCTCTCTCTTTCACACACACACATACATACACACACACACACTCTCTCTCTCACTCACTCTCCCTCCCTCCTCTATCTATCCTTTTCTCTTCCTCTCTCTCTCTCTCTCTCTCTCTCTTTCTCCCGTCAGGACAGGCCACTGAGGCACTTGCTGGCAGAGCTCCACACATGATCCCCTCATCCCCTGGCCTGTTCCTTCCACACCATGCTTAATGGCATCCCCTGGGAGGTGTTGGCCTCCAAAGTCCGCTTGTATCCCTGCCCTCAGAGGACACTCCCTTCTCAGTCAGCACTTGCCCCACCCACCCCGGCACCATCAGCCCCACCCTAGGCCAGACAAGTGGGCCAACAACCTGAACCTGGCGCCATTTTGCTCCACTATTCTAGATATCTGCTAGACCATAGCTCCAAATGTTTCCTCATTCCTAAGGACCTTGTTGAGAGGAAGCTTGTTGAGTATATGCTCAGTGCCCACCCTGGTGGGTTCAATATGGAGAGTGGCAGCCTCAAGGCAAATGTCTGCAGGTAGGGATAGCCCAGAAACATTTGGAGGTATGGGCCAAACACTTGGACTTGTGACCTCAGGTAAGTCATCCACCCTCCCCCGGGTCAGTTTCCTAATCTGTAAAATGAGGGCCTAACTAGACAACCTTATTATAAGGCCCCTTCCAGCTCTCATTCCATAATCCTATAATCCAGATTTGAGTGCCACTCCTGCTACTTCTGAGTATTGACTTCTCCAAGCCTCAACTGCTTTATTTGGAGAGTGGGAATAACACCTAATCTACCTACCTCATACAAGGAAAGCCATGGTGGAGCTGCAGAGGGCAATCGAACATGAGCTGATGTCTAGACTAATGAAAAGATGGCAGAATGGCAGCTCGAGGGCACGTCTGTATTTGTATCCCTATCCCCTAGCACAGTGCCTGGCATATAGAGGTGCTTAATGAAATACCTGTTGAATGAGTTATGATTTAAGGCTGGATTTGGACCTTGGCTCTGCTCCTTACTAATTCTGTTACCTTAGGAAAGTTGTACCACTCAGTCAATAAACATTTATTAAGCCCCTACTAAGTACCAGGCACTGTGCTGAGCACTGAGGATACAAAAGACAGCGTCTGCCCTCAAGGAGCTCCCAATCTAACTGGGAGACAACAAACAAGGGTCAGAGTTGGACTTGATAATGTCTAAGCTTCCTTCGGAAAAAGACTAGAACAGAAACTCTTATGGACCGGAAAGCTTATGGGAGAAAGAAGCTGGGAATTTGGTCAATAACTCAATTATTGTTTAAATATCCCAGAAAGTGGCTTAGTGTTACTGAAAAACATCTGTGGCTTAGAGAAGGGATAGGAGTATTCATGATATAATTAGGACAGCAGAAGGAATAATTCCTACTGATCCAAGTCCAATGAATGGGATTTGGATGTGAAGCCCACTTGATACTGAGCTAGGAAAAAAAAATCGATGGCAGCCCAGTTAATTGATCACTGCAAGAACCAGAGACTCAGAACTGATTTCCAATCAACGATGTTACGCAATTTTTGGTGAAGCCTCAGAGAAACCCATCCCAGGCTTTCTAAGAGTGCTCTGAAGGCTTTAATTCCATTTATAACAACTGGTTTCTGGGAATCAGGATTCTCAGTACCATTCTCAATCAAGTCTAAAACAAGAAACAAACTACAGGCTGATTACAACATGCAAAAAAGCTCTTTCCAAAAAAGCTCATCTAAGAAAAAGATTGGTGGTAGACAAGAAATAAGGATGGAGGGTCTCACTCACTTACTGTTCTACTACACATTTAGCAAATTCACGATACAGAAAAGGTATTATGTGCTCAATAGTTGCCTTTATGAAAAATCAATTTATTTGTACATATGTATGGAAAATACTAGAATGTACTTTTATAATTGTGTGATTCAATGCATGGGCCTATGCGTGGAAAATGCTGGAATTTATTTCATTTTATATTGAAGGGTAGGGTAGGGGGTACAAGAAGTCTTATTGAAAGCCAAGGGGCCCAACCAAGAGGTTGGGAAGCCCTGGTTGAATCTCTAAGTGTTCGATCCTAGGAGGGTTGTTTTGGTTTGTTTTGGTTGGGAGGGGGTGGTGGGAGAGTTTATTCAATCATTTCATTTTCATGTAGGACTCCTAGTGAGGAAATCCCTTGACCAGTGCAGATCCACAAGGGGTTCTTCAACTAACAGGCCAGAGAGAGCTGTTGATCTAGAGTTAATTAATTCAGAATCACCCCATCAGCATACTGTTAGAAGCAGGATGTAAACCAAATCTTCCAAAATCAGCTTTCTATCCACATGGCCCACTATCTCCAAGGATCTATAATTATTAAAAGAGCCCACTAACTCTTCCTTTACACACAGCTCTAACTAGCCAGAAGGCCTTGTAGGCCCAAGTAAATGAGTCCTTCACCATCAGGATCACATCTCAGTCAGATGGGGATAGGAGAGGAGAAGGGGGAGGGGTTTCTGCTTTGACTGAGAATCTTGATAGGTCCCTGGGTTGTGTGGCTAGCTGAGTAATCCATACCCCATGGGTAATAAAGTAAAGTAGATGGGAGAAGAGTTTCCCTTTAGAAAGGGCTGGGGACCTTGGTGTCAGTCACTTTCATTTCCCTCAAATGGGAGTAGGGCACCAGCTCATGGATTCCTGTAAGAGCCGATCTAAAGTCTGTCTAGTGAGCCAGGCTGCAATCCCGCTGTGCATGAGCCTGGTCGGCCTATGTTTCCATCCCTAGATGCAGGCTTGGGGATCAGAGAGGATTCTCAAACAGGAAGGCCCCAAGCTGCGTAGTCCCCAAGGATCATAGCTCCCAGTCATGGGCTTACCTCTAGGACAGGGTTTAGTGAAGAAAGACACCTGCTCATGGAGAGGCAGGGACTGGCTGGACCTCCTTGTGATAACCAACTCAAAGTCCTGGCGGCTGCTCCCAGCGCCTCTGTGGAAGGCAGCCCCACGGCAACTATCAGGTGCTCTTCCGGCTCCTGGAGCCCTAAGAGCCAAAGGGCCTTGGGGGAGGCCGACTCTGAGCTCTGCCCAATCACCACAGCCAGTACCGAGGACAAGGTGACTCCCACCTGGAGTCCAGTGTCCCTAGACTCCATCCCATGAGCAAGGGGAAGCAGCAGCCCTCTGCCAGGACGCTACTCAGGCCTGGCAGCATTGTTCAGTCATGCTCATACCTTCTTTTGTGTGATGCCGAGAACTTCACACGGTAAGGGCATAATGGGTTTATGGGCCTCAGAGCCCTGTGTACCTACCCAGCCCAGATCCAAAGCCCAGAAATCTTCATCTGACTGCCCGACATAGAGCAGAGAGGCAGTCTGAGACCACAGGCAGCTCGGTGCAGTGAGTACAGCAGTGACCTCTCAGTAAGAACACTTAAGTTCCAATCTTGGTTCTGTCATTTCTATCTGTCTTACACTTCCTCTGCACCTCAGTTTCCTCATAAGTAAAATGAAGAGGGGAGAGGTCCCTTCCTGTGTACATGTTCTCTCTCATATACAGAGATACATCTACAGATTTAGATACATACAGATATATTCATTCGTATACACGCATGTAACCCTATGTGTCAGAGTCAAAGAGAAGAATCATTTATTAAACGCCCCCCAGGCACTGGGCCAACCCCTGTGTCAGCCTGCATTCTTATGGGCTTAACCTCAAGAGAGCAGCATGTCCATTCCAAGCTCTGATCCTGAAATTCATCAGCCCACCCTTCCATTAAGGGGGTTCATTAAAGCAAGGAAGCCTCTTGCTCAGGCTCAGGCTGCAGCCCGGACAACACAGTGCTGATCACTACTGGGCAGCCTCTAACCCCAGCCAATCCCCAGCTACCACTGTGGAACAGCATCCCTCCCTAGATGGTCTCTGGATGGAACTTCTTGGATAGAACAAATGAGGAACCTGAGGCCCTGAAAAGGTACAAAGTCACAGAGTCACAGAATTTCCAGAGAGAGACCTCCGTGGCCACCCATTTACCTACCTGGAAAAGCCACCCCTAGGCTCTCAGCCTCAGCAAGGCAGAAGCCATTACTGTTCAAGGCATTCCATTCTGCTTTTGGACAGCCCTAATTATTATCTACCTCTCTGCTATTTCTTCCCATTTACTTGCTTCCTGGGGCCATGAAGAAAAAGTCTAATCCCTCTCTCAAGTTGGAATCCCTTCAGATATCTGAAGGCAGCTATCATATCTACCTCCTTCAAAGCTCCCCTTCCTCAGACTAAACATCTCTAAGTTCATTTAACTGTCAAGTAACAGCTGCATTTGAACTCAGGTCTTCCCACAGCAATTACTGTATATCTTCCACTACTCATACTCTGAAATCACAGGTCCTATGTTATTTACCACAACTACAATTCCAAAATTATAACGACTTAATTTTCTTCAGCTGGCACAGATAGAAGAAATAGCTAACATGCTAGATGACAGGATCCGAAAATATTTTTAAAGGTTAGAAAAATGGGATAAAGCAAGATGAAATATACCAGGTCACACGAGAGTACCAAAGACCAGCTTCACATATGTAGTAGGCAGTGTGGTATACTGGAAAGGCTACTGGCTCCTGAGGGTAAGATCCAGGGGTAAGTCTTATCATCACATCACTGACTATACAACCAAGGCAAGTCACAATGTATTTAAGTCACTGTTTTCCCATCTATAAAATGGGGATAAAAATGTTTAAAATGCCTGATCCTTAGACTACCATGAGATAATGTTACTAAGAGGCTTTACTACTTCCAAGTCAAGTGTGACTTGAACAAATTACTTTCCCTCTGAGGCTCAGTATTCCTCATCTGTAAAACTAGGAACCATCATATCTGCTTCATGAATGGGAAAGGACTACCTTCAGGAAGGTAGTCCTGTCTCCCCCCCACTCATGGGAGGGCAAAGCTCCTGCGTGAACCTTCTCAAGCCGCACATCCAACAATAATAGAAATGATCTATAAAGGCTTCCAGTCAACACACTCTTTTATAAGCAGATTTGTTTAGCCATAAATTTCAGGCAGCCTGAGCCCAGTCTGGGCTGTGAAAACCCATGTTGTAATTCCCCATTGATTGTAGATGTTAATCTTGCAAGACTCTTGTTTCCGGCCTGGTGATTTATTAGCAGAATTAATGACAGCTTGCTTTAAATAGACCAGGCTTGGGCTGGGGCTTTCCCACAATATTTGGGCAACCCTAGGGAAAAGGGACAGGTTGGGGGTGGGTGGGAGAGGTCAGAGGCGAGAGGTAGCCTTGGACACCTAAGTGCAGAACCACAACGGAGCACTAGATTTAGAGTCAAAGGAACCTGGGTTCAAGTCCTGCCTCTGTCACTTAATATTATGTTGTAACTTTGTCCACACCACAATAGTAAGCATAGTTTAGTAGGAATCTTTTGGGGTTTCAGTTTCCTCATTCTAACACCTCCACGTGGGGGCTGTTTCCCAAGGCCAGAATGGACTCCTTCCTTACTTCCCCTTCTCAGAAGCTGTTTGAGGCTTAGCTCAAGGGACTGCCTCAGTCGTGATCAACTAATCCTTTTTGAGATTACCATATACATCTACTACGTGCCCAAGGAGTTACACATTCTTTTCTTGTTTGAATGTGAACTTGCTGAGGGCAGGGATAGATGGTTTTGCCCTTTCTTGGTATCCTGAGAAATACAATAGGTGCTTCATAAATGACTGCTGGCTTGGGGCGGAAACACAAGAAGGTGGTCTGTCTTCAGCTACTTGACAGGCTGTCATATAAAGGTAGAGGGAAAAAGCAATTCTCAAGTCCAGATTTTATGTGCCAGGCACTGAAGGAGGGATGATGAGCCTTATTCTGCATTGGTTCCAGGACAGAATCAGGAACAAAGCCTAAAATCAGCTTTGTGTTCAAGAACATTTCTCAACCCTTAGAACTGTCCAAGATGGACATGGCCTGTCTGGATGGTCCTCTCTCACTGGACAGGCTAGATGACTAGGGCTCTTGCATTTTATAGGAGGTATTATTCTGAGGGATAGTGGCTTCTTGATTTTGAAAGCAGACCAGGGAGACAAAAGGAATGTGAAGGTTTTTAGAATGTCTCCTGGGGGTCCTGGGCTTGCAAGGTGAGCTCCCCCTTTGGACAGAGTCCCTGTAAAATGAAGTCTGTATAACTGTCAAAACATTGACATACGAAATCCACAGCAATTACCCTTCTCCTGCTTCCCCTGGCCAGGGACACCTGCTGAGGCTCTCGTCAGACCTAATTAGGGCCGAGTTTCTCTGCCCTCCCTGGGAGCCGATTAAAACTGCTTCGGCCATCCCTGGAAGATCATGTCCACTTACAGAGTCCATCAGTCAGCGGCCAAGAGCCCAGCACAGGGCCAGTTACCTGCTGATGGTAATTAAGGCTGGGCACATGGAGCTGAGGGAAGAAGGGATGGTCCATTCTGGCTCTAGGAACATGAGTGCTCACAGGATCTGGGCTGAAACCACCTCTTAAGCAAACCAGAGAGGCCGATGAAAAGGACAACATTCACTAAGAGAGTTGCAGGCACTCAGGGCGGGGAGAACTCTCCAGTTACCACGCATGTATTTTATTCCATTCCTGGAGCCTGGAAGAAAGCTCAGATCCCTGGCACATGCTTCTCTTTCCTCCTACACAGTCTGGACTGAGCTGCCTCCTCTCTCCCATCATTCCTTTTGGAAGGCCATTTCTTCCAAGGTATTATTATGACCAACATCTTTACTATTAGCTAGCATTGATAGAGCACTTAGAGGTTTACAAAGTGCTTTGCAAATATTATCTCACCTGATCCTCACAACCATCTGGGGAGATAGGTGTTAATTTTATCCCCATTTTACAGATGAGGAAGAGAGGAGAGGTGCTCAGTGACTTACCCAAGGTCACACAGCAAATAAAAGTGTAAGAAGGAGGATTGCATGTAAGTCTCCCCACTTCCAACCTCCCTCTACCCGATGTATCATGCTATGGGGTCTACTATGCAGACCCTGTGAGCTCCATCAGAGGAAAGCACACTAAGTGTGACATTAGATAATCTTAGTGCAAAAGCGCTATCCATGTGTTTGAGGGCAAATCACTGTAACCCTCAGGCCTCAGTTTCCCTGTCTCTTAAGACAAAGAAGCAGGGATCGAACTTGTTCAGTTATATCCAACTTTTCACGATCTCATTTGGAGTTTTCTTGGCAGACATCCTGGAGTGATTTGTCATTTCCTTCTTCAGATCATTTTATAGATGAGGAAACTGAGACAAACATTGTTAAGGCACTTGCCTAGGATCACACAGCAAGCATTTGAGGTCCAATTTGAACTCAGGTCTTTCTGACTCCAAGCCTAGCGCCTCTGTGTACTACAGTGCCACCTAACTGCCCAGAGATTGGGTTAGATGGTCTCTGAGACCCCTTCCAGCACAAGATTTTTTAGCTGCAGCTCCCACTGGCCCCTAGGGATGGCTCCCCAGACCCAGGACATGAACCTGGCTGGCCCCCACAGAAGAGCCACAAAGAAACCGGCCTCCTGGACACAGGTCCCACAGGCTTGCTGGGGAGGGACCCTGTCCACCTGGCCAGGTCACAGACAGCTGACCACCCAAGCATATGGTCAGGGACTCTGAAGGTCATCTTGTCCACTGCATCGTGTTTACAGAAAAAAAAAAATGAAGCTCTAAATCACTGGCAGTGCTGGGATCTGAACCCAGCTCTTCTGACTCCAAATCCCCAGATGTGGATTCCAACAGTCCCACTGTATGCCCCCAAGACTTGTAGACCACATCTCTTCATTCACCCATCCCAGAGGGATAGTTCTCGCTTTAATCTGCTGTGGAAAGAGGGAGGGAGGCCTCACCTTGTGGGTGGGCCTGGAAACAAACCATCGGCTGTGGTTTCTGGTCAAGCCTTAATCTAACAGAGAGGAGCAGGGAGGAGGGAACAGGGAGCAGAGAGGAGGGAACAGGGAACAGGGAAGAGGGAGGAGGAAAGGGACCAGAGAGATGATAGGAGAAAGGGAAGGGGACAAATGATCTCAGGAAACAACAGGTTTTTAAAACAAGGCTATGAGTAAAGTGAGGCAAGTCGAATTTAAAACCTGGGTGGCTGACACAAAATAAGATGCATTAAGGAAGTCTTGTGTGGATCAGCTGCTACAGAGGGGAGGAAGGGGGAGGCAGGAGCCTGGCAAGGGCGGGCCATGCAGAGTTTCCCATGAGGCACCAGAGGAGGCTCAGAAGATGTTAATTTTGGCACAAGACGACACGCTCGGCTTGGGGTTGGGGCCTCTTCTCCCAGCCCAAAGACCAGGCCCGACTGAGTTCCAGCTCCGGACAATGGGGCGCCATGGCTCCACCACCTCTCTGCCTCTCAGCGTGCCGGGACAATCCCGTGTCTGTCACGGCCACCCCAGGCTTGAAGAGAGTCTTTGTGCCAGAGGCCAGAGTCATGGGGCCGATAGAGAGAAGTACAAATGGGTCACAGGCAGAGAGGGAGGGCCTAGCCTCCTCAGGTCTGGCCTACATGGGCTCCGGCTTCGGTTTCAGAGTTCAGGGTAGGACGGGATCAGGGAGCCCCAACAGAGGGCCTGGAATCCCTGAGGAGCTGCCCCCCCTGCTCCTCCCTCCCACAATGGTCAAAAATAGAAAGGGTAGGCCTTGGGTTTGTGCTCTGTACATAGCAGGTGTTTAATAACAAGTGTTTGTAGACTGAATGAATGAGAGCACACATTCCAAAATCAGGGCTCCATTCATGACCCCCTTTCAGGCTCATGGCAGTCCAGAGACCGTGAGATAGGGACTGTCATGCCTTTAAAGAGAGGGACAGCAGGGGAACAACCTGGCCTCTTGACAAGAGTTGGGTCAGCCTCCATCAGGAGTCCCTGTGAGCCAGGAAAGGTTCACATCCCAAATGAGAGACATCTCCCAAGACTCCAACATCCAGGTTAGTCTGTCCCTTCTGTAATGGCAAGTGAAGAGCCACGGATCCCCTAGGATCTTGTGGGCTTGGGATGAAATGGGGGAAAGGAAGGGAGGGGAGAAGGAAAGGAGATAGAAACTGAGAGAATCAAAAGGAGAATTTGAACCCAAACCTCCAGATCCACTTTCTGTTGTGACACACAAGAACCATCCCACACTCTAACTTGCCAGCTTCACCTTGCCTTTGAGTTCCCTGGACACGTATCCCTACCAGGAGAGTGGAAGCAAAGTTTGGTTTTTCTCTGTGCATCCCCAGTACTTTAAACACAGTAGGGTCTTAAAAGGTCCCTGCATTTATAGCTGGAAGGGCCTGAAGTCCAACGTGACATGGCTAGTACATGATCAGGACCTCTGACCCCAGAGGTCAGCTAGTTCAGGCTGTATTTGAAAGAGAATGGGCTCCCTAACACAGTCATACAGCTTGTCCAGCCTGTCTAGCCTTAGCGTGAAGACTTCTCCTTTGAATAGTCAGTTGATAAACATTAATTAAGCACCTACTATGTGCCAAGAAATTGTGCAAACCACCTATTATGTGTCCGGCAATTAGGAAGAGCACCAGGAACACAGTCAAAAGACAGTCCCCCGCCTCGGGGAGCATCTCATTCCATCTCTGTATAGTCCCCCCTGTTTCAGTCTGCCCCTTGGTGTCTCTCCAGGACTTCCTACTGCCCAGCGGGGGCAAGCAGAGTTAAGTCTTAGCCTTCTTCCGCCAGGCAAATAAAATACCTGAATATAACTCAGGATCTGGATGTTCAGGATGAAGGCTAAGATCTCCGAACTTGGTTCGGTGCTTCACAGGCTGGGGAGGGACAAGGTACTCGGCTGTTCAGTCTTCTCTCAGGGGCAAATGGGATTCATCAATAGCCTCTCCTCCAAAACTGTCTTGGGCTACATCCAGCAAAGGGAGAGACTAGTTCCAGATCATTCATGGAGCAGAACTAGGGAGGCTATACAGAGCTGAGGCCCCTGTGTCCAACTCTGACCTTGCCCTGAGGGACTGGCCCAGGGCTAGGCTATCTACTCAGGAAACTTAGTGCCACTTGGGAGATGGGTTCATTCTATTGACCAATTTGGCATTCACTGGAATTGTCAAGCTAAGGCAGCATGGCTCAGGGGATGGGGCACTTAGGTTTGGGGTCAGGAAGGTCTACCTCCTAACACCTACTAACTAGCACTGTGACCCTGGGCAAGTCACTTAACCTCAGTCTGCTCCAACCTCAGTTCCTTTAGCTGTAGAGTGAGGTCTCAGTGGTCTGAGGGGTCCCCTTTCTTGCTCTAAATCTAATAATCCTATTCAGCACCCACTGCACGAAGGGCAAGAGGGACCCAAGACCAAAACAAACCTGACCCTGCCTTCCAGGAGCTTACAACCTACTGGGAGAGATCCACCAGGAAAGCAAAAGTTAAGAACTGAGAGAAAGGGGGACCATGTCCCTGCACCACAATGGCACAAGACCCACTAGTCCTACTTCTGACACTTACTAGGAAGCATAATAATGATAATTAAGAAGGAGGACTGAGAAGAACACGCATTTATAATAGTGCTTAATAGATGTAAAAGGCAGCGGGGTGGCTCAGTAGGGAGCCCCAGACACTTACTAGCTGTGTGACCCTGGGCAAGTCACTTCACCCTGTTTGCCTCCGTTACCTCATCTGTAACATGAACTGGAGAAGGAAATGACAAACACTCTAGCATCCCATTAGACAAAGCACATGAACTGCTTTGCAAACATTAACATGCTATTTAAAGACCCATGATCACTCTTATTGCTATCATGTTTTGCCTTCGGCCCTCCCGGGTCTTCCCTCCAGGAGGCCTCCTTGGGACCCAGCACTAGATGGGAGAATGGCCCGTTCCAAGAGGGCAAGGCCCCCTTTCAGGCTGGTCTTTTACAGCCTTCCCAACAGTGCGTGCACCTCAATGCCGCCCCAATGAAGGCCGGGAGTACTGACTCCCTGGCCCTGGGCTGGGGCTGCTTCCGGGGGCGCATCTCTCAGTCCAGAAGCAAGAAGGAACGAGCCCCAGAAGGAGAGATGTAAGAGGCTCCAGCCTGTGATCTTCACCCCCCCCCCCCCCTCCCCACAGGGCTGTCACAACCCTGTAATTTGGAGCTAA
Source organism: Notamacropus eugenii (assembly GCF_028372415.1). Lineage (NCBI taxonomy): Eukaryota > Metazoa > Chordata > Mammalia > Diprotodontia > Macropodidae > Notamacropus > Notamacropus eugenii. The sequence goes on along the minus strand of NC_092875.1, from coordinate 49,974,194 downwards.
TGATGAAATTACCATCTGCATTCAAAAGAGTTTTCTTCCCAACCAAGATTCTAAACTCCCATAAACAATGTAAACCACTCTCCCTTCTGCTCCTGCCCCTCCCCAATCCCCACTGGGCCAAGCATTCAGCAGCTAGATCTTTGGCCAAAGGAAGATGCTGGTTTCCGGATTCTGCAAAGTTTCCCCAGGCCAGGTCTGGTATGGAGGAGAGGATGTACGTGCCCAATAGAAAGTAACCAAGCCACAGCTCAAAGCTCAGGGGGCCCAGCTCTGAGCTTGGAGATCCAGGCGCTGCCCTGAGGCAGGTCACAGACTAGGGAACACTGAAAAGTAGAGCAAGGCTCTATCAGAATAAACCCTGGATCATTTATAAATTAAAAAGCACTGGAAACCACCACAGAAGCTGAGTGTAACACTCAGATCACTTAGTGATACCGGAATAAGTCCCAAGTGATCCATCAATGGATACCATGAGCCATCAGAAAGATCCCAGCACCAATCCCAGATGAGTTGGGGGTGCAGGGGAGAGAAGGCTTGACCTTCTGGGCAGGAGACCAGAGTCCAATCTCAGGCTCTTCCTACTTGTCTGACCCTGGGCAGACACTGCATTTTGCTGTATGCCTCATTCCTCATCTGCAGAATGGGGACAAATAATTATACCTACATCCCAGGGTTGTTGGGAAGATCAAAGGAGAGAACACTTGTAAAGTGTGCTTTGCAAACCTTAAAGCATTCTATAAAGGCTAGCTACAATTACATACAGGATTAGATGGTGCAGGGAAGGAGGTGCTGGCCCTGGAGTCAGGAAGACTCCTCTTCCTGTGTTCAAATATGGCATCAGACACTTCCTAGCTGTGTGACTCTGGGCAAGTCACTTCACCCTGTTTGCCTCAGTTTCCTCATGTGGAAAATGAGCTGGAGAAGGAAATGGCAAACCACACCAGTGTCTCTGCCAAGAAATGATGGTACAGTACCACATCTCTCTCTCTCCACACACACACACACACACACACACACACACACACACACACACACACGCACACACGAGAACGATCTGAGCATCACTGTGAGCCACCAGACAGGATCCAGAATAAATACAAGATTATCTGCTCACAGCTACCATTAAACTCAAAGAGACCTCAGGATAATCCCATGGTCGTTTACCAATGGACACTAGCGAACCACCTGAGAGACTCTAGAATAACTCCCGGAACATTTACTAAAAAGCTCTCTGAGCCCCTGGGCAGAGGCCAGAACACAGTCTAGATTCATACACCAGCGGGCACCTTGTTGAGATGCCACGTCCAACAGGCCCCAGAATAAACGGCACATTTACTACTCCAGGGTCCGCGCCTTCCTTAGATAGGGCTGATAGCGACAGATATATGAGTTTTCTACTCTTGACTTAACACTTGGAAAAAATCCTTGTGAATTACATGCTTTATCTTCAGTGAAAGGACAATAACTTTTCATACTTTGAGGGTCAGAGATGATTAATATCCTGAGCCGACACCATAACCAATTTCCATTCCCAGAAGAAACTCAAACGTCGGGCAGTATTTCTCCAATGCAAGATTCATGCCAAGTGGAAGCAGGCAGACTGATGACGTGGCCAGAAATCCTGAGGCCCAGGGATGCTGCATTAGCAGGCAGGCTTTTTTCTTTGGGGGTGTACTTATTTTACTGGGGAGAGAGGGGGGAGTGTGCACTGGACCTCCATGTGAAGCTGTAGAAAGCACATGGGCCTGCCTGCAAGGAGAGGATAGCCTGATCATTGGAATAACACATTCCCTCTTAGGTGAATTAAGGAACAGCCCAGAAAACCCAGGACTGAGGTCCTGCACGAAGGATGTGGCCACCGTGAGCTGCCAGAGATGAGGAGGAGAGGACCAACCCCCAAAGGTCGGTTTCAGAGAAACCCAGGAAGACTTAAAGGAATTGATTCAGAGGGAAAAGAGTAGAGGGGGTGCAACCTGTCAAATTAAAACCTGGTTAAAAAGAGACACCTTTGAAAAACTGAAGACCGTAATCAATCAAGGCTTATTCCTTGGGAGCACTCACTTGCCTGCTGGACCAAAGAGGCAGAAGGAGAAGGCTGATTTTTGGAAGGGTCATTTGCTTGATTTTACTATAGATTTGTTACAAGGATTTTGTTTTCCTTTTGGGATAGGGGGAAGGAGGTAGGAGGGAGAGAAAGCAAAATGCTTCATCCTTGCAGGGTGGGGGCAATCAATTTTTTAAAAATCAGGGGGTGGCTAGGTGGTGCAGTGCATAGAGCACCAGCCCTGGAGTCAGGAGGACCTGACATAAAATCTGACCTCAGACACTTGACACTTAACTAGCTGTGTCACCCTGGGCAAGTCACTTAACTCTTGACTGCCTCCAAAAAAAAAATCAGGATAGGCTTCCTGGAGGAAGTGTTCTCTTGGGCTTGAAGCAGGCAATCAGGTAGCTAGTTAGTCAATAAGCACTTATTAAGTGCTGAGCATGCTGGGAATACAAAGAAAAAGACAGTCCCAGCCCTGGGGCATACATTCTAATTGGAGGGACAACATATAAATATGGAAATAAAGGATATGTACAGTGAACAGGAGGGGTGAGTACAGTTCTGTTGGTGTAGCTGAGTCATTCGTCAGTCCTGTCTCACTCTTTGTAAAAACCCATTTGGGGTTTTATTGGCAAAGGTACTGGAGCGGTTGGCCATTTCCTTCTCCAGCTCATTTTACAGATAAGGAAACTGAGGCAAACAGGATGAAGTGACTTGCCCATGGTCACACAGTGAGTAAGTGTCTGAGGCCAGATTTGAACTCAGGTTTCTGTCCAACTCCAGCACCATAGCAATCTTTACACTAGCCTTCCTGGATTCCCCTTTTCCTAGCTAAAGTTCTCTTCTATAGATTACATATTTACTTTCCACTGGCATATGGGTCTAAATTGTTTCCCCCAACAGAATTTAAGCTCCCTGCAGGCAAGGACTCATCCATCCTTGCCCTGTAATTCCAGCAGCAAAAACATTAAATGCCTGTTGAATCTAAGAATGAATGAATGAATGGCTTAGGAGAAGGGTTTGCTCAAGGTCATACCACATGTATACTGGCAGGCCTGGAGTTAAAACTGAGTCCAAATTCAGGACTGGTTTTGGGTAGTTATTGGGCACATACAGTTGTTCCAGGCTTTTCCTTGGCAGCCTCTCCCTGGCACTTGATCCATTACCTTGACTTCCCCCACTGACCACCTCCAGCAAATCCCACAAGCTGCTAAGCAGAACCCAGCACAGCACCCACAGCCTGTCACTGGACCTTGGAATTGAGTGGGTGGGCTTTGATATGGCAGGGCTAGGTAGATCCCAGAATCAACACAGTTTATTAATGTCAATTAGAGGATCCTCAGGTACTGCCCAATGGCGGCAGGGTAGGGGTGGGCATAAAAAGTGGAGGGAGGAGGGCAAAAAAGCCAGGCACCACCAGCAACTGGACGGGTAGCAAATTGGTACAGGCTGGGCCAGGGAGAGATAGGAAGAGGGGAGAAGCAGCTGGTGTCCACCTTCTATAAAAAGCCTTCCCTGATCATCCTCCCTTAATTATCTCCATCTGATTCTGTATTGTTTGTACAGAGTGGTTTGCTATTGTCACCCCCATCGTTGCTAGAAAGCAGGGACCTTCTTCTGCCTTTTTTTTGTATCCCCTCCAATCAGCATAGTATCTGGCATACAGTAGGCACTTCATAAAGGTTTGCTTGCTGATTGACTAGAAAGAGGCCAGTCTGAAGACTTGGATTCAAATCCCAACTCCACTACTTATATCCTATGTGATCTCAGCCAAGTCACTTCCCCTTTCCAGAGCCTCAGTTTCCTTATCTGGAAAAATGGTCTCCAAGCAGAGGATGGAAGAGCCCTGCCCCAACTGGGTATTTCATGAGAGATTCCTTTGGCATTCAGGTTAGACCCTTCCCACTGCATACCTAGAATCCAGTAATATCTAACATCCATTTTGAGGTCTGAATCTATTATCTTATATTATGACTCCCTAGTGGAAGAAAAAACCCAGGAAGGAAGCAGACTGGGGCTCCTAAAGGAGTTTTGGCTACACACGCTCATGCACACACGTCTCACAAGGGTAGAACTTTCCTGATCTGCACAGTTCCCTCTGCAGAATGAGGGGTTGTCACAGGATCACAAGCTGGAGGCCATCCATCTATTTCGCCTTTTCTGTATCATCATGGAATCCTCAGAGACCCCAGTAAGGCCTTCTGGGAATCATGTTTATATAAGCAGATACACAGGATTTACAAAGGAAACCAATTTCAGTGAAACTGTCATCACAAAGAAGTCCGCAGAGCCTAAATGAGGACAGCCTACTCCCCTTCGTTTTGCATTAAAAGGAACAGAGGCTGGGTCAGGATTGGAACCCAATGCTCCAATGACTTATGAAGTCAGGCCAGCTCTCACCAGTCTCCTGCACCAGGAGCTGCAATCACTACCCCCAGGGACTTGGCAGATGAATTTAATGCCCAGTCAAGGTTTCCACGGGTCCTCCAGGAACTCCAGTTCCCACATGCTTATGGCCCAGCGGGGCATCTCAGACACCCCTGTCTGTTCCTTTCCTGCATTTAAGCAAAATAACAGTGGGTGGCCACACTTCCAGCTTCCTCTCCTTCCTTCCCAAGCAGGAACATTTAGGCTGGGAACAGGAAGGATGGGTATCAGTAGGACTGGGAGTTGTCAGAGCTCCACAGACCACAGTCCCCCCAATCCCTTACTCCTACACAGGCTGCCCTCTCCACCCCAGCAGAGCAGCCCCCCGCCTGTGGAATAAAGGCCAAACCCCTGATCATGACATTTGAAGTCAGGATCTCTGCACTGCCAGAAGAAAGTCAGATCATGTCTGCAAAAAGCAGGTGGATGCGGAAAAAGTCACCTCCGAAAAGAGCAGCGGAGGAAGGCCCAGCCACCTAAGGAGGAAGGACTCCAGAGAGCCAAGCCAGGGGCACAGAGAGGGGCTCTCAACCATTCAGCCTCCAGAGGTAGGTCAGACCAGGCCAGGAAAAAAGTCACAGCACTGAAAATCAAACAAACCTGGCTTCTAGAAAGCTGGCCCAAAGGAAGACTGGGAAAAACAATGGCCAGGCCTGAGATCACTAGGCTGGATGACCTTGAATGTCACCTAACTAACTTCAGATTCCTCACTTGGAAAAATGGGGATGATATCACCGCTTCCCAGGGTCACTGTGAGGCTCAGTGAGAATAACTAACATACTCAGTACAGTGCCTGGCACACAGTAGGTTATATAAATTCTAGCTGTTATTATTATCATCTAGGGAGGTGACAGAACTTGGGTTCAAATCCCACCTCCAAGATGTACTAAGAGCAGCTAGGTGGTGCAGTGGATAGAGAGCCAGGCCTGGAGTCAGGAAGATTCATCTTCCAGAGTTCAGATCCAGCCTCAGACACTTCCTAGCTGTGTGACCCTGTACAAGTCACTTCACCCGGTTTGCCTCAGTTTCTTCATCTATAAAATGAGATGGAGAAGGAAATAGCAAACCACTCCAGGATTGCTGCCAAGAAAACCCCAAATGGGGTTGCCAAGAGTCACACAAGACTGACATGACTGAGTAACCAAAAGCTGTATGACCCACACAGGTTGTTTAAATTCCTCAAGCCTCAGTTCTCCTCATTAAAGTGAAGGCAGGATGGCCTCTAAGATTCCTTCCAGCTCCTAAGTCAATGATTCCAACCAATTCCAAACCACCATTTTGCAGATGAAAACAGTCCAAGGATATCTGGGCTGGATACCAAGCCGGCTCTTCTCATTCCAAAGCAGTGTGCCATACTGCCTCTGGTTCTTGAAGAAGCCAGGGTCATTGAACCCTGATCAGTTAGTTGGCGTTGATCAGAATTAGAACCCACGATTCCTCATTCCCAGTACAGAGACCCCCCAAATTCCCTTTCTAGCTGAAGGGAAGACATTTCCTTTCTCTAGGGTTCAGGCATTCTCCACCATAAGATGGGGTCAGATCTCAAAGGCTGGATAACTGTGCTTTAAGCAGGAGTAAAGGGGACAGCAGGTCATATGGACCCAAGGGTATAGGTGGGGACCACAGCTCCACAGGCAACTCCTACACATCCATAGCCTTGGGGAGATAGTGAGTGCTCAATGACTTCACAAAGGGAAATGAGCAACAGCTAGAAAGACAGAGCCCTCACTCAGTGAGTGACCAGGTTGCAGAATCAATGGGAGGACAAACTTACCAGTCACAGTCCATTAATCAATAGCCTGAATTATTGAGCAAGGTACAGCCTGGGGTCACCTGGTGCAAGGCACTCATTTTTCAGATGAGGAAACCAAGGCTGTGACTTGTCCAGGTGGCATAGTTGGGTTTCAGCCCAGATCTCCTGATTTCTAGCACAATGGGTTCACTGTCCCAGAGAAAACGGGTCTCCTCCCATCCCATCCCAGGTGGTACAACTGGATGCCAATGTGACCCACCCGCACTCTGCGTGATGTTCTAGGACCTAGGAGAGTTCATTCTTCCTGGAGGAGAGGAAATGCCTTCAGCCTTTTCAGGGCCTATGGGACCAATCCCCTTTGAATCTAGCCCTGAACCCAGCTGCCAAACTGGTAAATCTTGAGAAGTTTCCATGGCTCCCCTTTGGTTGGGGGTGGGGCGAGGACACACAAACCTCTGGACCTGAAAACCCTTTCCAATGTGTATTCAGTCCATTTCTCCAGATAGATTTGTTTTATGTTGCAGCCACACTGGTCTATAATGTAGACAGGGCAGCTGGGTAACACAAGAGATACACCACCCAGGCTTAAGTCAGTAATATCTGAGTTCAAATCTGGTCTCAGACATTTATCAGCTGTGTGACCCTGGGAAAGTCACTTTAATCTGTTTGCCTTAGTTTCCTCATCTATAAAATGGGAATCATAATAGAACCTCACTCTGAGTTGTTAAGAGGATCCAATGAGATAACTGTAGCATGTTTAGCATAGCGAGCACCATACTATTCCTTGGTCGCAGACAATATTCATCTCCCACCTCCATGTATCTGCACTGGAGGTCCCCTGTGACCAAAATGTTCTCCCTTCCTTATTTCCACATCTTACAATTCCTAATTCCTCAAGCACTGACTACAGGTCATTCCTGATGCCCCAAGTACTCCCTGGCCTCCAGAACAGATTGCATGTTATACACGTTTTTTCAGGCAATCGAGGTTAAGTGACTTGCCCAGGGCCATACAGCTAGTACATTTCTGAGGCAGGAATTTGAACTCAAGTTCTTCTGGACTCCAGGGCTGGTGTTCTATCCGTTGCACCACTCAGTTGCCCCTATGTGCACATTTTGCATATAACTATCTACCTACATGATCCCATAGGTACTGACAACTGATGTCTCAGACCATTTCCAGTTCTGTCACTGGTGAAGGGACATTAGCAGTAGTCCAGGCTCATTAGGGACTGAGAGCATATCAAAGGAGGTCTTGAAATCCTCCAATCATCAGCTTTGGGAACAAAAGTGTGATTCTAACTACAAATCTTGGCTGGGATTCTTGGTGGGTGGATGGGGGGGGCTGTTGGGCCCCCTGGTCCAGGCAGCAGCTGCCTCTGGGTCTGGGACCTGCTGTCTGCCAGAGCTTTCCCCCAAAAGGGAAAGGGAGACAAATGTGAGGGGGAGGAGAAAGACTGTGTGCAAAGCTGGTTGTTAGAGCCACATACCAGGCACTCCCAACAGCCCTGGTAACTGCAGCTTGGGCCTACCCCACACAATGGACCATAGATTCAGAGCTGGAGGGATCACAGAGCCAGAGTGACAAGAGCTTTCAAGGTCATCTAGCCCAACCTTTTCAATTTACAAAAGAGGAAACTGAGGCCCAGAACAAGCAGACCAAGGCCACATGGCCAGTCGAGTGGTGGTGGTAGTGGGGGTAGGATTTGAAGCCAGATCCTCTGAGTCCAAATCAAGCGTTCTTTCCATCGTATCCCACTTTCTCTGACTCTAAATACGATGAAAGACATCTGTGGAATATGTACTCACACGCAGAGGCCAAGATCCCAGCACACTTCCCACTGGACCACCCCACCTCCTGCCCCAGCTCTCCTAAGAGACACAAGCCTAGGAAATGAAAGCAACAGGCAGAAGACCATCAAGGCCAGAGTCCGTGTTTGTCTGGCACTTATGGTCAGGGAGCGAGCTCTGGCCCTGGCCCTGGCCCTTGCACCCTCCCTCCATCATCAGGGCTCTCACTTTCAGAATGAGTGGTTCTGTGCACACACCTACCCATCTCCTGTCTCCATGCCTTTCCAAACAGGTCATCTGCCAGGCCTGAAATACATTCCTTCCTCAAACCTCTTGACTCTCCAGCAGTAAAATGAAGATAATAAAGCCAGTTCCTACACCGCCCATCCAGGGCTCATGTGAGGAAGGGTCACAGAAATTGAATCTAACAGTGTCCTCCTGGAGGGAGGGCCAGACTCCACAGAGTAGCATCAGAGGCCCACTTCCTTTCATCATCCAATCTGTGGGCAGCTGTTCAGGTCCGGGTAGAGAGTAGGAAGGGGATATTCCCCCAGGTACTCACAAGTCTTTGCTGGGAATAAGGATCTGGTCCCACAGATGTTCAACATACAGCCATTTAAGCAGTCCTAACCTCCTCACCCAAAGCCAAGACCCAGGCAGACCCCATTCTATGGAACATAGGGCTTCACAGATTGGGGGCACTCAGCATCCTGGTGGTGGGATTCAGCACCCAAGCTAACTGAGTTATGCCAAAGAACCCTTCTGTAGAGGAAAGCAAGGCCTTGGCAGTTGCCCAGATAACCAATCAACCAGCATCTATGAAGCCCAGTCCTTACTCTGCAGCAATGCAAAGACAAAAATGAAGTGGCTTCTGCCCTCAGGGAGCTTATGTTCACAGGTACAGTTACTCTGGATTAGTTCTCAGTCATTCTCTCAGAGCCCACAGCAGCTGGTCTAGGAAGGTAACCCTGGGAGTCAGAAAAACAAAACCCCTGGGGAGCCCTAACCCTCTTGGTGTGTGAGACTCTAATTTTATATTTCCTTATTCTACTTTCATGCTTTTATCCCAAGTAGAATGTATGGTTCTTGAGGGCAAGAACCTCCCTCCCTTCTTTATTCTCTCCTTCCCTCTCTCTTTCTCTGAATTCAGTCTTCTTTCCCTTCTGCCTTCCTTCTTTCCTTCACGCCTTCCTTCCTTTTCTCTTTAGTATCTCCAGGCTGTTAAAAAATGAATGTCTGCTGAATTGAACAGGACCCTAGATGTTAAGGCAGCAAGGAATATGAACTCCAAAACCCCTCCTGCCACAGATGAGAAAACGGAGGCAGTCTCCAGAAAAGAGCCCAAGTTCACAGAGGGTTATAAACAGCTCAGCCAGAATTTGACTGAATCCAATGTTATTTCAACTACTGGCTCCCTCTGTTCCCTTCTCTCTGGTGATGCCACTGATTAAGCTCAATACAATACAAGTGAATTCCACTGGGGCAGCTAGGTGACGCAGCTTGCAATCAGGAAGACTCATTTCTGTAAGTTCAAATCCAGCCTCCAACACTAGCTATGTGATCCTGGGCAAGTCAGCCTGAGTTGGAGAAGGGAATGTCCAGCATCTCTGACAAGAAAACTCCAAATGGGGGTCACAAAAAGCTGGCCACAACCAAAAAGTAAGAACAATGCACAAAGCACCGCGATAATTTGAGGAAGGGGCTAGTATAGATCAGCTAGGAGAATTGTAGGAGGACATACTTGAGAAATAGAAGTGACTGTAGACATTGGCTCAACCCTCTTCTTTTTTTTTTTTTTAAATAAAAGAGAAACCAAGACTCGCTCCCAATCCATACAGGTAAGGTGGCAAGGCCAGGATCTGAACCTGTATCTGTAGACTCCAAGGCCTTCCAAATCATGGATGGTTTCCAAGAGGAGGTCATATCTGAGTGAGCCTTGAAGGAAGACATGGCTTCAGAGAGAGCATCCCCACCATGTCACCCTGTCCCCAGGTCTAGGCACTGCAAAGATCACTGTCTTCCTGAGGAAAAGAGGAAGGAGGAAGGAGGGAGGAGGGAGGAGGAAGAAGGGAGGCATGGGCTAGCACACAGAAGCCACTGGTCTAAGAGGTGCCCAGGCTGAAGACCTCCCTCAGCTAACTCGCCAAAGCCCCCGGTCCCCCTGCCTTGTTTACAAACACACTGGCTCCCCCCTCCTCTCCTCTCGGGTTCCCCCAGGGAGGGGAGCACGGTTAGACATTCACAGCTCCCCTCAATGGTGACTTGAACAGCTCCGGAGCGGCATGTTTGCGGTCTTGATCCAATTGTCTGCCTCTCAAACTGTCAATTCATCCGCCACAACTCCCTGGGGGGAAAATCTGTCCCCCTCACACAAACACCAGAAATATGCAGCAAGATTTGGATTTTTCTTTGGAAGAGGATTAGAGATTAGCACGGGCGGCTCTGCTTAATCCGATTAAGCAGCAGACACCGCACTCCCGCAGGTGCCCAGAACAGGGTGGGCCCGCAAGAGAAGGGAGGAGAGGAGGCCCGCTGGGTGGGGAAAGAATGCCTCCCCTGGTTCTGGCAAAGCCCGCCGGCCAAAGGCTCCCTCCAAGATTTAATTCCATTTCAATATGACCGCACAGCCTCTCCGTGGGGACTGAAGGACAATGGATGGGGAGGCCTCTAGCCAGCCGTGACCCCTAGTGACCCCAACCTGGGGGGGGGCGGGGGGGGGGCCAGGCTGTTCAAGGCTGTCTTGGTTTGGAGAGTAAGGAGTGGGGGGAGGTAAGGGAGGGATCTCACTGCTTTCTGTTTAGAGTTGGGGGGCGGGGGAGGAGGGAAAGAGCTCATATCAAGAAGAGAAAGGCGAAGTAGCAGTTTACTGGGTTTGAATCCACACCCTCCCCAGCTACCATGCATGCTGAGGCCAGTCTGATGGGGGGGCCACGCATCGGGCCCCAGAAAGGACCTTCATGTCACCTACAGAAACAGAAGCACCCAGAGGTTAAGTGACTTGCCCCAGAGTCACACAACTAACAAGTGCTGTGAGGCAAGATCTGAATCCAGTCCACATCCAATCCATCCTCCCATTTCTTTCCTTTCTGTTTTCCTTTCTTGTAAAACGAGCAGGTGAGACCAGAAAGAACACAGAGAACTGGAGAGCGAACAGAGAAAAGAATCATAAGAACGTAGGGAGATATTTAGCCCCTAGAAGATTGGGGATGGAGGGGAGGAGGTGGAAGGAGAAGGGGACTGGAAATGGAAACCCCTTCAAGTATATGAATGGTTGAAATATGAGACTTACTTCTACTTGGCCCAGGGGACAGAACCAAGTAGAAATTGTAAAAGGGCAAATTTTGGCTTGATTTTGTACAAAAGCATTGCCTAAGGAGGGAGTGCATTCACCCTCACTAGGTCCAGAGAAGAATCTTGGTCAAAGATAGACTTAGTGGTCTCTTCCAAATCAGAGATTCTGGGACGAAGCTGTGGACACTAATGCATCGTTGGTGGAATTATGCATTGTTGTAATTATTCTGGAAAGCAAACTGAAACCATGCACGCCAAGTAATTAAAATGTCTATCTATGCCCTTTGATCCAGACGCCCCACTGCTGCCTATATAATAAGGTTTGCAAAGCAATTTACAAATATGATCTCATTTGATCCCAAGGTTCTTAATCAAGGGAACAAAGTACCACAATTATCCCCTTTTTTCAGATAAGGAAACTGAGGTTTAGAGAGAGGTCAAGTGACTTTTCCAGGGTCAATCACAAAGTTTGAATTGGCTCTTCCCCATTTCCTAGTCCAGCACTCTACCCACCATTCTACTTAAACTGCCTCTGATAATCCAAGGAGACCACTGACAAAAAGGAACCGTACATACAAAAATATTTATATCAGTCTTTTTTTTTTGTGGTAACAATGAACTGGAAACAAAGTACAGGCCTCTGAATGGCTGAGCAAACTATAGTACATGAACGCAATGAAGTACACTGTTCTGAAAGAGAGAATGATGAATACAGGGGAACATGAAGACATGCAAAGTGAGGGAAGCAGAGGCAGGAAAACAACATCACCACCAAAAAACAGAATTAAAGAACAAGCAAAATTATTTCTCAAAAGGTTCAGCCCCAAATTATGAAGTGAGAAGATACTCCAGCCTCATTTGCAGATAGGACAGATACTGCAGAAAATACAACAAGATGGTAATAAAAATCAACAAATAATAAGAGAAAGTCCTCATCAGTGCTTCCCCCCCCTCAATACAACAGGCATTTATTAAGCAACTCCTATGGGCAAAACTCTTGTGTTGAAAAATAGTTCCTGCCCTCAAGGAGCTTACACTTAGCTGGGATATACAACGTATAAGCAGATGAAGTATGTACTCAACCAAATAATTTAATTTTAATAAAATCTGAGGAGCCAGAGGGACTTCAACATCGGGACAGAAATGGGATCAGGAAAAGCTTTCTAGGAGGCACAGAGCTAAGAACAGAAGGAAGGCCAGGACAAGCACTGGGGCACAATGCAGGGAGATTAAATAACAGTTCCAGTTATCAGTCATGAGGTCCATTAGGTTAGAATGGAGTAGAGAAGGAGGTAAGGTAAAATAAATCTGGAGAGTGATGCTGGTGCCAAGTAATAAAGTGCTTTAAATGCCTGGATGAGTTTTTGTACTTTATCCTGGAAAAGCAAAGAAACACTGGAAGAGAGAGTGACATGGTTAGTTGATCCGCCTGGAAGCTTTGGACGGAGTGAAGACAGTGGAAGCTGAGAATCCAAGTAGGAGGTTGTTGCTGATGATGGGGCTTGCACCAACCAAGATGGCGGCCGCTGGAGTGGCAGTCCTGAAGAGGGAGGAGGGCCAAGACTTGTCAACTGACTGGATATTGGGCGTGGTGACCCTCTAATATTCCAGGTCCACCACAGCCAGTACCAACAGCCAGGAACAAGCTATTCCAGTGACTCCAGTATTAGTGAGCACATCTTTTCCCTCAGGACCGAGCGTGGATACCGCTATGGAAGAAAATGGTCGAGGTTTTCCGCAGGATTCCATTCCTGAAGTGTGCTGGGATTTCCTGAAAGTGGGTCCTCCCCCAGACAACACTGATCATACAACTTAAGAGACTGTCTTGGAGAGCTGCTGTGGCTAAAAGACTCAACCCCTTTGGACACCCTGGGGACTGGCCTCTCTGAATACAGACAAGCTGGTGCTGGGGCAGCTCGGGTCCCAGAACTCAGGTTCTTTCTCCAAGCCCCAGCTCATTGCAGTGGAAACATCCAAGAGAAGCTCTTAGAAGGAAGGGATCTCTCATCTGTTCTTTTCACCTCCCATCACACAAGAAAACATAGGCTGCTTGCTCATGGGCTGTTAACTGGGGGTACTTATGGGAAATAGTATGTGAGATTCCAGACGGATCACCCCTGACAGACACCTCAGAGAACATTAATTTGGCACCAAGCTCCAAAAGGGACTAACGCATCTACACCCACTGACTCAGAAATCCCACCGCTAGGCATATACAGGCAACATGTTTTTATTAAGTACTATATGCTGGCACTCTACAGGCCCCCCAAATTCTTAGTACAGTTTTACACTAGTAAAGTTTTTTGGACTTTCTGGAACAATCTATATTCCAAGTGAGAGAAAGGAAGATTCCCTCTAAGTCAAAATATGCAAATTCACAGCAGGGCTTTTTGCAGTGAGAAAGACCTGGAAACAAATTAATTAGTCAACCAATATTTGTTAAGTGCCCAAATATCTATTAAGAGCTTCCACTACAAGCTCTGAGGTTCCTTTTTCCTTGGCAATCAGTCACTCATTACCTCAATTCACTTTAATTCAATTCAACATGGAGATCCAAATGCAAAGAATGAACCCTTGAGTCTGCATTCTAGTGGGGAAAGACAAGGACATATAAAAATATAGACAGTACAAGTACAAAGTTAATACATGAATAGATAAACATACAGACACATAGCAGTGAATTACAAGGAGTCTGGGAAGGAAGGGTGTGAGCTGCATCTTAAAGGAGGAAAGAGACGAGGAGATGGAGGGAACGAGTGCATTCCAGGCATAGAAAGAAAACTCCAGATCTGGAATCTGATGGAAAGGATGCTGAGAGGAGACAGGAAAATAAAACACAAAATTACCACCATAGCGTCCGTCGGAAGGAAAAACAACAACAAAATCCCAACTGATCACACTATCACTGTCATGACCAAAAGTGGCCCTGGAAACCAACCCCTCCCTTCAGTGCAGAGGCAGGAGCTAGAGGTGTGGAATATTACATTGGCTATCCAATTTACTGATATGTGAGGCAGCTAAGTGGTCCAGTGGATAGATTACTGGCCTTGGAGTCCCAAAGTCCTGAATTTAAATCCTAACTATATGACCTTGGGTAAATCATTTAACTTCTGCCTACTAAAACCTCAGTTTCCCCTTCTGTCAAATGGGGATAATAGTAGCACCAACCCGCCAAGGTTGTTTTAAGGATCAAATGAGATAGGGGATATAAAGTGCTTTGCACACCCCAAACTATGCTACTATTTATCATTCTGCTTAACTCTTTCCCCCCCATCCTTCTCTCTTAACTTTGGTTAAAGGGTTGGCTAGATGGGGAGGGGAATGGGGAAAAGACATATTTAGAAACAAAGATGATGACTGATGAACTCTCAGAGCAGACTGAAGCATTTTTCCACTTTATTTCTGTCTTTTTTTTTTCTTTGCAATATTCCCAATATAGAAAATATGTTTTGCATAACTTTACATGCATAACAGTATCATACTGCCTGCCTTTCTCAATGGCTGGGGTGGGGGCTGGAGAGAGGAGAAGATCTGGAACTCAAATTTTTGAAAATTAAATTTTTTTATTTTAAAAAAAGAAATAAAGGTGATATAAACACACAAGGCATTAATAAAAATTACATTTTTTAAAAAAGGAGATCTGTGTGCCCTTGTATCATCTCCATGCATCTCACTCCTCAGACTGGCAGCGCTGCTCACTGGTTTGGGCCAAGAGAGCTTGCTGTACTAACTTGAGTTTGACACCACTGGGCTGGATGACCTCAGTTCTAAACCCAGAACCCTCTGAGGATCCTCAGGCCTGAGTTCAAATCTCAGTTGTCTCTCACCCTGAACCTCAGTTTCTTCCACCATTAAAACAAGCAGTTTGGATCAAGATGGCGCCTGCCAGCTCCCAATCTGTAATTTAAGGACCAGAAAACCAGTAGAGCATTTGTGAGGAGCATCTGTCTTCTTTACTGGTGACTGAGGGGCTGATTATTTGGTGTCCTGTCATAGAATCCTGGATTGGGAGGTGGGGAAGAAACCTGTTAATCCAAAAGCTCACTTTCCAAGTGATAAAATTTGGGCAGAGAGAGGTTAAAGGATTATGGAATCAGAGATCTCAAGCTAAGAGATCTTAAATGCTCTGTCCTGAAAGCCTCTCATTTTACAAATGAGGAAACTGAGGCCCTGCGCTTTGACAGGATCTTCCAGATCAGACAATGAGGAAGGCTTTCTTTCCTGTTTGGGATCAGATTCATTCCTGCCCAAAGGCCCAGGAAAGCTAATTCATCCTCTGGGTATAGATTAATGACAGGGCCCTAATTTATTGGCCAAGTTGCAAAGAGAGGAGATAAATTAATCATCAACAAGAAGCCCATGAGCCTTGAGCTAGGAGGTCAGACAATCCTCTCTGGGAGCTGAGACCACATGCCTGTCCCAATCTCAGGCCTGGGGCTCCCTACCCTGCCAGGAAACACTAGAACAGAGTGTGGAGGCCAATTACACTGTCAGAGCTGGAAGAAAAGCAACAGCATACGCAGCACACCCATCCACCCATGGGACACTTGTGAGAGGCCAACTCGTCAGCTGGGCAACTCATAAGCCTAGAGTTTACCAGTTCTGGAAACAGCAGCTCTCAGGCCCTCTGCACATCCCAGGGGGCAAGGGGAGATCACTAGCAGCCAGGCTCCCCCCAGAGCTGCTGGCTCCCTTTCCCTTCCCACAGCTGCAGGCCCTCTCTCCCCTCCCTCTGGCTAAAGGTCCTCCCTCCCTTCTTCCCACCATCCATTACTCCTTGCCATTCCTCAGAGGACAAAACAGAAGCCCCAAATTAGAAAGGGGGAATTTAGAAGGTAGCTCATCCTCTTATTCTGTCACTAACTTGTGCAATTTAATACACAACTTTAAAAAAAATCAGCACATAACCACAAGTTCACATTTTCACATGCATTCCTTGTACTTGGCAAACAGTAGGTGCTTAATAAATGCCCATTTCCTTCCTTTCATTCCTATGCTCTGTTGTTTATACAGCGTTTATACAGTGCTTGGAAATTTTCAGTCTTCTTTACACACATGATCTCATTTGTTTTATCCCCATTTTACAGATGAGGTTCAGAAAGGCTAACAGATTTCCTCATGGTAAAACAGCTGGAAAGCAGCCAAGGCAGGACACGAACACAACTCCACCATTACTCTGTCTGTGCCACACTATATCTAAGGCAACCTGCCTCAGACTGATACCAGCAAGATCAGAACAAGGAAAAGTGTGAAAAACAAGAGTAACCTATGGATAAAGGTGAGAAAGACCACACCAGTCAGAGCCAGCAGAGGCTGATGGGACAACAAAAAGGCCTTTAGGCTTTCACAGCAGGTCTAGGACAGGCATGGGACAATGAAGACCTAGAGATACCAAGTCTAACCATGCCACTCCCCTTGCTCCTGGATCTTAAACCTAATAAAGACCGTTGGTTTTTATCCAACACTCTGTAAAGTGGCAAAGAAAACAAAAGATGGATATTCAGAATTCAATCACTGTTGGGAGGTTGTGGAAAGATAGGCATACTAATGCATTGTTGGTGGAGCTATGAATTGGTACAATGACTCTGGAAAGCCACCTGGAATTATACAAATAAAGTGACTAAAATATTCCTACTCCTTTGACCAAAAGAATTTAGATCATACTTATAGAGAAATAACTAGATAAAAAGAAAGTCTCTCTATAAGTCAAACTATTTCTGGCAGCACCTCTTGTAATAGTGAACAAGAAACAGTAGATTGCCCATCGATTGAAAAATGGCTAGATGCACAAATGTAATGGAATATTACTGTGATATATATGTACATATATATGTACACAGTACATATATACATATACAGTATGAATGTACATACTGTGATACACACATATGTGACAAATGAAAGTTTGAAATGATTTACATGAATTAATCCACAATGGAATAAATTAAAGCCAAGGAAACAATATACACAATGACCAGAATGATGCAAATGGAAAAATATCCCAGCAATTACAAGCAAATGTTAAAAATGACAAAGAACAAGTCTGCTCCTTCCAAAGAAAGCACAGAAGCCATGCCTGCCCCCTCCACTCCTCTGCAAAGGTGGGGGGTCCACAAGCGTGGGACACCGCACACATGGGTTCTGCTAAGTTTTTTCTTCTTCCTGTTTTTCCTTTTTTTAGTTCTTTGTTACAGATAAGATAGCTCTCCGGGAGGGAAGAAATACAGAAAGTTAGGTGATGTGAAAACAAACAAAAAAAAAATCAATAGTTTTTTAATAACTAAAAGTGCCTTTTAGTGCTTCCTAGTCATTCAAGGATACATTCATTCATTCCATCTCAAATATTCATGAAATAGATACTGCTGGAGAAATATGGAAAATGAAAAAAAAAAGCTAGTCCCTACCCTCAGGGCGACTCTAGTCCATACTTGGTCCATGCCCTCCCAGGATGTGAGAAATTCACACACTGCCCCAGTAACGCCCAGGTCACACTGTTTCCTATGTGGGCCACTATGTTTTGAGAAGTATCCTGGTAGAGTGGAAAGAACGCTGGATTTGGAGTTAGAAGATCTTGATTCAAATCCTGCCTCTGGTACAAGTTACCCCCTTCTCTGGGTCTCAGAGTCTCCAAATGTCAAATGAGGAGAATGGACCAAGTGGTTTCTGAGATCCTGCAATCTATGACCCTACATACACTTATAAATCCCAGGCAAGGGGCCTCATCCTGTATGTAGGCTTGGTGTGTGTGACTATCTTGGTGGAGGGGGTCAGTGTCCTTTCCAAAACATGGTGCCAGACACTGTGTTTGTTTGGTTTTTGTGCGTGTGTGTGCACGCGTGTGTGTTGGAGGGAGAGGGAGGATGTGTGGCAGGGGTGGTACCAAGTTGAGTTTTCTTGGCATTGTGTGAATACCAATGAAATACAAGAACTGTCCCTTGATTCTGCCCCCCTACCACATGACGGACCCAGCTCCTTTTCTGGCCATATAGTATCTTCAATAATAATGCAAATTAGAAAATGCTAAAGGCAGCAGAAAAGTACAGTGTTAGAAGATTAGATGAATTCAGAGGAAAAACAATCACTAAAGAAATAAGTTGTTAAGGAAATGACTGTTATCATGATTACTGAAGGCGCCCTCCCTAGCTTAATATTTCTGACCTAAAGAACACTACATAAACAGTAGGGGCTGGATCTCACATCTCTCTGTTTCAGTTAACTCCTTCCCCCTCTGCGTCCCCCCTCCATCCAATCAGCTGACTAGCCTTGCTGACTTATATTCCCCAACATCAACCTCCTCTCTCTACTCACATGGCCACCATGCCGGCCCTTAGGCACTCCAATCCAGCCTTCACAGCTGTCAAATATCTCATCATGTGTTTAAAAACCCTCCTGGACTTCTTCTTGCCTTTAGGACAAGATACAATCTCTTCAGTCCTCAGTCTAATCGGACTCCATCCAGTCTACCAGGCTGGGTTTACTTGACACATCATGGGTCGTTGCCAGTCATCCTGACCTATGGCTTTGCCCAGCTTTCTCACTTAAATCCAATTCACATGCAAATCAAGACTGTGTGAGGTCAATTTGCCCTCTTCAACCACCAAAAACAACAAAGATGGACACTTCACTTACCCATCTGAGCCAAACTGGACAACTTGCCAGTTTGGGACAACATGCCTTGACAGTTACACTCCCCATCCATTTCATCCCCGATGCCTGGAACACATTCCCTCTGTAGCTTGGACTCTTAGAATCCCTGCTTTCCTTCAAGGCTTAGCTCAAGCATCATGCCTACAAAAGGACTGTCCCGATTACTCCCCCAATTCTAAATAGCTGTCTATTGTTTGGTTACTCTTCACGACCCTATTTGGGGCTTTCTTAGCAACGATGCTAGAGTGTCCTTTTCCAGTGTGCCCCATTTTACAGGTGAGAAAAAATGAAGCAAACAGGGTGAAGTGATTTGCCCAGGGTCACACAGCTCATACTCAGATCTTCCTGACTCTAAACCCAATACTCAATCCGCTGCATGACCAAACTGCCCCCAATCCTTAGTGCCCCCACATTATTATATTTGTCTACCGCCCCCACTCCCCCAAATAATTTTGCGGTTTTATTTTGCATCTATACTCATCTGCGCATGATTCCCTCAGGCAGTCCTGTTGTCCCAACCTCTGCCCCCCACTCCTGGAAGGCAGGAGAGCCTTGCACAATGCCTGACCACCATGATCCTTTTAATAAACGTTTATGGAACTGAACTACATGCATGCAGAAATATACTCATTAATTCAACTCATTGACATGGGGGAGGAGGTTGTCAGTGATATGATGGTGGACAAAGATGAATGAGACACAATCCCTTCCCCCAACATGCAGTCTAGAAAAGAGACAATAATGATAGCCAATTAGCATTCATTATACACCTACTATGTGCTAGGGATTGTGTGTCTTGTGCCAAAGACAGAAAAAGAGGTAAGACAGTTCCTATCCTCAAGGATACCACAGTCTAATGGGGGAGACAGCATGCGGACAACAGACCTACGTACCAAAAAAAGCCACAAACATGAGAAATAGGAAATAAAAATATCAAGAGAGCAAAGGCACTAGAATTAAGAGGAAT
This sequence comes from Notamacropus eugenii, assembly GCF_028372415.1. Taxonomy (NCBI): domain Eukaryota; kingdom Metazoa; phylum Chordata; class Mammalia; order Diprotodontia; family Macropodidae; genus Notamacropus; species Notamacropus eugenii. The sequence continues at coordinate 49,954,272 of NC_092875.1, read as the reverse complement.
CAGGAAGGCCTTCCTATAAAAGGTGGGATTTTCCTAGCAGGTCCTTGAAGGAAGCCAGGAAAGCCAAGGTGGTGATGGGGAAGAAGGGAGCTCCAGGCATGGAAAGCCGCCATGCTGGTACTGCAGGCACATGTTGGGAGATGGAGTGTCTTTTGAGAGAAACAGGAAAGAGGCCAGAGTCATTGGCCTGGAGACGGAATGAAGAGGGCACAAAATGGAGCTTAGAGGGGAGGAAAGAATCCTTATGGGCTCAGAGAGTTTGTTATTTGATTTAGACAGATAAATCATAGATCTGGCCTGCAGAGACTAGTCCCACTCCCTCATTTCAGAGAGCAGAAAGAGGATAAGTGGGCTTGCGGAGGTCCCACAGCTCATAAAGATGCTGGAACAGGTTGTGAAGCCGGGTCTTCCAAACCTAGGACTCCCCAATCGGGTGCAAGTTCCACTACACTACCCAGCCTCTCCTCTGCACTCTGCCAGAGTTGTACATCCTGATAAGGATTGGGAGAATAGAGGGGGTTCCTCGGAAAAGGGCAAAAATACCCTCTGGACTAAGGCATCATTCACGTTTCCTGTAGCAACCCTGGGTTCCAAGCAGGAGCCAGGCCACCCCCAGGTGTCCTTGGACTCCCGTCCCCAGCAATCTGGATGTTGCTATTTTTAGCCCCACTTCGAGGTATGATTACATAGGGCCAATAAAAGCCACCAGTTGGGTTGGGGCACTGGCCATGGGGAGATAAAAACTAATTAGAACTTGGCAAAGAGAAGTCTCAACTGTCCTCCCCAGCAGGGGAGGCCAAGGTTGCTGGCTCTGCCTTGTGGTCCCATCCCAGCTTGCTCTGAACCCCCCACTCCCACCATTCCTAGCAGCATCACTCACCCCTTTTTCTTCCTAAGCACTCACCCTAGTCCTTCAGGGACCCAAAGCAGCTTAATAATGAGTGGCAAGGCTTATTATGTGCCAAGCCCTGGGAATTTTTTGTGAGTGTGAGCCCCATACAGAATATGAGCTCCTTGGGAGAGGCATGATTTTGGTACAGTTTTTGTTTTTGTCTGTCCTATTTAAGTGTGTGTATACAGTAGGGACCTAATAAATGCTTAATGAATGATTGATTTTGACTTCCTCCTAGTAGAAAGAACGTGAGTTCGTTGAGGGCAGGAATTCCATTTTTGTGTCTTTGTCTCTACAGTGCCTGGCACAGCCAATCCATCATTAAGCACTAATTAAGTGCTGACTGTGTGCAAGCACCAAGCTAAGCTCTTCAGATACAAAGAAAGGCAAAAGACAGCCCCTAGCCCTTCTCTCTGCTGTGGGATTCCTGGTACAGTCAGAACCTAAGGAGAGGGGCCTGTAGAGAGGCATAGTGGCACAGGTCAGCCAGGGATACAAACCACAGTGAGTCACCACTGATCTCTCACTGCTGAGTGAGCAGTCTCACCTATATGCCAGGTACCAGAGATCATCAGTCATGCAACTGGCCCCTCCTAGAGCACCAACAGACACTTCCTTGTCCACCGGTCTCGATCCTCCCTGGCTCAACACAATTCAGGGTCATTGTGTCACTCTGGGTGGAGCAGAAGGGTGGCAAGCGGTTTATTACTAATGAAGATAGCTAGTGTTTATACACAGTTTAAGCCTTGCAAATTTTATCCTCCAAACTAAACTGGGAGGTAAGTCCTAGTCCTAGTCCTAGTCCTAGTATTAGGTACTTAGGTAAGTCCTAAGTCCTAGTATTATGCTGACAGATGAGGAAAGCTTGACAGGCAAAGGTGAAATGGCCTGCCCAGGGTTCACACACCTCCTCTAGAGGCAGCATTGGAATCTGGCGATAAAGCACTCAGGCTGGGACCAAATCCAGCCCCCTGAGAGTCCCTCTGGAAGGCCCCCTTGGGTCCTCCATCGCACCCAGGAGGCAGCTTTGTCCTGTGGACAGACAAAAACCACCCCCAATTTGTATTCCTCCAGGGGTAGATTGCTGAAACCTTATTTACCGGCCCACTGTCTAGATATTACAGGGCCTCTATGCTAAGGCAGACACACTGGCCTGGTAATCCCTTCCTCCAGGGAGGTGGAGGCCAGCGGATTTTCTGGGCTGGACAGACTCAGTCCTGAGAGATGCTGCCATTCATAGAGGGTCCCCTGACACTTCTGCTTAAAAACTTGAGCTTCTGTATTCCCCTGAGATCACTGCTTCCGAGTGGCTTCCTAGGCCACCAGGGCATGTGAATGTATCTTCCTTTCCTTCGGCGGGGGAGCCCAGCAGAGTGCCTGCATCCTTAATGTCTCCAAAGAGCTTTCTTGAAATAATCCTAAAGGGGTAGCCAGTACTGGTGTTATTAGCCCCATTTTAGAAAGGGAAACCGAGGTTCGTGGGGTCTCAAGGCATTTAAGTGTCACAATCAAGCCTCCTGACTCCAAATCCAAGGCTCCCGTTACTACACCATACTTACTCCTATCATCATGGTCCTGAAGGGAAGGAGTCACCCTGGCAAATGGCCAAGTTCTCTTGGTTATCTAAAAAGTCAATAAAGGTGGTTTGATAAAGCAAACCAACTGCTCTCTCCCACATACACGCATGAATAAGGAAATGGGGATGCTGAGCCTAGAGAAGAGGAAAATAAGCTCTGGGCCTCAGTTTTCTCATCTGTAAAATGAGCATTAAAAAGCTTTCTGATGTTGCTACATGGCTGCAAGACATGGACCGAGGAACACCAGTCCCTAAAGAACTGGAAATGAGGATTTATCACAAGAGTCTGGAGCTCTTAGATTTAGACCTACAAAGGACCTCAGAGGTCAAGCCCAACTCTGTCATCTTACAGATTAATAAACCGAGCCCCTCACACAGGTGAGAGGAAAGAGAAAAGAGCTAGGATTTGGACCTGGGTCTTCTGACTTCACATCCTAGACTATGCCCTCCTTTCCCTTTGTGCTTCGAAGACTTTCCTGATAGAGGTGCCTGGTTCTAGAGTTGGGAAGGGCCTCAGACACCATCTTACACCCCTACCCCCTTTAACAAAATGACTAGCAAAGATCAGACAGGTAACATGAATCAGAAGCAGGAGCTGGAGCCAGAGCCTCCAAATCCACAGTCATGGCTCTTTCCCCTGAACCAGTCTGCCACAGGTAGAAGTTATAATAATGGCTTGGTGGGAGGAAAATCTTCCTAATAATTAAAGCTGTCCTTGCATGGAAAGGGCTGCCTCAGGAAGCAGGGAGGCATTAGGAGAGAAATGAACCAGAGCCGGAGACCCCCTGGAGTCTGGAGAACTAGCAGGCTTAGGGAGAGCTGCCACCCTGCAGGACTCCCAGGCAGCCCAAAGGAAAGCCTCCACTTTCCTGTCCAGTATAACAGGGAGTGGGCCTTTCTCTCCTGGGTCATCTGCAGACTGACAAGAGGCCAACGTTCTCCAAGGTCTTTCTCTGACATGTTTTACCTCCCAAAGGGACGAGGCCTCCCCAACCCCTCGGAGGGAGGGTGCAGTGGGTTCTGCCTGCCCTGGGCCCCAGCTGAACAAGCAGCTCTGTGCGGATTTGGGAACAGTGCCCAGGCACTTGGGCCTGGCACCCATCGGGCTGAGTGAGGAAGTTTTTCCTCCTGTCAAGCCTAAATCTGCTTCTCTTCAACTTTCCCTAAAGACTCCCCTGGAGCCAAGCAGAACAAAGCAATCCCTCTCCCTCTCCCCTATGACAAGCCTCCAAGGTCAGAAGATGGCTTCCCTGACCCTGCCTGGGACTCTGCTGCTCCAGGATAAATGTCTTCCATTCTGTCTCCAGACTCCTCACTGCAGTGAAAGTCCTCTGCATGTTCTTCCTAAAATGTGGTGCCCAGAACTGAGCATAGTACTCCAAATGTGGTCTAATCAGGGCACAGGGCAGAGGAGATATCCCCAGCCCTCTCAGCAGAGCCAAGAACCAGTTTGTGGCTTTCACCTCACACCAATTCTGACTCATATGAGATAATATTTGTAAAGGCACTGCTCAGCATGGCACCTGGCACATATAGGCACATTGGAAAAGGCTCATTACCTTCCCTTTCCATCCTATGAGACAGTTTCCACGTGAATGACTCTGTAACCAAACCCCTTGATCTTGCACTTGTACAGCTGACTTTTTGGACCCTTAGGTAGCAATTTACATTTAATCATTTCCTTAGATTTGAACTATTCTTCTAGGCTCCTGATAGCATTTTCCCTCCAGATTGTTTCATCCAACAAGCTCTTCATCCCCTCCAGCGCACCATCTATAGTCTTCAATTAAGTCAGTGGTTACAAATGTGAACTAGCACAGGGCCAAAGGCAGGGCCTTGAGGCATGACACTAGCCCCATTTTAGAAAGGGAAACCGAGGTTCATAGGGTCATAAGGCATTTAAGTGTCACAGTCAAGCCTCCTGACTCCAAATCCAAGGCTCCCGTTACTACACCATACTTACTCCTATCATCATGGTCCTGAGGCTGGGAAGTACCCAGGTAAAAACAGGTAGCACTTGCACAAATCCTGCTAGGCATCTGGATGCCAGGCTCTTTACCAAAGATCCTGTACTCTCTTTTTGGACCCCTGAATCTCCCCGAATATACAGCTTCTTTTAGGACTCCTACATCCTTCAGCTCCTGAGTAGATAGTGGGACCTGGGGGACATTTGATCAATGTCAACCACTTCAGGGTAAACATTATAGGACACAAAAATGTCAAATTTTTGTGCTCTATGCCCCTTTCCAGCCAGTAACACCCCTACTGATGAGACATTAATATCCTAAAAGTGGGGCTTCAGCCCACCATTTAAAAACTCAATACAAATGTCAGGCTCCATACAGAAAAAGATATAAGTGAAATAATCCTTGCCCTCAAGAAGCTTACATCCTAACAAGAAAGCCAACATGTACCAACACATAAATGTTGACAGAACACAGAAAAAACAAACACAAGATAGCTTTGGGAGAGAAATCAGTAAAATCAATATGGCAAATGTGGTATTTGAGCTTAATTGTAAAGGGAACCTGGGATCCCAAGAGGCAGAGAAGAGAGGTGGAATGTCATGGATTCTAGAAGTCAGTACTGCTACTGGTCCACGAAGTATGGAGAAGGGAGTGATGAGTAAGCAGACTAGAAAGCAAGGAAGGGGCCAGGCTGTGATGAATGATGAACACCAGAAGTTCATATTTTATTCTAGAGGCAATAGAAAACCATTAGATTTTATTGAGCAGGTGAATAATGTGGTCAGATCTATAAATCAGGAAAACCAGTTTAGTGGTTGTGTGGAAGGATCCACAAAGATCTTGTCTGAGGGTTGGGAAGAACTCCAAGCCCAGCCCGTTCTTCTGTCCCAGCTTCTCACAGGCAAAGGCTCATCCCCTTGTATTTACTTGTCATTTCATAAACTACAACCATCTCCACCAGGATCTTGAAGGCAGGGCCCCACCCTCATCTATCCAGAGCCCAGTACCCAGTCTGGCACACAGTTCCTACTTAATCCATGGCGAATGAAACTGAGTGAAACCAAGTCATCCCTCAACACTCTAACGGAAGGACTGAGACCCTAACAGTTTGAATGATAAGTGAATGGAGCTTTTCAGGAGACCAGAGGCACAGTCAAAAGTCAGAGGGCTTGGATTCAAATCCCACTATCCCTACTTTCACATGACCTTTGGAAAGTTATTTTACAGCTCTTTACCCAGCTAACTGTGTAATCATGCCTTCGCCCCATAAGCTGATCCCCTGCAATCTTCACCATCCTGGTGATTGATTCAGTTTTAGTTACACAGCCCCTTCCCGCCTCCCTTAGCTGCCTTTCCCCCCTGACCAGGAGGATGGAAAGTGGAGCACTAAGCCCCTCCGAAAGCTTCCTTTATGGAGGGCTCTGAGCTTACTGGCTTACTTTCATTGAACACCCTCTTACATGCAAGTCACCTTCCTGGCAACCTCTCCCCACCTATTCAGCTTTCTTTAGTGTGTTGTATTTGCTCCTTAGACTATAAGCATCTCGAGAGTAGGGGACACAGGGACACTCCCAATGCCTGGTACACAGTAGGCACTTATATAGAGTTGAATGAAATATGATCCTGTTTTCTCTCTGCAAAGCAAAGGGGTTGGATTAGACATCCCTTCCAACTCTATGATCCCGAGATCCTAAGTACCTGGACATCCCAGATTGTCATCAAATGACAAGTTGATGCTCATCTATCTGGGCAGCAGAGACGGAAAAGGGAGTGCATTTTATCAGACCCTGAACCATCAGAAAAAAAATATTTTTAAGTTCTAACTCAGCCATGAGGGCCCAGGATTCATTCCAGCAGCTCTCAGGCACCAGGCCAATGACCTACCTACCGCAGGGCAACCTCAAAGCCCTGGCGAAATCTGGGCCGGAATGACTCTGGGCATGTGCCAGGAGGAGAGAACTTGCCATCAAGGACACAATTCACAGTCCCCACATCTGAAGACAGAGGCACTGCCAGTGAGAAGGCACTTTGGGGGCTCAAAGCCACAGACTGTGGACAACCCCAGGAATTCAGCTTTGCGTGCTCTCAGCAGACTTTCTGACAGGCTATCCCTTATGCTTGGAATTGTTTGGCTTCTCACCTCTGCCTCCTCCTGGAATCTCTTCAGGGCTCAACTCTAGTGTCCCCTCCTTTGGAAAGTCTTGAGTCTTTCCATCTTCCAATTATTATTCATGGGGATTGATCTGCGTATCTGAGTGGTATCCTCCTCCCTGGGAGAATGTAGGCTCCTGAGGGCAGGACCAGTTCAATTTTTCTGTCTCTGTATCCCTCCATGGACTGGCACAGTACACAGAAGCACCTAGTACGTGTCTAACACATTCTGGTTAGATCAGGCATCTCAGGTCTGTTTCAGACCAAAGTCTTCTTGACTCCAAATCCAAGACTTCTCTGTGCTGTCTTTAATCTCTCAGAAGCAGCATTCCACCATTTTATGGTATGTAGAGATAACAAAGCAATTTGACCTGAGAAAAGTGCACTGGAGCACAGTGTATAAAGTCCATCTGACTAGAAGTTAGACGTATATTAGGAGTGAGACCCCGGGTAAGTCACTTAATGACTCTGAGTCCTCAGTTTTTTCATCTCAGGTGGTGATAATAATCCTCCGGATGCTACTGGGCTGCTAAGACAACCATTCAAAAATCAAGTACCAAGTGCCTACTATGTGCTGGGAACACAGAAACAGAAATAGTTCATGGTGGCTAAGTGGAGTGCTGATGCACAAAGACCAAATTCAATCTCAGACACTTACTTGATGGGTGACCCTGGGCAAGTCACTTTGCTTCAGTTGCAGCAACTATAAATAATAATAGCACTTCCCTCCCATTGTTGTATCAAATGAGATTTGGCACAGTGTCTGCCGTACAGTAGGTGCTATATAAATGCTTATTCCTTTACCGTATTCCCCCTCTAGCAAGGAAAACCACATTATACAGGTAAAGAAACGCAGCAAATCCATACAAAGTGATGGAGAGGGGTGGCATCAGCATCTAGTGAATGACATATGTAAAATGCCTTACAAACCTTGAAGCGCTATATGACTCTATCCTTATTATTACTGTTATTTGTACAGCAAACTTTACATTTAATCATTTCCTTAGATTTTTATTATTATTAACAATGGGAGCAGGGAGGAAGGAAGGGGATGATACCAGAATGCTCTGAGCTTTCACAGAAAACAAGATTTATGAAAGGATGAGGCAGGAAGGGACTACACAGTTGAAGGGGAAGGAAGGTCAGCTGCGTGTGTCAATGCCAAGAGTGAAAACCATCTCAAGTACTCCAGTTTGGAAAGAACACAGAGCAAATGTGTTTGGAAAAGGATAGGTGGGGGCCAGGTGGCAGAGGGTTTGGAATGCCTGGGTAATAGGGAGCCACCGAAGGTTTTTTAGGTAAAGGAGAGATTTGGGCAGATTATTTTGGCAGCACTGTGGAAGATGGACTGAGGAGGAAGAGAAGCGGGAAGGAGGGAGACCAATCAGGAAGCTGTTATTAGAGTAATAAAGGGAAGCAAGAACAGAGGCTCATCACTGGAGCACTCAGTCTAGGGAAGAGCTCTTCTCCTGGCACACAGCAGGAGCTTAATAAATGCTCATTCTCCCAAGAACAGTAACTCCGCCTGCCCTGAAGCATCTGGGCCATGGAAAGAGCTGCCCCCAAAGGCTCATCCTGAGGGTATTCTACAAGCTGTTACATAGATCTCAGCCTAGCATTTGACCTATATCTGAGGGGGACTGGCTCCCAGTGGCTATTCCATCCCTGCCCCCCACCCCAAAAAGCCCAGGTAGCCAGCACTAAGCCTTTTAAATCGTTAGCAATTTCTGCTGATCTTCTACATTTAGGGATCAGACTGGTAAAGCAGAGAGACAGCAGAATTCATTTCATTCCACTTATTTATTTGGTGATGCCGTGATATTGGGGGTGGGTGAGTAGGGAGGGCCAAGAAACCATGTCTGGAGCCTTACAGAATACTGGATCAGTCTGGAGGGGAAGACAGGACCTGGAACCTATGAGGAAGCCTTCTCCTTGGCCTGTGAGGCTACTATCTTTAGGTCGGAGCAGAAACTAATACGCTTTACTGCCAAACTATTCAGAAAAGTCACCAACCCCCTTCTGAGAGCATCATGATATAATGGAAAGAACCCAGTGATGCTGTGTTCAAATCCTGCATTCAGCCATTCCTTAGCCATGTGGCAAGCCCCTTTCCTATCTTGGGCCTCATCTGAAAAAAAAAAAAAAAAAAAAAACGAGGGGCATTAGGCTCACTGGATGTGCTGCCTCGGCACTGACCTTCGACTCCAGTTCCACTAAGAGAAGGCATCTGTAAGTAGCCTGCCTGTTCTTCCTGCTTGCAGGAAGAGAGGGCAGGAGCCCAGAAAAGGTACTGGGGTGGGGGGGAGCTTTGGAACTGGGCTCCTAACTGCCCGCCTCCCACAGGGAGGTCAGCACTGACCTCTGAAAAGGCAGAGGTATAAGCAGGGGAGCAGCTTGGGAAGAAATCAGATACACTCCTTCCCCCTCTCCCCTGCACACACTCCAGATCTTTCCCTGGTGAACCACTCTCTCCCCATCTTCCCCTGATGCCATTTATTAAGGATTCTGCAGGAGCAGCTGCGGCTGGGCTGGGCCAGCTCCCCAGATCCACTCCCATTACAATCCCACTGCAAACCCTCCCAGGGAAGTCCCTGCCCAGCATCTTAAGTGGCCTGCTAACCTCCAGGCAAACCAGCATCTACCGGGGACCAAGGGGAAGAAAAGGGCTTTGGAATGGGCCTGAAAAGCCACTGTAGCCAAGGAGGGGAAGACTGGAAGGAGCCTGGGGAAGCACCCACATATAATGTGGAAAGCACAGAAAGAAAAGGGCACACTCGGGTGCAAACAGCTGTGTTCCCCCTGCCCTGGACTCTGCTGCCTCTAAGCAGCTAGAGGAAGCCAGGCAGCAATCGGGAGGGATTAGTAGACTCACCCCCTCCCTCCTAAGCTTTGGGTCCAAACAGGCCAATTTATAATCTCTGTGGGCCTCAGTGTGCTTGTCTGTAAAAGGAGGAGGCTGACCCGGATGACCTCTGAGGCCTGGTCCAGCTATGAGTCTGCTATCCCAGGATTCCTCCCTTGCTTCTACTCTCTGACACCAACTGCCCAAAGTGGGCCCAAGCTTGGCTGCCCACCTGTCACTGGCCTCTCTCAGCCAGGCAGCTGATGCCGTACAGAAGGGGCTAACAGCTGATCCCTCTCCCTTTCCCCACCCAGAGATCCCCTTCTTGGAGGGGGGAGCCCCAAAGGGGGTTGGGACAGGAGGCGGGGGTACAGGCCTTCATTTATAAAAGTTTCCCCTGATGACAGGGCTGCCCCTCCCCACCCCAGCCTACTCTGATCTCTCCATAAACATCCTTCTGGCCTATAAACTTCCCTTGGGAGGAGCTGGCCTGGGCACTGAGGGCAGCGAGGCACACCACATTCACACGGGCCTTCTCTCCCCCACCCCCAAACCCAAGAACTAGCTTATCTAGGGATCCTTCTGCTTCAACCAGCCACAGAATCAGACCGGGCAGCTGCTCCTGCCCACAATGACCAAGCATCGATTCATGAAGAAGCCTTTTAATTTAACGGCAAAGGCTGCACAATGCCTGCTCATCCCCCAAAGTCTCCGTTTTAATAAATGGGGGCTTATGGGGCAAAAACATTATCAATTAAGCTTCTTGGCCCAAGAACTGAGGGGTTGACCTCGGAGGCTGTGTGTAGGGTAGGCCACCAAGGCTTTTCCAGTCAAAAAATACTTGTACCCGAGCCGTCTCACGTGGCTGCAGAGACAAGGAAGGGCCACCGAATGGGGCTGGGAAAGATCCCTGATTTTTTCTGCACAGGTCTCATTGGTCGCTGTTTGCATGCTGTCCCCCTCATTTCAGACGGTGACCTTCCTAGGGCAGGGCCTGTCTTGCCACTTAGGGCAGCAGCCTGGCACACAGCAAGTGCTTCATAAATGCTCACTGGCTAATGCACACATTATCATCTGCAGCTCGTACTGTTACATGGTCTCCCTGATCCACACCCATTGATTTCTGAAGAGTTAATAAGGTTCAATTTCAATAAGGCACAGGGGAGAAAGTTTCCATTGGGGGAAAAAATCTGTATCATTTAAGAGAAACCAATGATGGGTGGGGGTGGGGGGCAGGGAAAGGCAGCACGAGCACCTATGTGGTCTGAACCCTGGCTCAAGGTGGGTATCTCCCTAGATCTATTGGGTTTCAGCCCTGCTCCTGGTAACTCAGCTCACCTGCTCCTCCAGCCCAGCAAGGGAGAAATGCTGCCCACCTAGAGAGAAAAAAGCCCCAGAAACCTTGCCTGGCAATCCCAGAAGCCTGTCATTTTATGTCAGACTTACCAGTTGCAGCTGGCACAGCCACCAGGGCCCTGGCTCCTGTGAGTGTGGGTGTGGCTGGGGAGAAAGAAACCTCTAGCAGCTCTAAGGAAAAACAGTTTGGATGGCTGGCCTGGCCCCAAGACGCAGGGCCTGGGGAGTCTTCATTTTCCCCTTTTTCTCCAGCAAGGGCCGACTGACAAGAGCAAAACATTTTCCTCTTGGAAACTAGGAAGTCACCTCCAAAATTAATTCCGGAGTTGGCCCAGAGCCAAGCACCGAAAGCCTGAGGACTGGGTGGGGGGAAGAAGATGCCTTAGAAAGCAGGCTTCCCTGCAGTGTGGAGGAAAGGGAACCACAGCTTCCCTTCAGGTCTGCAGGGTTCTACAAGGCCTGTGGAAGATGCGGCTGTTTAAACGTTAGAGACAGGCTTTTGCCCCAAGGCTGGATCTGAGTCTGTGGAACAGCGAAGGGTTTCCTCTGTATGTTTAAGAGCGGACAGATAATCCTGCTGACTGTTTTTAAAGTGGAAGACAGGGCTTCTGGGAGACAGATGTTTGACAAGGCAAAGGCTCTATAGAGAAGGAATTAGAGCGTAGAGCACAATATAGATTCAATTCAGTGAGCCAGATTTGAACTCAGGTCTTCCCAACTCCAGGTCCAACAGTCTATCTACTCTTCTACCTCACTGCCCTTACCTCTATCCATCCATCCACCTCTCCATCTACATCTATCCATTCATCCATCCACCACACATCCATCTATATCCAATCAGCCATCCACCCACATATTCATCCATCTACCCCCTATCCATTTATATCCATCCACCCCCTATCCATTTACATCCATCCATCCATCCATCCGTCCATACACACACCAATTCATCTAAATCCATCCATCCATCTATCCACCTATCCAATCTATATCCATCCTAGTCATTCATCCATCCATTTGCCAGCCACCTATCTATCCATCCATCCATAAAACTGCCCAGACAGCAGGATCTTTTAACAAATGCTTGTTTTTTTTTGTACAATCAAATGAGATCACCTGGCACACAGTAGGTACTACACACATGGTTATTCCTCAGACCCCACAATCAATCACAATTCAGCAGGCCCTATGACACACATGTCTTGACACACACAGTCTCGAGATGTGCTCTCGGGAAAGGGAGAATATGGAAACTGATTTTGTTTGACAATGCAGATCTGTTATTAGGGTTTTCCTTTTCTTTTCCAAAGATAAAGGGAAACAGAGAGGAAACAGAGTTTCACTTATTAAAAAATGCTTGTTACCGAATTGCTTCTCTAGAGGGATAACGCAAGTTGGCATTGGAAGCTGTTCCCACGCAGAAGTCTGCCCTAACACCTGGCAGCAGACAAACACTTTGACTGAATTCAGGCCCCACTTGAGGACCTAAAGGGCCACGTGTGGCCTTGAAGCTGCAGGTTCCCCACCCCTGTACTAGCTAGACAGCTTAGGCCAAGGGCCAGTCAGCTCTCCTAAGTTAGGAATACTTTGAAAACTGCCATCAATGGGAGTTTTCCATGTTAGTTCCCTCTAACGATGATATCGCTCCCCAAAAGGTGGAGAAACCTATAACAACAGTAATGACAAATTTACCCAAGGTTTGAAGGGAGCTGTGAGAGAAATCTTATTATCCCCATTTTACAGGTGGGGAAGTTGAGGCTCAGAGAGGCAGACTTTCCCCAAGGTCATAGTTATTAATTGGCAGGGCTAGGCCTGAAAACCAGGTCTCCTGACTCTAGTCAGGCGCTCTTTCCACCACACCCAGCCCCTGCTTGCTCCACAGGGCTATTGTTAGGATCAGATGAGCTAATAGCTATGGAAGCCCTCAGTAGCCCAGTAAGGCTCGGTGGAGCTGCACGTGTGAGGTATATATGACATGGGTACCACCCACTGCTGGGAATCAGCCTGCCTGGCCTTGTAGCTCTTGGCTCTCCTACTGTCCTGTTCTCCAGGGGCAGGAAGGGGAGAGGACACGGCTCGGGGAGCTCCCAGGGGGCAGGAAACGGGCCATCTGCTGAAGCCCTAATCCAACATGTCTGGTGAGGATGACAAGCTACTCAGGCATTCTCACCAGGCACAGAGGATTAGGGCTCACTCCAGGACAGAAAGCCCCAGCTCTGCTGTGTGTGACCAGTGAGGGCTGGTCAGCACACTCTGACCCAGCCTTCATTCCCTGCAAGGGAATCTGGGCTAGAGGATAACCACAGCTAATGGAGAAGAAAGGAAACTCAGATTTTTAGGCCCAATGTTTGGTCTTAAGACCACATTATTATCTTGCTCACTGATTTTTTTTAATGGATTACCACCCCCACCCCCTACGTATTTCGGTGGATTTCCCCTATCCAGTAACAGTCCAGGGTAGAGATTATGCAAAAACTGGGAGATGTAAAAAATCTACTGTCACCCAACACTAGCCAAGTGTTCACCCCAGGGCTCTCTCTGACCACACCTCAGAATTTCATTCTTTTAGAAAGAGGTAAGGGCTTGACTCCACATGGATACTGTAAAATCATACCCTCACATCACAGCTTGAGGTGAGAAGGAAACACCTCATTTAAAGCATTTTATGTTCAGATATGACAGTGAGGTCAAAGGTGGGAATTGGTTTGAAGCAGCAGGATCAGTGAGTCAGAGGGCTGGTTTTTTTCTCAGAAGGAATGTCTCTATGCTGCTTATAGCCCCTGCCTAGCGTGTAAATCAGCCATGATTCACCACCTGCCTGTCCTGCTTTCCCTAGTGCTCCTTCTCCCTCCTCCTCCAAGCTAGCTGCCTAGCTGGCAGTTCAGACTAGAGCCTTGGAAGGGGGGGAGACTGGCTGCAGACAGAGCTCATTCTGGTCCTGGGACCAGATCTTTAGCCAGGAACTGTGGGGGTCATCTAGTCCAACACTCTCATGTGACAGAAGAGGGAACTGAGGACCCCCAGGAATTCAGAAGAACTAAAATTCCAGCCCACTTCTCCTCATTCCAAGGCCAGTACTCTATGAACGGCCTCTGCGCATTCTAATTTCCCAGGAAGCTCTGACTTGGTGCACACCAGCAGAGGAACAGCTTCCTGTCACACCAATCCAGTTCACCTTGATGTCCTCCATCCATTGGGCCATAGGCCGCAAAGACCCAAACGGATCCTGCCTTCATTTCATAAAGGAGGAATGAAGGCCTAGAGAGAGGTAATTCAGACCCCTGGAGAGCAGGTGTGAGAAACTGCCTGTGGCCCATTTGGGAAGTGAAAACAGTGGGCAGGTGAAGTTTCAGTGGAGAGAGCACCAACCCTAGAGTCAGGAGGACCTGAGTTCAAATCCAACCTCAGACACTAGCTGTGTGACCCTGGGCAAGTCACTTCACCTGGACTGCCTCAAGAAAAAGGAAAAAAACTTCCTAAAAGGAACTAGAGACAAATTTTAAAGTACTATGCGAACACTACCTCCTCCTCTTCCTCCTCCTCCTCCTCCTCCTCCTCCTCCTCCTCCTCCTACTACTACTACTACTACTACTGTCATTTCAATGTGCTGGGTGACTCTCCACAGCCTACCCACAGAACACTGCTTAGCCTGGCATTCAATGCCTCCCCTAAAGTCTCCTCTGCCTTCTCTCTCTAGAGGGGGCTCCCTTCTTGCACATCCTTCTCTCCTCCACTGACCCTTGTCTATGCCCAGGGATTTCCCTATCAAATGCCAGTCAGTTCTCTCCCTGGAATGCCCCTGCCCTCTCCATTCCAACCACCCTTCAGGGACCACCTCAATCTCACCTCCATCACGAAACTTTCCCTGACCAGCAGCCTGGTGGGACCCCTCACTCCCTCAATCCCTTCCCTCCCTCCCTCGCTCCCTCCAAGCTGCTGCACGTATCACTTACTGTCTGCAGACTCCATATGCCCATTAATCGTGGACTGCCTGGTGACAGCTTTTCACCTACCGTCTGGAAAGCTGACTGGAATTTAACTTTCCTCACTCAGGTCTTGTCTCCTCTTCTTGACTGGAAGGACCAACTGCTGAAAGCAGTTCCCTCACCTCCAGCACAGAGCTAGGCACATGGGGAGGGGGGGAGGATCAAGACCAAGATGTCAGGATCTTAGAGGTGGAAGCTAAGCTGACCCCCACCTCACCTTCATTTTGCAAATGGAGAGACTAAAGACCTCCTGAAGTCCTCCAGGGCCAGAAAGGGCTTAGCAAAACAGGACTGGGCTCCCGCTGGAAGAAATGCTATGTATACATCGACTGTCAGTGGAAGCCTGGGTCTCTCTGCTCAAGCTGCTCGGTCTCTTCATCTGTGAAGTGCTGGGGTCTGGCTTGAGGGTCTCTAGTGCTCCTGCCAGGACCTCTATCCCACATCCAGGAAGTGTCTGATGCAGGATCTAAGCTGACTCAGAAACTGGGGGTGTTCAGCCTGAAGAGGAGATAGGGAGGGGGGGATTAGGGGCATGGCAGTGTCGCTTGGACTGTCCCATGGAAGACAAGTGAGTGGAAGGTGCTGCTTAGGCCAGATATAAGCAAAGACTTCCTGACAAGTACAGGAGCAGAGCCTTAGGAGGTGGTGAGCTCCCCGTCACTGGAGGTCTTCAAGCAGAGTGCATGGCCACTTATTGGGAATGCTCTAGAGGGAATTTTTGGTGAGGTATAGGTTGGACTAGAAGGTCTGAGGCTCCCTTTAGCTAAGAGACAGAGTGTGGTACAGGATAAAGGGCTGACACTGGAGGTGGAGGAGCTGGATTCTGATCCAGAATCTACCATTTACTTCTGCCACTGTGCCCTTGGGTAAAGCATTTTAACTTATCAAGCCTCAGTTTTCCCATCTGTAAAATGTAAGTTGCCTCTAGAGCCCTCCAGTTCTCTGTCAGAGTTTCTGTTCCAAGGTCTCTTTCAGCCCCAGAGTGAAATAAGGTGAAGCCGGCCATGGGAGAAGAACTGGGTGCTGCTACCAACCAGAGAAAGGCCAGGCTGAGTCACACTGCTCAGCCTGCCTAGCCACTTATCAATGATCCTATGTCCCAGGATCCCACTGTGGTTGCAGAAAAACCTTGATTAGAGGCCAATAATGTGTGAAAGGCTGCCAGCAAAGTGAGGAAACAGGAGTGCCCCAGGGAAGGCCTCCTCCCTCAAGAAAACAGCAGGGCAGCCCTGGGAGGCTGCCAGCCTCTGCCCAGACCCAGCAAGATGATGGGGAAATATTCGTTGGCTGCTGGGTTCAGGGGCCTCCCCAGCTCCCCCAGCCCAGCCCCACTGGGCCCTGCAGGTATCTCCTTTCTGGGCCTCGGGGAGAGCTCTCCAGAACATGCCACTGGGCTAGGTCCCTCTGGGAGAGACAATTAACTCAATAATGACAATAACAACTTACTTACATTTCTAGAAACATTTAAAAGTTTACAAAGGGTTTCCCTTGCAACATTCCCTTAAGGGAAGTCTTCTTTTCCCCATTATACAGGCAGGGAAACCAAGCCCCAGAGTGAGAAGTGGCCAGGGCTTGTGGTTACACAGCTGAGATGAGAAGCGGGGTCTCAACACACAGCTCAGTTCTCTTTCCGAGCTTGAAGTATAGGAACTTAAAGAGAGGGGAGATGCCAGACGGAGGGGAGTGGGGAGCGATGGGAAAAACATGGGGAAGGGCACTGCTAACATAAGCTCTGGGACCTCAGGGTTGAAAGCCTTGTTTGATAACTGTTTCAGTAACTGTTGTCCACTGGAATCCTATGTATTTTTATTTTATGTCTCCAAAGCCACTGATTCTGAGAAGGGGCCCACAGACTTCACCACACTGCCAAAGAGCTACATACACAGTCAAGAAGCCTAGCTGGGGTGGATAAGGAGGGCAGGGATCAGTTAGTCCTGGGTTCACATCCTGCTTCTGGAGCCTACATGGCTGTGTGACCTTCTCAGTCTCGAAGTGTCCTCAAGCAATTCTCTAAAAGTCAGCTGTGGGCAGCTAGGCAGTGCAGTGGATAGAACACTGGCCGTGGAGTCAGGAGACTGGAGTTCAAATCCAGCCCCGGATACTTACTAGCTGTGTGACCCTGGGCAAGTCACTTAACCCAGATTGCCTCCAAAAAAACCCGCCAAACAAGTAACAATAAAAAGTCAGTCACAAAATAACTGGGCAGAAGGAATAAGTCAGAGGCTTTTTTACCTAACACTGGGAAGCCTGCAAATCAGGAGAACTGACATTCATTTCATTCTTACTACAACCCTGTGAAATCCATGCTATTGTTATTTCCCTTTTACAGATAAGGAAACTGAGGCCCAGTGAAATTAGGTGGCTGCCCAAGGTCACATCTCCCTCAATAAGTGTCACAGGCAGGATCTGAACCTAGGTTTTCAAGTCCTGAACTCTCTCCACCGAACCACACTGAGTAACAGATGTCAAAAATCCGGGAGCCTCAGGAGGCAGGGTTTCACAGGCAAAGAGCACCTGGAACACTGCCACTCAGGGTGACCCGGAGAAGCCATCGCCAATCTGAACCCTCTGAGCCTTGGTTTCCTCATCAGCAAAATGGGAACAAAGATGCCAAACTTGAGGGAGTAAAAGGGAAGGCAGGAGAGAGGGAAGGAGACAAGCAGGAAGGGAAGGAGGGAGGAAGGAGAGAGGAAGGGAAGGAATACTAAGTGTTGGGGGAGGAAGAGGAGGAGGAAGGGCTTTTCGTAAGCTTTTACTATGCAGCAAGCACCCAAGACCCAAATATACGAGCAAAAGGCAGGTCTGCCTTCCAAGAAGCTTCCAGGACCTAGGGAGCCACTCCCCACAGGGCAGGGCAGCCAGGGCAGACACCAGCATGGACTTAAGTAAATCTCTCTGCAAACCCCTTCAGGTGCTAGAGGAGTTAAGACATAGTTGTTAAGCCCTGGGCATTAACACCCTGGGCCAGTCCTAGTTTCCAGGGCAGGTTAAAGCCCTCCCAAAGCCCCCAGTCAGGAGTTCAGTGCCTAGGGGACAGACATGCAGCCTTTACCTTGGGCTCCCCTCAGATCCTTCCCTAGGAGGCCCCAGGGGTTAAACACTCACACTCCACCAGGTAGGGAGGTCTGCCTGTTCGCTCAGGCTTCCATGGTTGGGCTCAGGTGGAGAGATCCTGAAGCAGATTATTACTGTCCGGGGAAGGGAAGGTGTACCAGGGACCTTTCCCACTTCAATGCAGGCCCAGTCTCCTCATCTCCTACAGAGTCTAGAGAAGCCTGTGTCCTCTTAGGGAGCACAGCACCCACAGGGCCCTCCCAAACAGCAATATATGTTGGGGATCCAGGAACCTCAAAAGAGGGAGAGAAAGGGGGAAGTAACGGCTGGTGTACAAGCAATAGGACACACATTATCTCATCTGATCCCCCAAATCCTGGTGAGATAAGGTCTATAGGTACCTGTATCATCCCCACTTATGAGATGAGGAACCTGACCAAGGTCATGCAGGGAACAGGGACTCAAGTCTCTTGATCCTCAAATTGAATTAACGCTCTTTCCAGTACAATACACTACTTCTCTCTGCCCCTGGCCTCGCTCCCTCTCTACCTTATGCACCAAACCATCAAAGGGAAGAAGCGCCCCCCCCATGCCCCTCCCCCCACCACCCCCCAGCAGTCCAACAATCAATCATCACTCAACAAGCATTTTTGAAATGTCCTCTATGTACCAGAAACAGTCCCAAGCTCTGGCAACGAGGCCAAAAAATATAATAAAACAAAAGGTAAAAAATGTAGAGGGGAAGCCCAAGAACCCGGGGAAAAAAGATGGACAGGCTGGAGCTCGGAGTCATGAAGGAAGGTGGGGAAATAAAGAGGAGGAGGTAAAGGGGGAGAGCAGCCCAGGCACAAGGGGCAGTAGCATCAGGCTGGATGAACAGCAAGCAGACCATCGTAGGGCTCCCGGAGAGCAGGGTAAGCAGGAAAGAGCTTTAAAGGATTTGGATCCACGGTCACAGGGAGCCACTGGAGTTTAGTGAGGTGGGGAGGAATCACAGAATGGCTGACATCTCAGTAAAGCCACTTTGGCAGGGCAAGCTGGACAACCCAAAGATCGATCCTGCAGGCCTTTAGCAAAGAGTCCAAATAACCCCAAAGTCAAACCACACTCTACAGGCAAACAGCCTAAGGGGGTGAGGGACACAGAGGTAAATTCCACAGCAGCCAGCCCTGGGCCACTTGTCCCAGTTCCCGGACCTACCTGACATCCCTACAGGGATGCCCCAGAACCAGAGCTCAGACAAGGAAGGGCCTTCTAGGGCACAGAAGGATGGAAGGTAGAGAATAGGGCAGTCACTTTATCTAGAAAAAGGGTTCTGTAGGCTACGTACCAGCCAACAACACCTCCTCCAGGAAGTACTCCCTGATTTTCCCCAGCTAGCCAAGCTTGTTCTACTGCCTCAAACAAATCTCTTATCCCTCTCTGACACCTGCCCCCTCCCCCAAAAACAAGCTCATTTCACTCTCACTGAGGAGGCAACGTGGCATGACAGAATGAGCACTGGAGTCAGAGGTTGTCACTCAGTCATTTTTTCAGTGGTATCTGCCTCTCTGACCCCAGCTGGGATTTTCTTAGAAAAGATACTGGAATGGTTTGCCATTTCCTTCTCCAGCTCATTTGACAGATGAGGAAACTGAGACAGAGTTAAGTGACTTGCCCAGGATCACACAGCCAGGAAGTGTCTGAGGCCAGAACTGACCTCAGAAAGAAGAGTCTTCCCAACTCTAGGTCTACCCACTGAGACCCAGAAGAGATGGTTTTAAATCCTTCTCTGAGTACTACAAAACTAAACTAGCCTAAGAACAAGGGCAAAGAGGTTCAGAGGCCATCTCAGGGTGGATCCAAGGGGCAGGCCTTCTGGCCTCAGCTTAGAGCATCCCCTCAGGGCACCCAGGGCCTGCAGTCCTCAGGGGTTCCTCCAGGAAACCAGAAGGCACAGAGTCCAGAGGAGCTGGTGTGTGGTTAGGCAAAGGTTCGGAGGCAGCGTCAAAGAGGCCACTGCCATCCAGCTCTCCCTGCTGATACTCTCAGATGAGGGGAAGCCTGCTGTCCTTCTGTACATCCCAAGGTCTTTCTCTAAGGCTCAAAGCCCATCCTATCATCCCTGGGCCTCAAGCCCCCAGCATTGAACACACTGGGGTAGGTATCCCACAAGCACCCGCCACCAAAAGCTCTCCACCACCCCACCACCACTCCACGATTCTGAAATTAATGTCCTACTTATTTTAACAGGGGCGGGCAATCAGCAAACATTGTGTTCCTGTCATCCTTGGGAGGCGGGCAGGGGGAGACTGGGATGTGCGGCTGCCAACAATTAGTACAAATCTGGCTGACATTGTTTGCTCTAAAAATAAACTGTGCATGTTAAAGTAGCTCCAGAGCCAACATCTGAAATGCTTCTCATTTCAAGAGGCTGCTTTTTCCTAAAAGGAGGGGGATGCAGAGAAAGGAGCTCATGGAAATTCTCAAGCATGGGAGGGGGGGAGGGAAGTTAACAGGTAAGTCATCAGATCCCAGATTTGGCTGGAGCTAGAAAGGACCATGGGGCTAGCTCAACCCCTCTGCTTTACAGATCACAGGAAAACAGATTTAGGGCCTCAGAAGTCACTGAAGCCAACCTCTCATTTTGCAAATGAGGAAACTGAGGCAGAGAGAGGTCGCACTGCTATTAAGTATCTGAAGCCAGTTTGAACTCCCAGTCACCCATGACCAGTAGTCCCCTATTTTCAGATCCCATCACAGTTACTTATAGGTAGTCATTTGGCCCAACCCTACCACTTACAGATGAGGAAGCTATCTGTTCAGCCCCCTATTGTTTTATAGATCAGGACACTTGGACCCAAGTACCCTGTCTTGGAAGGCAGTTTCATCAGTTCCCTATGAAGATTCCCCCCCTTTCTTGTTCTAGCATCATATAGTTTGGGGGGCTAAAAATCTGGACAAGAGGTGTCCTCTAAAAGCGAGACATAGAACCACAACGTCAAGGGTTGGGAGGAACCTTAAACAGGATCCTCCCTTCTCCTCCCCAACCAGTTCATGCCCTGAGACCCTGAATGAGGGAGGCCCACTAGCTCCAGTGGCAGTGCTGCCTTCTTGGGGATGGCTCTATTCTAATAGACAAGAAGTCTAATCTTTTTCTTCATCCCCCTTCCCCTCAGTGCTCCTGGCTCTGCCCTCTGAGGCCAACAGCCCTTCGTACACCTGGAGACAAGGCTTTTGTGTTCTGAATGAACGTAAAAATTCCCAAGTCTGCTTTGTTCCCTAGGACGCTGCCTGGTGCAGAGGATGGCCCCTGGATGGAAGGGAGAGTAGTGCAGCCTTTCCCCAATCATAGTCCTGGGCTACGTCCAGAAAACTGAGTGGACCAGATCCAGTCTGGTAAGAACCAAAAGAGACTCCCAAGATAGGCCTCACAAGGTGGCCCAGAGAACTACTGTGTAGTCTGAAAGTGAGAGGGAGGCCTTTCTTTAGTACCATAGAGGAGGGTCAAGGAGAACTTCCCCAGGGCTGGAACATCAAGCCAGGGGAAAGAGGAAGGAAAATGGTGTCAAAAGCAAAAGACTGACATTGGCCTGAAAACAAACAACCATAGATTATCGTTATCAGGAGATCCTGAGTGTGGACATGTGCGTGTACTCTGCACGTGCTCTGATCAGGGCAGAGGCCGAGGCAGGCCCACCACGGGCACACACCTAGACAGCATTCCTCTGCAGGTAGCCTACGGGATCTCATCACCCAGTTAACTCCTCTCCAGCCTGCAGTCTACAAAAGTCCCCTGAATCCCTCTGCCTCTAGGGACTGCTGTCTAGCCGCTACATCTCTTCCGAAAAACAGAGGGAAGCTGACTTTTTAAATCTATGTGTAAAGCTTTCCATTTACCACTCTTCTATTTCTTCTCTTCATATCTGATTCAATGTGCTAGATGGTCAAGATCTCTTAGGAACTTATTGTCCAACCCATTAATCCTTAAGTCACACATAAAGGACATCTATGTATGTCTCTATCCAAGTTATATAGCTGAAAATCTCCAAAAGAACAATGCCAGCACAGATCCTTGGGGCACTCCACTGGAGACCTTCCAAACTGACAGAAAACCATCGACGATTCATTACCCTCTGGGGCCATCCATTCAACCACTATTTATTATGCATAACTAACTGTATGCTGCCATCTAACCAGTATCTCTCCATGTTTTCTGCAAAAAGAGCATAAGAGATTGTGGCAAATGCTTTGCTAATATCTAGATAAAATCCCCTGATCTAACAATCCAATCACCCTGTCAAAGAAGGAAATGAGATTAGTCTGGCATGACCTGTTCTTGAAGAAGCCAAGCTGGCTCCTTATCAACACCATTTCCTTTTCTAGATTTTCATTAGCCATCTCTTTAATAATACCTAGTAGAATTTGGTCAAGAATTAGCGGAAGGCAAGTTCACTGGCTCTGGAATCAGAGATTCTGCTATCTTCCCTCTTCTGGGGGGGTGGGAAGAGGGATGAATTTGCCCCCCTTCTCCATTCCTGTCCAACCCCTCTGCTGTCCTGTCAGGTCACAGACCTGAAGATGTAGAGAGACAGTTCACCTGAGCATGGTGGCCTGCATCATGAGGGACAGATAGGTGCTGCTTTCTTATACCCTCTCCCTATTAATATCTTAACCTATCAGCTACTTGGTTCTTTGTCCAAACATCAGGTTCCTCAGCACAGAAAATAGAACTTAACAGGTGAATGGCTCTCTCTTCACCATCTCTAATCTCCCAAGTCCCTATCCTAGCCTTTCTTTGACCTTTCTATTTCAGACGCTTATATATGCGTGTATAAATGTTCTGGTCCCCTTAGTTTTCCTCAATAGCCTTGGCTTTGATATGCCCAACGTCAGTCTAATTTTTATATTCACTCTGTTACCTGTCCTGGCTTCTATTTTCCCATATATATCTTTCTTAGACATAGACCTAAGTTGGTTAGAGAGCTCCCTGAGCAGTCACATCAATTCTCCTTAAACAACCCCTTCTTTTCTTCTTCTTTAAAATTGTTTCTATTTGTAATTCTAAACTTTACTATTAGAGCTCCTATCTTTTGGGTGACTACTAGTCTCTCTCACACTAAATTTTAGTTTGGGGCCTGACTCATCCTATTCTAGACTCTGAAATTTGTTCTCCCAAAATCTAAGACACATCAAACAGCTTTCATTTTTCTGAACACACAATCTAAGATAAAGTGGTCACTTCTTTCCCCTCCCCAAGCTTTCTGTCATTTCCACTTCAGCAACCAGGTCATTAAGACGTGAAGAATACAGTTTCCCCTCCTCCCTTTTTCGGTTCCTCCCCTTTTGAAGAATGAGATTATCATATGGGAAAGTCAAGGCCATTATTAGCTGTTGTTTTGTGCAGAGAGAACCCTCTGGAAAACCCAGTAAGGAACCTGACAAAGCTTGCATTTCAATCACACAGCCTTTCGGATCCCAGGGCTACCTATAGCTATGCCATTTTGATATAGAGGGCAGGAGCCTAGAGACCATAAGCCTTACAGAAAATACAAGAGAAAAGATATGTAGGGAAGAAGGGATAGAGAAAGGATTCCTTTTACGCTGGCCGGTCAGTCCCTGAGGTTCTATGACTTAGGACCAACCTCAAAGGGAATTTAGGAGAGCTTCCCAAGGGAGCCAACTCAGGCTTTGAACCTAGGCCTTCATTCTTTTCTTTTATATCATGCTACCTGATAAGAGGGAATGCTATGCCTGCAACTGGGTCTGACCTTTTTTTTACCTCGCCTTACTCTAAGACCCACCATGACTGTTCTGGACCAGAGGAGAAGGTAAAACCTAAGGAAAAGTCATCCAACTGGGGACTCAACGCCCTTGGGTCCCCAAACATGAGGGTCTCAGTAAGTTACAGGGGAAAGCGTAATGAATTTGAACCTAAGTTTGAATTCCAGCTCTGTACTTATTCCCTGTGCACAATCACTTAATCTCTCCATACCTCTTCTGTAAAATAAGAGAACTAGAACTAGGTGACCTCTATGATCTCTTCCAACACTAGAACTACGGCCTTTCCAGGAAGAAAGTGAAAGACCTTTATTATTTTCTTTTCATAGCAGCAATCAGGGTTAAGTGACTTGCCCAGGGTCATGCAACTAGGACCTTTATTATTTTTAAAGAGGGAGGAAGGATAGAGAATGGTGAAACAATTTTGGTACAGGAACACAACTCAATGTCATGGTACTGTGAAAAATGACGAAGATAATTTAACAGGGGAAAATGTCTATGAACTGACAAAGTAAACAGAACCAAGAAAACAATATACACAGCAACTACAACAATGTAAATGGAAACCATAATAATCAAAATGGAATGTTGTGAAATGATAATGACCAAGCTTGGCCCCCAAGAGGAAACAGGGCAAGGCACTGGTTCTTGGTGGAGGCTGGGAACTATGGATAGGAAACACTGCATTTAATGTCAGACTTTTTTGATATGTTGGTTAGTTTTACTAAACGGAGTTTTTCTTCTCTTATTTTTTTCTTTGTAATAAAGGAATAGAAAGGAAACAAGCGTGTTATTAAGCACCTTTTCAAAAAGTGCTTTATAAATATTATCTCATTTGATGGGGGGAGGGGAAGGGAAAGTGTTGAGAAATAGAGGTAATGAAAAACAAGGTACAGGCAGCTGGATGGCTCAGTGGATAGGACACTGAACCTAGAATCAGGCAGACCCGAGTTCAAATGGGACCTCAGACATTCAGTAACCATCTCATCCTGGGCAAGTCCCTTAACCTGTGTTGGCCTCATTACCTCCTCTGTAATATGAGGATTACAATAGCACCTACCACTGACAGTTGTGAGGATAATATAGGTAAAGAACACTGCAAATTCACTGTCTAATTCATGGGGGCCAATAAGAAGCAAACAACTCTGGCAAACAAGATGGGGGGGGAGCCAAATGAGAGTTAATGAATACAGGGAAGTCCCTAAAATTAAGGGAGATGGAGAAGGGCTTCTGTAGAACATGGGATTTTAGCAGGCAGGAGATGAAGAGGGAGAGCACTGTAGGCATGGGGGATGGCCTATGCAAATGCCTGGAGTCTGGAGATGGGGTGTCTTGAGAAAACCCAAAGACAAGGAGGCCATCAATGGCTCAAAGAGGAGAAGCAAAGAGTAAGGAAACAGGAAAGGTAGGAGGGGACTAGATTATAAAGGACTCTGAAGAAACAGGAAGCCACCGGAGTTTTCTGGGTGGCGGGGCCCAGGTGTGCTTCAGGAAGATCACTTTGGTGGATGAATGAAGGATGGATTGGAATGGGAAAGAGGGAGAGACTTGAGGCAGCTGACACCCCAGCAGCTACCTCTGTAATCCAGGTGGGAGGTGACACAAGCCTGCACTGCAGGCAGCGTCGCAGCAGAGAAGGGGTGTACTGGAGAGATGATGGACCGGCCTTGATAACAGCTTGCATGGGCAAGAGAACATGAGGAGGCCAGGACACTTGGGCAGCCTGAGAGGCTGGGAAGATGGTCCTACCTTCCTCTGTTAATAGGGGAATGTGGAAATTAGGAAGGGTTTGGGGGAAGGGGAAGAATTCGTTTTGGACAAGTTGTGTTGAAGATGTTTGCTGGACAGTATGGCAGCTGAAGCCCTGAGTTGGGAGGCTGGGAGGGAGGCTGAAGAATCCTCAGCACCGAGATGACCATCAGGCCCTACCCTCCCAGAACAGGATCCACATAGTCCAAACCTCAGCTCCTCTATTAAGGCACAAGTATCCTTCTTCTCTGCTTCCTACACTGGCCCAAAGGATTCTTCCTTGGACTACAGACCTCCCCTCTCAAGGCAGAGTAAAAAGTGCTCCTGGAATCTGAGGGCCTGGATTCAAGTCCTGACTCAGCCTCTTACCACCTGTATGACCTTGGGCCAGTCCCTGCCCCACCCTGGGGTTCAGTTTATAAAATGAGAGTAAGGCTGAATTAGATAGCCTCTGAGGATCATATTTTCCAAGCCTGAAATCTAGGCTCCCCAGAGTTACCTAAGAGTCGCTTTTCCTTTGGCCTTGGGCAAAGACAGGGGTGAGTGAGGAATGATCCTGGGCTTCCTGATCGTAACCAAGAGAGCAAAAAGTGTGTACAACTGGAGGGGGGGAAGGGAGAAGGACTCCAAGAAACTCAAAGGCTGATTCCTTTGTTGCCCCCAGAAATGCCAATATCCAAGACTCGGAGGGAGAAAGTCAGCCCCCAAGGACAAGAGGTGTCGGCAGGCCCAGATCCAGGCACAACCACACGGACCTGTCACCAGTGCTGCCTACTCCCATCCCTCTGGCTCAGGCCTCACTTTGGTGAGGGCCAAGGAGAGGGAGAACCCCGTCTGGTCAGAGGCAGCTGGACACAGAGGAACAGATGGAGAAAGTCGGGCAGACAGAGGGAGACAAGCAGGCAGACACAGAGATGCTTTTGTCTCCTCCAAACCCAGGGTACCGGTTGAGGAAGGGCTGGGAGAGGGTTCTAGCCAGGATGAGAAAGAAGTAATCTCAGCAATGCTAACCTGGGCTCCCCCACCTACCCACCCACCATGTCACCCCCTATTCAGAAGTGAGAACTAGAGAACAGACAGAACATGAGAGACCATCTAATCCAGGGGGTTTTAATCTGAGGTCTCTGCATAGCTTTCAGGAGGTCTATAAATTTTAAAAAACATTTTGACAACTCTATTTTAAGATGATCTATCCCCTTTGTTATTCCTATGTATTTTATTTTATACTTAAAACTCATGATTCTGAGAAAGGGGGGCAATGAAAAAGTTGTCTAATTCAATCCTCTTTTCTACAGTCAAGGAAACCGAGGTCCAGAAGTTAAATAGCATGTCCATGGTCACCCAGGTAGTACATGACAGAACAAGAATTTGAGCCCATCTCTGGCACCTCCACTTCTTACATTTCCCCCTTGGAGATCTAGTCACCAGAGGTGGCCTGCCCCAAGTCCCCTAGCTAATCAGGGACAGAGCAAGGGCCCCAGTCAATCACTCACACACAACAGAGGAAAGGGGGGTCCTACTCACTTCTCTAGCTTGGCTCTCCCAAGCCAAGGCTGCAGAGTGAGACTCTGTGGGAGAGGGATTATATTTAAACTAGGATCAGTGATACAGATTGATTTTCCATTTAGCCCAAACCTCTGTATTGATTCTGGGGGATGTCTTTTTGGTGGCCTACGGTTTACTCCTAGATCTCAGGGGCTCTTGGCCACCGTTCCTGACTGAAAGCACTCCTAAGGGAGTGTGGGAGCCAGTCTCTCCTTCTGTGGCAGGGAGGGCACATGAGCCTCGATGTGTGGCTCCAACTCCTTTCCAAGGAATCTCTCCCCTGACTCCACAAGTCTTGGGGCCTGTACACCAGCCCCCTGGTGAGTGGCAGGGGTCAAGCACTGACAGTCCCTGTTCTCTTGCTTTTCCTCTTATCTTTAAATCAGACTAGGACTTGTTTTAAGTGGGGAGGAGGGGTACTTAAGAAAACCAGCAGGGCAAAGTCCCTGTTTCTGCTCTTTTGGGGATGAGAGGTTCCATCTGGGTCTAGCTAGACTTTAGAAGTCATTAAGTCCAACTCCTTCATTTTAAAGGTACAGAGATCACACAGCTGTAAGCGTGTGAGGCAGGATCTTTCCAATTCCAAGTCCCATACTCTATCCACTACATCACACTGTGAGCCTCCAAGTTGGAAGAGCCCTAATCCAACTTTTACCTGAACAGAGTCCCTAGGAAACATCCCTAACAACGGGACTTTTGCCTGTCTCCAGAACTCTTCCTAGCTCTGCTAGGTCTTTCCCCTCTAAATACCATCTCTAGTGGATCAGCAGTCACATGCAAGTTGACTGACACTCATGGAGGGCAGCTACGAGTTTGCTCTCCTCCCTCTGGGAAATGACATTTATTCTTCCTAATCTAAAAATGATACTCCTTCACTGAATAAAGGAGAAGTGAAACAGGATTTGAGTGGTTCTGCCTTCTGTCATCTAGACAGCTGACAGTACCCCAGACATGACATTCCTTCTCCCCACTGTGACTCTGCACAAGCTGACCTTCCCCTTCCCCCTGCTTGGGATGCTCCACCCTTTTTTCTCATCCTTTTGAAATGTTCAAGGTTCAGCTCAAGAGCCACTTCCTACAGGAAGCTTTCCCTGATTCCTCCTTCCTCTTTCCATTTATATTTACCCATCTGTGTACTGAGACTTAGAATTTACTTCATCTAAGCATAAGGCCAGTCATCCTGAGGAATATCAGGTCACTGAATTCAGATGGCTCTGAAGAAGTAAGGCTGGTGACCTGCACAACCCTCCCTCCCTCACAACAAAGTCAAGTGCAAGTCGTGTCATCATTTGTCTGATGGCATGGTCTTCTTTGGCAACAAAGGACGAACATGATTCAGAATGTTAGCTCTTTGGGGGGTAAAAACTGTTTTTTTCCTCTCCTCTCTTTTTGGACTAATTGTCACAGTTTTGTGTCAAAAGTGGGATGCGACCCTTACATGAAGGTTTTTTTTAATTCATGCTGGTATTACTTAATAATCATTTTTTACTAAACTGTCTTTGGTGCAAGATTAGGACGCACAGAATACTCATGAATATGTTAAAATGGGGAAGATGCAAATCTTACCATATCATGTGACATACTCATGGCAGCTCAGTCTGCCCCCCAACCCCCATGTCTCTGGCTCTTCATCAGGCTGAGTAACAAAACCATGAGTCCAGCATAGCTCTTAAAGAAAACATGTAAGGTGGCTTTCGGAAATACGCTGACAACGCCCCTGTGTGTGCTGAGGATTCTAGGCCCATGGCTCCCAATGAGCAGAAGATAAATGCGTGTCCATACTGCGGCTCGGATTCCCTTCTAAGGGTCGAGATGGACAGAATTATACATGCACCAATGATGCAATCAATAGAAAATTACAAAGCAATTTGTACAGGGTGCGATGATGTGGTGAAATACGGTATTTAAAGGGCCAGGAGGGTCCTCCTAGACTCTCAGAACTGTCCCCTCCCAGCGGGCAGGGAACCTTCTGTTTCTGCCGTGTATTCTCAGCTCCTAGCCCAGAGCCAGGTGGAGAAGCACTTAGCACTTATTTTTGGCAGCCTCGGGAGATAGCATTTAAAAACAAAAACAGTGGATCTGCGTTTTCCTTTCTTTACCATCCAGGCTATAGATCAGGGCATTTGAGGGCTTAGATGGTGAGCTCCCGGAGGGAAGGGCCTGTCTTTGGCCTCTTTCTGTATCTCTGGAGATCTGCACATAGTAGGTGCTTCATAAGTGAATGACTGAGAGAAGGGAGAGAACTGAGAACTCAGTTGCCCAACAGAACTAAGGAATGAAAACTAGAATTTAAAAGGAATTTAATAAATGGTCCGCTCATTGAACTCATCATTTCACTTGTCTCACAGAAAGCAGACATGGTTCTCTCCTTCCTTTGATTTCATGTGGCTACAAGAGGAAAAAGGGGGGAAGGCTCTTTTGGTTCCCTTAAGCATTCGTTCTCTACCCCACCCCTGCTTCTGAGCATCCCTGGCAATCTTCTCACAACAAGGCCTTAGCATTTTTCTGTATTCAGACTCAGTTTCCTGTTCCGGTCTCAGTCCGGAACATGTCTCTACAACCCGAGTTGATCTCTTGTTTTTTGGGGGGCTTTCCAATTGTTCACTTTCCCTATCTCCCCCTTTTCTTTCCAGATCAGAATTTGAGTCTGGGGGTGGGGGCTTCCCTTTGTTACTGGGCTAGGGAGTACCAAAGGGCACACCACAATATATAATATATAATATGGTAAAGAGTAGTATATTTCAATTAAAATATATAAATAGTATTTTACAAATATATAAACAGTAGGCAGTAGTATTATTATTTGGAAGAAATGGGGGTCCTGGAAGGGGCAGATGCAGAAGACCACCAAGTGTGTAAGGGCATCCTGCACCTGCAAAGAAGGAAGCCTCCTTTCTACTCCTGCCCATCTCCCACCCATGAAATAAATTTCCTAATCTTAGGAGCTCCCACTCTAGGAGCTCAAGTCAGTTGGCAGGTGACTGGGTGTTTGCAAACTGACTCCCTGTAATCTACAACCTGTGTCAACACTTCAGGGTGCCACTGATCTGCGAGCAAACCTGTCGGGGAAAAAAATGACAATCATCTGGCATAACCTGTTCTAGATGAAATCATTCTCTTGCAATTCTCCCACTTCACAGATAATAAAACTGAGGTCTATTCAACTATGTGACTTGCCTGAGGCAGTCAGTGTCAAAATCAAGGTTTAAAGTCACTACCTCTCACTTCAGAGTCTCTTTCTCTGGTACCAGATCTGTGTTGATATCCACCCTCTGATGCTTACTGACTGTATAACCCTCAGCAAGTACTTCACCTTTGTCTCCATTTTTTTCATCTGTAAAACAGGATGACAGTCCCCAAACTGGTGTCAGAAAGATTCATCTTCCTGAGTTCAAATACGTCCTCAGACATTTTCTAGCGGTGTGACCCTGGGCAAGTCATTTCCCCTGTTTACCTCAGTTTCCTCATCTGTAAAATGAGCTGGAGAAGGCAATGGTAAAACATTCCCTCCAGTATCTCTGCCAAGAGAAATCCCAAATGGGGTCATCAGGAAGAGTCGGCTATGAATGAACCCAAGGAACAAAAACACTTCTCAGGACTGTAGGAGGACCAAATGAGATGTTTGTAAAGCACTTTGCAGCTACCCTTGAACGAGCTGTATAAATTCCAGCTAGGCACGTTAACGCCGCCACTGTGTCTCACTATGTCTCTGGGTCTCCACTTGCATCCCTCAGCAGGCCAGCTTAGCACAAGGCCAGGCACACAGTAAGGACTTAATAAAGGCTGACTGTTAGTACCAGTGTTATTTACCTCAGTGCTTCCAAGCAGGACTCCAGCGGGGTGGGAGCGGAGGCTCCAGCAAACATTCGGTAAATCAGCACCAGGAGAGGGGACAAGCCCCGCCCTTCACTCCTCCACTCCTCCACCTCCCAGGTCACAGGTCAACACAAGTCAGATAACGCTAAAAACACGCGGCCAGTTCCAACTGTGCGAAGCCCCAGGGCATGCTCACCCCATTCTCATCCCAATCCCAGGCTGGTACAGCTTGTCCCCTGGCAGGTCATGGGGAACCTCGGAGATGGTGTGTGGGTGTGTTCAGATCCGTAAATCAATGACCCGAGCCGAGGTTTCAGTCCCAGTAATTGGGGGGGGGGGGGGGGGGTTGAGGGAGAGACAGAGACAGTCATGCACACTCCCACACATACTCTCTCACAGACACTCACACTGACACCCACATATACTCACAGACACACACCCATATATATACTCACACAGACACACACCCACATATACACACTCTCCCAGACACACTCACACAAAACACCCACATGTACACACACACACTCTCTCTCACAGATACTCACAGATACCCACACAAACAGACCCTGGGATCCAAAGCAAAGCTAGGATACCGAAGCCATCCTCCTCCTCATTTTTCCCACACCCTTGAGGCTGGTTCTTGTCAGCAGAAGCTCAGTCTGAGTTCCTTTGTGGGGTCTTTGGGATTAAGACTTCACCAGAGGAAGCCTGGGCATCTGTTTCCGCTCCTGACCAGAAGGAGCTGGGTGGCTATGGGGGGAGGGGGGGAAGAGAAAGAAGCTGACCTTTCCTGCTCATTCAGATATTCCCCTGTACCCAGGCATCCCCAAAGTCCCAGCCCTCCCTCCAGTCTGGGAAAGCAATGAAGGGGTCCCTACTCCCAGAAGCTCAGGATGAAATGCTCTCATGCTTTAGGAATTCTAGATGCCGAGTGGGTGCATACAGGATGGCTGGCTTACTTAGTAGTACAGAGGCAGTCTCTTGCAAAATGGAGCAGGGGGTAGAGGAAGGCTGAAAAACCTCGGGCTGCCCTGGCAGAGTCCCAGAAGGAGGGAAAAGAGGTGGGAGTCAAAGAAAGCAGGGTGGGGGTGTAGGAAGGACCTTCAGTGTAAGTGACCTTGGCCCGGTGAATTCATTTCTCTGGGCCTCAGTTTCCTCACCTGTAAAATGGGAGAATTGCCCTAGATGGCCTCCAGAGCATAGGAATTCCTGCAGATAGCATAAGCAGAGAGCCAGCAGGCTCCAGATTTATCTTGGTTTGGGGGGTGGGGGAGGAGAAGAGAATGACAGACAGAGACAGAGAAAGAGGACTAGAAGAGGGGAGGGGAGGGGAGGGCCTAGGATCATGGATTTAGGGCAAAGCACATCTAATTCTCCTGCCTTTATTTTACAGATGAGGAAACAGAGGCTTAAGGATGGGGGAGGGGGGGGTTTCAGGGACTAGCCCAAGGTCACTCACTATTCAGCAAAGGAATCAGGGTATGAACCCAGGAGAGTGTTTCACACGGAGCCTGGCACATATTGGGCATTTGGTAAATTTTAATTTATTTTTATTAATTTAAACTTCAAATCCTTTGCAGACGGATTCCAGCACCCTAACTGGGGGAAGGATAGGGGTAAGAAGAGTTGGCCTCAGGAGGCTCCCAAGTCACCAGAACAGCTTCTAAGGGGAGAGGGGGATATTCCTGGACCTCCTAGCCGCCCGGAAAGTTGGAGGGGGCGGTGTTAAAGAAATTCATGTCAGCCTGCAGAAGTGTCCAGGGACAGGCTGGCCCCTAGTCCAGTCCCTAGGGCTCAGCTTTCCCCTTTTATCATAAGCAAACAGAGATTCCCATGATATGCAAACGTCTCCAGAGCTTCAAACAGGCCCCCAGGAGCCGGCCGGATCCAGCCCCTGGGTTTACTCAACAGCCCCAAGAAAGGGGCTCCTGCCATCCAGGCCCCGATCTTCTCTTGGCCCTGCCTAGAAAGGTGCAGACACCACCCCAGGGCCCTATCAGGGGCAGTACAGTCCCTGGGGAGGGGGATCTAGAAATTGCCAAGAGAAAAGAAGGGACCCAGCTCACTCTTAGTCAGGTCTGGGACCTGTTCCTTCCCCACCCCCCACGCCCCAGGGATTTCATTCACCAGCCATTCACCCAGCAGACTTCAGAGGAACCTTCCCCGGAGGATTCCCAGGCTCACAGCACAGGGAAAGCTAATGATGCCCCAGGTCCCGCCCCCTCTCCCACCCCAGGAAGCCGTCAGGGCATGGGCTGGTCTCTCCTTTTTTATAGACTGAAGAAGTTTTAGCCCAGAAGGTTAAGCAAGCGTCGGGTAAAGAGATAACAGGGGTCACCGCTGGGATTAACCAAACAAACTGGAGTCTGGACACCAAGTACCGCTCCATACCAACGCTGTGCCCGAGGCTGCTGAATCAGAGAACAGGAGACAGAAGGCAGGTTCTGGAGGGTAGGGCCAGCCCAACCTCTTATTATACAGGGTAGGAATCAGAAGGAGATCCAACTGGCCCACTCACACAGGACTAGAACCCGGTTTCTCCTCCTCCTAAACCAGCACCTTGGGTGGTCCTGAGAAGAGATCAGAAGGGGATAGTGAACCCTACCCTCACCCCCAGTGAGGCACTGATTTCACCACCCAGGCCTAGTGCCATAAAGACAAGAATGAATATGGGCTCCCAGGGCCCAAGCAGAGAGGTCCCGGGGTACCAGGGGAGGGAGGTCAGGAAGGGAAGCCTTCCCTACCAAGATTCCAGTACAAACTCTCAAGCTGGAGCAAACATCAGGTGCGGTTTCAGGGGTGCCCCAGAGGAGGGTAAGAAGGGACAGAAACACAACTAGGAGGTGTGGCATTTCTGAGCAGCCACCCCTACCAGTCAGAGTAGTCAGGAAGGAGAAAGCCAACCAGCACTCACTCTCCCCTCTCCTCAAGCCCAGCCTTTGGAGAGAAAGTGACCTTCCTTCCTGGTGGCCAGCCCCTCAGCAGCTGGGGATTCCAGGGCAGAATTCTGGAGGGAGGAGGCCTGGCTCTCCCAGCCCCATCAGCTCCCAAAGCCCCTCCTGCCTGCAGAAAACATTTACAACCAGGCCACACAAGCTGGTTTTGTTCAAGAGAAGTCCAGCACAAGCTCTCCCATGCAATTCAATTAATTCTGCACCCAAGTCTTCATTTTTCTTCTCTGTCACACTCTAAGTGATAATAGAGATGAGGGATTCAAGGGTGAGAGAAACTTCTGAAACCCAAGCAGGGGTCTCCAACCATCACTCACCATGAAAGATCTGCCATTTACAGGCTCTTGGGGTCCCCATCATTCATCCCTACTTTCCAGTCCCATCTCATCCCCAACCTCAGTGGGGTTCTAGCAAAGTTCTAGACCTTCCTCTATAGGCTGTCTTCTCCTAGATAATGACCCCTGACTTCAAAGGGCTTATATTCTCCAAGCTAGGAAAGTTTTCCTCCCATCCAGTCCAAATTCTCTTCTCTTCAGAAGAAAAAAGTTAATCACTCTTATGTATGTACATGTGTGTGTACACACACACGCACACACATGCCCACGCACGCATGCACACACGCACTCCCTCCCTCTGACCCTTCAAATTTTGGAGGAGAGTCATCATTACTGATCCCTCAGTTCAGGCCAAATATGTCCAGTTCCTTCAGTGTTAGCAGAACACATGGGGACTGAAACTCTGCTTCCTATGATGACTTCAGCCAAGTCACCCATTCTCCAGGCTCATGACCCTCAAGCCCCTGAAGGTTTTTAAGGTCATGTTCCCCCCCACTCCCCCTGCCACTGCCACCATAAATCAGAGCAAAATGTCCCATGGCCATCAGGGAATGGGAGAAGAGAAAATATAAAGGACACAGGTCCCTGCCTTCAAGATTTCAGCTCTGCAGGAGGAGACAGCTAGGCAGTCCAATGAATGGTAGACCAGACCTGGAGTCAGGAAGACTCACGTTCGTGAGTTCAAATCCAGCCTCAGACACTGACTAGCTATGTGACCCTGGGTGAGACACTTAACCCTGTTTGCCTCAGTTCCCTCGTCTGTAAAATGAGCAGGAGGAAGAAATGGCAACACCACTCCAGTGTCTTTGCCAAGAAAACTCCAAACGGATTCACAAAGAGTGGGATAGGATTAAACAAGAACAAAATAGTGATGATAATAAAAAAAAAACCACTGAGCTCATGGGGACATTAAGAAGATCTAGAGTAAAGCTATCTATATAAATGCTAGCTGTTACTGTGATGACACAAGGTCCCAGGTGGGAGTGGGAGGGGAGATAGAGAACCAGCAAGAAGTCAAAGTGCTAGAAAAAAGGAGTAATCCATCCCCGCCCCCAGCCTGAGCCCCTTCCAGAGACCCCTCCCTTCTCAACACCCAGGGACTAGATGGTTAACCTTGACTCTTCTCCAGTCAGTCTCAGGGGAAGCAAGCAGAACTGGAAAGCTGGTCAGGTAGGCAAGGCCTTCCCCCCCTCAGTTTAAAAGTTGTGCTAGTGGCTCATCCAGTAATTAATCTCTCCCTTCTCCTCCTCCTCCTTTGGTCCAAGCAGAGTGTAGATGACCTCCCTCTCCCCACCCTCCCTTCCCAGGCACATCCAGGGAGGCTGTATCCCTAGTATAAGGCAGGAGGTGAGCACCAAGGTCCCTTCCAGCCCTGGGCTCAAAGGCCAGACCAAAAACAACCATAAACACCCCCCCAGTGCCCCCACCCCCTCCCAACTAACTTGGTCCATTAATTTCCACCAGCTTTCTCAGGAATGCCCTCATTTGTTCAAAGAACAACAGCTGGTTTTGACCTTTGCAAATCTAAAAGCAATCAATCAATCAACAGGGGATTTAAAAAAAAAAATTGTAAAGCTCCAACAGTCCCAGCCGCCGAGAGAAACCCAGCTCTCCCATTCACTTGCAAAGGGAGAGGCATTTAAAAAAGAAAAGGTACCAGAGAACCCGGCGGGAGCAGTGATTTCTTTAGAAGAAGGAACACCCAGGTGGGGAAACTCCCCAAGTCTAGGCAGGTGGGCACCTCCCTACAATTTCAGTCTGACAGCAGACCCACTAGGTCATTGTTGGAGCCCATGCTGGTTCAGAGTGAATGTAAATAGCAGCTGTTTCGGTTTGGGCCAAAAACCTGGAGGGTCTTCCCCTCCCAGACTGATTCAGGGACTTTTTTTTTGGCTAGGTAAAGAGGTCATTCTCTACCTCACTTCTTACCTAGCCTTAAGCACTGTTACCTCAGTCCAACTGAGACCTGTTAAAGACCTTAGCTTACAAAGGCCAAGGTCTCCTACTGCACATCTGGGCCATCTCCAGTCATCCTGATCATCATCTGGCCACGAGACCCAGATGGCTCTGGGAGGAGAAAAGTGAGGCTAGTGACTTGGCACAGGCCTGCCTTACTTAAATCCAATTCACTTGCATGTCATGGCATCACTTCCGTGATGTCATGGTCCTCTTCAAAAAATGAAGGACAAAGTCAAAAGCACTGGGACAGACAAGTGATTGGCCCAGGGTCTCACAGCAGTAAGCATACTGGGGCTGAGCTGGCCCTCTGGCCCTTCTGCTCTCTCACACACTGGCTAAATACAGAGTACATTCCTTGGAGGAGGAGAATCTAGCAGCTGGGGGTGGGGGTGGGGGTGCCAGGAAAGACTAAGGGGGCAGGGGCTAAGAGGGGAAGCACTCCAGGCTTGGGCAACAACAGGTGGTAGAAAACAAAGACAGAAGATGGAGGCTTGTGTTTTCTGATTATCAGTTATTTATGGAGCTACAAGTATCACATCCTTAACTGTTGTTCAGTGAGTCTGAATCTTTACTTTGTGGCTCCATTTGGGGTTTTCCTGGCAAAGATACTGGAACTATCTGCCATTTGCTCCTCAAGCCCATTTTACAGATGAGGAATCTGAGGCACACAGGATGAAGTGACTTGCCCAGGGTCACACGGCTACTAAGTGTCTGAAGCTGTACAGAAGTCTGACTTCAGGTTCCGTACTTTATCCACTGTGCCGCCTAATTTGAACTTGGGTCCTGAGCTCTACACACTGTACCACCCAGCTGCCCTATCACCTTTTCTGGTCTTCCCCAGCATCAGGACATCCTTCTATCCTTGCCTATACATTCACCACCAGCCAAGAAACTTCGATAAAAGGGGCAGTAAGATAAGGGCACAGGGGAGGAAAACTACCTGCACTCTTTGGTGGAGTTTATTGTCAATCAGACAATAAACGTTTATTAAGCACCTACCAAGGGCTGAGGGCCAGGCCCGGGAACCCAAAGTTTACCAGGACAAGCAAACATTTATGCAAACAAATTGTTACTCAGGATGTATGTGTTCATCTTTTGTTGCCGAAGAAGACCATGCCATCAAAGAAATGATGACATGACTTGCACTTGACTTTGTTTTGAGTGAGGGAGGGCTGGGCAGGTCACCAGCCTCACTTCTCCTCCACAGCCATCTGAATCTAGTGACCAGATATTCATCAGGATGACTGGAGATGACCCAGGATGAGGCAATTGGGGTTAAGTGACTTGCCCAAGGTCACACAGCTAGTGAGTGTCAAGTGTCTGAGGTGAGATTTGAACTCAGGTCCTCCTGATTCCTGCACTGGTGTTCTATCCACTGTACCACCTAGCTGCCCGTGTTACTCAGGATAAGTAGGGAAGGAGAGAAGGCCCTAGAATTCAGGGGGCTGGGAAAGGCTTCTGGTAGAAGATAGGATTTTAGTTAGGACTTTAGATGTTTTATTCCTGGAAAGGCCAAGAGGCCAGCGTCACTGGATACAAGAGTACATATTGGGGAGTAAGGTGTAAGAAGACTGGCAGGAGGCAGCTGGGCTATGAAAGGCTTTGAAAGTCAAATAGAGATTTTGTATTTGCTCTTGGAGATGAGTAGGAAGGTAAGTAGGGAGGCGGGTGACAGGATGGGAATGGACCGGAGTCCCACCAGCAGCAGGCCCTGCAAAAGGCCAGGCACAAGCTAGCCCCCATACATGTCTGACTTCTCCCTCTTCTCCTTCCCACCCTCCACTGCCAACTCCAGTGAGAATGAATCTAAGCCCCCAGAAGCAACCCCTCCAAATGCGGTCAGGTCTGTGGGCCTGCTCTTTTGTTTCTGCCTTGGGGTCTTTCCCACCTTCTTTAGTGATCCCATAATTACCCGGTTCTTCCTGCACATCCTGAGAGCACCTGAGGGTCTTCATCCCCACCAGTGACCCAGCTCTTCTGAGATCCTCAGAGGCAAAGTTCCATTATTAGTTCTCAGGGGAGCACAGTCAGACACAGCCCAGGTGGCCCCAACAGCCCTGGCCTCATCCCCTGGGGAAGGACACCAGCCCCAACTTCTCCCAGATACACAAACTTCTACTTCCACACATTCACCTCTTCGAGAAAATTTCTCTTCAGTACACCCCCCCCCCCCCCATCCATTTCCCTTCTCAGGGACCCACCACCCAAAGTCCCACAGCTATCTCAGGCCATGACACTAACTCAATAAACACCTACTATGTGCTAGGGGCTGTGCTAATCAATGGACTCCAGCATTCATCACCTCTCCCCTGGACCACTTCCAATAGCATCCCACTTGGTACCTGGTCTCAAGTCTCTCCCTGTCAAATCCATCACATTCACAGCAGCCAGTGATTTTCCTAAAGCCTAGGTCTATCACTCCCCTACTCAATAAACTCCAGCAACTCCCTATTGCCTCTAGGATCAAATACCTCTGTTGAGGTCCTTTCCAACCTGGTATGGACCCCATACCTTTCTAACTTTATCCCAGACTCTAGAGCCCAGCGCAACATGCCTCCTGACCTTGCCTTACTCCATGTTCCATCTCCTGGCCCCACACCAAGTCCCCAATGTCTGGAATCCTTTCCTTTGCACCTCTACCTCTTAGAGAATCTTGTAAATCCAGTTCAAGTACCATCTATATGAAATCTTTCCTAATTTCTCCAGGGCTAGGGCCTTTGCCTCCCAAAATTTGCCTGGCATCTTGGGAGAACTGAGCCAACCCAACCCCAGTGAACTCAACCCCATTACTGCTGCATAGAACACAAAACATTGCACAGGAAGACTGAGGCTCACTGGCAATGAGGCAGCTAGTGGATGAGCACTGAACATGCCAGGACTTGGACTGGAACCACAGGCAAGCCACTAACTTTCCTAGGTCTCAGTTTCCTCATCTGTAAAATAAGAGAGTTGGACTAGACTGTCTCTGAGGTCCATTTCAGAGTGGTAGAATGTAAAGAGTGATGACACAGGAGTCGGGTTCATTATTATTCATCATTCACTGTCCTTTTATTACAACCTGGTAGCCTTGGGTAACCAGTTCTCCAAGCCTTGGGGTTTTTTTCTCATCCTTAAAGTGAAGGGGCTGGATGAGTGGGTCTCTGGGATCCCTTCTAGGTTTATGATCCACGGATTCCTCCCTGATTACTAGCTGAGCTGCAGAGTCTGAAATAGGAATCAGTCCATCTCTATCCTAGAGTTTTTCTGACTGGGCTGGTCCCACCCCTCCCTTCCCGAAGGTCATACTCCTCCCACATGGGCCTGGAATTCTACTATACAGACAAGTTTCTCTGGGTTGAGACAGTTTTAAGGAGGCACCTGTGAAAACAGAAATAGCCCTGGAGGGAGAATCCATCTAGTTCCTCCAAGTCAGGAACAAGTCATTTGGTCACAGGTGCTTTCCAAGTGACAGGTGTAGAGACCCACAGTACCTCTGGGAGTCAAGGGGGAAGGGCAGAAGGGTAGGGGCCTAGGGAAAAATCTGGGAAGCCTGAGGGCCCTGGGGTGACAGGGCAGGGAGAGAAAGAACAGGACCAAAGACAGCTGAGCTTTATAGTTCTGCCAGGACTCAGTGCCAAGGGCTGCCCTGTGACTAACTCTGATTCAGCACAGAGGGGACTTTTTCCTGGGTTTCACTGGGGTTTTTAAATGTAACGTCCTTAGCATAGCTTGTTACACACACTTCTCTCTCTCTCTCTCACACACACACTCTCTCTCTCTCTCTCTCACACACACACACACACAGTCTCACAGAGTTGGGGGAATTACAGGGGATTTTGCCTTCATCCCTCTCCAACAGTGCATTTGCTCTGTGTGGTTCCTCTCTCAAATAGGGCTTTGGTCTGCCTGAAGTTCCCTTTTCCAGTTTCCTCATCCTCAACATTCCAGCCAGAGGACCCACCAACACTGGCCCCCAGCCAAGCTCTGAAAAGATTTCTCTCCTCCCAGAGACCCAAGGGTCAAAGAGGATAAAGGCCCAAGCTGAAGGCAGGGGTTGGATCAGCCTTGATCCTAACGCTGATACTGAAGGAGTTAGAGGCAGTCAAGCCTAGAGCCAACACAGGGAACCTCAGTTTCTTCACCTTTCAAATGGGAATGACAATATCGCCCATCAAGTAAGATAATAAAGAGAAAATGCTTTAAGATTGAAAAGTGGGCTCTATAGACATCAGCAATTATTTTGAGTATGGATTAAGTGACTTGTACAGGATCACAGATCTAGTAAGTGTCTGAGGTCCCATTTGAACTCTGGTCCTTCTGACTTCAGGGCTGGTGCTCTATCCAAGGTTCCATCTATCTAATCCTGCTTCATAATTCTAGACAGGTAATGCAGTCCTTTAGCCAACCCTCTTTCTCACCTGATCCACTTAAGACTTTCATAGGAAAGGAGGGCGAAGGGGGGGAGAAAGAGAAGAAAGAGGGACAAGTACTTTGGCCTTCTCCATGGTGGTCTTCCTGGCCTCTCAATGAACCAAAATCATTTCCAGTCCCGACACAAAGGAGAGGGACAGAGAGAGAGGGACAGAGAGAGACAGACAGAGAGAGAGAGACAGAGAGAGAGAGACAGAGAGAGAGAGAGAGAGAGAGAGAGAGAGAACCATCTACACATCAGTCTAAAACAGGGAGGTTCTTTACTGGGGGCCTGTCAGTTTTTTACTGCTATTCAAATTCTACACCAGAAGGCCAGGTTAGGCATCCCCACCCCATGGCCAGACAAGTCTGTTTTTTCTCCCCATTAGCAGACAGTAGGCCTGAACTTGGTCTCACAAATCCCTCCACAGGCTGGATAGCTCAGGCTGGGGGAGAGGAAGGGAGGAAAGAACCAAGTCTGCTTCTTCAAGCCCCCCTCCTCAACTGCTTACTCTAAGGTGGTCTGCTAGGAAGGAGAAGGACCAGGAAGGCTTCAAAAGGAAGATGATCTGGGAAATACAAGGGCCCTGGGCTGATTTTTGGTTGTTATTAATTTTTATTAATCTTTTCTATCACTCTCATTTCCAAATAAAACCAACCTCTCTCCCTTCCTTCTTTCCTTCCTGATAATAAGGGGGAGGGGGAGCCACTGCTAAAAGCTAGATCACCAGAACCGACAGTACAGCAATGTCGAGGATCCCCAACCCACCACCTAGGCAAAGAAGGGCTCTCAGCTCTGTACCCTATACAACGTAAGCTCCAGAAGGTAGGAACCATTTTTTACCTTTTACTCCCAGTGACTCACACCATGCTGGGCACCCAGAAGCTTAATAAACGTTGGCTGACAGCTTTATTTTCCAGCCCAGTGTTCGTCCTGGAGGAAGCTAAGGAAGTCAAAGATGTGGAGCTGGAAGGGGGCATGAATGGGATCTTAACTCCAAGTCCCTCCCTCATTTTACGGGGCTGAGAAGACCCAGAGAGGTTAAGTGGTTTGCCCCAGTCACATATTTAGTAAGACTGAACCCAGTCTGACTCCAAAGCCATAGCCTGCACCCATCGATGGTATGGATGCCAGGCCCCACAGGACTCAACGAGTCCCAGAAGTGCCCTTGTGGGGCACACCCCCATTCTGCCTCGGGCACCAAGAGCTGGAGGCAGAGAACATTAGAACATGGCCCTGGAGATCACGGGAAGGAGGTTTTCGTCCTGAAAAGCTACAGCGGGAGAGGGCAGGCTCCGGGGGCCACCTCGGTAGGGTGGCCCCCAAAGAAATCTGTCTCCTCTGGAGCAGTTTCTAGTAAACAATTGGTGCTGGAGACTTTGATTCATTAGCATTCCAACCAAGTTCCTTTTTTAGCCCGACTCTCCTACTTAAAAGGAACAGAGCAGAGGATCAAAGCGCCTTTAAATGCCATCTCCACATCCATCTGATACTTCTCCCGTGATTCACCCAACCAGCTTCAAACCCAATTAGCAGTTTCATCTGCATGAAATGGGTGTTTATCTCCCGGGCAGCCGGATGAGGCTCCACTGACCCAACTTCCTCAGTCCCCAGGGCCTGTACTCTCCCCCTTCACAGCCCGAGGGTGATATTAGCAAGGGACTCCACCTTCCACTGCTCCCTACCTCCCCTCCCCAAGTACAGTGCCAGAGCTGGGAGGACCCTCAGAACACAGAATGTCAGAGGTGGGAGGGCCCTGAAAACCCAGGATGGCAGAGCTGGGAGGGCCCTGAAAACCCAGGATGGCAGAGCTGGGAGGGCCCTGAAAACCCAGGATGGCAGAGCTGGGAGGGCCCTTAGAACACAGAATGAAAGAGCTGGAAGGGCCCTGAGAACCCAGAATGTCAGGGGCTGGGAGAGGCCTTAGAACATAGGATATCAGGGTTAGGAGGGCCTTTAGAACACAGAAGGTTGGGGCTGGGAGGAACCTCAGAAGTTATTCTAAGCCTTCATTTTTATGGGAGGGCACCCTGAGGCCCAGGTAATGGCAGAAGAAATCCCTCTTCCTGCATCTGTGGCCAATCTCCAGGATGAAATTCCTTGAGGGGATTCGGGCAGGGTGAAGAGGACTGTTAGGAGGCCTCAGTCTTAGATGCCCTCACAGAGTACCATAGAGAACATGGATAAACATGGAAATTGCTGAGCACACAAGGTGTGATTGTATACACAGACAGGTGGCCCAACCCACCCTCAGGAGTCGTGCAAGCCATGCAATTCACTGCTCTGATGGGACAAGGTCAAAAGTCACCTCAGGTTCCCATTTCTTAGCAACAAACCTTCAAGCTCCCCTCCCAAGGTGTATCCAACACCCCTCCACTGCCACCCCCAGTAACATCGAAGGGAGGTGGGGGAATCATTTGATTTACAGAAATCAAGGATCTTATGGGTATGGAAGTCAATCCCCTCCTTTGACAGAGGAGGAAACCAAAGTTCTCAAAGAGCAAATTACTTGCCCAAGGTCAAATAGGTGGGGAGGCTGAGGTCAGACTCTCACAGGTAGCATTCTTCTGCCACCCCACACAGCCCTCTCAGCATCCTTACTAGGTGGGCAGTGGGCCTCAGCATCCACACCACAGCCTGGCCTCTTGTGTCCTGAGACAGAAATAGGACTGCCTGGGATTAGGAAACAAGAAGAATGACCATTTGTACCTAACCCTCCTATTCTCTGCCCCCTCACAAGGGCAGGGAGTGCCCACAGACAGTCCTGAGAATGAAAGTTTTAAGAAGCAGGCATTTATTGAGTCCTCCAAACAGAGAGGCAGTAAAGTGGATAGAGCACCAGGCCTGCAGTCATCCTCCTGAGTTCAAATCTGACCTGGCTGTGTTACTCTGGGCAAGTCACTTCACCCTGTTTCCCTCAGTTTACTCTTCTGTAAAGTGAACTGGAGGAGAAAATGGCAAACCACCATTGTATCTTTGCCAAGAAAACTCCCAAATGAGGTCAATAAAGAATCAGACTCAACTAAAAAAAAAAAAAAAGACTGAACTGAGCAAGAAAGCTGAAGGAACCTTGGGGGACACAAGGGTCTAGAGTAGAAGGGACACCTACCAGTAGCCAGCCCCTCCCCCTACCTCTCTCCACTCCCTAGGGCTCCTCTTCCTAGGAAGTCTAAGGTGAAAGCTCAGCTTGGGGAAGGGGCTAAAGACAGAATAGAAGGTTAGATCCCTGAGGGGAGGGGATGTGGTTTTCTGTCTGCAGTCTGCACCAGTAGTGTTTAATAATTGTGGGCTGAAATAAAAAAAGTAGAGAAAAGTAGGGAGACAACTTTTTCTGGGAGCAAGAGTTCTTAATAATCTGACCTTGTTTTAAGTTTTTTTTTTTTCTGATACCTACATTCCAACAGAATTGGTTTCCTTTATCCACTGTATTTTATGCATTTACAACCATGATTCTGAGGAGTCCAGGTTTCAGCAGATGGCTAGAAGGATCCAGGACACACAAAAAAGGAAAGAAACTAGGGTCTACAAAGTCAGTCACTCCAGCCCTCAAACCAGGCCTAGGGAACCTGCCTCAAACCAGCCTTTCTTTTCTGCTCAGAAGTCTGAGTCCATCAGAGCTTCTAAAAATTAGAGAAAAGGGGAATCCTTTAACGAGATGCCGTCTCTCCTTTGTCAGAAGAAAGTGTGACCCATCTGTCACCAGAGCCTTCAGATCTGGGAAATGTTCTCTTTCACAGATGACCAGTGAGCATGCCCAGTACAGACTTTGAACAACCAGATAGATACCATGAGTCAGTTATAAAGACCAGGAACAAGCGTGAGACAGTGGAAGCCTTTGGAGTTAGAGGT
Source organism: Notamacropus eugenii (assembly GCF_028372415.1). Classification (NCBI taxonomy): domain Eukaryota; kingdom Metazoa; phylum Chordata; class Mammalia; order Diprotodontia; family Macropodidae; genus Notamacropus; species Notamacropus eugenii. Next base: position 49,910,091 of record NC_092875.1, on the reverse strand, counting down.
CCTGGGTCCAAATTCCAGTTCTACAACTTACTCCGGGAGGGGCTTTGGGACCACTTAACCTTCACAGGGCCTCAATTTTCTCTCTAGTAATATGAGAAGGTTAGATTGGATCTTTAGGTCCCTTCTAGCCCTAAATAAATCCTATTTATTGCTCTAGCAATGAGACAGGATTTTGGGGGGAAAGGGATAGTGGAGGGAATTGTTTTTTTAAAGGACCCTAATTTTGAATGTAGAAACTACAGTGATACCTAGCACTTTCTAATAACAGATATTTATGAGGAAAAGTAAGGTTTTAAAGGCTTTCTGCATACATGGTATTTTCTCCTTTGATCTGTCCTGGGGGCCACTGAGCATCCAGAGGATCAGATGAGATTTGGACCCTAACTTCCTAACTCCAAGTTGAGTTCTTTCCCCAAAGCTTGATGCCTCCCCTCCCTCCCTTTCTCAAGGAAGGACCCAGACACTCCTTTGCTTATCTAGCAGCACATCCCAATGAAATCAACATTAAGTTCTATTGCCCATCCTTTACAATAAAGGAAGAATGCCTCCCTAACTAACAAGCATCGATTGCCTCCAATATGTGAAGCTATGTGGTGCAGTGGGTGTGGTGGAGTGTTGGCCTCATGCCTACAAAAGTCTGGGTTCAAGTCTAGCCTCTGACACAGGACTGACTTTGACCCCTGCCCTCAGGAGTCAAAGAGAGAAGGAAGAAACATCCAGGCTCAAGGTGCAAGGTCCTTAAATTTAACTCTCTAGGCTACCGACGCTGGTCGGCTGCAGGAAGTTTGGGCATTTTCAAATTCTCTCGATATGACAAGGATAAAGGCCATTCTTAGTCATCAGTGGTTCCCCTAACCCCAAAGAAGCTTTCTGTTTTAAATGTCACTCTCAATGCAGACACCTCAGATAAATATTATCTCCCTGGGAGCCCCTCTCAGAGACTGATTTCCATTGAGGGGTTTAACAGTCAGTCAATAATAAATAATAATAACAGCTCAAGTGTATATGGAACTTTGCAGGGGGTTGTGTGAGCAAGGATCACGGTGCCACCTGAACTAGGCCTTATGGGAACAAACATTTCCTACTGTATAAGACAGGATTCAAACTAGGCTCCATACACTACAGTCCAATAGCTCTACTAATTTATCATCACGTACACAAACTGAGGATGGTTGAAAATTTATAGCCAGAGGCCTCTGATTCAAAAGAATTTGGGGGGGAGGTCCTCAATGTCCCCATTTGTAAAATGAGAGGTGTCAGATCCCTTTCTAACTCCAAACCCTATGGCTCTATCAACAAATCATTTTAATACAATTTAAAATGTGAAGGTTTTGCCTTTCTTTGTATCCTGGGAGCTTAGCCCAGGAGATGACATACAGTAAGAGTTAAATAAATGGTTGGTAAAACTTCCAAAGGGAGTGATGACATAGCTGAGGGAGATTACTCCCAAAGCTCTATTTAGCAGATCAAAAAAGCATTTATTAAGCCCTTAGTGGATACCAGGCGCAGGGAATATAAAAAGAAGCTAAAAGTCAGATCCTGCCCTCAGGGCACTTCCTTTCTAAGGGGGAAAGAAAAATGTACATAACTCCAACCTAAAGGTCCCACCCAACCAGGAGCAAACCCCACAGGTCCAGACCAGGTATTTATCTCATTCAGGAGCAGCAAGGTTAACGGAAACTGCCCAATCCTCACCCCTCCCATGGACCTGTCACAGATACTACTCAAGGTCCACCTTCTCAAGCCCACAGCAAAAGTCAAGCCCTGAAATGACAAGCTCTCAGGACCCAGGTTTCCTTATATGTAAAAAACAAGGGACTTGGATCAGTTCTCAGGGATCCTGGCCAGTTCTAAATTCTACGATCTCTGAACCATAGCCCAGGCAGGTCTAGGAGCAAACTGAGATGCTGCTGCTAGATTAGGGATACTAGGAGTGCCACACAAAGGGGAAAAAAAAATCAGAGAAACTGAGAAGAAAATGCCAGCTAAATCCCAAAATAAGTGGCAGCCATCATCAGAGAGTGGAAAGAGATGTAGACTGGGATCTGGAGCTGAGTACAAGTCCCCACCTCCGGTAAGTCACTTCCCTTGGTTGGGGGCTCTATTTTCCCACCTGTAAAATGGGAATAAAAATACAGACTACATGCTCTACCTCAGGGAACATGTAAGGATCAAATGAGATCAGGTGAGTAAAGCTGCTACATTAAGCAACAATTACTATTGCTGCTAATCCACTTAAACACAAATCACAGAAAGGCCAAAACACCCAAGCCCCACTCCTTACCGGCTCCAGGAGGGAGGGGAGAGTTTGCCCAGGTCAGCAGGAGCTCTCCTACTGACAGATAGCCTTGCAGTAGCCAACACCCAGGGCCTTGGGAAATCACCTGAGCAGGTACTCGCCTGGGAGACTGGTTTGGGGACTGGACAAGGTTCAGCCCTCCCCAGACCCAGATTCCTCACACACACTAGACCCCTACCACCCATCCCCACCAGGGAAAAAACAACACCCTCCTCCAAAAGCATTCCAAGCAGGTCCAGCCCTGGTTTGTCATCCTCCTTCAGACAAGAAGAGGTGAATTTGCTCAGTAAATACTGTTCATAATAAGTTCTCCAGACAAACCCCTGGCAAACATGTCATCAACATGAAGTGAGACTTTCTAAAAGTCACCTGCCCCAACGTATATTCCCACCTAAAAAGACACACAGACACACAGACGAAGGGGGAGGGGGAAAGAAAGGAGTGGAAATCAGCCATTTCAACATCTTATCCCCAGAAAACATCCCGCAGTATCCATTTCCCCACTCTCTCCGGCTGCAGATAACATCACAATTTGGCAACCTGAGAGAGGGCCTTAGAGAACCGCAAGATGGAAAAGGTTGACAGCCGGGTCTTGACCCCTTCGAGCCAACGAGGGCAGGTGACCCCGGCCCAACCCAAAGCCTGGGCTCCGGACACGGACAGCATTCTAGAAAAACCGCCCTCGTCCCCCGCCCCCGCCCGGTCCGGCTGCCCCACAGGGGAGGCTTCAGGAAATTCCAGATGAGACACCCACCGGAGGAACGCTCCGGTCAGCGACTCCCCGGCCCCCGGAGGGTCGGGGGTGCGGGGTACAGGGAGTGGGGAGTCAGTGCTGACGTGCTGCACAGACGCCTCACCTGCCGGTCCAAGTTCACGGACCGCGTCGGTCCCCGCTTAGACCAGACTATCCGCCACGGGGGCCCCCAAAGAGCCTCGGGGCCCCCGGCGGAGGAGGGGCCTGTCCGGCTCCGGAGAGCCCTCTGGAGTCAAGCTCCCAGAAGCACAGCCCCCTCCCATTCCTAGCCCCAGAAAGTAAACACCCTCGGAGCCCCGCCTGCGCCCCCAGACTGGCCAGGAAAGGGGGGAGCCCGGCGCCCGCTCTCACCTCCAAGGCCTCCAGGGTGCTGAAGCTGGCGATGGCAAAGCCATCGATCAATTCCTCTTCCTGGGAGCTGGACTCCCGGCGCCGGCGGCGCGGGGGGCGTGCGTTTCGGGGGGCGGCCGCCGCCGCCGCCGCCGCCGTCGCCGCGCCCCGGGGGTGCGCGCAGTTCTGGCTCGTGTTCTCTTTGCCCGGGCTGGGCTCCCTCTCCGAGCCGGACGACGGGCTCTGGTTCCGGGCCTCGCGGGCGGCCGCCTCCCTCCGCCTCACGCGGTCCCTCTGGGATCGAGACCGGCGGCTCTGCCGGACCTTGCCATCCATTTCCACGGCCCCGGCCGTGCCCGCCGCCCCACGCCAGGCAGTCCTCCTCGCTGCCCCTAGGGATCCACCGGGGCTGGACGCCACCGCCGCGGAAAAGCCACTCGATGACCTTGACTCCAACCCCCAGGACGGTTTTTTAAAAATGGAATAAAAAGCCCCCACCGTTTAACCCCTCCGGAGGAACGGTTTTAAAAATCCAGACGAGAGGACCGGGCGAAGGACGCCCCCCCGGGGCTGTTCCAGCGCCGGAGGGGTCCGCTGCGCTCTGCCCCCGGCGGCTCCCTCTCCGTGCCCCCGGCGGCTCGCTCTGCCCCCGGCGGCTCCCTCTCCGTGCCCCCGGCGGCTCCCTCTCCGTGCCCTCGGAGGCTCCCTCTCTCTGCCCTCCGAGGCTCCGCTCCCGCCCGCGCCCTCCTTCTGTCCGCCTTCGGGACTAAGCCGCAACACAGAATTCCATCCGAACGCTGGGGCTTTGCAACTTTGTAGCGAGGGCCGCGCGGGGCTGGGGGCCGGCGGGGCTGCCCCGGCCCCGGCCCCGGCCGCCCCTCCCGAAGCCCCGAGGGGTGGAGGAGGTGGGAGGGGGCGAGGTCACACGCCCGCTGGGGGGGGCGGTGGGCAGACCCAGCCTCGGCTCGGCCTCTCCCCCCCGGGCCTCTCGGGAACTTTCATCCGTCTCTTGGAGGGGATGGGAGGGCGGGGTGGGGGTGTCAGGGCGCCCCCCCGCCGGAGCGGCCTCTGGACGTGAAGCTTCTCAGCGTGGCTGCTCTGCCCTGCGCGGCTCGGGGATCTGTCTCCCCATGGTCGTCCCCCCACCCGCGACGCCTTCTCCGGGGGAGCGGCCCCCCCAGGCCCGGTGAAATGCCCCCGGTTCGGCGGCTCGGCGGGCTGGATCCGGGCTCTTAAAGGGCCAGAAGCGGCTGCAGGCAGGAGGGAGGGCAGGCAGGCGGGCGGAGGGGGGAAATTTCCTCTCCTTCTGAATTGTACAGTGCAGCAAAGCCCAGAGCAGATAACAACTGACGTATTTCCGCCAGCCTGTAATTACCAAAGGAAGTGAGGGACTTTATTCGGGGGCCGGGGAGCCCGGGCGGGGGCGCGGCGGGGCCGGGGGGCCGCCTCCTACTGTCCCCAGGGGAGGGCGGGGGGGTGGGCGACTCCCCCAGGCCTCAGCCCCCGCCCAGACAAACCCACGCCTCTACGTCCTCGCCACCTCCCCAAAGAGGACTAGGCTGGCGAGCCCCTGAGCCGGGGAGAGTGCTGGCACTGGCGGGATCTTGGGGTTTCGGGGACCCCCTCCCCCAAATCCAGGAGAACCCAAGAGCGGCCCCGCCCCCTCTGGAAACCAAGCATGACCCCCCCCGTGGTGTGTTTGGAATAACCCGCTGTGGCCCCGCCCCTTGGTAGAGGGGGACCTCCTTCCCCAACCTCCGCCCCGCCCCATCCCTCCTGGAAGGTGCCCCCGGGACCGTGGGGAGCCCGGGGCGACTCCTGGTTTGTGGGGAGAGGGTCGAAGAGGGGCACGTGCCCTGGGCCTCCCCTGCCATCACAAAATAGGAGGGGGGCAGAACTCCCACTGGTCGGCCCCTCCCACCTACCCCTCCTTCCCCCTGGCGTCCTCAGCCTCAGAGGAGGGAGAAAGCCCTCCCCTCCGGGGACCATGTTTTCCATTAACTGAGCTTGGGGGAGGGGGCGCCACAGCTCCCAGGCTCTCACCGGGGAGGGATGGTTCTTGGGGACCCCGCAGAGTTAACCCTCTCCTACCCGGGGATGAGTCTGGCTACCCCCGAGGCAGCTCCCTCCCCCTTGCCCCAGGCAGGTGAATCCTTGGTGTTAGGACCGTAGAGAGAGACTTTCCCTCCTCTTGGGTGGCCCCGACCCTGACCTCCCAGAGTGTAACTGTAATTTCTCAAGGACTAGGGCTCCACCCCTCAAAGGGAACTGTAACCCCCTCGCTTTAGATGGGGTGGAGGAGAGACCCTGGCGCAGAGGCCGTTAGGGCTGTTAGGGGTTAGATGTCCTACAGATAAGGAAATTGAAGCTGTGAAAGATACTTGACTTCGCTGTCTTTCTGTTGGGGGACTGGATAGAGAAAAACACCCTCCTACCCGCGGGATTGGATGAGTCAGGGACATTCACTCTCAAATACAAATCTCTGCCTCCTTGGGTGAGGAGGTAACCTTCAGCTTTGTGTTTGGAAGCAGGCCTTCCCACACTCCCCCTGCAAAAGCCTATGTGTATCCTCACAGTGTTCCTCAGCCCCCAGGCCAATGTCTCTGAGCAGTACACCCGAAATCAATTACAGTTATAGTGGGACCCTCATCACAGATGGACCCATCCTACTTCTGGCTGACAGGTGCAAAAGGGTCCCATCTCTTCCACCTTATTGGCTCTGTTAACTTGCCCCATCAACTCACTGCCTCCTCCCCCCTCCTCCAAAACCTTTGAACCTCACAACAACTTTGTCAGTTACTCTGACCTATCATTAGGAGGAATTTATTTATTATTAAGCTGAGGAAAATGAGGCTTCTTCATAAAAGGAGATGTACGCTTGGGTCACCCAACTAGTAAGTGTCAAAGACAGCCATTGGAACTCGGAGGTTTTCAAAAGCATTTGTTGAACACCCTGACTTCCAGTAAGACACCTTTCCTAGGCTGAATTATCCCAAATCCTCCAACCAGCTCTCCTAGTCCCCATTCATCTAGTAGAGGCTGTGATAAGTCTTCCCCCACTCCCAGCCCTATTAAGGTGAAGGGGTGGGGCTGTGATACTTATAGAACCGAGAACACTGAATACACACACGCCTCCCTCCAGGCTACCTCCAGTTTCCTTCTCTTATTCCTAGGGATTTAGCACATGAAGCAGCTTCCAGGACGAAAGGTAAGGCAGGATACCTGAATAATGCACTGATCAGGGTAAAACTAGGCCTGCTTCTGGCACTTAGGGCCCTAGGGCAGTTAGACACCTGGTAGGTGCCCCTTGCCCCCATGTCAGCCTTCCCTGGGGCACATGAGGGAGGATCGAGGATGGCTTACCACCAAGGAGAAAGGTAAAGGAAAAAATGAGCAAAGCATTGAGTATGATGTATCAAGGACTCCTTGATTCAAAGGAGGTTCTGGGGGTGGGGGTACCGATAAAGAATGTGGACATTGTGAAGAAACCCTGGTAATGAAGAGGAGGGAAAAGGTGCCTCTTCCATATATGCCAGGATCTATGGAATAAGCATTTTACAGAGATCATCACAATAGTGCTGTGAGGTGGGAGCCCCAGAGACTGAGAGAACCTGGTGCTCACCACCCCAAAACAAAGGGAAGAGAAGGAGCTACGGGGAGTGACAGGTTAGGGACAGAACCTAGTGTGGGCAGAGGTTTGAAAGCCAGGGACGTCCCAATGGTACTTTCGGGGCTATTTTCTCTGGACAAAAGTTTCAGTGAGTAGAAAGTTCTATAGACCCCACATCCTGCCTCGTTTTGAGTGCTAACCCTGTAAAGAGGTTCTGAAGGAGACAAGACAGGAGCCATGAGATCTAGTTCCCAGAGAGCTGACTTCAGAAACAGGAGACAGACACAAAACTGACATCTCTATATCACTTTAAAGTGTGCAAAACTTTTTATCTGCCGTAAGTTAATATTGGTTTGGGTATAGTTGTCTCCCAGATGACTTGTCCAAAATGACCCAGCTAGTGAGGCAGGATTTGAACCTGGGTTTACTGGAGTCCATTCCAAGACCAGGAGGGAGTCTGTGGGCAGCCGGAGGACAATTTGGAGTAAAACAGAGGTGTCAGACTCCAGGCCAGTGGGCCAGCCACCAAGCTCCGGAGTGCTGCAGGAAACCAGATTAAAATGTAATTGAGAAAAGTTTAACAAATAAATAAAAATACAATGCGACATGTGCCACAGGCAGGCATCCGTTTCAGATTGAGTTGGACTTCACCAGAATAGAGGCTAATGCTAGATTTGGTATCAGGGAACATTTGGGGTCCAATCCCACCTTTCACATTTATGTAGGTGACCTGAGGCAAGTCACTTAACTGTGGTCCAATGGAGAGCGCGCTAGCTCTGGAGTCATTAGGAACTGAATGCAAATCCTACTTCTCACACTTGTTAGCTCCAGGCCTGGAGTCAGGAAGACCTGAGATCAAATCCAGACTCAGACACTTACTAGCTGTGTGACCTTGGGCAAGTCACTTTACCCTGTTTGCCTCAGTTTCCTCATCTGTAAAATAGCTAGAGAAGGAAATGGCAAACCACTCCATTATTTCTGCCAAGAAAACCCCCAACGGGGGAACCAAGGGTCAGAAACGACTGAAACTACTGAAGAACAATATTTCTCCCTAACCAAGTTGTTGTATGCCACAAATAAGCTAAAGTATGTCAAGGACGATTTAAGATTAGCTATTGTTATGATGACACCAGCTAGCCTCCTGAAGATGACCACCAGTTAGAAAAGGCCTTGGGAGGGACTGAGTACTTGGAGTTGGGATCAGGTGTCAGGGTTTTTCTCATCCCCCACCTTAGCTTCTTTCTCCACAACTAACCACTTGGTAACTTCGAGGTTGCATTACCTTTTACCATTGGGTGGGAAGGGACAATTCATTTCCAAAGTAATTTTTCTCTAGATGATCAAAGGTCTTAAAGAGAGAGAAATTAGCAGGACGATAAGCAGGGGAGATTACCTTGCAGATTTATTAGAATCTTCCTGTGGAGGAGACCATCAATATTCACTTCCAATCCCTCTGCAGTCCTCTTTTATTCTTTTCAAAACTAAATGGCCAGCCAGGATGGGGGAACCAAGCAGATTGGCAGTTTCTTAAATGCCTCCCAGTGACAATACTTAGAAGGCGCTTGCCTTCCCTACCTGGTTTTGTTTGTTTTGACTTGTCTCCTTTGGAGGAAGTAGGGTAGATGCTGAGCGGTTGTGTCCAGGCATATGTGTGAAAAGCACTGGACCATGGACAGGGTTGAAAACCCCTGGAGAAGGTAAAATCTGGATGACTTATCTTCTGGAAGGAAATACGTTTACCCACCTTTGTGGCTAAACACACTTTTGCAGGACATATAGCCAAAGAACTGATTAGATAATCAGCATCAGGATGCTGCGTTTTATTAATCAAGCTTCCAGGGAGACTGTATTGGAGATAAATTGCATGAATCACCTTCTGCCTTTCCCCCACCCCCACTCCCCACCAACCAAGTCAATTTTATATTGCAAATAGAGGCAGCAGCTCCAGTGATTTCTGTGCATCAAATGGCTTTGCACACAATGATATTCATCACATTATAACTCTGGGTGAATGATAATGGATTGGGAAATGAAAGCAGATAGATGTGAAAACAGGCAATTCTCTAGCACTGTACAAGCGCTACTGCTAGCCTAGAGGCCTCTACCCCAATGTCTGCCTTATGGTCTCAGTCCTGTGTTTCAGGGACCAAGATGCCCTCATCAATGCTGAATTCAGAAGTCTCCTTGCCATACTCCTCCCCTTCCTCCCCCATCTTCAACACTGTATTTTCCCTTTCCAGAAAGGAATAGACCGTCGCCTTCCCACTTGGTATCAGCAATTCCTGCTGCCAAATTTTCCTTAGAGAAATAATAATTGACATTTATATAGCATTTTAGGATTTGCAAAATGCTTTAGACACGTTACATGATTTGATCTTTGTAACAACTCTGTGACTTGTGAAATGAGTATAAATATGTTTATCTCCATTTTCAGATGAGGTAGTTAAGTGACTTATCCAGGTTCACATAACTAAGGGAACTCAGAAAGGGGCTAAACCCATGTCTTCCTGATTCCAGGTTCAGAGTTCAATCCACTAAACCCAACTGCCTTTTTTGTGCCTCTCCTATCCTCACCAGGGCCCACTTCCAATGGTCCTGATCCATATGCGGCCGAGATACAAATGGCAAAAGCCATCCCAGATAACTCCAGAGGAAATAGTGAGGCTAGTGACCTTGCTCAGCCCTGCCTCACTTAAACACAATTCACTTGCAAGTCATGGCATCACCTTCCTGATGTCATGGTCCTCTTGGAGTATGAAAGTCAAACGACAGTATCCTTACCAGTGTGAATTAGGTTAGGAAGAGAGCAATGTTCATGAGGGCAAATCTTGAAGTAGAAAACCAGATCATTCACCTGGGGAACCAGAGAATCTTGAGCCCAGAATGGTAATCCCAGGGACCCTCTATGGTCCCCATACTACTTTGACTTAATCATCTCTCTCCCATCCAGTTAACAGCTTCAAACTCACTTCCTGCCAAGGGGACTCTAAGCCCCCTCATCTGGGTCAGGGTCAAAACACAGAGGGGGTCCTGCCTCCAGCTGTGGGATGGAACAGGGATGACTTGTGCATTTGCTCATCTGGTTGACTCTGGGCGGGAGCTGCATCCCTTCTGGCCAGACTGGAACATTGGCTTTCCCCTCTAACCCACTGCTCCATCTCCCTTTGTCTGTTCATGGCTAAAAAGCCATTCCCATGTCTAGAGTGCCCTCCCTCCTCATTTTCCTGTCTTTTCTAGAATGTAATATTCTCAAGATCTGAAGTACTTCAATTTCTTTGCGAAATACAGTTGGTGATTACTAAATGGTTAAGTGATTAAAATTCTTCAAGCTTCATCTCACACCACCTCCTTTGTAAAGCTTCCCATGTTCAGGCAGTCATTAGTTCGTGGGTTCTAGTCAGGACAGTAAGCCTCTATTAAGCACCTACTATGTGTCAGACATGCAAGGAGTTCACAGTCCAACATGTATACAACTATGTACAAATATAGTTTGCAGAATAAATTGGAAATAATTCCAGAGGGAAGACACTACCATGAAGAGGGACCAGAAAGGCTTTTTACAAAAGGATTTTCTTTTGGTTTGGTTTTTTATCATTTTTGTATGATGGATCCCCTTGGGCCTTGAAGCCTGTGAACCCCTTCTCAGAATGATGCTTTTAAAAGCATAAAATAAAATACATAGGATAACAAAGGAACTCAAGATATTGGAATACACTTTTCAAATATCAAAATATTTTTTAAAAATTCATTGGCTCCAGCTTTTCCTTGTGTAACATTTAGTTGAGGAACCTGTTGTCCTCTTCTCCTGGGAGACTGTAAAATCCTTGAGGGCAGAGATTAATTTCACTTTTGTCTTTGCATCTCTATTGCCTAGAGCATTTTTGTGATTTTTTTTTTAAGGGTAATTCACTCTGCCACTGCAGTGGGGCACCTGCTTTAGTCTTAGAACCTTCGAGAATGCCTGAGGACACTTAGGGGTTAATTGGGTGGCCCATGGTCACACAGGTGGTATATTCTGGAGACCTTGAGTCTTCCTAACTCTCTTCACTTTGCCACACTGCCTATTCACTGGTACATCGACTTATTGAATGGAGTTGACTCTTGCCCTCCCTGGCCACTTGAACTCTCTGCTGGTCAGCTCCCCAGGCTCCTGTACACTGCTGGTCATCCTTGCCCTCCCATGCGGGGCTTGGCCTTCACTGCCAACTTTGATCACTGTCAAAGCCCCAGGAATCATTATAAATAATTAGCTGCTTCCAGGACACGGGAGGCCGCTCCATAAATCTTGGCCACTTGGCTGTGGTGCCTCAGCCCTTCACTGCTATTCCTACAAGGCTGGGAACAAAGTTAATTGACATGAAATTGTATTCAGAATTAAATTTGCTTTAACAGATCTACATCAGACCCCATAAATCAGCCTCAAGCCATCTGCTGCTTTGGGGTTCAAATAGGCTTTTCACCACCGCAGGGAGAGAGCAGGAGCTCGGGAGCTGAGAGCCATTTTCCCGGGAAATAGACAAACTCAGAGTAACTGACAAACCCTCTTCATGGTCTTTGCACTAAGTGAAGTGTTTGCTTTGGCAACATCAGGGACTCAGGATTTATACAATTCATTTAGTCACAGTAGCAAGGTGCAGTCACGTGACCATTGATTGGGTCCTCTAGGTGTTTCCACCCTGGCACCTGGGAACAGGTAGGATTGTTCAGTGAACAGAGGGCTTAGGAATTAGAGTCAGGAATCCTGACTGACATTTGTGAGCGATGTGACTCTCAGAAAGCCACAGGGTCCATAGATCTGGAAAAGACCCTCATTTTACAGGTGAGGAAACTGAGGCTCCGGGGAAGTTATGTGACTTGTCCAAAGTCACATAGGTAGTAAGGATTTGAATCTAGTCACCTAATCACTCCAACCTCAGTTTTTTCATCTATAAAACGGAGATAATAATATCTACATATGTAATACCTTACAGTATTGGTGTGAGGCTCAAAAGAAATATTGTCTGTAATGTGCTTAACTTAAAGCATAATATTATTAGAGAGACACAGAGAAGTAATCGATAGGCATAGCCTTGTGTCAATAAGACCTGGGTTCAGATTCTGCCTCTGATGCACACTAGCTGTGTGACCATGAGCATGTGATCTCTCAGGGCTCCAGGCAACTCTAAAGAACATATTACACTGTAGAGGGAGCTTCCATACTAAAAGTTCCCTAGACCACTGTAATAACAGGTCTGACCTCCCTCCTTTCTCCTAAATTATTATTATATAGTATCAAGACTATTCCCAATATTATATAGTATCAAATTATTCCCAACATTATTATCATTATTACACATCCTGGAGGAGGTAAAGCACCTCAACTCAGTATTAATAAAGAGAAAGAACCTAAGGGCTGATTCTCTACCTCAAACCCTCTGGAAGATATGCCAGGCTTTCTGTAAAAATTCACTATGTGTGGTAAAATTGCTGTGTTGATCAGAATTTTAACACCAGTTTTTTCTCCCTCCCTCTCAAAGATAGTAGGCTATTATTAGATGGGGGAGAAGAGAGGAAAGAGGTATTTATTTATAAGTACCTATTGTAGGGCAGGCACCTAACAAATAGTATCTTATTTGATCCTCACAACAATCCTGGGAAGTACACGCTGTTATTATCCCCATTTTATAGATGAGGAAACTGAGGCAGAGATCGGATAACTGACTTGCCCAAGGTCACACGGTTGGAGAGTCCACTGGTGCCTTTACTCCTCTTAGGCAAAGAGGGAAAGGACACTTCCAAAGTTGCCCTTTCTCCTTCAACCCCCTTTTCCCCAATGCCCTCAGAAAGGATTAAAGAAGCACCCACCAAAGTTTTGATAAAATGATCATAGGCACCTATATCCAAGGAGCAGAGACTCAGAGCTGTAAGGGACCTTAGAGGGCATCTAGTCCTGCCCTCTTATTTTACAGATGAAGAAACTGTGGCTCTGAGATATTAGATCACTTGCCCAAAGTCACAGAGTAGTAAGTGGCAGAGATGCAATTCAAACTCAGGTACTATGACCCCAAATTTACAACTGTACCACATTGCCTCCTGAGTGCCTGTTGTGTGCCTACGCCTACTTTGGAGGATAGGAACCATGCAGGATGAACACATCTCTGCCAAGAGGAACTTTCTTTTCTTCAAGATTTGTGAATAATGAAGTTGTAACTAGGATAGGGTAGCTGGGGAGTTTTCCAGGGGTGCTGACAGTACTTGTACTCCTGCAAATAGAAATAATTGAGCTTAGCACCCCTACTTAATAAGGAAGATTAGTTAAAAATGGAAGCTATTAGATGACGTGTTCCTCCCTCTCCTTTTAATATTCATCATACCCCAGGAGAACTCTTGCCCACCTTGGTCCCTCTCTACGAAACTTTCTGTATAGCAGTGGGTGTCCAGGAGGTCTCGATCTCCCTCACATGGAGTGGTATCCTGAAGGTCTTCCCAAGGTCTTCTCCACTTCTAATGTTCAATTGAACTGGTCTAAAAATATTTATTCAAGGGGACTGTTCATATGGTTTGCTTCATTGTCAAGAGTTGCTAGAGACAGCCCTGGGGAATTGGTTCCTACCATGGTTAGCTGCTGCCCAGCCTAAAGGGCTCACTGTAGTGAGAGAGATCAAACATAGTCATTTGCTGGGGTTCTTTCCAAGACATTTCCATGGAAAGCTCAAATTTCTTCTTCTCATAGTGTATCATAGAAAGAAAAGTTGAAAGGAACCTCAGAAAGCATCTGAGACTCATTGAGACTCACTGAGAGGCAACTTGGTACAATAATGATAACTGACATTGATATAAAGTGCACAGAGTTAGAATACCAGAATTCAGTGACTCAGGAAGACCTGAGTTTGAATCCCACCTCAGATGCTGACAAGCCGCTTTACTCTACTGAGCCTTCGTTTTCTTTTCTGTAAAATGAGAACGTTGGACTTGACCGTTAAGAGGCCCTTTCCAGCCCTAAATCTATGGTCCTATGATTAAATTTTCAAGTCAACTAATTTAGAGTGAGCACTTAACTTTTTTCCTTGGATTTACTTTCTTCATCTGTAAAATAGGAGTAAATTAAAAGCACCTGCCTCACAGGGTCTTGGACAACTAGGTAGCACAGTATACAGAGTGCTGGTCCTGAAGTCAGGAGGACTCCAGTTCAAATTCAGCCTCAGACACTAGTAAGGGATGCTAGGTATGACCCTGGGCAAGTCACTTCAGCCTGTTCGCCTCAGCTTCCTCATCTGTAAAATGAGCTGGAGAAGGAAATGGCAAACCACTCCCATATCTCTTTCAAGAAACCCCCAAATGGGATTACAAAGGGTCCGGCTGATTGAAACAACTCATTAACAACATAGGGTCTTATGAGAATCCAATGGATATAAAGGAGTTTGTAAAATGTAAAACACGTATAAACGTTCTTTCTCTCTCATGATCCTGATAACATCTCTCAAAGGTGAGGACCAGACTACAGGTTTGTTTGTGTTTTTATTAGCCCTGTTTTCAGATGAGAAAAGTGAGGTTGAAGGAAAAAAAAAGGTTCAGTGATTTGTCTAGGCTTACACAGCTAATAATTAACTGACTTGGTCTTTGAACCAAGGTCTTCTTGACCCCAAGTTCAATGCTCCATAGTAGAAAGAGTGTCAGATTTGGAGTCCAGAAAGGGTTGGGTTCCAATCCAATAGTGGGTTCCAGGAGAAAGACTGGGATTTGGAGTCCTTGAACCTAAATTAAAAAAAAAAAGCAAACACCTGGCTCTCTTATTTACCACCTGCGTGATCTTGAACAAGTAACCTCAGCTCTTTAGATCACACTTTTCTGTCTATAAAATAAAGGGTGTATATTCAATGATCTCTAAGATCTCTTCCATCTCTAAATCTAAAATCCTACAATTATCCTTGCTACCTGTGTGACCACAGGCAAGTCACTAAGCCTCTAAATCTCAGTTTTTCCATCTATAAAATGAGAATCATAATGTATCATTGTTGGGAAGATTACTGTACAGAAAACACTTTGTGAACCTTGTAAACAAAAATATTATTAGTAATTATAGATGTGAAAACAGAAGTCAAGAGTTTAAGGAATTTCCAATCTCCAGGCTAGAGACATTCAAAACCCAAGTGTCTGCTACTGACAGAGACACCCTCAAGTCCTCTCTGGGTGCCAGAATTCCAAAATCTCACATTTAGAAGGGACCCTAAAAGTCAGCTAGTTCAGACCATATCTGACCCAGAATCCTCTCTACAATATCCCTGACAAGTGGTCATCCAACCTGTGCTTGAATACCTCTGAGGAAAGTCAGCTCACTACCTCCCTTACAAGCCCTCTCATTTTAGGGCCCCTATCATTGTGAGAAGGTTGTTCCTCACACTGAGCCTAAATCTTCCCGTTTACAACACCTATGTAAGTTCTGCCCTTTGTCAATACACAGAATAGCCACTTTTCCAGATGAGGGATTAGATACAAGCATGTGTCTGACTGGACATGTTGTATGTCCTTATGCATTGGGGTATGATCATGTGTATTGTGCATGTGTGAACACATGTGCTTATAGTATGTGTGCCTGTCTATGCACTGAGTCCCTTGTTGAAAGAAAATTGCTAGATTGGTCAGTGAAAAAGAGAGATTTTGGGTAGATTAGAGACTTTACACTCAGTCACAGAATCTCAGAATAGGTTGAAAGGGACCATCGAATCCAACCCTTACCTGACCAAAAAACCCTTCTAAAATACCCCTTAACATCCAGTTTTTAATTGAAGTTTTCCAGCAGCATGACTGCCTCTCACCCATACAACAATCTCTTCCCCTTTGCTCATATATCCTAGATCTAAATTTAGAGGCATTTAGTCTAAGCTGTTAATTTTACAGATGAGGAAACTGAGGCAGAGAGCAGTGAAGTGATGGTCCAAGGTCACCTAGGTAGCCACTGAGCCAGGATTACAACCCAGGTCACAGACTCCCAAGTCAGTGATCTGACAACTGCACCACACTGTGTCTAAGGATAGCAAATCCACAGAATCCAAACCCATAAAGTCCAAGTTATCTAGGGACATTGATCTCAAGTTCCCCAAAAGAAACAGTTTCCAGAAATGTTCTGCTTTTGCTGATACAACACAGGAATCTTCCCCATGGTGAAAACTGTGCATTTGAAAATTAAATTAACCACAGATATTTTCTGAAGTCATGAACTTTTTGAATAATGCAGTTTCACGTAGCGTATCAGTCCAATGATACTGCTACCAAGGGGGCCTGATCCTGGGCTAAGCAGCTCAGGCTGACCCTATTCGCTCCTCCCTCCAGGAGAATGAAGGACATGGGAGTCATGGACTAAACCATTATAACCCTGCAGTACTCTCAAGACACTGGCACAAAGACCATGAGCCCCAGCTGGTGTCACTGACCCTGTCCAACAAGCCTGAAGACACCATGCAGGCTTCTTGGCAGTGGAAGGTGCTTTCTTCAAGGTTGGCAAAGACTCCCATCTCTCCCCTTGGAAAAATTTTCCTAAAAAACAGAATCACAGAACTTCAGAGCAGGAAGGGACCTCGGAATCCATCCAGTCCCCCCATACCTGAACAGGAAGCCCCTCAAAGGCACATGGGACAGATGGACAGGACAATTCAGCCATTAATTCACCTATGGTGAAGAGGAAGCCACTACTTCCCAAGACAGACCATACTCTTTTGCCAGAACCATGTAGAATATCGCCTTAATTTTCCTCTCAGTTTCTCGTTGACACTTTCTGTCCTTTATTTTGCACTGTGAGGCCCCCCAGAAGATTTCTACTCCTTCTCCCACATGCCTACCTTTCAGACACTGGAAGACAGTGACCATGTTTCTCCAAGTCAGCTTTCTTTCAGGCTATGAATCTCTTTTTCCCTCCATTTCCTCACACTCTCTGTGTACTGCCTCCATCTTAGTTACCGTCTCTGGACTTGATTCACCTTGTCAATGACCTTTCCTAAAATGGAATGCCTAGATCTAGTAGATGCAATCCTCCAGATGTGGTCAGAGCAGAAGACAGCAGAACATCCACCTCCCACATTCTGGACACTAGGCTTCTCCTCTATTCTAATACACAGAATCTTAGAGTAGGAAGGTCCTCAGAAACCACCTTGTAATCCACTCTGGAGCTTACTGAGAATCTCCTCAATAGCATTCATCTAATTCAGCAAGTGTTATGAAGTGCCTACTGAGTACCAGGAACTGTGCTGGACTGCGAATACAAAAACAGAAAGTCAAATAGTTTCTGTCTTCAGGAAACTTACATTCTATCAGAGGAGACAATATATACATCTTTAAATATGTGAAGGTAATGGTGGGGCAGGAAAGGCAAGAGCAGCTGGGAGGTCTGGGTTTGACTACCCAGTGTCAGTGTGGGGATTTGACCCCAGATCTGGCTGACTGTAGGTCCAGTTCTCTAGTTGACTCTATGTTTCTAGGTCCTAATCTGTCTCTGGCTTCCTGAGGTCCCTTCCAATCTGAGAAACTGGCTTCTGGATTTGTATGAGTTTGGCGTGTGTGTGTGTGTGTGTATGTGTGCAGCGCGCGCGTGTTAACTAAAACAGCTGCAGCATTGTTTTCTCTTTTGTGGCTTCCCTGGGACAATTCCAGTGACCTACCCTGCCTCCTGGGCAGGGCAAAAGATGACCAGCTGACTGACTGGCTGAAGTTAGGCATGGAAGGAATTTGGAACATCTCTGAGCCTGATGGGAGGGTGTGTGCAGGGATATGGGGCAGAAACCAGAAGCAGTAGAATTGGACTCTGAAACTCTCCTTTCCCTCCCCCCTTATTCCCCTTTATCCACAGGATCCCAGGCTCACTCTGGACACACCCCAGAGAGCTTTGTTCAGATCTGATTCTGGCTGTTTGTTGAGAATCTCACCCCTGCCTCTGGTCAGGATGCGCCCCTAGGACCTCAGAACATCCTCCACTTCCGAGCAAAGACAAGCCTCAGAACCAAAGTCAGGCCACGATTCTGGCCTTTATCACCTCTGTCCTGCACTCTGTGCAACCAGTAGCCTCCTAAATAGCCTCCCTGCCTCCAGTCTCCCTACTCTCCGATCCATCCTCTCTGCACAGCTTGAGGCACAGTTCTGAGCAGATTTCTCTTCTTACTCTTGAAACCCCAAGGGTTCCCCATTGCCCTGAAGACCAAACACAAACTCTTCTGTTTGGCATTTAAACCCCTTCATAATCTGGCCTCGGGCCGTCTTCCTGGGTTAATCATACATGACTACCCCTCACTCGCTACACTCCTGCCAAACTGGCTTGCTTTCTATCCCTGGCATACAACACTATTTCCACCTCTGGTTCTTCGTACATGCCTAGAATACCCTCCCTCTTCACCTCTGCCTCTTGGATCTCCCATTTCCTTCAGGGGACGCCTCCTTCAAAGAGGACTTTTCTGGATTTACTTATGGAATGGGGGAGTAGATCAGAAGACTCCTGGCCGCTCCCAGTTCCGTGGAGGAGCTAAGGAGTTATAGAGATAGATAGATTACAAAAAGGATTCTCAGTCAAGTTTGATGGAATTAGAGGGCCGCTAGCAATTAGTCATGACCCTGATGGCTCTTTTAAAAAAATGGAGAAACTCTCTAAGTAATCAGTTGAGGCAGAAGACCTCTGAGGGGCGACCCCTGACATCAAAGAAGACAGTCAGCTATGGCAAAATATTTCACTTCTTAAGAGGGTCCTTTGAGTCTTTCCCAGAGGTCTCTAGGGCTGAGGGGAAGGATGGCTCTCTCCTCGCTCCACCCCCGTGAGCAGGGGAGCTACTCAGACATGCATCAGGGGACGGGCCAAAATAGAGCTGGATAGGAGATAGCCTGGAGAGATGAGCCTCCTGGCAGCAAACATGAGAATCAGCTATGGATTCAAGAGACATTTAGCCCTGATGGTGAAGAGCTGAAATACAGAGAGAAACAGGGAGGTCATATGAGCTACCTGCCCAGAAAAGATGTTGTAGACTATGAAGCAGCATGAGGCTACCATGTAAAGGGCCCTATAATGTCGGAGGAGGGAGTATTCCCTACATAGGTGTGTGCCTTTCCACAGTATTTGTCTGCTATATATTTGTCCACTCCAACTGACACTGTGTATAGATGTGGGTAAATGTACTCCAGGCTGATGGGGTGGGGGGAATGTTTTCTTAACATTGTCCATTCTGTACCATCTCAGTAAATGTCTTTGCTCTGAGTTGCTTGTGTATACTGGCTGACTGATAAAGGAAAACACACCTATGGGGGCTTGTGAGCTACAGTTTTGAGGGGTATAGATACCTCCCCACAATATTTTCAACCCGGTGAAATTTTCCTTTGGGGACCCAACCTGAGAATATTACTGGAGAGCAGGGGAGAAGGAGGATGGGGCACCTAGGTGGTGCAGTGGATAGAGCACCAGTGCAGGAGTCAGGAGGACCTGAGTTCAAATCTCACCTCAGATACTTGACACTCACTAGCTGTGTGACCTTGGGCAAGTCACTTAACCCCAATTGCCTCATCCTGGGTCATCTCCAGTCATCCTGATGAATATCTGGTCACTGGATTCAGATGGCTTTGGAGGAGAAGGGAGGCTGGTGACCTGCACAGCCCTCCCTCACTCAAAACAAAGTCAAGTTGGCCAAGACCGAAACAACAACAAAATATCTATTAATTGATTGAGAGGTAGCACCGTGCAATAAAGATTTGTTTATTATTTGTGTTATTTATTAGGTATTATATAATTTTTATATAAAAATTTATGTGATGTTTTAAGGTTTGCAAAGAGCTCTACATCTATTATCTCATTTGATCCTCATACCAATTCTTTGAATTGCTATTATTATCCCCATTTTACTGAGAGAAAGTTAAGTGACTTGCCCAAGGTCATTCAACTGGTAAGCATCTAGGAGAAGATTCAAATTCAGATCTTCCTAACTCCAAATCCAGCATTCTATTCAGTAGGCTACTTAACTACCTGAAGTCAACAAGACTTGAATTACATTCCAGCCCGTCATATGTAGTAGCTGTGTGACCTTGGGCAAGTCATTTACCTTCTCCACCTCAGTTTCCTCATCTGTAAAATGAAGGAGTTAAATTTGCCAGCCTCTCAGGTCTCTTACTGTTTCATAATTTTGTTCTTGTGATTGAGTGAAACCACAAGTCATGGGGAAATTAAAGAATATCAGGTGACTCCCCAGAGCCTCAGGACTGGCAGAGCACTGTCCTTCTCAGGGAAGCCCATTCTAGGTTCCATTCCCAGACACCCAACATCTGATCATCTCTCTGCTTCTAGCCACTTCTCTGAAAGCAAGCCTGAGGCTCCCAACCTCCTCTTGGTTATCTGACACTAATTAACATCCATTCACTCTTTATTCAAGCACTCCCAGCTTCCCCTGTGGGAAGCTGCGGGAGCCAGGAGGACACCACTGCCACCTCTCTGCTTCAGCTCTACCCAGCTGGGCTTGTAGGGCCGCTTCATGCCTCCTTGAATCACACCTTGGTTTCTCAAGCTGTTCATACCTCTCTACTCCACATAGCATCACTCTATGCTCCATCCCCCTCAGGGATCACTGAATCACCTCTCCAGCTGCCACCACTCTGTGTACCATGCACAGTCTCTGCCCACCAGTCTTCCTCCTTTTACACTTCATTGCTTCGCTCCTCCCTTACAGCCTGACACTGGCTTTGTGTCCCTGGAGGACCTCGGTTCAATCTTGCCTCTAACATTTCTCTAAATAGCATGGGACCAGAGGGCAAATGACCACGTAATAAAACAAGATCTACCCAAGGCTGGCTAGTGGAAAACGGACTGAATCTCCAGTTCAAAAAGTCTCCATTCAAATCTCATCCCTGCCACTGACTGCCTGACCTTTAGCAAATCATTTCTCCTCTTTGGCCTCAGTTTCCTCAGCTGCAAAATGAAAGGAGGTGGATTAGATGACATTTGAGGTTCTGTCCAAATGTGAATACCTGATCCTATGATCTCCCTCTTTTCAGAAGATGGACAGGGCCAATGAGGGCTGAATGTTGTGGACAGTGGAGGTCCCAAACACCCTGGTGCATCATGAGTCAGATTAAAACAGAATTGGAAAATGTTTAAGACAATAAATAAAATTATAATATTGTTAAGTTGTGTCAGTCATGTCCGACTCTCCATGATCCCATTTA
Organism: Notamacropus eugenii; assembly: GCF_028372415.1. Lineage (NCBI taxonomy): Eukaryota > Metazoa > Chordata > Mammalia > Diprotodontia > Macropodidae > Notamacropus > Notamacropus eugenii. Next base: position 49,888,938 of record NC_092875.1, on the reverse strand, counting down.
GAGCTTCCTTGGCAGAGATACTGAAGAGGTTTGCCCTTTCCTTCTCTAGCTCATTTTACAGATGAAGAAACTGAGGCAAATAGGGTTAAGTGACTTGCCCAGGGTCACATAGCTAGTGAGTGTCTGAGACCAGACTTGAACTCAGAAAGAGTTTTCCTGACTCCAGATCCAGCACTCTAGAACCTCCTAGAATGTAGATAATGTTAACATGTGGTTTTTAAAGTCAGTGTTTGGCTAGCAGGGATCCTTGTGTATAATTTAATGGCCCCCATTTGAGTGTGACATGGCTGGGATTCTGTCAGATGAAGTAGTTCTTGTAGGAGTCGTTTTTTCTTCAACTATTTGTCTTGATTACAAGGAGAAGGGTAATAGGGGCAGAATGTTCCAAGTGTGGTCAGACAAGGTTAGGGTGGGGGTTGTTTTGGTTTAACTGTTTGTTACTGGAAACCTGTTGATTCTAGCCTGGGGGTGGGGATGGCATATCCAGATGTGACTCTGATATTAGCGTCCAAGTGAATTATAGTCCCAGATTTGGAGTCAGCAAGACCTGAGTTCAAATCTGGCCTCATTTGCCCTCAGTCTCCTCATCTGTAAAATGGGAATAATAATAGCACTTACCTTCTAAGGTTGTTTGGAGGATAAAATTTCATAATATCTGTAAAGTGCTTAGCACAGAGTCTGGCACATAGTAGGCACTTACTAAATACTTAAAAAAAAACCATTTATATAACACTTAAAGTTTCCAAAGTGCTCCACATATATATGATGCTATTTGTGTCTCATGGCAATACCATAAAATAATATTATTCACACTCACTGAAGCAAAATAAAATGTATTTTAAAAATGCAAATTAAATGGTACAAATACAAATACAAATAAAATCAATGAAATCTGCCTAATATTTCTTGGGTATGGCTTATAGAGTGGCTAGCCCAATCTGGTCAGGCCCCAGGACAAGCTACTGTAAGATTAGACTGGAAAGAGTCAATCCCCTTGACCAGCAGAGTCTAGGCCCAGAGGAAACAATCGACACTGTGAATTTCCAGCTCTGAGGTCATAAATCTCCGTGTGTGTGTACGTGTGTGTGTACGTGTGTGCGTGCATGTGCGTGTGTGTGTGTGTGCACGTGTGTGTGTGTGGTTCTGTACCCGTGGGCCAGTGGGAGGGAGACAACCTCGTCACAGGTGCTGGGAGGAGAAGCTGGGGCAAGCCTTAGCCATGCCAACCCAATCACCAGACTTCTGGCAAGTGGGACTTAGAACCACTCAGGCAGAGTCTTTGATTAGCCTCCAGTGGTACTGGAGCAAGCGTGGCTAGCCTGTGTGGAGGTCTCATTGCTGTGCAATGACTAAGTGGCCAACCACAACCCACCCCCGTGAAATCCAACCAATCCCAAACACTTCTCATAGCAGACACCCAGGGCTTCCCAAGGGACCAGCTCCAGATGGGGGGCATGGGTAAGAAGAGGGAGAAAAGAGGAGTTTTATTCAATGTGCCTCTTATTTAGTGTTTTTGAACCTGCAACACCTTTTCTGCAACAAAATGTAGGAAAAAAGGAAGGAGAAGCAGAAGGAGAAAGGAGAAAGATAGGGAGGGGCAGGAAATGCTATTCAGAAGTCCCTGACACTTTGGAATCAAGTCCCCCACAAGCGATGCCAGCAATGGCCAGCAATCCATTGGCAATGTCTCATTTAAAACCATAAATCATCCATCTCTGTGTTCTGTTGCCAGGCAGGAACTGGTCTCCATACCAATGGAATAGTTAGATTGGGGGGTTTGAGAAGGCAGTGAGCTTCCTCTGAGTCTTAATCATAGGATATAAACTGAAGATATAAACCTGAGAGATCCTCAAAACTCATTTTTACACATGAAGAAACTGAGGTCCAGTGTAGGGAAGGTCAATTCAGTGAACATTTATTAAGCACCTACTGTGTGTCAGCCCCTGTGTTAAGTGCTGGAATACTAAAATAAAAAAGGCGAAACAAGGTCACTTACTTCACAAAAGCCGAATTATAGCTTGTCAAAGTTGTACAGCACCTAACTCGTTTCAGAGTAAGAATGCCCCCCACAATATCTTTGATTAAATTTCTTTTCAATGAATGAAAATCTGTCTTCTTTCTCTCCCACCCTGAAGAAAAACAAAACCCACTGTAACAAATATATTAAATTTAGCACAACAAATTCCTTCATTGACTGGTAAAAAAAAAAATAAAACCGTGTCTACAGTGTTTTTGAGAAGTGATTGTCCAGCCTAAGTTTGAAGACCTGTGATAACGGTGAACTCACTACTTCATGAGACAGCCCATTCTACTTTGGGACAAGCTTTAATATTTAGGAAGCTCATCCTGAAGTTGAGTCTAAATCTGTGTCTTTAGCTCCCACCTGTCTTTCCTCTGGAATCATATCCACAAGCCTGATCCATAAGATAGCCAGCATTTCCCCTCCCCCACTCCCACACTTCCTTTTTCCAGGCTAGCCATTTCCAGTTCCTCATCCGGCATGGACTCTTGGTCCTTGACTGATCTGGTTGCCCACACACTTTCTACACTGTGGTGCCTAGAACTGAATGCGGTATTCCAGATGGGATTTCAGTAGGGTTCCAGGGCAATCCAACCATCACTTCCTGGAAGCTACATCCCTTGGAATGGGGGCCAAAATTGCCTCAGCTTTTTTTCAGTGTTGGGGGGAATTAGGTTGTCATATCTTGCTATGGACTCACGTTGAATTGGCAATCTAATAGAAACACCCCAGATCTTTATGGGCAAACTGCTGCCTGACCATTCCAACTCTCTCGTATTTATCAAGTCAATTTTCCAAACCAAGTGTGAGACTTTACATTCATTCTCAAGGATCCTCTGCTATTAGATTCATACCAATGTTGTAACCTGGTGTGATCCTTTATCATTCACTGTGTTATCCATACCTCCCAACTTTGTGTGATCTGAAAATCTGATTAGGATACCAAAGTTTATCCCCAGTGGCTGGCACAGAGTAGGTACTTTTAAATGTTTGTTAATTGATTGATTCAGAGATCCATTCTTCTATAGATATGGGCACACATGCCACACGTGTAGGTTGAGTTGCTCACCATGACCCTCTTAAAACTGATAATTCTCAATTTCAGGGGACTTAGCATGGACAAAAAACTGAAACCTCCCCCGCTCCATCCCACTGACGTAAGCTGAAGATGAATCTTTCTGAACTTAGCCCAGCTGGTCCTTTGTACTAAGAACATCTGGTTCATTCCTGTGCCTGTTTGCAGGACCTTTCTGACTCAGTAGGGACTGTCCTGGCCCTTACAGTACCTTATAAGAGAAGTGACAAACTCCCCATGGGCAAAACTCTGAATCAGACTAAAGTGTGATTGGGAAATGTTTACAAAATAAATAAAAATCCAATACAATATAAATTATGTTAATCTGTAGTTTTTCTAAGTTAATATTCTTCCCACAAGGATCCATATCTGTAATAAAACATAGATAATGTTAATAAGTGGTCTTCTGAGTCAACATGCCATCTGCATGGATCCTTATAGGCAGCTAGGATGGTACAGTGGTTAGAGCATCAAGCCTAAAGTCAGGAAATAGCTGTATGACCCTGGGCAAGTCATTTCACCCTGTTTGCCTCAGTTTCTTCATCTGTCAAATGACTCCAGCATCTTTGCCAAGAAAGCCACAAATGGGGTTAGGAAGTCAGACAGAACTGAAAAACAAACGAACAACAGGTTTCTACTTGAGTTTGACTGGTCTAAGCTATCTGAGCAAGCAGCTCCATCCACCTGTGGGGTGCTAGCTCTCCCAAACTGCAGGGAAGCACCTAAAAAAACAGCGTCTGAGGGGATGCCTGGACAATCCCCTCCCACTTCTATGATAGAAACATTCCAGGTTCCCCTAGGTAAGAGGTAGTTTCTTGAAAGCAGGGGCTGTTTTCACATTTGTTTTTGATGAGGGCGGAGGTCTTATGCTGCCCCCAGCACGGAGTGGGTGCTTCATAAAGCCTTTTGGAATTAAGTGGAACTGGATTGATTCGCTTACTTGTGCATTGGACGTGTGCTAGCTTACAGTCTTTATACATTGCTGCCTCTGTCTCTCTCACTAACCTTCTATTTGTCACTACTGCCTTCTCCCCACCCCAGGGAGGGTCCTTGACCTCTGGCAGCACTCCATCCAGGGGGATCTTTCAGTTTCCTATTGTACCCAACTCCTGAAGCAACAAGAGCACGAGTATCAGGTGTTTTATCAAACATGATACTGTCAAAAAGAGTTTTGTTTATCTCTGTGGGTATAAGCACAAACAGGCCCGGGAGGCCCTAGAGACTGTGTATCACACCACTTGAGATGAAGTCAGGCATCCTCTGGCATTCACAGTGAGTGATGGAATAATCTCCGGGCCCTCACCTCCGCCATACAAAACTGGCAAAGAATACAGGCATCAGTCAGGGGCAGATCAATGGGAGGCAGGGTGCCCCTGAGGAAAGAGCCAGGCTCTAATCTCTCTGATCAATAGGCAGATTGGATAAGCCTTCTGTTTATGACAGATAATAGGCTCAGGAAGCCAGTTTCCCCACAGAGGAAGGAAGGCATTGGGAACCCTCACCTTGAGTGGGTAGAGGACATCTCTTCCTGGATCTGCGTCCCCATCAACAAAACATAAAATTTGTCTCAAGCAGCCCTGGGGTGTGTGAGATAAAGCTCTTAGTGATAACGGCCAGCTTGCCTCTTTTCTGAGGTCAACTGTCATCCAGGCAATGGGCAAACATTTATTAAGTATTCATTATATGGGCAGCTAGGAAGTTTAGTAGATATAGTGTGGCCCCCAGAGTCAGGAGAAACTGAGTTCAAATCCAGTCTCAGGTACTTCCTAGCTGGGTGACCCTGGGCAAGTCAATTAACACTATTTGCCTCAGTTTTCTCATCTGTAAAATGAGCTGGAGTAGGAACTGGCAAACCACTGCAGAATCTTTGTCAAGAAAACCCCAAAAGGGATCACAAAGAATTGAACATGACTGAAATGACTAAACAACAACTCAAACTATGGGTCAGGCACTAGGAATACAAAAAAGGCCTTCAGGAAGCTTACCTTCTAGTAGGGAAAATAAGGAAGGGAAGGAGCATTTATTAAACACCTAATGTGTGCCAAGCATTGTACTGTTTTTATACCTACTATCTCATGTGATCCTCACAACAACCCTGGGAAGTAGGTGCTATTATGATTCCCATTTTACAGTGGAGGAAATCAAGGCATTTAGAGCTGAAGTGACTTGCCCAAGGTCACATAGTCAAGTGTCTGAGGCTAAATTTAAATTCGGGTCTTCTTGATTCTAGATCAAGAGGACAAGATGTGAATAACTCAGTGCATGTTGGGGAAGGCTTCAGCATGTGTTCTGAGTCACAGCTCATGGAATCATGGACCTGCTGCTGGAAGGGACCTCAACAGACTAGTGCAACACCCTCATTTTATATATGAGGATACTAAGGCTCCCAGAGGTGAGGTGATTTGTCCAAGATTATATGGGTGGTAGGCATCCAAAGTGGGATTTGAACACAGAACCTCTTACTCCACAGCCACTTGTTTCAGCTATATTCCGCTACCTCCCAAAACATCACGCTATCACTACAGTATAACAATAACTAGCATTTATACAGTGATTTCAGGTCTGATTTCAGGTCTGATTTCAGGTCTATAAAAAGTACTTTACACACATTATTTTGTGTGATTTTCACAATTTTCTAGGTACTACAAGTATTATCATTCCCATTTTATAGATGAAGAAACAAAGGCTCAGAATAGTCAAATGACTTGCCCAGTTTCACAAATAGCAAATGTCAGATGCTAGATTCAAACTCGGGTCCCTGCTAATTCCAGGTCCAATGCTTTCCCTACTCCACCATGCTGGGGTGTTTCATGTTGAATGTTAAATCACTCCTGGACCTTGTTCAAAGAGTCTGTCCATATGTCAGTCCATCTGTCCATCCACATGAACAGCATGTTTAGGCTGGATTGGGACTGCCCGGGGATGCCCACAGGGGAATGCCTTCTGGCTGGCTGGGGAAATTGGTTCTGCTTTCTGCCAGATCCTTTAGGCTAGAAAGATCCAAATGACTGGTTACAAGGGTGGTAATCATTGGAGACCAGCCAGGGCAGGGATGCCATCCTGAAAGCAGGGATGAAGAGTCCACCACCTTCCTTGGCAGAGGGAAAGGGAAAGAAATTCCTCTGTACTTCCATGTTGGTCAAGGTCTCCAGGGCCACAGGTCATGAATATTCACAGAATCAGACTTCGAGCCAGAAGAGATTTTAGAGGTTGCATAATCCAATGTTCTCGTTTCCCAGTGGAGGAAACTGAGGCCCAGAGATGGAGGAGGGGGGGTGACTTGCCAGACAGGTGGGAAGCAGCAGAACCAGATTCGAACCCTGGGTTTCTGATTTCAAATCCAGCACTTTTCTGCCCATACTGGGCCATCTGAACTCAGTCTTCTGGACCCTACTGCTGCACCCCTAGGGATCAGACCCTAGGCCCCACCTCTAGACTCTGTCTTCCTTCCCCCAACATATATGCCAAGAAAACAATTAAAGATCGTGTCTAAAAAATAAAAATAAAAAGAGTCTAAATAGATCCTTCAAGATAAAGAAAACAAACCAAGCAGCCAGTGCCCTTCCTTCTCTCCTCCTTCCCTTTGTGAGATGCAACTCGGCTCTCAAAGAATTTCCATAAATGAGCCTACAAGAACTATGAGGGTGGAGGCCTGTGACTCCTTAACGCTTGCCTTCCTCCCCATAGAAGGCACCTTAGAATTTTCTCGTGCATGTTTGTGATCATTGCCATTTTTTTCCTCTTCTCCAAAGTAGATGACCTAGAATCAATGAGTCTCTAGCTAGCACTTAGATAAATTTGGGCTTGGTGTTAGAAGCACCTTCCTAACAATGATGGTAGTCTGCAAATGGATGGATTGGGTTGTATGGGTAGGTAGGATGGGTAGGAGTTCTGCTCCCGGAAGCTGGACCATCACTTACTGGGGATGTCAGAGAAGGGATGCTTTTTCAGGTGTGTACTTGGCCTTTGTAAACACAGTGGACAGGAAGTCTCACAGAAGCACAGAATTTTGGAGCTGGAAGGAAAGGTCACTGGTGCACAGAGACTAACTTACCCCAACCAACATCCAGGAAAGAATCCCCTTGACAATGTATCTGGAGAGTAGTCATCCAATGCCTCTGTTTGAAGACTTCCTGTGTCCTTTATTTTGCATGACTCTACATATCTGTATAATGAGCTGTTTTTCTTTCCTTCTCAATGGATGGTGGAGGGGGAAAGGTGAGGGAAAGTACTGGAAACCAACAATAAAATAGAATTGAATGATAATAGAAAAAAAGACCACCCATGAAAGGGATCCCATTATCGCTCTCACTGGCTCATTCTACTTTGACCTATTTCTAAATGTTAGAAAATTTGTCCTTAAATCAAGTCTAAATTTGCTTCTTTGTAAATTCCCCCCATTACTCCCAATTCTGTTCTCTGGGGCCAAGAAGAACAACTGTAAACCTCTTCCACGTCACCACCTTTCAGACACTTGAAGTTAAGCCATCCTATTCTCCTCTTCATCCTCCTCCAGTCTTATCTTCTCTAGACTACCACCCCAAGTTCCTTCAGCTGATTCCTATAGGGTGGCATGGATTAAAAGCCACTGACCATTCTGGCCAGTGATACTTTGTAGATTGTCATTGTTTTTTCCTAAAATGTGATGCCCAGAACAATCCCTGCCCTCAGGAGACTGACAATCTAGATGAACTCATCAGACAAGTGAAATGAAATTCTGGGTGCTTGAGCCCATCCAGTCAGATGCCTACCCAGTGCCCCACTGGCTAACTTCCTCTGGGACCTAAAAGACTTTAGGGCTGTAGAGTAGCTTCTACCAGAAGAGACTGCTTATGCTTTTCTGTTTTGGATGATTGGTTTGCATTTGGTTATCCATGGTCCCCTCTGCTTGGGGACACCTGCAGTCTCAGGGGCAAAAGCCACATCTGCCCCAAGAGAGAAGCAGAGTACTTCAAGCAAATCTGTCAAGCCATCCGTGCAATAGTGTAGGAAGAGATGGTGCTGACAGCAATGCAATCTTCAGGGGTCTGAGTGCTCTGAGCATGGCTGATGACTACCTCAGCACAGGAGGTAAGAGAGAGGACCACATGTGGCCCATTAACCTTTAGCACAGCTCCTGGGTGGAAGGCACAGAAACCACAGGGTGGTGGCTGGGAAAGCCATCGTCAAGTTACTCTTGAGTAATTAGCTCATGGTTCTCCTTAGAGACAAGCCCAAACATCAATCATGCATAAGGGACAGTAAATACCCAGGTTTGTAAATTTAAATGCTCAGACATTGAACTGATCATGAGCCATATTAGGACATGGAAATGGTGTAGGGAAAGGACTGTTTGGAGTCAAAATCTCCTTAATGTGGGGAGAAGGAATTCTTTCACAATGTGCCATGGTTAAAAATGAGTAGTACCTTTGAGACTGGGTCCAAAACTCACTAGACAGATGTTCTACTGTCTAGATCTGGCTACTGTCATGGACTACAACAGGAATCAAAAGAGGAATATGGCAGCCAGGAAATTAATGGAATCTCAGGCCACACTTCATGGCATGGGGTCCTGGATAAAAGAAATGGTGGTCCCACTGTCCTCTGCTGTCATCTGCAGTGTTGGGTTCAGCTCTGGGAACCACATTTTAAGAAAGGCATGGATAAGATTGAGAGTGCCCAGAGGAGGGAATTGAGGATGGTAAAGAGTCTTGAGTTCAGTTGAAAAAAACTGCAGATTCCAGATGTGGTTGATATTCTCCTGTAGTCTCTGCTCCTGGGGAAGCTTAGGCTAGTGAATCATTTGAGTCTGGGAGTTCTGAGGCAGCTGGGTGGCACAACGGAGGAGTTTTGGGTTTGGAGCCCAAAAGCCTTGAGTTCAAATCTGGCCTTAGACACTTACTAGCTGTGAGTCACCTTGCTTCTGCCAGCCTCAGTTTCCTTAACTGTCAAATGGATATAATAATACCATCATTACTACCTCCCAGGGTTAATGTGAGAGTCAAATGAGAAGATAGTTGTAAAAAGTACTTAGTACAAAGCCTAATGCCTCATAGGTGCTGTATAAATGCTTATTCCTTTTCTCCTTTCCCTTTCCCCTGGACAAGTCACTTATTCCACTCTGCCTTAGTTTCCTCATTTGTGAAATGTACATAGGGATAGCACCTAGTTTATTATCTCAAGTTTATTGTGATGATCAAATGAGATAACATTTGTAAAACATTTTGTAAATGTAAAATGATATAGATATCCACTTATTAATAGTAGTTAATAAACTATTGATAATTATTATTAATGATAATTGATTGGGTGTCCACACAAGGTCTGGCACCCATATGTTGATTATCTCTTAGGTTGGGCCCATGAGTGACCATTGCTCATCTAGCCTAGGTGAGACAGAGAGACCCAGCCTAAAAAAATAGAAAAGAAACAAAGAAAGAAACAAAAAAGAGAACAAAAATTGGGGATGTTTAGCCTGGAAAGAAAAAGACCTGCAGGATAGTGGGACTGGAGAATGAGGCTACTGTTCAATGTATTTGAATAGGGATGAGAGCCTTTATTAACTCCCCATCCCTAGAGGTCTTCAAAGGCTGGATAACCCCCTGCTAAGTAGATTATAAAAGGGATTCCTGCCCAATAATGGGTTGGACTGCATAGACTTTCAGTTCAGACATTCTGGGATTTCCAGAACTCCAGAAGGATGAGTTTCCCTTTTCTAAGGTCTGAAACAAATGGGGGAGGACTTTGCACCTAGAATCATGCCAGGAAACTGGCTTCCATGTGATTGTTTACTTTCAGTGACTTCCTCATCTTGTTCCTGATGCCCCAGGGGGATACTGGGCCCACCATGCAGAGGCTTCCTTCCCTTATCTCTTGCATCAACACTGCCTGGCCACCTTTATGTGCAAGGATAATCTGCTCTTTTAGAGGGAGAACACATACATACCAATGAGATTGAGGTGCCACTAAAGGGTTGAACTATTGACAGACTAATGTGTAGTCTGAGGATGCTGAAGAGACTGGCAAGTAAGCCATAGAAGAATCTCTTGAAGGAACTTGGGATGCTGGGAGAAGAAAAAGACTGGGGAGAGAGGAAATTATGACAGTTGTCATTATATGTCTGAAGGACTGTCTCCTAGGGAAGAACAATTTGGAGGCTGGAAGAGGATGTCAAGTTTTTACTTAAAATTAAGACATATTTTCCCATGGTCTGCTTCCCTCTCCAGTCACCATGTCCCAGTTAACTGACTGGTCCTGCTGTCAAAGGAACTGTTTTCAGCACCCTGGTCAGTGCAGAAGAAGGTCTAGAAGTCTGTCAAAGGGAGAAAAATACCTGTGGACTGGTAAGTTTTGAGAAGTATCTGCAAGGCTTTTCAAGAGAACCTCTTTGATTTCTCCTGGTTCCTACCCCCTCAATGATGGATCATCCAACAGCAGAAGAAGAAGGCAGAGGGATGGCTTGAATGGAACTGAGAAGCCTGACCTGGAAGGCAGTGACAGATCTTTCACAAAACAGGAATGAAGTTTCCCTTGGAGAAAAACTGTAAATATCCACAGATGTCCACTTATGTTTAATGGGTTGCTGTGTCTCTTTCCATTTATCAACTAAACTACTGATGTATATTTTTCCCCTCCTGAAACAATTTACTCTCAGTAGGATTGTAACTGGCAATGTTTGTGGCTGGGAAAAACAAGGTGGTGAAGCAGCACCCCCCAGGACACTAGGAGGTTTCTGTGATTCTGGAGGTAGTGATGCAGAAATGCTCATGAGAGGGAAGGGCCTAGGGAAGGGAGCCCACACCAGAATAACCTTGAGACTTCTTAACTGTAGGGGCAGGTAGAATGGGGTAGAATGGAAGGGGTAGCAACCAGGGGAGAGCCACCAGCAAGCTTCTTGAGAACCAAGATATTCATTTTTGTCTTTGCACCTCTAGCAGGTAGCACAGTGCCTGGCAGGTAGTAGGTGGTAATTGATGTTTGTGGTGGATTGATTGAGGGATGTTGGCCTGAGATGAAAATATGTCTGTGGATAAATCACAATCAGATAATTGATCCAGGCTCATGGAAGCTCAGGACCAGAGGGGAAAGATCTTCCGTATCTTCTGGGAGGAAGAAGCCCACCCCATAAATGAGGTGGGGCTGGAAAGGGGAGGAAGCACATTCTAAAAGGCCCCTGGACAGGTATTATAGGAGAAAAGGTTGCCATTGGCACCCAATGCATTTCTTGCCCTGGGACAAACTGACAGCAGCCCTGTCCTAGTTACACTTCTGGCTCATGCAACTGCCACAACAGCAGCCTGATCTGCACTGGGCCTCTGAACAAGCAAAGTTTCTGTCTTGTTTTCAAAAGTGATGGCAGCAATTTGGAAGGCCATTGTCTCTTTTGAAAACCGGTGATGAAGCCCTATGTCTTCTGGTGAGTCAATCATAACATCCTGGATTAGTTTTTAATCACAGCACAATGAAATCCTCAGGACATAAACAGCAAGAATCAATGTCCTTCATGAAAAGAAAATAAAGAACATGGAGTAACCCTTTGACTGGATGACTACAACCTGCTCTCTGGAGCTGTTAATATGAATGACAAAGTTTATTGTGGAGGTGCACAAGTTAGAGCACTGGACTGAGAGCCAAGAAGACCTGGGCTCTACTCAGATACTTGTTAGTTGTGTGATCCTTGGTTAAACTCTCTGAACCTTAACTTCATGTGTCTCCTTCCCTAACCTCTCCCTCCCCCACCAAACAGGACCTGTGATTTTATCACATTCCTGGTGTAAAGACTCTTGCCACAAATACAAAATGACAGCTCTTCTGAGTTAGGTTTATAGAGAGACTGAGAGACTAAGTTACTTGTCCAGGGTCACAAAGGCAGTATCAGTCAGAGGCTGCATTTGATTCCAGGTCTTCCTGCCTCTAAATCTGGCCATCAGTCTAGTACACTTTGGTGCTTCTTTTCCTCATCTGGAAAATGAGAATAATAGTATCCACCACATAGGAGACTGAAGACTAGTTGTCAAAGAAGTCAGAGAGTCAGGAGACTGTAGTATCTTAAAAACCCAGAAGGGAGATTACCCAGGAGGAATGGGTAGTCCAGAGGGTTGAACCCAGGGTGCCCAGTGGAACACTCTGTTGATGATACTACTACTTGCAGAAAGTTCCTGTGCTGGGTGGCTCCAGAGGGATCACCTCTTCATGGCCAGCTCCATTGGTTGCCTATTTCAAGCTACAAAGCCTTACCTTATCTTTCAATTATTAGTACTGTACTTCCTTCCCATGATTATTTTCACCCATTTCTTTAAAACAATTTTTTGATAGAAAGTTTTGAGTCTCAAATTTTAACCTTTCCTTCCTCCCTTTTCATCTCCATGAGACAGTAAGTAATCAGATATAGCTTATACATGTACAATTGTGTGTAGCAGTTCCATATTAGTCATTTTGTGCAAGAAGACTCAAATAAAAGGAAAAATAAAAGAAAGTGAAAAATAGCATGCTGCAGTCTGTGTTTAAATAATATCAGTTCTTTCTCTGGAGGCAGATAATATGCTTCACTATTAGTTCTTTGGGATTATCTTGGATCAGTATATTGCTGGAAATAGCTAAGTCATTCACAATTCTTCATCAAACAGTATTGCTGTTAACTGTGTACATTGTTTTCCTGGTTCTATTTACTTCACGATGCATCAGTTCATATAAATCTTTCCAGGTTTTTCTGAAATCATTCTGCTTGTCACTTATTATAGCACAATACTATTCCATTGCAATGGCTTGTTTAGCCATTCCCCAATTGATGGGCATCCTTTTGATTTCCAGTTCTTAGCTACCACAACAAGATCTGCTATAAATATTGTTTTTGTGCAAATAGGTCCTTTCCTTCTTTTTTGGATTTCTTTGGGATACAGACCTAGCAGAGGTGTTGCTGTATCAAAGGATCACAGTTTTATAGCTCTTTGAGCATAGTTCCAAATTACTCTTCAGAGTAGTGGGATCAGTTCATAACTCCAACAAGTTTGCATTTATTTCTATTCATTTGGGGTGTGTGTGTGTGTGTGTGTGTGTGTGTGTGTGTGTGTGTGTGTGTGGTTTCTCACCATCTAGATTGCAAACTTCTTGAGAACCAAGATAGTCATTTTTGTCTTATACCTCTAACATGTAGCACAGTGCCTGGCAGGTAGCTGGTGTTAATTGATCCTTGTGATGGATTGATTGAAGGATGTTGGCCTGAGATGAAAATATGTCTGTGGATAAGTCACAATCAGACTTTGATTGATCCAGGCTCATGGAAGCTCAGGACAAGAAGGATCTCAGAGACTAGCTAGCCCAACCTGTGCCTGAACCCGAATCCTTTCTCCATCACCTCTGACAAGTAGTCATTAAGCCCCTGCCAAAAGAACTCCAGACATGGGGAGCTTCTGGAGGTTGTCCATTTGATTTTGAGACAACTAATTGTTAGGGGCAGCTAGGTGGTACAGTGGATATAGCACAAAGCCTAAAGTCAGGAAGACTCATCTTCCTGAGTTCAAATCCAGCCTCAGACACTTACTAACTGTGTGACCCTGGGCAAGTCACTTCACCCTGTTTGCCTCAGTTTCTGTCAAATGAGCTGGAGAAGGAAATGGCAAACCATTCCAGTAACTCTGCCAAGAAAACCCCAAATGGGGTCATGAAGAGACCAAAATGGCTGAACAGCAATGATGACAATAGTTAGCATTTTTTTCAGTATATTGAGGTGAGTCTGTTTCTTTTTCACTATTGCTTCTAGTTCTGCTTTGAGGCTGAGAAGAACAAGTCTAATAATCCTTCTTCAAATGCCTGAAGACAGATCATGACTCTGGCCATTTTTGCCTCTACCTGCCCCTAGTTTTCTTCTTTTTCTCCCTAGCTGATCCCAGAGCAGCATCTATGGAAACCCTTGCTAGGAACCATTTTCCAGCCATTTGCAAATTCCCATAGGAAGCACCTGATAAATGATTTTTCACCCTTTTGTTCATTCTTAATTTTAGGTTTGTATTTAGGTGAGAATTTCCAGAGGGTCAGAGAGCAAGAGGGAACTCATCATCATGATGTGGGGCGGAGATGGAGGTGGGCAGACTGAGATTAGGGGACCTTGGACAGCGCTATTGCCAAATAGTGGCTTAGATGATCCTCCTGGGAGGTCTTTGAACACAAACTGGAAGACCCCTTGTCAGATAAGTGGCAGAAAGAATTCTTCAGGCATGGGACAGACTAGATGCACTGAGGTCCCTTCCAACTCAAAAATGCTGGGATTCTCTGACTCCACAGGTTGTTCACAGAACAACCAGGAAGGGGAAAATATCTCTAAGAGCAGACAGTAGGGCCAGGTCTGGTCCTGGTCTGGAGAGACCTAGTCCTGTTGCTAAGTGACCGTTGGGATGTGCGAAGCAGGCAATCAGAATAACAGAGGATGGATGCACAGAAGGTAAGAGGGGGAAGTGGGGAGGGGGAGCTGCCCAGGGCCCTTCAAACCCTGATTAGGAGCTGTCTCCCACTCGTGGTGACTCACTTCTCTAAAGCACTGCTTGATTTGACTCATCTCTCTGAGTCATTGGGGGCTTTGGAGACTCTGCTTCTCTTTTTCAATTACCCACTCATTCAATGGACTTGGGAGCCTAGGCGGCAAAGAGAGCGAGGGGGATGGTTTACATCTTATTGGAGGCCAGAAGTGGGGACTTCAGTGGGTTCAGAGACAGTGAAAGCCATCTGGCTGGCTCTGCTGGATTCTGGTATTGACCAGTTGTGTAGCATCCCTTCCCCAATAGTCCCTTCCCCTGTCCCCTGACCATTGCTCATGGAAAGCCTTTCCCGGTTCCTTTATTTTGCAGTGTTATTTCTTCCTTCCATGAGCCTGTATATATTTACCTGTGAAAATGTTGCATTATTCATTTTCCCATTCAGGTGGTAAGCTCCCTTTGGGCATGAGTTATAGTTTACATTGTCTGTATCCCTGGCACCTAGGAGAAATCCTGGGAAAACCTCTAAATCTGAATCAGGGGACCTGATGTAAAATCCTGAACTATGACACCTACTGCCTTGGATAAATCACTTGACCTGTTGGGCCTCATTTTCCTTTTGTGCAAAATAAAGGGTCTTTTCCAACTCTAGATCAATGAAGTTTCAAATAATACTTAGGAGAATGTGTGTGAGGGGGAAAGGACCAGTCCTGTGACTTCATGAGTATAAGGAATTCCTGGGGAGGAAACCCTCTTTAACATGCCAATCTTGCCACCTTGTCAAGAATTTATAATCTGATTGTAGCAGGGGATCGAGAGGCTGTAGAATCATAGATTTAGAGCTGGCAGGGACCTGAGAGTACAAATAGTCCAACTTCCTCATTTTGCAGATGAGGGAACTGAAGCTCAGACATGTGAAATGATTTTCCTAAGGTAGTAGAATTTTACTCCAAGTCTTCTGACTTCAAATCCATTGTTCTTTCCTAGGTTCCCCCATCCAAAGTGATCTTCCGTACTCCAAAGGCTCCTAAAACTTATAGTCAATATCACAAATTAAGCAGTCTTGTATGTTTCTCATAGGATCTCAGATTCAGGAAGAATCTTAAAGGTCCTTATCATGTGTCTGACATGTAGTAGGTGCTTAACAAATGCTTGTTGACTGATTGATTTATAGGTCATTTAGTCCAGTCCCTTCATTTTGCAGATATTAGGGCTGAGAGTGGTGAAATAACTCACCCATGGTGACCCATGTGGGAAGTAACCCTAGCAGAATTGAGCTCAGCATCTCTGACTCCAAATGTAGCTGCTGTCCACAGTACCATAGTGGCATACCATATAATCCTTCCCTTCTAGAAAATATGGAAAAGGAGGAGAGCTCTGAATGCAATAGTACCCCAGAGATTCCCAGCTGATGGTTCTACCCTCCCTGACACAGGACTTTAAGCAGAAAGGTATGAACAGTTGATGGAAACAGCTGCTCCTGTCCCCAGGGAAAGGGTTTCTGTGTCAGTGGGGGTGGGGAGCTGTGTAACACTGAAAGGTCCTGTTCCAGAGTGAGTTAGCATCTAGAGATGAACAGAACACAGCAGAGCCAGACGGAGACCTGATGTTTCACAGAGGAACCCCAGATCTGAGCTCTTGGTTTTTATAAGGAAGACTATATATTATGTATATACTCTGATGAATATATTCAAATGGAAGCTCTTTGAGGGAAGGGACTATTTCATTTTTACAGGATGAGCCCTTCATAAATGCTTATTGATTGATTCATTGATTGATTAAAAGGAGGATAACACTGAGACAGAAAATAAAAAAGGAATAGGATCAGGCCTATAGAAACTTGAATTTTTCTTGCCAGATTCACCTTTTGCTTAGAAAGGTCAGAGAGGGGAACTCCAGTTAACATTCTTTCCATTCAGGAAACCCCCCCCTTCAGTACCCCTCCCAATATTGTAAGTTTCCCAATGATTGGCCTCACATCTCCTCTTTTCTCCACAAGAAGTAACCCTGGGCTTGTTACCATGGTGGGAAAGGCAATCAATAAATCCTTCTTGAGGAGTTGATTGACTAGGGAACCAATAAAGTTGTGGAGAAAGTCAAATGAAATAACACATATAAGGTGCTTTGCAAACTGGACTTGGAGTTGGGGGGCTTCTGGGGGTGAAAGAAATCCTGGCTGTGCCACCCACTCTGAACCTGTTTCCTCATCTATAAAATGAGGAGATTGGACAATGTGAGTAATCATCATCACTACCATCACCGCCAACATTATCATTGTTATCATCACTACCACCACTATCAGCATCATTCATCATTACCATCACCACTACCACCCTCATCATCTACCATCACCACCATCATCATCATTACCATCACCACCATCATCATTACCATCACCACCATCATCATCTTCACCACCACCACCACCATCATCATTACCATCACCACCATCATCATTACCATCACCACCATCATCATCACCATCATTACCATCACTACCACCACCATCATCACTATTACCAAATAAGGTGGACCCCCTTAAAATCTAAATCCTGGGAAGCTTCCCAGAGATGTCTGGTAGGAGGTGCCTGGGCAGAGATGCCACAGAGTCTGGCAGTAGTGTAAGAATGAAAGATTCCTCAACCTACCTCTTACTGCCTGTGTAACATTGAGCAAGTCATTTAACATCACCATACCTCAGTTTTCTCATCTGTAAAATGAGAGCATTGAATTAGGGAAATTCTAAAATCCCTTGTAGCATTAAGTCTATGATCCTCTGATTCTCCCATCCCAAACTCACATACCTTGGTTGTTCTGGGAACTTAGACGTTCCCCTCTAAGAGAATCACCCAGGCTGGACCCAGAAAGCCACTGCCCATTAGTCAAAATAATTTTGATTGTTCTAAAAGATGAATCCTGGAGAAATTCGAATCAGTTTAGGCAATACCTCTGCCTAGAGGTAAAGGAGGAGAGAGAGAGAGACACACACACACACACAGAGAGGGAGAGACACACACAGAGAGAAAAGGAGAGAGAGAGAGAGAGAGAAAGGGAGAGAAGAACAGAGAGAGAGAGAGAGAGAGAGACAGAGACAGAGAGAGACAGAGAGACAGAGAGAGAGACAGAGTGACAGAGACAGAGACAGAGATAGATACAGAGACAGAGAGAAGAGAGAGAGAGAGACGGAGAGAGGAGGAGAGAGCATGCACCTTTTCCAGACATTGTGCTGACCCACTGGGGATACAAATAGTGCCTGCCTTCAAGGAATTTGTATTCTAATGGACACATGCACAAAAGGAAACTGGACCAGGATTAGAGGAACCTCCCACTAGGCCTAGGTCAATAGGTTATGGTTTAGGGAGTCTGGGGCTGAGTCAGGTTTAAATGTAGACAGGCTTGGTCTCTTTAATAGTATACTCCCAGGAATAGGAAACCTGGGACCTGCTAAGGAAGCTTTGGGGGTCTGGGTTATCAGTGGTTTGCCACAATTCAACTCAAATTATTTTCAGAGATGCTCTGAGCACCCAGCTCTATACCAGGGAGAGAAAGGTCCACCTTGCTTCTGCCCTGGGTGAACTCACAGTCTGTGAGAGATAGAGGAGAGACACAGGCCGTGTCCTGAGGGAGCTCCCAGTTTGGTGGAGACTGAGTGCAGACAGACAGGGTCCTTGCCCTCAGCAGCTCCCCTTCTGCCTTGGGAGAGCAGACTCGCTTAGAGATCGATGTCATTGATCACAGAGAAGGTGATTGGTTCTTATTCTGAGCCACAGGAATTCTCAGTGAGTGGGAGAGCCTTTCATTTCTCTGTCCCTCTCTTCCTCCTATCCAGTCCCCTTCTCCATCAGCCCTGCCTCCTCTCCCATCCCTCACCCCAGCTCAGCTCCCTGCTCTTGACATGGGGGCTTCAGGCCTCTCTCATCCCAATTACTCCAAAGTGGTTCTGCCTGAAGCTGGGGGTCTTTAATCTTTAAAATCAATTTTCCATGATTAAAGGGATCCTGTTGGGGAAAGTGGAGCCCTCCCTAGTTAAGGCTCCATTCTCATTCTCTTTCTTCAAGGGAGAAGCATTCAGTCCCTGTTCCCTCTTGGAAAGACCACAATCTCTCTGTCATTAATTTTAATGTTAAAGCCTCACTAGCATTTCAAGGCATGATGAAACTCTCCAAGCAACTATCTTCTGAAAGCTTGAAAATACTGCAGGCAGGCAAGCAGACAAGTGGGTGTCCCAGGGTTCCTGTCAGGGCCTGGAAAGGTCAGAGCCAGGGCCGGGAACCAAAAGGCCTCTGTCCCAGGCCCAAGACCACTGTGAGCCAAGAATGCTCTCCTGCAGAGCCACTGGCTCTTTGGTCTAGGTGCTGAGTGCACAGAGCAGATGGATGACTACAACTGGAACTAAGGAGACTTGGGCTCAAAGCAAAGGGGTATAGGAAAATGTTTAACAACCAGCTCTTTTTTTTGGCAGGGATCTCTACAGAACAGATTTTAAAATTTAATCTACATTATTAATATTTTCTCCATCCCTTTCTTAAGACTAGACAACTTGAAAAACAATAAATCAAGCCCTGAATTGCAGCTTTTGTCAATTTTTGAGGCATAAATGTTCACATTGAAAATGTAGCAATTGGCCCTTCTGAGCAGGTTATGAGCTGGCTCCAGTAGGTCCCTTAGAATCCTACTTCTGACCCTGGTCGAGGGAGAGGCAGGCAAGAAGTGCTGGGTTAATTTAGTCACGGGGAAGAGAGAGGATACTGCCTTGGAGATAACGGAACAGGAAGTAGTGGAAAGCCCAATCTTTGTGTCTTTTATTACCTGACGCCAAGATTAGCAGAGTGGGTACTTAAAAGCTTGCTTCTCCGTCTTGTACTTGACAGATAAGAAAAGATGACAGTTGTTGGAAGGACTGTGGGATGACAGGCACCCTGGTATCCTTTTGGTGGAGCTGTGAATTTGTCCAGCCATTCTGGAAAACAGTTTAGAACTATCCCTCCCTCCCACAAATATGTGTACCCTTTGACCCAGTATTACCACTACCAGGCCTACACTCCAACCAGATTAAAAAAAAAAAAGAGATAAGTCACATACATACTAAAATACGATGTTTATATTGGAGCAAGGAGTTAGAAACAATGCTAAAGGGGTGTCCAGCAACTAGGAAACGGCAGAACAAATTATGGTATATGGTATATAAATGTAATGGGATATTATGGTGCCATAAGAAATGATTAGGATGAACTCAGAGAAACTTGGGAAGATTTGGATAAATTAATGCAGAGTAAAACAGGTAGAGCATGGAGAACAGTTTACACAATGGCAGCAACAGTGTAAAGAAAGACAACTTTGGAAGACTTAAGAATTCTGATCAATGCAGTGAATGGTCAAGATTCTGAAGGACCAATGATGTAACATGCTTCCTACATCCTGGTGGAGACATGATACACGAGGTGAGGTGTAGAATGAAAATGTAGACTGGTTTTGTTGGACTATATTTATTGATGAGAAGGAAGGGTTTTGCAACACTGGGATGTGGACTGGGGAGAAGCTACAGAGAACTGGGAAGGAGAAGAGGGCCAGTGATGGTGAACTAGCATCAATGTCTTCATACAAGAAAATATTCATATGTGTGTGTGTATGTCAAGTTTAGAATAAGAAAAAATAAAAATGTTGGTTGAATTGAATTAGAATAAAGGTGTCATGCTACAGTAGGAAGAGGGATGGATTTGGAGTCAGTGGTCTTGGGTTCAAATCCCTACTCTTTGAGTAAGACCAGCCATGTTTTCATTTCCTTTGGGTGGTCCTTTGGGGTTGACTCCATCTTCCCACTCCCACACCCAGTGGAGAAATTTTCCCCCCTCCTTTTGCTGGCTACCTTGCCTTTTCAGCTTACTTTTGTGGGTAAGGACTTTCTTTTTTTTATATTTGTTTCTCCAGAACTTAGTATAGTGTCTGGCATATAGTAGGTGCTTAATGAATGTTTACTGACTATAAGTGACTGACCATACAACTTTCTAAGTTGCAAAGGGAGTACAACTCTGTGTTGGAAGGGAGTTTTTCTTTCCATTCCCCCCTGTCCTTCTACAGGTCCCAGGTCTCTCTGTATAAATTAGGTCCTGGGCCCAGTCCAAAAATATGATTGGGGAAAGGGGGAAGTTGGAAGGGATTAGATTGTAGTGCATCCCATGGAGTATGTGTGAGGATGGGTCTGCAGGGGTGGGCTGAGTGTGGAAACCTCTGGGGATGGGCATGGTTTAGTGCCAAAGGTCTTGTTCATTTGGGATGATGCACAAGCTGGGGTGGGTGATTCTCTTGGGTCCAACATCCCCCCTTTGTAACGGCCAAGAGGATGCTGTTAGTGATCGATTCCTTATATTTGGCCAAGCAACAGTTGAATATAAGGCAGCCTAGTACAGCAAAATAAATAAACAAAAGCTGGGTTAGAGAAGATAGGCCACTAAATAAAGAAAAGCCAGTCCACTCAGTAGAATATAAGTAGGGATGCCACTCTAGGTCTCTCTATGCCTATAATCCAGCATCATGTAACTCTGGGACCCCTCCTCACCCCTGGGCAGATTGGTAGTAGCTATGAGCCCAGGAAAAAGGGCATGTGTCCTGCCTGACTCTGGGCCTTGGTCTCCTGGCTGCCTCTTTTGTCTTGTGCTCCTTCCCACACCATAGGTGACAGACAGAAGGGCAAACCTGAAAAGGATGTGGCCAATCTTTGAAAGGCAGCCTTGTGAATTCTAGAGGTGAGAAATTCACAGGCCCCTCAGTGAAGAAGCTCACCAGAAGAAGAAAGGACAATTCTACAACTGTATACCTTGTTGGAGAAGATAGCCACAGAGGAGTCCTAGACTCTGGCCTGGCTTGCTATATGATGGGTATTGAGTGGGAAACGTGTATTCAATCAGATCACAAAATATTTCATGTTTTAATATTGTATCAACCTCATGAGAGAGCAAAATAGTAGTTATAAATTATTACTACTTGTTTTTGTCTTTGTCATTTGGGTACTTCCAAGTCTTTTATGCTTTTTAGCATTTTCTCATGGAGAAAATAAATTACCATCATATATATGTATAATATATATTCCCACATACACACATAATGCACACACACGTATTCCATCAATAAATTGACATCATATACAGTTATTTCTTCCACATCATGACTTTCCCCATGGCGATTTTGATATATTGCCATTGGCCTAAGAAATTAAATGGAAATTTTGGGAGAGTTTTGCAGTAGCCAGAGTCTGAGACCAAATACTTAACCCAAATTTTGCAATAAGGTACTGTAAACACCCCATAAAAGAAAAAGGAAAAAATCAGACTTCTTAGGTTGAAGGGAAGGCCAAAAAATCATACAAGGATTTTCCAGATCATAGGGGCATCATGCTTCTAATCCCTGTGATGTGGAAGGGATAACTATATACACACACACATACATACATAAGTCATATATAAACACATATATTCCATGCTTGTCTTAGCGGTTACAGAGCCAGTCTCAAAGCCAAGAAGCCTTGGGTGTCATAAGAAATGATACAAGGGACGAATTCAGAGAAACTTTAGAAGATTTGTATGAACTGATACAGAGTCCTGCCTCAAACACATACTGACTGTGTAACCTTGGACAAATCACTAAATCTCTCAGTGCTCTAGGCAACTCTCCCTCACCTGGGAGGTCCCTACGCTAAGGAAATCACAGATTCAATCTCTATCCCTAATCTTAGACTTGATCTTCTTGATCTACTTTGTTAGCTGAATACCATTTGACTCCCCCCTGGAGGTAATTATACCCAGGGCTCCAGGGTGGGTGCTGTTCAGAGCCAGAGAAGTAGTTAATAAGAACCTCTTCAGGGTCTGAACCTGTCCAGAAATCTGCTGCTTCAGAGATGGGGAAAGGAAAGACTTTTGTGGATTGTGAGCCAGATGGTGTTTTAGAGATGATCTTCTAACCCTCTCATTAGACAAATGAGGAAATAGAAGCCTAGAGACTTTAAGTGATTTACCCAAGGTCACATAGCTAATAAGTGACTGAGCTGGGATTCAAACCCAGGTCCTCAGACTCCCCAACCCCAGCGCTTCTTCCCCTTAGCACAGAGCCTGACACATAGTAGGTGCATAATAAACAGGCCTCTTCAGGGTAGTTTGGAATCTCTTCCTACAAGGTATCTCAGGTGATGGGTCTGAGGGAAGACTGAGTTCCTTTTGTTTGCAGGGCTGGGCAGGCAGCCTGCCAGGCAGCACCAAGGGGCCTGTAAACATCCCCAGGCTGGCTGACTAGCCAGAGTTCGGGGAAAGGTGCGTCTGGCTCTGTATAAACATTTCTGGGAAAAATCACACATTTCAGCATGTAGGGTTATTAAGCTGGCTCTCTGGCTGAATCCAGTTGGGCTGTGGCTATGCTCAGCTTCTGTTTTTTACATGAATATTCCTCCTGGAGTCCGTGACTTTTGAACACACATAATAACCAGTGTTAATAACATCAGACGGAACGTGGTGTCTCCTGTTGTTAGGATATTACTGACAGATGCCCATCTGTTATGGGAATTATTACTTTGAAAGGGTTATAATTAAATGTCTGAAAATACATTCATGAGGTTTGTTCTTGTCTAAAAAAAAATCCTTTGCCCTTTAGCTCAAGATTGTTGCCAATTTTCCTTCCTTGGGGGAGGTGGAGGTGGGCTGGGAGGTGGGGAGTGGGGAGTGGATAGAGGCTCTCCCTGTGAATGCTGGGCAGTGACGGGTTAGGTCATTCTGTCCCTGACCAGACTCTGGAGCTTACCACCTCACCATTGGGTGTCAGTTCAGCCCAGCTGATTTAGGACTCCTTGTACCTCTATCACCTGGGAGGACTGATAATGTCCTTGAAGAGAAAATTAAAACCTTCCAGGGACTGCCATGGTGACCTGGATAGGGTCACAGTCACGATGTTGAGTTCCAAAGTCAAGCTCTAAGAATCATAGGCCCCTAGATGGAGAGAGAGCTAGAAGGAGCCCCAGAATGGGGAAATTGAGGCTCAGAGACTTTCCCAAGTTCGTACAGTTAATAATCAATCAACAAGCATTTACCAAGCACCTATTCTCTGCCAAGCCCATGTGCTACTAAGCCTGAGAATAAGGATCCTTGGAATCTAGAGCCAGTATCCTTTCCACTGCAGGACAGGATTTGAAGTGACTTTGAAAGTCATCCAGTCCATCCCATACCTAGGCAGGAATCTTCCTTTGCAACATCTACAACAAGCAATTTTTTAGCATCCACTTGGAGATCTTCAAGTGAAGAACTGCTCATTCCTTCCCACTCCAGTGTGAGGTTCAGCTTTGGGATCCTTTTAAATGGGTACTTAGGTTTTCCATACAGGGAGGTGAATTCTGGCTCCACAAAGTCCCACTTTTGACTTCTGCCCTCTGGGGCCATGAAGAACAAGTCCAATCCACATAGTCTGCAGGGCCTGGCTTTATCTACTTGTATCTCAGTTCCTCAAGGCTCTTCTGAGGCTTCTCTCCTGCAGGTGAAACAGCCAGAGATGCTTTGACCTACCCTCCGATCACTCAATCTCCAGCCCCTTCTGCCACCTGGTTTGTTCTCTTGTGGGTTAGCTTGGCTTCTCACCAGCTGGTATTGCCCAGAGTTGAAGCCTCTCCTCCAGCTGGAAACTCTTTTAGACCCACTTATTGAGTTTGTAGATGGTTTTGTAGATAAGTTTGGAGAAGTCACAAAGCTGGGAGGGGTTGGATAACCAAATCAGAATCCTCCAAAGGATCTTGACAGGGCTAGAGCATTGGATCAAATGGAACGAGACAAAAAGTGATAAGGATAACTCAAAAATCTTATGCTTACATTGCAAATACCTTACAAGATGGAGAGGAGAACATGGTCAAATAGTAGGTTGGATATTAGAGGATCACAAGCTCAGTATATATCAAAAGTATAACATGGTGGCCTAAAAGGCCATAACATTCTTGCGCTAGGCTACATTTCTAGGAATGATTGGAATCAAGAAGTCCAAAGTTCAAATCCTGCCTCAGTCACTTAGTACCTGGGAGGCCTTGGGCAAAATCACTTCCTTTTTCTGTGCCTCAGTTTCCTCCCTTGTAAAATTATGGGAGAGGTGGGTGAGATGGTTTCTGACATCCCTACCAGTTCTAGATTACTGATAGTGTGGTTTCTGTGGTCATTTGGATGTTCTTTCTTGTGGTCGGATCACCTCTAGAGCATTGTGTGTTTAGTTTTGGGCACCACATTGCAAGAAGGACATTGGTTAGCTGGAGAACATACAATGTTTTACATGTATTTTGTGCATATCTATAGATGTCTTTTAAATACATGTCATCTTCCCTGTTAGACAGTCAATAAAAAATTTATTAAACTCCTACTATGTGCCAGGCACTGAGCTAAATGTTAGAGATACAAGAAAAGGCAAAGGTCACTCCTTAAGGAATTCACAGCCTAAAGGGGAGAAACCTACAAACAACTATGTACCAAAAAGCCATGGACAGGATAAATAGGAGATAATCAACAGAAGGAAGGCTCTAGAATTAAGAGGAATTTGGAAAGCACTTCATACAATGTCTGGTATGTTGCTGGTGTGGTCATTGAGTCATGTCTGAATCTCCCTCACCCCATTTGGAGTTTTCTTGGCAGAGATCCTGGAGAAGTTTACCATTTCCTCCTCCAGTTAATTTTACAGATGAGGAAACTGAGGCAAACAGGATGAAGTGACTTGCCCAAGGTCACACAGCTAATAAGTGTCTGAGGCCACATTTGAAGTCAAGAAGAGAGAAGTCTTCCTGATTCCAAGCCCAGTCTCTACCCACTGTGCCCAGCCAGTTGGTTGGTTGGTTGGTTGGTTGTTGTCCTTCGTCTTTGAAGAGGACCAAAATGACTGTGGTTGAGCAGACCAACACGAGCTTGGAATGCTCTACCACAGGTTGGGCACAGATAGTCCCTATGAATTTTGGGGGTGGATACTCAAAATTTGAGCATCCTATGTTAACTTTATGTTGTCTCAATTCTGCTTTGCTCATAGAGCACAGCACTCTTTCTGATGTGGATACACTGGGCTGAGTGGTCCTGTCCCAGGCTCTCCCATGTTGCACGGTCAAATCCAAAGTTCTTGAGAGAGACCTTGAAAGTGTCCTTGTATTGCTTCTTCTGACCACCATGTGATCACCTGTCCCATGTGAGTTCTCCATAAAATAGTCTTTTTGGCAAGCGTGCATTCTGCATTCAAATAACGTGACCAGCCCATCAGAGTTTCTCTTTCTGAAACATAGTTTGAATGCTGGGCAGTTCAGCTTGAGCAAGGACTTCAGTGTCTGGTACCTCATCCTGCCAGGTGATTCTCAGAATATTCCTAAGACAGTCCAAGTGGAAATGATTCAGTTTCCTGGCATGGCACTGGTAGACTGTCTACGTTTTACAGGCATACAACAATGAGGTCAGCACAACAACTCTGTAGACTTTCATTTTGATAGTCAGTCTAATACTTCTTCTCTCCCAAACTTTTCTTTGGAGCCTCCCAAACACTGAGTTAGCTCTGGCAATGCTTGCATCAACCTCATTGTCAATGTGTACATCCCTGGAAAGTACACTACCAAGGTGAGTGAAATTATCCACAGCATTCAAAACTTCTCCATTTGTTGTAAATGATGGTTCCATGTATGGATGGTGTGGTGGTGGCTGATGGAGCACCTGTGTTTTCTTGGTGTTAATTATTAGGCCAAAATTAGCACAGGCAGCAGAGAATTGATCCATGCTTTGTTGCATCTTAGATTCAGAGGCTTAGATTGAGTGCACAATCATCCGCAAACAGAAAATCATGCACCAACACTCCTTCCATTTTGGTCTTGGCTTATAACCTTTCCAAATTGAAGAACTCACCATTAGTATGGTAGTTGACCTTGATGCTGTGTTCATCCTCATTGAAAGCATTTGACAACATGGCTGAAAACATTATGCTAAAAAGTATGGGAGAAAGCACATAGTCCTGTTTCACTCCATTGGTGACTGGGAAGGCACAAGAGCATTGTCCACTCAGAACTCAGGTAAACATGCCATCATGAAATTGACATACAATATTGATGAACTTCTCCAGGCAACCAAATTTTGATATAATTTTCCATAAGCCCTCACGAATAACAGGCCTTGGTCAGATCTACAAACGTTGTGTAAGGACCTCTGTTCTGCTCCTGGCATTTTTCCTAGAGTTGTCAGGCAGCAAACACTATATCAACTGTTTCTTGGCCCTTTCTGAAGCCACACTGGCTCTCAGGTATATGACCATCTTCCAGGTGAAGGATCAGTCTATTAAGGAGAACTCTAGCAAGAATTTTGCCAGCAATGACCAAAAGAGACACTCCCCTATGATTGTTGCAGGGCAATCAATTCCCTTTACCTTTATAGAGATGGACAGTGGAGGCATCCTTGAATTTCTGGGAGATAACCTCCTCTTGCCATGTAACCTGGAAATTTTACTGAGCTTTTGTATAAGCAATGGTCCCCTACCTTGTAAATCTCAGCTGGAATAGAATTAGTACCAAGTGCTTTGCCACATGAAAGGAGCCTAATGGCCCTCAAGATTTCTTCTTCAGTTGGAAATTGAGCTAAGGAGGGATTGACTTCAACCTGAGGTAAACAGTCAGTGGCCTCAACATTGATTGATGATGGTTTGTTGAGAACACTATGGAAGTGTTCAGCCCATCCCTCTAGGATCATGTCCTTATCACTAATCAATGTGACTCCATAAGCACTGAGTAGTTGTGATGCACCATAGGTTTTTGGTCCATAAATAGCTTTCAGGGAATCATAAAAGCACTTTGGATTGTTGCTATCAGCATAAAACTGAATTTCATCTGCTTTCTTACTGAGCCAGGAATTCTGCATCTCTCTAAGCTTTGCTTGTACTTTGTTTTTGATGAAATTAGATGTTGCCTTCTTAGAGGTGGATGAACTATCCTGATGGTGTATCCTGTGGTTCTCGTGTTTCATTTAGCAGCTTCTGAATTTCCTCATCATTTTCATCAAACCAGTCTTGGTGTTTGTGAGTGTTCTGACCCAGATGAGCAAATGCAGTGCTGTACACCAAATCTCTAAAAGCTGCCCACTCCTTTTCTGCTCCACTGTTGCCAACTATGTGTTGGCTCAACTTTCCCTTTAAGTTAGCAACAAACTGTTCACACTAAGAGAAGAAATCTAATTTGTTGACATTAATTCTTCTGGTAGTCATTTTGCCTTGGAGGTGGCACTTTTGATGAATGTGAATATTTAGCTTGAAAAGGATAAGTCTATGATCAGTCCAGCACTCTGCACCACACATTGCCTTTGTCACTCTCACATTTTGCCTGTCTCTTCTCTTACAGTCACATAATCTATTAGATGCCAATGTTTGCTGTGAGGATGCATCCACGATGTTTATTGTGTTCAGGTAAATGGAAAACAGTGTTGGTGATGAGAAGGTCATGTGATGCACAAGTCTTCAGCAGTAAATGACCATTGCTGTTTCTGTTTCCAACTCCATTACTCCCTAGTACTCCCTGCCAAGTCTCATAGTCTGAGCCTACTCTAGCATTAAAGTCACCCAGACTTATAAGCTTGTCCTCTTTTGGCACATTGATGATAAGGGTCTCTAGGTCTTCATAAAATTTTTCTCTGACCTCATCAGTGTTTGTTATGGTGGGAGCATAAGCACTGATGATGGTGGCATGGCGTTCTCCTGCGAGTCACAATTGCATTGTCATGAGCCTGTCATTCATTCCTCTTGGCAGCAAGCTGCCAAGCTTGCTGATTAGATTAGTTTTGATTGCAAAACCCACATCAGCTTTATGGCACTCCCCTTCACTGCATCCACTCCAGAAGGTGCTTAATAAATGTTTATTGAACTGAAAGTCTTCCTTAGAAGCTCCTTGGGGGTAGTGACTGTTTCACTTTCTCTGTGTCTACAGTGCCTAGTATGGTGCCTGACACTACTAGGTACTAAGTAGATGCTTAGTAAATGCTTCCTTGCTTGCTTGATTCATTGTTTGAACTAGGTTGGTTAAGAGTCTTGAGATCTTGCCATAGAAAGGTCAGTTAAAGGAACTGGGAATGTTAAATCTGGAGAAGAGGAGGCTGGTGGGAGGAGGGTGTTGGAGAAGACATGTTAGCTGTATTCTGTTATTTGAAAAGTCTGAATGTGGAAGAGAGATGAGGCTTGTTCTGTTTCACCTCAGAGGGAAGAAGAAGTGGAAATCATAGGGAGTGAGAGGGAGCTTGATGTGAAAAAAAACTTCTTAATAGGAGGAGCTATTTCAAAGTGGGGAAGGAGAGAATGACTCTCCTCTCACTGGAGGAGTTTCTGAGAAGGCCATGAGATCACTGGTTGGGTGTATTGAAGCAGAGATTCTAGTCCACCTACAGCTAGAACCTGGAAGACCAGGATAGGGCCAAGCAGATGGGCGCTCAGCACAAGGAAAACACCATTTTACTTCTGCCTCACTTTCTGACTACCTGTGTGACCATGATAAATTACTTAATGTCTTTGTGCTATATTCTCCATCCATCCATCCATCCATCTATCCATCATCTTTGTATGTATGTATATATGCATGTATGTATGTATGTATTGATCTGTCTTTCTCTCTGTCTGCCTGTCTATCATCCATCCATGCATTTATCTATCTATTCATCCATCTATCCATCCATCCATCTATCCGTCATCTATCTATCTATCTATCTATCTATCTATCTATCTATCTATCTATCTATCTATCTATCTATCTGCCTGTCTGTCTATCCAGCCATCCATGCATTTATCTATCTATCCATCCATCCATCATCTGTCTCCATATCAGGGCCTCTATCTACATAAATGGCCTCTTGGCTCCCTTCTAGCTCTAAATTTATGACCCTATGAAATGCTTCCTGTGAGGGGCAGGTTCCCCTCTCCCACTTTTCACTCTTTTAACCCTAAAAACTATAAACTTCCTGAGGCAGGGTCTGTGTCTTTTTCCCTTTTAAACCAAGGATCCTAATACAGTTAGCACCTGGTGGTGGGGTTTCTGTGAGACTCCAATGAGAAAAATGTATATAAAGGGCATTGCAAGCCTTTAAGTATGATATACATACCCGCTATTCTTATCCTCCTGGATGACTGGGCTCCAATATCAAGTAGGGAGACTGTGACATATTTTTAACAGGTGCTAGCCGATCCCCTGCCCCCAGCCACCCTGTGAGAGTCAGGAAAGCTTTCTGGGAGTTTCCAAAGAAGGCTGAAGCTACAATAATCCTTATTAGGCTGCAGAATGGAGGGCATATGATTGAGGCAGTGGCAATAAGAGGATGTCTGTGGAAGTTGGAGTGTTGATTCCTTAGAGCCAAGTCATTCTCTGTGGTTACCATCAAGGAAAGGGTGTATGGGGTGAGGGGGAAAGGGGGGTTACAAAAGAGCTGCCTAGAATGTAAAGCTATCTAGTAGTAGGATCAGGAGATCAAGGATTAAGAAGGGAGGGACCTTAGAGGCTATCCAGTCTAGTACCTCCATTTTGTAGAAGAAACTGAGGTCCATATAGGACACATGGTTACTCAGGGTCTCACAGCTAGTACATGGCAGAGTAAGGGTTGAACCCCGAGCACTCTGACTCCAAAGACAACATTCTTCCTACTTTACTACCTTGTCCCCTTCTCCTGGCCAGGGCCAGGTCTCCTGGCCACTTCCCATCCACAGCCAAGGTCCTTACCACACTGACTGTACTCCTGACACCACCTTCATCTTCCTTCTCTCCCTACATACAACAGAAGGTGGGTTTCCTCACTCTTTTAACCCTAAACTAAGAGTTCCCTGAGGGAAGGGTCTGTGTCTGCTCCTCCTCTGTCAGAGCCCCTAAGGCAGGACCTGGATCTTTGTCCCCCAATTGGGAGCTCTCTGAGGGCAGGGACTGGGGCTGGTGCTCCTTTGTTTTTCCCACTGAGTAGCCTAAATACCGGTCCAAGGTTATGACTGGGCACTTGAAGTCTTGAATTCCAGATTTTACCTTCAATGTCTTCTCTAGGTATTTCTCTTCTCTCCCCAATTGTTGGAAACCCTTTGCTTGTTTACACAGCTACCCTGTGTAGATGGGGTCCTCTGTGTCAGTGTGCCCAGAGTTAGTCTCCATTCTCAGTGTATCTGTGGAACGAGCCCATCCATCATCATGGAAAGCTGCCAGTGACCTAATCTCTGAAATGAATAAGATTTCCACCAAGGCAATTTTGGCAGGAAGAGTCTTAGAAAAACAAAGGCTGGTGAATCTGAGAGTCTCTGAAATACATCACTCTAGCACAGGAAGATGCCCATATTCACCCCTTCTGGGAAGTGATTAATTGGGAAGAAGTGCTCTCCCAGGGCACAGATAGAATAACTGAGCTAGATGGGACCCCTTGGATGTCACCTAGGCCATGCCTATGTCTCTGGGCAGAGTACTTGGTGTATGTATTTTGTGTTAATTTATCTATGGGTCTTGTTTCCTTCCAAGTCAGATGTGAAGTCCTTGAAGGAAGGGTCTGATTTTATTTTGTTTATTTCCCAATGTTTAGCCCAGCCTAGTATATGCCTGTTTTTAGCAGGAGATTAACAAATGCTGATTGAATGTTTCCCCATTTCTTTCTCTTGGCAATCAAATTTGACACTTTATCTTGGGGAGATACCAGGTGACTAGATCTCCTCTTGCCTAAGAATGATCTTTCCCAATAATCACACCCCGTCCTTAATCTTTAATTTCTCCACTCTAATCTTAACTTTAACTCGAATCCTAGCTAACAAATAATTTTTAAAGTCTATGCCACATTCCAGGCTGTGAGCCCCAAACCCTTGTCTAATCTCAAACTGAATTCTGACTCCTTCCCCCCTCTCCAGCTACTCTGTGACTCAATGACACTGGTCTCCTGGCTGCTCCTTGTACAAGACTCCCCATCTCCCAACTCTGGGCATTTTTTCTGGGTGTGCACCATGCTTGAAAGTCTCTCCCTCCTCATCTCCACCTTCTGGTTTCTTTCAACTCTCAGCTAAAATCCCATCTTTTAAAAGAAACCTCTTTGATTTCCCTAATTCTTAATGCCTTTGCTCTGAGATTATCTTCAGTTTATCTTGTGTATATCTTATTTGGGGTTTGCACATTGTTTTCTCCGTTAGAATGTGAATTCCTTGAAGGCAGGGACCATGTTTTTGCCCAGCTCTTAGCACCGTCCCTGGCACTTAAGAAATGTTTATTGACGGACTTACTGACCCTTTCCCCATGTACTATCATCATGAACCCCACTATATACTTGAACTACCACCCCAAGCATAACTGCTGGCTACCTGCTCCAGGGCCTAGGGTTCCTGGCTTCTGACCTGGGTTCTCCCAGAATGATATTGGCCTTTCCAGCCTCAGTTTCTTATCTGTAAAATAAGTGGAATAGGGTGAGATTGGATTTGATGCCCCATAAGGTCTCTTTCAGCTCTAAATCTTCTTGGAAGTCTTTCTTAGCTCTGGGCTCAGTATGTCTGGAGCCTTGGGCCAGGAGGGAAGCTTTTCTCCTTTTCTCCTGGTCCTAATTGCCTGCAGAACTGAAGGGCTTTCCAGACAGAGTGGAGTGGGAGAAAAGACATTAATATTCAAAGCCTCCCTCTGGGTCTGCTCTGCCCTTCTGGGCCCCTGCCCTCCATTCCCCCCCTCCCCAGCTGGCGCATTAGAAGCAGCCTCATTGTTTCCAAGTCTCTCTGGATAAACAGGCTGCCTAGCCCCAGAGCCAATGTCAATACGAGGGAGCTGGGGAGCTGGGCTGGGCTGGGCCCCAGTGCTCTCTGCCATGTTGCTATGGGATCCGGTGCTGGCCTGGAGGTGTCCCAGCGGGCCCCTGGGGGATTTCGTTACCGAGGCTCCTGGCCAGAACAGCCTGCCTCCGGTGGCACGCTCCTCTGTCCTGATGTGACCTCGGGGCAGCAAGGGAGAAAGACCTTCTTTTAGGGGATGAGAAATCTGGGGAGCAAGGATATATCTTGACATGACCTTTAAGCACACTCTAGCAGTTAGATCAAAAGGCCAAGTGTCTCAGGATGGCGGTGCTTGGCCTAAGAGAGCGCATGGTGCGTACAGTAGAAAGAAAGTGAGATTTAAGAGTCCAGGACTCAGGGATCAGATCCCAGCTCTGCCACTTGCTATGAGTGAAACCTTGGGTAATTTTGCCTCAGTTTCTCCATCTGCAAAATGAGGGGCTTAGACTAGATGATGTCTGAGGCATCATCCAGATGTAAATCTTTGATCCACAGGGTTCACACCTTAAGCAGACCCTATTTGACATCTAACATCTCAGGGACTTAGAGCCAGAATCCCCAGGACTCTTGGCCCTCAAGGTGAGTCTGAAAACAGCAACAGTAATTGATATGTACGCAAGACCTTGAAATTTCATTTAAGCCTCACAACTAACCTATCCTACAGACAGTAGGGATAGGGACTGTGATTACACTGTTTATTAGGAACTCCCATCTAGCAAAGCATGTGGCCCCTCCTCTGCAACAGAAAGACTTAGAGATTTGCCCAGGGCTCTGAAGAGTCAGCACAGGGGCACATGTATGAGCTGCCCCTTGAGTCCAGGTGTTCCGGGCCTCGAGGTCAATTCTCTATGCACCATGGCTCCAGTATTTCCTCCATGTCATTGGTGAGGGAGTCGATACTCAGAGAATGCCCCAGCTATGATTTATAGCTAGTCCGTGTCAGAAGCAGAGTCTGAACCCAGGGTTTCCCAGTCCTGATCTAGGATTCCATTACCTATGCCAACATGCCCGTACTGTTCAGGGAGCCATCGGGAGGATTGCTCCTCTATGGAGCAGCGAGAGGAACCCATGGCCACGCTGGATCCACAAGGCCCAGGAGGTGCCAGGGATCTGCTGCCCTCTCTCCTTCATCCTTGGCCCTCTGTAGGTCACCTCTGCCAGGGGAGTGCAGGAACTCTCCGTGCTTGGAAGGAATGGGTCACTAGGGAGGGATACCTGATAGTAAGCTTCCGAGGTTTTCATCCAAATCAATTCACCAGGCTCTTATTTATGAGAAGCAATACTAGTGTGGAGGATAGAGAGCCAGCATCAAGCTCAAGAAGACCTGAGTTCAAGTCCCACTTCTTCATTAAGACACTAAGTGCATAGAAGGCACCTGACTGATTACTGGGGGACAAGATGTTGTTAGTTTGCCAGTTTTCTTGTATCAGTGAATCCACATTGATTGAGTAGGTCTATTTCCATTCCTATCTTATGTTCTGAGCCCAAGAAAGAGCCTTGATGAGACCAAGATAGCGCTGGAAACACCAGAAATAAACCCTAAAGGGATCTAGGTATTCCTAGGAACTGTTGAGGCAGATTTGAATCCAGGCCTTCCTGACTCCAAACCAAGCATTCTACCCACTACATCATGCTGCCCCTGTTTAACCAGTCAGGTAATATATTTATTAAACTCATACCCTGTGCCAGGCACTGTTCTAAGTACTGGGTTTATCTTGGCATTTATAGAGCTTGGACCAGACTATGGGAAAGAAATGGATAGAGTACTAAGAGTGGAATCAGGAAAACTCATCTTCCTGCATTCAAATCTGGCCTCAGACACTTACTCGCTGTATGACCCTGGGCAAGTCACTTCACCTTGTTTGCCTCGATTTCCTCATCTGTAAAATGAGCCAGAGAAGGAAATGGAAAACTATTTCAATATCTCTGCCAAGAAAATCCCAAATAGGGTCACGAAAAGATGGACACACCCGAAACAACTGAACTGCAGCATGGGAAAGACATTTGAACCCTGTCCCTGTCTTCCAGAAGAGGTTGTTGGGGTAGGGTTTCTGATGCTGATTCCAAGATGATTCTCTCTCCAATTGATCTACCAACAAATATTTATTTATTAAGGACCTACTGTGTTCTAGACACTGAGGACAGTGGCAAAGAAGGGAGCTTATATTCCATTTGAATGGAGAAGAAACGTGTGTGTGTATGTGTATATATATATATATATATATACATATATATATAGGCATATATGTAGGTATATATAGGTATATATATATATAGGTATATACAGATTATATGTAAAATTAGTTGAAGATAGTTTTGGGAGGCAGGGCACCAACCAATGGGGGTGAGGAGAGTGGGGGAAGAAATCAGGAAAGACTTTATGGAGTTAGTTGATAATGGAAGTAATAATAGCACCAAACCACAAGGTCATAGTTTAATAAAATTATGTCTGGACCAGGGGTCCTCTAGTTTAACTTCCTTATTTGACAGAAAAGCTCAGAAAGCCTGTGACTTGTCCAGAGTCATCCAAATGGCAAAGCTGGAATCTGAACCCTTCAATTCTTCGGGATCCTCACCATTCCTCCTGTCTTCTCTATGAGGCAGAGACAATGATTCACATTTTACAGAAGGGGATACTGAGACTTGGACCCAGTTGGGGGCACCCAGAAAGATAGCAGAGTTGGGCTCAGAGCCCAGAACCTGGATGGCATTGCCTCCTGCCTTCCGTCTTTGCTAATCTTGCACCTTTACAAATGAACAGGAAGCCCAGGTGTCAGACTTTGCAGAAATCAAGCCCTGCCCACCCAGTGGTATAGAATCCTTCCTCTCAATTGGTGTTTCCTCTTCTTTGCTCATCCTGGTGTGGTGTTTCCATGACACAGAAGCCAAGGGGAGGGTAAATATTTAATAATGGAAACCACCTGATATTTCCAACTTGGAAAGCAAACCCAAGGACATAGTAAGTGTGCTAACACCTTTCACACAAGCCTATCTTTCCTGCCTGGGCTTGGAAAAGAGGAAGATTTGAGTGACAAGTGCTTGAGGTGAAAGCGGTAAGGTAGTCCAATGCGGAGAGTTCTGGTGTGGGAGCTGGGAGTGCAAAACTAGAATTGGCTTGACTACTGACTTACTGTGGAACTTTGGGCATAGAACCCCCACCCCTATGCCTGGTGCAGATCTCAACTTCTTCCTCTGTAACATGAGGAGTTTGGACAAGATTCAATTTGATTCAACAAACATTGACCAGGTAAGATACCTTGTGCACACTCCTATCCCTAAGGTTCTTTTCACTTCTAAGAGGAGACTGGCTGTCAGGAGTACTCCATAAACATTTAACTCCACCAAAGTTAACCCATTGTCAACCAAGCAATTTATTGAGCGTCTGTGTGTCACTATTTGGATCCACTAGAAGCAACGTTGACCTGGTGGGGACCTGGAATCAGCTCCTCTGGACATCCAGGAGCTCTCCTCCTTCCATGTGCCTATAGCCCAATCAGGAGGTTCAGCTCCATTTACCATCTTTTCTGTGGTGCAGGTAGAAGAGGCAGATTACATTCAACCATGTTACTCCCCTGCTCCAGAAGCTCAGTGAATCCCTATTGCCTCTAGAATCAAATTTAAAAATTCTCTCTTTGGTACTGAAAGCTGGTGATTTTCTGGGAAATGTTTAACAACCAAAGCAGGACACACTTTTAAGTTTAATCTACATTTTCTCCATCACTTTCTTAAGTCTAGACAATCAACAAAGCAACATCAAGTCTTGATTTGCAGCTTGCCAATTCCCAAGTCATAAATGCTGGCTGAAAATTTAACAATCAGCTTACTAAGAGCTGGCTCCAGCATGGCCCTTTACAATCTGGCTCAGCCTACCTTCTCAAGCTGATGGCCTATTATCCTCCCTTCCAGCTTCTTCCCAAGTGCTTTCTATTCTAGACAAACTGACCTATTTGGCACTGGTTGTCCCCCATGCCTGCAACGGCCCCCTCTTCTCCTCCAACTTATTGTCCTCGGTTGCTTTCATAACTCAGCTCAAATATCTCCCTCTATAGGAGGCCTTTACAGATTCAATCCAACAAATGTTTATTAAATACCTACTCTGTGCCAGGCATGGGCAGTTGGGTGACACTGTGGATAGAGCATCAGGTCTGGAGTCAGGAAGACCCAAATTCAAATCTGGCCTCAGATACTTACTAACTGGGTCACCTCAGGCAAGTCACTTCACCCTGCTTGCCTCAGTTTCCTCATCTGTCAAACAAGCTGGTGAGGGAGATGGCAAACCACTCCAGTATCTCTGCCAAGGAAACCCCAAATATGGCCATGAAGAGTCAGACAGAACTGAAAAGACTGAACAACAATATGTGTCAGGCTCTGGGGATACAATTAAAAAAAAATAGCTCCTGCCCCCAAAGAGGTAACAATCTAATGGGGGAGACAGAAAAGAGGATGGGGAACAAGCTATCTGGCAGGAGACATCTTGTTCTAAGGAGCTGAAACCAACACAGAGGCAGACTAGAGTAAACTGAGGGTCCAGTTTCTGTTCTCTATAAAGGAAGGCGTTGGGAGGAATTTGGTATTCCACCCTCCCATGAGAGGACTGAATGATCCTGATCATTACCTGCGCCTGCTGTCCTCAAACTGCCTTTATTCATCTTGGGCATGCATGTCTCCCCCATTAGAGTATAAGCACATTGTTTTCTTCTCTGAAAGTGTATCCTCAGAGCCTAGCACAGTGTCTGGCACACAGTAGGTGCTTAGTAAATACTTACCAGTTGATGTGCAGTTCCCCACACTGGACATTCCATCTACCAGCGTGGCCCCTCTGACCCAGGCTGTCCTCTCTTCCCTCAATTTTGCTTCTTGGAAGCCCCAGGCTCCAAGGGTAAGACCAAGTGTCACCCCCTAGAGGAAACCTGTCCTGATCCCCTTCTCCCCTCTCTTCTACCCCTGCAGATTTTGTATTTATTTATATTTTTTTATCTGTATGCATATTGTGGATTCCTCCCCTCCTTCAGTTTGGGGTCTGTGGTTTAGTGTTTGCTCTTTTATCCCTGGGACCCCAGCATACTTGTTACTTTAAAAAAAAAGAGAGAGGTGATTTTATCAATGTGTGCGTGCATCTGTGTGATGGAGGTGGAGAGATTGAGAGAGGGGGGAAGGAGGGAGAGAGGACGGGAGGGAGGGAGAGAAAGAGACAGAGAGAGAGAAAAGTAAAAGAGAGACAAGCAGATGGAGACATGGGGGGAGAGAGAGAGACAGACAGACAGATGGAAATGGAAAGAGACCCACAGACAGAGAGGAGGAGAAAGAAAACTTGTATTAATACTTCCGCAGTCACCATTCCAAGGGCGGGGGATACAGATACAAGTAACAAGAAAGACAGCCTCTACCCTCAAGGACCTTACTTTCTAATGGGAGAATACAGCCCATACAAGGAACTGAGAAGGGCTGGGGGTGGGCTCTGCAGGGGCCAGGTTTAGAAGGAGTCTGAAGCTGATCTGGCTGGTGGGAGTGCTTCCTCCAAAGGGGGTGGCAGGACCAACTCCCCAGTGACAGGAAGAGATTGGAGGTGGAAGTCTTACCCCGAGAAGGTGGCAGATGGAGAGACTGAGAAATGGTCTTGAGAATCACGGGCACTATTGAGTTTCACAGTTACCTGGGACCCTGAGAGTATATATCTTGCCCAGATCACAAAGCCAGTATGCGTCAGAGGCAGGACTGGAAGCCAGCTTCTCAGATTCAAGATAGGCTTTCCAACCACCTTGTGTACATTTTTACAGTCACATCCAACTCTTTGTTATAGGGTTTTCTTGGCAAAGAGGTTTGCTATTTCCCTCTCCAGCTCATTTTACAGAAGAGGAAACTGAGGCAAACAAGGTTAAGCGACTTGCCCAGGATCACATAGGTAGGAAGTGTTTGAGGCTGTACTTGAACTCGTCTCCTGATTGCAGGTCCTGTGCTCCACGTGCTGTGTTGTCCCCTACCTGCCCCCACTCATAACCTATGGAGGAGAAGATGAAATAGGAACTTTTCCTTATCATATGGTGGAAAGAGAGGCCTGGTTCAAATCAAAACCTGCCATGTCACTTTGCCTATACAAGCCTGGGATTCAGAGATCCTAGACCAGGAGAGACCTTCTGAGTCTCATTTGGCAGAGAAATTTCAGAGAGGGCAGGAAGTGGCCAGGCCGGGTTTTGAACCTAGATTGACTTTCTAGTTTGACTTAGAAATTCTCTAAGTTTCGTGACAACCCTAAAATGCTACACACTAATGATAAGGTTGAAAAAGCTATTCACAGAGAGGGGAGAACAGATGCCTCAGGGCTGGGTTTTTATGCACTTCCAAAGAGCTCACTGAAGAGCTTGGGGAATTCCCTTCTATTAGCATCAGCTTGGACCCTGCCTGCTCCTTCAAGCACCCACAGCCCAGGCTTAGGGACTGATTGATCTCTTTGATCTGTGAATAAGGAAGGATCTTGCCTTCACTGTGTTTAATGAGGATGCTCTTAGGAGAGGAGGGAGAGCTTCAAAACTCTGGCCCTGCTCTTGGGCAGCTAATGGCTCAGTAGGACAATAAGACAAACACAGATAACTCTAGTGATAATTGATGGAAGCAGCTGCCAAATGAAGGCACCAGAGAGGCCTCCCTGAGGAAATGGCATTGGAGTTGGACTTTAAAGGATGGATAGAAATCTAACAGGTGAACATCTGGGAGGAAGAAATTCCTGGTCTAGAAAGACAAGGATGGGAGTAAGTTCATGGCACCTTGGAAGGGAAGGAAGAAGTAAGGGAGGGAGGGAATCAAGGGACTTATGGCTGGAAATGTGCATCAATCTCTGACACCAGGCCAAGAAGCATATACTGTCTTACAGTGATTTCAACAGCCCTTGTGGGTTTAATGATCATCTCTATGCAGATGACTCCCCTAAAGTATATATCCAGCTACTCATCTCTCTCCTGAGCTTCAGTCCTGTGTCTTACAACCACCTGCTGGATATTTCCACCTGGATAAGCATCTCAAAGGTATTATCTCTACCTCCTCCACCCCTCTTTCTCACCTAATAATAATAGCCAGCATTTACATAGAGCTTACTATGTGTGAGGCATGCAAATATTATCTCACTTGATCCTCGTAACAATCCTGGGATGTAGGTATTATTATTATCATTATCCCCAGATGAGGAAACTGTGGCACTCCAAAATTAAAGTGACTTTCCCAGGGTCCCCCACCTAGTAACTGTCTAAGGCTGGATTCAAACTCAGCACCACCAAGTTGCCCAGTTCACTTTCCTAGTTCTGTAGAGGGGCACCCAATCAGTTGCTACAGCCTGTCATTCTAACTCCATAGCATCCCTCACATGTGGCCTTCTCTCTCCACCCACAGGACCACCACCCCAGTGAAGGCCCTTATTACCTCTTACTTGGACTATTGCAATAATAGTCTCCTAACTGGTCCCCCCACATCTAACCCCTCCCCTCTCCAATCAATCCTCCATAAAACTGCCAAATTAATATTCTGAAGGTGTAAATGCAACTACCTTATTCCTCTGCTCATTAATTTCAGTAGTTCCCTTTTGCTTCTAAAATAGAATACAAACATCTGTCTACCATTTAAAGCCTTCCAAAACCAGACTCTGGTCTCTCCAGTTTGATTTCATATCACTCCTTGTCACATACACTTTTCTTCCTGGCCAAGCTGTCCTATTGTGCCTATCTCCCACCTCCATGCCTTTGCACAGGCTTTCCCCCATGCCTAGAATGGCATCCCTCTTCATCTCCACCTCCTGGGATCCCCAGCTTCCTTTGAGACTTCCTCAATTTCTTACTCCTCCCTTCCAAGTTGTTACTACTCTCCCCAACCCAGTTACTCTGCATATTTTTGTTTGCATCTGTGATAATGTTTCCTGTCCAGCAGATTACAAGCTTCTTGAGGGCAGACGTTGCTTAATTTTTCTTACATTACCAGAACCTAGCACAATGCCTGGAACATAGTTGACTTCTTGAATGGAACTGAATTCCTAGAAAGTATGAGCTGTATATGCTTTATCCTGATTCTTCTGCTGCTGTAAACTTTTCTGGGGTTGGAGTCATAACTAGGGTGGGGCAATCAAGACTTTGTCCCAGGGTGCCAAAATTTGAAGGCCACAAACATTTTAAACAATCTTAAAAGACTTTGCAATTTGCTACATTTACATTTGGATAATCTTTGTTAATCCTTCAACATTGTTGATAGCAAGACTAGTTAAAATGGGAAGTTGCCAGGTGGTTTGGTGGTTTCTCTTTCCTGAGGCTCCCTCTTAGGCTTTCCCAGAGGTAGTCTCATGAAGGGTGTCTTTTCCCCTTGGATTGGTATCCCCAGGTCTCTCCCCACAGTGTACTGTCCCGGGGTCACCCTGCATGGGGCTTTGGGCCACTGTATCTAAGCTAATAGTTTCACAATTCAATTTGTATTAGTAACTTGATGCATTATTTTCATCTCATAAATGACAATGTTTATTTGAGATCTCATTTTATATTGCCCTTTCCCACGCATCCAGAATTTCTGTTTACAGATCTGACTGGAGACACAATCTTTGACAGGCCTTTTAAATATCTCAAGCAACCCCTCCCCTTTTTCTCTTCCTCCAAGAAGGCAGAGTCAAGCAAGTGCCTACTGAATACAATCTCTGGGTTCTGTCCTCAAGGTATCTATCTGCCCCGGGGGCTTCTCAGGGCTATGGAGCCATAAGAACTGCTTCTTCCTTACAATTGTAACAGACCAGAGACATTTCCTGGCCTGGGAAAGGACATCATGGACTGATAGGCCTTAAATGGGCCCATGGTGGTGCTTCTGAATAGCTCAGTGGTGGGAGGCCAAGACCTTCTCAGTAGGACCTGACCTTCAGAAAAGTTTTCCTCCTGTGTAGTTTACATAACATAGATGTGTGTTTGTACAAGTTAGTAGATGAGTTTGCATGTTGATGTGAGTATGAGTATATTCACAAGTTAGTGTATGTATATCTACACAAGTATATGCATGCATTCATACATATGTGTTAGTATACGTGAGTGTATTATAGCATGATGACATGGAGAGAGGACTGGATTTGGAATCAGAGAATTAGGCTTTGAATCTCAGCTCTGCCAAGGGTTACCTTGGACAAATCCCATCTCCTTGGTCTTCGTTTCCTCATCTGTAAAAGTTATTTTCTGCTACTTTATGATCTTATGACTACATGGCCTCTTGGGTCCCTTCTAACTCTGAATCTACCTTTCTATGAACTTATGAATGTATAAGTATGTATTATTTAAGAGTAAATATTTATTTGTGTATCATATGATTCGATATATGTGTGTGATGGTGAATTTCTCTATGTGTTGGTCTGTGTATGTATCTGTCAAATCCCTTTGTGTATGTGTGAGTACAAGTGTGTCTGTATTGTGTGTGTGTGTGTGTGTGTGTGTGTGTGTGTGCTTGCATGCCTGTGTGAATGTGTATATGTCTGGGGCTGGTACAGAATGTGGGTCATGATAGGAAGCTCTCTACCCTGGATCGAGGCTGCGGGTAACCAGAGAGCCTGGAGGTAGCCTTATGTGCTAGACCACATTCACAGTCCTGAGGTCACATATTTCTCCATTGAGTTCAGAGCACTGGCCTCTTTTTAAAGATGTTGGTCAAGGCTTTCCTCACTCAGTGCCCACTGCTGCCAAGGGAATATTTATCTGTTTTTTCCATACTGAACAGAGCCATGCCCAGGCTGGGACGAATGGGGCTTTTCCCCAGGCTCTGGAGAAGCGGTTATAACCACTCCTCCAGTGCCCCTCACTGTGCTGAGGAAGGTCACAGGGCAGAGGTAGGCTGGATAAAGCACCAGACCACTAGGGTCTGTCTGAGGAAGTCAGAACAGGACTCTCTTTACTTCAAAGGAATATAGGGTTAGAGGAGCATGCAGACAGTAGCCAAGCAGTGCCTTTTTATTCCTAGAATCACTTTTAAGTGACTACAACAAAAATGTGTTGTGAACTCTCAGGGTAATTTACTGCTCACAATATTTTGCAACTGTTGCTTAAGGCATGTTGAGGAATGTTAAGGGGTCCTCTGAACTTGTCTTTTTGAGTTGCCATATTTCTAACCACCGTTAAAAAAATTTTTTTTTAACATAGACCCCCTTAGACCATTGTCATAAACCAGCAAGGGGTTAGTGAATGGGAATCACTGGGGTACAGTGAGGTTTTGGCCAGAGGGACCTCTACCTACATGGATGAGATGCTCAGACTTGAGAAAAAGCAGAAGCACCCTGGACTGGTTGCATCCTATAGAAATGATGTGACATGCTCCATCCATTCTCACTGTAGACAAATCTGGTACCTAGGACTGGGCCTTTCCAAAAGCAGTTGGAGAAGAGCGCATGGGATGGCAGACATTGGAACCACTTCCCACAGCATGTGACAATGTACTCAGTAGTGTTAGGAGGAGAGGGAGGTTGAGGACTTTGCAACTTTGCCTCATTTAAATCCAATTCACAGACAAGTCATCACCCTTTCGATGTCATCTGCCCTCTTCAAGAAGATAGGGTGAACAAGCACCACCACCATGCTTCTCACCGAACCACATATTTGGTGGGCAGTGACTGTGAGAGGGCATTGGACCCACCAATTTCATTTTCAAATGCTGAGTGAGTCCCAGTTTCCTCTGAGCAGGATTGGCTGGCATGGGTTCAATGGCTCCCAAACTCCTGGGCCTTGCAGGGCTGGCTCTCTGGACCTTTCAGAACTCTAACTTGATCTCCTTCCCCTAAGACCAACAAACAAATACCAAGGCAGAGAAGAGAGGTCTGTATTCAAGTCACCCTTGAAAGCCAGAGGCTTCTCCTCTCATAGTGCTGTCTTACCAGACACTATTGGACAGGAGATTAAGGGACTATGATTATTGTATTTTCATTTATTTTGCTAAATATATGCCAATTACATTGTGATCTGGTTCTGAGTGCTGTGGACCTCTTGGGACCAGCTGAGTTTGTGTTTGATGCCTCTGAAGAAAAGGGAGCAGTGGAGAGATAAAGCTGGAAAACTGGGTAGAGCCTTGAATGCCAAGGAAAGGGGTGGAGGGTGGAAGAGTCATGGAGAGTTAGACATGCCTGAACAAGGACAATAGCAAAAGCCAACGTGCTTGGGAGAACAGAGGCCAAGCAGTTGTCATTACTGCCTGTTCCTGTGATGAAAGGGGCTGGGTAACAATGACCTGACCAAGTTATTCCTGGTGTAAGACTCCCCTCCCCCCGCCCTCCTTCCTCCAGGTTCAGAGTCCTGCAGGCAAAAGGAAGGCATGCATTCCACAGCTACATGGCAGGCTCCTTCCCCAACCTGAAATTGAGTGTGTGGAGTCCGTGCCTGTGACAGTGTGCATGTGTGAATGTGTGTATGAGTAAGTGAAAGTGCTG
Organism: Notamacropus eugenii; assembly: GCF_028372415.1. Lineage (NCBI taxonomy): Eukaryota > Metazoa > Chordata > Mammalia > Diprotodontia > Macropodidae > Notamacropus > Notamacropus eugenii. The sequence continues at coordinate 49,845,211 of NC_092875.1, read as the reverse complement.
AATTATGTGCATGCTCAAGTGTGCATGCACATGTATGTATGTGAATGTGTGTATGTGAGCGTGTAGGAGTGAATGGGTGTGCAGATGTGAGTGTGTGTCAGTGTGAATGTATGTGCAAGCTTGAGTATGTATATATGTGTGCATGTGAGTGTGCAAAAGTGTTCATTGAGCGTATGCATATCCATGTGTGTATGAGTGTGAGTGTGAGTGTGTGTGTGTGTGTGTGTGTGTGTGTGAGTGTGTGAGTGAGTAGGGACCTAAAGTTGTTGGCTTCCCTCTGCCAGCTCTAGGCGACAGGCCATTTCTCACTTCCTCCTCCTACACTGAAGCCTTCCCCCACCACTCCCAAACATCCACCCGCACATAAAAACTAGCTACCTTAAATGTTTCAAACTGCTTTCCACGTATTATCTCACTTGATCCTCTTGCCAAACAGGGAGATAGGTGCTATCTTTTTCATTCACACTTTCGAAGAAGGAAACTGAGGATGACCCTTACTAGCTGTGTGATTGTGGGCAAGTCACTTTACTCCTCTTGCCTCAATTTCCTCATCTGTAAAATGAGCTGGAAAAGGAAATGGCAAACCCCTCCAGGTCTTTTAATGGAAGATTGCATAGTGTAGTGGAGAGAATGTTGTTCTCTGAGTTAGAAAGACCTATGTTTGAGTCCTGACCCTGTCACTCTGGGTGCTCTCCAGGCAATTCTGGACTCTTAGGAGCAACGCCAATAAGAGATGTGCTGGTAAAGGGAGTTCCCTTTTCACCAATGAAATCAATCAGTCCACAAGTATTTATTATGCACTTACTATATGCCAGGTACTGTCCTAAATGATGGAGATACAAAGGCAAAAGCCAGGCCCTGTTTTCCAGGAGCTCCCGGTCTAATGAGAGAGACAGTGTGCCAACATCCATGTACAAACAAGCTATGTATAGGATAAATTAAAATAATTAACAGTGAGTAGGCAGGCATTAAAATTAAGAAGGATTGGGAAAGGCTTCCTATAAGAGGTTGGATTTTAGTTAGGATTTGAAGGAAGCCAGGACTAATTCAGAAAAAAAAATAGGTCAGACTATATTATCAGTGAAAATGTGCGTGTGTGTGCGTGTGTGTGCGTGTGTGTGTATGTGCGTGTGCGTGGTGGTATGTGTGGATAGTACTGAAAGACTGACAACAAAGTAGGTCTCCATCGACTGGAGAATGGCTAATCCAGTTGTGTTACATAAATGAAATGAAATGCACTGTAAAAATGAGTGGTGAATACAGAGAAGGTATGAAAATACTTCCATGAACTGATGCAGAGTGAAGTAAGCAGATTCAGGGAAACAATATTCAAAATAACAACAGTGACGTAAATGGAAAGAACAAAAATCTGAAACTGAATGTTGTGTAGCTATGGCAACCAAGCCTGAGCCTAGAGAGATGACAAAATGTTCCTCCTTGTCTTTTTTATAGAGATAGAGGACTCTGGATGGGGAATATTGCTTATGCTATCAGATTTGGTTGGTGTATTGGTTACTTTTATTGAACTGATTTTTCCCCTTCTTTTTCTTGTTTTTCAGTGTGAGGGAGAGCTGCCCTTTGAGCCAGGAAGTTCTTCAATCATTTCAGTTGTGTGACCCAATTTGAGATTTCTTGGCAGAGATACTGGAGTGGTTTGCTATTTCCTTCTCCAGCTCATTTGACAGATGAGGAAACTGAGGTAAACGGGATTAATTGATTTGCCCAGGGTCACAGTGGATTTGAATTCATGACAATGAGTCTTCCTGACTCCAGGTGTAGCAAAGACTCAGGTTCAGTTCCTGGCTCTGACAATGGATATGTGGTCTCTGAGTGAGTCACTTTGGCTTTCAGTGTTCCACAATAGTCACCAACACAGCAATTAGTAGAGGAACGTTGACTTGCATTGATAGGAAGAGTTTCCTTTTCCTGGAGTTTCCTGAATTAGCTATTCTCAATCTTATATTCTTAATAATGATTGATGACCCCATAAAACTTTTGTTCCTGTTGTTAATATCAGGATAATAATATGCTGTATTAGAAGCTGGAATTTAAAAATATTTATCAATTCCTTAAAGATAACCCCAAACAGTGAAAAGTGAGTATACTAAATACGATTTTATAGTAAACATAAATAGCATTTTAGTGAAAAATAACTATTTTTCCAAATAATTAATCACTAAACATTTATTCAGTGTCTTTGGGCGCTGTGCTAAGTGCTAGGATAGAACAAAAATTAGTGAAAAGAGATGCATTGTTTTACACGTTTTGCAAATCTCTTTAATATCTGGCTTAATAGAAAATAGCTGGATTCCCCTATCTACTTCTGCATTCTCTGAAGGGATGTGTTGTTGTGGTTGAAATATATGAAGAAAAACTGGCCTTACACAGCTATGTAGTTGGTAAAGGGGGTAGGGGAGGCAGTATTTTAATAGGCAAATAACATCTTAGTATTTTTAAGAAAATAAACTTGACTACATGGACCCCCTGAAAGAGTCTCAGGGACCCCCATGGGTCTTCTGTTTGAGAACTGTTACCCTACAGAAATAAAATTTCAGCTATAATCCTCATGCCACTACTGTCTGAGCTGGCAATAGGGAAGGAACAGAATGGGGGGGAAAAGATGATGTGAAAAAAGAAATCAAGAAAATATTCATAAAAAACCCCCAGATGCTTCATTTGTCCTACGTAGCAGCCTGTTCACATCCACCATTCACCTCAAGATGGTGGAAATTTCCCAGAGGATGGGGATTCCAAAAGGAGATGACCCAGTAATGAACATCAACCGATAGCCCCCATGGGACCTGTAGCATCTGCAGAATTTCCAAAGGCCTTGGGGAAGGCTCCCAGGGATTTTTAGGATATGGGACAAAATTTATTCATTCACTCACACAAGCTGGGAAAGGATAAGTGGATTCTAAGCTGTTACTCTATTGCTCACTGAACTCGGAATCTGTTTCTCTGTCCAGTTTCAACTCCAAGGAATAAGATGCCCCTCCCAAGGATAAGCTCATCTCTTTTGATCTCATCACCAAGCTGCTAACTCAAGCCTTGCATACCATCTCCTTCAGCCCCTCCCCCTATGAGTAGAGGGCTGTCAGTCTTTTTTTTTTATCTCTATTACCTGATACACAGTGGGTACTTAATAAATGTTTATTGAATCCTTTGGAGTCCCCACATTGATAAGATAATAGATTCAGTGATTTCAATTACCTGAATTCTTTCTGCTGTTCAAGTACGTAACGGTCTATTAGTGAGATCCCAGATGCTAGATTTAGAGAGCTATAGAGGTAGATAGGACCTTCTAGACCATCTAGTGAGTCAGTCTGTTTCTTTTGAGGGGGTTAAGTCACTTGTCCAGGGTCACACAGCTAATGTCTGAGGCCAAATTTGAATTCAGGTGCTACCTGACTCCAAGGATGCAGCTCTATCCCCCTTGCCACCTTGCCTCCCCCCAGTCTGTCCGTTTCTGTATGGTGCTGTGTTTATCATTATTTTAGATGAGAAGACTGGATCTCCGAGAGTTGAAACTCCAAGTAAGTTGGGGTAAATCCAAGGTCACTTGGGTAGTTAAATGGTAGAGTCTGGATTTGAACTCAGGTATTCTGACTTCAAACCAAGTACTCTTTTCAATTCTTCTGTTGCATTCCTAATGAAAGGCAACTTCCTACCTCTTTCTGTTCCTTTCCCCACTGAAATCCCACTTTTACATTCTCCTTTCTATGACTTAAGATTTGGCCCCCCTTTCAAAATACAATATGTTTTAGGATGGGGAGCTTATGAAACCTGTAACTCAATGTGAAGCATTTTGTCAGAAAGATTCATTCCCAACTCACCCCTTGCTGAGAATAAGCTTTTTTTTTTAGGGGGGAGTGGGATACAGTGTAGAAATAGTTCATAGAACATTGGATCATAGGTTTAGGGGGGAAGGGGGGATAGTACAGAAATAGATGGAAGGAGGAGGGTGGTACAGACTGGGAGCCTGGCCAAGAGCTGGACAACCTGGTGACAGCATAGACTCTAAGGCTTAGGTTTGAGGTTAAGGAGGGAAGGCACTAAAGATAAATTTTTCACCCAACCTCAGTAAGTAACCAAGTATCCTTCCTCTGTCCTAAGGCCTAGACTTTGGGTGGGCCTTTGATCTCTCTCCCATCATTCATTCATTCATTCATTCATTCAACAAACATTATCAGTAAGAGAGAGACCTGGAAGTGTAAAACCTAGTTTTTGATTCAGAAATGCCCAGTCCCTCAGAGGGATAAGAGCCCAGACATATAGACAATCTGGGAAGAGTGACCACAAATATATGAGAACTGCAAAATTCTAAGAGTGGAAGTGAGGGGAGGATTGGGTAAGAGGTGAGGAGAGGAGGCATTGTGGAGCCCAGAGAATTCATTTCTACTGGAGGGGCAGAAAAGGTTTTGTGCAGAATACAACACCTTCAGGACAGGAGTCTTGAAGGATGGGAACAATTTTGAGAGGGAGAGCAGTCATCTTTTCTCCTCTTCCTTATTAGATGCTGAGGCAGAGGGGTGCTGAGCATTGGATCATCTTCCCCCTGCTCTCAATAATCCCTACAGATAGTCTGACACTACATGCATCAGGTCACTCTGGTTCTGGCCAGCCCATCCTAGCTTTGACTATTCCAAACAGCCCTGAGACAGCAGGCCTCTTAAATCACTCAAGGAATTTGAGAGCAGCTTTTATTTAAAATGGTCCTGCCCTGCCTTGCTCCAGAGACAACCTGGATAGGAATGTTTCTAGGACCCTCTCACTCTCGGTGTCACCGCCCCACCCCCCAAATCTGACGTGTTAACAGATGGGCCTCTTGGAGTTGAATTTAATACATGAGGTAGTCCCTGCCCTGCGGACTCCACAGGCCCCTCCAGATAGACAGCTGAGTGGGAAGACATAGCTTTAGCTGCAAGACCATCTAACTGCTGCTCCCACATCTCTTACCTGGGGTCTCTTTGTCCTTGAGACTGTGTCTTCCCAAGTGTTTCCCCTCCTATATCCCCTCACCCATCTAAGGGGTGCTGCTGGATCAACAGGGTAGGGATGAGAGAGGGTATCTCCCAGATACTTCCCAGCTATATGAACCTGAGCAAGTCACTTTACCTGTTTGCCTCAGTTTCCTCATCTGTAAAATGAGTTGGAAAAGGAACTGGCAAAACACTTCAGGATGGGTTTGCTAAGAAAACTCCAAATGGGTTCAAGAAAAGTCCAACACTGCTGAAACGACTGAACAATGAGAAAATCTCATTTATAGCTAAAAACACAAATAGGATATCAAGAGATTATTGGGGCTAGAAGCTTCACAGCCCCTTCCTGCCCCTGTGGAGTCATAGGAGCACAGATTTAGAGGCAAGAGGGACCTTTGAGTTCATCTGTTCCAGCCCCCTCCTTTTACAGGTGAGGAAACTGAGACCCAAAAAGATAAGTGATGAATCTCAAATAGAGTCTGGATTTGTGTCTGGATCCTTTGACAAAAAATTCCCCGCATCTTTCCACTACACCAGGAAATCGTGGACTCACAATGTCTCAGTTGAAAGGACTGTAGGGACCATCTAGTCCAATAAATACCGGAACAGGGATCCCCTCCACAGCATACCCAGAAGTCCTTAGTGATGAGGAACCCAGGACCTTTGGACCAGTTCTAATGGGGAGATCTACCTCTAAGAACTTTATCCACCCACTGCTCCCAGTTGTTCCCTCTGTGGACAAGTAGAATAAACCTGATTCCTCTCTCATAGAAAATCCTCTGAGGGATGCTGGAACAGTCCCACTATGTGAGGCTCACCACCTCTGGGTTATAGGGCATTTGGTCACTGGGACTCTAAGAAATAGGAGAGTAGGACCAAGTTTAGGATTAAGGAGGGCTTGAAGTCCACAGTCATTCAAAAAGGCATGTATTAGCACCTACTCTGTGCCACACACTGAACTAGATGCAAAGGATACAAAGAAAGCAAAGGAGCTCACATTCTAATGGGGGAATGACTATGATGGGGTACAGGCTCTGAGACCCCCCCTTGAAGTATCATCGAATCTTCCTACTTGATCTGGGGTTCACCTGAGGCCATAAATTTTTCATGATCATTATGCCCCAATCTCTGTTACCCTTTACTGAGCCTGGCCCTCCATTGTCTGTTACCTCCAGATTGCTGCCACCTACTTCCTACCCTTAATCCTATCAAAATATCAATGCCCAAATCTATTCCTCTTAAACTAGTCTAACTCTCCATTGTCTGCTATGCCAGATTGCCTCCAGCTGCTTCCCACCCACCTTTGATCCCATCAAAATCCCCCCTATCTTGGTTCTGACCTCAGGTCACCCAGTCCCATCAAGATCTTCCTTAGATTCCTTTTCAAGACCCTCCCTAGATCTCTCCTCCCACACTACTAGACTACCCCTAGATCCCTCCCACAGGCTTTCTGTATATAAACTCCATCTTGCCTCCATGAAGGTGCTCAGATTCAATCTAGTTTAGATTCAAATTCTGTCTAGTTAGCTTGTTGATACAAGCATCATAAATGGTGAGACTTCTTTTTATTTATTTATTTAAGTTTTCAACATTCATTTCCACAAAATTTTGGGTTCCAAATTTTCTCCCTATTTGTCCCCCCCCCACCCCTAAACACTGAGGATTCTAATTACCCCTATCCCCAATCTGTCCTCCTTCTAACATCCCTCCCTTCCCTTATCCCCATCTTCTCTTTTGTCCTGAAGGGCAAGATAAATTTCTATACCCCATTACCTGTCTTTCTTATTTCCTAGTTGTAAGAACAGTACTCAACAGCTGTTCCTAAAACTTTTGAGTTCTAACTTCTCTTCATCCTTCCCTCCCCACCCATTCCCTTTGGGAAGGCAAGCAATTCAATATAGGCCATATATGTGTAGTTTTGCAAATGACTTCCATAAAAGTCGTGTTATGTAAGACTATATTTCCCTCCATCCTATCCTGCCTCCTGTTTCTTCTATTCTCTCTTTAGATCCTATCCCTCCCCAAGAGTGCTCCCTCCTCCCAATGTCCTGCCTTCCATTATCCCCCCCACCCTGCTTATCCCTTTCTTCCCCACTATCCTGTATTGTAAGATAGGTTTTCATACCAAAATGAGTGCATTTTATTCCTTCCTTTAGTTGAATGTGATGAAAGTAAGCTTCATGTTTTTTCTCACCTCCCCCCTTTTTCCATCCACTGAAAAGTCTTTTACTTGCCTCTTTTATGAGAGATAATTTGCCCCATTCCATTTCTCCCTTTCTCCTCCCAATATATTCCTCTCTTACTGCTTAATTTCATTATTTAAAGATATGATCCCATCCTATTCAATTCGCCCTGTGCTCTCTGTCTCTGTCTCTGTCTCTGTGTGTGTGTGTGTGTGTGTTTGTGTGTGTGTGTGTAATCCCACCAACTACCCAGATACTGAAAAAAGTTTCAAGAGTTACAAATATTGTCTTTCCCTGTAGGAATGTAAATAGTTCAACTTTAGTAAGTCCCTTATGACTTCTCTTTGCTGTTTACCTTTTCATGCTTCTCTTCATTCTTGTGTTTGAAAGTCAAATTTTCTTTTCAGTTCTGGTCTTTTCATTAAGAATGCTTGAAAGTGGGGGCAGAGCCAAGATGGCGGAGTAGAAAGACGCACATACACTAGCTCCGAACCCACATCCCATAAAATATCTGTAAAAAAGAACTGCCAACAAATTCTGAAGCAGCAGAAGCCACACAACAACAGAGCGGAGGAGATTTCTGTTCCAGAAAGCCTGCAAACCTCTCGCAAAAGGTTCGTCATGCTGTGGACATGGAGCCAAGCCCAGCCCTGCCATGGCCGAGCGGCAAGGAGAGGAGTGAATCCGAGCAGGCTTCAGGGACAGAATCTCCAGCGGCCACGTGGGTCCCTCCACCCACAGGTGACAAGGGTCAGTGAGAGGGTCTCTTTGGTGGGTCGAGAGGGGAGTGGGGTGCCCCCATAACTCAGGCCCCCTCAGGAGGCAGCAGCGGAGGCGGGAGCAGGCCGGGGCTCTCCAAGCAGGCAGGAGCCTGGATCCATTGTTGAAGGTCTCTGCATAAACCCCCTGAGGGAACTGAGCCTGAGATGTGGCCCTGCCCCCACCTGAGCACCTAAACTTGATCTCACACTGAATAGCAGCCCCGTTCGGCCCAAAGCCCTGAGGCTGGGGAGCAGCATTTGAATCTCAGACCCCAAGCACTGGCTGGGAGGGTCAGGAGGTGAAGTGGGTGTGAAGAGAATATTCAGAAGGCAAGTCACTGGCTGGGAAAATGCCCAGAAAAGGGAAAAAAAATAAGACTATAGAAGGTTACTTTCTTGGTGAACAGGTATTTCCTCCTTCCCTTTCTGATGAGGAAGAACAATGCTTACCATCAGGGAAAGACACAGAAGTCAAGGCTTCTGTATCCCAGCCCACTCAATGGGCTCAGGCCATGGAAGAACTCAAAAAAGAATGCTTGAAAGTCCATTGAATGACCATTTTTTCCCCTGAAGTATTATACTCAGTTTTGCTGGGTAGGTGATTCTTGGTTTTAGTCCTAGTTCCTTTGACTTCTGGAATATCATATTCCACACCCTTCGATCCCTTAATATAGAAGCTGCTAGATCTTGTGTTATCCTGATTATATTTCCACAATACTTGAATTATTTCTTTCTAGCTGCTTGCAATATTTTCTCCTTGACCTGGGAACTCTGGAATTTGGCCACAATGTTCCTAGGAGTTTCTCTTTTTGGATCTCTTTCAGGAGGTGATCTGTGGATTCTTTCAATATTTATTTTGCCCCCTGGTTCTAGAATATCAGGGCAGTTTTCCTTGATAATTTCATGAAAGATGATGTCTAGGCTCTTTTTTTGATCAAGGCTTTCAGGTAGTCCCATCATTTTTAAATTGTCTCTCCTGGATCTATTTTCCAGGTCAGTTGTTTTTCCAATAAGATATTTCACATTATCTTCCATTTTTTCATTATTTTGGTTTGTGTTGTGATTTCTTGGTTTCTCATAAAGTCATTAGCCTCCATCTGTTCCATTCTGATTTTGAAAGAACTATTTTCTTCAGTGAGCTTTTGAACCTCCTTTTCCACTTGGCTAATTCTGCTTTTTAAAGCATTCTTCTCCTCATTGGCTTTTTGAACCTCTTTTGCCAATTGAGTTAGCCTATTTTTCAAGGTGTTATTTTCTTCAGCATTTTTTTGGATCTCCTTTAGCAAGGTGTTGACCCACTTTTCTTGCATCTCTCTCATTTCTCTTCCCAGTTTTTCCTCCACCTCTCTTACTTGATTTTCAAAATCCTTTTTGAGCTCTTCCATGGCCTGAGTCCATTGAATATTTATTTTGGATGTTTGGGATACAGAAGTCTTGACTTTTATGTCTTTCCCTGATGGTAAGCATTGTTCTTCCTCATCCAAAAAGATGGGAGAAGATATCTATTCACCAAGAAAGTAACCTTCTATGGTCTTATTTTTTTCCCCTTTTTTGGGCATTTTCCCAACCAGTTACTTGAATTTTGGGTCTTTTGTCAATAGTAGGGTATACTGTGGGAATCTGTAAGATCTCATTTCCTCCAAGGTGGCACAATCAAGCGTGTACTGGTTTGGGTGCAGAGAGGAATTTTTGTGCCCAGAATCTTAGCAGAGGTTCCTCTCCACAGCCACCTGGCCTCCAGTTCTGCCAAGTCAGCACTGGGGGCTGATTTTCAGATAAGCTGGATGGGCAGGGCAGCCATTCAGTGTGAGACAAAGATCAGCTCCCCCCAGGGCCTCCACACAGGGCTGAGGCAAGACTCAGCTCTTCAGTGCCCCCAGGGGTTTTTACGCTCCAACAATGGAGTGTGTCTGTAAGGGCTACTGTGCAGCCTTTGTGGCCACTGCCTGCTGCCACAGCTATGGAAGGCCCTTCTCCCTTCCTGGTCAGCTGAAAAACCCCTGTCACTGACCTTTGGCAGCTGTGGGTTGAGGGATCTGGGAACTACTGCTCCTGGGACTGGGGTTTCTGTGACTAGATATTCTGTCCCCGAGGGCTGTTCACGAGCTGTGCACAGTGAGGCCAAGGCTGGGCTAGGTTTCACGCTGTGCTCTGCATCCGGTGCAACCGATGTTTCCCATGGGCCTTTCAGGTCACCGTGGGCTGGAAATCTCCTCCACTCTGTTGTTCTCCACTTCTCCTGCTCCAAAATTTATTGAGAGTCCCTCTCTACAGGTATTTTATGGGTTGTGTGGGGAGACCCTGTATATGTGTGTCTTTCTACTCCGTCATCTTGGCTCTGCGCCCAATGGTGAGACTTCTTAAAAGTCAACCTAGTACGGCAGGACCTTTAATAAACTTTGTTTTACTTTGGCTAGAAGAAGGCTTGAGTCGAATCCATTTGGGCGGGACTTGGGGTGTCAGTGTTTTGGGGGCCCAAGCACTTCAACATATGCTTCGCTGACCAGGAATATCACCAATCTCAAATTCTTCTCCAGCCAAAACTGAAAGATATGTCAGCCAACTCCTCTCCTTATCACTCTCTCATCCTCTGAGCACCTAGGAGGTGCTTTTTCAGGCCTGACCTCTCAGGTCCCAGTAGGTCAGACAGCTAGCAGATTGTCTTGTACTCTCAGGTTCTCCGTCCAGTGGTTATGTTGGAGGCCATGGACCTGGGCACACTTTCTGAAGCATACAGGACAAGGACAGATGCCCCATCCAGAAGTGTATATCTAATTCTTTCAATTCTCTGGGCACTAGGGAACTGGAAAAACTTCAGGTAGTTTTTTGTTTTTTTGTCTTGGTTTGTTTTATTTGTTTCTTGAGGCTTACTCTCAGATCCTCCTTTATGGAGGAAGGGTCTTCCAGACCTCTACTCCTCTAATGGATCAATCCTTTTCAATTCCCAAAAGTTTGCCTTTGAGTTGTCTTTTACAAAATTGGGAAAAGTTTAGTTTCTCTACAGAACTTAAAAAGAAAAAGCTGGTGTTCTTTTGCAACATTGTTTGGCCTCAGTATTGCCTAGAGGGCCATGAAGTGTGGTCCTGGTTTGGGAATTTACAACACAATACTCTCTTGCAGTTAGAATTATACTGTTGCCAAGAAGGAAAATGGATAGAAAATTCCTACATAATGTCCTTGGTCAAACTCTCTCAGAACCCGTTTTCAGGAAAGATTGTGAGATGCTCCTAGCTGGAGCTGCCCCACAAAAGGGCAATAGGGGCCAACAAAATGACTCCTTTCTTATGGCCCCCAGGGCTTCATCCCCCCTCTCTCTCATTTCCATTCCCACCACCTCTCCAGTTCCTATCCCTACCCCAATCTCTCCTAGCCCAGTCACTGGTCTTGCTGAGGTGGCTCCCTCTGTGGCCTCACCCCCATGGCTGTCTCTGGGGTATCTACCCCTCTGACCCCTTCCCCTACTCAGGTGCCAACTGACCTTTTCCCTTGCCAGCCAGATCCCCTGGGCCTTGCAGGCTAATTCAGTTCTGCCAGCACTCTCCAGCCCCTCCCTCACAAGAAGTTGGAAAATTCAAGGAGAGTTCAAGGGGGCTTCTAGAACCTGTACCCCATCAACTAGATACAGCTAAGATATTTAGAATGAAAATGCCCCTTTCCTATGAAGATCCAAATCTCCTGGCCTGAGCTTTACCCTCCTCCCCTCCAGAATCATCTAGGGTGGGGCATCATGTGCTTTGTCCCAGGGTGTTGAACTTAGCGAGTTCTGACAATCCTTGTAGTCCTTCAGCAGCTAAGTTTGGAAGAAGAATCCTTTAAAATAAGGGACTCCTCCCAGACACTCTTGCACAGTAGTTGGTATCCTGGGGTGGTGGTGAGATTGTCCTGCTTCAGGCTGGCCTCATTCCCTTTTGCTCACCTGAGGGTTTACTCCATTTCAGTGGCTCTGGGTGAGAAAATCCCTGGTTTTGTTTCTCTCATCTGCCTTCCATCCTAGACACAAGCTCCCTTTTACCTCAAGGCCTACAGGTCAGTCTAACACAGTACTCTGTGGATACTTAGGGGAGCTTTCCTTCCAAAGCACCCAGAATCACAATCACATCTAGTTCCTGGAAGCTAGATTGTTGAGAGAAGAGAATGCAGGGAGTCGTGCAACCCAGCCCACCCAGTCTGACCTGACATGACCTGGCCCATTTGCTTGACCTTTGGGAGTCAAAGGGGCTATTGTCTTGGGCAGGAAGGGAGGGAATTTGGATCAAAGACTCCAGGGTAAAGCTAAACTCTCCTGGGATGGGTAGCTGCTCCCCTGTCCAAGGTGGGATCAAAGCCCTCTTTGAAGACTTCTGGTGCACTAAGTGACCTTAGATAAGTGACCTACCCTCTCTGTCCCCTAATATCTCCATTTATCACTGAGGAATTGAGAATCTTTCTTTCCTTTTGCCTTTCTCTCAGAACCATTCCGAGGCTGGATCAGATGCTCTCCCAGGGTTTCCAGGCAGCTGCCCAGCCAGCCCTCACAGCTCACAGGGCTAAGGAAGGGTCTTACTCTTTCTCTTCTCTCTAATTACCATGGGATGACTGACACCAGACATCCACAGGATGGTCCACCAGACCCTGAGTCCACTGTAAATTGGAGTTTAAGTCAATAAACAGAAGGTGAAAAGAGAAACTGCTTCTAGGCACTGACTGTCTTTGTTCCTCCCTCAGAGAGAGGAGGAGAGATGAGTCACTGCCAAGATGAGACTCTAGGTCTGCCAAGACTGAAGTAGCCTTGTGTTCCCTTGGGGCCGCAGGCGCCTCCAGCCTGGGAAGAGAAGAGTGGGGCTCAGTTGTTCCTTAATGCTGGCCCCCAGTCAAGGGGGAAAGGGCAGAAAAGGAGCCACTTAGCCTTTTACCCATGGCTACCTGGATCCTCATTTGAAGGTAGGGGGACTAGCCAGGACGAATGACCTCTGTTGACTCTTCTGGGCATGAGAATGATGATTATTCTGAGAACGAATGCTCACCCAGTGGCAAGGTTGGATTTCAGAGCCTAGAGTCTCAGAGATGGAATGGAAGTTAGGTGATCTAGATCCAATATCTCACTCAGTCCTGGGATCTTCCCTGCATTTGCCTTAATGGGTGGTTATCCATATAGTGTCTACTTGAAAACTTCCAGTGATGAAGACCTCACTTCTTCAAAACCCATGCCTTTAATGGACAGCTCCAGTTCATAGCATCACAGAGTTGGAGCTGAAAGAGACCTTAGATCCCATTATAGAGGAGGCAACTATTACCTTTTTGTTTTTCAGTCGTTTCAGTCATGTCCAACTCTTTGTGATCCCATTTGGGGTTTTCTTGGCAAAGATACTGGAGCGGTTTGCCATTTCTTTCTCCACCTCATTTTACAGATGAGGAAACTGAGACAAATAGCGTAAAATAACTCGCCCAGGGTCACACAGCTAGGAAGTGTCTGAGGAACTCAGTTCCTTCCAACTCCAGGACTCTATCCAGTGCACCACCAGTGACCAAAAACTAAGGCCTAGGTTGGTGAAATAACTTGCCTGAGGTCTCCTAAGTAGTAAATATCAGAGATGGAATTTGAACCCAGGTGCTTTGTTCCAGACCACAATGGTTTAGAGATGTGATTCTTATTAAGTGTATATGCATCTATGTGCTGTACCCTGGGAGGAGGGAGAGGAGTGATAGGAATCAAGCCACTGGGCTAAGCCAGAGGAGCAGAGTTCTTTAGAAATAGAACACTGAACTTGGAGCCAGAAGACCTGGGTTCGAATTCTCCTTCTCTTACTTATTGACACTTCCAGCATCCCTTACTTCATCTGTAGATTTGGCTCAGATGGCCAATCTAACATCTCTAAATTCAATTCTACCTCACAATCTTAGATGCAACTCCTAATCTCTTTTCTGTACAAAGATCTTTTAGATATTTGAAGGCAACTTTTAAGGCTGCCCTAAAACTGGGGAGAATAAAAAGTTGCCATCTTTTTTTAATTTAATATTTTATTTTTTCCCCCAATTATGTGTCCTTTTTTTATATCACCTGTATTTTCTAATATATTTCTTCCCCAGCTCCCTCCCAGAGAGTAATTTTCAGTAGTAAAGAATACAAAACGGGAAAAAATAAAAGAAACTGACATGTTATTCAGAATTATGTACCTCCACCACCATTCTTCCACCTATGCAAGGAGGAGACCAATTATCTGCCCTAAATCTTCTCTAGATTAAACATAACTCTAACTTTTAAAGTTTCTCATGGGTTTAAGGCTGAGAGGAACCTCAAAGGCGATTCCATTCAGCCTCCTGATTTTATAGATGAAGAAATTGAGTCTCAAAGGCTAAATGATATGGCCAAGGTTACCTAGATAGTAAGTGACAGATCAGGGATTTTGACCCTAGGGCTTCTGCCTCCTGTTTCCTTTGCCCTACTCTCTAGTTTGCCAGTGTCTCTGCTACCTTTGTTCTAGTGCAGGATGAAACTTTAGGGAAGCCCCAAACTGGCCACAACCTCTTCGTGTGTCTCTGAACTGTGGGAACAGAAATACCCAATTTACAATGCTTACCATGGTCTGATGGCATCTTTAATGGATCTTCCTCCTCTCTACTCCCTTGACCACAGGAAATGTAATTCTGGAACTGAAGAGCTGTTGGGATTTTTTCCTGTTATGTCCCCTGCCCACCCTCCTCTGGAATCTGAATGGGCTAGAGCTAGGACTTGGGCAAGGGTCACTTCCATTGGAGCCTAGAGCCAGAGCTCTGGCTGGATGGCAATCTCAGCTTCTGTCTCAGTTTCCACCTGAGACATCCAATCGTGCAGTCCCAGTTTTATTGATGAAATAAACCCAGTTATAATCATTTGGGTCCGCAAAATGCCCTGTAACAGTGAGACCTCTTTAAAATGCTGTTGTCAGAAACAGGCCAGCGTTTTCTCTGCCTGCCAATTACATTGGAACAGGGTTAGGGAGGAGGGGAGAGAAGGGATGGGTTGTTTGCTGTGGATTGACTGCTGGAAGCATTTGTTATGGAAAAGAGCAAAGACGGTCCCCCAGAGAGGAAGTGACTTGGTGAAGGGTCAGAAAAGAGACTGGATGCTGATTGGTATCCAGAAAAAAAGCAGAACCACTGAGTCAGTGTTCTGTGGCAATGGCTTCAACCTAGAAGCAGAGGTGGATCTGGAGGCTCATATGCAAGGGTCAGGGGGTAAAGGAGTGAGCCTGCCATGCCAAGGAGGATACAAGTCAGAAGTTCTGAATACTAAACAAGTATGATCTCCCCTATTCAGTGATAGGGAGGGCTAAGAAGTTAAGAGAGGTTCTGGAGGCTAAGACGGAGAAACAGAGACGAGAGGAGAACAGAAATAGAGGGATAGATGAATGTACAGAGACAGGCAGAGGAACAGACAAGCATCAAGAACTCTCCACTGGTCAGGGGACAGGAGAAGCAGGAAAACAGGGATGGCTTTACTTCAGAGTCAGATTGGGACGTTAAACTGCGCCAGGCTGAAGAGAATAGTGAGGCTGCGTGCTTGTAAATCACTTTAATCTGCCTGTGTGCAGCTTGTATCTGTATCTCACACACCAATAAAATAACTTTGCTTTTGCAACATGTTTGATTGAACATGTGTGTGCTGAATCCCCCTGTGCAGAATCCTCTGGAGAAGGGGAAAAGGGAGGGCTGAGAGGGTGTGGTGCTGTGGGAGAGCTGATGGAGCGCAGGGTTCCCAAAGTCAGTCCATTGGTCTTTAAGCATTTATGAAGTTCTTACTAGGGGTCAGACACTGAAGAGAGATGAAGAAAGGGGAAAGCACACCATGCCCTGGGGGTGAGGGTAGTGGAGTGGGCTTACGTTCCAATGGGAAGACCACCCAGTTCAGGGATTGTGCTGGGGTTCCTTTCCCCCAGGGACCAACCTCAGCAGCCATCTAGACCAACCCCTATCCCGTCTAGAATATACCCAATGAGTAGACAGCCACACTTTGCTGGAAGACCCACCACCTCTGGCGTAGACCAGGCCACCTGGTGACAGTTCTAGTGTTAGGAAGTTTTTCTTCTCATATGAAGCCTTAATTTTCTTCTTTGTACATCTTCCCTTTGTTTCTGGTTCTGCCCTCTGGGGCCAGGCGTGAAAAGTCAAGGGCTTTCCCCTCCTGAGAGTACTTCAAATACTTGAACACAGCTCTCACATCCTCCCTGAGTCTTCAGTTCTCCAGTCTAAACATCAATTAAGAAGCATTTATAAAGCACCTACTATGTGCCAGGAGCTGGAGATACACAAATTAATAGTTCCTTCCATTCAGAGGGGAGGGGGATGATAATATGTCCATAAATGGATGTATATGGGATATAATAATAGAAGATGATAAAATTCAAGCCAATTCACGAGGGAGGACAATGGGAGCTGATGGGTTAAGGAAAGGCATTGAGTAGGAAGGAGTGCTTTGAGTTTTGAAGAAAGCTAGGGACTTTAAGAGGCCAATATGTAGGGGAAGGAGTGTATTCTAGGCATGGAAAAAGAGTCAGGAGAAGGGGTGTGGTGCATAAGGAACCCAGAATAATCCAGTTGGATGGGATCAAAGGATTCAATAAGGGGATAATGAGGCTGGAAAGATAGCTTGGGGCCAAGTCATGAAGACCTTTAAAAGCCTACCAGAAGAGTTTGTATTTTATCTTCTGGGGCCTTTGGAGCTGATTGACTGGGAAAGTGATGAAGTCATATCTGCCCTTGAGGAAAGAGATTTCTGTTTGGCAGTTGTGTGGAAGATGGATTGGAGTGAAGAGGGGCTTGAAGGAGGAGCCCAGGGTGGGAAGCCTTCAGCCTCCAGGGGAGAGTTTGAGGGGAAAGAGAATGCCTCCTGCTGAGTTTTCAATGTCTCCAAATGTTGTCCCTTCAATAAGATCCTTACATGACATGGTCTCAAGGTCCCTCACCATCCCAGAGGCTCTCCAACTTAATTCAATGTCCTATTTTTTTTTCCCCAATTAGCAAGCATTTATTTTTTCTCCTACCTCCCTCCTCATTTAAAAAGAAAATGATTAACATGTAACATGTATGTAATAAATGTAACACGTATGTGCATTCAAGCAAAACCAATTCATACATCGGCTACGTCTAAGAATAGATGTCTTATTCTCCATCTTGATGCCATATCTCTCTGTTGGGAGGTGGGGAGCAAGAATCCTCACTGGTCCCCTAGGATCCCCTGGTTGGTCCCTCCATTCGTTAGAGCTCTTAAGTCTTTTAAAGTTATCTTTATAATACTGGTGTTATTGTATACATTGTTCTCCTGGTTCTTGTCCCTTCACTCTGCATCAGTTCATACAAGTTTTCACTCCTTTCATCATCTCCTATGACATGATCATATTCCATCACATTCATATAATTCATATTCTATCACATTCACATAATCTGTATTGCAGTTCCCTGCTTGACGGGCATCCCTTTTGTTTCCAGTTCTTTGTTCTTGCAAAAAGAACTACTATAAATATTTTTGTATTATGGATATCAGTGTCATTATTAAACTGAGCTGGGCTGCTGAGACCTGAGCCCAATACTCCAGGTGTGAGCTGGCCTGGGCAGAGCACGGGAAATTGTTAGCTCCTTGGTCCTGATCCAGAAACCTCCCTTAATGCAAACAGAGTTTGCATGGACTTTGGGGGCCACCATAACATACCTTCAGCTTATTCCTTCACCCAGAGCTTTTTGAGAACACCTGTATCCAATCAAGCCTTCCCACTTTGTTTTGTCACAGAGAGCTTAGTGATTTTGCTCTGACCAGGGTGACAGGGTGGGGTGGTGGAGAGAAGGCAGGATCTAGGTCAGAGGGCCTGGCTTTACATGCTGACTTTACAATTTACTATCTCATTGACATTGTGCTTCTTCTCCCTTGCCTCAGTTTCCTCATCTGTAAAATGGGACAGTTTGAGTACATGACCTCTAAGGCCCCTTACTGCCAGTTCTAAGTCTATGATCTCATGAAAAAGTTCTAAGATTCCAGGTCAAAAACTCTTCATCAGAGATGTGGAAGCCTCAGAATTAGAGTTCAGGGTAACCTGGCCCAGATGGAAAGGTAATTGGGAAATGCTTAATGAAATACATAAAAATGCAAGATAGATAATATCAATCTGTGGTTTTCAAACTTAAAATGCTGCCCTCAGCAATCTGTTTCTATTTGAATTTGACACTGATAAATAATTTGTATGGACCAGGAAGTCGTGTGAGAAGTGACCTACCAAGGGTCACACAGAGAAGATGACTCCCACAAGTTGAGAGAAAATGAATTAGAACCCAGACCTTGCTGCCTACAAACCATGCTCTTTTTACCATTCATTGTCTCCTTTATCAGAGCCACATGCCCAGGTGACAAGGACCCTGATCCAGCCAATTGTATTAGAAAAGCATTGCTTCTGGGAGAATTGGGTTTGAATTTTGGACCTGCTGCTCCCCATGTATTTGAGTGGGGGCAATTTCCTTATCTGTCAAATGAAGTAGTCATATGACTGTCTCTAAGGTCTCTCCCAGCTCTGATTCTATCCTCCAGGATTTAGGAGCCTGGCAGGTCTAGAGAAGGATGAGATTCTAGCACCCAGGGAGATGTCCTTGAGCTCCTGGAGGGTACTCGCAATGTCCCTCTCTGACAATGATTGAGACCCGTAGGTTTTGCTTAGTTGGAGAAGGAAACAGAAAAAACAGCTCCCTCTCCAGACATGCCAGGCACTCCTGCTCCAGCTTAGTCCCCTTCTGCCCTGCCCCCATACACGCCAAGCTAGGCTCAGATTCAGAGGGCGCAGCTGTGTCTGCCAGGCCCTGCAGCTGCCAGATCTTTCTTTGCCCTGCCCAGAACATCCTGTCCATGACCAAGGACACAGGCCTTGATCCTGCCCTTTGGGAGTTCGTGCTGAGCCAGATACCAAATGGGTAAAGAAAGAGTTGTGTTTAGCATCACCATCAACCTAGTCTTTCAGGTTTGCCAAGCAGTTTACAAATACCTCATCTGACCCTCACAACCACCCTGGGAGCTGGGCGCTGTCATTTTTCTTATATTTTTGCAGGTGTGGAAACAGAGGCTGAAAGAGGCACATATTGGATAGAGTACCAGACCCGAAGAGAGGAGGATGTGAGCTATGAGCCTAACTCAGAAACTCTACTACCTGTGTGACTATGGGTAAGCCAGTCTCAATAATAACACCTACCTCTCAGAGTTGTTATGAGAATCGAATGAGGTATTATTTGCAAAGTGGTTTACAAACCTTAAAGTGCTGTATAGGTACACGACAATGAAAATGGTTGTGACTTGACCAGGTCACACAGCTAGTAAAATGTATGACGTAGGATTTGAACTTGGGTTTTCCTGACCCCAAGTCTAGGTCTCACCTGGCTCCTCAAGGAGTAACAGGATCTCCTTTCCCAGTGCTCAACACAGTGCCAGGCACATGTACATGTTTAATCAATGTTTATTGAATTGAAATGAAATTCTGGCCCCTGAGGCTTACCTCCCCGACCTTGGGCAAGTTATTTCCCCTCTCCAGGCCCCAGTTTCCTCATCTGTGAAATGATGGGCGTGGGAGAGTTCAGTGATATTCTCTAGGGTTCTTGCCAGCTCTAAATCGACAATCCTATGCCAGGCAGCCCAGATAGCTGCAGAGCCAGAAACAGAGCCTGCGGGTAAAGCCTGTTGTGTGCTAGGCATGGTTCCTGGGCACTTGGGGTACACTATGTGCAGTGAGGAGGAGGCCTGGGGAAAGGGCCAGAGCATTCAGACAGGACCAGGCAATTCAAGAAGGGAATTCAGCAGATGTGTGGGACAGAAAATGCCTTTTCCTCATCTTCTTTCCTTGGTATAGCTGAAAAGACCACTGGATTTAGAAACAGGAGAACTAGGGTCTGCAATAGTAAGTGCTTAATTAATGCCTTTGAATGAAGGAATGAACCAAACATGAGTAAACCATATGTCCTCTCTGACTCTCAGTTTTCCTCATCTGTAACATGGCTATAAAAATACCTGCAGGGTGAATGGGAGGATGAAATGAGACAAGGCAGGTAAGTTGAGAGGCTGTGTGATGTGATGGGTAGAATTCTAGTGGGAATTAGGAAGACCTAGGTTCAAATTACACTTCAGACTCCTACTAGCTGTGTGACCTTGGGCAAGTCACTTAACCTCATGATGCCTCAGTTTCCCTATCTGTAAAATGAGAGGGTTAGAGTGAATGGTTTCTAAGGTTTCTTCCAGCTCTAAATCTATGATTTTATGTCTTTAAAGCACTATAAAAATATCGGTGCTTGTGGTATAGTAGAAAAGGCACTTAATTAGGACTAATTAGCACCCTGGTTCATCTTACCTCTGACATTAATGCCTATGTGCACTTGGGATCTCGCTTTTTCCTATAAATCCAGCCTACTCTCCACAGTCTGGTGCTATATCACTTGATCTAAGTTAACTAATGCATTTTAAATGAGCTTGACACATAATCTATCCATCTATCCATCTGTCCATCTGTCTATCCGTCCATCCATCCATCCATCCATCTATCATCTATCTATCTATCTATCTATCTATCTATCTATCTATCTATCTATCTATCTATCATCAATCTATCTATCTATCATCAATCTATCTACTCTCTGCTACTATTTTCTCTTTACCAGACCATAATCTCCCTGTGGAGAGGCTGGGCAGAGAGACAAGGAAAGTATCTCATCCCAACCAAATCCCCTCACCTTAGCAACCAGGGGTTCCTAGCATCTTTCTTGGAATATATCTTTCATTGACCTGGGAAATCTCTGCTCAGTTTAGCTACAATGGAGAAAAATTCTCACTGGAAAAGAAAAGACTCCAAGTGTTGGACAGAGGGAGGCTCATGATATCTGTCTTTAGATATTTTTAAAATCTATCTCACAGAAGAAAAATTTGCCTTTTTTTTTGTTTGACTCTAGAGAGAAGAACATGTAGAAAAGGGTACCCATTTCAAGACAGAAAATTTAGGCTTAACATTTCCTAATTATGAAAGCTATGAAAGTACAATGAGGTCTCTCAAGAGGTATTCAAGCAAAAGCTTCAGGACCCTGGTTGGAGATGTTGGGGTGGGGGAAGACTCTTGGTGGCCTGGATGACTTCAAAAGTAACCTTCCAACTTGGAGATTCTCTAAAGAGGTTCTGGAGTTGGAATGATGGATTTGTTAAAAGTGATAATGAATGGACTTTGCCCCCAAGCTAACACTGAAACTCAGCGAAGGAGCTGGTCATGTCCTGGCATCTGGAGATGATTACTGGGTCTTTGGGAGATGGGCCAAGACTTTTCTATCTGGGCAATCTGCCTGATTTGGGGTGGGTGCGTTTTAGTCAACAAACGGGCTAATTAACCGAGGTGATGGGGTAATGATTTTCCTTATTAATTACATTTCCACATCCTGTCTTCTCCAGTGAGAGAGTTCTCTCTTTTCTGCACAGATGCTCAGTGTTGGCTCCTCCATCACCCAGGGAGCAGAGCTAAATGAAGAGTAGTGTGAAACTGACTATCATTTGGGGAGATTCATCAGGGTAGTGAGAGAGCTTCATTTGCAGAAAGCCAATCTTCATAGACAGAGGCAGTGGGAAGCAAATCCCCAGCCTCATCGATCATCTCAGGCTGGAATGTAGAACTCTGGAGTTGCTATGAATCTGACAAGAGCTGGGACAGTGTCAGAGATATGGCAAATGGAGTGGAAGCGGGTTGGTGATAGCTGGAGAGGCAAGGTATTTTTTTCTTGAGAAGGTGGAGCTGTAACTAGCCCCGAGTAACTGAGGCTCTTTCCCAGAGCCAACATCCTGGGGAGGGGACAGGCTCACTAACCTAATACTGGCTGCTGCTGAACCCAGTCCCTGGATTGCCAGCTCTAGGGTTGTTAAGCCTTTCTTCCAGTCTGCCTTCCCGCTAGGACGAGATGGATTGTCCCTGACCCACTTGCTACCTGTCCAAGTATTTGTGCTATGTAGTTTACTGGCACCAATACACAGACTGTTACTTCCTCCACTTCCACACCTGAGGACCCCAGTGTCTTGCCATCCAAGGGGTTTTTCTTCTTCCTTGCAGCTGATCTTTTCTTCTCCAATTAGAGTAGGGTCTCTTTGAGAGCAGGGACTGGCTTTCCATTTGAACTGCTAGGGCTTGGAGCAAAGTAAGTGCCTAATCAATTCTTCTGTATTCCAGCGCATACTAATGGGCATTAGTCTACCCCTAGTCACCATTCTAATCTACCTTTTGTTTTGAGTCCTATTCAAGGTACTCAGAATATGGTCTGCCCTCATCAGAATACATACCTCCGCCATCTTGGATACCCCACTTCTCTTAATACAGCCTTAGTTTGTTTTAGCTTTTTTTGGTTGAGTTTGAGATCAACTTAAGTTTGGAGTTTCTCCCACCCTACCCCGCACTGTCTAGCTATACCTCCCTCTCAGTAAATCAGCAAGAAGTATATATGAAGTACTCACAATGGGCAGCTAGGTAGTATAGTGCATAGAGCACTGGATTTGGAATCAGAAAGGCTCCTTTTCATGAGTTCAAATCCAGCCTCAGAAACTTACTGTCTGTGTGACCCTGGCCAATTAATTAACCTTGTTTGCCTCAGTTTCCTCATCTGTCAAATGAGCTGGAGAAGGAAATGGGAAACTACTCCAGAATCTCTGCCCCCGCAAAAAAATACCCAAATAGAGTCATGAAGAATTAGACACAACTGAAACTACTGAAGAACAGCAATGTGCCAGCCATTGGGAATATAATGAAAAGAATGAAATGATCCTCCAGTCAAGAATCTCGCCTTCTAGAGTAGGAGACAAGGACATCTTTCAGAACATAGACAACAAATGTAAATAAGTCCTGGGGAGTTAGGGCACTATCAGCTGGGGTTGGGGGAGGACAGCTGAGTCAGGAAGGCTTCATGTAGACAGTGATACATGAGCTGCATCCTGTACTTGTGAAGTTTTTGGACTCAAATGTAGGTCTTAACAGTTATTGGCACAGTAGAAAGAAGGAGGAAGGAAGGAACAAAGCATTTATTAAGTGCCTACTATATGCACTGTGCTTAGATACTTTACAAGTTATTATCGTTTGATCCTCACCACAACTCTGGAAGACAGGTACTATTATTATCCCTATTTTACAGTTTAGGAAACTGAGGCAGATAGACTTGTCTAGGGTCACACCACTAGTAAGTGTCTGAGGTTGGATTTGAATTCAGGTCTTCCTGACTGCATACCTAGAGTGCCATCCATCCCCCTATGCCATCTAGTTGGGCTGGGATCTTCAGATCTTCTGATCTGAATTAAAATCCTAGCTCTTCAGTATTACCTTGAGCATATAGCTTAAACTCTCTGGGTCCCAATTTTCTGATATGTGCAATGGACTCTAAATCTATGCTCCCATGTGCCTATGAGTATTTATTATTGTTAGTCTCTGTCCATGTCAGCTGGGGAGGGCAAAGTCGAATGGGCTGAATGTGCGATGATGTGTGTGCAGGGGAGGGGGCAGCAGACACCGACTTACGAAATGATGGATTAGGCAAATTAATCTTGGTTATGTCAGTATATTACATGAAGTTCAATTTAGGTTGATGGATCTTTTTTTAAAAAAACTTTTTATTTATTCTTTGCTGCTGGGTATCTCCAAACAGGCTTTCTCCTATTTCTGTGATATATTATGGTTTTGCATGGTTGAGCTGCCATAGGAAAGGGTCGCCATCTCCATAATTAACCCCATTTTTCAGAGCCTCAGAACACAGACTCATTAATGTGCATAGGGCTGAAATTTGGCAAATAGAGCCTCAGCCTGGAGTCTATGCACTCTTTCTAATGTGCTCATACTTAGCTCAGTCATGTTTTCCTTAGGAGACACACCCTGCGATTTATTTGCATTTTTTCCCCATCAAGCATCCTGTCTTAATAGACAGTGTGCTGAGCTTGGTATCAGGACCTAGGTTCAGTTTTTGACTTTGACCCTGGCTAACTATATGCCAAGTCATTTAACCTTTCTGGGTCCTTTCAATTTCATCATCTATAAAGAAGGTTATAATATCTGTAAGTGTCTACCTCAGGTCTGTTGTGAGGCTGAGATGAGATTGCATATATGTAATGGGGTGGACTGGTCTTTTGAGCATGCAGAGATGTTTCACAATCTTCCAAGGGACCCAAAGAAAAGTTGACAGGGGTTGGGGTATCATTTTCTAGCCATGTTGGTATAGTTTGATGATAGAGTGTTCTAATTGCCACAGAAGAACTGATGACTCACTAGTTGCTGAACAGGATTTGAGTGTGCTTACTCAAGGTTTCACCTGCCATCTCTCAAGTCTCTCCTTTTGTGGTGATGAGGAAGTAGACATGATTGGAGCTGCTGAGTGGTAAGAGGTTTGTTTTCCTTTTCCCCTACCTGGTCCTCATGGGAGACACAAATGGCTGTCTCTGTCTCTTTGCATTTATTCTTTCCTGATATTGGGCATTTGTGTGGGCATTAGGGTGTGATTTTATGAATTCAGAAGATGTGGAGGTCCTGGCGGAGACACTACCAACAATTGGAGTTGGTAGCAGAGTCCACTGGAGCCAGTAGCACTAGCCACAGAATTTGGGAGGTGACCAAGCATGGATCCAGAGATAAATAAAGCCAGGCAAGTGGTCTTGTGAGCATTTCAAGTTTTGGAGAGATTGTAAGATATCAGCTGAGTGGCTTAGCCCACTAGCAGTCAAGCAGAAGAACCAGCAAGGCTGACAAGCAACCTGATTGACCTACCCCACAGCTGGGGTAATTTAATCCAGTTGAGACCCTAGGAGCATCATCAGCTGACTTATCCATCCTGTGGACACACTGTACCTTGTAAGAAGCCCAGTCCACTTGAGCAGCAGATGCCATGATCACTCATGCTATTCCCTAGGGCAGAACTTCTACAGTAGCCTTTATAAATTTGGCTCTCTTCCCTTATACTTTAAATGTGAGCCTGTCCTCCAAGGGATCTTATATGTTCAAGGAGAGATTACACTTTTTTTAAACCAGTTCTTGTTATAACTTTTTAGTAAATCCTTTCTCTAAATGTCAATTGTTTGATTCTTAATGGGAAACACTCTGGTGGGGGCTCAGGATTTGCTGAACCAGGAGCCCCAGCTACCTACAAGGTTACCCTTAGAACCCTGAGAGAAGTAGCAACCACCCCTCTGGGGCACCCTTTCTTTCAGTATCTGTTCAGTTTGGGAGAGTGAGCCCAGAGGAGATGTTACATGTATAAAGAGCTCTGTAAACTTTATAGTGTTATATAAATGCTGACTCTTATTATTACTTAACCAACAAGATGAGTTAGAGTGTTTACCCAGGCAGAGTTGTAAATGGCTAGTTGATGAAATCTCAAGAAGCAAGAGAGAGGGGAAAATCTTTTAGGACAGATGGGAGCATCTCCAGGTGAATTGAATGGGGCTCATTTTGAGCCAGGGTCTCATCCCAGGACAAGCCACAGGGCAAGGTTATAGGATGTGGTTCAGTCAAAGAATAGAGCCAGAGAGGAGTTCACTCTGGAGGACTTTGCCTCTGACCCCTCTAGTTTGGGATGCTCAAGTTGGGATAATAGATGGAGATGAAAGAGCCCTTAGAGGATATCTTATTTATCCTTCCATATCTTACAGACAAGGAAAGCAAGGACCACATAAAGTGACTCGCAAAATTACAAAGGTAGCAAGTGGCAGAGGTAAGACTTGAACCCCTGTCCTCCAAGTCCAAATCCAAAGTCCCTTTTCCAGTGTACCATGATACCTCTCATGGGGGTACCAGGGCTCAAATACTGATTCTAACATCTAGTCCTAATTAAGTCTCACTTGGGGCAGCTAGATGGTGTAGTAGACAGAGTGTTGGGTTTGAAGTCAGAAAGACCTGATTTCAAATTTGACCTTAGATACTTACTAGTTGTATGACCCTGGGCAATTTGCTTAACTCTGTTTGCTTCAGTTTCCTCATCTGTCAAATGAGCTGGAGAAGGAAATAGCAAACCACTACAGTATTTTTTCCAAGAAAACCTTAAATGGGGTCATAAAGAGCAGGACATGACTGAATTAACTGAACAACAACAAAGCCTTGCCCATGTGACCTTGAACAAGTCACTACTTCTCTGGGACCCAGTGTCTTCTTCTGTAAAAGAGGGTTGGACTGGATGACCTTTAAATAAGTGTTTCTTAATCTGAGGTTCATGGACTAGATTTCAAGGAATCTAGAAGCTTGGATTGGGAAAAAATTACAATTATATTTTAATTTTCATTAATCACAAACTGAATTTTACTGTTTCCTTCAATTATTTAAAAACATGATTCTGAGATGGGGTTAATAGGCTTCACTAGACTGCCAAGAGGTTCCAGGACACACAAAAAGGTCAAGAACTCTTGCTTGACATTGATGATCCTATAGTCCTTGATTAATGCCTCTATGGAGAGCTATTTGCCTCCAAAGATGTTCAGATGTTACAGTCAGATGATTGGTGCTCAGGACTGTTAGAAGAGTTCAGAGCTTTAGGGGTATGTATAATATACAATGGTACCATGAGGTTCTGGAAAAAGATTATGTGTTTGGGCTGGCTCCGAACACTTCACTCATGTCAGCAACACCATGACCAAGTTGCCCAAGACACACACTCTGTGCCTCAAACCCTCCTGCTGCCGCAAGCTCTACTTCATCCTGTCCAATATGGTGGCCAAGAGTGGGGTCATAGCACATGATCTGAGCTGGACCAGGGCAACTTCTTTGATGAATTTCAAATGGAATGGGTCACAGTAGATCATGATGAAATTCATTTATAGCTGACACTGGAGTTCCTTGAAATCATATCAGAATGCCAAAGCAGTGAAGATCAAGCTGACCAATAGATACTTTGCTTCATCATGGTCATGGAGCACCATCTTTATCAACCTGTAGTCAAGCGTTAACACATAATATTCCTGTAAGGGTTAATTCCCAGAAAATTAGGGGCTGATTTCTAAGAACCCACTGTACCAGACTTTGATGTTAGTATATATTTACCAGTTTTGAAGGCTATCCAGGAGTATGCTAGTAAATATTTAATAACTGGTTCCCTGGAAAAAATAACGACCCACTTTAAAATTTAATCTGTATTATTTTCTCCATTACTTATCTTAAGTCTTGACAATCAACAAAATGATAAATCAAGCTTTGGTTTGTAGTGTTTGTGGATGTCTGAGGTGTAAATTCTCATGTTGAAATTTTAGCAATCTGCTCTCCAGTTAAGATCTGGCTCAAGTGCACCACTGAATAGATCACATCAAGAAGGTGCTGACCAGATCTGATTGATCCTGCCCAATCCTGGCTTCCCTCAGTCCTTAAATCAGAGGGTGGGGTTTGAGAAGCCTTAGCACCCCAGGGCTGGGAGAAGAACTGGGTGTGGATGGGGAGGGTGGAGGCCAGTGACAAAGCAGACTGAAGGCATCACCCTTCCTTTTAAAATTACATGCCCATGGCCTGGCTGGGGACTCTAGATAGAAACTACTGTGCCATAGGGCTCAAACGTGCAGGAAGAAAGTCATAGCTTCCTTGTCTTTCCTTCTTGGCCAGGCCTGTTTCCAAGACATTTCACACTGGTGTTCCTCCTTTCAGCCAGGTCAGCCAGTTGCTGACTGAGTACTCCAGGGGTCAAGCAGGGTGAGAACCTGGGTACTGTCTTTGCCTGAGGTCAGCAGAAGACCCTAGACGTTCTAAAATAGAACCTATGATTAGTACTGTCTAGACCAAACTTCCTCCTGACACATTTTGCAGTGACTTTAAAAGGATCACTGAGAATCCTGGCTTTAAGGACCATAAGTCATAGCAGGGGGCCAGGCTCATTGAATCTATTTACCCGTGTAACTCTGAGAAAATCACTTTAATCTGTCTCTGGGTCTCAGTTTCCCCATTTTTGAAAGGAAAATCCAGAGACTGGTCACAACAGATTTTCTCAATGCCCTCACTCCTCACCCCTCTGCCCCTCTGTCCTTTTCAAAAAGGAAACTTGGGCCAGAAAGATCCAACCATAACAAGGACAGACAGACAGAAGCTGTGTTTACACAGGCTAAGGGAAATGGTGAATTGGAGCAATTTTGTCTTTTGTCTTTATTAACTGGAGATTTCAGGCAAAAGGAACCTTTGCCTCCATTTTCTCCTTCCCTTTTTATGGATAGACAGGTTGGGGGGGTGGGGAGGGGGAGGCTTTGGTTTGGGATGAGGAGAGTTCTGAAGGACACAATAGCTCCCTGGCCACACACAGGGGAAAACCTTAATGTGACTAATAACAGCTACCCAAATACAAGAGAGAGGGAGGGAGGGGTTTTCCTCCTTTGTCTTCTGCGGGTAGCAGGTCTCATTAACTCTCTTTCTCCTCCAGCAGCTTCTGCTGTTCCTGGCCTTTGGGTCTCCTTAGGGCTTGGGGGAGGGGACACATCCCTCCTCTGCCTTCCATGGTCCATACAGCCTTGGAAACATCACTTTGGTTTTATTTTAATTAATTAATTAATTATTCCAATAATACATTTTAACATACTATTCACCGTACAACATATATATGTATGTATATATCTATATATATGTGTGCATGTACATAGCCCTCCTCAATCATTCCAAACCATTAAAAAAAAAATCCACGTATTGAAAAAAAAATCCACATTAATGATTGAGAGGGAGGGACAGTGTAAGTTTCTGTTTTTTTATAATTTAGCTTTTGATAATGGAAAGAAGGATGGATGGATGAACTTTAATCATCTGAAACTTGTATTACTACGTGGATCTGAAGCCTTCTAGGGTTTGTTTTCTTTTTACCTTGTAATATTTTTACCTTGTTACATTGTTCTTCTGGCTGTGCCTTCTCTCTGTCTGCTTTGTGTAAGTCTCCCCACATTTCTTTGAATTCTTCCTATTTGAGATTCCTTACAGCAGAATAATATTCTACTTCATTCCAGTATCACAATTTGTTCAGCTGTTCATCAATGAATGGGAACACAACTTGTTTCCAGTTCTTTTTCTATTACAAATAGTGCCACTGTGAATATTTTGGTACGTGTGGGACATTTCTTTTTGTCCTTATGATATAAACTCAGTAGTGAGATTGTTAGATCAAAGGACGTGAACAATTTAGTAACTTATTTTTACACATCTATTTTTTTTCTTCCCAGAACAGTTGGGCCAAGTCATAGCTTTGCTAGTATGCTCATTTTTTCCACAACCTGACCAATGTTGACTTTTTTCATCTTTGAGCTTTTTTTTTTTTAACCAGTCTGATAGGTGAGATGTTAACCTATAGACAATGGGTACAATGGTACAATGACACCATTAGCAATTTAAACATTTTTATTTGGTAATGTAGAATTTTATCTTTAGCAATTTTAACATTTTCATTTGGTTGTCAATAATTTGCATTTTATCTTTTGGAAATATTTTCCCCTATATCATTGGACTGCTTGTATATTGAGGGTTAGCTCTTCGTCTTATAGATTTATCTCTATTTCCTATAGATTTATTCATGTCAGATTTTATTAAAGATTTTTGACAAAAAACTCCCCTGTTCAGTTCTTAGCTTTTCTTTTCATTCTGGCTGCATTGACTTTCATGTTATGTAATCAAAATTATCTATATAAAACTCATCTCTATCCAATGCATGGTTAAGAAACCTTTCCCTATTTATAACTGCAAAAGTTGTAATCTTCCATTCATCAAAAAAACATTTTTATAGTGAGACTTTTTATATATACTTGGTTTCTCTGTTTGGAATTTGTTGCGGTATGTGGTGTAAAATCTTGGTCTAAACCTGTCTTATGCCAATCTGCTTTCCAGTTCAGAAATAACACTCTGAGAAAAACCTCTAAGGTCTCTTCCAGTTCCAAGTCCATGATCCTAATTCTAAGATCTTTCCCCATTCCTGTCATGGATCCAGACCACAGCTCCTCCATTCTCCCAAATGGAATTCTCAGAGGGGCCAATTTGGGTTTGCTGAACTCGCATCCATTTCCAACTAGAACTGGGGGTGGAAGGACAAGTGCTTACTGGCTTCTCTCTCTGGAGAGATAGTTCTGCCCTAGATTCCAGAGGAACCTCTTCCTGCTGTCAAGGAACTTAAAGGATATAATAACTGATGGTTATACTGTATTTCAAATTTTGCAAAGCAAATTATGTACACTTTGTACAAATTATGTACATTATCTTATTGGAGCCTCACAAGAACCCTGTGATAGAGGGGTGACAGAGGTGGTTATCCCAATTTTACAGGAAACTGAGGCACAGAATGATTCAGTGCCTTGTCCACATGCACACAACATAGTACATCTTACCAGGAGTATCTGAACCCAGCTCTAAGTGAATGTGAGTCTAGTCCATTAAGTGACAAGGGGATCTCAGAAGTTATCTAGTCTGTTTCTGCACCAAAATGCATTACTTTATAATGTGGAAATCCTGTAGTTACAGGAGTGTGCTGGAACCAGTACTTCCCTGTAAATTTTCAGTGTGACCATTTACATCCTGAAAATCTGTAAATGAAATAAATTTGTGCTTGATTTATTGTTTGATTGATTGTTTAGACTTAAGAATAAGATGAAAAATGTTAATAATGCAAATTAAACTTCAATATGTACTGTGCTTTCTCTTTTCCTCTTGGAGAGCCAGTTGTTAAACATTTACCAGCAAATTTCTAGGTAGTCATGACCATGAAGCAGGTTATTACTGGAAAAAGACAATGATAGTGTGGCCCATTACTGGATCTATCTGAATCTTGGACCACAGAATTTAGAGTTAAATGGGACTTTAGAGATCATCTGATCCATCTCCCTCTACTTACACCTGGGGAAACTGAGGCACAGAGAAAGGAAATAACTTGTTTTGTCTTCTGTTACTACAGTATAGAGGCAAGAGTTGAACCTAGGACATGAGTCCAAATCCAGGTACTTCTGAGGATATCTAGTCCAAATGGGGCACCCCACCCCCAAGAAGCGATTTTCTGGTTTCTTAAGAACCCCCAAGGAGGGTGGACCCATTGCCTCTGAAGACAGTCAGTCCATTAGCATTTATTAAATGATTACCATATGCCACTGGGTTCAGAATTAGGAAGACATCTTCCTGAGTTTAAATCTGGCCTCAGACATTTACTAGCTATGTGATCCTGAGCAAGTCACTAAAAACCCTATTTGCCTCCGTTTCCTCCTCTGTAAAATGAGCTGGAGAAGGAAATGGCAAACCACTCTGTTATCTCTGCCAAGAAAACCCCAAATGGGGTCACAAAGAGTGAGACACAACTGATAAGACTGAACAACAACAATATGGCAGGCACTGTGGGAGGCACTGAAAATCCACTAACAAGTGAAAACACAGTCCCTGAGCTCAAGGGGAGGGAGTGTCTTATGGAGAGGGAAGAGACAGCTAGATTTCACTTTGGGACAGCTCCTTGGCTCTGCATTTTTTCCTGTCTCTCTCTGACTTCCACCCCTGCTTCTCCCTCTTCCACATGAAAACCATTTAATGCTTAAAGAACCCCTATTTTTTTCTCCAGCCTAGGCTAAACTTTCCAGTAATTTCAGTTGATTCTCCTATGGCATATACAGTATGTCCAGAAGAGAACAAACCTAGGATAGGGTCTGTTTATTCTGTATGGATTTATGTTTGGGCACCTTGTCTCCTTGGAAGGTCCTTGAGAGTTGGAATGATTGCATTCTTTGCAGCCTTTGCCTGTGTTCCTAGGACACATCACAGGTACTTGGCATGTTGTAAGAGGCGGATTTTGTTCCTGGTGGGACCCCCCAGGGAAGAATTCCCTTTACCAATTTCAAGTGGGAACTTTCTTCACGACTGAGCATCAGTCCTTTGTGATCTGCCTACAGGCAAGAGAAGGTCTGTGATTTGTCAGGATGCGTCAAAGACAGGACTTGACCTAGATTCTCCTGAGGCTGATTCTGGCTCAATATTCATGATGCCACAGTTCCTTTCCATGTTCTAGGTGTTAGTAAGTAATGGTTGATTGATACGTCTCTCTTAATGCAAACTTTAATAAGTCTTTTTGGCTTCCATGTCACACTTATGACTCACATTGAACCTGTGGTCACTTAACCTAACCTCTCACATCTACTTCCTGTTAAGTGTTGTCTAGCAGGTTTTTTGGCTGTGCTGGGGCATTGGGGGACCCAACTCTTGGAGTCCTCTGGCCCCTCAGATCTACATAAACACTCTCATGTGATCTATGATAATTGTAGGAGTTCTATTAGACCAAAATGATTTTCAAAATAAAATTATTTATTTTTGGCATTCTTTAAAATTTTTTTGAGGTTCAAATTCTCTCCTCTCCAGCCCCTCCCCTGCCCATTGAGAAGGCAAGCAATTTGATATCAATTAAATATGTGAAATCATGCAAAACATATTTCCACATTAGCCATATTTCAAAAAAAAGCAGACAAAGATAATGAAAAAATACTTCAATTTGCATTCAGAGTTCATCAGTTGTGTCTCTGGAAGTAGACAGCATTTTTCATCATAGGTCCTTTGGAATTGTCTTGGATCATTGAATTGATCAGAGTAGCTAAGTCTTTCATAGCCAATCGTCTTTACAAGATTGCTATTAACTGTGTACAATGATCTCTCCTATCAAGCCATGTCTTTTCAAATTCTGCACGTGAAAAGCTAAATTTTCTGAAAAGAAAAATTAGTGTAAAGTTTTACATTGCATCTACTTAAGTTGATTTCAGGGATCTGTGATCTGGTGGATGTGGGTCCTCCAGACAGCAGTGTAGATCATAAACTCTCTCCAACTTAGCAGGTGGTGTGGGAGCCAAGATTACTGTGGCTGAAAATTCCTTTGCTCTGCAGTCAGCCTGGGGCTGAGCCTTTCCAAACTTAGCCAAGCTGGACTTCAGGCAGCTGACATCCAGCCCATCATCCCCAGGGATAAGGTCTGAACAGCCTTTCCAGCTCAGAAGAACCTGCCAGACCTTATGCTCCATTGGAATAATTTTCAAGAGCCCAGGATCAAGGAGAAGCAGAGGTTTGGTGGAGAACTTTTACTATGTTTTTGTCTTCTTAGAGTTGACATATCATTGTAGCTTCCTGAGAGCTTTAAAAAAATCTCCATTCTGTCCTCCAGGGCATTGACAGTCCTGCTCTGTTTGGAATCTATTGAGAATCTGAGAGGGCTACCATCTACGCCTTCATCCAAATCATCGATCAAAGGTGTTGAGCAAGGCAAGGACAAGGACATCGTCCCAGAGCATTCTGCTAGAGCTGACACTGAGGAATTAATGACTGTTCTTTGGGTCTAGTCATTCAACTAGTTCCCAGTTCTCCTAACTATACTTTCACCTAACTCACAGACAGCTCTTCACTTTTTCTGTAAGAATAGTGTGACAGATTTTTGTTGAATGTTGTGCTAAAATCTAAGTATATTCCATCTCCAACATTCCCTGATTTAGCAAGGACTTGGAGGTAATATTTTCTGTCCCTGGTGATAGATGATGATGATGATGATGGTAATGGTGGTGTTATATTGTATTTTACTGAAAAGGTAATAGGGAGCCATTGGAATTTATTGAGCTGGGGAGTGATGTTGTCAGAACTGAGCTTTAAAAATATCGATTTGGCAGCCACATGGAGAATAGATTAAAGCAGGGGAGAGATTGAGAAAAGTTCAATTAGGATGATATGCAGGGTGGTATAAGGCAAAGACTACTGGATTTGGAGTGGGGGATGGGAGAGGGTAATCTGGTTTCTAATCTAGGTTCTGACACATGCTACCTATGGGAGCTTCAGAGGGTCGCTTTGATTAATCCAGGAACTATGTTAAAAACTGGGGATAGCAAGAAATGTAAAAATAGCCCTTCGGGAAGCTTATATTCTAAAGGGGGAACAGAATATGTAGTTGTCCATTGGCTTCAGTTTCCTCATCTGTCCCCAGCTTCCAGTTCTAAACTGATGATCTTACAATGGTCACTTACAGCTATATGGCACTTTAAGGTTTGAAGCCTTAATTCCACTTGATTCTCACAACTGAGAGGCGCTGTTACTAATATTCTACCTGATTCCCGGTCTAGGACTCTATCCACTGTGTCACCTAGCTGCCCATTGAGTTCAAATCTGACCTCAGACACTGCTTAGCTGTGTGACGCTGAACAAATCACTTAACCCTATTTACCTCAGTTTCCTCATCTGTAATATGAGCTGGAGAAGGAAATGGCAAACCACTCCAGGATCTCTGCCAAGAAAACCCCAAATGGAGTCATGAAGAATTGGACATGAAGAAAAGTAACTGAACAGTTACTAATATTCTCCATCTTATGGATGAGGGAAAAGACCCAAAGTTGCTAAGTGACTTTTAAGGTCACACAGTAAGTGAGTATTTGAGGTGGGATTTGAACTCTAGCCTTCCTTCATCACTAATTTAGCAAGCATATTTACCAAATGCTTCTTTTGTGTTAGGCATCGTGCTAGGCAAAAAGGAAACATTCCCTGGAAATATCATCACCATCATCACTCATCAGGGATGGAAAATATCCTCTCCAAGGTCTTGCTAGGCCAAATAGGGAAAAGCTGGAGACAGAGCATACTTAGATTTCAGCAGGGCTTTCAACAAAATCTGTCACAAGCTGCGAGTGAGTTGTCGTTAACAATGATATATAGCTCTTACTGTGCACCAGGCACTTTACAATAACTATCTCATTTGATCCTCACAATAACCCTGGGAGGTAGGTGCTTCTATTATCTTCATTTTACAGATGAGGAAACTGAGGCAAACAGAGGTGAAATGACTTATCCAGGTTACACAGCTAGTTAAGTGCCTGAGGCTGGATTTGTACTCAGGTCTTCTAGTCTTTTGGGGAAGGGGGAAACCATGTACATAGAGAAGTAAATGCAAAATAGTCAATTTATTAAGTACCTACTATGTGCCAGTCACTGTGCTAAGCACTGGGGAACACTGCCCTCAGGGAGCTCACAGACTAGTGGAGAAGACAGTAAGCAACTACGTACAAACAACAGATTATGGTGAACTGGGAAGATTTCTTGAAGCAGGTGGGACCTTACTGAGACATGGAGGAAGCCAGGGAAGCCAGAGATGGAGATAAGAGAGAGAGAGCTCCTGGAATGAATAGAAAGTATATTCGGGGCAGCTAGTTAGCACAGTGGATAGAGCACCAGTCCTGAAGTGAGGACCTGAGTTCAGATTCAGCCTCAGACACTAGCTGTGTGACCCTGGGCAAGTCACTTAACCTTGATTCCTCAAAAAGAGAGAGAATTTTCTGGGAGGAAGAGATGATGTAAAATCAAAAGATATCAATAAAACCTACTTTTTAAAAAAAAAAATTATAAAGTATTGGGGAGAGTGATACGAGCAACTTAGGGAATCAGAGCTTGTCTCAAGAAGGACTGAGACCTTAAGGAAGCTAGAGAAGAGGGGACTGCATTTCATGTATGGAGTATAGTCAGGACAAGGGCATGAAAAGTCACATGCACAGAGTAACAAGTGTCTTGTCTGGACATTGGAGTACAGAATAGGGGCTGATGAGCAACTGATCTGGAACCAGATTGTAAAGAGCTTCGAAAAGTCAGAGAAGTTTGTGTTTTACCCTGGATCAATAGGGAGCCACAGGAGCTTATTGAGCTAGGGAGTGATGTGGTTAGAACTGTGCTTTAGAAATTTGAATTTGACAGTTGTGGGGAGGATGAACTGAAGAGGGGGAGACAGGGGGAGAAGCCCAAGTAGGAGGTTATTGCCATGGTCCGGGCAATGGGAAATGCGTATCTAAACTAGGGTAATTTTGCATAATTAGAGAAGAGGCCAAGGGCAAGAGAGATTGAAGTGGAATCTACAATTCTTGGTGTTGGTTGTGAGAGTTGTGAGAGAAGAGAGAACTGAGAATAATTAAGAATCTGAGTACCTGAAAGATGTAGGGAATGATAGAAAAGTGGAGAAGAGAGGGCTTGGGAAGGGGGAAGGAAAGAGAATGAGTTCTGTTTAGAGGCAGCAGGTGGTGGTGGATAGTGCCTTGCACCTAGAATCAGGAAGATCTGAGTTCAAATCCAGATGCAGGCACTTTCTAGTTGTGTGTGACCTTGGGCAAGTCATTTAATCTCTGTCCACCTCAGTTTCCTCATCTGTAAAAAGATCTGGAGAAGGAAATGGCAAACCACTTCAGTATCTTTGCCAAGAAAATCCCAAGGGGGGTCACAAAGAGTCAGACTCAACTAAAAATGACTGAACAACAAACGCAGAGTTGTTGTGAAGATCAAATGAGATGTTTGTAAAAAGCACTCAGCACAGTGCCTTGGTACATACTGGGATCTATATGTACATATATGTGTACATGTACCTACACAGATACATGTAAATATATAAGTATATATGTGTGTGCATAAACATATATGATATATACATATACACACACACACACTACCTAGAAGTTGATAATTCTGAAGCAATATTCTGACCACATCAATCCCCAGCTCAACGAGCATATATTCTTATTAAGCTGTTATTATCATACTGTTCTAATAAGTATGTGCTCTGTACTACACACATATATGTGTATATACATAAACATGTGTGTATATATGTGTGTGTATATGTATGTGTGTATACATATACGTATACACACATATATGTGTATTCTCTTCCCACCCTTTTGGATATGTGGAATTTGAGATGGCTATGGGATGCTTAATTAGAGATTTCCATTAACGGATTGGTGATTCGGGAGTTGAAAAAGATGTTAGGACTAAATACGTAGCAGAGAGGTACTTAATACATTCTCTCTCTCTCCCTCTTTTCCCTCTCCTCCCTCTTCTCTCTCTCTGTCTGTCTTTCTCTCTCCCTCTCCCTCTTCTCTCTCCCTGTCTCTCCCCCCTGCCTCTCTCTCTCTGTGTCTCTCTCTGTCTCTCACTCTCACTCACTCTCCCTCTTCTCTCTCCCTCCCTTCCTCCCTCCCTCCCTCCCTCTCTCTCTGTCTGTCTCTTTCCCTCTTCTCTTTCTCTTCTCTCTCTGTCTCTGTCTCTCTCCCCTTTCTCTCTCTCTCTCCTCCTTTTCTCTTTCCCTTTTTCTCTTCATCTGTATGTGTCTCTCTCACTCTGCACAGAGATGATTTTTAATCTCATGGCATTTAACAAGCTCCTCGAGGGAAGAGGAATAGAGAGGGCAGAGAAGGCCCAGAGTAGAGCCCTGGATCCTGCTCACCACCCAGGCAGCGTGGCAGGGATTGAGAGCTGGCAGGTAGCAGGAGAACAAGTGGTGGGCAGGCCGTAGACATTCCCTTCTCTCCAGAAGGCTGCCTCCCAGCAGAAAAGGAGCCTTGGCGCCTGGGCATCATGACCACCCTGGCCATTTTGGCAGCCGTGGAGAGGAACAGCTGGGAGAACAGGGGCTGCAGGGAGAGAGGCTGCCTCCTCTTCCCAACCTGAGTTCTCCAAGCTGGGTGTGCTGTTGCTGTTTGCCTGAATCCTGATAAGCCTTTTCATTTCAGCCCATCTGTTCAGCACAGATCACTGATGTCGCTTACTTAAAACAAAAACAGCCTTCATGAATCTCCACAGATGGCTTTC
Organism: Notamacropus eugenii; assembly: GCF_028372415.1. Classification (NCBI taxonomy): domain Eukaryota; kingdom Metazoa; phylum Chordata; class Mammalia; order Diprotodontia; family Macropodidae; genus Notamacropus; species Notamacropus eugenii. The sequence goes on along the minus strand of NC_092875.1, from coordinate 49,807,757 downwards.
AGAGGCTTAGGGCGAGAAGATCAGATCAAGGAGAATGACTGTGCCTTCCTTTGGCAGAGCAGGAGACCCCTGGGGCCTCCCCACTGCAGCCCTGGGTACCAACCACTAGGAAGGCCTTCTCTGCCACTGAAGTGTCCTCAGGAACTCTTCCCAATCCCAGGAACAATTTCTGGTAACCCCCTGGCCTGAGAGCCTTGTCTTTGTCTCACTTGGTTCACTTTTTAGCCCTAAAGATCAATGGGTAGAATGTAAGTTCCCTCAGTTCAAATCTGGTCTTACATACTTCCTGGGTGTGTGACTTTGGACAAGCCGCTTAACTTTATTTGCCTCAGTTTCTTCATCTGTCAAATGAGCTGGAGGAGGAAATGGCAAACCACTCCAATATCTTTGTCAAGAAAACCCCAAATGAGATCATGAAGAGTCAGACGTGACTGAAAAAAGATTCAGTGACAACTTTGGCTTCGAATCCAATGTTCTTTTTTAACCTCCTAATTTTACAGCTGAGTAAGTAAACTAAGGGAACAAAGAACCAAGTTGCCTGCAGTCCCATGACTAGTTGCCAGCAGAGCAGAGAGGAGAACTCTGGCTTCTTGATTCCCTCACTGGACTCTTTCTACCAGTCTCCAGTCTAAATTCCTTCAGTCACTTTTCAACTCTTCAGTCTGGCTTCTGACCTCATCACTCACCTGAGACTTCTCTCTCCAAAATTACCCATGACCTCTTAATTGTCAAACTCAACAGTCTTTTTTCAGTCCACATACTTCTCTGACCTCTCTCCTTCCTTTGATGCTTTAGGCCATCCTTTCTTCCTGGATGCCCTCTCCTGTCTGAGACTCCAACCTATCTGAACTTCCTGCAGTAAAATTTCCTCAATCTGCTTTGTTGGATCATTATCCACATCACATCTCCTGGGTGGAGATTTTTAAAAATTGAATCTTACCATCTTCCTCTCTTAGGTTCCTAATCCCCACCTTAGTCTTTGTTCCTCACTCTCCTTTATCCCATATATTCAGTTGCTGGACAAGGCTGTTTTCACCTCCGCAGCGTCTTTCATGTCCTATCCCTTGCCCCTGCTCACTCAGCCACTCACTTCCTTCCTTTAGATCCCTCATCACATCTGTCCAGAAGAGCCTCAAGGCTGGTCTCCTTGCCTGTAGTCTCTTCTTTCTCCCACCCTTTCTCCAAACATCTGCCAAAGTGATTTTCTTTAAGTACAGACCTGACCATGTTGCTCTCCTATTCAATCATCTCCAATGGCTCCCTATTATCCTCTGTTTTCCTTTAAAGACCTATCCAACCTGGATGCAACCTATACTTCCAACCATATTGGACATTACGCCCTCTCCCTCATTCTGGGATACAGTCAATCTGGCCTTTCTCTCTGTTCCCCTCACCTTGACTTTTCCCATCCAACCTGTGTGCCTTGACTCTGGTGGTCTCCCATGCTTGGAATACCTCCCTGACTGATGGAATCCCTCTCTCCCTTAGAGATGCAGGTCCAAACACCACCTTCTACTCCCAGCCTTTTCTCATGTTATCAAAATGCTAAGTGCCCACCCTTCCAACCATCCTAAAGTTAATTGCCTTGTATTAAATAAATACACTTGCCAAGGCCCCTTCTTATCTGTAGATCAGGGGCCCAGGATGAGTTCCATTAACACTGAATAGTGGGGGTTGAGCTTAGTCTGAGCTGAGTGAATGGCAGCTACCCAGGATGGGGAGGCCCAGAGCCTCCTGGGGAGGCTCCCCTGGAGTCTGGGGTCAGGGTCAGGGTCACATGGTCTGGCTCCATAGGCACCAGCCACTCCAGGACCAAGCCTGAGAATGTAAAGAAAGCACCCTCCTGTCTGTCCCAGGCAAACACCAAGCCCTGAGCCTGCCTGTTTCTATGGAAACAAGAATGCTGAAGACAGACTTTTGAACCTCTCCTAATCTCATTAAACTGATTATGTCTGCTAGCAAAGAGTTTTAAAAGAATGGGGTTGCCCAAATTCCAACTGTCTCTGCTTTCTCCCCTCCCCCTTTCCCCATGCACTTGATACAGCTCCTACCCCTTATTCTGTCAATCAGCCCAGCCCAGCCCTCAAGGTCTGCACCTGTTTACATCCAGAGGAGGAGAAGAGCTAGCAACACCCGCCCTCAGCAATGATAAGTTGACTGCCCCCTTCCCTCCAAACCCTTGTGACACAGGCCCACAGAAGGAATGGAAGCAGAAGGAGGGGAGCAGGGACATTCTTTTTCAGTAGTTTATTGATTTCCTGTGGACCCATGTGGATCTCCATCCATCCGTCAGCCTGTCCCTGCTATCTGTCAATCTGTCTGTCCATCTGTCCATGTCTGTCTCTCCATCCATCCATCCACCTCTCCATCTGTCCATCCATTTCTGTTTGTCTGTCTGTTTTTTCAGTCTGTCTGTCTCCTGAGAGAACTATCAAAGAGGAAATTCTCAATGTCAATTTTTCCACAATTAAAGTCCTAGAGAGCTGCCTGAGGGATCTTAGAGGGCTAAGTGATTTGCTCAAGGTCACATAGCCAGGAGGCATCAAAGGCAACTGTTGAACCCAGATCTTCCTAAGTCTGAGGATGGATCTATACCAATTATGCCTTAACAGCTCACTCAGAGTTGTGTGGAGACTGGGCATGCTGCTTTGGGCTCTTTTACATGTGTAGGGATAGGTTTAGATACTGTCTACATGAATTCAAGGTCATGGTTTCTATTTGAGAGAACAAACTTCCCAGGGCCCAGCTAGGCCTTCTCTAAATGATGACGGGTTCATACTTAAACTTAGACAAACACTTGGCAGCTGTGTAGCGGTCCAACCTCTTTTTTAGGGATGGGGGAAACCAAAGTTTGGATGTGTTAGGTGACCTCTCTGTAGTCAGATGTCTGATTTATGGCAAAGCCTTGATTTCCTAGCCTGTACTCCTGTGGGAGTTGGGGTGGAAGGTGAACTTTTGGAGAAGAGCCCCATGGAGATACTGTGCCCTATAACAAAGTTCTGGCTGCCCTGATCTAGTCATGACTCTGACAGTGCCTGACTTTATCAGGCAAAAAGTCAACAGGGTCCCTTTCCATTACCATTCAGTCTGGAGGGGATTAGAAAGAGTCTTGGCTTTGAAACCTCACCTTTGCCACTCAGCACCTGTGTGACCTTGGTCAGTCAGTCAATCAACAACCATTTCTTAAGAGCTTTCTATGAGCAAGGCACCACATGCACAGAATAGTGAGGATAAAAAGGCAAAAACACAATCCCTGCCCCTAAGGAGCTCACATTCTACTAGACAGTATGTAAGGAATTATGCCTATAAAATATATACAATTTAAGTGGAAGTTAAACTCAGAGGATTAGGGAAGGAATAAGAAAAGACTTCCTTGGAAAAGTCCCTTAGAAGTCATTTGACCTGTTTCTGATCTGTAAAATGAAAGGATTAAATTAGTTGACTTGTGGCAACCCTTTGAGCATGGAATCTATGTTCCTATGCTCTAATAATCCTTGCTACCTGTGGTATCTCTGGTACAAGGTTCTGGGCCTCAGTTTCCTACTTTGTAAACTGAGGGGATTAGACTAGCTAGCCCCTGAGGTTGCTCCCAGCCTCTCCATCTATGTTTTCCCTAGGACAGGAGAAACCCAGTCTCTGCTGAGTTTCTTCCCCTAACTTCCCCATTAGTGTATGTGGGGAAAAAGAATGCCATGATTGTGGGCAGTCTACCAAGAGAGAGAAAGCAGGCATGTGTTGTATTTATATTTCTGTTTTAGCTGAACTTGATTCTGAAAGCCCAGTGCGTTGGCTGGCAGCCAGGCACCACAGGGCGTCCTCACATCTGGGGGCCCTCACTCACTTTATTGGGCAGGAAGCCTTCTTTCATTTGTATCCACTTGCCTCCTCCCAACTGGCACAGACAACAGAGTCAGAGTCAGTAATCACTGATTACGCACCTACTATGTGCTGGGCACTATGTAATGCACTGGGGATACAAAAAAGACTTAAAGAGTTTACAATGTAACAGGGGGAGACAACACATAAAAAGGAATCCTTTCCCTGTCTCTAGACACCACTCAATCTTTTCCTAACATGGAGACTATTTGCCTTCTTTCCCCCAGGCTTAACCAAGTAAGCTGCTGGAATGGCGATGCACATTTAATTTGGAGATGGATCAGAGTTTGAATTCTGATTCTGCTACTTGTTGCCTTTGTGACCTTGGGCAACTCATTTCCTTTTAGGGACCTTAGTTTTTCCATCTGTAAGGTAAGTGGATTGGATTAGATTATTTCTATGGTTCATCCTAGCTCTAGGATTCATGAGTCCCCTCAAAAAACTCAACATAATAAAGTCAACTCACTTCCTAAGAGGACTTTGAGTCTCTCAGGGTGTGGTGACACTTGGAATTTTGCCTGATCCTCATAGCTTCCTGAAGGAAGACAGGGTCACCATTAATTCAGTTTCTTGTGTGTCTTGTCTCCGGCTTCAGACACTTTTTGCTTCTGCCCTAGGGCAGGAATTATGTCCTTTCTTTGTCTAGCTAGCCTAGCTCAGAGCTGAGAGCAGGGTTGAGAGTACAAGGCTGGGAGGACAGCAGAGTTCCGTAAGGACGTGTTGAGTGACTGGAAACGAAAGGATTATTACTGTCATTATCAAGATTCTTAGCAATACCTTTATCCAATTACAAAAGCAAACTTCACAGTAGTCTACAGAATGTTAAATACCAAAGAATAATAACATGATAGTGACCGATTCATTCCTAGGATGATTCGCCATAGATGTTTGGTAGTTGAGCTACTAGGACATTAGCTTTTTTTATCTGAGGGGCCCGGGTGCAAAGCCCTGTTTTGGGCAAAAGAGTATTTTTGAGAGGTGAGCTTCCCCTCCCTGAACTTAGATGGGAAAAAGATGTACATATTCATTTTGACTAGCCTCTAACTAAAATTTAGGATGCCATTCAATTGTTTAAAAGTATTATTCTGGGAAGGGGTCCATGAGTTTCACCAGATTGCCTAAGGGGGACATGACACAGAAACAGGTAAGAATCACTGACATACATTTGGATTCAAATCCCCCCTCTGACACTTACTAGCTGGGTAGCAATGTATAAGTCATTTAACCTCTTTAAGGCTCCGTTTCTTCATTCCTGTAAAATGAGGGCTTTAGACTAGATAGCTTCTAAGATCCCTTGTAACTGTAACTGAATTCTATGAAAAGGTAATGTGAAAAGTAATATTAGCAGACACATATATAGCGCTTTAGTTTTTTAAACTTTACATATACTATCTCATTTGAGCTTCCAAACAACCCTGTACTAAGAAAATTATGATTCACATTTTACAGATGGGGAAACTGAGGCTCTAAGGGATTAGGTGACTTCTTTGCATTTACACAGCTCCAGAAGCGGGATTTGAAGCCAGGATGTCCTGCTTCTGAGTCTTGTACTCTACATTTTATCATAGGATCATAAATGTGGAGCTGGAAGGGACCTTAGAGGGCAACTAGTTCATACCCCTTATTTGATTGTTAGTTGATCAGTAAATAAGCATTTATTAAAAGCCTACTATGTACCAGGCACTATACTGAGCACAGGGGTACGAGAAAGGGTGAAAAAAAACACAACTCAGTCTCAGATTTCAAGAAGCTGGTAATCTAACAGGACATAAGACTGGCAAACAACTATGTACAAAAGAGACATAGAAAAAATAGAGATACATAGAGGGGCAGCTAGGTGGTTCAGTGGATAGAGTCAGGAGGACCTGAGTTCAAATGTGACTTTAGACATTTGACACTAGCTGTGTGACCTTGGGCAAGTCACTTGACCCCGATTGCCTTGTGCAAAAAAACAAAACTATGGATGAGGAAAGTGAAACCCTGAGGAGTTAAATAACATGCCCAAAGTCACAGACTTCTGGTGTTCTCCCGTAACTCAGGTCCTCATAAGTGAGGTGGGTATCTTGCTTCGTACACCTAGGCCTCAGCTTCTCCAGACAGTGACACTAAACTAGCTGGTCTCATGTTTTCAACAAGACAAGTCAAAGGCAAAGAATTTGGCTCATTGTCAATGATGATGATTATTTTTCTTCCTCCAAACCGCCCTTTGGAATAAAAGTTCACTATTTATAGATAGAGTGTGTGCTTTATAAAAGCAGTAAACACCTCAGAGAGGAAGATTTCCAAATCTTTTAAACAATCTGCCAGCTGTTGGCAATTGGGCTCCACTACTGGAAATAAATGGATATACCTGGGCTCTGCCTCGAGGATCCCAGCTCCTTCACATGCCCTTCTGAAGCCTGACAACGGCTCAGTCAACAATCATTTTCTGCTGAGGAATCTTTAACTGAACATTCATTTTTTCCATCTGGGACCCCAGCTGTTCTCCAAAAACTCTTCTGGCCTGCCCCTGGCTCTGCACCACCACCACCATTCTTCATCGTTCTAGATCCCTGTCCTTGGGCTATGGGGGATTGCTCTTATCGTCTAAGGGATAAATCTCTTTCTGCCCAATGCACCTAACTCAGGGCTAATTATAACTGCTGGAGAAAGCTAGCCAGGCCTAGTTGATCTCCTTTCTCCCTTCCACCCCTCAATGTTTCCTGCCTAGGTCCCTCTGTATGAAGTCCAAAGAAAGTGAACCTTGCTCCAGCTCCTTCCAACTTCCTTTCTCCACAGAATTAGGGAATCTCAGAGTTGGAACATAATCAAGAAAGGATCTCCCACTGAATCTAGTCAGAGTCTGAGCTCTAATCCCTGCTTTTCCTCTCACTTAGGCAAACCTTCCCACCTTCTGGGCCTCACTTTCCTTACTCATCTGTAAAATGAGCAGGTTGAACAAGATGGTGAAATTCCCTTGTAGGTCTTAATTTGTGATCCTGTAAGACTAAATACTCAAAGGCACCTGTGAACTCAGCAATGTTGGGGTGGGGGGGGGATCCCCTACATCGATACAGATTGTAACCCTTTCCGTGCTTGCCCATCCTGTTGGGGTTTGTCCACAGCCTCCAGGGCTTTGTTGCAAGGGGTTCTAAGACCAGAGAATCCAAGGTAGTCCTTAATTTAGGAAGACCCTAGGGATTAGTGTGTGCTCACAAAATGTAGTTCTCTCTGTTTAGATCGTCCCTTTCTGATGACTAGCAGAACCCTCCTCTGCCTCCCCAGTCATGGACCAGTCATGGAAGCCAAGATAGAGTTCTAGTTGGTTAGCTGTTGTCGTTAATAAAGAGGACCAAAATGACATTGCCATGTTGGGAGTCAAAGGTATAGTGTGTCTGACTGTGACTGATCAGACCAATACAATCTCGGAATGTTCCATCACAGGTTGGGGCACAAATAGTCCATATGAACATTTGGAGTGGAGAAGTCTCTAAATTTGCACTTTTCACCTTTCTTTTGAGCTACTGCAATTCTGTTTGCAGAGTTATAGTCTTTCTCTCTCTCTCTCTCTCTCTCTCTCTCTCTCTCTCTCTCTCTCTCTCTCTCTCTCTCTCTCTGGGTCACACAACTGGTACCTGTCTGAGGCAGAATTTGAACTCGGGTCCTCCTGACTCCAGGACTGGAGTTCTATCCACTGCACCACTTAGCTGCCTCTTTACTAAACAGGGGTCAAGGAAAAAGCCAAACCGGAAAACAAATAGGCATGAAGAGAATAATTGGTTGAATGCTCCAAGGATGGAATCCATCAACCCATCAATGAGTATTTATTGATCATTCACTATTTACCAAGCACTCTGCAAGGTGTTAGGGATACAAAAATGAAAATGAAACAGTTCCCAACTGTCAAGAATTTTCCCCAGGGAAATAACGGTCTATCACAGTCTTGACATTGCCAAGGAGATCAGAAAGAAAGCCCGCTTATCAGCCTAGCATTCCCCTCTCCTGGAATTTTGATTAGCAAGCTAGCTTTTCCGATACTAAGGAATTTTGGGGAGAAGAAGGCGGAGAAGTCACTGGAGTGGGGACAGGAGCTGTGGAATCATCAGTAGGTTCCAAGACTGGGGCTATGTGGCCTGATCATTCAGGAAGGCACTTGTACCACGATGAATTGCTGTGTTGATCAAACCCCTGGATTGTTGAGCCTAAGCTGGTGATTATTCATTTTACTTTTCTCCCTAAGTTTCCTTACTTCTCTCTCTGAGAGGGCAGGAGCCCTACACCTTTACCCTCTGGGCACAGGGAAAGTCTGTTTATTACAAGTGTGCTTACTTTCCCTTGTTTAAATATTTGTTTTGTCTAGCGATTGTGATAAAACAATCACAAGCATGGCTAATCTGAGTGGATCCCTGGAAATGCAGTTGGGAGGAAGTCATTGGGGATTTCATCTGGGACAGAGAAAGAGGGATTTAGAAGCTGTGGCAGTTTTGCCAACAATCTTGGGGCTCAGAGTTGAAGAAGGAAATTATTTATTTGTTTTTACAGCTTGCTAGGGCATGGAGAGAGAATTTCTATGCTGAGATCCCACTAGACTATGCATTCTTAATATGGGGTCCAAGGACCCTCAGGAGGTCTGAGAACTTTGGATGGGGAAAATAAAAAGACTATTTTCTTTCTTTTTTCTAATTTATTTATTTATGTTTAGTTTATAACATTCAGTTCCATAAACTTTTGAGTTCTAAATTTTCTCCCCCTCCCTCCCTTCTCCCCTCCCAAAGACGACATTCTATCTGATAAAGGCTCTACATATCCATTCACATTAAACATATTTTCACATTAGTCATGTTGCAAAGAAAAATTATAACCAATAGAATGAAACACAAGAAAGAAGAAACAAACCCAAACAAACAGAAAGACTGTTTTCACCAACCTCTAACTGAAATTTAGCATTTTCTTGGATTGTTTAAAAACATTCTGAGAAAGGGACAGTAGGCTTCCTCAGACTTACTGTCAAGGGGTCCAAAGCATGAACAAAATTGGGAACTTCTGCTCTAGGCTACGTGTCTGGAACATAATAGGTGCTTAATAAATAATTCTCAAGTCTCCAACTGAGTCACCAGTGGCTGCAGAGCTGGGCTTTACCATTTTTACCCAGTGTGATTTGAGAGGAAATCTCTCCCAGGGGAATTGAGCTAAGGGAGCTAAGCTGAAGAAATAGTCATCTCCAACTACCAAGCGTAGCCTGGTGTACAAAAAAGAGGTGGGTTAGCAAGAGGTCTGCTATACCACTCACACCACTGTTAGATATGTACAAATGTATATATACAAAAAAATAGAAAATAAATATGAAGTAATTTGGAGGAGGGGGATACACTCCTAGCTGTGAGTAGTCAGAAAAGGTCTAATGCAGGGGTGTGGAACCTGTGGCCTTGAGGCTCTCTAGGTCTTCAAGTGCGTCCCTTTCCCTCAGTCAGGTTTCCCACCCCTGGGTCCTAATGTATGAGGTGTTTGACAGTGGAAGCTGCCAGCTACCATGTTTCACAGGCAGTGGTGTTTAACACCTGTTTAACAATTGGATCTCCGCCCCTTCTCTCCAAATAAACAGGATCCTTTTAAATTTAATCTGCATCATTAATCTTAATCTTTATCACTTCCTTAACTCTAGGTAAACAACAAAGCAAATCAAGCCCTGATCTTTAGTATTTCCCCATTTCCAAAGTGTAAATGCTCACCCCCAAAATTTAACAATCAGCTCTTAGAATCCAGTTTGGGCTGGCTTCTAAATTCTACAGCAGTACGCTCCCTGTTAATCCTTGGTCAGTTTGGCCCATGGTCTCTCTTTTATCTCTCTGGAGACTCCCTTAATCTAACTTTTAAGCTCATTACTAGAAATATATTTTCTCCTCTTTTTACTTTCCAAAGAAAGGGGCAGAAACTTTGACCTGCATTAGTGGAGGCAGCATAAATACTGACGAAATCATGAGTCCTTAAAATACATTGAAGCGGCTTTAACTTAGGGTTTTCCCCACGTAGTAGGGGTCTGATTCACTAAAATCTACCCTCTCTGATGATGTGTGATAGAAGGAATGATTCTGGAGTGTGAGGAACTGGGTTCAGATCCTGCCACTAATTCCTTCTACTTGTGTAGCCTTGGTTCAATCGTTTAACTTTGTTGGGTCTCAGTTTCCTCATTTGTAAAGTGAGGGATGTTATGTTAGCTAGCCTCTGAGGTTCCTTTCAGAGCTGCACCGAGGACTTGGAACTTAGTTTCCTCATCTATAAAATAGGGAGGGAGGGAGTGAACTAGATGACTTCTAAGGTCCCTCCCAGCTCTAAAATCATGGCGGGTCTTGAATAGAATGGTACAGATAAGTGTCCCCTGTTTCCTGTGGGCAGTCTTCCTGATGGAATCTTCGGGTCCTCTCACTGACTTTGTCTAGTCAGTTTCACACTTTGGCTGGCATCAAAGGTCTGATATACCCCATGGGGTGTATAATGGCCATGTCCAGGAGGAGTCATAAAGTCTGCATGGAGGGGTCTAACTGCTCTTTATGCTCCCTTGGAGCTGGTGAAGACCATTGCCTGCTGAGCTATAGCATCCTTGGGTTTAGAGCTAGTCCATTGATAAATAGAGTTCTAACTAGGTGAGGTAGGTAGGGCTATGCCACAGGGCATGGCATTGCTTGGTGTGCTTCTCCAAGGTCTGCCTTCCTTCCCAACCTCCTTGGGAGCACATGTGAGGTTCTTGGGGGAAAGCTTCATCTTACCGAAATTGCAGAATCTGAGATTCTCAGAGGTGGGAAGGAGCTCAGAGGCCAGTAAATATTGTCTGAACTTGCCCAAGGTCACACAGATCATCAGTAACAAGAGTGGGGAGTCAAATCCAAGCCCTTAGACTCCCGATGAAGTCCTTTCTGGAAGGCTTCCTTTGAGGGGTGTAATGTCATTGGTCCTCTTCAAGAATGAAGGACGAACAACTATGTCAACAATATGGAGGGGGAGCCCCTTCATTCCACTTTGGGATGGCTTTCTTGATTAGGAAATTGTTAACTTTCATCAAACCCAACTTCTACTCACTCAACTGGGCTAAACAGAATTAGCCTAATCCAGGGGTGGAGAACCTGCAGCCTCTAGGTCTTCCAGTGCAGCATCTTTGACTGAATCCAAACTCCACATAACAAATCTCCTTAATAAAAGGATCTGACCTCAGATACTTTACTAGCTGTGTGACCTTGGGCAAGTCACTTAACCCTGTCTGCCTCAGATTCCTCATCTGTAAAATGAGTTAGAGAAGAAATAGCAAACCATATGAGTGTCTTTGCAGGAAAACCCCAAATGGGGTCACGAAGAGTTGGACAGGACTGAACAGCGATAACTTCCTGATTCCAAATCCAGTGTTGTTGTACCCACTGCAACTTCTTTATATCCTCCTCCCCCGTGTGTGTGTGTGTGTGTGTGTGTGTGTGTGTGTGTGTTTGTCCTTCATTGCTGAAGAAGACCATGCCATCAGAGCAATGATGACATGACTTGCACTTGACTTTGCTTTGAGTGAGGGAGGGCTGTGCAGGTCACCAGTCTCACTTCTCTTCCAGAGCCATCTGAATCCAGTGACCACATATTCATCAGGATGACTGGAGATGACCCAGGATGAAGCAGTTGGGGTGAAGTGACTTGCCCAAGGTCACACAGCTAGTGAGTGTCAAGAGTCTGAGGTGAGATTTGAACTCAGGTCCTCCTGACTCCTGCTCTATCCACTGCCCCACCTAGCTGTCCATCCTCCTTCTCCCCCAGGGCAGCACTGAATGTGCCTTTTTATACTTGGACCCCAACCCCAATAGGGAGAGGGTGCTAGTGGGCCAGAGAGGAGCTCAACTGGGGAAAAGAATGAGGTTATCTGATCACATTTTAACAAATCCCTGGGAGGGGGGAGTACCCTAGTTCTTACTACTAACTAGTTACTACACTCTGATTTTTTTATTTTTTTATTTATTTTTGAATGCTTTTGGTTCCTTTTAAATTTGGTGCCCTGGAACAAAGTTCCAATTGTCCTGCCCTAGTTATAGCTTTGACTGGTAAGAATTTGTAGCAGAGTCAGACGTTTTAGGGGCTTGGGGAGGCTGGATTAGAGAAAAAAACTGACCAGGACAATGGATAACCAAGCCTGTCTATGCCTTCCCTTAATCATATTTTGTTCCAGATGAATCCCAAGTTGTGCTTCATTTCAAGTCTTTGAGCTGACATTTTATTTAGTGCTTGTCCCTTGATAATATATATGATTTTGGGGTTATTCACTGTTGGTTGATCTGTGTTGCTTTTCTCCTCCATCAGTGTGAAAAAACGACAAGTGTTTATTTTGGGAATCTGTGCACACGAGTTCAGATTTAGAGCTGAGATGCGCAGAGGCCATCTGATCTCAATATATATATATCTATATATATAACTACACATACATACACATATACATACTATGTATGTGCACACGTATATATACATACATACACATATACACATATTATACATATATTTATACATATGTGGTATGCGTGTATGCATGTGTGTGTACCTGGATGACCATCCACCCAATTCCCTACTACCTCTAGAAACTCCTTAGTTTAATACTTAAAATTTCTCACAACCTGGCTCCTTCCCACCTTTCCCATCTTCTTTCCCAGTACTCCCTCTACACACTCCAATCCTACCATACTGGCCGATTTCCATCCCTCATACAAGATATTCATCTCCCACCACCATGATTTTGCATTGGCCATCGCCCACATGTATTTTCTCCTTACTTCCACCTGGTTTTCTTCAAGACTCAGTTCTTCTGCTAGATGCCTCTCCTGTTCCCTTCAGATATGTGTTCATGCTCTCTAAATACTTTGTACTCACGTTTTTATATATGCGCATGTCTCCCTTACCCATTTGAAAAGAAGCTTCCTGAAGGAAGAATGGTTTACATTTCCTTCTTTGTCTCCAACTAGCACAGAGCTTGATAAATGCCTGGTGACTGATGGAGTCCTTCAGCTGGGATTTGAAGGTGGGGGAGGGCCCTGATTCCAAAGCCAGAGCTCTTTCCAATTCATCATGTTATATTACTTACAAGGGCCTGGCCCAGCACCGATATGGCCAGAGAGGCCTCTGCCCACAAGAATTTTCCATCAGCAGCGGCCACCTGGGCCAGCAGGGAGAGCGGCAGGCATCATTCTCCTTGGCTCCTGCCTCTCTGCCGAGCTCTCACATGAAAAGTCGACAGGACTGTCAATTACTGGGGGGAGAGCATCAGATGATAATGGACAGACTGTCTGGGCCCCCAAGCACTTGCAAGAATACAGAGATCAGTCATCTAAATAGGCTTCTAAAGTCCTCTAATTCCAGAGACAATAACTTGGTGGGAAGTGAGGGGGTACCATGGGTTGCTAACTCAAGAGAGGAGACAGCTATAAATCGACTTTAATGGGCTCCTCCTGTCCTTGAGTCTCATTTGTCCGTAGATGAATAACCAAGGTAAAAAAGACTCTGGCTGGAGGATTTGTAAATGCAATAAGAGGGTCTTTATTTGGCATGAATCACAGTGGGAGGAATTGTCAGGAAATCCTGCTGGGGGGTGAAGATGATTTCATCACCAGGAAGGATGGGAGGTAGAAGCAGAAAGTCGGACCCAACGAGGGACAGCCAGGCCTTCTGAGGAGCATCAATCGATCACCAGGCAGAGACACCTTCGGGCCATCCAGCCTGTGGAGGGGAGTGCTCAGACCTTAGCTCATTTGCTCTATACAGGAAGTCTGTATCTTGGGCCTTGCTCTCTTGATGTTTTGAAGGAGGGTGTGTGTGTGTGTGTGTGTGTGTGTGTGTGTGTGTGTGTGTGTGTGTGTGTGTGTGTGTGTGTGTGTGTGTGTGTGTGTGAAAGAGGGGGAGGGAGAAAGAGGGACAAGGAGGGACAGAGAAAGAAGTGGGGGAGGGATGGAGAGAAAGAGGAAGGGAGAGGGGAAGAGAGAGGGGTAGGAGAGGAAGGGGGTGGGGAAGAGAGGGAAGATGGGGAAGAGGGAAGAGGAGGAGGAGGGAGAGGGAGAGAAAGAAAGAGGGGAGAGAGGAGGAGGAAGGGGGGAGGGGGGAGGAAGAGGGGGGGAGGAAGAGGGGGGAAAGGGGGAGGAAGAGGGGGGAGGGGGGAGGAAGAGGGGGGGAGGGGGGAGAAAAAGGGGGGAGGGGGGGAGGAAGAGGAAGAGGGGGGGAGGGAGAGGGAGAGAGGAGAGAAGGAGAAGGAGAGAGAGAGAAAGAGAGAGAGACAGAGACAGAGACAGAGACAGAGACAGAGACAGAGACAGAGACAGAGACAGAGACAGCCCTGCTGCTGATGCTGCTGAGACTGTAGCTAGGTCCTGCAGCCCCACACTCAGCCGGGGCTGGCTCCACCCTGCCTGGCCTGGGCTGCTTTGATGGGAGCTCTAATAGCCCAGGCACCAGCAGCAGCAGGACGAACATTTACCTTATTAAGTGTGAATTCCTTTCTAGAGGGAGAGGTTGGGAGTGGGAGGAGGAGAGGGGCTGAGGAGGAAACCAGGGGTTCCTTCAGATCAGACCAGCTGGAACCAAGCTAAGTGCCCTGGTTTAATATACAACCAGGTTCCCTCTACCTACCAGTCCTGGCACCAGGGCTCATTTGCATACAACTAGCTCATGGCCTGGCTGCTGGTGGGTGGGGGTCTGTTTACAGTGCCAACATCCTGTTATTATGATCTGCTAGCTTCCCCAGAAACTGTAAGTAGGCTGGAGGGTGGAGGAGTACGGTAAGATGGGGTGAAGGAATGGGGGAGGGGAACGAGACCTTCTTCAAGGGAGGGCACCTAATGATTTTTCCAGCCAGCGGTCTTGGTCAACACAGGGACCTCTTAGAAACCCCAGAGTGGGTTAGGGAAAAGAGGGACCTAGAGTACCCCTGTCTGAGCAGAAGCAACCTCCTGCTCCCCGTCCCCATCCCTTTCCCCCACTCCTCCCTCCTCCCCCTCCCTCCTTTCCCTCCCCCTCCCTCCTTTCCCTCCCCCTTCCTGCTTCCCCTTCCCCTCCCCCTCCCTCCTTTCCTTCCCCCTCCCTTCTTTCCCTCCCTCCTTTCTCCTTCCCCTTCCCCATTTCCCTCCTCCTCCCTCCTTTCCCTCTTCCTTCCCTCCTTCCCCTTCCCTCCCCCACCCCCCAGTATTTATACAGAACTTTAAGGTCCACAAAGCACATTACAAAGCCCATCCCATTTCCCTCACAATAAGCCTGGGAGGTCATTATACTGTTATTATTCTTATTCCTGTTTTAATCATGAGAAAACCAAGCCTGGGATTCAGTGACTTGCTCAGGATCACACAACTGGTAAGTGTCTGAAGCAGGATTCAAACTGGGATCTCACTACTCCATTCCTATAGCTCTATTCCCCCATGACTCCACCTAGCAGCCTCAGCAGTTTCTGTGCAGGAGTATGATAGTAAATATTTAACCATCAGCTTTTCCCTCAAAAAAATACCAGACACACCTTTGAGTTTAATGTGCATTATTTCTATTTTCTCCACTTCTTTCTTAAGTCCAGATGATCCACAGGACAATAAACCAAAGCCTCATTTGTGAGATTTGCTCATTTCTGAGGGGTAAATCCTCACAAAGAAAATTTACCAGTTGATTCTGGCTAGCTGGGATGAGCCAGCTCCAGCACGCCCCCGCTGCTGGGCCTTAATTAAAAAAATGTTTTATTGATGTATTTTGTTTATGTATCCCAGTCGTTTCCAGAGATTTCCCTCCTGCTACTGGACAATGGTTTACCTTTCCTGTGAGCCTTCCCTTGTAATTAAAAAAAGGTGAAGCAAAACCAACCCTACACAGCCCCAGCATCAGACCCCGAATGCACCATTTCACATCCCTCATCCCTTACCTCTCCAACTGAAGGAGAAAAGTGTATTTCTTCATTTCTCCTCTAGGTCTAGGCTGCTTCACTTTGCCCAGTGTCTTTACTCTAACTAAAAAAGTGAAACTCATCATACAGAGCGTTAGAAAGAGCCCTAGTTGTAGAGTCAGGAGACTCAGGATCAAATTCAGACTCTGAGACTTACTACCTGGAATAAGTCCTTCTTTTCTGGTCTCAGTTTTCTTATCTGTACAATGATGGGGTTTGACCCAATGACCTCTAGACTCCCTCCTAGTTCTTAATCTAAAGATCTCTGAAGATGGGGGTTCTTAATTTGATATAATGAACTTGTTTTTAAAATAATTTGATTGCTCTATTTCAATATTTGCTCATCTTGCTGAGTTCAAATCTGACCTAAGACACTTATTAGCTGTGTGACCCTGGACAAATCTCTTAACTTCTATATGCCTCAGTTTCCTCATCTGTAAAAAATGAGCTGGAGAAGGAAATGGGAAACTATTCCAGTAACTTTGTGAAGAAAACTTCAAAAGAGGTCATGAAGAGTTGGACATCATTGAAAAACAACCAAACAACAAAAAACTTCAGTATAGCTGGTTTATTTTGTAATCCTATAGCTTTTATTTGATTCATTTAGAATAATTTGAGAAAAGGGTCCATTAGTACTCACTAGACTGTCAAAGGTCTTCCATGACAAAACAGGTAAAGAGCCTCAGGACAATTGTGTTCCTGCTTTGTGGCTGAAGAAGACCATGACATCAGAGAAGTGATAACATGACTTGCACTTGACTTTGTTTTGAGTGAGGGGGGCTGTGCAGGTCACCAGCCTTGCTTCTCCTCCTGAGCCATCTGGATCCAGTGACCAGATATTCATCAGGATGGCTGGAGATGACCCAGGATGCACTAGGAGGCCTTGGGCCCTTTAGGCCAAGGTCTTTGCAGGTACTCACTTAGGGTGAGGCAACGCCCATTCGTTGACTAGGCCCCTTTTAAGAAGTAGCTGAGGCATGGCCCCTTTAATGAGGTCCAAAAAAAAAAAAAAAAAAGACATGAGGCTGGGTGGGCACCAGCAACAGTTACTATTGATATAAAGCTAGGAGGGTCCAGAGGACCCCCTTAGGCAGGGGCCCATTGCAGTCCCAGTTTCATAGTGCAATAGGTTTAAGGTTTTAGGACAGGACAGGACAATATATTTAGGAAAAGAGGAGCGTTTGCAGAGGGGACAGGTTAAACCTCAGAGATCAAGGGGGGAGAAATTTTATAATTTTATCTAGGATTTTACTCTAGAATTTTATCCTAGAAGGAAAGTTCCATAAAGTGAGGTCAGCAAGCATGTAGTAAGTACCCACTAAATGCCAGGCACTGGACCAAGCCAAGAGGTTATATTTAAAGGCAAAAGGTAACCCCTGCCCTCAAGGAACTCACAGCCTGATGGGAGAGACAACATTATACACAAGCAAGATATATACAGGATAAATCGACAATCATCTCAGAGGGAAGATACTGGCTAAGTCTGTTTTTCTATTTCTGCTTTTGCATTCTGAACGCCTAACATAGAGTCTAACTCATAGTAACTATTTACTGCACAGAGCAGCTGAAACAACAATGGATTTGAAGTCGAGGACTTAAGTTTGAATCATGAATCTACCACTTACCTGTGGGAAACAAGACTTATTTCCTCTCTGAGCCTCAGTTTCCTCACCTGTAGAATAAAAGGTTGGAGTAGATGACCTTTAAGCTTCCTTTCAGCTTTAAAGTTATGAACTGGTGATTTTTGCTATTTGTAAAATGTTACATTACATTGAATTGAATTCTGGGGCTGAACCCTACCCTTCTTTGTTTTCCCCAGGAGTGGAAAACAGGGGCATTATCAAAACACCATCAAAGGGCTCATGGGAAATAAAGAAAAGCTGTTCCATGAGTTCAATGAGGCTCACAAAATATAAAAGTATCTTCTGAAAAATGATTGGGTAGTTAATAAAGTGCGTTAGTTCGAAAATACCCACTTTTATGCCTTGGTAGGCAGTGGCAGACCCAGATTACTTTATAAATATTCATTACCTCTCCTTCTCTTCCCCCTCCCTCCAGTGAAACAGATAAATCTCCACGGCTCACCCAACTCCTTCCTATAGACCCAGGATCCTCATCTGTCTTTGCAGCCAGTTGTATTAATTATTGCCTAATTACAGCTGGAGCCAGCCCTGTGCTCAGGCTCCCAGGCCCAGGCATCTTCTGGGCTGAAGTTGGCTGGCTCAGACGAGGAACTCTTTTAACAAACTGAGTAGGGTCTTTTTGGTTGCTACTTATCATGATGAATGGGTACAACCAACCTCTTGCAGCTATTTACAATGGATTTTCTGTAATACTTGCCGCGAATAGGGGCCTAGTCAAGAGCCCTGATTTCCTTCCATTGTGTGACTTACACTTTCTGAAAAGCAGACTGCCAAAAAAGAACTTACATAAGCCTGTAGTCATATCCGCAGTGTTGGGTTCTAGTCTGGGTGATTCACTGATGAACTGGAGTGTCCCCAGAGGACAGAATTCCTGCCATGTGAAGACAAGAAGATGGGAGGTTGGGTGGTCAAGTGGAAAAAGCCCTGGTTTTGGTGTCAGAGGTTGTTGTTGAATTGTTTTAGTCAAGTCCAACTCTTTGTGACCCATTTGGGACTTTCCTGGCAAACATACTGAAGTGGTTTTTCATTTTCTTCTCCAGCTCATTTTATAGATGAGGAAACTGAGGCAAACAGGGTTAAGTGACTTGCCCAGGGTCACATAGCTAGGAAGTGTCTGAGGCCAGATTTGAACTCAGGAAGATGAGTCTTCCTGACTCCATATCTGATGTTCTGTGCACTATGACATCACCTAACTTTCTGTTGTCAGAGGACCTGTGTGCCAATCCTATCACAACTGCAGATTATCTCCTGCTCTGCCACGGGCAAGTCACTGGGCCAACCTTTTTCATTTTCTTTTAAAATTGAGCCAACCCATTTATCTAAGCAGAGTAGCAAACAAATTGAAGAAGGATGAGGACTGAGAAAAGGCCATTAGATTTGGCAATTAAGAGATCATTAGTAATTTTGTGGAGAATAGATGTGGTTGAATGATGAGGTCAGAAGTCAGACTGTGGAGTGACAAGAAGGAAAACTTAGGCATTGATTTCAGATGACTTTCCCACACAGGGAGGAGGGATATGGAATGACAGATAGCAGGACTTGATGTATGAAGTAAGGGTTTATTTCTTTATGCATTTGTTTGTTTATTTTGAGGATTGGGAGCCACCTGGGTATGTTTGTAGGTAGTAGAGAAGTAGGTAAGGGGAGAGAGGGGCTGATAGAGGAGCAGTGTATAGGAGACGATGGGATAGAATGAGGTCACTTATACCAGGTGCGGCATATACAAATACAGAGACAAGAAGGGGGGCTACAGGGTGCCAGTAGAATGTGAATGAAATGACAGGGAAGTAGCTTGATTCTGAGCCAGGCGAGGTGAAAGTCGGCCTATCAGAGCTGGGGGACCCAGAGGCTAGTACGAGGCTGTTATGGGGTAAAAGGATGCATGAGGATCTGGCATAGTAAAGAGATGTCTTGGAAGAAATGAGTGGCATTTCCCTGCGCACTGGGCTTCCGTCTGGTTTGTCACAAGTTACAGATTTAAAGCTGGAGGAAACTACTTGTCCAACTCCCTCCTTGGACAGGTGAGGAAACTGAGGCCCAGGCAAGGTAAGTGATTAGCCCCAGATCACACAAATGTTAAGGGGACTCTAACCCAGATTCTCTGATTCCATGAAAATGCCACAAATTGCCACAACAGACCTGCCCTAATTCTCTCTACAGCCAAAAAGAACTTTGGGGGCAGCTAGGAGGCACTGTGGTTAGAGTATCAGCCCTGGAGACAGGAGGACTTGAGTTCAAATCTAGCCTCAGACATTTACTAGCTATGTGAATCTGGGCAAGTCACTAAACCCTAATTTCCTCCAAAAAAAAGTGAGACTGGATACCCATGGTTTTCTTTATTCCTCATAGCCTTAAATTCCCATGATATTCATGCACTACATTTTATTTAGGAGTTCTCCAATGGATGTCCATCTACCTTATGTCCAGTTTTTTTGCTACCACAGAAGTGTTGTGTATGGATGTTTCTTTCTGTCTTTGATCTCTTTGAGGTATTATGCCTAACAGTGGGACTTCTGAGTCAAAGGCAAATGGTCTTTTTAGTAACTGTCTTAGCATAGTTCCAAACTGCTTTCCAGAATTGTTGGGTTAATCCATAGCTCCACCTGTAATGTATTAGAGTGCCTTGTTTCTTACAAACCTTCCAGAAGTTGGGATTTTTAAAAAAAATTAACTAATTAATTTATTTTTAGTTTTCCACATTCACTTCCACAAGATTTTGAGTTCCAAATTTTCTCCCTATGTCTCCCCCTGCCCACCCCAAAACATCCCTTCCCCCAACCTTCTATCACACCCCTCCCTTCTTTCATCTCCTTCCCCTCTATTTTCTTGTAGGGCAAGATAGATTTTTATACCCCATAGTCTGTGTCTTATTTCCCAGTAACATGTTAAAACAATTCTTAACATTCATTTTTAAAGCTTTGACTTCCAACTTCTCTCCTTTCCTCCCTCCCTTCCCATCCCCATCCCCATCAAGAAGGTAAGCAATTCAATATAGGTTATATGTGTGTAGTTATGCAAAACACTTCCAGAACAGTCATATTGTGAAGGACTAACTATATTTCCTTCCATCCTATCCTGCCCTCCATTTATTATCTTCTCTCTTCTGACCCTATCTCTCCTCAAAAATGTTTACTTCTAATTACCCCCTCCTCCCATTTGCCCTCCCTTCTATTATCCCCCACACCCCTTATCCCCTTCCCTTCTGCTTTCCTGTAGTGTAAGATAGATTTCCATACCAAATTGAGTGTGCATATTATTCTCTCCTTAAGTCAAATCTGATGAGAGTAAGGTTCATTATTTCCCTCTCATCTCCTCCCTCTTCCCCTCTATTGAAAAAGTTTTTTCTTACCTCTTTTATGTGAGAGATAATTTACTCCATTCTCTTTCTCCCTTTCTCCTCTCAATATATTCCTCTCTCACCCCTTAATTTTAATTTTTTAGATATCATCCCTTCATGTTCAACTCATCTTGTGCCCTCTGTCTATATGTATATAATCCCTCTAACTGTGTGTGTGTGTGTGTGTGTGTGTGTGTGTGTGTGTGTGTTCATCTTTCATTGCTGAAGAAGACTATGCCATCAGAGAAATGATGACATGACTTGCACTTGACTTTGTTTTGAGTGAGGGAGGGCTATGCAGGTCACCAGCCTCACTTCTCCTCCAGAGCCATCTGAATCCAGTGACCAGATATTCATCAGGATGACTGGAGATGACCCAGGATGAGGCAATTGGGGTTAAGTGACTTGCCCAAGGTCACACAGCTAGTGAGTGTCAAGTGTCTGAGGTGAGATTTGAACTCAGGTCTTCCTTACTCCTGCAGTGGTGCTCTATCCACTGCATCATCTAGCTGCCCCCAATCCCTCCAACTACCCTAATACTGAAAAAAGTTTCAAGAGTTATAAATAATATCTTTGCATGTACGAATGTAAACAGTTCAACTTTAGTAAGTCCCTTATAATTTCTTTTTCCTGTTTATCTTTTCATGCTTCTCTTGATTCTTATGTTTGAAAGTCAAATTTTCTATTCAGCTCTTGTCTTTTCATCAAGAATGCTTGAAAGTCCTCTATTTCATTGAATAGTCGACCACTTTTTCCCTTGGGATATTATACTCAGTTTTGCTGGGTAGGTGATCCTTTGACCTCTGAAACATCATATTCCAAGCCCTCTAATCCCTTAATATAGAAGCTGCTAGATCTTGTATTATTCTGATTGTGTTTCCACAATACTCAAATTGTTTCTTTTTGGCTACTTGCAATATTTTCTCCTTGACCTGGGAGCTCTGGAATTTGGCTATAGTATTCCTAGGAGTTTTCCTTTTGGGATCTCTTTCAGGAGGCAATCAGTGGATTCTTTCAATATCTATTGTACCCTCTGGTTCCAGAACATCAGGGCAGTTTTCCTTGATAATTTTTGAAAGATAATGTCTAGGCTCTTTTTTTGATCATGGCTTTTAGGCATACCAATAATTTTTAAATTGTCTCTCCTGGATCTGTTTTCCATGTCAGTTGTTATTTCACATTGTCCATTCTAATCTTTAAGGAATTAGTTTCTTCAGTAAGCTTTTGGATCTCCTTTTCCACTTGGCCAATTCTGCTTTTTAAGGCATTTTTCTCCCCATTGGCTTTTTGGATCTCTTTTGTCATTTGAGTTAGTCTATTTTTTTAAGGTGTTATTTTCTTCAGCATTTTTGAGTTTCCTTTAGCAAGCAGTTGACTTGTTTTTCATGATTTTCTTGCCTCACTCTCATTTCTCTTCCCAATTTTCGCTCTACTTCTCCTACTTATTTTCAAAATCTTTTTTGAACTCTTCCATGACCTGAGACCAATTCATATTTTTTTTGAAGGCTTTGGATGTAGGAGCTTTGACTTTGTTGTCTTCTTCTGTTTGTATATTTTGCTCTTCCTTGTCAACAAAGTAAGATTCTATAGTCTGATTCTTTTTTCTGATTTTTTCTTATTTCCTCAGACATTTACTTGACTTTTGAGCTCTTTGTCAAGGTAGTTTTCTGTTTCCAGTAGGGGTGGGGAGGTGTACTGTCAGCTACTTGATCCCCCCCCCCCCCCCAATCTGTGGGCCTCAAGCTCCAGAAACAGCTGCTGCTACTGCTTCTGCTGCTGCTGGGGCTGCCTCAGATTCCTCCACAGCCCTGGGGCTGGGGCTGGACCACTCTACTCTCTCACACAGGTACAACAGGCTTTTTCCACTGATTTTAACTTTGTCTTCAAACCCCAACGTTTTGGGGTTGTGAAGTCTGGAAACCACCACAGGTGCCAGTGGTTTGGTGTCTCCTCCCCACTCCCCCACCCAGGCCTGATCAGGTTCCATCTGGGCTAGTGCAGCCCACACTGGACTGCACTCTGTACCCAGCATGGCATGGTAGATGCTTCCTGTCAACCTTCCGGGCTGTCTTGGCCTGGATATTTGCTTCATTCTGTCATTTGGTGGGTTCTGCAGCTCCAGAATTTGTTTAGAGTCATTTTTACAGGTATTTGACTGAACTTAGGGGGAGAGCACTAACAAGTCTCTGCTTCTACTTTGCCATTTTGGCTCTGGCCCTCCAGAAGTTGGGATTTAAAAAAAAATTTTGAATTGATAAATTCTATTTGACATTACTTAAAAATTTCACCTCTGTCCCTCTGAAAGAGAGATCCTTTATTGTGACGAAGAATTTTTTCAAAAAAAGAAAGAAAAAGTCAGCAAAACATTAATACATTAAAGAGTGACAAAATATGCAATGTTTCACACTTGTGGACCTTTTCACGTCTATAAAAGCATGGGTGAGGGAGGTGTCTTCTCATATTTCCCCTTTGGGGTCAAGTTTGTTCTTTGTAATTTTGAAAAATTTGGGATTTTCTTAAGAAATCAAGAACCACTCCCTACTTCTGTTGGACCAGTCTTCCCCAGGGACCTACACAGTGCACATGACTCACATTACTGCTTTGGATTAAGTCACAGAGAGACTTCATGCCTTTTAGGCATACCTAAAGGCCTATAGTAAGAACTTAATAAATATTTGTTGACTCTGCCTGAGGGTGATGTAAAAAGGGACTAGTTCTGACATACTTTATACCCAGTGAATGAATAACTACAACTATGTGCTTCTGGACAAACTGTGCATAAATTAAATTTCTGTAACTAGAATAGTGTTTTCCTGCCACTTTTCTTCACTTCAGATCACTTCTGATGTATCTTCAGTGGCTTCTGATGTACTTGCTTTGCTGCTCAGAAAGACAGAAGCTTCAGTAAAGTGAAGAATCACCTGCCCCTCTAACTAATGTGAAGATCTGCATTTTTCAGTGGAAATTGTAGACCATTTGGAATCTCTGAGAGCTCAGATGTAGGGCATAAAGAGCCATAGCAGACATCCCAGAGTTATTGTTTTTTTTCCTTTAGTAAGTCTCAGGTCATGGGTTTCCTTCAGTGGCATGTCAGAAGGTGACCTTGTAAGAGGTGGGAGTAAGTTTCTGTCTCCAGGGGCCATGCTACACATCCTCTCTCTCTCTCTCTCTCTCTCTCTCTCTCTCTCTCTCTCTCTCTCTCTCTCTCTCTCTCTTAATTCTTCTCTCTCTCTGTCTCTCTGTCTTTATCTCTCTCTCTATTGTTGTGTTTTTCTATATCTGTCTCTATCTCCCTGTCTCTTTTTCTATCCTTATCTCTGTCTCTGTCTCTGTGTATCTGTTTCTGTCTCTCTGTCTGTTTCTCTCTCTCTCTCTCTGTCTCCTGTCTGCTTCTGCCTCTTTCTCTGTTTCTGTCTCTGTCTCTGTGTTTCTGTATCTGTCTCTCTAGCTCTGTCTTCCTCTTTTTCTGTTTTTCTCTGTCTCTGTCTGCCCCATCTCTATGTTTCTCTGTGTGTGTGTCTGTCTTTCTGTCTCTCTCCATTCCCATCTATTGTGAGTGGCATTAAACAATGAATAGGTGAACAGTGGTAACAAGCCTTAGGAGGACAGTTGGCCTCCCATCACAGGAGGATTCCTATGTGAAATCCAGCAGTGATCTTGCTCCGTGCTGAACATATGCTCTGGCCATGGAGAGAACTCAGTACAACCTGTCAGGACCCCCTCCCCATCCTCAGCCTCCCCACACCCCAGACATCTGGGGAGAGATGAGATGGGAAATTTGAACCCAGTTAGATCACGCAAGGCAGGATGATGTAAGAGAGTTGAACTTGGAATCAAGACAGATTAGGGTTTAAATTCTGCCTTCAACACTTTCTATCCATATGCTGATGAGCAAACTCCTTTGCCATTTGGAGCCTCAGTTTCCTCATCATTAAAAGGGGGCTATTAATACCTATGTAGGAGTGAGCTGGCATCTGCTAAGGATTGTTAGATTATCAGTGTGAGCATTTTCATGCCCAGTAATTGGCAAATGCTACAAGTGGAGCAGTGGGTAGAGTGCTGGTCCTGGAGTCAGGAAATCCAGCCTTAGCTACCAGCTGTGTGAACCTGGACAAGTTTGCCTTAGTTTCCTCATCTGTAAAATGCACTGGAGAAAGAAATGGGTAAATCACTCCAGTATCTTTGTCAAGAAAACCCCAAACAGGGTCATGAAAAGTCAGACACAATTGAATAAGAGTATACATCAGGGATTTTTTTGGTTTGGATTTATTGTTTTGTTGATTGTCTAGACTTAAGAAAGTGAGAGAGAAAATGTCAATTGAAAGTGTGTCCTGGGTCATTTTTTTGGGGAGAAATCTGGGGGTTGAACATTTACCACCAGCTCACCCCCTACCTATAGGATTTATGTTACCAGGCCTTGCACAGGGCCACTGACCTGTCTTGGCAGTGTGACCCTGGAGAAGTCACTTAACGGAGTTCCCCAGGCAACTTTCTAAGACTAGAATTTTCAGAGAAACCACTGATCTGAACTGGGGGAGGGGGAAAGCAAGGGAATAAGCATTAATTAGGGTGCTAAGTGCTTTACAATTATTCTCTTTTGATTCTCACAAAATTCTGTGTTAGATGCTCTTATTAGCCCCATTTTATAGTTGAAGAAACTGAGGCAAACAGAGGTTAAGAGACTTGCCCAGGGTCACACAGCTAGCAAGTAGTTGAGGTTAGATTTGAACTCAGATCTTCTTGACTCCAAACCCAGTGGTTGTGTTTTGGGAGAGAATGTTTCTTATCAATGACTCCTCATGCAGCTGAAATCATGGGATCAATCAGAAACAAACAAGTTAAAAAATAAAAAACAACCCAAACAGATATAAAAACCCAAATGAAAAGAGGCTCAAATGAGATGATGAAATTCACATGTTTTGTCAACCTTGAAACTCCGTGTCACTGTCAGTTCTGATTACAATCACTTACCACTCAGTATTCACACTGGGGATGTGGGTCAGGGGAAGCAGGTTCCAATCCCACTCTGTTATCACTTCGGTAACCTTGAAAGGAGGCGTGGACAGGATTCCCTATGGGGCAAGCCCCTCACAGCCCTGAATCTTTGGTTATCACCCCGTCCCCTCTGCCATCACACCCATTGGCCTTAGCTATTTCTTCCCATGCCTCTCCCTAGCCCTTCTCCTTGGCCAAGCTCTCTCTTCATGCAGGAGACTCGAGTCCTTGGATCTAAAGAGGAAGGTCCTTGGGAGAACACAGACCTAGAGCAGGGAAGGAGGTGGCAGATGGTGCAATATTAAAGCTTCGGTGAAGAAGGAACATCTGGCCACAGCTCGCACTGGCCTGGCTCTGGCTCTGGGCTCTGGCTCTCACTGGAGGCTCCTCACACAGAAAGAGGGAGGGAGGGCTGGCCTGATTTCAATCATATGCTGTTTGCCCAGCAAACAGTGACTGGGGAGTTTTGTTTTTTTTTTTATAAAACACCAAGCTGGGGCAGGGAGCCCAGAGGAAAGGACAAGATTGTGAAGAGCAGGACAAGCTTCTGAAGCAGGAAGGGACCTTATCTCAGCCTTCCTTTTACAGAGAAAGAAACTGAGGTATAGCAACCTGGCCAAGGTCACACAGGTAGTATGATTCCAGCAAATCCCAGCTTTGCTGGGATTTGAACCCAGAGACTTTGAATCTGGTGCTCTTTAAAATATCTGGCTATAACTGTATCTGTATTTGTATCTATATGTATGTCTATATCTACATCTATACCTATACATATACCTACACCTACACCTATACTTATATCTATATCTATGTGTGTATATATATATATATATATATATATATATATATCTGCACCTATACCTGTGTCTACACCTATACCTGAATGTAAAATATACGCTTGCCAAAAAGACTATTTTATGGAGAACTTGCATGGGGCAGGCAATCGCATGGTGGTCAGAAGAAGCAATACAAGGACACTTTCAAGGTCTCTCTCAAGAACTTTGGAACTGATTGTGTGACATGGGAGACACTGGCACAGGACCGCTCAGCGTGGCATACCCGCATCAGAAAGGGTGCTGTGCTCTATGAGCAAAGCAGAATTGAAAGAACACAAAGTAAACGTAGGATACATGAATTTGGAGTAACCACTCCAAATGTTCACATGGACTCTCTGTGCCCAATCTGTGGTAGAGCACTCTGAGCTCGTATTGGTCTGATCAGCCACAGTTGACACATTGAAACTTGACTTTATCATGGTGATGTCATTTTGGTCCTCTTTGAGAAAGAAGGACAACAACCAATACCTATATCCGTATCTATATCTACACCTATATCTATATCAATATCTACATCTATATATCTATATCTAGCAGATATAGATAGATATTTCTGTTAACTAGAATTTATTTTCCTTCCCCTCAGTTAAGCAATTACAAAGAGAAGAAAAAACTCTCCTAACAAATATGCATAGTAAAATACAGCAAATTCCTGTGCTGGCTAAGTCCAAAACTATATGATTCATCCCAGATCTTGTCTGTCACCTGTCTTGTCAGGAGGTGGACGTCTTTTTTCATCACGGAGTCCCCAGGAGTCATGGCTGGCCATCACACTGATGAGAGAGTTCTTACAGCTTTCATGATGTTGTTATAGTAAAAATGGTTCTCCTGGTTCTGCTTACTTCAGTCTGCATCTGGCTCATACAAGTCTTCCTGATTTTTTTCTGAAACTCTCCCTTATGTTGGAAATGTCAAACAGGTGGCCTACAGAATTCTTCTAGTGTCCTCTTGTTGTTTCAGTCATGTCTAACTCTTCGTGACCCATTTGGGATTTTCTTGGCAAAGATATCAGAGTAGTTTGCCATTTCCTTCTCCAGCTCATTTTACAGACAAAGAAACTGAGGCAAACAGATTAAGTGACTACAGTTACAGAGATGAAGTCAGCTGTTGCAGTTCTGCTTTGTGAGTTCTGATGCTCACATGCACCATGGGTCAGCTAGGTTCAATGTTTCTGGTGCACGGTGTGTGGTCAGGAGTGGGCTTTGTGAGGCTGTTGTGGGCCAGACAGGGGGTGGCTGGAGTCAGCTGCTATAGGCCTGGAGAGCAGATTGTGATATTTTCAGTGTGAACACTTGCACCTTGGAAAACAGCAAATGCTGCAAATCAGGACTGAATTTATAGTCTTGCTGATTGTCTAGACTTCAGAAAGTGATGAAGAAAAGGTTAATAGTGCACATTAAACTAAAAGTGTGTCCTGCCTTGGGTTTCATTGTTAAACATTTACCAGCACACTCCTGCCAGGCCCCAGATCCCTGCTGTGTCCACCCTGGCCTCTTTGGGAGCCTCTGGCCACAACAATCATTTCAGCTGTAACAAACTTTTATTATGTAGCAATGGAGTGCAGAACTCTGCTCTGGGCACCTTAGGGGCCTGGTGAGATACAAAGTGCCAATAAAACACAGAGTTTGTATAAACTATATGTTATACCCTGGGAAAAGGGTGTGAAATGATCCTTAACCCATCAGACCAAACCTTATCCGATGTCTGAGGGGAAAAAGACTCACTGACTGCACTTGGGGATCAGGGAGGTCTTTGGGAGGAAGTGATAGTTAAGTTGTATCTGAAAGGAAGGGCTGGCTATATGGGGTGTTCAGGGAGGACTAGCATTGTGGTTGGTGTGAGGGCTGCTGAGCTTATGTTGACTCACCCAATTCTCTCTCACCTGTGACCCCAGGAAGCTGTAGCATGTGTGGTGGCCACACACCAGTAAAACCATCTCAAGAGTCTCAAGCTCCTAGGTGAGTTAGGGATAACTACCCTAAGCATGTGAAGACTTCTCATGGATGTCTTTCATGGGACATCCATGAGAATGGGAGGATGAGAATGATTCATTCCAATGGCCAGAAGGTGGCTGAAGCAGGTACTGTGGAGTGCTTAGAGCTTGGTTAGACATCAAAGATGCCAAGGTCATCCACTGCATCCTGCCTTGTCTTGCTACTGGACTTTAGTGACTCTGGAAGAGAGAATGAACTGATGACTTTGTGCAGCTTTGCCTCACCCAATTCATGCATGAGTCAAGAAATCACCTATACTGTCACTGATCCTCTTCCAAATAAAGAACAACCCAGGATGGGCAACATCAGGATTTCAACAGATAGGAATATCAAAGGAAAAGGTATAGGGAGCTGTGAGCAAAGGATCATGGGTTTGGAGCTAGAAGGGGCGTCAGAGGCCATCAGATCTTATGGATGAGAAAAGTAAGCAGGGGATTGTGGCATTCAGGGGTGGTGGTGCATGGTCCAGTTTGGCAAGAGCTGTTTTAGTCAGGCTTTAGGCCACAGAGGTGCAACATTTCTAAATTTTGAAACAGAATAATCTCTTACATAGAAATCAGCAATTATCCAACTTTAGAGAATTCACATTGTGTGAAGATCAATCATTGTTCTTCACACTTCCAGTCTGTTGGAGTAATGTACTCTTTGGTGTGAGTACTTCAGCTAGGAGGCTCAGTGGATAGAGCATCAGGCTTGGAGGCAGGAAGACTCATATTCCTGAGCTCAAAACCGGTCTCAGACTCTTACTAGCCATGTAAATCTAGGCAAGTCGCTTAACCCTGCTTGCCTCAGTTACCTCATCTGTCAAATGAGCCAGAGAAGGAAATGACAAATCACTCCAGAGTCTTTGCCAAGAAGACCCCAAAGGGGTCACAAAAAGTCAGACCCAACTGAAAAACAACTGAACAACTTTAGGTATAGCCACACCAAGAGAGGTAATGAGGTAGAATAGATAGAATTATGGAGTTGGGGCCCAAGAAGAAGGAGCTAAGTTCACATTTTATCTTAGAGACTTATTAGGGGTGTGCTTCTGCTCAAGTTATTTAATATGTCTAAACCTCAGTCTCCTCATCCATAAAATGGGAATAAAAGTAGTACTTATGTCATGAAATTATTGTCTGCCATCTTGGTGTGAACACCCACTTGCCTGCTTGTATGACCACCACCTGTTCACTGGTGTGATTACTGACCTGTTTGTGGGTATCATCACCACCCATTATGGTAATCGCTTACCCAGTGTGGAACTACCTGCCCACCTTTCCACCTGCACACACCTATTGAGGTAATTACCACCTACCAACTGGTGTGACCATTCTTTTTTCTCCTTTGTTTCTAGTGTAGTTTTGGATTAGAATGACCTTTCTTTCTCTTTCTGTGCCTCTGAGAACTGTTCTTTGGATTCAGTTTTCCTTTCCAAAGGTGCCTGTCTCCAGGAAAAATGCTGAAAATGTATGAATTTTTTTTTTTTGGTTGTTGTTTAGTGAGGGTCTGATAGGTAGGCAGAATTCAAACTCCCTTCCTCAGCTAATTAGAGTCCATGGTCTCTGCCTGATATCCTCTCCAAGCCCTCCCTTCTCAAAGCTATGAGATGAATATATTTTCCTGCCTCAGCTGGGCTCTTCCTGGGTCCTCCGGACAAAAGAAGACTGAATGGAGCCAGTGATGCCTTGAACATCATTTTCCAATCTCCTACTGGACTCCTAATAGGCCCAGGGCAGGGGGTACAGCCTCCCAAAGCCTCTTTTTCTCCCCAGCCAGGGGGAACAGCCTTTTTTCCAATGAACACATTCAAACTCCCCCAGGCTCTGAGTGCCCTTCTCTCCCACCCACCCACCCCAGGCTTGGTGTGATAAGAGAAGTGACCTGACCAGAGCTGGCACAAAGCACATCTTCACTGGGCTTCTGTTTCCTCATCTATGAAATGAATATGACACCGGATAGTCTTTTCAGTTTTAAATATATGCTATTTTTGATGTCAGTTACAGACCTATGACAGGACAGTTTGGTTTTGGTCCTAATACTTTAATGCAAAGCAAGGGAATGCCTTTCTTTCCCAAGTTGGTCCTGTGCCTTAATTTTCCCATGCCTGGTGGCGTTCTGGCTACACTGTACCATACAACCATAGTCACTCACTTGCCCAGCTCCAGGTTACTACTACCAGGTATCTGCCCCAGGGGTACTCCTTCCTGGAGCTCAGCCTTTCTCACCACCAGCCCTTTTCTCAGGGAGGAAGAAAGTGCCAGGAAGTAACTAAAACTCTGCCCTTGGGAGGAACCAATAGAATATAGTTTCCTTAAGATCAGGGCTTGTTTTGTTTTTTCTTTATATCCCTGGAGCTGAGCACAGTGCTTGGCACATAGTAGGTACTTACTAAAGGTTTGTTGATGGACTGATTGTCTTTTGTGCCAAACATCTTCCTCCCATTACACCAGCTGACTTTGCTCAGAATTTCTAGTTACAGTCTCCACTATGTCTGCCTAAATTCTCAGAAGAGCTCACTGCTCTGTGGGTGGGGAATGTCAGTGATTACCTCTCCCCTGCCCCCAGCAAGAGGAGGGAAATCTTAGCTTAGGCTTCCTGGGGTGGCTTGTGCTGAACTAGAACAGATGGTCATTTTTTATTGTCTCCAACTCTGCATCATGGATGCCCTATGGAAGGAGTAGAACTGGGCAGTTACCCTGTGTCTAGGGCACAGAAACCTAATCTGAATCCAAGCTGAGGGTTGACTTAGGCAGTTGGATAGAGCTCTGGGCCTGGAGGCAGGAAGATCTGAGTTCAAATCTGTCCTCAGACACTTACCAGAGGGCACAACCCTAGGCAAGTCAACTTCTGTTTGTCTCAGTTTCTTCAACTGTAAAATGGAAAAATAACAAAGTTGTTATAAGGATCAAATGAGAGCATATGTGTGAAGTGCTTAGCACAGTGCCTGGTACGTGAAAGAGGCTATATGAAGGCTTATTTCCTTCCCATCCCCCCTTCCCTTTCTCTGTTCTCCCAACTGGGGCCAGGGAGAAGGCCCTTTTAAAGTCTCATAGATGGTCAGAGTCTGAAGGGGACGGACTTTGGTATTAACTCTGCAGATCTGAGTCCCTTGAGATTTCTGATTTCCCCACTGGCTGCTTGGTTGGAAAACAAACCCTTAGAGGCAGATGAGGCACTCTGGTCTGGCTCTCAGCTTAGGCAGGGCCAGCATCAATACTAGACTGGAAGGATGCTCAGGGATCCCAGAATGAATATAGGAAGATAGAGTGTGTGTATGTGGGGGGTGTCACCTCTGAGACCAGCACCATAGACCAGACCTCCACCTGACATCTTTCAGGTCAGGTTTGCCCCCTCTATCCCTATAGCCTTGACTGAGACTCCCTGTCTAATGCATATCTACAACAACAGCATTGTCATGGATCTGGAGATGATCTTTCCTGGCTCCTAATTTTATGGTTAAGTAAACTGAGGCCTGGGGAATCAGGTGAGTTAATAAATACTATGTGTCAGGCACTGTGCTGAGTGCTAGGGATGCAGTGTCTGCCCTTGAGGAACTCACACTCTAATGGTGACAGCGTGGAAGCAATCTTGTACAGAGAATAGACAGAGATAAATTTGAAATAATCCACAAAGGCTTTAGAATTAAATGGAATTGGAAAAGTCTTCTTATTGAAGGTCAAATGTTAGCTGGGACTTGCAGGAAGCCAGGAGTTGGAAATGAGGAGGGTGAACACTCCAGGCATGGGGCACAGCCAGAGCAAATGCTAGGAGGAGGTAGGAGATGGGTTGATTTTTTTGAGGATCAACTAGGAGGTCAGTGTGACTGGATATAAGATGGCGGGGGGGTAAGGTGAAAGAAGGTTGGGAAGGTGGGGGGATTAAAATTGTCTTTACATGTAATTGAAAAAATTACCATTTAAAGAAAAGAAAAAAGGGGGTAAAAAGAAAGATAGGGGGAGGGGGAAGTGTTTGAAAGGCTTTGAAATCCTCTATCAAGAGGATTTCCTATTTGATCCTGGAGGGAATAGGACAATACTGGAATTTATTGAGTAGGGAGTAACGAAGTCAGACTGGAGATTTAGGGAAATCTCTCCCTAAGTGCAGGATAACTTGGAGTGGGAAGAGACTTGGGGCAGATGGGTCAACCAGCTGGCTGCTGGATAGTCCAGAGGTCAGGTGATTAGGAGAGGCAGTAGGTGGTGCTGTAGAGGGAGCACCTGAATACAAATCTGGTCTTGGACACTTACTGGCTGTGTGACTCTAGGCAAGTCACTTACACCCTGTCTGCCTTAGTTCCTCATCTGTAAAATGGGGGGACACTGGAGAAGAAAATGGTAAACCTCTCCAGGATCTTTGCCAAGAAAACTCCAAATGGGATCACAAAGAGTCAGACATGACTGAACAGTGACAATGAGGTAATGCATCAGGATGCTGACATGTCAGAGGGGAGAGAGTAGCATATGAGAGAGAGGTTATGAGCCTTGGCAGCAGATTGGACATGGGGCATGAGAGAAAGGAAAGAGTCTGGGATGGTGCCTGGGTCACCTGGGACAGTGGCTGGCAGGAAGGATGGATCAAGAGAGGACTGTTTGAGGATGGAGGAGACATGATCATGTTTATAGGTAAAATAGTTGACTTGAGATGGAGGGCTTTAGAGGCTTTGCCTTTCCTCTTGACTTGTCCTTCAGGGGAGCTGGGTCCCTAAGAATAATTGTGCAGCTGAATCTAATTCTAAAATGTGTGTGTATGTATGTGTGTGTGTTTTTGTGTGTTTAGGTGTCCTCCACTGAGTCGCTAAGGGGGGGGACCACACCCAGTCCCCTAAGGCTTTGGGGAGGGGGTCCCTGAGATCCAAGAGCAGGGTCTCTGGATGCCCCCCCACCCCCCCAGGGCTCTGACAGGGCTGTCAGCCCTGGCTCAGATGCTCAGGGATCTTGTTGCTCAGCCCCTTCCCCAGGGGAGGCCCCTTTGGGGCTGGGCTCATAACCCTTCCCTGGCCTCCATCTGAGAGGCCTCCCTTAGGCTTCCTGAGGGGACAGAGGGGGAAGATGAGGATGGAGGAGGTGACTGGCCAGGGACAGAGGAAATAAGAACCAAGAGTTCAAAAATCCTGGCATCAGAGGAGGCAGACTTATAGCTGGAAGGGATCTCCAAAGCCATCCAGCCCTTTCTCCTTCATTTTACACATGAGGAAACAACCAGTGCCCATAGAAGTCAAGTGACTCATCCAAGGTCATACCTATGGTAGCTGTCAGAATGGAGGGGAGCAATGGAGGAGGGGTAGAATGTGGAGGAAGGGGATGGGCATGCATGAGGGAAGAGAAAGTCCAACAGGGGTCATCTAGGGCCAATGTCTTGTCTTCAGGCCAGACTTTGAGAGCCTTTCCTCTCCCCAGGAGGTCCTGGCCCTTTACCTGTGGCCTCTAGGAGTAGGAAGGTGGATTATGTAAGCCTGCTGCTATCCCAGCCTTGGGGACTCCCTCTTCTTCCTCCCTTTCTCCCTGCCCCTAAGGCCTCCTGAGACCCTAAGAGATGGCTTATGGCCTCTTCTAGAAAGATGCACCTCCAAATGTAGGAAAGTCTCTGGGGTCAACAGGTCGGGCAGCAGATAGTGTCTCCATGACCTCTGGCAGCTGGAGCCTGGGGTCAGAGCAGCCTACTCTGTCGAGGGGAGTACACCAGCCTGGTAATGAGTGCATTAATCATGTCTGACCCTGGGGAAAGCCCGGATAAAGGAGATCTCTGACATCAATATCGTAGTAAGAACAGAAAAACAAGGAGGCTGTTGTAAAATATTTAGTTATAAGGAACTCAGCTCCAGAAGGGGGTGTCCTGGGAGGACCCTAAAAGACAGGGGCCCAACAGGGACCTGGCCTGGGCCTCCTCACTTCCCAGGCTGTCTTCGTGGCTTTATAGCCCTGAATTCTCCGTCTCAAGTCAATTTAACACAATGTAGTACCCAGGAACGCACCCTGGCTGAGGAGTAAGAGTTCCAGTCCTGCCTTAGTCACTACCTGTGCAAGCTTAGTCTCATCTTTAAAACAAGAGGGTTGGACCAGATGGCCTTTGGGTCCCTTTTGGGAAGGAAACAAGCATTATCTATAATTATAGACAGTACCTTTGCCAAGAAAACTCCAAATGAGGTCATGGAGAGTTGGACATGACTGAAAAATTGACCAAAAAACCAAAATAAAACCCAGGCACTGGACATACAAATACAAGCACAAAAAAAAAAGGCACTGCCCTCAGCATGCATTCTAATGAGAGAAAACAACATGGGAAAGGAATACAAAGGGAGTTGGATGCGATTGTACTTGTCCGTCATTCTCAAAGAGGACCGTGACATCAGGAAGATGATGACATGACTTGCAGCTGACTTGGACTTGAGGGTCGGAGGGCTGGCCAAGGTCCTGGGCCTCGCTTTCTCCTCCAGAGCTGTGTGGACAAAAGGACACTAAAACTAAGGGAGAATGAAGGGACACTTCAAAGGAGAAAGTCTTTGAAGCCCTGAAGCTAGAAGTGGGGGGAGGTGGGGAGGGTAACAGAGGACAGACTGGGCCCCTTCACAAAGTGGAGACACCTGGAGGATCTCACCCATGGGAGAAGGGCTTAGAGAGGGATGATCCAGATGGAGAAAGCCACAGGGACGGCGGGAGGTTCCAGTTAGAGGAGGGAAATTTCGGGATGAGAGAGCTTTGAAGTCTGGAAGCCAGGGACAGGGATCTTATGATAGAATTGAAGCTCTCTCTGGGAAGGATTTTATTTTTCATCTTTGTAAAAGTTGTGTGACCTTGGGCAAGTACTTATCTCTGTTTGCCTCAGTTTCTTCATCTGTAAAATGAGCTGGAGAAGGAAATGGCAAACCACTCTCCTGTCTTTGCTAAGAAAATAATAAATCTGGCCTCAGATACTTATTAAACTGTATGACCCTGGGCAAGTCACTTAACTCTGCTTGCTTCATCTGTAAAATGAGCTGGAGAAGGAAATGGCAAATGGCAAAACACTCCAGTATCTTTGCCAAGAAATCCCCAAACAGAGTCACAAAGACTTGGGCATGACTGAAAAGACTAAACAATAATTGCTTACTGGCTTCCCATTTTATCCCTCCTTCATCCTCCTGGCTGTGGTCCCTGTATGACAATAATTTGGATGAGTCCAGCTGTCATTTATCCCTCCTTGTCCCTTACACCTTTTCCCAGTGGCCAGCAAGACCCCCTCAGACAGGGTTACATAGTCCTCCTCACTCCGAAGGCCTAACCAGCCCACTTTGCCCCAGACCCCATAATTCCTAGAGATGACTCCCTCTGCATCCAGCCCAGTTTTGCTGCTGGGGTAAAGGAGGCGAGAGGAGGCAGGCAGCTGTGTACCGCTGCCACCATGGCCCTTTCAGAGTTCTGGAGATGACTGATTTGTGGCCTGATACTGCACAGCAACAGGAGCCCATCTCCAGCTAGCAGTGTATAATAAACCCCAGAGACATCAATTGGGGGAGATT
The DNA here is from genome assembly GCF_028372415.1 of Notamacropus eugenii. NCBI lineage: Eukaryota > Metazoa > Chordata > Mammalia > Diprotodontia > Macropodidae > Notamacropus > Notamacropus eugenii. The sequence continues at coordinate 49,771,697 of NC_092875.1, read as the reverse complement.
AAACCTTTGACAGAAGGGAGCTCTCTCTAATGCAGCCTTACCAGGAGCTTTTGCATCAGCTTAATAGCTGCAAGGTGAGAGTGCCCTGCTCCCAGAGGTTAATGATACAGTCTGGGGAGAAGAGTGTTCCAGGACTCTTGTTAATAATCATAGGGCTTCCTCTGTGAGCTGCAGAGCAGCCGGGCCCTGCCTGCCACCTGCCTGCACGTTGTTGACAATTTGTAGCCCTCACCTGGGGCCAAGGAGAAAAAGGCTCGTCCCTCCCTCTCCCCATGTCTGTTATTTTCTCCCCTGCCAATATCAATTTCCCCATCAGGCAATCTGACAGCTCCAAGTGAAGAGCAGGGGGTGGGGGGTGGGGGTGCTGCTGGGGCTGAGCCTCCCTGGCCTGGGGACAGAACAGAATGCTCTAGGCCACATTGGGGGTGGACATGGACAAAGGAGCCCTGGGAGCAGAGAAGCTGTGCCAGTGACGTGCCTTATTAGCCGGCCTAGGACATCAGAGGAGATTAATTTACTTTAGAGCAAAGAAGGGGGAGGGAAAGGCAGCACAGCGAAAAACAAGCTGGCTATTGAGTCAGAGGGCCCATGTTCAAATCCTGGCTGCTCCTTGAGTCTTTTGGTTAAGCCATATAACTTCTTTCAGCCTCAGTTTCTCAATCAGAGAACACCTGGACTACCATTCTACCTCTGATACCTACTAGCTGTGTGACCCTGGGTAAATCACTCATACCTGCTTGGACTCAGTTTCCTAATCAGGGAACACTTGGTTTCCATTTTACTTCTGATACTTATCTACTGTATGATCATGGGCATTTTAAACTGATCCTTAGTTTCCTCATTTTAAAAATGGTGAGAGAGGACAGCACGGTGGTGAAATGGATAGAGCACCTGGACTGAGGAGGACCTGAGTTCAAATGTGACCTCAGACGTACTTAGTAGTTGTGTGACCCTGGGCAAGTCACTTAGCCCTGACTGTCTTTTAAAAATGATGACAATAATATTCAGTCACTTCCTTTCATTGTTGTGAAAGTTCAATGGGACTTATAGACTGTAATGTGCTATATACACCTTATTTATTGTTATTAGTGGAGGTTCTGAGGATGTTGTTGTGTGTTTGTCCATCATTCTCCAAGAGGACCATGACATCAAGATGATGCCATGACTTGCAGTTGACTGTGATTTGAGTGAGGGAGGGCTGTACAAGGTCACCAACCTCATTTTCTTCTCCGGAGCCATTTGGGTCCAGCGGCCTGATATTCATCAGGATGACTGGAGATGGCCCAGCATGCAATGGGAGACCCTGGCCCTTTCAGGCTAAGGTCTTATCAGATTCTCACTTTGAGTGAGACACACCCATTCGATGAATAGACTTTAAGGGATAGCCCCTTTAATAAAAAAAAAAAAATCAAACTGGGAGGGAAAGACCCTAAGGGTTCTTGGGTAAAAGAGAAACAGTTACTATTTAGTATTTAGTATTAGCAGGAGGTTCTGAGGATGACTATTTTTCATCAGGGCCATTAGGGAATACCTTGGTTTCTTGCCAAATGTTCAACCTGGTCTGGATTTCCTGCCTCTTGGAAGAGGAGACAGACCACTTGGCAGGAGAATGCTATGTGTGTTGAGAAAGATAGGGAAGGATATGTGCTCTTAGTAGCAGTTTGGTAGGGAGGTTTGTAGAGAAGAGAACCAGGGGCTAGAGTTCCTCATTTCCTTTATAAAACTAGGCACTCAGACACATTATTCTGAGAAGGGGACCTAACTGCCAGTGGCCCTTAATGTCCCAAAGGTTCAAACCCCATGAAGTAGACACTTGTCCAGCTAAGCACCTGCAAAGTGGAGGCTTGACTTGCCAAAGCCCAGCCTTTGCCCTGGGGAACACCTGTCCCATACTGGGTCATTTTAGGCATGCTCTGGATGGTCCCTAGGACTTAGAGGAGCCATGGGTGGGGTGTCACTGGAGTTAGTGACATCATTCCACAGTGCTTTTATCTTACATCTGCAGGATGCCAAAATCCTTCTGAAAATGGCCTTATCAATCAGCACAATGCTTTAATCTGTAAGGGTCTGACATGAACAATCATGATAAATACAACAGGGAAGAGGCAGCTCTCTGTAGCTGATTTCGTGAGCAGTCTGTATGTCTGCTCCTTCTCTGTCCTCATTCTGTTATGCAAACTGGTCTAAGCAGAGGGCACAAGGTGTAGCTTAATGTCGTGGTGCTCAGTCTGTAACTTCTCAGGGGATTATCCTGGTTATTTGTGATAATTCAAACAAAATAAATTCCTGTATTGGACATGTCAAAAAAACCCAACCCAACCCAAAACAAGAAGCCTCAGTCTGCACTTTGAGTCCATCACCTCTCCAGCTAGGGGTAGGTAGTACGTTTTATCATGAGTTCTCTGGAATTATAGTTGGTCATTGTGTTCATCAGAACATTTAAGGCTTTCATAATAGTTTGTCTTTACAATATTTTTATTATTGCATAACTTGCTATGGTTCTGTTTATTTCAATTTGCATTAGTTCATACAAGTCTTCCCAGGTTTCTCTGAAACCACTCCTTTCATCATTTTCTTGTACTCTAGCACAATAGTATTCCATCACATTCATATCTTCTAATTTGTTCAACCACTCTCCCATTGATGGGCATCCCCTTAGTTTCCAATCCTTTGTCACCGCAAAAGAGCTCCTATAAATATTTGTGTATGTATGGGTCCTTTACTTTTCTCTTTGGGGTGTAGATCTAATAGTGGTTTCCTTGGACCAAAGTCTAATAGTTTTTGGGGCATAGTTCCAAATTGCTTTCCAAAATGGCTAAATGAGTTTGGAGCTCTTACAGTAGAGCATTAATGTACCTGTTTTCCCACAGCCCCTCCAGAATTGGTCATTTCCTTTTTCTGTCAACTCTGCCTATCGGATGGGTGTGAGGTGGTGCCTCCTAATTTCTTGTGTCTGCAGAGGAAGAGCCAGACTACAGGTATGTTGCCAGGTGCTACAGCCAAGCTGAATGGGGCTGAACATGCACCATCTTTGCAGAAAATAAAAGTCAAGTAAGGCTGGTAGAGTTGGGAGATGAATAAAGATATACAAAGTAATCAGACGCAGTGAGATACTTTATTATTTTTTTGCTAATATTCTGAAAAAAGGGTTACATATTAATGGATAATTGATTACAGAACGCTGAGCAGGTGTTTTCCATTGTTCTGCTTCAAAATGACAAGGTTTCCCACAGGAAAGCATTTTCCTGGTAATCCTTCACAGAAGCATTTTCTGGTCTACCCATAGACCTCTGCAGTAATTTCAAGGTCTCTTGAAGCACCATAAACTAAGACAGGCTTAGAATCCTGATTCCACCGTATCATGGATATCTCACCCACCCCACCCCAAGCAGGAAATCTAGGTAAATGGATTTTCCTTCAGCACAAACCTAGACTAAAGCTCTTTCCAGCTGGGCAAATTTCAAGACAGTTCATGTGCTCCATGAATTCCACCGTCAGCAGCCCAGCAAACACAGAGTGTTTAATTGAATTGGCAGCACTGCTGCTTCCAACAAGAGGTAACAACATGCAGACTTTAGATAGCCTCTCTTTTTGATTCCAGTGAAGCCACTGTTTCAACTCAGTCCAAGGAGCATTCCCAGGGGACTGCCTGGAGACAGTGCTTCTGTCATGATTGGGAATCAGGCTATAGCTCTCTGGTCTTAAGGAATCTTGGAATCTAAAGGAACCTCAAAGGTCATGGAGTCCAAGTTCTCTCTAAGCATTCATGATGGATGACTTCCTAACTGGTTCTCTTGACTCAAGAGCCTCCCTTTTCCATTCCACCCCTCAATGGCTTCAGGGATTATATTCCTAAAGCAGAAGCCCGAAGCTCCCTATTCTTCCTAGGATCAAATACAAACAACTCTGCTTAGCACCTAAAGCCTTTCCTGGTTTATTGTTCATTGGACTATATCACAAACTCAGAGTGCCGGTGAAACTGATCTCCCTTGTTGTTTTCCATGTCTAACTTTCCATCTCCAGTGTCCATGCATAGGCTAGAATGCATTCTCGCCTCTCCTCCCTCTCTTAAAATCCTTAGCTTCCTTCAAGACTCACACAGATCCAGTGACAGCTCCTACAGAAAGCCCCCATGATTACCCCTGGTTCTTGTTTTCCTATCCCTCCCTAACAAATTACTTTGTCTATATTTTGAAGTCAGTGCATGCTGTGATTTTCCTTCAATAGAACATAATCTCTCTGAGGGTAGAAACTGTTTATTGTATCTTCACTGACTAGAACACTTAATTGTTGGGTAAATGATTGACTATTTTATCTCTAAGCTTGGAGTTCCGAGAAGGAGGCCTTGGGGAACCTTAGGGAACTGTGGACAGAGAGCTCTTAGACCCTCCTGTATTTCTTGTGCCATCCCTATTTCCTTTCCCATTCCTACAGTCCCCAAACCACCAGGCTCCCATCAAAGACCCGGAAATATATTCACACAGATGCATCAAATGTCAATGTTCCTGAGTCTCATGGGCAGTCACATTTCAGCTACAACATACATATAAAATGCACATACATATACATACAACATATATACACACAACGTTCACATGCACATACACACGTACACATAAATGTACACCCACAGTCTTGTCCCCAACATCTACTTTAAGGGTGAGTCCCTTAAACTCTTAGTGAGTCTGGCAGGGGACAATCTATATTAGTGGAAGAATTTTCCACACTGGGAGTTTGTTATACAGATTCTATTCCAAGTCTAGACCGTGGTGTATGTATAGACACGTACACAGACACAAGTATGCAGATCACATGTCAGATGGACCTGGGCCAAAGGCTTCAATAAAAGCTGACAGTAAGCCCAAAGGAAATTTAATAAGCTCTATCCGTCTTCTCAGCTGAGACAGGCTTTCTTTTTCAGAAGCAAACTCAGGGTGTATACACAGCAGATGTGGAGTGATGCCCCATAGGGCTGGAGGTCAGCAAGGTGTTGAAGTCATCTTGCAAAGCTGATCTCCTCAGTCAGAGACTCAGCTAGTTCAACCCCTTCTAATATACAGATAAGGAAATCTAGGTGCTTGGGGAGAGTAAGTGATGTACCCAAAGTCTAGTAGGTAGGGAGTGGCAGAGTCAAAATGTGAACTCAGGTCTTCTGACTCTAAGGTTCAGGCTGTTTCCACTGTACCACACTGCCTTGGGTCAGAGCTCCACTAAGGCTAAACTCCAGAATCTCTAATTGTGTGTGTCAGTCTGTCAATAAATGCTGATTTAGTACTAGTTATGTGCCCCGCACTGTACTAAGCCAGAGAAGACAAAGAAAAGCCAAAAAAAAAAGAGCTTTTGGGCTCTCCCTTTTCCCCCAGCTCTGACTCTAATCCTGTGCAGTTTCCTGGTCCCTTATTGCAAGCACACCTGAGTAGAATGTCCAAGGTAGCTATCCCACAGTCCATTCCAACATTTTCCTCTGACTGGTGTTTTCATTTGCATTAAATTCTTTCAGCCACTAGCTTAGACCCTTCCTCTCTCCCCTCCTTTATTTACATCTACTCGAAGATGTTCATTTGGATATTGGGCTTTTCCCACTAATATGACTGATTAGATGTGCTCAGGAAGGTCCCCAGGGGGAATGTCGAAGGCTTATTTAGTGGCCGGCCAAGAGGGGTCTGTCTCTCCCTATGCAAGCCTCATACATTTGAAAGGGTCAGAGATTTAGAATTGAAGGGACCTCAGAGGTCATAGGATAATAGGATGATGGGATCAAAGGGCATCTAGTCTGGCTCCCAAACTTTCCAGACAAGGATGATGAGGCCCAGGGAGGTTAAATAACTTTTGAAAGGTTACTGTGGTAAGCAGATAAACAGTAAGAGGGTTTAGTGAACAGAGGGCTAGACTTGGCATAAGGAAGAACCAAGTTCACATCCTGCCTTAGACACTCATTAGCTGTGTGACTCTGGCTCTGTCTGCCTCAGTGTCCTCATCTGTAAAAAGAGGATAACAACAGCTTGCAAGGTTGGTATAAGAATCACGTAAGATGACATATATTAAGTGTCACACACATACTAGTTATTAGTATTATTAAATAGTGAAGGGTTGAGATTTGAACACACATCCTCAGATTCCACAATTACTGGTTTTTCTCTGTACCAGGCCCCACCCTATGGTGTGCCGGATTGTTCTATGAGGAAGCTGAGAATGTATAATGGGTACAGGGCTGGGCTTGGAGCCAGAAAGTTCTGAGTTCAAATCCAGCCTCAGACACTAGATGTGTGATGCTGGACAAGTCACTTCAACTCTGTCTGCCTCAGTTTCCTCAACTGTAAAATGGGGAGCATAATTGCACCTGCCTCTTAGGGTTGTTATGAGGGCAAGATGTGATAATATTTGTAAAGTGATTAGCACAGTGACTGGTACATAGCAGATACTTAGTTAATGCTTCCTTACTTCTCTCCCTCCTTCCTTTCTTCCTTCCTTCCTTCCTTCCTTCCTTCCTTCCTTCCTTCCTTCCTTCCTTCCCTTCCTCCTTCCCTTCTCAGACATTTGCTAGTTGTGTGACCCTGGGCAAGTCACTTAACCATGTTTGCCTCAATTTCATCTATAAAATGAGCTGGAAAAAGAAACTGGCAAACCATTCCAGTATCTTTGCCAAGAAAACCCCAAATGGGGTCACAGAGTCAGACACAAGTAAAAAGACTGAACAACAACAACAAATCTTCTTTCCTAAGCATTATTAAAAAGTCAATTATCATTATCATGAATGCAGACTTTGGGGGCATGTCTTCCAAAGCGTTGGAGGGAGAAGACAGAAGATGGGGGTAACTGAGGTCCATATTGGAGTTTGGCTGAGGAAGCCCACCGTGAACTTCTCAGGTGACTGAATCTGAATTCCTGGCACGAAGCAGATTTCCATCACCGGCTGCCAAGCTAGCAAAATAGACTCATTGAGAACATGCATCTGCCTGTCTCTGAGCTCGACCCCTGGAGATCCAAATCCTGCCAGGTTCAGGATAGGCTCAGCCTAGCCCCAGGCTTGGTTTGGGCATGGCCATTGGGGACTTTCCTGTGGCTGGGTAGGAGGGGCCCATCCACAAGAGCCCTGGTGCAGGCCGAGCTGGCTGGAACCCCCTGCCTCCCACCCCTTCCTTTCCAAGTAGCCAGACAGCTGCATTGTCAGTTAAAATGTCCTTGCACCTGCCAAGCTGAAGACACAGTTATTTTCCATAAAACTGTCATATATCTTGATAAACTGTATCGAGTGTATTTGTAAAATATGTGACATTTGCAAAATTGGCCCTGGTTCAAATTTATGACATGAGACTGACGGGTTTATGCTTTGGATATACAGCCTTCAATCTCAGGGGCTCAGGGTCAGAGGATCTTAAATATAAACTTCCAATTTGTAATCAGACGGGTAGCTTGGAGTGAGGAGCGAACAAATAGCCTCTCGAGGTTCTAAGGGAGGGAAGCCATGGCCAGCTGGTCTTCCGGAGACTTGGGGAGGATTGAGAACGAAGGGATAAATGGGTGTGCCAAGAGCCCTGTCCTCTTCTCTCTCCCCCTCCCCCAGGTCGTGTCTCAAGAGTTCTAGGAGATTTCACCTTGAAAGGGGGAGAAGAATGGAAAGGAGGAGGTGCAGCCTGCGGGCTTGTTCTTGGTTTGGGGAAGGTGATGAGACAACCTTGGCCCCCCCCACCCCCCACTGTTGTCAGTGTTCCCCAAAGACCAAAGGAGATTCTCAGGGGGATAAAAACCAAGGCGAAGGAAGAGTCCCAGAGAGGAGTCAACATTTTAATCTATGAAATCTGCCTCTTGGATGCCAGATCTCAGACACCAAAAGGCACTGGCAAAAAGAGAGACCTGGAAAGGATGGGGATGCCCCAACAGGGTGGGCAAAGTGTGAGAGGTGCCCAAGGAATTGTGCGGATTTTTGATAACCCTGTCAATGACTGGAACCTATATTGCTGGAAATACTAGTTTTTAGCAAGTTATCTACAAAGGCAGCATTTTGTGTGCCCTGGACTCAGCTGGGGCTCCCAGAGCCTTGGAAGGGACTTGGAAGCCCTGCTGCTCATCATCTTTTCTTGTTACCTGATTCTAACCTCATTGCCTCCAACAAATTCTCAGGGCCTTAGATTGTACCATGTCCTGCCTGCACTGTGACACTGGTTTAGGGACTACTTATAACCAGGCTTATCAAATCCTGTGTGTGCCATGTTCCTGAGACAACTACGTGCCTGCTCCAGTGCATGGAGGGCTTGACCTGGAGTCAGGAAGATCTGAGTTCAAAACCTGCCTCAGACATTTACTAACTATGTGACCCTGGGCAAGTCACTTAACTTCTCTGTCCCAGTTTTCTTATTTGTAAAAATGGGGATAATAATAGCACCTACCTTCCAGGTTTTCTGTAAGGATCAAATGAGATAATTAGAAAGATATTTGTAAATAAAATTTGTAGTATAGTGCCTGGCATATAGTTAGCTGTTGACCTTCATCTTCAAAGAGGACCAAATGACATCACCATGATAAAGTGAAATTTCAGTGTGGCTGATCTGACTAATAAGGCCTGGGAATGCTCTACCACAGGTTGGACACAAATAGTCCATGTGAATATTTGGGGTGGATATCCTGAATTTGCGCATCAAGTGTTTACTTTGTGCTGGCATATAGCAGGTGCTTAATAAATGCTCCTCCCTCCCTCTCTTTTTCTCTCTCCTTCCTTCCTTCCTTCCTTCCTTCCTTCCTTCCTTCCTTCCTTCCTTCCTTCCTTCCTTTCTTCCTTCCTTCCTTCCTTCCTTCCTTCCTTCCTTCCTCCCTCCCTCCCTCCCTCCCTCCCTCCCTCCCTCCCTTCCTTCCTTCCTTCCTTCCTCCCTCCCTCCCTCCCTCCCTTCCTTCCTTCCTTCCTTCCTTCCTCCCTCCCTCCCTTCCTTCCTTCCTTCCTTCCTTCCTTCCTTCCTTCCTTCCTTCCTTCCTTCCTTCTTTCCTTCCTTCCTTCCTTCCTTCCTTCCTTCCTTCCTTCCTTCCTTCCTTCCTCCCTCCCTTCCTTCCTTCCTTCCTTCCTTCCTTCCTTCCTTCCTTCCTTCCTTCCTTCCTTCCTTCCTTCCTTCCTTCCTTCCTCCCTTCCTTCCTTCCTTCCTTCCTTCCTTCCTTCCTTCCTTCCTTCCTTCCTTCCTTCCTTCCTTCCTCTAGGAGACTAGAGTGATTCAATGGAAAAGTACTAGATTTACAGTCAAAGGGCGTGGATTTGAATCTCAGCTCTGTTACTTGGTATCTGTGTGATCTTGGGCAAATCATTTTTCTGGGTTTTTGTAGATGACGTTTCCTCATCCGCAAAATGGGGTCAGGAGGTTGGACTAGGTCACCTCTAAGGTTCCTTGAGTTCCTAATCATCTGTGGTCCTATGATAAGTACTACCTCACTCCAGATGTCACCCCATCTCTACCACATTCTTATCCAGACCACTCCAACATAGGAATGGCTCTCCAGTCCAGGGCAGTTAGGTGATAGAGTGGATAAAGATCTGGGTCTGGAATCAGGAAGATCTAAGTTCAAATCCAGCTTCTGACTCTTCCTGCGTGACCCTGGATGAGTAATTTAACCTCTGTTTGACTCAGTTTCCGCAACTGTAAACCAGGGATAATACAATACAACCTCCCAGGGTTGTATGAGGATCATGTGAGATGATATTTGTAAAGTGCTTAATAAAATCAAATTAACTATGTGCCTGCCTCATAGTAGACACCTAATTAATACTATTTTCTTTCCCCTTCTCCCTGTCTGTGGCAAGTATCCATCTAGAGAGTGTTTCCACAGACAAACCCCTCCTCTCTCTGTGACATACTTCTGAATATGCAAATTGCTTCCACCCAAGTCCTTCCAACTTCATCTCTGCAAAGGGAAAGTCTCTGAGGATTCCTTGGGTTTCCGACCTGCTGTCTCTGAGCCAACTGCATCCATTCCAAGTGTTTTTAAATTTAAATTTTTATTGATATCCCTTGCCTTCAGACCACCTTCATTTCCCAAGATACCCCCTCCCTATCCTTTATAACCAATAAATAAATAGAAGGGAAAAATAAGTAGTTCAGCTGAGCCTGCTGGTGTAAATCGCAGTCCAAGCATGTATGACTTCCATCTCTGCAAAAAAGGGAAGATACTTTACACCCCCAGCCTCACCCCATTTCTTCTCTGAAGAGCTTGATCCCTATAATTTTGGAATATTCAGTTCTGTTCAGCTTTGTTTTATTGTTATTTTTTCCACTTCTATTCCAATAAGTATGTACGAATCCTCTACTATGGCTAAGGCACTGTGCTGGGCACTGGGGAGACAGAGAAAATGAAAAGCAATTGTCCTCTGGATCCTCTCTTGGGGTTAAGGAACTCTCCTTTAAAAGAAGTGAATCGGTTGGCTTTGAAAGTACACTAACTCAAACTGGGTTAGCAAAGTTCATTCCTTCAAGCTTGGGCTTGGGGAACTCCTTAGGGGACCCACTCTAATGAATAGATAAGAGGGCCTAGTGACCCGAATCTCAATGGCTTGCATGCAAATGATGCTTCAGAAGTACTCAAGGAAAAGCATATTCTGGAGTGGCTGAAATATTCTCCCTTCAATCTTTCTCACAATCTTAATGTTAATTTGTTCAAGGAAGGTAGGATTTGCTAAGCAAAGGGAAACGAGCCCCTGTCCAAATGATCCAACTGCTTACATTCCTTGGGTTGGTTTTTATACAATGGAATTGGCTTTCAAGTTCACTTCAATCTGATACAGCTGTTCTGATGTGCTTGGGTTAAGATAAGCAAGTAGAAGGCCAGGACCATTGCATTTTTTTTTTTGTCTTTTAATTCCTAGAACCCAGCACAACATGTGATAAAGCCAGCAAGTCAACAAGCATTTACAAAGCCCCTACTATGTACCAGGCACTGAGCTTGGTGCTGGGAATAGAAAGAAAGGCAAAAACCAGCTCTAGCCCTCAAGGAGTTCATAACCTGGAGAAATTAAGCCACTCACCCAAGGTCACACACTCAGTGGAGCAGAGAAAGACAGATGCAGAGGTAGACAGGTAGGTGGATAGATGGATACATGGCTAGGCAGATAGGTAGATGGATGTGACGAGGTTTAGGGTGCTGGGGACCCTGAAATACTGACAGTCTGGGTCCTGCTCGAATGAATTTGACTCAAGCCTTCTTAACGCCAAAGAAAACAAAGTTTATTAAAGATTCTCCATCTTGGGTTGGCTCTTAGGGAGCCTAAGCATTTATAATGCTTGTGTTCACAAGCGGGCCAGATAGAATACCAGATAGACAGAGTCTGAGCTGGATTGAATCTGAGCGCCTTCATGGAAGCGGAGATGGAACTTAAATACGGAAAAGAGTATAGGAGGGAACTGGGGGTGGTCTAGTAGTCTAGAGTGATGGGAGGAGGGGTTTAGGAAGAGTCTAGAGGAGAAGTCCTAGGAGGGAATGGTCAAGGTTGGAAACAGCTGGAGGCAATCAGGAGCTATCAGACAAAGGAAGGTTTGGGTGGGAAACAGGTGGAGCAATCCAGAGGTAACCGATAATGGCCACAGATTTGAGTATGAAAGGCCAGGTTAAGTGGGGAGATTCTAGGAGAATTCCAGGAAGTTCCCAGAGTCTGAACCCCATCAGATGGAGGAACAGATAGGTATATAGATCAATAACTAGGTAGACAGGTGGATAGATAGGTAGATGAATAAATAGATATGTAGATGGATAGATTGGCAAATGGAGAAAGCATTCACTAAGCACTTACTAAGTCCGGCATCATGGTAAGGGCTGGACTGGGGATCCAAATAAAATAAACCAGATAGTCCCTGCTCTTAAAGAGCTTATATTCTAATGGAAGAAGCCCCAAAGGGAAGCTGGAGGGGGAAGGGTGAGAAAGGAAGGAGGGGTGTTGGGGAGGGGTGATTCTGAGTTGTGAGTAAAATCCTCCAGAGCAGTAGAACCCAGTCCACTTGTCAGACCGTGCTCCCAGAACTAGCCTTGATAAATAAACAACAGGGTCAGGAAACAGAAGATACTGTGAGAGCCAGAGCCTGCTTGCATCCCAGCCTCTCTCTTGAAGAGAGCTCCCCTAAAGAAGCTCTTTTTGTGGGGGTGGAGGCAAGGGAATTTTTCTGATTCATTACTTAGTCACTGATGACTTTAAAGCCTTTCATGAAAGACTGGGGAGAAATGGACCCTTCAGAGAGCAGTTTACGTGTGTGTGAATGAATGTGTGATTCTGTGCGTGATTGTGTGTGTGAGTGTGTGAGTCTGTGTGTGTGAGTGAGTGTGTGTGTATGTGGTGATGGGGGAGCCTTTGCTGGCTGGTTAAGGCAGGCCCTGCTTCAGGCTCATTACCTCAGGCTCTTTCTGTATCCTTTACTCAAGGCCTTTCCCAGCTTCCAGGCCTGTTAACACCACACATGTGGGTGTCTTGATCTCCCTCCAGCCTCCCTTCTCCTCCTCAGGTAGCTTTGGAGTCCTCTGTTTCTTCTTTCCCTGGGGACCCCTCGTGGGCCTTGGCTGTTGACCCTTGGGAGTAGTTGCTTTGCTTTGAATGATGGATCTCAGAGTAGGCTAGAGATTAAAACCCTCTGAGTTGCTTAAAAAATTACTTTGTTTTTCTATCACCTTCATTCCTTTTAAAAATTATTTTATAAAATTCTTATAAAAAATTTTGAGTTCCATATTCTCTCCCTCCCTTCAGCCTCCCCTACACACTGAGGAGAGAGAGAGAAGGAGAGAGAGGGGAGAGGGAGAGAGAGAAAGAGAGGGAGAGGGAGAGACAGAGACAGAGAGAGAGTAGAAAGAGAGAGAGAGAGCTGAGACACACATAGACAGAACACAGAGAGAGAGGGAAGGAGGGAGGGAGGGGGAGAGACAGAGACACAGAGAGATAGCAGAAAGAGAGAGAGACACACACAGACAGAGACACGGAGAGAAAGAGAGCGAGAGAGAAATCAATTCAGCAAAATGAACCTCAATAGAGTCTGTATATATACACAATATTTTACACCCATACTTCCACACTCCTGCAAAGAGGGGAAAGAGGTACATTTTCCTCAACTCTTCTCCAAGCTAGTCAATCTGAAGGCCACAGGAAACTCAGGCTCAGTGACTCACTCAAAGTCAAACAGACAGTAAGTGGTAGAGGCAGGATCTGAACGCAGGTCCAGGGCTTCTAAGGCCAGGGCTCCTTGTAAGCTTCTCGAGGCAGGGACTATCTTTTGCTTCTTTTGTACTCCTAGTGCTTAGCATGGTGCCTGGCATATAGTAGGCATACTGTACATCCTGGTTTCTCCATTTAGCTTCTTTCATTCTCATACTTTGGTGACCCTATGAATCGTCCAACTAGTCAACTTTCTTTAAAATGCAATAAAAATGAAATTTGTTGGTGGAGAAGAAAATCAGATCTGGTAGGAATCTTAACGATCAGTTAACTCCATCTCTTTATTTGACAGATGAGAAAGCTGAGGTATGGAGAAGTGGTGGCTTAGCAAAGTTTTCAGAATTTGAACCCAGGCTCAAGAGGCCTGGGGGGTGGGGGAGGAAGGCCGAGGGCATCTCTTAAATTCTTTCCTTCAGTTGGTGCTTTAATGCCTTGGTCCCCTGGGCCTCTCCACTCTCCCACCCAAACCAACAGTGCCCCTGGTGGGTGTGGAGATAGCCCAACTTGGGCCACATGACTGATGCGGACTGGTTTCCCACCCCCACCTCTAAGCAGGAGCCCTGGCTGCCTGCCAAGGCTAGATTGGGCTTTCTTCCCAGGCTAATCTCTGATAAAAAATGGGAAGACCTGGATCATCCCTCTTGACATGAAAATGATGTTATCTCCTGTGATGTATGACCTGGGACCAGATAACGTCTTCAGGCTAGAGGCCTTTTTCTTTTCCTTTGCCAAATACAGCAATCTGTTCCAAGGGGAGATCAAGCTGCCTGGCCTTCATCTAGTTCAAATAACTAATTGAAGCAGGAACTGGTTAAATCCTGCCTTAGTTCCGGTCATTGTGGCTGCTGGGTTGAGCAGAAACAGAAGAGCAGGGCTTGGAACCCCTCACTCATTCTCCTACCCTAGAGATGTAAGCAGGAATTCTTGTGCCTGGGGCTAAGCCAGCTGAGTGAAGGGGGAGGCTCTGCTGGGTACAGCAGAGGGGCATCGGTGATGAGGAGGATGGTCAGATGACAGCTGGGAATAGAATCTAGCTGCCACCTCAATGGGGATTTGGGGGGAGATGGTTACCGTATAGGTGAGACCCTGGGGACCAGAGGTGGTTGTGGAAAAGAATGTGCTCACCCCCAATATAAGAGCCCTCGGACCACTTCCTGTTCACCCCACACTAGTTTCCTTTCCTGTCTTTCATTTCTTTTACTCCCTTTCTACAGAGTGAAAGTAGGCAACAGGAGGACCAGCCCCCATCCTGGCATTCTTGGGGCTGAGTTCCTTGGGGCTTGGGGATTGGGATGGAGCTCTTTAGTCAATGAGTAGGTTCTAAAGGATGGGACCTAGCAGGGAACTTTGGTGTAGGTGATGGGTGACAGTCTTGAGGATACAGGAGGAGAGCTTCACAGTTCTGGTGCTACAAACCATTCTTTTCTTCTGAGGTTAGCATGTGACTTCCCTGAGGATGGGCACCTTCCTTTGGGGGTTGTTATGGTAACAAATCCTGAGCCCGGGATTTCCCACCCTGATGAAGCTTTGGAAGGGGGAGAGTGAAACCTAAAGAGCAGCACTGGTTTCCCCATCTCTGTGCGACTACAAGGTTTACAAAGAATTTACTTCTCCTCCACCCTGTGAGGCAGAATTGTCTCCATTTTACAAATGGAGACACTGAGTCACAAAGAGGTAAGATGACTTCTCCAGGGTTACTAAGGCTGTAAGTATTCACTATCATTTTGTCTCCGTCATCAGACTGAGTTTCTTGAGATCAGAGACTTTTTTCACTTGACCTGTTCCTCAGTTTCCTTATTTGGACTTTCCCTTGACCTCTTTCTCAGTTTCCTTATCTGGGGATGATAATAGCACCTAGCACTCAGGTTTATTGCAGGATAAAATGAAGTAATATTTGTAAAGTGCTTTGTAAACTTTACTACTCCATAGAAATATTTAGATAATAATTTAGAAATATATAAATATTTAAAGTTATTATTTCTTTCTTTTTATCTCCAACTGGTAGCCCAGTGCCTGGAATGAAGTAGGTGCTTAATAAATGCTTGTGATAGACTAAAGTGTCTGAGCTAGGACTCAAGCTCTCAGGCCTTTTAACTCCAAGACCAGTGATCTTTGCATTATAACACATGGAATGGTGCAGTGGTGGAAAGAGTAAAGCATGGAGAATCTGAATTCAAATCCTGCCTCTGACCATGGGCAAGTTACTTAATGTCAGCCTTAGTTTTTGCATCTGTAAAATGGGGATAATAATGGGGTCCTCATCCCTTCTACTTCTGTAGGGAAATTGGGGCTCATGCGACCACTAGCTGCTAATCATTTCTTATTCTATCTCTCTCCCTAAGCCACAGGCCTCCTAAATCTATTCTTTACCCTTATTGGGAATTCCAATTTCCTCACTCCTTAGTAATTTCTCAGGTCATTACCCTTGCCCTCCCTTTCCTACAGGGGTGAGCTGGTTTCCGTGGTACCTGTTTAATAATTCGCTGCTTTTTGAAAAGCAGGAGACACTTTTAACTTGAATCTGCCCTATCCACATTTCCTCCATCAATTTCTTAAATCTAGATGATCAAGGAAGCAATAAATCAAGTCCAGATTTAGAACCTTGAAGATTTCTGAGGTGTAAAGGCTGACTGAAAATTTATCAATTGACTCTGGGAAGCCTGACCCTGCAGTTAACCAAATCAACTCCACGATGTCCTCTGCTGCCAAACCCCTCCACCTGGTCTGGTAGCAGCTCATTCAGAGCCAAACCCCAGTCCTGGATTATAACCATTTCTTGCCTCCTCCCCTCCCACTCATGGACTGCTCTAGGGGACTGGAGAAAGTTTCACACCTATGGATTATAAATCTATGTTATCCACCTTCAACTCAGCTCTCATTAAAGTAATCCTTTTTATTCCTCTCTAAGAGAGTCTTTATCTCACATCCAACAGAAGCCACTCCAAACTTTCTTTCAAAAAAAAATTAGGAAAAGAAAGTAAACACCTTATATGTGTGCGGCACTGTATTAAATGGTTCTTACAAGTATTGTCTCATTTGATCCTCATGACAACCCTGGGATGGAGGTGTTATTATTTTCCCCATTTTAGAGTTGAGGAAACTGAGGCAAATAGAGACTTGTCCAGAGTCACACAGCTATGAGCTTGAACTGGATTTGAACTCAGGTTTTCCTGACCCTGGGTCCTATCTACTGTACCACCAGCTGCCTCTAAAGCAGCCTGAAGAGAGGAGAACAAGGAGAACCCAGAATTCACTGTTTTCAGGCTTGTCTTGGTTAAGGCAGGGAGCAGAGCTATGGGAAGGGGTTAGTAATTTCTCTCCTGACTAGGACAGAGAGCCAGTCTTTTCTGGGGATTTGATCTGAAAACCAAGGGGCTTCAGTCTTTTCTTCTGCTTTGGAGTCTACCTATAGCTCTTTAAGTCAGGTTAATTCAACGATGGTCCTGGTACTAGGTGGGTTCTGAAGGCATCCTGAAGGGTTCCTGGAGCAGAGCAGAGGAATGCTAGGGAGCTGTGCTCTAATCATATCCCTGGACTAGGCTAATGAGGGGAAGTCAGGTGACTTCTTCAGTCCCACATAGTGAGGAGCAGAGCTGGGACATCAATCCAGGACTTGCTCAAGGTTGCCTTGTAGGGAATGAAAGAAAAGACCTTGACTTCAAGTTGCTTGCCTCTCACTTCCTCTCTCCTGTATTGTCAGTTGTTTCAGTCCTGTCCAATTCTTTGTAACTCCATTTGGGGTTTTCTTGGCAAAGATATGGGAGTGGTTTGTCATTTCCTTTTCCAGCACATTTTACAGATGAGGAAACTGAGGCAAACAGGGTTAAGTGACTTACACAGGGTCATATAGTTTTCTTGGCAAAGATATGGGAGTGGTTTGCTATTTCCTTTTCTCAACTGATTTTACAGATGAGGAAACTGAGGCAAACAGGGTTAAGGTTACACAGCTCGTAAATGTTTGAGACTGGATTTGAACTCAGGTCTTCCCAACTCCAGACCCAGTGTTTGCCACCTAGCTACCCATTCCTTTTGCCTACAAGGTGCAGAAGGATCATAAGATCCCAGATTTAGAATTGGTAGGAGAGGTCATCAAGTCCAACTGTCATTTTACAGATTAGAAAATTGAGGCGCAGAGACTGATTGATTTGTTCAAGGTCTCAAGGTGAGTAAGTGTTGGCCACCTCCTCTAGGATGTCTTTCCTGGTCTTCTTTGTTCCTGTTTCTTGTATTATTATAAATACATAGTTCCTAGTAACTTGTATTATTGAAAATCCCTTATTTATTTATCTGTTTGCGTGTTGTATCCTATTAGCTGATTGTAAGTCAATAAACGTTGGAGTTTACTATGCGCAGGCAGAAGCTAAGTGCTAAGGATACCAAAAAAAAAAAAAAACAGTAAAAGACAATCCCTGCCCGAAGAGAATTTAAAGTCTAATGGGAGAGACTACAAGTGGACAACTGAGTGCAAACAAACTGTATATTAACAAAGGACAAAGAGGAAATAATGCACAGAGGAAAAGCAAAGAGGGATCAGGAAAGATCACCCAGATGCTTCACTTAAAATCTGTGTGCCCCCGGCAGCTCTCACAACACTAATGATACATGGATTGCCAACCTGCATCTGTGGAGGGAGAAGCCATACCAGGAGTTCCCTAAGCCTGGCACATAGTAGGTGCTTAACAAATACTTGTTTCCTATACCAACAAAATCACATATCAGAGGGGGAAAGTGCTTTGCATTTAGTAGGCACTTGATCAATCTTTACTGAATTGACTCCCCTGAGTTCCAGCTGTCCTGCTTGCTTAGCTCTGCAAGTCTGTAGCATCCGGAAGGAACCCCAGGTTCTCAGGGCTGCTGTATGCATTTTCCCTCATTAAGAGACTTCTTTGCCCCCAAAGCCTTATTTTGTTTGGTGCTGGGGACCTCTCTGATGAGCAAGGCTGGCTTCACATGTCAGCCTCCTGTGCGTTTAATGAGAATCACTCCAACACAAAGAAGGGCCTTGTAAAGAATTAATCCTTCAATGAAGCCAGGAGCTGGCTTTGCCAGCTGAGTCCTGGCCCTGCTCCCTGCAGGGAGAACATTGTGCCTTCTCCAGGGCTTGAGCCTCACAGCTCCCTGGGGGGTTGGGCTGGGGAGGGCCCTCATCTGGGCTGTTTGGGTTTTCTGGAATTTCCCCAAGCTCACCAGACCACATGGAGAATCCCTTCTCTCAGTGTAACCCAGCCCCAGATCCAGCCATTAGAGACCAGCTGGGGTCCAATAGTACCTTTTATTAGTGATAAGTCAGTCTGGAGTAGAAGGAAGCCAGGCAGGGCAGACCTAGGAAGGCTATGGTCATCTTTCCTAGACTGTCCTTGACTCATTTTTAAAAATATTTTTCCAATTACATGTCAAAACAGTTTTGAACGTTCATAGTATTTTATTTTTTCCAATTACATGTAAAGATAATTTTCAACATTCACTTTTACAAGATTTTGAGTTCCAAATTTTTTTCTCCCTCCCTCCTCAAGACAGCAAGAAATCTGATATAGGCTTTACATGTACAATCATATTAAACATATTTCTACATTATTTAACATTCATTTAAAAAAATTTAAGTTCTAAGTTCTCTCTCTCCTTTGTACCCCTTCCCTTTCCTAAGACGGCAAGCAATTTGATATGTTATACATATGCAGTCATGCAAAACATATTTCCACATTAGTCATGTTGTGAAAGAAAACAAGCCCCCCCCCCCCCCCCCGAAAAAACAGTGGTCTTCAATTTTTATTCAGACTCTATCAATTCTTTCCCTGGAGATGGATAGCATTTTTTCATCATAAATTATTTGCAATCGATCATCATATAACACTGTTATGAGTGTGTAGTGTCTTCCTTGCTTTGCATCGGTTCATGTAAGTCTTTCCAGGTTTTTCTGAAATCCTCTGGCTTGTCATTTCTTATAGCACAAAAGTATATCGTCAAACATAATACCACAATTTGTTCAGTAATTCCCCAATTGATGGATACCCCCTCAATTTCCAATTCTTTGCACCACAAAAAGAGCTGTTATAAATACTTTTGTATATATAGATCCTTTCCATTAAAAAAAAACCTTTTTGGCATGCAAACCTAGTAATGCTATTGTTAGATCAAAGGGTGTGCATAGTTATATAGCCCTTTGGGAATAGTTCCAAATTACTGTCGGGAATAGTTGCATTAGTTCACAATGCCATCAATAGTGCATTAGTGTTCCAATTTTCCCATATCCACTCCAACATTTGTAATTTTCCTTTTCTGTTGTACCAGCCAATCTGATAGGTGTGAGGTGGTACCTCAGAGTTGTTTTATTTGTATATCTCTATCCAATAGTAATTTAGAGCATTATTTCTATGATTATAGATAGTTTTGATTTCTTCATCTGAAAAGTGCCTGTTCATATACTTTGATTATTTATCAATTAGGGAATGACTCATATTCTTATAAATTTAACTCAGTTTTCTATATATTTGAGAAATGAAACCTTCTGTAAACCCCCAGTTTTCTGCTTTCCTTCTAATCTTAGCTGCACTGGTTTTGTTTGACAAAACCTTTTAAATTTAATGTAATCAAAATTATCCATTTCACATCCCATAATCATCTCTATATCTTGTTTGGTCATAAATTCTTCCTTTATCCATTGATATGAGAGATAAACTTTTCCATGCTCCCCTAATTTGCTTATGGTATCACCCTTTACGTCTAAATCATGTACCCATTTTGACCTTACCTTGGTATGTGGTGTGAGATGTTGGTCTATATGTAGTTTCTGCCAAATTGCTTTCAGGTTGTACCAACAGTTTTTGTCAAATAGTGAGTTCTTGTCTTAAAAACTTGGATCTTGGGGTTTACCAAACACTAGATCCCTATGATTGGTTGACTACTATGTATTGTGTATTATATTATTCCACTGATCCACCATTTTATTTCTTAGTACCATCTTGTTTTGGTGATTACTGCTTTGTACTACAGTTTGAGATCTGGTATGGCTAGGCCACCTTCCTTCACATTTATGGTGATCAATCCCTTGATCAATCTATTCTTGACCTTTTGTTCTTCCAGATGAATTCTGTTATTAGTTTTTCCCTGACTTTGTTTTTATCTCCTTTTACCCCTTAACTGTGACTGTCTGACTCTCCTCCTGAAATACTCCAAGGTTAGAAGGGTTGTGGCTGCTCTTTCCCCATTCTAGATTCCTCAGTTCCCATAAACCATTGCATTTTCTTAGATATTCTGATCTTCTTACCTAATGGATGCTCATTATATCAAATATCCTGACACTCTCTTGTCCAGGAATTCTTAACCTAGTTTTCCTCCTGGATCCCTTTGACTGCTGGCTAAATCTGTGGATGCAATCTCAATATCATGTTTGTAAATGTGTAAAATAAAGGAAACCAACCCTAATACCATACAGTTATCAAAGCATTTAACAGGCAAGTTCACAGAACTCTCAGGTTCAGAACCATTACTCACATAGAGTATAGCCTAGAACCCATTCTGGTCAGAAAAAAAAAATATTATAGCTCACTAAGGAGCTTCCAGAGGAAAAGAAATCCCAGAATCCTAGATTGAGAGCTGGAAGGGACCTTAGAGGTTGTGGGATCCAATCCTCCCATTCCACATATGATAGAACTAAGATCCAGAAAGCCTCAGTTCAGGGACTTGACAAAGGTCACAGAAGTGAGGAATGTCAGAGCAGGGATTTGAACCTGGCTCCTTTGACTTTATATTGTATTCCTCCTCACTGTTTCCTGGCAGCCTCCTGGTCAGGAAGGCTGCCCCTCTCTTCCCAGGCATGAGTCAAGCTAGGGTTCAGTCTCCTGTGCAACACGCCCTCCCCCCAAGCTAAAGGAAGGAGCTTAAGGCTTAAACTCTTTTCCGGGACTTGATCTCCTGGCTCTTAGATCTAGGATGTGACTTCACTCTTCAGAATGATCTTTAATCCTTTCAACACAGTCCAGCTCTGACTGACAGCCCATCCCTCCTGCTCTGGCTGGGCCTACAGAGGCTACAGCCAAATGGGGTACATCCTCTTCCTATTTCTTCCTGACCCATTCCTGAATATTTTGCTCAGAGGCAGAACCATAGCTAGGAATTCCAGTACCTGGAGAAAAATCAGTTGGGACCAGGGGACATAAGGCTCTATGAACTGAGAGACTAGGTGCACAGTGTCTAGAGGGCCACAATCAGGAAGATCTGAGTGCAAATCCTGCTTCTGATGGGTTCCAGATGTGTGACCCTGGGCAAATCACTTGACAAGGACAAGTTCTTTGACCTCTCTTTTTCCTGATCTGTAAAATGAAAGTGTTGGACTCTGACCCCTAAGGTCCCTCTCCTCTATACATCTATGTTCCTATAACCTTGGGTCACTGATTTGTGATGGTTAGACAGAACCATCAGGAAGGTCCTTGTAGGGAGAAACCTCAGGATATTACTGCTAATCAGGTCTCCTCCAGGGAAGATATGGTATCAAGGTCAGGAGAGAAAACTCTCCCTCAGTGCAAGAATACGTTGGTATCTCACCTTGATGAAATCCAGGTGGTCAAAGTAATGGAATCTTAGATGTAGAACTGAAAGGGACCTTTTCACTTAATAGAGAAGAAAATAGAGGCTCAGAGTGGTCCTCTTGACTTCGCCAATGACACACAAGTACTAGAAAGACATTCCTGGGTTTTGGACTCAAGCCCTGCGACTTTAAATTGAGCGTTCTTACCATTATATAGTGAAACTGTATTGAGAGAAGGACACCTCAATAATAGGACCCTAGAGGTGGCTCCGTGAGGACCTCAAGAGAGGATTTTGGGGCATAGGAAAGGATGGAGTATGTTTGCCCCAAATGTTAGTGCTCCAGGGTCCCCTCGTTAATGTTGTGCCTTGACTGGAGGGGGTAGGCTCGCCACTATCTGTAACTAGGCTGTCTCCTCCTCCGCTAACAGTGCCAGGATGGCAGGCCTCCCTGGGGACTGCCTTCCCCTCCTGCCTCCATTGGAAGGAAAGGCATTAGAAAGAAACTTTTCTTAGATGATTTCCTCCTTCAAGACAGAAAAAAAGAAAATGAATCAGAAAGGGCCGCATGTTTCCTGCCGAAAGCTCCCAGGTGAGGGGGATGAAACATTCTCCAGAGCTGTTACAGTTCCATTCAGTTTGTTTTCTCAGCTGAGAGAAACCCCATGTGAACGCCCTCACCTTGCATCATTTTTTCTTTAAGCTTTGATTCAGAGAGAAAACTTCTGGTTTGTGGGTTTTGGCATCCAGAGAATGAGAAAGGAGCCTGGCGTCCAACCCTTCTAAGTTCAAGGCTGAAGAAACTCACTCCTGGCCCTTCATGTCAGCACCAGGGTCTCCAGAGTCCTGAGCCTGGGAATATGGGGCTGAACATTGTTCCCTGTGACAAAAACCAGTTGCAGGAGGGCCCCTGGGGTGGTGCAGAGGAGGAGAGGTGGCAGTTGCTACAGGGATGCCCTCCCCTTCAGGGAGAGGAGGAATGCTTCTCTGAATGTTGGTTCCCTGAGGCAAAGTCCCGTTCATGCCATCCTAGTTACCACTTGAAGAGAATCTTCATGACACCATATTGGAAACTTCATGAAATGGGGAAAAGGCCAGGAAACCTCTCAGTGGAACAGAAAATAAAACCGAATTCAGGAAGTGGAGCATGCTCAGATCTGGTCTGGAGACCCAGGGACCCAGAGGGAAGTCTGGCCTAGTAGTTAATAAGGGGAGTTTGAAGAGCCCTGTAACCTTCCTTCTAAGGGCCCATGCAGCCCCTCAGTTATTGTAGTTATCCCAAAGACTGACCCCTGCTGAGTTCCCAGAGCATGTCTGCCATGACAGCAGAGGAAGGTTGGGTTAGGTTAGCATGCGAGGTCTTTCACTAGAACGTATGGATTCAAATCCCACCTGGGGCATTGACCTACCTGTGTGACCTTAGTGAAGTCATCTCTCTTTTCTGGTCCTAATTTCCTTATCTATAAAATGAGGGGAGTGGTGGAACCAGATGAATTCTGAGGTCCTTTCCAACTCTAGCTCCTATGTACAGTTATAAAATTTATACTAATAATAAAATGTAGTTTCAAAAGGGATAGAATGTTAATAACCCGGGAAATCAGGAAAGCATCTTACTGGGTGTTCAGTTCCCTTATCTCTGAAATGAAGGGGCTTTCTGAGGTCCCTTCTTGCTCTAGAGTCATAATCCTCTGATGGCCAGGAAGTGAGGCGAGTGGAGAGAAGTAGGCCTTGGCTTTTGTCTTTCTTCCCTCTCCTTTTCTTTCCTCTTCCTCCAGCTCCCTGGGTCACTTGGAGTCTGGTGTTCCCTTGCCTTCCATCTTCCCTATTTCTCTCCCCCTTTTATGGGACTCTGGGGATGTTTTCCCATCCAGACCTGCTGCAGAGGAGCTTCTGCCTGCTGGGGAATAGAAAGCAAGACTTAGCTAGGTACTCCTCCTATCCCCCGGCAAACTGATCCCAGTAACCTGAGGTCACTATCTCTGAGCACATTTAGTCAGTCAACAATCCCTTATGAAGTTTTTACTATGTTCTGGGCACAGTGCTATGCACTCGTACAGAGAGGCAAAAGACAGTTTCTTCTGTCAAGGAGTTCATGCCATGTTGGAGGAAACAACCTGGAAACAATTGTGTCCATACAAGATACATACATTGTCAGTGGGAGCCATCTCAGAGAGTAGGTATCAGTTAGGGGCATGAGGGAGAAGGGACCAAGATAGAGTTTTTGGAGAAGGTCACATTTGAACCGAGTCTTAAAGGAAGCCTGTAGGTAGAAATAGGGATACAAAGAAAGGGAAAAAAAAACCCAACCAGTCCCTTTTTTCAAAGAGCTCACATCTAATGACGAAGACAACATGCAAACAATTAAGCACAAACTAATATACGTATGTACAGGACAAATGGGGGGTAATCTCAGGGGAAGGCATTAGCATTAGGCCAGATCAGAAAAGGCTTCTTGCAGAAGGTGGGATGAGAAGGAAGACAGGGAAGCTAGAGGTGGAGATGAGGATGGAGAACCTTTCAGCTGTGGGGGCCAGCGACTATGGGGATGTGAATAAAGATTCAGCAAAGGAGACAGAGGAATGGTCAGATAGGTCAGAGGAGAACCAGGAGAGAGGGCTATCCTAAAACCCAGAGGGAAAAGAGTCCCAAGGAGAGGAGGTTGATTGACAGTGTCAAAGGCTGGAGAAGGATCAAGAAGGATGAGGACTGAGAAAAGGTCATTGGATTTGGCAGCTAAGAGATCATGGGAAACTTTGGAGAGACACTCACAGTAGAGTGATGAGGTTGGAAAACATTGGAAAGAGTTAAAAAGAGAGTGAGAGGAAAGAAATGAGGCACCTATGGTAGATGGTCTTCTCAAGAAGTTTAGCCATAAAAGAGAGAAGAGATAAAAGAACAGAGCTAGAGAGGATGGAGAGATCGAGATTTTTTTGAGAAATGGGGAGACATGGGTAGATTCATAGATTGTAAGGAAGTGGCCAATAGACAAGAAGAGATTAAAGATAAGTGACAGAGTGGGGATGGTAGAGGGACCATCTTCTGGAGAAGATGAGATGGAATGGTCACTTGTGCATATAGGGGGATTTGCCTTGGCTAGGAGAAGGGTTAGCTCTTCCTGTGAGATAAGGTTAAAGGAGGAAAGAGTGACAGATGGCATTGGAGAAGACAGGAGAAAAGGGAACTTTCTGGGAATGGCCCATTTTTTCCCCAGTAAAACATCAAAGACTTGGCTTTTCTCAGCAATGCAAAGTTCTAAGACAACTCCAAAAGGTTCATGGTGGAAAATGCCATCCACACCCACAGAAAGAAATAAGGAGTCTGAATGCAGATCAAAGCATACTATTTGTTCTCTCTCTTTTTCGGTTTTGTTTTGTTTCTACTTTCTCGTGTTTCATTCCATTGGCTATAATTCTTCTATGCAACATGACTAATGTGAAAATATGTTTAATGTGAATGTATATGTAGAGCCTCTATCAGATTGCGTGCTATCTTGGGAAAGGGGGAGGAGAAAATTTTGAATTCCAAAGCTTGCAGGACTGAATGTTTGTTGTCAGCTAAAAATAAATAAATAAATGAATGTAAAAACCCATATCAGTCAGGTTTCTTAGCTGAGAGGACTGGGGGATGGAGAGCTGTGGGGGTGGGAGTTTTGAGTAGGGATGAAAAGGTTTAGAAAAGATACTGTGGTGAGTGGGATAGTAATGGATTGGGGAGGTCTGAAAGGTTGGCTTGCCATAGTTAGAGCTCAGCAGAGATTATGTAACATAAGATTGTATTGAATCCAGTCACCATGGTTTCATGATTTTCTCAAGCTTCATTCAGTAACACCTGAGTAGGAGTTAAGACAGTACATGGTGGGAGTAATCCAAGGCTGGCATTTGGCAGGGCCTGATTGGTGATAGGGGGCAAAGCCCTCAAGAGAAGAAGACAGTAGAGAATTGAACACATTCATCAGGGGGTCAAAGGGGTGAAGGAAAGAGAGTATAGTCAGTGCAAGGGTGATGGCCTGGGAGAGGAATGAGGGGCTGAGGAATTGGAGGTTGTGGTGAGAATGAAAAACAGAGTTGTTAGTTGCAAGGCAGAGTGAGAGGTAGAATGGTAACAAATAAGGATTTGACAAGGGGATTTCAAGGTTCATGATTATGGATGTGTGAAGACAAGATCAAAGGCATGGCCATCTCTGTGTGTAGCTGTGGGAGTGTGAAGGAGTAGGTCATGGGAGATGAATAAATGGAGAAATTGGGAGGTTAAGGTAGTTGAGGGAGTATCACAAAGGAGTGTGAGCACAGGAATTGGGGAGGAAAGACTTTGAGCCATGAACTGAACTCATTGAGAAAAGAAGGAGCATGTCCTGGAGGTCATGGGACAACAGCTACCAGAATCTTGATTGGGTGAGTCATCAATATGAATTGAATGAACCTCAAAGGAGAGATTACTGAGTGATGGAAATAGAGGGAGAGCCTGAAAGTGGCAATGGGAAGCCAAGAATATTCTGACTCCTACACCTCAATCAGTGAGTCAGGGAATGAGTGGAAATGCAATCGGTGATGGAAAGGGTGACCAAGGAAGCTGTGCCATCAGGAGAGATTCAGGTCTTGAGGGGAATGAAAAAAGATGGAAGTAGGATAGGAAAATGTTTAAGATTTATTCTAATTTATTACTTATGGAGCAGGCATTCCAGAGAGCATATGGGATTAGAGTGGGTGGATGGAGATGGAAATAAGGGAGGGGTCAGTGGAAAAAGGAAAATGGGGTTTAGACAATGGCAGTAGTTCAGGGTCACTGGAGTGGGGTGGATGTGATCTGATTGAAGTATACGTCATTGTGTAATCATAATTACATGTATGTATTCTCCTTCCCCCACCCATGGAACCTGTGATTCACTGTAGTAGCTCCAATGAAAGAAACTTCCTGTACCAGTTTAGATCAGCACCCTCCCTTCCTAGGAAATGTAGGTCAGGCACCATCTCCTGCATGCAGCCTTTCCTGATCCCTCCATCCATGCTATCCCTCTTCCCTAACTATCTTGTGCTCACTCTTGATACTTTTATCTCCAG
Source organism: Notamacropus eugenii (assembly GCF_028372415.1). Lineage (NCBI taxonomy): Eukaryota > Metazoa > Chordata > Mammalia > Diprotodontia > Macropodidae > Notamacropus > Notamacropus eugenii. The sequence continues at coordinate 49,744,952 of NC_092875.1, read as the reverse complement.
GGTTGAACACAATGCTTGGTATATAGTAGGTGCTTGGTGCTTCTTAGAGTCTCTTGACAGATTTGCCCAGCATCACACGCTAGTAGGTGTCATGGTTAGGACTTGAACCCAGATCTTTTGACTCTTTGGTCAGCAACTTTTCCTCTTCTTGTTTTTGGTCCTTCTTGATTAGGATTGTCTACTGTAGTTGTAAAAGGATTTGGGGTTCAGGACCTAAGTAGGTTTGTGGAATAACTGCTCCTGAGTATAGCAGGATTTTGGCCACACCCTTTCTCATACCTCTCTGACTCCGTCTATCTTTCACTTAGCCTGATGACCAAAGGGAAAACATGAGCAGGGATAGGATGTAGGCTCCTGAGGTAGGAGCCAGGAAGGAAGGCAGCCAGGTTGTGAGCTTGGCTGAGGCAGTGGGAGACATAAACCGCACCTCCTCTTACCCCCACTGGCCTACATCCTCTTGTCTCCTTGAGGAGCAATCTAGGCTACAGTGGGTCTCTGAGCTTGAACTGGGGGACCCTGGGCCTGTCGAGGTATTGGGAAAGGTAAAGTGAGAGGGGGCTCAGAGCCCCCTTGTCTCTCCATTCCTCATTTGGCCCCACCTGTTAGGGCAGATGCTCAGCCAATCAATTTTGCCCCGGGGCCTTACTCCAACCTTCCTGTGGTCAACCCTGACAGGTGCCATATGCCCAGTGGCACCTCTGCACAGCAACATACAAAATCTAGTGGCTATAGTTTGTGATGCTCAGAGTAAAATGGCATTTAAAAACATCTAAGATTCATTTGAGTGAGCCCTCCTGCTCTGGAGGCACTGATTTATAAGGGTTTAGCACTTCAGAAAGGTAAGTGATTGTTTTTCAGTCAGTCAGAAACTCTCCCCTTGGCTTTGAAGGAGAAATGTTTTTCTAAATCTGTTAGAATTTGGAGAATCAAAAAGCAGCAGCCTCCAGGGTTCTCCCAGCTTTCCGCAGGCCAGACGAGTGTAGGTGAGCCCAGACTGGGCCAGCTTCTTTGCCAACTTTCCAGTTCCTGAGTCAGGCCGTTGCTTACCTTTCTCCCCCATTCCTTTCTCCTGTCAAGTGGGCGGCCCTGGGGGCCCCTGGGAGGCAACTAGGGAGGCTTGGACTGAACTCTTTTTCAGAGCTAGGAAAACCCTGGCTGGCTGCTACTGAACCTCAAACAATGAGCTCTTGGCATCCTATGGTATCACATACTGTCAGAACTGGCAGTGACTTTACAGCACAGAATGTCAAAGCTGGGCCGGAGAATATTCAGTTTCAGGAGCTTAGAACACAGGGTGTCATAACTGGAAGGGACCTAGGATGTCAGAGATGAGCTAGGGGTGGTTAGAACATAAAATGTTGCTGGGAAGGGGTGAGGGGGAGGGGAGACGGAGGGATGACTTCAAATGTAGAACAGAGAATGTCAGAGCTGGGGGGAGTCCTTAGAACACAGAATGTTAGAATAAGAGGAATCTTAGAATGTATCATGTCAGAGTTGGGAAGACACTGAAGAAATTATACTTAGAAGGAATCTCAGTGACCAACTAATTTAATCCCAAACCCGTCATGTTACTGATGGAAGAGCTGGGATTCAGAAAGGAAAAGAGACTTGCCCAGAGTCACCCTGCTTTCTTGGTTGATCTCAGATACCTGAGTCGAGCATCCCTAAGCTGCCAGGGACCTTCCTACTCACCAGACTAAAGTCTGTGCTTTTCCCTTTTGTATTCTGTATTCCTAGGGAAGGATGGAGAGCTATTGGCAACCTGGCTCCTTCTTATCCTACCAGTCTTCTTACACATAACACCCCCTCTGGTCTTCCTTCCCAAATCTCCCTTCCTTTTGGCAGCCAGGTCCCTAGAGGAGGCCTGACTACTGCTTTTCTCAGGGTTCTATGGGTAACTTTGAGAGCTTGAAGGTAATTTTCCAGGATAAGCCCCTACCAATGTATTCCCCATTGATTATCCAATTCATATCAATTAGCCAGCCAAAGTTAATTAGCTTTTAATAATAACTAGCATTTTCATAGTGCTTAAATGTTATCTCATTTTATGTTCACAACAACCTTGAAAGCTGGGTGCTCTTATTATTACCATATAAGGAAACTGAGACTGAATTTATTCAGAGTCCAATAGCTTTAAGTATTTGAGGCAGGATTTGAACTCAGGTTTTTTCTTCACTCTAGATCCAAGACTCTTAACCTTTGCTTATTTTCATCAGGGGTAGTTATTAAGGTGGATAGAGCTCTAAGCTTGGAATCTGGAAAACCTGAGTTCAAATCTGGTGATAGACACTCACTAGCTGTGTAATCCTGGACAAATCACTTAACCTTGTTTGCCTCAGTTTCCTCATCTGTCAAATAAGCTGGAAAAGAGAATGCAAACTACTGTAGTATCTTTGCCTAGAAAACCTCATAAGAGTCACTAAGAGTCAGAGAAGACTGAACAAAGTTATTAATGTGGCATAGCAAAAACGCTTAGTATAAAACTTACCCCTCCCCCCATGCCCCTCATGGGCTGGGACATGTTCTCCAAGAATTACCTAGAGACCAGGGGAAGGAGGGCTCAATTTTAAGGAATGTATGGACTGAAAAAGTAGCTCTTAGTTCTGTTTGGATAGGAGTCCTTTTCTACCTTTGGAAAATCCTCCTAAAGTTCCCCTGTGGTAAGTGACACTCTCAGAGCTTTAAGGGTCAGGACCCTCCCAGAGGACTGGGCTGTTATTCTCTTTGCCTCCCACCCCAGAGAGTTGTTTTGGAATTTGTCCTCTCTCAGCTCCCAGCTGGACACTTTGTTTGTTACCAGTCTAGGTTCTCCAGTGATGTTGCCAATGAGTGGAGGAGAGTGAGTACAGTCTGCCCACCATCCCCATTGCTGTGCTCAGATTAGTAGGACAAGAGATCCCCAAAGCCCTCCCTCACCTCAGTTCTCAAAGCAGTGGCCTGCATGCTTCTGCTGCAAATATCCTTCTCTGATATACATTGCTGTTGTGTTTGCCTTTGGGCTCGAGGAGGACCTTGATGTCATGATCATGACATTATAAGATCACACAGCTAGTCATGACAAGAAATGATGTCATGACTTGTAGTTGATTTTGATTTGAGCGAGGGAGGGCTTTGCAAGGTCACCAGTCTCACTTTCTGCTCCAGAGCCATCTGTGTTCAGTGACCACATATTCATCAGGATGGCTGGGGATGGCTCAGTGTGCAATGGGAGACCCTGGACCTTTTAATGGCCAATTCTTCAAACTCATCCCAATACAGTGGAAGTACTTCACACCTTTTTAGTTTGAGTATCCAAGTTGTTGCATCTGGTTTATCCTCTGATTGACTGACCCATTCTGTAACTCAGTCAAAGAGGCATTCCCATCCCCTGATAAAATACATCAGGGCAAAGAACATATTGATTGGGTGTGAATGGGCATGAAACCTCTGCCTTACTGTGCTAAGTAAGCTGAGGATTAAAAAAAAGGCAAAAACAACCCCCACCCTTGAAGAACTCACACTTTAGCGGGGTTTGTACATGCAGCTATGTACAAACACAGTCTATACAAGGTATATTGGAGATAATTCAACTGGGAGAAGACGCTGATATTAAGGGATTCCGAAAAGTCTTCTTGAAGAAGGTGAATTTTAACTGAGACTTGAAGGAGTTCAGGGAGACCAGGAGGTACAAATGTGGGGGGAAAATTCCAGGTTACCCCCTGGAACAGTCAGAGAAAATGCCTGGAGCTGGGAGGGGGAGTGCCTTGTGTGAGGAGTAACCAGAAGGCCAGGGTCACTGGATCCAAGAGTACATGTCAAGAAATAAGGTGTAATAAGACTGGAAAGGAGACCTGAAAGGGTTTTTAAAGCCTAATAGGATTTTGTAGCTGATCCTGGAAGGTGTAGGGAGACACTGGAGTTTATTGAATTTTTTTGAGGGGTGACATGTTCATGTCTGTGCTTTAGGGAGACCATTTTGACAGCTGAGTATAGAAGGGACAGGAGTGGGGAGAGATTTGAGTCAACTGGACCCACCAGCAGGCTGTTGCAAAGTCCAGGCATGGAGAAATGAAGGATTACATCAAGATGGGGGCTGTATGAGTACAGAGAAGGAGGCTTAGATGAGAAGTGATTGCACAGTCATGTCTGACTCTTCATGACCCTGTTTGGCATTTTCTTGACAAAGATATTGTATTGCTTTTGTCATTTCCTCCTCCGGAACATTTTACAGATGAAGAAATTGAAGCAAACAGAGTTAAGTGACTTATGCAAGGTCACACAGCTAGTAAATATCTGAGGGTGGATTTGAACTCAGGAAGACGAGTCTTCCTGATTCCTAGCCCAGTGTTCCATCCATTTAGCTACCTAGCTGCCCTATAGAATTGATAGGACTTGACTATTGCTTGGCTGTTGGGAGCATGTGTGTGAGAACTTAGGCCCATTAGTTCATATAAGTCTTCCCAGGTTTCTCTGAAACCATCTCTCTCTTAATTTCTTACGACACAATAGTGTTCCATCCTATTCATATACCATAACTTGTTCAGCCATTCCTCAGTTGATGGGCACTCCCTTAATTTTCAGTTCTTTACCATTACTAAATATTGTACACGAGTCCTTTTCCTTTTAATTTGATCTCTTTGGTGGCATATGCCCAGTAGAGGTATTTCTCAGGTATGTATGGATTACCATAACCATTGTAACTGTGTCAAAGTGGGTTACTTAGGAGGTGATGGGATCCCCCCTCACTGAGGCCTTCATACAGAGGATGGATGAACACTTGGCAGTGACCTCATAGAGGGGGACTCTCAGTCAGTTACAGTTTGTCCTCCATGATCTTGGAGCTTCCTGCAGACTTCGAGATTCTGTATTTACAAAGGAAAGGCGAAAACATGCCTTCAGTGATGATATTCCATGCACACTTCATTGCAAACACAAAAGTTCTAGGCTTAGCAGTGCCCATGCTTTCTAACCCAATATTCACTGAGGAACTAAGGTTCCTCAAGTCTAATTTGGTCTTCATGATCCATCCATCCATCCAACAAGCCAACATTTATTAAGTGGCTATGACCAGTGGGACACTGTGCTGGATGCTCCCTCTCTGCACCTTGATCCTTGCCATCCCCTATGCCTGAATTCCTTCCCACCTCATTTACACCTCATAGAAGAATCCCTAGAATCCTTCACAACTCAACCACCATCTTCTACATGAACCTTCTCTTGATCTGCTCCAATACTAGTGCCATCCCTCTCTTTCTTACATTAACTGATTATTACAGAGAACAGAGCATGTATCTCATATTCTTTCTCTTGGTAAAAATATGGAAGACTATGGATGCGGAATATAGTATATGCTGTTTGACTTTTTTTTCTGTCAGTTTTGATTAAATTTTTTCTACTGTTACAAGAGGTCAATAGTGGTGGGGAGTATATGAGGAATGACACACACATATACACATATGTATATATGCACATATATGTATATTATAATATATAATAATATAGCTATATGTCATAGTTTATCTGTATATGTATATATTATTATGAATGGCATACATCACATATAATGTGTGTGTATACATTATTATGTATAAATCGCATACATGTATATTAAAGAGCATACCTAAACGGTATCAACTGAAAAACAAAACAAGATACGAAAGAAAAAAAGATTAAGACCTCAAGCAGGTCATGCCTGAGACAAGCCCAGCAGACAGTTCAGAGCATCGCTGAGGGGATGTGCGTTGCTAAGTAGGGAAGCAGTTAAAAAGAAGGATCTGATACACAGAAAGAAGAAAAGTGTCCTATTCTGGGGGTGACTAAATGGATTCATTTAAGTTTTAATTTCACAGGCTAACATGAAAATGCTTCAGAGATGTGTTTAATCTTCAGATCTGAGTACACCCCATCCTCCAGCAGGAAGAAGAAAAAGAGTCCTACAAAAGGGTTTTAATTAAGTAAAAAACAGTAGTATCATCCAGGGACCAATTACTATATTTTATTCTGTCTCAAGTGAAGAAGCTTGGGAAGAGACAACCCGCCCCATCTAAAGACTTTTTGGCAACTATAGGAGTTAAGACCACATCTGGGCTGCTAAGGAGTTTTCCACAAAGGGTGGGGGAGCAGGGAAACCCCACTCTGGTACCTTGTGGCAAGAGAAGCAAGTCAGGTCCAGTATGAGTGGTAGAATCTTAGTTGGAATCTCTTGGTATAATCTCCAAGTTGGAAGAGACTTCATTGGCTATGGCTAACTCAGACTTGGATAGTGATTTCCTCTATGCATACCCATCAAGTGGTCATTCAATCTTTGTTTAAAGACCACCAGTGATGGGAAACTCACTATCTCTCAAGGCAACCATTCTGCAGTTTTTCAGATCTAGATAACCCACCAGAGGCCATCTAGTCTAATCCATAACTGGATAGGAAATTCCCTCTGGAACATCTCCAACAAATGGTCATCTAGCTTTTGATGAGAGATCTCCAGCTATAGGGAAACCACTATTCCCAAAGTAGTCCATTCTATTTTTGGACAGCTCTATTGCTTCTGAAGCTTCTGCTGAGGTAAGACGCCTTTTCTGAAACCAGCTGATTGCCAAAGGCACAATGGGGAGTTGGACCAGCATGGTGGAATGGAGAGAGTAGTGGGTGTAGAGTCTAAGACCTGGGTTCATATCTCAGCTCTGTCATTCACTACCTGTGTGACCTTGGGTAAGTCACTAAAACTTGATGATTCTTAGTTTACTCATGTATAAAATGAGAAGTGTGGATTAGATGACCCCTGAGGTCCCTTCCAGCTCTATACGGCTAATACATACTCTATATAGCTAATCTGACACAGAACATTTACTCTCTCTGGGCCTTAGTTTCCTCTCTGTAAAATTAAGGAGTTAGGTTGCATATTTTTTGATGTCTCTTTCAGTTCCATACCTATGGTCCCATCTATGAATATAATATATGTCTATAAACCATAAATGCTTGTACCTGGGATAAATATATGAGGTTGGACAGACTTTGAGAGATAGTGGAGGATAGAAAGGCCTTGGGTACCATGATGATCCATGGGGTCACAAAGAGATAGACATGACTAAACAACCGAACAACAAAAAACCTAGGACAAATTTAGTTTGAGAGGGAAAGAGACAGGCCATATTATAAAAGGAAATGAATATTTTTTTAAAAGCACCAGCTATGTGCCTGGCATTGTACTCAGTGCTTTGCAAATATCTCATTTGATTCTCACAACAACTTTGGGAAGTAGGTGTTGTAATTATCCCCATTTTACAGTTGAGGAAATTAAGTCAGACGGCAGTTAAGTGACTTATCCAGGGTCTCACAGTTACTAAGTGTCTGAGGTCAGATTTTAGCTCAGGTCTTCCTGATGCCAGGCCCAGTGCTCTATCAAATGCACCACTTAATTGATGTTTTAAACACAATTCCTCCCTGGCTAGGGATCATTCATTGACCTCTACTGCTGAGAAACAGTTCACTTGCTGGGAGGATAGATCATGGGATTCCAACTGTGTGGAGTCATTCACTGGCCTTTGCTGCTGACAGGTCATTCAGAGGTCTCCCTTGTGTATTCATCATTCACTGGACTCTTCTGAGGAGAGGCTATTCAATTAATGATCAATCAATCAATCAAAGGGCGCTTCTTAAGTGTCCAGGATGTATCAAGCATTGTTCTTGGATTGGAGAGAAAAATACAAAGAATGAAACAATCTCCACACTTGAATAGCTTTTAGATGTATATATGCAGAATAAATGTAAAGAGAATAGAAGAAAATCAAGGTAGATAAATAGACCATAGTTTGGGAGGGAGGGCACTAATCATATGGAGAGCGGTGAAGGGTTAAGAAAGGGTTCCTGGAGATAGTGGTGCTTAGGAAGGAATCCCATGGCATGAAAGGGAGGAGGGAGGGCATTCCAGGCAAGGGGGCATGGCCAGTGCAGAGACATAGAGAAGAAAAGGGAGAAGACCAGCTTGTCTAGGTTAGAGAATGATGAGGTAGGTGGGGTAATGTACCCTGAGAGTGGAAAGATGGGCTAGGCCCAGGGCTTTAAAAGCTTAACAGAGGATTTTTGATCCTAAAGGCAATGGGGAGCCCCTGCAGTTTTAATGAGTAAGGGAGTGGCATAGTTAGATCTGGACTCAAGGAAGTTTGGCAGTTGTGTGGTAGATGGATGGGAATGCAGAATGATTGAGGAGATGTCTGCCTGCCCTATTCCTGGAGCTTGGCAGAAAGGAGGGGAAAGAAGAAGAGGAGGGAGGGAAAAGAGGAAGAAGAGAAGCAGAGGGAGAGGGAAGAAGAAAGAAAAATGATGAAGAGGAGAAAGTGTGAATGAGAAAGGAGGGGAGGTGAGAGGAGGAAGAGGAAGGAGAGGTGGAGAACTATGGGTATAGAACATGGCATATATGTTCAGACTTCTTTGAAGGGTTGTTTAATTTGATGAAGTGGTTTTTCTTCCCTTAAAAAAATTATTTGATATAAAACCATGACTATCTGTGGAAGGGAAGGAGGAGGGATATAATGGGAAATGGAAGTGATTTAGAAAAATGTTTAAAATGTATTTTTTTAAAAAAAGGAGAAAAAAGAAAGCAAGGGAGAAGATGAAGAGCACAGAAGAGAAAGGAAGGGGAGGAAAAAGAAAGAGGAGGAAGAAAGAGTCAAAGGAAGGAGAGAGAGGAGAGGAGAAGAGGAGGAAAAGGAGAGAGAGAGAGAGAGAGAGAGAGAGAGAGAGAGAGAGAGAGAGAGAGAGAGAGAAAGAGCGCGCCTCAATGGACCTGTAGTTAGAACCTTGGCTAGCTCAGGGAAGACAACCTATCTAATCACTTAGCTTATTTCATGTCCAACCCACTTCAAAGAAGGGAAACCCATTTTCCCTTCTTCCAGCCCCTGAACCCTGTGGGGAAGTTCCTGGCTGATCTCTTCAGTAATCTAGATGCTAGGTTGTTGGGGTTCCAGTTGGGGGAGCGGAATATGAGCATGAAGAGCTGGCTGACAGCTGAGCAGGTTTAGAGGTCAGGGGGATGCATCATGTTTAGCATTTCCAAATACCTGGAATCACCTCCACACTTTTGCTTTCTAAGAAACTTATCACAGAATCATGGACGTAGAATTGAGGGCGGGGCATGGTGTGACTTTCCTTAGAGTTACTTGCCCAGAGTCACGCTGCTAGTAAGCATCAAAGGTGGGATTTGAACTCAGATCTTCTTGATTTCCAGACCAACACATGATTCACTATTGTCTAAACAAGATGAGAGGCCATGTGGTGTTAGTGCTTTTGGGCACTGCAGCATGGCAACTCCTGCGTACTACCATAAGAGAATAATGGGACAGTCTGATGAGCTTCTGGTTGGATTTCTCCCCTGCTCCTCCCTGACAGCCCCCACCCCCAGGATACCAAACAAAATAGTATTGAACTAGCCTGGGAAATCATTCTGCCTCTCTTAACTTTAGAGCTGAAAGGGGCCTGAGATGTCACCCTCAATTTAGAGATGAGAAAACTGAGGCCCCAGGTGGTGAAATGACCCAAGTTCATGTAAGTTTAGATGGATGAAAATGAGTAGGGGGTATATTCTAGTAATAAAAGAGGGCAAAAAAGTGTTAGCCTCACTTACTGGAGTCTTTCACACAGCTTCCCCCTTCCTCCCTTCATCGTTATCATCATCGTTGTCATCCTCGTCGTCCTCCTCCTCCTCGTCGTCGTCGTCATTGTCATCACTAGTGCTTAATATGTGCTGAGTATTGTGCAAAGTACTTTGTCATCTTATTTGCTCCTCACAACAACCTTGGGAGGTAGGTATTATTATTAGTCTCATTTTTTCAGATGAGGAAACTGAGGAATGCCTTCTGACAGCAGAGAAATTATTCAGGACACAGACTCAGGGGCTGCACCATGGAGCTGTCCCAGAGCCATGTGCTGGGGTCTGTTTTCCTGATGCCACTTAAGGAACAGGAGGGGAGGTAGGGACCAGGGCCAGGGTGAGGAATCTTTCTTACCGTCTGCTGTCTCTTTTCTAACGGAGTTTGATTCCATCAATATTGTTTTTGCAAACACTCAATTATGATTGACCAGAAGGTATTGGAGTTTTAGCAAATAATAAATAAAGGGAGCTACCAAGCAGTGACAGATCTCAATTGATCCCTCATTACTGTCTAATATTCACTTAATTAATGGGAAACCTTTGCCTTTTCAGGGATTAATGAAACATCAGCTGTATTCAAAGGCTACATGGGACAATTAAGCCTAATCAGTATTTCTGGCCCAAATGAGACATCCTCTTCCCCCCAAGTTGCCAATGGAACTGTGACTGCATCCTTCTGTCATTGGGTCATGCTTGTCTCAAGGAAGCTGGAGCTGATGGCTCCAGACTGCAGGTGCAGAGGGTTGGGGTATTTATTTGGATTTATATCAGGATTTATATCAGGTACATACCCTTAGGTATGAGCAGGGCAGGAGATCTGGAGTCACTTGAAAGCACAGACTGAGAGCCACAAGGACACATGTGCTGATGAGCTTCTGGTTGGATTTCTCCTCTGCTACTCCCTGACAGCCCCCACCCCCAGGATACCAAACAAAATAGTATTGAACAAACTAGCCTGGGAAAGGACATGTCTAGTCCAATGCCCTTATTTTTGCAAGAGAGATTACCAAAGAACAGAGAGGGAAAGGGAGTGGTGAATGGTCACACAGCTAGTAAGCTGCTGAATTAGGAAATGAACTCAGGATGTCTCTCCTTGTGTGATCTTGGGCAATCACTCAGTGTCCTTTCCCTTAAACAGACGACCCATCAGTAGCATAGAAAATATAATTTAAATTTGATCAAGCCACCTCCTATTAGCTGGTACACGTGTTCTGAGGGTCTTTGGAGTCTGAGTAGCTCATTCTTGGTCTCACACTTCTGTTCTGCCCTCGTAGTGTAGTAGAATGAGAGTTTGGATCCCACTTCTGGCACTTTGGGCAAATCACATTGCTTCTCTGAGGCCAAGTTTCCCCATCTATAAAATGGGGACAATATTAATAAAAATAGATATTTCTAGATCTTTAAGGTTTACAAAGTGCTTTACATGGACATATGACCAAATCTGAGCCTCACAAAAACCCAGTGATTTTTATATCCATAGAGATTATCCATTAGAGTATAAGCTCCTGAGGACATTTTTTAAAACCTTTTTTTGTATCTCTAGTGCCTGGTACATAGTAGGTGCTTAATAAATGTTTTCTGATTAATTGATTGAGAAAGAATCAATTTATGGCATCCCTGGCAAGGATTTTTATTGAAGACATATAGTGAGGGGGAACCCGCTCTGTCCCAGAACAGTCCATTCAGCTTTTGAATAATTAATTGTTGGGAAGCTCTTTACCCACAAGCTTCCTAAATCTCTGCCTCTTGACAACTTCTGCCCATTGATCTTGGTTCTGCCCTCTGGGGTCAAACAAACAAACATAAAGCCTAATGTCTCTTCTGAATACATGAAGATCCGCATCAGATACCTACCAAGTTTTTTCTAACTATGCCCAGTTCCTCCCACTCATGTGGCATGAAGTCCAGATCCTTCCCCATCCTCCTTTCTGCTTATCAATGTCCATCCTAAAACATGGGGCCCTGAATGAGCACAAGAATCTGTAAGTAGTCTGACTAAGGCAAAGCACAGTGGTACTATCATCACCTTACTTCTGGAAACTATGCCTCCTCCTCCCCCACCCCTCCTCTTTCTTCTTTCTTCTTTCTCTTTCCCCCTTCTTCTATTTCTGTCTCTCTTTCCCCCTCTCTTTCTCCTCTTTCTTCTTCTTTTCTCTCCTCTCTCTTTCTTTCCTCTTCCTCCCTCCCTCTCTCTTCTTCCTCTGTCTTTCTTTTTTCTCCCTCTGTCTCTTTCCTCTCTCTGTTTCTTTGTCTTTTTATCCCCCTCTATTCTCTTCCTCTTTCTGTGATTTTATAGATGTAGGGAACCCCCTACCTACATAAGCCATCCATGCATTTCATGCATATTTGGAGTCTAAGGCTGGTTCTCCACTATTACATGCTATCTCTCATCCCTTCTAATGAAGCCTAAATCCCATAAATTCTCCATTATTTATACATGAGGAAACTGAGGCTCAGAGACACCAAGTGATTGACCTATATGACTATGCAACTGGTGTCAGAGGTTCCATTCCAATCCAATCCTTCCTGCCTCTAAGATCAACCTTTTCACTTACACCATCCTGCTCCTCTAATCCCTGCACTTCTCATAGGGCTGTATGAGTCTAGAAAAAGATAACATATGTAAGCTTAATCTACTTTTATTACTCTCCCCTATTATTTTTTAAGTTGTCCCAAGTAAGTGTTGAGTGCTTGGAGTAGAGGAGAATGGGATAAGGCTGTAGACAGAACATGGACTAATTGGGGAGACAGAACATGCATCAATCTCATTTGTGTTTCTACTTCTATTCTTAGGGATGATTTTTTAAAAACTTGCTTAAGTAAAGCCATCATCTTTGTTTAGAAGTATTTATTGGACCTCCTTCCTGCTAGGAAGCCCAAGATATGGGACTGCAAACACATTTCCTATCTAATCAAGGGAGAGGCTCTTCCTCAAACATTTAATGTAGATATAAGTGCAATCTTCTGTAATCCTTCCTGTATTTGGTTCTCAAGACAGGAAGAAGTCAGAGGAGAGGGAAGGTGGATGTGGTTTTGGCCATGTCCATGAGCCATGCATGAAGACCAGGAGGATGAAGGACAACTTCACCCAGGTCTCCTAGGGATGTACCCATATGTACCATCTCAAGTGCAGTTCCTCTGCTACTTTCTGCCTTATTTGCAGGGCTGCTTTTTAGTCAGCATGTGTTTACACTGACTCTGTACCAGGCACTGTGTTAAGCAATGGGGTGACAAATTGTCTCCAAGGGCCATTTGCATGGGACTATCCTCGTTGCTGGAGATGGATTGCTGAGCAAACCCATGCAAATGGTAAAATCGCATTTCCTGCTCTCAAGGAGCACATATTCTCATGGAAAGGACCAAAATAGAGACTGGAGCTCTGATTTCATAGATATAGGGAATTCTTGAGTGAGGAAACCACTTCTACCAATGCAGCTTATAGTCTTAGGAAATTGTCTAAAACACTCTCATCAGTGGGACCTGCACCCAAGTCTCTTTGGCTCCAAAGGCAGATCTCTATCCACTATGCAACACTACCTTTGTTTTGTAGTGTAATTAGGGTTCTATAGCTATGAACGTTCTGATGACCACAGATCATTGTGAACGACCTTAGGCTGACCCTGCCCATCAAACCAAAAAACTGGGATGTGACACACTTTTTACACATTAGAAATGAATGTTCCAACTGTAAAGATGCAAGTGAAGAATGATAGAGACCCCTTCTCCCTGCCAGGACCTGTTTTTAAGAGCATTTCCTTGATCCACAATCAATGGACCAGACACAGTTAAGATCTCTGCCAGGGAATGCCAAAGAAACAAACAAAATGAAAAAAACATTGGTTGCAGGAACTTCTGTCTGCACTGGGTCCTAAGTCTATGTCTCTTTAGGTTAAGGAGTTGTCTTGGGTTATCCAGAGTTCCTGGGTTCTTCATATAGTTATAAACTCTGTTGGAGTCAGGAGCTAAATTGTATTTTTATACTCCATTGCTTGCTAGTGAGAATGGCTATGGCAAAGGGGAAAGGGATTAAATAAATGAACTGTATTTTTTTCTGGAATTCTTGGATTTGGACCATTCATAGTCCATACTGTATGGATATGGAGTGTTAGGAACACAGGTGCACTTTATATGGTCTATTACAACTTCTTGTGCAAACATATTCAAAGCTTTCCTTTTTAATTTTACTAATTGAGATGTTTAAGAAACAAATGGGTATGTTCAAGTATGATTTTCTTTTTAAGAATATTTTGAATGCCTCTATTATTGAATGTCCATCTTTTCTCATTTATGGTTAGACTTAGATGTGCAGGGTAGGTCACCTTGGGCTATGCCTTGAGCTCCATTATTCTTTGGTACACATTATTCCATTCCCTCCTGCATTTTCTGGTAGGTGCAGAATAGTCTTGTGTTATTTGAATTTCCTTTTCTTTATACTTGAAGGTTTTTCTCCTGCTCACCTGCAGAATTTTGTCTTTCTCAATGGAATTGTTAAATTTAATCATTCTATTTCAGAATTAGGAATGGCCTCTATAGGTCTTTTTTTTTCTTTTCTGGAGCTTATCTATGAATTCTTCATATTGGTCCTTTTTTAGTTTGTTTAGCAGTTCTGGGTAGTTTTTTTGTATTCTTTCTTGCATTACGGTGTTCAATATTTTTTGGCTTGTGTTCTTCTGGGTGACCTGTAACCCTTAAGTTGTCTGTATTCATCTTGTCTTTGAGATAATATTTTGCTTGGATGGAGAGCATGCTTTCTTTGAATGTGATAACTTTGTCTTCTCTTCTTCCAGATTGTCCTTCATTTCAATGTGTTCAATGTGTCCCCAGCAGGTATTCTCTCTTTTGTTTCTTTGGTGAGATTGCCACAGTGGAATCACATTTTTCCATTATACCAATACCTTCTGTTGTGAAAACAAAAATTCTGCTTTCAAAATTTTATTTCTATTTTAAACCATTCAGGTCCCAGGCTCTCTTTAAAATCCACAGGATCCCTTGCCTCATCAGGTGTTGAGTCATTTGTGTTGTTTTGCAGTATTTATTCATAGATGCCTGAACTCTTCTACTAAATCTGGAGGTGTTATTTTCCTTTCCGTGCCTTCCCTCTTGGTTTATCTGTTTATACTTAAAGTCTTTGAGTGTTTTTCCTCCTGAGATCTTCAGCAACTTCAGCTTTCCCCTTTATTTCTTTCTCTGTTGTTTAGTTTGGATTCCCTTCCCTCTGATGGTAGTTTTTCTGGGGGCTGGATTTCATCTCAGCCTCTCTCCAGCTTGGGCAATTCAAGGGTTCACTAGCCTAGGTCTCTACCTCAGATGACTTCTAGGTGGGTAAAACTGATCCTAGCTGGAGGCTGGAGTTTTCTCCTCAGGCTTAGTGGAGTGCCATATATCCCCAGGCATATTAATCCTGCCCACTCCCTCTGTTCCTCAGTTCTCTGGCCCAATATAGAGCATCACCACACTGTTCTCACAGCTTGATAAAATTCCTGCCTTTTGAAGTTTAGATCCCTATGGCATTGGGAAAACCCAATGTGGGGAGGGGAGCTTGCCACATGTTGTGCTTCGTTCCCTTTGTTTCTACTCTGGGGTTCAGGTCTGTTGTAGCATGTACCTGTCTTGGCCTGAGCACATATCTACCTTTGGACTTTGGATCTCCAGAGTACTGGGAAGGGGTAGTGGTAGTTGATTTGTGGAGTTGAGATGCATTGCAAACCTGAGAGTCAGCTTGTACAACCTTGCTGCTGGGAACATGACAGCGCAGTGGGGAAGGACTGACTGAGCACTCTCTAGGGGTTGGGGATTATTGACCTTCTCTGCTATCAGTCCATTGAGTTTTTAACTTGTTTGAGTTCTTGGATTCCTAGATAATGGAGACAGCCAAAATTGCCTTACCTCTGGCACATCATTCCTATTTGGAGAGATTTGAGAGGTGGTGAGGCTCAGACAACATGCCTAGTTCTCCATCTTGCCTATTCCATTTACTAAAAGGTTTGAGGTTTAGGTCAGAGGCAGGAAGTGTCTTCATTACTTCAGTTATCAGCCAGAGAAGGGAGGAGAACCCTTGAGGGTGAAGTGTCTAAAATGTGAGTTAGTGATTCAAGGAGGACAGTTGTCTAGATTAAGGTGCTATTGTATTAGATCAAGCAGAATTTTAGTTCTATACTATGTAACTATGTCCTGAAATTTTATTAAGTTCAAGAATTCTATAAATGTAACTTTGAAAATGTCTTGTGAGAGAGGTATGTCTGAGGGGATATGGGGGCTTTTGTCAATTTAGAAAGTTCTGTCAGAAAGAAAAATGCTTGAATTTAGAATAAAGTGAAATTCTAAAAGATGTTTCTGTTAAACATGCTCAAAGGCAGAGTGCTTTGTTTATGTTCTTTTGACATTGTTTGACTTTATTTGACTTGATGCAAAAAAGTTAAATAGTGTATACCATGTCCAAACCCGAGGGTTGGTTTTAATGAGGGCTTACTTCATCATGTCAAGATCGTTAACTAGACCCAGTGAATTATAAGAAATTCAGGGATGAGGCAGAATTTTTCAGCAGGTAGGGGCTTGGAGTTCATTTTGATGAATTGAATCCATCGTAACCATATCTTTTAAACTAGTGAAACAAGCATGGCCACTCGGGGAGAGGCAGAATTGGGGGACAAGAGGTTGCTAACTCTCTGGTAACGTCAGAGAACTTGAAACTTGTCCTATAGTCTTCCTCAGAAGGATAGTATTTATACTGTCCAAAGTAAGTATGAGATTTTTCAGTCTGGTCTATTTTTTCCTTTTCTTTTTAAAAAAAGTTTTAATTATCTTTTGTTTTTCCATCATTCCTCATTTCTGAATATATTTAGACTCCCTTCCTTACACAACAAGTCATCCCTTCTAACACAGAATAAAAAAGAAAGAGGAGGGGAAAACCCAATTAGTCATGGTTATGGTTGAACATATAAGGTGCTGAATTATAAATCCATTGGGGTTTCCCTGAATGGGTTAAAACTCAGCCAGTTATAGGTGCATTAAAAAAATACTCTCACTGATGGATGACTACACACACACACACACACACACACACACACACACACACACACTTATTCAGTGACCTCTTTATTGGAAAGACATGTTGGTACAGTGTATGGATTTGGAGTCAAAAAGGCCTAGGTTCAAATCCCACCTCAGATATTTGCTAGCTGTGTGACTGTGAGGAAAGTCACTTCACCTTTTTCTGCCTCAGTTTCCTTATCTTTAAAGTTAGGGGATAGGACTTGATGACCTATAAGGTTTCTTCTGGCTCTAAATTTAGAATTCAAACCAACAGATCAATTGAGTCTGAATGAAATATTTCATAACACAACATTTCCTAGCTCGCAGTGAAGGGAGGAAGAAGCCTTTTCTTATCTCATCTTGGAGGGACAAACTCAGTCATTATGTTTATATAGCATCTAATGTTTTTTTGTTGTTTTTTTCTGTTTACTTTGCTGAGGTTATTATAAAAATTGTTTTCCTAGTTCTTACTTTGGGCAGTTGGGTGGTTCAGTGCATAGAGTACTGGGCTTGGAATAAGTTGAATTCAAATCTGGCTTCAGATACTTACTAGCTGTGTGACCCTGGGCAAGTCACTTCACCCTGTTTGCCTCAGTTTCCTCATCTGTAAAATGAGTCGGAGAGGGAAATGGCAAACCATTGCAGTACTTTACCAAGAAAACTCCAAATGGGGTCATGGAGAGTCAGACATGACTAAAAGATGATTGAATAATAACCACAACTGTTCTTCCTATACTCTGCATCAGTTCACATAAGTCTTCTCATAGTTCTTTAAAGTTTTCATTTTTTCATTTCTTACGCCACAGTAATATTCCATTACCTTCATGTTTAATAATTTTGTTGGCCTCCCTGGTTGCAGGGCCTCTATTGAATTCCTAGTATTTTACTACCACTATGCTATGAAAATTTTGTTCTGTAGGAGAACTTCTTTCGGTCTGGTGAGCCTGGTCCTTATTAGAGAATAGGGTCAGATTACCTTGTAGTTATACAAATCTCCTCTGTGTCCTATGAACAATATGGCTGAGACCTAGGTGAGCTCTGTGAGGAAAGAGTTTGTGTCATGGCCATCCATCATCCAGGACCTGGAGATGAGCTTGGCCCATCAGTGATGTTTCTCTTTTCTAACTTGAATAACTTCTCTTTTGTAGATTGATCAACCTAGTCTTACCACCCTATTCCTTCCTGGACTTATGAGGAATTGGACTTTCTCTTTGTAGTTAACTTTCAACCTTTATGTCCTCAGATGGAGTCACAGGGTGAATTGACTCCCTCAAAGGAAGACAGAGAACTTGTCCAGGAAACAAAGGAAAGGAACCCCCTCCCAGTTGAGAGGATGTGTAATCTGGGGAAGAGAAGATTTAGGAGTACATGGGAGGTGCCTTCAAGTTTTTGAAGGACTATAATGTGCAAAAGGGAAGAGACTTCTTCTACTTGGTCCCTGAGGAAAGACCTAGCTTCAATAGGTAGAAATTGTTAAGAAGTCAATTTATAAAGGGGAAAGGATCTATTTGTACAAAAAGTATTTATAGAAACTCCTTTTTTTTTGTGGTAACAAGGAATTGGAAATTGAGGGAATGCCCGTCAATTGGGGAATGGCTGAACAAGTTGTGGTATATGATTCTAGTGGAATATTACTGTGCCATCAGAAATGATGAACAGATTGATTTCAAAGAAAACATGGAAAGACTTCTATGAACTGATGCAAAGTGAAGTAGAACCAAGAGAACCTTGTAGGCAGGAACAGCAATATTTTAACAATGAACTGTGAATGACTTAGCTATTCTCAACAATAGAACCAAAACCATTCCAAAGGACTCATGATGAAAAATGCTATCTACCTTTAGAGAAAGAATGGATGGAGTTTGAAAGCAGATCAAAATGTACGATTTTTCACTTTCTGTATTTTTTTCATATCTTCCCCCGTTTGGGTCTATGTCTTTTTTCACAACACAATTAATGTGGTAATATGTGTGTGTGTGTGTGTGTTCGTCCTTCGTTGCCCAAGAAGACCATACCATCAGAGAAATGATTTGCACACGACTTGCACTTGACTTTGTTTTGAGTGAGGGAGGGCTGTGCAGGTCACCAGCCTCACTTCTCCTCCAGAACCATCTGAATCCAGTGACCAGATATTCATCAGGATGACTGGAGATGATCCAGGATGAAGCAATTGGGATGGAGTGATTTGCCGAAGGTCACACAGCTAGTGAGTGTCAAGTGTCTGAGGTGAGATTTGAACTCAGGTCCTCCTTACTCCTGCACTGGTGCTCTACCCACTGTACCACCTAGCTGCCCTAATGTGGTAATATGTTTTGTATGACTACAATAAACTACACTAAACATTGTAACCTATATCAAATTGCTTACTGTCTTAGGGAGTGGGAAGGTGATAGAAGGAGAGATAAAATTTGGAATGCAAAAATTTTTTTAAACTAATGTTAAAAATTGTCTTTACATGTAACTGGGAAAAACAAATTTTTTTTTAAAAAAGAAGCCAATTTATACTTAATATAAGGGAGTAGAGCTGCTGAGAGGAGGGAGGGGTCATCAGGTTCCAGAGTGACTCCTGATGTCTAGGTTCAGCTTCTTGGGTCTCCTTTCATCAGAGCAGATCTGCTTCTGGGTAACAACCTGTTGGCTTACTGTTGAGGATGGTTGGAAAGCAGAACTGCTGAAGTCTTTGGCTACAAGAAGTTGTCCTCCAGTAAAGTTAATTTTTAATAAGGGACCAAATCTGTCCAGGCAGGTGAAAAATGCCCAGGGTTTCCAGTCAGCCATTGGGCTTGTTGTTGAGCGGCACTCACTTTAAGGTGAAGGCTCCCTTTGTTTTTGCAGGAAAGAGCATTCCCATCTTTATTATTTAATAATGACAGATGAAATTCTTGCTTGCTCCCTCTATATTTCTCTGCTCTCTGACATTTTTGCCTGGGAGGGCTGAATAGATTGCATCATTATTTGTGTTTTTAAATGGGGATGGAGTCAAGTTTAGACAGTTTGGATGATGCCATTGAAGAACCATTCCAAGGACTGGTGGGGGGCTGGAATGAGGCAGGTCCAGAGTAAGGCCAAGTTGGCAGGCAATTAAGCTTCTGGCTTTTTTTTTTTTTTCAAGGGATCCTTTAGCCTTCAGTGACAGATCTTCCTTTAACTACTACTTTCACTAAGAAGACTTCTCTGATACTACCCCCAAACACCCATCCATCCATCCATCCAAACAACCCATCTCCTCCTCCCTCCAGTTTTCCTTGGGTGCCTTATTTGGATCTTGCCTTTGTCCTTTCCTTGTTATCGTATGAAATTCTACACTGCAGTAAAAGACTTGGATTCAAACCCTGCCACTAATATTATATGACCATGGCTAGGGAGGTCACTCATCCTCTCCGAATTTCAGTCTCCCTGTTTGTGGAATGGAGATAATAATGTCATATCTTATTGAATTAATTTGGAAGTGGCTTCAGAGACCATTCAGTCTAGCCCTTTCATTTTATTTATAGAGAAACTGAGTCTCAGGGGGTCTCATAAATAATTTGCTTATTGCCAGAGGTAAGTTTGGAACCCAGATCATCCTTAATTCAATTCAATAAACATTTAATAAGTGCCTACTATGTGCTAGACACTGTGCTAAGTGCTAGGGGATACAAATAAGAAAAAAAGAGTCCCTGCCCACATGGAGCTTCTAGTCTAATGGGGGAAGACAATCCACAGAAGGAAGCTGAAATGGAAGGAGGGGAGCCATAGTGTATGAGGTGAGGCAGGAAGATATTCCCCGGAGTTGAAACCAAGCAGAGACACTGATAGAAAATTCTGCCAGTTCTGAGCCCTCTACACAGGCAGGGCTTGTTGCTCCACCCTCCAGTCATGATTCCAAGTCCAGCTTGTACCATACAGTCTTTGTTGCTCCCTGGGGATTGGTGATCAGCCTTTCTTGACTTATATACTCCTCCAGTGCTGAGAGAGAGAGAGAGACAGACAGAGAGAGAGAGACAGAGACAGAGACAGACAAAGAGAGAGAGAGAGAGAGAGACAGAGAGAGACACAGAGAGAGACAGAGAGAGACAGAAAGAGAGACAGAGAGAGACAGAGACAGACAGAGAGAGAGACAGAGAGAGACAGAGAGAGACACAGAGAGAGACAGAGAGAGACAGAAAGAGAGACAGAGACAGAGAGAGACAGAGAGACAGAGAGACAGAGACAGAGAAACAGAGACAGAGAGAGAGAGACAGAGAGAGTCAGAGAGAGACAGAGAGACAGAGACAGAGACAGAGAGAGACACACACAGAGAGACAGAGAGAAAGACACAGAGAGAGAGAGAGAGGATTCAGGAAACCTCAGCTGAAATGCATTCTCGATCATTCAATAATAACAACTAACATTTATGTAGTGCCTGTTATGTGCCAGGCAATGTGCGAAGTACTTTACAATTATTATTTTATTTGATCTCACAACAAGCCTGGGAAGTAGGTGCTATTTGCATTTTACAGATGAGAAAACTGAGGCAAGCAAGTGAAATGACTTGCCCATTGTCACACAGTTAGTAAGTGTCTTAGGTTGAATTTGAACTCAGGACTTCATGACTCAAGACCCCAGCACTGTATCCACTGAGCTGTGCTGTTTATGGACTATGAGACCTTTGGAAAGTCATTCTACTTACAAGAGGCTCTAATTTCTTGAATGTAAAATGGAAATGGCAATACTCGCCCTTCCTTTTCCCTTTTCCTCTCTCATAAGGTTGTTCTGAGGATTAAATGTGACACTAACTAACTACATATGTATATAAAATATATGAAAAAATGTAATATCAATATGTTGTATCTATAATATGCATATAGATACAATATATTATATGTGATATGTAGATATATAATAGAATATGTTACATATTATGTCCATATTATACATTATATATTGACAACATAAATATAATGGATATAAGTGATATATAGATAATAGATATAGAGTGATAGATATGGATAAAATAATAGATAGAATAATAGGTAATAAGATATATGTTTATCCTTGCTTGGTTTTTGTCAACTTTCCATTTTTTAATCCTATGCCTTCTTTGTCTTAGAGAGATACTGGGGGACCACTGAAAACCTAAATAATTTTCCTAGAGACTTGCAGCCAGAGTATATCAGAGATGGAATCTGAACTGGCAAGGTTTTGATACAGAACAGGTGGGTGACTCAGTGGATAGAGTGCTGGACTTGGAGTCAGGAAGACTTGAGTTCAAATCTACCCTCAGAGGCTAACTGTGTGACCTTGGGCAACTCAATTAGCCCTGTTTACCTCAGTTTCCTCATCTGTAAAATGAGCTGGAGAAGGAAATGGCACACTGCTCTGGTATCTTTGGGAAGAAAACCCCAAATTGGGTCAGCAACTCTCTCTTTCTCCCCTATTCCAAAAGCTGCCTTTTACACATTGTATTTAATCTGTAAATATTCTGCATTTGCTTATCTGAGCACATGTTGTTCTCCCTTCTCCCTCTACCCAGAATATAAACTCCTTAGGGAAAGACATTCTGTTATGTTACTTTTTGTTTTTTTCCATGTGAATTCTCAATGCTAGCACAGTCCCAGGCACATGGACTCTGAATCTGAAGGATTACTTTAGGATGAGGGTTTTGAACCTTTTTTTCTGTGCTGGCCTGCTCTGGCAGTCTAGTAAATCCCATGGACCCCTTCTCAGAATCATGTTTTTAAATTCACAAAATGAAATGACCCAGAATTGCAAAGGAAACCAGTTCTATTGAAATAAAACTGTAATTTCATCTCATCTACATTTATGGACCTCTTCAAAATCTTTCCTTGGATTCTTTGGGAGTCTACAGACCCCAGATTAAAACCCCCTGCTCTAGGGTCATGCCTGACAGTGTCACTGACTTGTCCCACCCTCTTTCCTAGAAATTTATCCCATAAGGTTTTGCTTCCATTTCTAGGCTCTGTCACCTGCCTGGAGGAGCCCCAAGTTGACTAGTCTGAGGACAGGAGCCAAGTATTGTCTCCTTTCAAAAGCTCCTAAACCCCAGGCTCTTGCTGGTCTTGGTTAGAAGAAGGAAGCTGCCAGAGATGCTCTGAGATGTCACTCAGCATCCCACAAGCAGCCTCCACTCTGGGAGGATCAGTGCTCCCACACTGCCTGGCCCATGACCTGTCCTTGGCTTCTCCCTAGTCTGAACACACAGCTATTATTTCTTCTCAAGCCCAGCAGCTATTCCATTTGATCTGGTCAAAGCTGGAGAAATCTGAACTCATCAGATGTCTTGGAATCCCAGACAGAGAGCTAAAAGGAACCTTAGAAATCACCTAGTCCACCCCTTCCACATTTTACAGATGAGAAAATTGAGACTCAGAGATTGATGATTTTCCCCAAGTTCACACAAGTAGTAAGTGGTAGACCTAGATTTTAAATCCAAGTCTTCTAATTCTAAATGCAGTTCTCTTTTCAGTGATTCCTAAGCTGTGTTGAAAAACAAGGAGTTGAAACCACAACAACATAAAGGGTAATGCCCTGGAAGATGAGAGACCTGGGTTCTAGCCCTGGTTCTGCCTGTGTGACCCAGGGCAAGATCCTCGCTTTCTCTAAGCTTTAGCATCCTTCTCTGAAGGATAAGGGGGTTGGCATTAGATTATCTAGTCAGTAAGGTCCCAGCTAGTGCTGAAGACTGGGTGATGAAAGAATATAGCCGTGCTGAGGACAGTGGAAGAGAAAACAGAACCATCCCTACCCTTAAGGGCTGGTGGGAAGACAAGGTTCAAACCCATAGAACAAACTGTACAAGACAGGGCAGGATGGAATGCTTGAATGATTGCTGTCCATGAAGGGATGGAAGAGGACAGAGGAGGGAGGGAACAGGGAGCCTGGAGGTGGCAGGGTGGGTGTTCTGGAGGCTATGAAGAGATCCATATCTCCTTCTCTTCCTTAGTTTTCCTATATCTCTGTCCTTTGACTGTTTCCACCGTTTGATTACTCTATCTCCCTCTGTATCTCTGTGTGTCTCCATCCCTGCCTTCTCTCTCTCCTGATCTATATTCATTTCTCTGTTGCCTCTAGGAGACAAGTCCTCCCATTTCTCTCTCTAACCCAATCTTCCTTGTCTCCTTCCCCATCTGTCTGTGTTTTCTCTCTGATCCCACCTTCTCAGTCTCCTCTCTCTTTCTGCATCTGACCCATCTCACTCTGGCCACCTCTGTCTCCATCTCTCTCGCCTCCTCTTCTCCATCTTTCTGTCTTTTTCTCTGTCCTTCCACATCTCTGTTCCCCTTATACCTGTCTTCCTGTCTCTGATTTTCTCTCTGTGTGTTCCTTTCTCTCATCACCCACTCTTACGTCTAGTTCTGTCTATCCCTGGTTTCCTTTCCCATTTCTTTCTCCCTCCAACCTGGGCCTCCTTATCTGTCTCTCTGTGTATACTCTGTGCCTCCATATCACTGTCTCCCTCTCTGGGTTTTCTTGTGTGAGTGTCTCTCTGTTGTCCCATTTTTCCTTCTAACCTTGCTCTCTTTGTCTGTTTCTCTCTCCCTGATGCTGTCTTTCTGCCCCCTTCCATTTTCTTTCTCTGATCCCTTAGATAGCTGTATGTCTCCTATTTTTCTATTTCTGTCTCTGTCTCATTTCCTTTCTTTTGATAACTCTGCCTTCTTTTTTCCCCTTGTTTATGTCTGTTTCCTTGACTTCTTGTCTCTGCCTCTCTATCCCTGTCCATTTCTTTCTCTGACCCATTCTCTATCTGCATGTCTTCTGTGTCTTTTTGTCCTCCTATCTCTTTCTGTTCTCTGTCTCTCTCTGTTTTTCTCTCTCTGTTTCTGTCTGTCTCCCCTCCAATTTCTCTCTTTAATCCTATCCTCTCTCTTTGTCGGTGTCCCTTGTCTCTGTATCCCTGTCTCATCAAGTATGGTAGTAATGTGAAAGGAGCAATCAATGCCCCTGAAGTCAGAAGTCCTGGGTTCAAATTCTACTTCTGGTGCTTTCTGCTTGTGTGATCTTGAGGAATTCATTTATCCTTTAAGGCTAACATTTACAACTTCAGTTTTCTCCTTTGTAAATTAAAGGATTGGACCAGATGGTCTCTGAATCCCTTTCTAGAGCTAGCCTTATGATCTGATGTCTACACTCCTAAATCAAGTACTGGATTGAAGGCTCTTTGGGGTCATGTAGAGAAAAGGATACCACTACTGATAAGGGGACCTCACCCTACTACATCTCGGCATTTAAGTAGCACTTTTCAAAACTTCACTTTCACCTTCATTAACTTCCCTCAGATTCACAGTCAGTCTTCGAGGCAAACAGCAGGGTATCATCCTCCATCTGGAAGATGGATACATCGACACCTAGAGAAGTGATTTATCTAAGGTCACAAAACCTTAGGCTGTCTAGTGGAAAGAATGCTAACCTTTGCACCTGAGTTCATAGCCTAACATAGATACTTACTACCTGTGTGACTCTGGGTAAATAATTTGCTTTCTCTCAGCCTCAGTTTCCTTGAACGGAGATAATAATAGGACCTACATCACAGGGTTAGCCTGAGAATCAAATGAGGTTACATATATGTATATGAAAACACACAGATATTACGTATACGATATATATGCATATATATGACATATATGTGATATGATATATGGCATATATGATGTATATATGAGGGAAGAGGGAGAAAGAGAGAGTGCTTTGTCAGCCTTAACATATTATATAAATGTCAGCTATTGTTATCATGGTTATTATTAACCAAGAGGATTTGGGTTTGAGTCTCAGCTCTGCCACTTACCTATGCAATGTGGACAGATCCCATCACTTCTCTGGACTTCAGTCTTCCTCTCTTTAAATGAGGGGGTTGAGTTAAATTGGCTGCAAAGTCCTTTCCTTTCCTAAATCTCCTACTCCTCTCTGTCTCTGTTTCCTGGAGAGAGCTCTGTTTCTGGGTCCCAGATGTGTGATCTGCCCTGGAGGACATGGGATGGAGACTCTGCAAATCTGGAGGGCAGCTTCATGCCTCATTGAAAGGTGAGCTGCCATTAGCCCCAGCCCAGCTGGGTCCCAAACCATATTCCTCAGTATTTAGCTTAGGGTCAATTATTCGGCAACACACATTTGTAGAGGCCAGAGTGATGGGTAAGTGCCCTTCAATTAGGGAGGTTGCTATGTACTTAAGTAGTCAAAGGTTATTGTAAACACAGAGTTTTTCCTCCCTGGGGAAAAAGGGACCCCTGCTGACTTTGGAGAGAGAGAGAGAGAGAGAGAGAGAGAGAGAGAGAGAGAGAGAGAGAGAGAGAGAGAGAGAGAGAGAGAGAGAGAAAAGACATGGACAGAAGGGGAAGGAAGAAAAAGAAGAGAGAGAAGAAGGAGGGAAAGAAAAAAGGTGGGAGGTGAAGAGAGGGAGGGAAGGGAGAGAAGGTATAGATAGGAAAGAGGAAGAGAGAGAAGGGAGGAGGAGAGAAAGGAAAACTGGAGAGAAAAGAGTGGGAAAGGGGGAAGAGGAAAGAAGAAAAGGGGAAAGAGAAGGGAACAAGAGAGAGAAGGGGAGAAGAGGGGGAGGTGGTAAAAGGGGGAAGAGAGAGAAGGGAGAGGAAGAGAAAAAGAGAGAGAGGAAGAAAAAGAAAGGGAGAGAAGGAGTGATGGAGAGACACTACTTTTGGATTTACTGCAGAGAAAGGTATCCTTCCTGCAACTCTGAGATAGGTGCTTTAGTATTACCATCTAGGTGGAAAAGGGGACAGAGCTCTAGACTTGGGCACAAGAAGACCTGAATTCAAATTCTGGAGCTACTTCCTAGTTAGGTGACTGACCCTAGACAAGTCACTTAACCATTCTGTGCCTCAGTTTCCTCCTCTATAAAATAAGGGGTTTGAATCTCTAAGGTCCCTTCTAGCTCTGGCTTCTATAGCTTCCATTTCATAAATTAGGAAATATAAGATTAGAGAGGGCTCTTGATTTGCCCAGGGTTACGCAGCCAAGAAATGGCAGAACCTGGATCTGAACCCAGGACCTCTGACTCTAAATGTAGGTCTATTTCCAAACACAGCAACAACAAAGATATATTAAGTGCTTACCATGTGCAAGGTCCAGTGCTGGGAGCCAGTTATATTAAGCCAAAAGTGACACAGTCGTTGCCCTCAAGGACTTACTTCTACATGCACTTCTAGATCTTCTATGGGGAGATGTCATTAGAGCAAGTGAAAAGTAACTGAGTGGGGAGGGAGAAGGCTCAAATAGCTGAAAAGATGAGGGAAGTCTTCGTCATGGAGGTGGCTCCTAAGCCTTCATCAGGTCAGAATTTTTGTGAGAGGTGTATCAACCACTGGCCATCGAGACAGGACAGACCAACAGAACAGATCTACCTCTCTGTTCAGAGGACCAAGGCAGACTCCCGTCTCATCTCCCCTGTCCTACTTGCCAGTCTGGGAGTGATCAAGGAGCAGAGACCTTGCTGTGAGCACTGGCTGCTGCCAATTATTTGGTCCAAGCAAGACTGATGGAGAGAGAGGGAGGCAGATCCACCACCATATTTCTTCTGTCCTGGTCCTTCCGGGAACCTTCTTAGCTTGCAAGGGTTGGTGCAGGGTACTGAATTTGGTCAGAAGACCTGAGTTCAAATTCTGATTTTTATTACAGACTACTTATGCCTCTGGAAAAATCACTTCTCTTCTCTCTGTACCTCAGTTTCCTTATCTGTAAAGTTAGAAGTTTTGACTAGAATAGCCAAGTAGCAGACTGAATAGAGTGTGGACTTGGAGTCCTGAGTTCAAATCCAGCCTCAGACACTTATTAGCTTTGTGACCTTGGGACAGTCACTTAACCTCTGTCTGACTCAGTTTTCTCATCTGTGAAATGAGGATAATAAGAGCACCTATCTCCTAAGACTGCTGTGAGAACAAAGTGAAGTAATGTTTATAAATTTCTTTGCAAATCTCAAAGTGCTGTAGAAATACTAGACATTATTGCATCAGAGATTCTTAACCTTTTTTTGAGGTCCTGGACCCTCTTGACAATCTTAGAAAAATATTTTAAATATATGAAATAAAACAAATACGTAGGATTAGAGATGACATTGATTATACTGAAATACAGCTATCCAAATATTTTTAAAAGTCAATTTCATGGAGCCCAAGTCAAGGACTTGTGCCTAGTGGACTCTGGGGAGGTTCATTCTAGTTCAGATTAAAACCACACAATAAGATTAGTGGGGAGTCAGAGGAGCATAGAGCTAGAGAGGAAGGGACCTTCCCAGAGGCTTCTGCAGTCCAGCCCTCTCTTTTTGCAGACGAGAAAACAGCTTCAGGGAGACCAAAGGGTGGAACTAAATCACAGAACGAAATGTGGAAGGGACCTCTGGGGCTAGAAGCCCCTGGTGCCACCTCCTTGTTTTATAGAGGAGGAGAGCTGGCCCCAGGCGCACCAAGCTAGTTGTGTCAGAGCAGGATTGGAGCCCACGTCTTTCTAGGGCCAGAGGGTTGGGTTCTTTCCCTTGCAGTATTCTTTACAGTTTACATTGTACTTCGTATACTTGTGTTTAGTTGTTTCATTCAAATCTGACTCTTTGTGATCCCATTTGGAGTCTTCTTGGCAGAGATACTGGATTGGTTTGCCATTTCCTCCTCCGGTTAATTTTGTGGATGAGGAAACAGGCAAACAGGGTTAAGTGACTTGTTCAGGGTCACACAGCTAGTAAGAGTCTGAGGATGGATTTGAACTCAGATCTTCCTGACTCCAGGACCAGTGCTCTCTCCACAACTCTTTGAAGTGGATGCCATTATTATTCCCATCTTATAGATGAGAAAGCTGAGGTTCAGAGAGGTTGCTTCAGCTCACACATTCTGCATACACAATACACACATGCGTGTGTGTGTATACACACCGAGTGAAGTGACATAGTGGATAGAATGTTGACCCTGGAGTCAGAAAGGACTCCGAGTTCAAATCCAGCCTCAGATACTTACTAGCTGTGTGACCCTGGGCAAGTCATTTAACCCAGTTTGCTCAGTTTCCTCATTTCAAAATGAGCTGGAGAAGGAAATTACCAGCCTCTCTCGAGTCTTTGCCAAGAAAGGCCACATGGGATAATGGAGAGTCAGACATGACTGAAATGACTCAACAAAAAAATTATGTGTGTGTGTGTGTGTGTGTGTGTGTGTGTGTAACACGCACATATATTTATGTAGGTCTTGTTTGTAATTAGTTTTTTGCATTTTGTTCCCCCATTATACTGTGAGCCATTGGAGAGAGCAGGGACTACTGGTTTGGCTTTCTTTGTATCCCCAGTGTTTAACACAATGCTTAGTATACAGTAGTACTTAATAAATGTTTATTGACTTTGTAAGTGTCTGAGGTGGAATTTGAACTCAGATCTTAGGGACTCCAAGTCCAGTACTTTATCCACCATAACCCATGAGTTGCCAGATTGACCTGATGAGAATGTTCATTGCTTTGGCTTTTGGGAGAGATCAGAGGCTGATGAGAGCCTGTTTTGTTTTCATGGTCTCTTTGAATTAATCTGTAGGTGAAGATTAATAGATATTATATGATGAATGCCACTCAATTTCATGCCAATTCCTAATGTGTAAGTTAGAATGGATAGATGGAGGTCTGGAAGGCAAACGGATCACACTTTCTTCTGAGCCCCACTCTATCGCTAAAAAAGGGTGAAGGGCCCCAGGGCAATGTAGGCTGGGTGGGGCCCTTCATCCACACACAATCTCCACAAATTGCTTTGTAATCGAAAGCTTCTGTTCTCCTGTCAAGTGGTTAAGTATCGAGTAAGAGGATCTATCCTGCAAGACCAGACAAGATCTGACAGAGGAAAGACTCACTTTCAACCACTATCACCATCAACAAGGGAGAACCAAAGGTGCTCATTAGACACTGCTGTTCTTAATTAATTGGCCCTTCAGCCAGCCTCCTTTAAAACTGCTAACAGCCCAGAGCCCAGAGTTCCTAGATTAATTACCAAGGGCCAGCAAATCAGAGTAATTAGTTTAGCTTCAGGCCAGGCTCAAGCCTCTGACCCAGAGACTATGGCTCCTGCTGCAGAGGAGAGAGTGGGGGAGAAAAAACGAGGGGGAAGGGGGAAGGAGAGAAGGAGAGAGAGGAAAGAAGAAGGGAGGAAAAGAAAGGAGAGAAGAGGAGAGAGGGAGAGGTAGAGGTAGAGATGGAGAGAGGAGAGAGGAGGAGGAAGAGAGAATGGGAGAGAGGAGAAGAGAGACAGAGAGAATGAGAGAAAGAAGGAAAGAGAGAGAAGAAAAGATGGAAAGGAGGAGGACAAAGGGGGAGAAACAGAGACAGGATGGGGGAGAGGAAGATGGGGGAAAAGAATGGGAAGAGGAATCAGATAGGGAAAGAGAAATGTAAGTCCTGAAGGTGAGCTAAGGCAGATTATGAAAAGACTTGAAATGTCAAATGGAAGAATTTCTGTTTTCCCCTGGAAAACTGGATGCTTCTTCAACAGAGAGTGAATTCAACTCCATGCTTTAGGAGTATTTGGCAGCGATGTGGAGGATGGCGTGGAGAGGGGAGAGTCTGAGGCATGGAGACAAATGAGGCTATTTCAGTAATCCAGGGGAGAGATAATCAGGTTCTAAACAAGGCTCGTGATTGTATGAGTGAAGAGAAAGTGGACAGAGGTAAGGGAGGTTGCCGAGGTAGAACTGACAAGACTCCGAACCTGCCTGGATCTGGGTATGAGAAAGAATAGTTTTTTAAGGTTGGCTAAACAATTTCTATACACATGATCTCATTTGATCCTCACAGCACCCTCGTCCCACTGGTAGGATCAATTAATCAACAAACATGTATTAAGTGCCTACTGTGTGCCAGGAACTGTGCCAAGTGCTTGAAGTATCAACAATGAAACATTCTTATGTATCATAGTTGTAGAGCTGGAAAGCATCCTAGTGTTCCTCCATCATATACCAGATGAGGACACTTATGCAGAGAAATGAAATGACTTTCCTAAGGTCACATAGGCAATAACTCAGAACTATACACTGCCCTTCTCTTGATATTTTGATCCTAATTTGACACAAAAGGAAATGGAAAAAGTGAAAGGACTTGATCAAGGTCACAGTTAGTAAGCATGAGTTGCTTTTTCTACTGCCTTCTGGCGAAGGGGGTTCACAAGGTTGGGAGAAATAATAGCTTGACATTCTTTTAAGGAATTATTTTCTTCAGTAAGTTTTGTACTTCCTTTTCCATTTGGCCAATTCTACTTTTTAAGGAGTTTTTTCTTCAGGGAGTGAATTTTTGTGCCTCAGTTTCCATTTGGCCAATTCTGCTTTTTAAGACATTTTTCTCCTCATTGACTTTTTATGCCTCTATTGCTATTTGGCTTAGTCTGTTTTTTAAGGTGTTAATTTCTTCAGGATTTTTGTGTCTCTTTTACCAAGCTGTTGACTTGCTTTTCATTGTTTTCTTGCATCACTCT
Source organism: Notamacropus eugenii (assembly GCF_028372415.1). Taxonomy (NCBI): domain Eukaryota; kingdom Metazoa; phylum Chordata; class Mammalia; order Diprotodontia; family Macropodidae; genus Notamacropus; species Notamacropus eugenii. The sequence goes on along the minus strand of NC_092875.1, from coordinate 49,713,882 downwards.
CATTTCTCTTCCCAATTTTTTCTCTACTCCTTTTACTTGATGTTCAAAATTCTTTGAACTCTTCTATGCCCTATTTTTCTTGAAGACTTTGGATGTTGGAACTTTGACTTTCTTGTCTTCTTCTGAGTGTGTTTTGAGCTTCCTTGTCACCATAGTAACGTTCTGTGGTCCGAATGTCTTTCTGCTGCTTGTTCATTTTCCCAGCCTGTTAGTTGACTTTTAACTCTTTGTTAAAGTACAACTGCTTGCAGAGTAGAGGGTGCACTGTCTCAAGTTTCAGGGTTTTTTTGAAGCTGTTTTTAAAGAAAGCCCTGTAGATTTTCAGTCCTTTCAAGGTGGTATGATCTAAGGAAAGGTGTTTACTGCACTGCTGACCTGTGTTCTTTTCTGCATTGGAATTGTAAGGAGGATCCCTGTTCCACTGTGGCCTCAAGCTCCATGCTAGTACTCCTCCTAGGATCAGAGTATGGGCAAAGCAGCAGAGTCCTGCCTCAGAGCTAGCAAAGAGACCCCTGTAATCTCCTTCTGACCAGTTGTTTGACTCCCTTACTATCTACGGGCTCAGAACTCTGAAAGCAGCCATTACTGCTGCTGATTCAGTGACTCCCAAGGCCTGCTCCTGGTTTGCTGGGGCTATGTTGGCTTGGCCTGTGCTGGATTGCACTATTTATCTCTCTCTCTCTCTCTCTCACACACACACACACACACACACACACACACACACACACACTCAGGTGTGACAGATCTTTCCTGCTGACCTGCTAAGTTGTCTTTGGCTGGGAAATTATTTTATCCCCTTCTTTTGTGAGTTCTCTTGCTCCAGGAATTGTTTTATGATATTATTTGAAGGTATTCAAAGGGGTTTGGGGAAATCTCTGTCTTTTCTCTGCCATCTTGGCTCCATCCTTTGACACTGTTTTCTCTTCCTTTTCTCTCTCCCTTTTCTCCCTCCCTCTGTATTCTACTCTTTCTTATCTTTCTTTGCACTCTCCTTTCCTCCCTATTAAGAATAGGTGCGACTGTCCAGACCTGTCCCCAAGAAGTTGGACTCCTACAAGCCAACTCCATTGCCAGACAATCAAACTTTCATGATACTGTGGAGGGTAGAGACATCCCAACCTCCATGTTGAGTTCCACCCTTCACTCTCAATCCCATGGCTAATCTGTTCCAAAGTCCTGTTGATTCTACCAGAATTTCTCTTCTACACCTCCTTCTCTCCTCTGATGCAGTCACCTCACTGGTATAGCCTCTCCTCACCTCATGCCTGGATTATTGCATCATGGCTGGCGAGTCTGCCTGCCACCAGTCTCTCCCCAATCCACTCCATCCCCCACTCAGCTACCTAAATTCTCTTTCCAAAGAGCATGTCTGACCATGTCGCACTCCCCTCTCATTCAATAAACTTTAGTGGCTCTCAGGATCAGATAAAATAAAATAAAAACCCAATCAAATCCTCTGGCTTTTAAAGCCCTTTACAACCTGGTTCTTCCCTACCTCTCTAATCTTCTTACATGTTTCTCTCTTTCACATACACTATAATTCAGTGACTCTGGGCTCCTTACTGTTCCTCAAATAAGACACTCTGGACACTGTGGTTGTGTATTGGGATATCCTTCATGCCTAGAATGCTGCCCCTTTTCATCTCTCCTTCCTGGCTTTCTGTGTTTCCCTTAGTGCTAGTACCTTAATTGGGATTGATTCTAATTTATCCTGAATGAATGTATCTTGTTTGTATATAGTTATTTGCATATTGTCTCCTTCATCAGCAAGCAGGGCTCTCTGAGGTCAGGAGACTTTTTTTGTATCACGTGGGGAAGCTGGTCCTGGTCTCAGCAGGCAGCTAGCAAGGACTTGGACAATGAAGGTAGTCTGGGGCCATTGTTGATGACAGAGTCATGAGCAGATTCAAACTCACCTCTGACTTCTAACCTTAAGGCAGTTTCCTTTCCCAGACTGCCTGATGGGCTCTTCCCTAGTAGTGATCTCTCTAGCTGAGTAACCCAGAAGACAGCCAGCCAGGGAGTGACTGTCAACAGTGTTCTGTGTGGGGAGGTGACTTCCTAACAATAGCCTGGTCAGACCTCAACTGTGCCTTGTGTGGGAGGCTCATGGTGGTAAAGATTTCCTGCCATCTGTGGAGGCCCTATGCTGCTTATCTCTCTCTCTCTCTCTCTCTCTCTCTCTCTCTCTCTCTCTCTCCCTCTCTCTCTCTCACACACACACACACACACACACACACACACACACACACACAAACATACACACCCCAACAGGGCCTAATGCCACTCAGTACCTTTCTATTTATTTCACCTTACTCTCCCTCATGTACCCAGGAATAATAGGAGTTATAATTACCGTTTGTTTTGTGCTTTAAAATTCTTTCCATGTGCTATTTCCTTGGCTCCTCACAATAACCCAGTGAGGCAGGTCCTCTTATAATCACCCCCATTTTACAGAAGAGGAAACTGAGCTAGACAAGTTAAGTGACTTTCCTGAGGTCACATGGCCAGTAAATCTTTGAGACAGAATTTGAATTCAGGTCTTCTTGCCTCCAAGTCCAATACTCTACCCATGGAGCCACCTGGTTGCCACCAGGCAAATAAGCCTCCTTGCTGTTCTCTGTATACGATATTCTAATTTCTCCTCCGGGCTTTTGCTCACATTTGGAAGGCTCCGATTTCAGTCCTACCTCTTAGAATCTCTAGCTAACACCAGAATTAATAAGAATTAAGCTCTAACCTTAGTTCCAAGGCTCACATCCTATGGGAGGCTTGTCCCTATCCCTCCAGTTGCCCCTGCCCTCCCCAACTACTTTACATATACTTTGCATCTCTTTTATATTTACCTGTGTTACGCTCTTCTCTCATGGCAACCCCCTCCCCTCAACAGAAACTTTTGAGGGTGTGGATTTTTTTGGGTACTTGTTAAATACATACATACATACATATATATATATACACACACACACACACATATACATTATATACTTGCTCCTGGGACTGTGTTTCCTTTTTGTCTTTGTTTTCTTACCTCCTAGCCTGTAGTAGTAGGTGCTTAATAAATGTTGGCTGAAGTTTAATTGTTTGTTGAATGAATGAATGAACCAGGCTCAGGATCCCCTCAGGGTCAGGGAGCTAAGTGTCCATGGTCCCTTACCCTTTCTGTGACCTATGCACATACATGCCCTCAGGACCCTGCAGGACTACTGGGTCTTGCAGTGCTTACTCTATCCTTTGGAAGCCTCCTTTTAGTACTAAGGAAGCCTAAAGAGGTCTTTAAGTGACCACCCAAGTCCAAGCACTGCAACCATCTTGAGCACCATCTCTCCACAGACTGTAATGGGGACAGCCCATGATCCAGAGCCCAAGAGTCTTAGGAGGAACAAGGTTTCCAGCCCAGGGCCCTCATTATCATTCCAGGAAGCAGCCCTTCTGGAAATGCAACCTGGCACAAAGAACTGGAAATTGAGGGGATGCCCATCAATTGGAGAATGACTGAACAAGTTGTAGTGTAAGATTGTAATGGATTATTATTGTGCTATAAGAAATGATGAGTAAAATGCTCTCAGAAAAACCTGGAAAGACTTACATGAATTGATGCAAAGAGAAGTAAGAAGAACCCAGAGAACAGTGTACACAGTAACAGCCATATCATACTGATTATCAACTGTGAATGAAAAGGGTTAGGGCTAGACTTAGCTATTTTCAGCAATGTGGTGATCCAAGACAGTTCTGAAGGATTTATGATGAAAAATGTTATCCACCTCCAGAGAGAGAACTAGTGGAATCTGAATGTAGATAGAAGCGTACTTTTTTAAACTTTTATTTTTCTTGTTTGGGTTTTTTGATTTACGTTTTCTTTACAACTTGTCTCATATGGAAATACATTGTGCATGACTGCACTTGTATTACCTGTATCAAACTGCTTGCTATCTCAGGGGGGAAGGAGAGAATTTGGAGCTCAAAATTTAAAAAAAATTTTAAAATTGCTTTTACATCTAATAGGAAAAAAAAATAGGAAAGAGAAATGAAACCTGGCAGTTGCTCCTGCAGGTGCTACAGTCATAGCTACTGAAGATCCAGAGAGGAAAGTTCTTGTCACCCAAGTCCTTGGCCCTGTCATATGGTCCAAATTCAGAAAATGATATGATTTTATCAGTGAAAATTACACTAAAGACATTACCACCTGCTTTGTTGCTTTGCCCTAAGGACCCTGGGAACTTCCCATCAGATTTACAACTGGAACCTTCTGAATGTTTTGTCTTCCCTATTAGAATGTGAGATTCTTGAAAGCTGGGGCTGTCTGACTTTTCTATGTGTATCCCTAGTACTTAGGTGAATGCTTTGTACATAGTAAGCATTTAATGTGTTCTTAATTCACTAATTAATTTATTCACTCATTCTTTCAATCACTCATTCCTTCCTTCCATCACTCATTTATTCTTTCAATCACTCATTCCTTCTTTCCATCACTCATTTATTCTTTCAATCACTCATTCCTTCCTTCCATCACTCATTAATTCTTTCAATCACTCATTCCTTCCTTCCATCACTCATTTATTCTTTCAGTCACTCATTCCTTCCTTCCATCACTCATTTATTCTTTCATTTAGTACCCCTGAAGTCACTACCTCCCTTTCCTTTACTTTCCTGTCCTTTCCTTTCCTTTCCTTCTCACACCTTGCCTTGCCTTGCTTTCCCTCTGGAGTCAAGACCTGGGTTGGAATCCCAGCTAACCCCTAGGCCTCACTTTCCTCATCTGTAAAATTAGATGTTTGGACTAGACGAGGCTCTGAGGTCCCTTCTAAGCCTTGGTTGATGACCTAAAGATGTTCAGTTCAACAATCATTTATGAAGTTACCCACTAAGTGCAAGACACTGAGGGAGGGGCTAAGAATGCAAAGACAGAAAGGAATCTGCCTCTGCTATCAAGGAACTTGGGTCCTACAGGAGGAAATACAACTTGTAAACAAGGAAACGAATGCAAAGCAATTTCTGGAGGGAGAAAGTGATAATCACTGGGGGTGGGGGAAGGGATAAGGAAAGGCCCGTCGTAGGTGGTGCTGCCTGAGTTGGGTTTGGAAGATCTGGGGGCTGCAGAGTTGCTATTTTTGACGTTTCTGGTTCATCTTGAGGTGGAAAAACAAAAACAAAAACCCAAACCCAGCTGCTTCCTCCCTCCTCCAGTAGCCTGGCCTCCCTTCCCCTTTCTCAGTGGCTTTAAAAAACAACTCTATGTATAATCAAAGAGAACAAAAGGAAATCCTTCTCTGCTCTAAAAACCACCGAGAAGTGGCTCCAGTGGAAGACAAGGAAGGATCTGATAAAGGGCTAAAGGGGAGATTAGGGATATGTGGAACAACCTCTGGTCTGTGACTGAGATGTCCTGTCTCTCTGGAGAGACAGCGCCTGGGCCCTGGGTCTATGGGGCTGAGCCCCAGCTTTGGGTTTAAACCTTTGCTGATCCCAGTGTCAGTTTCCCATGATGCTAACTCCTCCACCCTACAATTGGTCCAGGAAGCCTTCCCAAACTGCCCCAGGGTTTTCCCTTTTTACTACACCCCCAACTTCCCCTAAAGTGAGCCCCCTCAAGTGGCAATAGCTTACACCGGATTCTTGTAGACATCTAAAATGGCTGACTCTGCTTTCTCTTCACCTTCCCACTTTCTCAGCCTCTTGTAATCCGGTTTCTGATCTCTTCCCTCTTCCCTCAACTGAAATAACCCTCCAAACTCTCCAATATTCTCTCCATGACTTCCAATAGCTTTGTCTCAGTCTTCATCCCTTGAGACCTGTCGGCTGATTCTGACAGAGCTGGTCAACCCCTTCTGTTGGACAACCTTTCCTTCCTTGATTGTCTTGACTGCATTGCCTTGGTTCTTCTCCAGTCAGTGACTGCTTTGTCTCATTCATCTTTCCTGCTTCCTTAGGTGTTCTGAAAGTTTCTGTCCTGGCTTTCCTTTTAGCCTCTCACTTGATGATCTCTGCTGCTCCCATGAGTTCCATTTCATCCCTGTGATGAGGACACCCAAATCTATCTATTAAGCTCTCATTTTTTCCCTGATCTCTAGTCCTTCTTTAATAGCTACTTCCTGGACATCATCAGTATAACCACCACCACCACAACCACCACCAGCACCACCACCACCAGCACCACCACCACCATCATTATCTTTTCTTCTTAACTTCACTCCTTATGGACTCCTCCCTCTTCCTCACATGCAAATAATTATGATGATAATGATACCACTAAGTCACTTTGCAAACCTTCGAGTGATTTGTAAATATTAACTATTATTATTTTTGCTATTGTGCTAATCTCGTTGGTATTCCTTCTTCCAAGCTTTCTCTTCTCCAATTTGTCTTCCATACAGCTGATAAAATAATTTTCCTGGAGCACAGACCTGACCATCTTGCTCCTTTCCTCAAAAGACTTGTTGATCTTTATTGCCTTTAGAACATAAGGTCTTTCACTTTCTGTGTCTAGTCCACTTTCCCAAATATATTTTACATTGCTCTTTTGATAATCTGTTCTAGCAAAACTGTCCTACTGGCTATTTTCTGTATGAAGCATTCTGTCTCTCCTCTTCCACCACACCTTTGCCTAGGCTTTGACTCATGCATAGAATGCACTCCCTCTTTAGAATCTTTTATCTTCCTTTAAAGTTCAGATCATGTAAGCACCTTCTACACTAAGCCTTTCCTGATCCCTTTAGTTGCTAGTACTCTCCTCAAATTACTATCTGTGTAATTTTATATGTACTTATTTTGCATAAACCTATAGGTATACATGTTGTTTCCCCCTTTAGATTCATAAGCTCCTTCAGGGCAGGTCTCCAGCATCTGGAACAATGCCTGGCACATAGATGGTGCTTATTATATTCTTGTTGAATTATTTTATTTGAGCCTTACAACAATCTGGTGGTGGTGGGAAGTATTGTATTGTTGTCTTGGTTTTATAGATGAGGAGATGGAGGTTGAACATGCCCAGTATCTGACAGCTGCTGAATATCAGAGCCAAGACTTGAACCCAAGCCCTTCTATGCAAATGAAGGAAAGATGTGCATTTTATTATCTCTTCTTCAGGGTCAAGCTTGGTCATTATAATTATATAGTATTCAGTTGTGGTTTGGTTTTGTCCTTTCCATTTATATTGCTTTCCTTACTTTGCATCAGTTCTTATAGGTCTTCCCATGCTTTTCTAAGTTCTTCTGAGGTCTCTTCTCGCTCTGAAGCTACAATCCTGTGACTTTTGAGGGGTATATGTTTCCTTTCTCTAAGAGTTTCTTATGGCATAGTAATATTCTATTACATTCACATACCATAATTTATGTAGCCACTCCCTATTACTTCTTTGTAAGGGAACAGGGAATAAATAGAAATATTTTGAATAACACCCCAGAGTAAGGCAATTACAAATACATGCAAATCCCCTATCATAGACTCTTTCAGTTTACAAAGAACTCAGCTACAGAATTTTCCCATTTTCTTCCAGTCTGGGAACTCTGGAGAAACATATGTAGGAAGCTGATGAGTTTACAGAGTGCCTAGCCTTGATTGGGGACTTTGAGTCAAGTCATCATGGGAAAGGTATGGACATGGCCCTTTGTGCCTTGTGGAGGACAGATCCGAATGAGGGGATGAATTGGTGGGTTTGAATTCTCATTAGAGAAGTCATCCCATTGTACTTACTAATAAAAAGGAGGCTGCAATCAAAGACTTGGACTTTCCCCTTTGTTCTCCTTTATGGGATGAGCAGCTAAGTGGTGCAGTGGATAGAGCACCAGTGCAGGAGTCAGGAGGACCTGAGTTCAAATCTCACCTCAGACACTTGACACTCACTAGCTGTGTGACCTTGGGCAAGTCACTTAACCCCAATTGTCTCATCCTGGGTTATCTCCAGTCATCCTGATGAATATCTGGTCACTGGATTCAGATGGCTCTGGAAGAGAAATAAGTCTGGTGACCTGCACAGCCCTCCCTCACTCAAAACAAAGTTAAGTGCAAGTCATGTCATCAATTCTCTGACAGCATGGTCTTCTTGGGCAATGAAGGATGAACACACACACCTTTATGGGGTACAGACCAGAGTGTAGCAGAGTTAAGAGCATTTCTGGGTTTTGAAGATGGGGGGGACTAATAGGGACTAAATTTATTGGAGCTGCATGTGTTCTTGCCTCCAGGGAGATTTCCAGACCTCAAGTTCCTGACTATCCCCTCCCTTGGTAAAGCAATGTCATAACTGTCCAATCATTTGGCAGTTAAAGAGAGAGGGGCCCCATGTTCTGAGTTTGGAGACCTCTCAGACTCCAGCTTTCTGGACAAAGGAGCGAGTTCCTAGACAATGAAGATTTGGGATAGGATTTCTAGGACCCATCCTGTTTAAGAGAGAAGGGGAGTTCCTAGCCAGGGAGATCCCTGGGGAAATTTCTTGGGCAGGGCCAGTGTCAGAGAAGAGAATGCAGGAACCCACCCTTCTGGAAGAAGAAGGGACCAGAGGATCATAGGGTTATAGGATCATAGATCACAGACCAATCTCTCTTGGTTATCAGTCTCACTCTCCCGATGAATCAGAGAAACTTTATTTTTCCTAGTTACTCAAAGGAAAAAGAGGGCAAGAAAGGCAACTGTCTAGTCCCAGACTAGCTGGTATCAAAGGTAATCCTTAACTAAAGTTTCTTGGGTTTAGCTCTGTATCCACCCTTTTCTATAGGCCAGGAGTGGCTTCTTCATAGCTACTTTGACTCTAGCTGAACTGCAGAACAGAAAAGTGAAACACACTGGCTTTGGAGTCAGAGGCACTGGGTTCAAATCATACCTCTGATGCTTAATGTATGACCCTGTGCAAGTCACTTCACTTCCCTGGGCCTCAGTTTCCCTCTTTGTGAAATGAGGAGGTTAAACTAGGCAACTTCTGAGGTCCTTTCTAGCTCTGTGACTTTTGAGGGGTATCAGTTTCCTATCCTATCCTAGAATTAATGGATTGGATTGGGATGACTTTGAATGTTTCTTGCTGGACACAGGTAGACAGGGGAAAGAAGAGGGGTATGCAGGACTCCTGAATGGGGCTCTTAATGAGTAAGGGCTTCTATTGATTCTGGTAACTGGATTTTCCCAAACCTGCAAAGACCTGTAGCCTCTATGTGGACTCTGTGGTAGTGAGGGAGCAGGACAAGGGCTAGAATGCTAGGTTTGGAGTTGAGGACCTGGATTCAAGTCTAGAGGAATGCTGGCAAAGTCCCTTTAATTTTTCTAGTCCTCCACCTTTTGACACAGCCATAGTATCTCTAGAAATCCCCACTTGGGAACACTGGGGGTAGGAAGATCCTCATTGGTCCAGACTATAATTCCAGGCTCTCTCAGACAGTCAGGGAGTGTCCCATGGGCATGATGGGCTTCGAGATATTTCTCCCACTTTTCTATGGAATTATTTGCCATGAAATTTTGAGTTTCCTGAACTAGGGGGGTAAAAAAGCACCGGAAAATAGGTGTGGTCATAGTTCTAGTCTATTCTAAAATTGAGTACAGCTCTCCTGCAAGTTCCCCTCCAACCCTCAATGGTTCACACAGTCTAGCTTGTTTTTCATATGACTGTGAGAAGAAAAGGTCAGAAAAGGGCTGATGTATGCATCATTTCTGTCTGGGAGAGCCACTGGGGGCCAGAGAGAAGAGCACTCGATCTGCAGTGGGTTGTGTGACCATGGACAAGTCACTAAACAGCTGTGGGCCTCTTTTGCAAAAAGGGGAATAGGCTCCAAGGCCTCTAAGGTCGTCTCCACTTCTAAATCTATGAACCTGAGAAAGGGAGCTGTGAACAGGGGAGGGGGACTTTGCTTCCTGAGTCAGGGCAGGGGACCAGGGCATTCTAGCCATTGTCCTGCTCCCTCACTACCACAGAGTCCACAGAGAGTCTACAGGTCTTTGCAGGTTTGGGAATCAGTTACCAGAATCACTAGAAGCCCTTACCCATCCAGAGCCCCATTCATACATAAGGCTAGCCCCTTCCCTGGGCACCTCAAACCTATGGAGGAATGGGTTACATCTGAGGTCTATGAACCTGGGCTGGAACCCTTGTAAGGCCTAGAGCAAACTCTTCTGAGTCTGATTCCTCCTTTGTGAAGTGAGGTGGTTGGACTAAACGATGCTGATGTCACTTTCAGCTCGATCATAACTAAGATTTATATGGTGCTTATTGTAAACCAGGCATTGTGCTATATTATCTCATTTGATCCTCAAAACAATTCTAGGAAGTAGGTGCTGTTATTATCCCCATTTTACAAATGAGGAAACTGAGGCAAACATATTAAGTGCCTTGCCCATGGTCATATAGTAACTAAGTGTGTGAGGCTGGATTTGAACTCAGCTCTTCATGACTCCAGGCCCAGCACTCTATTCACTGCAACACCTTGCTATTACTGTTGGTCAGTCCTTTTTTCAGTCATGTCCAACTCTTCATGATCCATTTGGGGTTTTCTTGGCTGAGATACTGGAGTGGTTTGCCATTTCCTTCTCTGGCTCATTTGACAGATGAGGAAACTAAGGTAAACAGGATTAAGTGACTTGTCCAGAGTCACGCAGCCAGTAAATGTCTGAGGCTGGATTTGAACTCAGGAAGATGAGCCTAACTCTGTGTGCACTGTGGAGACACCTAGCTGCCCCTAAATCTATGACTATGAAAATTAGGGTAATAGGATCTGGTGGGTAAGAGGAAGAGGTACAGCAGGGACTGATGGATTTTTATTGAAAAGTGCTTATTCATTTTTTCCCCAATATAATTTGGTTTTTGTCAATTAATGAGAATTTATTTTCTCTTATTTTCTCTCCTTACAAACCACCCCCATTAGAAAACAGGAAAAGAAAATCTTCCTAAGAAATATACCTTGTGAAGCAAAAAATTTCCACACTGTTCTAGTTGAAAAATGTATATCTCATTCTTCAATCTGAGTCCATCACCTCTCTGTTGGTGGAGGGGAGGCTCAGTCCTCTGGAATTGTGACTGGCCATAGCATTGATCAGAGAGCTCTTGTCCTTCTAAGTTATTTGTTTTTACACTACCATTGTTATTGTACAAACTGTTGTCCTGGATCTGCTCATTTTTCTCTGCATCAGTATGTAGAATTCTTTCCAGGTTTCTTGGAAAACATCTCTTTTGTCATTTCTTATGGTACAGTCATATTTCATTCCATTCATAAACTATATTTTGTTCAGATATTCTCTATTGGTTGATACCTTCTTAGTTTCCAGTTCTTTGTACAGTAAAAAAGAACAACTATACATATTTCTATACATATATATGGGTCTCTTGTTTTGTTTGACAAGTAGCATGGCATGGCAAGTACTTGGTATACAGGACTTGGAGTCAGGAAGAATCCTGTTTCTCATACTAACTAGTGATCTTGAGGCAAGTCACTTAACCATTTTCACCTTTAGTTTCCCCATATATAAAGTAGAGATAATAAAGGCACCTACCTCCCAGGACTGTTCTGATGATCAGTGAAACTGTATCTAGAGAGTTTTGTAAACCTTAGACTCATAGCTCTAGAGTTGTTGGGGACCTAAGAAGTCACCTAGTTCAATACCTCCATTTTACAGAAAAACATCACTTCATCATTTTTGGATTTCAGTTTTCCAACTTTAAAAGGAGTGAGAAGGTGGTCTGGATGATAATAATTTATAACAATTTAATAACAATTTATAATTTGTTATATCATTTGATCCTCACAACAACCCTGGGGATGTGTTATTGTTATTTCTACTATACAGATGAGGAAACTGAAGCAGACAAAGATGAAATGATTTGTACAGAATTACACAACTAGAAAATGAGGCAGGATTTGAGTCTGAGTCTTTCTGACTCCAAGTCTACTCTTAATTGGTTGGTTGTTGTTCTTCATGTTCAAAGAGAACTAAAATGACATCAATATGTTGGGGGTCAAGCCAATATGAGATTGGAAGGCTCTACCATAGGTCAAGCACAAATAGTTCATAGGAACATTTGGAGTGGATTTGTCTCTAAATTTGTACATCTCATGTTTCTTTTGAGCTACTGTAATTCTCCTTTGCATAGCACCTTCTTTGACGAGGGCACACTATACTAGGCAATCCCATGCCAGTATCTCCCATATCTCACAACTGGTTCCAAAAGTTCTTCAGAGAGACCTTGAGAGTGTCCTTGTATTTCTCCTTCTGACTTCTGTGTGAATTTCTGCCTTTTGTAAGTTCTTCATAAAATAATCTTTTAGGCAAGAGTATGTTTGGAGTTTGGTCTATGTGACCAGCCCATGTAAGTTGCACTCTCTCCAGTAGAGTTTGAATGCTTGGCAATTCAGCTTGAGAAAGGACCTCAGTGTCTGGTACCTTATCCTGCCAGATGATCTTCAGAATCTTCCTAAGACAATTCAAATGGAAATGATTCAGTTTCCTGGCATGGCACTTGTAGACTGTCCAGGTTTTACAAGAATACAACAATGAGGTTGGCGCAATAACTCTATAAACCTTCAGCTTGGTAGGCAGCTGAATACCTCTTCTCTCCCACACTTTCCTTAGGAAATTCCCAAACACTGAGCTAGCTCTGGCAGTGTGTGTGTCAATATCATCATGTTTGGGGACATCCCTGCCAAGGTGAGTGAACTTATCCACAGCATTCAGAAATTCTCCATTTATTGTAACTAGTTCCATGTATGGATGGTGTGGTGCTGGCTGGTGAACTTGTGTTTTCTTGGTGTTGTTAGACCAAAATTAACAAAAGCAGTGAGAATTGATCCATACTTTGTTGAGTATGAACTTCAGAGGCTGCATTTGGAATGTATAATCATCTGCAAACAAAAAATCATCAACTCTCCCTCTACCTTAGTCTTTACTTGTAGCCTTTTCAAATGAAATAATTTACTGTCTGTGAGGTAGCTCACCTTTTTGCCTTAATACGTTGATCTTTCACCTCAAAGATGGTCATCTACCCAAGAGCCAGTGTGACTTCAGAAAGGGCCAAGAAATGTTCAGTAAGGTCTTTGCTGCCTAACAACTCCAAGAGAGATGACAGGAGCAGAAGACAGATCTGTCCACAATGTTCATTTATATAACCAAGGCCTTTGATACTGTCAGTCATGAGGACTTATGGAAAATTACATCAAAATTTGGTTGACCAGAGATGTTCATCAGTCTTGTATGTCAGTTTCATGATGGCATGCTTGTCTGGGTTCTGGATAATGGATGATATTTTCACACTTTCCCAATCACCAGTGAAGTAAGCAGGGCTGTGCACTTGCTCCCATGCTTTGTAGCATGATGTTTTCAGCAATGTTGTCAAACACCTTCAATAAGGATGGACTCTTAGCTATTGTATCACTTGAAGTCTCTCTTAATTATATATGATCCTTTGACTCTAAGTGTGGTATTCTTTCCATTCCCTTTAAGGTGCTATATAAATGTGAGCTATTATTATGCAAAGAGAAAACCATAGGTCATTCATTACAAGGGAGGATACAGTAGAAGGATGAGCCCACCTCCCTTCCCTGTTGGAGTGGAGAAAGCTTCCCTCCCTCTCTCACATTTCCTGTTCTGTTTGTGGGTTTTCACTACCTATAATGTTCACAGCTCATGTCGGGAAGCCTTGAGGTCAAGTCAACACAAACCAAAAATACCCTAACCCATAACCACCATAAACTAAAGGCTGGAGTCAGAGCAAACCCTGGACTTTCCCTAGCTGTGGGAAGTGGGAAAGATTTGACTCTTCTGGGAAATCAGCCAGCGTCTTTGAGCCAAAGGCCCAGTCACTGCAACCTTTGACACCAGAGAAGGAGACACTTGCCTTGATCACTTGGGATAGAAGCAGAGATTTTCCACGTAGAGGATTTCTAGGTAGTTGAGAGGCTGCCCCCTCCTCCATGGCTAGGGAGGGACCTCTGGAAATGAGTGGTCCACATTGGGCTTGGTTATCTAGATTTGATACAGTCTAGTCTCAGAAGGACTGAAATAAATTTTAGGGTTTGCAAAGCTCTCGATTCTCATTCACCTTGACCCCTGCCCTTAGGTTATGAATAAGTCTCTAAGGAAAGCTAAAGCTTCTGGCAGATCCTCAAACCTATTTAGGGGGAGAGGGAAGAGATTAGGGCTAGAAGTGGTTCAGCCTTCATTCTTTACCCCTCTTTCACCCCTTCTACTCCCCTAATTTGGATACTGTGAAACAATATCTATGAACTCCTTGCTTGACTCATCTTACCTGTCTAAGCCTCAGTTTCCTTTTCTGTAGAATGGAAGTCTTAGACTGGATGACTTCTAAAATCTCTTTGAGTTTTATATCTTTTAGTCTATGGTGACTAGATGGCTGAATTGAATTAAATCCTTTGCACAGCTACTCAATTGATTTTTCTAAAGCTCAGATCTGACTAGGTGGCCTTCCCATAGCTTCCAGGACAGGGATTCTCACTGTTCTTTTAGGGGGGTCATGGATCCCTTTGGCATCCTGGTAAAGCCTACAAATGCCTTCTCAGAATATTATTTTTGAGTAATTGAACAAATGCTAAATTTCAGTTTGATGTTGGTGAAAACAAAGATACAATTACTCTCCCCATCCAGGTGCACAGAAATCTTGCAATCTCTCCACAGACACTTTGGTCCATGAACCCCAGGTTATGAACCCTTGCTCTAGGAGAAAATGCACATTTCTTTGTTTGGCATTTAAATTTCTTGGTAGTCTGGCTCTGACTGATCTTTGCAGATTGATTTCACATATTCCTCCTCATGGGCTGTATACTCAAGGCAAATTGGACTATTATTCCTCCTACCTGGCATTCCATTTCTTCTTGACTCATGCCTGACTCTTTTCCATGCCTATAATGTTTGTTCCTACCCCTCCTCACCTCTACCTCTTGAAATTCCTAGTTCCTTTAAAAATTCATCTTAAATGTGACCTCCTACATAGGGCTTTTCCTGATTAGGTAGATTAATAGACAGATGATGGATGGATGGATGGATAGATAGATGAGTGGATGGATGGATAGATTAGTAGATAATGGATGGATAGATTAACAGATGATAGATGCAGAAAATAGACAGAAAGATATAGATGGGTGGATGGATAGATGGTAGATAAATGGATGGATAGATTAATAGATAGATGATAGATAGCTTGCTAGATGGATAGGCAATAGATGATGAAAGAACCTTTATTAAATGTTTACCCATTTATGCAAATGTCTTGCTTAGATATGACAGGTCATAGGAAGTTTCAGGCATGTCACACACTTCCCTCCCAGCACACTGTCTTGTCTATTTTTTTCTTTGTTTTCATCTCCCTAGCCCTTAGCATGGTGCCTGGCATGCCGTAAGTGCAAAATAAATGCTCATTTCCTTTCCAGTCCACTTGACTGGTGCTAAGGGGGTGATTCTACTTTGGGGACCATTCAGTGATTTGTAAGTCACTGTCTTGATTCTCCATCTTGGGAGAAGGCCTAGCTGGGCTGCTTTGTCTTGGCTACCAATCTACCTTCCAGCCCATCCTACCTGCATATCAGCTGCCTAGGCCCCTGGGGATAAAAATCAAGTTGAGACAGCAAGTATTTTTTTAAGCCCTTACTGTATACAAGACATTATGCTAAGCTTTATATGTAAATATAAACAGAGAGAATAATGGTCCCTGCCCTCAAGGAGCTTACATTAGAAGAAGACAATCTTCCAGAATTCAAATTTGAGTGTTTAGCAAACTCTCCCCATCCCAGTGATTCTGAAGCCCTGGATATCATTGTACAAACCTGATTCCCTACTCCATCCCACTGCAACTCCTTTATTTTCATACTCCAGATCTATACATCCCCTGTGCTGTGCTCTCTGGAATGCCTATTTCATAATAGATCAATTGAATTTCATTTTAAACTTTTTCCTTTACCATTCCTTCCATCTTCTGGTTCTCTCTTGACAATACAGTTTCCCTTTGTACTTGACCTATTGCACTATTCCACCATTGGTCTCTGGAGGATTTGGAATATTCCTTGATCCCTATTATCACTCTGACTCTCCCTTTACCACCATTACTTAGTAACTTCTCTTTCTTTGAAGTTTGTACAATCCATATTCATCACCTAATCAAGATTCTCATGGCTGTTGTATACTGATCTCTAGGATACTTTCCTTAATGAGCTCAGTGCCTGGACCATAGTATTTATCTCCTCCCCAATTACTGCTGTTAAACTAGGGGACTTGAACATACATACTGATACTGACTCAGTATACTAGCTTTCCAGTCCTTGGCTTACTCATTTCCCATGACCTATTCCTTCACCCCACCACAGTTACACGAACCATTGGTGTTGCTATCACTCACAAGGGTTCCACGAATTCTAAAATTCCTTTATCTGATCATAATCTTTTATCATTCATTCTCATCTCCCCCCCTTCCTCTCTCCCCACTTTTCTGTCCTCTTCTCTCTCCTTCTCTCCTCACCTCTTTGTAATCTCATCAAATCCCATGAAGATCATTTCTATGTGGATGATTCTTGGATCTATTTATCCAGCTCTGATCTCTTTCTTGACCTCCAGTCTGCCATCTCCAACTATTAACTGGATGTCATACATATGTATATGTGTATATATATATATATATATATATGTATATATATGTATATATATATGTATGTATATATATATATATACACACACATATATATATATCTACCCCATATGTCCACTATGTACATAGTATGTGTATTTATATCTTCATGTATATATCTACATCTATCTGAAACTCAATATGTCCTGCACTGAACTCATTATCTTTCCCCCAAACCCTTCCTTCTTCTTAACTTTCCTATTGCCATCCAGAATACCATTGTTTTTCCACTCACCCAAGTTCTTAACATAGGTCATACTGGACTCCTGATTCTCCCTTACCTTCCCCTCACCCCTTGACCTAATTGGTTGTCAACTCCTGTTGACTCTACTTCCACAACATCTCTTGTATAAACCCCCTTTTCTATCACTACCATTGCCTGATCTAAGTCTTTATCACTTACTGCCTGGACAGTCTGCCATTTGCTCTCCCTGCCTCCAGTTTCTTCTCATTCCACCTCCTCTTGCCTTTCAAACAGCTCTTCTAAAGTTTGACCATGTTACTTCCCCTACTCAATAAACTTCAATGGCTCCCTAATATTTTCAGGATCAAATAGAGGATATTTTGACTTTTAAGCCCCTTCATTAACCTGTCTGCTTCCTACCTTTCCAGTCTTACACTTTATTCTAAGATCCAGTGACACTGACCTCTGTTTCTTTTACAAGACACTCCATCACCTTCTTCAGGGTCTTTTCTCTGGCTGTGCCCCATACCTGGTACTCTATCCCTTATCTCCATCATAGATTCCCTGGCCTTCTTCAAGCCTCAGCTAAAACCCCCCCTTCTACAAGAAGATTTTGTTGACCCCTCTCAATGCCTTCTCTCCATTGTAGGCTTCTATATCTATTTTGTACATACTTGTTTGTGTGATGTTTTCCCATTAGAGTGTGAGCTCCTTGAGAAAAGGAACTATTTTTGCCTTTATTGGTTTCCCCACTACTTTACACAGTGCCTGACAGATAAATGCTTATTGATTGTTGACTGAATAACTAGCAGGGAGGAGATAAGGAAAGTAGGAAGACGTGATTTAGAGCTGGTCAGAAGATTCCCTTAGTTAAATCACTTAGTTAAGTCCCTCCTTTTTCATTTCTTTTCTTTATATTTTGTAGTTATTCATCTCTCTCTCTCTCTCTCTCTCTCTCTCTCTCTCTCTCTCTCTCTCTCTCTCTTCTCTCTCTGTCTGTCTGCCTGCCTGCCTGCCTGTCTGTCTATCTATCTATCTATCTGTCTATCTATCTATCTATCTATCTATCTATCTATCTATCTATCTATCTATCTATCTGTCTGTCTATATCATCCATCCATCCATCCGTCCTTCCATCCGTCCATCCATCCATCCATCCATCCATCCATCCATCCATCCATCCATCCATCCATCCATCTATCTATCTATCTATCTATCTATCTATCTATCTATCTATCTATCTATCTATCTATCTATCCATCTATCCCCTCCCAAGTGAATGTAATTTCCTTTACAAGAAGGGACTGTTTGATTTCTTTCTTTATACCTTCAGTGCTTAGAATACTGTTTGGCACATAGTAGCCACTTAATAAATTTCTGCTGAATTTTGCTGAGTTGAATTAAACTGTGAGCTCAGGTGGAAAAGGTCAGGACCCAGTTTCCATGTACCATGTCCCCAGTTGGTCAGCACAGGTCACCCATTTGGATCACTATTCCTTGGTCTCCAGGCTCTGCCACAGTTAACACAGAGCATATTTTCCACTCCTTATAGCCTGCTCCTTCTCTTCCTCTGTGGTCCTGGAAGGGGCTCATTTGTGTTTGCCTTTGGGACATTGAGAGATTCCAGAGGGGCAGAAAGTTCAGGTTGTGATGGGAGGAACCTGTGGGAAAGGCTGACTTAAGGAGCTCAGGCCCCAAGGCAGAATCATTCTGATCTCCTTCCCTTGGGTTCCAAAATGCTCAAAGTGTAGGACTGTGAAGGGGAAATAGCAGATGAGGTGAGTTTTCTTTAACCTCCTGCGTGTTGAACATTTTAGGGCTCCTGGCTCCTCTCTGAAGAGGCCATTCACTGTGAACCCTGCTTCTATCCTCTTCCTTGTCTCATCTTACTCAAGTGACTTCCACTCTTTCCTTCGTCCCTTTTATAACATGATGCAGTGGCTTTAGTCCTTACCAAGTACTGTATTGCCCCCTCTGTCATTCCCTTTTCTTCTCTTATTTTCAATCTTTCCCTTTCTACTGGCTCATTTCCTTTTGCCTATAAACACACCCATGTCTCACATATCCTGAAAAAACTCTCACTTGATCCTTCCATCCCTGTCAGCTACCAGCCTATATCTCTTCTGCCCTTTCTTTCCTCTCACTGTCTTCTTAACCCCTTACAATCTGGCTTTTAACCTTATTATCCCAAAGTTACTAAAGATCTCTTAGCTGCCCAACCCAAAGACTTTTTCTCAGTCCTCATTCTCCTTGACCTGTCTGCAGCCTTCAGCACTGGTGATCACTCTTTCCTTCTTAATACTCTCTTCTCTCTAGGTCTTGGGGCTATCACTCTCTTCTGGTTCTCCTATTACCACTCTGACTGCTCCTTCTCTGTCTCCTTTGCTGGATCCTCACTTAGATCATGCCCTCTAACCATAGGTGTCCCTCAGGGTTCTGTCCTATCTTCCTCCATATGATTTCACTTGGTGATTTCATCTGTTCCCTTGGAGTTAATTACCATCTCTATGCTGACAATTCTCAAATCTATGTTTCATTCCCCAAATTCTCTGCTGACCTCCAATCTTGCATCTCCAAACACCTTTCAAACAGCTAGAACTAAATGTACGGCAGACATCTTAAACTCAATCTGTCCAAAACAGAAACCATTATCTCTCCCTCTAAACCCTCTCCTGGACCATCTTCCCTATTTCTGTAGAGGACGCCACCATCCGGCCAGTCCCTTAGGCTTCCAACCCAGGAGTCATTCCGGACTCAATTTCTCACCCCCATATCCAAGCTATTTCCACCATCTACAAAGTTCATCCTTGTAACCTCTCTCGAATATGTCCCTTTCTGTTTTCTGATGTTGCCACCCCTCTAGTGCAGGATCTCATCACTTCTCACCTGGATTATTTCAATAGCCTGCTGGTGAGTCTGCCTGCCTCAAGTCTGTCCCCATTCTAATCCATCCTCCATTCAGCCACTAACGTGATTTTCCTAAAACTCTGGCACAACCATGTCACTTTTCTATTCACATAGACTCCAGAAGCTTCCTATTCCTCAGGAGCAAATTCAAAGCCCTTCATAGGCCAGCCCCCTCCTACCTTTCCAGTCTTTTTACACCTTAGTCCCTGACATGTACTGTTTGATCTAGTGACACTGACCTCTTGACTGTTCCACAAACAAGACCCTCCATCTCTCAGCTCCAGGCTTCTTCTCTGTCTGTCCCCCATGCCCAGACCCCTCTCCCTTCTCCCTTCTGACTACTGATGTTCCTTTAAGTCCTAACTAAAATCCCACCTTCTATAAGAAGCCTTCCCTAACCCCCTTTAATCCTTGTTTTTTCCCCTATGAACTATTTCCTATTTATCCAGTATAGAACTTACATTGTACACATTTGCATATTGTCTCTCCTTATCAGATTGTAAGCTTCTTGAGGGCAGGGCTTGTCTTTTGCCTCTTTGTATCCCCAGAGTTTAGCATAGTAGAAAAGTCAGCTTGAAGTGTAACATCAAAAAACCCAAGATCTTGGCGACTGGTTCCATCATTCTCTGGCACATGGAGGGAGAAGAAATGGAAGCAGTGTCAGATTTTATATTCTCGGACTCAAACTGCAGACAGCAACTGCAGCCATGAAATTAGAAGACACCTGCTCCCTGAAAAGACAGCTATAGCAGATCTGGGAAGCATACTGAAAAGCAGAGACATCACCTTGTTGACAAAGGCCTGTGGAGTCACAGCTACGGTTTTTCCAGGAACGGTGTATGGCTGTTGAGAGTTAGATTAAAGGAAAACTGAGTGCCACAGAATTGATGCTTTCCGATTGTGGTGTTGGAGAAGACTTTTGAGAGTCCCTTGGACAGCAAGAATATCAAATCAATAGATACTTAAAGAAATTAATTCAGACTATTTATTCACTGAAATTTCAAATATTGAAGCTGGAGGTTAAATACTTTGGCCACATATTGAGAAGACCGGACTCATTGGAAAAGACCTTGATGTTTGGAGATTGAAGGCAAAAGGAAAAGGGGATGAGAAAGAATGAGATGGAAACAACAAAAATGAGTTTGGAAGTCATGCAGATAGTGGAGGATAGAACGGCCTGGTGTGCTATGGTGCATGGAGTCAGCAAGAGTGGAACGTGACTAAATGACTGACCAGCAAAATATTAACGAATTTCTCGAGCCAGTCCCCAACCTCATTGCCTAGGGGTGTATGGGGAAGACCTTAAGCCAAGTGGCAGAATAGAAACTGGAGTCAAAGGTTTTGAGTTCAAATCCCACCTTGGAGGCTTATTTATATATGTATTTTTGGGCAAATCACTAAGTGTCTGTGAACATGTTTTGCCATCTATAAAATGAGGGAGTTAGAGATTAAATGATCTCTGAGATCTTTCCTGCTCTAAATCTGATCCTTGTTCAGCTTATGAGTCCTACACCTGGTCTCAGTCTTTCTGGAAGCTAGTGCTAAGCACCTCAGCCTCTTCCTGGCTCTGGATGTCAGTTTAGAACACCAAGCGTAGGGCCAAAGGCTGATGTGTCTAGGGTCTGTAGGTAGGAGTATGTGGATGCCTGGAAACCGAGAGACACGTTTGTGGATGAATGGGCTTAATGGGAAGCCACTTTAAGAATGGCGTGTCTGTGTAACTCTGTACTTCTGTGTGGTGAGAGCAGCTCTTGGGGCCTCCTCAGGCCACTTGGGACGACTTTGTAAGCCTGCAGAAGGAGAAGGAATTTTTGGCAAGCCTTGCTGTTGCTAATTTCTGTGGGTGTACAGTTTCATGGCCATATTCAAATATATAAATATTTCCTGGGGGTGAGGACCTTATGTTCCTGGTCCAGAATTGGGTAGTATGGGAGAAAGGTGGGAGGAGGGAAACCCCATTCCCTGTGTTTGCCCTCAGGGAGCTCATAGTCTTCAGAAAGACAGGACTCACACACATAGACTATGGCAGTGGAGGAGATGGTAACCATCATTTCTGGTCCCCTTGCAAACTAGGTTCAAACAGACCCTAGAAAAGGTAGTAAGGTATTAAGAAAACAGTGTCTTTGTCTTCCACCCCCATGAGTGATTTTGAAATCTGTGGTTGCAGAGGTAGGGTGATTTGGTGGAAAGATCACCGCAACTGCAGGAAAGAAGGAAGGAATTAGTCATTTATTAAATACCTACTATGTTCCAGGCGCTGTGTTAATCACTTTACAAATATTTAGACAACAACCCTGGGAGACAGATGCTATTATTATCCTGCTTTACAGGTGAGGAAACTGAGACTGAGAGACTATAACTTGTTCAGGGTCATAGAGCTCAATCCTAAGGAAGGATTTGAACTCAGGTCTTTCTGACTCCAGACCCAGCCCACCATCCACTATATGACCAGCTGCCTCTGGAGTCAGAGGACCTGATCTCAGAGTCCTTAGAACCTCAGATCTTCCACTTGCTAGTGCTTTAGCACAGTGCCTGGCACATAGTAGGAACTTAGTAACTTCTTATGGGAGATAGATTTGTACTGGATCCCTAAAAGGACCCCAAATCCCCAAGTCTCTGGCATTTGCCTGAAGCCCATCCCAGTATAATTCTGTGAGCTGTCCTTTCTTTGTGGCCCTCATTTTCTGTACTTGGTCCCACCCAGGCTGTTTCACTACCCTTTAATTCCATCTAGACCCCTCCTGTTTTCTCTCAGTCTCTCAAAGCTATTTGCCACTCCTTGGTCATGTCCAGATCTTTCCACAGTCTTTCTGTGTATAAGTGTCCATCTTGGTATTCATCAAATTGTGCAGATTTCTTAAGAATCTGGCCCACTTACATAAGCTATACAAATGCTTAGATTCTTAAGATCTGATCAATAGGGTGGATTCTCCAAATCTTGCCCACCTCTACTGGTATTTTAATAAACCTTGTCTCTGACTGAAAGAAAGCTTGAGTCTAATTCTTTCGAGGCAGACCTGCACCTTTTGCCCTTGAATTTTGGGATTGTCAGCACCCCTAGACCATAACATTCATGAACTAGTCACTTCCCCATATAATGGAACTGGCCAAGGCAGCCTGAAGTCCCTTCCAGCCCTAGATTTATGATACTGTGATTCTAAGTGACTTAGTTCGTGCTCAGGTCTCAGTTTCCTCATCTGAAAAATAAAGGAGTTGGATTAGAGAGCCATTGAAGTCCCTTCCAGTGCTAATTAATATGATCCTTGTGTGAGACTTAACACTCTTTCCTCCAAATTCTTCCACCTGATTCTTTAGATGAAAGGGAGTTGTGGAGGGGAGGTAGCAGCAGGAGAGGAGACAGGCTTCTTGGCTCCTAAAAACATTCAAAGAGCTTTGGGAGCTGAGGAGGCCTGGGACAATTGAGCCCTTCTGTCCAGCTTAGGAAGGGATAGGAGCCTGTGTGTAAGGGTGTTTGGGAGTCAGGGTGGAAGTTGCTGATCTCATTGGAGGTTGGTGGGATGGATCTGGTGACTCATGGATCTCTGATGACATCAACACATTTTACACATAAGGAAACTGAGGTCACACAGATATTGAATGGTCGATTTAGGGATTCAAACACAGATCCTTTGACTCCACAGACAGTGCTTTTTCCATCATGCTTTCCCATCCCCCCACCTCCCAAAATGGTTTTGTAAAGCAAATACTTGTCCCGTTTTTATCCCCCCTCCCACCAGGGACTTCAGAGCCCAGTTCGATTGCTATGGAATCTTTCATGCCTGTGCTTTTCCCTGGGGAAAACCCAGCCAAGGCAGCTCTGAAAGCCTGATGGAGGAAACTCTTGATTCGGGGAGGAATTGGTTTTGTTTCCTCTGAATTTTGTTGGCATTTAAATGGGAAACGTTGTGTCAGCTTAGACAAGCTGGGGCCATTTATTTTCAAACAATGTCCACTAATTTCTCTGCCACAAATAGACAGGGAGAGGATTGTCAAGTGTTTTGGTGAATTTTCTCCTGGTTACACACCATGTTTATTGAGTTACACACAAGTTACTCTGCAATAGTGAAGGTAGTTTCCATGCCAGGAGTTTCCTATGCAGATCCAGTCCTTACCAACACCTCCAAAGAGGACCTAACGAAAATCATGCCCTGGCTCCTTGTTTGGTAGGTCCAGCCATGACCCATCCCCTCAACCTCCTAGAGGCTGGTATCTCTTCGAGTTGCTGTATTTCAGGTCAGTCCTATGGGGAACATCTCCTGGTGCTGGACAGGGGGCCCTCAAGTTTTGGGGTCTAGTCCTGGCTCTGGCACTCCCTAGTTGTGTGACCCTGGGCAAGCCACATAACCTCTGTTTGCTTCAGTTTCTTTGACTGTGAAATGAGGTTAGTAATACCTACCTCACAGGGGTGTTGTGAAGATCAAATGATGTATGTTTGTAAAAAGTATTTAGCACAGGGCCTGGCACAGAGTAGGTGTTTTATAAATATTTACTCTCTCCCTCCCCTCCCCTCCCCTCCTCTTCCCTCTCTTCTCTTTCCCTCCTCTCCCCTTTCTTTCTCTCCCCTCCCCTCCTTCTCACCTCTCCTCTCTCATCCTTTCCTCTTGAGCCACTCCCAGGTCAGTGCTGTTTCCAGCACACCATGAGGACAGAAGTAAGCATATGGAGGAAGCAATACTATGAGGCTGGGTTTTTGTTTGTTTGTTTTGGAAAAGAGGAAGGCTGTTCCCTCCATATAAGGATCACTGAAAGGAATTGGGAATGTTTAGCCTGGAGATGAGTCAGTCAGTCAGTAACCATTGATTAAGCACCTACAATGTGCCAAGCACTGTGCTCTGAGGATATGAAGAAAGGCAAAACACAGTTCCTGGTACAGGGGTATGTCGGGAAGGTCCAAGGAGGGCTGCGAGACTGGAAATGAAGAGCTCGATAGCTTGGGGGCCCTTATTAAACGGAGGTCCTGGGAGGAGCCCTCTGCTGCCTACTCCCAGATCAGAGGGAGGGAGGGACCCTGAGGAGAAGGTTTTGAAAAGATGTGAGGTCCATGACTGAAGCAATCTTACAGGATGAAGGGGTTCCTGGGACGTGTTGGAAAAATCCAGAGGAGTGCAGCCTTTGGGTAGGAAATAAAGAAAAGACTTAGGGTGGGCTATGCTCACTGTTATGGCACTTGTCATGGGAAGAGGGACTAGATTCCTCCCACCTCTTTCAGAGGGCAGAACTCGGGGCTGAAGTGGCAGAGAGGCCAGTTTGGTCTGGATCTAAAGCCTTCATATTTGGGCTTGCTGACAGACTCTGCCTCCACTGTCTGATGACCAACCTAGTTAAGACTGTAGAAGCTTCTCATTGGGTTGGTTATTGTAGGGTAATAAATTATTTTCGACTATCACCTCTGGAAGATTAGTCACCAGAGCCAGAAAAAGCAGAGCAAAGACCAGTGTGGAGGGAATCACCTGTCCTTAAAGTACTGAAGTGAGTGGAAAATGTGATGCACTTGAAATCAGAGGACCTGGGTTTGAATGCTGCCACAATCACTAGCTAGCTGCGTGATCTTGGACAGTAATAACAGCTGATATTTTATTGTGCGTTAAGGTTTGCCAAAGCATTTGGTATGTACTATTACTATCTTCATTTTTTTGGGGAGGGGATCACTATTTTATGAGGAATATTCCTGCTTTATGAGAAAACTCAGGCTAACTAGCCCGGGATCAATATGACAAGCAAAAACCTGTGGCAGAATTAAGACTCAGATTGTCCCTTCTCTGAGGCATTTGACTCTCCATTTTCTCATCTATAAAATGTAGGACTAGATGACCTGAGGTTTCTTTCAGTTGTAAAACCAGGCTTCTATGTCCTAAATAATATCTGAAAATAGAATGGTTCTCTTTGGGAGGTAATGAGTTCTTCCTCAATGGAAATTGTTAAGCAAGAGGCTGGGTGAACACTTTCTGGGGATGGTGAAGAGGTGAGTCTTGTTCAGGTCTGGGTTGGACTAGATGCCCTCTGGGATCCCTTCCAGCTCTGAGATTCTGTGCTTCTGAAAAACCCTTGACATCTTCACCCCTTATGCCCATCAAGGCATGCTTTCTGCAGCATGTGACACTGTTGACCATCCCCCCTTCCTGGATATTCCCACCTCTCTTGGATTTTCTTGACTATCTATCTCTTTGCTCTCCTACCTGTGTGACTGATCTGCCTCAGTTTCCTTTGCTGGCTCATCATTTGTATCACCCCCCTCTCAACTATAAGTGTTCCCCAAGTTTCTCTTCTGGGTTGTCTTCTCTCTCTTTACTCCTTCTCTCTTGGTAACCTCATCCCCTCCCATGGAGTTTCATTATAATCTATAGAGATGATTCCCAGATTGATACATCTGGCTCCAGTCTCTCCCATGAGCTTCAGTCTCATGTCACTATTGGACATTCGAAGTGGATGTCATCTCAAGTTCAACATGTCCAAAACTGACCAAGCTTATCATCTTCCCTCGCTTCTTGAAAACTCCTTTATTTCTGTCAAAGGAATCACTATGCTCTGAGTACACCAGGTGGATAACCTTGACATTATCTTCAACTCCTCACTCTGCCTCACTCTACAAATCCATAAAGTGGATAAATCTTGCTATTACCACCTCTTGATTTTTTGCAACCCACCTCTTTATTCTACTTGTGCAATTACCCTCTTTATTTCAGGTCTTCATTATTTCTCACCTAGATGGCTAAGATAGCTTCCTGATGAGTCTTTCTGCCTTTTCTCTCCTCTCTATAGTCCACTCTACTGCTGGAGTCATTTGGCAATCCACACAACTCTCCATCCTCTAGGTCTGAGTCTTTTCTATTAACCATCTCACACACCTGGAGTGTGCTCCCCCTTGCCTCTGCTTCCCTCAGCTCAGGTGCTGTGTTCTGCAGGGTCTTTCCCGATCTTCACCTGCTAGTGTCCTCCCCAAGATGTTTTGCTGTTATCTGGTCATTTTTCATTCTTGTCTGACTCTTCCTGACCCCATTTGAGATTTCCTTGGCAAAGATAGTGGAGTGATTTGCCATTTACTTCTCCAGCGCATTTTACGACTGAGGAAACTGAGGCACACAGGGTTAAATGACTTGTCTAGGGTCACACAGTAAGTATCTAAGATGAGATTTGAATTCAGGTCTTCCTGACTCCACTGCACCATCTAGCTGCCCTCCCAAACTACCTTCTGTTTGACTATCATATATATCTTTGTATTTATTCACATCATGTTTATGCTGTATATATTTATATATGTACTTGTTTCCCAGTTTAGAATGTAAGCTCCTATTTTCCCAATTCTTTCTCAGGTATTGATTGTTTTTTGCTGATTTTTCCCTTTCTATTTCTTTTAAAAGAATTCTTTGGGAGGGGTGGATCCAAGATGGCAGAGTAGAAGCAGGGACCTGCCTGAGCTCTCCAACAAACCCCTCAAAATACTTGTAAAAATGACTAAACAAATTCCAAAGCAGCAGAAACCACAAAATGACAGAGTGAGACAGGTTTCTAGTCCAAGACTAGCTGGAAGGCCAACAAGAGGGGTCTATTGTACTGGGCTCTGAGTGGAGCACAGCCCAAGTGTGGGCTGTATTAGCACAGAAGGAACTGGAGCAGGTCTCAGGGTGCTGAATCACTGGCAACTGTAGCAGTTTCCAGACTTGTTAATTCACAAGTGCCAAAGACAGCTTCAAAGGTCAGTTGGAAAGTTCTTTCACCTGAGTGAGAGAGGAACATGGTCTGACTCCAACCCCAGCCCCAACCCCAGGGTTGTGGCACCCACTTCTGCAGCCCTCAGCTGCTTCTGGAGCTCTTGGTCTACAGATGGTGGGGGAATCAAGTGGCTAATCTGGGTCACAGTCCTGGGTGGTGGTCCTGGGAGGAAGGGGAGTACTGGTGTGGCACAACTGGTGGTGGCTGTGGGGAGGGAATCCTACTCACAGTTTGAGGACAAAAAAGAGTGCTTTTGCTTGCTCACAGACAAGAGAGCAGACCAGGAGAAGAGTAAACACCTCGCCTTTGATCATACAACTTTGGAGCAGCTGAGAATTTACAAATCCCTAGAGATATCTCTGAAAACAGCTGCATAAATCTCTGAAACTTGAGGCAGTACAACCTGCACTTAACAAAGAGCTCAAAAGTCAAGTAATTGGCTGGAGAAGTGACCAAAAAGGAGGAAAATGAGTCTATAGAAGATTTCTTTCTTGGTGAAAAGGTATTTTCTTATGATGAGGAATATCAAAGTATACAACCAGAGGAAAACAGCAAAGTCAAGGCTCCTACATCTAAAGTCTTCAATAAAAATGGTCTCAGGCCATGGAAGAGCTCAAAAAGGATTTTGAAAATCAAGTAAGAGAAGTAGAGGAAAAGTTGGGAAGAGAAATAAGAGTGATGCAAGAAAAGCATGAAAAGCAAGTCAATATCTTGCTAAAGGAGACCCCCAAAATGCTGAAGAAAATAATATCTTTAAAACAGAATAACCCAAATGGCAAAAGAGGTCCAAAAAGCCAATGAAAAGAAGAATGCCTTAAAAAGCAGAATAGGTCAAATGGAAAAGGAGGTCCAAAAGCTCACTGAAGAAAGTAATTCCTTAAAAATTAGAATGGAACAAATGGAAGCTAATGACTTTATGAGAAATTAAGAAATTATAAAACAAAACCAAGAAAATGAAAAAATAGAAGACAATGTGAAATATCCCACTGGAAAAACAACTGACTTGGAAATAGATCCAAGAGGATAAATTAAAAAAATATTGGTTTACCTGAAAACCATGACAAAAAAAGATCTTAGACATCATCTTTCAAGAAATTATCAAGGAAAACTGCTGCCCTGATATTCTAAAACCAGAGGGTAAAATGGAAATGGAAAGAATTCACTGATCACCTCCTGAAAGAGATTTCCCAAAGGAAAACTCCTAGGAATGTTATAGCCAAATTCCAGAGTATCTAGGTCAAGGAGAAAATATTACAAGCCATCAGAAAAAACAATTCAAGTATTGTAGAAATGCAATCAGGATAACGTAGGAATTAGCAGCTTCTACACTAAGGTATTAGAATGCTTGGAATATGATATTACAGAGGTCAAAGAAGCTAGGATTGAAACCAAAAATCACCTACCCAGCAAAACTGAGTATAATACTTCAGGGAAAAAAATGGAATTTGAATAAAAGAGAGGACTTCCAAGAATTCTTGTTGAAAAGACCAGAGCTAAATAGAAAATTTGACTTTCAAATACAAGAATCAAGAGAAACATGGAAAGGTAAACAGGAAAGAGAAGAGAAGCCATAAGAAACTCTCTCTCTCTCTCTCTCTCTCTCTCCATATATAAATGTAAATATATACATGTATGTGTGTGTATATATGCATGTGTGTATGTATATGTATATATGTATGTATTTCTACATATATTCATACACACATACATGTACATACACATGCACATAAACACGTACACACGTGTGTGTGTATGTGTGTGTATGTATAGACAGAGGGCACAGAGTGAGCTGAATATGAAGGGAGAATACCTAAAAAATAAAATTAAGTGTTGAGAGAAAGTAGTAGGAGAAAGAGAAAGGGAGAGGTAGAATGTAGTAAATCATCTCATATAAAAGAGACAAAAAGCTTTAGGGGAAGAAGGGGGAGGTGAGAGGGAATAAGTGAGCCTTACTCTCATGGGATTTGGCTTAAGGAGGGAATAAAACACACATAATTGGGTATGGAAATCTATTTTACCCTGCAAGAACGTAGGGGTGAAGGGGATAAGAGAGGGAAGATAATAGAAGGGACAGCAAATTGGGGAAAGGGATAATCAGAAGCAAACACTGTTGTGGGGAGACAGGTCAAGGAAGAGAATGGAATAAATGGAGGATAGGACAGCACAGAGGGACATGTAGTTAGTCTTTTGCAACATGACTGTTATGGAAGTGTTTTGCATGGCTACACATGTATGATGTATAATGAACCACTTGCTTTCTTAGTGAGGGTGAGTGGCAAGGGAGAAAGGGAGAGAATGTGCAACTCAAAGCTTTAAAAATGAATTTTAAAAATTGTTTTTGCATGCAACTGGGAAATAAGTTATACAGGTAATGGGGTATAGAAATCTATTTTGCCCTACAGGAAAATAGAGGGGAAGGGGATGGAAGAAGGGGGAGTGATAGAAGAGAGAGCAGGTTGGGGAAAGGAGTGGTTGGGGTACACGCTGTACTGTGGTGGGGGAGGGGAGAAAATTTGGAATTGAAAATATTGTGGAAGTGAATGTTGAAAACTGGAAATAAATAAATTATATTAAAGAAATTCTTTTTTATATGGGATGGCTCTCTGGGAATGGGGAAGAGGAAGGATACAAGAGGAAACATGGACAAAGTAACATTTTATGTTAATAAAATTAATATGAATAAATAAAAAATAATAAAAGCAGCTTATGTAATAAGTTCTCCATGAGTAGAGATTGTTTTATCTGTATACTTGTGTCTCTAGGGCCTAACGCAGTGCTTGGTATAAAATAGGTGTTTAATAAATGTTTATTTACTTGACATTTCCCCTCTCTCTCTCCAGGGTCCTGGGTTCCTTGTCTGAGTGCAGGCTACTTTTGTCCAGGAACCTCCCTACTTGGAGCAGTTGCTTAGGATGCTGCCCACAGGGGCGGGCATATGGGTCTGCTCCATAGCAACAAACATGCCTGATTACCGTGGTGCCTGTATGCTCTGTATAATGAGCCTCCCACAGGATATTTCTCACTGTGCCTCCTGCATCCTAATCAGAAATCAGGCCAGAGCCAGCCGGTTTTGGGGAGTGGGCTCCACACACACCCTCCTGGCTCCCCCTGGGGCAAAGCAAGTCCTAGGCAAGCAGGGATGAGTGAGAGAAGCAGAGGCAGCCAAGGAGAGCCCACAGCATGGCTCCTATGGCTGCGTGGGCATCCTGGAGCATCCTGGCCCATGTCGGAAACACTTATCCTGTTCTTCTTGGCAGGCCTCCCCCGCCTTTCCCCCACCCCTCTGCTTTGAATGCTTTAATCCTTTGGACTCTGGTTTCCCAGGCAGCAGGGCTGTTTTCTTTCTTCCTTTTTCTTTTCTTTTCTTTTCTTTTTCTGGGGGAAGCATTCCCTGCTGTCTGGGGCCCCACTTGTTCCCGATGTTTCACTTACTGTGTTAATGACCTCAGACACATTCGGCAGCCCACTGATGAAAACTCAGGCTATGCCAGCGTACATTCAGCTGGGCCCAATCTAATAAGGAATTGTCCTCATCTGACAAATTGAATCAATTTTTCTCCTCAAGTAGGCCAGTGTTTGGATCTGGAGACCAGGTAAGAACGACGGGTAAGCAGTGTGGTACAATAGCAAAAGTACTGGCCCTTGGGACAGAGGAACCTGAGTTCAGGTCCTTATAATCTGCATGACCTTGAACGAGCCATTTATAGCTCACATTTACATAGTCTACACGTGCTAGGCACTTTACGAATATTATCTTATCTGATCTTCGCAACACCCCTGAGAGGTAGGTGCCTTTATTATCCCCATTTTACAGATGAGTAAACTGAGGCAAGTAGAGGTTAAGTGGCTTGCCCACGGCCACACAGCCAGTCACCTAACTTTTCAGGTCCTCAGTTCCCTCATTTGTAAAACTGTGGGGTTGGACTAGACATCCTCTAACGTCTCTTCCAACTTTAAAACTAAGATCCAATGAAGTTGAGAGTTCTGTAACTGATTCTAGGTTCTGAGTGCTAGGGACAGGTGGAAAAGTCCTCCCCTGACCAGCCCAGGTACTGGTAACCAGCCTCAGTCTTGCATCAGCCCTGCTCTAGGAGTAAGATCATTCTGTCTAGAGAGACAAGTTAATGGCATTTGGCAACATTGTTAGGGTCACTTTGGCCCTTCTGAAGTGACCGGTAGATTCTCGTCATGCCCGAGAAGACTCCACCAATCATTTCTGCCTCATCTCTGGCTGGGGCCTTCCTCACGTCTGAATGACACAGTCTTGTTCTGTTATCCTGGCTGTCCTGCATAGCCTGGCAGATGAAGCTGTATAAAATCCAGTTCTAGACTTACCTCTCCTGTGTTCAAAAGTATACAACATTTCCCTTTCTCCTAGAGAATCCAGTCTCCACTCCTCTGCTTATTGTTCAAGGCCCTTCATGATCTGGCCCCTCCTGGTCTGACTAGACTTCTTAAAGCAGCTTGTTATGGCAGAAAGAGCATTGATTTTGGAGTCCAATGTCCTGAGTTCAAATCCTAGCCGTGATATTCCCTGTGAGACCTTGGGTAGGTTCCTTAGTCCCCATGTGCCTCAGTTTCTTTATGTGTAAAATCATGGAGTAGGACTGGATGACCTCTGAGGTCATCTCCAGCTCTAAACCTTTGACTATCACTTTTGGGGTGTTCATTCCCCTCTCTATGCCTTTGCTTTTGCTCTGTCAGTTCATTTGGAATATTATTTCTCCTTCCTGGAAGCATTCTTCAGGGCCTGCCTCAAGTCCTACTGGGTCCTGGAAGCCTTCTCTGACTGCTCTAGTTCCCTTCTATCTAATTCTATTTAATCAACATTTAATGTGTTTCTTGTATGCAATCCACAGTGCTAAGGGGTAGAGGGTAAAATGAAGGGGTTGGAGGGGGTTGTATGTTCCTAACCTGTGCTCTATGAACTTGATTTTTAAAAAGCCTAGTTTGATCACTATATTTATAACTGATTTTCTTTTTAATCTTAGGTATTTTGTTTTGTGCATTTAAGACAATTGTTCTGAGGAGTCCATACCAATGGTAACATTCTCAAGTTCCCTTCCTGAACTAGATTGAAATCTAATTGGGAAATATTCAGTAAAATAAATAAAAATACAGTGGAACATAGCTAATGTTAATATGTGGTTTTCTACATCACTGTGCAGCTGGTAGGGATCCTTGGGGAGGGTTTAGTGGACCCTGATTCTATCTGAGTTTCCCATCACTGGTCTGGACATAAGAAAATGACAGAAAGAATGATAATAATGCGGATTAAATTTGAAAGTATGCTATGTACACACCTTTTTTTTCCCCATTTTCCAGAGTCAGTTGTTAAACATTTACCAGCGTACCCCTTCCTCTACCCTTCTCATCTTCTGTGAGTCACTCATTTGTTTATTGTTCTTCAGTCATTTTTCAGTCTTATCTGACTCTGTGACCCCATTTGGGGTTTTCTTGGCAAAGATACTGGAGCAGTTTTCCATTTCCTTCTCTAGTTTATTTGACAGGAGGGAATTGAGGCAAATAGGATTAAGTGACTTGCCCAGGGTCACACAGCTAGTGAGTGTTTGAGGCCAGATTTGAGTTCAGCTCTTCCGGACTCCAGGCACTATATCCACTAAGTCACCTAGCTGCCCCTAAGATAACAGTAAGAAGATATGGGGTCCTAAATGTAGAGCTTGAAAGGACCTGAGAGGTGATCCAGATCCAACTCTCTTATTTTATAGATGAGGAAACTGAGGCACAGAAAAATCAAGTTACCCAGGGTCTTATAGCTATTATCCAAGAAGGAATTTGAATCCAGATCATCCTGACTCCAAATCCAGCACTCTTTCTATCAAACCATGCCACGGAGAAAGTCACTTTACTCTCATGGCCTCACTTTCCTCTGCTGTAAAATGAGCAAACCCATGCAGTATCATTGCCAAGAAAACATCAAATCTGCCCTTAGATACTTACTAAACTGTGTGACCCTGGGCAAGTCCCTTAACTCTGTTTGCTTCAGTGACCTCATCTATAAAATGAGCTGAAAAAGGAAATGGCAAATCGTTCTGGTATCTATGCCAAGAAAACCCAAATGGAGTCTCGAAGGGTTGGATACGACTGAAAAATGACTGAACAGCAGCAGCTTGAAGGCAGCTCTCACATCTCCCCTGAGCATTTATTCTCAAGGCTAAATGTTCTTAGTTTCATCACTGGGCATGATCTGGAGGTCCTTTGCAGCCTTGTTTGATCTCCTTCAGATGCTCCCCAGTTTATCAAGGTTCTTCCCCAAATGGTGTGCCTGGAAATGAATGTACAGCCTGTGTGTTTTGAATCCAGATTCCCCCTCCTAGCTGGGCTTCTGACTATCTGGACTTTGCCACTATGACTCAGCTGCCTTCTCACCCTGGAACATCCCTCTCCCCCTCATCCCCCCACTTCTTCCATTGGTGAATTCCTTCCAGAGCCTCTATTTTGGGTATAGCTCCATGTCTCCTATGCTTCATTCTCCTGGCTCTGCTTCTGACTTTATGGGCTTTATTACTAGATTCCTACCCACCCGGAACCTTTTTAGCTGCCTTTTCATGTGTTATCTTCCTTCATTAAAACATAACCTCCTTGAGGGCAGAGGTTATCTTCCTTCTTGCTTGTATGTGCTTGGCACACAGTAAGTCCTTAATAAATACTTGTTGCTTATCTGCTGAGAAATACTTTACCCAGATTTTAACAAAGCTTTTGATGAAATACCTCATACTATCCTCATGGAGAAGATGGAGAGACACGAACCAGCTGAGACTATGATTAGGTGACATCAGAATTGGTTGGATGGCCATCCTCAAAGAGTAGTTTTGAAAGATGGTGTCAACATGGCAGATGCTCTCCTGTTGGAGTGTTCCAGGCATCTGTTCTTGGACCTGTGCTGGTTACCATTTTAATCCATGGTTTGAAAAAAGGCATAAGTGGCAGGCTCATTCAATTTGCAGGGGACACAGGGCTGAAACGGAGAACTTGCATATTGGATGGTAGAGTCAACATCTTGACAGCTTGGGCATTAGCCACATCTACTTAGACAAGATTCAATAGGGATAAATTGAAAGTCTTCCATGTGGGTACCACAAGATCAACTTCACAAATATAAAACAAACATGGGAATTGTGGCTAGACACCTGCTGTCCTGAAAAAAGACATGCCAGTTTTAAGGGGCTGAAGCTCAGTGTGGGTCAGTATAACATGGAGGCCAATGGGATCTTGGGTACCATTAAGAGGGGAAGAGCTTTTCAGAATAAGGAGGTGATACCCTCACTGTTCTCTACCCTGGTTAGCCTTCATCTGGATGCAAGGGTGGGGAACCTGTGGCCCTGAGGCCTCCTGTGACTCTCTAGGTCCTCAAGTGCCAAGGCCACAGGTTCCCGACCCCTCAACTGGTGTAACGTGTTTGGTCCTGGGTGCCATGGTTTAAGAAAGACATTGATAAGTTGTAGAATGTCCAGAGGAGAGTAATCGGCAGAGTGAAAGACCTTGGCTCCATCATATGAGGGCTGGTAGAAGGATCTCATAAGTCTCTTCTAGCTCTCAATCTGTGATCTTATGATACATGTCATATAGAGCAACAGGGTGGACAAGACAAACATTGCTTTACAATACAAACTCATCTGTAAAGCATTATAGAGGAGAAAGACAAAAGATTATAGTAAACATCACCTCATTAAAAAGCAAAAATTAGTGGAATCAAAAACAGCTATATAGAAATCTTGTCTAAATAAGACCCAGCTGAGTCATGTAATCCCGAGAGAGCATTCAAAGACAAAACTGGCAAGAAGACAGCAAAAAGATGGAAAAGGAAACAGACATGCCAACACTTCTTAAGGAATCTATTTTCATCATCCATAAAAATGGCACCACAACATTGCGAGCTTAGAACAAAGTCTCTGCTATGGGAAGAATTTTAAATGGTGTTTAAGGAATACTTAGGAGAAAAAGTCAGACCAGACTAGGTGTATATCAAGAACAGGAGTGAATATCAAACGCTGATTTTCTCATCTTTATAAATGAATATGACCTAGAAGACAGAGAACCAGCCTCAGAGTTGGGAGGACTTGAATCCAAGCCCCATCCCCAGCACCTACTAGCTGTGTCACTTACTGTCTGAGTGCTCACAGGCAACTCTCTAAGAATATATGTCTCAGGGCAGGTGATGATTTGTATTGGTAAGAGGTGTTTCCTTACCTGGGGAGGGAGAGGAGGAGGAAGAGGAAGAAGAAGAAGTAGAAAAAGAAGGAAAGAAAGAGGAGGAGGAGGAGAAGACTTATGAGGTCAAATGGTGTGGCCCTTGATTTTATCAATGGGGAACTGAGGCCTAGAGAGGCTAAATGATTGGCCTAAGTTTTCATAGCTAATGAATAGCGGAGTTGGGATTCAAACTCAGCTCCTCTGACTCCAAAACCAGTGTTCTTCCCACTGGATCTCTTTGATTCTTAAGTATAAGATGGTGTCTAGGCTCCCTTGACTTCCTTATTGTGGCAACTGCTTTAGATTATTTAAGTGTTTGCTGGAAATGCAACAGTTGAGGTCAACATCTTTAGCTTCTTTCAGAATTATAAGTAGGAATTTTTGCTCCCAGGGCAAGTAGCTCAAAAACACCCCATGTTGGGAGAGGAAGGAAAGAAGGAAATAAGCATTAATTAAGCTCCTACTATATGCCAGTTACTATGCTAAGCACTTTACAGATATTATCCTTCTTGATCATCACAAGAATTCTGGGAGGTGGATGTTATTATTATCCCCATGATACAGATAAGGAAACTGATACAAACAGGGGTTAAGTGACTTGCCCAAGGTCACATAGAGAGTAAGCAATCACCCAAGTGATCCAATTCCAGATTGAGGGCTCTTTTCACTATAATTTCTCATCCCTTTTCTCCATTCACAGCCACCCTTCTAGCACAGGTCCTCATCACCTTAAATCCCCAATAGTGAGAATTTCTTCTAATTGATTTTCCTGGGGTTTAGGAAGACCTTCAGGGACTCTTTATTATTTTTAGGATTAAAATGCAATCTCCTCTCTTTGGCATTGAAAGCCCTTCACAATGTGGCTCCAATTTATCTTTCCCTACTCTCTCTCTGTCTCTCTTTCTCTGTCTCTGTGTCTCTCTCTCTCTCCTTTCTCTCCCATCCTCTCTCCTGAAATATTCATTCTAACTCTTCTGACCTATTTGTTCCCCATATAGGATAGTCCATTTTCTACATCTGTGCCTTCCCTCAAGCACAGAATGCTCCTTCCTTCTGATTTCTTCTTCTTGGAGTCCTTAGCTCCCTCCACAGATCAGGTCCTGTGAGTGAGCTGTTTCTTGATCCAATTGTTCATATTCCCCCTCCCGCTCCAATATTTTGTTTACTTTGGAAATATTTATTTTTATTCATGTTGCTACATATGATTTCCCCACTCGACTATCAACTCCTTGAAAGCAGTAACAGCTTTTTTTGTCTTGTATCTCTGGTACCCAGCACGATGACTGGCATGTAGTAAGTGCTTAATAATTTCTGAACTGAATTTAGAAGATGACCTAAGACTTCTTCCTCCTATGATCTCCAACACCACTTAAGACTCAATCACAAATATAATTGGTGACTGTTTTATGTATCTGACGGATCCAGTCAGTTCATATTTGTACAAAGCAATTAGCTTGGTGCTTGGCACACAGTAGGCACTATATAAATGCTTATTTTCCCCTCTCCTCCCACCTTCCACTTTCTAATTTCATCCTTTCAAGAGCAGACTGGTTTCCTCCCGTTGTCTTCCCCAGGATGAGTCTGTAAGTAGATACAGTAGAGGCTTTTCAGTTGGTTGCCTTGGCAAAGACTCCTAAGTCGGTTGCCTTGGAAAAGACTTGTCAGTTGGTTACCGTGGTAAAGACTTGTCAGGCAGTTGCCATGGTAAACACTCATCGGTCAGTTTGGGACTTGGGTTCCTTATCTCTCTCCTGGGCCTGTGGAGCCAATCCCTAGGCTAAAGACTTCAGCCCTTGCCAGAGATTTACTGAGGATCAGAATCAGGTTTTGTAAGGTGTCTTGGATCCTCGTAAAGACAGATAGACTGGTAATTTATTAGTTCAGCTCAACTGGGCTGGAAGCTGAGAAATGATTACAGGAGTCTCTTAATAAGATTCAGAGGGATTTTATAGGTCTCAAGCTGCCTTTAAAATGCAAAAGAAAATGGAGAGTATTACTTTGTTAACCCACATAATTCTATTCTGCCTAATGAGGATGGGAGCTGGTTGGCAGATCTCTGGTAAGGGATGAATATAAATTCTTGGAGCAGGTGATCTTTGCTAAGACCTGAGCTCCAGCCAATACATTCCTTTTCTCGTCACTTCAGCTTGAGCTTGTATCACCTTTACTTTGCATCCCATTGTAGGTAACTTCCAAAGTACTGAACCTACAACATGGAAGGCACTGACTGAGGTACTGGAGATACAAAGATTTTTTAAAAAAAAGAAACTTTCCCTGACCTCAAGCAGTTTACATTCTGTAGGAGTAAATACACTGGTAAATACAATACAAGGTAAAGAGTAGAGGTCCATAAGACGTGGTGTTGAGGAACTATTTAAGGAGGAAGAGATCACGAATAGCCAAAGGTAGGGTGAAATCAGAGATGGCTTCGTAGAGTAGGTGGTGTCTGAGTTGTGTTTTTAAAAGGAAGATAAACATACTCAGAGGCAGAGGAAGAGGGGTATTTGAGTTTAAATCTGGTCTTAGAAGATTCTTAGCTATGGAACCTTGAATAAGCCACTCAACCTCTGTCTGCCTCAGTTTCCTCAGCTGTACAATGGAGATAATAACAGGACCTACCACCTAGCATCATTCCTTGCTTCTTTCTTCCTTCTTTCCATCACTTCTTCCTTCCTTCCTTCCTTCCTTCCTTCCTTCCTTCCTTCCTTCCTTCCTTCCTTCCTTCCTTCCTTCCTTCCTTTCTTCCTCCCTTCCTTCTTTCCTCCCTCCCTCCCCTACCCCACTAGCGCAGGGGCAGCACCAGGCATCCTCTACCAGCCTTGTAGAATGGCCATCACTGTGCTGATGGGGGTTGGTGAGAGCTAGGGCCACCACTCCTTTGAAGCATCAGAGCAAGGAAGCAAGGAAATAAACATGTATTAAGTGCCAGGCATTGTGCTAAGCATTTTATAAATATTATTTCATTGAACTCCATTAAGTTCAAAGAGTTCTAGCTACCAATCTGAAAGGGATTTCTGAGGTGATCTAATCCAGTCCTTTTATTTTATAGAGGAGGAGGCAGTGACTATCCAGAGGAGTTGTGACTTGCCCAAGGACAAAGATGAGATTTGAACTCAGGTTCCCAGATTCCTTTCTCTTGTACCAGAGTGGCTCCCTTGTGCCCTCCAAAGCAGCTTATAGGTTTACAAGCTTATTATAGGTTTACAAGACAGACTCTGAGTTGAAAGTGGGACCACTGAGTCCAACCTCCACATTTTATAAAGGAAGAAACTGAGACCCAGAAAGGGGAAGTTACTTGTTCAAAGTTACACAGAAAATTAATGGCAGAGCATGAATTAGAACCCGGGTCTCCTGATTGCCAATCCAGGGCTTTTTCCATGACCATAAAACGACCCTTAAGGAGTGTGAGATCATAGATCTAAAAGGAATCCCAGGCAATCTAGTCAACCATCTCCCTTTATAAAGAAATGAGGCCCAGAGAGAGATTAAGTGATTTGCCAAAGGTCACACATTAGAGGCAGGATTTGAATTCAGAACCTCTGACTTCAAAACCAGTCGTTATTCCACTATATCGCATTGCTGTCCTTGTGAATACACACAGGTGGATTAATGGAAAGTACAATCCAGGTGTACAAGAGGGACTACTTTTCCAGTCAATCAATGGACAATAATTTTTAAGCAGCTACTAAATGCAGCCAGAGTACTACACCCTGGGAGAACACAAAGACAAGGTGATATTTACACTCTGTAAAGGATGAATGAGTTTTCGGGAGGAGTCCCCGTTCTTAAATGAAGGTCTGAGACTGAGCTTGCCTTCATTCTGACAGTCATCACCCCCTTGTCCCCTCATCACCCCAGTGAACCTGTTTGAAGGAGAATCTGTTCATTCTTGGGCAGTGAATGTTCGTGTTCCTTTGCAAGGAGCTGACTGAGCTCGGAGTGTGCAGAGTCACAGGGGGCCCTGGCCTGGGGAGCTCTCCCTCTCCTCCTCCTTTCTCTGTGTCCCAAAGCCAAGAACTCAAGTCTCTACCTGCAGCCAGCACACCTGGGTTTTCTCAGGAGTCACAAAAACAGCATCTCTCCCTTTCTTCTCTTTTAGAATTCTGCTTTAGATGAAAGAGACCAGGAGATTACATGAAGAGGTAGTCATCAGGCAGGATTACTTGTTACCCTGGCTCAGGGCACTCAGCCTTCAAAGCAGAAAACCAGACAAACCCTGCCCTCAATTCACTTCATTTCAATTATTTAGCACCTATTGTGTACAAGGCAGGTACTGGGTTGTGGATAATGAACAGTTTACAGTGAAAAATTCTTACCAACTCACATTCTTTTGAGAGGATGGGAATGGAGTGATTGAGTGGTATGATTGGTGTTCAGGTAAGTATTATACAAGGCAGAACTCTTTGGAGGCAAACCAGATATCTGGACTAAGTGCTCTAGGAAAGTTGGAGGAAGGGCTGGAGCCCTGAGGATGGCTGGAAAGAGTTTAGGAGACAGCACTGTGGAGTACAGAGAGCACTGGATTTTGAATCGAAGAGATCTGGATTCAGATCTTGTCTCAGATACTTTTTCTTTCTCAGACACTCAGACTATTCCGGCTATGTTACCCTGGGCCAATCGTTTCACTTCTGCTGGCCTTAATTTGTTCATCTATAGAATGAGGATAATACTAGCACCTCCCTCATAGGGTTGTTGTGAGAATCAATTGAGATATTTGTAAAGCACTTTGTAAATCTTATATTACTGTGTAAATGCTGGCTAGCTGGCTCTCTGGGTTTCAGTTTCCTCATCTGTAAAATAAAGGGTTTGGACATTATTCCCTCTAAGGCATTCCTAGCTCTAAATCTATGATCCAGTGCACAGAGAAGGCTACACAGAGGATGTGACAGCAGAACTGAGCCTTGAAGGAAGAGAAGGATGATGCTAAAAGGGGCAGATGAGGAGAGAGGGCTTTCAGAGGATGGGGAAGGGGCTGTTTGATGAGAGGTGGCCTATTTTGGCAGACAGTTAGTTATCTAGTTTGGGAGTATAACTGGAAGAAGAGTCATATGAAATAAAGCTGGAAAAACTGGAGAGGAGCTGGATTGTGGAGGGCTTAAAATGCTAGGCTTAAGGCTCATCTTTATATTTTGTACAGGACTTGCAGTTTATTCCAGAGACACTAGGGAGCCATGGAATGTTTTTGAGCAGGGGAGGGACATGATCAGACCTGTGCTTTTGGAAGATTATTTGGTAGACTGCATTGAAGAGGGGAGGGATTGGGGGCAGGAAGCCAAAGTGGGAGGTTATATATTGTTTTTGTTGTTAAGTCATGTCAGACTCTTCAGAACCATAGCACTCCCAACCCTTCTTTCCTCCACCGTCTCTCAAAGTCTGTCTAAGTTCATGGTCGTTGTTTCTGACACTATCTATCCATCTCATCATTTTCTGCAGTCCTTAGGAAGAGGTCTTTAAAATGATCCTAACAGCTAGCATTTGTATGACACTTTAAGGTCAGCAAAGAGCTTTGTAAGTATTTTATTTTGTTTAGCTCTCATAACAACAAGTAAGGAAGATGCTAATTGCCTTTCCATTTTACAGATGAGGAAACTGAAGCAAACAGAGATTAAGTGACTTGTCTAGGGCCACAAAGCTAGTCAGTGTCTGAGGAAGGATTGGGACCCAGATGTTTTTGGCTACACCTCTTGCACTCTGTCTAGCCTGCCACCTCATTGCCTCTCTGTCCCGAGCAACTAGGGAGTCCAAAACAAAGCCCAGTGAACAAGGTGATGCTTGAGCTGAGCGCTGAAAGAAACTAGAGATTCCAAGAAGTGGAGGGGATGAGCACTAGATGGCATCACAAAGGCCTGAGTTCAAATTTTGTCTCAGACACTTAGCGGTTGTATGACTGGAGAAATCACGTGAATGCTTTCAACCTCTTTTTTTTCATTTCAAATGAGATATTATTTGTAAAGCACTTAGTATCATACCTGGCACAGAGAAGGTACCCTATTCCTTCCCCTTCCCCACTTTATCTGTAGAAGGAGGGGGTTAGGTTTTTGGCTACTTCCAAAGGAACTCCTAGCTCTAAACCTATGCTTAGAAAGGAGCAGGGAGAACATTCCAGGCAGGGAGAGTTTCAAGCTTGGAGGGACTTTGGAAATGACCTAGTTCAAGGCCTTCCTTCACAGATAGGAAGACAGAGGTCTGGAGGTTGAAGAGAAAGTAAATAAAGAGGGAGTGGAAGCCTTAGGGAAAGGCTGCTTTTTATGAGAAGATCAGTCTGAAGGGAGGAGAGAGATGAGACTTAGGCACACTAGGGGGTCTTCTCATCCTTGAAAGCACCAGAGCCCTGGGGCTGCTGGCATGGCCTTCTGAGAGAGGAGGAGCAGTGAAGTTGTAGGCCTGCCAGAAGTCTGGCCCCAAGGGGTCTCGCTGGTTCATCATCCCCTAAGCCCTGCCTCTTGCTCTGAGATCTGGTTTGGGAAAGAAGCCAGCTGGCCTCCTCTTTCTTCCTCTCTCTGTCTGTCTGCTGTCTCTCTCCTCTTTCTGTTTCTTTATCCTGTCTTTCTGTGTGTCTCTCCCTCTCCCTCCCTTTTTCTCTTTTTCAGTCTCTCTCTTCCTCTTTCTCCCCTTTCCTTCCTATCTCTCTCCCCTTTTCTATCTTCTTCCTTCTCTCTCTGTTTTTCTCTGTCTGTCTCTCTTTTTCTTTCTCTTTCAGTCTGTCTTCCTCCATCCTTTTCTCTCTCCCCTTTCCCTTCCTTTCTTTTTCCCTTTCTTTCTCTCCTTCCCTTCTCCTCTCTCCTTCTCTCTCTCTCACCTTCTCTATTTCAATGTGCTCTATCTTCCTCTTTTTCTCTTCCTCCACCTGTCTTTCCTTCTCTTTCTCCCCCTTCCTTTCCTATTGCTTTTCTTGCCTCTCTCCTTCCCTCCACTTCTCTCCTTCCTTCCTTTTCTCCTTCCTCCCTCCTTCCCTTCCTTTCTCTTCCTCTCTCTACCCCATCCCTCTTTGTCTGACACACACACACACACACACACACACACACACACACACACACACACACACACACACACACACACACCCCCTACTTGCTCAGAGCCAGCACCAGGGCATCCTGTACCAGCTCTGTAGAGTGGCCGTCATTGTGCTGATGGGGTCTGTGAGATCTGGGACCACGACTCCTCTTCCCTTTTTCTCTTCTCCCAGTTCTTCCATCTCATTTTCTCCTTTCTTCATTCCCCACAGGCTGGCAGGGCCTCTGTTGACCCTGAATCCGTAGCTGACTTCACCTCCCTAATATGAGGCCTACACCTTGAAGATCCAGGGAGCAGAATGGAGGATGCTCAGTGCCTAGACGATGTTGTACAGTATGGCTTCCACCAAGGCCAGGGTGCTGTAGTAGAAAAAGCTCTGACCTGAACTTAGGGTTAGGAAACCTGGGTTCAAATCCCTTTGAGGTAGCATGAGGAAGACAGTGTAAATGAATGAATGAAAAAACATTTATTAACTGCTTACTATTTGCAAAGCTAAGTGCAAGGGAAGAGATAGAAAAATAAAACAGATCTTATTCTCAGGGATAATGTTCTAATGGGGGAAGCAGCATTTGTAGGAGGCTTTATGAGCAGGGCAAATGGAAAGGCTCAAGCTGGGGGCCATCTCTAGTTGTCCTGATCTATATCTGGCCATTGGACCCAGACAACTCTGGAGGAGAGAGTGAGGCTGGTGACTTTGCATAGCTCCCCTCACTTAAATCCAGTTCACTTGCTAGTTGTGGCATCATCTTCTTGATGTCATGGTCCTCTTTGAGAATGAAGGACAAATGACAAATAGAAAGGCCCAGTGATCCCAAGGATACCACTGCAAGATAGATGGGAATTCAGTTTCTTTTAGATCATTTCTATTGAAATACTATTGTTACTAATGAAACTTGGTAGCATCTCTATGGAAATGATGTTAAAGGCTTACAACTTAGGAGTCATCCTATATCCAATGTGGTGCCGAAGCCCCTTGATTTCACCTGTATAACACCTCTCAGATATGCCCCCTTTTCTCCTCT
This sequence comes from Notamacropus eugenii, assembly GCF_028372415.1. Taxonomy (NCBI): domain Eukaryota; kingdom Metazoa; phylum Chordata; class Mammalia; order Diprotodontia; family Macropodidae; genus Notamacropus; species Notamacropus eugenii. The sequence continues at coordinate 49,670,228 of NC_092875.1, read as the reverse complement.
GATGCTGACACCTCCCTAGGCAGGCCCCCATCCCCTCCTTCCTGGATTGCTACAATAGCTGCTGGTGGGTCCTCCTGCCTTGAGCCTCTCCCTCCTTCCATCATCCTTTATTAAGTCACTAAAGTGATTTTCCTAAAACTCAGGTCTGATCATGTCACCCCCTGCTCTTTAACCTCCAGTGGCTCCCTACTACTTCCAGGATCAAATACAAAATTCCCTATTGGACATTCAGAGCCCTTCATCACCTGGTCCCTCCTACCTTTCCAGTCTTCTTACATCTTAGTCCTCAGTACATCTTCTTTGATCCAGTGACAGACACCAGCCTCCTGGCTGCTCCAGGAATAAGACTCTCCATTTCTCAGCTCTGGGCATTTTTCTCTGTCTATCCCCTGTGCCTGGAACATTCTTCCTTCTCCAGTCTACCTACTAACCTCCATGTCCCAACTAAAATCCCACCTTTTATTTCCCTTCTTGGGGAAGGAAATCTTCTCCAAGCCCTTTTACTTCTAGTGCCTTCCCTCTGTTAATTATTTCCTATTTATCCTGTATATAACTTGTTTGTATGTTATCTCCATTAAACTGTAAAATCTTTGAGGTCAGGGAGTGTCTTTTGCCTGCTTTTGTATCCCCAGAGCTTGGTACCGTGCCTATCACATAGTAGGTGCTTCATAAAATTTGATTGATGGCTAAGATAGTATCTTTCTTACATCGAATCATTTGACAGATCCAAAGACTTTGGTGGTGAGAACATTTTTTTTGAACAGGAGACTTGAGTTCAAATCTGGCCTCAGACACTTACTAGCTGCATGACCGTGGGCAGGTCATTTAATTTCTATTTGCCTTAATTTCCTCAACTGTAAAATGGGGCAGTAACAGCACTCACCCTGTAGAGTTATTTAGAGGATCAAATGAGATGATATTTGTAAAGCAGAGCCTGGCAAAAGTAGGTAGGCTCTATATAGATGCCTATCCTCCCTCTTCCTTTTCATGCCAAAATAGTCAGATTTTTGGAGTTGGAGTCAGGAAGAACTTGGCTCAGATTCCATCCCTGTGTAACCAAGGTCAATTTATTTACTTTTCTAGGTCTGTTTCCTGATTTTGTAAAAGAGAGACAATAATGACACCCGTGGTACCTCCCTCAAGGGGCTATTGGGAGGATGGATGTAAGACACATGACAAGCTTTGAAGTGGGATATAAATGTCAGTTCTCACATTATTGCCACCCCCTCATCTTAGTGGTTTTCTTTTTCATCTTTAACTATTGACATCTTCCCTCAAAGCCCAGCTCAGGTACTTCCTCTACTTTGAAGCCTTCCTTGATTGCCCCAAATGAAATCAGTCTCTCCACCATCATATTTTCCTAGAGGGAATTTGTATTTATGAAGCATCTATTATACGCCCGGCACTATTCTAAGCACTTTCAAAATACTCTTTTGGTCTTGGAATCCTTGTTCTGACTCTTTTCTGATTCCCGTTACACTCCCCCTTGCTTTGTCCTTATCTGTGTAATGGGAGCATTCCCTCCTTACTCCAGTGGTACGTGAGCTCCACAGGGCAAGGATCTCATGGCTTTTCATCTATGCATTCCCAGTGGATGGCACAGGGCCTGGCACACCAGTAGGCGCTTAATCAATGTTTGTTGAATTCCATTTTTGTTGTAGTTACACCCCAGATGGGGGTTTCTGAGTCACTGTAGAGCTGGCTCACAGCCCCTCAGCTCTGGCCAAAACCCCTGTCCTGGGAACGCCTTCCTCCTCTCCTGCTCCGGCTCAGACAGCTGCCTGTCTTCACTGCCCTTTCCCCTAAATCTATCCTTAAATAAAAATATTCCTTCTAATTAACAAGTATAAAATTTCTCCCCATCCCACTTCCTTCCCCCCTTTCATTTCAGCAGGTCCATTTTTCCATGCCCAGCTCAAAAGTCACTTCTACCAGAAGCAAGGTTTTCATCAGAGGACGTCTCACATTTGAAGGGTAGGGTGGGCAAGGAGAGGGTTATAACTGAGCCTTAAGTTGGCACAGCCCCCAACATCTGTGGTCTCATTTGTTCTTCAAAGCAATCCTGCTATGATCAGAGGGTAAGCGATACAGAAATGAATGGGATGGCTCCATGGAAGGTTGTAGGACCTGGTTTCCAAACTGGGATCTGCCATTTTACTCCTCAAGTGATCCTAATAACTCACATTTACATAGCACATCAAAGCACTTCTCATATCTCATTTGGTTCTCACAACAACCCTGGGAAGAGGTGTCATTGTTATTCGCGTTTAAAGAAGAGGCAATTCCAAGAGAGGTCAAGTTCCTTTGCCTCAGGTCACATGGCAGGGAAATGTTTGAGGCTGAATTCAGACTCAGGCTTCCTGACTTTGAGTCCTGTGTTCTCCTCAGAGGTGATCTAATTCAAATCCTGCTTGAAGATTTGCAAACACTCTGTGTAGCCCTTTTGATCCTCACAAACATCCTGGGTTTGTTGTTCACTTTTTTCTGTCACTTTGTGACCCAATTTTGGGAGTTTTCTCAGCAAAGATGCTGGAATGGTTTGCCATTTTCTTCTGCAGCTCATTTCACAGATGAGGAGACAGAGACAAACAGGGTTAAGTGACTTGCCCAGGATCACACAGCTAGTAAATGTCTGAGGTCAGATTTGTACTCAGGAAGAGGAGTCTTCCTGATTTTAGGCTTGGCGCTCTGTCCACTGCACTACATAACTGTTCTTGACCACCTTGGGAAGTAGGCATTATTGATATTTTATACATGAGGAAACGAAGGTTAAGTGACTTGTCCAAGGTCCCACACTTAGGAAGTGTCTGAGGCCAAGATTTGAACTCAGGTTTTCCTGATGCCTGATTCAAAGTCAGGACCATATCATTTTGTAAATGCAGAAAACTTGGCTCAGAGAAGCAGCTGGCATAATGGATAGTGTTGGAGACAAGCAGACTTGAGTTCAAATCCTGTCTCAGACACTTTCCAGGAGTATGACCCTGGGCAAGTCACTTAAAATCTTATAACTCAGTTTCTTCCCTTGTAAAAGGAGGGAGTTAACTACATGGTCTGTAAGGTTCCTTCCAGTTCTAAATCAATGGTCCTATGATCCCTCATTTGAGAGATGGGGAAACTGAGGTTTCAGAGAGGGATAAAGTGACTTGCCCTGGGTCACTCACAGAGACAGGAGTAAGCCCCAGAGGCAACATTTGTACCTATGCCTTGTAACTCTCCAAGCAAGATGCATGCCCTTCCATGTTCAAAGCCGCTTTCCTCCATCTGCTCTATGGATAGACCTCGCCTCATCTGACTTTGTTCTAGACACATCACATGCCTGCCACACAGCACAGAACCCTCAGCTTCCTCAGATGCACAGACATATGTACTCACCACACACTAATAGACAGATGCAGAAGCCCCCACTGTCCTATACCCACTTTGTAGAGAGGGAGGCCGCTACTTAGAGGATGCTGTATCTGAAGCCAGTAAGACCTGAGTTCAAATCTAGCCTCAGTTTCTTACTAGCTGCTGTGTGACCTTGGGCAAGCCTTTTAACCTCTGTTTGTCTGTTTCCTCACCACAAAATGGGGATAAGAAAAGCACTTATTTCCCAGTGTTATTATGAGAATCAAATGTGATCATGTTTATAAAGCACTTTGCAAACCTTTAACTGCTAAATGCTAGCTATTATTATTAATCACTTTTTTGGGAGGGATTTATAAAGTACTTAGTACAGTGCTAGGAACATAGTAGGTACTATATAAATGCTCATTCCCTTCCCCCATTCCTTTCCCTCTCCCTCTTCTTTCCCAGTCCTGAGTTTCTCCTCTTTCTCTCCCTCCTCTTCTGCCTGAGGGCTAACAGGGTGGGAGCAGCACCCTAGCCCCTTCCCCTAGGTTGACCCCAATAGGAAGCTGACACCACCTCAGGCTCAGCTCTGATTTTCCCTGACTTGGATAGTAACCCACAACAAGCCACCACCCAGAGAGTAGAGGTCAAAGGCTAAGTGGAAATTTCTCAAACTAAGAATAGGTTAGCTTTTTTTTTTTTTTTTTTTTTAAACACCCAACTCTACTAAAAGAGGAAGAAGAATCTGGGCTGCATTCTCAAATTTGTGGACAACCTGGACTGGGCCGCTGATGTTTCAAGGATGGTGATTTGCACCATAGAAAGAACACCTTTCTCTGCCTCCTTTTGGATGTGAGAAGGGCTGGGCTCAAATTTTGGACAAATCACTCAATTTCTCTTCGTAGTTTATTTCTCTGTAAAATAAATAGTTTTGGCTAAATCAATCAGTGCACATTTATCTAATACCTACTGTATACAAGGCTGTTTGCTAGGTACTGAGGGAGGGCTTTGAAGGCTCCTCTCATCTCTACATCTATAGTCTTCTGGGCCATTTTTCTTCCTCCGACTCTAAACCTTTCTTCTGTTGGGGTATGAGGGAGGTGGTAAGTTGGAAGAAGGAGATCAGTCAAGTTGTTTCTGCCTTGATTCTTCCCACACGCTTGCTCTGCTGGGACTTTTCCCCTAGAATCTGTGCTAGATTAAAAGAAAAGATCTTGAATTTTCTAAGCATCTCTGAGGGGCAGAAAACTCAGTGGTGTGAGACTGTCTCTTCTTTAGACCCTGGACCCATCCCTTTTGCAAACTCCTATCCTTGCACTCTATTTGTTTTAATTAGGTCTAAAATACAGGTCCAACCATGTTGAGTACACCCCTGCCCCACTTAATAAAGTCCAGGATCGAATACAGAATTCTTCTTTTGGCATTCAAAGCCCTCCATGACCTGGCCCCTCCTCCCTCTCCAGTCTTCTTATACCTTATTCTCCAGCAGGTCCTCTTCCATCCAGAGACACTGGCCTCCAACCTATTCTGCAAATAAAACACTCGATCTCTAGGCTTCTGGCTTTTTTTCTAGTTACCCCCTTGCCTGAAATGTTCTCTGACTACTCACCTCCCTGGATTCTTTCATGTCCCAACTAAAAACCCACCTATCCCACATTAAAACAAAAAACAAAAAAACAACTTTCCTTTGACTCTGCCATCCCCTCAAGCTATCTTCCTTTATCTCTCCTCCCTTTTGCTGCTAGGATCCTAGAAAACAGTCATCTGCTTGAGTTGGGCCTTCATTCTATTATGACCTTGCCATCAGGTCCTCCTCCTGGACTGAAAACTTTTCATCACCACCTCTTCAATCAGAGTCCAGTGACTTTTTGTGAATCCTCCTCCTCCTCAGTCTCTCTATAACATTTGACACTATAACGTTTCTCCTTACTCTTCTCTTGGCTTCTGGTTTTCTCCCTGGGTTTCTGACCATTTCTTCTTAGTTGGCCTCCTTTGGTCATCATCCATTTCTACTCCCTAAGTAGGGGTATTCCCTGAGATTTGGCTCTCATCCTTCTTTTTTCCTTCTCTTTTCCACTTGGTGATCTCATTCACTCCTGTAGGTTCAATGACCACCTCTATGTTGATGGTTGCCAAATTTCTATGTCCAGACCCATTATCTCCCCAAAACTTTATTATTATATGTCTAGAATCATAATTAGCATGGGGAAACCAAAGCTTTATCCCAAAGTACTAGCACTGATACTACTTCCCCTCCTCTTACCTCACCCTCCCCCCCAGCAATTACTGAGCCCTATGATGTAATTCTCCCTGCTCAATAGCCATCCTCCACCACTCTGGTAGTCCTATGCTGCAGAGGACATAGGCTGGATTGTCTGTGGGGGGGTGGGGGGGTGCCCTCTCGTGGAACATCTGTACCTGAGACCAAACTGGCATCTGTGCTACCAAGGAATTTGTCCCAGGTGTAAGAATTCTGAGTTACATAGTTCTGTGCAACCCTATCTATCTACTGGACATCTTCACCTGGCTGGCTACCTCCTTAAATACAACCTGCTCCAAACAGAATTAATCTTCCTTTCCCTAATCCTTACCTTCCTCCAAATGTTTTTATTTCTGTGGAGAAGCAGCAGCATCCTTCCCACCTTTCAAGTGAGCCCAGGTCCCTTAACTAGTAAGTATCAGAAAGAAGAATAAATCCAGGTCAAGAAAATGTCCCTCTTAATTCCTGTTAATACTAGTGCCTTCCCTTGGCTGATTATCTTCAATTTATCCTGCATATTTTGTATTTGTACATAATTGTTTGTATGTTGTCTCTCCGGTAGCTCCTTGAGGGCAGGGACTATCTTTTAAGGTTGGTTTTTTTGGATCCCCTGAACTTAGCCCACTGACTGCACATAGTAGGTACTTAATAAATGTTTGTTGACTGACTGAAGTAAACTCTTAATAAAATGAAAAACCAGGAGTTATTTTTGCAGAGATTTGTTGTTGTTCAGTCATTTTTCAGTCATGTCTGAGTCTTTGTGACCCTATTGGGAAACAGTTTTCTTGGTAAAGTCACTGGAGAGATTTGTCATTTCCTTCTCCAGTTCATTTTACAAATGAGAAACTGAGGCAAACAGGATTAAGTGACTTGCCCAGGGTCACACAGCTAGTAAGAATAGAAGGGCACATTTGAACTCAGGAAGATGAGCCTTATTGAGTTCAGACTCAGCACTCTATCCACTGTGCCACCTAGTTGCCCTTTTCAAAGATTAATAAACTTGATAAGCCAACTGATCCAATGAATTAAAAGGGAAGAAAACATAAATTGCCAAAATTAGAAATGAGAAAGATAATGCAGAGTAAATTTTTTTTCAAACGAATTTGGGAACATCTCTCACAGTTGTATGCTGATAAATTGGAAAATTAGAGAACATGAGTGAATTGGCTGATTATTTACGCACAAAAATGACAAATACCCAAATTGGCTCAACACCAAACAGAATAACTTGACTAGACTAATTGCACAGGGGCGAAAATAGCAAAAGTCATTAAAGCTCTCCCTTGCTAAATAACATCTGGGCCAGACAGGGTCACCTAAGAATTATGTCAAACATCCACAGAACAAACAACCTCTCTATTACACAAATCCTTTCTAAATAAAGAATGAGATGGCTTTCTGCCTGGTTTTTTCCACTCAATGTAAAAAAAAAAATCTCTGAATCCCTTTACCATATGCTGGGATTGTGCTGACCAGTGGGAATTCAAAGAAATTTCCATTGCGTACCATTCCTCCAGACTCCTGACCTCAAGGAGCTTATATTCTACTTAGAGTTATATAAAAAAGTCATTAAATAGAAAATTTGAGGAGGGAGATGTAGCTAGCAAAGCAGCATACGGCTCAGGACCTGGAGTCAAGAGGATACTTGAATTCAAATAGGTCCTTGGACCCTTACTAGTAGTGCGACCTTGGGCAAATCACATAACTTGTATCTGCTTCAGTTGATTCATCCGTAAAATGGGGATAATAATAGAACCTACTTTTCAGGAACGTGGGAAGGATCAGATGAGATATTCTTTTTGAAGTGCTTTTCAAAACTTAAAGTGCTATATACACACTATTGTTGTTATTATTACAATGGGGGCAGCTAGGTGGTGCAGTGGATAGAGCACCAGTGCAGAAGTCAGGAGGACCTGAGTTCAAATCTCACCTCAGACACTTGACACTCACTAGTTGTGTGACCTTGGGCAAGTCACTTAACCCCAATTGCCTCATCCTGGGTCACCTCCAGTCATCCTGATGAATATCTGGTCACTGGATTCAGATGGCTCTGGAGGAGAAGCGAGGCTGGTGACCTGCACAGCCCTCCCTCACTCAAAACAAAGTCAAGTGCAAGTCATGTCATCATTTCTCTGATGGCATGGTCTTCTTTGGGAACAAAGAACGAACATACACATTACAATCACAAACAGTTTCAAGAATTGAAAATGGGGGATGGCATCTGAGTTGAAGCTTTAAGGAAGGTAAGGAATATAAGGGGCAGAAGTGAGGAGGGAGGGTATTCCAGGTAGGGGTGGACCCCTAGAGTGAAAGGTTGGAATGCTGAATTTGGGGAACAATTATTTGATGGAGATATAGGGAATGATGCGAAGTAAGTCTGGAAAAGTAGGTGGGAGCTAATGAGTACAGGGTGAGAGCTAAGGAGAACAGGGGGTTGTGCTGTGAGTCAGGCTGGGTGGAGGATTGCTAGGATGTGTGACCAGTCCAAAGGACAGAAATAAAAGATTTGAAAGGAGAAGGCAACACATAGTCAAGCCCACTTAGGGTCAAAACTGTAAAATGGAGGAAAGGGAAGTCAGAAAATGGGGGACACATTGAGAGAATAGTGAGGGAATGGAGGTACTGGAAATCTAAGTGGGGAGAAGAGTAATTTTAAGAGGAAGAAGGCAGTGGTAAGAGCAGAAGTAGAAGAGATTGGGATCAGAGAGGGGCCTTTCAAGTTGAAGTTCATGAAGGTGGAATAATGTACAGCTATGATCATTTCCAAGATGGAGGAGATAGAGATGGAAATCATGAAAACTGAGAGGCTGATGAACTTGGGTGGAGGAACAGGGGGTTCCAAGGGCCATCATCTTGTAGGTGGGATTTCGCCAAGGCTGGGGTTTGGGGAGAGGGAAAGATTATGTATCAGATGTTGAACTCTGACAAAAGAGAGAGTGGCTTGAAGGTTGGAATATGACAAGGGGATGCAGACAAATGTTATGAACCTTAAAGCAGGAGAGGGCACTGAGCGATGGTAGCAGAGGAAAGGTGGCCATGAGGAAAAGGGATATTCTGGAATCTGGCTCTCCTGGCAAGCTAAGGTTTATGGCCTCAGCATTCTGCATCTTTCCATCTGGTGGGTCCTCCTGGTGGTGGGCATCTTCCTCTCTGGGAGGTAGTCACTGAGCAAGCAACTCCCAACCTCTGGAACTCACAGAAATGCTGCCAAGGCTGGAAACAGTATTGCTACACCATTGCCTGTGCTCAGGAGAAAGAAACACAGACTAGAAGATGCAGCTAGGGGCTTGGGATCCAGCCTCGAGTTCCTCAGGGCAAGCATATGTACTGGATGTCATGTGGGTGAAGTCACTGTTGTTTTGTGGGAGAGCGGAGAGGCTACTTGAGTTCCAAGTGATGAGAGACAAAGACAGAGAGAGACAGAGACAGAGAGAGCAAAGTCACCGTTACTCCTCAAAGTCCATTATTAGCTCACATTTCTAGTGTTTTAAGGGTTATATGCTATGAACTCATACATAAAAATTCCAAGGGGTTCAACAACAATAACAAATTGAAGAGATAATGAAGAAGTTTAGCAAAATAGTAGGTTCTTCTCATAAAGGACCAAACAAACCCTTCTCTATTTTTGGACTTTCTGAAACATGAAGAAACTGATATGAGCTAGGTTTTTGTTGTTGGCTCATTTAGTCATGTCTGACTCTTCATGATCCCATTTGGAGTTTTCTTGGCAGAGATACTGGAAGAGTTGGCCATTTCCTTCCAGCTCTTTTGACAGATGAGGAAACTGAGGCAAAGAGGGTTAAATGATTTTCCCACAGTCACACAGCTAGGCGGTGTCTAAGGCCAGATTGGAAGTCAGTAAGAAGAGTCTTCCTGACTCCAGGCCTGGTACCTAGGGACTTAACGGTACAAAATAGGAGTCCTCCATCTCTCTGTTTCTCTTACATTTCTTGGACCTGGTCTTGGCATATATCTAAGTGGGGAGGTCTGTTTTCTGGGACCTGTGTCCCTTTATCAGGAGGTTACAACTTAGGCTTCTGGAAAGAAATTAAATAGGACTATTATCCATTAAGTAAAGAAAGGCAACCTTTTTGGGAATGATGGCATCTCATAGCTTAGGTTACAGATTCTTCCTTCCTCCTGTTGGGCATGATGCTTATGTTACCCTAGCCTGGTGGCTTGTGGGTTGCATTCCAGTGGCTTATCCTGAGCCCATTACCAAAGCAGAGCTGGAAAATAGGAAGAAGAAACTGGTTAATTCTGGTTTTGGCAACTTCTTGGTCTATTCCCCCATTCTACCCAAACCTCTGAAGTTCTGATACATCCACAGAAGCATCAGAAGTAGTAAATAGACTGTTAGAACTGGAGTCAAGAAGACCTGGCTTCATACCCCACCTCTGACTCTAGTTATATCACTGTGGATAACTCGGCCTTATTCTGAGATGAAATATCCTTTTCTATAAAATAGGAACAGTAATGCTCAGAGTGCCTATCTCAGAGGACTCAAATGAGATTTTAGTGGAAAGGACTTGTGATTTCATCAGATCTTTCTAGTTTCAAGACAACTCTTTAGAAGCCATACCATGCTTTCATAGTGACCTTGACCATAACATTCTCCTACTCCATAGATTCCATTGGTTCCCGATTGTGTGCAGAGTCAAATGTAAAACCCTCTGACTTTTAAAGCCCTTTGAAATCTAGGCTTTTCCTACCTTTCCAATCTTCTTTCACAATTTTCTTCCTCACACTACAATCTAGTCTATTCTCTAGGTTCCATGCTTTTTTACTCATTGTCTCTGAGGCCCGGAACATTCTCCCTTCTCTTTACTACCTCAGATCCCGCTTTCTGCAAGAAGTTTATTCCTGTCTCCCTCACACAGCTAGAACTTAGAGCTCATTTACACTGTCTTGCATGTACACAGTTGTTTGCAATTTGTCTTCCCCACTAGAGTATGAGCTCCTTGAGGGCAGGGACCCATTGAGTTTGACTTTCTTTGCATGCCCATTGAGTAACACAAGTGTCCGGTATTTAATAAGTGCTTAGTAAATATTAATTGTTGATGATCACAATGCCTCTCAATGTGATAACCTATGTAAAATGCTTTGCAAACCTTAACACATCCTGTGTATAAATTTTGGCCCTCATTTAAAGGGCACTGGGTCAGGGTCAGAAACCTTCTGGCAGACCCAGCTTTTCTTCAATATCTTTCCATCTGATCTTGTTTTCTCATTAGTCTATGGTTCTGCTAAAATCTTTAATCAAGGAGGAGCCTGAGCTCAGGCTCCACCTGGAATTTCCTTTCCAGAACTCTGACCTTATGTGAAACTCTGACTTACCTTCCTCCAACAGCCAACAAGCTGCAAGGTCACTCCCTTCAAGACCAGCCCCAAGGCAAAACTTTTGGCTGCAGTTAACTTCCAAACCTGCAACTGCTAGTTCCTCCATTGATTTCCTGTCCCCAGCTGGTCACAATTATGAGAGAGTACCCAGGAATACTTGGGGCCTGGGTGAGGTCTGAGCATGGGACCACCTGAAAGATTCCTATCAGCAGTCGTGGTTTAAAAACCTGGGTGTTGTCTTTCCTGTTCATGATGCCTTGAGGAAAATAGAGTGGTAGTGGAAGAAAATAGGAAATAGCCCGTTACAGGAATAGTAATAACAAATGCTTAAGACAATTCATATTTAGATTGCATTTTAACATGTGCAAACATGCATTTTAGATAAGGCCAGGGATAGAACCTGTGCTTTCAGTGGTATAGACACTCCTAGGTGAGGCAACCTCTATCTATGCAGGTAGGCATGTTCTCTGCAACTTTGCCTCATCTATCAGACTAGGGGTCTCTATGGGGGCAGTCTGGGTAGATATGCTCTGGTAGGAGGAGATCGGCTGCCCAACGTTTGACATGAGCCATGAGTGAGAGAAGGTGAGTAACATGAGATAAGGCTGGAAAGTAATTAGAAGCCAGGTTGGGAAGAGCCTCCAGTGGCTGGTTGTGTAATTTGTATTTTTACCCATAGGTCATAAGTAATCATTGAAGAATTTTGCATGAGGGAATGAACTGGTCCAACCTGCCATGTTGGGAAATTCTGAGACTCAAAGATTCCAAGGCAAGGATGAGGTATCAATAACAGCATGGGCAACGTAGATTTAGAGGCAGAAGGGACATTGAGGAGGGTCATGTAGAAAGGGCAACTATTTGGCACAGTGGACAGAACACAGGCCTAGAGTCAGGAAGACAAGTTCAAATCTGGTCTCAGATACTTACTAGCTGTGGGACCCTGGGCAAGTCATTTCACGGTGTTTGCTTCAGTTTCCTCATCTGTAAAATGAGCTGGAGAAGGAAATGGCAAACTACTTCAGAACCTTTACCAGGAAAACCCCCAAAGGAGTCACAGAGAATTGGACATGACTGAAATGAAAGAACAACTAGTCCAATTTCCTTCATTTTACAGATGAGAAAACGGAGTTTCAGAGAGATGGGATGACTCGTCCAAGGTCAGACGGGGGGTAAACTCTAGAGGGACCTCAGGTCCTCTGAGTCCAAAGCTGGAGCTTTTCCTACTTTTCCATGCACTAGCACCCTATTTCCTATGTCCAGAATTTTTCCTGTGGCTACACGAACACACCTGGCTGAAGGGAGTGAGAGCTAGGTTCCCTTGAGTGAATATTCACCATTAGATTCCTCTTGAACTATGAGCTTCATGAGGGTAGAGATACATCTTACCCAAACTTTGTATCTTCCTGTTTCTGTCCCCACCCCCCATCCCACTCCTCAAAATGAGATGTAGTAGGTACAGTGGAAGAAGACTGACTTTGCAGTCAGAGGGCCTGGGTTCCGATTCTTCCTATGTCCTTACTACCTGTGTGACCTTTGCAAATCTGCCTCCCTGAGGCCTAGTTTCCTCTTCAGTAAAATGAGGGGGTAAGCCTCTAGTTAAAGGATACTTATACTGGGGTCGGGAGTCCAACTTGGATGAGAAAAATGACAGCTTTATTTCCACCAACCTCTAAGTAAAATTTAGTTATGTCCTTCAATTCTCAGCTTAAAAATCCACTATCATTCCAATTAGAGCTTCACCAGACGACTGAAGATATCCATGACATACAAAGGTAATGACCCTTGGGTCAGGTCTAGATTCCTGTGTTCTAGAGTAGGACTGGGCAGGCATTTAAGATTTTCTTCTTCCATCTACCCTTGGAACCAAGCACACCATAAGTAATCCTGCTCCCACATGATAACCTTGCAGAGATTTGATGACACCCATCTTGTACCCTCTTCTCTTCCCCAGTTCCTTTAGTCAGCTTGTGGTGGGGTTCGGGGGCTCCTCTCCCCTCCCTACCTGGTCACCCTCCCCTAAGGTGCATTTGGGTCTGTCAATGCTTTAGTGATCTGGCATTTAATGACTCCTCTTGGCATAGATCAGAGCCCCACCATCTTCCCTCACTTGGTACATAATCTTTGAAAGTAGCTACAGCCAAAAAATTCAATCAGTCACTCGACTGCTAATCCAGCGATGAGCCTTGCTGAATATACCCAGGGCTGGTCCTCAGGGGATAGACACAGTCAGGCATTGGGCAGGTCTTCAAAGACTCCAGTTTCCCTGCACCTGTCAGGGCTTACATTCCAAGCTGGAGCATCCTTTGAGAAACCAGGATCAACTGCACCCTGAGATGAGGTGTCAGACACAGTCTTGGTGGAGGGGCTTGTCACTGTCCTTTCCAAAATGTGGTGGCCAGATACTCTGTGTGTGTATGTGTGTGTATGTGAGTGACAGAGAAAGAGACAGACAGAAAGAGGAGAAAGGGAAAGAGGGAGAGAGAACAGAGAGAGAGGGAGAGAGAGAAAGGAGAGAGAAGAGACAAGACACTGTAAAAGCTGAGCAGCAGCAGTGGGGAGATGAGATCTCCACCCCTGTTTCTGGTACTGGGGCAACAACCAGAAGGACAGACTGACCCAAACTTCAGATATGACCTGACACAAGCAGAAGGCAGCAGGATGCTTACCTCTCTTGCTCCCAAGGTTCCCTGAATTCTTTGTTCCTCTGGACCGCTGATTCCTCTCTGGGCAGCAGCAGGCACAGACCTCCTCTCATAGGAGCAGATGTTAACTCAGATCCTGCCAGGGAGGGGGCACTGGGGAGGGGAGCTGAAGAAGAGTAAGTGATAACCATGTGTCAGCAGCTAACTTGGCAGTAGAATTGTAGATGGGTGACAGCCAATTTCTTAGGAAAATAATGACTCTTCTCTTTCTTCCATATTTTGAGGATCCATAAATTCTTGTTGAATTAAACTGAATTAAAAGGAACAAGCCTTCATTGAAAGAGATCTCAAATCCTCTGTCAGGAAGAAGAAAGGAAGGTAGCTGGGTTCTTCGTGAATGTTGTTGTTCAGTCTTTTTTCAGTCGTGTTCAACTCTTCATGACCTCATTTGGGGTTTTCTTGGCAAAGACACTAGAGTGGTTCTCCATTTCCTTTTCCATCTCATTTTACAAATGAGGAAACTGAGGCAAACTGGGTTAAATAACTTGCCCAGGATCACACAGCTAGTAAGTATCTGAAACTGAATTTGAACTCAGGTCTTCTTGACTCCAGACCTGCCTCGCTATACACTATGAAGCCACCTAACTGCCACAAATGAGTTTACTTTCAGTAAATTGAGAGGGCAGAGATGTAGGGACATCAGAGGATCTGAATTTCCCCTTAAGAACCAGGAGCTGGGGCAAGGAGGAGAAGACACGGGGATATCAGAAGATAGGGATATCCCCTTGGGAGTTAGGAATAGGGGGCAGAAGACACAGGGACATCAGAAGATGTAAGCGTCCTCTTGGAAAACAGAAGCAGGAGGCAGAAGACATAGGGATGTTGTGTCTAGTACCAGGAGCTAGATGGGAGTGGGGTGATCTTTAGATGTCCTGAGAAGTTGGCAGACAAGATCATAGAGCCAGGGCCTGCAAGCCTCGTGTGGATCAGTCAGCTTCTGCTTGTTTCTGTTAAGAAACAGGGGTTGTTCCCTGATGATAGACACTGGTCAGGTGGAATTGGCCAACTGCCCTCTGCTTCTGTTTGCTTCTTTCCCTCCTTCTGAAATCTGAGTTTGTTCCAAAAGAACAGACAGTCTTCTGCTACAATTTGCTACTCAGAGAATGAACTGACTGACTCCTTCTGACTGCCTCTTATCAGCTCCCAGAGCTGAGCAGGCAGGCAGCCAAACCTCAAACCTATAACTGCTGCTATGTATTCTGGCTTGACTAATGGCAAACATTTTTTTTTTTAAAGTAAATGATATTTGATTTAATTAGAGGCAGGGAAACTGACAGGATTGCTTGAGTCTGTGAATGGGTCATATCAATGGGAGCTTCTACCTTCCTTCTAATTGGATGTTGGCTGAATGTAATGTAGCAATGTAGAGATGGTTTGTTTCCCACTTCCAATTTAGTATGATTCATTACAATTCAGCAGACATTGTCCTAGTGAAGTTGTGAACTGATCCAACCATTCCGGAGAACAACTTTGGATTATGCCCAAAGGGTATAAAACTGCACATATCCTTTGATCCAGTAATACCACTATTAGATTTGTATCCAAAGAGATCAAAGGAAAAGGACCTATGTACACAAAAACATCTATAGTCACTCTTTTTGTGGTGGCAAAGAATTAGAAATTAAGAGGATGCCCATTAATTGGGGAATAACTGAACAAGTTGTGGTATATGATTGTGATGGTATACTGTTGTGCTATAAGAAATGACAAGCAGGATAGTTTCAGAAAAACATGGAAAGAGTTATATGAACTGATGCAAAGTGAAGTAAGCAGAATCAGGAGACCATTGTACACAGTAATAGCAATATTGTATGATGATTAACTGTGAATGACTTAGCTATTCTCAGCAATATAATGTTCTAAGAAAATTCTGAAGGAAAGAACTTATGGAGTCTGAATGAAGATCAAAGCACACTTTTTAAACTTTTCTTCTCCTACTCCTTTTTCTTCTTCTCCTTCTTCTTCTTCTTCCTCTTCTTCTTCTCCTTCTCTGTGGGTTTTTTTTTCAACATGACTAAAAAAAAGTAATTTCAGGAGGAAGAAAGTCAAGGATGTGCCAAAGTCAGCTTTAGACTCAGGAGAGCTGGTTATTAAACATTTACTAGCATACCCCTAAAGAAAATACTAACAACTGGAGATGAGGATTAGTAGACGCTTCGTAGAAGGAGGCATCTGAACTGAAATTTGAGTGAAGGTAGGGATTCTAAGAGGTAGAGCGGTAAAGTGGAAGGGCATTCCAGACATAGGGAACAGCTTTTGCAAAAGCAGAGAGGTGGGAGAGAAAAGTCTTGTTCTGAGAAAAACAAGTTGAAATATTTTCATGAGGTAGGGGTGGGTTGGGGGAACCCCAGGACTTCCTTAACCTATATCATCAGAAGGACAAAGAGCCATTTTCCTCTAAGAGGCTGAACCACTTAGAGATCCAGATTACAGTTTGGTTACTTGAGAAGAGAGACTTCCACTTAGCCAGATCTATTTGGGATGGAGTTTAGTCTGGGAAGTCTGGACCTCTTGGGTTTTAATCAAATACTTATGAACTGAATGCTAATTTCCATATTTGGTGGCCGTTAATGGTCAAGTATAGAACAATAAAAGGAATGCTTTATTTGGACCGACCTTGCCACATACTGCATATTGTGGCATATACATACAAGGGCACATTGATTTACATTTCAGAGCCTCATTTTCCTCATTTGTAAAATGGGGAGGTTGAATTAGATGGCCTCTGAAGGTAGCTCCTTGCTGGGTGCATGTATATATTAAAGTATAAGGCCGAGAATATAACTAGGGCAAGAGGAAAAAAAAACCCTTGATCTCAAGCTTACTTTTTTGCATCTGTACCTTTCCCCTTGCATCTCCCTTGTATGGGAGCCTAAAGGAGTTTGGGGGTTGAGAAACTGTCTGTGGGCAGGTAGGAGGATCCAGGAGCCCTTAGCAGTTTGCTGGAAATGTTGCTTTGAATCTAATTGGATGTTGGCTGAATGTAATGCAGCAATTAGTAATTCAACAGGGAAACTATAAGGAATTTCTAACCCTAAATCAGAAGGAGATCTGTGACAGATACCTTGCTTTTTGTGACTAAGGCATGGAGGTGGAAAACAAAAACAAACAACTCTGCAAAAACCAAACCAAAAAGTAAGCTTTGATTTGAAGGTTCTACTTAGCAGGGATAGCTCTTAAACACATTGGTGCCTAGGGTGATGGGTCTTGTTTTTGAGGGGAAATGCCCCCATTCCACCCAAGGTTTCAAGAAATCCACAGTGGGAGAGTAATCTCCCTTATATAAAGAAAAGCCACTGAAGTTTTTTTTTTTCTTCCTCTTGAGTCTGGTGACAGAGTATGTTAGGACTATACTTTGTATTTTTTTTTTAAAGGTTATGCTTTCTAAGAGTAAAATTAGCTCTGCTCATTAAGCTAAAAGAGAGATGGCAGAGTCCATTCTTCTTATGAGAAAGAGCCAGCACAGCACAGTCTGCAGGGGACTGTTAAGTTGTGTCCGTGAAAGACCAACAAGGAGCATTGCCTAGTAGAGACTACATGCCATACTCATATTCTTCCTAGAGACCACCCACCACACCAAGCTACTAGAGAAGAGGCTTTACAAAGTACAACCTAATGACATTAGAAACAGACAGTGAATGACCCCAAAGTCCCAGAAGCATATTTCTGATAGACCTAACCACACATGATCCTTACATTTATGCCTATCTACTTTTGGGTCCTGCATACACATGTTCTCTATATATGTGCCCTTTTATATCTGTCTGTCTATCTATCTATCATCTCTCTCTCTCTCTCTCTCTCTGTTCCTTGGCCATTTATGTTCCTTATCTGTGCATTCCTCTACAGATATGGCACAGCCACATGTCTTCCCTATAGGTATGTATCTTCTCTGTGTACCCATTTTTTTCAGTTGATGATATATGTATATATATTACATATGTACATATATTATACACACACACACGCATATATATATTATATATTTGGAGGAGTATGTGCCTTGGGTTGGAGCTAGGTGGTGCAGTGAATAGAGTGCTTGGCCTGGAGTCAGGAAGACTCATCTTCCTGAGTTCAAATATGACCTCCAACACTTACTAGCTGTGTGACCCTGGGTAAATCCCTTAATCCTGTTTGCCTCAGTTTCCTCCTCTGTAAAATGACCTGGAGAGGGAAATGGCAAATTACTCCAAAATTTTTGCCAAGAAAACCCCAAATGGTATCATGAAGACTTGTTCACAAGGGGGGGATTTGAATCATTGATTTCTGCTTTCTGTGCTATTTCATTAAAAGTCTTTGCTTTGAGTTCACTTGTCCTTTGACTGAATAGAAAAAAATAGAAACATTGGTGGGTGCTCATGGTTTAGATTGGATATATAACCCTCAAAATTCCTTGAACCTGGGTGAGCCTTGTCTGAAGGACTCACTGTAGCATGGGGGAGGGTTGCCCCACATATTATACCTCTAAGATCCTCTACAACTCCATTCATGATTCTAAGAATTAGGGGGCTTCTCTGATGGCCCTGTTCTACTATTGTAGAGCAGAGACTCATGGAGGCAGCTTGTGGGAGAGAAAGAGTTGGCTCTGCCAACTGGTTCTATAAAATCCTTGAAACTCATACACAGTAATAGCTTAATTAACAATTCCTCTCGGAGTAAAACCCCTTTTTCACCAAGTCCTTGCTGCACACTCCACTCCCACCCCCATTCCCCTTGGAATGTTCTTTTCTTCCAACCTCCCTTCCCCCGCCCCATCGTCCATATGAACAGACTGCTTTGTCTTTTTTCTCCTCCTACACCCAGGGAGGGCCCTATTTCCCATTCTCAGTCTCTGCCCAACACAGAGAAAGCATGCAGAGTGACTCAAGATGGAGCCATCAGGCTAGCCTGACTTTGTATATAGTCAGGGACCAGCTGGGCCATGGCACTGGTTCTGTCCCATCCCCCTTCCCTGATGCACCAGTAGGAATCTAACTAGGCAAGGCCTTCTCTGTAGGGAAAGACATTAAGATGAGTCAGTGCAGGGCGGTACAAATTCCCCTGAATTTGTGGTCAGAAACCTAGGCTGGAATTCTGACTCTGCCATTTAGAAGCGTATGACCTTGCTGTTCTCAGCCTTAGTTTCCCCATCTGTAAAATGAGATTGGACCATATAATTTCTAAGTTGATTCCAAAATGAAATCCTGTATAGTCCTATTACATAGGTAATGTTTGATTTTTTTTTTTTTTGCATATCTATTGATCAAGGAATCAGTGTTTACTGAGTACCCACATGTATCCTGGTAGAGAGATGGAGACAAGAGGACCCAGGTTTAAGTTCTGACACATATTGACTCGAACAAGACAATTAACCTCCATTAGAGCAAAGGGCTGCTCTAAGACTTTAAGTTGCAGAGAAGATTCAACATGCTTAAGTAAAGGGAGTTTGTTCATCCAGAAGTCCCCAAAACCAGTGGGAGTAGAGTGGGGTTGAGAGGGAATAAGCATTTATAGAGCTCCTACTGTGCCAGGAATTATGCTAAGCGCTTCACAAATATTATCTCATTTGATCCTCATAACATCCCTGGAAGATAGGTACTGTGATTACACCCATTTTATGTATGGGGAAACTGAGGCAGACATTGGTGTAGTGACTTGCCCAGAATCCATAGCTAGTAAGTGACTGAAGCTGGATTTGAATCCAGCCCTTCCTGACTCCAGGCCTAGCTTCCTACACCAATGAAATCACAGGTCTAGACCCCTATAACTCCCATTACCTGTAGCTCCCACCTCCTAGGATTATTTTGAGCTAATGCTGTTAAGGACTTCACAGACCTTACTGTGCTATACATATGTCAATAGCTATTACTTATTGCCTATCACTTCTGAGCCTCACTTTCCTTGTCTATAAAATATCAAGGTTAGACTGTCTAGCTGACACAAGTTCCCTTGTATTTCTAAACCCTAGGATAACTTGAATTGTCATGGAGTTGGCCACCCTTTCCCTCCCTGCTTCCATGCTCCCCACCCACTCTCTCCCCCACTTCCTCTGCTCCCCCTCCACTAATGCCACCCTCTCACTTGACCTAGTTTGGCTCTTGGTCTCAGCTGCTGGGATCCATCAGCCATGAGGCTCTCTGACATCAGCTGCATAGGCAGCATCATGTGCTGGTGTTCCAGTGGCTCCCGGGGAAGTAACACACAGATGGAACTGCTGTTTGAAAGCCAAATAATAAATAAAGCTGACAGGGGCCTGGGCTCGAGTGGCAGATTTATTTATTTCAGAACAATGGGCTCTTTTATGAACTTCCTCTCCTTTATAAAACAAGACTCCTCCCCCCTCCCCCTATGTACAGTTCTACTAACGAAGAAAAAAAACGAAACCTTAGGTGGTGGAGTAGTTAGAGGTCTGGCCTCTAAGTCACAAAGCCCTGAGTTTGAATCCTGAGGCATCTTGGTGGTGCAGTGGATAGAGTGCTGAGTGTGAAGTCAGAAAGATCTGAGCGCAAATCCACACTCAGAAATGTGGTTATTCTCTTTAATTATGACCATTATTAATTTACTGTCCCCAAAGATACTTCCTAGCTGTGTGATCCAGGGCAAGTCACTTCACCCTGTTTGCCTCAGTTTCTTCATCTGTAAAATGAGCTGGAGGAAGAAATGGCAAACCACTCCAGTATCTGCCAACATAAACCTCCATGAGCAAAGTCCATCAAGTCATGTAGAGACAGACACATTTCATATCTGTGAACCTTGGTTTTCTCTTCAATATAATGAGGAGAGACTGTATTTGAAGGCCTCCTATCTCTCCCTGCTCTACATCAATGATGAGGTAATTAAATGGCTTAGTATGTTGGGGTAAGAAAGACCTGAGTTCAAATTCTGCCTCAGACACTAGCTCAGACATGGACCTTTCTCAGTTTCCTCATCTGTAGAATAAGGCGGTTGGACATTGGTGACCTCTGGATCCCTTTCAGCTTTTCATCTGTGGTCCTAGAAAGACCAGGTAGCTGGGAGTACTAGTCTGATGTGACTGTCTACACTGGATCTCTCTGATTGTCCTCCCTCTTCATGAGTTGTTGTCTCCCTTTGCTTTTAACCTTTTGTCTCTGGTGACATTTGCAACCGCCCCTGACCTGGCAGCAGCTCTCTTCCTTTCCTGCTCCATGCCCAACCTCACCCAGGATGGGGCTGGGCATACTTGGCCTCTCCTGCATTCTAACCAAGTCAGACAACCTACTTTCCCTGGCCCTCCCTATACCAGTTCCCCTCACCTCCATGAATTGTCATGGGCCATGCCTGCCATGCCTGGAATGTACTCATTGCCCAGCTCCACCTTCCAGCATCCTTCTGTTCATTCAGAGCTCATCTCAGGTGTCACCTCCTCTGAATAGCTGGGCCACCTTCCTTCCCTCTCTCTGTGTCTAGTAGTGTTCCCCACTGCCTCAGATGTCCCTGGAGGACTCGGTATCATCTCTCTTTTGCCCTTTCTCGCTATATTATCTTTCATGTGCATGTCATGTACCCCTCCTTCCCACCACCCCCTAGGAGGATCTTGGGCAGGGACTATTTTGTCTTTATGCCCAGTGTGAGACAGTTTGGGTAAGGTATAGCCCAGTGTGAGACAGTTTGGGTAAGGTATAGAGTGCTGTGCTTTCAGCTAGAACTTTTTTTTGTTCTGTGTGTGAGGTGGTGGGGTGGGGTGGGGAGGGGGAAGAGAACCAGAACAGAACCTGTGATTTCATTGGCTTAGATGTAAATGCAGCAGGAAACTGGAGACAGCATCTGCCAGCAAGGCAGGATTCCCCATCATCCCTTCATTCAGGCCCCTGGGGCACTGCCCTAATCTGATGTCTCAGTGGGCCAGAATAGCTACTTAGACACTATCTCCTCTAAGCTGAGGAAAATGATCACAAGTCGCAGTTGGATCCACTGGGAAGGAGAGAGGTTATTCCAGCTGAGGGAAATGGACCTGTCCCTGCTGCCACCACCATTAGAGCCAGACAGAGAAGTGACCTGCACAAGAGGATCAAGAAAAGTCACAAAATAGAAAGTGTCTTGGGAAGCAGCCCCCATAAGTGATGCCATGGGAGACCAAGAGAACACAAGCTCCTCTGTGGGACCAGGAATGGAATTGTATCAGTGAAGCTGGTAGTGCCAGGCACCTGGACCACGAGGCACACTTCTAGACTAGTTGTTCTAGACTAGCAATTCTTCTATTTCACCTCCTTTACTCTTTCTTCTTGAGAGATGTGTCTGTTCTCTGAATCTTCTCTCTCTCTCTCTCTCTCTCTCTCTCTCTCTCTCTCTCTCTCTCTCTCTCTCTCTCTCTCTTTTTTTCTGTTACTGGGTCTCCCTCTGTTGACCAGACTGGAAGTTCAGTGGCCACTCATGGTCCTGATCTCATTGCTGATCAGCATGGAAACTTGACTTCCTTCATTTCTAACCTGGGTTGCTTTGCCTCTCCCTAGGCAGTCTGGTGGCCCAGTCCACCTTCCTTCTTCCAGCTTGCTGCACTGATACCAAGCTTTAACTCTATTATAGCTCAAAGCCCCCAAATTCAAACAATCTACCAACGTCAGCCTTCCCAGCAACAGGGACCATAGGCTTCCCCACTGCATCTGGCTGAATTCCCATTTCTTGAGAGTTTGTTTGCTTTCTATTTTAAAACTGGTTTCTCTACAATAAATGTGGTTAACCATTGTATTACTCATCAACAGTATCATTACTCAAATGAAACAGAGAAAAGGCAATGAGGGGAACTGCTGAGACAGAGACAGAGAGAGACAGAGAACAAGAACGAGATTTCATGACTGATTGTGTTTGCCAGGGTAATTTTCTTAGCTGGGGGCTTGAACGGAGAAAAAGAAAATTATTTATTTATAATTTGTAATTACTCAGAGTAAGGAAGGAAAATATGGACTTGGACTTTTCTAGGGAATGAATCAGGAGTTTTGGTTGGTGGATGAAGAGGCTGTGACTAGCATGAGAGGTGAGATCTTGGGCATTTTCTCTACACTCTCTACACTCAGTGGGTTGGAAAGGAAAGCTATTTTTCATAAAAGCAGAACTGAGGGAGGGATTACAGAGAAAGTCATACACAGGAGGGGAATTTAGGGAGTGAGTGGGGAAGAATGGTACTGCCTACACCAGGGTGGGGGCCACAAAGGGGGAGTGATTAGCTTGCCTCAATAGCACAGCAACATCACACCACTGCAACCATATAGAGAAATCCCAGCAATGAATTTCCCTCTTCCAATGCAGACCAGCATTGCTGCTGTCATTGGTGATCTTAGAGAGTTGCCAGGGGCTTTGAGAGGTTAAGGGATTTGCCCAGAGTCATAAAGCCACAATGAGAGCTGAACCCAGATCTTCCTGATTCTATGTCAAGCATCCTGTGTTCTGTGTTCACTGTACCACATTCCTTCTCACATTAGGATTGCCTGGGTTCTAATCCCACCTCCAATACTTAAAGGGTGACTTCCTTGCCTGGACCAATGTTTAAGGAGAAGGCCCATCCATGCTCATTTCACTCCCACTGTACTCACTCTTCTCCATCTCTTGGCCAACTGCCTTGCCCTCAAAGGGATATCCTTTCCTCTCTTTCCAGATCCTTTCAGGTGTTGGCATTCCCCATAAAAATATCACTTCTTAAGGGTAGGGACTATCTTATCACTTCTATTTGTATTCCTAGTGCTAAGTGCTATATTTATCTGTCTGCCTGTCTGTCTATCTATCATTTTTCCATCCTCCATTCCTCTCTCCATCTCTCTCTCTATCTTTCCATCCATCTACCCATCTACCCATCTATCCATCATCTATCTATCTATCTATCTATCTATCTATCTATCTATCTATCTATCTATCTATCTGTCTGTCTGTCTGTCTTTCCATCCATCCATCCATCCATCCATCCATCCATCCATCCATCCATCCATCCATCCACCATCTGTCTATCTGTCTAATCTATCTATCTATCTATCTATCTATCTATCTATCTATCTATCTATCTATCTATCTATCTATCTATCTATCTATCTGTCTGTCTATCTATCTTCCTATCTAACCTATCAATCCATTCATCCATCTATATCTATCTATCTATCTATCTATCTATCTATCTCTATCATCTATCTATCCATCCATCCATCCATCCCACTACACCTCTCTAAGGCCAGAAGGGGGATAATAATATCACTTATCTCACAGAGTTGTTGTCAGGCTCTGTGTATTTTAAATTCCTTTATGTTGATAAAATGGAATAGGAAAGGCATCAAGCATTTATTAAACAGTTACAATGTGCCTAGCACTGTGCTAATCCCTAGTAATGCAAGGCAGGCAATATATAAGGATTCATTCTCAGATATGACATTTATACAACTAAATAGGGTATAATCCGAGAAGGATAAGAGCATGCCCTAACTCTAGGTGAATGGTTGGAATCTCACAAGGTTAGGATTAGAACCCAAGATCCTCAGCCTTATTGCACCTTCACCAGACTCCAGAGCCCTCCTCATCTATGCACCTGGGTTCCACAAATTTTCTTTATTACTACTAATGAGAGGATACCATTTCCCAGGTCTGCAGGAGCAGGAGAAAAGCACACAGGGGAGATTCCCCTCATCGTCTGACTCTCAATTATGGATCAGCTAATCAATAGCCCAGGACGACTTAAGTGTTCCTGCCCTCCTCTCCCCAACCCAACTCTGCTGCCCATTGTTAGCAGTGAGGGGATATGATTTCATTCAGCCAGGCAAGAACACTTGGCCCTAGGACATTGCCAGGTACACCAGTGAAGGCCAAGGGCAGGGCAGTTGGAGCAGGGAGTGTCAGCCAGAGGGCATCTGCAGCTCAAGTCTGGTTCACAAGTATAGGGGAGGGGAGTCCTGAAGAGCAATATCTGAGGGTTTTAATGGATTGTGAGCTCATTAAATCAGTAGCATGAAGTAGGAGCTCCCCAAAAGCTAATGTACCCTTGGGCTGCATTAGGAGGAGCATAGCTTCCCAGAATAGGAATGTGTCAAAACCATTATATTCTACCCTGGTCAGACCATCTGAAGTACTAGGTTCAGTTTTGTGCATCATGGCCTAGGAAGGACTAGACTGGCCTTTCATTCTTGAGGAGGATCAAAATGACATTACTATGTTGGAGTCCAGGTACAGTGATGATCAGACCAATGCAAGCTTGGAATGTTCTACCACAGGTTGGGCACAAACAGTCCATGAGAACATGCAGCGTGGAGATTTCTAAATCTGTGCATCTCACGTTTCTTTTGAGCTACAGCAATTCTGCTTTGCTCATAGGGCATAGCCACTTCTTTGATGTGGGCACGCCATGCTGAGCGGTCTGGTGCCCGTGTCTCCCATGTTGTGCAATGGATTCCATAGTCACTTTTGAAAAGCTAAGGAGTATTTAGAGGAAGGCACCTGGAATACCGAAGGCCATGGAGTCTACATAATTTGAGTATCAATTGGAGGAACTGGGAATGTCTAACCTGGAGAAGAGATATGATGTTCTAAGTAGTTAGCGTTACTTTATTTTATCCTAGTTATATATCAAGGGGATATGGTAGCTTTCTTTAGGTGTTTGAAGGCTGTTGAAGGGATTAGAGTTGTTCTGTTTGGTGCCAGAAGGAAGACTTAGGAGCAGAAGGTGATACCTCAAAGACACAAATTTAGGCTTAATGTCAGAGTAAAAACTTAACAATGAGAGAGGTTCCCAAGTGGAATGGACTACCTCTAGGGGAGCTAGGTTTCCTTTTCCTTGGAGGGCTTCAAGCAGAGTCTGTATACCCACTTGTCTGGTGTGTTATAGCAGTATATAGAAGTATGGGGTGTGTGTGTGTGTTCGTCCTTCACTGCCGAAGAAGACCATGCCATCAGAGAAATGATGACATGACTTGCACTTGACTTTGTTTTGAGTGAGGGAGAGCTGTGCAGGTCACCAGCCTCACTTCTCCTCCAGAGCCATCTGAATCCAGTGACCAGATATTCATCAGGATGACTGGAGATGACCCAGGATGAGGCAATTGGGGTTAAGTGACTTGCCCAAGGTCACACAACTAGTGAGCGTCAAGTGTCTGAGGTGAGATTTGAACTCAGGTCTTCCTGACTCCTGCACTGGTGCTCTATCCACTGCACCACCTAGCTGCCCCTATGGGATGTATGATGTGTTCAAAGAAGAGTAATACCTCTGCTGTAAGGGCTGTTCATCTACCTTTGCTGTCCAACGGATTCACCCCACGTCCATCTGTGACTTCAAAAAGATATAGCATGCACAGTGGCCGCCCCCCTGGTAAACTGTCTCAACAGATGGGCTCAACGAGGTTGAGGATGACTGACAGGCTTCAGACCCATCAGTGAGGTAGGGGGTTGTGTACACCAAGCATGTACAGACTTTCCCTGGTGGAAGGGTGGATGAGAACGATTTGTTCTGATGGCCTTGAAGGTGAATGAAGCAGGCGCCATGGACTGCTTAGAGCTTCGACAAATATCAAACTGCATCTGGGCTATCTCCACTCATTCTGACTTTTGTCCTGCCAATGGACTTGGATGACTCTGGAAGAGAGAGTGAGGCTAAGGACTTTGTGTAACTCTGCCTCACTTAAATCTCATTCACCTGCAAGTCAAGACACCACTGTGGGATGTCATCAGTTCTCTTTGAAAATGAAGGCCAAGCAACAACAAGGTGTTGTAGCAGAGATTCCTTTTGAGTATGGGTTGGACTGAAGGCCTCTGAGGTCTCCTCCAACTCTTATATTCTATGATTCTATGATTCCTTGGGTGCGACAATGATGGACTGAACCTTTCCTTTAATTCAATTCTACATTTATTAAGCACTATGTATAGGCAGCTAGGTGGTGCAGTGGATAAAGTGCTGAGCCTAAAGTGAAGAAGATTCATCTTCCTGAGTTCAAATGTGGTCTCAGACACTTACTGGCTGTGTGACCCTGAACAAGTCATTTCACCTCATTTGCCTCAGTTTCCTCATCTGTAAAATAAGCTGGAGAAGGAAATGGCAAATCACTCCAGTATCTTTGCCAAGAAAACTCAAAGGGGGTCACAAAGAGTTGGACATGACTAAAACAACTGAACAGTGACGATATAAATGTGTGGGGCACTGTGCTGAGCACTGAAAGAGTACCTGAAAGAGACAGGAATTCCTTGGCATATATATTCCAGAACTTCTCTTCTGGAAATGCTATATGGCTCTGACTTAGTAGACAAGTCCTAGAAAGTTTTTTGAGGCACATAGAAGTTAAATATCTTGACCACAGTCCTAGATATGTCAAGCACTGAAGGTAAGATTTGAAACCAGGTCTTTCTGTCTCCAAGTCCAGCACTTTACTGTGCCATGCTGTCTTTGTGTATTTAGTGCCTAGCTCAGTGTCTAGCAAATAGGAAAATTTGATACATATTAATAAATTGAATGGAATTCAATGATATCCATTTTGTAGATGGAAAAGAAAAGGAGGATGGTAGTAAAAAGAGGCCAACTCCCATGAATTCCTGAGATGTTATTCTCAGGTCATAGGTTAGCCACTGGTAGCTTCTCTCTGCTCTTTCTTTCTGTACAAGAACCGGTGAATGGTTTGTTAATTTGGATTATATGAAAAAACAGAATCTGAACCCCCTCCTCAGAAGCAAAAAGACAGGTGGATACTACACCTAAGGTGTAAGAAAATGACCACAAGTCCTTCACTGTAGGAATTGTATCATTTCTGTCTTTCTCTCTCTAATATCTAGCACAGTGTGTGCAACATAGTAGACATTTCATAAATACTTGTGGATTTATTGGTTATTATTCAAATATTTTAACAACCTCCTTACTAGTCTCTGAGGTTCCATTCTCTCCTTTCCTCTAATCCATTCAACATGTAGCTGCCAAAATAAGCTTTCCAAAACATATTTCTGATGATCATGTCACTCTACTCCTCGAAAATCTTTAGTGGCTCCCTATTACCTTTAAGATTAAACAAAACCTTTTCACCTTGACATTTAAGCTCTTCCAAGGCCAAATTTATTCCACAGTCACTCCTTTCATCCTCTTTACATTCTAGCTGAACTGGTTCTTCTCCAGACTCAGCTCTTTCTCATGTCTCTAATATCCTCTTGTACTTGGAATGCAATCTTTCCTCAGCTCCACCTTTTATAGTCCCAGTTTATGTGGAACATCCTTAAAGAAGCCTTTACCAGTCCTTCTCTCCTCTTTTTCCTCCATCACTTTCTCCAACGAGCTCATCTTTATATTTATCTGTGTATGTGTTGTCTCCTGGAGTAGGATATACATTCCTGGAGAACAGGAAACATTGCATTTTAATCTCAATATCTCCAGCGCCTAGCATGGTGGCTAGTACCTCAAAGGTATATAGAATCCCTACTCAGTTTACTCCCCCTCTTCTCACTGACAATGGCAGATTGGGTTCTGTATGTAAGTTGCTGACTTCTACTCCCCTCAGGGTTCTAATCAGTTATTCATTCAGTCCCTTATGATGTACCAGGCAATGACTGGAGATACCAAGAAAAAGCAAATATATCCACTTTGCTCTTAAGGAACATTTTAATGGGGGAGACAACATGGATATGTGTTTACACACAGACAGATATACACACACAGAATTATACCTTCCCTATTGTGACTTTCCCCATCATGGTTTCAATATATTGTGAGTTGACATAAGAAATTAAATGGGAATTTTTTGAGAAGTTTTGTGGAAGCCACAGATGATACGCAAAAACTAGCCGATAACATAGAAAAAGTTTAGCAACTCAGAAATGCATAAGTATATGTATAGTATTGTATGATATTGATATATCTTATCTTTTAATACTCTAATCATTCAGATTTCTTCTCTGATATAAAGGGACAACTGAAATATTTTATGTAGATTTTCCAGTTTGTGAGGGCACTGTACCCCTAACCCTTGTGATGTGAAGGGATAATTCTCTCTCTCTCTGACATATGGAATGAATAACCTTGGTGGGATGTTCCAGAAACTGGACTGACCAGGAAAGACCTTGAAGGAAGTCAAGAATTCCAAGAGGTAAAAGTGAGGAGAGAAAGCATCTCAAGACCAGAAGGGCAGAGATGGTTGATGGAACTTTGTTGGGAGGATAACAAAGAGACCACTATGGCTGGATTGCAGTGTGTGAAGGGTTGGAATGTGTGAGATGACTGGAAAGGTAGGAAGGGGCCAGGTTGTAAAGGCCTTGAAATACCAAACAGAGGAGTTTCTATGTGATCCAAGAGGCAACAGAGAACCCCAGGAGTTTATGAGTTCATTGAGTATTGAGGCTGGATCTCATCCAGTCGTCTGCCAAGACACCAGGGCATCTTGCCAACTCTACTGTTGACAGTTTAACCTTCCCCAGGCCTTCCACCTCATACTTCGGGAGCAGTCATCAAACCACTAGTCCTGTTGCTACTAAAAACAGAGTTCCCTGTCGCTCCACTCTGTACCCCCACCAGTCCTATAATTCTCCAGACCAAAATTCCTCCTCTTGCCACCAGTCCCTATCTCTCTATTAAAATATAATCTCCCTGAGGGCAGAAATCCTCTCACTTTTGCATTTGTATCTCCAGTGCCTGGCATAGTGTCGAGCACATAGCAAGTGCTTACTAAATACTTATTAATTGATTGATTTTTGACTCACTCTCCCGTTCTTCCTGCCCAGGACCATTAAAGACAAGACACACTTTTTGTAATAGAATTGCAGGGATTTTTGTAGGAGAGATTTATTTCCCCAGATGTTCCTTTTTTTTCCTGTGTAAAAATTTCTGCTTAATCCTTACTAACAGCTCTCAAAGCCACCCACCTGAGTGTGCTGTTTACATCTCCAGACACACAAGCTTAGGTGTCTTGGATAGTAAATCTTAGACTCATGGAACATTTGAGCTGCATAGGACCATTCAGGGGAAGCCAGGACCACAGAGACCTGCTCACAGACTTATGGGCCAGGAGCCCACCCAGGCACTCTCCAGAGTCCCAGCAGCCCCCTGTCCCCTCTGCTGCGGGATCTTCTGATGCCCAGCTCCCACCTAATGCTGCATTTGAAGGGCTCAGAGGAGCATGAAATCCCTCCCTCCCCTCAGGCTCTTTATCCAGGGATGTTCATTTCCTTCTGAACATAGAGCCTTCAGAGGTGTGCCAGTCAGCTCCCCAGTGCATGTGGGCCCCCTTTGGCTATTTTCCAAGACTGGAGAAAAAAGCCTTCGATTAAAGCCTTGGTGAGAGGAGGTGAAAGGCCTGAAATCTCATTTTCTTTCTTCCTGAATGAGAGGATTTTTTCTTTCTTTAAATTCCCTGGGCTGGCTTTTTTGCAGTTCTGAGACCTGATGGTTTGTATGCAGATACTGAGCCCTCTGGCTACTCTGTGTGTAGAATGTAAGCTTTACTTTAAGTGGGTTCCTTCCCTTTATTCTCTATTCTACCTTTCTCCCCACCCAGAGTTTCAACAGTCATAAGATCAGTCAAACAACATGCATTTATTAAACACCTACTATGTACTTTGTTAGGGCCCAGGGATACAAAAGTAAGATGGGAAATGTTTTCTCAAGGAGTGTATATCCTATGGGATGCTGTTTGCTTCACTGACTTTTTCTTAATTTCCAACCCTAATTTCTGAAATAGAAAGATAAAAATAGAGATAAAGCAAATAGAAAGAGAGATAAAAAACTATAAAGATAGATGGTTGAATGGATATAGTAGGTGTATTCACTAAGCATCTCCTATATGCCAGGTCCCCAAATCGAATTTTCCCTACAATCAATCAACCAGCACACACTTATTAACACAAAAAGTGTGCCAGGTACTGTGCTGGGTTCTGGTAAGACAAAGTCAAAGCTGAAACAATATCTATAGCCATGAAATTAGACGAGGCTTGTTCCTTGAAAAGGAAGCTAGGGCAAATCTGGATAGCATACTAAAAAGCAGAGATATCACCTTGCTGACAAAGGTCCATATAACCAAGGCTATAGCTTTTCCAGCAGCAAGGTATGAATGCGAAGGTTGGACTGAAAGGAAAGCTAGGCATGCAGAACTGACACTTTCAAATAGTGGTGCTGGAGAAGACTTTGAATAGCAAAGAGATCAAATCAGTCTGTACTTAAAGAAATTACCCCAGGCTCTTCCCTGGGAGGTCAAATACTGAAAGTGAAGCTTAAATATTTTGGCCACATAATGAGTCAGGACTCATTGGAAAAGACCCTGATATTGGGAAAGACTGAGGCAAAAGGCGAAGGGGATGGATGGCAGAGGGTGAGATGCATGTGTGGTGTCATGGAAGCAACGAACATGAGTTTGGACAGACTTCGAGAGGCAGCGAAGAACAGAAGGGCCTGGTGTGCTCTGGTCCATAGGGTCATGAAGAGTCAGGCATGACTAAATGACTCAGCAACAGCATATGTGTGTGTGTGTTTATGTGTGTATGAGTGTGTGAATATATATGTTTGTTTATGTGTGTAGGCATATATGCCTATATACATGCTAGGCATTTTACTAGGAATTAAGGACATATATACATACACATACACATATACATACACATATATGCTCTCTATGTGTATCCACATGTACACAAACGCACATGCATATTAAATATGTATACACACAGACACACAGACACACACAGACACACACACATATATATATGTAGCAAATCCCTTTGATAAAAGGATTCTGTGAAGTTTGAATTCAGTCAGAGGGTTCCACTTGAGGACTTAGAGGGCTACATGTGCTCTTGAGATCACAGGTTCCCCAGTGGTTCTCTATGCTAACTACATGTCAAGTCATCTACGACAGTCAATCCATCACCAAGCATTTATTAAGCTCTTACTATATACTAGGAGGTGTGCTGCATGCTGAGAATACAAATACAAGAAGAAAGAGAATTCCTGTCTTTAGGGAATCTCCATTCTAATTGGAGAAAATGACATGTACAAGAAGGAAACTGAAAATATGGGAAAGAAGAGATGAAGGGCTCTTATGTGGGGCCATAGCAGAAAAAGCAGGGAGAGTCAAGAAAGTAGCCTGGAGAGTAATGAAGGCATGGCTAGTCTGGGCATCCTCCTTAAAATAGAGATTCAGGGAGAAAGTCACCAATTAGAGGGAGATGCCATAAGGACAGAGGGTACTTCTAATATAAGAAGTAGTCCAAAAGTGAAGTAAGCTTCCAAGGTGAAGGGAGTTTCTGTGGCATGGCAGAGAAGGTCCAGAGTTAGGAGTGCAGCCTGGAGAAGAATGAAAATAGATAGATGAATAGAGAGAGATAAAGTCAGATAATTAGTGGTAGTTAAAATAAAAGGTAGAAATATAATTGTAAAATAGATGCAAAGATAGATATAGAAAGATCGAAAGAGATTGAAAGGTAGATACAAAGATGGATAAATAAGGACAGAAAGACAGATGAAAAGATAGATTATAGATAAATAGATGTAGGTAGATAGATGGATAGGTAGATGTGGATAGATATAGACAGATAGACTGATTGATAGATATGAGTAAATAAATCAAAAGATGGATACAAAGATGTAGATGGATGGATAGGTAAAGATAGAAAGATAGATTGAAAGAAAGATGATAGATATATGGATGACTGGCTAGATAGAACATATATTAAGTGCTTACTTTATGCTGGTACTTTGTCTTCGTAAGGAAAGTCCTAGGGAGTTGCCTGAGGCACATAGAGTTAAGAGATTTGTCCAAGGTGCTAGTCACAAATTTAGATCTGCGAAGGAACTTTAGAGACCATTGGGTTCAACCCCCCTCATTTGGCAGGTGAAGAAATTGAGGCTCAGAGAGGCTTAGTGGCTTGCTTAAGGTCACATGACTAATAGGTAGCAGGACTGAACTCAGACTTCCCTAAGCCTGGCAATCTCTCCAGCATTCCAGGCTGCCTCTGTTTACATTATAGATGCTTAATGAACTGTATAAAATGCCTATCTCACCTATGGATTTATTCACAGTGTTTTCTCTTTCTCCTCTTCTCTTCTCCCTCTGTGTGAGCACTGAAGCTTGTCCATGACCTATCTATGTTTCTCTCCTCAGATGTGTACTTAGGTAGATCACGGACTCTCCAGGCGAAAGGTCAAAGACTCCATGTGAAAGGGATTTCAATTTCCACTGAATCCTCCCCTCTTTCTCCCGCTCTCCCTGCTTCTTGTTAAAGACTTTCCTCATTCTGTCATACATATTCCTTAGGGTAGATATAATTTTCACCAGTAACTCTAATGGGAAAAGTTGGGAGGCAGGGCACTGGATACAAGAATAACTCCTATTTCTTTAAGGTTTCCAAAGCACTTTCCTCATAACAACTCTGTAAGATCAGCAGTATTTTTAATAGTGATAGCTAGTATTTATATCATGTTTTATGCCTTGGAAAGACAGCACTTTAAACAACTCTGGAAGGAAGGTGCTATCACTATTATAAGGAAACAGTGTCTGAAAAGGGTTAAGTGACTTGCTCAAGGTCACATAGCTTTCTGAGGCAGAATTTGAACTCAGGTCTTACTAACTCCAGTTGCAGCATTTTTAGCCCCTGGGCCACCTAGCTGCCTCTTGGTATTATAATTAAATATTATATAAGCATCATAATCAAATGACATGACATTAACAGTGCTTTCCAAACTTTAAAATGCTGTTTGTGTGGTACGGGTCTTGATGCCTCCAAAAATAATCGATCAGAGACTTGTCTTAGGAAAAGCAAAAAGGAGTTTATTGCTTTCTCATGAGAAAGGGTGCCACCCTCCCCTCCCCACCACTTGTTGCCCTAATAGCTCTGGCCAGGGAGTACAAGAGAGTACAAAAAGCAAGGTCTATTATACCCTAATGAGAGCTCTCCCTCTCTAGCCCCCTTCCCCTTATCCCGTTGGCTGGGCTTCAGGGGGTACAATGTATTCGGGGAAGTCTTCCCCAGCAAAAAAGAACACAGATTTGGTGGGAAGTTTTGCAAGGGTAAGCAGTTTAGGTTGAGGAGGGGTAGGGCATATGGTATTCTTTCTTTCTCCTATGTGCCTGAAACAAGGTCGGGAGGAAGGGGGAGTCAGTCAGGCACAATACAAGATATGTTACAAAGCGTGCTTCACTGCAAGGTCTCTGCTAGCTGCAGATGTAGTGTTGCAAGGGAGTGTGTTTCAACAGTACGAGAAACAATTAACTCTTTGAGGAGACTTCTCTTCTGAGAGATCATCTCTCACATATTTAACTAAGTTATTGTTATAACCCCATTTTACAGATGCGAAAACTAACGTTTATAAAAGAGAAAACGCATCACCCAACATCATGACACAAGAAAATGTCAGAGCTTAGGATTCCAGCCTTGGCTTCATATCTACAAAGCTGTCATTTTCCCCAACAAGCTACAGTGAGTGCCCTAGGGGTGGAGACATGGGTGTGCTGGAGCCAGCTCATCCTAGTTTGCTGACTATTAAATTTTTAGTGAGCATGTCCTCCTGGGAAATCAGGAAACCAAACAGGGCTGGGTTTGTTATTTTGTTAACTGTCTAGATGTAAGAAAGTGATGGAGAGAATGTTAAAAAATTTTAAAGGTTTGTATGATGTATTTTATTTTTGGTGGGGGTAGTAGTGTCCTGAGAGTTGATTGTTAAACATTTACCAGCACACTTCTGACTAGAAGGGACCTTGGAGGTCATCTAATCCAACTGCCATGGTAACCAGGTAGTCTCTTGCATACATGAAAAAAATGACTCTATAAGGTTTCTGATAAATGAGTGGTCATCCACTTCTGCTTAAAGACCTCCAATGAGGAATGATCCCCGCCCCCCCCCACTTCCCAAGAATACCCTATTGCTCTGGAACAACTTTCATGGTTAGGAAGTTTTCCTGATATTGAATCTAAATCTGCCTCTTAGAACTTACCCCCACTGTTCCTGGATTTCCACCCTCTTCTCTCCTGTCCTCATTTCTCCTCCCCTCCTCCCCTCCTAAGGGTCAAGCAGAACAAAGATAATAATCCTTCTTCCCTTTCCAGTCCTTGAAGGCAGCTATCATGTATACTGGTCACAAGAAATAACCCCCATTCATTCAAGCGGACCTCCTATGACTTGGACTCGGGAGGCCACCCTCCTCTGGACAGTCTCTAGCTATTTGGTAG
The DNA here is from genome assembly GCF_028372415.1 of Notamacropus eugenii. Classification (NCBI taxonomy): domain Eukaryota; kingdom Metazoa; phylum Chordata; class Mammalia; order Diprotodontia; family Macropodidae; genus Notamacropus; species Notamacropus eugenii. The sequence continues at coordinate 49,635,506 of NC_092875.1, read as the reverse complement.
AACATCCTCCACATGGGGTCTGAGCAGACCTGTAGTACCCTTGTCTCTTTCTTCCCTGAAGCTTTGCCTAGCAATGTCATCTAAGATCTCATTAGTGTTTTTGGCTACCTCCATCACAATTCTGACTCACTGAGCTTGCAATTCCCACTAGAAGGGAGGAAGGAAGGAAATGAACATTTATTAAGCACTTACCATGTGTCAGGCACCATGCTGAGAGCTTTACAAATAGGATTGCAAATAGGCCCTGGGAGATATGTGGTACTTTTGTTGTGGTTCAGACGTGTCCCACTCCTGCTGACCCCATTTGGGATTCTCTTGGCAGAGATACTGGAGTGGTTTGTCATTTCCTTTTCCAGCTCATTTTACAGATGAGGAGACTGAGGCAAACAGGGTTAAGTGACTTGCCTAGGGTCACACAGCTAGTAAGCTTCTGATATAGGATTGAATTCAGGTCTTCCTGACTTAAGACCCTGCACTCTATCTACTGTGCCACCTAGCTGGATCAGTTTCCTTATCTGTAAAATGGGAAAAAATAATTCTTGTAGAAGTAATTTACTTCCAAGGGCTATTGAGTTAGCTGAAATAATGGATCTAAAAGGATTTGCAGACCTTAATGTGCTTCTCAAATGCCAGCTACAATTTTGATGATGGTCTTTGAAGTTCTTTCAGCTCTGATGTTCCAGGTCAGGGCAACCTGCCCTTGGCTGGCTAAGCTCTTAGCGTAAAAGGCTTTAAGTACCCGACTAGGCCTGGAGGTATTTCTAAGTTGGCTTGAAGGCCTGTACCTGAGATGTCCCCTGAGCCACTCCCTCTCCTATTCATAGGAAATGCAGGGTTCAAAGTTAGCCCCTGAAAATGACCTCTCTCCAGATGATGCTCCCTGCCCCCAATCCAGGGGAAGGGGAGTGGGGAAATCTGTGCCTACCATCTCACCAATGCGATGAACCCCAGGGGTAGAAATTCTGTTCACCATAGTGTCTGGCAACTCCTCTATGGAGCCTGATTCAGCAATTATACCTCAGAAATCTGCAAATGCCACAAATTGAGACTTGATTTCTTGTTTTGTCTATTGATTAGAATTTAAAAAGTAATGGAGAAAATATTAAAATGCAGATTATATTAAAAAATATGTCTTGTTTACATCCACCTCCCCCTCTCTCCCCCAAGCCTGTTGTTAAACATTTATCAGTGTGCCATCATCGCCTCTAGGCTTAAGGTATTAGAGAGATGTTCAGGGCACTGAGAAATTCCCTATGCTTATTTGACTTATATGGAGATCGCTGTTATTGTGGTTTAGGTGTGTCTGAGTGTTCCTGACCCTATCTGAGGTTTTCTTGGTAGAGATACTGAAGTGGTTTGCCATGTCCTTCTCCAACTCATTTTACAGATGAAGAAACTGAGGCAAACAGGGTTAAATGACTTGCCCAGGGTCACGCAGCTAGGAAGCGTCTGAGGCCAGATCTGAACTCAGGAAGATGAGTCTTCCTGATTCGAAGCCCAGTGCTCTATCCTCTGTGCCACCTAGCTGTCCCATGTTGAGGGCACAATCCACTAAAACACCCAAATCTTTTTCAGACAAACTACTATCTAACCTGTTTCCCCCATCTTATATTTGAGAAGTTGATTTCTTGAACCCAAGTATAATTAAATTTATAACTCATTTATTAGAATCTCTTTGGATCCTGACTTTCATCCAGTCTACCTTTCTTAACTAGAGTCAGAGGTAGTCCTAGAACCCAGGTCTGCCTGAGTCTAATCTGATTAATAAATACTTGTTGACTTGACTTACCTCGACCTTGTTCCTTTCTGCTGTACCATGTTGACCCTAAATGTAAATATTGTTACCTTCATTTTACAGATGAGGAAACTGAGGCAGAGTAGAAATGACTGGGCCATTGTCATGCTGACAGCACATATCCAAAGCAAGGCTTAATGATACTAGCTAACATTTATATAGCACTTACTTATTTTGTGCTAAGCACCTTGCAATTATCTCATTGAATTCTCACAAAAACCTGGGAGGTAGGTGCTATTATCATCCTCATTTTGCAGATGAGGAAACTGAGGCAAACAAGGTTAAGTGACGTGTCCAGGGTCACACAGCATGGAAGTGGCTGAAACTGGATTTGAACTCAAGTCTTCCTGACTGCAGGTCCTGTGCTCTCTCTCGTGCCTGCCACCTAGTTGCCAGAACTTCTTGACTTTGAGGCTGTCCCACTACCCACACCCTGCTGCCTCTCCAGATGGCTTATTTAATTGAAATGTAAGAGCAGGTTTGCTCCATCTAAGCCTAACAGTTATTAATTATTTTTGTGATTTCACAGGATCTTAGCTCTGAGAATTGCATGCATTTGAAGTTTGTAGAGTACAAAATCAGAGAAAAGCCGCCAGGTAAGAAATTAGAGATGCCTCTTGCTTCCAGCTGGGAGGTGTTAGTGAGAATTGTTCCGATAATTTGTAAGGAGGCCTCTGCCTTAGGGAACACTTTCACAGAAGCTCATGGATTTTTATACAACTAGGAAATTTGATTGCAGAGACTTAGATGCATCCCCTTGGTCTGTCTTCAACACATCCCTTGTTGAAATTAAAAGCCCAGGTCAAGGACTTCTTAGGTGAAGCCATCCCTGATTCCTATTCCTCTGAAAGTAATTCTTAAATTTTCCCAGAGATTTTTGCCTGTCTTTTTCTGTCTCATCACACTCCACAGTGCATATATGTATAATTTGTAATTGTCAGGTCTTTTAATTTCTGTCTGACCCTTCATGACCCTGTTGGGTGCTTTCTTGGCAAAGATACTAGAGTGGTTTGTCATTTCCTTCTCCAACTCCTTTTACAAATGAGGAAACTGAGGCAAATAGGATTAAGTGTATTGCCTAGGGTCACACAGCTAGCAAAGGTCTGAGGCTGGATTTGAACTCAGGAAGCTGAGTCTGTTGTGCCACCTACCATCTAGGACCAGCTTTATTCCAGTCTTGGCTTGGGGCACCAGAAACCAAGCCCAGGAAGACTTAGCCATTTCACACCTCTTGTTCTGGGGCTCTAGTGGGCTGATTGGTGGCTGCCTCAGCTGCCTGCTCTATGTAGGATTGGCTCTAGTCATGCTACTCTTCACTCCCTGGCTGGTTTATCACCAGCTGCCAAATCACCATGCATACACTCCATTGCAGGGCCCTACTCTCTACCCAATTCTGGGGCTCTTCTGTGGGTGCTTTTAGAATAGTTGTAGCATCCTACTCCTCTTTGGCTCTGCTTACCATCCTTGTAACTTTCCAAACTAAAATATCCCTTCCTGGTTTCTTACTCCCTTATACATGTTGTCTTCCCCATTATCATGTAAGCTTCCTGAGGTCAGGGAAGGTCCTTGCTTTTGTATTTGTCTCTCCAGCACCAGTTCAGTACTTAGCACTTGGTAAATGGCCACTCTTCCATTCCAGTTTGGGAGCTTTCTTCCCTTCTCTTCTGAGCTAGTTTCCCAATGGGAGGGTGGGCATTCTCATACTGTAGACAGTTTCTATTGACCTTGGCTAGCCCTCTTCTCGCTCCAGTTTCCAGGTCTTCAGAGCTGATAGAGATCTCATGGCTTCTGTCCCTTCTCCCTATGCTGCTTCCCCCAAGGAGTAATTTTAAGAAAACCCCAGGTTCCTTCCTGAATGTGAGAGGAGGCCCAGTTCCCATTTCCAAACTGCCCAGCAGACTCAGCCCTGAACCAGCCAAGTCTTGCAAGTAGGAAGGACCTTTCCATCTGTCAAGCCAGTAATCACATCTCCTGATCATCAGCCTCTTTTCAGCCTCAGTCTTTGCTTATACCATTCCACAAATTGGAATGTCCATCTCCTTCCCAGATCCTACTATCCTTCAAAACATAGGTCCTAGGACTAGCTCTTCCATGAAGTTTTTCCATTTTCAATCCAATTCATGGGCTCTGAATTAGAGCTGGAGGGACCTTGGGGGGGAAACTGAGACTCAGAAAGATCAAGTGACTTGTTTATAGTCACATAGAAGTAGCAGAACTAAGATTGGAACCCAGATCTTATGACTCTTAAGTCCAGTGGTCCATGTACCCTAACCCTTCAATGCACACTTTTCTGTTTGTCTGTTTCCTGGATGTGAGTCTTCAACCCCAATTCAATAAATCAACAAGATTTTTATTTATCATGCTTTTACCACATGCGAGGTGTCATGCCAGGGTTAGGGATTAGGGTCAGAGCTGACTGTTGGAGCTTCTAACAGCCATACTTCAGAGGATGGGGAGTCTCCTTTTGAAGCAAGGTTTACCTCTGGGCTGCCATCCCAGAGGCTGCCAATGATCTGCAAGAGGCATCTGAAGAGCTCATGCCTCCTGCCAGTCTTGGGGGCCAGGTGCCCTGTGCCATCTCTCACGATCATTAGCATCTTCCTTCCTCTTTCTCTCCTCTCCATTATGCCACCTCTTCCTGGGCTTGGAAGGAAAAAAAACCTGGGGCATTCTTCTGTTTGTCTGTTTTCTTGTCTGCCTGCCTGTCTGCTTGTCTGTCTGTCTGCCTGCCTGCCTGTCTACCTGTCTATCAGCCTGTCTGTCTATCTGCCTGCCTGTCTGCCTGCCAGTCAGTCTGCCTGCCTGCTTGCCTGTCAGCCTGTCTATCTGCCTGCTTGTCTATCTGTTTACCTGCCTGCCTGCTTATCTACCTGCCTGTCAGTCTGTCTGTTTGTCTGCCTGCCTATGTGTTTATCTCTCTGTCTGCCTGTCTGTCAATTTGTCTACCTCTCTGTCAGACTGCCTGCCTGCCTATCTACCTGTCTGTCTGTCTCTCTCCCTGACTCTCCTTCTGATTATCCGTCTTGTCAGACCAGTGAGATGTGATGCAGAGGAGCCAGGGCAAGGGGAAGTCCCAGCAGACCTCGCCCTCATTACTGTCCAGCTGGGGAGGCAGGTTACAGTGACAATACCTGACATTTACCAATCAATCAACAAGCATTTGTTAAACTCTGCTCTGCACCAGGCCCTGTGCTAGGTGCTAGGGATGCAAGTCAAAAAGCAAACATTCCCTGCCCTCAAGCAGCCACTACCATGTCTACACAGAAGAATGTACAAAATGGATAAAAGGGAAGAGAGGGTTGTTTTGCTCAGAAGAAAGAATGCACAGCTGGGAGTGGCAGGGAACAGAAAGGGCTGTGGATTGTAGGCAGCATTTGAGCTAAGCCTTGAAGGAAGCTAGGAATTCTCAGAGGTGGAGGTGAGAAGGGAGAGTATTGATGGCCTGGGAGGACAAGCACCCCAAAGAGTGTGGGGCTCCCTATGGCCCTTCTCCCTGCCCTTCCTGTGAGGGTGTGTGTGTGTGTGTGTGTGTGTGTGTGTGTGTGTGTGTGTGTGTGTGTGTGTGTGTGTGTGTGTGTGTGTGTGTGACTGCCCAGCTCTCCCACCTGCTCCGGGAACCTGTACTTCTAACCAAGCTACTCTCTCCCATTCCCTTTCCAGCTCCCTTTTATGTTTTCTTCTCCCATTGGAATGTAAGCTCCTTGAGGGCAGGGTCTCCTTTTTATTTTTTGCTTGTATTTCTATCCCTAGCACTTAGTAGGTGCCTGGTACATAGTACTTCTTAGAGGATTGCCCCCTGCCTGCCTGAATGGAGATGGGACTGAATCTGTTCCTGCCTCTCCCAGGGTGGGCTTAGCACCAGCGCCGCATAGTAGGGTTCAGGAAACACCTGTGGGTTGGCAGTCCCAAGCTAGGGAGCTGGGGAGCAGATCCTCCCGGGGCAGTGAGGGCTACCAGGAAAGGCTCAGAGCTGGAAAGTCCTTAAAGATCATCTAATATAACCTCCTGATTTTCAAGATGAAGAAATTGAGACCCACAGAGTGGCTTTCACTAGGAAATGAGCTAGAAAGAGAGAAAGTAAATTTTTAAAAATGTTAAGTAATTCTCAGTAGCAATTATTTCATTCTTTGTACTCACATCCTTAGCACCTAGTATACAGTAGGCACTAAATAAATGACTTTTATTAATAATAATCAAATAACATGGATTGATTGTTTGGTTGACCTTGATTTATGAAATCTCTGCCAGTTCTTGGGCTACGAACTTATGATATACTAAATGCCTACCATGTGCCAGACATTATGCTACATAAAATGAAATAGTGCCTGTCCTCAAAGGGATTCCATTCTAGCAGCAAGTAATCTGCTTGACTCCAGATGCACTGAGTCCTGACATAGGCTGTGCCCTCACTAGGCCCCAACCAGGCCTCAGAGACACACTGGCATGGTCAAGAGTGTCTGTTCACTCCCAGTAGTGGGGGTGGGAAGGGTCCTGGAGGTTTCTCCCCTTGGGAGCCAGTGGAAAATTAACCTGAGTGTTGGCCATTTGTAACCAGAGGCTGACAGGAAATTGCCAGCTTCCTGCTGAAGAAGTCATTACCTTAAGCTTTATTGCTGAGTTCAGGTTTCCTTCTTGACAAAGTAAATTTACAGAGTTGTCTGCAAGCTATGCTGGGCATCTCTCAGCTCTGTGGGAAGCCATCCATCAGCCCCAGGCTGGGACCCAGGTCCTGAAAGTTCTGACTTCCTGGCGCTGCAGGGAGGAAGATGCCTGCCCTGCCTGCCCCAGAATTCTCTACCTTGCAGATAATTTGGATGAATTTCCTGGTCATCGAATACAGGGCAACCTTGGTTGGTATTTTTTGCTTCCTTTCTCCTTATCCTGAAAACTATGTAGGGGAATGGTACCTGCCAGGTGCCAGGAGAACATCGGGACTTTCCACCAAGCTCCTTGTGGGAACATAGATTCAGAGTTCAAAGGAAGTCAGAAGGAGAGAACATTTCACCCCCTCTCCATCTCTTGTTGTCTCATCCCTTCTCTTCCCCCTTAAGAGGCAACTAGGTGGTATAATAGAGTCCTGGACCTAGAATCAAGAAGCTCTGAGTTCAAATCCAGCCTTAGATATTGACTATGTGACCCTGGTGGAGTCACTTAGCCTCTGTCTGCCTCAATTTTCTCAATGATAAAATGGGGATAGTAACAGTAAGGTTGTTGTGAAGATCAAATGAGATATTATTTGTAAAGGGCAAAGTAGAATTCCTGGTATAGATAGATGCTTAATAAATGCCCTATTTTCTTCCTTTCTTCCTACTATGTATCAGACACTCTCCTATGTTCTGGGGATGCAGAGACAAACTGTAGCATCACAGGATCGCAGATTTAGAGATAGGAGGGATTTTAGAGGCTATTGAGTCCAGCAATTCCATTTTACAGATGAGGAAATTGAGGCACAGACTATTTAACAAACAAGCATACAAAACACTTCCTATAGTCCAGACATTCTGTTAAGCACTGGGGATACAAAGAAATTTAAAATACATTTTTACATTTCATACAGGGAACTTACATTCTGATAGGGGAGAGAGCATGTCAATAGCCACAGACAAGCCATATGTAGAATATATGGAGGGTAATCTCAGAAGAGAGGGTGCTAGTAACTGGAGGCCTGAGAAGGCCTCCTGTGGAAAGTAAGCTTTGAACCTAGCCTTAAAGGAAACCAAGCAAACGAAGAGGAAAAAGGCAAAAGGGCAAAGCCTTCCAGACATGGGGTTCATCGGGTTCCAAGATGCAGAGATAGGAGATAATTACATGACTGCTCTATAAATTGAATGGAGGAGAGTTGGGAGTAAGACTAGCCAGGTGGAAAGGGACTAGGTTGTGATGATTGCCTTTGAAGGCCAAACAGAGAATTTTATGTTTGATCTTCAACTCAATTCAATACACATTTATCAAGTGCTAGCTATGTGCTAGTCACCGTGCCAAGCACTAAGGATACAAAAAGGGGCAAAAGATAGTCCCTGATCTCAAAGAACTGACAATCTAAAGGAGGATACAGGGCACCACTGGAGCTCTTTGAGCAGGAAGTGGTATGATTGGACTTTTGGACTTCAGAAAAACACCCAGAATTCTCAGTTGACTGAGTGGAGGATGGGTCAGAATGATTTGGGAAAGAACTAGGGGGCAGTGTAGGTGGATTGGAAGTCACAGTAAGGATGCAGAGCAGGGTTAGGGATTGAAAGGCACAAGAAAAAATGCAGCCATAGGTCGTGATCAGATAAAGGCATTCCAGAGTCTGTGAACATGCCCAGGGCCACTCAGCTGGCAAGTGAGGCAATCTTTGAACCCAGGTCTTTCTGACTCCAAGTCCAGTGTCCCGCCCACTAAAAAACAGGAAAGTATGTGCTCTCAAGGAGGTTATATATGAGGACACAGATAAATTCAAGATATATTTACATAACTATACATTTTGTTCTTGTTCACACGTACTCCATTTGGAAGTTTCTTGGCAAAGATATCGAAGTGGTTTGCCATTTCCTTCCCTCAGCTCATTTTACAGATGAGGAAACTGAGGCAAATAGGGTGAAGTGACTTGCCTAGGGTCACACAGCTAGTAAGTGTCTAAGACTGGATTTAAATTTAAATTTAGGAAGATGAGAATTCCTGACTCCAGGCCCAGAGGTCTATCCACTGTCTCATCTAGCTGGCCTCTCTATCCATCTATCCATTTATCTATCCATACATGTGACAATATGTGGGAAGGGGAAGAAATTAGAAAAGTCCCCCGAAAGAGACAGAGTAGTCTGCCTTGGTCCAAGCCTTGGAGAGAGGCAAGAATGCCAAGATGCTGCGATGGGGAGGGATGGGGGGACAGCCTGGGCAAACACACTAAGGTAGGAGATAGAATGTCTTGTTCTGGGAACAGTAAATAGGCCAGCTTGGCTGGAACATAGAGTACAGTGAGGAGTGATGTGTAATCAGCTTGGAGAGATGGTTTGGAGCCAGACTTTGAAGGGCTTTCAATGCCAAACAGAGACATTTTTATTTTATTCTAGAGGCAGTAGGAAGTCACGGAAATTTCTGGAGCACGGAGGTGACATGATTAATCAATCAACAAATATTTATTAAGCATCCCACTATGTGCCAGGCACTAAGCAAAGAGCCAGGGACACAATTCTTACTCTAAGGAATTTAAAGTCTCAGGGAGGGGAGACAGCATCTCTCTGCCCCTTACTCCAGGTTAATGTCCTGAGCCTCACCCACCCCCATTCCTCCGTTCCCCTCAAAAGCTGATGTCCTGGACCTTAGGGGAGTTGGGAGGCATTGAAGTGGGAGTCCCAAAAGAATTCAAGACTGACAGGGTATCCTGTGGTACCCTGTCTCTGCCCAGGGGCCTCTCCTCCCTGTCTCCATAGTGACAGCCTCTCCAGGTAGGGAGTTGGGGCCTCCTCCCTATCAGACTAAGGTTCTCTTTGGCAAGGGGGAGTGGAGGTGGGGCCAGGCAGAGAGCTATAGAAGGACAGGGCTGCCTTACTGATGTGGCTTTGTGGGTGAAGTCTGAAAACCCAAGGAATTCTGGAGACAGCTGCCTGAGGGAATGCTAATTAGCTATCAGGCAATTAATTATTAATCAGTCTTTTGTTCACTGTGGAGACAAGGTTTTTCTTGGCAGGCTTTTCCCATTCTGGGTGGGTAAGTGCGGGTGTGTCTTCTTTGTAAGTGTCTTGTGGCTGGGAGGAGGAAACTTTGGTGAGCTCATGTGGAAACATAGCAGGGTTTTACTTTGGGAAATAGATGTGTTCTTGTGATACTGTCTGCCCCCACAGTTCCCTTGTGATGGTATCTGGTGTTTCTGTAACACTGCCCCCACGGTGCTCTTGTGACAATGTCTGCCCCTTCACAGAGCCCTAATGGGAGAGTCTGCTCCTCATTGGAGCCCCTTGGGAGTGTGTCTAGCCCCTTGACAACGTCTAGCCCCTGTGGTGACCCACTGAGTGTCTACCTGTTATGGTGCCTCTTGAGAATGTCTGCCTCTGTGTTTCCCTTGTGATAGAATCTCTCCCTCATGGAGTCCCTGTGGCTTTGTTCAGCTCCCTTGGTGACCTTGTATCTGCCTCCCACGGTGCCCTTTGAGAACCGCTGCCCTTTATGGTGCAGATATGCACCTCCCTCATGTCCTCACGCCAATGCTCTGTCCCAATGACAGTGTCTCCCCACTAGGAACATCCCGCCTACATGATCCAGGATGGATAAAGATGAAAAGGATAAGAAACATCTAAAAACCAGGCAGGGGACTGCTTAGTGGAAGCTTTCCCTGATCCTTTCACTAATCCCTCCACACCCTCTAGGTCCCCACTCTGCACCTTTCTGACAAATTTACCATGTATCTTATATTACAGACTTATCCATCTACTAGCCCTTTGTGAACTATGAGGGCAGCAGAGACTTCATCTTCTCTCTTACCTCTTTTGTTGTCTGCAGACAGTAGGAACTTCATGCATTCATCCATCCATTCAATAAGCATTTAAGTACTTACTATGTGCTAGATGCTAGGAGTATGGAGACAAAAATAAAGTGAATTCAGACCTCAAGGAGATTATATTCTTCCAGGAAGACTTAAACAAAGGGTTTGTCAAAGTGAAATGGAAGGTGGAGTGGAGCTCTGTCAACATGGGAGAGGAGTAGATTGATTTTGCTTTACTTTAGGGTGTAGGCCTTGGACCAATGCCAGGCAGTTACAGGAAGGTAGATTTCAGGTCCATATTAGAAAGAACTGCTTTACAGCAGGAGGTTTTGGAAAATGACCACTCTGAAAGGTAATGAACTTCTTATCACTGAAAGTGTTCAAGCAAAGGCGGGATGATGAGTCAGTTCTGTTTTTAGAGGTGGACAACATTTTTCATCATGGGTCTTTTGGAATTGTCTTAGGTCATTGTTTTGACCTGAGCAGTTATACCATTCACAGTTGGTTGTTGTACAATATTGTTGTTACTATGTACAATGATGTCTTGGATCTGCTCACTTCACTTCAAATCCATAAGTGTTCAGTGACTTTTAGTGTCAGGGAAATGCCAGGGGCCCTTAGAGGCTTGGTGACTTTCCTAGAGTCATACAGTCAGTATGTGTCTAAGACAGTATATCTAAGATGAGACTTCAGCTCAGGTTTCCCTGACTTTGAGATAAGACTCTTTACCCATAAAGTCAGGTTGCTCTGATGCATACAGCAGGGGCTTAATACATTTTTGTGAAATGGAGCGGAAGGAATTATGGAGATGACTGGAAGTCATGAGTAACAATGTCTGGCCTTCTTGGTTTCCCTGACAATGTAGGACAGCGAGTTGGTCATGAGGGATCTGTGTGGAAGGGATAAAGCTGGTAGGACACAAATCCTTATTCCTCTCTTACCCACCAATGGACTCCGTCCACCATGACCTGACAAGGGATATGTCCACTCATCCTCTCCTCAAGTCCAATTAGGTGAAATCACATGCTGAAGTCAACCCCCAGTCAGCAGCCTGGGGGGACTTCAAGCTTTCTAACTGATTTAGTAGTATAGAAATTACAGGTTCCCATGTTAGAAAATGGTACTCTTCCTAAGTGATCACCCAAGAGGGTAGAATTATCATCTAACCAGGGGGAAACAAGGGTTGGTTTTGAGCGTAGAAGAACTAGGAGACCATAGCCTCTGGCGGAGAGCTAATGGTAGGGCTGTGACGCTGCCAGCCCAGCAGCCACAGGACCCGCGTTGGGGTGGGGGACTCTTCAGGCTCATGCTGTTCCATTGGAAACTTCATGTGCTGCTTCTGATTGGAGGCTTCAATAAAATGTGACAGAAAATTGCTTGCTTGATTAGAAAATAAGAAATGGTTATTGCTACAGTCACTCACGCGGCTTCAACGCCGCTAACCTGCTAGTTTGCCAGGAAAATATATTGATTTTCTTTTCTGGTTTTAGAAACTGCTGAACAAAGTTTCCAGCTGAATGGATCCCACAAGGAGAGAGAGAGAAGCTCTTCCCTCCACCTCGATTGCTGTATTTATATACATTTCATGGCAGGAATAATTTCCTTACCTCTTTCTCAGGATAGAGAAGAGAAGTTGGATCCGGGCATCATCAGAATTGGCTCCATCTCCTTGGCGGAGCAGGTGTGAAGCTTTATATCGTCTTCATCTACTTCAGACGCCAAGAAGTAAACCATGACCCCTCTCTTCCCACTCTTCCAGTATCTGGAAGATTCATCTCACAATGGTACCCAGCAAACACTTTGCAGAATCTCAGAATCAGAGTTAGGAGGGATGCTCAGAGGGCACTGAGTCCGATCAGATCCTGAATGAAATTCCCCTCTACAAAATCCAAGACAAGTAGACATCCAGTCTCTACTTGGATTCCTCTAGTGATGGAGAACCTGCTATATCTCCAGGGGCAACCCCAACTTTGAGGTAACTCTAATTTTATATATATATGTATATATATATATATATATATATATATATACATATAACTATAATCGTCTTTAGGAAGTCTGACCTTTTATCAAGACTAAATTTGCTTTATCTATATACTAGCTCTGCTTCCTAGGGCCAACCTGAATGAGATTGATCCCTCCTCCATGTGACAACCCTTCAAATACTTAAAGACAGCTGTCATGTACCCTCTACCTCCACCTCAAGTCTTCGGTTCTCCAGGCTAACCATAGCTGGTTCATTTGATTGATATGCATGAACTTAAATGCAATGCCTGGCAGGTTGTAGATGATTAACAAATGCTTGTCCCCTTCTCCCTACTCCCACCCCACCCCACCCTTACCATTCTGCTTGTCTTTTCTGGACACTCTCCAGCAGAGCTCCAATATTTTTCTGGGTTTGAATGCCAGCCCTGACTAGCTGTTTGACTCTGGGTAACTCAGTTTCCTCATCTGCAAAATGGGCATGGTGATACTTTCAATTTTACCTCATAGTGTTGCTATGAGGAAAACACTTTGTAAACCTTAAGATGTTAACAGAAACATCATGATGATGGTGATGATGGTGATGGTGGTGATGGTGATGATGATGAGCCAGTGTGGCTATAAAAGGGAGAAAGTTTCAGGGATTTGGGCCTATGGTATAAGTGGATGATGCCAGAAAGGGGCCCTGATAGTTGCTGCTCCAGGTGAGAATAGGGCTGCTGTCTGGGACTAGATCTTTCACAGACCTCTTACTTCAGGGTTTCTATAATGGTCAGTGAGCCTTCTAATCCTTTCTTTATTAAATGTTTTCCATTAAGAAAATTGAAGGGTTTTCTACTCTGAGTGGTAAAGGAGAAAGAAAACCGGTCTAGAGTCAGAGGAACTGGGTTTGAACCCAGAGGCAGCTGGGTTGACATCATGACTTACCTGTGTGACTTTGAACAAATCCCTTGATCTTTCTGGGACCCAGTTCTGTCATGTGAAAAATGGGGGTGTTGTAGTAGATGACCTTTAAGGTCTCTCTTTCTGCTAGATCTATGAACCCATGATCTAAATTTTATACTGAAAGGGAGTAAGAAAATTGAATTTGCTTTTGGGAAATACTCTTTATAGAGCTTAACCCCTTGGTTCCTGGGCTGAGAGTGTTGCCATAGATACCTCAGACTCCAGAAATGGTGAATAGGTTCTCTCCCAGGGTTCACCAGTTTGGTAATATTTATTTGAATCTGGCCTTGGAGATTTCTTGGAGAGAGAAGCTGGAAGAGAGTTTCTTTAGCTTGCTTGTATACACCATGGGGTAGGAAGCCCCTGTGTGGGAGGGTTGAGTGGTGAAACTGACTTCTGGTTGTTTGTTTTCCTTCTCCTGTCTCCTGGGGACTCTGGTACCTTAGAGTGGCTGTGAGAGAGGAGTACTCAGAACTGATGGGGTGCTGCTCACTGTGATTCGTGCTAGGTCCTAGGAGAAAGAAATAAGAAGAGAGAGAGAGAGAGAGAGAGAGAGAGAGAGAGAGAGAGAGAGAGAGAGAGAGAGAGAGAGAGAGAGAGACACACACACAGACAGACAGACAGACAGAGAGACAGAGAGACAGACAGACAGACAGAGAGACAGAGAGAGAGACACAGAGAGACAGAGACAGAAAGAGACACAGAGAGACAGAGATAGAAACAGAGAGAGACAGAGAGAGGGACAGAGAGAGCTGCTTGTGAAAAAGTAGCTATTTTTAAATCTATATTGCCTGTTTCCTGACTCCTTTGCATTCTGTGTATATTTATATGTCTAATGTGAGGGGGGAAGGAGAGAGAGAAAGAGAGAGAGAGAGAGAGAGAGAGAGAGAGAGAGAGAGAGAGAGAGAGAGAGAGAGAGATATGCTGCTTCACCCTTTCTGAATGATTAATACTGGTCCAGATAGAGATTTGGAAAGAGAATTTGATCACTTTAGAAGGAAGATATCAACTCAGATTTGTAATAAGCTGAGCCTTAGTCAAGGTGAGGTGTGGATCCCTTTTGGATTTCCCACAAGCAAGACATCTATATTATAATTGTAGGAATCAAAGATAGGGACTGGACCTATGGTTTTCTTGGCATAGAGAGTTTTTCAGGTGTGGAGAATCCCTCTTCTAGGGCAGGTCAATATCTTCTCTGTAAATTCAAGCTTAGAAAGGCACCTGGAGCACTCTGAAGTTAAGTGACTCCCTCAGGGTCACCCAGATGCTACATATCAGGTCTTCCTGGCTTTGAGGTTGACTTTGTGTCCACTACACAGGCAAATGCAGATGTAAGGAGGGAATGGCCAATAAAGTCTCAGTCCAAACATATGGATGTTTGGTGAGCCCTGCTGCTTGACACCAGAAGCAGGTTTACCAAATATCCCCAGGACTGAGCCCTCATTGGCCAGCATCATCCTTATATTTCCATAATATATGTATATCCATGTTCTGTGCACACACATAACATACATGGAAATGTATACATGTGTACATATGTGTGTATTATATAAATGTATCTTATATATTAAATATAAGATAGAGATAATCTCCCATATGGTGTCTCAAGTTCTTGACAAGGAGTATCTTCTAGAAAAGTGTCATCATTATCAAGCACACAATTTCCAAAGCCTCAGGGTTCCCAGAGATTGTGTCTGCAACTTCACGGGAGGGCTTCCTTCTGCATTAATCTTGCTGAAGCATCAGTGATTTTTCTCAGAGGCTAAAACAAAAGTGGTCCCTTGAGTCACTGGCAGATACCTGCAGAAAAGTGGAAGAAGACCCCTATTGTTTTTACTAAAAAAAATGTGCAGGGGGAAGGGGGAGGGACTAAGTATTTAATATAGTGTCTACTCTGTGTGCCAGGCAATGTGCTAAGCATTTTACAAAGATTACCTCATTTGATCTTCTTAACAACCCTGTGAGGGTTAAATGATTTATCTTCATCTTACAGTTGAGGAAAGTGAGGCAGACAGATGAGGATAAACTGAGGCAAGGATAAATAACTTATCTTTACTTTACAATTAAGGAAACTGAAGCTGGTGAGAATGAATAGCTTGTTCCTATCTGACATTTGAGGAAATTGAGGCAGGTGGCAGTTCAGTGAGTTCATGGTCACACAAGTTAGTTTCTGAGGTAGGATTTGAAATCAAGTCTGTCTGACTCCAGGCTCAGCGCTCTATCCACTGTACCTCCCAGCTGCCAGGGAGAGAGTTGCCAAATTAAAGAATCATCGGCTCATGGAAGGGCAATGCTGTATGGACCTTACAAACTAACGAGCTTGACCCATTTGCGGATAGGAAAATGGAAGCTCAAAGAGAAGAATGTCAGTCAATGGACATTTATTAAGCTCCTTCTATACAAGAGGTCCTGTGCTAAGCACTAGCCATACAATGGCAAAAATGAAACAAGCCTTGCCTTCAAGGAACCTATATTTTCTTAGGGGAAACAACGCTGGCATATTAAACACTTGGAAGGACAAGGATTTAAGAATATTTTGAAGTACCATGTTGTGTCAGTTGATAGTAAGATGAAAAGTTTTTATTTGAAAAAAATTGTAACATCTGTTTGTAAATATTTATATTTCAAATGAATTTATAAAGATAAGAGAAATAATATGCTTATTATTAAATATATTTCCTTATCAATTGATACATCTGGCCCATTAAGCACAAGTAGAACACATAAAAAATGAATAATAATAATTGTTGCCGTTCAGTCATGCTCTTAGTTTGCTTGATAAGACCATCAGCCTTAATTGTGGGTGTCTGTGTGGGTGTTATCTGTGTTCTGGTCCCCGTGCCTATTTTGCCCTCTGTCAAGGTCAACGTAGGAAATTCAAGTTGGCTTCGGGTCAAAATAGATTTGTGGCTGCCCATTCTTCTGCAAGATGTTGTCCAATCAAGTCTGACCCCATTTGAGGTTTTCTTGGCAGGGAGGCTAGAGTGGTTTGCCATTTCCTTTCCCATATCATTTTACAGATGAGGAAACTGAGGCAAACAGGGCGAAGTGACTTGCCCAGGGTCACAGAGCTAGGAAGTATCTGAGGTCGGATTTGAACTCAGGAAGATGAGTCTTCCTGTCTCATAGGGTACCTGGCACTCTATCCACTGTGCCACTTGGCTGCCAAATAATAATACTAGTAATAATAGCTAGTGTTTATACAGCACTTTAAAGTTTGCAAAGTGCTTTACAACCCTAGGAGTGGCGTGCTTTTATTGTCCCCATTTTACAGATAAGGAAACTAAAGCAAAGCCAGAGGCTGAGTGACTTGCCAGGTAATATGTGCGTAAGGCTGAATTTGAACTCAGATTTTCCTGTCTCCAGATCCAATACTCCATCCACTTAAATCAGATATTTAAGTAAGAGAAAGCAGTTTTGGGACAGAGTGCGCTCAGAGCTGGGGAACCCGAAAGGTTTCATCGAGAGGTCACATAACACGTCCATGTCTGTACTGCAAACCCAAGCTTCCTGCCCAACAGGTGGCACAGGGCTTTTCTTTTTGCCCCACCATCCAATCAAAACTCATTTTATAAATGAGGAAACTGAGGCTTACAGAAGGGAAGCAACAGATCAAAGTCCTAGGATCCTGATCCAGGATCACAGAATGTCACAGTCAGTTTACAGACGTCATCCAGTATGACCTCATGGACAAATGGTCATCTACCTTTATTGGATGTGAGCGGAAACCTCATGTCCCCCAGGACGGCCCATTCCATTTTTGAATAGTTCCCAAGTTGTTAGGAATTGCTGCCAAAACTTCCCAATTAGACTAAAAGATCCCATATTGCCTGGATCAGGGGTGGGGAACCTGCGCCCTTGAGGCAACATGTGGCCCTCTAGGCCACACTTGAGAGCCTAGAGGGCCACATGTGGCTTCAAGTCCTCTGCCTTAGATATTTTGGTATCTCCTACAGTTAACCATAAGACCAGACACACACACACACACACACACACACACACATACACACACACACACACACACACACATCTCTATGGAGGAAACTGAAGCTGAGAGAGGAGAAATGAATCAGGAACCCAAAAGATTAGATTAGGAGTATGGGCTGAATTTTTAAAAAAATGAAACTTAATAGAGATGAGACCTAGGTCTCCTGACTGACAGGTGAAAACTCCTGAATCACATTCAATTTTTATTAAAAAGAAACTTTTATTGATGTCTATTTTTTCCTCAAGTATTCCTGCCTGTCCCCCTCCTAGGGAGTCATATAACAAATTGCATTTTTAAGTTAAAGAAGAAGCAAAAAGAAGTGGAAAAAAATAGCATAACTGATCAATACACTGAAAAATTCTGAAAATATATGCTATGTACAACCCTGGAATCACATTCCATTTAATTCAATTTTGACAAGGTTTTATTAAGTCTTACTTGGTGAGACATATCAGGAATTCAAATTAAAAAAAAAAAGTTCCTGCCCTCAGGGAGCTTATAGTCTACCAGGAGGAAACAGCACATGTGTGGAGACATTGGGGCACAATGGAAGGAGGAGTGATCTCATTTGGATTTCCCATCATCAAGAGAGATGTATTTGGAGAGAACTTGAGGCTTAAGTTCAAATCCCAGCTCTACTATTTATTTAATATTTTGTGTGACCTTTCTGAGCCTATTTTGCTAAATAAGGGGTTGGATTTGATGACCTCTAAGGTCCCTTTACTTCTAGATCTATTATCCTAAGGAAATACGTAAAATAATTTTGTCAGAGAGGGGAAGCACTAACAATGGAGGGAAGGTTTGGGTGTAAGAGATGATCCTTGGGCAGAACCTTGAACAGTCTTAGGAACTTCAAGAAGCAGAAGTTAAGAAAGTGCAGTTCAGACATGGGGAACACAGCCTGTGCAAAGGCAGGGAGGTAGGAGATGAACTATGATGTATGAAAAAAAGTAAGAAATGTGGTCAGTGTTGATAAATAGATGGAGGTCAGGCTTTTACAAGTGAAACAGGAAAGTTTGTATTTTATCCAAGGAGCCAATGAATCACCTTGAGCAGGGGGATGTCATAATCAGACAGACCCGTGCTTTAGGAATATCCATTTGGAACCTGAGGGGAATGGAAAGGCATTTATTAATCGTTTACTGTGTGCTAAGAATTGAGAATGAAAATACAAAATCAAGACAATCCCTGCCTTCCAGGAGCTTACACACTAATGGGGTGGGGAGGGCTGCTGTTCATGTTCAGTTTACAGCATATGGAAAGGCCAGATTGTCCTTAGGTGCTGGTAAAGATGGAGTGGACAGGGGAAAAACTAGAGGTAACTCCCCTTCCCCCTTTCTACTGGGAAGGAAACTGAGGTCCTTTAGCATTTGGAAAGATTTGAGATGAATTTTACTTGAATAAGAGGGAGGAATTAGTTACTTGCATCTGATTTCACAACTCATTTAGCATTTCTTTTAGGTCAAAATACATAGTGCTATCTATCCAGGTCTCCTGCTTCGCCACCAAGTAATTTTCCACCTCTGCCTCAGTGTTTCCTGTGCTACTCAGCCCAGGGGATCTCTGAGCCTTTATCTCTTTTGCTGATAGATATTCTGAAATTCATTAAAGTCACTCTCTGGTGGTGATGCTCCTGTCTACAACTCAGAGCCCAGATTTTCTCAGGACTCTGATGTCTCCCTAGCTCCCAAGCTATTGCCATCCACAGCTGGGGAAGGAGTCTACTTTCTCTTTTTACCTGGGCAGGAAACAGTGTCTGGTCCTGGCCTCTCCCAACTATCTCTGTCTTTTGTAATGGTTCAGAAGGAGTCTGGGGAGGGATCTGAGGTACCTGGTGGACCATTCTAAGTTGGAGCTAGAAACACTGGTGCTGGGATAGGATTGGAAGAAAATGGTCCCCTGGTTGTGACTCTGTTTATAATTGGGTGAAAATTTCTCCTCCTCCTCCTCCTCCTTCTTCTCCCCCTCCCCCTCCTCGTTCTCCTCCTCCTTCTCCTTCTTCTTCCCCTCCTTCTTCTTCTTCTCCTCCTTCTTCTCTTTCTTCTCCTCCTTCTCCTTTTCCTTCTTCTCTCCTTCTCTTCCTCCTCCTTCCTTCTTCCTTCCTTCCTTCCTTCCTTCCTTCCTTCCTTCCTTCCTTCCTTCCTTCCTTCCTTCCTTCCTTCCTTCCTTCCTTCCTTCTTTCCTTCTTCTTTCTTTCTTTCTCCTCCTTCTCCTCCCTTCTTTATTCCCAGTCACTCCCTGACACATAGTAAGCATTTAATAAATGCTTGTTGGCTCCCCTTCCCCCACTTCAAAGGCAAGCATAGGTGTCTCCCATGTCAGACACAGGGGTGAGTTTGGGCATCTCCTCCCTGTCTGGCTGAAACTTCTCTGCTCCTTTTCCATCTCCTCCACCTTAATTATGGAAAGCTTCTGCGCCTCTGGCTTTATGCCCTCCACCCCCGCCCTGCACATGGCAGGGCTCCAATCCCTTAGCACTTTCAGGGTGGGCTGGTCTTGAGCATGAGTCTGAACCTGAGTGAGCCACAGCCAAGAGACTTGAGTCATAATCTTGGTTGGCTCCTCACCATCTGCATGACCTGGGGCCACTTCTCAAGGTCTCTGTAGCACATAGGCCTAGAAGAGAGCTTAGAGATCCTCTAGCTGGCTCAATCCCTTCCTTCCCAAGAGGAGAGAGTGGTCTCAACTCATAAGGTTGTTGACTGGAAAGAGGGAGATAGAGGGTCCCCATTTCCTCAGCTCTCCTCTACACAAGACCAGACCTTGGTCCCCTAGGCAGAAAGGGATTAATTCATGGGGAAGACTGTGACCTCAAGTCCCTCTCCACCTACAGTCAGTCTGAAGGTTTTAGCTGAGTCCCATTCTCCTGTCCAGGCAGCGAGGTAGCACAGCAGTGTGCCAGGTTGGGAGTCAGGAGGACTCTTCCTGAATTCAAATCTCAGATACCTACTAGTTGTGTAATTCTGGGCAAGTTACTTAACCCCATTTGCCTCAGTTTCCTCATTTGTACAATAAGGTGAAGAAGAAAATGGCAGACTACTCCAGTATCTTTTGCCAGGAAAACCCCAAATAGAGTCACAAATAGACAAGACTGAACAACAAAAAAAACACCATCCTCCTGTCCCTGGAGAAAAATGACATTCCTGGGCTCAGTACCTCTTACCAAGAGGCCAGGATTGACAAGGGACAAAGTGGCCCCAGGCAAGCTGGCTCAAGCTTAGCCAATGACTACAATGACTGCTGTATGTCCCCACACCTTCAGCTCCAAATGCCTGGTTGACTATGGTGGGCTGGGCAGGTTCTTTACCTCACCTCTCCCTACTCCTCTGCCAAGGTGGTCTTTGGAATGTGCAGGTCTGACCAGGTCACTGCCCCCTGCACCTGCCAAGAAGCTGACTTTACTTCCAGGATCAAATGCCAAATGCTCTGTTTGACTTTCACAACCCTTCTCATCTTGGGCCTTTCTTAAATGTCCAGCCTTTAGTTCCCTACGTGTGCTCTGTGATCCAACCACTTGGGTTGATCTGAGATTCCTTTCACAGGATAACTCCTACCTCACTTCCCTGCCAGATTGTTCCTTGTGCCTGGAATGTTTCCCTCCAATCTGCCTCCTGTCTTCTCTGGTTTCTTTTAAGCCTCAACTCAAATTTCACTTTCAACAGGAGGCTTTCCCCTTTCTCCCCTCCCCCAAGTGCCCTCCCTCTGGGATTACCTCCCATTGCTACCATATTTATCTTGTGTGTACCTAGATTTTACTTGTTTTCTCCCATGTTAGAATATAAGCTCCTTGAGGGCAGGACCATGTTTTTGTTTCTTTCTATCCCTGGCTTTTAGCATAGTGCCAGGTACATATTAAGTACTTAATACCTGCTTATTGTTTCGTTTCACTCATCATTGGCCCCAGGGTACATGGAACCCAGTGAGAGCCTGTTATAGGTATATAAATTCTCTCTAGGTACCTTAGTTAGGAGCTACTCATATGTTTCCCGTGGCCTCTACCATATCTCCAAGGTGGGCCTCTGTCTGGTATAGACTAGGGGCTGAGGACTAGACAAAGCCTAGCTAGCCAGCATAGGCTCTGGAGCTGGGGCACAGATGAACTGGAATGGGGAAGAGAGGGCATGGCAATGGAGCAGAGAGGAAGACTGGTTGAGGAGAGATGGGGAAGAGACTGGCCAGGATTGAGGGGAGGGATGGGTCAGAGATGGAATACAGATGGTGGGGGGGATGGGGATGGGTTGAAGAAGGGGATAGGGCAAAGGTAGGGAGAGGATGGGAATGGATAAAGCTCATGGGTAGGGTAGGGATAGGATGGGGATGAGGGGAGAGATGGGACAAGGATGGGGTGGGAATGGGTCAGGAATGGGATGGAGTAAAGAAAGAGTTAGTATTGCCCTAAATGACAATTTTATCAAGCTCCTTTGCTAGTATGACAATGAATATGGTCATAGCAAGTGTGTAGTAGACCTCATGATCTACATGGCCTCCAAGGAGTAAATTGGAAACCATAGTTTTTCATCTCCAGTCAAAAGAGTTCTACCAATGGGGAGTCCATATCTTTAACTTGTTTCCCTGTACTGTGGATCTGATGACCCATGCACAGCCTTTGATGACCTCAAAGCACCCCCTGTAATAGGGAGAGGCATAGAGTCCTATGTCATGTACCATCAACAAAGTCATCATATTCAATGGAAAAAAGGTAGTCCAGCTAAGGCTTGCAGATACAGCCCCAATAATAGTGTGACCTCCACTTGGCAGGGATGTTTGGATGAGACATTATTGTGTTTGTCCTTCGCTTTTGAAGAGGACCATGACATCAGGGAGATGATGACATGACTTGCAATTGACTTTGAGTGAGGGAGGGCTGTGCAAGGTCACCAGTCTCACTTTCTCCTCTAGCGTCATCTGGATCCAGTGACCATATATTCATGGGGATGACTGGAGATGGCCCAGGATGCAAGGGAGACCCTGGCCCTTTAAGGCAGAGGTCTTTTCAGGTTAGAGTGAGATAACGCCCATTCAGTGAATAGGTCTCTTTAAGAAGTGAGTCAAGGGATGGCCTGTTTATTTAGAAAAAAATTGACAAAAAAAATCAATCTGGGAGAGGAAGACCCTCAGGGTTGCTGTTCCAAAAAGAAATAGTTACCATTGACACTTACTCTAAGTCAGGAGGGCCCAAAATATAGGCATTAAGTGGAGCTTGGGCTCCACTTGGTTTGGGACAATTGGGAGTGGGGTTGAGGGAAGAGGTAGAGCCAGGATCAGGAAGAGAGGGAGGCTGCATACTGAGGGAGGGTATCCAAGCCTGGGATGAGGGGTTTGGGAGGAGAGGAAGGCAGGCTGTAGTGGAGGAGGAAAGCTGTTGAGGTGTGGAACCCAGGCATGGAATGAGGCAGTGTGTCCATGTGAGTCCAGTGAGGGTGCAACAGGCATCCCAATTTCCCTGGGACAGCAAATCTCTCACACACAGCCTGTTCCTGGGACTGAGTTCAGGAGGGCTGCTCTCCTGCCACCTACTTAATGTTGGGAAGTCTGTCTGGGCATCCCTGTGTCATCCTCTTGGCCTGGGAAGGTGTGTGTGTGTGTGTGTGTGTGTGTGTGTGTGTGTGTGTGTGTGTGTGTGTGTGTGTGTGTGTGTGAGAGAGAGAGAGAGAGAGAGAGAGAGAGAGAGAGAGAGAGCTGCAGCTGCTATTTTCCCCCTGATTACTGGGCATTACACACACACATACACACACATACATAATCATGCCTTTACACACATACACGTACTCACATCCATTCACTTTTACGTGCAGAAATATACACATATACACACACACATTCACACAGATACCACCAGAGTGTTTCTATTGCAAGAACATTGGATTTGGACCTGGAGGACCTCATTTTGAATCTCTCACTTTGACTTGTGGGCAGTGGGCAAGTCACTTCAGTGTCTCTGGGTCTCAGTTTCCTCATCTGCAAAATGGGGAGATTAGACTACATGATTCCTGAGGTCCATTGGGAAGTGGCCCCTTTCTGAACCATATACTATGTGTACTCTGTCTGCCTTCCTTACCCTTTCCTTATCCACTCAGTCTGGATCCTTTTGCTGGGACCCTGCATTCTCATAGTTGAGTTTCCACTTTATCTTAAATCTATAACCTTATGGCTAATCCATCTGTAGATTCACTCTGAACGAATAAACACAGATTCATTCTTAGATATGTACCTACCCATGAATTCACTTACACATTCATTAACATGCCTACAGTTACTCGAAACTCCCCAAAGTCAAGCCCATGGGCTTTTAGAACCCAGGGCCAGAGGAATGGAGGAGCAGGGATGGAACAGTCAGTGACTGAAGACCTCAGGCGCCCCTGCCACAAATCCCTTTGTTCATGGCTGGTTTTCAATCCGCCTTTGGGGAGGCTGACATCATCCGCCCGTGTTCTCCTCTGTCCTTTGCTCCGAGCAAGAGAAGTCTCCTGAGCTTTACTGAATCAGGGCTGCAGGCTCTCAGTCCCTGCCCCCTACAGCTGTGTGTGGTTAGATAAGTATTTCTCTACTTTAGACTACTCTGGTACCTGAGCCCAACCCTGGCCTCCTAGGATTCTCCCTTCTGTCCACAAGGAAATCTAGTAACTCACAGGCTTCACAGAAGGCAGGTGTTTAGTATAGGGGCAAGCAGAGGGGCCGTGGACCCTGGAGGTTCAATTCTAGCTTCTTCAACATAGGTAGGAATTCAATCATTAAAGTTTTTAAAAATAATCTTTTTATGACTGTCCCCTTTGGATCCGTCCCCCTCTCCTTGGCTAAGTGACTTGTCCAGGCTCACTTAACTAGTAAATGACCCAGTTGAAATTCAGACCCAGGGTGAGACCAGCTCCTTGGTGGCCATGTCTCTCAGACAACCCCAGAAAGAAATGACACCCTGAATGGGGAATCTCAGGATGACCCTGCATCTCCTGTACCATGCTTAATAAATTTCAGTATTTCCCTTTTTTGTTATTTAGTCATTTCAGTTGTATCTGACGCTTTCTGACCCCATTTGGGGTTTTCTTGGCAGAGATTCTGGAGTGGTTTGCCATTTCCTTCTCCAGCTCATTTGACAGATGAGAGAACTGAGGCAAACAGAGCTAAGTGACTTGCCCAGGCTCACACAGCTAGTAAGTATCTGAAATTGGATTTGAACTCAGGAAGCTTAGTCTTCTTGACTTAGACTATAGACTCCATCCATTGTACCACCTAGCTGCCCTCAGAGTCTCCCTAGTACCTTTAAGATCAAAGATAAAATCCTTTGACTTAAAACCCCTCCCAACCTAGCTTCTTCTTACTTGTCCAGCCCTCTAACACTTTTCTCCTCGCTGAATATTCTGTGATTCCCTCTCACCAGCCTCTTGCTGTTCCTGGGACACTCTGCTCCATCTTGTATCCTCTGACTGCTTTACTACAGGATGGTCCCCCATGCTAGAGGGCCATCTGTAGTCATCCTTATCCATATCTCATCGCTGGACCCAGAGGGCTCCAGAGGAGAAAGTGAGGCTGGTGACTCTGCACACCTCTGCTTTACTTAAATTCAGTTCACTTGCATGTCATGGCATCACCTCCCTGATGTCAAGATTCTCAGACAAACAACCCCCATTTCTACAATGCTCCCTCCTTACCTTCCTCCTCTAAACCTCCTGGGAGACTTTCCTGAAGTCTCAGCTCAAGTCCTCCCTTCTCCAAAAGGCCTTTCCTGGTCCCCTCCCCTGCTCTGAGATGATCTCCCCTTCCCTCTGTACAGGTCTTGTACGTATATAGGTATCTACATGTCTCCCCCATGAGACTGTGAGTTTCTTGAGGACAGGTGCCCAGTTTTTGCTTTTCTCTGTAGTCATCTCCTCCCCTTCCCCCCAACTTATCTAGTGCCTGGCACCTAGGAAACACTATATAATTTCTTGTTGACCTCTGTGCCTTAGGCCTCAAGGCGACTGGTGGAAGCAGTGGGCTAGGAAGGGTCCCCAACAGCAGCCCAGCAGAAGCAGAACTCCAGATGTGACTCGCTTTGCTGGTGAGCCCCATGGAGTTTGGTGTTTATCTCCCCCCTCCCCAAATGGAGCTGATCTAGTGGAAGAAAACAGAGGAGGCCCAGACAGGCTTACCTGAGGCTTTTCTGGGCCCTTCCAAGGCAGGGTCAGCTGCCTGGCAATGATGCTTGGCATTGACTAGTGAGTGCTGTCTGTGCACAGGCTCACCTGCTCCCCACCTGTAATGCTGTTTTATTCCAACAGCGTCTCAGGAGGGTTTGTTACTTTTGTCTCTCCCTCTCCTGCACTCCCTCTAATGGAAAGACTGCTCCCTTGGGGGCTCCCTAATCCCTGGAGAAGGAGGAGACCACAGGGTCTGGATAATTCACAAACTTAATTAGCCCCAGAATCAACCAATTAAGTGGTAGACTAATTTAGTTCACCTCTCTTTCTACCACTGGCGATTCTCAAGGGAGGCTGGTGATTCAGAGACTCAGCCAATGTCAGAGTTGGAAGGGACCCGCCTCTGAGACAGCCTAGCTTGGTCTCATTTAACAGGGATAGAGAAAACTTGGGCCTAGAATGGGAAAATGATTTGCCTTCTATTAAGCTAGTGGTGTATCTGGGAGGTCAGAGATCATCTATCCTGACCCTCCTTATTTTACAGATGTGGAATGAAAGCTCAGATCCAGAGAAGGTTATCAACCTCAGAGCTGGGATCTGCGTAGTTGTAGTCTAGGGCTTCTCACCCTTTTGGGGTGTCCTGGATCTCTTTGGCAATCTGGTGAAGCCCTCTCAGAGTAAGGTATGAAATAAAATAAATGGGATTACAAAGGAAGCCAGTTATGTTGAAAGATATTGAAAAAAAGAAATTGAATGGTAAAAATATTTTTAAAAATCTTAAATTAAATAAAAAATATTAATTTTTAAAAAAAATATTTAAAACCTCTCAACAAATGAACAGATCACAAGTTAAGTATACCTGGCAGTCAATTCTCCTCATTTTACAGAGGAGAGAACTGAAGCCCAGAGAGACGAAGGGACTGCAAGCTTACAGAGCCAGTCATCGGCAGATCTGGAACCTTGGGGATCATGGAGGTCAATGTTTCTCAGACTTTTTGGTTTCTAGACCTCTTTACACCTTACAAAATTTTTGAGGACCTCACCCCCAAGAGGTTTTATTTATATGGATTATATTTGTTGATAATTACCATATCCGAAATGAAAATTGATGCATTTAAAAATTAATTCATTTAAATAATAATAAACCCAATTACATATTAATTACTATAACATTTTTCAGTTTAAAGGAATTCTACTTTTTAAAACAAAAAGATAGAAGAATGGCATTGTTTTCCATATTTCTGAAAATCTCTTTAATGTCTGGCTTAGTAGAAGAAGCCAGCTGGATTCTCCTATCTGCTTCTGCATTCAATCTGTTGCAATCTGTTGTTTTGGTTGAAGTATACGAAGAAAATCTCTGGGTCACACAAATAGAGAGTTGAACAAGGGAAGAGTATTTTAATAGGTAAGTAGCATCTTAGTATTGTTATGAGAAGTGTTCTAACAGGGTCTTGTGGACTCTTGGGGTTTCATGGACCACACTTTGGGAACAGTTGATTTAGTCTAACCTCTTCTTTGGGAGGTGACTTACCCAAGGTCACACAGCCAATCAGTGGTGGATATGAACTGAGATTCCAGTCTCTTGATTCCCAATCTAAGGATAGTGAATCATCCTGAGTTTCTCTCCTTGAATCCCTGCAGCACCTAAGAAGAGTTTCCAAAGCCCTGACCTCTCACCTGTAGCTCACCTTTACAGTAATTGCTCAAAGATATCTTTACCCGCACTGTTAACCCCTCATTGTGATTCTGGCTCCTTTATACTGATATTAGCTGCCAATGTTGCTTCTCTCCCACCCCTCCCCCCAAGGCTTTAACGAAGTAGGGTTGGGGGAGTTCCATTAATCTATTTTTCTTCTATCCGGGAAGAAAGTTTTCATTGCTAGGGGCAGAGGGTGCCCAGCCTGGGTATCTTTTGTGTCTTTTTGAATTTCCAGCACTTAGCATAGGGGTACTTAATAAATGGTTTTTGATTAAACTGACTGGTGATAGAACTGACAACTTGTCTGATTGCTTGGCTTCTCCTTCTCCTTTCAGGAGGCCTGCTCTGGAGGGGGACTGTGAGAAGGAAGGCCACCCTGGGGCCTGGGGATCTCAGGAATCAGCAGGGCCATTACTAGAGATTCTGAAACCTGGGGTAGATTCAGTTGAGCTGAAAAGTGAGGATGATGTGGAGGAGAGGAAAGGTCTAAAGTAAGATCCTTGCACCTACTGACGTCTTGGAGGTCTCTGTGGACTTGTTATTTATCATATTTGGGTAACTACTTTTCAACACAATTGACTTCCTTTGAAATCTTATGTATTTTCTTTTATAATGATGTTGAGAAAGGGTCCATAGACATCACTAGGCTGCTAAGAGGGAGCTAATACACAAAGTGAGATAATACATGCAAAATTCTTTGCAAACTTAAAGATGTTATGTCGAAGTTAGCTACTAGTACAGAGCCATAGGAAGCAATTTGGTGGTAGATACAGCCAGTATCACAGTGAAGATACCCTAGGTTCAATTCCAGCCTCAGACACCTATAGGCTATATGTACCTGGGTAAGTAACTTAACCTGTCTGTGTTGCTAGGCAACTCTCTTATTTGCAGATTGGGGTTTTAACCTGCATAGGTAGAGTCTCCTCACTGGGTGTTCCCTATATTGATGGTATTAAACTCAGATAGAAATGAGGGCCACTAAGCCATACATAAGGATCCCTGTAGGCCCTACAAAAGCCATACATTAACATTATCTAGATTCTATTGTATTTTCATTCAATATTTCCAAATTACATTTTAACCTATTTCTCCTCTCATTAATGAGGATGAGAAACTCAGAGTCAGATAGGATATGACTTTATCAGTGCTAACAATTTCTAGTTAAACAATGACATTGTAGTTAAATGGATATTGCCCCCTTCAATTCAAGAATTTCATAGCATTTATCAAGTGCCTGACACTTACTAGCTGTGTGACCTTTGGCAAGTCATTTAACCCCAATTGCCTCATCCTGGGTCATCTCCAGTCATCCTGATGAATATCTGGTCACTGGATTCAGATGGCTCCAGAGGAGAAGTGAGACTGGTGACCTGCACGGCCCTCCCTCACTCAAAACAAGGTCAAGTGCAATTCATGTCATCATTTCTCTGATGGCATGGTCTTCTTTGGCAACGAAGGACGAACACACACACTATGTGTCCAGCACTGGGGATCCAGAGGAAAAAGCACAAGAGGCCTTGTTTTTAAGAAGTGTAGATTCTGTGTGGAGATGACAGCTTGCTTACTTACCCTCTATGAGGTTAAACCATAGATTTCCAGCCAGTTAGTGTCATCAATGGGATTTGAACCTGACCCTTTATGGTTCCAAGTCCAGTTTGCTAGCCTTTCAGAAGGCATCCTCCTCCTTCTGTTGAGAGCAACCCTGGGATATCAGAGCTGGCAAGGACCCAAGACAACATCCAGGCTAGTGATTCTTAAGCATTTTAATGTCATAGGCCTCTTGGTAGTCTGGCAAAGCCCGTGGACTGCTTCCTAGAGTCATGTTTTTAAATGCATAAAATAGATTACAAAGTAAATCAATTATATTTAAATGTAGTTATCACAATATTTGAAGAAATAAACAAGTTCACAGGCCTCTAATTTAATCCCATTTTTCACTGATGAAGAAACTGAGGCTGGAAAAAGTTAAATGATTTGCTAAAGGCTACATAGCCTCTAAGTGGGAGAACCAAGACCAAGGTGGTGGCTTCTGGAGTCCAGGATTCTTTACAGAGCATCCCATTGCCTCCCTCTCCCTTCCTTTCCACAAATAGAGGCTGTTCCATCATCACCACCTTCCTTGCTCCTTCCTGAGGAGGGCCTGTCTGTCATTCCTAAGCTCAGGTCCCCATCCTAATCCTTTGGTGGAGACACAGAGAAATTGGTGTTTGTTTCCAGAGCTGAATACTCCCCCTTGTTCTTCTATCCGGGGAGACATGTGCATGTACATCTGCAGACATGTACAAAGCTAGCCTTGTCCTGAGGATCCGTTGTTTGATGGGACTAGGCAACTTGGAAGAACTGTATCATGGCCAGCCTCCAAAGCCACCTTCTTGGGCAGGTGCTGTCCTTGTGCTGACCTGGCTCAAGTCCACCTCTGACACATGCATACTGACTGTGGGATCTTGGACTCCTTAACCTCTCCAGACTGTGAATTAGCAGAGAAAGTGATGACCTACAACTGCAGTCAGTCCAAAAGTATTGATGAAGTACCTACTATGTGCTAAGTGTTAGGAATACAAAGAAAGGCAAAACAAAATAAAACCAATGAGCAAAATCACCAAGGACAACCTAGGGAAGGAAACAACAGTGTAATAAAGTACAAGGTAAGTAAGGAGAAATCATAAGATTAAGAGAGGACAGGGAAAAGCTTATTGTGGAAGCCAGGGATGCAGGAAGAAGGGGAGGGGCTGAGGAGGGAGAGAATTCCAGGCTGGGGAACAGCCAGGGAAAATGCCCAGAGTTGGGAGATGGAGTGTCAGAGAAGTCAACATCACTGTATTGCAGAGTGTGTTAAGGGAAATAAGGCATAAGAAGACTGGAAATTAGAAAAGACAGGAGGAAAACCAGGAGAGAACAAAGTCACCAAAACCTGGAGAGGAGAGGATCAAGGAGAAGAGGGTGGCTGAGAGCGTCAAGGCAGAGGAGAGGCCCAGAAGGATGAGGATGTGGAGAAAAGCCTTTAGATTCAGCAATTAAGCTGTCATTATTAACTTTAAAGAGAGCTATTTCAGGTGAATAATGAAGCTGGAATTCAGACTGCAGAGAGCTAAGGAGAAAGAGAGGAAAAGAAATGAAGACCCTGATGGTAGAAAGCCTTCTCAAGGACTTTAACCACAAAAAGGAGGAGAAATATAGGATAACAATGGGGATGGATGGACCAAGTGCGAGTTTTTGGGGGATGGTGGAGACCTGGGCTACAGGGAAGAAGGAGGAGAGCATGGAAGACTGAGTGACAGATGAGGAGGAGGAGATAAAAGGGGGCTTTTGGTGAAAAGCCTCAATTTTTTTTCATGAAATACAAGGCAAGATTCAACTGAGAGGATGGGAGAAGGGAGAGATATGGTGGGATTTGAGGAAAGATCAAAAGGTATGAAAGAAGTGTTGTGGTGAGAGAGATAGTTAATTGAGAAGGTGTAGAAGGATTGCTTTGTCACCATGAGCACCCAGGGGGAGATTACACAACATAGATTTATAATGGATCCTGTCAGCATATTTCTTTCAAGCTCCCACTGACAGCCCATAAGTAGAAGTAAAGATGGTAGATGGTGGGAGTAACCTAAAGCCAAGACTTGGCAGGGCAAGATGTTTGATAAGACAAAGGGGCAAGAAACCTTTGAGAAGAAGATGACACAGAGTTGAATTTGGTTTAGGCAGGGGTCGAGATGGGGAAAAGAGGAGAGTACCACTGGTGTAGGGTGATGCCCTGGGAAAGAAGTGAGGGGTGGAGATTTTGGAGGCTGAGATGAGGATGAAGACTGGGGATTGAAGTTCCAAGGCAGAGGGAGAATGATCAAATAAGGGAATTTCAGAGTTCATGAACATGAATGTGGAACACATAATGGCAAGGGTATGACCATCTCTGTGTATAGCTGTGGTGGGTTGGAGGTGTAGCAATGAATCCAAAGTTCTGGACTCGTTCCCTATATTTTTTCCATTTACTCATCTGTGAAGGCAGATAAGTAAAACACAAGCTCCCTGAGGGCACAGACTATTTCAGCTTTGATTCAGGGTTCATCACAGTACCTGACATATAGTTGGATAAATGAATGAGCCAATGGGCATCTTGCTCCCAAGAGACCTTGAGTCTGTTGAAGGTCTCACTCTGCTGCCCAGGCCCAGGCCCTCCTCTGGCTTCTAAAGCAAGGGAGGATATTATTAATTACCCTGCCTAATGAACCCATTTGGCTCTGGGCTCAGCTCCCCAAACGGTGCCCTCCTGGGCGGGCGGCTGCTGCTGCTGCTCTGATGTAATGCTGTTTATGGGGAAAGTTAATTTTTGTGTTCATAAATTGATTTGAGGCTTCTGGAAGCTGTTTGGAGATAATTAACTTTGCCTGAACAGACATAGGGAGGGAGGGAGATGGGCATCATTTCTATGGCCAGGGCCTGTGACAGGACACCTCCTTCTCAGGACCCAGGGCAGGAATTGCTCTGAACTTATCCTTTCCCAAAATAAAAGTAAAGTGTAAATAACTCAGCAATGAACTCAGGAAAACAGGGACTGTTTATGAGGGTGAGCTAAGAGAGAGACAATGTGTTGTAGTGGAAAGAGTATTGGAAGGAGAGGAACTGAATTCATTCATCTATATATTCAACAATCTCCTATGACAAACTACCTTGAAGATGACTTGTTACTGAAAGCTGTGGGCAAAGAACTCTCATCCAAACAGCTGCCTTTTCTTCTGGGCCAGAAGAGTGAGCTGGTGATACTACCTCTCTTTCCCTGTCTCTTCCTTCAGGATAATACATTTTTACAATCATAGATTAGGAGCTGGAAAGGACTTCAAATACCATTTAGGCCAACTCTCCTCACTGAATAAAAAAGAGACTCAATCTCTTCATTTTACAGATGAGGAAACTGAGGGCAGGTAGTCCCTTCCAACTCTACATTTATACTCCTATGTGCCTATTATCTGTTCATGGGATACTGAGAATCCTTTGTGTCTTATAGATTTGTGATTCAGCTGAAAAGCTTATCCCATACTCCATTGGGGCCCTGCCTGAGGGCTCCTCTGGATGCTCCTAGCTTGAGACTGATTATCAGTAGTAACTGTAGCTGTTTCCCACCCAACCTGATGTCTTTCTTTTTCTTGACCTCATTAAAGGGGCCAGGCCCTGGCTACTTCTTAAACAGGCCTATTCAATGAATGGGTGTTGCCTCACCCTAAGTGAGTGCCTGCAAAGACCCTGGCCTAAAGGGCACAAGGTCTCTCAGTGCATCCTGGGTCATCTCCAGTTATCCTGAGGAATATCAGGTCTCTGGATTCAGATGGCTCTGGAGGAGAAGTGAGGCTGGTGACCTGCACAGCCCTCCCTCACTCAAAACAAAGTCAAGTGCAAGTCATGTCATCATTTCTCTGATGGCGTGGTCTTCTTCGGCAACG
Source organism: Notamacropus eugenii (assembly GCF_028372415.1). NCBI lineage: Eukaryota > Metazoa > Chordata > Mammalia > Diprotodontia > Macropodidae > Notamacropus > Notamacropus eugenii. Next base: position 49,603,095 of record NC_092875.1, on the reverse strand, counting down.
AAGGACGAGCACAATCCTATACACGTCATTTATATTATTTACCGAGTACCCATACAGGAATCAGGTAACCCATTAGCAACATTTGGGGAAAATTAGCCATGAACTCTACCATGAGTATATTTAGAGGTTTTTTTGGAGGGCTTCAGGTGGGGGTAATGAAAGCCAAAGAAAGAAAAAAGTCCCTCTTTTGGTTCATTTTTTGGATGGCCTGGTCTGTGTGAACCTATTAGGTAAGGGGAGGCTAGGGACTGACCACATATAAGAGGTAAATCCAAAGTAATTTTGCAGGGAGAGCACTAGCAGTTGCAGAAATCAGGGAAGGTCTCATGGTAGAGGTGTCACTTGAACTGAGCCTAGAAAGAAGATGGCAGGAGGCAGGGAATTCTAAGAGATAGAAACTCTCCCTCTATCACTTACAAGCTAGAGGACTTTGAGGCACCCTTCCTAGTCCTCAGTTTCTGCCTTTGTAAAACCAGGGACTTGGACTAGATGGTTTTTAAGGTCTTTTCCAGCTCGTGGCGCAATCTATGATCCTGAGAATTATCCATCTTCTTGACAGAATCAAGCATAAGTACTTGGTATTATGGGACTAAGTGGAACTTGTAACATAATAATAGCACTTTGTGCACCTTAATGGATCTGTGATCTCATTAATGTGGGCCCTTCCTCCCTCTGTCCCTCCCTTTCTTTGCCTCCTCCCTCTTTTTCTCCTTCCCTCTCCCTTTTCCCCTCCCTCCCTCCCTCCTTCCTTCCTTCCTTCCTTCCTTCCTTCCTTCCTTCCTTCCTTCCTTCCTTCCTTCCTTCCTTCCTTCCTTCCTTCCTTCCTTCCTTCCTTCCTCCCTTCCTCCCTTCCTCCCTCCATCCCTCCCTTCCATAGTAATTGGGAGGGGGGATCAGGGCTGTAAGTAGGAATTCTGATGCCTGTAGCAAATTTAGCTGTGGCAGGACAGGGAGGGGCAGGAAGAGCCCCTGAAAGAATAGTTGAGGCCAGTCAGATGAAATCTTGCCAACTGCTTCCTGGAAGGAAGTAGCAGAAGAGGAACTAGATAAACATATTGAAACATGTCATATCAACCCCTGGGCAGGGTATCGAGAGGAAGAGGAGGCAGAGGAGATGGAAAGAGCAAAGACTGCAGAGGACCATTGGCCCCCATCAAGTCCAGTGTAATTTCACTGGACAATTTCCCGGGAGGGGGTGGGCAGAGCTGGGGAAAGGGAAGCAATGAGTGGTGGCTGGTGAGATTCTCTCTGAGCTTATGGTTCTGAGTGGGAGGGTGAATGAGAGAAGGAAGAGCATCTACATAGATGCTGACACCCTGGGACGATTTCCTAGTCACCTTGCCTTAGTTATGACTTTGTTCAGGGTTAGAATAGCCCCTTCACACTCAGTTGTTGCAGAGGGGAAGGGGAGAGACAGGATTCTCTGCTGGCTCAAGTCAGAAATGGGGGCTTCCCAGTCAGCCACAGCTCACTGCAGCAAGGAACCTCAGAAATGCTTGGGCATCGTCTCTTTTGAATGTTCTGCTTGACTCTCCTGGGCCAAGTCCTAGCTTTGCCGGTTCATAAAACCTGTCTCATGCTTCTGTCAAGAGCAGGGACATTTTTACATATCAAAGGAGAGCATGCTCGAACACCAGCCCCGGAGGAGATCAGAAACCTGCCTTCCAGAAGACACTTGTAGTGTTTTATCTGCCGTTCTTTCACATGGCTGGTTTGGGCGAAGGCGCACCTGCTGTGGCATCACATTCTGGGAAGGAACAAAGAGATTACTTCTCTGAAATCACTTCCCTTCTCTTCCTGTTTCCCTGGAAGAGGTTTTGCATCATAAACTCAGAGCCAGAAGAAATCATGGCAGTTATGGTTGGATCACTCGGATTTGAGAGGATCAGAGCTGTAAGGGACCATAAAGATCATCTAAGCTAGCTGCCTCATTTTTTACAAGTGAGGGAACTAAGACCCACAGAGATTAAGTGACTTGTCTAAGGTCATGACTACAGGCAGTAAGAGGCAGAGCTGGGACTTGAACCCAGGGTGTTCTCATTCCAGATCTCACTCCAAAGGACTGGAGAAAAAAAGGGCTAACAACAAATGGAAAAATTATGTACTTTCAGCCAAAAGAAAGCTGAGAGAGCAAGATTCCATGGCTTTCAGTTCTCTGGAGGTTTACTAATGGGTGATAAAAAGCTATTTGGTAGAATTGTGAACTGATCTAACCATCTGGAGAACGATTTGAAACAATGCCCAAAAGGCTGTTAAACTGTATATATCTTTTGATCCAGCAGTACCACTAGGTCTGTATCCCAAAAAGATCATAAAAAAGGAAAAAGGACCCACATGTACAACAATATTTATAGCAGCTCTTTCTGTGATGGCCAAGAATTGGAAATTGAAGGGATGCCCATCAACTGAGAAATGACTGAACAAGTTGTGATATGTGAATGTAATGGAAAACTATTGTTCCATAAAAAATGATGAGCAGGCAGATTTCAGAAAAATGTGAAAAGACTTACATGAACTGATGCTGAGTGAAGCGAGCAGAACCGGGAGAACATCGTGCACAGTAACAACAATACTTTGCAGTGACTTTGAGAGACTTAGCTCTTCTCAGCAATGCAATGACATAAGGCAATTCCAAAAGATTCATGATGGAAAATGCTATTCACGTGCAAAGAAAGAGCGATGGAGTCTGAATATAGATCGAAGTATACTATTTTCTCTTTTTTTACTTACTTGTGGTTTTTCCTTTTTGTTCTGATTCTTCTTTCACAACATGACTAATGTGAAAATATGTAAAATATAATTGCACATGCATAAGCTATATCAGATTGCAGGCAGTCTTGGGGAGGTGAGAGGGGAGGGAAGAGGAAAAATTTAGAACTCAAAATCTTATACAAGTGAACTTTACAAACTAAAACAAACAAGGAAATAAATAAAATAAAAGGTACTTGAACCTCCCCACCCCAAACTCCACCCTGGGCCAGGGCAAAAAAGGAGCTAAAACTGGGAATTATTGTGCCTGGGATAAGGAGATTGGAGGGATGGAGGATAGAGGGAGAAAGTAGTGTGGGGTAAGGGAAGCAATAGGTGATGGCTGTAGGATTCTTTCAGAGCCATGACTCTGGGGGGGTGAGGACAGGAAGAGCATCTGCCTAGATGCTGATACCCTGGGACAATTTTCTAGGGTTTATCTCTTTAGGGGATAAACATACCACGAGATATAATGAATTGTTGAAGGACTGATCACAACTGAGTGGGACTAGATTGAAGACACCTGAGTGGGGTGGGAAATGAAGTATATTGTGGCATGATACTATCCATACTCTGTATATTTTGTAAAGGTTGGGAGGAAATGGCAAATTCCCAGTTGCTCCACCCTAGTTACTTCTCTACCTAGATATAAGAAAGGACCTATATGTGTGATAGGACCTTGAAATGGTTTCCATGGAGATACTATGATGTCCTCGTGGGGTTGTGCAGAGTCAGGAAGATGGATGAGACAACTGAGCTTAGTGAGACCGGCTCTATCCATTTGTCTGAAAGTCTACAACTCAGCCCCAGAATGCTCTTAGCTAAATTCAGGGATGAAGAGACTCACCATGATGAATAATAATGATAGTAAACATTTGTATAGTGCTTACTTTGCACTAGACACTTTAGAGTCTAAGCGCTTTATGATCTCATTTGACCCTCACAGCAACCCTCAGAGGTAGGTAATATTATTATTCTCATTTTTACAGATGAGGAAACTGAGGCAAACAGAGGTTAAATGACTTGCCCAGGATCACACAGCTAGTAATTGTCCAAGGCCAGATTTGAACTTTAGTTGTTTTTTTTTAAAAAAAAAATTAATTAATTAATTTTTAGTTTTCAACATTCACTTCCATAAGATTTTGAGTTCTAAATTTTCTCCACCTTCCTCCCCTCCTCCCTTCCCAAGATGGTGTGCAGTCTGGTATAGGCTCTACATATACATTCATATTAAACATATTTTTACATTAGTCATGTTGTATAGAAGAATTAGAACCAATGGGAGGAACCACAAGAAAGAAGGAAAAAAGAGAGAGAGTAAATAATGTGCTTCGATCTTCATTCAGATGCCGTAGTGCTTCCTCTGGATGGGGAGAGCATCTTCTATCACAAGTCTTTTGGAATAGTCTTAGATCTTTGCATTTGCTGAGAAGAACTAAGTCTATCCAAGTTAGTCATCATACAATGTTGCTGTTACTGTATACAATGTTCTCCTGGTTCTGTTCACTTCACTCAGTTTCAGTTCATATAAATCTTTCCAGGTTTTCTGACGTCTATTTGTTCATTTCTTATGGAACACTAGTATTCCATTACATTCCTATACCACAACCTGTTCAGCCATTCCCCCATTGATGGGCATCCCCTCAATTTCCAGTACTTTGCCACCACAAAGAGAGCTGCTATAAATATTTTTGTGCTTGTAGGTCCTTTTCCGGACCTCTTTGGGATACAACCCTAGAAGCAGTATTGCTGGGTCAAAAAGGGTGCACAGTAATCTTTCTGACTCCCGACCCTAACATCTCCAGACCCTCAGGAAGACCTGCTCAGAAATGTGGAGCCCTCATCTCCTGGAATGAGGACTCTTTGGATAAGAACAGCTGTTATGAGGAGGCACAGGGAGGTCAGCACACAAAGACAAGGTACCTCAACTAAACTCTCCAAAGGGAATGGACCTGGCGAAGTGCTGCAAAGGCCAGATGATTTTTGGGACAGTCTCTTTCTAAAATGCATTGGCTCTTGTAGCAAATCCTGAGCCCCAGTTCAGTAAGTAGTATCTTCCTATCCTGGGTATTGCCATTTACCTTGTTGCAGCATTCTAAAGACTCTTGAGCCAATCTCCCCTCTACCGATCCTTTCCTTGGTTTAGAACATGAGCTCCTAGAGAACAGGGGCTATGTTGCTTTTTTATTTATGTCTCTAGTACTCAGTTCAGTTCTTTGAGCACATAAGAAAAGCTTAATCAATGCTTTTCCATTTCATGCCATTCCTTTCCTCTGGGCTCTCCCAAAAGCACCGAAGAGCCTTGTAACAATATGGACCTCTTGTCCTCCATCTGTTCTCCCACACAGTAACCCTTTGAAGCACCCTCTCTTTTGGTTTCTCCAGTTCCTACTCAAAAAGGCAGCCTTCTCTTTGTATATAGTGCAGGTTGGGAGGTTGAGTAATTGGGGATAATCACAGCTGGATTCCAGCCTGTCTAGTCATAGGTGCAGAATGAGTTCAGCAGGATCTGGGCAAGGAAAATGACCTTGGCCAGGTATACATGCATAATATCCCATCAGCACACATATACATGTTCATACACATGCACATAAACACAAATAGATTACAATTATATATTATATAATATTATATGTATTATATTATTCTAATACCCAGCAGGTATAAAGCACTTGATTCTCAGCAATTCTGTGAAGCAAGTGTTATTATCATCTCCATTTTACAGGTGAGGAAACTGAGACAGAGAGAGGTAAAGTGACTTGTTCTGGGTCACACAGCTATTGTCAGGCTAGATTTGAACTCAAGTCTTGCTGATTCCAAGTTCTCTAACTTAACGTCTGTGTGCCTCAGTTTCCCCATGGTGAAATAGGGATGATACTAGCCCCTACCCCACAAGTTCACTGCAAAGATCAAATGAGGTAGCATGTATAAAGTGCTTTGAAAACCTGAAAGCCTTCCTTTGTGTGAGTTAAAATGCACCAAATAAAGGCCAACTGTTTTCAGTCGTATTGGTTGGGTTGCTTTTTTCTGTGAGAAATTCCTAGGTTCCTCAAAGCAGCCTGTTCAATGGTCTGGGACAGGTGACCCCAGTAAATGTTGGATGAATGCATGGCATATGTGGGCACATGCGTCACGCTAAGTTCTCTCGTCAGATACAACTTCTCTAGGGTTACATCGCCTGGATATTTCCAGGTCTCTGAGGCTGGCTTCCTATTCACTGTGTCTGCCAGTCAGTCAGTCAGTTAGCTGGCTAGAATTGATTAAGTTCCTACTATATACCAGGTGCTACACTAAACACAAAGAAAGGCAAGGAATAGTTTCTACCCTCAAGAAGCTCACTGTTTAATGGGGGAGAAGGCAACAAGCAACAAGCAAACAAGTATGCACTTAAAAGATATAAGGAGTATAAAAATAAATAGAAACAGGGCTTAGGCTCGGGGAGAAGCCACTAGAATGAAGGGGGATTGGGAAAGACTTCTTGCTTGAAGGAAACCTGGAATGCCAGGAGGCAGAGATGATGCAGGAGGGAGTTCCAGATATGGGGGCCAAAAGTGGGGAACTACTACTTTGCCTCTCTCCCTAGGTTGTTGTCAGAGATTTCATGGCAGCCTTTTGCCTGGTACATCATCTCCCAGGATCCATGCCCGGTGCTGTTTCCTACTGAGGCTTTAACTAGGAACTGAAGCTGGCTTTTTGTCTCTGTCCCAACATAAGTCTGGCTTTCCCCAGAGATGAATCCAATGTTCATGCTTGTCCATTCATTGCTGATGTGTGTCTTTAGCTCTCGGGCAAGAAAGGTGCTTTGGACCAATTGGCTTGTCTGCACAGTGGGGAGATATTGAGGGGCACTCGATGCCATTTGATTCCATTAATGAGATTATCCTCCTTGGGACAGAAGGTGTCCTGGGAGGAGGCTAGCTGGGGCCCCACTGACATATTTCACATGGCTCAGTCCATTTCTCCTGGCTTAGGTGAAAGGGGTGATCTCTTTTGTCCATTGATTTTCTGCCCTTGGTTTAGAAGATTTATCTTACTTGGTGCTCAAAGAATGAACTTGATTTCCAGACCCATGAAAGAGTGAAAATATTGATGTTTTATTCTTTTAAAAAAACTCTCAGGGGAGAGGAAAGGACTTGAGTTGTCAAATTCCTAAGAGGGTTGAATGCTCATTGCTACTATACCTACTATCTGGAGAAGTGCCAACAAGACAGACAGGGATCCCCAAGCACATTTATGGGGCTTAGAGGCTGTCTGTGCCTAGAAAACATGGTCATTTTTCCTGCGTTTCCTCCAGACCTATCTCATCCTCTTCCTAATCTGATTCCAGTTGCTTGGATAGTGAGGAATTGATGGGAGGGAGTGAGAGAGGAATTTACAAGGAATGAAAGAAAGGAGTGAGGTTGGAAATTTTTCATTTCTATAGCAAAGAGAGAGAGCCCAGCCAAATATAAAGGAAAATAGATTCTAAGTCAGAAAATACCAACTCTTTTACTCACTAGCTCTGGGACCTGGAGCAAGTCTTTTCCTTTCTGAGTCTCAGTTTCCTCATTTGTAAAATGAGGGGGTTGGGATACTTCAGAAATTCTTATCCTGGAACCCATGAGTTTTTTTTTTAAAATATTTCAATAGCTGTATTTCAACATAATTGATTTCCTTTGTAATCCTACATGTTTTATGTTTTGCTTTTAAAAATATCACTTTGAGAAGAGGTATATAGGTTTCATCAGACTGATAGAAGGGTCTATGACACAAAAAAAGTGAAGAATCCTTGGACTATATGAGTTCTAATCTTCATTTGAGGACTAAATCCTAGGATCTAATGACTTGGGTTAGTGTACTTATTTTCCCACTTACTCATTTTGTAGGCAGGGAGAAATCCCTTTCTTTTTGGAGTGCCGGGTTCATCATCTTTAAAAAAATGTTTTTTCTTTTTTAAGGAAGAGAATTGAATTACATGATTTTTGAGGTCTAAATTTTGTAGCTGGAGTAAATGTTGATAACCAAGCAAAGACCTTTGTATGAGCACCTGCATCAGTATTGGGCACATTTTTGGAAGGCTGTTAGAGCGTCCACTGAGGGATAACCAGGAGTATGAGAGATCTCCAGTTCAGAGCATGGGAGGATTAGTTGAAAGGTCCCAGGTATAAGAGAAGATTCAGGAGGATGTGATGGCTCTCTTGGAGTATTTAAAGGGCCGTCATGTGAAGGAAGGATTAGATTTGCTTGTTTCCAGAGGCACAAATGGTAGAAATTTCAAAGGGGTGAATTTAAGATTGATAGCAGGAACATTTTGGAAGAATGAGAGTGATTTCAAAGTAGAGTGGGCTGCCTTGAGAATGAGAAGCTCCTCCTTACTGGAGGAAGATCTTCAAGAGACTTGTCAAGGATGTAGAAATGAGTTTTCCAGTTACGGAAGACAGTATAGTACAGGGGAAGAAGGGTGACTTTAGAGTCAGAGGTCAAATCTCCCTTCTGACCTCTTCTCCTTGGGTGACCTTGGGATGAGAGGGCTTCAGTTTTCTCATTTGTAAAATGAAAGGGTTGGAATAGACAGCCTCTGAAATCCTTTCCATCTGTGGAATTCTGGAATACTGGCCTGAGTGATGGGCATGCTGGGCCTCCTCTGGGGCAATGGAGTGGGGAGAGTGTGGGGAGATTTGTCAGTTGTCACCTGCTCTACAGCAGCTGCTGGACTTTTCTGTCACTGAGCCCATCAGAAGGGCTGGCATGCAGGCTTTTGTAACATTCTTTTCCATTTTCTGTCTTTCTCTTCTTTCTCTTTTTCTCTCCTCTCTCTTTTTGTCTCTTTCTCTATCTTCTCTCTCTCTGTCTTTTTTCTCTGTATCTCTATCTCTCCTTCCCTCCTCTCTTTGTGTCTGTTTCTCCTTTCTTCCTCCTTTCTAGAGCTTTCTCTCTCTCTCTCTCTTCCTCTTTCTACCCTGTCTCTCCATCCCTCTCTCCCCCTCTCCTTCATCTTTCTGTCTCTATCTCAGCCTCTATCTCTCTCTTTTCTCTTCCCCTTTTTCTTTCTCTATCTCTTTATTTTGCTATCTGTCTTTCTTTATGTCTCTGCTTCTGTCTCCCTCCTCTCTCTTCTCTGTCTGTCTCTCTCCTACATCTGTCTTTTTCTCTCTTCCTCTTTCTCTTCCCTCTCCCTTTTTCTTTCTCTTTCTCTCTATTTTTTTCTGTCTCTCTCTTTATATCTCTGACTGTCTGTCTCCCTCCTCTTAATCTTCCTGCCTTTCTCTCTGTTTCTCTCTGCCTCTCTGCCTCTCTCTCTCTCTCCCCTACCCTTTCCCTCCCACTCTTTCTCTCTCCTATTATGACTGCCTGCAGCTTTCAATTGCTTATTATATCTGCAGAAAGAAAATCAATGACATCCATGGAGAAAAGCCCTGCCGAGGCATTGAACTGGGAAATGTTCTGTGTTTGGCCAGATCATGTGATTGAGCCTGGGTTTCAGGCAGCTGGAGGTGGTGTGGTGGTGGTGTTGGTGGTGGTGTGAGTGTGTGTGTGTGTGTGTGTGTGTGTGTGTGTGTGTGTGCTCAGAAAACTATCCAATCCCTTTCTCTTATATATCTGCCAGCCCAAGCTGTTTCCAGGCACCAGCTCCACTCCACATGCAAAGGCATGTGTTTGGAATTGCTGCTTGGTACAGCAGAAAGAAATCTGAATCCAGAATCAGAGAACCTGGGTTCGAATATTGACTCGCCGCTTAATATAGAAGTGACGTTGGTCAAGTCACTCGACAAACCTCTCATGGACTCAGTTTCTTTATCTTCATAATGAGTTTGTTGGACTTGAGTACCTGGCCATGTCCCCCCAGTTCTCAGTCTATGTTCCTTTGACCTTCCTCCTGGCTCCATTTCCTGCTTAGCCCATCCCTTCTGGCACACTCCATAGAAGGGTTCCTGAAGTCTCAGAAAAGAAACTAGCATAGGGAGCAGGCCTATTCTGCTCTCTTTCTGACTTAACAATAGGTCCATGGGCAGAATCATCTTCTCTCCTCTCTGGCCCAGGAGCAGACTTAGCTGATCTCTCTCTGATCTGGCTTCTGGATTCAGGTCTTGACCCTTAGGTTTTGGATCGCAAAGCAATATTTTCCCAGCCCTTTCCTCCCAGGAAATTGAAAGGATGTTCCTTCATACATTTAATTCATCACAATGGCTGGCACATAGAAGACCTTTAATTTTTTTCTTTTTATTGAATTGAATTGAATCAAGCATTTGTGAAGTGACTAATATCTGTAAAGCATAATGTTTAATGCTAGAAGATTTGGGGAAATACAAAATGTTAAAACTCTTTGCCTTTATGGAGCTTAGAGTCCATGGGGGCAAGGGATAAGGCAGAAACAGATAACTATGAGATGGTATTACTTAGTAATTGTGACAGAGAGGGAGAAGTGCTGTGAGAGCTGAGGGAGAAAGTCCTCATAAGATGCAGAAAATGGGAAGATCCTGTATAGATTTCCTTCCTTTCTCTGTTATAAAAATTCCCTGAGTTTCTAGTGAAAATCCTTCTTAACATTGTGGCACTTTTAAAGGGACTTTTGGGACTATTAGTCCAAATCCCCAGTTTTCCTTATGGGAAAACTGAGACCTAAAGAGGGAAACGACTTATATTGGCTCACACAGGCAATTGATAGCAGACGAAGGACTGAGATCTTAGATCTAGAACTGCAGAGGGTCTCAAAGGCCAACTAGTCCAATCCTTACATTTTATGGATGAGGAAACTGAGGCCCAGGGATGCTAAGTGACCGCTGAAATTCATACAGCTAGGAAGTGTCAAGGATGGTATTTGAACCCAGGCTCTAGGGCCAGTGTTCTTTCCTTCCTTTGTATGGATGGTCAATGAACAGTTATTAACATCTCTGTGTGCCAGGCACTGTGGTGATCAGTGATATAAAAAGGGATATAAAAAGAGGCAAAAGACAATTCCTGCCTTCAAGGAGCTCACATTCTGATGGAGGAGATAACAAGAACGTCAATCTATATGAGTAAACTATATACGGGATAAATAGAAAGCAATGAACATATCAAAGACACTAGAATTAAGAGGGATTAGGAAAGATTTTCTGTAGAAGATGGTATTTTAGTTAGGATTCAGAGATGAGGAAGGAGAGCATTGCAGAAATGAGGGGCAAATGGAGAAAATGTCCAAAGGAAAGATACTGAATTGAATCAAATTCCTCCTTAGGATCATGGATCACAGTAGTCTAGATTTAGAGCTGGAAGAGTTCAACCACTGGACTTATCCAGTTCATCCCACCTGTTTTACAGATGAGGATGCTGAGGCCTAGAGAGATAAATTGACCTGCCAAAGGTCACACAGGTCATAAGTGGTAGAACCAGGATTAGAACCCAAGACTTCTGACTTCATATCTAGCACTTTTACCATAGAATCTTCCTATTTCACAATGTTTGGAGGTAGGAAGCTTGACACATGTTCACAGTCTCTTTGCTTCCCCCATTTTTGCATACATATAGGTGCATATTATGTGCTTAACCACCAGGTGGTACTTCTAACCACTAACCTGATTCTGTTCAACCAGAAGGATCTAGCACTGGGAATCCTAAACTTACCCTAACAGCTAGATGGTCCCCCCTGCTCTAAACTGAAGAGTTGGGGATATGTCAATCTCTCTGTGATTCTCAAGAGTATTTGATTTTCCATTTTTCAGCTCTACTTCTCTCTGGGTGACCATGCCCTCTCATCAGTCAAAGGGATGAGATTAATGTGTACTTACTCAATTGGGATAGCTCTGTGTCCTCATCCTGCTTAGCCAAAACCCACCCCAAGTTTGCTTTATTTCACTAAAGCCTAGTTAGACTGAAGTTGCTCCCCACAGAAAGAGATAGAACATGTTTAATCTTACCCACTGTCTTTCTCTTGCCATAACATGACAATAATAAAATCAATAAGACAATATGTAATAAAAGTGTGTGGCTGTACAGCACCAGATAGGACAAAGGCCATCCCAGACCCAGTGGTTCTAAAAAAAAAGGCATAGTTCAGCTTTCTTAGCTCCTTTTGGCAACTCATGAACTGGCAGAGAGTATAGAAAATCCACCATATTTCCCCACTGCTGTTTGCCTCATGCCTTCCTGTAGACATAATTATTAGGTAAAGATTTAGGAACTCAGGGCCTGGGCTTTGGCTTCTCCTCATGTCACTGGATATGGCATTGAGATTCAATGCTTTTCCAATTATTGTCACATCACTGGCAGTTCATGTTCATTGCTAGTACAGTAGAGGGAGGGGCCCCAATGGCATGCCCTAATCTCTGTCTCCCACCATTTCTGAGGGCACTCAACAGGGTCGCACATAACAGGTACTGATTTCAGTAGCTAATGGGCAAGGTGACTAGGACTTATTAAGGGCTATGATGTATCAAGCATGGTGCTAAGTACTAAGAATACAAAAAAATACTTTTTAAGAAAAATACCACAAATAAACTAGAAAACAAATAAAAGCAGTCGCCACTCTCCAGGAGTTTATATTTTAATGGAGGAGAAAACACGCAAACAACTGTGTACAAATAAGATCTATACAAGATAAATTGGAGATGATCACCGAGGAAAGACGCTTGTCACTAAGCTTTTAAGAGATATGCCATGGCTACCACCATAGATGCAATGAAGATTCTTTGTTAGAGGGAACATTTAGGCTTAGCTGAATTCTTTATGGATCAATTGGCATTTTTCTCCTTAATGTATGGGGAGGTTGGGCCAATAGGTTCTTCTAACGGGGGTCGGAGACAGGAGCATGGTACCTCCATAGTCAGGCCAACGTGGAGAAGAGTTTCATAAACTTGTTTAATTCTTTCCCAGTTAGCTCACTTTTTAGGTCTCTGATAAAAAAGTGTTGAGACATTTCTGTTGGCCTAAGAGGGCAAAAATGGAGCTCTGCATTTGATTCTTGGAACTATATTATAGTAAAGACATTGATAAGCTTTATCACGTCTAGAAGCAGATACTCAAGAAGGCAAAGGAAATGCATGCAAGAATAATTAAAGGGTCTCAGAATGTTTGACCCAGAGAAGAGATGACTTTGGGGAAAGGGGCATGAGAGCTATTGTTAAGTATTGAAGGGCTGTTGTGTTATTTTTTTCTAATTGGCCACAGAGGGAAGTACTGAAAACACTGGGTGGATTTCAGACAGATTTCTTCTCCATGCAAGGAAAAACTTCCTGACAATCAGAGTTATCAGAAGTGAAAATAACTGACTTAGATGATAGAGTGTCTGTTGCTAGAGTCCTTCAAACAAAGGCTGGAAATTTCTATCACCCAAGACAGTCATTTCACTTTTGATCCCTTATCAGGGATATCAGAGAGCATCTGTTTTCAGATATGAAAAAGGGTTGAATTAGATAAGAGGTTTTTAATCTGTGTGTGTGTGCGCGCGCGTGTGTGTGTGTGTGATTCCTCTGGCATTTGGTGAAATCTATGGTCCCTTTTTGAAATAATTTTGTTACATGAAGCAATATATTGTGTAGGATTACGAAGATTATATTAAAATGCAGTCATATGCACATGTACATATGTACATATTTGTATAATATATTATCTATCTATTCAAGTTCACAATCCCCAGGTTAAGAACATTTAGATTATTAGAAGGTGTGTGAGCATTCTTTCAGCTCAAAGATTCCAAGTTCACAGTGATGCATGACTTATTGACTTACATTTTCAGTAATTATTCAACAAATCTTTCTTGGTCATTAATGTGTACACTGCTGCTGGGGCCTCTTGGGTCCCAGGTTTGTGGCCTGCAGCTGACTGATACATGGATGGTGCACTGATAGGTAGATCCTATAGGACCCTATAGAAAGTATATGAACGAGAGGCATTTTCCTTGGTATCCTCAAAGGGGAGTTGAGTATTATAACAAGCATAGAGAATTTTAAAGTTCACAAAGCATTTTATATTTGTAATATCAGGTTCAATAGCCCTTCCCACAAAGACCATGGATAGTGTTACTATATTTTTAAGATGGAATAAAATCTAGGGTCTGGTGGCAATTGAACTGACATTCTGGATGCTCTTAACTATCATGGGTGGAAACTGTGGGAGGTATAGAGATAAAAGACTAAGAGAACTTCTTTCTTAAGAGATTGAGGGACTGTTATCATCATTGAGTAAGACTGCTGAAGATAAATTTCCTGAGAGAACTGAGTTTAATTTTTGTCTTTTGAAGAAACATTATAAAGAGAATTTTTGAGAAGAGAGCTCCATTGTTGGACTACAGTCCATGAAATCAGCAGTTGCAGTCGATAGAGGTGACTCTGACTGTGATCTTTCTCACCGGCATACGCTGTTAAAATATTTAAATGTATTTGTATGATTTGTTACACTGTTAAGAAATTGTATAGCCAGTAACACTGATATTTATTTAAACCTTTGAGACTAAGGCATTTGGAAGAGATTAGAGTTTGAGGGAGAGAGCTGAGCAAAATCTTATGGGCAAAGAGGTTTCTCTAGCTTGTTTTATAAATTGGAGTGGGGGCTTAGAGCTAATTGATTAATTGTTGAGTGAGATTATGTTTTGTTATTCAGTTGTTTTAGTCATGTCCAACTTTCATGACCCCTTTCGGGATTTTCTTGGCAAAGAACCTGGAGTGGTTTGTCATTTTCTTCTCCAGCTCATTTTAGAGATGAGGAAACTAGGCAAGCAGGGTTAAGCGACTTGCAGCTGGTAAGTGGCTGAGGTTAGATTTGAATTGAGGAAGATGAGCCCTCCTGAATCCACTTTATCCATTGATACAGTTGCCTGTGAAATTTTGTATTTCTTTTAATTTTTGGGAAAATATAGTATACATCCCTTGATTGCCTTAGAACTCAGGATGCTAATTAACAAAGAAATGAATATAGTCAGTATTAGGTAGAGAGGGGTGATCGTATTAGTTGTACTGTACATTGGAGTTATTGTGCTTACCTTCTGCTATGTATATATGATCTCATTTGATCCATGCAATCATCTTATAAGACAGTTATTACAAATATCTTTATGCCCACTTTAGAGATGAGGAAACAGACTCATAATGGTCAAGTTATTTACTCGTGGCAAACAATTAGCAAGTATTGGAAACAGAATTTGAACCCAGATTTCCTGATTTGATATCTAGGAGTCTTTAAAACACCATGCTGATTTTTGTTAGATTAGAGATTATATTGTAAAGAAGTTATATACATATATATGCGTATACATATAGTTACATGTGGATATATAGTATTATATGTATTAAGTTACATATAAATATGTACATGTTCTATATGCATGTAGTAAAAAAAAATATACGGTGAAGATGTTTATATGAACAAAGAGGATTCTTTGGGGACAAGGTGACATTTCTGTCATATCTAATGCCTAGCCCCTTGTCTGACAGGTGCAGATGATTGAAGGACCCTAGTTGAGATAAAAAAGAATTGGTTCCCTAGGGTAAAAATCCAAGTCAGATTTCAGGGGAGGACATGGTCCTTGGACTGAACCTTCACTTCAGATTTCTAACCTTGCTTAAGAAATGTCCTCCACCTGAGTTCTCTCCTATGCTGGTGAGCAGGGCAGGGCGAGGCAGGACTAGTCAAGAATACAGGAGTTGTGAGCTCTTTGACAAGGGAAGGAAATGAGTCCTGGAAGAAATCTGGCCAGTGGGTTTCCCCCCAAAAAGCAACATGGTAACCTGATGGGTAGGGAGGTCTGCTCTATGGCTTATTCCCTGGGTCCTGAGCCCCTGAACACTGGGCTCTGAGGAAGGCTGCCTAAGAGATAACTTACCACTTCCCTCACTCAATCTTCTCCCTTCTTCCTCTAGTACCCTCCCATAGGGTAATCCTATAGGGATGCATGGGATGTTCGGAGAGGACTAGCACCTCTGGTATGAGGGCTTGATGAGTCCTTTGCTCATTCCCCTTTGGTTGGCCACCTGTCACCAGGTTTCCCTTGTGGCTTTAAGAGGCTGTAGCATTCACAGTGGCCACATGCTGATAAAACCATCTTGGCAGATGGACTAAACCAAGTTGAGGGTAACTGATAGGCCTCAAACCCATCAGTGAATTAGGGGGGTGTCTACCCCAAGCACATGAAGACTTCCCCCCCCACCCCCCATGGAATGGGCAGATGAGAACAATTTGTTCTAATAGACATGAAGAAGGCTGAAGCAGGTGCTGTGGAGTGCTTAGACATCAAAGACACCAAGGTCATCCACTGCATCCTGGGTCATTGCCAGTCATCCTGACTTTTGTCCTACTACTGGATATCAATGACTTTAGAAGAGAGAATGAGGCTGATGGCTCTGCCCAACTCTGCCTCTCTTAAATCCAATTCGTGAGCAAGTCAAGACTTCATCCCACGATGTCACTGGTCCTCTCTGAAAACAAAGGACGAACAAACAATGGAGCAATCCTGGGGCAGCTAGGTGGAGCAGTGGAGAGACCTCTGCACCCAGAGTCAGGAATACCTGAGTTCAAGTGTGATCTCAGACACTTAACTAGCAATGTGACCCTGGGCAAGTCTCTTGATCTCTGTCTCCCTCGGTTTTCTTATCTGTAAAATGGGGATAATAATAGCACCTATCTTCCAGGATTATTGTGAAGATCCAATGAGACAATATTTGTAAAGGGTCTGGCACATAGTAGGCACTATATAAATATTAGCTATCATTATTATTAATCCACTTATTCCATCCCATCTTTGTCATGGAATCATAGAATGAATGTTAGAGTTGGAAGGGACTTTAGACATAATTAGTACAGCTACTCATACAAACATACACACACACACACACACACACACACACACACATACACACACACTCACACCATTTTATAGATGGAGAAGCAGGCTCAGAGAACTCAAGGGATTTGCCAGAGACAGAAACAGATTCATGATTTCACTCGTGTTGGGTCCTCTGGGATGTGTAAATTTCTTCCAAGGTTAAAGACTGGCAATTTAATGTTTTAGAGAGTTATCTGGAGGCACTGAAAAATTAAGAGACTTACTTGAGGTCATACAGGTAGTATAGGTCAGGGGCAGGTTTCGAACTCAGGTATTCCTGATTCCAAGGCCAGTACTCCATCCACTGTACTCCATTGCATCTGCACCCAAAATTATAGTGCTACCAGCAGGAGTCATGGGACTTTCACTTGGCTCTCCTGACTCTGTGTGAAGGGGAACTAGGCTTGTTCAAGGCAGGATTCCTTAGGGGACTGCCTCCACCCCAAGTCTCATTCTGGTACCTATAGGCTATAGGACTCATAATCTATAATGGCCAAGTTGTGCGAATAGACAGAGAGGCTGGGATTTTGACCCAAAGAAGCAATGTCTTCCTTTTTGTGATTGTTTAAATATCCATAAAGCAAACCTCTCTGGATCTCATTAGTCACATCCCTGGCTTAGATCTGGGCTGCATTGGTGAGCTCAGCCTGACACTATTTGTTCAGGAAAGTTTTAGCTGCGAGAGGATAAGCTGTCATTATTCACAGTGGAGTCATATGGAGAACAGCTCTTAGAAGTCCAGAGTGATGGGTTCTGATCTCCCAACTTCGTATGGTACTCCCAACCCTGCTCAGGGTAGGAATGCCCATGTCCTTATTATCTAAAGTGGAATAGGGCACATAAAGATTGCCCCTGCTTTTACTGTCCCACTTCTACCCCTACTAGGCAGTGCAGCGGACCTGGAGTCAGGAAGACCTGAGTTCAGCCTCAGACGCTTATTAGATCTGTGACTCTGGGCAAGTCGATTCACCTCTCTTTGTCTCAGTTCCCTCATCTGTAAAATGAGAATTGTAATAGCATGCATCTCCTAAGGTTGTTATAAGGATCAAATGAGATAATTGTAAAGCACTTGACATAATGCCTTGTACATAGTAGGTGCCATTTAAATGTTCTAAATAAACAAGTACCATTATTATTAATAATAATATTACCTAGGTTAGTCCACATATCTTTGGAGACCTGATGCCTGGATGTGGTGCTGGTTACGCCACCCAAGAGGCACAGACTCTTGTTAGATGAGGATATTTGCAGAATATCCAGTGAAGGCTGTCTAGAGGTTTCTGTCTCAGTATCTAATTGTCCTTGTCTGTCTGTCTCCTGTTCTTCTATCTATCACTCTTTGTCTCTCTCGTTCTGTTTTAGTCTCTTGTCTCTGTGTTTCTATCACTACCTTTCCTCCTCTCTGTCTTTTTCTATCTCTGTCCATTGTATCAGCAAAGACCCTGACATACACAGGAGGGCCTGCTGTTCAGGTTCTATTCTAAAAGGAAAGGTAACTTTTGAGGGGTCAATAATCACTTTAATCAACCACATATATGATTCACTTAGTTCAAGGGAAAAAGTCAGCACCCTGAACTTCAGAGAAAATACAAACAGAGAAATAAAAATCAACAGACAGGACTTCCAACTATCTGACCATAAGCAGTATATACATCACAGATCAACAGACAGATCCAACTGTCTGACCATACATACCTAATTAGCAGAGAGAAGCACCAATATTTGGGTTTTCAAAGCTGGGTGGGGGGGACTCCTTAGCAGCTGCCCAGAGTCTCATCTGGCCAAACAAACACTTCCAATGAGTAAGCCCCAAACTAAAACCTCACCTCAGAGTCTCGATACATTTTTTAGAGCCAGAGGGTGTCACAATCGTTGAGAACCAGTGCCTTATTAGAAATGAACAAAAGATGCGGGCTTCCCCTAATCAAGCTTCCCTTGATTGGCCTTCTCAAGGTGGAGAAGATCTTTAACTCTCTAATTAACATTACATCTATCCATCAGATTCAAGCCTGGAGAAAAAAGCAAAATGAAATAATAAGCTTGGGAGACAGAGGAGAAGAACAGAGAAACACTGACCCATTTCATGCCTGTAGTCCTAACAGAAATAGCAGTGGGAAGTATTCTCCTCCCACTTCCCCAGCTTCATCTGGCCTAAATGGTGCCTGAGATCCCGGAAGAAGGGTTATCAGGGGGCCCAGCAGCGGGTATGTCCTGTATAAAGTGCTTCCATGGGGTGCTTTCCAAGCAACTGAGCATATAACACCTTCTTGGCAGGGTGAACTCAGTGTTCCTCTTGTGATCAAGGTATGAACGTCTCTTTGCTGCTTTTTAGACTGCCAGGCTGAGCTGATGAGCTAGTACAGGGGAGGGCAGAGGAGCGAATTTCTCCATTTATTTTTCCTGTTCTTTTAGCTCAGACCATAGGGTAGATGAGCTCATTTGAGGCAAGGAGCCGACTGTTAGTGCCCAGGGACTGGGAGGCAGTAATTGGGAGAAATGACTGACATGTTCTCACTGACTGGTATTTGATTATTTACCTTGCTTTCTGGTTAGAATAAATGTCTTTTGGCTTACTCTCAGATGACATCTAAATCTAGCTGTACAAGAGGGAGATTCAGAGGGAGATGGGGGCTCTTGGACAGTGGATTTTTTTTTTAATAGATGGTAGATCCTAAGATCCGGTGAACCTGCATGTAGCAGTGGGGTCCTACAGAAGACCCTAGGATAGTTGTTGTAATGATGTGATCCTGGCAGGATTATAGTTTCCTAAATTCCAGAAGGAAAATATATATGTGATTGCATATCTGTGTGTGATGTCATTTTTATATTACTATACACGTATGCATTTAAACACATATATGAATGTGTATATGAAGAAAAATGTTCTCCATTTCCACAATGCTTTGAAGTTAACAAAATGCTTTCCTCACAATGACCATGTAAGGGAGGGAGTACGGATGTTACTGCCCCATTTTACAGATGGGAAAACTGAGGCTCCACTAGGAGAAGTGACTTACCCAAAGCCATGGAGCAGACAAAGTAGCAGAGCTGTTCTCTATACATGGATTCAAGTCTTTGCCCTGCCATTTACTACCTTCAGTGACCTTGGAAAGTCACTTCAACCCTTCAGGACTCAGTTCCTTCATCGATAAATGAGGAGGTTAGACCCGAAGTGCCTAAGGTCCTGCCAGCTCTAAATCTGCGATCATACTTAATCCTTAAGACAACCCTGTGAGGTAGGCGATCTAGGAGTTATTATGTTTATTTTACAGATGAGGAAACTGAGGTCCAGAGAAAGGGAAAGTACAAACTCACTGTCACACAGGAAGTAGGGATGTCATTCCAAGCTTGGAACAACTAGGTGATCATTTCTGTCATATCTTATGCCTATCCATGTTTCCCACAGACAGACTCAGCCTTCCAATTTATACCCCAATACAGCACAAGATAGGAATGATTTGTTGCTGAACAGAAAAAGCAAGATGGATTTGGGAGACAGAAGACCAGGAGATTAGATTGTTCACACCTTCTAAATTCTTTGTTTATTTTTTCATGCTTTAGAATTTTTTCTTTTTTCTTTTTTTCCCCCTCACATACACTCAACTCCAAAACTGCATTGGCATCTGCCAATCTGGGCACTCAGCTGGCTGGGCTTTTTTACCTTTGCTCCTTTACAGTTTTGGATGATTTGTGGGAAAGAAGAGATGCACAAGGCTTTATATTGACCCAAGAGGAATTCATGCCCATAGATCTGGGTGAGTTCTGGAGATTATAGACTTACAGATGTGGAGCCACAAAGAAACTTGGAATTCACTGAGTCCAGCCCCTTTAGTTTAAAGAGCAGGAAGTGGGAACCACTAAAGTTTGGGGCAGCTGGGTGGCACAATGGCTAGAGCACCAGGCCTGGAATGAGTCTTCCTGAGTTCAAATCTGGCCTCAGACACTTACTAGCTGTGTGACCCTGGATAAGTCACTTCACTCTGTTTGCTTCAGTTTCCTCATCTGTAAAATGAGCTGGAGAAGGAAATGGCAAACCCCTCCAGTATCTTTGCCAAGAATACCCCAAATGGGGTCATGAAGAGTCAAACAGGACTGAAATTACTCAACAAGTTTGATGATTTGTTCAAGGTCAGAGGGGCAAACTTCAGAGTTGGAATGTGTACTCAGGTCCTCTGGCTCCAAATGGAGAGCTCTTTCCACTTAGGGTGAGAACAATATAATGCATACAACCTATATTTATGAAGCACCAAGCACCCATCATGCTTGGGGCTGAAGAAGGGGCATAATTTGAATAAGGTATAGTTGCTGCCCTCATGGGACTTGAGGTCTGCTAAGATAATAGATACAAACACAGATAGCTCTAAAACAGAGTGTGTTTAGGAGTTTTCCTAAACCATCTAACAATAGAGCTTATTCATCTATAAAGTGTGTATGTGTGTGTGTGTGTGTGTGTGTGTGTGTGTGTATTCATCCTTCGTTGCTGAAGAAGACCTTGCCATCAGAAAAATAATGACATGACTTGCACTTGACTTTGTTTTGAGTGAGGGAGGGCTGTGCAGGTCACCAGACTCATTTCTCCTCCATCTGAATCCAGTGACCAGATATTCATCAGGATGACTGGAGATGACCCAGGATGAGGCAATTGGGGTTAAGTGACTTGCCCAAGGTCACACAGCTAGTGAGTGTCAAGTGTCTGAGGTGAGATTTGATATAAAATGTAGAGACTAGAGTTGGAGATCCTTCCTGGAATCAAATCTGTGAGTTTACAATCTCCAGAGCTCATTCAGGTGTCAGGGCATGAGGCATTAACTGTTTTGTTTTGTTATTTAGTCTACTTCACTCTGTATTCAGACTCCATAGTTCTTTCTCTGGATTTTCCATCATGAGTCCTTTGGAATTGTTTTAGGTCCTTGAATTGCTAAGAAGAGCTAAGTCTATCAAAGTCAGTCACTGCACACTGTGGCTGTTACTGTGTACAATGTTCTGGTTCTGCTCACTTCATTTAGTATCAGTTCATATAAGTCTTTCCAAGATTTTCTGAAGTCTGCTTGTTCATCATTTCTTACAGCACAATAGTATTCCATTACATTCATATACCACAGCTTGTTCAGTCATTCCTCAATTGATGGGCATCCCCTCAATTTCCAGTTCTTGGCCACCACAAAAAGAGCTGCTATAAATATTTTTGCACATGTGGGTCCTTTTCCTATTTGTTTGATCTCTTTGGGGTACAGCCCTAGAAGTGGTATTTGCTGGGCTTAAGGGTATGTACATTTTTATAGCCCTTTGGGCATAGCTCCAAATGTTCTCCAGAATGGTTAGATCAGCTCACAGCTCCACCAACAATGACTTAGTGTTCCAACTTTCCCACATATTCTTCAATATTTGTCATTTTCCTTTTAAGATGTTAGCCAATCTTATAGGTGTGATGTGGTAGCTCAGAGATGTTTTGATTTGCATTTCCCTAATCAATAATGATTTAGAGCATTTTTTTGTATGACTATAGATAACTTTAATTTCTTCTTCTGAAAACTTCCTGTTCATATCCTTTGACAATTTGGGAGATATTAAGTCTTACAGATCTCTCTTTCTACACAAATCATCTAAAACTATACTAGCAAAGGAGTTACCTAAAAAAAAAAATCAAACAACAAAATTTGAAGAAACTCCTTAATTAATCTGATTTGAATTATAGAGTTTTGGCCATTGGGATGAAGGCAATTGAGGACACAGAAAGCGTCATAGCTATTGACTGGCTAAAGGATCAGGCATGTTCTTGCTTTCATTCATATATGACTATATATGTGCATTACATGTGTGCATTTAGATACACATGAAGAGTCAACTTCAGAAGAAGGTCTCAGCTATTGTCTATGCTTCATTTTTCCCTTCTACCTCTTGAGTAGTGGAATATATGAAGGGGGATGTTTCTCTTATTTATTCCTTCCCCCCAAACAATGTCATCATAGCAGAAGCATATGGTGGCATACAGTGGAACGAAGTTAAATTTCAGAGCTAAATTGAGTCAAATAAGTGAGAGGAGTACAGTCTGGCTCCTGGGATTGGGATCCTTTCTAGAAGATGGCAGGTCCCAGGGCTGAGACTCCTCTTGGTCCTAGTGTATAGGCTTTGCTTCTTTTTGAAAATATATAACAGGATCATAAGCCAGGATTTTAGCTAAGCCTGAAGTTAATAATAGAGGAGATCATGCCCAAGCTCAGCCATGCTTCTAAAAGTCAATGCCACATGCCAAATGCCAATGGCTGCCCAAGAGCAAGACCACAGGGCCACGAAAAGTGGTTGACTTAGCAAAGATGTCTTACTATTTAAGGAAGAGCATGATCAGGATGTGTGCGTGCGTGCATGCATGTGTGTATGTGTGTGTGTGGTGGTGTCAGAGCTGTAACTTACCTTGGCCATGTGTGCTTCTCTACCTTTGAATTTCCGGGACATCTACCCTTCCCACTAGCTCTGTGTATCTGTAGAAGAGAGGGCTGAATGTTTATGGAACAGATGTTTTGTTGCTACTTTTTCCTTCTGGTATTTCAGTAAATGTCTTGGCTTTGAGCTAATTATGTCCTCTGGCATATTCTCAGAAGATAAACTCATTGATGGGGGCTCATGAACTTCAATTTTATCAATGTGAATTTACAGCATATCTTGAATCAGAGATAATCATCCCTTGGGATAAACAACGTTTGAATATGAGCTAGAGGAGTGGCCCCAAAGGATAAAACACCCACAATATTACCAAACTTTATCAGAGATTTGAAAACCAAATGTTACAGAAGGTCAGTGGAAGGTATTTTGTTGTTATTCAGTCATTTTACAGTCATGTCTGACTCTTTGTGACCCCATTTGGGGTTTTCTTGGCAGAGATACTGGAATGGTTTGCCATTTCCTTCTCCAGCTCATTTTACAGATGAGGAAACTGAGGCAAACAGGATTAAGTGACTTGCCCAGGGTCACATAGCTAATAAGTATCTGTGGGGATAGTAAATTAATAATGATCATTATATTAACAGAGCTCCTGAGAGAATAACCACAGAGGCATTGCATGACAGAGATGGGATTCAAACCTAGGTCCTCTCACCTCAAATCCTAGAAAAGAAGAGATGATATTTTATCGGGAGAAAAGAAGCAAAAGAGTACAAAGTGTGTGGGAGAAGAAAGGCTTCTGGTTTGTCTGGAGCATAGCATAAAGGAAGGCCCTCCTAGTAAAGAGCCTCTGACTCTGGGTTCAGGTGGATCTAGTTTCTCCCTGGGGGTGGCCTGACTCAAAAGAGAGTGAGTCAGGCTTTTCCATTCTTTTCAGGGCCACCCCTTAGATCATCCCCTTTCCCTGGTCTCTTTCCACACCCACTCCCCTCCAATAGCCATATTCTCATCACCCTCTGGTTTCTTCCCTAAATCAACACCCCCTGCCCCCCACCCCCGCAAGCCCAAGAGTTCCTGGCAGATAGTTAAATGCTTAATAAAGGCTTTTTCTATCTATCTGGCTCCCAAGGCTCTCTCCCACATTACCTCCTCCCTTCCCCAGGATTTTTTCTCACATCATCTTAGCCCCTTTCTCTCTAAACCTCTCCCCTTATTCTCTCTCCTTCCTCCTCCTCTCCTCCCACACTCTTTCCCCACATCCTTCAACACCTTCCTCCCCAAGCCCTTTCCCTTTCTTCTTCTACATCACATTATCCGCTTCCCCCCAGGACCATCTCAGTCTTCCTCCCAGGTCCCTATCCTCCACTGTCCAATCCCATCCCAAGAGTTCCTTTCAATACGATCTTACCTCTTAGGTCCTTTCTAATGTCATGTCTCTCCAACTCCCTTCCCTCTCTCAGCCACCACTTCCCACCCCCAAAGAGCCCCCCTTCAGAATAACTGTATTCCAGGGCCCTCTCCTACATCACCCTGTCCTCAGCTCTTCTTGCCACCAGTGGCAGCCTTCTCTCCACTTTCTTCTGAATTAATCTGAGTTAACTCACCTACACTGTTTGGCAATCCTGACAGCTCCAGTCTCCCTCTGTCTGCCAGGAGGTGCCCTGCGTGAGAGACGTTTTGACAGAAGACTTAATTTCTGTTTTGCTTACGGTTGTCAAAGGAGTCTTTCCCTCCCCCTCCTCCTCCTGGAAATCAGTCCAAAGCCTAAGAAGAAGCCCTGCTGTCATCTGGCTTCACTGTGGGTGGTGACATGTGGGGGATGGGAAGGGGAAGAGGAGGAGACAAACGATGGCTCCCCACAGATAGGTTTATCTTGGAAGGAAACCAGAGGCCTGAAGTACCTGCACACGAGAAGGATCTGCCTTGGTGATCACAGGGCTCCAGAAGGGTTAGGGAATGGGACCTTCTTGTATCTGCTTGTGTGATAAACACTGAATGTCAAGTATGGACTTTGTTTACTAAGTGAAGAGCATTTATAATGAAAGCATTCAGTTCACAGTCAGGGACAGAGGTAAAGAGAGGAGAAAAGGAAAGAAGGAGAGGGAGAGGAAAGGAGAGGAGAAGAAAAGGAGAGGGGAGGGGAGAAGAGAGAGAGAAGGAGAGGGAGAAAGGGAGAGGGAGAGGGAGAGGGAGAGAAAGAGAGAGAGAAAGGGAGAGATGGGCAATAGATCAAGAAAGCTATCCCTAAGGAACCTCTGTTCATAAGAACTGGAAGGAGTTTCCAGTAGAAGGCCAGTTTCAATTTTTAATTTCCCTCAGAGTAGAATGGACATGATGACTAAGTATAACCCCCTATTTAAGCCATGGAAATAACCTCTGTCAACAGAAGGACAGAAACACCTCCTAAGAACAATAGTTTCTATCTCAAGTATTGAGAGAGAGGAAGAGACAGAGACAGAGACAGAGACAGAGACAGACAGAGAGACAGAAATAGAGAGAGAGACAGAGACAGAGAGAGAGAGACAGAGACAGACAGAGACAGAGAGACAGAGAGACAGAAACAGAGACAGAGACAGAGAGACAGAGACAGAGACAGACAGAGACAGAGAGACAGAGAGACAGAAACAGAGAGAGAGACAGAGAGAGAGACAGAGACAGACAGAAAGAGACAGAGAGACAGAGAGAGAGAGAAAATATGTTTGTGTGACAGAGACAGAGAGGGAAAAGGGAGGGAGAATCATAGGAGACAGAGACAGCAGACAGAAAGAGAAGGAGACAGAAGTAGAAATAGAGAGAAAAGACAAACAGAAGAATGACATGAAGATTGGAGGGGAAAAGAGGAAGAGAGATGGATAGAGAAATGGAGGAAAGAGAAAGAAGGTAGGAGAGAGCAACAGAAAGCCCTGAATAGGAGCTATTGCTAACTAACATTAATTATTTGGCCAAATACAGTTAGTTTGAAGAAAGGGGAGTGAGTGGCTATGGGTTTGGCTTTTTGTGTGTGGTGATACATGCTTCTGCTCCTTTTAAGCTGACTATATGGGAATGAGTGCTATGCCACGATTGACAGATATTCCCAGAAGACCCAGGAGCAGCAGTGAGAGGAGGAGTGTTGGGTGATGGAAGACCCCCTAACCCAGGACCTTGACTTCTGACAGACATCAACACTGGGTTGTTTATCTTGTTTTGTCCAGACCTGTAATTTCCCTGATATGGGAAACCCCCGGTGAGGAAATTCCCCCTACCAGGATGGTGGGATTTCTTCCTCCAGTAACTGGGTCTTTGGGTTTGTCAAACACTGTGCTATGCATTTCTTTGCTTTTGTGTGTTGTATACCTAGTATGTTCCACTGCTTGTCCCCTACTCTAAAAAACAGAACAAAACAGAACAGTACCAAACTGCTTTAAGGATTGCTACTTTGATAGAATCAATTACTTCCCACTTTTTCGTTATTACCTTTGAGATTCTGGACCTTTTGTTCCTCCATGTGAGTTTCATTATTTTTTTCTGGCAGTGTTAGAGAGTCAGCTGGGGGGACTGAGGGGTGAAGTCACTTATCCAGGGTCACACAGTCAGAATAAGTCAGAAGGAAGACTTCAACTTCAAAAATTTATGGTTTCATGAGCATGAGTAACCACTTCACAGACACAGACCACAATTCTTGCATGCTTAGTTTAGAAGATGATTTTGTAAATTGCTGAATTAAAAAAATCCTTACCCAGGGAACCAGCCCTCTGGAAATATCCCTCTAAATTCAGATAGGTTGGTGTTTAGAAGACAAGTCCACATTCAGTCAAGAGACCCATACTTACAATTTCTTCATCTTGGGAGGATCTGATAGAATTCTCATTTCATTGGTAGGCTGGCACTGCCATGACAACCCAGGGTCACATCCACGCTGATGAGGCATGGCAGGAAGACTTATAAGTAGACAAAGAATGAGATAGGGACTGGTTTTGTGATTCCATTGGTTTAAGGAACTCCTGGATTAGGAAGTCTCTTTCCCATTTTATATGATTGGTGATTGCTTTACATTCTTCCTTTGAAAACTGTTTATATCCTTTGGGGAATGGCTCTTAGTCTTACATGTTTTAATTGTTTTCTTATATATCTTGCATATGGGATCTTTATTAGAGAAACATGTGAAATTTCCCCCCTCCAGTTACCTGGTTCTCTTCTAATTTCAACTACATTTGCTTTGTTTATGAAAAAACTTCTAAATTGTATGTAGTCAAAGCTGTTCATTTTCTCTTGTGTGACCTTTTCCATCACTTGCTTAGCCATTAACTCTTTTCCCATTCATAGATCTGAACTGTACTTTTTTTCTTTGCTCCTCTAATTTATTTATGATATTCCTTTTTATATCTGATATGTATCCATTTCAATCTTATTTTGGTGTTTTGTGTGAGATATTTCCTTACTGTTGTCCATTTACCACAACAGTTTTTGTTAAATAGTGCATTCTGAAAAGACGTTAGCTTAAAAAGGCCAGAGTCTTCCACTGCATTTCGGGTCATCGCCAGTCATTCTGACTTATGTGTTGCCATTGGACTCTGATGACTCTGGAGAAGAGAGTGAGGCTGATGGCTTTGCACATCCCTGCCTCACATAAATGCAGTCCACACTTGCAAGTCAAGAAATCATCCTGCCAATGTAATTGGTCCTCTTCTAGAACTGTGTTTGTTTATTTTTGTATGTTGTAAACCTAGCACAGTCCACCGTTTGCCCTTTCTCTCTTAAAAAAAGTATCAAATTATTTCAAGGATTACTGCTTTGCTGTATAGTTTGAAATCTGGTACGGATAGATTCAGTTCCTTCCCACTTTTCATTATTACCTTTGAGATTCTTGATTGTTTTGTTCTTCCATGTGAATTTCATTATTTTTCCTGGCTCTACAAAATATTCTTTTGGGAGTTTGCTTGGTATAACTGAATATGTAAATTAATTTAGGTAGCATTATTATTTTTATTATATTATCTCAACCTACCCATGAGCAATTAATGTTTTCCCCATTATTTAGGTCTGTCTTTATTTCTGCAAAGAATATAGTTATTTTAGTTAATATTAATATTAGTTATTTATTATTAATTATTATTTAATATTAATTAATTATTATTTAATATTAATATTAGTTATTTATAGTTAAAAATCAGATAGTTTCTGATTGAATCTTGATATACTCCTAAACATCTTACAGATTCTGTAGTTATTTTGAATGGAATTTCTCTTTCTAATTCTTCCTGCTGGATTTTGTTGGTTATATGTAAGAATGCTGATAATGTATGTGGATTTATCTTCTATTGTGTAACTTTGCCGAAGTTATTCCAATTAATTTTTAGTTGCCTCTCTAGTGTTCTCTAAATACTTCATCATATAATCTTTTTTTAAATTTTTGATTAATTAATTAATTAATTTTAAGTTTTCAACATTCTTTTCCACAAAATTTTGAGTTCCAAATTTTCTCCCCATCTCTCCCCTCCCCCTCCAAACCACCATGCATTCTGATTGCCCCTTCCACCAATGTGCCCTCCCTTCTAACACCCCTCCCTTCCCTTATCCCCATCTTCTCTCTTGTCCTATAGGGTAAGATAAACTTCTATACCCCATTACCTGTATTTCTTATTTCCCAGTTGTACACAAAAACAATTCTCATCATTTGTTCCTAAAACTTTGAGTTCCAACTTCTCTTCTTTCCTCCTTCCCTATCCATCCCCACTGAGAAGGCAAGTAATTCAACATAGGCTATATATGTATAGTTTTGCAAATGACTTCCATAAAAGTCATGTTGTGTAAGACTAACTATATTTTCCTCCATCCTATCCTGCCCCATTTCTTCTATTCTCTCTTTTGACCTTGTCCCTCCCCAAGAGTGTTTACTTCTAATTGCTCCCTCCTCCCATTTGCCCTCCCTTCCAGCATCCCCCCACCCTGCTTATCCCCTTCTCCCCTACTTCCCTGTAGTGTAAGATAGATTTTCATACCAAATTGAGTGTGCATGTTATTCCTTCCTTGAGCCAAATGTGATGAGAGTAAGCTTCACTTTTTTCCTCTCACCTTCCCCCTTTTCCCCTCCATTGGAAAAGCTTTTTCTTGCCTCTTCTATGAGAGACAATTTGCCCCATTCCATTTTTCCCTTTCAGCTCCCAATATATTCTTCTCTTATCCCTTAATTTTATCTTTTTAGATATGATCCCTTCCTATCCTTCCCTCTCCATCTCTCTCTCTCTCTCTCTCTCTCTCTCTCTCTCTCTCTCTCTCTCTCTCTCTCTGTGTGTGTGTGTGTGTGTGTGTGTATAATCCCTCCAACTACCCAGATACTGAGAAGAGTTTCAGGAGTTACAAATATTATCTTTCCATGTAGGAATGTAAACAGATCAACTTTAGTAAGTCCCTTGTGATTTCTCTTTCCTGTTTACCTTTTCATGCTTCTCCTGATTCTTGTGTTTGAAAATCAAATTTTCTTTTCAGGTCTGGTCTTTTCATAAAGAATACTTGTAAGTCCTCTATTTTATTGAATGACCATTTCCACCCCTGAAGTTTTATACTCAGTATTGCTGGGTAGGTGATTCTTGGTTTTAGTCCTAGTTCCTTTGACTTATGGAATATCATATTCCAGGCCCTTTGATTCCTTAATGTAGAAGCTGCTAGATCTTGTGTTATCCTGATTGTATTTCCACAATACTCAAATTGCTTCTTTCTAGCTGCTTGCAATATTTTCTCCTTGACCTGGGAATTCTGGAATTTGGCTATAATGTTCCTAGGAGTTTCTCTTTTTGGATCTCTTTCAGGAGGTGATTGGTGGATTCTTTCAGTATTTATTTTGCCCCCTGGTTCTAGAATCTCAGGGCAGTTTTCCTTGATAATTTCATGAAAGATGATGTCTAGGCTCTTTTTTTGATCATGGCTTTCAGGTAGTTCCATAATTTTTAAATTGTCTCTCCTGGATCTGTTTTCTAGGTCAGTTGTTTTTCCCATGAGATATTTCACATTATCTTCCATTTTTTCATTCTTTTGGTAATTTGTTGGTTTCTCATAAAGTCAGTTAGCTTCGATCTGTTGCATTTTGATTTTTAAAGAACTATTTTCTTCAGTGAACTTTTGAACCTCCTTTTCCATTTGGCAAATTCTGATTTTTAAAGCATTCTTCTCCTCATTGTCTTTTTGGGCCTCTTTTGCCAATTGAGTTAGCCTATTTTTCAAGATATTACTTTCTTCAGCATTTTTTTGGATCTCCTCTAGCAAGCTGTTGACTTGCTTTTCATGATTTTCTTGCATCGTTCTCATTTCTCTTCCCAATTTTTCCTCCACTTCTCTTACTTGATTTTCAGAATCCTTTTTGAGCTCTTCCATGGCCTGGGGCCATTGCATATTTATTTGGAAAGTTTTGGATGTAGAAACCTTGACTTTTATGTCTTCCCCTGATGATAAACACTGGTCTTCCTCATCCAAAAGGATGGGGGAGAATACCTGTTCACCAAGAAAGTACCCTTCTGTAGTCTTATTTTTTCCCCTTTTTTTGGGCATTTTCCCAATCAGTTACTTGACTTTTGGGTCCTTTGTCAAGAGTAGGGTATACTCTGGAGACCTGTAAGATCTCAGTTTCTCCAGGGTGGCACAATCAAGGGAGAGGAGTTTACTCCCTGACCTGACTCCAGGCTGAGATTCAGATCAGCTGCTCAATTCCTCCAGGGCTTTGGAGGGGGAGGGGAGGGGCAGGGCCACCACTCAGAGCTGAGGTTCAGATCAGCTGCTCAGTTCCCCCAGGGGCTTTAAGCTGAGGCTTCAACCACAAAGCTGGCTGCTGCCAGCCACTGTCTCCTGGGGCTGGGGCTAGGGGCAGACCCTGCTCCCATGTTACCGAGATGGAAAAGTCCTCTCGCTGACCTTTGAAGCTGCCTTTGTTGCCTGTGGGTTGAGGGATCTTCGAGCCTCTGCTGCTGCTGGGGATGTCTCCCTCCTCCCCCTTGCCCCCAGGCCTGCCACAGCCCTGTTCCTCCTGATGTGCAGCCAAGGCCAGGCTGTGCTCCGCTCCACATCCAGTAAGACAAACTTTTCCCGTCAGCCTTCCAGGTCACCCTGGCCTGGAAATCTCCTCCACTCCATTGTTCTGTGGCTTCTGCTGCTCTCCATATGATCCCCTAAAAGCTATAATAACATTTACTATTTGCTTTTCCCTATTCCTTCTATTTCTTTTTCTTGTCCTATTGCTATAGCTAGAATTTCTAACACTCTGTAACTGGTAACTATGACTAGGCAACTGTAGGAAAAAAATGACAAGTTTCTCTGATAAATATCCCACAGTAGTCACTATTGACAGGCATCCTTGTTTTGCCCCTGACCGTTTTGGAAAATCCTCTAGCTTTTCTCCATTTCTCATAATGTTTACTCTTGAATTTAGATAAATACTATTTACTATGTTAATTCATTCAATATTTGACTATCTTTTTTAAAGTTCCTACTATGTGCCAGGCACTGCAATGACTACTGTAGACACCAAGACAAATATAAAAAACTCTTATCTTCAAGATGTTTGTATTCTACTGGGGGAAATAACACATTAATAGAAAATAAAAGCAAAATAATTCCTTGGGGGAGGGCACTAGCAATAGGAGGGATCAGGCTAGTGTGGGGCAGCTATGTGGCGCCATTCATAGAGCCCTGGGCTTGGAGTGAGGAAGACCTGAGTTCAAATCTAGCCTCAGACATTTACTAGCTGTCACCCTGGCTAAGTCATTTCACTCCATTTGCTTCAGTTTCCTCATCTGTAAAATGAGCTCAAAGAGGAAATGGTAAATTTCCTCTAATACCTAAGCCAAGAAAACCCTAAATGAAGTTGTGAAGAGCTAGACACTATTGAAATGACTCAACAACAGCCAACATGCTAGTACTTCCTTGAAGGAAGCCAGTCAGGCAGGTAGGAGGGGGATGCATTCCTGGCATAGAGACATAGCCTATGTAAAGCCATGAAACAGGCAATGGATTGGGGAATCAAGTCAAGTCAGTTTGACTAGGATGTTGAGTAGTGTGTGGGGAACGGTAATGGGTTTGCACATGTGCGCGCACACACACAAATACACACACACACATGCACACAAGAGTCTAGAAAGGTAGATTGGAGTGAGACTGTGAAAAGGCCCTTAGAGACAGACAGAGAAGTTTATATTTGATCCTATAGGAAAAGGGGAGCTACAGGAACATCTGGAGCAGTGACAGAGGTTTGTCTTTTTCCTCTAATACTGAGCACAATGCCTAGTACCTTGTGAGGACTTTATTAGTGCTTGTTAAATGAATCAGTGACCTCTATTTTTATGCCACTTTACAATTCACAAAGTGCCTTCCTTGTAACAACCCTGTGAAGTAGGTGACGCAAATATGATTATACTCATTTTCCTGATGAGTCTGGGCAGATTTCACTAACTTGTCCCTGCTCCTAGTAGCAGGGTCAGGGCTTGGCCCTGTGTCCAGGGATCTTTCTGTTCTCTGATTGCCTCTTCAGGCAATTTTTGAAAATTGCTCTAATTGCACAGTTAGATTCAAGGGCCAGGCTGTGCAGCAGGGAGGTGAGAAGGACTGAGAAACCCTCCCTCTCTCCCCAGTGAGCTGCAAATCTGGCCCAGAAACCCAAGGCCTCCATGTGGATTCATCTATTAGCTTCTCTCCTGGTCAGCAGCATGGAGAGAGGTTCCAGGGAAGGTTGGAATAATTGGTTGTGAAGGCCTGGTTAGCTTCCCTTGGGAATTTCAATTAGCCTAGTTCTCCTGGTCTTCCTGAACACAGATAATGGAGAGATGGCTGTGTTGGGCCAGGGCCAGGTCACAGAGCCCTGAAGCCCCAGACAGCTTCATTCATGGCCTAAAGCTCTAGATAGATGTTTTCCTTTCTCTCTCTCTCTCTTTCTCTCTATCTCTCTCTCTCTCTCTCTCTCTCTCTCTCTCTCTCTCTCTCTCTCTCTCTCTCTCTCACTCTCTCTCTCCCTGCTCTCTCTTTCTACTCTCTTTCTCCCTCCCCTTCTCTCTTTCTTCTCTCCCTTTCTCTCCTTCTTTCTTGTTCCCTTCCTTCCTCCTCTCTTCCCATCTTTCCCTCTCTTTCTCTCCCTCCTCTCTTACTCACTCCACCCTCCTTTTCTCCTCCTTCCTTCTCTCTTGCCCCATCCTCTCCCCCTTTCTCTTGCCCTTCTCTCTTCCTTCCTTCTTTCTCTTTTTTTGCTCTCTCTTCCCTCCCTCTTTCTTTTCTCTCTCTCTTACCCTCCTCTCCCTTCCTCTCTTTTTGATTACTCCCTCTTTCTCTACCACCCCTCCCTCTCTCTCTCCTCTCTCTCCCCATCCCCGCCCCTTCTTTCCCCTCATCCCTGTCTCCATCTTTGATGTCTCTATCTCTCCTCCTCAGGAGGAGACCAACCTGACATTTATCTTACACCTCTCAGGCCAGGAAGAGCCCTTAACAAGAATTGATTCTTTACTTAAAACTACTTTGCAACCATTTCCTCCTCTGTTAACAAAGGAGGAAAGGCCTGTAGATCCTCCAGTAATTAAACCATCATTTTACTCTCCCAGCCTTTATCACAGATATAGCCACAGCTGAGGCAGAAAAGACTACCCCCCCACACCCTGTCCCAGCCCCAGCCCCAGCATCCACACCTCAGGGTCAAGAGCTTCTGCTGTTCCACAGTCTAAAGTGGTAATAGGGGTGTCCCTTGGACAGAAAGTGACATCACAAGCTCTGACAGACACTGTGCAGGCTGGACAGTGGTTCCAGACTAGAAGGCGGTGCGGTCCAGTGGAAAGACCCCAGCCTGCATGTCAGGAGCCTTGGGATTGATTCAATCAATCAAGCAATGTACAAGCATTTATTAAGCAGAAATTATGCTCCAAGCACTGTGCGAGGCTCAGATACCAGTACCAAGAAAGGAACAATCACTGCCTATAAAGGAGTTTATAGTCTAAAGGGAGATACAAGTGCATCAAAAAATTGGTAAAGAGTAAATATAATGAGAATAAGTACTGAAACTGAGGCAAAGAGTAGACAAGTGACTTGCCTAGGGTCACGCAGCTAGTCAGTATCTGAGGCTGAATTTGAACTCAGGTCTTCCTGAATCCAGGCCCAGTGTTTTCTCTATACCACTTAGATGCCTCTGGAACAAAAGCAACTGGTCCCAGGGGAGAGAAACTGAGAACTGGATCTGGTCCATGGGGGAGGGAGAGGAGAAATGAAATGTCCATCCCCTGACTAGTGACAGAATTACCTAGCAGAGACTGGCCAGGCTGTTGCTCTCTTTCACACTGAGTTTAAACCCCCATCAATTAAGGGACCCATCCAGGAGGAGGCTGATCTGATGCCAATAAAACAGAGGCGGTGATGTTCTTCACAGTCTTCTGGATAAATGAATTTGTTATTAACTACTACTGCTGGACAGATTCTTTGCTCCAAGGAATCTAGTTCCTCCCTCTGAAGATGTGCCTAGCATCTCATCAAGTATAACAACTGGTTACAAAAATCATAGAAGGAATTAGAGGAAGGGGGAAAGTCAGGACCTTGCACAACTCACCCAACTTGTTGCCCTATGTTTTCTTATAGGTGAAAACATGAGTGAATAAATATTGTCTTGACCCTTTATGGATGCCGGTGAAAATCTTTGTAAGGTTTTGTGTTGGGTTGATTGCCACCCACCATTTGGTGTATTGTTAGCCAAAGAACATGCACGGGAGTTGAGGGCCCTTTTCCTTTTTTTGTAACTCAGGGGAAATAAAAGCCTCAGACAAGGAAAACCCTAGAAACAGAAAGACAGAGCTTTAGTGAGAAATCCCCCCTACAGTTGAATTTGGTCCAAGCAAACTCAAAGCTTCTGCTCTGGGCTCTGAAAACAGAGATGTAGCATGACAAAGAGGAGGGAGAGCTGACCTCAGAGTTAACAAGACCCCAGGTCAAACTCTGCTTCTGATCCCTGTGGGCTGTCTGACCCTGGGCAAGTCATTTAACCTCTCAGTGCCCCCTCAGTAAAACATAAGGCAATGACCTGCATTGGCAGAGGGGGCTTCATATGCCAAGGAAATCATCAGTCCAGTTCAAAAAAAGAAGATGGGCATGACAGCGATGAACATTTATTTAGTACCTACTGTGTACTGAGTATAGTAAGATGAACGAAGCTTAGGTGAGACTGATCCCTATTATCCAGGAGTCCACATCCTAGAAGAAGGAGAAGACATAGACATCAGTAATCCTAACCCACAGTATTACATAAGAAGGGTTTCAATACTGAACAATAAGTTCACAGTTCTTGGAGCATGGTAGATATTTAAGACATGTCTATTGACAGAGGGGTAGGATCATAGTGTTTTCCAAGATCTAAGAAGGAAAAACAGAGTAATCAGCTGGGGTAAGAGGAGAATATGGAAAACTTCTTGGAGGGTATGCTTTCAAGGATGGGTAGGGAAGGGGGAGGGAAGAGAAAGGCATTCCAGGCATCATGGTGGAATGTAGTGTATATGACACCCCAGGAGGAGTACTAGAGGGCTACAAAGGCAGGGTGGGGTTCAGTTTGTAGAGGGCCTTGAATGCCAGGCAAAGGAATTTTAACTTGATTCCAGAGCCCACAAGGGGTCCTTGAAGATTGTTGATTAGTGGAGAGGGATAACCGACTATATTCATGAGGACCAGTGGGCTGACATCAGAGAAGCCTGAGCTATCAGCCCTGCATAGAGGTGTGAATATAAAGAAGCTTCTGCCTTGAAATATGCTTCTGTCTTTTGCATTTCTACAGAGGTGACTTCTAAATGTCCTTTCTCCTTGACAAGTGTGATCAAAGCATCTTCAGCATCTCCTTATCCCAACCCCCCACTAACACCCCTAAGGATGAGTCTTTTTTTCTTTCTCCTTCCTCCTCCCTTTCTTTCTGTCAGAGAGAAGAGAGAGCCCAGTCTTCACACAGGAAGGTACGCGGAAGCTTTGGGTGACAGAGAGGTGGTCTAGTATTGGACAGGCTCCAGGGAGAAGCTCCCCAAATCAGAGTTACAGGTGGCCCTGCCTTTAATGGGTGCTGCTATCTTATAAGCAGAGTGAGATTGATGAGAAACAGCATGGCATAGAGGGAAGAATGCTGGATTGTGTGTCAGGAGGCCTGAGTTCAAAAAAGGAGGTTATATTTGATCTTTGAGGTAATGGGGAACCACAGAAAGCTAGTGAGCAACACCTTTGGGTGGTTATACTTTCCCTTTGGCAGCTGTATGGTTGATGGACTGGAGGAGGAAGAGGCCAGAGTCAGGAAGACTAGTTAGAAGGCTGCTGTATTAAGCCAAACAAAAAAGGAATTAGGGCATGAAGTCTGAGGGTGGTGGCTGTATGGGTAGAGAACAGGGGATGAAAATAAACAGCAGGCTGTACAACTGACTTTAGAGCCATGAAAACCGCTTCTGTTCTCATGGGTTCACTTTCAGAGCTGGAATGCTAGACCTGGAGTCAGAAAGATCTGAGTTCCAATTTGGCCTCAGACACTTAGTAACTGTGTGACCTTGGACAAGTCACTTGACCTCTGTTTTCCTCAATTTCCTCATCTATAAAATGGGCATAATAATAGCACTTCCCTCCCAGGGCTGTTGTGAGGATCAAACTGTAAAGCATTTAGCACAGTGCCTGGTACATTAGTAGGCACTATATAAATGTGTTAGCTGCTGCTTTCACCATCTTCATCATCATTGTCATCATCACCACCATCATCATCGTCAGTGTTATTATCATTATTACCACCACCCAAACCTAGGTTGAGGACATTAGGGGAAAGCTAGGAGACCATAATACCCCCTAGTACTATATACAGGTAGACAGGTAGGCCAAGTCATCTCTACATCAACCATGTCTTGTGGGCTCAAAGCTCTGGTCAGTCATATAAAATGACCTCTCCAGTTTGCCATGATATCATACAGCGTAGGCAGGGAATGTCTTTCTTTTTACTTGTGTTTGTATGTTACGTGGAGAAGTACCTGACACAAAGTAAGCCTTTAATGAATCCTCTACCTATCTGTCTACCAACCTATCCATTTTTCTGTGTCTGTCATGTAAATTTAGATCACTGAAACCTTACAAGACAATGTGAGGTTTATGGGCTAGATTTCTTTTCTAAGGAACTAGCCTTAAACCCAAATAACTCTGGCTCTCATTGATTGGTCAACAATAGGTCCCAGGCCAAGTCCCACCCAGTCATTGTTTGGACCCTGATCAACTCGGAGTGAATGTAAATAGAAATTGTTTCTGTTTTGACCAGAAATCCAGAGGGTCTTCCCCTCCCAGATTGATTTTTTTTTTGACTAGGTAAAGGAGGCCATTCTCTGCCTCATCTCTTACCTAGCCTAAGCACCGAATAAAGGGTGTTGCCTCAGTCAAAGTGAGACCTGTTAAAGATCTCAGTTTAAAAAGTTCAAGGTCTCTCACTGCATTCAGGGCCATCTCCAGTTATTCTGACCTATACCTTTGCACACTTAAATCTCTCACTTAAGTCCAGTTCACTTGCATATCATGGCATCTTCCTGATGTCATAGTCCTTTTCAAGAATGAAAGACAAATAAGTCTATCTTTTACTGTCTATACTTCCGACTGTCTATTATCTATTTATCTTTCTTTATCTATCTATCCATCATTTACCATCTATCCTTCTGACTATTATTTATCTGTCTACCTGTCTGTCTATTTATCTATCTATCTGTCTGTCTGCCTGCCTGTCTATTTTCTATCATCTACTACCTCTCCTATCTGACTATCTATTACCTATCCATTTATTGCCTACCTAGTCATCTGTCTTTCTCTTTGAGGTCATGCAGGTAGTAAATAGCAAAGTCAGCATTCAAACCCAGTTTCCCTGATTCCATGCCCAACACACTTTGCACAGTTCCGGAATTGAAGGAGTGTCCATCAGGTTGGTTAGGTCTAATAGTTTAGTAGATCTCCACTTCTTAGACAATCTTTCAGACTCATGGTACTACCACAAGAGTTGTTGTATTTGTCCTTTGTTCTCAAAGAGGACCATGACATCAAGATGCTGACATGATTTGCAGTTGACTTTGATTTGAGTGAGGGAGAGTTGTGAAAGGTTACCAGCTTCACTTCTCCTCCTGAGCTATCTGGGTCCAGTGACCAGATATCCATCAGGATTATTGAAGATGGCCCACAATGCAATATAGGACCCTGTCCCTTTTAAGCTAAGGTCTTATCCGATTCTCACTTTGAGTGAGATGTACTGATTCAATGAATAGGCCTCTTTAAGTCATTACTTAAGGGATGGCCCCTTTAATTACCACAAGGGTGAAGCCCCCTGCAAAGAGGAACTGTGAGCCCAGTATTCCATTTGTCACTAATATGGGAACACTAGCATTTCTAGGAACAGAAGAAAACTGTTCTCAGAATAAAAAAGCCGCAAGACCAACAAAAGTCTTCTAATGGGAACATTCCGGATTTGCTGAAACCAGCAAACAGAAAACCAAGATGGAGCTTAATGGCCTCCCTGGAAAATAATTTCCCCCTTCTAGTGAACATGGAGAGGACTCTGAATCACCAGCCAGTCACTGCCAAGGAGGAGCTGACTAATGATGCCAGGAAGGAAGAATGATAAGCAGATCAGTGACTTTGCCTCTGTATCTACTTGATAGAGAGCAAGGTTTAGTTTGCTTAATGAGACCCTCAGCCTCCATTGTGGGTATCAGTGTGGATAAGTGTTGTCTATGCTCTGGTTCCCCTCTTCCCCCCCATCACCTTCTGTGAAGGTCAATGAAGGAAATCCAAGTTGGCTTCTGGTCAAAAAGGATTTGTGGGTGCCCATTTTCCTGCTGGGTGAAATAGGTGATGTTGGTGTCGTTCAGTCATATCCAACTCTTTGTGACCCCATTTGAGTTTTTTCTTGGACAAGATACTGGGGTGATTTGCCATGTCCTTCTCCAGCTCATTTTACGATGAGGAAACTGGGGCAAGCAAGGTAAAGTGACTTGCTCAGGGTCACATAGTTAGGAAGTGTCTGAGGCCAGATTTGAACTCAGGAAGGAGAGTCTTCCTGACTCCAGACCTGGCACTCTAACCACTGAACCACTCAGCCGCTTTGAAGTAGGTGATGCCAGAGTAGATTTTGGGCCTTTGCCCTTGGGTTGGTCACTGTGAATATGAGATTTGCAAGAGATGGTGATGCCAGGTGATTGGGCCACCCTGCCCCTATTTATTTCCATTTGGTGAGGTTAGAAAAAAAAATTAGCCTTAACAAGAGACATGTACATAGGACTCTTTTCCTTGGAGTGGATATAAACCCAAAATTGAGTTTGCTTGAAAACACTGAAACATTCCACTGAGGCTGGCCCAGGAACTGGGATTTCACCTTGGTAGGGTCACCTAGAAAACAGCTCACACCTCTGGGTTTACGTAGGTCAGGCTCAATCTCACAAATTCTCTTGAGACCAATCTCAACAAGGATTTTCAGAACTTGACTTTAAAAAAAATTTTTTAAGTCTCTACAAAGAGGACAAGAGTCCTCAGTTCCCATGTACCTCCTTAGGGTCCAGAGAGTCTTAACCTTAATGTCGTAAACCACTTTGGCAATCAGTCTGGTGAAGCCTATACATGAACCTCTCCTGGGAATGTTCTTAAATGCATAAGATAAATTATGTTGGATTACAAAGGAAACCAAATTCTATGAAAATAGCCATCAAAAATTTTTTTTTAAAAACTCATGGAACCAAAGTGGAGAACCCTTGCCTTGGGCTAATAATAACTTTAATGCTGGATGAGCTTTATTTAATTAAGCAAAAATCCCTGCAAGGACTTGTATTAGAGTCCATAAATGCTCCAGTCAATATTCATTCCCTTTGTGATGAACTCCATATTTCCAGGGAATTTTATATGCTGGGTTTCTCTCCACCCCTCTAGCCCCCCACTAAATTTCTCCAAAGAGAAGGAATACTTGGGATTTCTAGAGTTGAACAACCTGTACTTCTGGGGGTCTCTACCTTTGCCCAGGGGTCTATACAGTCCTCCAGACTGGGGTTGAGGCCCCCTGCAAAGAAAAAGTACTTGGAGTAGAAAAGGATTTGATTCTTTCCCCATGGACCTGCACAGTTCACATAACTCACAGTACCAGAGCAAGAGAAAATTTGGGGTTTTCCCTCCACATCATGGCCTTAGACCTTGATGATCCTCTACTTCACTCCTTCTTGGTCCAGGAACTTCATCCCAATTCCAGGAGACTTGATCTTGACTGCTTCACTGTTTCCATCCCTATAATTCTGAGCTTGGCCCAGGAGCAGCTGACCCTTTGCCTTGCCTCCATCTGCTTTTACCACTGGGCTCATGTGCTTGCTCAGAGGATTCTCTCAGATATAGAAGTTGCCCTTCCAGAGAACTGAGACTGAGCTTCTGAATATTGACCCATGACTTCATCTCTCTCTTAGCTCTCTACCTCTTTATCTCTCCCTGTCTGCCTTTATCAGTTCCCTCTCTTAAGGTTCAGTCAAAGTCTGTGGCCTAGGAGTATGAACTGACTAGAAATCAATCAGCTTTTACTGGGTGTTAAATGGGGAAGGGAAGTACTCCAGGACAGGTGTGCTCACACCTTACAACCTGGTTGAGGTAGTGATTACCTTGTTAAGGAAATGCAAGGAGAGGTTCAGGAGAGCTTCTTCATCAGGCTCCTCTAGAGGATGTATCCTATATTTTTCCCTAATCAAAATTTTTTGTTTATTGTTGAGTGGTGTCAGTTATATCTGACTCTCTGTGACCCAATTTGGGGTTTTCTTGGCAAAGATACAGGAATAATTTGCTATTTCCTTCCGCAGTTTGTTTTACAGATGAGAAAACTGAGGCAAACTTAAGTGACTTGCCCAGGGTCACACAGCTAATATGTGTCTAAGGCAGGATTTGAACTCAGGTCCTCTCCTGACTCCAAGTCTGGTGCTCTATGTACTGTGCCCTGTAGGTGCCCAATTAAAATTTGCAACAATAGGCTAAATCCTCCTTTCTGTGTACTTCTCTGAGGACCTAGGCAATTCACTCAGGACAGCAGGGACATGTGTAGTCCTTCCAGGAAATATGTTCTCAGGAGAGAAGAAAACATATGGCATCAGAAATAGTAACAGAGGCAGTAATAATTATTACCATGTGATGCTTTAAGGTTTGCAAAATGCTTTACATGTATTATTTTAGTTGACCCTCAAGTTCCTGGGTCAAGCTAGGAATTGAAGGCATGGGAGCCAAAAGCAGTGGATTGTCAGTGTAGAAAAGTTCCTGTACCAGGGAGAGGAGTACCTGGGAGGTGTTGTAGTAAAGTAACAAGAGCCCCACCTTTGGAGATAAGACCTGGTTCCAAATCCCGCCTGTCTCCCTTGCAAGTTTTGTGACCCTTGGCAAGTCACTAAATGTATCTGAACCTCAATTTCCTCATTGGTAAATGGGGATAATAACTACCAACCTTATAGGGTTGTCATGAGGATCATGTAAGAAAAAAATATGTAAAACCCCTTTAAGCATTAAAATGCCATAAAATAATGATAATTGTTCCCAGGACAAGTTTCTTGGTCCCAGTGGTGGTTTCCTGACAAAGCAGGAGACAGAATCATGGAGCAGTGAGGGTACTGTGAGTCATGTGGACTGTACAGGTACAGGGCCAATGAATGAACTTTTGCCTTGTGGAAAGAATTCAATCCCATTTTAGCACCATTAAGCTGGAGGGTTATACAGGTTTCTGGGGGAAATGAGGATCAACAGAGAGGGAAGGAATTTTGTTTTTGAATGTTTATGGACTTGAGTGTGAATACTGTGTGTTCAGAGAAATAAATTCTATATTCAGTGTATTGTTAATTTTAATGGGGTTGAAGGATCTCTCCTCTTTTGTTGTGACTGAGGCTCACTGTGGGCTTCACAGCAGAGAAATGAGTCAGTATTCTACCCTACAGAGCAGCTGGTGCCTGTCCTGGGTTCCACTCCATTACGTAGGATCTCAGCCCTGGAAGGGATCCCAGAGGTATCTAATCCAACATGTGAATAAGAATCCCCTCCACAACATACTTGATGAGGGATCAAGTTTTATCCTGAATACCTCTAATGATGGGGAGTCCACTACCTTACAAGGAACCCATTCCAGTCTCTAGAAAGGGAAAACTGTGTGGGGTATGGGAAGAACCTTGAGTCTTGAGTCACCTCTGGGCTGGAATCTCACCTCTGACACTACCTGTGTGACTAAACAAATTTCTTAATCGCCACAGACATCCATTTCCTCATCTGTAAAATGAAAGGGGTTGAAACAGAGAGCTTCTAAGGTCTGGTCCAGCTTTAAATCTATGATCCTATCAAAGTAAACTCTACTCCCTTGTGCCTACCAGCCTAGGAAGATAAATGCAAATTAAGCAGCATTTTAGGTAAAGGGATTCACTGAAATTTCAAATGCTAGTTTTGGAAAAAGTTGACCACCTATTAATTTATTAATTATAATCATAATTTATTTATACTTTATCAATCATATTTTATTAGTTATATGATAATTATAATTATAACTGATATTTACACAACACTTAAAAGTTTGCAAAGCATTTTACAAATATGATCTCATTTGATTTTTACTACAACCCTGGAAAGTAGGTGCTATTATGATCCCCATTTACAGATGAGGAAACTGAGGCACATAGAGGTTAAGTGATTTGCCCAGGGTCACACAAATTGTAAGGATTCAAATTCAGGTCTTTCTGATTTCAGCTCCAGCATTCCATCCACTAACTCTAGCTGTCTAAAAGAAAGAAGGGGGAAACCCATCCATTAAGTGGTTACTATGTGCTAATACAAAAGGTCTTGTTCTCAAGGATCTCACATAGGGAGACATAGCCCTCCCAGGAGGTTTCAGACGCAAACAGGAAGGAAAAGGCTCATGGTCTTGAAGGTACAGCAGAAAAATGGGTGGTAATGACTCATTTTTAATGCCATTTCCCTTAATAAATCATTATCTGTCTCAGACACTGGACAGTGCTAAGGATTGGGTGTTACTAGTTTTCTTTTCTGGGTCTTCTGTAACTGTGGCGTCAGCCCCTTCAATGACAGTGTCCAGGTTGCATTTCCATAGGAATGATGGTAAGGCAGGTGGGCAGGAAATAGGATCGGTAGACTAAGGGCTGCTGCTGTTCCCAAGGCTCTCAGCTTTACCAGCCTTCTATGGTAGTTGGTCAGCCATGTATAGAGAAGGAAGGTGGGTCCCTTTTCCATTCGCTGATGGCTATGGGACATGGGATGGATGGCAGGATGGATGGTGGTCCAGGGGCCATTTCCAAGGCTCTTAGGATCTGGGTCCTGGGCTATCTCCATCAAGGTCATAGCGGAGGCTTGTCTGGAATTTAAACTCTCCCTCCGGGTACCTTGTTGCTTCAATTAAGTCAGTTTGCATATATATGTATCCACGTTCATGAATAGTTAATAATATTAATAGTTTGTTATAGTTATATCCTATTGTATTAACAACTATGCACATTATAAAGCTTATGCAAAATAGAGCTTAGAGAAGGATGAGATAAAGATAAAATAGCATTGTAGTATTCTGGTTAGTCACACACTCCCAATTGGGAGACCATTACTCTAGAGCATCACAGAATCACTACGGATTTTGTATTTGGTCTCTAAAGGCCCTGGAGGGTAGGAATGAGGCAAGTGTTCTCCTCAGAGCCCACTGAACAAATCCCTAAGCCTGGATAACATTTCCAGGGGTCACAATTCCACTGTATCAAATTTTCTTTCCTTCCTAATCCTCACATGATGCATCTCTGGAGGGAACAGACAGCAACTTGGTCTTGGGGTCCCAATCAGGGCCTAGACAGTGTTCTGGGAGCCTGGCCTGGCTGCCAGGAACCTTCTCTCTACTGTCTCTCTCCACATCTTCAGCCAAAAGAGCTAGGAGAACCCAGAATAGCTGTTTCTCTCCATCTTTCTGTCTCCTGCTGTACATCCACACTGTGCCTCATGGCTGGAGGCACTTTGAAGTCTTGGGGACTTTCCTCCTCAATCCTTCTCCTCCCTGGAGGAGGAATGAGCAGCAGTTTAGAAGGCAGCAAAATGTTAATTGCCCTGTAAATCTCCCCCCAGAATGCCAAGGCACCAATTTTCTCTGCCTCACATATGTTGAGGCTTAGATACATCTTCCCTTCTCTCTTTTACCCTCCCCACCTCCCTTCCTCCTTTCCACACATAGGCAGAAGAAAGACAGATGAGAGAACCATTGAGAGGTGGCAGGAGCAAATGGGCCACTGTCCTTCCCAGGAGGGCTCTGGACATCCTACTGGATAGGGGAAAATGGCCAGAGAGCACCTCATCTCTTATCCACATTAGGCCCTGTCTCATGGCTCCTCTCTCTGTCTCTGGACCATCCAGCCCTTCTAAGCCCATCAGAATTAGTAAGGCAGGCCAGGCAGGGAGGAAGGGAAGAAGAGAGGTAAACTAGGAAGGAACATTCCAGCTTGCCTCCATCTGATCCAAGCAGCCACAAACGACCACCTTGTAAGTTTAAATGCCACTGTATTTAATGAAGCATTAGGGGCACAGTAGCAGTGGGGGTGGAGAGGCTCTGGGGGACAGTCCTAGGGGATCCAGGACCTGGCCATAGGAAGGAATCATAGCATAACAAGATCATAGATTTAGAGCCAGAGGGACCTTCAAGGTCATCTAGTCTAATACGTTCATTTTTACAGCTGTGGAAACTGAGGCACAGGAATGAAAAATGACTTGTTCTAGGTCACAAAGGAGTGAGAGTGAACAGTTGAACCTGTCTTCCAAATCCATTACTTTTCTTACTGGAAATAGGAGTCCCATGATGGGGCAAAGCAGGGTAGATTTGAGACTGGGGTAAATGAAGAGAAGTTATGTGAGAGTCCCAGAAGGACCTGAGGAAGCTGGGACCCATGGAAAATGGAGAGGTATGTGAGGAGGCAGATTCTGGGGAAGCCTGGAATGGTGGGGGGCACAGGAAGGAGTTTGGGGGATAGTCTCCCAAGACCAGGAAGTAGGAGGGAAAGGGAATGTGTGTTTGTCTTCATGGGTCCTCACAAACACATGCATAAAAGCAGTTATCGTCTGATGGTATCCCCTC
Organism: Notamacropus eugenii; assembly: GCF_028372415.1. Taxonomy (NCBI): domain Eukaryota; kingdom Metazoa; phylum Chordata; class Mammalia; order Diprotodontia; family Macropodidae; genus Notamacropus; species Notamacropus eugenii. Next base: position 49,558,114 of record NC_092875.1, on the reverse strand, counting down.
CCTGACTCATTGACCCCAATTAACTGACTGCCTTGAAGCAGATCCCCGCCCAACTGTGGGGTACCCTCCTGCTTCCTGTGGCATGGCCAGGAAGGCTGAGGCTGGTGGATCACTTGATTTTAGGAATTTGGAGCTGAAGTTGGGTTTAAGCTAAGGGGTTCACATTAAGGATGGTGTCAGTGGAGTTAACCTCTGGGAGTTGAGGGTCACTGGGCTGCCTCCCAAGGGGTGAATCAACCCAGGTCAGAATAACAGCCATTCTGTGCTTAGTGGTATTGGGATGGGGCTGCCAGTGGCCTCCCTACTTCAATCTGGGCAAGAGATGGAGTCTCAGTCTAAACAAAAACAAAACTGACCACAATTGGATTTCTTAATTCTTATTTCTCTCTGAGTCCTGATACTGCAGAGTTTGCAAGGAAAGGCGGCCAATGAGGAGGGAAGGAGGAGAATGCTATGAGGCAAAGACCAGCATGCAACTCCTCTAGTATGGGATCAGATCACAGAAGCAGGAGACCCAGGGCTGGGGATGGCTGTTTATTCTGGGCATGCCATTCCTCCCTCTCCCACATGGACTACTCTCTTTACTTATCTAGTGTCCTAGGCATCATGTTAACCCTCTCCTTACCTGCCAGTTCCTCGGGGAAGTCTGCTCAGAATGCCTGGGGAAACGCCAAACCTCCCCATCATTTCATCCAATCTGGATAGTCCTCCTCAAGATGGCAGAAGCATCCTTCCAGCTAGAAGGGACCTCAGAGGCCTTCTATTCCAGCCTGGACCTGTTCAAGGATTCCTGGTATCATCTCTCCAATGAGTGGTCACCTTGCTTCTGCTTTAAGACATCTAGCAATGTGGAAATCGTTACGTCCTGATTTGGAAGGCTTGTGGTCTCTGCATCTGTAGAGGATGGCAGGATGGCAGGCCTGCAGAACTGTCAGGCTTGTCAGGCCAGAACCAGAGAAAAAGAGACTTAAGGTTGACTTGAAAGACATGAAAAGAATATATTAATGTCTATGCAGCCCTAGTTCTTTGGATTCTTGCCAATTTCCCAATTCTTGTGCCATGTAAACTCTGCTTTCTTCATGACTTGAATAATTTTGAACAAAAATAATTTGATTGAAAATGTATTGCTTCCCTAAGATACCCAACCAGCTAGAAAATCTCCCTGAGGGCTTCGGCCATAGATATCCTACTGATGAAAATGGGCAATAAACAATAACACTTTACTTTTATTTTTTTTCACTATTTTAAATTTATTTTACTATCATTTTTTCTTTTTCAATTCATTTCTGAACTCTGTGAGATCAGTAGTGTGAATACTATTATACCCATTTTTCAGGGTAGGAATGCTTGAAATCAAGGATTCTTGTGTTCGTCTGATGTCTATGCTTCCTCAGCATTGTGATCACTGATAGAGTAGACTCACAGAATGTAGAAATAAGAGGGCCCTTGGAGATCTGCTAGGGTATACTCTTCCTCATGTAGATGTGGAAACTAAGGTCTGGAGGTTGTGATTTGTCCATGGTTACACGGATTGTAAGCCTCATAGGCAGGATTTGAAGTCAGGTCTTCTTGATCAGTCAGTCCTCTGTGTCCCATTCAGTGTCCAAAATTCTCCCCATCCTCCTCTCCATTCTTCATGTTCATCCTTTCTTACAGCATGGTCCTATTCCATTACATTATGTACCATACGTTGTTTAGCCATTTCCCAATCATGGAGAAACAACTTTGTTTCCAGTTCTTTTTGTCGCCGTTCGGTCATTGTCAGTCCTGTCTGACTCTTTGTGGCCCCATTTGGGGTTTTCTTGGCAGAGATACTGGAATGGTTTGCCATTTCCTTCTCTAGCTCATTGTACAGTTGAGGAAATTGAGGCAAGCAGGGTTAAGTGACTTGCCTAGGGTCACCCAGCTAGTAAATATCTGAGGTCAGATTTGAACTCCACATCTAGCTTTATCCACTATGGCGCCACCTAGCTGCCGTCTAGCTCTTTACAACCACTAAAAGGGATGCTGTGAATACTTTGGTGTCTGTGTCTATCTTTAATCTCCTTGGGGTATGTACCTAGCAAGGCATATACCTTTGAATCAAGGGGTCTGTTCCTAGCATTTCACATTGGCTCCTGGCCCTGAATTATTTTATTCCTCAAGGAATATGGAGGTGAGGTGCTTTATACTATATTAAGTGTCCTCAGTGTGTCAAACCCTGTCCTAGGCCACTGTAGGTAATTCAAGACATGGTTCTTTCTTTTCAGGGACACCGAGCCCCAGCAGCCAGACAGTCAATCACCTCCTAGGGCCCTGTGGGCCATTTCTTTCTCCTCACGGGCTCAGGAATAGAAAAAAGGCTTGTGGCTGGAAGGGACAAGGTTAAAGCCTCCTCTGCCTGCCCTCTGCCTCTCCCTCCGCTCTTCCCAGAGCCTGCAGAATTGACAACTCCGGCTATCATTCTTGGTAACAGATGTCCTCTGCAGCCCCCGCTGGGCCCCTGGGCTCTCTGGGAGTGACAGACGAGCAGCCTTGTCTCCCGAGCCTCAGGGCCATTTTTCAAGGCTTAGCAAAACGTTGCCTGCCTGACTCCATCCATCTAAAAGCACATGGGAGAGAGAGGGGAGAGGGGACTTCACATATTTCAGCCCCTCCCTGGCTTTTCTCTGGCTTGATCTCCAATCACATGTCACCTGTGATTTCTTCAAGGGCCAGGAGTCCTTCTCCTTCAGCTGCAGGATTTAGAATCAGAGGGCCTGGATTCAAGACCCAGTAGGTTATTTCCCTATGTGATCTAGGGCAATTAGCTTTCTCTCTCTGGTCCCCAGTGTCTCCAGGTGTAAACTGATGGGTTTGGACTAGGTCAGGGATTCTTAACCTTTTCATGTGTGTCTTGTACCCCTTGGCTCTCTGGCGAAGTCTATGGATCCCTTCTCAATATGAGATTTTTACATGCATACAATAATTATTTAGGATTACAAAGAAAAGTATATTGAAATACAGATGTTAAGATAAAAACAGAACAGCAACAACCACCTTGAGGGGGTAGCTAGGTGGTGAAGTGGATGAAGCACTAACTCTGGAGGCAGGAAGACTGGAGGTCAAATCTGGCCTCAGACACTAGCTGTATGGCTCTGGGCAAGTCACTTAACCTCTATAACCTCTACCTCCCCCCCAAAACCCCAAACATACAAGTTTGTGGACCCTAGGTTATAAACCCCTAGATTAGATTTTCTCTGAGGTCCTTTGATCCTATGATCTCTAGGGGCAAAATGCTCTGAAAGGAGCACCTGCCAGTGTCTGGGCTTTTCAGAGTTGTCCCAGGCCTTGCCCTATGGGGAGGAAAGCCCTGGCTACAGACCAAGGGAAAGGAATATGTATATGTGTGTGTGTGTGTGTGTCTGTGTGTGTGTGTGTGTGTGTGTATAAAAAGAATGCTCTCCATCATGGTAGGAAAAATAGTGTCAGTCAACCTGGCAAAATTATGAAGTTAGGGCAGTTTATTTTTCTTAGGAGACTACCTTTTCTCTGCTTACATGACCATCACTCACATCTGTCCATCAGATAACTCTGTCACCCTGACGGGGGACTGGAAAGACCTGAGTTCAAATCCTCTCTCTGATACATGTCTCTTGAGTGCCTATGGTCTATCCACCGCCTCCTTGAACCTCACTTCCTTTGTCTGTATTAGATCAGAGTGATAATGATCTTCGTAGCATTTAATTCTAAGGGCTGTGGTGAGGTCTCAATGAGATAATTCAGCGCTTTGCAAACTTTAAAATAAAATTCTACCTTCTTGTGAAGTCCTTTTTCCATCATGTCCAACTCTTCATGACCCCATTTGGAGTTTACTTGGCAAAGATACTGCAGTGGTTTGCTGTTTCCTTCTCCAGCTTATTTTACAGATGAGGAAACTGAGGCAAAATGTTAAGTTAACTGTCCTAGGCCAAATTTGAACTCATGAAGATGAGTGTTCCTGATTTTAAGCCCAATGCTCTAACTACTGTATCACCTAGCTGCTGCAATGTGCTGTACATATATTGCATTCATTTCATATTTGCTTATTTATGTATATATGTCTCCTCCGGCAGAATGTGAGCTCCCTGAGGGTGGAACGATTTCATTTTTGCCTTTGGATCACCAGTGGGTACACTGTAGGGGCCTAACCAATGTTTGCTGATTGATAAATAAATGTTACTTTTTGTCATGTTAACCTGCCTCCTCAGCTAGACTGCAGGCTGTCTGCAGGCAGGAGCTGTAGCTGCTTTTTTTCCCCCTGGATTCTCTGCATCACATCTGGTAGATGTTATCCAGAAAGAGTCAGTGAGAGGGATGGATGGTCAGGCAGAGAGACAGACAGAAGGATGGGAGCTCTGGTACTTGTTTATTTGCTTGCTTTTCATCTAGGTCTTAGGGAGAGATGGCTTGATAGGAAAGGGAAGGAAGGAAGGGAAGAAAAGGAGAGAGAAAGGAAGGAAAAAAGGAAGGAGAGAAGAAGGAAGGAAAAAGGGAAGAAAGGAAAGGGGTAGAAGGAGGGAAGAGAAGAAGGTGCTAATGATCATGAGAGATGGCAGAGGGGACCTGGCCCCCAAGACTGGCAGGAGACATGAGCTCTTCAGGTGCCTCTTGCAGATCTTTGGCAACCTGTGATGGTCGCCCAGAGATAGACCCTGCTTCAGAAGGAGACTCCCCATCCTCTGGGGTATGGCTATCAGAAACTCTTTTCATTTGTATGTTTTCCCCCAGCTGGCAACTCTGATGTTTCTAGTGCCTTTGAAACATACTGTTTGAAACTCCCTTTCCTCCCTGTTTCCGAGGCCCCCTACTATCCCTCCCTGCTGAGGATTCCAGAGCAGCCCACAGGGTGTGATGGGGCAGGGAGGAGGGCTTCTGCTTGGATGGAAGTTCTTTGCATTTGTCTTAGAGCTGAGGTGGTTGTTGCTTGGTCAGGGAGTCTGTTAGAGGGTCAAGGAGGGCGTTACTGGGGTCGGAAAGGTGGCCATGAGATCAAAGAGGTTTGAACAGGGCCAGAGAGGTTGTTATGGGTTAAAAAACCCTAACTTCATCAGCACAAGATGGGGGGTGGGGAGGCAGGGTTAGGCGGTTTGTCTGTAGAAAAGCTACAAGTTCTTGATAATTGCAAGCCCAGGATGAGTCATCTAACCGTGGCTGCTGCCAAGAACTCCTCCTGCCTTAGGAGAGAAATTGCTTCCAGTACCAAGAAAGATAGAACTGCTGTTGTTAACTCTGGTCAGACCCTATCTGGAGTATTGTGTTCAATTAGATGGTCATGTTTCTTGGCAGTGAGATAGCACCATAATGTCACCATGCTGTGCCAGGGAGTCAGGAAAATTCATGTTCCTGGATTCAAATCCAACTTCAGACATTTAACAGTTGCATAATCTTGGGCAAGTCACTTCACCTTGTTTGCCTCAGTTTCTTCATCTGTAAAATGAGCTGGAGAAGGAAAATATAAATCATTCCAGTATCTTTGCCAAGAAAACCCCAAAGGGGACCATGAAGAATCAGACAAAATTGAACAACAAGGAAAAGTTTCTTGAGGGTAGATTTTTGCTTTCCTTTGAATCTCCTGTGCTTAGCATAGTGCCTGGTACATAGTGAGCACTTAAGAAATGCCCATCGATGGAGTGGCTGACTGAGTTCTGGGTGCTATAGATTAAGATGGACATTGCTAAGTTAGAAAGTGTCCAGTGTCCAGCAAGTGGGATGAAGGTAGCAGAGCCAGGGAAGCTGAGTCAGAGGTGGTATTTCAGGAGGAAATCACAGAAGACAGTAGGATGAATCTGAATCAGGGAGATTGGAATAAGGACCAAGAAGGTGTAACAGGATTAGAAAGGGTGTAATTAGGTCATAGAGATTGTAAAAGGAGCAGGGAAGTTGTAATAGGTCCAGGCTGGGACATGACAACAGGCTTAGAAAGGCTGTAACAAGATCGGAGAAGTTTCAGCAAGATAGGAGGCCGAATGAGTCAGAGAGGTTATGGTAGGATCAGAGAAGAGAATATATGGTTAGAAAGGCTGGAATAGGGTCAGAGAGGGGGAATTGGTGTCAGAAAAGCTGTAATATGATCAGAGAAGTTTGAAGAGGATCAGAAAGCTATATCAGAGATAGAGAGGTTATAACTGGGTCAGAGAAGGCAGAAAAGGGTGAGAGAAGGTGTAACAGGTTCAGAAAAGGTGTAATAGGGTTAGAAAGGCTGCAATAGGGTCAGAAAAAGTATAATAGAGTTAGAATTATAATAGGATCAGAGAAAGTGTAAAAGGTGTTAATAGGGTTAGAGAGAACTGTAATAGGATCAGAGAAGGTATATAAGATATAATAGGGTCAGGGAAGGTGTGTCAGGTTGAGAAAAGGTGTAAAAGGGTCAGAGAGGCCATAATAGGGTCAGAGAAGGTGTATCAGTGTCAGAAAAGCTGTAACATTATCAGATAAATTTTAGGAGGATCAGAAAGTTATATCAGAGATTTGGAGGTTATAACTTGGTAAGATTAAGGTATAAAAAGGTGAGAGAAGCTCTAACAGATTCAGAAAAAGTGTGAAAGGGTTAGTGAGGTTGTAATGGGGTCAGAGAAGATGTAAAAGGTATAATAGGGTTGGAGAGAACTGTAATAGGGTGAGAGAAAGTATAAAAGGTATAATAGAATTAAAGAGAATTATGATAGGATTAGAGAAAATGTAAAAAGTGTAATAGGGTTAAAAAGGTGTAATAGGGTCAGAGAAAGTGTGTCAGTATAAGAAAAGGTATAATAGGTTCAGGGGTTGTAATAGGGTCAGAGAGTGTATATAAGTTTCAGAAAAGCTGTAACATGATCAGAGAAGTTTTAGAAGGATCAGAAAACTTTATCAGAGACAGAGCAGTTATAACTGGGTCAGAGAAGGTATAAAAGCATGAGAGAAGGTATAACAGGTTCAAAAAAGATTTAATAGTGTTAGGCTGTAATAGGGACAGAAAAGGTGTGAAGTGGTTAAAGAAGGTATTATTATACCTGTATCAAAGACAGAGATTGTCACAGGGTCAGAGAAGGTACATCAGGTTCAGAAACAGTATGATAGGGTTAGAAAGGTTGTAATAAGATCAGAGATGGTGTATCAGTGTCAAAAAAGCTGTAACATGATCAGAAAAGTTTTAGGAGGATCAGAAGGCTGTATCAGAGATAGAGAGGTTATAACAGGGTCAGAAAAGCTATGTTAGGTTCAGAAAAGGTATAATAGAGTTAGAGAGGCTGTACCAAGGACAGAGAAGGTATAATAGGGGCAGAGAGGCTGTGACAGAGTCAGTGAGGCTGTATCAATTTCAATCTTGCTTTTAACACCATCAGAGAAGATGTAACAGGGTCGGAAAGGATATCTAACATCACTTGGTGGCCCTCAGAGATCCAAGGTTGGATTTCTTAACATCTGGACTTGGGGGAAGGGAGGGACTAAATGGCTGTGGGGGAGGCTTATAGCCTCTCTATATGGTTGTCATCTTACCAGGCAATACTATCCCTCTGGCTTATGTCCAGTGAGCTCTCCTTAAATCAATCTATCTATCCCCCAGAAGTGTCTCCAAGGGGGCATGGGTCCTTCCACTCTCCAGACCACAGAACTAGAGATCCTCTCCTGGTTTACTTCTGACTCTCTGGACTTTACTACCATGATGCCTCAGCTGCCTTCTCACCATGAAACATCCCTTCCATCCCCTTTTTTCCATTGGTGAGTTCCTCTTGAAATTTCCATTTTGAGGAAGGGACCCAAGCCAGCCAAACTCCGTTCCTATTCTGAACTTTGTATCTTCCCCCATTAGAATGGAAGCTCTTTAGGGGGCAGGGGCTGTTTTTTTCAGTTGTATTTGTAGCTTCAGTACTTAACATGGTGCCCGGCCCATGATGAGTGCTTAAGAAATGCCTATTAACTGTGTGATTGACTAGGCCAGGCCTCCTGGGTTGTGGAGTGAGTGTTGGTCTTGGCAGAAACATGGAAGAGTCTTAAAAGTCTTGAGAATCTGTTGGTGGGACCCTCCCCTTTCTTTCCTTCCCCTTTCCTATCCTTATTAGACCTTCATATTCCCCTTCCCCCATTCACATACATCAAACCTCTCCTAAGGTACTATTTTTCTCATATATCTATCCTTTCATTCTTTGAATAAACATTTTATTTGAAAGCTATTTTGTAAGCTATGTGTTTGGAATTGTGCAAGAGACTAGGACCAGATATGCCAAAGCTGACAAAGTCCCTGCCTTCAGGAAATTCATAGTTTTGGGGGAGATAGGACAGGCACAGGTAAAGGAAATGAGAAAGATCCTGGGTGGATGGCCCTGGCAGGAAAGACTCTCCTTCTCTCTCCTTCCCTCCCATCTCTTCCCATCCTCCTTCCTCAAGGTCATGGTCCAATTAGTTCTCTTGACAGGAAGAGGCTGCTGCCTCCAGAAGGCCTCTGGGAGCCCACCGTTCCTTTTCCCTCCTCCTCCAGGATGGAGAAGCCTTGAATCTTTAAAATGAAAATATCACATCCCCACAGCAGTTGGGGGTGGGTGGAAGTAGGGGTAGGGGGCAGAGGATGGAAGAGGCAGGGTTGGAATTCTGGTTGCCAGGGAAACAGCAGTTTAGACCAATGAGGAAATCTTCCAGGCTCAGCGGGTGGGACCAGAAGTAAGCATTCAGCACAGCCAGAGAAAGGGAGGGCTGGGTGTGACAGGGACACGGACAGAGAAGGAAGAGAGGAATCCCTCCTTCTCCTCCTCCCACATCCTCTCCCATGCTTTCAACTTTCTCCTCCTTGCAGATAGATGGTGTTCAAAGCAACTTCTCAGAGAGCAGAGATCTAGAGATGGTAAGTACTTACAGGTCACCTGGAATAACAAGGAGAGGGAGAATTTACATGGCCCTTTAAAGTTTACAAAGCACATCCTCTCATTTGATGCTCACAGCTGCCCTGGGGGGAAGGTGCTCATGTTGCAGGGAAGCAAACTGAGGCTGAGAGAGAGAGGCGAGGAGATTATTATCAGCTCCCATTTATACAGTGCCTACTATGTGCCAGGAACTGTGCCATGCACTTTATAAGTATTATCTCATTTGATTGTCACAACAACTGTGGGAGGTAGGTGCCATTATTACAGAAGCTAAGAGGTTAAATTCTTATTATTAGCTATGATTTATATAGCGCCTACTATGTTTCAGGCACACTGTGCTAAGCACTTTAGATTTATTATCTCATTTTGATTCTCACAGCATCCCTGGGAGGTAGGTGCTATTGTTATTCTTATTTTGTAGATGAGAAAACTGAGGCAAATAGAGGTGTAGTGACATGCCCAGGGTCACACAGCTTAATATATATCTGAGGCAGGATTTAAACTCAGGTCCTCTTGACTTTGGGCAGGTAGGTAGCTCAATGGATAGAGTGCCAGCCCTGCAGTCAGAGCTCAAATCTGGTCTCAGACACTTCCTAGCTGTTTTGTTTAGTTCCTCATCTTTAAAATGAGATGGAGAAGGAAAAAGGCAATTACTCTCTTATCTGTGCCAAGAAAACCCTAAATGGGGTCATGACTGAAATGACTCAACAACAATTTTTTGACTTCATATCCACATACCACCTCGCTGCCACCAAGTCAATCCCCTCCTTCTACAGATAAGAAAACTGAATTTCAGAAAAGTTAAGTCACTTGCTTCAGGTCACAAACATTATTAAATGTTAAATGGCAAAGCCAGGATTCAAGGTGGTGTGGCTCAAGATGTAAAAGTGAAGGATCTAGAATTGGGGAAGATTTGAGTTCCAATCCAGCCTCAGGCACTTATCAGATATATGATTCTGGGCTATCCATAAAATGAGATGTTGGATTAGATGGCTCCCAAGATCCCTTGCAGTTCTAGATCTGTGGTTCTGTTCTAATTACAGTTATCCCTTCCATATCTCAGAAATTAGGCGCACTGCTCCCAGTGATCTGGAAAATCTGTGTTCAAATTTTTTAGCCTCCCTTTGCATCAGACAAGTCTGAATTCTTTCTTTTTCTTTTATGGGGTATTTACAGGAGTTTATTGTAAAATTGGGTTAAGTATTTGGTCATGGGCGCAGTGTCATCTGCTGACCTTCCTGTATTGTTTTTGGCTTCCACAAAACTCCCCCAAAGTTCCCATTTAATTTTTGATGCTGACCCATGATATATCGAAACCTCAATGGGGAAAGTCGTGAGGTGGAAGGGATAACTGTATTTCAGTTCAGCCGACTCATTCTCTTGATCTGGGATGGGGAACCTGGGACCTTGGGGCAAGACCTCAAGGCTGCAGGTTTCCCACCCCTGCTCTTGACTTTTCCCTCTCTGCAATACCCTTCTCCCCCTCCCCTTTCCATTTCCTTTTCCTGTGTAGCCTTCCCTAATTGGAATGTAAATTCCTTGGGGGTAGGCGTCATTTCAATTGCTTTTATGTATACTCCTAGCACTCAGCACAGGGCTTGGTACCTAGTGAGTGCTTAATACATGGTCTCTCTCTATCCAAGTGTCTGTCTGTCTGTCTACTGTCAGGGGACTGCTGGCCACAGGACCCAGCCCTTTCCTCTCCTTTCCTCCTTGTGACCCATGGATATCGGCCTTGCTCCCCTGTCCTATTGCTTTTCTGAGCCACAAGAAAAAGCATTTATTAAGCACCACTATTTGCTTCTCAATAATATCCCAGACACTGTGTTAAGTGCAGGGAGTACAGAGATAAAGACAGAGCAATCTCTGCCTTCAGAAAACTTGCATCTGGCTCAAGGGACAGACAACGTATATAAGGAGAAGTAAATTCAAAACCCATACAAAGTTAAGTACAATCTTGAAGGATGTGAGGTTTTCCAAGCAGGCAGTTAGCGGGTGCCACGACATGCAAAGCACTAGCCCTGGAGTTAGGAAGACTCGTCTTCTTAAGTTCAAATCTGGCCTCAAACACTTCCTAGCTGTGTGACCCTGGGTAAGTCACTTCACCCTGTTTCCCTCCATTTCCTTATTGTAAAATGAACTGGAGAAGGAAATGGCAAACCCTCCAGTACCTTTGCCAAGAAAACCACAAATGGAGTCATGAAGAGTCAGATATGACCAAACACCGCTAGGATTTTAAGACATGGAAGTGAAGATTGATGACATTCTAGGTAGATGCCTGTAAAAGTCATAGAAGCAAGAGATGGAATGTTGGGTTTGCCTGGACTTAGACTTGGAGAGGTAACTTGGAAATCCGAGGACCTAAGTTCAAATCTTGCCTGTATCACTCCTTGTAGCACCTTGGGCAAATTACTTACCATCTCTGGGTCTCAGTTTTTTAATCAGTCAAGGAAGGGATTGGGTTTAATGAAGTCTCTCCTATGGTTTTCTGATTGTTATTATTTAACTTCTCTGGTTCTCAGTTTCTACAGCTGTAAAATGAGAGGGTTGGATCAGATGGCCTCTAAGGTCCTTTCTACCTCTAAACCAATGATCCTATGACTGCCACTTAACCTCAAGAGGCTTCAGCTTCCTCACCTATAAAATGTGAGGGTTAGGCTAGATAATCTCTAAAGCCTGATCCTCTGGTCTCTTCAAAGGGCCTCAAGGCCAAACAAAGGAGTTTATCTTACATCCTAGAGACAATTGGGATCCTTCCTGTCCAGAGTAAGCTTCTTTCTTCAGAGGTCTTAGCCCTGGCCTATCTTGGTGTAGCAGGCACTGATTTTGGGCATCTCTACTCAGAAAATCTGCTACCTAAGAGGAGGAAGAGAAAAATCTATCTCATCTTTTCAAGAGGGCTTAAAAAAAACGTATGAAAATCTTATCCGTTCAGATAAGATCCCTTTGTAGGAAACACAATGCAGTTTGTCTCTCTGGCCCCACAAATGCTTTTGATAGGTTTCCTTTGATAGCTATTTTTTCCATTTCTCTTTGATTCTCCCCCTCACTCACCCCCTTCTCTTTCATCACCATTGCCTATAAATCCTTCCCCTGGTAGAGATTAGAGCAAGAATGAGTGATAGATGCTGTCAGTAAGGGGAGCTAATTTTGCCCCTGATAATGGCTGACTGATTTATAGAGACTTTGCCGAGCAAAAGTGGATAGATACTAAGGCCTGGTTAGTCTGCCTGTTCGTCAACACTGGAGGCATTGGCCCAAAGGATCTATGGTGGCCAGGGGTCTACATGGAGCTGAGCAAAGCCAAAACACCTTATGATAATGGAGCAGGCCAGTGAACTATGTGAGAATGATCAAGGTCAGGGGACCATATGGAGAGGGAAGGAGACTCGTATGAGTGTGGAGTAGATGAGGGATGGTGTTGTCATGGATTAGGCTGGGGAACCACTTAAAAGTGCACTAAGGTGGAAAACTGTATACATAGACCAGACCAGAGACTAGATAAGGGATGATGTTGGGATGTGTTAGACACATGGAGATGTATCAAGTTAGGGAATTTGCAAAGATAGACCAGGCCATGGACCATGTATCTGGGGTAATGCATGGATGGGCAGCTATATGGATATAGATGGACCAGGACAGGGAATCACAATGGGAAATCAGACTGGAGAACTTGATAGAAATAGATTAGGTCAATATGCAGATGGAAGCAGTAGATCAAGGGATTATATGAGGATGGATTAGGGAACCAGGTTGGGAAAAGGCCTAATATTTGAACAGGTCTAGGGAGGAAGGAGCTAAGATCAAGAATCTTTTTCAGGGGTGTAGCCACTGGGGAGCCTCTTTGTTTTTCCCCATAATTTATTTCCATCCATGTTTCTCCTTGGAGTATGGAGCTATCTGTCTCCCTATAAACATCCATCTTCATCATAGCTTTGCTCCATTCCCACCTCCCCAGCCTTGACCTCAGTGGGCTGAGCTGTGATTGAGAGATAACCTAACCCAAGGACCTTACCATCCCCCAACCAATGCTGGGCCTTCATGAGGCCAAAGGGGAGTGTGCTGAACCCTACGGGGGCAGACTTTGCTTTTTTCTTTTGCTCTGAACTGGGCCTTTATCTTGACCTTGGCCTGAGATGGACTTCTCACTTTGACCCAGGCCCCAGACTGAGACCTCACCTCAATCCCAGAATGCCTCCTGACCTCTGTCCTAGACAAAACTCTGACCCTGATCTCTGAATGAACCCTAAACATAAGCCAGGCTAGGCCCAGCACAGAATCAGTCTTGGGGGTGGAAGGGACCTCAAAGATCATCTGATCCAACTGAGAATTGACAGAGAACCCTTTCTACAATGCCCTGAAATTGTCATCCAACCTTTAACTGAAGATTTCCAGTGGGGGACAATCCTTCAGGCCCTCATTCTACCCATGGGCAGCTCTTCTTCTTAGGAAGCTTTTTCTTCCATCAAGCTGAAAATAGCTTCTCCACTTTGCTCCTAGTTCTCCTTTTGGAGTCGGGTAGAACAAAGTTAATTCCTCTTTTATATAATAGTCTTTCAAACACCTGAAGACATTGGCATCACCCTGACTCCAATACCATACTGAACTATTATAGGGCCTGAGGGTCCTAGATTGACCCTTACCTAGGACTGAGCATTGACTCCTAAAGTGGACAGAGACCTCAGCTAGCCCTGACCTCAGCTGACTGAGGCAGCTAGGTGCTCCAGCGGATAGAGTGCTGGGCCTAGACTCAGGAAGACCTGAGTTCAAATAGAGCCTCACATGCTTAGCAGTTGTGTGATCCTAGGCAAATCACTTAACCTATATTTGCCTCAGTTTCCTCAACTGAACAACAGGGATAGTAACAATAATAGTACCTACCTCTCAGGGTCATTGTGAAGATCAAATGAGATATATTTCTAAAGTATTTGGCACATTCCCTGGCACATAGTACCTGCTTAATAAATTCTTATTTCCCTTTTCCCCTCAGTCCCCCATTTCACTTTGGCCTTTGTATGCCTAGCTCCTAGCTCTTAGTTCCTAGCACTTAGGGACTCAGTAAATGCTTATTGATTGCCATGATTCCAGAGAAGCTATGATAAAAGACACTTTCTACCTTCTGGGAGAGGGGGATGCAGAAAGGGGCACACATTTTTGTACATGACAATTGTTAGCATTTGTTTTGCCAGACTGACTGTTTTTATTTTTATTTTTTCAGTAAAAGAGAGGTGGGAAGGAGAAAAAACAGGCTTGGTAACTGAAATAGAATTTAGTCTATAAAAAAGGATCTTAATTGATAAAGTCTTAACTTCAGTCCCAGGCTGATCCCTGATCCCAAAAGGATCTCCAGCTTCTGACTAAGCTTTGACTTTAGCCCTAGTGTTCAAAAACACACCAGTTTCAGAATCTCCAGAGTTAACAGAAATGAAATGGTCAGGATTTGTGTCTATAACTGCCTCACTCTATAGACTGACCAAGGGCCCAAACCAATGAGCACAGGGGCCTGTCCTCTGGGGCTCAGGGAACAATCCTGCTTGGGTTAGGAGGCTCATCCTACTCCACCAACATTTCCCAGAACAAGAAGCTGCTTTGTGGACTGGAGGAGGGAAACAGGGAGAGAACCCTGTACGAGGTACACCATGGGTGTCTCCCCAGGGAATAGGTGTGAGCTACCTGGGCTCAGCAGGAGTGAGTGTGCATGCTAGGGGGAGAGAGAAGGTGGAAGGATAGAAGGTAGCAGCAGCTCTGAGGAGCCAAGAACCTTGTACAACTGTGATTTGGCTTTAATTAGCATTGTAGCCAGAAGGCCCAGAGAGGGTTGAAAGAGCCTTGGAACTGGAGGGAAGCCAGACCTGAGGAGGGAAAGAGCCCAGCAGGGTGGCCAAGGTCAAAACCCCAACACTGGGTCTCATGGTTGGGCCATCTTGGAGCAAGGCTTCCTGATCCTGGGATCATGGAGCTTAGAGCTGGAAGGTCCAGAGAAATCCAAATCAGTTCAGTAAGCATTAATTAAACACCTACTTTCATAATCACAGGTTAGGTACTGGACCTCTGGTTTCAGTAACACAGGCAACTCCCAGGCAAAGAAACTCCCCTCTGCCAATGCATTATCTCTACAATTTAGAGTTTCAGAGGACAGCCTAGAACATGGAGAGTGTAAATAACTAGCCCAAGGTAATACAGCCTGGATGTCAGAGGCTGAACTAGAACCCAGTTCCTTATTGCAAGGATGGCTCTCCTATTTACTATACCATGATTACAATGGTTGACATTCACATAGAACTTTTAAAGTTTGCAGATACTTTACTTGACCAGTCTATGCCTCATATTCCTCATTTGTAATGTAAGGGACTCTATGACCCCTATGAGAAGATTCCTTCTCACTCTGACCCTATGATTGGATGACATATATTATTATATTATATATTACAATCATTTGGGTCTCAATCCTATTGGAGGGAACGTATGAGATTATTATTCCCATTTTACAGATGAAAATACTGAGGCTACAAGAGATTGAATGACTTGTCCAGGGTCACACAGCTTGTAAGCATCTGGGATTGGATTAAAAATTGTGAACCTAAGCCCACTGTTCTATGTATTCTATCATGCTGCTTTATTCTGCTTACTCAGATGTGGGTCAAAGCACTTCATCTCAGCCTCAGTTTTTTCATCTACAAAATGGGATTAATAATAACACTTTCCTTCCAGGGTTGTCATGAGGATCAAATGACATAATATTTGTGAAACACATTGCAAACTGTCAAACACTATGCAAATGCTGTTTTGATTATTCTCAGTAGTAGAGGTAAAATGTCTCTCACTTGGTCCATGCTTATTGAATTAAGTAGCCTGGAGGACAGAAAAGGATGGAGGAAGTAGAAGAGAGAATGAAGAGGAAAAATGAAACAGTGGGGGATGTTGAGGGGCAGAGATTGTGAGCAGACAGCAGAATTTCAGAGTTCAAGGTCATTGAGGTTGAAAGGATTCTGAGGGATTGGCAGAACTCAGGTTCAACCTTCCCTTTAGTTGGCTGAGGAAGAGGAAGGGGTCATGGGTGACTCTTGCTTTACCGCTGGACTCCAATGACCCTGGAGGAGTGAGTGAGACTGATGACTTTGCACAGCTCTGCCTCACTTCAATCCAATTCACTCAAAAGTCAAGACATCACCCTCCTGATGTCATTGGTCTTTGAGAAATAAAGATGAACACAGCAACAAGGAGTGATGGGAGTTGAGGTTGATTAATTGGGAGGTCAGAAGGTTTGAAAGGTCATCCATAGAAATATTAATGTGTCCAAGGATGAGGGCAGGGGTTGAAGTGGAGAGAAGAGCTATGCACCAGATACTGAACTCACTGAGGAAAGGGCCCCAGTGACCTGGAGGTTAGGAGATGACAGCAAGAAAAATCAGGGAAGCAGGATAGAATAGGGTAGCATGAACTCCAGAGGAGAAATTGCTGCAGAGAAGGGCCTTAGAAGTGGCCATTGGGAGCAAGGAAAGCGTGTGCTGTTTCTCTTCCTGGTTCTATGGTTCAGGAGTGAATATGATCGTCCACCAAGTCAGAACTAGAATTGAAAGAAATAGCAGGAGAGAAAGACTCGTTTCAAAAAAAAGCCTGAAGGTGGAAAAAGTATGAGAAAAAGAGATGGAGAATGAAGGGGAATTTGTTAACGATAGGACAGATCTGCAGAGGGCACAATGGAAGGGCAGGACAGAGGCATATAAGGGGAGAGGGAGGGCTGGGCTGGATCTAGATGAGAATGGGGCATGGTGAGGGAGCCCAGGGGAGATGTTGCCACCTAGAAATAAGCTCTGACTCACTGGAGAACAGGATGTAGGACTTTGCTGGCCCTAGGACAGAGGAAGGGCCAAGTAGGGAGGAGCTACTGTATTGGTTCCAAGGTTCTAATTAGAACATTGTTCTATAAAGTTGTGTGGGATGGTGCTTCCTCAGTTGACTCTGTCCAGGGAAAGGAGAGTCAGGGTTGAAGGTGAAAGTGAGGGAACCCTGGCTCTGGAACTTGAGCACCTGAGTTAAAATCTCACCTCTGACATTTACTGCCTGCTTATGAATGAGTCAACTAAACTTTCGTTTCCTCATCCATAAAATGGGTTGGTTGGACTAGGTTTCCTTGAAGGTCCTTTCTAGTGCTAAATCTCTGAATTGTTGAGGATTTAATGTCTGGAGGGCCAAGAGTAACCCAGTTTGGCTGAAGGAGTAGAACTCAGGAAGAGGAGTCCTGGGAAGAAATAGGGCAACTGGGTGGCTCAGTGGATGTAGCACCAGGCCTGTAGTCAGGAAGACCTTATTTTTCTTCTGACACTTATTAGCTGTGTGACCCTGGGCAAGTCACTTAACCCTGTTTGCCTCAGTTTTCTCATCTGTAAAATGGCAAACCACACCAGTATCTTTGCCAAGAAAATCCCAAATGGGATCAGGAAGAGTCCAACATCACTGAACAACAACAGTGTGAAATAAGATGAAAAAGGATGGAGGAAAGTTCTCAAATGTTAGGCAGAAAAATTTGAATTTTGCTGAGGAGACAATAGAGAGCCATTGGCGTTTTGTTTTTAGCAGAATAGTGACATGAGCAGGGAAGCATTAGGAAGATTATATTGGCAATGGGATAGAGGATAGATTGGAGACGGGGAAAAGTGAAGACTGTAGGACCTATTAGAAAGAGGTCACAAGCATATGGATAAGCAGTAAAGGCTTATTTTAGGAATTTTGAAGAGGAGAGACGAAGGGAACAAGCATTGATTAAGAGCCTACTAACTAATTAGGGTTATAGGGCAAGTCACTTAAATAGCATCTATTTGCCTCAGTTTCTTCATCTATAAAATGGGAATAATAGCTCCTTTCTCCCAGGGCTATTGTGAGGATCAAATGAAACAATACTTGCATTTTTTCCTCCCAATGGTTAATGTATTTCTATTTATTTCATGAAATATTTCCCAAATGCATTTTTAAAAATTTGACATTAATTTTTTAAAGTTCTGAGTTTCAAATTATCTCTCTCTCACCCCTCCTCTACCCCCTGAGAAGACAAGCAACAGGAAATGGATTATTCGTGTGAAATCATGAAAAAACAGATTTACATATTAGCTATGTGAATATTTGTGAAAAAAAATTCTTACCCAATGCCCAATGCACATAGTAGGTGCTGTGTAAATGTTAGCTATTCATATTATCATTAAGTAGAGAAGTTAGCAAGAATAGGTTTAGACAGAAAGATGGTAAGCGAGATCTTGGATGTGGGGAATGTGTTCATTGGACACAATGTTTCCACGGGAACAGCCAGCCCTGAGACAATTTGCCACTGTTGCCATAATGGAGCACAGATGTGACATAAAACACAGGAGTGGGAGTTGAGAGCTTGACAGTGAAATGCAAGCCGAGGCTGTGCCTGACCCTCTGCTATTGTCTGTGTCAGACTGACAACGGTCAGGCAGCACCCTTGTGGGCATTATTAGCCTCTGGGACCAGTGTCCCTCCTCAGTGCTGGGCTTGTAGATACATGAACCAGATGCTGAGGCAAAGATCCCTTGAAGCCTGGGTCTTTGGTTCAACCATCCATCTGGATATGAGGTGACCAACAAATGAGCAATTCTTCCAGAACTCTCTAATCTCAGTGAGAACTCCTTGGGAATTAACTGCCCATGTCCCTCTTTTTGCTTTCCTGTGACCCTCCACTTCTGGATTAGCTCTTTCTTTCTCCCGTGATACAACTGAGGAAGAGAGAGGAAATGGGGTCCAACCAGAGACCCTTTCATTTTTCCTTGGTGGGTTGTACCGGGGAAGCCTTATTCCCCGATACATGTGCCTATTCCTTTCTTGAGGATGCCTTGTCTTGGTTAATCCAATTAAGCTTTTGTTTAACCATGACTCAGAGGTGAGTGATTGAAACAGCATCTGGATTTGGAAGAAATAGGAAGGCAGGGGGAGAGGTTATAGGGAGAAGTTGAGCAATGAATGATGTATCATGATTGACATATGCTTCTGGGATATCATCATAAAAATTAGGGTGCTTAGTGCTTGGTGATTGACAGTCATCACCTACCTGTGGCCTTGACTGCTGAAAATGACAAATGTGTTACATGAATACGTTGAGTCTGAGGTGTCAGTGGGACATAAGATTATTAATTTCCTTTAGGCAGTTGTGTTAAGTATTTGGGTATGGAGCTCCAAAGAGGGTTTGGAATTGGATGCGTACATGTGGGACTCATGGGGATTATAGATTTAGAGGTGGAAGGGTCCTTAGAGCTCATGGAGTCTAACCATCTCACTTTACAGATGAGAAAACTGAGACTCACACAAGTTAAATGACTTGCTTAAGGTCATGTAGTTAATAAGTTTCTGAGGAAGATTAAATCCCAAGGGGTGAATGAATCAACAAAGAGAGAATGTTTTATGAAAGATAAGGATAGAAGTTTGATAAATACATTGAGGCTTGGGAGAAAGCTGAGAAGCCAAGTCAAGGAGACACAGAGAAAAAGAACCATTGGAGTGGTAAGTAGGGAATCAAAAATTTGTAGCATCTTGGAAGCCAGATGTGGAGAATTTTAGCCTGGTCAGCAATATAAAAACCTTGTTGTTCAGTTGTGTCTTGCTCTTTGTGGCACCATTTGAAATTTTCTTGGCAGAGATACTGGAGTAGCTTCCCATTTTCTTCTCCAGCTCATTTTACAGATGAGGAAACTAAGGCAAACAGGATTAAGTGACTTATCTAGAGTCACATAGTTAGTTAAGTGTCTGAGGCCAGATTTGAACTCAGATTTTCCTGACTCTAGGCCTGGTGTCCTATCTGCTATGTCATCTATGTACTTCCTTCACCCCCTGCCCCAAAACAGCCGAGGGGTAAAGGAAAATGAGAGCTGAAGGAAAAAGTCCTTGGATTTGTTGATTAGGAAACCATTGGTTACCTCTGAGAAAGGAATTCTGGCAGAGTGATGGGAGTGGACAACATTCCAATAGATTGAAGGGAGAGCTTGTAGTGAGGGTGGAAATTGTGTAGATAGGTTTTTCTAGCAGTTTAGCCAGGAAGGGAGGAAGAGAGGAAGCCATCCAGATGGGGAAGGAAAGGTCAAGGCAAGGCTTCCAATTTTTTTTTAAAGACTATGGAGACCAGAATATGTTTGTAGGTACATGTGAAAGAGTCAGTGGGGAAGATGAGTAAGGAATGAGGAGCTGACCACTGGGTCAAAGTGCTGAAGGGGTGGGAGAGGATAGAATCAAGGGATGGGAACAATGAGAAGGATGAACCTTAGTAAGGAGAAAATTTAGCTCATCTTTTATTACCCAAAGGAAGGAGGAAAGATGCTCACTTGAGACATGAAGGACCCAGGCTCATCTTAGACTCAGTATTCTCGGTGAAGTAGGAGCTTAGCTCATCTGCTGTTAAGGGATAGAAAGAGGGTTAGACTCAGGACAAATGAATAGAAAGGTGACATATCAAATTGGCTTGCTTGTTGTTCCTGAAGCTCAGTGTAGGGTAGAGTGTTATCTGTGGTTCTCTGGGGCTCCAAAATATGCATTCTAGCCTCTTCTCCCCCCACTCTTCTCCAAGGAAGACTTTGTTCCTGCCAGGTAGGGAATCAGGAGGTTGGGACCAGAGGCTGCCCACTCTGATCTCAGAGAAAGGGGGCACTAGGCTAAAAGTAGATCTACTTGTTCCCTTAAATACTGTCTGACTGATGGAGGGAGCATAAGAAAACCCCTCCTCTCTCTTGCAGGGGTCTTACTGTACAACCACCCCCAGACTTGATTGCCTTCCTCTGGGCTTAGCTATTTTAAGTTCCAATTTGCTGTTCCCTTCTCTGACTCAGGGGAGTGTTCACACGTCATAAATGGATAACAGGGTATAAGTACTTCTTGGCAGTTAGCTGAACACAGTGTGAACACCCTGTGATTCCATTCTGGACCACCTTTGTCTAGTCAACTGAGGTGTGTGTGTGTGTGTGTGTGTGTGTGTGTGTGTGTGTGTAGCTCCCTTCCAGAAGGGTTGCAAGTAGCAATGAGGGTCAAGTTATGTGACATCAGCTTGTGGGTGAAATGATTTCTGTTATGTGATTTTCATCTCCACCATGATGATCATTTCTGGAGGGGGAGCAGAGAAATCCAGTGGTGGGGGTTACCAAGAGTTGAGGGTTCATAGGTCAGGGAAGACAAAAGGTTTGGGAACAAGTAAAGAAGTAGCTAGTGAAGCTTTAATATGGCAAATTGTGTGGCAGGGAGGCAAATGAACCTCAATGGAGAGAGGAGGACAAAGAAGATAAGAAGGGTCATGGGCCCAGGGGACACAATAAGGGTGAAGAAGGTTAGTATGAGAGAGTTGGAGGAGAAGAGGGTGCCATCTGAGGACTGATTTTCAAAGTTCCTAATACTGAAGTAGAATCATTTGGAGAAAGTGAAAGCTGCCTACATCACCCCCTGCCTGGTTCATAAGACTTCAATGCTTCTCTGTAGCCTCTAGGATGAAGTCCCAGTTCTTCTGCCTGGTATTTAAAAGCCTTCCCAATCTGTTCAGATTGATCACATATGACTCCCCTTTTTGTATTTCAGCCAAGTTGGTCTCCTTACTGTTCTTTGAACATAACATCCCACCTTTCACTTCCAAGTCTTTGGAATGTCTGGAGTGTCTTCTCTTCTTACTTTCACCTTGTAAGACCCTTAGATTCTTCCATAGCACAACTCAGGTTCCATGTCCTACAGAAAGCCTTTCCTAGTTCCATTAAATATTAATGGCAAGTCACTTAACCTCAGTTTGTCTGAAATTCTTGATCTATATATAATGGATATAATAAAGGTTATCATGAGAATCAAATGAGATAATAATTGTAAAGTATTTAGTACAGTGCCTGGAACGTATTAAGTGCTATATAAATGTTTGCTGTTATTATTGCTGTTATTATTATTATTATTGGTGGTGGTGGTGGTAGTAGTAATAGTAGTAGTAGTAGTAGTAGTAGTAGTAGTAGTAGTAGTAGTAGTAGAAGTAGTAGTCGTAGTTGTAGTAGTCATGGTAGTAGTAGTAGTGGTGGTGGTAGTAGTTGGGGGTAGTGTTTTCTCTCCTCTTGGAATGATTTTTTTGTACTTATCTGTGTACTTGCTATCCTCCTCACTTCCCACTATAGAAGGTAAGCTCTTTGAGGGTAGAGACCATTTAAATTTTGTGTTTGTGGCCCTAGAACTTAGAATGGTGCTGACACATATAAGGTGCTTAATAAATTCTTTTGGATTGATGTAATATATGGCCACATTGGTATATGGTCAAAGTCGTGTGGAGGAAGAGGTTATTGAAGTTGAGGAATTAAGAGATCAGGTTGTTAGAGGGACCATCAGCTGAATATCAAAGACCTTAAAGCCAATGGTAAACAATGAATGTGATTGAGAAGATGGTGACTGAGCCAGGTATTGAAGTTATTGAGAAAGCTGGGAGAACAACTGAGAGGTTGGGAAAAGAAAGAGTCCCATTGAAAGTGTGCATGGATCTCAGAAAAGTGTCTTTCCTAGAGTGATGGATGAAGTACAAGTGGAGAGAGTAAGAATACCTTCCGGGTACATCAGAAGGTGGCAAAGGAGTTGTCTCCAGTGGAGAGGGCTGCAAGGCTCATGGCATGTTTTCAGGAGAGATAGTGTTCTGCCAAAGCAAAGAGATAGAAGAAATGATGATTGGAAAAATCAAGGATGTTGAAAAAGACTGTTGAGAACTGAATGAGTATAGGAAAATGAGCTAGGTAATAGGCAAATTAGGTAGGAGTGGGGCTGGGAATATGATTACTTAAAGATGAGATTTTAGGAAAAGGTGAGAGATTTTCAGAGCTGGAAGGGATATCGTAGCTGAGAAAATGAAACTGGATGACCAGGAATGGGGAGTCAATAAAACAGAGAAGGAACTTGTTGTTTGGAGGAGAAGTAATTGATGGATGGATGTAGGCAGTATGGTCCAATGGAAAGAAGGCTATATTTGGAGTCAGAGGAACTGAATTGGGATCAAAGTCATAAAAGGTAATTTTTGCCTCTAGGGTAGCAGTAATTGTGCTCAGAGGAAGAGGTGTAGAAACTCCAAAGTTGGGACACCCTCCTGGTGAAAAGAGACCCCAGGAGATCATAAGGTAGGTTAGTTTGGGGAAAGGGGAGGGGGAGAGAGAAGGTCAAACAAAGAATCAATGAATCAATCCACAAGTTTTTATTAAGCATCTATTTATGCTCCAGGTGCTGCCCTTGCTAAGGACTCGGGGTACAAATGCAGAAGTGAAAGTCCCTTTCCTCAAAGAACTTATTTTCTAGGGGAGCAAGATGGGGAAGGGAGACAACAATACATGAAGAATGAATGAATGAATGAATGAATGAATGAATGAATGAATGAATGAAAAAGCATTAAGTACTGGGGATACACACAGAAAAGTCAGACAGTCCCTGCTCTCGGGGAGCTCATGTTCCAATAGGGGAGAGAACACATCTGGAAGCTTTTAGCTGCAAATTCGATAGAAAGGTCCCATGATCCTTAGGGTGAAGCAGAACAGCTGGTAGCTGCTTCCACTGAGAAGATCATGTCAATTTCTGATGTTGAACCATTTGACAGTATAAAGAACTTTGGGAGGAAGGATGATCTTTTCAGGGTTTTCAGAAGCTGGGGCTGCTGCACATAATTTCCAGGCTGCATCTCTGCAGGGTGCTTTCCAGAATGGTGACTGGAGGGAGGGAAGGGTCCGTTGGGAGTAGGGCTGGTTTTCTAGGGGAGCACTGGCATTTCCCAAGGTCTTGGGCTTTCCTACCCATTAATGGCGGTTGGTCAGTGATTGATGATGGTGGAAGCAAGGAAGGTGGGTTTTTTCTCCATAGAGATTGCTTCCTTCCTTCAGTGATGGCTCTGGGGGCCAGGCTGGAAGCAGGATTGGTAATCTGCTATTCCCAGTGTTTTGGGGGATATATGTCTACATTCACACATGCACATGCATGTACACATGTCTGCAATATACAAATGAAATATATTCAAAATGATTGCGAGGCAATTTTGGGAGGGAAGGAAGGAGAAATTTAGTACTTGGGAGCACCAAGAAAAGGAAAAGAGAAACATGAAGTGACTGTTGAGGGAAATCAGGGATTCCAAGAAGCAGAGATGAGGGGGGCATTCTGAGCAAATGCACAGGAATAGAAGGTGGCACGTTGTTTGTGAAGAACATCAGGCAAGGCCAGTTTAGTTACCAGAGAGTGCCTGGAGGGAAGTACATTGTAAGAGGTCAGACTGTGAAAAGCTTTAAATGCCAAACGGATGAGTTTATATGTGGTTCTAGAGGTAATAGGAGTCACTGGAGTTTACTGAGCTGGGGGCAGAGCAACATGGTCAGATCTTTTGCTGTTATTATTCAGTTTTTTTCACGTCTGACTCTTCATCATTCCACTTAGGGTTTTCTTGGCAAAGATACTTGGACAGTTTGCCATTTCCTTCTCCAGCTCATTTTACAGATGAGGAAACTGAGGCAAACAGGATGAAGTGACTTGCGCAGGGTCACATGGTTGGTAAGTGTCTACACATTAGGAAAATCACTGGGTAGGATCAGGCCAAGAGGAGCTGACCTGAAGTATGGGGCTGCAGCTTTTATACTAATTCCTGCTATGGGATCATTTCTGTTATTTCTTCTCCCGAAGGACTGAAAGTGCTTTCTATGTCCTCCAAATCTAGAGTCCCATTCTAAAGGTCTTATCATCCTGCTGATCTTATTTTCAAAACATTTTAATTTATTATTTATTTTTAACATTCTTTTCTTTTTAAATTGTGAGTTCCAAATTCTTTCCTGGCCTCCCATTCCCCTCCCTCATCCACTGAAAAGGCAAGCAGTATAGCAATATGGTATCAATTATACATGTGAAATCACACAAAACCCATATTTGCATTAGCCGTATTTCAAAAAAAGCAAGGAGAATAAAGTGAAAAAATTATACTTCAATCTGCATTCAGAGTTCATCTGTTCTCTCTCTAGAGGTGGAGAGCATTTTTCATCATGAGTCCTTTGGAATTGTCTTACATTATTGTAACGATCAGAGTAGCCAAGTCTTTCACAGTTGATCATCATTACAACACTGCCATTGCGATACACAATGATCTCCTGGTTCTTCTCACTTCTCTTGCATCAGTTCATATGGGTCTTGATATGTTTTTCTGCAACAGACCCTTCTCTTCATTTCCCACAGCACAATAATATTCCATCATAATTATGTACCACAACCTAATCAGCCATTCCTCAATTGATAGGCATCCCTTCAGTTTCCAATTCTTTGCCACCACCAAAAGCTACTATAAATACTTTTGTACATATAGGTCCTTTTCCATTGATCTCTTTGGGTAGTGGCATTACTGAGTGAAAGAGTATTCAGTTTTGTAGCCCCTTGGGCACCTGTCCTACTTATAACTCTGACTGGAATCCATCCTGGCTCTATCACTTACCTTCATAACCAAAGTGGAATTCTTTCTTTCCCTTTCTTCCTCTGGGCATCAGTTTCCTCAATGACAGGGTTGGACTGCATGGACTAAGAGGTCTAATTTCTGCTCTAAATCTAATGGTCCTAATCTAATCCTGCTCTTACCCTCTGGTCCTAGCATGAGGGCAGGTGACAAGTGAGGGGTGACTGCTTAGGGAGGAGCTGGGGGCTAATTTGCAGGCGGATATGGCACAGCTGTTCCAGGCTCATTCAGTCATGGTCTCCAAGCTGCTGACGCCCTCTGATTGCTGGTGATTTTCCCCCATTACGACTGCAGAGAAGCCGGGTGGAGCGGGTGCAGATGGCACCATGCTGCTCAGAGAGAGGGGGGTCGGAGAGAATGGGTCCCTGCTCCAATCCAGGCCAAGCTCCGGTGATAATTCCGTAAGGAAGTCAAGGCATCATCGTGTTGGCAGGGCAGGGATAATTGGCATAATTGCACCATAATTATAGGATAATTACTCATTAATAAGTATTTTAGCAATCCCCACTTTTTTATGCTAGGGCTAAGAATAATTACTATGTAATCTCCGGGCAGCCATGTCCGTGGCAGCATGTGTGAGACTGGGCCAAGAATGGAGAGAGGATCCTGTGGCAGGAGGAAGGAGGGTCTTTGTGGGTCTCACTCAGGGTCACATCCTGCTCCCCTTCCTATCCTCCCCCTCCCCTCTGCCCCTGCACAGAGAGTCCTGAAACAGCTGTGCAGAAGGGTCGTCCTTGTCAAGGAGGATTATTTGTGGTCTCAGTTCCCTTTAGAAGCCAAGAGACTTGGCTTCTTGTATATTTGGCACCTCCTTCTCTGGGCTCTCAGAATGCTAACCTGAGAGATATCTTTCTTTCTTTCTGCTTTTTATTCTGTGTAATCTTTATTAGCCTAAGTGAGGAGTATACTTTTTTTTTTTTTACACTTTTAAAATTTATTTATTTAACTTTTAACATTCATTTTGACAAAATTTTGGGTTCAAAATTTTCTCCCCATTTGTCCCCTCCTCCACCCCAAAACACCGAGTATTCTAATTGCTCCTATCACCAATCTGTCCTCTCTTCTATCATCCCTCCCTTCCCGTGTCCCCATCTTCTTTTTTGTCCTGTAGGGCCAGATAACTTTCTATACCCCATTACCTGTATTTCTTATTTCCTAGAAGCAAGAACAGTACTCAACAGTTGTTCCTAAAACTTTGAGTTTCAACTTCTCTTCATCCCTCCCTCCCTACCCATTCCCTTTGGAAGGCAAGCAATTCAATATAGGCCATATCTGTGTAGTTTTGCAAATGACTTCCATAATAGTCGTGTTGTGTAAGACTAACTCTATTTCCCTCCATCCTATCCTGACCCCCATTGCTTACTATTCTCTCTTTTGATCCTGTCCCTCCCCAAGAGTGTTGACTTCAAATTGCTCCCTCCTCCCATTGCCCTCCCTTCCATCATCCCCCCCACCCTGCTTCTCCCCTTCTCCCCCACTTTCCTGTATTGTAAGATAGGTTTTCATACCAAAATTAGTGTGCATTTTATTCCTTTCTTTAGTCAAATGTGATGAGAGTAAGCTTCATGTTTTTCTCTAGCCTCCCCTCTTTTTCCCTCCACTAAAAAGTCTGTTGCTTGCCTCTTTTATGAGAGAAAATTTGCCCCATTCCGTTTCTCCCTTTCTCCTCCCAATATATTTCTCTCTCACTGCTTAATTTCATTTTTTTAAGATATGATCCCATCCTATTCAATTCACTCTGTGATCTGTGTGTGTGTGTGTGTGTGTGTGTGTGTGTGTAATCCCACCAGCTACCCAGATACTGAAAAGTTTCAAGAGTTACAAGTATTATCTTTCCATGTAGGAATGTAAACAGTTCAACTTTAGTAAGTCCCTTATGACTTCTCTTTGCTGTTTACCTTTTCATGCTTCTCTTCATTCTTGTGTTTGAAAGTCAAGTTTTCTTTTCAGCTCTGGTCTTTTCATCAAGAATGCTTGAAAGTCCTCTATTTCATTAAAAGACCATCTTTTCCCCTGAAGTATTATACTCAGTTTTTCTGGGTAGGTGATTCTTGGGTTTAGTCCTAGTTCCTTTGACTTCTGGAATATCATATTCCATGCCCTTCGATCCCTTAATGTAGAAGCTGCTAGATCTTGCGTTATCCTGATTGTATTTCCAAAATACTTGAATTGTTTCTTTCTAGCTGCTTGCAATATTTTCTCCTTGACCAGGGAACTCTGGAATTTGGCCACAATATTCCTAGGAGTTTCTCTTTTTGGATCTCTTTCAGGTGGTGTTCTGTGGATTCCTTGAATACTTATTTTGCCCTCTGGTTCTAGAATCTCAGGGCAGTTTTCCTTGATAATTTCATGAAAGATGATGTCTAGGCTCTTTTTTTGATCATGGCTCTCAGGTAGTCCCATCATTTTTAAATTGTCTCTCCTGGATCTATTTTCCAGGTCAGTTGTTTTTCCAATGAGATATTTCACATTATCTTCCATTTTTTCATTCTTTTGGTTTTGTTTTGTGATTTCTTGGTTTCTCATAAAGTCATTAGCCTCCATCTGTTCCATTCTAATTTTGAAAGAACTATTTTCTTCAGTGAGCTTTTGAACCTCCTTTTCCACTTGGCTAATTCTGCTTTTTAAAGCATTCTTCTCCTCTTTGGCTTTTTGAACCTCTTTTGCCAATTGTTAGCCTATTTTTCAAGGTGTTATTTTCTTCAGCATTTTTTTGGGTCTCCTTTAGCTAGGTTGTTGACCCACTTTTCATGCTTTTCTTGCTTCTCTCTCACTTCTCTTCCCAGTTTTTCCTCCACCTCTCTAACTTGATTTTCAAAATCCTTTTTGAGCTCTTCCATGGCCTGAGCCTATTGGATATTTATTTTGGATGTTTAGGATACAGAAGCCTTGACTTCTATGTCTTTCCCTGATGGTAAGCATTGTTCTTCCTCATCAGAAAGGATGGGAGGAGATATCTGTTCACCAAGAAAGTAACCTTCTATGGTCTTATTTTTTTTTCCCTTTTCTGAACATTTTCCCAGCCAGTTACTTGACTTCTGAGTTTCCTCTCCACACCCACCTTGCCTCCAGAGCCACCCAGCTAGTGCTTGGGGGCTGAGATTCAAATGCTGGTTTCCAGCCTCAGGGCTTTTGTCAGGGACTGGGCTGCTATTCAGTGTGAGATTAAGTTCAGGTGCTTAGGTTGGGGCAGGGCCACCACAAGGGGCTCAGTTCCCTCAGGGTGTTTATGTGGAGACCTTCAACAATGGATCTGAGCTCCTGCCTGCTTTGGGAGCCCCTATCCACTGCTGCTTCTGCTGCTGCCTCCTGAAGGAACCTGAGTTATGGAGACACCCGGCTCCCCTCTCAGCAAGCCGAAATGACCCTCTCACTGACCTTTGGTGCCTGTGGGTGGATGGACCTGTGCTGCCACCAGAGATTCAGTCCCTGAAGCCTGCTTGGATCTGCTCCTCTCAGTGCCATGCAGCCAAGGCAGGGCTGGGCTCTGCTCCAGGTCCGGTGTGCAACGGACCCTTCATGTCAGTCCTTCAGGTCTCTCTGGAACAGAAATCTCCTCCTCTCCGTTGTTCTGTGGCTTCTGCTGCTCCAGAATTTGTTGGGAGTTCTTCTTTACAGGTATTTTATAGGCTGTGGGATAAGAGCTAGCATATGTGTATGCTCCAAGAGACACCCTTCTTAAACTCAATATATCCAAAACAGAACTCTGCATGTGACCTTCAGTCTCTAGACCCTGGGCCTTTTCTCTGGCTGACCCCCATGTCTGCAGTATTCAGCCTCCTCACCTCCACTTCCTGGTTTCCTTCCAGTCTTAAATCTCACCTTCTTCAGGAAGCCTTTCCTAATCCCTTCCACTGCTAGAGCCTTCTACGACTAACCTCCTTGCTCCTGTCTGTGCCCTGTATGTTCATCATTACTGGCATTGCTAGGTGGCATGGTGAGCAAAGCAGTGGGCCCAGTGTTAGAAAGACCTGAGTCCAAATCCAGCCTTAGACACATACTAGCTGTGTGACCCTCAGCAAGTCACATCACCCTGTTTGCCTCAGTTTCCAATGATCTGGAGAAGGAAATAGCAAACCACTCCAGTATCTCTGCCCAGAAAACCCCAAATGGGGTGATAAAGTGTCAGACATGACTGAAATGACTGAATATCAATAAGAAATTGCTGGCGTGTTTCTTCCATTAGACTGTAAGTTCCTTGAGGGCAGGAAACCAAGTTTTTGCCCTTCTTGGTATCCCTAGCACTCAATGCAGTACCTGTTATGCA
The DNA here is from genome assembly GCF_028372415.1 of Notamacropus eugenii. Lineage (NCBI taxonomy): Eukaryota > Metazoa > Chordata > Mammalia > Diprotodontia > Macropodidae > Notamacropus > Notamacropus eugenii. The sequence goes on along the minus strand of NC_092875.1, from coordinate 49,528,545 downwards.
CAGTGAGCCTTAATCAGTGCTTGTAAATTGATTAGTTTATTGTTGTTGGTGTCTGATGTGCATGATTTTCTGTTTGCAGATGATTGTGCACTCAATTCAACCTCTGAAGCTGAGATGCAACAAAGTGTGAATGGATTTTCTGCTGCTGGTGCTAATTTTGGCCTAACAATTAACACCAAAAAACACAGGTGCTCCATCAGCCACCAGCACACCAACTATATGTGGAACCATCAGTTACAACAAATGGAGAAGTTTTGAATGCTGTGGGTTCACTTACCTTGGTAGTGTACTTTCCAGGGATGTGCACATTGACAATGAGGTTGACACATGCATTGCCAGAGCTAGCTCAGTGTTTGGGAGGCTCTGAAGGAAAGTATGGAAGAGAAGAGATATTAGACTGACTACCAAACTGAAGGTCTACAGAGCTGTTGTACTGACCTCGTTGTATGCCTGTGAAACATGGACAGTCTACCAGTGCCATGCCAGGAAACTGAATCACTTCCATTCGAACTGTCTTAGGGAGATTCTGAAGATCACCTGGCAGGATAAGGTACCAGACACTGAGGTCTTTACTTGAACTAAACTGCCAAGCATTCAAACTATGCTTCAGAGAACACAACTCTAAGAGACTGACCGTGTTGTTCAAATGCAAAGCATGCACTTGCCAATAAGATTGTTTTATGGAGAAGTCACACAAGGCAAACGTTCACATGGTGGTCAGAAGAAGAGATACAAGAACAGTCTCCAGGTCTCTCTTGAAAACTATGGACTTGATTGTGTGATATGGGAGACACTGGCACAGGATCACTCGGCATGGTGTGCCCACACCAGAGAAGGTGCTGTGCTTTATAAGTAAAACAGAATTGAAACAGCTCAAAGGAAATGCAGGATGCCCAAATTTAGAATATCTGCCCCAAATGTTCACACAGACTATCTGTGCCCAATCTGTGGTAGAGCATTCTGATCTCGCATTGGTCTGATCAGTCACAGTTGGACGCATTATGACTAGACTCCAGCATAGTGATGTCATTTGGTCTTCTTCCAGGGTGGAGGACAACAGCCAGCCTGTGTATCAGACACCCTAACTCACACTCAGACACTTGCTCACAGACACATGCGCACACATAGGCATGCACACGCAGACACTATACAGACACATTCCCAAGGCGCACTCACACTTAACACACCCATGTGCTCACATCTCGCACCCTTGATGATGGGGAAGGGAGAAGATGACTCTGGCTTCTCCAAAGTGCTGCCAGCCTGGTTTAAACTGCAGATGACCTTGAAGGAGGGGAACCATCAGCCTCAGCCCAGTGGAATCTGCTGAGTCAGTATGGAGGGAGCCTGACAAGCTATGTCTAAGGGGAGCCTGGGAAAAAGCCATGTTTACAAACTGCCTTCATTCCCAGAATCCCTGGAGAGAATGTCCTACCCTCAGAGGTGTTCAGGGAGTTCTTTCCACTCTTTTGACCACCCCAGTTCTTGCCTTCTTCACCTCTCATCTGTAATAATCTCCTAATTCATCTCCCTGCCTCTCTCTTTCCTGGGCATCCTTCTTTATATTGGCGGCGTCAAACTCAAATTACAGACTTCATTTTGACCTAGAAAATGACAAATTAAGATTATCCATGTTGTATTTTATTTTTATTCATTTTGTTAACTACTTCCCAATGACTTTTTTTTAAATTTTGGAGGCAATTGGGGTTAAGTGACTTGCCTAGGGTCACACAGCTAGTGAGTGTCTGAGGTCAGATTTGAACTCAGGTCCTCATGACTCTGGGGCCAGTGCTCTATCTGCTCTACCACCTTGATGATGCCCTCTGCTCTCCAATGACATTTTAAGGCCACACTGCAGTTCAAGGGTTGTGAACTTGATACCTCTGCTGTGCACAGTTGAGTGATTTTCCTAAAATCTGACTGGGTCACTCCCTTATTCAATAAATTCTGATGACTCCTTATTATCTTCACAATCAAATATAAATTCTACCATTTTGAATTTAAAATCTTTCACAAGCTGGCTGTCACCTATCCTTCCATCCCTACTGTGTGTTACTTCTCTGTGCACACAGAAGTCAAGGTAAACTGGCTTTCTTGATGTTCCTCACAGATAACACTCATCTCTTACCTCTGGGCTTTTGTACTGGCTATTCACTTTCTCTGGAATGCCCTCCTCAGTTTTCTTCAGTCTCAAAATCTATCATCTAAAATGCCACATTCTACATTCCTGATGATCCCATCTGCCAGTGCTTTCCCCTACCAGTCATTTTGTATTTATCATGAATTTACTGAGAGATGTATGCTGGATTGTTGGGTCCTTGAGGGAACAGGCTGTTTTCACTTTGGTATTTGTATTTCCAGCACCTAAGGCACTGTCTGGCACATGGTAATCACTCAATAGATGTTTGTTGACTATGTGATTATTAGTTCTATGTGGAGTTGTGGCCAGGTTCTGTGATAAGGTTCTGCCCCTGTGACCTGGTGGCAGTGGGCCTGCAGAGCTGTAAGGAGGGAGGTCAGCTCTGCCTCCGGGCACTGAAATTTAGAGGTCATAAACTTTTTTTTTTACAATTTTGAAAGAATGCATTTATTTAAAGCTGGTTGCATTTGCATTTTGACTATATACATGCTGCTCTAGCAGCCTAGAAACTACAGAGATGAGTACCAAGTTATCAAAACTAATTAGCCAAAATAGCAAGCTGAGAGAGGCTGGGTTTCTTCCTCCCCAGACTGGCCCCATTTGGCTCTCTCCAGGTGAAGACCTCTCCAAGAGCTTCCTCAGTGGCCTCTTGCTGTCCTGGAGAAAAGAATCCTGAAATATCTGGGTTTCCTTAACAGGACCATATGCTGAAATCCATCCTCACCTTGCAATAGTACCCCAAAGTCTCTCTGACCTTGTGTCCCATCCCCTGCTCCCAAATAAATCTGGCTTCATTAGTTGAATTTCTTTCACAGCACTACTCACCAGGCTGTTTTAACAGCATGTTTCTGTACCATTTTCCACAGCCAGGGGTAGGGAACCTTTGGACTTCGAGACCACGAGTCTAGGTCCTCTTCTAGGTCTTTAAGTACGTCTCTTTGAATCCAAACTCCGCAGAACAAATCCCCTTAATAAAAGACCTGGGACCCAGGCATTGAAATTGTTAGCTATGGTTCTGGGAAGTTGTGACCTGAGACTACGGAGCTGGGTGCTATGGTCTGGTAGCTGTGGGTTGGGTACTCTATGGTTTGGGCAAACTGTATCCTGGCTTTGTCATGTAGGAAAGAGCCCTGGATTGCCAGACAAGGTCAGAACCTCAGCAGGGAAGCAGAGAAGGGACAAATCTCTGTCCTACAACTTCTGGGCATGTGAAAGGGTATGTGGTGAGAGAGGCTATGGAGTCTCTCCTGTGGCCTACCAGCCTTCCTAGGCCTGAAAGGCTACCATTAGAGCTTCATCTATTGTTCCTTTTAAAAATAAAAATCTCAGGGGGACAATAAGTTGTTTAATAATAATAATTAAGGTTTATAAGCTCAGTAAGGTTTGCAAAAGGCTTTACATATATTATCTCATTTGGTCCTCACTAACCCTGGAAAATAGGTGCTAGTATTATCCTCATTTTATAAAAGAGGAAACTGAGGTAAATAAAGGTTAAGTGACTTGTCCAAGGTCACAAAGGTACCAACTATCTGAGACAGGATTTGAACTCAGAGCATCCTGACTTTAAGCTCAGTGCTCTATAAATAAACCCCATAAAGTGAATTCATTTCCAAGAAATATATTTCAGTGAGAGGTCACAAGAGCAAAAGGAACAGGAAGTTAGAGAGAAGAGAGGGATACTTTTGGAATCTAGTTGGGGAGGCCATGGGCACCCTGGACACCTGAGGAGGGGGAAAGGGCAGTCAGGTAGACAAAGGCCAAGAGGTTAAGTGGAAAGAGCACTGGGTAGAGGTGGGAGGACTTTGCTTCAAAGCCTGATTCTGATATTTACTTACTTTTATGACCCTAGGCAAGTCACTCTCCCTCTGGGGAGCTCAGTTTTCTCATCTGTAAAATGGGAAAATAAGGCTGAGATCTCTTCTAGCTCTAAATCCATGGTGCCAGGATTGCTTTCATGTATTGCCAGAGACCTCATTGTGTTAGGAATTGGTTCAGCTCTTTTCCAGAATGTGGTAGATACCTTTCTCCCTCCTGGGTTCATCACCAAACTAGGGGACTCTCCAAGTGGGCACTGGGGTTGAGTGTTCCAAGTAACACCACATCCTTCCAAAAGAGGTACTTAAATAGCCTTCCCCCCAACACTGGGATTAGGAAAAGAGCCCTTGACTTGTTTCCTTAGTGTGTATTTCTTCTTAGACTCATGATCACAGAATTTCAGGAGTAGAAGGGGCCTTAACAAATAAATATCTTGGACAGCTCCTGATGGGGGAAAAATAGTCTCCCTCTCAATACACTTGATGAGTGAGTATTCGACCTTTGTTTGAATACTTCCAATAAAGGAAAATCTACTGCACTTTTGGAGAGCTCTTCATGTTAGAAAACTGTGAGCTATTGATGGGCACAGGCAATGTTTTTGCGTTTCTTTGTAGCCCCAGTAACTAGCACAGTGCCTAACACACTGCTTAATGAATGTGGCAGCAGGGAATGAAACTTGTCACACCACTAGACTTAGAATCAGGAAGAAATGAGTTCAAATTCAACCTCTGACATTTCCTAGCTGTATGCCTCTGGGCAAGTCACTTAACCCTGTTTGCCTCTGTTTCCTCATCTGTCAAATGAGTTGGAGAAAGAAATGGCAAATCACTCCAGTATCTTTGCCAAGAAAACTCCAAATGGGGTCATGAAGAGTCAGGCACAACTGAAACAAATGAACGACTACAGTGTGAAACAGTAGAAAAAAACATTAGCTCTGGATCCAAGGTTCTGGGTTCAAATGTTGCCTCTGATGTTTAGTACCACTGTGACTTTGAGAAAGTCTCTCAACTTCTCTGGACCTCAGTTTCTCATGTGTAAAATGAAAAGGCTGAATTCAGCAGCCTCTGTAGAGTCATAATCCTGTGAACCTTTTAGACACACACTGGAAGACAGCTAATACCAAAGAGATAATAAAAATGGAAAAGGGTTCCACATGTACAAAAATATTTATAGTAGCTCTCTTTGTAGTGTCCAAGAACTGGAAATCAAGGGGATGCCCATCAACTGGGGAATGGCTGAACAAGTTGTGGTATATGAATATAATGGAATTCTATTGTGCTATAAGAAATGATGAACAGGAAGACTTCAGAGAGGTCTAGAAAGACTTATATGATCTGATACTGAGTGAAAGGAGCAGAAGCAGGAGAACTTTGTACACAGCAACAACCACAGTGTACAAGGAATTTTTCTAGTAGATTTAGCCCTTCACAGCAATGCAAGGACCTAAAAAATTCCCAATGGGCTCGAGGCAAAACTCCATCCACGTTCAGAGAAAGAACTATGGAATTGGATCGCAGGATGAAGCAGACCATTTTCTCTTGTGTTTTGTTTTGTTTTGTGGTTTCTCTCATTCACTTTAATTCTTCTATGCAACATGACTAAGGTGAAAATGTATGTAATAGGAATGTATGTGTAGAACCTATATAAGATTGTATGCCTTCTCGGGGAGAGAGTGGGGAAGAGGGGAGAAGAAAGTGGAGGGAGGGGAAAAATCTAAGATATATGGAAGTGATTGTAGAAAACTGAAAACAAATAAAATAATTGAAAAAAAAGACAGCTATCATGTTCTTCCTTAGTTTTTTCTCTAGAATAGCCATCCCTAGCTCCTTCAACTGGTCCTCCTATGGTATGAACTTAAGGTTTTTCATCATCACGGCTGCCTTCTCTAGTTTTTATTCACTTTCTTCCTAACATAACACTCGCTCAACACTGGCAAATCCCAGAGGAGTGACTGCTACTACATTCAAGGTTTTAGGGGAAACCCTGTGAGTAGCTAGCCTCTTAAAAATAGCTTACAAGCCCCCGCTAGTTATGCTTCCCTGAACATCATCCTATAGAGTCACTTCTTTAGGAAAAGGATTTATTCAAATGTTATAGCAAGAATAGTAAGTCCATTAAGATTTAGAATGGAGCACAGTACTCCAGATATGGTCTGACCAGGGCAGAATATAAAGGGAGTGTCTCCCCCAGAGTTTTGGACCTTATGCTTTTTTTTATACAGTCTGTTTTTCTTGATTACCAAGTTTTCTAAACCAAATATGAGAATCAGAGCTTATTGTCTAGAGGAAAACCACAGGATGACTACAAAGTGTACTCTCAATGAGAAACACTACCTGTTTGCATTGTTTAATGTCTGTTTAATGTCCTCATAATCCTTTTGACCAGTCTTTGGGCCCATCTCAGGACTGGAAGTTCTAGGATTTGAACATAGGTCTTGATGAATTAGCCCATTGTCATTTCAGGCTGAAAACATGACAGCTAAGCCCAAAGTCTATGGGATCCGGAAGCCTAACATGACCCCAGAGTTGGGCATTCCTCACTTATTTTGTTTTTTCAATTCTCCAAGGTGCAAATGTGAGGAGGAAAGGAGGCAACAATCCAGGATCAGAACCACTCAGTGGAATGGTCACTCGCCAAGAACAACCTCCCCTAAGAGACTGCCAAAATCCCTAAATTCTCACCCAGCTGACTATAATCATGAGATCCCAATGAGATTCAGTTGGAAAACCAGGTGCACCAGTAAAAAATGTATTTGCTTGGCAAATCTACTCTGACAAGGAAGGGGAAGAGAGAAAACTGATTATATAGTGTTTGGATCATGGGGTATTCATTCAATAAGCATTTATATCTCCCAAGATACACAAGGAACAACCACAGTGGGGGAAGACGACAGGCAAAGAAGTTATCCAGAAAATTACGGGAGGTAGAATTCAATAAAAGTGCTGGCAATAAAACCAATCCAGAAGGTATGGCTGATGAGCTAGCTAGATGAAGTAGAGTCCAAAAGGCAGGGAGGACAATTTGGAATCATAGGTATTACTAAACCTTTATAGAATTGGATCAATGGTGTGCTAGAGCCAGCTCATATTGACTCAAGGGACTTGAATGTTAAATTTTCAGTGTGATCATCTATACCTTAGAAATCAGCACCTGTTAACAAATTTGGGCTTGATTTATTGATTTGTTGATGATCTAGACTTAACAAAATGACACAGAAAAATGTTAATAATTCAGACTAAATGTAAAAGTCATACTTTTTTTTGATGGGGAGACCTGATTGTTAAACATTTGTGGGTCCCTGGATAAAATGTATGATTGGAACATGGTTCTCAACTGTATTTTATTCAAAATAAAAACAGGATAGGTGGGGAGTTAAGGGTGGGGTGAGGTGAGAGTAGTGTTATAAAATAAGAAGATAATACTCTTGGGGGTAAATTCAGAAACCACAGAGAGGAAGCATGGGGGAAAGCATTTAGGGGATTATTAGAAACAGAAGCAGAAATGAAATTATCATTGGAGCATTCAACAGACTCTCTAAACAGCAAGAGGAAATAGATAAAGTGTTTGAGAAAGATATCCCAAGCCTGGCAGAAAGAGAGAGATGTAATATAGTGCTAATGGGAAACTTCAATTATCCATAATAGCTTGAACTCTCTGTGCCAAAAGCAGGGGTGCTAATAATTTCTTGGCTTGCCTTGTTGACAATATAATAATAATATAGCTACCATTGATATAGCACTTACTACATGCCAGGAATTGTACTAAGCACTTTACAGTTATTATCTCATGTCATCCTCAAAACAACCGTGGAAGGTAGGTGCTATTACTATCACCATTTTACTGGTGAGGAAACTGAGGCAGACAAAAAGGAAATAACTTGTCACACTGCTAGTAAGTGTCTTGAGTCCAGATTTGAACTCAGGTTTTACGGACTGCAGGTACCATTGTTCCAACCAAACATCCTTATCATTTCATCCTTCAAAAGGAAGGGGGAGGAAATCATGAAGGCACTATCATTCTGGAGCTGATTCTTACCGATATGGCAGACCAAGCTACTGAGGTAGGAATGATGGAAATCTCAGGGGAAGTGACTACTAATTACATCTTCAATTCAATTCAATAAATGTTGATTAAGTACCTATTATGTGCCGGCATTATGCTGAGAGCTGGCAGGATAGTCTCTGTCTTTGAGGAGCTCACATTTGGGAGACAACAAGCAAACAAATATGTATAAGCAAGCTATACACAGAGTAAATAAGGGAAAATTAACAGAGGGAAGGCACTGGAATCAAGAGAGGTTACAGAAGGTTTCCTGTAGACAGTGGGATGTCAGTGGAGATTAAAGAAAGCTGAGCACAATCTGAGCTGGACCTTAGTCTTGGGCAAACAGATTCTAAAGAATCCTAAAGAAAAGATAGGTAGGATCTCATGCAATAAAATTTTTTGGAAGAAGTTAGCCCAGAAGAAATGTGAAACTCTCAAAAATGACATTCTGGGGGTAACTGGGTGGCACAGTGGATAGAGCACTAACTCTGGGGTCAAGAGGACCTGAATCCAAATTTGGTTTCAGATTTGACACTTACTAGCTATGTGACCCTGGGCAAGTACCTTAACCCTGATTGTGTGCACATGAGAGAGACAGAGACAGAGAGAGACAGAAAGGAGAAGGAGAGAGAGAGGGAGAGAGAGAGACAGAGAGAGAGAGAGAGAGACAGAGACAGAGAGACAGAGAGACAGAGACAGAGAGAGACAGAAAGGAGAAGGAGAGAGAGAGGGAGAGAGAGAGAGAGACAGAGAGACAGAGAGAGACAGAGACAGAGAGACAGAGACAGAGAGAGACAGAAAGGAGAAGGAGAGAGAGAGGGAGAGAGAGAGAGAGACAGAGAGAGACAGAGAGACAGAGAGACAGAGACAGAGAGAGACAGAAAGGAGAAGGAGAGAGAGAGGGAGAGAGAGAGGGAGAGAGAGAGAGACAGAGAGACAGAGAGACAGAGACAGAGAGAGACAGAGAGAAATATTCTGGACACAAAGGGAAATAATTCCAGTGAGGAGAAATTGAGTTCACAGAACATGAGAATTAGAAGGGACCTCAGAAAACATCTGATCCAATCAACCTAGGCTAGTTGTACCTCTGGTGGGGAGCAGGGGATGAGAAGCTTGTAAACATGTATAGGGAGAGTACTGAGTAAACAATTGTTATTCTATTGAAATTCATATTTTATTTTATGGGCATATGTATTTTAATTTATTTTATAATAATATAGAATGTATTTATATACATTATATGTATAAATAAATTATATAATTTATTTCCTTTTGTATTGAATAAGGATTCCTGAAAGCCAAGGGACACAGGGACCAAAAAGCAGACCAGGAACCCCATAACTAGTCCAACCCAAATAATTGCCTCTAGAAAGTACATATTAATCGACTACCTTTTCTAGGCTCCTACGCCATACTATTGCTTCCTGTTGAGTTTATAGTCCACTGTACACCCTTGTCTTTCTCTGGAATTACTATCTCTGGCATTTGTCAAATTTGTTTTTTGAACCCAGGCTTTTATTTTGCCTCTACTATGTTGTTATATTATTATATTGTGTGTTACTTATACTATATTAATATTTTGCATTTATCCACCAAAGCCCTTGGCTCTGATATCAATATTATCAGATGGTCATATCCATTTATCAGTGGAAATGACATTAAAAGGAGAGGGATGACCATCTGCTTTCTCCCTGTACTCTAAGGATTATGGGACTTTTCCCTCTGATTTATGACTGAACCTTCACTATGTGTTCATGCCCTGATTAGAATTTGAGTCTTTTGAGAGCAAGGACTATGTCACCTGACTTTTTGTATTCTTACAGTGGTTTTTTTTTTTGCACATAGTAAGCACTTAATAAATTCTTTATTGATTCATTAGTTCATTTATCCCCCATTAAATTCCATCTTACTGAATTTGGTACAGTGTTTTGGCCTGTCATGGGATTCAGTTGAGCTGTATGGCCCTGGGTATGTCACTAAACTCCCCATACCACATGGTAAGGGTGGAAGACCCTGCGGCCCTGTGACTCTGAGAAATGTGTCTGAGTCTTTGGTCTTTTCATTTGTTGTCATTTTTCCTTCATGGTTTCTAAATTTTATTTTTCTTTTCTTTTTTTCCTGTTCTAGCTACAGGGAGTGAAGTCTCTGATCTGACCTGGGAATATGAGATAGTGATAAGGGAGTCCAGAAATCCAGATCAAATGTTGCAGTCAGCTTAACTGAATTTTACCATGGTTTTGAACTTGAACTTGCAATGGTATGTGGGAACTGAGCTAAACTGTCTTCCCTCCTACAGCCTCCAATAATGGTTGTGTGTATGTGTGTGTGTGTGTGTGTGGGGGGGTTGTCCCCAAAGTGTTGGGGGAGGCATTTTTATGGTTATTCTTGTTGTATGTCATCTGATTGAAGGAAAGTGGGATGCTAGTCATTGGGCCTCTAAAATTCGGGGCAACTAGGTATTGCAGTACATAGAGCACCAACCCTACAGTCAGGAAGACCTGAATTCAAATCCAGCCTCAGATACTTACTATGTATGTGACTCTGGGCAAGTCATTTAATCCCCATTTCTTCACCCCCAAAAAATGGGGACCAGGGAACATAGTTGGTGAGGTGATAGCAGAAGAGACTCTCCAACCCTTCAGGGTACTAGAGAACCCTGTGATGGGTAAAATGTAGCAGGCATGGCCTTGAAAAAGTAGCACCAGAGTCAACCATGTTATATAAGTAACTTCTATAGAAGGAGGAAATAAGAGTCTGGAGAGGGTCATGGTGAGAATGAGGTGAAGTAGTGCTGGGGTTCTTCCTAAAATGGTGGTCTGGGGATGGGGTCATTAGGTTTCTGAGGGTGGCAATGGAGAGGAAGAGGAAGTAGAATCTGGAGACAATCAATCAATCACTAAATTTATTATGTGCCTGGCATTGTGCTAAATTCTGGGGAGATAAAAGGAGGCAAAAGACAGTCCATCTCCACAAAGAGCTTTCAGCGTAATGGAAATTAATGGGAGAGATTCTTTCCTTGGCTTCCCAACAGCTGGTACATTTCTGTCTAAGGTGCCTTCCATTTTTCTCTGTATGTATACTACCTAGTTATTGACATGTTATGTCTTCCATTAAAATTTAGTCCCTTTGAGAACAGGCACTGTCCTTGCCTTTCTTTGTTTCCTCAACTCTTAGCTCAGTGCCTGGTATACAGTAAGCACTTAATAAATGCTTGTTGACTGATTGATCCATAAATCTAAGGTCACTTAATCTCTCATTGACCCAGGCCACCCTCTAAGATGCAGATTTGCAGAGAGGATATTGACTCATATTGGTAGAGTTTGCTTATCCCTGATGGATGTGCCAATGGAAATCACAGATTCTGTCCCTATCCCTGAAAATAAGGCTGTTCTAGGAGGGAGGCCATCAGCAGCTAAGAGGTCCAGGAGAGATTTCATGTAGGTGTTTCCTCAGTGCTCCTCAAATGTAGGAGCCTAGTAAGTCAGAAAAGGAAATGGGGCTACTAGGGTGTGACTTTTTATTCTTCTTAATTTCCAAATGAAAAAATTTCCTGGATATCTGGACAGCAGGGTCCCATGTTGGTCACCACAGGGGCATACTAAGTATAAGAGGTTGTTTACCTGCCTACAAATAAGTATGGTAAAGGAACTCACTTTTAAAATGTGGTATAGGAAGGATTAAAAATATAACAAAAATAGTCTCCTATTTGCATAAGAATAGGACTGATTTTAAAACTGTTTTATGAGGGTGAATCTCAAAGCAGCTCAAGCTTATTTTGCACCAAATTAAAGAACTAGAGTTGGCCTATATACAGATTTTTGTAAACATGCAAAGGCCTGAGCCAGTGTGCCCAAATCAACTATTTTTACTTAACTGGTGCTCATAATTTGGTATTGCACACACACACACACACACACCCATAACCATACCCTCCACACACACACAAGAATAAAGAAGAGAGTTAAGCAGACTATTTTCTATTTTGTTATATTTTGGATTGGTTTGGTTTTTCTCATGATTTTTCCCATTTGTTTTATTTAATTCTCTGCAACATGACTAATGTGAAAATGTATTTAATAAGAATGTGTGTGTTGAGTCCATATAAGATTACATGCTGTTAAGGGTGGAGACAAGATGATGGAGTAGAAAGATGGACATACTCTAGCTCTTCCCCCACAGCCCATAAAAGACCTGTAAAGAAAGATTCTCAACAAATTCTAGAGCAGCAGAAGCACAGAACGATGGAGTGGAGGAGATTTCCAGCCCAAGGTGACCTGGAAGGCCGATGGGAAAGGTCTGTCGCACCAGACGTGGAGCAGAGCCCAGATCAGGCTTGGCTGCACCCGCAGCAGCACGATTCACAGATCCCTCAACCCACAGGCACCAAAGGCAGCTTCAAAAGTCAGTGAAAGGACTTTTTCACCTCCTTGATAAGGGAGAAGGGTCCTCCCCTAACCCTAGCCCCAAGCAGCAGCAGTGGCCAGCTGAGGTAGCTGTGGCCATGGCAGGGATTGTTGGAGGCTCAGCTTAAGGCCCTGGGGAAACTGAACAGTTGAACTGAATCTCAGACTGGAGCCAGGTCAGGGAATAAACTCCTCTCCCTTAATTTTGCCACCTTGAAGGAACTGAGATCTTACAGGTGCCCAGGGTATACCCTACTTTTGACAAAGGACCCAAAAACCAAGTAACTGGTTGGGAAAATGCCCAAAGAAGGGAAAAAAAAGTAAGACTATAGAAAGTTGTTTTCTTGGTGAACAAGTATTGTCTCCCATCCTTTCAGATGAGAAAGAACAATGTTTACCATCAGACATAAAAGTCAAGGCTTCCACACCCAAAACTTTCCAAATAAATATGCAGTGGCCCCAGGTCATGGAAGAGCTCAAAAAGGATTTTGAAAATCAAGTAAGAGAGGTGGAGGAAAAGCTGGGAAGAGAAATGAGAATGATGCAAGAAAATCATGAAAAGTGAGTCAAGAGCTTGCTAGAGGAGATCCAAAAAAATGTTGAAGAAAATAACGCCCTCAAAAATAGACTGACTGAAATGGCAAAAGAGGTCCAAACAGCCAATGAGGAGAAGAATGCTATAAAAAGCAGATTTAGCCAAATGGAAAAGGAGGTTCAAAGTCTCTCTGAAGAAAATAGTTCTTTAAAAATTAGAATGGCCTCACTGAATGCAAGTTGACAATCTACTCCTGCCTGGAACTTACATGAAGTTGGGGAGATATTGTTTCCCTGTAATGTCCCTACTGTTAGTGGCAATTTCCTATAGTCAAAAGGTTTGTAAGCTTAATAGCAGATCTATTAAATTATATATTGTTGGCAGGGGAATATCTGAGGACAAGTCTAAAATTAAGCTATTAGGCTTAGGACTTTAGACCAACAACAATAAGTTAATGTCCTTTAATTCTTAGAAATAGTGTGGAAACAATTAGGTCAAGGGCCTATGAAGTTAGCATACATAGCTATTATTTGTGTCTCAGTTGGTTAATGTTAAAAAAAATCCATTTGTAGTCTATATTGTAAAAGCTTTAAAAGAAATATCACCTAACCAAAAGCTAGAATTTTGTTATGTGATATGAACTGTGTTAAAAATGAAAAAGAAAACAAAAGAAAAATTAGAATGGAACAGATGGAGGCTAATGACTTTATGAGAAATGAAGAAATTACAAAACAAAACCAAAAGAATGAAAAAATGGAAGATAATGTGAAATATCTCATTGGAAAAACAACTGACCTGGAAAATAGATCCAGGAGAGACAATTTAAAAATTATGAGACTACCTGAAAGCCATGATCAAAAGACCTAGACATCATCTTTCATGAAATTATCAAGGAAAACTGCCCTGATATTCTAGAACCAGAGGGCAAAATAAATATTGAAAGAATCCACCCATCACCTCATGAGAGAGATCCAAAAAGAGAAACTCCTAGGAATATTGTAGCGAAATTCCAGAGTTCCCAGGTCAAGGAGAAAATATTGCAAGCAGCTAGAAAGAAACAATTCAAGTATTGTGGAAATACAATCAGGATAACACAAGATCTAGCAGCCTCTACATTAAGGGAACAAAGGGCTTGGAATATGATATTCCAGAAGTCAAAGGAACTAGGATTAAAACCAAGAATCACCTACCCAGAAAAACTGAGTATAATACTTCAGGAGAAAAAATGGTTATTCAATGAAATAGAGGACTTTCAAGCATTCTTGATGAAAAGACCAGAGCTGAAAAGAAAATTTGATTTTCAAACACAAGAATCAAGAGAAGCATGAAAAGGTAAACGAAAGAGAAATCACAAGGGACTTACTAAAGTTGAACTGTTTACATTCCTACATGGAAAGATAATATTTGTAACTCTTGAAGCTTTCCTCAGTATCTGGGTAGTTGGAGGGATTATACACACACACACACACACACAAACACATACACACACAGAGACAGAGAGAGAGACAGAGAGACAGAGAGCACAGAGTGAGCCGAATAGGAAGGGATCATATCTAAAAAGAAAAAATTAAGGGGTGAGAGAAGAATATATTGGAGGTGAAAGGGAGAAATGGAATGGGGCAAATTATCTCTCATAGAAGAGGCAAGAAAAAGCTTTTCCAATGGAGGGAAAAAGGGGGAAGGTGAGAGGGAAAAAGTGAATCTTACTCTCATCACATTTGGCTCAAGGAAGGAATAACATGCACACTCAGTTTGGTATGAAAATCTATCTTACACTATAGGAAAGTAGGGGAGAAGGGGATAAGCAGGATGGGGGGTCTGCTGAAATGGAGGGCAAATGGGAGGAGGGAGCAATTAGAAGTAAACACTCTTGGGGAGGGACAAGGTCAAAAGAGAGAATAGAAGAAATGGGGGCAGGATAGGATGGTGGGAAATATAGTTAGTCTTACACAACATGACTATTATGGAAGTCATTTGCAAAACGACACATACATAGTCTATGTTGAATTGCTTGTCTTGTCAGTGGGGATGGATAGGGAAGGAGGAAAGAAGAGAAGTTGGAACTCAAAGTTTTAGGAACAAATGATGAGAATTGTTTTTGTGTACAACTGGGAAATAAGAAATACAGGTAATGGGGTATAGAAGTTTATCTTACCCTATAGGACAAGAGAGAAGATGGGGATAAGGGAAGGGAGGGGTGTTAGAAGGGAGGGCACATTGGTGGAAGGGGCAATCAGAATGCATGGTGGTTTGGAGGGGGAGGGGAGAGATGGGGAGAAAATTTGGAACTCAAAATTTTGTGGAAATGAATGTTCAAAACCTAAAACAAACAAACAAACAAACAAACAAACAAACAAATAAAATAAATAAATTTTAAAAAAGATAAAATAAAAAAGATTACATGCTGTTGTGGGGAGGGAGAGAGAAAATTTTAAAACTCATGGAAATGATTGTTGAAAACTTAAAACAAATAAATTAACTATAAATATTTTTTAAAAAGGAGAAAGCTAAGGAAATTCATGTATAATAGATGCAAACACTTAATTGCAAAACTCATAATCATAAAAAATAATTAGTTTCCCCCCCACCAACATATATGTGTATATTTTTAGTAACAGTTTTAGAATTTTGAGTTTGTGGATTTGGGTTTGAATCTTCTTCCTTGGGCAAATCTCTCTGTCTCAGTTTCCTCATTTGTAAAATGAAGAGGTTGGAGTGTGATCCCTTTCAATTTCAAATCTACACCACTCTAGCAAGCATTCATATGTCTTAAAGTCTTAAAGGGCTATACTACCTATGTGACCTTGGATAAATCATTTCCTCATCTGTCAAATGACAGGGTTAGACTTGATGGCTTATATATAGTCCTAGGACTATAATCCATGATCTCACTTGAACCTTAGTAACACCTCTATAAGGTAGGTATTATGGTATTATTATCTCCATTTTATAGACAGAAAAACTGAAACTCAAGTCGTGAAACGACATGTTCATGAAGGAGAGGCTGAGTATCTGAGGTAGGGTGCGAACTCAAGGCATCTTCATTCCAAGCCCAACATTATGTCTACCCTGGCCCTGGACTTCAAGGTCCTCTTAACATCTGTAACTTTTTTACTATGCAAATGTGTTTATTTATATGTATACATAATATATGTATATATAGTGTATATGTGTAATGGTCTCCCTTCTGTGGAAGGAGAATTCTACCCTGAAAGTGACAGGAGGGGCAGCACAGAAGATAGTCTTATCACAAATGTAGCTTTGTCAGGAGAGGGGTTGGTTTGGGCTGGCAACCCTAGGGTGGGGACTGACCCATGCATGGTTATACCATGTGACAGTGTGGGGCAGTAAAAGACTTTGAGATGAGATACAGATTATGATGATCATGGCAGAGAAAAAGCAACCACAACTGGTGTGGTCTTCTTGGGTCAAAGCCCCCTTTGCCCCACGATAGTTATAGTCTAGGGGCAGGGAAAAGGAGAAAAAAGACATTAGCAACATAATAGAACAAATGATCCAGGATTCTAGCTTAGTTACTAGACGAAGGAAGGCATGGAGGAAGAGGCTTGGTAGCTACTACCATCATGTGCAGGAAATAGTCACAAGTCAGATGTTCAAACACAGGGAATGGTTGTATTACGATAAGTGTCTGGGTTTTCTGCTTGTACTATGAGATACACTGGACTTGCAGTCTGAAAATCCAGGTTCAAGTCATTGATCTGACATTGACTAGCTGCGTGACCACAGGAAAATCAATTACCCTCTCTGAGCCTCAGTTTCCCAATTTATAAATTAGTGATAATAATATTGGTACCACCTTTTTCACAAGATAAAGGTAAGGAAAACAAACTTTTTAAACTGCAGATGATGATGATTATTCAAGGGCTGTGAAGTTTGGGATCTGGTTTCACAGCTACAGCTCTCTCAGCCCCTGTTCAGAGGCCTCCATGAATCTACACCAATTCTCTGACGTGGTCTTTCCCGGTGGTACAGTGTACCCTCCTACTTATGTGTTTGGGCATGAGGTTAGGTTTATGGGACCATGGGTGACGGAATATGATTGGGAGACAGTAGCAAGTGACTTAAGGACTGGCTATGAGACTCAAAATGATGAGCAGTGTTGAAAAAGACTGATCTCATGAAAATACAACCCATTCTCCTTTGAGACTAGGAGGCACACAGGTAGTCTGTACAAGCAGGTTTAACTGGGATCATGATTATTTTTCTCCTCTTGGGGCATCATGATTTGAATAACCTGACCCAGTTGGCTACAGAGGAAATCTTGGGTAGAGAGGTCACTTTGAAGAGGTGGAAGATTGGGGCCTTCTGCTCTAGCCCCATGGGACAGGCTGACCCTGACAGGAGGCACACATTGTACATTCTGGTTGCTAGTAGAGAAGGACATCCAACCGTGTAAATCACTCTGACCCAATCTGCTCCTGGGGACAGAGATCAGCTTGGAAATTTCCGGGGACATCAAGTTTTTGACTGCTGGCCATGTCTCTGTGAGGACAGAGGTTGGCAGGATTAATAGAAAATTTTAAAACATAGAGACCGTATGTTTAGCTTGGAAATAAAATTTATGTGCCATTTCCAAGCTTGCTATGTATGACACAGTAGATATACTGCTGAATTTGGAATTAGGAGAATCTAGTTTAAATCCCACCTGTGATACTTATTAGCATGATACCTCTGAGTTTCTGTTTCCTCATCTGTAAAATGACCTGTCATGCTGACTTTGTAGCTTATGAAGCTCTAATAAGATAGTTCATATGGGAGAGACAATATGGTGCAGTGGGAAGATTGCTGGATTTGGAATTCGAGTCAAGTCAACAAGCATTTATTTAGTACCTACTGTGTATCAGACCTGCATTCTAACCTTGGTTCTTCTACTGATAACCTGGGTGATTCTAGAGAAATCATTTAGTATCTTTGGGCCTCAGTTTCCTCATCTGTAAAGTGAGGTTTTAGACTGAATGACTTCTGAGGTCCCCTCCAGCTCTGAATTTGGCATCTAATGAATTAAGAGTTAGATTTGAGGAGACCAGATGCTTTTGATCAATATAAAGGAGATCTGGAATAAACTCTCTACCTACAGGCTTGGTCTCCAACTGGGACACCACTGGCTTAGAGAGGCAGAAGATGCCCAATGCCATCTGCTGGAGAATTGCAGGCTCTTGTGATGCTGTACAAGGTGAAGGAACCATCATGGGGGCGGGGAAGGAATATCCATTGATGAAGCTGCTACTATGTGCCAGGCACTTTACAGGTACTCTCTCCTTTGATCCTCACAACAGAGGCAGATGCTATTATGATCCTTAATTTTATAGTTAAAGAAACTGAGGCAAGAAGAGGCTAACTGACTTGCCCAGGGTTAGACAGTTAGTGTCTGAGGCTGGGTTTGAACTTAGTTTTGTTCTGACTCCAGACTCAGCGCTCTATCCACTGCACCATCAACCTGCCTTTAATAACCGGGAGCAATTATCCCTCTCCTCTTCTGGGAGCCACAGAGAACTGACAGCAGAGTGAGGAGCGATGCTTTGCAGGTGACTGTGCATAGGTGTGATAAGGAGCACTCCTGAAAGTCTTACTAGTCATTTGAGAAGCTTCACTATAGGTAACACCTACTAGGTGCTATGGTTATGATTAAGTGATTGAAGTGATGCATAATTCTCTGGAGAGATTTGCTCACAGGTAGGTGATGAGTTATTCTGAACCTTATTAATTTTCTATGACCTGTCAAGTAAACCTATTCCTTCTTGAGTTTTGTGAACCCTGTGCTTGCAAGGTGAATCAGTGACCACTCTCAGGAAGGTGATTGTAAGGCAATGACATTTTCAGGTTACCTGGGTGAGGCAACTCAATTCAACAAACATTTGTTAATTTCTTTCTATACGTAAAGCACTCTACTGGGTGCCATAGATAAAAAGACAAAACAAAATGATCCAGTCCCAGTTCTTAAGGAGTTTATACTCTTGAGGGGAGGAAGAGGAAGATGGCTAGAACATTTATACAGAGAAATAAATACATGTAATGCTAACTGGCCCCCACTACCTGAAGTCGGGTATGTTACATCTCATCCCTCTCCTAGGGTTTTTCATTACCCTTAAGGGAGATTGATGGGGAATCTAGGCTCCAGCCCTCACTGATGGCACTCTCTCCAATTGAAGGGGTGATTCCCTGAACCCCAGTTCCATTTAGCCATTTACATTAGGATTAGCTTTTACAAAGGAATATTTGCTTCAAAAAGTATTCACAAATATACAAACATATTCCTCTAACATGAGTGAGGCATAATATCTGGGCAGGGGAAAGGGAGTAGATTCATAGCTTAGGTCAGTTTCATAAAACAGTCCCAGTTCCAAGTCCAAACCCTGAGCCTTGAGTCCCAAGTACCCTGGGGGCTTCTCAGAGCTTCTCTTGACAGTTCCCACTTCTCAATCTGGTTCCAAGGTCCCCATAGCTCAATCTCCCAGGATCTGTGTTCCTGAAACTGAGCACAAAGGAGACAGACCAGAAACCCCAGACTTATTTCTTAGAACCAGAATAAAAGGGAGGGACTAAGTTATCCTCCGTCCTGAATCCTGCATAACACTAGCTCTGGTGGGGCAAACTTTGATTTTCACCACCTGGCCTGAGCAGGAAGAGGAGTTGGAGCCAAAGTTTGAGAAGACTCAGCTTGTCCTAGCTCTCCATCAGGGGACATTGCAGGGGTCTCAGCACCCAGCAGGACAGCTACACCTGAATGGATAGAATACCTATCCTATGGGGAGTCATGAAATGGTTCCAGGATTAGACAGGCTCAGTGGGAGCTGTAGAGTGGAGGGAGGGTCTCACAGGACAAGACTGTTTTGTCCTGTAGAGAACAAGAAGCCAAGGAAGTTTGAGAAGGGACACGACCTAGTTTTAGGAGCATCAGTTTGGTAGCTATCTTTATGGAATTAATTCTTAATTTTTAATTAATTTAATTACATGTGGAAGTCCATTATTTCTTGTTTGTCCTATTTATGACTTCTTTGTACATATTTGTCATTTGCTGTCTCCTTCATGAGGGTGGAGATTGTCTTTTGTTTCTTTTTATATCCTCACTCCTTACCGCAGTGCCTTGCACCTGGTAGGTGCTTAATAAATTTTTACTGATTGGCTATTCAGAGAAGGTATATGCAGGAGAAAAGGTAAGGACAAACAGTAATCTGTGAGTAGTAATGACTGCCTCACTGGGGACCCAAGTGACCAGTTCCAGTTGGGCAATGATCCTGCCCAAAGGAATATAAATCTCTTGAAATAGAGCTCTGCTAAATCAGGCTTTAATAAAGCCCATCTGGATTCAGATGGAGCTACTTGACTATGCCTTAAACCCAAATCACTTTGGCTCTCACTGATTGGCCAATAATGGGCCCAAACCCAAACCTCAGTTGGTTTTGGGCCCTGACTGGCTCAGAGTGAGTAGAAATAGCAATTGTTTCTGTTTTGCTGTGAGGCCTTCCCCTCCCAGATTGATTTTTTTGGGGAGGTAAATAAAAAAGAGACCCTTCTTTGCCTCATTTCTTACCTAGCCTTAATCCCTGAATGGGTAGCACCTCAGAAAAACTGACACCTGGGAAAGACCTTGGCTTAAAAAAGGTCAAGGTCTCCCACTGCACTAGGGACATCTCCAGTTGTCCTGATCCATGTCTTGCCACTGGACCCAGATGGCTCCAGAGGAGAGAGTAAGGTGGGTGATTTTGCACAGCCCTGCCTCACTTAAATCTAATTCACTGGCAAGTCAAGGCATCACCTTCCTGGTGTCATTGGTCCTCTTGAAGAAGGAAAGATAAACGACAACAACCACCATAGGAGAATATATACCAGACAATACAGAATGAAGGAGTTCTTCCATTGGGAGTGAGATAACCCAGTTCAACCAAGAGAGAGGTCCTAGATCTTACCCTAAGGGAAATGCCCTGAAGTCTCTAGAAGTCAAGCTGGGAATAGGAATATAATGGAGACTTCTCACTCTTCTTGTGGCTTCCCAATGTCTTTTCTTTAGAAACCTGAAGTGGGGTTGGCCTCTTCCATCTTCTCTCCCTCCTATCTTCTTCCACTTGAAACTTGACCAGTTCCGTGTTGGGGAAAGGAGGAACTCTAAGGAAAATCATTCTTGGGGAATCCCAAAAGGGCAACTGATAGGTCTTGTGAACTCCACCCTGCCCACAGGGCATTCATGGCCACCAATAAGGAGAGAGTCCCATACCCATGGGCTTTGGGCTACATTTGTATCCCCAGTGCTTGGCAGTTGGTACTTAAAAAATGCTTACTGACTGAGTCATTATACCTAACCCATTCTGCATTTTTGATCCTCTACTCCATGCTCATATTAGTCTCCATGTAGATGACCACCTTTAGGGCAAACATGTGCCTTTCTTCCAGGGCCAGAAGGAAAATGAAGTCAGATTGCGAGCCATCATTGGCTAGGAATCCCATATCTCTGGGTCAAACATCTGCTTACTTGGATGGCTTTCAGCAGAAACACTGACAGCATCCAGGTCATGGCCACAGCCAGGACCACAGAGCTATTTCTTTACTCCCAGGCCAGGTCTGCCTTCCCTGGCAAGCTCCCTCTGTCCGCTCAACAGCCAGTCCCTACCCTGGCCCCTGGCAGGCAGAATATCCCTCCCCAAGAAAGGCTTCAGGGAGCAATTGAGGAGACTAATGGGAAGCAGATTTAGATAAGTGTTTGTATGTTCAGCATGTATGTGTGTGTTGTTAACATGGGACCAGCCTTGGGCAGGAAATTGTAGTTTTCTTTCTGAAAAATTAAAGATAGACTTCACTGAGGCCTCTGGGAGCTGCAGCTAGGGCCATAGAAGAGTACAACTATTTTGTTCTGAGATTCTCTAAAGTGGCCAGGAGACAGTCTTTCAAGCGAGTGAGCCAAGGAAGCCTTTTATTGACCAGTGCCCATAGGGGAATGGTGGGGAGAGAAGGTGCGCATGTGAAATCCTTGGGTTTAGTTTGAATTGTAGTAGCAGAGTGTAAAAAACAATAATAACAATAAAACTGCAAAACAGTTTCTTCACAAATATTTTCCAAGTCAGACTACCCTTCCTCATCCTTGGTCCAGGCAGATGAGCTTTTCGAGTCATTGTTGGGTGACGACAGCAGGTTCCAAAATTATCTCAATGGGCTAGAATGTGGCCAGATAAATTAAACTTTGCCTTTGTCTTTTCCCATGCTGCCTCCTCCTTCCTGGACACCCCACCTGTCTGCCCAGCTTGCCACTACTTATTATCATTGTTCCTAGAAGAAGTGGGGCAATCTATTGAGGATCCCCTGAAACTTCACAGACCTAAATAACCCTCCCTGGCCAAAGAATATAAGCTCTTTAAAGGCAAGGACTGTCTCTCTTTTGCATTTATATCCCTGGTGTTTAGTGCAGCACTGGCCACCTAGTAAATGCTTAATAAATACTTCTGCATTTATTCGTTGGTAATTGTCAAAGTATTCCACCTGGATTCCAAAAATCAGCCCCATAAATTATTTCAGATGGATGGGTGGCTCAAGTGAGCTCCCATCTCTAATCTTGACTGGAGGAGGCATATTTGAATAAGGACAATGATAAACTGGTGAGTATCCAGAGGAGGGCCTTTAAATCAGGATCCTGTCTCAGTGGGCTAAACTGGAGACAGTTAGCCTGAAGGAGGCTTATACGAAGAGGGAATGTGATGATTGGCTTCAAGAATCCAAAGTGCTGTCAAATGGAAGACCCTGAGTCATCCAGGGCCTTGTCAATATTTGAGGCAGAGATATGGGATTCTTGGCTAATGGAGGCTCACAATCTGATTTGGTTTTCCTTCTGGCCCTAGAGGAAAGGCACATGTTTGCCCTAACTGTGGTCCCTCACACAGCACTGATATGAGTGTGGGGTACAGGTTTAAAAAGAACCAAGTACAGAATGCGTTAGGTATAAGGAATCAGTCAATACGTATTTATTAAACCCCTGCTATATACCAGGCACCATGCTAAGCACTGGGGATACAGAGGTAACCCTTGTCCCAAACTAGGAGAAATCAAGAATTAAGCCTTCCCCAAAGAGGACTGGGCTGCCTTGGAAGGTAGTGGTTGAGTCCCCCCTCCCACTAGAGGACTTCAAGCAATGGCTTGGAGGGGACACCAAAGGGAGGATTCTTGTGCAGATATAGGCTGAACTAGATGCCCTCTGGGGTCTCTTTTCTCTCTGGCATTCTTGTGTTCTGTGTAAAGGGAAACCTCAGTCTAGCTCCTGTCCCTCATGGTGACTCATCAACCACTGCCATCAGTCTGAGAAGGGAAGACCCTCAGAGTTTCTGGCCAGAATCAGATGCCATTATTATCCTCATTTTTAAAAGATGAGGAAATTGAGGCAGAAATTAAATGACTTTCCCAGGGTCACACAGCTAGTTAAATGTCTGAGACAGCATTCAAATTCAGGTCTACCTGGTGTTCCAGTGGGTAGAGCTCTGGGTGACCTTGGGAAAGTTACTTAACCTCTGTTTGCCTCAGTTACCTTATCTGTAAAATGGCAATAATAACACCACACATGCACATTGTAGGGTTGTTGTAAAGATCAAATGAGATAATATTTATTTAAAAAGGTGGGGCAGGGGGGCTTAGCAGAGTGCCTGGCACATAATGGGTACTATGGAAATGCTCATTCCCTTCAAAGTCTCTCATACCATCCAGCTGATTCTACCTGGAGCAGAACTCTTTGGGATGTCTCAAGGTCATGAGATGTCATGTGGATTACGTTCAAGGAAGGCATATCTGAGTGTGTGAGTCTATGACCTCAACGGAGCTTTTTCAGATGTGATGAGGTAAAGGAAAGGGGAAAATCCTTCCAGGGAATGAAGAAAATGTAAACAACGCTGGAATGACCAGAGTATCGGTCCTCTCTAGCTGTTGAGGAGGGAGCACCAGGAGATCAAGTTGGTTAGGTCCAACAGGGCCAGATCAGGAAGGGCCTGGAGTGTGGAGTACAGGAGGTTAGACTTGATGGCAGACTCTGAGGGAGCCTGAGGCAGGAGCTGCTGTAGCAAGCCCTTTCCTGGAAGATTGTTGATAATGATGATAATCTGCTTACTTGGGGAAAACAGGTTCAGAGGATTTGATAAGCTCACCTGTCTTACTGGGAGAGTGATCTTTCCCCTTGGCAGTGTGGGAGCCTGGGCATGGGCCAGGGGGTTACCTCAATAGAGAAACTCCTGAGCTGAGTTGGAAAGTGAGCTTTCAACTCCACTCAAATCCCATCTTCTGGAGGAGGCTTTCCCCAGTACCCCCAAACCTTCAACTAACAAACTTTTTCTTGGAGATTGCTTCCAGTTTACCTAGCTGATATCTTTAACGTACACACTTGTTTGCGAGTTGTGTCCCCCATTAGATCGGGAGCTCACTATGAGCAGGGACCCCTTTTTTTTTGCTTTCCTTCGTATCTCAGGCACTTAGTGCCTGGCATACAGTATGTGATTAATAAATGCTCATCAGCTGATTGACTGGTGACCAGTTCAGAAGAAGGTGACCAAGACAGCAAGAGGATGGAAAATTGGAGACTCTAAAAACTACAGAAAAGTGAATTGGGGGTGGGAGTAGGACATAATAGTTGTCTTAAAATATCTGAAGGGCTATCACTCAGAAGAGGGATTAGTATGGTTCTGTTTGGCCCCAGAGGGGTCATAGTGGGCATAATGGATCACAGCTGCTGAGAACTGGATTTAGAGTCCATGAGAGAAACACCAAAAATCCCTTCCTAACCATGAGAGCTACCCCAAATAGAAGGCTGCTTCCAAACATAGTGAGTTCCCTGTCCCTTAGCATAATCAGGTAAAAAGTTGGGGGTGTTGCAGAAGGAATTCTGGTTCAAGTATGGGTTGAACTGAATGGTTTGAGATTCTGGGATTCTAGAATTCTCTGATTCTTTTTGTTAGTCAAAAAACATTCATTAAGCATCTTCTATGTGCCAGGCTCTAGATTAAGAGAAAAACACCATCCTCGTTCTTAAGAATGTCATATTCTAATCACCAGATTTCATGACTCGTGTTTCTCGTTCCACAAGGCAGCCAGGTAAAAGGAAGGGCAGAGAAAAGACGACTGGAGTGTGGAAAGGCCCCCTTCTATTCCTCCTTTTCTCTCTTCCTCTCTCTCTTCTCACACCGGTGCCCATAAGCTGAGCAGTTGAGGCAGCAGGCAGGGAGGGGACAGATCCACTTCTTATCACATCAGTAGCTGGAATCCTACCTGTGATGAGCCCCTCAGTGACTGGCACATTGGCAGATTTCCCCAGGCATCTACTAGGAGGGCACACACATTTGGAGAGGCTGATGGGAGCTTTGTCAGCCAGCCGAGCCTAGGGTGATGTCAGAGCTGCTGTGCTGGGAGTTAGGAGCCCCCAGCCCAGAGTCCAAGGCTCAGGACTCTGATGGGGACCCGGCAAGGCTTTTCCCTTTGCCCTCCTCACCCTCTGGGTCAGATCCATTTTGAGAGGTGCCTCCCCTAACTCTCAATTATTTTATGAAGAGCAAAGGAGAAGGGCTGCCCTGTCAGAACAGGATAAAAATAGTCGCAACCCTTTCCCTGGCCTGTCTCCTTTAAAATTGGATAGGGGAAAGCTCTTCAGTCTTCAGGCTCAGGCATGATGTAAGTACTGTTTATGGAAAGGCTCTAATAATAGAATCTCACCAGCCAGGGGCTTTCTCTCTTGAGGTCTCCACCCAGGGAGGGGAGCAATCTGCACACTGAGTCCACCCCTGAGTGGGGGGTGGGAAGGTGAGTAGCTTGATCTCTGGGTGTGTTCCAGTGATTTGTTGACAGCAGCATCTTAGTGAGGGGCAATGATTGGTTGGAAGGTGACCCCAGGTCATTTCACTGAAAATCCCTCCTGTGGGACACTGTGCTGTACTGGATAGACTGGAACAGTGGACAAGACCAGGACAGTGGCTTTAGAGTTGGTAGACCTGAGTTTGAATACAGGCTTTGACTCTTACTATTTTGTGACCTTGGGGGAATCATATAACTTCTTTTGGCCTTAATTTTCTTATCTATGTGTCAAAACACCCTCTGTGACCTTATTCTCCCAACCTGAACTGGTCCTGACAGGTTGAGTCCCAGGAAGGGGAAGAAAGGGAAGAAGTAATTATATAGTACTTCCTGTGACTATACTAAGGGCTTTTTACAAAACCCTGTTAGGAGGTACTATTATTATCTCCATTCTCTTTCCCCCTCTCCCCTTTTTATAGTTGAGGAAACTGAGGCAAATAGTGACTTGCCCAGAACCACACAGCTATGAAGTATCTGAGGTTGGATTTGAGCTCAGGTCTTCCTGAGTCCAGGCTTAGCACTCCATCCGCTGTTCCACCAGTTACTGCTTTCAGGATGCTAGAAGTAACTGTGCGGATGACACTTTGGCAACAAGCCCCTACCCATGTGAGGCAGAGAGATTAAGCAAAAGATAGCACAGGGCAAGACTGATATTTGAACCCAGAGCATCTGCTTGGTAGTGTGGCCGAGTGATCTAAGGTGCTGGATTTAGGTGTGGATTCGAATCCCACCACTGCCAACAGGATTTTGGGCAGCTAGGTGGTGCAGTGGATAGAGAACCAATACAGGAGTCAGGAGGACCTGAGTTCAAATCTCACCTCAGACACTTGACACTCACTAGCTGTGTGATCTTGGGCAAATCACTTAACCCCAACTGCCTCTTACTGGGTCATCTCCAGTCATCCTGATGAATATCTGGTCACTGGATTCAGATGGCTCTGGAGGAGAAGCAAGGCTGGTGACCTGCACACCCTCCCTCACTCAAAACAAAATCAAGTGCAAGTCATGTCATTATTTCTCTAATGGCCTGGTCTTCTTTAGCAATGAAGGACAAATATGCACATACCCTACTAGTGTGCTTCTGCTTAACAATCACCCTAACTTTGTTTAGCGAAGGCTCTGCTTAGCAAAGACATTTATTCAAATAGCATAGCAGGGAGAGAAGTTACAAAGCATTACCCCCCCAAAAGCTTGGGGCACATTTTCCCACAATACACAGAGTCTGTGATGGGAAGAATGGCCACAAACCTTCAATAAAATGGTAGTGAGGCACATGTGTGGGGAACACATGTGGCTAAGGCGAAGAAGGAAACAAATATTTATTAAGTGCTTACTATGTGCCAGGCATTTTACAAATACTAGTTCATTTGTTCTTTACAACAACCCAGTGGGGAAGGGGCTGTTATCCCATTTTACAGCTGAGGAAACTGAGGCAGACACAAGTTAAGTGACTTGCCCAGGATCACATACCTAAGATGTAACCGAAGTTGGATTTGAACTCACTTTTTCCTTATTCCAGAGTCAGAGCTCTATCAACTGTACACCTGGTTGCCTCTCACAACTCTAAAACTTTGGGGCTTTAATATATTCCCCCCACCCTCCCACCCCTCCTGGAGGATCTCCATATGAAGTTGAAACATAGAGTGTGGTGTTGATACCTGCCTATCCTGTGTATAACTTCTTTGTATTTGTTTGCTTGTTTTCTACCCCATTTGTCAGGTCCTTGAGGACAGGGACTGTCTTTTGTATACCCAAGTGTTTAGTACAATACCTGGCACACTGAAGGTGCTTAATAAATGCTTACTCCCTGACTGACTAACTGATGGTCGAGTCTCTCTGCTGCTTATCTGAGCACCCTCTCTCAGATGGATGGGTGGCTCAGATGGACTTGCTTTTCATAAACCATGGCCTCTCAGAGCTGGATGAATCAATCCATGTGGCTTTGAGGCTGACCTGGGCTAGTTTCTTTGCCACTGGGCATGGTTGGTTCCCTATTGGACTGGACAGCTCACTTGACTTTTGGAATGCTATCAGCTTCTGAGCTCTTCATAGGAAACAGTACTTTTGCTGGAGTTGTTCTGCAGTACTCATGAAATGTTCCACCACCTTTGGCCACAACTTGGTTGGGTGGTACAGCTCTCTCTTCAGTTAGTGTTATAGCAAGGTCAAGGATCTTTTTTTCTGGGAGGAGGTGGGAGCACTCTAGGTTCTCCCTTTTAACAGCTCTTTTTGGTTCAAGAGTGGCTTCCTTCAGGGAAGGACTCTACCTTTATCTATAAAGTTCTACTCAATTATATTTCCCTGACTCCTATTGGGTTTTATGTAGATGAGTGGCTGAATAAAAGGTATGGAAGCAGTCTGCAACCTGGGGCAAATTGTCTCTGATGTCTTTAGTGGTTTTTTCCACTTCTGATCTTCAGCTTGGTTAAGTCTCAACTAGGCACACAACTACATACAGGGTTATGCTGGTAAATATTTAACATAACTCTGGGGGAAAAAAATGTCTGCAGGGTACACTCTTACATTGAGTCTGCATTAACATTTTTTCCATCGCTCTCTTAAGTCTAGACAATCAACAAGATGATAAATCAAGCCCTGATTTGTGGTACTTGCTGATTTCTGAGGGGTAAATGCTCATGCTGAAAATTGAACAATTCATTCTCCCAAGATAGTAAGAGCTAGCTCCAACATACCAGGGTCAGATTTTTATGGCTTGTAAGATCTCTTTCAGCTCTAAATCTATGATCCTATGATCCTGCTCTTGAGGGGTTGAGAAAGGTAGTGCTGTGGAGTAACTGCTTAGATCCACACTCCCAGCTACCTCTGTCCTTGGTACTCCCTGGGGTATTGGCTCCTGGGGACCTGAAGTGACAAGCAAATGACCCAGGCTAGGGTGATGGTGGAATGTATGATAGGTCTGGGAGCACAATATTTGCCCTTTACAGAGAACCAGAGCTGTCTGCTCCATGGCCATCTGTGCCTACCCTTGCTAAGAAAGACCCTACTTCCCTTTTCTATTCTGCCCTACCCTGCTCTGCCCCTTTTGACATTTCTACCAGTCTGTAGGGAGATTCAACCCTTAAATTCAACTTCTCCCTCCTTCCTGCAGGGCCAAGCAACAGGGTGCCACTACCTTTGGAAGAGACTTCTAGGCAACTCCCCACAGCTATAATTTGCAGAGAAGCCACCAACCTGAACTGGTGAAGGGAGTTTCCTCTTTTGGGAGTTCCCCCTAACACGGAAATCCTGGGTCTGGTCTTTGTCCCTGTCTCTTCCTGACTTGAGTCCAGCACTACCCATTGTGCTGTGGCACCTGTCTGATTGAGCCAATTGAGTTGGTGCAGGGTTGACAGGGACAGGTCCTGCTTGGGGAGCCCTGGTCAGAGTCCCTGTTCCCATGACTCTGGCCTGGCATCTGTCTTGTGATGAACTACTCCTACCTTCCTAATACTCATCCATCAGCGGGGCCATGGTCTATGGGCACGTGGAACAATCTTTTACTATGGAGTCGCCTTCCACAGGCATCTCTGGGTAGTTCCCTATAACCAGGGTAACCATGCTAGTGTTGTCCTTTGTTCATTCATTCATTCACTTATTCATCCATCGATCCATCCATTTGTTCAACAAACAAATTTATTAAATGCACTTATTAAAAATTTAGAATAAATAAATTTATGCAAATGTACTTATTAAAATTTATAATAAACTTTATATAAATGTATATACTTTATACAAATTATACAAATTTACACAAATTATATATTTTATATAAATTTATTAAATGTACAGACACTGTGCTAGATGCTTGAGGATACCAAGATCAGATGGAACAAAACCAAACCAAAAAACCAGGTCTCTGCCCAGAGCTATCTATGCAGCTGCTCATTAACTCTCCTGACAGCGCCTGGAGCCATCCATTACTCATCTCTCACTCACCCACCTGCAGAGCAGGGTGTCAGAGAGAACTGCAGGATACCCTTTAAACCAACCGAGTTTCCCAGTTTTTCCAGGTGAGGGGATTGGGGCAGAGGGCAGGCCAGGTGAGGAGGCCTTTGCTTCTTGTCTGGTCAGGGAGAGCC
This sequence comes from Notamacropus eugenii, assembly GCF_028372415.1. Lineage (NCBI taxonomy): Eukaryota > Metazoa > Chordata > Mammalia > Diprotodontia > Macropodidae > Notamacropus > Notamacropus eugenii. The sequence continues at coordinate 49,498,701 of NC_092875.1, read as the reverse complement.
CTGGATATTAAGCACCAAGTTACATCACCTGGATCTGAGCAGGCACCTGATACGGGCTTCTCCAGCATGTGCTCATCCAGCTGCTGCTTGAAGGGATCTGGCAAGAGGGGATCAATCAACTTTGCAAAGTGGCCTGTTTCACTTTGGGACAATCCCACCGTTAGGAAAGCTTTCTGTCTATCATGTTTAAGTTTCCCTCCTGCCTATTGCTTCCCGCTGGGGACAAGCAGAACAAATTTCCTAGGTAAAAGTCCTTCAAATACTTAAAGACAGATAGCATGTCTCCCTTTAGCATTTCTTTTCCTTCCTAAATAGTACAGTGGATAGAGTGCGGGGCTTGGAGTCAGGAAAGTCTGAGTTCAAAACATGTTTCAGACAATTAATAACTATGTGACCCTGGGCAAGTAACCTTTGTTTACCTCAGTTTCCTTATCTATAAAATAGGTGTAAAAATAGCATTCAGGGTTGCTGTGGACAGCTAGGTGGTGCAGTAGATAGAGGTGACCTTATCTACCTGGAAGACTCATCATCCAGCTTCAGACACTTACTAGCTCTGTGAACCTGGCCAAGTCACTTAACCTCTATTTGCCTCAGTTTCCTCATCTGTAAAATGATCTGGAAGGGAAATGGCAAACTTACCTCTCAGGATTGTTTTGAGGATTAAATAAAATCGTATCTCATTTCTCCTCAAATGAGAAATCTGTAATTCTCACGTTGCCTGACATATAGTATCAGCCCAACAAATGCTTACTCCCTCCCCTACAGCCCCCATTTCCTTTAAGTCCTCCTTATGTATCATGACCTGGAGATTCTTCACCATTCTAATGCAGAAGTGAGACATATAGCCCCTTCGCTCACGGGATTTCTTACATTTTACATAGGTCCCTTTGCTCGGGTCCTTTCTATTTCTTGTCATATGTTCCCAAGATTTCAATGTAATAGAAAGAGCATTCGGTCAGAATAGCAATGACTTGTGCTCTAGATTTGGCTCAATCAATAATTAATTGGCCACGTGACCTTGAGCAAGTAATCTTCCCTCTCTGGGCTTCAGTTATCTCTTTTTTGAAATCAATTAAGCAGTCAACACATACTTTTATTAACTACTTTTTCTAGAATGTAAATTCCTTGAGAGAAGAGATTGCTTTTGCATTTCTTTGTATCCCTAGCCATGGCATACAGTAGATACTGGCATATGGTAAATAAATATTAGTTGACCAACCAAGTGCCAGGCACTGTACTGAGAAGTATTGGAGATAGAAAGGAAAAAGTAAAAATTGTCCCTGCCTTCAGAGAGCTTACATCCTAATGGGCCTCAGAGTTGCCTAGACCCAGGCCCCCCCATACTATAATAAGAGTGTGAAAGGCCAGCCAGAGATGGTTGAGCAGGGACAAGGACCTTGGAGAGGACATTCCATGTGCTCCATCACTTCCAATCTCACCACCTTGCTGCCAACTCAAGCCTTAATTGACACCACTCCCCTCAGTCGCCTTTCTTCTCTGGTTGGAAGGCTGGAGTGTAGAGTACCAAACTCCTCCCAATGCCTTTCTTTATAGAGGAAAAAGACTGCACTCTCACCTCCAACCACTCTGTGTCTGCTTCTCTGCCTGGATCTAACTCCAGGGAACAAGATGTCCCACCCCATGCTGGGTACTTCCTGGTCTCCCCACCCCAACTTTCCTCCCTCCTTTTGTATATTGTCTCCCTCTGTTAGATTGTTAGCTTATTGAGGAAGGGGTTGTCTTTCTTTTTTATTAATTATACCCCCAGTGCATAGCAGAGTGTCTGACGTATAGTAGGTACTTAATGTTTATTGTGGATTGGATTGGACTACGTTCCCTCTGAGGTGACCTTATCTACCTGGAATTGTAATTGATCAATCTCTGGTTGGTGCAGGTGGGGGGTGGGGTGGGAGGTGGGGGGGTGAAGGGAAGGCAGGAAGATATTGTTATTGATTCTGCACCCATCCTTTTTCCTTGGTTGCCCCCAAATCAAACCTTCCAGGGTCAATCCTAGATCTATTCTTTGCCCAAGGGTCCCTGCTTCTAACCCTAGGCTCAGCACAATGGAAAGGTCTATAGATTTACTAGTCAGTCAAGAAACAGTCAGCAAGCATTTGTTAAGTACCTATTATATATCTGGGACTGTACTAAGCACTGGGATTAGAAAGAAAGCAATCACAGGCATTTTAAAAATTTATGGATCTTTACCACAACCCCAGTGAGGTAAGGGCTATCATCATCCCTATTTTATGTTTGAGAAAACTGAGGCTGACACAGGTTAAGTGACTTCTCTAGGATCCTATAGTTAAGAAGTATCTGAGGTTGGATTTGAACTCAGGTCTTTCCTAGTCCAGTCCCAGAGCTCTATCCACTGCACCCCTGGTGGGCTCTCCCAACTCCAGATCTTCCATGTCTCAATATCTGCTCTTTTTTCTTCCCCTTGGAGGATCTTCATGAACTTGAAACATGGGGTGTGGTGGTGGTACCCATCTATCCTATGTATTGCTTGCTGTCTTCCCTCATTAGATTGTGAGCTCCCTGAGGGTCTTCAGTGGGGGAGAGAACCTCTACCATGTACATTTACAGTATAACTGGGAGGCCAGTCCCTTCTAAGGCAAAGAGCTGGATTCAAATCCTGACTTTGTCACTGATTAGCTGTGTGATCCTGGGAAAGTCTCTTTACCTTTCTATGCCTCCTATTTTTCAGCTGCCAAATGCAGATGAAGCATCTCCTTCCCCTGGGAATGGAGAGAAAAGTGCTTTGTCTACAGTAAAAGTACAACTGAAATGGGAGGTGCTGCCTTTAAGGAGGGGGCTGAGCCCTGGAATCAAGAGGGGGCCAAGGGCAGATCTGTTAGAGCAGAAGGTGAGGGAAAAGACAGGGAAGCAGGGAAGACTGGGAGCCTCTGGATCTCACTCTATGCCTGTGCCTGAGTCCCTGAATTTCTGAGTTTCTCCATCAATTGAATGCCCAGTCATGCCTGACTTTGCCTCTACCTGCCTAACGAGGATGTAATGAGGGTTAATGAGTAAGGATGTGTAATGCTCAGAGATCTTGATAACAAGATTTAGGACAAGTTTGCAGAAGCTGGCCTCTCTCCTCCTTCTCTGATGGTGAATCGATCTCCCCAATGGACCTTCTTGCTGCCATCAGACATAGGAGTACTTATCCTAGAGTGAATTATTCTGGGGTGAAACAGCAAACAGGCCTGGAGGCTGGGGGGCTTTCCTCACAACCGGCTGTGGGACCCAGAGCAAAGTCTTTTTTCTTGGGGCTTCAGTTTCCTCATCTATAAAATGAGGCTTATAGAATCTCAGAGCTGGAAAGAACCTCAGAAGTTTCTAGTTTAGTCTATATTCGAGCAGGAATGCCCTGTACAATTTCCTGGATTGGTCAACCAACCTCATGCCTAAAGACCTCTTGTTATATGGAACTCATTACCTGCTGACACATTCCTTACCAGAATATATTGTTTCTGTTTGTGGTATGGAGTTGTTTCAGTAATATCCAACTCTTCGTGACCACATTCGGGGTTTACTTGGCAGAGATACTGCAGTGGTTTGCCATTTTCTTTTCCAGCTCATTTTACAGATGAGAAAACTGGGGCAAAGGTAAAGTGACTTACCCAAGGTCACACAACTAAGACATGTCTAAGGCCAGATTCAGATCTAGTGCACCATTTAGCTGCTCTTTGGGAAAATTAGAGCCGTCTCTAGTGCAGTAGTAGACCTGGAGTCAGAAAGACTCATCTTCCTGAATTCAAATCTGGCCTCAGACACTTACTAGCCATGTGACCCTGGGTAAGTCACTGAACTCTGCCTCAGTGCCCTCATCTGTAAAATGAGTTGGAGAGGGAAATGGCAAACTACTCCAGTATCTTTGCCAAATGGGGTCATGGAGAGTCAGACACAACTGAACAACATTTCCAAAGCTTTTCATCATACTGACCCTAAACCTGCTTCCCTGTGATTTCCACTCACTGGTCCTGGTTCTTCTGTCTGAGGTCAAACAAGACAGGTCTAATCCTTCTACCTGACAGCTCTTTAATACCTGAAGACAGTTTTCATGCCTACCCTGCTCTCTTTTCTTCATGTTTTAATGCCCACCCACCTTCCCTCCTTAACTCTTGTTAGTCTTGTGAGCATCTCATGCAAAAATGAGAAGAACATGTTCTGGGAAGGGCAGGTCTGGTGAGCAGACCTTAAAATATGTCACCTTACTGAGGCTCTGCTTCCTCATTTGGAAGATGAAAGGACCGGATGACCTATGAACACAGCATGTTGAGCTCAGAACATACACTATCAGAACTGAGAGGGTCTTTAGAACATCAGAGCTTGGAGGGCCCATAGAATATCAGAATTATGAGGGCCTTTAAAATGTATAACTTAGGGTGTCCTATCTAGAAGAGATAGAGAGCCCTTAGAACATAGAACCTAGGATGTCAGAGCTGGGAGAGAACTTAGATGCCTCCTGTTCCAAGCTTTTTCTTATACCAAGGAGAAGATGGAGTCTCTGCCTTGTCATTCTTTTTCCTAAGATCTGCTTGTAGTTAATGGGTCTCTTGAGAGTCAGGTAGTGAGGAAATAAGGAGAATAGGATTAGTCTGGACATCCTGCACCGCTGAGTCTGGAGATGCTGTGATGACAGCTGGCCCTTTGTAAGTCAGGGGTCAGGAATCATCCTGATGCTGGCCTCAGAGGTGAGTGGAATTCTGCCTGGCTCCCCTACAGGGACTGACTATGTTTCTGGGAAGGGGGTAAGAAGCCTGAGAAAGATTGTGCTAGTGGTAAAGTCTCATGGGAAATGTGGCTTCTGTGGCATTTCCAGACAATGAAAATAAAACAGAGGCCCTCAGCTCTCTCTTTCTCTTTCTCTCTCTCTCTCTCTCTCTCTCTCTCTCTCTCTCTCTCTCTCTCTCTCTCTCTCTCTCTCACTCATCAACTCTCCCTGGTTAAAAGCATCTTTTCAATTACTGCTGTGCTTCCTGTACTTCTCCTCCCATTATATAGGCTGAGAAATCATGGCCCATCATGACCTATTGAATTCTTCCTTCCTTCCTTCCTTCCTTCCTTCCTTCCTTCCTTCCTTCCTTCCTTCCTTCCTTCCTTCCTTCCTTCCTTCCTTCCTTTCTTCCTTCCTTCCTCCCTTCCTTCCCCCCTCCCTCCCTTCCTCTGTCTCCTTCCTCCTTCTTCCCCATCCCCATTTCTATATTTCTCCCTCTTCCTTCCCTTCCCCTCCCCTCCCTCCCTTCCTTTCCCTTTTCATCTCCTCCATTTTTTTATTTTTATTTTTGGTCTTATATAAGTGGCTAAAATTTTGAATCTGATTTTCCTCTCAGGAACTATTTCCTGCAAATTAATGATCCTGGGCTTTCTGGGAGCAGGTGGCTCATTTCAGGAGCAGCTCAAGATCTCCACACTTGATTGCAATTTCCCCCGAGATGGTTTTGGCCACTTGGCCCTTATTTCTGAAGTAAAGATGGGAGGGAGGAGGGGGGTGGGGGAGGCAGATGAGGGGGGAGGGGAGGCAGACGAGGGGGGAAGGCCTGGGGGGAAGCTTTCCAGTTGCTGTTTTCTTCAGACTTTGCAATCTCAGAAGTATTTTTTTCCAGATAATGAAAGTTTTAAGAGCAGCCAGGAGAACTGTTTTCAGTCCACTTATTCCCATTGTGTTAAAGGAGTTCATTGAGTTTCCTTCAGTCAAATTGCCCTGGCTTTCCTGTTCCCCATACAAAAAGCCTGGTTACTTTGTGTTCTGAATTATGATTTATTTTCAGGATTATTGTTAATATTTTCCACTAAACATAGGGTTTTGAAAGGTTTGCTGCTGGCTTAGAACATTTCTCTTTATCGTCATTGGCAAGAACAAAAATTAGTTTCTTAGGAACACCCCCCAAATCACAGAATTTGAGAGCTGGAAGGGACATTGAAGGCCACCGTAGACCTGAGCAAGAATCTGCCCCCAAATATTCCCAAGCAGTGATTAGGCCTTTGCTTGAAGACCTCCGCTGAGTGGGCATACTCTCCCTCCTGAGGCTCCTGGGCCCCCACTGGGACAGACCTGGCTCCAGACCTTGGGCTCTGAGAAGTGACCTTTCACCTCACTCTGCTTATGGATGGAACTAGGCCACATATATCGGTCTGCCCAAACTCCTCATCACAATCTCTGTTTCCCCATCTCAATTTCTGAGGATAGAAGAGGAGAGGAGAGGAGGAGAGGTGAAGGGGGAGAGAGAGAGAGAGAGAGAGAGAGAGAGAGAGAGAGAGAGAGAGAGAGAGAGAGAGAGAGAGAGAGAGAGAGAGGAGAGGGGAGAGGACAGGACAGCAGGACAGGATTTTCACAACCTCATATCATCAATTACCTATTGGACATTTCAAACTGGATGTCTGAAACTGATTTCATCATCTTTCCCCCCCAAGCTCTCCCCACTTCCAAATTTCCCTATTTCCATCAAAGTTACTGTCATCCTTCCAGTCTCCTAGGTTTGTACCTTTGCTGGCTTCCTCACCCTTCCTCTCACCTATCCAATAAGTTGCTAAATCTTGATGTTTCTATCTGCTCAACGCTGCCTGAAGGTGGTTCAGTGGATAGAATTCTGGATCTAGAGTTAAGAAGACCTGAGTTCAAATCCATATTCAGATCGCTACTAGCTGTGTGATCCTGGGCAAGTTATATCACCTTGTTTGCCTCAGTTTCCTCATCTGTAAAATGAGCTGAAGATGAAAATGACAAACCACTCCAGTATCTCTGCCAAGAAAACCCAAAATGGGGTCATGGAGAGTTGGACATGACTGAAAATGACTTAACAGCAACAAAATACCTACTGAATCCACTCTTGCCTCTACTCACATATCTAATGACCTTACTTAGTTCAAGACCTCATCACCTCTGGCCCAGATATAAGTTAATTGGTTTCCCTGCCTGAAGCCTCTCCCCACTCTAATCTACTCTCAGCTGTGCAGAGAATTTTCTTTAAGTGAAGAACTGATCACATCCCTCTCCTACTCAACCAGTGGTAATGGCTCCCTGTTTCCTCTCTGTCTAGCTTTTAAATCCTTTCACAACCTGGACTCAGCTCATTTTCTTTTTCTTTTCCTTCCTTCCTTCCTTCCTTCCTTCCTTCCTTCCTTCCTTCCTTCCTTCCTTCCTTCCTTCCTTCCTTCCTTTTCTCAAGTTTATTTCATGAATGAGTTAGGTTTTGAAACTTGTGACAAGGGACAGAAGGGAATTTTCCTGCTCATTTCAAGTAAATCCTCCCATAAGCCTCAGTGAGCCACAAGCACTTAAAACGCATGAACCTTCAGCTGTCCAGTCCAGTCTCCACAAGGACCTGGCATATGTTCTTTTTTAAAAAAAGCAAACAAAAAGCTCCTCTGTACTGTTCTGTTCTGTTTTTACATCACACACATTCCCCCTGTACGTTTTCCCTTCCCTCTTCTAGAGAGCCATCCCCTATATCATTTTTTTTTTTGTTAATTAACAGGGGCATGCTCTTGCACTGGTCACTCTGTAACTGAATTGTTGTTGTTCAATGGTGTCCAATTCTTCGTGACCCCATTTGGGGTTTTCTTGGCAAAGATACTGGAGTGGTTTGCCATTTCCTTCTCCAGATCATTTTACAGATGAGGAAACTAAGGCAAATAGGGTTAGTAGGTAACTTGCCCAGAGTCACACAGCTAGGAAGTGTCTGAGACTGGATTTGAATTCAAGAATGGTCTTCCTGTCTTTAGTTCCAGCCCTCTATCCATTGAGCCACCCACAGCTGAATTACTTCTCTTTATTGTGGGATGCCCAGTTTGGGCAAATTTTTTTGTTTCTCCCTATTTGTCCTCATCAGTGCCCTCCTTGGTGAGAGTTTTCCTTCAGCGTCTTTGTTGAATTCTTACATGAATAGAAGCCTCCTTTCCAGCAGGAAATATTACTTATATCAGCAAAGAGGTTGAAAGAGTAGAACTTCTGGAAAGTGGCCAGGAGGTCTGCAGAGATAGACTACAGAAGGAAAAAGTGAACAGAGACCAAAAGTTGAGAAGCATGGGGGATCATGGAAGAGACTGCTGCATCCTCAGTGGTGACAGTTCATTGATTGGTCGGTTGTCCTTTGTCCTCAGAGGATCTAAATGGTATCACTATGCTAGAGTCAAGTTTCAATGTACCCAACTGTGACTGATCAGACCAACATGAGCTTGGAAGAGTCTACCACAGGTTGGGCACCAAAAGTCCATGTGAACATTAACTGGGGCCAACAACCCATCTTTCAAGTTTCATTGGACCTTACTCCCAGTCTATCGTTCTTTGAACTGACCAGACTAGCTTACTCTCTGTTCCTTACACATGAAACTCCATCTCTAATCTCTGTATCCCTCCACTGGCTGTTTCTCTTGCCTGGAATACACCTCTGCTTCAGTCCCTCTTCCTTTTACATGAAGTGTAGATACCATTTTCTGTCTGAAGTCTTTCATGATTTCCCAATACTTAGTGCCCTTTCTTCCTAATTACCATGAATTTACCTACTTTGCATAGATTTTGGGGGTTGATTCTATATTTTGGCTGTAAATATGTAAATATACATACATATATACATATATACATACATACATACATACATACATATATCTATATATACTTTCCTATTAGAATGTGAGCTTCTTGCAAGTAGGGATCGCTTCCTTCTTTGAGCTTGTGTTCCCCACTTTCCAGTACTGAGTGTGACGCCTAGAAGATGCTTAATAAACATTTGTTGATTGATGACCTACTACTCCTTTACAAGACCCTCTGCTTTAGCCAAATCAATCTCTTCATGTTTCCTAAGCAGGGCATAGGATGATAATTAATAGGGAAGGAAGAAACTTTAGGGGTCTTCTAGTCCAATCCTTTCCTTTACATATGAGGAAACTGAGGCCTAGGGGTATTAATTGATATGTTCAAGGTGATACAGGTAGGATAATAGAGCTGGAAGATGTCTCAACGGTCATATAGTCTGACCCCATCATTTTATAAATGAGAAAACTTAGACTCAGTGAAATCAAGTGACTTGTCCAGGGTCACAAAGGCTGTAAGATTCAGAACTGGATTCTGAACCTCCCCCAATACTAGCATCCCCTTCTTTGCATTTTCAGCCTCTGTTCTATTTTTTCCAAGGCAGCATAATATGATAGAAAGAGCACTGATTCAGGAGTCACAGAGCCTAGATTAAAATCCCATCCCTTAAAAATACTTCCAGAGGGAACTTGGCTAGTTGATTAACTTCCTGGGCCTCAGTTTCCTCATCTGTAAAATGAGGAGATTGATTGAAGTGACCCTTGAGGTGACTTCCAGCTCTAGAACTATGTTGCCCTGAAAGCCCAGATTGGGGGCCACTTTCTCTGGGAAGTCTTGTCAAGACTATTCCAGTCCTCATCTATTGCCCCCGCTGAACCTATCACTCGTGGTCTGTGTCTCTCATGAGGCACTTGGCACACGCTGGGACATTATTTACTTTTTCATGCTTAAATGACTCTCTAGGGCAAACATCTTGCCTCATAGGAGCAATCGTCAACATTTATACAGAACCTTAAGGTTTACAAAATGCTTTCGACACATTGTCATTTGAACCTTAAAACAATCCTGTTTTTTTATGATTAATTTTATTACTTTTATATTAAAATTATTGTAATTTGTAGATTAATTTGTTGATCCATTAAATTTGTTATTTATTAATATTATTATTATTAGATATTACTTAATACAAGTATTCCCATGGTGAGCAGACTGAGGCTTTAAGAGTTCAGTGATTTATTAAGAGCCCCACAGCAAAATGGGGCAGCTAGGATAGAGTACTAGCCCTGGAGTCATGAGGAGCTGAGTTCAAATTCAACCTTAGCCACTCACTAGCTGGGTGACCCTGGGCAAGTCATTTTACCCTGTTTGCCTCAGTTTCCTCATCTGTCAAATGGGCTGGAGAAGGAAATGGCAAACCACTCTAGTGTCTTTGTCAAGAAAACCTCAGATAGGGTCACAAAGAGTCAGACACAGCTGAACGAAAACAACAGCAACACATACACAACTAAATAGCATGTATCAGAGTAGGTTTAGAACCCATGCCTTCTGATACCAACTTCTATTTGTCTCTATTCATATATATATATGTATATATGTATACACATATACACACATATATATGTCAGAAGACATATGGTGTTGGAAGATATATATGAATGTTCCATTTGTCTCCCTTCTGAACCCATTCTTATACCCCACTACGTACCCTACAGTTCAGTGACTATGACCTTCTTGCTTTCCTTGATCTCTTGCTCCCAATTTTGCCTGTCCCCCATGCCTAGAATTTTCTCCCTCTTCATCTCTGCCTCCTGGCTTCCCTGGCATTGGTTCAGGTCCCAGCTAACATTCTGCCTTCTACAGGAAACCTTTCCAGAACCCCCTTAATTCTAGTGCCTTCCCTCTGAGATTATTGTCTTTATCCTGTCTCTGTCTTGTTTGTCTGGCATTGTTTACATATTCTCTTCCCCATTAGACTGTGAGTTCATCTTTTCAATCAATCATTGATTAAATGCTATTTATGTGCAAGGCACTATGTTAAATGCTGGGGACTCAAAAAGAGGTGAAATCCAGTTCCTGCCTTCCAGGAACTCACAATCTAATCTTTTGCCTTTTTTTGTATCCCCAGCATTTGGCATAGTGCCTGGTACAAGGAAGTGTTTAACAAATGTTTGTTGACTGACTGATCCAGCTGTGATTGTGCAGAGATCTGATACTTCAAACCCTGGCTATTTGCTCAGTTGGGCTCACTTTCTGCCAGGAGGTTCACAAGCCCTCTCCAACTTAATAGATGGACTGCAGCTGTTCAGAGCATGGATTTAGAATTGGCAGGAGCCTTTGAGGTTCTCTAGTGAAATTCTGCCATTTTATAGATTAGTCAACTGAGAATTAGGAAGGCAAAGGGACTTGCCCAGAGTTCTACGGGGAATGAGTAGCAGAGCTGAGCTCTGAACCCAGATCTTTCAGATTCCAAATCCAGTAGTTTTTTCCCCCATTAAACTACAGCCTTGGCAGCGTTTTGAGAGTTTCTGTGGCCAAAACAAAATGAAATTAAAAAGTTATTGTCCTGCAGCCAACCTAGTACTGAGCCTGGCAGGGTTGGTCCCTAGACAATAGGCATTGGGTTTGTTCTCGAAACCTTTTCATCTTGGGAAGCCAGGGTTACCTCCCTGTAAAATGAGTCACCAGAATCGAATGGTCCACCCCACAAAGTCATTAATAAATGATTTACAAATACCTCCACACACATATATATCCTTATCAGAGTTCAGAAAAACCTGGAAAGACTTATATGAACTGATGCAAAGTGAAGTGAGCAGAACCAGGAGAACATTGTACACAGTAATAACAACATTGTACAATGATCAACTATGACTAACTCAGCTCTTCTCAGTAATACAATGATCCAAGACAATTCCAAAAGAATCAGTGATAGAAAGTGCTCTCCATACCGAGAGAAAGAACTGGTGGAGTGTAAATGCAGCATAATATTTTAACTTCCTTTTTATATTTTTATGGTTTTTTCCTTTTACAAATCATATTTTTTTAAACTGTTTCTTCTTTCACATCATGACTAAGATGGAAATAGATTTTACAAGATTACGTATAAATAACCTATATCAAATTGTTTACCATCTTAGGGAGGAGAAGGGGGAAGGGAGGGAAAAAGTTGAAACTCAAAATTTTATAAAAAATGAATGTTAAAAATTGTCTTTACACATAATTGGAAAAATAAAATTCTATTCAAAAATAACAATTTCTTGAAAAAAATATGTAGCCATATAACAATACTAGGATGTGGGTATTACAGGTTGTATCGTTCCCATTATGTAGAACAGGAATGGGAGACTCAAACTCATCTAGGAGTGTACAACTCATGAGTGAAAGAAGCAAGGTTTAAACCCAGATCTAAACTCTACATCCAGAATGCACCTACCATGTGCCAGGCCCTGGAGAATACATATGTTAGGAACCTCCCACCTTCTAGTTTAGTTATCTATACCAGACAACTGGAAGGCATTGAAAAATAAGATGAACTCCAGGGTCCCTTCCATCCCCACTGTTTTCTGACCCTCTGAAGCCTATAGATTGCTTGGATTCAGGTACTATATATGTCAGTGTGAATTTTGCTGTCTTTATTGCCTGCACGTCTGCCAAGGAGCTGATGGCTCATTGGTCTGGAGTCCATTCTTCCATGACTTCCCTACTCTGCTTGAATGTATTCTCACTTCATCCATCCATTCAGTCAACATTTATTAAGCACTTTCCATAGGCAAGGCCTTGTGCTGGGCACTGGGCTGGGTTCAAGGCACCTGTCTCTTCCACTTGCTCCATTTTTTTTCTGTCTTGCTTTTTTTCTGGCCTCTTCCTCCTCCCTCTTTGGCCCTCCAAGCCCCAGATAGTGGGGTTGCCACGGTAACATGGTATAAAGTGCAGCCAATAGACATCCCATCCAGATAAACAATGGAAACAAACAGACAGGCTTTGCTTGGTTCTGTTGTGGTCACACAGTCCTACCCTAGAGGCCTGTTAGATCAAGGACCATGTTCTATACACCCCTCTATTCCCCAGCATCCCCCACCCAAGACCTTGTATAGAGTCCGTGCAATTGGTATACTGGGTAAAAAATCCCAGGATGGAAGCCAGGAAAAATAAAAGGGGGAAGGGGTTCCTACCTTTTCCAGTCCTTCCTTTTCCAACTTACCCAGTCTTCTTACAATTTATGTATGAACCAGTGACTCTGGCCTTCTTGTTCTTCCTCATATAACATTCCATCTCTAGTTACCCCCAGGTCCTGAAATGTTTTCCCTCTTCCCCCCTCCCCCCATTCATTCAAGACTCATCACATCCCATATTTGGAAGGAGATTTCTCCGAGTCCCTGATCTCCAAGGTCCTTTCTGCGGCTTCCCTTTGGGATCACTACCTCCCTTAAACCCATGAATAGATCTGCTCTCTACCTAGTCATTTGTATGTTGCCTTCCTTGTTAGATTACACAGCCAAAGTGTTAGACTACACTACCCAACAATGAGCATGATGCTTGGCACATTGATAAATGCTTGTTGGCTAACCAGGTTCAGCTCCTCTAGTAACTCAGTTATATGGCCTCAGTCAAGTTTCTGGTCTTCCAATGTCACTCAGGCTAACTCCTAGTTCCCCAAATCTTCCCCCACCAAAGGCCAGTAAATATTTGTAGAATTCATGAAAGCCAACATCTTTCTGCTTGGCCATTGGGAATGGTGGTGACAGTCCACTTGACTTTTAGGTCTTCTCCAAACATTACCCCAGACCCTGGAGAGGCAAAGATTACCAAGTCCAGGTAGGCTTTTTGAGGTCTCTCAGTTTTTCTTCTCCAGGATCCAAAGAGGGGCACATTCTATCTCATTCCATTATAATCCATCTCCTTCTCTGTACTGTCAACAGTTGCTTCAATAACTTTCTGACTGGTCTTCCTATAGCCAATCATTCCCCTTTTCAATCCATACTCCACAGTTATCAAAATGATATTCTTTTAAAAAATATTTATTTAAAAATTTTTGAATTTAAATTTTTAAAAATTGATCTATTTTTAGTTTACAACATTCAGTTCCACAAGCTTTTGAGTTTTAAATTTTTTCCCCTTCCCTCACCTCTCCCCTCTCCAAGACAGTGTTCAGTCTGTTTTAGGAAAAGTGACATTTTTAAGGCACAAGTCTGATACTCCTGTGCTCAGGAAATTTCTATGCCTCCCTATTACCTCTAGGATCGAATAGAAAGTCTTCAGTAAGGAATTTATAACCCAGTTCCTTTTCCAGGTTTATTGCATATTTCTATCCTTTGTGCACTCTATATTTCAGCAAAACTGAGTTATTGTGTAGACCATCCCTCATTCCAGTTATATTCTCCTTTCTCAACTTTGCCTCTTAGGATCCTTAATTTTTCATCAAAGCTCCAATAAAACTCACTTCTTATAGGAAGCCTGTTCTTCTCCCCTTCCCATTCCCATTATATCCTGGGGATATATTGTATTCTTCCAAAGAAGGTAAATTCCTTAAGAGGAAGAATGGTTTTTTAGGTTTGTATTTGTATCCTCAGGATAAACATATATACACACACACACTCAGATATTTCCACCCCACCCCCAAGGCCCTCCTCCTCATTCACACACATAACTTTGTACAACTCTGCCTCACTTATATCCAATTCACATGTAAGTCAAGACATCACCCATGATGCCATTGGTCTTCTTCAAAAATGAAGGGTGAACAACTGGTATCCTCAGGACCTAACACTGGTAAGTGATTAATGGTTGTTGTCCTTCGTCTTTGAAGAGGACCAAAATGACATCATCAGGATAAAGTGAAATTTCGGTGTGTTGGACTGTGGCGGATCAGAACAATATGAGCTCAGAATGCTCTACCACAGGTTGGGCACACATAGTCCATGCGAACATTTGGGGTGGATATCCCAAATTTGCACATCCTGCATTTACTTTGTGCTGTCTCAATTCTGCTTTGTTCAAAGAGCACAGCACCCTTTCTGATGTGGGTACACCATGGTGAGTGGTCCTGTGCCAGTGTATCCCATGTTGCACAATCAAAAGAAAAGTTCTTGAGAGTGTCCTTGTATCGTTTCTTCTGGCCACCATGGGATCACCTGTCCCATGCCAGTTCTTCATCAAATAGTCTTTTTGGCAAGTGTACATTTTGCATTCAAACAATGTGGCGAGCCCATCAGAGTTGCGCTCTCTGAAGCATAGTTTGAATACTTGGCAGTTCAACTCAAGGAAGGACTTCAGTGTCTGGTACCTTATCCTGCCAGGTGATCCTCAGAATCTTCCTAAGACAGTTCAAATGGAATTCAGTTTCCTGGCATGGCACTGGTAGACTGTCCATGTTTCACAAGCTTATAACAATGAGGTCAGCACAACAGCTCTGTAGACCTTCAGTTTGGTAGTCAGTCTAATACCTCTTCTCTCCCAAACTTTTCTTCAGAGCCTCCCAAACACTGAGCTAGCTCTGGCAATGTGTGCATCAACCTCATTGTCAGAGCGTACATCCCTGGAAAGTACACTACCAAGGTAAGTGAGCTTATCCACAGCGTTCAAAACTTCTCCATTTGTTGTAACTGATGATTCCACGTATGGATAGTGTGGATATGATCCTAGAGACATGGGCTGAACACTTCCATAGTATTCTTAACAGACCAACATCAATCAATGCTGAGGTCACTGACCGTTTACCTCAGGTTGAAGTCAATCCCTCCTTAGCTGAGCTTCCAACTGAAGAAGAGGTTTTGAGGGCCATTAGACTCCTTTCATGTGGCAAAGCACCTGGTGCTGATTCTCTTCCAGCTGAGATTTGCAAGGTAGGGGGACCATTGCTCATACAAAAGCTGACTGAAATTTCCAGGTTATTTGACAAGAAGAAGTTATCCCCCAGGAGTTCAAGGATGCCTCCATTGTCCATCTCTTAAAGGTAAGGGGAATAAATTGCCCTGTGATAATCACAGTGGTGTGTGTGTGTGTGTGTGTGTGTGTGTGTGTGTGTGTGTCTCTCTTAATCATTGCTGGCAAGATTCTTGCTAGAGTCCTCCTTAATAGACTGATCCCTTACCTGGAAGATGGTCATATACCTGAGAGCCAGTGTGGCTTCAGGAAGGGCCAAGGAACAGTTGATATGGTGTTTGATGCCAGACAACTCCAGGAGAAATGCCAGGAGCAGAACAGAGCTCTGCACACGAAATTTGTAGATCTGATCAAAGTCTTTGACAGTGTTAGTTGTGAGGGCTTATGAAAAATTATGTCAAAATTTGGTTGCCTGGTGATATTGTATATCAATTTCATGATGGCATGTTTGCCTGAGTTCTGGATAGTGGACAATGCTCTTGTGCCTTCCCAGTCACCAATGGAGTGAAACAGGACTGTGTGCTTGCTCCCATGCTTTTTAGCATGATGTTTTCAGCCATGTTGACAAATGCTTTCAGTGAGGATGAGCACAGCATCAAGATCAACTATCATACTGATGGTAAGTTCTTCAATTTGAAAAGGCTCCAAGCCAAGACCAAACTGGAGGGAGTGTTGGTGCATGATTTTCTGTTTGCAGAGGATTGTGCATTCAATGCAGCCTCTGAAGATGAGACACAACAAAGTATGGATCAATTCTCTACTGTCTGTGCCAAGTTTGGCCTAATGATTAACACCAAGAAAACACAGGTACTCCATCAGACACCACCACACCATCCTGATCTTCTTCACCAACAAAGGGCAAACACACCACACCATCCATACATGGAAGTGATTAATAAATGCTTGATGAATGAACGAATGGATGAGTTCCATTCTATTTCATTCAATAAATATTTTTATTAAGCACTAATTACTATAGATATCAGACATTAGGGATACAAGGGGTCGAAATCTCCCACTCTCCTCTTTGGGCATCCTCAACTGACCCCAACTGACAAAGAAAACAAAGCAACAACCAAGATGAAATCTAGATTTCTTTACTGAGCTATGAGAAAGTTAAAAGTCACTAACAATCAGAGAAATGAAACCTCTCATACTCATCAAGTTAGCAAAGATGGGAAAATACATCATGGAGATGGCTTGAGGAAGGCAGTTCCTTTCTGGTGGAGCTAAGGATTGATTCAATCATTCTGTAAAACCATTGAGAATAATGTAAGGATAAGATCTGGGAATTTTATAGCCACATAAGTCTTATGATTCTGAGAAAGGAACCTTGGATTTGAAATCAGGAGGCCTACGTGTAAAGTCCAGATCTCCCACGTACTATCTGTGTGACCTTGGGAAGTCATTTAACATATCTGGGCCTCAGTGTCATCTGTAAAAATGAGAGGGTTTGACCAGATGGCCCCTGAGGTTCCTCCTAGTGAGTATCCTACTTTGTATAAATTGGCATGCTTCAGCTTTATTTCCCTGGGGACTTGTCATACCCATCTCTCCCTAGTAAAATGTAAACTCCTTGAAGGCAGGGAGTGTTACATTTTTGTTTTTGAATCCAAACCCCTGACACTTAGTAAATGTTCAATCATTACATGTAATTGGGGAAAAATGAAATATTAAAAAATAAGTGTTCAAACACCAAGCATGTATTACGTGCTTTCTGCATACGAGGCATCATAGCACTGTGCTAGATTCTGAGGCTACCTAGACAAGAAATAATCCTGGTTTTTAAGGGACTGAAATACTATTAAGGTAAATAAGACATCAAAATACCATTTGTTTCTGACTCTTAGTGATTCCCCTTTGGGGCTTTCTTGTCAGAGATACTGGAGTGGTTTTTCCATTTCCTTCTCCAGTTCTTTTTACAAATGAGGAAACTGAGGTCAATAGGGTTAAGTGACTTGCCCAGGGTCACAGGGCTGGTCTGAGGATGGATTTGAACTCATCTTCCTGACTCTAGGCATGGCCCTCTATCCACTGAGTCATCTAGCTGCCCCACCAGCTAATTATAAGGAAGTCAATTACAAAGTATTGGGGGAGAGAGGAGGAGTGGGAGAGGTATCAGTAGCTAGAAGGATCTGGAGGTGACCCTAATGCGGAGCCATGAAGGAAGCTAGGGATTCTAAGAGGCAAAGGGGAGGAAAAAATGTTCCAGGCATAGAGTTCAGCCTGTGCAAAGGTATGTAGATGGGAGAAAGATAAAGAACAGTAAGTACTCCCATCTGGAGAGAACATAGGCAGCTAGGTGGCTCAGTGGCTAGAGTGCTGGACCTAGAGTTAGGAAGACCTGAGTTCAAATTTCATCTTTAGATACTGAATAGCTGTGTGACCCTGGGCAAGTCACTTAACCCTGTTTGCTTCAATTTCCTCATCTGTAAAATAAAATGGAGAAGGAAATGGCAAATCACTCCAGTATCTTAGCCACAAACAGCTCCAAGTATTTCTGCCAAGAAAATCTCAAACGGGGTCACAAAGAGTCAGAAGCAACTGAAGAACAATATGTAAGGAAAAATAAAGAGTTAAGGTTGCCTTCAAGAAGGGTGGGACCCTCAGAGAAACAGGAAGAGGGGTCAATTTGGGGGAAAAGATAAATTCTGTGTTGGATATGTTGGGTTTGAGATGACAGCAAGGTGCATTTGCATGGATATGTGCCCATGATTTCTAAGGAAGCTCCCTCTACTAAAGCAGATCTACATTTGCTCTGCATTTGATTGTCTGAGAGTTGTCTGGGGGCACTGAGAAATTCGATGAGGGTCACTTGACCAAGCTGTGCCTGGAACCCAGGGACCTGGGCCTGGTTTTTTTCTGATGGAGGCCGAATCTCTAGTCAGTATGCCTTTAGTATAATGGATATCTAGTGGGATCTAAATGTCCCAAAGGCTGCTGGAAACATGTCCCCTGAGACCTGTCCTGGATCCATTTCACCTCCTCTCTCTCTATACTCTTGGTGATCACATTTGCTTACCAAAAGAAGCCACTTCAATTCATCCCAGAGAAGAAACCTCTCTTCTGGGTATAGGGGAGATGGAGGTGGGAATTTAAGATTCTGGATTCAAATCCTGCTTCTGCCACCTGTATGACCTTGGGCATGTGACAATATTTTTGGGTTTCATTTTCCTTATCTGGGGGTTGGACTAGATGAACTTTAAGGTCCAGAGATGACATCCAAGCATGAGGACCCAAGAGAGCATGCCTCACTGTAAAAAGGAATAGGCTAGAGAGGATGTTTCATCCAAGGTAGGACACCTTATTTAGGAAGCAACACCTCAAGAGTAAATGTGTCTTCCCCAAGAGTGCTCCTCCCCGCTGAGAGGCCCCCTCACCCTGGAAGGGGCCACCCTTAGCCCTCACACCCTACCCAGCAGAGCATACCCCCAAGTTCAAGCTTCTCCTTCAGTGTAACGTGATATTGTAATGCAACCAACCTGCAGAAGTAGGTTTATTATTATTAATAGCAGTCATTTGGTCACGTTCTGTGAGTGAGCTGGCTGAGTGAGGGTGGGGGTTCTGCCATCCGAGCTGGCAGAGGGCCAGATCCACTCTCAGCACCAATCCCACTCCTTGGCAGCTGGCTGCCTTCCCATTAAAGCATTAAGATTGGAGTCAAAAACATAACAGATGCAGAACAAAACATGAGGTTGCTCAAGGGGATTATATAAAAACAATTAAAACACATTAATTACCAGTTATGTTAATGTTGCCTCCTGAACATGCTGGGTGATTACCAATCCAAGCAGGGGCCTCACAGAAACCCTACAGTCAGTGAGGTCCCCAGGGAACAAGAAAGAAGGGAGAGGAGGATCTGCCTCCCAAGCCCCTTCCTTCCTGCACCCCTTGCCTTCCTTAAACAGGGATGCCTCAGTGTTAAGTGAGCCAGGCCTGGAAGGAGAGGAACTAACTCAAGAAAAACGGCTGGGTGGGAACTGAAGCCAGGGTGGTGAGATTGCAGGGGTAGGTGGGAACTGCGCAGTAGAGAGAGCACTGGCCACATCACATGTCCACTCTGGGTTCCATTCTCCTCATTTGTGAAATGAGAGGGCTGGATGAGATGACTTCTAAGGTCTCCTCCACCTTTGAATCTATGATCTTTTCCTTCCTTCCTTCCTCCCTTCCTTCCTTCCTTCCTTCCTTCCTTCCTTCCTTCCTTCCTTCCTTCCTTCCTTCCTTCCTTCCTTCCTTCCTTCTTCCCTCCCTTTCTTCCCTCCTTCCCTCTTTCTTTCCTTCTTTCCTTCCTCCTCCCCTTCCTTTTGGCAATCAAAGTCAAGTGACTTGTCTAGGGTCACATAGCTAGTAAGTGTCTGAGGACAGATTTAAACTCAGGTCCTCCTGACTCCAGGGCTGGTGCCCTATTCACTGTGTCACCCAGCTACCTCCATGCCCTTTTCTAGACTCCAGTTTCCTCCTCTGTAAAAGAAGGGAATCAAACAAGATGACCTCACAGGGGTATGCTTGCTCATAGCAAACCTGATTGTTAAATTTTCAGAGTGAACATTTTACACATCAGAAATTGACAACTGCTACAAATCAGTTTGATTTTTTGTTCTGCTGATTGTCTAGACTTAAGAAAGTGATGGAGAAAATGTGCCTGATGAAAATGAGAAGTTAAAGCATGTCATGTGTATATTTTTCTTTTTCTTTAGAGCCAGTAGATGCCTGCTAAAGTTCCTTTGAGTTCTGGGTGCTATTTGCACTCCTCCATTATATATGGAATGTCCTCCCTGCCTTCTAATTCAGGACTACCTCCCTAGCTGAGCTCACATGTCCAGAGCCTAAGACTCAGGGATTAGCAAACTGGTTTGGCCAGAACCCCGCCCTTGGCTTAGTTCAGTTAATTGACAACAGGAATTAGTGATGAAGCAGGGAGGGATCCCATCAAACCAAGACCAGCCCCCTATTCTCCATGGAGTCAAGACAACCTTAGTTCAAGTCTGGTCTCAGACAGTTACTCGTTGTGTGATCCTGTTGAAGTCACTTAACTCTGATAGCCAAAAGAAAGGGAGGAAAGAAGGAAGGAAGGAAAGAAGGAAGGAATGAAGGAAGGAAAGAAAGAAGGAAAGAAAGAGAAGGAAGGAAGAAAAAAAGGAAGGACCTTTTTATTTTACAGAGGAGGAAACTGAGGCCTAGAAAAGGACGTGGAGGGCAGCTAACTGATAACCTTGACAAGGCTGTCAAGCTCTGAACTCTGACCTACCTCCTTATTTTCCTAACCTGCAATTAGTGTTCATTGTGATGACCCAGAACTAGAGCTGAATTTGCCAAGATTTAGGTTTGATTTCAGGAAAAACCTTTCTAACAATTAGGATCGTAAATCTCAAGCTAGAAGGAGTATTAGAAGCCAAACCCCTATATCTAGTCCATGCCCCTCATCTGAGAAGTGAAGAAGCAGAGGTCAAATCACTTAGCTGCGTTTGCACAGTGAATGAACTTCCAAGGGCGAATTTCAACTTAGACCCTCCAACTCCAAAGAGTTTCTGCTCTTTTCACTGGGGCTAGCACAGTTGTCTACAAGAATGGGCTTCCTGGGAAAGTGGTGGGCTTCCCTGCCTGTAAATCTTTAGGTAAAAGGTTTGCCTGAGAACAGAAGCTCCTAACCTGGGTCCAAGAACTTTGAAGAAGAAATATATTTTGACAATTGTATCTCAGTGGCATTGATTTCCTTTGTAGTCCTATCGCTTTTATACTATGCATTTAAAAACATGATTCAGTGGTGCAGTAGATAGAGCACTGAGCCTGGAGTCAGTAAGACTCATCTTCCTGAGTTCAAATCTGGCCTTAGAATCTTCCTATGTCAGATCACCTAAAATAGAGGCCCCCTTGTATTCCCCATGGGAGTGGCCTCTGTTGATAGGCTTCAAAGCTCAAACTGCCTACTGTGGAGTCACTCTCTTTCCTGTGGGCTTTTTCTCTTGTTGTTCAGAGGGTTAAGATCATTGTTTACCCACAGTGCAGGTGCCATGTACTTAACTAGGGCAGAGATACCTTCCTCCCCCACCTTTGTTTTTACCCTGACTTTGAGAAATGGGCCTTGAGGGAATTTCTGTTCTGTTTAATTTATCCTTTTCAGTTATAGGTAGCAGTGGTAATTCCTCACCAGAATAGGGAGTTTGAGCTATATTGACCTTGGAGCCCAGGATTTCAGGTGGGATGTTGCAACTTGGCCCTGGGAAGCCAGGGTGCCTCAGACTTCCACCCCGGAAGTCCAAGGTGGGGCTAGGTTTGGACTTGCAACTGGTGCTGTGCTCTATAGGAGCTGAGTTATGCTATTTGTATATTGGTTATTATACCCTTTGAAGTTAATATTCTTTTGTAAAAGCTAATTCAACTGTTAGTGTTTAAATGGAACTGGGGTGCAG
The DNA here is from genome assembly GCF_028372415.1 of Notamacropus eugenii. NCBI lineage: Eukaryota > Metazoa > Chordata > Mammalia > Diprotodontia > Macropodidae > Notamacropus > Notamacropus eugenii. Next base: position 49,476,870 of record NC_092875.1, on the reverse strand, counting down.
GGGACCCATCTTGATATTGGAGGGAATGCTATTGCTGGATGCTGGAATGAATGGCAGAAAGTAGACACCTTTAAACTCCTTCAGGGTATCAAAGAACCCTGATACAGTGGCAAAATGTAACATACCTGGCCTTCAAATAGTGGGTAGTCAGCATTATAGTCGGATAGCATAGGGAGGACAGGTCAAATATTTGTCCCGTTGCCCATGGAAACCAAGGCTGAGTCATAGCAGCATGAGGCAGTAAGTAGAACTTACTCTTTGTTCTGATGTTGATCCTATATAAAATGTGAGAAACTTCCCAGAAGCCTCTGGGCCCACTCACAGATAGTTGGGCCCTTCGGAATCCTGAATTTGGGGAACAGGAGTTTGACAGCCAAGGAAAAGTATCTCCTGCCTCCAACTAGGTCTAGCATCTCCTCTTAGAGTCTCAGCATCTTGGGGAGAGAATAGGGGTGATGGTGGTGGGACTGGAAAAGTCTGTTTCAATTCAATCAATTCAATTCAATATGAAACATCCAATGACACCTCTTTCTTTTCCCCTACCTCCCACCCCAGTAGAGGACTTATCTTTTATTTTACTGATAAAATAGAAGTCATTTTCCATAAGCTCCTTCTATATCTCAAGTCTACTTGTCATTATCCCTTCACTCTCCCTTTGCCCAAGTTTCTGATGAAGAGAGGGCTCTTCTCCTTTCCAATATCAACCCCACCACTTTTACCTTGATTCTATCCCATGTTGACCACTTCTACTACGGTAAACCTTACAGTCATTCCCACCCTGTCTGTAATGGTTAATCTTTCCTCTCAACTGGTACCTTCCTTGCAGCCTACAATCACACTCAGGTCTTCTCCAGTCTTTAAAAACACACACACACACAGTTAGGGTAGACATTATAAAATATTTGGGAGTTTACCTGCCAAATCAAACCCAGGGATTATATGAACACAATTATAAGACACTTTTCTCACAAATAAAGTCAGATCTAAGTAAGTGGAAAAACATCAGTTGCTCGTGGGTAGGCCGAGCCAATATAATAAAAATGACAATTCTGCCTAAATTAATTTACTTATTTAGTGCCATACCAATTAAACCATCAGATAATTATTTTCTAGAGCTGGATAAAATAATATCAAAATTCATCTGGAAGAACAAAAGATCCAGAATATCAAAGGGACTAATGAAAAGAAATGCTAGGAAAGGTGGCATAGCACTACCAGATCTCAAATTGTATTATAAAGCAGCAATTATCAAAACCACTTGGTACTGGCTAAGAAACAGAAGAGTAGACAAGTGGAATATGCTAGGTACTCAAGACACAGTAGGCAATGAATATAGCAATCTACTGTTTGATAAACCCAAGGACTGCAGCTTCTGGGATAAGAACTCACTGTTTGACAAAAATTGCTGGGAAAACTGGTTAACAGTGTGGTGGAAACTAGGCATAGACCAATGCCTGACACTGTACACAAGAATAAAGTCCAAATAAGGTACATGATCTAGGTATAAAGATTGATACTGTGGACAAATTGGAGGAGTAAGGAATAGTGTATTTAGAAGATTTATGGAGAAGGGAAGAATTTTTTAGTAAAGAGATAGAAAGCATTATGAAGTGCAAGATGATAATGTTGATTATATTAAACTGAAAAGTTTTTGCACAATCAAACCCAATGCAACCAAGATTCGGAGGGGTGTAGAAAACTGGCAAAGAATTTTTGCAGCTAGTCTGTGACAAAGGCCTTATTTCTAAAATATACAGAGAACTGGGTCAAATGTATAAAAATACAAGTCATTTCCCAATTGATAAATGGTCAGTGGTTATGAACAGGCAGTTTTCAGAGGAAAAAGTTAAAGATATCTGTAGTCATATGAAAAAATGCTCTAAATCACTACTGATTAGAGAGATGCAAATCAAAACAACTCTCAGGTTCCACATCACACCTATCAGATTGGCAAACATGACAGAATAGGAAAATGATAAATATTGAAGAGGATGTGAGAGAGTGGGAACACTAATTAATTGTTGGTGGAGCTGTGAGCTGATCCAACCATTCTGGAAAGCAATTTGGAACTATGCCCAAAGAGCTACAAAAATATGCATACCCTTTGACCCAGCAATAGTGCTTCTAGGGCTGTATTCCCAAGAGATCATAAAAATGGGAAAGGGCCCCACATGTACAAAAATATTTACAGCAGCACTCTTTGTGGTGGCCAAAAATTGGAAATCAAGGGGATGCCTATCAATTGGGGAATGGCTGAATAAACTGTGGTAAATGAATGTAATGGAATACTATTGTGCTATAAGAAACGATGAACAGGAAGGCTTCAGAGAGGGCTGGAAAGACTTATATGAACTGATTCTGAGTGAAAGGAGCAGAACGAGGAGAACTCTGCACAGCAATGACCACAGTGTGTGAGAGTTTCTTCTGGTAGATCTGGAATGTCACTGCAATGCAAAGACTTAAAAAAGTCCCACTGATCTTTTAAGGCAAAATGCCCTCCACACTCAGAGAAAGAACTATGGAATTCAATCACAAAATGTAGCAGATCTTTGTGTGTGTGTGTGTGTGTGTGTGTGTGTGTGTGTGTGTGTGTGCGTGTATTACATTTTGGTTTGTTATATGATTTCTCCCATTCATTTTAATTCTTCTGCACAGCATGACTATAGTGAAAATGTATTTAATAGGAATGTATGTATAGAACCTATATAAAATTGTATGCCATCCCAGGGAGGGAAGGGGGAACTGGGGGGAGGGAGAGGAAAAAATCTAAGTTATGTGGTAGTGATTGTAGAACACAGAAAATAAATAAAATTAATAAAAAAATTTTACTAATTAAAAAAATAAAAATAAAAACACACACACATACACAACAACAAACAGCTAACTCCACTTGACCTTATCATCCCCTTTGTCTTGTTAAAAACTTAAGGTACAGTGGAAAGACTATTGGATTTGGAATCACTGGACCCAGGTTCTTATGCTAACTTTGCCATTTGCTACCTGTTTGACTATAGGTAAGTCATTTCAACTCTCTGGGCTTTAGTTTCTTTATTTGCAAAATGAAGAACTTGGAACAAATGACCTGTAAGGACTCTTCTAGTTCTATATCTATGGTTCAGTAATCTTACTAGGAGGCAGGTGCTGGGTTAAAACCCTGGGAACTGAGATGCACCATCTTTCTGAGTTTTCCACAAGGTTTTTTTCCCCTTTGGCATCTCAATCACTAATCCAATCTCATTCTTCCCAGGTCAGGGGCTGCCTATGACCTTCCCCACTATCAGAGCCATCCTGGTCTAACGGTACCCCTGGGCCTTGAGGGCAGTTCCAAGATGGCAGCAATGGCTCCTCCTAAGGAGTAGGCCCCAACATGACAAACAGTGTCTTTCTCAACAACCACAGATGTTGTAAGAATGGGCTCCTGCCACGTGATCTGGAAATAATACCTCTCTTCACCCCAGGCAGGCTAGTATTCTTATCACTTCTGTGCAGGGAGGTTATGGGACCTCCTGAAGGCTGACAGACATGTTGGCCTGTAGCCAGCATCCCCATGGTGCTGAGTCAGGAAGCTGAGGCCTAAGAGAGGGTAAGAGCTGTTGGGAAAAATGAACCAGTCTCAGAATCAAGACAGATGTGGGTTTATATCCTTCCTCCTGACACTTACTAGCTGGGTGACCCTGGGAAATTCATTGAGCCTCAGTTTCCTCATCAATAAAACAGAGAAATTAATATCATCAGTACTGACAGGATTGCTGTGAGGATCAACTGAGATAATCAATCAATCAATAAGGATTTATTAGTGTCCTCTATGTGTCAGGGACTGAACCAAGGACTGGGGACACATAACTCAACAGTTCCTGCTCTGAAGAAGCATGTATTCTCTCAGGTGGGGCAACATGAAGCTAAATGAGGATAAATGAAATAAATTCAAGATAGTGTTTTTCAGGGAGGAAGGCCATTTGCCACTGGTGGACCATAAAAGGCTTTCTAGGGAAAGTTGAAGGAAATAGGTAGTCTAAGAGGCAGAAGTAAGGATGGAAGTGGGGGCAAGGTGGGGAGACTTCCAGACATGGTGTGTGTGTATATCACTTTTCAAATGCTACATAAATGTCACTTAATAATTCACTTAAAACAAATCATTTAACATTCATTAAGCACCTACTATGTGTCAAGCTGGGGATTCATAAATGAAATAGTTCCTACCTTCAAGTAACTTACATTCTCTTGGGGAAAATTCTCTCTGTGTATATGTATGTATGTATGTAACAGTGTTTTCATATGTATGCAAACATTGTTACACACAGAGAGAATATATATGTAATAGGACATTGTATACCAGTGCCCACTGGTATGAAGGGAATCGTCCATCATTCATCACATTATGCCCTAACCCTATGACAGAGAAGGAGCAGGTTAGCCTTCTTCTTCTGAGAGAAAAGAAGTATGGGAGACTCAGCCCCCGTGAAATACAGGGGATCCCTCAGGCAGGATGTGAAGGAGGTAGGAGAAGGGCTGCCCAGGTACTGTACAGAGGTCCCCTAAAGAAACCATTGACCTTGGGGAGCAACACCAGGCAGTGTTCACCAGGACTGAGAGGCAAGTAAGAGAGAATTAATTAGCCAAATCTATCAGCTAGCATTTATGAAATGCCTCCTATGTGCCAGATACTGTGCTAAGCATTGGGGATCCTAATGAGGGAGACATGTAAACAACCAGTACACACAAGATATAAACAGGACAAATTGAGAGTAGTCTTAGAGGGAAGGTACTATGATTAAGGAGGACTGGGAAAGACTTCTTCCATGAGATGTGATTTTAGCTGGGAATTGAAGAAGGCCAGGAAAGTCAGAAAGCAGAGATGAGGAGGGAAAGAATTCCCGGTATGGACCACAGACAGCCTATGAAAACACTTGGAGTCAGGAGACAGAGTACTGAAGGAACAGCAAGTGACCAGTGTCATTGGATTAAAGAGTCCATGGAGAGGAATAAGGTCACCGAAAGGAGAGGAGTGGGTCAGGTCATGACAGCCTTTCAAAGCCAATCAGAGGGCTTTATAGTTGATCTTGCAGGTAATAGGGAACCAAGGGAGTTTATTGAGTAGATCGGGGTGTAACATGGTCAGATCTATACTTTGGCACTTTGGCAGCTGATCATATGATGAATTGGAGAGGGAAGTCTTCTGACCAGAAGACACTGGTGGTGACAGTGTCAGAGGAGGAAAGTGGGCATCCATAGGAGATGTAAAAAGAGAAAACTGATTGGATATTAGAGGGGACAGTGAGAGTGAGGAGCTGAGGAGGACATCTGGGTTTCAAGCCTAGATGATGGGGAACATGGTAATAGCTTCCACACTGATGGGGCAGTTAGGAAGAGGAGAGGGTTTGGGGGAAAAGAAGACGAGTTAAGAATGGGACTTGTTGAATTTAAGATGTCTACATAACATCCAGTTCAGGAAGTCCAACAGGTAGTTAGAGAATGAAAGGGAGATTATGGCTGGACAAGTAGATCTGAGAGTCATTTGTAGAGAGGTGATAGATAATTGAAGTCAACGGAGCTGATGAGATCACTAAGTGAAATAACCTAGAGGGAGAAGACAGTCCAGAGCAGAGCTTTGGGTCAATAGGTGCGACATTAATTAAATTACCAGAGTACATGGTGCCCGGGAAAACTGATCTGGGAGACCAAAAGAATAGAACTCTGGCCAAGGAAGCTGGAAAGGAGCAACAATGATGGGACCAACAGTGGTGATCCCTGGGTCCATGAGACATGTTTGGGTGGTTGCTCTTCTGTTGAGCTCATCCGAAGAGGAAGGCAGACCCAGGGCTGGTGATTCACCAATTTCCCCTTCTTCATTTTCTTTTCCCATGAGAATAGTATCAGTTCCCCAGATCTGTACTTCTTTAGGATCTTCTTTAGTGCTTCCCTTTCCCTTTTCTCTTGAAAGCTGTTTTTTAACCCTTGCATTACTGGTTCATGTGTTTCATTAGTCAATATTGGTGGACAAAGGTTAATTCAGAAGGAGAATTTTAATTACTTCTGGGACTTTTCCTGGCATAGTGTCTTGGAGCTAAGTAAAAAGAGAATCAGTGCTCAGTATTTTATAACTTCTCCAAATCAGAGAGGCAAAAGAGACCTGAATGCCTCAGTAGCTTTAGAGGCTGTGGTGAACTACCACTGGTATGAAAGGTGACAACTTGGCCACTTTTTTCTTTCCATTGTTTTTCAAAGGTGGTTTGAAAGGAAAACCATTCCTCCAGAGTTGAGGAAGTAACTAGAAAGTCACATCCAAAGGGAGGAACTGGGAAAGAAATGTACTGCCTACTCTAGAGGTGGTAGACAATTCAAGAGAGTGACCAACTGCCTACTAGCCTGCTTTACCAATACCCCAGCCCTCTGCTCTCCCACTTGCCACTGCTATATACAGCATACAAAATAAAAGCAAGGTGATTGTGAGGAAAGAAAGGAGGACAAGGGCGAAGTGTGTGTATCAGAAAAGTCTTCACATGGAAGGAGTTTCCAAGTCAATCAGAGATTTCTAAGAAGTAAAGAAAGAGAAAGAAGAACATCTTAGGGATGGGAGTGGGAGTGGTTTAAAGGTATGGAGAAGAGAGGATGCAGCATCCTAAGTAAGGAACAGCATGCAGACCAATTGGGTTGGGCCATTATGTCTCTAGAAGGGAGTAGTGTACAAGAAGGTTATTAAAATAGGAAAGGGCCAGTTGTGAAGAGTTTTAAATATCAAACAGAGAAGTCTATTCTATTACTCATTACAAGGGAGTCTCATCTATTACTATTGTAACTGGAGGAAAGGTTTGCATTCACATAACATAGGCCAATGCCTCAGCCCCCGGGCTAGCCTCAGTATGGGTCCCAGGATGTCACTGCTCTGATTTACTATGAGACTTTGGGAAAAGCAAGAAGGGGACACACATTTATTAAGTGCCTACTATGTGTTAGACTCTGTGCTAAGCGCTTTGCAGATATTTTCTTACTTGATCCTTACAACAACCCTGAGAAATAGGTGATCTTATGATACCCACGCTGCAGTTGAGAAAACTGAGGCAGATGGAAGTGAAGTGATCTGTCCAGGGTCCCTAGATAGTAAGTACTTGAGGCCACCTTTGAACTTAGGCCTTTCTGACTCTGAGTGTAATCCTTTGTCCACTTCCCCACCTACTTCTCTCTTGAGTCACCACTTCTCTAGGATTCAGTGTCTCCTTTATGACCTATACATTATATAAATGCAGTAGGTGACTCAGTTGGGAGTCAGGAAGATTTACATTAAATTATGCCTCTGATAGTGGCTGTGTGACTCTGTCTTTTGTCTGCCTTAGTTTCCTCTTCTGTAAAATGAGGATAATGATAGCTCCTGCCTCTCAGAATTGTTTTAAGGATCAAATGAGATAATGTTTGTAAAGATCTTGTAAGCCTTAAAGAGCTATATTGTTGTTGAGTTATTTTTCATGTTTGACTCTTTGTGACCTCATTTGGGGTTTTCTTGGCAGAGATACTGGAGTGGTTTGCATTTCTTCTTGCAGCTCACTTCACAGATGAGGAACTAAAGCAAACGGTGAAATGACTTGCCCAGGGTCACCCAGCTAGTAAGTGTCTGAAGACAGATTTGAACTCATGAAGAGTCTTCCTGACTCCTGGGCCAGTACTCTATCCAAAAAGTTCTGTATAAATGTTATCATTTCATAGCTATTATTATATTCCTGCCCTCAAGGAGTTTATAGTCTATTGAATAAAATTTTTATTCTCCTGTTTGTGTGTCAATGTCTATGTCTGTTTTATAGTTGAAGCCACTAGGGACTAAGTCCTGATTTCTGTCCATTTCTGTGCAAAGCCCAGCCAAATGCCAGATAATTAGTTCTACCTTGGACTTTTTCGTAATAGGAATGCTCTCTCCATCTTCACCAGTTCCAAAGATCTCTCAGATTCCCCCATTTCATTCAGCTTTTCCTCTGGATATAAGAATAGGTCTGGTCCCTGTACCAATGGATAGGAGGGCTTCTGATCCCAAAGACCATAGTAGGGATGGGACATGGACTTGTTCCCAAGTGAAGGGACATATGAGGGGCTTCATAGGCTTATCTATCAAACCCAGAGACTCTTGAATCCTACCCTACAGCCCAAAAGGAAGTGCCCCAGACAGCTGTCCTTGGTCCTGTGCCTTCCAACACTTCCCCCTATGACTTATGGGGCAACATAAAGGACAGGATCATCCAATTTGCAGATGGTGTGAAATTGGAAGGAATAGCAAGAGAGTGTGTGAAGAAATCAGGATCGGAAAAGATCTTAATAGGCTAGAGCAACAGACTGATCAAAGAAGATAAAATTGAATCAGGATAAATATAAATTTTGACACTGGTTCAAAAAGTCAGCAGTACAAATGTAGTACTGTCGTAGTAGGAGAGGCACAGCTAGGTTACTGCTGTAAAAAGAAAAAAAAAACACTTGAGGGTTTCAGAAACTCATTATGAATAGTATGCCACACTAATTATAGCCTGCATTTCTATATGCTTTTTCAATCCTCACAACAACCCTGTGAGGTAGGTGCTATTATTATCACCACTTTATAAATGGGGAAATTGAATCTAGCAGCTACATGATCTTAAGTCACATTAATGGACATATATTGTCCAGAACTAAGAGGATCATGGTGCTGCCATATTCTAACCAATGAACTATGATCAGTTTGAGGTACTACATTTCAGAAAGGTCATTGACAAACCAGAGTATACACAGAAGAGGGTGGCCTCCAGAGAAGGCTGAATACTATGTTATAACAGAGCAGTAGAAGAAATAGGGAATGTTAAATAAAAGGAAGAGAATTAAATTCATTTCAACAAACATTTATTAAATACCCATTTGTAAATGATACTGTGCTAGGTCCTGGGGATAAAGAAAAAACTCCAAACAAAAAATCACTATCCTCAGGGAGGATATTATATTGTACTGAATTGGGGGCTGGAGCCTGACTAATGGCTGTCACTATTTGAAGGAGTATTATATGAAGACCAAAAGGATTAACTTTGTTCTGCTTGGTCCCAGAGGGTATAACCCAGGACATAACACACACACACACACACACACACACACACACACACACACACACACACACACACACACACACACACACACACACACACCCTGTCCAAGGCACCATAGAGGAGATAAAAGAAGTTAAGCATCTGAGGCTGGATTTTAACTCAGGAAGATGAGTCTTTCTGATTCTAAGTCCAGTGCTCTATCTACTATGTCACTTAACTGACCTATCAGATTAGGAATGGATTTCCTAATCCACTCAGCACCTGAGCAAGAATCCTATCTTCAACATGGTGGCCTTAAGCACATGAAGGGCAGTCAAATGGTGGAGGGACCAGCCCTGTTCTACTTGGTCCCAGAAGGTATATAGAGGCCTATCTCAGATCCCTGCTCTGACACCAACTGCCTGAGTGACCTTGAGAAATCTCTCTGGCACTTAGCATCACTATCTCTAAAATGGAGGGAATGGATAGGGTGATTTCTTAGGCTTTTCCAGCTCTAAATTATAGAATCTTTGTGACAGTGGGTTTCAAGGGTCATCTGACCCAATTCATGCTTGAACAAGAATCCCCTCTTTCACATCCCTAATAAGTGATCACTCAATCTGCACTTGAATGTTTCTAATGAAGGTGAACTCATTACCCTCTGAGGTCACTCATTACACTTTGGGCCAGCTCTAATTGTTAGGAATTAAGATCTTCATAAGAAGTATGCCAGCCCTTCATATCCTTGGAGACCTGAGAACAACCTTCTAATATTTTAAAGGCTATCAGCTGGTGAAAGGCTGAGCCTTATTCTGCTTGGTCCCAGTGGTGTAACTAGTATCAGTGGGTAGAAGTGAATAAAAGCAGATTTCAGCTCATTATAAGGGGAGATTTCCTAACAATTAAAATTGGAATCTGAATCCAAATTAAGTTCTCTTTCCACTGGACATGCAGCCACGAGTCCAGTTGGCATGGCCATTCTATCCCCAACCCCCTGTGCCAAGGCAGGAAGGAATCAGTCCTGAAAATCCTCAGTAAACATTATCAGGGCATTAACCTGGGACATCTGTGTGAGATGGACCACCAGAGAGTTTGCCTAACAGTGCTGAGGCCAAATCCTTCTAATCCCCTTAACTAGGGACCACGCTGAGAAAACGTGCCCACCTCAACAAGAATCCTGTTTCATACAGTTCAGCCACAACCAGACCAGGCCACAGAATAGGCCTGAAAGATTTATTGGGAGTTAAAATGCAGGAACTAGAGCCAATCCATAGTTCTGTAGGTGCCTTTGGAAAACTCATCTGCACTGCCTCTTGGCAACTGCCAAAATAGTCAACCGAAAGTACAGGTCTGACCATGTCCCTCCTTCCCTTGCTTACACGTCCCAGGTTCCCTCCTGCCTCTAGGATGAAATATAAAATCCTCCTCTTGTCCTTTGAGATTCTTCCTGGACTACCTCCCACCTACCTTTCTTGGTTTGTAAAATTCTCAAGTCAAAAATTCTGTGGTCCAACTGCCCAGGTTACTTAAAGTTCTCCTTGACTTTATACAAACCACCCCATGCTTCAGGATGGATGCCAGAGGAGATACTCTGAACTAGGGACAAGATCTTGGGGACAATGTCATTTTATTACTTTGGCCAACAGGGTTTGAGAGGTAGACAAGATGGACCTGTAAACACTCTCAGTGGACTTGACTTAGCAAAGCTGTTTGGGTGTGAGTGGCCATTCCTGAGGCTTTGTTCTGCGAAGGAGCTAAAACATCCTTTCTCAGGTTTCATTTATGCTGACCATTTGCTTAGTAAACCCTTTTTCTTCCTTCATGCTGTGGAAGGAAACTTGACCAGCCACTGCTCTGTCAGCATAGACTCAGAAGAAGGAGGATCTGCATAATTGAGTTTTTGCTTTCAGTTAATAACTGAAAAATGAGTCCAGTGTGTAGAGCTGCACCAGGAATGGGTAGGAGCAAGAAGCCAGAAAGACTTGGGAAGAATTTTAACTGGCATTCTGGGAGGCCCCCAGAAGAGCTTTGGCCTAAGACTTAATCAGACTTTGAAATGAAACAAGATCCTCTTGCTTTCTGCATGACTACTTTACAGAGTTTTTTTTTTTACTTCTCTCCAAACCTTAGCCACAGACTTGGACCAGTGGGCCTGAACTCAGAGAATTATAATAAAAATAATGACAACCAATACCTAACATTTATATTGGTTATATATAACCAATTTCCCCTAGGAAATAAGAGCTATTTTATCTCTATCTTACAGATGAAAAAATTGACTCACAGGTTAAGTGACTTGCCCACAGTCACACAGCTAGTAATAATAATAATGATGGTGGTGGTGATAATAATGACGATGATGACAATGGTGATGATGATGATGATAGGGCATTATTTATATCAGGCTTACTATGTACTAGGCACTGTGCTAAATGCTGGGGATATCAAATAAGTCTCTGAAAGAGCTTACAGTCTAATGGATGAGACAACATGCAAATAACTATGTACAAATCAGATATAGACAGTATAAGTTGGAGATAGTCAATAGACAACTGGTTGAATAATATGAACAAACCATTCTCAAAAGAACTACAAACTATTTTTAATAGTATTTTATTTTTCCAGTTACTCATAAAGACAATTTTTAACATTCATTTTTCTACAAAATTTTGAGTTCCAAATTTTCTACCTGCTTTTCTTCCCTCCCCCTTCCCAAGATGGCAAGCAATTTGATATAGGTTATATATTTGCAATCATGTAAAACATATTTCTATATTCATCATATTCTGAAAGAACCAGTTTGTAAAAATAATTGCAGTTTGCAAAAGGAAAAAACCATGAAAAAAAAAGTGAAAATAGCATGCTTCAATCTGCATTCAGACTCGATAAGTTCTTTCTCTGGAGGTGGATAGCATTTTTAATATGAATCTTTTGAAATTCTCTTGAATCATTGTATTGCTGAGAAGAGCTAAGCCTATCAAAGTTGATCATTGCACAATGTTGCTGTTACTGTCTACAATGTTCTCCTGGTTCTGCTCACTTCACTTTGTATCAGTTCATGTAAATCTTTCCAGGTTTTTCTTAAATCCACCTGGTTGTCTATTCTTATAGCAAAATAGCATTCCATTTCATTCAATATCACAATTTGTTCAGGGTTACTTTGACTTGCATTTTTAACTGTATTTATTTATTTTTTTAACATTTTTTAAAAAATGAGTTCCAAGTTCTCTCCTTCCCTTCTGCTCCTCTCCCACCCATTGAGAAGGCAAGAAATGAGATATCAACTATATGTATGAAACCATGCAAAATATATTTCCATATTAGGCATGTTGCAAAAATAAAGCAAGAAAATAAAGAAAATGGGGAAAAAAACATGCTTTAATCTGCACTCAGACTCCATCAATTCTTTCTCTGTAGATGGATAGCATTTTTCATCAAAAGTCCTTCAGAATTGTCTTGGATCATTGCATTGACCAGAATAGCCAAGTCACTCACAGTTACTCATCATACAAATTTGCTTTTACTATGTATAATGTTTTCCTCATTCTGCATCAGTTCATAGAAGTCTTCCCAGGTTTTTCTAAAACCATTTTGCTCATCATTTCTTATGGCACAAGAGTACTTCCTCATAATCACATATTTATGTGAACTGATGCAGATACGAATGTAATGGAATACTATTGTGCTATGAGAAATGATGAACAGGAAGACTTCAGAGAAGCCTGAAAAGACTTACATGAACTGATACTGAGTGAAAGGAGCAGAACCAGGAAAACTTTGTACACAGCAACAACCATAGTGTGCGAGTAATTTTTCTGGTAGACTTAGTACTTCATTGAAATGCATGGACTTAAAAAAATTTCCAATGGACTCTTGAAGCAAAATGCCTTCCACATCCAGAGAAAGAACTATGGAACTGGATTACAGATAGAAACAGACTATTTTCTTTTGTATTACGCTTTATTTTGTTTTGTTTATGGTTTCTCCCATTCATTTTAACTCTTCTATGCAACATACATTTAATAGGAATGTATGTGTAGAACCTATGTAAGATTGTATGCTGTCTCAGAGAGGGAGTAGGGAGGGAGGGGGAAATGAAGAGGAGGGAATGGAATATACAACATCGAGTTTTTTAGCACTTAGCATAGTGACTAGCACATAGTAGGTGCTTAATAAATGATTGATTGATATACATCAATCTATTTTGTTGACTTTTTTTCCTTCTTCCCCCTTTGCCTTTAAAAAATTTTTTGTTCTAGGGAATGGCTTTCTGGGAAGGGGAAAAATACAGTTGAAAATCAAATAGATGCAAAATTTAAAAAAATTATTTAAAAAGCCAAAACACCCAGCATTGGTCTCTTGGCTCCCAACTCAGGACTCTGCTATTTGCTCACTCCTCAGCCCTCTGAGTCAGAGCACTTGAGTTATGTGTTCCATTGGGCTAAGCTGAATCACCTGGCAAGAAGCCCTTTTTGTCTCTAGAGGTGTTGCCAGGCAAATACTCATCAGTTCTCTCCATTTGCTGTGTGTCCACTTAAACAATTTATGCAACAGCCCTCCAAACTAGAGATGCCATTTATATAACATTTGAAGATTTTCAATTGATTGTTAACTCATTTGAATCTAACAACTGCCTTCAAAGGCAGGGGCTACAGACAGGATTATACCCATTTACAGATGAGGAAACTGAAGCTGAGAAGTAAAGAAATTGTTCCAGGACACACAGCTAAATAAGTATCATGGGTGGGATATGAAGCTAGGACTCTCCTGATTGCAAGTCTAAGCATTTTTGCATCTTTTTACTTTTACGCTTTTGTTAGCATGAGTAGTTCCTTCTTATGTCTTGTCCATCCTTCTTCCTTGCCTTGCATGTCCCTTCGTAGTTGCTCTCGGCTTCTAGGAGTATACTTCATGACCACCATTCCCAAACCATTCCACTTCTGTTTCAGCCATCCTCCTCAGTCCCATCCTACCAGGATCTTGGATGACGCCTCTTGAATCACCCTGGCCTCTAAGAGGTGAACTTTTGACCTAAACCAAACCTTCACTTCTCAGCCACCATCCTTAGACTCTTCATCCACTTCTTCTTCAACTCCCCCTCATATGTTATCTCCTCCCACTGGAATGTCAGCTGCTTGAGGGCAGAGCCTGTCTTATTTGCTTGTGTTTGTATACTTAGCACCATGCCAGATACTTCATAAACATTGAGTAAAGGCTTTATCACCCATTCATCTATCCATCTATCTATCTACCCATCCATCTACCCATCTATCTATCCATCCATTCATTCATCATCCATCCAATCATTCAATCATAATATGTAAAAGAATCTTATCTGAATTTATGATCTTTTAATTGCATTCCACTCTAGCATCAATTCTGAGATATGCTAGAGGCGGCAGGTTTGTCACTTGACTATAGCTCAAACCTTGATTTCACATTCATTCCTGAGGCTCCATAGGGGAAAGGAGATGAGTGACTTGTGGATGCAGGGAAGAAGAAAGCTGAGACAGGCAGTGGTCCATTCCTCTTCCTTATTGTCATTGGGTGGACACCACGATAGCCACCAATCCTAGTTGGGTTGGGGTGGGAAGAGAAAAGTTAAGGTTCCAGTGATTGCTTTGGCTGAGTTTATGAAAGATGATGACATCTAAACAGTCTACCTGACCTTTGATTTCCATATGACAGCTAAGGTGAATCTGATCTAGGGATGGATTGAGAGAGGCACAGTGTACAGGAAAGGGGTGGGTTGGGTAGAAGGAAGCAGTGCTGGCTCCTGCACTGTCCTGGTCAAGAATACAGCTAGAGGATCATTTTTCAATTCCGAGCACCACACTTGAGGAAGAACATTGATAACTAGAGATAGTCCAAGGAAGGCAAGCAGGTTCATGTCACATTGAACGCTGTTGGAATTTCAGACCCTGAACTTGGAAAAGAAAACCCTAGGGTTTTAATGGAGGATAAACTGGAGTGGAGAAAGATTTAAGGCAGGGAGAGATAAGAAGTGGAGCTTGGAGAGAAGGAGGCTAAAATATAAAGTCTGGGTGCTAAGGGCAAGCCCTGAATTCTTCTGAAATGCTGGCTAGGCAGCCATGGACAGGGTAGGCTGTAAATACAGACTGCCTGCTAAGGAACCCAGGATGGGATGGGCCACAGGGCACGTGCTGTCCCCAAGGGCTACCACACTCTCCTCTTCTCTGCTTAGCTGCCTTTTGTGCCCCTGAGTAAGAGCTCTTGTTCTCCAGCAGCTGCCAGTTTGGAGACCAAACCCCCTGTGGTCTTGTTAGCAGCTGCTGAGCCAATTGTCTCTCCTTGGCAGAGCTCAGAGGGCTGAGCTCAGCTCCCAGTTCTCTCCCTGCCTCTACCCTTGACCTTGCCCCTGCCACTAGGTCTGATCATGCCTGCGCCCCTCTCCCCTCTCCCTTCCTCACCCTACCTAAAAGCCCAGAGGGGAAGATTCTACATTAACAGGGTCAGTATATGAAAGGGAGTTACTCTCTTCCCCTTCCCCTTCCCTGGCTTCTGAGACAGTCCCCAGTTCCTGTTTGCGTTTGGGTCTTCTGAGTTATGGCCAATCAGCCCTGGATAGTAGGGGATTTTACACCTCAAATAGGGTGCCATTTCAAGGAGGACAGTCCAGAGAGAAGGAACAAAGAGTAATTTTAAATCTGAGAACGTTAGACAATAGCTTCAGGACCCTGCAGGCAGGGGAGGCTTCTGGGAGTAGTGTCCCTGAAATCCCCAGAGCACCAGACATGGGAACAGGACTGGGAGGAGTGAAAGGCGAAGGTGTGATTCAAGGAGAAAAGAAAGAGTGGGAAGGGTCTTTCTCAGAGTGGATAGGGAGGAGAAAGTCTCTATGGTGGAGGTTGAATGGGCCTATGAGAGTAAACCTGACTGCTCCATCATCGAGAATATAAAGGGTTGACAGATATATTGGGACCAGACAGCTCCTGTTCATGAGATTGCCTGAAACATGTGAGGCTAGGAGGTCCTGTGTTCAAATGACATCAACTTCAGAATCTTCTTTTGAAGCTTGGGAAATTTTATGAAAACATGTGTAAAGATGAGGGTTCATCCCCACTGCTAGTAATCACAGAAAAGATCTTTTGATTAAATCCATCAATTAAAATTAAACTAGGTACAAATACATCTTTAATAAATTTAGAAGTTTCATAGTAGCTCAGGCCATTGGATGAAAACAGATGATGCCACACAGTAAACATCTTTTTATGCTTGAATGAATCAGTTATTCCCTACTGAAGGAAGAAAGGTAATAAATATCAAGTACCCACTCTGTGCCATTTGCTGTGTTTACCATTGGGGATACACAAAAAGGTTAAAAAAACATGGATCCAGCTCTCAAGAAGATCACAAGTCCAGTAGAGGAGAGAACATGAAAGCGACTATGTATGAATTTTATACACGTACATATATGTATATATCTATATAAGGGATTAATAGATGATTTTAGAGGGAAGGTACCAGCACTTCAGTGCTTAAGGGGGCTCAGGAATGGCTTCTTGTAGAAGGTGGAATTTCAACTGGTACTTGAAGGAAGCCAGAAGGCAGCTACAAGGAGAGAGAGAATTCCAAGCATGGGAACAATCAGAGAAAATGCCTGGAGCCAAGAGATGGAGTATCTTATTCACGGAACAGCGAGGAGGCCAGTGTCATTGGATGGGTATGTGTTGGGGAGGAAGGTGTGAGAAGACTGGAAATGTAAGAGAGGGCCAGGGTATGAAGGGCTTTGAATGCCAAGCAGCACCTTTTATATTTTCTCCTAGAGGCAATAGGGAGCTGCTGGAGTTCATTGAGTAGGGGAGTGATGTGATCAGGCTTGCCATAATACAAGTTTACTATAAGTGTAGATCCACTCTTCTAAAGGACATTGTGTGTTCATAGGGAGAGTGTCCCTGGTAGGGAGATTGTTTTCCTAACAGCTGTCCTTACTATTTTATACCTGCTTAGTAAATACTCTTTCTAAAAGCTAATTAAGATTGGCTAATAATCAGTAGGAAGTACACCAATGGGGGCTCATAAGAAATAGAAAACACTGTCACTTTAGATTTACCTTTTGAACACTGAGAAGAGTACGCAGTTTTGGGAACTGACTTTTGGGAACCTGACTTCCTAATGTGAGTAAAAGTTGGGGAAGTCACCCTGGAGGAGGTGGTACAGTGCTCAGCAATCAGTAGGCATTAATAAATGCTAGTTAACTGACCAGTACAAAGGTTTGTCCAGTATATAATTTCACTTGATGGTGAAATTTCAATCTTAAAAAGAAACCTAGAGATAATGAAAAACACATTAAATTTGTAATCAGTAAACCTGGGTTTGAATCCCATCTTTTCTATGTACTCCCTGTGTGACCTTGAGTAAGTAATCTATCCTCTCTGGGCTTCCTTCTTTGTTGAATAAGGAGGTTGGGGAAGATGATCGCTAAGGTCCCTTCTTTCTCTAAACCTATGATTTTTATGAATTATTCCTCACAAGAGGAAACTGGATCAAATGGTGGCCTTCTGAAGTACAGGATGGGGAGAGAGACAGTTTGGAACTTAAAATTTAACAAAAAGATCAATAAAATTGAATTTTAAAAAAGGTAACTAGAAAGGTTGAAAGGGACCAGGTTGTTATATCCTTGTCCTGGATTTGGAGTCAGAGAATATAGGTCTGAAGCGTAGCTCAGCTCCTTACTCCTCATGTGATCTTGGCTAAGTCACTTTATCTCAGTCTCAGTTTTCTCCTCTTTGTTAAAAAAAGGGAGGGAGGGGGATTATACAAGATGATCACCATTACTTTTCAGTTCTACATGGGACAGTGGGGATGACCTGTGTCTGTATAACATTCGATTCCTTCTCCTCATCCAGCTCCCAGCAATATGCAGGGGGATTGGGCTTCTGTCCAGAGGAAAGTAACACACACCAGGGTAGACTAAACAATCCCATTCTGTTCTATTGAGGTAGGAGGGGAGCAGTAAAGGAAGAGAGGCCCTGTTGTTACTGGGTTAAATGCCTTTGGCCGGCCTCCCAGATAGGAAGGAAGTGCTGTAATGACTTTTCAGTCACATAACCCTGTGAGGAGTGGGAGCGGTGTGGGAAGGCAAGTCGCCAGCAATCTCTCTGCTGGCTTTGGGCCTTACCTCAGGGGGCCAGTCATTCCTGTTGGTGGGGTCTTTGGTCTGTGCCCAAGGCTCAGGCCCACCCAAGCTTGGATTTGGTGAATTGGAGATTTGTTTCAAAGACCTTCCAGAGATGCAAACTCCCACCTCCATGACTCACCTGAGAATTTTGTTTCTTGCTATGGCGAATAAATGAGTAAATGAATGAATAATGCATGGATGGATAGATGGATGGATGGATGAATGGATGAATGACTTAAAAAATTATTGTGTCCCGACTCCTACTAGCTACATTACTTTGGGATTTCTTTGAACCTCTCCATCACACCTTCCTTCCTCAGAAAACTCATCATGGGGAAATCTCATTCTCCTGAAAGATTGAATCTATCTGGAGCTCACATCTCATCAGTACCCTCTGCCTCTCTGACAAAAAAGCAGAGCCATGAGCTCTAGGACTCTATTTAAGATGGAGCTCAGCACACTCCTCCCCACTTCCTAGCAGCTACACTGAGTTCAGACCTCTTCAGAATTCTCCACTATGCCTCAGCGGGGTACCTCCCCCTCCTCCCCACCCCCAACCATTTTTCAGTTTCTCTTTGTCTGTTACCTTTCCTCAATAAATTAAATTCCTTGAGGTCTGAGCTGTCTTTATTTAAATTTGTAGCACAGTGCTTGGCACATAGTAGATACTTAATAAAGGTTTATTGACTGACTGCCTGCTTACTATCAGGCAGGCATGGGTATAAGTCTAGGGATGCAAATGTAAAACTAAAACAGCCCCCAGACTTCAAAAAGTTTACATCCTAATAGAGAAGAGGCTGTCAAGGGGGCAGTAGTGACCAAGGAAGGGCAGTTTAGTTTGGAAAGTTGTAGAGACATCATAGGATTTTAGGCTCATGACTATAGGGATCTCAGAGGCTATGTAGTCCAACACCCTCATTTTATTTTATTTCATTCTTACTTTAATTTAATATCTTCCCAATGACATGTAAAAACAATTATAGCATTCTTTTGCCAAATTTTGAGTTCCAAATTCTCTCCCTTTTTCCTCTCTCCCCCCCATCGAGAAGGCAAGCAATTTGACATAATTTATACATGTGTAGTCATGCAAAACACATTTCCATGTAAGTCATGCTATGAAAGAAAACACAGACCAAAAACCCCCAAGAAAAGCGAAGAAAGTAAAGAAAAAGTATTTTTGATCTGCACTAAGGTTCCACCAGTTCTTTTTCTGGAGATAGACTTAACTTTCATTGTTGAGTCCTTCAGAATTGTCTTGGATCACTGTACTGCTGAGAATAGTTAAGTTATTGATGGTAGATCATCATATGATATTTCTGTCACTGTGAACAACGTTCTCCTGGTTCTGCTCATTTCAGTTTACAGCAGTTCATCTAAGTCTTTCCCAGTTTTTCTGAGAGCGTCCTGCTCATTATTTTCTAAAGCACAATAATATTCCATCACAATCAAACACAGCAACTCGACACCCTCATTTTACAGATGAATAAACGGAGGCCCAGCAAAGTTGAATGACTTGCCCAAAACTCACAGTAACACGAGTTGATTTAGAAGCAATGAATGGGAGTATAGACTGGTATTGTGCCCAGAGTTATAGAGGATCAAGCAAATTTGCACTCACTCCTTAAACTCACCAGTTCAACCCCATGGTAGGAGTTCAAAATCTGACTTGAGGAGGAATATCCCCACCTACTGGGCATGGTTTCTAGAGATTCCACCTGGGCGGTGGTGAATGAATTGGGTGTGCCCAGCTTGGAAAACTCATGGGAAACATGATAGCATCTTCCAGCTGTCATGAGAAGGAAAGATTAGACTTGTTCCATTTGGCCCTGGAGGGCAGACCTAGAAACAATGGAAAAAAACTTAAGAGAAACAAATTTAGATTTGAGGTCAGCAAAGCTTCCCAACGATGAGAACTGTCCTACAGTGGAATAGGTTAGAGAGGTGGTGGGCTTCTCCTCCTTGGAGGTCTTCAAGCCAGAGACTGGTTATCTATTTGTCAAGTATGTGACAATAGTAATTCCTTTCTTAAAAGAGATTGGATTAACTGGAGGCTGAGGTCTCTTCCAACTCTCAAATTCTGAGATTGTTTCCCCCCCCCCCCCCATCCGGGGTATTATTCCAGGTGGAGAGGAGTATCAGCAAGGCAGATGCCAAGATGGCCTGGGTCAACAGCTGCATGGGATCCAAAGCATGGTCTAGGCTGTCTAAATAGAGCAGAGGAGGTGAGTTTTCATTCACCAATTCAGGGAACACATGGATGGGGGGGAGGGATTCACCAAGTCCTCAGAACTCATCCAACCCCCCCTCCCACACACACACACACACACACACACACACACTCAGCTGTCAGTCATGATGAATACATGAGTGAAGAGAAGAGAGGAAAAAAACCAAACTTAGTTGCAAGAAAAGTCCAAATAAGCCTTGAGAAGTTGTCTACAGGTCAGAGATTGTTGTCATGGGTATAGGAGAATAAAGTTTGAGAATAAAGTTTTGTTCTCAAAGATCCATCCAGTTCAGAGGTCTGGGAAAAATGAATGTAAAGTTAACTTGCCTGGAAGGAGAGATCTTTGGGTTTGGATGGAGTGACCTACTCATGGGAAAGATCTGGACAAAACTTCCAAATAATTGGAGTTCTCCTGGGACACAATGGGCAGCCTTGGGAGGGATCAAATTCCCCCTCATTATAGATTTTCAAAAAAAGTTTCTATGACTCCATTTTGGTTAATTGATAAGTTAGGGGTTCTTAGCCCCCTTTTGTGTCCTGGATCCCTTGGGCATTCTGCTGAACCCTTTTTTAGAATAAAGGTTTTAAATGCATAAAATCCATAGAATTTCAAAGGAAACCAATTATTTTGAAAGGTACTTGTTAAAATATTTTTTTTTCTAAAACTTAGGTTCATGGATCCCAGTTTAAGAGCCCATCTATACAGGGATCATATGATTTCAACAGATTAGCCCTGGGACAATCCTTAGAGACCATTTAGTCCAACATATAATTTTCTAGATGAGGAAACCAAGGTGTAGAAAGGTGTGCTGATTTGCTCACCTTCTCACACAGACTGTGAGTGGTGGAACCTCTATTTTTGATTTTAAATCTATTTTTCTTTCCAGTGGAACCACCTGAAGACTGCTTGTTCAGGGAGAAGTTGGACCAGAGGTTTCTTCCAAATCCGAATCTGTAATTGAGTCTCCATCTCTAACATCCTTAAGAATGATATAGATGAATATGGAAATGTTTTACATGACTGCACATGTATAATCTATATTAGGTTGTTTTCTATCTCAAGGAGGGAAACAGAATTTGGAACTCAAAACTTTAAAAAAATATTAAAACTTGTTTTTAGCATGTAATTGGGGCAAAATAAAATATTATTTAAAAAAGAAGAGTATAGATGCTTACTTTTCTGGCTGTAGAGGCATCCTGTTTTCAGCAAACTGACATATATGAAAATCTTACATAATGTAGAATGGAGTGTGAATACAGTATCCCCTTCCAAATAATTTAGCTCATTCACCTAGAACTGGAAGGCTTATCTATTCCGACCTCCTGTCAAGATATTAGGAGACACCTTGTTTTCCAAAGCTAAGGCCCAGCAAGCAAGCTTCTTCCCTGAGACTGGCATAACAACAATCCTTTGCACTCACCCTCTGGATGATCTCAGTCAAAGAAAAATCACAGAATAGTATGTATTGGTTTGACTAGCACCAGTTGTTCTCTGAGCTTGGACAGTCACCAGACAAACGTGGACAAGTTCTGGTCATGAAGCCTTGCAATGAATCAGACTTGTCATATTGTGACTGTTATTCCTTATTGTCAGGGCTACAGCTCACTATGTAGCCACTAGTATAAGTATTGAAATCTGGTGAGTCCCCCCACTAGGGCTAGGACCCTGGCACCTATGTCTCGATTCCCTCCTTGCTTGCAAGCTGTTTCCCTCTCTTTGAAATTAAACTTGTGTTTGATTCCTGACTCTCCTGTCTCTAGTCTTCTCTGTTTGGCTTTGTCCCTCCACAGGTTAGAGGTCAGTTGTGTGCAGCTGACATCATCCAGTTGTAAAATGAATTCTTCTGCCTTTTAGAATTATCAGACAGATAATTTAAAAATGGGGAAATAATTTTACTTTTTTGTTTTTTTACCATTGTCAATACAATTTATGTGTAAGATTCAATGAACCCTTAATGAATAATCCTTAATTCAGATACTTATTAACTGTGTGACTTTGGGCAAGCTATTTAACTTCTGTTGACCTCAGTTTCCTCATCTGTAAAGTGGAGATAATAACACCTATTCCCCAGAGTTATTGTGAAGATCAAATGAGATATATTTTTTTAAAAAGTGCATAATAGAAGGCCTGGCACATAGTAGGTAGTATATAAATGCTTATTCTCCTCCTTCCTATTTTGTCCAAGGTAACAAAGAAGTAAGAAGTGGGGGATTTGAACTCAGGTCCTCTCACTCCCAATCCAGTTTTCTTTCCATGTCACCAAAACAATCATGACTTCCGTAAGTCTTCTCTTCTCTATCCCCAGTTCCTTCGATGATTCTCCTGTGGTCTAGTTTCTAAGGATTTATTTACAAAAGGATTTGCCACAGGGATTCATTGGAGGGCAATATCCTTGGGGCATTTGAAACAGACTTTGATTGATGTAATTCAATTTATATTCAACTTAGAATTCTGAGCTGGTGTTGGAAGGGGCCTCAGACGCTTTCTAACTAACCCCTTTCATTTTGCAGAAAGGTGATAAGATTGGCAAATTCTGCTAACCCTCCATAACTATCTAGCCAGCTCCAAACACATCATGCATCTCATGCAGTCATTCACCAGGAATCTCTTGCCATCTATCTTTGCTATCTCTCCACAAGCCCTACCCCAGTGTGCCTCCACAAACTGGCTGCCCTATACCTCCTCTCACCATCCCCAGGGTTCTCTAAACTCCTTCTTGGGCATCAATCCCCTATATGTTTCTTTACTTTATACTATGTAAGTTTCTCGAAGGCAGGTACTGCCTTATTTTTTGTATCGTATTCTGGTCCTAGTACAGTGCCTGGAACATAGAGTCTTAGTGAATATCTTTTTTTACTCATCCATCTATTTATTTACACGGGGAAACTGAAGCCCAGAGATGGGAAATTACTTGCTCAAGATCATACAAAGAGTAAGCAGTACAGTTGGGAGTTGACCCCTAGGTTTTTAAGAATGTACCTGTTTCTGGACTGTAAGGGATTGGGGAGGAGGGTGATGTTACATTTAGGTTAAGTCTGAAAGGGAAAAAATAAAAGGTCTGTTTTCTCCGTCTCTTTGTCTCTCCCTTTCCCAAACTGCATATAGATTTCATAACTTCATACCCAGAGTCACAAGTAATAGGTTCAAATCCTAAACCTGGTACTTCTTACTTATATAACCTTGAAAAAATCCCTTCTTCTTCACTGGGCCTCAGTTTCCTGATTGGGAACAGTGGCAAGAAATCCTACTGGCTTGACCTTGGCTCCTTTGGGGTGAGTTGAGGTACCTCAGAACCCTTATGACTGTCTTCCCCCTTCCTTTAGTCTTTTTCCTTCTGCCAGTGAAACCCCTTCCTCACAAGGGGTCACAAGGGGAAAGGGCAGAGGAGAGTATCTTAATGATGCTTAGATCTCATCTGATAGGGATGCCCAGCCTGGATAATTCAGCATCCTCCCATCCTGCTTTTCCTCCCTCATGAGGTTTTTTTTTGGCCTACAAACACGTCTTCCTTCCCCTTTGAGGCTGTGTTCAGCAAAGGAGCTTAATGAGTCTCCTGACTTCCCCATGAAAACTACCCAGGGAAATGTTGGGCTGATTTCCCAGGAGATTAGAGGAACCCGGTGGGAACAACTAAGGCTGAGAAAGTGGTCTTTAATGGATTTGGAGATCACTCCTGCTTGTGTGGGAAACTTCCAGCCTCTTCTGAGACAGATGAAGTGGGAAAAACATTGCTGTGGAGCCAATTCAGTTCCTGGTGTTGGAGTCAGAGGAACTGGGTTCAAGTTCTACCACTCATTACCTACCTTCCCTTGGGCAGAGAGGTTAACGTATGAAGAACTATCCTCTGGAAGAGGGATTAGACTTGTCCAGCTTTGCCCCAGAGAGGAAAAGAAGGGGTAGAGGCAAGAGTGAATATGCATTTGTATAGTATCTACTATAAGCCAGGCTAAGCACTTTGCAATTTTTTATGACATTAGAGCCTCACAATAACCTTGTGAGGTAGATGTTGTTAATATCCCTATTTTCTAGAAGAGGAAACTGAGGCAAACAGAGGTTAAATGACTTACTTGCCCAGGGTCACATGCTAGTAAGAGCCTGAAGCTGGATTTGTGCTCAGATCTTCCTGACTCCAGGCCCACTGTGCTACCCAGCTAGCAGAACTGGGAATCATGGGCAGAAATTTCAGGAACTGGAAGATTCAGGCTTGATGGAATAGTGTTCCAGCTATAAATAATGAGTAGCTAATAGACGTTTATTAAATATCCACTATATGACTCGTAAGCATAGGAGATACAAATACAAAAAAAAATGAGTCCCTGCCCTCAAGGGGCTTATAATCTAATGGGAGAAGACAGCACACAAGCAAAAAATGGAAAAGGGGGAAGTGGTTGCCAAGGGCAGGGACACGGTGGAGAAGTGAAAGAAGTACCAAATACGACAAACATATATTAAATGCCTACTGTATGCAGATCACTGTGCTTGGTACTGGGGTGGGGGGAATACAAAATTTAGATGAAACATGAAAAAAATCTCTTATTGATTACTCCCAAAGTAGCCAAACACTGTTCTGAAAGAGATAAAATCATAGTTCCTGTCCTTCAGTTTACAGTTTAGCCCAGGAATATGACAGCAACACAGATAGAGGTAAAACAGAGCAGAAGGGACCAGATCTGTGATTTCATTGGTAGAAGGAAGTCAGATATGAGGAAACTCCTATTATCAAAACAGGTTGACCCTTTCTCTGCATTTATAGCCTTCGATAATTGGCTAGGGACACTGAGAGATGAAGTGGTTTGCCCAGAGTAGCAGAGTCAGTATGTGTCAGAGGCCAGATCTGAACTCTAGGTCATTCCCGCTCTAACTTCCTTGAGGGTAGACACTGTCTTTTGCCTCTTTTTGTATCCCTAGTGCTTGGTAGAGTGGCTGGCATGTAGCAGACATTTAATAAATGTTTGATTGATTGATTTCTGACTTTGAGGTCTGTTCCCTCCACTATGGCTGTGCTGTTTCTTTAAGGCTCCAAAAACAATGGACAGCAACCAAATCAATTATGTGAGGTCTAGGGGACAGTGTTTCCCAGGGAGATCAGGGAAACTTACTGGAGATGTTTGCCTTAGATTTTGTTCTTCAAATATGGCCATAGTGAGCAACATCACCTGGCATTTCTGGGAGGAGAGATTGTCATAGGTACCTCCAGGCTAGCTCACCCCTTCGGTCAAGGATCCTAGACCCTGGCTTCCTGCCATGGAGCTATAATAAGGCAGGGACTACCTGCTTGTGGGGGTGTGAAAGGTTGGGCAAGTTCTCCACGTTCCCCTCCTGCCTCAAATCAATCCCTATGCAGCTAACAGTAAGTCCTAAGCCTCAGTGCTGTGACCTCGGGTGAGCTAATTTAGAGCCTGGTTTCCTCATCTGCAAAATGAGTGGGTTGGACCAGAAGCTCAGTAAGGAAGGTCCCTTCGAACGTTCCAGAATGTTATGACTTTGTGCTGGTGAAGTTCCATTCTGAATGGTTCTTTTCATCTAAGTGACCTTGAGGAAATGACTTCCCTTTTTTCTAGACTTCAGTTTCCTCACCTGTAAAAATTAGGGAATTGGAGCAGAGCAGTGGTTCTCAAAAGTTTTATGTCCAGGGCATCTTTACACTTAAAAATTGCTGACAGCACCCTCCCAAAGCTATTGTTTATGTGGGTTCTATTTATATTTACTATAGTAGAATTTTAAAATGTCTTAGTATTATTTTGAAAATAGTTTTGACCTCCAGGACCCCCTGAAAAGGTCTCAGGTATCCTCAGGGGTCAAAGCACCACACTTTGAGAACCTCTGGGCTTCTAGGATCTCCAAGATCCCTTTCAATACCCTCTCCCCTCCCCTTTTCCCTCTTTTTATAGTGGATTCCCCCCCACTCTGACTCGTCCATAGGCCCCTCACATCTGCTCAAGGACTGTACTCTGAAGCAGCTGCTTTAAGAGTGACTCACCCTCTGGGATGCATTGGCCAAACTCTGGCAGAAAACCGAAACCCCCCAAATCATCTCCCAGAATAAATTATCTCTGGAGAGAAATGAGCCATATTCATGGATTGTAAATCTAGGAAGGACTGTAAAGATGGAGGAACCCAGAATCTTCATGTTTGAGAAGAGGGGCTGTGCTCTCCAGGGCTAGGTTGGGGAAAAGCTGAAGGAGGTGGGATGGGGGTGGAGGGTGTCAATCTTCTGGGCTTGGAGGGGTGGGAGGGGGAGTTGTGGTCTCTAGGACCAGGACTGGGCTGTGCTCCCACAATGCCATCTAGTGGACACTGCTGTCCTTGCCAGGACCAGTGAAGGCTTTCTTTTACGTTAGTGGGGTACCAGAGGTTGTCCTAGGAAAGCAGAGGGCCTTCCTCGCAGTGCCCAAGGCCACCTGGAGGCCCACAAGACCTCAGTCCCACCAGGGCTGCTCCTGGACCTTAAGAACCTCACTTATGAATTTGTCTCATAGCAAGACAGGCTCACAAACAGCAATGACAACAAATCGTTGATACTCCCACACACTTCCCTAAGGCTACAACATCACATAAGTCATTGTAAGCATAGAATCATGTTGATACACAGTGACGGCCACCATGACACACTTACTCCAAAGGATTGGAGGGGGGGAAAGGAGGGAAAGCAGGCTGTCTATTTTGATGTAGGAAATATATTTCTCCCAGGAAGGACAAGGAGGGGGGAAAACATTTATTACTGAGCACCTACTGTGTGCAGGGCACTGTGCTAAACACTTTACACATATTATCTCATTAGATTCTCACAACAGCCCTGGGAGGTAGGTGCAGTTTTTATTCCCATTCTACAAGTGAAGAAACTGAGGCAAACAAAGGATTAAGTGACTTGCCTAAGGTCACTCAGCTAGTAAGTGTCTGTCTGAGACCGGATTTGAACTCAGGTCTTACTGCCTTCATGTCTAGCGTTCTATATACTACTATCTCATAGACAGCTAGATAGAGATAGAAACTGAGCCTGAGATTTCATTGGCATGAGGAAATTCTACCAGTGCAGGTCAGCACCTTCTTGGCAGAGAATAGTGTCAGAGAACTGCCCAGAATCTCTGATTTTCTCAAGGTCACATATCCAGTTTTTATAAGCAGCAGGACTTGAATCCAGATCTTTTCTTTTTTTAAGCCTCTGTGACAGTACCACCTCACAAGGGTCATAAAAACATCTATTGGAGGTCATCCAACTCTTTTTTTTTTTTTATAGAGGAGAAAAGTGAGACCCAGAGAAGACTCAACTCAGAAAGCCGGAAGGATTTTCAAGGGCTTCTAATCCAGCCCCCTTATTTTACAGATAAGGAATTTGAATCTGAGAGAGGACACAGACTAACTCAAGGCATCACACAGTTAGTCAGTGGTAGAGCCAGAATTTGACCAAGGGCTCTTTAGTAAGAGGACTTAAGTTCAAATGCTGCCTCTTGTGACCTTGGACCCTTCTCCTCAGGTCTCAGTTTTCTCATCTGTAGAAAAAAAGGGTTGAACTGGAGGGCCTTGGAGGTCTCTAGCTCCAGCTCTAGCTCCATGATCCTATAATTCTGGTCCTGTGATTCCAAATCCAGCACTCTTTTCATTAGACCACACTGGCTTTCTTGGTCAAGAGATGGCAGTCAGCATATGTTAACATGGGAACCCCCATGGAAGAAGGAGTAGATTCCTGATTTCCTGGCACACTCTGCGCTCTTCCTGACTGCCTTTTAGTTCATTGGTTTTTTTCCAAGAGAAGGCACAGCAAGGTTTCCAAAACTTTTCCCTCACTCCCTTTTACCTACTACGCTGGGTAGAATTTCCTCGGATGCAGATTTGGTTTTTCTCACTTCATATCAATTAAGAAGGGACAGTTAGGTGGCAAAAGAGATAGAACACTGGGCCTAGAGTCAGGAAGACTAGTTCAAATCTTGCTTCAGACACTTACTAGCTGTGTGATCCTGGACAAGTCACTTCACTCTGTTTGCCTTAGTTTCTTCCTTTTTAAATGAGATGGAGAAGGAAATGGCAAACCATTCTAGTATTTTTGCTAGGAAAATCCAAATGGGATCACAAAAGAGTCAGAAATGATTGAACAAGAAAAACATCCTACTACTACTACTATTACTACTACTAGCACTACTACTACTACCACCACTACTACTACCGTTACTGCTACTGCTACTACTACTACCACTACTACTACTACTGCTATTGCTGCTGCTGCTGCCACTACTACTGCTACCAGTACTACTACTACTACTACTATTACTACTACTGCTGTCACTACTACTGCTACTACTACTGCTACTACTTAATCAAGCCCTGATTTGTAGAATTTGGGACTTTTGAGGTATAAATGTTCTCAAAAAATTTAACTTTTGCCTTTCTTGATCAGAGTCTACTTAACCTGGCTTCTGCATACTCCTGGAAGGCACTAAGATTAAGAAGGACTGAGAGAGTCTTGTCTTCTTACAGAAAATAGGACTTTGAGACTTGAAGGAAGCCAGAGAATCCAGGAGGTATTGATGAGGAGGGAGAACTTTCAAGTGTGGGTGACAGATAGCCAATGGGAATGGCTAGAGTCAGGAGATAGAATGCCCCATTTGAGCAACAACAAGGAAACTATGGATAAAAGTTGGTCTTCTGGGAAACTTATGCTCCAAGAAAAGAGAATATGCTTATTTCAACTCACAAAAACCAAATTTTGCTCTGGAAGCTCACAAATGACTATTGATTTGAGAATTACCAAGAAATGTTGAAATGATTGTTATTCTTTTGGTAAAATGAACTAAATTAAAGGAAACAAAACTTCTTCCAAATGACCCCACCCCCACCACCAATGGCTGCCTATAGAGCCATTGCTCACTAGGACCCATGGGAAGCAAAACAGTAGTGTGGGTTGAAAGACCAATCTCTTCTGGGTTTACCATCATCTATATGGTTAGTAAATAGTATTTAATCCTCCAAAGATTTTAACTGAAACGCAAGGGACTCTGGAAGGTGAGAAAGTCTTAAGTATGCAAAGGAATAAATACGGGAATTCCAGGCATTGAGCCCCCTTGGGAGGGGACATTAAAGGGAGCTCCTCATGGGAAAAGGCTCATAGACTGATACCACCCTTATCATTTTGGGACCACCTGGCTCATCCTGGGCTCAGAGCAGCCCCCACCGTTCTTATGTATGTAGTCTTCAAGCTTGATTCTTTCCAGAGGAATTGAGCAGCAATGGATAACTGGCAAAGAAAAGTACTATATGAGATTGCTGTATGGACAGAGGAAATCTTGAAATGAAAGGTTAAGAAGGAAAACTGGGATTTAAAGAGATCAACTGCCTGGTCCTCTCTGTGTATGTATATATATATATATATATATATATATATATATATATATATATATATATATATATATATATATATATATATATATATATATATATATATATATATATATATATGCTCAAGTAGATATAGAAGGGATCTTATGCCTGGAATGTTCATCCTGCTCACCTTTATCTCTTGGAATCTTTATCTTCACTGCTTCTCTCTCTCTCTCTCTCTCTCTCTCTCTCTCTCTCTCTCTCTCTCTCTCTCTCTCTCTTTCTCTCTGCCCCCCCTCTCCCTCTCCCTCCCTCTCCCTCTCCTGTCTATCTGTTCTCCTTCTTCTCTTCCTCCTTTCTTCTTTCCCCTCCTCTCTTTCTGTTTTTCAATTTCTCTGTTTCTCTGTCTTGCTCTGTCTCTATCCCTCTCCCCTCAAATTATCTTTTATTTATTTATCTGAGTGCATGCATCTCCTCCCCCAAGAAGATAAACTCCTCAGCGGTGGGAGACTCTAAATGTGGAATACTCGCCATATTGTAATATACTCATTGATTGTCCTGACCTGCTTCTCCCATCCCCTCTTTTTAAAATTTTTTGTTACAAAGATTCACTGGGCAAGGGAGCAGAGAAGGTTATATTCATAATAATAAGAGCTAGCATTTATATATCACTTTAGGGTTTACAAAGCAATTTCCACATATTATCCCATTTGATCCTCACCCCAGCCCTGTGAGTTAGATACTATCATTATTCATACTTTACAGAGGAAGAAAATGAGGTTGAGAAAGACTAAATAATTTGACCAGGGACACATAGCAAAAGTGCCTGAGTGTGGATTAAATTCAGCTTTTCCTGACTCCAGCTCTATCATTCTCTTCACTATGCTAAGTAGCTGCTTCAGACAATGAATGGAATTTTTTTTAATTTCAGAAATGAATATAATATAAAAATGAAAGGTATCAATAGAAATATTTTAAAAGAGTGTAAACTTCTTGAGGACAAGAACTCACCTGTTCCCAGCAATATTTGCTTTTTATTTTGTGTCTGTATCCCCAGAGACTTGCTTGCTGTCTTGCCTCTGAATTTTTCTCAGATTGATTTCAACGTGATAGAAGAGAAAGACTCCTGACTTTGGAGGTGGCGATCTGGGGCTCGAATCTAGGCTTTTTCACTTACTACCTGTGTGGTTTGGGGCAAGTAATTTCACATGACTGGACCTTTGTTTATCCTGTTGTAAAACGATGTCATTGGTAGAGATGTTGGCTATAATCCTCCATTTCTACAGAGGGCAAGAATTGAGACAAGAGAAGGGAATGGAGCTGTCCAAGGTCACACAGATACGGGGTTTGAACTGGTTCCCTTCCCTCCTGCTCCACAAATTCCTCCTGGCCTTTGAGCACAAAGGGCCCTAGCAGCAGGGCAGGGTAAGTACATATATGTGGATGAATAAATCCTTAGTAATCCAATCCAGGCTGCCGCTCAAGCCCTGCACTGTTGCTCTGGGCAACCAACTGGAGTGGGGATATTGTCTCTAACCTTAAAAACTGATTACCTGGTACTTCACCATCTCATTTTGTTTTAAAGCGGATTAGGAGGGAGTGTTAAGCTGGTTTAGGGACTCTGTTAGAGCCTCCCAGGCATTTGTACATTTCCTTGTTCACTGAGTGATTAGCTGATTTGGTAACTTCAGGAGAGTGGGAGCACTGGGGAGACTGACCCACTCCTAATTAAGTGATGTAACGTTCTGTGCCCAAGCTTGGTGAGCCAACAACATCTCTTTGAGCAGCATTACTCCCCAGGAGTTCCAGACACCTAGGGGAAGGAGACCACCTTTCCCTAGTATCCCATGCTGGAATCCTTCTGGAGGGAAGTTTCTTCCTCTTTGACCTGAAGTCAGTCTCATTTAGAGTTTAATTTGGTCCCAAAAGGAAATGGGCTGGCATGAGGAGGTAGTGGATTCCCCCTCCTTGGAGGTATTTAAGCAGAGGCTGAATGACCACTTGTCATATATGTTAACTATTCAGACCTGGATGATCATTGAGGTCCCTTCTGTGACTTGGCAAACATTTATTAAGTAGCTACTATATTCTAGACATAATGTAAAGAGAAAACCAAAAATGACTGACCCTCAGTGTCCTTACATTCCATTGGGGTGATGGTGGTGGTGATACACATGTGTAAGAAATTAAAAAGAACAACTAACATGTATACAGTGCTTTCGAAAAGCTCTACATATGTTATGAATATAGTATACTTTTTACGTATCATCCTATTTGAGCCTCACAACTACTTTGGGATTAGGTACTCGGAGCATTATCATTCCCTCATTTTACCAATGAGGAAACTTTGACTCAGAGGTAGACAGTGGTCACATGCTCAAGGTCATACCACCAATATGTGTCAAAAGCAGGACTTGGATTTTTGGTTTTATTTCAAATTAAACAAACACCAAATAACATGAGCATTTCCATGTAGCTAGTAGAATATAAAAGAAGGTTCTACTTGAAATTGTGGCTCTTATATGTACAGATTACTTCTCTTTTAAAATAGATAATAAATTCAATATATAATTTTCAAAGCTGTCCTGATTGTCTTTTGGGCCTTCCATTGGTTTTCTTATGTGTGCATTTTTAAAAATGCTTTAGTGACTCAGATCTCTGTTCATTATGAACCAGGCTACACAGGTCAGAAGATGCAAGCGCAAATCCCAATTCTGCTCTTTTACTACCTGTCTGACCTTCGGGGAGCCATTTAAATCCTCTCAGCCTCAGCTTTCTCATCTGTAAAATGAAGGGGTTGGATTCATAACCTGTGAGGTCTCTCCCAGCTCACCACTGATTAATGATTCTGCTATCAGTGAATTGGGCAACATAAGCCACTGAGCAAACACTGAAGGCCCCCATGGGCTTTTGACAGGTTTAACACAAGCAGGCAGAGCTAGGATGGTACCCCTGATGGTGCCAGCCTCTTCAGACTGCTTTCAGCCTCCAGGGAGACTGTTGCCTGTGCCCCTCTCTCTACCATCCTTTCTCCCCCCTCTCTTTTCACCCCCTCCCTCTCTCCCTCCCTCCTTCCCTCCCTCCCTCCCTCCCTCCCTCCCTCCCCCCCTCCCTCCCTCCCTCCCTCCCTCCCTCCCTTCCTTCCTTCCTTCCTTCCTTCCTTCCTTCCTTCCTTCCTTCCTTCCTTCCTTCCTTCCTTCCTTCCTTCCTTCCTTCCTTTCTCCCTCTCTCTCTCCCTCCCCCCACCTCTCTCTGTGGAACCTACCAGGAGGCAGAAACAGCATGAAGTGCTTGAAATACTCCCATTGTCTGTTCTCAGGCTGCCACATTGCCCTCAAAGCCTCTCCCAGACTGCCTCCTAGGGAGGAAGGTCATGGGGAATGAGTTTAATTAGTTCTTTCCAGACTCCAGTCCCAACCCCATCCAGACCTGGAGCTGGGGTACAGTTGAAACTGGAATGTTTTCACTTCAGACAAAAATAATCAGGTGGAGGTGGGGAAGGGTGATACCCATAATGAAGAGGAAAGACCAAGGATTTAATTATGTCAGAAAGAGACAGAATTGAAAGGAAATATGGGTAGGAGAAGGGGCCTCATGGTGTGGGACCTTGGAGAATGGCAGCTCTGCCCTCAGGGTGACATGGACCTTGAGGTGTAGAGCCAATGGCTACCAGAGGGAGTGTCACTTCTGCTTTCTCTCCCCCATGTCAATGCATTCTGTCTCTCATATATACTCCCTTTTCTTCTCTCACACTGCCAACAACACCCCAGTGTAGACCCTCATCACCTCATACTGCAAAAGCCTGTTGGGTGGTCTGTCTGCCACAAAGCTCTCCCCTCTGCAATCCGTCTTTCACTAAGCTGCCAAAGTAATCTGCCTAAAGGGCAGATCTGACCATATCATCCCCCTCCTCAATAAACTCCAGCAACTTCCTATTACCTCGAGGACCAAACGTAAAATCCTCTATTTGGCATTTGAAGCCCCTCCAATCTCTTTACTTTTTACAACCCCCCCTCCCCCCAAATACTCTGTAATGAGGTTATATTGGCCTCCTTACTTTTCTTTTTTCCATTGGTAGCAATATAGATAGAGAGAGAAAAAGAGCTTGGAGGGGATTAGGGACCCATTTCCTTTCTAACTTCCTAGCCTGGAAAAGGATAATGATTTGTCTTTCCTAAGACAAGTTGTTATTGTTCAGTCTTTTTAGTCATGGATGATTCTTCATGACCCCTTTTGGGGTTTTCTTGGCAAAGCTCCTGAAGTGGTTTGCCATTTCTTTCTCCAGCACATTTTACAGATGAAGAAATTAAGGCAAACAAGGT
The DNA here is from genome assembly GCF_028372415.1 of Notamacropus eugenii. NCBI lineage: Eukaryota > Metazoa > Chordata > Mammalia > Diprotodontia > Macropodidae > Notamacropus > Notamacropus eugenii. Next base: position 49,442,837 of record NC_092875.1, on the reverse strand, counting down.
TAAGTAACTTGCCAGGGTCACTTAATGTCTGAGGCCAAATTTAAACTTAGGTCTTCCTTCCAGGTCTGGCACTCTATCCACTGACCCACCTAGCTGCCCCATTAGGGTTATCTACTTATTCTAAATTATCCCACCAGTGGCTGGCTGCATTTGCCTAGTGCAGCACTGGATTCTCTCTCAAGTCTAGTTCAAAGCCTCATTCCTGTCGAGTGAGTCATCATTCTTGCCTTTAGCCTCTGCCCAGAGGTGCCTCAGAAAGACTGGCAGGGAGGGGAGCAGCCTCTGTGCCCACTGATGGCCTTGGATAAGTTACCTAGACCCCTATGCCTGGAATGGCTTTGTGGTTGGCTCTATGAGGAGAAAAGAGAGGAAGAAAAGAGAAGAGGATGTTCAGGACCAGCAGGAAGGTAGTTGGGAGAAGTAGGAGGAAATCACTGCAGTATTCCTTTCCCCAGAGACTCATTGATACAATGCTCTAAACCATGCCCGGCTGCAACCTGACACCCACTCCAGACCAGTGGCTGATGAAGCCACGGAGGGTACTGGGTTTCTTCCAAAATAAACAATGGACTCTCCAGACCGGGGCCAATCTCAGCCCTACAGATGGGGGGAGGAAGCATTAAAGATGCCACATTTGTTTTTACACTGGTTCCCCCTGTAGAAACAGATGGGTCTGGGGAGCTTGAGAGAGATTGATGGGTTTATAGGCTCAGAGCTGGGTGAGATTCAGCCTATGGACCATAGAGGTACCTTCCTCATACAGCACAAATGAAAGGAAAATGCCTGGAAAACAGGGAACAGATGTTCTGGGTCCTCAGTCCTCCCCTTCCTCTCCATCCCACTATAATAATGGTAGCTGACACTTATATAGTTTTTCATGTTTCACAAAGAGATTTCCATACATTATCTTGTTCAAGGCTCCCAAAGATCCCAGGAGGGAGAGAGGTATGGAGGTATCTTTATCTTCATCTTACAGATGAGGAAATGGAGGCTCCTATGATCACATGTCTGGGAAGTGTCGGAGGCAGGTCTAAAGCCGGATATCCCTTGATTCCTTGTCCAGAACTCATCTCTCAACGATCTCCGACCATGACTCTCTCAATTCTTCTTCCCCTTACTCCATTCTCCCTTGCTCTATTCTGGTCAGGGTTCCAGGCTGGGGCCACCTGAAGCAGGAAGAGAAAGGCCTGTGGGCTGCTAACTAATCCATGGCCCCTAGATATTGGCTGCTCCATCCAGACGATCAAGGAAGCAAAATATTCGAGAAAAGATGCACTCATTGCTCTACTTCGTTTCCTGTCTATTGCTGGAACATGCATGAAGTAAACCAGCTTTTTGGTCTCTGATTTTTCTATTTCCCTGCAGGCTTTGTGCTTCCTCTTTCCAGGCAGGGGAGGGATATTACCTGCAGTTGGGATTCTGATTCAGGCCTAGCTACCCCCCGAAAGAGTCCTTCTGTCCTCTTCCCTCCTGTTGCAGTTTGCTTGGCTGACAGTTTGTCTTTTGAGGCCAAGGAGTGACCTAATTCATTTCTGTTGGGGAACCAGTTTGAGAAGTAGCCTGGTGCCTGGAGCATGCCCAAAAGTTCAAAGGAAACCTGAGCTGGTACCGCGTCATATCTGGGCCTTCTGAACCTCCAAAGCCTGATGAATTCCAGCAGTCATCAGGAGCAGTAAACAGTCCTGAGGTCTGGTGTCTGCTGAGATCAGCACTGTGTTGGTGAGACACAAGGGTAGAATTATAGGCCTGAAGAAGTAGACCCCTTTGTTTTTACAGATGAGGCAACTGATATTGAAGGACTTGTCCAGGATCAATTAGGGAGCTAAGATTTGTAGTATAAGATTCAGAACCGGACCTCAAAGTTCTATTCCAGTAGGGAAGTCAGAAAGGAGATGCCCATAAAAAGGTAAACAAAACCAGGCAGTCTGTATTAAGACCTTGCCCTCCATTATTTTTCTCTTTCCTTCCTTCCTTCCTTCCTTCCTTCCTTCCTTCCTTCCTTCCTTCCTTCCTTCCTTCCTTCCCTCCTTCCTTCCTTCCCTCCTTCCTTCCTTCCTTCCCTCCTTCCTTCCTTCCTCTCTCTCTCCACCTCTGTTTCTGTCTCTGTCTGTCTCTGTCTCTCTCTCTGTCTCTCTGTCTCTGTCTCTGTCTCTCTGTCTCTCTCTCCATCTCTGTCTCTGTCTCTCTCTCTGTCTCTGTCTCTCTCTCTGTCTCTCTGTCTCTTTCTGTCTGTCTCTCTCCATCTCTGTCTCTGTCTGTCTCTCTCTGTCTGGCTCTCTCTCTCTCTCTCTCTGTCTCTGTCTCTCTTTCTCTGTCTCTGTCTCTGTCTCTCTCTCTCCCCTCAGTTTGTGATTTCATCAGTGTAGGGAGCACCAGTGAGAAACTCCTTCTACTAATGCACTTTCTCTGCAATTTATAGTCTTAAAGCATCACTTGGGGATACCAAGAGGTTAAGTGACTTGTCCAGAGTCACCCAACTGTGATGTATCATGAAGAGTACTTGACCCCAGGTCTTCTTGAGTGAGGCTGGGTGAGGCACTTTCTCTGTCTCTGTTTCTCCACTATGGTCATCCTGGCTCAGAGAGTCAAAGAGTGGGTGAAAGTTGCTGAGAAGTAGGTTGAGGCTCGATGTTACAGAAACCTGATGCCAATGAATGTGGTCTCAAAATAGAATTGGCCACCTTAGGAGGGGCTGGGGTCTCCTTCATTAGAAGTCTTCATGTAGAAGAAATTCAATTCAATCCAACAAGAACTTATTAAATGCCCAATGATGCTATCATCAAGGTATAGAAAAACACAGTGTGTCAGTTAGTCAACAAGCATTTATTAAGCCCCTACCATATACCAGGGCAACTAGTTGGTGTGAGAGGCCTGAAGTCAGGAAGACTTGAGTTCAAATCTGGCCTCAGATACTCACAACTGGTACATGGATAAATAGATACAAAGCACGTGAAATTTTCCTGCTTATACAGACATATGCTTGACTAGACAAACCCTGAGATCCTTTCCAATAGGAAGGAAGGGAACACACATTTATTAAATGCTTATAATGTGTTATGTTAAAAGCTTTGCAAATAAGATCTCATTTGGTCCTCACCACAATCCTGAAAGATAGGTGCTATTATTATCCCCATTTCATAGTTGAGGAAATGACTTAACCAGGGTCACACAGATATCTAATAAGTGCCTGAGGCTGGATTTGAGTTTAGGTCTTCCTAATTCCAGGCCCAGAGCTCTATCTGCTGCACCACCTAGCTGCCCTAAAATGTAATAGGTGCTTAATAAATGCTTGTGAATTGACTGACTGTGTCTCTAATATTCTGTAATTTTGTGAATTTGAGGGAAGGAGGACTTTGATGAGTGCCGAAGTTAGGAGGCAGTCGTCTCAAGTGTGAGTATTGCATGAACAGATGTCCAGAAGTAAGAAAACCCATGATTGTGGATACAGGGAGATGGGATTGCACAGTTTGGCAATGAGTTTGCACAGGGAAATCTTTGGAGATGAAGCTGGAAAGGTAGTCAGAGACCAAATTGTAGAAGGTCTTGAATTTCAGGCTGAGGAGGTCTTGAATTTCAGGTCTTTGGGGAGGTAGCTGTGGTGTGGTGAAAAGAGTGTTGGATATGGGTTCAAATCTAGCACTTATTACTGCTATGACTTTGGGCACATTACTGAAACTGTTTATCTCATCTGTAAAATGGGGAGATTAGATTTAATGGTCTCTCAGAACCTTTCAAGGTATAAATGTATCAGCCTGTGACTTAGTTTCATGATGGCATCTCCCTTACTTTGAGGCAGTCTAAACCACAAAATCCTAGAGTAGGAAGGGACTTCACAGGCCAATGAGACCACCCCTTAGGGGTACTTGTGCTTCTATCCATATCAGCCCCCTCTAAGCTCACTACTGCCTGTCATTAGGTGTCCCCTAGGGAAAGAACTGATATCTCTCAAAGTCATCCTTGGGTCTTCAATTCCCTAATCCCTCCCACAACCATCAGCTGTCTTTTTGGGTCAGTTTTGTCTTGGTGACATCTCTCCACTCACATGGTCACCACACTCATCCAAGCCCTCACTATTTCTTGCGTGGACTATTTCAGTGCCTTCTTAATGGGGCTTCACTGCCTCAAGCCTCTCCTCTCTCCCATCCATCCTCCACATGGCTGTCAAAATTGATATTCCTAAAGCATCAGCATCACTGGGCTATTCATTCCTTAGCTCAAGGGCCTCCCCTGGCTCCCTATTGCCTTGAGGAGAGATGCAAATGTCTCTGTTTGACATTTAAAGTCCTTCACACTCTAACTCTATCCTAACTCTCTATTTTGATTTAGAATTCCTTTCCCCTAAGGATCCCGGCCACACTGGGCTATGTTCCTCATGCACAACATTCCATTCGAAAGGGAAGGAGAGGAATCACATAAAATATCAGAGATGGAAGGACCCTTGGAGTATAATGATGGCACTGGGGGAACCCTTAGAAAAAAGTACCCAGTGCTGGGAGGGGCCACAGGGGTGGCCCACCCTTTGTGGAAGGTGTCCCCATGCCAGGAATGCTCATCTTTAAGTCTGCCTTTTGGAAACCCTTATTCTCTTTAATGTGTAAGTCAAGTTGAACCAGCCATCTATTTACTCTTTGTTAGAACATGAGCCGTGGACCTGAATTCGAACCTGGCTTCAGACATTCACTAGCTGTGTAACACTTGGCAAGTCCCCTAGCCCTGTTTGCCTCAGTTTCCTCCTCTGTACAAAAAGCCAAAGAAGGAAATGGCAAACCACTCCAGTATCTTTGCCAAGAAAAGCCCAGAAGGGGTCACAAAGAGTCAGATATGACTAATTGACCAAAATAAAATGTCCCAATTTATTTATCGGGAGATATATTAGTTCCCTGCAGTGGCAAGAAAGTTCGTTGAAGGTTGGAATTGGTTTGGTTTTGTCTTTATTATCTCAAGGTTCTCGTGAAGTGCTTGAAATATTGTAGGCTTTTAATACATGATTTTAGCATTGAATTTTTAAGGCCTCTTCTAGTTCTGACATTCTCTGTTTTAAGGGCCTTCTCAGCTCTGATATTCCATGTTCTAAGGTCCCTCCCAGCTGTGACATCCTCTGTTCTGGGGTCCCTCCCAGTTCTGAATGCTATGCTAGGTCCCTTCAGTCTGACATGATATTCGAAGAGCCCTTCCATCTCAGACCCTCTTTGTGGCTTCTCTCTTTCCCTTCCCTTTCCCTACATTGGCCTCCTATCCCTGGTTCCTTTTCTGCTGTGTTTGGCCCCAGTGTCTGTCCTGTCCTTTCCAGTAATCCTCTGCTCCACTGAGATCTCATTCCCCTCTGATCCTATAATACATTCAACAAACATTGATTAAATATCCAGTATGTGCAATAACCCGAGCTTGTGCTCACCATTGGGGATATAAAGACAGACACAATATAATCCTTGCTTAATTTACAGTCTAATAGGGCACCAGGCAAGTCCACAAAACCTTCCAAGAGAAGCTGGCTTCTGGAGATTGGAAGGAAGGGAGGGAGGGAGGGATTTGTCCAAGGGGAAGGGGAATCTCTAGGAGAGAGGGCAGAAAAAGAATGAAGGAGGAGACATGTTCAGTCTGCCTGGAATGTAGACTTGGTGCAGGGGATTAGTAGGAGACAAGGCTGGAAAGGGAGAATGGGACCAGACTGGGGAGGGCTTTGAATGCCATGATCAATCATTTAGATTTGATTACTTAGTTCTTTTAATTTGTTCGGTCCCAGTGTCCCCTCTCCCTCATTTCCCCTCTCCGGCTCTATCCCTGCTCGAGCTCTACTGACCAGCTCATTCAGTGTGGATTTCCCCCAGCTGCTCTGGTCCCCCCACCCTTGTCCTCTCCCTGCCCCTCTTGAGCTCATATTACTTTGCTGGAGATATACTTGGCCTAAGATGCCTCTTCTGGGATCTCCATTAATAGCATGTGACTGAAACCATTTGTCTCTTTCTGGACACATTTATCGTTCAGTTCCTTATTTGCCGGGTGGAGAAAGGTCGATGTTTCTAGCCTGCCATCCAAACGTAGGGGGTGGCCACCCCCAGGGATTCTCAGCTCTTTAACCGTGCTTCACATTTATTACATGGGCAGTGCTATGGTCTTGGGAACACAGGTTCACAGCAAGGTGCATGTATGTATAGGGGGTGGGGTGGGGCTGAGAAGGATCTGGATATATGGGGTCACTTCTGACCTGGGCCAAGGATCGGGGCTAGCACAGATAAACCGCCTGAGGGCCTGCTTAATGCCTCATGGATTAGAAGGAGGAGGCTCTTTCTCAGACTGTCCCCAGTATCCAGAATTCTCTCCCTCTTAATCTCCTGGCTTCCCTGGCATCCTTCAAGGTCCAGATAAATTCCCACCTCCTACAAGAAGCCTTTCCTGATTCCTCTTAATTCTAGTGCCTTCCCTTTGTTAATTATTTTCTATTTAACTCTCTGTCCATCCATCCATCCATCTATCCATCTATCTAATCCATCCATCTCTCTCTGTCTCTCTATCCATCCATCTATCTAATCCATCCATCCATCTTTTTCTGTCTCTCTCTATGTATCTATCCATCCATCTCTCTCTGTCTCTCTATCCATCCATCCATCTATCTAGCTATGTATCTGTTTCTATTTCTGTCTCTATCCATCTCTCTCTCTCTCTCTCTCTCTCTCTCTCTCTCTCTCTCTCTCTCTCTCTCTCTCTCTCTCTCTCTCTCTCCCCCCTTCCCGGTCCATCTTATATAAGCTGTTTATATGTAGCTTATTTTATATATTGGTTTGCAGGATGTCTCCCCCAGAGACAAAGTACTTAGCCCAGTACTAGTACTGTGTACTAGTACACAGTACATAGTAGGTACTTAATAAATAGTCTATTGAATGACTGCTCCTCCTCACAGCGGGACCAGATTCCTTCAACATGGTCCTCTGGAACCCCCTAAAGTTCTGGACCTGGGGTTGGGATTTTGGATAGGTCTGAGGCTGAGGCTGGAATTGAAATTGGGGCTGAGGTGAGGGCCAGGGACAAGAGGTTGTGTGGGCCCAGCTCTGCCCCAGGGTGAGGAGTCTTGTAACTTAAAGACTTCATTCTCCCTCCTCTGAAGTTGTAGAGCAATTGTGTCTCTCACTGGCAACTTAATCCTGGGACAGCCCTTGTATTATAAATTATACTAATTGCTATTTCATGTAGAGCATCCACGGCTCCACAGATCCGAGAACTGTTGCCACACTGTTAGGATACAGTGGTGTCTTATCTTCTCAAATGAATGGATCCCAGTTGGGGAAGAGACTGGCTTGGCTTCATCTAGGTCCCATAATATAGCTGTGCACAGGGCTTTGTACACAATAACAGACATGACACCAATGACTGGCATTTATAAAGCACTTTAAAGTTTACAAAGTACTTAACATACGTTATGTATATCATGCTTTCCTCCATGGCTGGAGTGCACTACAAACTCAATTTCTATCTCTTCTAATACCTTATTTTCTTTAACATTTTGCTCAAGAGCCACATTCGATGGGAAACCTTTTCTGGTTTATTCCCATCAGCTGGTGCTGGTATGACCCAACCCTCCTTCACCCTATACCACACATGTATATTTGTACATATATGTGTAAATATGTATGTGTGTATACCTATATATGTGGGGGGGGGCCACAGTGGTTAGAGCATAAGACTTGGAGTCAGGAAGATCTGAGTTCAAATCCAGTCTAAGATGCTAATTGTGTGACCCTGGGTAAGTCACTCAACCTTGTTTGCCTCAGTTTCCTCATCAGTGAAATATGGGGAAGGAAATGGCAAACCATTCCAGTAACTTTGCTAAGGAAACCACAAATAGGGCCAGAAAAAATTGAATAGGATTGAAGTGATGGACCAACAACATGCTTATATGTGCATATATAATATGTCTGTGCACACATGTATGTGTACAACTGTTTATATTAATGCATATTAATGTAGTTACACATGCATATTAATATGTATGTAGTTATATATATGTGCACATACTAATATATATAGATATATACTAACATACATATACATAATCCATATACTAATATACATCCCCTCTATGTCCTCCAATGGAATATAAGCTTCTTGAGGTCTGGGACTATTTTCATTTTTGCATTTTTCTCCCAGCTTCTAATATAATACTTAAGCTTCTCATTTTCCATCTTTTCAAGGAGAAGGTTCAATTAGACCCCTGTAGGGTCCCTCGGGCTTTCAATCTGTGGATGTTAGAATCTTTTAGTCTGTTACAAGCAGAACCTGCTTTCCTTCCCCCCTCCCTCTTCCGCCTCCACTTCCCCTGTGCTGGGCACATATTAGGTTCCCAAAGACCTTTGCTGATGGGTGGAACATGAGGAGGTTAGCATGAGTGCCTTCTTCATCCTTGGCCTCCCCCTTGTGCATTGAGGAGGAACTGGGAGGGGCCCTTCAAGCAAGATCACTCTAAGGATCCTATAGAATCCCACGGGATTTCAGGGGATATGATGAGTGGGGGGGAACTGGGAAAGTACTCCTTGTCTCTCCCCTCTTCCTCTCCTCTCGTTCCCTCTATCTCCAGCAAGCTCATTCCCAGTCTGAATGAGCCATTGGGGCTGATGTCTCAATGTGGCTGCTTCCTCCCTCCCCTCTGGAGGGGTGGTGGGGGCCGTGGCCAGGCCAGTGAGGTGTCACCTACAGCATGTCACAGTCGATAACCTGTCTCTGCCAGCACCAGCCTGGGAACCTGACTCGGGCGTGCACACGCCGCTGTCTGAATTATCAGCTAATGCCTGACAAATTGCCTGTGATTTTCCTTCTCCCCAGGAGTGCATGTGCCCTGCCTGCAGAGAAGGCAGCCAGTAGGGAAGTGATGGGCAGGCTGATTTCCGGGGCGAAAAGTCCCCCCCTCCATACACACTCCCGAGAGGGGGTGGAGGCCTCAGGTAATTGACAGGCACCAGGGGATTACAAGGGCAAGTTGTCCTCCTCACTTCCCTACCCTCCCTTCCATAAACCCCCCAACCCCCACCTCCCCACCTCGTACCTCCCATCCTGGGCCAGACCCACACAAAAGAGACAAACTTGGAACAGAGCAATGTTCAAGCCCAGTTCTAGGCACAAGGTGGGGAGGGAAAGTAGGAAAATACAAAAAGAACTCTTCAAAGAACTCACAGTACAGTGAGAGTGAACAGAAGCTAATGGGTTAACCAATCGATAAGCATTTAGTGGTTTGCTAGGCACTGGAGAAAATTTTTTAAAAATTAAATGTTTCCCTACCTTATAGGAATTTTAGAGACCTGAAATAATTGTACAAAATACTCACACTTAATTTTTCAAGCTAAAAGGGACCTTAGAGGTCATCTAGTTCTTTTGGTTTTACAGATAGGGAAACTGAGGTCCTGAGAATGAAAAAGGCTTGCCTGAGGCCATGAATCTAGTAAGAAGCAAAGCTGTGATTTGACCCCAAGTCACTCAGGGTCACAAAGCAGAAGGGATCTCAGAGGAATGGTCCAGGCCTCTGATTTTACAGATGAGGAAACTGAGGCCCAGGGAAGTTAAATGACTTGTCTAAGGCCATACAGGCAGGAAGGGTCAGAAATAGGATTTGAACTGACTCCAGAGCCAATCTTCTTTCCACTACACAATGCTGCCTCCATAGGTCAGTAGAAACAGTGACATCTCACATTCCAGTAGAACTTTCAGTTTGTGGAACTATCATCCCAGTAGACCCAGAAGAAAGATTATTATCTTTGAGGAAATTGAATCTCAGAGAGGAAATGACTTGCCCAGAATATAAATTAGTGTTGAAACCCAGATCTTCTGAATCCCACACTGATTCCCTTTCCAAGTGAGAGTCAGATCCAGATGAGGCAGATGGTGGAGACAGATATCAAATTGGATTTCAAGGACATGAATTGTCACAGGGTAAGAAAGAGACTTTTGTTCAGTCATGTCTGACTTTTCAGGATGTCATGGACTATACCATCTATGGGGTTTTCTTGGCAGAGATACTGATTTATCATTTCCTTTTCCAGTGGATTAAGGCAAACAGTGGTGAAGTGACTTGCCCAGGATCACACAGCTAGTGAACATCTGAGGCTAAATTTGAACTCAGATCTTCCTGACTCCAGGTCTGGTGCTCTATTCATTGGTCTAGCTAGCTATCTCCTAGGAAAGAAAGAATGTTTAATTTTCCAAGCAGTGCCTCTGCTGAGGGGTCTCCACAGGCCATGGTAGACATGGGAGGAAGTGGACAGGTGGTTAAGAAGAATTACTGGCATTAAATCCTGTAGGATTTTCAAGATTTATAGAAAACCTGACTCAAAACCACTTTGAGGAAGATAGGAAAATCCATGTATTATTTTTCCCATTTTACAGATAATAAAGTTGAGGTTCAGAGTATAAATGATTAGCCTAAAGTTGAAGAGCTCAGAAACCACAGAAGCTGGATCTGAACCCAAAACTTTTGAGTCCTAAACCAGCACTTTTAGTGAAATGAGTAAAAACCTTAAGTTGCCCTGCTGGGGAGACAGTCAGATGGGGTCAGCTCAGTTCTATACACTGCGTCAAAACTGAACAAAGTGGCCCCAACCCCCTTTGGACAATGATTGCCACCTGTCTCTCTCACAGGGTGCTTGTCCGGGTTGTTTCTTGTACTGTTCAGTTAATAACTCTTTATGCAGATGCTAAGTTCTAGCAAAAAAAAAAAAATCATCCCATTGGAACCAGAAGACCTGGGTTCTAGTCGCAGCCCAGGCACTCATAAAGCTATTGTCCATGAGAGGGAGCTGGGCAGTGGAGAAAGTGTTGGACCTGGAATTAGGAACCCCTGGGTTGAAATCCTCCTTCAGATAATTATTGGCTGTTTGAACCCTGTCCAAGGTCCTCATTTGTAAACATGTGGAGGTAGGACCAGAGCGCCTCTTAGGTCCCACCCAGCTCTAAATCTTTGATCCCATGACCTTGGACAGGACTCTTTTTCCTCATGTATAGAAAAAGGTTAAGCAACATCATTACCACAGGTGAGGGAAAGACTCAGTATTATTAGGTGATTTGCTCAATAAAAATAATGCCTGGCATAGGTATGCATTTAAAAAATGCTCTCTCTTTTCTATCTGCCTCTTCTCCCATTTCTCTATCTGTTAATATATCTATCTATTTATCCATCCATTTATCTATCCTTCTCTCTGTCAATCCTTATCTGTCTATCTGTTTATCTATCCATCCATCTGTCTGCATGTCTATCTGTCATTCTGTCTGTCCATCCATTATCTATACATCTATCTGTTTATTTATCCATTCATTCATCTAGCCATCAATCTATCAATCCATCTATCTACCTATTAATCTGTCAGTCTATCATCTATCCATCTACCTATCTATTTATCTATGTATCTAATTATCTATGTTCTATCTATCCATTGCAGAAAGAGCACTACACTGTATTTGAAATCAGATAATGCAGGTTCAAGTCCTATTTGTGCTCCTTATTAACTGGGTAGCCTTGAGAATAGCTCTTATATTGTAGGTTCCTGTGCAATATTAATCATTACAGCATCGGACTTTCCTTTTGTTACCAGATACATCTGCAGCTGGGCTTCCTTTTGGCATTGTCCCAGCTACTTCAATAGTACTGGAGCTACCTGGAATGTAAGATCTATGAACCAAGGTAAGCTGGGTGTGGTCAAAGAGGAGATGAAGAGTTTAAACATTGACATCTTACGTATTAGTGAACCTAAAGGGATGGTAATGGGCAAATTTAATTCAGAAGATCACTACGTATTCTAACTAATTTACCTCAGAAAAAATGGAATAACTCTTATAGTTAATAAAAGGGTAGGAGAAGCAGTATTGGTATATGATCTCAAAATTGACAGAAGGATATGTTTGAATCCAAGGCACACTGTTCAACATCACAGTAATACAAGTCCAAACACTGATGCCAAAGAGGTCAAAGTTGATCAGTTCTATGAAGACTTACAGCATATTCTAGAAATAACACCAAAAATATGTCATATTCATTACAGGGGATTGGAATGCTAAAGTAGGATATCAAAAGATAATTGGAATAAAAGACAAGTTTGGCCCTGGAGTACAAAATGAAGCAGGGCAGAAACTAATAGGGTTTATTAGGACAACTCTCTGATCATAGCAAACTCTTTTTCAACAACTCAAAAGGTGACTCTAAATATGGACATCACCAGATGATCAATATAAAAATCAGATTGATTAAATACTTTGCAGCCAAAGGTGGAAAAACTCTATATAGTCAATTAAAACAAGACCTGGAGATGCTATAGCTCAGATCATGAACTTCTTATTTCAAAATTCAGACTTAAATTGAAAAAAGTGGTAGAAGTCCTCAGACCACATAGGCATGACCTAAATACATCTCTTATAAACATGAAGTGGAGGTGATAAATAGATTTAAGGGATTAGATCTGGCAGATAGTGTGCCTGAAGAGCTATGGACGGAGGTTCACAATCTATTGTAATAGAGGCAATAACCAAAAAAATTCCAAAGAAAAAGTGGAGTAAGAAAGCAAAATGGCGATCGGATGAGGCTTTCCAAATAGCTGAGGAAAGAAGGAAGTGGAAAGGGAAAGAAAAAAAGGGGAAGATACACCCAACTCAAAGCAGAATTCCAGAGAATAGAAAGGAAAAATAAGATTTCCTTAAATGTACAATACAAAGAAATAGAAGAAAGCAATAGAATGGGAAAGACAATAGATCTCTTCAAGAAAGCTCAAGATAGCAAGAATGCAAAAATGGTCATGATAAAAGACAAAAATAAGAAAAATTTAACAGAAGCAGAACAGATTAGGAAGAGGTGGCAAGGGTACACAAAAGAACTGTAGAAGAAAGATCTTAACATCACTGATAGCCATGATGGTGTGTTTACTGATCTAGAGCCAGACATCTTAGAGAATAAAGTCACGTGGGTCTTACGAAGCATTGCTAACAATAAGGCTAGTGGAGGTGGTGCAGTTGAGCTGAACTATTTTAAATCCTAAAAGAAAATGTTGTTAAAGTGCTGCACTCAATATGTCAGCAAATTGGGAAAACACAATATTGACCACCAGACTGAAAAAGACAAGTTGAAGTCCCAACCCTAAGAAAGGGCATTGCCAAGGAATGGTCAAATCACCGAACAATTGCCCTCATTGTGCCAATGGCAAGGTGATGCTGGAGATTCTGCAAACTAGGCTTCAGCAATATGTGCACTGAGAATTACAAGAAGAGGAACTAGGGACCAAATTGCCAATTCTCACAACTAGGGACCAAATTCACTGGATTATGAAGAAAACAAAGGAGTTCCAGCAAAACAGCTACTTCTTCAATGACTACATTAACACCTTTGACTATATTGTCACAACAGAATGTGGGAAGTTCCCAAAGAGATGGGAGTGCCAATTATCTTATTTGTCTCCCAAGGAACCTGTGGGTCAAAAAGCAACAGTTAGAAACAAATATGGAATAATGTAATGATTTAAGATTGAAAAAAGATATGACAGGGCTATATATTGTCACAATCTTTATTTAACTTATATGTAGTGTGCATCACGTGAAATGCCAGGCTTGATGAATCAAAAGCTGGAATTAAAATTGCTGTAAGAAATATTAACCATTTTAACTATACAGACAATACCCCTATCATGGCAGAAAGTGAAGAGGAATTAAGAATACTTTTGAAGAGGGTGAAAGAGGAGAGTGCAAAAGATGACTTGAAAAACAACTAAGATCTTGGCAAGTAGTTCTATCACTTTCTGGCAAACAGAGGGAGAAAAAATGGAAACAAGATTTTATATGCTTGGACTTAAATTGCAGATGGTGACTACAGCCATGAAATTAAAAAACTCTTGCTTCTTGGAAGAAGAGTTATGGCAAATCTGGGCAGCATCCTAAAAAGCAGTGACTCACCTTGCTGACAAAGATGCATATGGTCAAAACTATGGTTTTTCCAGGAGCAGTGTATGACTGTGAGAATTGGACTATAAGGAAACTAAGCACTGCAGAATCGATGCTTTCAAATTGTGGTGTTGGAGAAGACTTTTGAGAGTCCCTTGGACAGCAAGAAGGTCAAATCAGTTAACACTTAAAGAAATTAATTCAGACTATTCACTGAAAGGTCAAATGCTGATGTTAAAGCTTAAATACTTTGATCACATAAGAAGATAGGATTCACTGGAAAAGACCGATGTTGGGAAAGATTGAAGGCAAAAGGAAAAAAGGGATGGCAGAGGATGACATGGATAGATTATATCATGGAAACAATGACTATGAACTTGGACAGACTGTGATAGTAGAGGATAAAGGAAAGTTTGGCATGGGATCATGAAGAGTCAGACTAAAAGGATTACTCAAAAAGGACAAAAAAGCCATGAGTAAGCACTCTTCTATCTGAGGTTCAGTTATGTCCTCCATAAAAGGAGGTCCTGAGACTAGATGACCTCTAGGGGTACTTTGGTCTCTCAGACCAAATATCTCTCCTTCTTTTCACAGACAAACTCCTAGAAATTGCCTCCAAGATCTACAAAAAAAATTGAATAGAATAGATCGTCTCAAAGAAAGTTGACTCCTGGATCTACATATCTATCCCTCAACTCCTGGGTGCCAGGGCTGCATCTCCAATTGCCTGCTTATCATCTCTACCCGGATGTCTCATGAGCATCTCAAACTCAATATAACTCACTATTTCTTTCCTGAAACCTATCTTTCTTACTTCCCTAATTCTATTGCAGTCACCCTCATTTTCCCAGGTTTGTAATCCTAGGAATACCTTTAACTTTCATTAATTGTCCTCCTTCCAATATTCACTCACTTACCAATCCTGCTTTGGATGCCTACTAGTTGTATGACCCTGGACAGGTCACTTAACCTCTACCTCGATTTCTTCATCTATAAAAGTGGAATAATAATATAACAATACCGACCTTTCAGGGTTGTTGTGAGGATAAAGTCATTGTGAAATGCTTTGCAAACCTTAAAGTGCTATATAAATGCTAATTTTTATTATTATGATTTTTGCAATAACCTTGGTAAATACCAGAGAGGCACAATCACTTCCAATCTAACCTACATAAGTCCTATATGTACATAGTTGTTTGCATGTTGCCTCCTCCATTAGAATGTAAGCTCTTTGAGGGCAGGGACTGTTTTCATCCTTTTTTCACATCTCCAGAGTCAAGCACAGTGCCTTGAACACCACAGGTGTTTAATAAATGCTTGTTGATTTGTTGCCATAAATCTGGCACCTGTGACTATGTGGGGAAAGTGACTATTTGGGATTTAAGTTAAATATATCACCTTGTGTTTAGCACGACTCCTCTGATGCCTCCTCAGAATCTGGAGCTGACCCATGGTTCTAGAAAACCATGCTCGTAGAGCACAAACTCTTGCAGGTCCGTCAGAGTTGGATATGTCTGTTGTCCAGGGAGAATATCGATAGATCAGGGATTTTCCAAAGGAGAGAACCAAAATGGTGAAGGTGTCTGAAATCATACAATTGGGTAATCAGCTTAAGGAACTGGGGAATCATTAGTTGGAAGAAAAGTAGACTTAGAAGAGTCTATAAGAGCCTAGATTTGGAGCTAGAAGGGACCTTGGAGGTCATTGAGTTCAACTGTCTTATATTACAGTTAAAGAAACTGAGGCTGAGAGAGAGAAAGAGACTTGCCCAAGGTTTTAAATGATAGAGCCAAGATTTGAACTCAGGTCTTCTGATTTCCAACCTAGCACCTTTTCTGCTGTTCACATGTTGCCTCTCAGAAGTTGAAGGTCTGGCATTTGAAAGAGTGATTTGGCTTGTTCTGTTTGATCCCCAAATGTGGGGGCTAGACAAGAGTATGATGGTAAATGGGAAGAGAAGGGAATAAGCATTTATAAAGAGCCTACTATGTGCCAAGTTCTGATTTAAGTGTGTTATAAGCAACTCATTTCATACAATAAATCTATGAGGGAGTTACCATTATTCTTTTTATTTTATAGCAGAAGAAACTTAGGCAAAAAACATAAGCTCTCCAAAAAAAAAAAAAAATAATAATACATACAGGACAGTTGCCAAGTGACATTTTTAGTTTTGTCTATACTACTAACATTTTCTCCATCACTTTCTTAGGTCTAGACAATCAGCAAGATAATAAATCGAGCCCAAATTTCTGAGGTGTAGGTGTTCCCATTAAAGATTTCACAACTAGCTCTCAGGAACTATTAGAAATAGCTCCTGCACATCTCTGGCTGGTGAAATTTAGATGACATTTGAGGTTCCTTCCAGGTCTAAGTCTGTGTGTGATTCTTCAAAATGAGACCTACTGGGTGGAAGTTGAGGGGAGGGAGACTTAACTTTGATAGCAGTCATCACAGAATCACAGAATTTGAGAGTTGGTGGGTTGCAGACTCTGATTCAATCCATATAATCCATATAAGAGAGAGATTGCCATTGTTCTATGCCTGCCCAACCTCTGCTGAAGACTCCAAGGAGGGGAAACTTGCCACCCTCTTAGCAGTCCATTACACTCAGGACAGCTCTTGTTGTTAAGAAAAGTTTCCCATCAAAATCTTAATTTGCCATTTTGCCAATTCTATCTTTTATTCCCAGTTCTGTCTTCTGGAGTCATATGGAACAAGTCTAGCCCTTCTTCTACACCCCAGTCTTTCAAATACTGAAAACATCTATTATGTTTGCTCCTCTGATCTGTTCTTTAGAGTCCTCTCTTCTCCAGGCTAAATATATGTCCAGTTTCTTCAAATGTATGGACTCAAAGCCCTTTACCATCAAATTTTTGAACAATTTTTTGTTGTTGTTGAGTTGTGTCTGACTCTTTGTAACCTCATTTGGGTTTTTTTTTTTTTTTGGCAAATATACTTGAATGGCTTACCATTTCCTTCTCCAGCTTATTTTACTGATAAGGAAACAGGGCAACAGAGTTAAATGACTTGCCAGGGTCACACAGTTTGTAAGTGTCTGAGGTGGGATTTGACCTCATGAGGTTTAAAAGTCTTTCTGATTCAAAGCCCACTGCTTTATTGATTGTACCACCTAATTTTGCATTTAACAACTAGACTTGTCCAAAACCAAAACTGTCTTAGAAAGTAGTGAAGAGACCTCTTCTGACTGGAGATCTTTAAGATGAGGGTAGTAGTCTATATATCCTTTCCAGCATCCTCATCCAAATCCCATCCCCATTGCTCTTTGATGCCCGTATTGTGGATGGCTACATCTCTTCCTCAGGTCTCTAGAGCATAACTGAGGAGTTCAGTATGATTCTTTAATGTTACTGACTCAAATCCCCACTGGTGTATGTTTCCCACACCCCAAAGATTATCTGTTGAGAACCATTCATTCAGCCAACCTCAAGCTGATTTTAGAAAGAGATGCTTATTAAGTTGACATACTAATCATTGGTACAAAAAAATCTCACCCAGAAGTCTGTGACACACTACCCCTCAAATATATATAGACTTCAAGGGAAAGTGGGCTCGTGCTTAGAGATTACATGTGTCAAAAGGGTAACTTACAGCCCCTGATTACAGGGGGCAGGCACTTGTTGGACATGCTAGAGGAGGGATTCTTGTCTAGGTCCTGGTTGGAATTAATGGCCTCAGAGGTCTCTTCTTGCTCTGAAATTCTCTGAAGCCTAGATAAGTTTGGAGAAGTCCCTCACCAAGTTGGTCATAGGGTGAAGACTGTTTTGACTACAGAAACTCTTAAATACTATCTGTTAAGTCATAGGAAGGGTCATGATTGACATTGATGGAAGAAGTACTCACAAGAACAAAATTGCAAATCCTTGAAATAAATTGAGCAAGACAGAGCATGGCAAGAAATTCATCCATCTCTACTAGATGGAAAGGAGAACAATCATCTTCTGCTTTCCTATGGCACAAATTCATTGAAGAAGTTTAGATGGGCATCTCAGAGAGCTCAGCTCTAGGTGAATCTGCCTCAAGGCTGGGAGCTGCTGAAAGAGAGATGGGGAAAGCCTTTTCTTCTATCTCTCCTTTTGTGACCCCAACCTAGAGTGGGGTTGGAAGGACTGCAGTGAACCAAAGTTCTTCTCTGGTGCTTCCTAGTGCAAACTGCATGATCATTGGTTAGCTGTGCTTTCCTGAGTTTTTCTCTGTGCCTAATCCTGGGCTATTTATACAAAGAGGCAGGAGCATATCTACATCTTATGAGCAGAATTCAGTCTCGGTGTGGAAATAAGATTTATGCCCCTAAAAAAACCCATAAGCAAACCACCACCATCTCCAACACTAGAGAATAAGGTAAAGCATCCTTAAGGAAGAGGGGAAAAATAACTTGCTGGGAATTAAGAGACCTTGTTTCAAATCCTGCTCTTCTCGTTAACTCACTGCGTGACCTGAGAGTAGGAGGGGAAAGAAGACTGGCTGGGGAGTCAGAGGACTAGGGTTGGAATGCCTTTCCATTAGGTTTGAAGTGCCTTGAGGATAAGGACTGTCTTTATTGGTATCCCTAGCATTTAGAACAGTGGCTAGAGCTTATTAGGTGCTTAATAGATGTTTGTTGACTAACTCCTCATGTTAACTGCCGATTGACCTTGGGCAAGTCACAGCCTCCTTGGGTCTCAATTTTTTCATCTCAATCAAATGAGATTGACCTAAATGGCTCCCAAGGTATTTTCCAGTCCTAAATCTATGATCAGAGGGCATATACATGGTTACTTAGAAGAATTTTTCCCTCACTGTGGTCTTCAGTTTCCTATGAAGGGGGACCAGTGAAGGAAGAGGAGCAATTGAAATAGCTGGTCCCTCCAGCTCCAACTAGCTCTGATGGTCTGAGTCTGACCTCTAGTTTGTGATGACATTTTAAATTCTTTGCTACTGCTTCTTGGCATGGGCTATTGGAACATGAACACAATATTCCAACTATGCTTCAATCATGCCAGAGGACAGAAGGATCGTCATTGGAACGTCATGCTCCCTCCCCCACTTCATAGCATCATACTTAGATTTAGAGCTGGAAAGGATCTTAGAAACCCCCTTCATTTTAAAGATGGGACAACTCAGGCCTAAAAGGATGAAATGACTTGCCGATGGCCATAGGAGTCTAGGGAGCTGGGAGGTGGAACACGGGAACAAGCAATTATTAAGTGTTTTACTGTTTTCTGGACATTGTGCTAAGCACTTTACAAATATCATGTTATTTGATCCACATCACAATCTTGTTGTTGTTAGGGGCTGTTATATATCCCCATTTTACAGTTGAGAAAGCTGAGGCAAACAGGGTTAAGTGACTTACTCAGGGTCACACAGATAACAAATATCTCAGGCTCTATTTGCTGATGAGGGGACTTCGGAGATCATGGAGTTCAAGGGTCCTTAACTGGAGGTCCATGAATTTTTAAAAAAATATTTTGTTCCTTTCATGATCCTATGAATCTTATTTTATGCATTTAAGAACATTATTCTAGAAAGAATCCACCGAAGAGGTCTATGATATTAAATAGCAATAGCTAGCATATATGTACTTTAAGGTTTATAGCATTATTAATTTATCAATTAGTTATTTTAATAAAATAATGTATTAATAAATCAATAATACAATAGCATTAGAATTATACAATAGTATTAATTAATGACAGATTATTAATTATTATTTATTTATTTATGATTATTAACTATTAATTCTAGCACCTTAAGGTTTGAAAGGTGCTTTATAAATGTCATCTCATTTGATCTTCACAAGACCCCTGAGAGGTAAGTGCTACTATTTTCCCCATTTTAGAGTTAGTAAACTAAGACAGAGATTAAGTGACTTGCCCACACAGAGTCCTCTAACTCTGAAGTTTAGCCTGTTTCCATGTGCTACCAAGAACACAGATAGTAAAAGGCTGGAATTGGGATTCAAGCTCAGATAACCTGATGCAGAGCTGGGATCCTCGGACCCCACAATCCAGAGTTCTTTTCACAAAGCCACCCTCCCTGAATGGATGCTGTTCTCTGGACACTCTGTCTCTCTTAGTGTAGCCTAAGATAGTGTCAGCTCTTGTGACTGTTGTTGATCAAAGGTCATATGTTTTCCCCAAGGCCAAACTCCATCTTCTGGTGGGGATGGTGGCAGCAGAAGTGACAGGTCAGCTCTCTCAGAACCAGCTCCCTTAGTTAAGCTCTCATTGGCTGAACTCTATTATCATCCTTCCCAGAATGCAATTGATATGTAAATTTAACTTTGGAGTTTGGGGGCACACCTTGGCATACAGACAATGATTCAATCCTTTAGCAGGATGGGATTGTTCCCTTGGAATAAAAAGACCAAAAAAAAAAAAATCCTGTTAGAGATCGATTGGTTCGTTATTGTCCTTCATCTTTGAAGAGGACCAAAATGACATCACCATGATAAAGTGAAATGTCGGTATGTTGGACTGTGGCTGATCAGACCAATATGACTCGGAATGCTCTACCATAGGTTGGGCACAGATAGTCTGTGTGAAGATTTGGGGTAATTCCCAAATTTGCACATCCTGCATTTACTTTGTACTGTCTCAATTCTGCTTTGCTCATAGAGCACAGCACCCTTTCTGATGTGGGCACACCATGCTGAGTGGTTGCCAGTGTCTCCTATGTCGCACAATCAAATCCAAAGTTCTTGAGAGAGACCTTGAAAGTGTCCTTGTATCACTTCTTCTGACCCCCATATGATCTCCTGCCCCATGCGAGTTCTCCATAAAATAGTCTTTTTGGCAAGCATACATTTTGCAGTCAAATAACCTGGCCAGTCCATTGGAGTTGCCCTCTCTGAAGCATAGTTTGAATACTTGGCAATTCAGCTTGAGCAAGGACTTCAATGTCTGGTACCTTATCCTGCCAGGTGATCCTCAGAATCTTCCTAAGAGAGTTCAAATGGAAGCGATTCAGTTTCCTGGCATGGCACTGGTAGACTGTCCATGTTTCACAGGCATATAACAATGAGGTCAGCACAACAGCTCTGTAGACCTTCAGTTTGGTAGTCAGTCTAATACCTCTTCTCTCCCAAACTTTTCTTTGGAGCCTCCCAAATACTGAGCTAGCTCTGGCAATGTGTGCAGATGGGCTGAACACTTCCATAGTGTTCTCAACAGACCATCATCAATCCATGCTGAGAACATTGACTGTTTACCTCAGGTTGAAGTCAATCCCTCCTTAGCTGAACTTCCAACTGAAGAAGAGGTTTTGAGGGCTATTAGGCTCCTTTCATGTGGCAAAGCACCTGGTGCTGATTGTATTCCAGGTGAGATTTACAAGGCAGGGGGACCATTGCTCATACAAAAGCTGACTGAAATTTCCAGGTTATATGGCAAGAGGAAGTTATCCCCCAGGAGTTCAAGGATGCCTCTATTGTCCATCTCTATAAAGGTAAAGGGAATAGATTGTCCTGCGACAATCACAGGGGGATCTCTCTCTTAATCATTGCTGGCAAAATTCTTGCCAGAGTCCTCCTTAATAGGTTGATCCTTCACCTAGAAGATGGTCATAAACCTGAGAGCCAGCGTGGCTTCAGAAAGGGCTGAGGAACAGTCAATATGGAGTTTGCTGCCTGACAACTCCAGGAGAAATGCCAGGAGCAGAACAACGTTTGCAGATATGACCAAGGCCTTTGGCACTTAGTCATGAGGGCTTATGGAAAATTATGTCAAAATTTGGTTGCCCGGAGAAGTTCATCAGTATTGTATGTCAATTTCATGATGGCATGTTTGCTGGGTTCTGGATAATGGACAAAGCTCTTGTGCCTTCCCAGTCACATATGGAGTGAAACAGGGCTATGTGCTTGCTCCTATGCTTTTTAGCCTGATGTTTTCAGTCATGTTGAAAATGTTTTCAATGAGGATGAACATGGTGTCAAGGTCAACTACCATACTGACAGCAAGTTCTTCAATTTGAAAAGGTTCCAAGCCAAGACCAAAGTGGAGGGAGTGTTGGTGCATGATTTTCTGTTTGCAGATGATTGTGCACTCAGTGCAGCCTCTGAAGCTGAGATGCAACAAAGTATGGATTAATTCTCTGCTGCCTGTGCTAATTTTGGCCTAATAATTAACACCAAGAAAACACAGGTGCTCTATCTACCACCACCACACCATCCATACATGGAACCATAGGTCATAATAAATGGAGAAGTTTTGAATGCTGTGGATATATAAGTTCACTTACCTTGGTAGTGTACTTTCCAGGGATGTACACATTGACAGTGTTAGAGATTAAAACCTCTCTGTCCCCGAGAGCTCCTGGGCAGATTCATCACCTCTATGCTCAGCCCTGGTGAAGACAGGAATGATTTGCATTGCTAAGCGCCTCTTCTTTGCATGCATTTTTCAAAGAGAATAGAAGTAGAAGGGAGGGGGTCATAGTGTCAGCCTCAAATGGAAGACACCTGGGAATTTCTGCCTCAAATTGAGGACAGCCCCAATATCCCTGGCACCTGGGAAAGAACAGCCTGAATGGCTAGGACTAGAAAATTCAAGGAAAAGTGGCATTAGATGGTAGAGAGCAGATGGTAATGCTTGTCTTGCCCTCTTGTCTTGCCAAAAAGAGCCCACTTCCCTTTCCTCAAGGCTCTTTGTTAAAGATGAACTTGTCTGGGAGGGATCTCTTTCCAACATTGTGAGCTATCCCTGAGTGGAATGGAATTCCTCATAAGGTGGCTAGCTCCCTGTCACTAGTGATCTTTAAGTAAAGGCTGGTTGACCATTTGTTGGAGACATCATAGAGGGGATTCATGCTCATGAGCTGATTGGACTTGTTGACCATTGAGATTCTTTTCAACTCTGGATTCTCTGATTGTCTCCCAGAGACCCCTTCTCCAAATGAGTTTCACAATCTCCCTTCAATCCTCCATATCTGACAAGCTCCTCTGAAGATGGAGCACTCCTCTTGAAGAGAGACTTCAAAAAGTATTTTTTTTCTTTTTTGACATTTTTGTTTCCCGGACACAACCTTCTTCTACTGATGTGGCTTTGATCCAGAGAAGGCTCCCTAGCAGTCCCATTCTCGCGGGGAAATCACACAATTTGGCCTCTTCCATTGGCCTGGGTAGAAAGCTCCTTGTTTTGACAAAATGCAGAAACAAACAAAAAAGTCTTTATGGGTCTCTGTGTCTTCCCAGAAGGCTTGCTGCCAAAGGTCATCATTACAGAGTCAATAATAGATCCCTAGGGTCCTCCACTAGAGACCTCCTACAAATTGACACTGAACCAATAACAACTACCCTTTCAATCTGTCCATTCAATCCATTTTGAATTCATTTAATTGCAATATCATCTTAATCCATCTCTCTCCATCTTCTCCACAAGAGTAGTATGGGACACTGCACAGAACATTTTACTAAAATCTCCTTAAATGCTATCCATACAGCATTGCCTTCATCTACCGGTTTAGTAATCCTGTGATACAGGAAATGAGCTTAACCTGGCAAATCTGCTCCTGATGAAGCTGCCAGGCTGACTCTTTGTGGTCACCAGCTCCCTTTTTAGACATTCTTGATTGTCTCCTTAATGATCCAGGGTAAAATTTCCCCAGGAAATGATACTCTGCTCACTGGCTTATCTTTCACATTTTCTCTTCCTGGCCTTTACAACAAAAACCAGGACAACACTTGCTCTTCTCTCATATTTTAATATTTCTCTAGTTCTCCATGATCTTTCAGATGTCCCTGACGATGATCTGCCTGCCCTTTCAGCACCTGAGGATAGAGTTCATCAGGGCCAAATGACTTGAATTCATCTCAGGCAGCCAGAACTTCTCTTTCTGCATCCTGACTGATCTTGGGTATTGATTCCGATTCCGTGTTAGTCATTTTTGTTCTAATGTTTCCTGTGCAAAGGTCATTCTCCTGAGCAGAGGAAATGGAAGGAAAACAAAAATGAAGCAGCTCTGCTCTCACTCATTGTCCCATCCAACAGAAGTGAAGGTGCTATCCCATCTTGGTTGCAGTTGTTCACTTATGTCTGACTTCACAAGTTTGTTTGGGATTTTCTTGACAAAGATAATGGAGTGATTTGCCATTTCCTTCTCCAGTTCATTTTACAGATGAAGAAACTGGGGCAAACAGGGTTAAGTGACTTGCCCAGGGTCACACAGCCAATAAGTATCTGAGACTGGATTTGAACTCATAAAGATGAGTGTTGACTCTAGGTCCGGTGCTCTATCTACCCTGCCATATAGCTGCCCATCTCTGAGTGTTTTTCAAATACTTGAATATCTTTCCCCTTCCTCCCCCAATCTTCTCCAGGCTAAATATCTCTGATTCTATCAACCTGTTATCATATAATATGCTCTTGAGACCTGTCTTGCTCTGGGGTTCCTCCAGCTCATCTTAATTTTCTTAAACTTTGATGCCCAGAGTTGACCACAATACTCTAGATGTAGCCTAAGCAAGGCAGAGCACAATGAGACTATCACCTTCCCAGGTGTACCAGTTCTGACTGTCTCTCTGCACATATTCTAAAAAGCTTTCCCAAAACATTATGAACTCATTTTCTTTTGTAGTCAAACCTAAAAGCAATCTCTCTTCCTCCCCCAGACTCCTCCACCTAAAGTTCCTGTCTAACCACAAAAAAAAGAGAGAAAAGTTACCATCAGTTTTGCTCTTGTTTATACCTTGAGATGAGGTGATTAAGTTACATCCATAATGCATGGTGTTTGTAACCCAGTATTAATAATAATAATGCTGTCTTGTATTTCTCTGATAGGAGAAGCATGCTCCCAGAGATGGTTCATTGGTCTATTCACACACAATTTTCATACATCTCTAAAGATTACCATTTTAACAGCTTTTGGGATAGATACTGCCAGGCAGTTACATTTAACAGTGCATAAATCTAATTCCCTCCGCACTCAATTTTCTCAGGCTGCAGAATCAATTTGAATCTGTCAGGATTTTATACTAAAGTCTATTAATGCCCCCTGCCTTTCTTTGCATCTCTTCTTATTCTCCCCGTCTCTTCTCATTCCTTCTATCTCTACAATCTCTCTCTTTCGGAACCTCTCCCTGATGAGGAAGGTGGCTCTGATGCCAACTGGCAGCCTCTGATCTCTTTACAACAAAGTCCAATTAGGCATGAAGGAGAAACACAAGGATCTCACACTCCAGGTCCCCTGGAAAAGAAACAAAAGCCTGGGAGTGATGCCACCAGGTGAGGCTCATCATGCCTTTTTTTTCATCTCCAATTTATTTATTTTTAGTTTTCCACATTCACTTTCATAAGTTTTAAATTTTCTCCCCCTCCTTCCATTCCCCCCTTCCTCCCCAACATGGAATGCAATCTGATATGGGATCTACACATACATTCCTATTAAACACATTTTCACATTAGTCATGTTGAGGCTCATCATTCTTAACAACCAAACAGTCCCAGGGTGAAAAGAGGCCCCTTTGGGCCAATCTTCCTCTCCTGAGCCTCTTCTCTGATGTTGCAACTCCATACACTAAGTGAAACGCCATAGGATTTCAGAGCTGGCAGGAACCTGAAAAATGAGGGGATTGCTGAGTTAGAGCTAAAGGGACCCCAGAGTCCATATAATCCACCTCCCTCAGTTTACAAATAAAGAAATTGAGATGAATTACAGATGAAGAAAGAGGTTAGTTGCTCAAGATAACATTGGCAATGTCATGGCCAGAACTCTCCGCCCAGGGTTCTTTTCATGGTACCAGGATGCCTCCCTGCTCAGCTGAGAGTGAAAGCATGGTGAAACTGTTGGGGGTTGTTTTAGGGAAAGGCGTTTTTTATTCATTTAGCTTTTAGTAGGATCCCTTCATTTGTACAGAGTATATAGCAGGCCTATCATCTCCATAGCTCTGGATGTTATAATTCTCAATGCAATCTAAGATTGATACCTTTTTCAACTGCCCTATCACACTGTTGACTCATATTGACCTTGCATCTCTCTCTCTCTCTCTCTCTTTCTTTCTCTCCTCTCTCCTTCCTTCCTTCCTTCCTTCCTTCCTTCCTTCCTTCCTTCCTTCCTTCCTTCCTTCCTCCCTCCCTCCCTTCCTTCCTTCCTTCCTTCCTTCCTTCCTTCCTTCCTCCCTCCCTCCCTCCCTCCCTCCCTTCCTTCCTTCCTTCCTTCCTTCCTTCCTTCCTTCCTTCCTTCCTTCCCTGCCTGGTCTTCCTGTTCTAGTCTAGATTTAACTGGCTGTTTGTCTGAAACATGTATCATCTATTATCTATGTACCTATTTGTCTGCTCCCTTCCTTCCCTTTTTCCTCCTCTCTCTTCTCCCCTCCTCTCTTCTCCTTCTCTTTCTCTCTCTCTGTCTCTCTCTGTCTCTCTGTCTCTCTGTCTCTGTCTCTCTCTCTCTCTGTCTCTCTCTCTATCCCTCCCCCCCTCCACTGAGGGAACTAAGAGGTACAGTGAACAGAGCAACAGGACTGCAGTCAGGAAGACCCATATTTGAATGTGGCCGCAAATACTTGCTAGCTGTATGGGCAAGTCAGTTAAACCCTGACTCAGTTATCTCACCTGTAAAATGGGAACGGTAATAGTACCTACTTGCAGGGTTTTAGTGAGGATCAAATGAAATAGTTTTTGTAAAGTGCTTAGCACCCTGCCTGGAATATAGTAGGTGCTATATAAATATTATTTATCTATTTGCCTGCCTATCAATTATCTGTCATCTTGTCTATTTGGTCATTTATCTTTCTGTCTCTTTTCCTGACTTCCTAAGAATTCAAGACAGCTGAGGATAGAGTGGGAGTGAGAAGTTGTTTTTCCTTTTGAGTTTGTCATTTCTTTGACACCTGCCCTGTCCACTTGTTGGGCTGTGCTAACAAGAGAGAAAGAACCAAGGGCTCTCTGGGGGAGGGTGGAGGGGAGAGCAGGGGAAGGAGGGATGGGGAGGAGGGGACTATCATTGTAGATGGAGGACTCCGTCCACCAATTCTGGAATGATCTATGTTGCTTATGTCCCCAGTGAACACTTTTGCTATTTAATAATGCTGAGCCCTTCATTTGGAAGGTTTTTCTTCCATCTAACCTCATCAGCTACAATAGCTACCTGGTGATGATTCTCTTTAATGGTGGAACTCCTTTGCTGATGTAGTCTCTGGTTCACCTAGTAGGTTAGCCACAGAGATCAACTATCTGATGATTGTTGGTCTGCAGTCAGATCCAGGGCTCAGACCCGTGTTGTTTCTTCCCCTTGAATGCGCCAACAACACACCTGCTGCCTGAGGCCACCTGCC
This sequence comes from Notamacropus eugenii, assembly GCF_028372415.1. Taxonomy (NCBI): domain Eukaryota; kingdom Metazoa; phylum Chordata; class Mammalia; order Diprotodontia; family Macropodidae; genus Notamacropus; species Notamacropus eugenii. The sequence goes on along the minus strand of NC_092875.1, from coordinate 49,415,671 downwards.
AAGAATCAGTCCCACTGAGACCTAGGAAGACACTATATCCAGAACCCTCTTTCTGTTTTCTGGCCCATAAATGGCAACTCTACTAGGAAGACCCAGAATTTGGAAAATGGGATGAGACATACTCAAGGGAAAGTGAATGTGGACTTAGGCTGCCTTAAGAGAGGCGAAGTTTCCTGAAATGAGAAGGTGATCTCGCTATAATTCTCTTTAGTGGTCAGGTCACCTCTGAAGTCTTATGTTCTGTCCTGATTGATGCATTTAGGGAACCAAAAGCCAGAGAAAATTCAGAGGCTGGTAATCAGGGATTGGTACAAGACCTTGAGTTTGAGTCATATGGTGATCAGTTGAAGGAACTGGGGATGTTAGAAGATAGTACAATACTGTGGAATAAAGGCTGACCTTGGAGTCACAGGAGCTGAGTTTGAATCTTGCCTCAATTTTTCACTACTTATGTGACTTTAAGCAAGTCACCTAAATGCTTTGAGCCTCAGTTTCCTTATCTGTAAAATAAAGAGGTTGAACAAGATGGCCCCTAAGATTTCTACTAGCTCTGTATCTAACTGGATCATGTTTAATTTGGAGAAGGGAAGTCTTAGGGGGAACATGAGAGCTGTCTTCCAGTATGAGAAAGCCTGTCTTGTGGAAGAGGGATTAATTAGACTTGTTCTGCTTGAGTCCAATAAACAGGATTAAGAACCACAGATGTAAAGAAAGGAGGCTGATTTAGGTTTGAAGTTGGGAAAAACAAAAAATAAACCCACACTTCCTAACACTTAGAACTGTCCCAAAGTGGAATGGATTTGCTTGGGAGGTAGTGAGCTCTCTGCCGCACAAAGGCTGTATGACCACTGGTTGGGAATATCATAGGCTAGAAGGGATTCTTGTTTAGGGATGAATTGGGCCAGATGCTCACTGAGGTCTCTTCTAACTCAGAGATTCTGTGATTAAGTCCAAGCAACCCTTGCTGGAGAGAATCCCCCTATCCTGTTTCAGTCTCTCATTGTTGACAAAACTCCAAAGCTGGGACTTTCTTCTAGCTGGGGGAATTGATCAAATGCAACATATTATTAATAATACTTTCTCCTCCAATGTCACTTTACCCTGGGTACAACTTTGGCAGCCATGGTTGTGAAAACTGATCCAGAGAAGACTCATCAGTGGTCTTGCTCCAGTTCCATCTTTAATGGTTTAAAACAGTAAATACAAAATAATTTGAAGGTGTGGAAGGGGGGAATACTAATGATTGGTAAGATGAGGAATAGCTTCCTGTAGGAGGTGGCATCTGGCTTGAACCTTGAAGGGATTCTAAATGGAAGATTATACTAACTTTTTAAAAATCAATTTAATTCAATCCAGTCCAACTGTATCAGGTGTTCATTAGGTCTTGATCTAGATCTAGATCTAGGTACTAGGGATGTACTAAGGTCTTGATCTAGGTACTAGGGATATACAAAGATCAAAGAGAAACCATCCTTGCTTTCAGTGGGTTTCCATTCTACTCCAGGTGGAGCAAAGGATAGCAGCAGAGCATACCTCCCTGTGTCCCTAAATCTTCCTACCTTTCTCCCTACAATCTCTCCACCTCCCTGCCACTCCTATCCTCCATGTCTTTCCTCCTTCCAAGCCCTTGATCTCCCAATGCTGGCCTATCCCTCCAGGCTTTCTGGAACTGCCTGACATATTAGGCATCTGGGCAACGGGCCCACCAGTAGTTCATTTAGCTGCTGATGGCATGCCGTTGGAATATAGCTTTCACAAAGCACTAAACAAGGACACTGGGCTTGGATTTTCAGGTATAATTGCTTCCATCAGGGCTATAAATGAGATCATTAGCATTAGTAGCTCTAGAGCCTAGAGACAATAAAGTCCTCATGGTGAATGGTTCCCTGGTTCTCAGACACTCAGGGATGCTGGCTCTGCTCCGATTCAGAAGGGGAGTGGAGGCATCTGCATGGCTTCTGGGGATCATGGGCACAGCTGCAAATTCTACTAATAATATGTGAAGGATCTGCATAGGGAACTCCCAGTGTGGGAATTCTCCCCACCTACACAGACTAAAACATGTCTATTTCTATGACTTAGTAGATAAATCCTAGCAAGCTGCCCAAGGCCTTAGGGAGCTAAAATAACTTGGCTCTGGTTTCACAGCTAATGAATGTCAGAAGTGGGATCTGAAACCCAAGTCTTTCTAACTCAACGTCTAGCATCCTCTAAATCTATGTAAGGGAGGAAAAAAAGAAATAGGAGAAGGAGAAAGGGAAGAGGAGGGAGAAAAGGAAGAGAAAGAGGAGAGGGAAGAAGAGGAGAAGGAAGAGGAAGAAAAAGAGGAAGAAGAGAAGGAGGAGTAGGAATGAGAATGGGAAGGGGAAAATGGCACCAACAAAAATTTATTAAGCACATACTTTATGACATGCACAGAATGAAATAATCCTTATTTACATGAAATCCACATTTTAATTGGGGAGAAACCAAGTGCTCACACAAGTATTTTCAGAATAAATATAAAAAGATATAATTCAAACTCCTACAGGGTAGCTTGGTGGAGGGGAATTAGCAGTTGGGGGTAATCAGGGAAGGCTTCATGCAGAAGATGGTGTCCAGGTTCCATCATTAATGAAGAGAGAGATATTCTGTGAAACAGTAGAAGAGAGGGGGCATCTCAGTCATTGGGGATGGCCATTGCAGACACGCAGAGATGAGAGATGAAGAGGTGTGTGTGTGTGTGTGTGTGTGTGTGTGTGTGTGTGTGTGTGTGTGTGTGTGTGTGTGTGTGAGAGAGAGAGAGAGAGAGAGAGAGACTGAGAGAGAGCGCTATATTTAATTACTTGAAGTACTGAAGAGGCATTACACTTGTTCTGTATGGCTCCAGAGGGCAGAACAAAGAACCTAAGGTGGAAACTACAGAGACAAATAAGGGAAAATGCCCCGAAGTTTAGAGCTGTCCAACAGTGGAATGGGCAGCCCTAGGATATAATAGGTTTCTTATCAAAGGACTGCACTCAGAGGCTAGAAGATCATGCATGTATGTTGCTTATATGAGATTACGGAATTCCTTCTGGCATGTGAACTGGACAGGTTAGGAAACAAGATCAGAGAAGAGATTTCCCCAAGATCACATGCCTTGAAAGTGTCTGAGAGAGAATTTGAACCCAGGTCTCTCCTGACTCCCTTTCAGTTAGACCACACGAATTCAAAGACTAATGGGGAAGGAGAGGGAGTCAGAATCAGTGGAAAAACCCAAATTATTTTTAAAGAGGTAAAACCATTACTTTCAAGTACCTATATTAACTTGGAACTGACTCCTAACATTCTGCAGATCCTTTTTAATGAATAGATATGAATAAATTCTAATTAAGGATATCCAGCTGTGTGTTAAAGTCCTTTTAAGTACTTAGTAGGTTAAATATTTCCCCCTATAATCTTCATCACCCCTTAATTAGTTTCCGACCCTTTGTTCATGGATTCTTCAAAAGCAAACTTTGTCATAGCCCTGGGGTGAATGATCACAAATTATAATTTATGAGATTTTACTCTAATTAAGGTCAGTCGGGTCTAATTCAATCCAACAAGAATTTATCAAAGCCTACTATGTGCAAAACACTGGGCTAACCACTGGGGATTCAAGGATAAAATTACTTTCTAGTCTATGGAGGAGAAAGGAAGGTAACCAGAAATCAAGGAATATCACTAGAAATCAGACAAGTAGATTCACTGTAATTTCAGGAGAGAAAAGGTACTAACAAGCAGGAAAGGCTTCCTTTAAGAGATGACACCTGAAATGAAATAAGGAGGGAGGGCATTCTAGGCATGGAACACAGGTTAGATAAAAACCTGGAGGTGGCAGATACAAGGCTGCATTTGGAGAACAACAGCCAGCTTGCCTGGAATATGTGGTATGTCAAGGGAGTAGTGTTAAATAAACTTGGAGTCAGATATAATGGGCTTCAAATGCCATGCTGAGGAAGAAGTTTTTGATATTGAAGGCAATTGGAAACCGCCAAAGATTCCTGTGCAGGGGAGTCACATGGTCACACTTGTATTTTAGGAATATTGATTTGGCCACTGTGTGGAGGATGGACTTAATGGATGAAACAGAGTATTAACAACAATAATATGTCAAGCATTGTGCTGAGAACTTTACAAATATTATCTCATTTGATTCTTACAATAACCCTGAGAAGTACATGCTCTGATTATCATCATTTTACAGTTGAGGAAACTGAGTCAGACACAATTTACTTTTTATTTTTAAACTATTTTAATTTTTAAAAATACATATAATTTATTTTTCAGTTTTCAACATTCACTTCCTCAAGAATTTGAATTCCAAATTTTCTCCCCATCTCTCCCCACCCCCATCCCCAGCACAGCAAGCACCCCTTCCATCCCTTCCTCCGGTCTGTCCTCCCTTCTATCACACCCCCTATTTTTCTATCCCCCTCCCCTCTATTTCCCTATAGGGCCAAATACATTTCTTATACCCCATTGCCTGTACATCTTATTTCCCAGTTACATGCAAAAACAGTTTTTAATATTCACTTTTAAAACTTTGAGTTTCATATTCCCTTCCTCCCTCCCCACCCTCATTGAAAAAACAAACAATTCAATACAGGTCACACATGTGTAGCCATGAAAACACTTCCATAATAGTTAGTCTTTCAGACTAACCACATTGCCTTCTGTCCTGTCCTGCCCTCCATTTATTCCATTCTCTTCCTTGACCTGTTCCTCCCACAATAGTGCTTGCTTCTCATTATCCCTTTCCCCAATTTGTTGTCCTTTCTATTCTCTTCCCTCTCCTATCCCCTTCCCAGGGGTAAAATAGATTTCCATACCCAACTGAGTGTGTGTTATTCCCTCCTTAAGTCATATCCCATAAGAATAGGGTTCACTTATTCCCTTCCAACTCCCCCCTCTTCCCCTCTATTGTAAAAGCTCCTTCTTACTCTTTTATGTGAGATGATATCCTATATTCTACCTCTTTCTTTCTCTTATTCCTAGTACATTTCATTCAACAGTAAATTTTATTTTTTAGATATTCTCCAAACATATTCAGCTCACCCTGTGCCCTCTGTCTCTGTGTGTTTATGTGTATATATACATATATATAGTATGTATGTGTGTATGTATGTATGTATATACACATATATATGCATACATATACCCATATACCTATACATACCTACATATATTTGTTGTTGTGTTTGTCCTTTGTTCTCGAAGAGGACCATGACATCATAATATACATAATATATACATACATACTACCCATACACACTTATATATGTATATACATACATATGTATATATGTGTGTATGTATATATGTGTATGCATATATATATATATATATATATGCATACGCACAAATATCATCTGTCCATGTAGGAATGTAAATGGTTCAACTTTGTGAGTTCCTTATGGCTTCTCTTTCCTGTTTACCTTTTCATGTTTCTCTTGATTCTTGTATTTGAAAGTCAAATTTTCTTTTTAGCTCTGGTCTTTTCAACAAGAATGCTTGGTAGTCCTCTATTTCATTGAAATTCCATTTTTTGTTTTCCCCCAAGATGGCGCTGAAGGTGAAGAAGGAAGCCATTGCCCCCCCCCAGCCCCCCAAGACAGAAGTCAAGTCCATGGCCTTGAAGACCAAGAAGGCAGTGTTGAAGTCCATAGCCACAAAAAGAAGAAGATCTGAACATCCCCCACCTTCCAGGGACCCAAGACACTAAGACTAAGAAGGCAGTCCAAATACCCTTGAAAAAGTGCCCCTTGGAGAAAAGTGCCCTTTGGCCATCATTAAGTTCCCCTTGACCACTGAGTCTGCTTTGAAGAAGATTGAGGGCAACAACACCCTAGTTTTCATGATGGACATCAAGGCCAACGAGCATCAGATCAAGCAGGTGGTAAAGAAGCTGTATGACATCAACGTGGCCAAGGTCAACACACTGATCAGGCCTGATGGAGAAAAGAAAGCCTATGTCTGGCTTGCTCCAGACCATGATGCTTTGGATGTTGCCATCAAAATTGGAATCATCTAAACTGTGTCCAGCTGTCCCACTTCACCTACAATAAAAAATTTTCCCCAACAAAAAAAAAAAAGAAATTCCATTTTTCCCTGAGGTATTATACTCAGTTTTTCTGGGTAGGTGATTCTTGGTTTTCACCCTATCTCCTTTGGAATATCATATTCCAAACCCTTGGATCCCTTAGTGTAGAAGCTGCTAAATCCTGTGTTATTCTGATTTCATTTACACAATACTTGAATTGTTTCTTTCTGGCTACTTGTAACATTTTCTCCTTCACCTGGGAACTTTGGAACTTGGCTACAATATTCCTAGGAGTTTTCCTTTTCGGGTCTCTTTCAGGAGGTGATTGATGAATTCTTTTGATTTCTATTTTACCCTCTGGTTCTAGAATGTCAGGGCAGTTTTCCTTGATAATTTCTTGGAAGATGATGTCTAGGCTCTCTTTTTAGATCATTGTTTTCAGGTAGACCAATAATTTTTAAATTATCTCTCCAGGATCTACTTTCCAGGTCAGTTGTTTTCCCAATGAGATATTTCACATTGTCTTCTATTTTTTCATTCTTTTGGCTTTGTTTCACAATTTCTTGATTTCTCATAGAGTCATTAGCTTCCATCTGTTCCATTCTGATTTTTAAAGAACTATTTTCTTCAGAGAGCTTTTGGACCTCGTTTTCCATTTGGTTGATTCTATTTTTTAAGGCATTCTTGTCCTCATTGGAATTTTGGACCTCTTTTGCCATTTGGGTTAGTTTATTTTTAAAGGTATTATTTTCTTCAGTATTTTTTGGCGTCTCCTTTAGCAATCTGTTGACTTATTTTTCATGATTTTCTTGCATCACTCTCATTTCTCTTCCCATTTTTTTCCTCCACCTCTCTTATTTGATTTTCAAAATTCTTTTTGAGTTATTCCATGGCCTGAGATCATTGAATATTTTTTTGGAGGCTTTGGATGTAGGAGCCTTGACTTTACTGTCTTCCTCCATTTGTGTGCTTTGGTCTTCCTCTGATTGTGTGCTTTGCTCTTCATCATCTGAAAAGAGGGAAGAAAATACCTTTTCACCAAGAGAGTAATCTTCTATAGCTTTATTCCCCACCTGTTTTGAGTCCTTTGTCAAGTAGAGAGTATACTACCCTAGGATTCTGAGGTTTTGTGCAGCTGTTCTCCGAGACATCTCTAGGCACCTGTAAGTTTTCAGTTCTTCCAAAATGGCATAGTCAAAGGAGAGATGTTTACTCCTCTCCTGGCCTGCTCTCTGGTCTGTGACCAACCACAAGCACTCTTTACTGCCCTGGAACTGTGAGTAGGATTCCCTCTCACCAGCCCTCCCAGCTCCCTCCACCCCACTCCCATCCCCCAGCTCTGCCACACCAGCACTCCTCCTTACCCCAGGACTGCCACTCAGGACTGAGACTCAGATCAGCTCCTCAATTCTCCCAGGGTCTGTAGGCTGAGAGCTCCAGAAGTGAACTGTTGTGCAGTGGCTGCAGCTGCCCTGGAACTGGGGCTAGGACCAGACCACTCTCCCCTCTGGCCTAGATGAAAGAGATTTCTCACTGACCTTTGAAGCTATCTTTGGTGTTTGTGGGTTGAGAAATCTGGAAACAACATCATCAGCCCATGATTCAATCCCTGAAGTCTGCTCCAGTCCTGTCTGTGTCATGTAGCCAATGTTGGGCTGTGCTCTGCTCTGAGCCTGTTGTGATAGATCCTTGCTGTTGGCCTTCCTGGCTGTCTTCAGCTGGAAATCTGTTTTACGTCGTCATTTTGTTGCTTCTGCTGCTCTAAAATTTGTTTAGAGTCATTTTTATAGGCATTTTAAGGGCTTTGGGAGGAGAGCTTAAGCAGATCTGTTCTTCTACTCTGCCATCTTGGCTCCACCCCCACCCAACTCCAGACACAAGGTTAATGACTTATCCAAAGTCACACAGCTAATAAGTGTCTGAGGCCAGATTTGAACTTGGATTTTAATTCAGGGAAGTCAATTAAGAAGCTATTCCCATGGAGAAAATAGGATTCAATCTGCATTGGTCCAGGGGAGAGATGATAAGGTCATGAACTTAAGTGTTGAATGTCTAAGCAGAAAAGATGGGAGATGTGCCAGAGATGTAGTGGAGATTTTTAACCATATTTGGTGGCTGATTAGGTAGAGGAAGTTGAGAGGGAAGCATGAGGATGGTTCTAAGGTCTTGAACCTGAGAGACAGGAAGGATAGCAGTGCCTGTAGCAGAAACAAAAATTTGCAAGATAGGTGGATTTAGAGGGGAAGATAATGAAGTCCAATTTGAACACGGTGAGTTGGAGCTGTCCAAAAGCAACTGGTAAGGAAGAACAGAATTTTTCCTTTTTTCTCCCTAATTTGATCCCAAAACTCAAATATTCAGATGGCTGTGTGATTTCATCCATTCAGGAGGGTCATTCACCTTTTATGCTTGCCTAGCCTGTGCGACTGTTGTCCAAGTTCTCCCACAGAGATCCACCCAATGTGCTAGAGGTCTTCATTGCTTTCTTCAACATCATTAGGCTAGCAGTGGAGTTCTTGGGCCATCCTCCTGTCTCCCCTTGCTCTTAGTGCATGATCAGCCCATCTCTTTCTGTCATACAATGCCTTCCTTGCCTCTCTTACTCCTGTTCTTCAGAATTCCTCCTTGGTTAGAGGTAATATGCTCATGCCCACCATTGTCCTTTCCTTTGCCATTTGAGTGTCTCTGAGCTCCTTCTAGCTTGAAGATTCTAGGTCAATTCTAGCTTGAGGTCCTGGACAACAGAGCCTACAATGACCTAATGCCCCAGCTGAACTATCCAAAGGTTGTGTCTTTGCCCTTGGGCACAGACACCACAGGGCTCCTGGGTGGATGAGAACTGCCTGAAATTAGGATCCCTTTAAGTGCTGTAAAGCAGCTGAGAAGACCTGAGCTGTGGATAAAGTGGGTTGAGACACTGACTGACAGCTGCCCCACCCAGCTCCTCTTAATGATCTGTCTGGATTCCAGCCCAAGTTCAGCCTACAACAGGAACCAGTCTTTATTCTGATTCCCTGGCTGAGCCTCTGGCCACCGATCCAGGGCTACCACCATAACCTGGTACTTCTCCATCTCCCATAGGGCTCATCTTGCATTTATTGCTAGGCTTGGAACAGGGCATAAAGAACATAAAATTCCATTCCATTTTACAAGCATTGAAACACCTCTGACTCTCAGGTGGGTGCCAAGGGACAGCATCTGCCTCTCTCTCGGTGTTTCATGTGAGACTGTTTTTGCATCATCCTTAACTCCCAGGACATCTAGGTGACTCAATACACAGAGTGCCTGGCCTGGGGTCAGGAAGCCTCAACTTTCTGAGTTCAAATCTGACTTCAGACACTTACTACCTGTATGACCCTGGGCAAAACACTTAAGCTTGTTTGCCTCAGTTTCCTTATCTGTAAAATACACCAGAGAAGGAAATGCAAAACACTCCAGGATTTTTGCCAAGAAAACTCCAAATGAGATCACAAAGAATCAGACATGACTAAGATGACCAAACAACAACAAATAACTCCCAGAAGAATGCAGCTGTCACATCACGTATCTGAAACTCAGTTTCCCCACTTTTATATAGTCTGTTTTTACCCTAATCTTGGCTCTAGAAAAGACTCAGATATGGAGAGCGGCTCTATGTAGTGAATAGCTTTGGACAAGGGGTCAGGCAAATGAGCTTTGAATCTTTGCTCCCACAGGATCAGAGATTTATAACTGGAAAGTGCTTCAGAGATCATCTAACCCAGGGTTTTTTTAACCTTTCTTTGTGTCCTAGACCCCTTTGGCAGTCAGTCTAGTGCAGCTCTGGACCCTTCCTCTCAATCATGTCTTTCAGTGCATAAAATAAAACACACAGGATTATAAAGGAAACCAATTATATTGAAATAGTTATAAAAATACATATATTTTTTAAAGAAACCAAGTCCATGGGCTCCTGAGGTTAAGAACTTCTGATCTAGCCCAACCCATTTATTTTATAGATGAAGAAAAGTGAGGATCCAAGGTTAAATTATTCAACCAAGGTCACATGCTAAGCAATGAGCAGAGGTAAAATTTAAACCCAGACCATCCAGCTCCCAATCAGCATCCTTTTTAAAACATCACATTAAAAAAATATTTCCCTCCCTTACACTTGTCTCATTCTGCTGGTATCCCAATTATTCATATACCAGTCTGTTATTATACCAGTTATTAATATACCAGTCATTCATATACCTCACTGTGTCTCCTCATTGAGTCTTTGATTCTCTCTTCTTGCTCTTAAGTACTCACATAATCCCTTGGAAAGAAAGTAGAGTGACCCATTGGAAAGAGAGATCCAATTTAGAGGCAGGGGAGCTGGGGGGGTCAAACTGCAAAGTTGATTGAGAGCTTTGCATGTTTTATTTCATCTGAACCTCAAAACAATCCCCTTGGGGGTAAGATATGGGTATTATATTGTCTCCATTTTACAGATTGGGAAACTGAGGCTCAGGCTGATTAACTGACTTGCTCACAGTCACACAGAGTGAGTAAATATCTGAAATGAGATATGAACCCAGCTGTTCCTGATCGATTGCATGCTTAAGTCTTCTAAGGGGAGAATAAGATTCAGATCTTGCCTCTCACTGCTCATAGAGTTGGAGGAGGGATAGGAAATGGAAATCAGTAAAATGTAAGAGAGTAGGTGATAGATACTTAAAAACATAACAGTTCCTGGAGTTCAAAAGAGAGAGAGCTCACTTCCAACTTCAGAGCTGGGGGCAGGGAGGGAAGTCAAGGAAGGCTTCATGGAGGGAAGTCAAGGAAGGCTTCATGGAGAAGGCACCATCTTGGTCTGAGGCCTTGTAGAATGGGTAGGAATTGGACAGGGGGCAGGGAAGGGAGTAAGATTTCCATGTAGCAGGAACACATTAAGAATTCTATAAGCTTAAACAACAGTGAATCGCACCATTTTGGGGAGGGAATAAAGGGAAATAGGGACAGAGCTTTGAATGCCATGAAGAGTTTTGACTGTTGTAGAGTCAAAAGGAAGCTTTTATTGAAATGTTTTAGAGGAGCAGAGTGAGGGTGGCAGAGGGATTTTAAGGAAAGCAATCTGGCAACATGGACAGACCAGAGTGGATAGAGCAAGATAGATCCAGGTCAGAGACCCTTTAGGAAGCTATTAAAATGGTAGTAGCAAAGAAGCAATGGAACAGACTGGATTGTCAGAGTAAGCACCCTGTTACTCCCATTCAAGGGCAGCCCCAACACATGAGCCTGACCTAAGCTTCATGAAATAAGCCTTATTTTTGTTTGAGTCAGCTACAGAGTGTAGAGCCCTGGAAGACCCGAGTTCAAATCTAGACTCAGACATTTACCAGCTGTGAGACCCTAGGGAAGTCACCTAACCTCTGTTTGCCTCAGTTTCCTTGACTGTAAAATAGGGCAAATAGCAGCACCTACCTTTCAGAGTTGTCATGAGAATCAAATGAGGTTATATTTGTAAAGTGCTTAGCATAGTGTCTTCCATGTCCTAGGTGCTAGATATATGCTTATTCTCCTGTTTGGACACCTAAGGATATGAAGACTATAGATTTAGAGCTGGAAGAGATAGAGCCCTTTTGGTCCATTTTACAGACAAGGAAACTGAGGACCAGAGAAATCAAGTGAATTGCCCAGGGCCACACAGCTAGTAGGTGTCTGAGTCAGGATTCAAACACAGGTCTTCCTGACTCTACTATGCCATGGATTAACTCTAGGGTAAAGATATGGAAAATGAGTCAGAGAAACTAACTCAAAGTTATTGGTAGGAGGAGGGAAAAAGGACCCTGGGCCTTTTGACAATGGAACCGGCATCCTTCTACTACCTTGGGCTCAAAACCTCAGAGACACCTCTCAACCCTATCCGTTTCTCACAGCTCTCCCCAATCCTATAGACTTCATTCCACTGCTGGGAAACCATTAAATCAAAGTTCCCTTGATGAATCCCTCCCTCCCTCTCCCCATGCCCTCATTCCTAATGCTGTGGACACAAGTCCTGTCCAGGCACGGGTGAAGGCTGGATGGCCTCTCAGAGTCCTTTCAACCCTGAGAATTGGTGATCCTGGGAGTGAAGATACAGACCAAGGGGATGGAGGAGGCTCTTAACTTTTCTCAGGAAAATAGGAGGCAGCTCAGGAGACAGGCTGTATAATACCTTGGAAAGGATGCTGACTCTCTATTCAGAAAGTCTGGATTCAGAAACTTACCAGCCATGACCCTTTGGGGCAAATCACGTCCCCTCTCTGGGCCTTGCTTTCCTCATTTGTTAAATGAGAGGGCTTAGACCAGATGGCCTCTGAGTGGTCTTTTTTAGCTCCAAATCCTATGATCAGGCCTTTAGAATCGCTCCTGGGGAGGAACAAGGACAGCCTCTCTCCATTTCTACTCATGCTACTATAAGACTTCATTCAGATGAAAATTACCAGTGTCTGGGCCCTGGAGCCTGGCTTTCAGCTTCAAACAGGAGGCATTTGAAGAACCTGAAAGAATTACAAAACTCTCCCCTCAGATCTTCATTTAAAAACCCTGTCTCAATAATTCTACCCAGGGCCCCTGAGTTGCTGCCACACTCATTATCCTTCCTGTTTCATTTGGGAGGAAATCAAATCGACTTCAATTTGATCTGAGAACCTTTCATCAATGATCTTTTCATGCTGAGGGAAAGAGATGAACTAATCAAAGAGAGACATCCCTTTGAAGAGTGTTGTCAGTTCAGCCTGGCATGGAGGGGCTCTCCACAGCTGAGGTAGCCAGAGTTGCCCTTCCCTGCCAGCATCTCACCAGTTCGTGGGAATTTGCCGAGATCTCTGTTGGCTCTGACAGCTCCGGACTGGGACTGCTTGGGACCTCAGAACTGGGAAAAGAGCCAGGGGAATTGTTATCTAATTGTGAAGGATGAGTGTCGAGAGGGAAGGGACTAGAATTAGGGAGGTGGGGACTGAGATAGCTCTATATCTATATCTATATATGTATCTATTCCCTAAACATTGTTCCAGGCACTTCGCTAGTCACTAGAGATGCCAAGACGAAAGACAGAGAGAGAGAGACAGAGACAGAGACAGAGACAGAGACAGCGACAGAGACAGAGAGACAGACAGAGACAGAGACAGAGACAGAGAGACAGAGAGAGAGAGAAACAGAGAGAGAGAGAGCTAGGGGGAGGATATTGCACCAATGGGAATACAGAAAGTCAGAAGACAACATACACATGTGCGTACATGTATACACATGGGCACACATAGATACGTGTGTACACATGCATGTATGCACGTGCAGGCATATAAATGTGTATGTTCACACAAACATATGTATCTACATATACACACATACATATATTTACACATACATACATGATGTCTCAAGTCTTAGTGCCATTTTAAAGCAATTATGGGACACCCTGCATATATATATATATATATATATATATATATATATATATATATATACATACATATAAATTCTGATTTGTTACTTCATTAATGCAGACTAGTCCTGGTGTGGAACCTCCCCCTGCCAATGCAGATCAGCTATAGGCTATAACTTATAGTTTCAGAATGAGACACCTGGGAGAGCCTGTAGAAGTTGAATACCTTGTTTCTAATCACAAAAACCAGGATCAAACAATTAGTTGAATAGTCAGGATTTATTACTTGCCTGGATTTCACTCCTTCTGGACCTTTCTGGGCCTGCAGTGGACTCATAGCTAAAGCTGGAGTCCAAGGACATGGGTTCAAATTCCAACTTGGTTCCTTCTGTGTGGCACGCAACCTCACCTGGGTCCTCACTGCTGCAAGGCAATCCTGCTATACCTCCCTTATCGACTCACTCTCCCACTCTCCACAGCAGCTCTTTCAAACCTTTTATTTCTTCCTCAAGCCTCCCATGACATCTCCTTTCCCCACCTTCTTGGTTGAGAATCTTGCCTTATATTTTACAGAAAAAAACTGAGACTGTTTGCTGAGAGCTCCCTCTTTTCCACTTGTCCTCACCTCCTATCACTCAGGGGCCTTTGGCCACTCTCTTCATCAGCTTTATCTCTCATCATGAACTGGTCTTACTCTTCATCAAGGCTAACGCTTCTATTTATTCAAATAATCCCATTCCTTCCCATCTTTTCTAACAGATTCCCCTCTCTTTCATCCCCTACTCTTTCACTTGTTTTCAATCTCTTCCCCTCTACTGACTCATTCTCTGCTGCCAACAAACATGCCCATGTCTCCCCTGTGCTCAGGGATGGATCTCTCTGTCCCCTAAACATTGTTGCTAAGTTTCTAAAAAAATACCAGCTACAATAGAAACCTTCACTTTCTCTCCTCTTGCTCTCTTCTTAGTCCCTTACATTTTGTCTTATAACCTTATCATTCCACTGAAACTGCCCAAGCTTGCCAATGATCTCAGCTGCCAAACCCAATGACCTTTTCTTAACCATCATTCTCCCTGACCTCTCTGCAGTCTTTGACATGACTAATTATTCTCTCCTCTTGGATATTCTCCTGGGTCTCAGTTTTGGGGATGCAGCACACTCTTCTGGTTCTCCTCCTACTTCTCTGACCTCTCCTTCTTCTCTGTGTCCTTTTCTGGATACTCCTCCAGATCACCTCTAGCCATAGCTGTCCCACATGACTGTCCTGGATTCTCTTCTCTCCTCCCTCTATACTATTTCATTTGGTGATCTCATCAGCTCCCATGGATACCATTACTATCTCTATGCTGAAGATTCTCAAATCTACCTTCCCTGCCCCTATTTTTCTGCTGACCTCCCATCTAGCATCTCCAACAGCTTTTTAGACATCTCGAACTGGATGTCCAGAAGATATCTGAAACTGATCTCATTATTCCCCACCCTAAATGCTCCCCTCCCACTATCTTCTCTATTGCCATAGAGGGTAATACCATCCTCCCAGCCCCTCAGGCTCATAGAGTAGGAGTCATCCTGGATTCCTCACTATCTCTCACTCCCATGGCCACCCTGGTGCCAAGGTTCATCAATTTCACTTTTGCAATATCTCTCAAATATGTTCCCTTTTCTCCTCTGACACTGACACCACTCTAGTGTAGACTCTCATCACCTCACACCTCAATTACTGCAATAGCCACTGGTGGCTGCGCCTGCCTCAAGCCTCTTCCACTTAGCCACTAAAGTGATTTTCCTAAAGCTCAGATCTGATTGTGTCGCCCCTCCATAAACTCCAGTTGCTCCCTATTACTTCTTGGAGCAAATACAAGATGCTCTGTTTGGCATTTAAAGCCCTTCACAGCCCAGGCCCCTCCTACCTTTCCAATCTTCTTATCACTTACTCTTTGACACATACTCTTCAGTCCAGTGACACTGGCCTCCTGGGTGTTCCACAAACAAGACCCTCCATCTCTTGACTTGAGCATTCTCTTTGACTGTTCTCCATGCCTGGAATACTCTCCCTTCTTCACTGGTTATCTTTAAGTTCCAACTAAAATCCCATCTTCTATAGGAAGCCTTCCCCAACTTCTCTTACTCCCAGTGTCTTTTCTCTGTTAATTACTTCCTACTTATCTTGCATATAACTTGCTTTGTGTGTGTATGTATGTATATATGTGTGTATGCATGTATGTGTATATATACACACACAGTGTATGTATACGTATATACATACACACACTATATATGTATCCATATATACATACATATATATGGAGAGAGAGAGAGAGAGAGAGAGAGAGAGAGAGAGAGAGAGAGAGAGAGAGAGAGAATATTGTTGTCCCCCCTCACTAGATTGTAAGCCTTGAAGGTATGGACTGTTTTTTGCCTCTTTTGGAATCCCCAGAACTTAGCAAAGCGCCTGTCAGGGAGTAGGTGCTTAATCAATGTTTATTGATTGACCTTGGATAAGTCACATGATCTCTCTGAGCTTTAGCTGCTTCCATTATAAAATGAGGGGATTGGAGGAGATGGCTTTGGGGGAGGGGGAGAGCTTTCAGCTCTAAAGCTCTGGTCTATCTCCAGGGCTAGTCATCATGCTTGGCCAAGGACATCCAGCTGGAGAGGGCACATGAAGAGGCCCTGGGAGGGAAATTTGGGGCTGCTTTGTCTGGGGAGCAGAGAGCTGAGGAGGTTGAAACATGAGGGCTCCTATGCTCCAGGCCTTGAATGGCACTGGTTGACTGAAGGAGACACTGATTACTTCACTATGCTCATAGAGACCCAAACAAGAGAAAAGCAGGAGGGATTCTGGTTCAGCCCAAGGAAAGACTTGCCCATCAGTCAGGGCTGGACCTAAGGATATCTCGTGGGGCTCCTCAGCTCTTGGATTCTATGTCTTATAATAGCGATGGGTTATCAAAATTGAGCAAACTCATTTTTCAGGGACTAGGGAGTTCTTGAAAAGAAGTCTGTGCAGAATTGGAGCCTAGGGACACTTCAGGGAGAATCCTCTGGGAGTTGGTGAAAGGTTTAAGTTCCTGAAACTGGGAAGGGAATGTAGAGAGCTGGAAGTGGGGTGGGTGGGGCTGTCTCTACACAAGTAGAAGTGATGAAAGCCAACTCTGGCACAAGATCAGACCAGTGTGCTTTTCTGAAGCCCAAGAAACATTTTTCTATATTTCTAGCTGTTAAGGGGAACAGGAAGCCCTGGAAGGAAAGTGATTTGGACTGGCGAGTCCTGAGAGCCTGGGGTTGGCACTGTTGTAAAGTTGGCTTCTGGGTAATCATCAGTCATCATTTTAATGCACTTACTCACCTCCTCTCCCCCACACCCTCTTCAGTTCAATTTAAAAAGTACTTACAAAGTGTGCACTATGTGCCAATAACTGAAGATGCGACATCATTCTAATAATAGCTAGCATTTAAGCTAGCATACTTTAATAGATACATTAAAATCACCTCTGCCCTAAAGCAGCTTATATTCTAGTGGGGAAAGGTATGGTAATATTAGTGTTTTCTAGCTTAAAAGCACACTACTTCTATTATCCCCGAGAGGTAGGGGCTATTATTATTATCCCCATTTTATAGGTGAGGAAACTGAAGCCAAGATATGTTAAATGACTTGCCTAGGGTCACACATTAAGCAAGTGTCTGAGACAACATTTGAACTCAGGGTTCTCTGACTCTAAGTCCATCACTCTATCTACCCAACATGCACTTATGATATGCACATGTTTTTCCTTACACCTTATGTTTTTCCTTGACCGAAAGAGGCTAAGTTCTCCCATTGCATACTGGGCCATCTCCAGTCATCCTGATAAATATCTCATCAATAGATTCAGAAGACTCCGGGGGAGAAGTGAGGCTGGTGACCTTGCAAAGTCCTCCCTCACTCCAAACAAAAGATAAGTAAATATCAACAAATATGCTTTTAAAAGTACAAAGTAATTTTTAAAGGCAGTGGGGTGGGGAGGGAATAACAATTTGGTGAAATCAGGAAGGGCCTTCTTGAGGAGGTACCACTTGAGAGGGAAAGGAGAAGGAGTGAGATACAGGTATTCAGGACGTGCAAGGAACTGGCAGCTGGAATGACTTACTAAAGGATGCCAGTGGAGAGCAATTGGAATTAAAGTGCCTGAGCTTTGGCAAATCATTTAACGCCTCTGGAACTCAATTTTCTTATCTGTAAAATGAGGGAGTTGGGCTTGATGACCTCTAAGAATGCTTCTAATTCTAAATCTATTATTCTCTAAGAAGGCCTTTTGGACTGGAATGTATAGTGTATGGGGGTAGGCATGGGGTAGATAAAGGCTGATCATCCTGGAAAGAGAGGGTCCTGGAATTGTCAGATCATCCCTTTAGAGCCTGAAGTTTCCCCAAAGACCACCTAGTCAATATTCATTTATTCAGTCCTTACTATGTGCCAGTAACTGTCCTGGATATATAGAAAGGTGACAGATAATCTCTGCTCTCATGGAAGTCACTGTCTAAGCGGTGGGGGGAAACATTAAATCCATGAGAGTTAATGAGATCACCCAGTCAAATAGCATTGAGGGACAGGAGAATAAGGCCCATCAAGGAGTCTTTGGGGATGCCTGTGGTTATCAGGGTGTGACCTGGATGAGAATCCAGCAAAGGAGACTGAGAGACAGTGGTCAGATAGATAGAAGGAGAACCAGGGGAGAGAACAGAAGTCAAAGGCTGAAAAGAGGTCAAGGATGAGGTCTGAGAAAAGCCATTGGATTTGGCAATTTAGATTTCAGTTGGATGGTGAGGTTGGACTCCAGACTATAAAGAGTTAAAAAAAAAAAAAAGCTAGGTAAACAGACTGACATCTAGGAGACTGAGCAGAGCCACTGAAGTTTCTTGAAACACGTCTCTCCTTCAAGCCTACTCCTACCCAAATACTGAGGAGCAAGATGTCAGCCCACTTCACAGGCAGGCAAACTGACTCTAGGGGAGGGAAATGTTAAACCACACACTCTAGTTCTGGGAAGAACTCACAGCGGAGTCAGAGAGAGCCCAGAACAACGAGAATATGCAAATATGTTCTCAATAAGTCAGAGGTATTGTTCTCAAATAAAGGAATCTTCAAAACACACAATTTTCATTCTCTCTCTGCGGGTGATGGGAACCTGAAGAAATGATTAAGTGAATGTTTTCAGGCAGCTGGAGCAGGGCGTCCTGTTTCTGAAATCACCCACTTGTCAGTGCCTGGAGAAACAGGCTGGCCTCCTCTCCTCTGCAGATGGGGGCTGAGGTTGGGGGGCAAAGAGCAGAATGACATGCAGGTGTTGGCTCTGGGCTCTCAGGAGCATAAGGCTGACCCCTGGGTCCCCCAGATCCCTGGAGGATGAACGGGTGAAAGGGATGGGCAGGGGCCCTGAAGCACACTCCCGTCTCACTCCCCTCTGCTTCTCAGGAGCCCTGGTGATGTCCTTCAAGGCTTCCTTGAGGAGGCCTTTGGGATCCTGCTGCTTCTCTCTCCCCCCTTCATATTTCCCATTCTTAGGGTCTCCCTATAGGTACTACTTTATATTTAAAATCAGAGGCTAAAAGAACTAGAGTGGAAGGGACCCCAGAGGGTTCTAGTCCAATCTTTTCATTTTAGAAAGAATCTAAGTCCCAGAGAGGGAGAAATGACATATTGAAATTCACATAGGATCTGAGCTCAGATCCTCTGGCTCTGGAGCCACCATACCACATGGAAATAGAGTTTCCCTTCCCCTTTTCCTGAGGTTCCCCCACCCCACCCATTGTAAGCCTCTTGAAGACAGAGAATATTATCATTTTTGTCTCAGAATGCCCAGGTCCTATACTATTACATCATTGGTGTTGGGAAGTTCCTGGTAAGGAAACTCTCTTCACCAAATAGGCAACTGTTCTTGATCAGTTAACACACATCTATCAAAGATCTGCTTTTATATTGTGCCCTAAGAAGACTGTCTCTGCCCCTAAAGGCAGAGTGTCCCAGGGCACCGAGATTAAGTAACTCCTATAGGGTCACAAGACCAGTAGGTACTAAAGGCTAGACTTGAACCCAGGTCTTCCTCCCTATGAAACCAATTCTCTATTTACTATGACTCACTGCCTGACACATGGTAGGTGCTTAGGACGTGCTTGTTGGTTCAGACTGCAGACATCAGCCGAGTCCTGAAGGACCCTGGGCTGGACTGGGCAGGGAGAGGAGTAGGGGGGAAAGTGGGACATATCTACCTCCTGTGTGACCTTCGACAAGTCATTTTCTTCCTTGCCCCAACTTTCCTCATCCTAAGGATGAGAAGTACAATCACCGATGTCATCTCAGACCAGCTACTGGTCCCGGTTCCTTTCTGGCCAGCTGCATAAAGTTCTCTGTTGACATAGTAGTGTTTGTCCTGAACCACCCAACTGCCCCTTCTCATCTCTGGTGAATCTGAATGTCAGAAGTCAGGCAGGTAAGAGGGAGAGAAGTGGATAGGAGGAAGAGGGGGAAATAGGAGGGCTCCAGGGTTAAGGGAGCTAGGGTTCTACAGAGAAAGATGGAATTATGATGAATTTGGAGAGGAGCTCCCATTTGGGCTGGGAAGCTATTTACTATATTCTGCTCTGCCATATTTCTGGATCAAACTGCTGATCGGATGTGGCCAGAGAGATCTCCAGGACTGAGTAGTAGGTAAAGGAGGTGAGGAGAAAGAAAAATGGAAGGATGTGGAAATGGAAGAGATATAAAAGGAGGTGGTGTTGAGAGATGGAAGAAAGATGGTGAGCTTGAGATTGCAAAGGAGGTGAAGACTGGGGTGGGGGACAGTAGGAGATGGGAATAGAGGGGAGATGAGAAAAGATGGAAAGGGGGGAATGGGGATGGAGGAGAGGTAAGGAAGAATGAGGGGATGAAAAGAGATGAAGGGTGAAGAGAAAACAATAAAGAGGAAGTAGTGGAAAAGAAAGAAGAGAAAGGATTGAAGGAAGGAAAGAGAGCCAGAGGTGAAGGTAAAGGAATAGAAAAGGGGGGAGGAATTGAGTGGACATAAAGGGGGAATGGAGTGGAGAGAGTTTTAAGGAATGAAGGAGATAAAAGGAGGGAAAGGGAGAGAGAAAGAGGGAGAAGAGATGGGGAAAGGGGACAGAGGGAAAGAGGTGAAGTGAAGAAAAGATGGTGGGCTCATAAAGGGAGAGAGGGCTGCGGGTGCTGGACTGTATTTGGTCTCAAGCAAGACTTGACGTCAGAGGCAGCAGAGTTATTCCAGCCCCTCTGCTAGAATTAGGGGACAAGGGAGCAAAGACCCTTCTCTCAGAGACCCAGTTTCCACCTAATTGCTTCCTCCCAGAGGGTGGCCAGGTGGGGAGGATGGATCTGACTCCATAGACCTCTAATTGATCTAGGCCTTCCTGGCTGCAAGTCAGCCCCGGCCTTCCTCTAATGAATCTCTCAGGGCAGAGTTGGCAGAAGCCAGGGTTGCCTGGAGACAGAATTAGACTGAGTGGGAGGCCTTCATTCCCTCTTCATTACTGCCTGGGGATGGCCTCTGACTTGCCCTAATAAACACTGGAATTCAGGCCTTTAACAGCAAGCCCAGAGCACCCCCATTAGACCAGAGCTCAGGAGGATCCCTGTGGCCCAGACCTCCCAGTTCTGGCCTCCCTCAGTGCTCTGCTGGGAGCTTCTCCTTTCCTTCTCCCCTAACTCAGCCTGTGTCTTCCAAGGACAGACTATCCAATCATGCGGCAGGATCTAGGTGGGGAATTGGGAGACCTGGGTTCTAGTACTGGCTCTCTTTCATTATTATCACCCACATTTGTCACTCACAAGTTCTAACACTTGTAAAGCATTTTACACTGAGGAGAGGAGGGGGCAATTTGGAAGAGAGCTCCAACTTTCCTGGACTGGGAAATCAGGTTCTAGGGAGACAACTAGAGTGAGGGCAGGGTGTAGGCCCCATGCCCATTTCTGGGGCAGCTAGTGGGAGGGAGGTTCTCTGCTGAGACCCACTTCTCCTGTCAGGGGACAGAGACCTTGAGGACCCCATTCCTTGCCCTCTGCCTTGGTCCTATAGCTCAGGTCAGTACCCCTAGAGGCTCAAGGGAAGAGATGTCTTCTTCAGTGTCTGGAGATACCTTGGAGTCTAAGCCATGGTCCTCCATGTGCACACCTTATGTGCACACCTCATGTGCCCAACTGAGCTCTTTAAGGGATTATTCTAACTTTCTTCCTTTTTCTGAAGGGAGAGAACAGAAGATTTAGACAAGGAGTGATAGCTCTCAGCAAGGATTTAGAGCAAGAGTGGGGAACCTGTGGTCTCATCTTTCAGATCACATGTGGTCCTCTAGGTTCTTAAATGTGATCCTAGCAGGCCATTTGTGACCTTACGGCCACAGACTCCCCACCCCTGATTTAGAGGGTTGTCCGTGAAACTTGGTTTAGACCAGTGTTTCTTAAATTGTGGGTCCTAACCCCATATGGGGCTGTGAAAAATTTGTCAGCAATAAAAGGTTTCTGAATGCCCAACAAGCAAAAATGAATTAAAAAGCAAACGCATAATAAATTCAAGGTGTTTTTGGCAGCGCTGCTTGCCCACAGTGGTTCTGAACACTGCTTATGCCCTCAGGCCATGTAATGCCAGTGAATCTGCTAAAAAAGATGAAAAGGGGTCACCAGTGAAAAAAGTTTAAGGAGCCTTGGGGACTAATTGTATGAACACAGGCATAGCTGGAAGGGACTGGAGAGGCCTTTGAATCCAAGCCCGCCATTTTACAGATGAGCAAACAGGTACAGAGAAGGCACACGTACTGTTAGTGCCTGAGGCAGAATTTGAACCTAGGTTCTTCCAACTCTAAGGCCTCTTCTACTAGGTTATGATTTGTTTTGCTGGAGGGTAGAACCACAAGCAATGGGTAGAAGATACCAAGAAGCTGATGTCAGATCAGGAAAAGGAAAAATTTAAGGATTAGAAATGTCTCCCAATGAAAAAAGGCTATCTTACAGGGCATGAGTTTCCCATCTCAGGAAGTATTCAAGAAGAGATTGGATGATTGTTTGTCTGAGAGCTTCTAGGGGGGGTTTCTGTGTCTAGCTGGTCCATTCCATACCTGTCTTTCCTTTTTTTCTTTTAGGCAATCAGGATTAAGTGACTCAGGGTCGCATAGCTAGTAAGTGTCTGAGGCTGGATTTGAACTCATGTCCTTCTGACTCCAGGACTGGTTCTCTCTCTGTTCACTGAGCCTGCCTTTTCTTTTGCTTCCAAATTAAAGTTGACTGATTTGTTTCTGAATATTCCTATTAGATGGCTCTCAGCTTTTCTTCTTTACCAGAAGACAGAATGGGCTGAACTGGATTTCTTTTGAGATTTTATGAATCTGCGATCTTATAACTTTCTGCTAAGACTGAGCAGTAAAATACCCAATGCAGGGTGCACCAGCTTTATAAGCTGTGGTTCTGTGCCTACCTAGTAATAATTATCTGGGGCATTATTTGTTCCTCAGGGGGGCTCTGGCTTAATCCTCCATTCCATTCACTTCCTCTTTTCCTTCCCCTCACTCTAAGGCCAGGCTGGCACTGTCTGATGTCCCCTCCCCAACTGCTTTTGGAGAGCAGTGAGAGATGGGCCAGAACAGCTAGGGGAAGGGGCGGGGTTAAGGGGACAGTGAGTGTGGGGGAGGGATGCAGGAATCAGGAGCCATCTCTGTGGACCACGGGAAAACTTCTCCCTTGGTACAGTGAAAAGAGAAGAGTCATCCTTGGGGAATGCTGCACCCCACCCAAGGTCGAATTTGGGCTATGGGCTGCGGGATAGAGACCCTGGGATATTGCCAGGGCTGCTATCCAGGTTAATCTCATCCACCTGATGCTGTGTATATCGTTATGGAATGCTCAAGGGTGATGGGAGGGGGTGCAGTTGTGGGGGAGAGAAAGATGAGTCCAGGAGGGGACCTCAGTGGTGACTTTTGGGGGTCTCCCACTGTGTAATGAGTGGAATCCTTCTCCCCAGGGCGCTGACAGTGGGAGGAGTCACCCTTCTTCATTCCCAGAGAACGCAAACATGCACCCTCCACCCAAAGTTAGGACTCTGAAGGGGGGGAGGTAGGCTGTACCTCCCGTCCCCCACCATGTCAGCTCTCTGGAGCAAACCCCCATTCTGAATGTGGTGTGGAGAAAAGCACTGAAATATGGAATCCAAAGTCCTGGGGTCAAATGGTGCTCTTTCCCCTGTATACCCCAGCCTTCCCATCCTTCCTTTGTGACCTTGGACAAATGACTTTTCTGGGCCACTTGAAGATAAAGGAGTTGGAATGGGTT
Source organism: Notamacropus eugenii (assembly GCF_028372415.1). Taxonomy (NCBI): domain Eukaryota; kingdom Metazoa; phylum Chordata; class Mammalia; order Diprotodontia; family Macropodidae; genus Notamacropus; species Notamacropus eugenii. Next base: position 49,391,950 of record NC_092875.1, on the reverse strand, counting down.
AGATGTCTATGGTCCCTCCCAACTCTAGGTGTCACATTCTCCTTAGTGAGAGTGATCAGCACACTGCATGGCACATAGTAGGTGCTTATTAAATGTTAGCTGACCAACTGGATTCTGCAGGGAGGGAGCAGGGAGCAGCCCCATTTAAAGCCAGGCAATCACCCCCAGGGTCCCAGCAGTTGGTTGCCTTTGGCTGGTCTGGGATTGATGGGGGAGAGAGGAGAGTATGCAAGGGGACACAGTGCCCTCTCCTGTCTTCAAGGAGAGCACAACACTCCCTGAAAAGCTGACTGTAAAAACATTGCAGCAGGAGAGGGTGGGAGCAGAGAGGAGAGGGGAGGAGCTCATGGACCTGCTCCAGACCCCCAGGGGACGCTACCTTACCTGAGAGGCAGGAGGCTGTGAGGGACAGGGAGGGAGGGAGACATTGCTACTGGCAGGGCATTGCCAATGGCACCCACAGTGGTGAATCAAACACTCTCTAGATCCTGAAGAGACCAGCTAGTACTAGGGGAGATAGAGGTGTAGCTAGAGATGTCTGTATGTCAGTATGTCTGCCTGTCTACCAGTCTGTCTGCCTATCTATCTCTCTACATCTACCTACCTACCTATGTGTATTTATCTGTCTGTGTTTATCATCTCTCTGTCTCTCTCTCTCTGTCTCTCTCTCTCTGTCTCTCTCTCTCTGTCTCTCTCTCTCTCTGTGTTTCTCTCTGTCTCTCTCTCTGTCTCTTTCTCTGTCTCTGTCTGTCTGTCTGTCTGTCTCTCTCTCCCCCTGATCTACCTACCTACCTAGGGCAGCTAGGTGGTGCAATGGATAGAGCCCCAGTGCAGGAGTCAGGGGGACCTGAGTTCAAATCTCAATTCAGACACTTGACACTCACTGGCTGTGTGACGTTGGGCAAGTCACTTAACCCCAATTGCCTCATCCTGGGTCATCTCCACTCATCCTGACGAATATCTGGTCAATGGATTCAGATGACTCTGGAGGAGAAGTGAGGCTGGTGACCTGCACAGCCCTCCCTCACTCAAAACAAAGTCAAGTGCAAGGCATATCATTATTTCTGATGGCCTGGTCTTCTTCGGCAATGAAGGATGAACATACCCTACCTATGTGTATCTATTTGTCTGTATATATCTATCATCTATCTGTCTGTCTGTTTGTCTGTACCTGTCTTGTCTCTCTCATCTACCTACCTACCTATGTGTATCTGTCTGTGTATATCTATCTGTCATCTGCCTATCTATCTGTCCATCTATCTATCTATCTATCTATCTATCCATCTATCCATCTATCCATCTATCCATCTGTCCATCTATCTATCTGTGTCTCACAGAGATAGAGATATAGGTAAATAGATACAGACATAGATAAATAGTTATAGACATAGGCATATTGACGTAGCAGATATAGATATCGATATAATGGTCTTCAAGGTACCTTCTCCCTCTGAGCTATGGAATTTACAGTGCCTTGTGTGTGTGTGGGGGGGGGAGCAGCAGCTTACAGAGAGAGGCAGGAGCCTGGGAGCACATGAAGGATCCCTGCCCTACCCCAGTTTAGGCAAGAGAAGGCAGGGTCTTTCCAAATCCTCCTTTGTAGTTGGCAGGTCCTGAACCAGCAGGAGCCTGGGAAGGGAGGACAGGGCCTGAGTTGGGGGATAAACAGTCAGGGATAGAAGGCTGAGGAGGGGGAGGGAAGGGTCCTGGTTGCCTTGGTGACTCAGGCAGACTGTCAGGGCATGCTGGGGGCAGCCCAGAGCCCAGGAGCTCTTAGCCTCACAACAAATCCTTCCCAACGGGCAGGCTCCATGGAAATGCAACTCACCACCTAGGATTTTCTAGACTCCAGACCAAGGTCAGAAGGGGCTGCAGGGCCCTAAAGTGGCAGAGAACCAGGAGCCACTTCTGTGTGGCAGCACATGGCCCCAGGAGGCCCAAGAACTTAGGAAGCTTCATTGGCAGTCTGTTCAGACAGACCAAGAATGGGTAATTTTTGATATTGTCTGCCCTCTCTTGGGGTGAAGAGGAGACAGCAAGCCCCAAACATGACTGCAGAAACAGAATTACAAGTCACCTGCATGGTACCCAGGAGATCATGCTTTCCCCAAGTGCCCTGCAATAAAGCATGTCACAGTGCCTGAAATTCCCACCCTTAAAGAGTCATTGCTTTGGGTACTGAGAGACATAATAAAATAATATATAATAAATACTATAACAATGTGATATATAATAGAATAAATATATTAACATAATATCATAATAATAACTAGTATTTATAGTGTTTTAAGGTTTGCAAAGTCCTTTACCTAGATTATCTCAGTTGATCCTCACAGCAACACTAGGAGGCAAGTGCTACTATTATTCCCCTTTCATAGATGAGGAAACTGAGGCACTGAGAGGTTACACAATTTGCCAAATGTCGCAACGTTTGCCAGTCTAAGGAGCAGGGTTTGAACTCCAGTCTTCTTGACTCCAAGGGCAATGCTCTGTCCATTATACCACCTAGCTGCCTGAGGGCAAGGAATGGTTTGGTTCTGCTTTTGTATCCCCATCACCTAGCCCAGTGGCTTGGGCATGGTAGATGCTTAGGAACCATTGGGAGAAGCCAGCTAAGCATGATTATATGTGGAGGCATTGTCCCAGTGAGAAAAGGGCAGTGGTTCTGCTGTGAGAGCACCTGGATTCAAATCCTACCTTTGATGCTTATGACCAGTGTAACCTTGGGCAAGTGATTTAACCTTCCTGAGCCTCAGCATCCTCCTCTGAGATGTTCTCCCAAGTCTATATTTATGAACTTCATTGATTTTTTGTGGGCCAGCAATCTCTGGTCATGCCCTTGAAGGGAATCCCTGTGAGAGTAGTGACTGAGGACAATCACAATACCCCTGAGTCTCTAAAGACCCCTAATCTTTGTCCTCCTGTGATAGACAGACAGACAGACAGACAGATAGATAGATAGATAGATAGATAGATAGATAGATAGATAGATAGATAGATGGACAGAAGGATGGGTGGATGGATGGGTGAATAGATAGATACACAGATAGATAGATAGGTAGGTAGATAGATGACAGACAGACAGATAGATAGATAGATAGATAGATAGATAGATAGATAGATAGATAGACAGATAGAAAACACGTCTTGGATATCTTCGGGGCATAGAAACAAGGGGAGATGAGATGGGGGAAGGGAGATGGGGAGCTAATCTTTGCCCAACAGCCAGCAGCCCCAGATTCTGCCAGCCTTCACCAATGGAAACACAAGGAGCTGCGTCTGCAAACATTAAACTCTTTTCTTCCCTATTTTTATTCTCTAAAGGAGCCCAGTTATGAGATTTAAAAAGACCTATAGATCATGCTGCCTCATTAGTTTTCCATCGAGCTAGGCTGTTGGAGGATGCCACATTAAACCCCGGGCCTGGAGGACTTCCCAGCAGCACGGAAATGATACCTCCCAACCCTATTCCTCCTCACACAGTCCATATAAAAGGCCCCATTGATTTGCTGCCCCTGTGATTGGCCATTGGAGGACCCTGCCTAGCCTAATAGCCCTCTCCCCAACCCACAGGCCATTTGTGGTTGCCATGGCAACAAAATGACCCATCATATTCCCTGACTACTTCAGTAAATGAAAGATGGTGATGGAGGCTTTGAAGAATAATAGTTGAGAGAGACAGAGGGGGAGAGAGAGAGAGAGAGAGAGAGAGAGAGAGAGAGAGAGAGAGAGAGAGGAAGGGAGTAAAGGAGGGAGGGAGGGAGGGAGGGAGGGAGAGATACTTGGGAGCTGAAGAGGGTTGGAGAGATGAGTCCTGTGTTACAAAGAATGACTCAGAGAACAGGAATGGGCAAATAGAAGTCAGCAAGAAAAGAAGGGAGGGAGGCCCAAGGGATTTGGACAACCTGGGGCATGAGAATAGGCTTCTTGGTATCTGCTCTATCTTCTATTATAATTTTACTCCAAACTAGTAGAAAAGCCAGTTTGGTGCAGAGGAAAGGGGGCTATTTAAAAAAAATTGAAGGGGGGAGTGAAAGGGGGTCAGAGGACCTGAGTTGAATTCTAGTTCTGTCACTTACAACCAGTGTGACCTCAGCCAAGTGGCTTTATCTTTCTGTGTCTCAGGTCCTTAAATGTAAAAACAGATGAGGTGGATTAAATCTACAATGAAATTCTACAATCTACAATTCTAACATCTACTATTAAATTCCACAATCTCTTCTAGCTTTAAGTCTATGGTCTCACCTTCTCTTCCATGCTTTTCCAACTGAGCTAAAGTTTGGGGAGAGACTGATCTGGGCCCAGGATAGGCACTGATTGCATTGGGGATGGGCTGACAGCACACGCTAAGAGACTCCCCCTACGTCTCTTGTGTTCCCCTTTTGGTCTTTGGGCCCTTTGGGTCATGAGGTGGACATCAGCACCACACTGAGAAAATCAGGCTCCTGATGGCTAAGATCCTTGTCTCCAGATCTATGAGACAGTCAACAAGTATTTATTAAGGGCTTCATATGTACCAAATACTGGGCATAGGACAAAATCAAAGTAGCTCTGGCCCTCAAGGAGCTTAATGAGGGAGAGAAAAAAATATATGTAATCTATGTATTATATATAGAATATCTGTCTACTACCTATTTTATTTATCTATTCATCTATCCATCTCTCTACCTACCTTTCTACCTACCTACATCTCTCTGTCTCTCTCTTTTTCTCTCTCCAAATCTACCCACCTACCTATCTTATCTATCTATCTATCTATCTATCTATCTATCTATCTATCTATCTATCTATCTATCTATCTGTCTGCCTTTCTACCTACATATCTATGTACCTATCTACTTATCTTTTTCCAAATTTATCTACCCACACAATCTATATATCTGCATATCTACTTTTCTACCTACATATCTACCTATCTATATAGCTATCCTTCTACGTATCTATCTATCTATCTATCTATCTATCTATCTATCTATCTATCTATCTATCCATCCATCCCTCCAAGTTACACAGGTAACACTCCTCACTAGTTCCCTCCAGTGGAGATCTTGTTGGGCCTGGAATCGGGGGACCTACGTTCACATCCTGACCCTGTCACTGACTTCACCTGTGTGAATTTGACCAAGTTGCTACCCTTTCTTGGCCTTAGTTTCTTCATCTGGAAGACAATGGGCTGAGTTGATAACCTCTAAGGGCTCTTTCTGTGATACAGGAATCCTCATCACATTTCCTTGTCTTTTTTCACTCTGTTCCTTCATCCTGAAACATAAGTACTCAGAGCTAGAAGAGACCCTGGAAAGGTCAGTGCTGACTGAGTCTTTAGGCTATCTCTCTTACCACTCTGCCTGGGCTGTTCTTGTCCCTGGGCCAGGCACGTATCATCTCCTTTCTAAGCTGGGCTCACTGTGGCCTAAGACAGAGCCATCCCTACTCCCTGTTCCTTAGTCTGGGTCTATCTCCAAGGAGAAAACAGAAATTATCCTGGAGTGAGAGCTAGGAAGCTAGTCAGTGAAACAACTGAAATGCTGAACTTTAATTCAGAAAGTCCTGGGTTAAAATCCCCCCTCAGGCACTTACTGACTGTGTGATCCTGGACTAGTCATTTATCATCCCTTAGCTTTGGTTTCCTCAGTTTTGAAATGTGGCTAGTAATAGCAACTACCCCACTTGTTTGTCAGACTCACGTGAAATAATAATCTGTGTAAATCAATTTGCAAACCTTAAGGTGCTACATATAGATATCATCCTCATGGCTGTCACCACCATCTCTAGAGGATGGAAATGGAGATTCTGGGACTTCTCTTCCCCCTGGGGAGGATATTGATTGGGTAAGCCGTTACTTGGGGAGAAGGGTAGAGTGGATTCAGGGATGAGTTCACTTGATGGGTGGCCAGCAGGCAGCAGTAGGGTGGTGGGAAACAAGTTTACCATTTGGCAATTTATTTGTTTAGCTATGTATTTCTGCTGAACAGTTTTGCCAAAGAAGTACAATCAGAAGATAACTAAAAAAATTTGAAAACTCTACCTTCATCTGATATTGATTCAAATATTTGCCCCTTCTAAATGTTGACACCCTAGGAAAAGCTTGTGCTGCTCTGCCTTAGTTATAGCTTTGTCATGCATGTGTGTGAATTTCTTTTGCACAAGGACTATGGTCACAGGGAGGAATGACAGGGAAGCAGGCTTGCAGGTAATGTTTTTTTACATCTGGTCAGGGGATCTTCAGCAGAGCTAAGGTTTGGCACAGTTCCATGGGGTTTGGATTCTCAGCATCCTCAGCATTGTTTTGATTTCAGAAAAGGGAACATAGGAAGGTGCAGGCTGTAACCCTGCCTGGGGAGGCAAAGAACTGAGCTCCAGCAGAGCTGGTGGAGGAGGGCTTCCCCATTGGGAAGGCTCAGAGTTTTAGCTTCTCTCTGCCCAGGAATCAGGGGACTACCCTTCTCCTGACTGTTTGGCCCAATGGGGCCATCTCTCCCTTCCTCCTCAAAAAAGGTTCAAGGCTGACCTTTTCTTGGCTTGGCTACCAACCTACCCACCTACCCCATCCCCCAAACCTGGCTTCAGCGTTTACCAAAGTGACCTGGGGAGGCAATCATAAATCCCAGATGGAAATGATGAGCCAGAGTTTTTCTCCTAACAACTTTCTGTGGGAAGCTCAACCTGGGTGAAGACATAAATCACCCAAAGGGCAGTTGCCTGATGAGAGGGAACAGGACCTCAAGGCCTCCCACAGCCTTTCCAGGCCTCCCCCTCCCATTCTTAGCATTTGTGGGAGCTCTTCTAATAGGACAAATGTTTCCACTAAGCCTCTTGGAGGCCAACGAGAGTCCCCATTTCGGACAAAAGAGGGTCATTAAGGGATGGGCAAGCCTTAGAAAACAGACTTTTCTCATGGCATTGGAGCTAGAAGGGACAGTGGAAGTCTACTGAGTGCAGTGGTCTGGTTTTAACTTTGTCTTGGTATAGAAGTAGCTAGCATTTCTATAATACTTTTAGGACTTGTAAAACACTTTACACAGGTTATTCCATTTGATCCTCCTGACAACTCTGGGAGGGAGGTGTTATTATTATCACACCCTATTTTACTGTGGAACAATTAAGCAGCAACTAAGGATCGCCCAGCTAGGAATTCAAGCTCAGATCTTCAGGACCGGAGGCCCCACACATTTTCTCCACTGTCCCTAACAGAGTTTTGCATGTTTATTTTGCAGGGACTTATTCTGAACCCAGGCCTTCCTCACCTCAAGGACAACTCATTCTGCCCACTAGACCACACTACATTCCACATAGTAGGTATTTAATCATAACTTCTGGATTGTTCATATGAAAAAATGGTGGCCTGTGTAGAGAGGTTGTGATGTTTGTTCTGGCACACAGCGAGTGAGTGGCGCTGAATACCAAGCACTCTGTCAGACCCGCAGGGCTAACACGAGTCCCACCCATATGTCTCAATGACCTCCAATAGGCAGAGACTCAGGTGGGAGGAAAGTAGGTGTGTATATACACAAGGGTGTGTCTGGTGGGGGTCAGCATAGAGAGCCTTGTATATTTGTATCTTATATTGATTTATCTTATGTACCTGCTGTTTCCCCACGATAGAATTTAAGATCCTCTAGGGCAGGGACTATATAGTTTAAGCTCTAGAATTGAGCCCAGTGATTTGGCACATAGTAGGGCAACTAGGTGGTGCAGTGAATAGACCATCAGGCCTGGATCCAGGAAGACTCATCTTTCCAAATTCAAATCTGGCCTCAGACACATATGAACCTGAGCAAGTCACTTAACCTGGTCTGCCTCAGTTTCCTCATCTATAAAGTGAGTTGGAGAAAGAAATGGCGAACCACTCCAGTATCTCTGCCGAGAAAACCCCCAGTGGGGTCATGAAGAGACACTACTAACAACACCAGCCTCGACGAAGGGTTTAATAAGTGGTTGTTGAAGTGAATATGACTGTTCACAGCAACACAGACAGTGATGTTGGAGCCCTGTTTCTTTGTGTGTATACTAGACGCTTGGCCTTGGTCAGTAGCCTGAGATCAGCTGACAGTGGTTTGGCACAGGCAGGGTCTCTCCTCTCTCCGTCTCAGCTGTCTCTCCTTCCTCTCCCTGTCCTTGAATCCCTGCTCTCTCATCCCCAGCAAGGCCTCCCTGTCAGGCCTCCTCCCTCTCCCCTGGTTATTTATTTATGCATATAATGCAGTTGGCCTTGGGAATATTTTTAGCAAACTGAGAGACCACAAGCTGAGGAGATTTGGGGAGGGAGGCTCTTCTTTGGGGTTACAGGGGTTCTGGGCTGGCTTGAAAACCTCACAATTCAAAAATGGAAGAGGTGGGGTAGAGGGGGAGGCTAGTTCTACAGCTGGACCTCACTGACCTGGACTGACGATGGAACAATCAGAGTAGAGGAATCTTATCTTGTGACTCAAATGCCAACAAAGTGTTGCCTAGCATTAGATCCTAGGGCACCTGCTTTAATGAACAGGTTAATCCCCCAATTCATCCACTATGGATGATTTGCAGGTAAATAGATGTTTGGAAAATAGTTTGTTTTCATAAGGAGGTTAACATTTCCACTGAAATCCTGATCAGTAATGACTCCACCAACATATATGGAGCACTCTCTGGGTTCTATATTACCAAATACTGGGTGTGTGTTGGAGTCAGGATGGAGAGAAGTAGGGATGAGGAAAATACAGAAGTCTGTGACTTATAGTAATTCAAAAAGGCAGCAAGGGGAGAATGCTGCTTTGGGATTTAGAAGATCTTTGTTTGAGGCCTGTTGGATGTGAGCTGGGTGACAACAAGCAGTCCTTTCAATTTTCCTAGCCTCAGTATCCTCATCAGTAAAATGGGGAAAATAATACTTGAGTTGACCACCTCAAAGGCTTGTTGGGGGCAACTGTTATTGTAAATGCTATAGAATTGTGTGCATTTATTATCCTATTACAATCAAGTCAGGGATACATAAGATAAAGAAGTTCTCTAGATGTGTCTTAAAAGTGGAAATGGAAATGAGGAAGAGCCTAGGGAAAATGACCACCAGGCAGGCTAAATATAAAAGGTCTATAAGGGAAAACTGGGATTCTGAGAGGAGGAAAATCAGGGAAGACTGCTCAGAAGAGGGGAAATTTAAGCTTGATTTTCTCTCTCACTCACGGCCACTCTGAAGTTGATCTCCAGGTCTCAGCTCTACCTAGACTTAACATGCCTCTGTCCCAGTTACAGAAAACATCTATTGCTTGTAGGTTCAGGTGACTGGTACTGCAGTTAGGCCTTGGAAGAGGGGGTCAGACATAGTTCATCCCCTTTTTCCTACTGCTAAAAGCGCAGTCGATGGGAAGTAAATAGTCGGCCGCCATTTTCAGTCAAAAAAATCAAGACTTATTGAGGTGAATCCAAGGTCGCAAAAAGCTTCAAGGAAGGAAAAGTTCAGTAAATCATGATATTAGAGAAAATAACATTTGTACAATGGTGGAGTCAGGGTCGAGGGCCCTGTTGGGACCTGACCAAAACATATGAAGCTAATAATTCGAGCCCTACAAACATGGCCTTGGGCAAACTGGCTGTTTGATTGTACATCAACTACACGTCTATGGCTCTAGTCTTTTCCTGTGTCTCCTGGGGGTCAGTAGGAAGTAGGGTGCACAGAAGATATGGAGGGGTCAAAAACTCATCCAGAAAAGGAGGCCTGGGGGAGAGGAGGAGCCTGCCCCACAGTTTGACCCAGGAAGGACTAGGAGCTTCGTAGGTCCTTAGAGGCAACCTCCTCCTTTTACAGATTAGGAAACTGAGGCCCATCAAGGTGAGACTTTGCCCATGATCACACTGGGATTGAGGGACAGAGGTGAGGACTTTTACAGATACTTCCAGCTTCTATCCACTCACTCTGAGCAGTCTTCTCAACTGGTACCAAGATTTCACTCATTTTTATTTTATGGTAGCTAAGAAAGCTAGGTAGATATTAGGGTTCTGAGGTGAGGGCTAAGGAGATGACCCTCCTGTGAACCCTTCGTTGGAGTATTATGTTCAGTTCTGGGTACCATCTTTAAGGAATGACACTGACAAACCACAGAGCATGCAGAAGGTGACCAGGAGGGCAAAACACCTTGAAACCATGCTGTAGGGGCATCCCTTGAAGGGACCAAGCTTGGAGGAGAGAAGACCTAAGAGGCAGAGACATCAGATGCCCTCAAGCTTTGGAAGGGCTGTCCTGTGCAAGAGAGATGAGATGCTCTCTGCTTGGCCAAACTGGGGCAGACCCAGGAGCAAAGGGTGATTTAGGCTTCTGGGTAAGGAATAACTCCCCGATGATGCTACAGTGGGCTGAAAAGGGAAGAGGCTGCTGGGAGATTTTCCTTCTCTTGGAGACTTTCAAGGACAGAATTTAGGAACACTTTTTGGGACTGTGAAAGACGAGTTTCTCTTTTCAGGACTGGTTGGGATGGATAGCTGTGGAGGTCCCTTCTAACTCTGAGGCTGAGGACTATGATTTTGTCCCTGAGGAGCAAACTCAACCTCCCTGATCTCCCCTTGCCATCACTCTGCAGGAACCACAGAACACTAGAGCTGGGAGAGATCTTGGAGATCATTTAGCCCAAATGCTTCACTTAACACATGAGGAAATTGAGGCCCCAGGGAAGAGAAATGACTTTCTCAAGGTGGTATGTGACAGCCCAGGTCTTCTAACTCTAAGTTAGCTCAGTGGGTTCTTTCTACTGCACCATCCTTCCTCCCCTTAATGAGCCTGGCTTCACAGATTTTCAAGTATATTATTGGCCTCTGCCATCATAACATAGGGTCCTGTGTCAGTGAAGCCCTGATTGGGGGTGGGTAGGTAACCACCTCTTTAACACATAAATAATAACAGTTTTACTGACATCTCTTATTTTTTTAATCACCAAATATATTTTCAAATATATCTCTCTTTTCTTTTTCAAATTTATCTCTCTTTTCTCTTCCCCAGAGAGTTAGCCCTTGTAATAATGAGACAGAGAGAGACAGAGATAGAGACAGACAGAGAGAAGTGGAGACAGAAACACACAGAGACAGAGGGACACAAAGCGGGGGGAAGGGAGAGGGAAGGAGGGAGAGAGAGAGAGAGAGAGAGAGAGAGAGAGAGAGAGAGAGAGAGAGAGAGAGAGAGAGAGAGAAAGGAGGCAGTTCTAAAAACTCAACACATCAACTGAGTGCGACAGTGTATTTATAGTCCCCATCTCTGCAAAAAAGGGAGGAAGGTACATTTTTTAAATTCTTTTTATGGCCAAGGTTGATCCTTATGATTACAAAATGCTCAGTCTCATTTCGTTGCTTTTCTTTCTGTTTACATTATTGTGGTTACAATACGTTCTTTTCTTGTCTTTGCTTACAAAGGGCATAGACTTTAAAAATTAGAAAATAGATTTTTATTCATATCTTTTATTTTTCCATCATCTACATTTCCCACTTCTCCTTCCCAGAAAGCCATTTCTTCTGTAGTAAAGAATAAAAAAAGAAAATATGTTTAGTGAAATTCAGCAGCATATTGAAAAAGTCTGTGATCATATGCCAAGTTATGCCCCTCCTCCCTCCTCAGTCAATAAACAAACATGTATTAAGCCCCCATCGGCCACTAAGTGCAAAAAGAGGGGGAGGTGTCAGAGGAGATTAAGTCTATATGTCACCTCCTGTCCAAGACCTATCTGGATTTCCTCTAGTTACTAATGCCTCTCCCTTTTATTTTATATTTAATTATCTATATCTATATTGTTTTTCTTCAAATAGACTAAATTCCTTGACGGCAGAGATTGATATGTTTTTATGTTTATATCTCTAGCACTTGGGGAAAGAGTAGACGTCTACTATGGTAATGAAGGACCCAGTCTTGAAATCAAGAAAGCCTGGGTTCAAGTCTTTCCTAGGACACATTTGTAACCCTGGGCAAGTCACTTTAGTTAGTGATCTAGCCAGAAGTGTCTCCCCTCCCCTCATAGCCCTGCCAACACTTGGCCTATGCAGAACTTTTTTTTTTTTTTTTGTAAATACATGGCCAATAGACTAGTCAGGGACTCATCCAGGGGGTCTTACGGTAAGGCTGCTCGTAAAGGGGCCTGTTGCATTTGGAGGGGGGACAGAGGCAGAGGGTCAGTGATGCTGAGCAGTCTCAGTATCAGAAGGGCCTCTGATTAGAGATTTTTTGCTTCTTCCATGCCCTGTCTGGAGGGGACACTGCAAGGGCAGGTAGAACCTCCACGGACTAAGGTCCTTCAATACACCCACCCCTCACCATGGGGAGACTCCTTTGATGCACTGAAGCCCCAGTGGGGTAGACACAGAGGGTGTATAACTGTGTTAGCCACTCAGAGACTGGGTCCAAGATCAGAGGACATGGCCTTTAATGAGGAGGAGGGAGGGAGGAGTCCAGTCATTCTCGGTGTCTGATTTTGGGGCCAGCTCAGCTCAAGGGTATCTTCTTCATTTAGTCAGTGAACACTGGTGGCTGCTTCCAAGGCTCATCCAATCAGGTAATCCAATCCTGCTGTCCATGTGCTTTCCAGGGATATACACATTGACAATCAGGTTGATGCACGTATTGCCAGAGCTAGCTCAGTGTTTGGGAGGCTCCAAAGAAAAGTTTGGGAGAGAAGAGGTGTTAGACTGACTACCAAACTGAAGGTCTACAGAGCTGTTGTGCTGACCTCATTGTTATATGCCTGTGAAACATGGACAGTCTACCAGCGCCATGCCAGGAAACTGAATCGCTTCCATTTGAACTCTCTTAGGAAGATTCTGAGGATCACCTGGCAGGGTAAGGTACCAGACACTGAAGTCCTTGCTCAAGCTGAACTGCCAAGTATTCAAACTATGCTTCAGAGAGCACAACTCCGATGGGCTGGCCAGGTTGTTTGAATGCAAAATGTACACTTGCCAAAAAGACTATTTTATGGAGAACTCGCATGGGGCAGGAGATCATATGGGGGTCAGAAGAAGTGATACAAGGACACTTTCAAAGTCTCTCTCAAGAACTTTGGATTTGATTGTGTGACATGGGAGACACTGGCACAGGACTGCTCAGCATGGTATGCCCACATCAGAAAGGGTGCTGTGCTCTGTGAGCAAAGCAGAATTGAGACAGTACAAAGTAAATGTAGGACGTTTCAATTCTGCTTTGCTCATAGAGCACAGCACTTTTTCTGATGTGGGCACTATCTGTGCTGAACCGATGGTAGAGCATTCCCGAGCTTGTATTGGTCTGATCAGCCGCAGTCAGACACACTAAAACTTCACTTTATCATGGTGATGTCATTTTGATCCACTTTGAAAACCAAGGACAACAACCAACCAACTATGGCTGCCAAGGTGATTTTTCTCAGAGCTGGACTGTATCACCCTACCCTGCTCAATAAGGTCTAATGGATCCCTATTATGTCTAGAATTGAATATAAACACCTGTGCTTGTCATTTAAAGATTTTCACAACCTCCCCCCTCACTACTTTTCCAGTCTCGTTACACCTGGCTCTACTAAACATTCTAGGTTCCAGCAACATTAGCCTCCTGGCTTTTCTGGGGATACAATAGTCTGTTTTCCATTGCTTTGCCCAGGCTACACCAGGAATGCTTTGTCCCCTCACCTCTGCCTTAGTTTTCCCAACTTTTATTTTTCAATTGAGTGGTGAAATTGCAGATAATTTAAAAAATAATTTTTTAAATTTATTTTTAGTTTTCAACATTCACTTTCATAAGATTTTCAGTTATAAACTTTCTCCCCATCTCTCCCCTGTTACTACCCCAAGATGGTGCATAATTTGATATAAGCTCTACACATGTACTCATATTAAACCTATTTTTACATTAGTTATATTATAAAGAAGAATTACTTTCCCTAACATTTTTAAGATGCAGTTTAAATCCCACTTTCTACAGGAAGTCTTTCCTGGTCACCCCTCCCCCCACATCTGCTAATGCCTTTCTCATAATACTTTCATTCTACTGGGTATATATTGTATATCCACTTGGTTGTTCCCATGTTCTCTCTCCCAAACTCCTTGATGGCAGGGATTGTTTTTTGCCCCTCTTTGTATTCTTAGATCTTTGGCACACAGTAAGTTGCTTAATCAACGCTTGTTGACTTGTTTTCTTATAAAGATGGGGTGGGAATAGACAATGATACAACCACTATAGACCACTGGCAACATGTTTATCAGCAGAAAGACACATTTCCCTATGGAAGGTGGATGATGTTGGAGACAGAGTCAGCTAGGCCAAACACCCAGTTGATCAACTGAGTAGTACCACCATCTTTGTTGGGGTTTTCAGTGGCCTTAATATTGACTTGGGTAGTGGGCAGATGAATCACATGAGACTGCGAGCAGGATAACACCATAGCCATATATGAGACAATGGGACCTTTGGCCAGGTGGTACTTTTGGATGCTGGATATCTTATGTAGACACCTGAGCAAATTGTGGACAAAGTTCTTCTTCAAGATTCACTGCCTCAAGCTGTCTGATTTCTGGGAACAAGAAGGAAGGAGAAGAAGAGGCGAGTGACTGAGCTTGGGGTCATCATCTCACTGTACCTGAGATGACTAGCTAAGACTGTAGATTTTAGAGAAGACACTGACCTGCACTGCGAGAGTTTCTTTATCTGGAAATCCCTTCTATAAATGAAATCATTAATTCAGTCTCTCTCCCCCATGCCTGTGTCTGGCCCAGAGAAGTCACTTAATACATGCAGGCTGAAATATGTACAGTTAAATAATGTACAGTTATTTTTGCCTGTTCATTTCATCTTCATCTTCTTGCTTGTTACAAAGCAGGTTATTAGGCACATAGAGGCAAGCAGTGGACCAACAGTGTTTGTCTCTGTAAGATGGCCCCTGGGCAAGGTGGTAAATGGTGGCATCCTGAGGTCAACATCTGCCTTTTTTTTCTGCTTCCATCTGTGCTCACAAGGCTGCAATCATCACCCTCTAGAGGCATCTTCCCAGTCAGAAAGTCTTGTCCCCCTCGCTGTTGCCCAGGGTGTAGAGGTCAAGTGCTGAACTTGTTTGTTTGCCAGAGGTGGTTTTCTTGGAAATATGCCAGCTGAAGTCAGGAGCCAGGAAGGCCAGGATCAGGCTGTTCCTAGGAGGGAGAGAAGTGGAGGTGGGGGATGGAGGAAACCAGGGACGTCATCTCCATTTCAGGAGAGTCTCTTGTAACCCTCCCTGTTCTCCAGAGCTGAAAACCAGCTGCCTTTCCTAACCCTGCTCTTCCTGATGAGGTTAATAATAACTTTGACTGCATATGTACGGCATTAGCTCTCATGGTAACATGCAAATCCCCCAAAGAGCAGTCTAGCTTTGAGGAGGCAAACTTCCTTAATGGGCTGGGCAAAGAGCCAGCTCTTACCAGCTGCTGCGGTCTGATGTACAATTTTTGGTTAAGTGAATAATTTATCATGGATATTATCTGTAGTGTAGCACATCCCCACGGTTTGTAAGGTTGCGCATATGGTCCCAGGGATGCCGGAACGTGGCCATATGCTCCAAGCCCCATTACCACTTCAAATTCCCACAAGATCTTTCCTGGGCAAAGGATGTTGGGAGATGGGATTGGGGGAAGGGAGTATGGTAGGTGAGGAAGGAATGCTGGGTGGAAGGTTTGAGAAAATGGTGTCCAGGTCTGCTTCTAGGGGCCTCCCTCAGAGAAGATTCTGCCTCTGAGATCCTTCTGTTGGGCCACTGGAGAGGAGGTGGGTCATTATTTTAAAAACTATGGCCTAGGATGACAGATTTTGTGTTGAAAATGACTTTTGCAATCACAGGGTGACTGGTAGAGAACTGGAAGGAAGTTCAGAGGCCCTCAAGTCTACCCATCATTTTACAAATGAGGAAACTGAGGCCCAGAGAGGTAACAGAGTAACAGAACTGAGATTGGAATCCAGGACCTCTGAGTCTTCAGTCAGTCCAACCATCTTTCTGCTTCACCAAGATTACAAAGTAAGGGCAGTTAGGTATTGCAATAGATAGGGCAGTAGACATGGAGTCAGGAAAACCTCAGTTCAAATCTTATATCAGACACTAGCT
The DNA here is from genome assembly GCF_028372415.1 of Notamacropus eugenii. NCBI lineage: Eukaryota > Metazoa > Chordata > Mammalia > Diprotodontia > Macropodidae > Notamacropus > Notamacropus eugenii. The sequence continues at coordinate 49,375,901 of NC_092875.1, read as the reverse complement.
GAAAGACCTTGGATAAGTCATTTAAGCTCTTTTGACTCAGTTTCCTCAGCTGCAAAACAGAGATAACCATAGTGTACCTGCTAGGTTTGTTGTGAGATTCAAGGGACATAATACATGTAAAGCATCTTGTAAACCTTGTGCTGTTCAGTTATCTCGGTCATATCTAACTCTTTGTGACCCCATTTGGGATTTTCTTGGCAAAGATACTGGAGTGGTTTGCTATTGTAAACTTTATAATACTCTAGAAATGTGAGATCCATTATCAATAGCAACACCATCTGAAATTTACCTCAGGCTTCTGTGTTTGCAAAACATTTTACACATGTTAATTCCATGAAGTCTCAAAGTGACACATGGGATGTCAATATCTCCACTTTACAGGTGAGGAAACTGAGACAAGCAGAGGTTAAGTGACTTGCTCAGAGTTACAAGACTCCTGTCTGAGGCAGGATTCGAACACAGATCTTCTTACCTCTAAGTACTCTATCAATCATGTGCATTCAGAGAGTTAGTTTCCCCAGCCCCTTTCTCCTCATTCCCTCCATCCATAAGTCATGGACTACCAACCTCATAGACTGGAGAGCTAGAAAGGCCCTTAGAGATCATTGAGTCCTATACCTCAGTTCTATACCTGAGGAACCTCAGGAGACCCAGGCGGTGTCAATGACTTGCTCAAGGTCACACAGTAATAGGGATTTTAGCCCAGATCTTCTGACTCCAGATTCAGTCATCTTTCCATTACTTCATTAGAGCAGCAGTTCCTTGAGAGCAGGGGCTGGTGTTTTTTTCCTTTTTTCTTTGCATTCCTAGCACTTAGCACATAGTAGGTGCTTAATAATTTACTGACTGTACTTTCTACTTTATAAACCATCTAGTCTAAACTCCTTTAGATGCGGAAATTGAGTCCAGAGAGGGAAGGAGATCCTATACATTTCCCCCAGGAAATAAGTGGTGGTGGTAAGTTTTGAACTCAGCTTCTCTTTAATCCCAGGATTTTTTGTGTTGATTTTTGGAGTACCAATGATGAATCCTAATTCCCCCCTCCTGACACAGAGGGCACAGAATGCAATAGACATTTTTGGACATGATCAGTGCAGAACTTGACTGTGCATATTTATCAAGAATTTATAGGATTAGATTTTTTTTCCCAGTAAAAAGGAAGGAGTAAAAGATGGAAGAGAAAGAAAACACATTCTTGTTAATTAAAAAATAATTTAAACAAAGGAAAAAAATGACCCTCCAGTGGTCTTTCCATTGGCTATGCTGCCCAGTGACTCTACCAGGTTGGCTCTTCCAAGGGCTTCTGTTCTTCCCTCATCTCACCACCAGGTTATTCGAGGGCATTCATCTGCTGGGCATCCATTCAGCCAGTCTCCATTGTGGGGTCAGCATCTTAATCTCCTAAGTCTAAAGCGGGAAGGCACCTAAGATGCCATATAGCTTAATGCTCCTCATTATACAGATGAAGAAACTTAGGCCCAGTGATGTGAGGTGATTTGTCCAGGGTCACACAGGCATCGAGTTGCAGAACTAAAATTGGAACCCAGGTCCACTGACTCCCAACCCTAAGGCTCCAGCTACCTCCCTGGGACTTCCATCATCATCTTTATAAGTTGGGCTGATTCTGCAAGATATTTTTGTCCTTCTTTGGCTAGCTTGCAGGCCTGACCAGTTGCCTCCAGAAATCTCTGCTTTCTCCCCCTCACCTCCCAGTTCATTAATCCTGTGGAGGTGTTACTGTTCTGCCTGTCTGCTGCCCAGCTGCCCAGCTGCCATCGTACTCCTCCCCTAGCAGGCAAGTGGGTGGGCTCTGGCATGCTGATTTCTAGGACCAGAGGGAGGAGACAGCCAAACCAAGGTGGAAAGCAATCTCCATCTGCCAGTTCAGAACCCCCAATGTGTCTCTGGCAGCCTGATCCTGTACACCTCACCCAGTCCCACAGCTGGAGAAAGACTTCCAGAATCTCAGGACTGGAAGGAATAAGCCCCAGAGGCTCCTGAAATTTGAGGATTTTTCCCCTCATTCTTCCCAGCCTGGTGGGGTGGGGTGTTCTAATAAACTGTCCCAGGAGGAGAGGAGAAGCACCCTCCCATTGTCTGTCACTGAGACCCAAGCTGTCATGGTGACTGAGATGATCCAGGTTACTTTGGTGACTTTGGCTGAAGTATCTCGCAAGTCCTCAGAGTCAGGCCATCCTTGAATGACACTGTTGCAAAGGATCAGAGAATCCCAGCTTTACAGCAGGAGTAGACCTTACAAATCAGAGAGTTCACTTTCCTCAAATTGTAGATAGGGATACAGAGGATCTTACCCTGGGTCACACAGCTAGCTAGTAAGGATCTGAGCTAGGATTCAGACCAAGTCCTCTCCACTTGTGGCAGCTAGGTGGTCTGGCCCTGAAGTCAGGAGTACTAACCTTTATGAGTTCAAATCTGTCTTCAGACACTTCCTAGCTGTGTGACCCTGGGCAAGCCACTTAACCCTATTTATCTCAGTTTCTTCATCTGTAAAATGAGCTGAAGAAGGAAACAGCAAACTACTCCAGTATCTCTGCTAAGAAAACCCCAAATGGGGTCACAGAGAATCAGACACAACTAAACAGCTCAGACTTGACAACAACTTCTTGACCATGAGACCAACAATCTAGCGGACCTTGTACTGTCCAACCTGCACCTGACTAAAGATCCCTTCTGTAACCTATATCAGAATCCAGATTTAGAGCTTGAAGGGGCCTTTGAGTTCAACCCCTTTCTTTTATTTACATTTGCCTACTTGTATATTTTACATATGAGGGGCCTGAGATACAGGGTGATTTGAACACAGGATTTGAAGGTAGATTTTCCCAACTTTAAGTCCAGCATTCCATCTATAGGACATACTGCTTTCCAAGTCACCATCCAGCCTCCCTCCCTCTGACTCTAGGAAAAATAAGGGATATTTCTGCCATTTTTTAAAATCTATAAAACAGTTTACATGTATTTGAGCCTTACAATGCCCACATAAAATAATTACCCCAGATCTTATTCCCATTATACAGATGAGCACATGGGCATAAAGAGTTGAAAAAAAGGAGGAAGTGAATAAGGACCTGGGTTTAGATCTGGCCTTGGACATTTACTAGCCTTGTGACTTTGGACAAGTTACTTGAAATACTCCAGAACTCAGTTTCCTCATCTATAAAATGACAGAGTTGAACAAGCTGACCCTCTGAGGTCCCTTCCAGCTCTCTGTCTACAGTGGTGAGGAAACTAAGCCTCAAGGCCACATGTGACCCTCTAGGTACCCAAGTGTGAAACGACAGCTTGAGTTCAGTCAAAGGGCCACGTTTGGAGTGGTTCTCCACCCCTGGCTATGTTCTTAGGATCTGTTGACTTCCCTTGGCCTCAGAATCTTTATGGGGAAAGTGAGGAGGTTGGATTAGGTAGTTTCTGAGGTTCCTTTCAACTCACAGTAGAAGATCCTATAACTTTTCCTGTAAGCTAGGAAGTTCCAGAAGCAGGATTTGAACTCAGGTGATAGGAGCGTAACTTTATATTTATTCATAGGCCACCTAATCCAAACTCCTTATTTTATAGATGAGAAATCAGAGACCTAGAAAATTGAGTGACTTATCCAAAGTCACATCCATAGGAAGTGTTAAAGGTAGTATTTGAACACAGGTCCCTCCTGAAAATAAATCTGGGATTTGTTCCACAACCCGGCTGCTGCTTTCTACCAAAGAAGACATTTGAAGAAGAGAGAGAAGCCCCCAAACATACAAACGTACATACATACATACATACACTGTATCTATCTCGATCATCTATCTTTCTATGTTTATTTATCTATCTATATATTTCTGTATGTATTTATGCCCAGAGAAGTTCATCAATATAGTACATCAATTTCATGATGGCATGTTTGCCCAGGTTCTGGATAGTGGACAATGCTCTCGTGCCTTCCCAGTCACCAATGGAGTGAAACACGGCTGTGTGCTTGCTCCCATGCTTTTTAGCGTGATGTTTTTAGCCATGTTGTCAAATGCTTTCAGTGAGGATGAACATAGCAACAAGGTCAACTATCATACTGATGGCAAGTTCTTCAATTTGAAAAGGTTCCAAGCCAAGACCAAAGTGGAGGGAGTGTTGGTGCATGATTTTGTGTTTGCAGATGATTGTGCACTCAATGCAGCCTCTGAAGCTGAGATGCAACAAAGTATGGATTAATTCTCTGATGCCTGTGATAATTTTGGCCTAATAATTAACACCAAGAAAACACAGGTGCTCCATCAGCTGCCACCACACCACCCATACGTGGAACCATAGGTCATAATAAATGGAGAAGTTCTGAATGCTGTGGATATATAAGTTCACTTACCTTGGTAGTATACTTTCCAGAGATGTACACATTGACAATGAGGTTGATACGTGCATTGCCAGAGCTAGCTCAGTGTTTGGGAGGCTCTGAAGAAAAGTATGGGAGAGAAGAGGTATTAGACTGACTACCAAACTGAAGGTCTACAGAGCTATTGTGCTGACCTCATTATTGTATGCCTGTCAAACATGGACAGTCTACCAGTGCCATGCCAGGAAACTGAATCACTTCCATCTGAACTGTCTTAGGAAGATTCTGAGGATCATCTGGCAGGATAAGGTACCAGATACTGAAGTCCTTGCTCAAGCTGAACTGCCAAGCATTCAAACTGTTTCAGAGAGTGCAACTCCAATGGGCTGGCCACGTCGTTCGATTGCAAAATGTGCACTTTCCAAAAAGACTATTTTATGGAGAACTCGCATGGGGCAGGAGATCACATGGGGGTCAGAAGAAGCAATACAAGGATACTCTCAAGGTCTCTCTCAAGAACTTTGGATTTGACTGTGCAACATAGGAGATACTGGCACAGGACCGCTCAACATGGCGTGCCTACATCAGGAGGGGTACTGTGCTCTATGAGCAAAGCAGAATTGAGACAGCACAAAGTAAACGCAGGATGCACAAATTTGGAATATCCACCTCAAATATTCATACGAAATATCTGTGCCCAACCTGTGGTAGAGCATTTCGAGCTCATATTGGTCTGACCAGTTACAGTCGGACACACTGAAATTTGAGTTTATTATGGTGATGTCATTTTGGTCCTCTTTGAGAACAAAGGACAACAACCAACCAATCTATTTATCTATAACTCTATCTGCCTATCTATCATCTATCTATAGCTATCTATTTATGTATCTGTTTTCTATCTACATTCATCTCTATCTATCTACCTATCTATATCTATCTCTATTATCTATCTATATATCATCTATCCATCCATCCATCCATCCATCCATCCATCCGTCCATCCGTCCATCCATCCATCCGTCCGTCCGTCCGTCCGTCCGTCCGTCCGTCCATCTGTCTGTCTGTCTATCTATCTGTCTGTCTGTCTGTCTGTCTACCTATCTATCTGTCTGTCTGTCTATCTACTTACTATCTATCCATCTCTCTATCTATCTATAGAAAGAGCTTGTTAGCTTGCCTTCTGAACTCTATTCAGCAAGCTTTCAGTAAGACTTCTTAACAATTCTCAAAGCACGTTTCCTTCCACCCCTTCTTCCAGTTCTCCAATAACCTTGTTGGGTATTCAAGGTAAGGATCATTGCTCCCATTTTACAGAAGAGGAAACTGAACCCCAAAGGGGAAGTGACTTACACCAAGCCACCAGTGTAGACAGCGGCAGAGGGAAGGAGTGTCTTGACTTCCAGGTTTTTATCTGCTCACTGTGTTACCTCTCATGAGGTGAGAAGCAAAGCCAGAGTGGGTTGCCCAACCTGATCTGACCTACTGCATAGGCTGCATGGATGCTATTAATTAAAACAGGGCAAAAAGAGGCTGTGCTTAAAGTGCAAGCTAATGACTAAGCTGTCAGTTCCATCTAGGGCGATGAATGAAAGGGCCGCATCACTTTGGAAATAAAACCCTTCGGCCCCGCCAGCCCTCATTTCCAGCATGGCCCTCAGTCTCCTTGTCTGTAAAATATAGGACATTTGTTCTGGTATGGGATCTCAGATAATGGGAGGGATTCATTCCAGAGCAAGGCCAAGTCTGACCCCTAGTGGTCCGATAGGAGAACTGCTTCCCAATAGGTCTCATTCAGAGAGAGAGGGGGGAGGGGGGAGAGAGAGAGAGAGAGAGAGAGAGAGAGAGAGAGAGAGAGAGAGAGAGAGAGACAGAGAGAGACAGAGACAGAGACAGAGACAGAGACAGAGACAGAGACAGAGAGACAGAGAGACAGAGACAGAGAGAGACAGAGAGAGAGAGGCAGAGACAGAGAGACAGAGACAGAGACAGAGAGAGACAGAGAGAGAGAGGCAGAGACAGAGAGACAGAGAGAGAAAGACAGAGCGAGACAGAGAGACAGAGAGAGAGAGAGAACAACATTCCATGGGTCCTTGGATTATTAGCCTTTGAGAGATATGCATCTAAAGGTAAAAATATAGGTCTCCCCTGAAAGACTCCAGGGATGCCTTAGCTTTACGTCCCAGATAAACTGAGTCCACCTCTCCCCTCTCATTCCCAATCCATGCTATCTCTCTGAGGCCTCACTCTCCTTCCTTTCCACCAGCTAGGGGTCCTATGTTCCAGCATAATCATGTTTAACAGACTCCAAGAAGACATGGATATGGGGGTGAGAGGGGGTACATGGAGACAGACATCAATTAGCATTCAGTAAACACAGATTATATACCAGGCACTGTGCCAAGGACTGAGATTATAAAGGAAAAATGAAAACAGGCTCTACCCTTGAGGAACTTAATTCAAATATGGGGAAAAGGGAGAAACATGTATATAAGATACATACCAAAGGTGTAAAGTGAGGTTGGAAAAGCAAGGCGGGGTAGAATTGAGTCTGATATAAGGACAAAGTATAGGGTTAGGGACGTAGATGGGCAACTTTAGTGGTACTAGCAGCTGGGGGACTTGAAAAGTCCTCCAGCAGAAGGTGGTAATCCCAACTCTAACCCTAACTGGAGCTGAGTCTTAAAGGAAATCTAGGGTTCTAATATGAGGAGGGAGAACTTTCTAAGCTTGGGGGTGTGGTTAGCAATTCCATGTTATAGAGAAGGTGGAGAGTCGCACATGAAGGTCAGCATGTAGTCAAGTATGGCTGAACCATAGAAAATGTAGAGGGAAGTGATATTCATAAAGACTGGAAAGATAGTGAGGGATCAATTTAGGAGTGTGAAATGCCAAATCAGGCACCCATGTGGGGCCCAAACTTAGGGGATCTGCACAGGCCTGGTGAGTGTTTCCCGCCATAGCTTTAGATCCCTAGGGATTGGAGGAATGTCTTGCAAGCTCCAGTTCTTGCAGTTAAACCTTAATTTAAAAGGAAATCTTAGCCTTTATGTTGCTCAGATGAACTGACTATCTGTCTCAAGTATACAAGACCAGAGAAGCCCTGACCTGCAACAACCCTTATTAGAAATCAAAGCACCTGGAACCTAGTTGAACCCTGATCCTATCCACCTCCTCAGTGGCAGTCTCCCCGTCCTGGAGATGCCTCCTCCCTATGGCCCTCTTTTCTTATTGGTGAGTCTCTAGCCTGCCCTACTATTTCAAATGAGGCCTAGGCTCTCTTTACTCCTGGCTCATTCTACAGACTTTTCCACCTACTCCCCAATAGACTTGCCTCTTGCATGGGTACCTCCCTCCCCTGCCCCAGACTTCCGGTTTCCTTTTACCTCCTGTTTTTAATAAATTCTCTCTTCCTTCCTTCCTTCCTTCCTTCCTTCCTTCCTTCCTTCCTTCCTTCCTTCCTTCCTTCCTTCCTTCCTTCCTTCCTTCTTTCCTTCCTTTCTTTTCTTCCTTCCTCCCTCCCTCTGTCCCTCAGGAGAGGTGCTTCCCACAACAACCTCAGTGCACACCTTTCTTCTCTAAAGCTTCTCAGTCTTGATCTAGATGGGATGAAGGACCATCTTCTCGGTTGAATTGAAAGAGGTCTTTGGTTCCCCTCAGGTCCAGACCCAGAAGTGGGCAAGGGAGCCTGGGGGTAGGTTTTAAAACCCCAAAAGCCTATCTTTCAAAGTCACCAATCCATCTCCCTTACCTCAAAACTGCTGTTGTGGGTAGAGAGTTGAATTTGAAGCCAGGAGTTACTTGGTCCCAATTTAGCTCCCATCACTTACTACCTGGATGATTCTGGGCAGGTCTCTTAAAATCTCTGAACCTCAAGTAACTCATCTGTAAATCAAGCACCTAGAATCCTGGCCTCCTGGACTTGCCACAAAGCTCAAATAAGATAACTTAAGATGGATGCAGAAGAATGAAAGTCAGCTATTATTGGGAATCCTTTGCTCACCTGGTGGTAATCTCAAAGCTGAGAAGAAGCCTCAATGGCCTCCAGTCCAAACTGCAATGTTGGTAATAATAGGCAATACCCTGACATTCATTGTCTCCTTAGATCTTCACAATGACCCTGTGAGGTGAGCAGGATAGATGTTATTATTTCCATTTTCTAAGTAAGGTTACTGAGGCCCAGGGGGATTCATTGCTTTGCCCAAGGTCATGCAGAACCAACATTTAAAATGTGGTCCTCTCCATCTAAATCTAGATTTATTCCCTGCCCCACCCTCTCCACCCCATTTTGCCATAGCTATTTCTATAGAATGTCTTCTGGAACATTTCCAAGAAGTGATCATCTACCTTCTATCTGCAGAATGCCAGAGAGGAATCTCTTATCACATAAGGCAGTTCTTTCTCCTTTTGGACCACTCTTTAAGGAACTGGCCCTCCTTCTGCTTTTCTCTCAATTAAGTAGGACTTTCTCTCTCTCTCTCTCTCTCTCTCTCTCTCTCTCTCTCTCTCTCTCTCTCTCTCTCTCTCTCTTCTCTCTCTCTCTCTCTCATCTATATTTCATTAACAACAAACTCACTCACCCAAAGGTGTGCTAAAGCCAGCTCATATCAACTTGTGGGAGCCAATTCTTACATTTTCAGCGTGAGCATTTATGCCTTGGAAAACAGCAGTTGCTACAAATTAGGGTTTGATTTACTATTTTATCGATTGTCTAGACTTGAGAAAGAGATGAAGAAAATGTTAATAATGTAAATTAAATTGAAAGGTACTTTAAAAAATTTCCCCTAGAGAGTACATCCTTGGAAGGGGGAGAAAGGAAAAGCAGGGGGGAATTATGACAGAAGAAAAGGAGGGAGGAGAAAGGAAAGGAAAAGGAAAAAGGAGAAGGAAGAAAAGATGAAAGTGCAGGGGAAAGAAAAGAAGAAAAAAACTTTAGTTTGCATGAATTTAAATATCCCTCATCCAGGATTCCTGGTCAGTTGGGTTTCAGTTGAATTTGGCAGCTTGTACCCCGCTGAACAAATCAAAAGCGTAAATGTGATTTTAGGTGTGCTGCTAAGCTATATAAGAGAATTTTTAAAAATCATTTCAGAAGCATCTATTGGTAAACAGTTGCTGTGCATGAATTCAGGTCCACAGCAGTGACAGAGTGGGTTCCCTCAGGACCCTCTCTATGAAGCATTACCTCTATATATTGAAAAAGCTCTGCAAACCTTAAATCCCTGTAGAAATTCTATCTAGGCATTCATTTGCCTGGGTTGCTAGGTAGCTTGGTAGATAGAGTTCTTAGATCTAGAATCAAGAAGACACGAGTTCAAATCTAACCTCACCTACTTACTAGCTGTGTGATCTTGGGTAAGCCATTTAATCTTCGTCTCAGTTTCCTCATCTGCAAAGTGAAAATAATACTAGTACCTCATTCTCAGGGTTATTGTGAAGATCAGATGAAATAAATTTTGTAAAGTCCTTTGCAAACTTTAAAGTACTACAGAAATGCTCTCATTAATATTATGGTGATGTCACAGAGTCTCAGCCTTAGTTTCTTCATTTGCAAAATTGAGATAATAATAACACCTGATTCCTGGGCTTGTTGCAAGGATCAAATGAAATAACATATGAAGCTATTCGCAAATATTGAAACACTACATAAATGCCAGTTCTTGTTAGGAGCAGCAGCAGCAAATCACGTAATTCGTCTTAGTTTCATCATCGGTAAAAAAAAAGGGTTGTTTGTTGTGAGGGTCAAACGTGATAATATTCATTAAGTTCTTTTCAAATATTAAAGCATTACAATTTATACAATTATACAATTTATGTATAAATTTATAATGTATACAATTATAATAACACGATAAAATTTTTGTATATTATTATCACATTATTATAATATACAAAATTTTTATCATATTATTATAATTGTATACATTATAAATTTATTCATAAATTGTATAAAATATAATAATATGATAAAATTGTAACTATAATATTGCAATTAAAGTTATAAATATAATAATATATGAATTATAAATATAATAATGTAATAGCTAACTCTTACTTTTTCTCCCACTCCCAACACACATTTGCATTGGAAAGCAATAGACTTGCTTTACTCATGAAGCATTCAGTTTCAATAATTCACACTGGGCAGGTCCCTGGATTCTCTCTGGCCTCTTCCTGTGGGGTTTTCTCAGTCCCCTAGGGACAGAGAGATATCACTTGGGTTAAAGAGACTTGTCTTCCCCAGTCTTGTGTGTCTTTGCTTCCCCACTAGATGGCACCTGTGCTCCACGGAGGATTGTGAATGATCCAGGTCCTAGCCGAACTAACAGAAACATGCCCTATGTGGGGGAGAGGAGGAAAGGAGAGGCTGGACTCCCAGGAAGAGTCAGTCAGAGTGTGACAGAATTAAAACTGGGCTGGACCTAAGAGATCATCTGGTCCAACCACTTCATTTTTTACCAAAGGAGGAAACTGAGTCCTGGAGAGGAAGAGTGGCTTGCTCATGGTTGCACAGGAAGAAAGAAGCAAATCCAGGATTTTGATCATTTGGAGATCTCTAGTGAGAGGGGGTCTATGCACTTCCCACTGCTCCTTGTTCTTCACGCTGGGGCCAAGCAGATCATGACTAACCCTTCTTCTTTATGGCAGTCTTTCAAACCCTTGCAAACTCTCCCCACCCTGCCCAGTGGCTAGAGCTCCTTCCATCTTCTTTCTAATCGCTCTCATCTGGCCTCTCTCTGGGCTTCACCTCCTTCTCCTCACCTGCCCCATTGCCATCCTGGGGTCATCATGCCCTCATTGGTGACTTCTTACCCTGGGTCACCAGTTTAGGAAGGATCCCAGCCATGCTTCTAACTCAGGACTCTCTCTGGAGTCCACCTCTCTCTCCTAGCCTGATGCATTGCCACCACCCCAACCTTTCTGCCTACCTGCTGCTTTCTAGCTCTCTCTTAGGAACTGTCTGCCCCACCGGAATGTTAGCTCCTTGACATAAATTCCCTTACAGTACCTTAGAAGAGACTATCTTGTATGCTTTTATTTGTATCCCCAGCACTTAATACAATCCCTGGCACAAGCATTTGATAAATGACTTGTCATCTATGTATCTACTTGGTCTTTCTCTCTCCATCCATCTATCCATCCATCCATCCATTCAATATGTCCAGTCTATCTGTCGGTCTGTCTGTCTATCTATCTCCTTATCTATCTAATCTATCTCTTATCTATTCAGTCATTTCTCTGTATCTATTCAGTCTATCTATCTATCTGTGTATCTGTCTGTCTTTCTATCTATCTAATCTATTTCTGTCCAGCCATCTTTCTATATCTATTCAGTCTATCTATCTATCTATCTATCTATCTATCTATCTATCTATCTATCTATCTATCTATCTATCTATCCTTCCATCCACCCACTCATCCATCCATCCATCCATCCATCCATCCATCCATCCATCCATCCATCCAATTATCCCAGTCTCTCTTAGTGCATAGGCCACTCAAGTCCTCCTGGAGCTCAAGGCTTATGCCAACCACAGTAGGCTCCACATGTTTGTTCAATGAGTTAATGAAAGCTCGTTTTGGCAAATGAATGATGCTTTCTACCTACCTTGTTCAAGGGTGCTTTTAAATAAATTTGGTGGACAAAGCCCCCATGAGGAAACTGAGAAGCAGGCTTCAAAATATTGAAGTGTTTTGTTTTTGCAGTATGATCATGCTTGGATGTATCTGCCCCTCCTACATGAAATAAGGCCTCTTTTATTACAAAGGAAAAGTGAAGCAACACCAGCTGGCCAAGTGATAGTGTATGACAGTGTATACAGCACTCTGTACCTATAGCCCCCTACCTCTCTACTAGATGATGGAAGGTGAGGGTCACAAATGTTAGAGCCTGAGGGTACCTTGATCTCACTGAGCCAGCAGGAAAGAGTGGAGTAAATGAATAAAAAATTTTGGAGTGTTTACTGTGTGTAAAATATGGAATACGAATAGACAAGTGATACTCTCAAATAATACTATGGAAAGGGGAGACAAGACATATAACAAGTTTTAGCTACAAGTTAGGTGGAAAAATCCAGTGGTCCCAAGGGTACAGTGGCAAAATAGAGGGTCATGTTTTTTCTTTCATATCACTTCCATTGATAAAACTCTATCTGCTTCTGATACCACTTTTGATAGTGCCAAGGACTTTGGTGATGAAAGCTTTCTTCACTGGGTCTTCAGTAACTGTGGTGAAGGGATTATTCTGTGTTCTGCCTGGGCCAACTGCCATCTGGGTATTCATCCCTGAAGGGTTCCAGTTGGCCTCCATCAGGCCAGCCTCTGTTCTAGGATAGTCTGGCTTGACCTTGGTGGGGAGCTCAGACCTGTCCTTTGCAACCAGCACTCCAGGCTCTACATCCAATGTGATGAGATTCCAGTCACAGGGTGAGGATTGGCTGACTCAGGATAATGAGTGAGAAACAGCTGCCTCCTGGGATACCTGGAAGCATAGAGAGGAGAGGGGCAGAGGGAGGACCCTGTACCTTGGACATGTGGGAAAGCAACAGAGTCCTGATGATCTTAGGGAAATCCCAGTACCTGGAACATAGTAAACACCATGTAAATATTAACTATTATTGGTTTGCTTCTCTCGATTGCCTAAACCCAATTTACAATGACTTGGTCCGGCAATAAAATCATCCTTAGATGGGTACACGCACATGCTCCTACTTCCTTTGAAAACTTATTCATCTTTTGTTTTCCTGTCTCTTGCATTTCCAAATATATCCCTCCTGTTTCTACTTTATAACAAGGAACTAAAATAAAGAGAAAAAATCAATTCAGCAAAACTAATCAATGAATTAACACAGTCTGAGAGTATACCTAATGTTCCATGCTCGCAGTTCTCCATCTCTACAGAGAGTAGGGAGACCCGGACAAGATAGTAATAAAGAAATGGAGAGAGAAGTCTCAACCTGCTTATTAACTTGAACAATCCTCTCTTAAGCTGGTGGCATGGTAGATAGAATTCTGGACCTGAAGTCAGGAAGACCTGAATTCAAATCTGACCTCAAGCACTTACTGGCTGTGTGACCCAAGGCAAGTCACTTAGCCCTCTTTGCCTCAGTTTCCTCAGCTATAAAATGGGGATCATAATAGCACAGAATTGTGGGGAAAATCAGATGAAGAGCTGGCTCCAGCACCCCCCTAGATAGATATGAACAGCTAAATACATAAGTGATATTTTAAGGAGGAACAAAGCACTTACAACCGCAGCATCAGCAAAGGCTTCTCAGGGTTTCTAAGATATGGAGGTGAGCAAGGAGGATGTTCTAGGCATGAGGCACGTCAGACAATCTGGGCAAAGCTCAGAGGCAGGAGATAGTATGCAGTACAGGGAACTCCTACTGACCACTCTGAGTGCATAGACAGGAGCGTGAATGCAATTACCCTGGCAATATGAGTAGGAGCTAGAGTCCAGAAGATTTTCAATGCACTCTACAGTGGGGGATTTGGGTGGAGCCAAGGAGTTTATATTGTATCCAAGGGGTGATAGACTCAGAAGTTTAATTTCTTGGGGTCTCAATTTCCAGTGCTATTATGTGTGGTTTGTCCTTCATTCTCAAGGAGGACCATGACTTCAGGGTAGTAATGTCATGACATGCAAGTGAATTGGATTTAAGTGAGGGAAGACTGTGCAAAGTCATCAGCCTCACTTTCTCCTCCAGAGCCATCTGGGTTCAGTGGCCAGATATAGATCAGGATATCTGGAGATGGCACAGTGCTGTTATGAAGGATTATAGATTTAGAGCTAGAAGGAAACTTGGAGGTCAAGTGCAAAATCTTTGTTTTCCAGATGGGGAAACTGTGGTTCCAACAAGTTCAACAATTTGTCCAAGATCGCGTAAGTGGCACATGGTGGAGCCCAGGTTGGAACTCACATCTTCTGACACCAAATCCAGGTGTGCTAGCCACTGGAGAGACAAAGATAAAAACTAATGATTCTTGCCCTCAAGGAGCTTATGTTCTAATGGGAAAAGAACATGTATGTGTTTTATTTTTATTGTATTTTTATATCCCCAGTATTTACCACAGTGGCTTACACATAGTAATCACTTAAAAAGTAGTTTTTATGTAGTTACGTTACTTAAAAAGTTCTTTTAAAGTAGTTCCTTAGTAGCTTGCATCGTTTTTAAGTAATTACTTAGTAGTTTACACAGTTTTTAAGTTGTTACTTAGTAGCTTGCACATAGTAGTTACATAGAAAACAATTTTTACGTAGTTACTTAAAAATGCTTGTTGACCAGGGTAGAATTGAATCAAATGGTAATAAAAATGATAATAATAATTATATTAACTGCTAGTAAATTTTTGGCCCTTTAAAGTTTACAAAACACTTTGTATTATTGTCTCATCTGATCCTCCCAATAATCCTGGGAGGTAGCATATGATTATAATCATCTCTACTTTATAAATGAGGAAACTGAGTCCCAGAGGTATTAAATGACTTGTTTAGGGTTACACAGTTAGAGTCTAAGGCAGGATTTGAACTCAGATCTTCCTGGCTCCAAGTCCAGTACTTCATCAGGAATATTCCCGGGAAGGATGATGTAGAGTGAATGGTGATGTCTATCAGTCAGTCACTGCCCAGTGCCATTGTTGGTTCAGGTTATCTGAGAGTTGCTTTCAGAGAGGTTCAAGGTGTACTTGTTGAAACCCCAAATCCTGATCTACTAAGGCATGTCTCATAGTGTCAGAGGCCATGCTCCTTCCTCCCCAACCAGTCACTGTTGTGGACAGGGGAAAGGGCCTGGGAAGGCTGGGAAATTGAACAAGTAGCCTCAGAACTCTCTGGAGGAGAAATCAAAGGTCGTTTTCCAAGCGACTGACAGAGTCAGGGTTCTACACTGGTTGAACGTCCTTGTTACTGCTCAGTTGGGACCAATCTCTCATCTTTGGTGGGGAGAGAGGAGGGGCTGGTGGTGGCCATCTCTGGGAACACAGGGAGAACCAAGGAGAAATGAAAACTTAAGCCAATGGAGCTAAAGGGAAGGAGGAAGGCTGTTATGGGGTTTCTAATTAGGGATGCAGACAAGTGCTCCAGCTAAGATTAACTGGGGCTGTCTAGAAAAAGCAGAGCAGAGAGGGTCAGAGTTACAGATCAATATGGGGTCACACTCATGTCTATGGGACTGAGCAGAGCTCAGCCTTTGTCACTGGTCTGACAAGAGCCCAGGAGGGCTTGAATCACCTGGAAATTGGTCACTGATCAATAAACACAGGCAAAGAGGACCCAGGGGCTGGGACAAGTTAATGATGTGGGCAAGTGGGATACAGGTACATGTCTCCAGGGTTTAGGTTCACAGATTCAATAAACAAAATCCTGGAGTTTGAGGTCTAATCCTTAGGTTATAAGAGTCAAGTACAGAGTCTCAGATGGGGGAAATGTGGCTAGATGATTGTTTATATGAAAAAGATCAACAAGCCATGATAAGATAACCAGTCACTCAATGCACCAAGCATTGAGGATACAAAGAGGGGCAAAAGCCCACCATGCCTTCCCTTAGAAAGTTTCTATTCTAAGGGAGGAGACAACATGTAAATACCTATGTACGTATAAGATCTCTACAAAGTAGATGGAAGGTGCTCTCTGAGGAAGGTGCCAGTTAGAACAGCTAACACAACGTAGAGGGCGAGGCCTCTTCTATTTTTGGTTTTGTAACCCTGGCACCTAGCACAGTCCTGTATACAGCAGGCTCTCAATAAATACTTATTGACTGATAGGTACATTAAGGGCAGCATAGAATCCAAGAGAAGGGAGTGGTTAGTTCCTCCCACTGCACTCTGCTTGGGTCAGGTCACATTTGAAATACTGTTTAGTTCTGGGCACTGGTGTTTAAGAAGGACATGGTGAACTGACAGGTCCTGAGGAGGACAACCGGGCATATTTCACCTGGAGATGAGAAGACTTAAGGGCAACATGAGAACTGTTTTCAAAATATTTGAAAGCCTGTCCTATGGAAGAGAGGTGAACCTTAGTTTGCATGGATCCAAAGTTTTTAACAATCTATGTCACTTAACCTCTCTGACCCTCAGGCTCTTCTGTTAAACATGCATCATAATTACATATAATTCTCACCACAGGATAGACTTAAAGAGTTAATTATTTAAAACACTTTGGTAACCTAAATTGCCCGTGCTATTTAGAGCTGAAAGGGAACTATTGAGACCTATGCACTTATTTTAAAGATGAGGAAACTGAATCACAAAGCTAATGAACTTTTTATATAGGAAGCAAGTGTTGGAGGTAGGATTTGAACCCACTCCCTTTGACTTAAGAGCTGGTCATCTTTCCCCTAATGTGATAACCTTAATGTTATACAGATGTCAGTTATTACTAAGTTGCAAAGAGGCAGACTAAAGCTACCTGTCTGGAGAAACTTGAGAAGCAGATGAATGTAATACGGTGGATCAAGACTTCCTAGATTTAGTAATGTATTTGACAAAAGCTCTTGTGCAATCTTGTGGAAGAGATGAGAGTTCTGCCTTTTCAAAGAGGAGGGAGGGGCAGGAAAGAATTGAGAGGAACTCAAAAGTTTAAAAAATTATTGTCAAAAAATTATTTACATGGAAGCATAGAAATGTTTAATGGAATAAAAAATAGTTTCATCTCAAACTGCCAGGATCCATCAGGTAGATGGATATGGAATCCAGAATTCATGGTTAACTCTGAAGTCCTCCAGCGAAATGCCCCAGAGAGAGATCTACTCTGGTTAGCTTAAAAAAATCAGGAAATGGCTTGATTTTCCCTCAAAGTTTGCTCCTGATTTCTTGACTTTAAAAATATGACTCTACTGCTATCTCATTCCTCAGCACCTGGGACTTCCTCACCCTGGAATATCCAACTACTCATGTATCCTTCTTAAACTGTATTATTCCTCTGGAAAGACTGCTTTATTCTCTCATTGGGATCTCTGTTTGATGGACCTGCCAACCTTTAATCCTCCACCTTCCCAAGTCCTGTTCTGTGGACTCCTGGCTCTGGAAACCTTCATTCCCCTCTGTACCACTTTCTACTCTTTTTTCTGTTTATTATCTTTCCTCATTAGAATATAAGCTTCTTGTGGGCAAGGGTGTCTTCTTGCTTTTATCTGTATCTCCAGAATTTAGCAAAATAAGAAGTTCTTATTTCCTTGGATGGATGCATAGATAGATGGCATGCTTGACAAATCTACAGATGACCCCCAGCTGAGAGTGATGGCTAAGACACTAGGTGACAAATTTAGGGTGCAAAAAGATCCTAGAGGGTTGAGATGAATCTAATTATTTTTCTTTATTTCATTAAATATTTTCATGCTTACATGTAAATTTTTGACAATATTTTTTAAGTTTTTGAGTTCCAAATTCCCTCTCTCCCTCCCTCTCACCTTCCCTCCTTCTTGAAGAGACAAGCAGTTTTATTTCAGTTATGCATGTGAGGTTCTGCAAGATCTATTTCCATATTAGTCATGTTGCAAAAGAAAACACAAACCAAATAAAACAATAAAGTATAGAGAAAAATTTAAAAATATGTGTGCTTCAACCTGCCCTCAGAGTTCATCGATTCCCTCTCTGGGGGTGGATAGCATTTTTCATCAAGGATCCTTTGGAAATGTCTTGGGTCATTGTTTTGAGTTGAATCTAATAAAATAAAATTTAATGGGGATAAATATAAAGTTTTACGGTCGTGTTTGAAGAATCAATATCACAAGGGCAAGAGAAGTGTTATTGGTTTGATAGCAATTTATATGAAAAAGATCTGGGGGCTTAAGGGGACTGCAAATTCAATATGTGTTGAGTTTAATATGGCAGCTAAAACAGTTCGTGCTATCTTTGACAACATTAAGTGAGGCCTTGGAGGTGAACATCTCACTGATCAGAGCCCTTGTGGATCACTGTCTTCAAATCAGGATCCCATGTTTTAGGAAGGGCATTCATGAGCTGAAGAGTGTCCACTTGGGAGGAAGACCTTGATATTGTGCCACATGAATGTTGGGTGAAGGAACTAGGGCTGTTCAGTATGGAGATGAAGAGACTTTGGGGGAGTAGAATAGCTGCCTTCTGGTATTTAAAGGGTTGCCATGTGGGCAAGTGGGGAGCACTTGTACTATTTGGCTTCAGAGAGCAGAGGAGTGATGGGGGAGGTTTCAGAGTAGGGTTATTTAGGTTTGGTGTTAGGAAAACCTTCACAATTACAGCTGTCCCAAGGAGGATTGGTCTGCCTTAAGAATGAGTTATTTCTGTCTCTGAAGATCTCAGAGCAAAGGTTGGATAACTACACGTCAGTGACATAGTAGAGGGAGGAGGGAAGGAAGAAAGGATGGAGGGGAGGAAACATGTAGGGAGAAAAGAAAGGAAAGAAAAGAAGGAAGGGAAGAAGGAAGAAAACAAGAAAGGAAGGAAAAAGGAAGGAAGGAGAAAGGGAGGGAGGGAAGAGAAGAAAGGAAAGAAGGAAGGGAGGAAACAAAAAAGGAAGGAAAGAGAAAAGGAGAGAGGGAAACAGGGAGAGAGGAAAGGAAAGAAGGAAAGGAAAGAAGGAGGGAGGGAAGCATGGAGGAAGAAAAGCAGGCAAGGAAGGAAGGAAAGGAGGGAGAGATGAAGGATTTATTAAGTACCTTCTATGTAGCAAGTACTGTGCTAAGCACTTTACAAATATTATCTCATTTGAGCCTCCTAACAGCCCTGGGAGATAGGTGTTTTGATTATCCCCATTTTAGGGTTGAGGAAACCAAGGCAGACAGAAATTGAACCACTTGCCAAGGTCACCCAGCTAGTAGAAGGCATCCTTGTTCAAGTAAGGGGTAGATTAAATGGCCTCTGAGGTCTTCCAACTTGTCTTCTGGGATAACGCATGCCCCTATCAAGCTTGCCTTTTCCCTCCCTCTCTTCCATTCTGGAGCCTCCAGGGATTCTCCCATCCCATTGTCTAGCTGGCCCACCCCTTCATTCATTCTCACTTTCTGGCGGAACGTGAGGATTCATTGGATTCCCCTGGACTCTAGCAGGCATTGGTTAAGCCTGGAAATGCTTAATGACACCAATGTCCTTCCTGTGCAGCTCAGAGACCCAGCATTTCAAGAGGGGCTGTGAATCACCAGGCTGCTGGTTTATACCAGCAGAGCAATCCACCCCCAGCAATACTTTTTAATAACTGAACTGTTTTATCAAGGCATTGCTCTCCTTTCCTCTCGTCAATAAAGGACCGGGGAGGCCAGGACTTCATCATCCATGGGACTTTCGGCTGCTTTGATAAAGGAGGTCAGCTTGGAGAAGCCTTCCACAGCAGCCAAAGCAAAAATGGCACATTCACTACCAGGAAAGTCATGATGTTTCCCCAGTGTAGGACATAGTCTTCTGGGGGAAGTTGAGCAGAAGGGATGGTGTGTGTGTGTGTGTGTGTGTGTGTGTGTGTGTGTGTGTATGAGAGAGACAGACACACACACACACAGACACACAGAGAGATTGAGAGACAGACAGACACAAAGAGAGAGACACAGAGAGAGAAGAGCAGGGCAGAGAAAGGTGGGGTGGGGTAGGGTGGGACAGGGAGGTGAGGTTGATGTGGGTTGGGTAGAGTTGGGCAAGGTTGGGCTGATCAGGGAAGGGCAGAGCACAGCAGGTGGAGTATAGGGTGAAGGAGGTCATGGGAATGAGTCAGGGCAGGTGAAGGCAGATCAGGGGGCTGGATGGAATATAGCATTGCAGTGCAGGGTAGGGCATTGCTGAGAGGCACTGGGCAGGTCAAACAGAGATGAGGCACAGAAGTGAAGTAGGGCAGGGCAGGGATGCTCTTTACAGAGCTGAGCAGGGCAAATTGGAATAGGGTATGCCAGGGTAGGATAAGGTTAGACAAGGTTGGTCATGGGGTATGGGTATAAGCTGAACAGCACAAGGCATGTGTGTCTGAGTTTGAGCATAGTAAAGTCCATATATGTGCATTATGCATTCTCACATATGCATAAGTTTGTGTGTATGCCTGTGTATGTGGGAATGCATGTCTATATATACTCAGGGATTAGAAATGATCTGACCATGGTGAGGTATAGGCAGATTATTATCCCTCATTATGAATACAGTATTTTTCTAAACACATTCAAAGACTAGATGAATGTTTTTAACTATTTTGTTATTGACTCATATTGGATTTGTGGTCCACTAAAACCCCAAAATCCTCTTCAGAAAAATTAACATTATTATGATAGAGAGATGGAGTCCATTTCTCCTTTCCCACAGCCTTTGTGTGAGGACAGCATCTGCTCGGTTTTGGACCCCTCAGAAGACAGTGAAGACTAGCAGATTAGGACATCTCTGTCCTCTCCCCTACATGGAAACCAACTGTGCCTCCACTCCCATCAGTGGCTGATGGATTGTGAACCCAGCAAAATTATATGCTTTCTACATTTCTATAATCATCCCTGGGAAATGGCTCAGTTTCAGTAGCTTGAAGAGATTCCATTGAGTCCATCTATGGGACAACTGATGCTTCTCCCTTCCTTGACTTGCAACTATGGATGAAATAAATCTTCTATTGGTATGTCACAAACTAAGCAGTAGGCTTTCTTTCCATGACACTCTCTAGCCATATTTCTTTCATCTTTCTCTTTTTAGGAGGCTGATATTTTGAAACCAGGCACAAGACTTTATATTTGTCCCTATTAAATATCACCTTTATTTGTTTTGGCCCCATTGTTCTGACCTTTTGAGATCGATTTAGATACCTATGCTTTTATCAAGTGTATCATATATCTCTTTAAAGAGTTCAGCCTTCTCATCATCATTTGTCACAAATAGCTATTGTTTAGCTCTGTGAAGTAGGCGCTATTATTATCCACAAGGATAAGTCCCATTCCCATTTTACAGATAAGGAAACTGAGGCTCGGTGATATGAAGTGACTTGTCCAAGTTCACACAGGTAATATGTGTCAGTGGTGGGATTCAGACCCAGGTCTCTTATTATTCCAAATCCAGCATACTTTTCACTTCATTTGGTTGCTTGTTATCATCTCAACCATACATATTCTTCTTTGAGCTTCTTCTTGCCCCCAGCATAGGAATTTTAAAAAATATTTAAAAACATGTATTCCCAGTGTCAGCTTAGTCTGGGCTGATCCATTCATCTAAGGATGAATCCTTACCATTCTTTCTGTCTTGTATTAGACTTTCAAAAATCTAAGCTGGAATATACATACATACATACACACCATCTATTTATCTATCTATCTATCATCTATCTTTGTGTGTTTCTGTGTGTCTGGATTTGGCTTTCTCTCTCTCTCTCTCTCTCTCTCTCTCTCTCTCTCTCTCTCTCTCTCTCTCTCTCTCTCTCTCTCTGTGCGTGTGTATTGAGAGAGACAGAGAGAGTGTGTGTAGAGGGCAAGGGAAGGATAGAAAGAAGGGGAGGGAGAGAGGGTGGAAGGAGAGAGAGACAGACAAGGAGGTAGAGAGAGAGAGGGTAGAAAAAGAAGGGGGAGGAGTGAGGGAGGGAGGAGAGAGAAAGAGACAAAGATAAGAAACTCAATGCTGTTTAACCATAACACCAATAAGCTTGTCACTAGAGTTGAGGAAATGGACTTTCCTCTCATCTCTTCAGCAGTGGGGGTCTATGGCTGTGGAATACTGCATGCCCCATCAGTTAATGTATTGGTTGGTTTCTAGGAAGGGCAGGGATATATTCAGAAATAAAGGGAATGAAAAACAAAAGATACCACTAAAATAATTTTAATTTCCAAATTGTTCTGGGCATTTTTACTCACTGTCCTCCATGCCTGGGAAACTTTCCCTCCTCATCTCTACCTCCGGGCCTCTCTGGGTTCCTTCAAGTCCTAGCTAAAATCCCACCTTCCACAAGAAGCCTTAGTGCTAGGGCCTTTCCTCTGTGATGATATCCAACTTACCTACATCTGTTGTTTTTGTTCATATTCACATAGTTATATGTTGGATCTCTCGCTAGACAGTGAGTTCCTTCAGAACAGGAGCTGTCTTTCCTTTTTCTATATCTCTAGCTCTTAGCATGGAGTTGGTGCTTAATAGATGCTTGTTTGACTGCTTAGCTGGCCGGTAAGGGCTTTCGTATAACCCATCACTCCCTCTTTTATCCTCCTCATTGGAGTCCCATCTCCCTATGTGTTCAGTATTTCATCCCTCCCTCCTGTCCATCGGCTTTTCATCCTTTCTCTGAACTCCTTGAAGTCCTCTCTTCCCAGATCATGGGTGCATGTCCTGCTTTCCTCTCCTCTTTCACCATGGATTTCGAGATGAAGCGATCATCTGCCCTCGAGGGGTTCATCATTTCGACTTCAGTAGCCGCTTACTCTTCCTGGTCAGAGTCAAATTCAGAATAGTCGATCCCCTTCATTGCCTCCCTCTACCTTTTGAGGAATGAGAATGATCCTCAAGGCAAGTCATGAACTTATCAGCTTGAGGAAGTTACTTAACCGTGGGGACTGAGTCCACTACAATTCCTGTTATCTATCCTCGGCTGGGTCTTGCAGCTTACTTATGTGCAGTCATTTTAGTCATTTCTGCCTGCCTCCTCATTACTCTGCTGACTGTCTTCTCCAGTTCCAAACCCAAGCCCCTCTCTACTAGGAAGTAATGATGGTTGGATTTCCTACAATGCTTTGAAAGGAGGGGAAAGGAACAAGCATTTATTAAGTGCCTACTGTGTGTGAGGCACTGTGCCTTACAAATATTATCGCCTCTAATCCCCCTCTCCAAGAACCTTGAAAGAGAGGTACTATTATTATCCTCATATCACAGAAGGGAAACCGAGGCAGAAATTAAGTTCAGGGTGTAGCCAGCAAGCGTCTGAGACTGGATTTGAACTCTGGTCTTCCTGATTCCAGACCCATTTTGCCACCTAGCTTCCTTTGAATTCAGACTCTGTCTGTTGTATTGCGTAGCTGCTTTAGTGCCTAGGCAGCTAGATGGCACACTGAGTAGCATGCTGTGTCAGGAAGTTCTGAGTTCAGTTCCAGTCTTAGACACTTGCTAGCAGTGTGACTCTGGGGACATCACTAAACCGATCAGCTTTGGATTCCTCTTCTGGAAAATGGGAATAATAATACTACCTGTACCTCCTAGAGTCATGAGAACTAAAATGCAATAATATACAATGTGCTTTTCAAACCAGAAAAGTGCTATAGAAATTCTAGCTATTAATAGTGATTTGAGATTTGTAAAGCATTTTACATGTTTTAGCATTTGGTCCTCACAACCACCCTGGGAGGTATATGTTTTATTGTTATTATCCCCATTTAACAGAAGGGAATACTGAGGTTGAGAGAGGTTAGGTGACTTGCCCAGAGCCACACTGTCACTATACATCTGAAGCCTCATTTGAATTGACTCCAATTAGGGCAATGGCACAGTGCTGGACCTGGAATCAGGAAGACCTGAGTTCCAATCTGGGCAGGTCACTCCACCCTATTCACCTCGATTTCCTCATTTGTCAAATGAACTAGAAAAGAAATGGCAAACCATTCCGGTATCCCTGCCAAGAAAACCCCAAATGGGGACATGGAGAGGAGGACCCGACTGAACCAACAATAACCAGTTCTCTTTCTACTGCGCCATTTAGCTGCCAAAGGTCTGTGTTGTATGTACTAGAGGTGTTATTAACCCCTTCAAGTCTCTGAGACCAAAACTTTCCCACTAGAATGTATCAAAAGGTAGGGTTTCAACCTGGGACAGTTCTGATTACTGATCTAGTGATCTTTCCCCTACACCATGCTGAATTCTACTTCCTTAAGAAAACTGAGGCCATCTATTGAAAGTTGCCTCATCTCCCCTCCTCTGTTTTTCAAAATCACTAAACACTATCTCCCATTCTCTTCTTTGCTCTGGTTTCAGAGGATGAAGCAGCTCTTCTGACCGAGGCTAACATTCCTCTATATGACCTTGATCCCATTCCCTCCCATTTCCTCCAGGAGAGTGTCTCATCAATCACTCATTCTCAAATCTCCATCTTCAGTCTCTTCCTCTATCCTGGCTTCTTCTTTGCCCTTACAAACTGCTTTGGTCTACCCCATTTGGGTAAATCATTTAGCTTTGCACTCTTATCAAATACTCTCTCTCTCTCTCTCTCTCTCTCTCTCTCTCTCTCTCTCTCTCTCTCTCTCTCTCTCTCTCCCTCTCTCTCCTCCTTTATTTTCTCCCTGTCTCTGTCCTCTCTGTTTTTGTCTCTTTGTCTCTGTCTGTCTATCTCCATCTCTCTGCCTCTGTCTTCCTGTCTCTGTGTCTTTCTCTGTGCATGTATCTATCTGTCTCTGTCTCTGTCTGTCTGTCTGTCTGTCTCTCCCCATCTAATTGGAGGAGATAATATAGTTTTTGTACCTAGAGAGCTGGACCTCAGAACAAGGAACACTTGGATTGGGTCTTTCCATTCTTCTCAATGTTCCTAATATTCATCTCATCAATAATCTTTTAATTGCTAAACCCTTTGGACTTTCCCTAGTCCTTCTCTCCCTTTCCACTGTAGCCTTTGATATTGCTGACCACCCCTTCCTCCCTTCACTTCTTCAAGGCTGTTCTCCTGACATCTTCCTGCTTGCTTCCTTCTCAGTTTCTCTGCTTCACGTTTCCCCCTTTTGTCCATGAAGTGTGGATCGACTCCCAAGGCCCTTTGGTGGGTCCCAAATCATCTTCCTCATTAGACACAAAGAACTCAAAGAATCACACATTACTTTGAAGTTTTGAGTCTCAGATGTGGCTTGGAGGATGGTGACACTCTCAGTAGAAACAAGGAAGTCTCAAGTAGCAGTGGTTTATTTTATGTTGGACCTTTGTTACCGTCTTTGATCTTCTTGGGGATACATTTAGCTTTCTCTTATTTCTAAAATTAATTATTTTTTCAATTAACGTATTTATTTTCTCTTCTTCTCACCCCCTCCCTTTCTTTATGCTAGGAAAAAAACCCCAACCCAAACAAACCTAGTAACTCAGCTTTGGTACCACATTCTCCATGAAGCCTTCCTAGATTCTACTTCCCCCCTGCCCCCATTCCTCTCAGCTGCTAGAGCACTCCTTCCCAAACTGCCTTCTATTCATTGTGTATACATCATGCATATACTGACATAAGAAGTATGTGTGTGTGTGTGTGTGTGTGTGTGTGTCTCCTGAGTGTCCATGCAGTCCACCTAATTAGAATGTAAACTTTTCAAGGATAGGCAGCAGGGAACATTGACTGTCATTAAGCTATACATTAGGATGCTCCATTGTGAGTACTATTTATGGGAAAACACTCAAAGGGGATGATTGAGGTGAATGTCATCCTTGCTGGTTAATGGGACCCAAATGGTGTCCCCAACTACGTGTGGGCAGGTTCTCAGCGGCATCCCCCAAACCTCAAAGCACCCACATAGCTGTACAGTGCCACAGACCAAGAGCTGCTCCCTTTCCCAGAATGCAGTTCCTCATGTCTAGTCCAGGAAAGTCCTGACCTGCAAAGTGCTCGTGTCGTCTTGCCCGGGATAACAGTGCAGAACATGATTTCCAGCCTGAGATTTTGAAAGTCCCCTTTGTTTGAGAATTCCAAAGCATGATACAAATTTGCCCAAAGGTGAGCTCCCCTGGAACAAAAAGCAATACATTTTATATTCTTGAATACTCTTCTGGGCTGAGATAATATTTGTAAAGCACTTAACACAGTGACTGGTACATAGTAGGTGCTTTCTAAAACAAGCAACACAGAGACTGGCACATAGTAGTTGCTTTATCTATGCTTGCACCCTCTTTCCCTCCCTGTGGTCGGTGTGGTCATACAGACACCAAAGCAGGAGCTCTCAGGAATGGTGGGAAGGATGGACAGAGAAATTTTGTGTCTGTGGCCAAAACTAAGGCACTGTCCTCACCAGAGATAACACGATGCTGCACATTGAAGCCCCTAGCAGGGCTCTTGGTGATTGCAAAGCACTGGAAATAAGAACCAGTGCCTTTCAATCAAAAATGGCTGTGCCTACCATAGAGAAACATGCAAAGATTGGAATAAGTGCAACAATGTCAGCTGCTGAAGACCCAGAAAGGAAAGTGTGCTTGTCAACCAAGACCTTAGCATTGTGTCCAGTGGTTCAATATCACAAATGGAGTTTTATCACTGGAAATAATATTAAGGAAGACGCGGAATCATCTTCTTTAATGAGGACCATGAGACCTTTCATCTGATTTACAGCTAAAACTAAGTCCAGCCAAGTCAACAAGCATTTATTAAAGACCTACTCTGTGCCAGGCACCATGCTAAGTACTGGGGATACAAAGAAAAACTAAAACAACTCCTGGTCTGGAGGAATTTACATTTAAATGGGGGAGACAACGTGCAAACAAGATAGAGTGGGGATGCCTTGGAGAGTGTCTCTCAAAGGAGATATGGGTTATCTCTTCCATTAGAACAGGGACTGTTCTCACTTTTATGCTTGTACCCCTAGTGTTTTGAACACCAAACAATCAATATTATTAAGTGCCTCCTATGTGTCAGTGACTATACTAAGCCCTGGAAATAAAAAAAAGGCAAAATACAGGACCTGCCTTTAAGGAGTTTATAATCTAGTGAGGAGACAATATACAAAAAATATACAAAGCAAACCATATGCCGTATAAATAGGAAATAATTGACAAAGGAAAGGCAATTGAATTAAGAGGGGTTGAAGAAGGCTTATTGTAGAAGGTAGAATTTTAGTTGGAACTTGAAAGAGGTCAGGGAGGTAAGTACTTAATAAATACTGTTTCATTCATCCATCCATCCATCCATCCATCCATCCATCCATCCATCCATCCATCCATCTATCCATCCATCCATCCATCCATCCATCCATCCATCCATCCATCCATTCATCGAATGTGGAGTGAAATAAACATAACCCAAAAAACAGTGTAGGAAGCAAGCATTCACATGGTTCCTACTATGCACCAGACACTAGGCTAGACACTACAAATATTCTCTTACTTGCTTCTCACAACAGCCCTGGGAAGTAAGTGCTATTATTACACTGCTCCCCCCTCTATTTTATAGTTAAGGAAATTGAGGCAAACAGAGTTTTAATGACTTTCATAACTAGTAAGTGTAATCTGTGGTAGAATTTGAACTCAGTCTTCCTCAGTCCAGGCCCCGTGGTTTATCCACTCTATCACCTTGCTGCCTAATTAATGTATAATACAGAATTAATATCAAATACAGTTAGAATAAAATAATAATCCAAAAATAATATAATACATACTAATAACATAGTATATAATATAATTAATATGCAATACAGAATGATTTCAATAATGTGCATATAAAGATTCCCTAAGAAGAAACCAAAATTGGAGTATTAGAAGATCAACAAAATCTCAGAGAACAAATAATGAACATATCTCCTCTTAACAGAGATGTTCTTGGATAGAACATGACATACATTGTCTAATGTGGCTATTTTCTCCATTGTTTTGACTGAATTGACTTTTCCAATTACTCTCCAGGAGTCTTGAATCTTGCAAGAGAACCCCCCCACCCCTATCCCCACCCATGCTTCATATTTCTAGCCTCCTTTTACATTCTATCTCACCCCATTAGAATGAGAGCCCCAGGAGCTCTGTTCTTTCTTTCCTTCTCCCCTTTCTACCTATCTCCTTCTCTCTCTCTCCCTTCCTCTTTCCTTCTTTCCTTTCTTCCTTCCCTCCTTCCTTCCTTTCATCCATCTTTCCTTTCTCTTCTCCTCCCTCTATTTATTGACTTTATATTTATTCTGCAATAATATGTAAGAATGTGTTATATGTGTGTGTGTTCCTTATTAAAATGTAAGTTCATTGTAGATAGGGATGGTTTCATTTTTTGTACTTATACTGTCAGCACCTAGTATAGTTCCTAGCACATATTAGGCACGTTATAAATGTCTGGGACTCAATTTTCTCTTCTATAAAACAAAGTGGATGCACCAGACAACCTGTAAATCACCTTCAGACTCTAAATCAATGGTTTTATGAACCTCTCTGGGTCTCATTTTCCTTCTCTGTAAAAATGAGGAGATTTGGACTCCATGACCTTTTAGGTACCTTCCAGCTCTGAATCTAAGAGCTTACATTGGTGCCCTACTGTTGACTGAATATCAGAATTTGGGACCCTGTAATTGAAAGATCCAGCAATACCTGCCTTATTGATGACAGGTCCAGCTGGCAGTTATCCTTTTCCAGATGTCCCTTCCCAGTTGTATGCCCACTGGTTGACCTGGAGACAAAAACTCCCCTAATATCATGGTTCCAGACTGAAAGAGGAGGAAGAGGAGGAGGAAGGTGAACTCCAGCATGTTCCATACAACTCAGGGAACTGCTGCTTTTTATATCCTCACTTGCAAGCCCTATGGTGCCATGGTGGCAACAGAAACTCAGTTTCTCTCTGAATGCACAATTGAAAGACTTTTCTCATTGGGATCCCCCAGACTAAGAAAGGTCCCACTATAGACAAGAGTTCTTGATTTATGATGAATTTAGTCCTATGGTATAATAAAGACACCTTGGCTCTGAGAACCAGGGGGCCTAGCCCCACCTCTACCATGAACACTTTGTGTAACACCGGCCAAGTTACTGAAGGTATCAAGTTGTGATGGATTAAAGTATCAAGGTCGTAAAGACTTGGGTTCAAATCCTACCTCTGATGCTTATTATCTGTACAACTCCACTTGGGCAGGTCACTCTATGCCTGCCAGTCTCTGTTTCTTCCTCTGTAAAATGGGGATAATAATAGCACCTACCTCACAGGTTGTTGTGAGGATCAATTAAGTTAATAAGCATTTAAGTCTTATTATTTGCTAAGCACTAGGGGATAGAAAGAAAAGCAAAAGGTAGTCCTTGGTCACAGTCTAATGGGAGAGACAGTAGGCAAAACATACACCATTTATTCAGAGGTAATCCCAGAGGGAAGGCAGTAGACATTCAGGGGAACTGGGAAGTCCCCTTGAAGAAAGTGAAGTGCTTTGCAAACCTTCAGGTTTCAGAAAACTGCTAGCTCTTATTACTTCCTTCCTTCCTTGGGCCTCAGTTTTCTTCTCTGTAAAATGGATGGGTTGAGGTACAATGGTCTCTGAGGGACTTGACCACTCGAATGTCCTTTTGTCTTCTTCTATGATTTGTGAGATGAAGTAAGGGGACTAGATGAATGGGGAAAGGGACAGAGTAGTAGGGGAATCTGGGCCTTAAAGGAGTAATGAAATTGCAATTTAGGAACCAAAGGGAGGTTGCATCATACAGTGGAAAGTCGGCCAGATTTGGGTTCAAATCCTGACTGCCACTTTCCAAATGGGTGGCGCTGAGCAATTCAGCCTCTCTGGGCCTCAATTTCCTCATCTGTAAAATAAAGGGGTTAGACCAGATGACCTCCAGCTCCAGATATAAGACAAGCATTGGCTCTGAACTTGCAAGCATTGGCTCGCCTCCTCTAGGCTGAATTCCTGCTCTCTCTGGGCTCTCTCATTTGCCCTCACCAAGCTATCTACCTCTGCTGGTCTCATTGGTCCGTCTCACCAGACTTCTCAGAAATCACCAGAGTAGAGGTCAAGAGGATCTTTACCTGTCCTTGGGACAGTGAAGGAGATCCAGGGAAATGTCCTCACCTCCTCTGCAGACTGGAAGGGCAGAAAGGACATGGCCCATGGAAGATATTCTAAATAGGCTGTTGAATTTAAGTAAGGTCAGCATTCTCAGAGATCCACAATGAAGAAGAAAGCTTATCTTCTCCTGAACTCTAGGCTGGGGGACGGTCACCAGAAAAAGCCCCTGCATTCATAGACACCTTCAGAGAAGCTGTGATGTCCATCAAATATGTCTGCAGTGGATAGGGCACTGGACTTGGATCTGGGTTCAAATCCTACACTGACTGGCTATGTACCCCTGGACAAGGCACTTAAACTCAGTCTGCCTCAGTTTCCTCATCTGTAGAATGAGGATAATAATAGAACCTACCTCTTGGTGAGGATCAAATATTTGCAAACCTTAAAGAACTGTATTAATATTATTGTTGTTATGATGGATGCTGATGATCCTAACAGTAATAATGATAATGTTACCTATTCCGGGAGCTTGTTCTAACTGATAGCTTTCCTATCCTGAGAGGTTGGGAGAGAGAAAGTATAACCCTCCAGGGGAATTTTTATTTTAAGAGGAACCTGGAGAGGGCAATGCTCTTGTCCCAAAAGGATAAAGTTTTAATGATAGGATATTTATGGCACTGTGATAAGACAGAAGCTTGTGGGCCTTGGGGTTCCTTCCCAACTATATAATTCATGCAGAGCAAGTTTTGTTTGCTCATTTTGGAACCTCTTCTCGGTGGGACATAGTAGAGAGAGAATGCTTGACTTAGAATCAGAAAGACCTGCATTTGAATTCCTCTTCTGTCCCTTACTAACCATGGGACTACAGATGGGCAAGAGAATGAATGTAAAGCATCTGGCAGAGTTTAAAGGGTTATGTAGATGTTACCATCCCTTTCCTCCTTTCCCTCTTCCTTCTCATCACCACCACCATCATCATCACCTGTAGACCTACCCATTAACCCTTTCTTCCCCTGAAATGTCACTGGGCCATGTATGGTGCCCTCTAATCCACTCTGGCCTTTCTGGATTTTTATGAATGTGATGACATCAGATAGACACCTGTCTGACATTTTGTGGGAGGTCATATGTCAGAAACCAAGACCTGCAACCCAACCCCAGTACTGAAATATCAGCTCC
The DNA here is from genome assembly GCF_028372415.1 of Notamacropus eugenii. Taxonomy (NCBI): domain Eukaryota; kingdom Metazoa; phylum Chordata; class Mammalia; order Diprotodontia; family Macropodidae; genus Notamacropus; species Notamacropus eugenii. The sequence goes on along the minus strand of NC_092875.1, from coordinate 49,344,863 downwards.
ATCCTCAAAAACAATTGTGAATGGGGGAGCCAGGTCAAGTTTGGTGTAGGGCAGTGGGTTTCTATGGAACAGGGGCTCTTGGACCTTCTCTGTCCTCATTATCTGCTTATTAGCACCCTTCTCTGAGCCAGAAAAAAAACAAAGGTCATTAAATAGGACCCAACATCATCTTTTCACCTTCCAAACAGGTATTTGAACTGTGAAGTAGCCAGACAGATGGGTATATAGTACCAGGCCTTGGGGTTATATATCCATTTGTCTGGCTACTTCATGATTCAAATTTGGAGAAAGAATGAGTGAGATTAAGGTAAGGACAGGATCTAGGGAGAGCCAGGAGGTAGGAGAATTTAGAATGAGGAAGATCTTAATCCAAATCTCTCCTCAGAGATTTGGATCTATGTGACCCTGGGCAAGTCATGTGACCTTTGTCTGCTTCAGTTTCCTCATCTGTGAAATGGGGATAATAATAACCATAATAAAACCTACCTCTGGCTGTTGTGAGGATGAAGTGAATTAGCAGAGTTTTGCAGCCATAAAGTGCTATATACATGCTAGCTTTTATGGCTATCACTGTTTTAATAGCTATCTGATCATGGGAAGTCAGTGTGAGAGAAACATTTTTTTGGTACTTAGGGACTTAACAGATATGTGATCTCCCTGAGATGGTTACTTATTTCCTTAATGCACGTTACCACCCATCCATGCTTTTTCATCGTGTAATACTCTCATATTTATGTCTCCCCTCCTCCCTGGGTGACCTCCCAACATGATAAGGACCTTTCTCTAGATCAGGAATACACTTCAAGGGGTCTGTGAATTTGGATGGAAAAAAATGTATCCTTGTTTTCACCAACTTTTGGTTTCTTTTGGAATCCTATTGAATATTTTATTTTGTGCATTTAAAAACATTATTCTTCAAAGAAGGTTCCTAGATTTCACCACACCATACCAAAAGGGCTAATGGTAGAATGTAGGTGAAGAGCCCCTGGGAAGCTCGCAAGGCTTCCATTTGTTCTTTTTGGCTTTCACTCTGTGAGTGTCTTTCTTCGTTTTCCAATTGTACATTTCTTTTACAAAGCATTAGATGTCATTTTAAAAAATGTGCAGTTTTTTGTTGATAGAGTGTTATGGACAAGTTGTACCCGCCATGTACCTCTCCATTATATTTTGGATGACATGCTTTATTCTTTAGTGGAGACTGGTATTTCAAGATAGATTGCTGTATATGTAGCATCCCTAGGAGGAGGATGCTAAAATAAAGAGTTTTCATTTTGGAAAGAAGCTTGAGATCAGTAAAAACAGAACAAAAACAAATGTGATTTTCTAAATACAATCCAGCTTGCTTGCCTTCTCCTGCTCAATTCTTAACCATGTTAATTGTCCATATGGAGTGTCTGTTCAAGGTAGGGATGAGATAGCTCTGTAGCTTGTTCATCAAACTGTGTAAGCATATTCTAGACTAGAGGCATCAAACTCTCAGGCCTTAGATAGCTGATTCATGTAGCTCAATCTCTCTTTATGTTGGGGAGAGGGTAGTGAAAACATCATTGATTTTTCTAAGCTTTTAGTGTACTTTCACAGAGAATATATCCATCAAAGCTTTTAAAACTGTGTGACCTCTATTTAATTTTAATAGGGATAAATGTAAAGCCATACCCTTGGGTTCAAGAAATCAGCTTCCCAAATCTAAGTTGGAAGAGGTATGGCAATGGGGCAAATTGTCTAAAATAATCTGGGAGTGATAATAATATTAACAACAACGAGAATGATAGTAAGCATTTGGGACAGATTGTTTGAAATAATCTGGGGGCTCATAATAACAATAATGAATGATGACGATGGCAAGTATTTATACAGTGGACTATGTTCCAGACACTGTGCTAAATGCTTTATAAATGTTATCTCATTTGGTCCTCATAACAGCCCTGGGAGACAGATGCTTATTACTACAATACCCATTTTATAGTTGAGAAAATTGAAGGAAACAGAGGTTAAGTCACTTGCCCAGCGTTACACTGCTAGCAAAATCTGAGAACAGATTTGAATTCAAGTCTTCTTGATGCCAGGTGCAGGGCTCTATCTCCTGCACCCCATAACTGATTCTCTTAGTGGACTGAAAGTTTCACATGAGACACCAGTGTGTCATGGCAACCGAAGTAGCTGTAGTAATTCTCAGGCTGCCTTAAAAAAAGATATAGTGACCAGGAATAAGGAAGAAATAATTCTGCTCTATCCTTCCCTGATCAGAACACAGTATTTTACTCAGTTTTGGTCAAGGACAGTTTGGAAAGGGCATTAATAAACACCTCTTTGATTTTACCTGTGTGAGAAAGAGACAGATAACAAAAAAATTCATCAAGAACTTGTTCAAGAAAGTCAGTTCCCAGGCAGCTTTGTTAAGTCTTATTGACAAGGGCTAAGAGATTCCATTTAATTCAGCAAACATTCATTAAGTGCCTATTTGGTAGATAGCATTGGGAATATAACTAAGGTGGTAAATCTGTCTGTAATCTAGCTCACTGACTTTTTATTTAGCTAATAAGTACAGCATGATACTATGGAAAGAATGGAGGCTGTGGAGTCAGAAGACTTGGTTCAGATCTTACCCTTATCACTTACTTCTCCCAACTTTGAACAAGTGACCTATGTTCTCTGTGCCTCAGTTTCCTTGTCTGCAAATTGACAGGATTGAACTAGATTCTCTGAGGTCCATTCTAGTTCTACCAATCTGAAGTTGTGAAATCTCGAACTTCAAGGCCCTTGTACATAATTGCTTCAGTGCTTAAATCCATTTGATTTCTATTTCCATTCTGAAATAACTATAGTGTACTCCAAGAAAGATAGGAGAATTGATGTATTAAGTTACAATATCTCTGAACCATGAAGACAGATGTTTAAACCATTTTGATATATTTCCTCTTACTGGATGAAGCTCAGAGACCTGTCACTCTGAGCTGCCATATTAATATAAATGTGCTTACTTTTTTTTTTTTTATGAACTCCACTGTCTAAAAGATGTTTATTTCTACCTATGGATTATCCTTACAAAATAACTAGGTAGTGACAGCATCTCAATTTGGACTGCCCAAAATAACACTTGGAACTACATTAATTTTTGGAATGCTTATAAAATGTTGTGGTTTGTCCTTCATTCTCAAAGAGGACCATGACATCGGGAAGGTGATGCCATGACTTGTAAGTGAATTGGATTTAAGTGAGGGAGAGCTGTGCAAAGTCACCAGCCTCACTTTCTCCTCCAGAGTCATCTAAGTCCAGTGGCCTGACATACATCAGGGCAACTGATGATGTCTCACTTACAGAAAGAGGCTAATACATAGATTGGGCAATAGAAAATGGGAGACATCTTTTATATGTGCTGAAAAGCAACAAGTCTAGTCAACCTTAAAGATCTATTTTATCTGTGGGTCAAGTCTACAGAGCTTTTATAAATGTCCCCAAATATTTGCAGAAGGAAAATATGCAGTAGATCAATGGACTTAGATATTTTAACATATTTCTGAAATCTGAAAACTCACATCATAACCTACGCTCTGTACCTTCATCAAAAAGACCTTGAGAGACTTCCAGGAGCCAAGATGGTGGAGTAAGCAGTAAATCACCATAACTCTTTCCTATTCACCTCCAAACAACCACAAAATAGCACTTCCAAAAAAAATCCTGGAACAGTAGAACCAGCAAAAAGATGGAGTGAGACAATCTTTGAGCCCAAGAAACTTGGAAGATTGACAGGAAATGTCTGTATCACTCAGGTAAAAGGGGAGTGCAGTCCAGGACAGGAAGCATCCTAGCAAGCCAGCAGCAAGCCTCACCTCAGGAAACCAGTGCAGTGGAGAAGGCAAATGCTGACACCAACCCCTCCACCCTAGCGTAACCAGGAGAACTGGCAGAGTCCAACTCCAAGACACACAACATGCTTCATCATACCCCCAGGTAAACAGTCAACCTCCAGTGGCCAAATCTCCACGTGTAGCCCTGAGGAAATGCAGAAATATCCCCCCACCCCGGGCCTCAGCATAAGCCAGACACCACCACTGGGGCCCAAGTACCAGGTAAGCAGACAGATTCTTATGACCTCCAGCAGCACCAGCCCCCCATCCTCATCCCTTAGCCCAGCACCAGACACAAGAGTTCCCCAGGGGCCTCAGGGCAACATCAGTGCAGCACCAGGTAAACAGACAGGGCTGGCATCCCCTGCACAAGAAGCCTAAGAAAGTGTCCCTTCCACCCCAAGAGCAGAGCTTAAATTTAAAAGAAAGGAAAAAGATTAAAAAAAAAAAAGGTGAGCAAAAAACATTAAAAAAAAAAAGAACCTGACTATAGAAAGTTATTATGGTGACAATGAAGATCAAGATGCAAATTCAGAAGAAGACAATAATGTCAAAACACCTATGGACAAAACCTCAGACAAAAATGGAGAGTGGTCTCGATCTCAGAAAGTGTTTGAGAACATGGGAGAGCTCAACAAGGAGTTTAAAAATCACATAAGAGAGGTAGAAGGAAAATTGGGAGAAGAAATGAGAGTGATGCAAGAAAACTATGAAAAAACAATCAACAGCTTGGAATAAGAATACAACTGCTTAAAAAGTATAATTGACCTAGTGGAAAAGGCAATACAAAAATCTACCAACCCCCCCCCCCCCCCAAAAAGCAAAAACACAACTCAAAAAGTACAATTGGAATGGAAAAGGGAAAATTATAGCGGAAAAGGAAGTACAAAAGGTAACTGAGGAACACAACTCCTTAGAAGTTAGGATTGGGTAAGTGGAAGCTAATGATTCCAGGAGACATCAAGAATCAACCAAACAAATTCAAAAGATTGAAAAAATAAAAGAAAATATTAAATACCTCATTGGAAAAACAACTGATCTTGAAAACAGATCAGGAGAGACAATGTCAGAATCATTGGACTACCTGAAAATCATAATCAAAAAGAAGTCATAGACAGTATCTTTTAAGAAACTATCAAGGAAAACTGCCCTGGCATCCTGGAACCAGAGAACAAAATAAACAGTCAAAGAATTCACTAATCACCTCAGGAAAGAGATAGTAAAATAAAATCTCCAAGGAATATTATAAACAAATTTCAGAACTATCAGACCAAAGAAAAAATACCTCAAGTGCCTAGGAAGAAACAATTCAAATATTGGGGAGCCACAATCAAGATTACATAGGACTGCAGCTGCAATATTTAAGGATCAGAGGTCACCTAATATGATATTTCAGAAGGCAAAGGAGTTAGGACTACAATGAAGAATCACCTATCCAGTGAAATTAAACATAATACTTCAAAAGCAAAAATGGCAATTCAATGAAATAGAAGGATTTCAAACTTTCATAAGGGGAAGACCAGAATTGAAAAAAATTTTTTATCCCCAATATCAATACCTAAGAGAAGTCTAAAAAAGGAAAAAGGGAAAAGAAACCATAAGTGACTCAATAGAGATGAACCATTTACATCCCTACATGGGAAGCTGATAACTTGCAATTCTTAAAAAAAAAATTGTACCACTAATAGTACAGCTAGAAGGAATATGCATAGACAGAGAGTATGGGTATAAGGTGAATTTGAGGCAATGACATAAAATGATAGTTAAGGAATGAGAAAGAGAAGTAATTGGGTGCAGAAGGAATAGAGATGAAGAATGGGGCAAATTATTTCACATGAAGATGCATGAATAACCTATTACAATGGAGGGAAAGATGGGGGAGGCAGCAGTGGGCATCATTTGAATCCTACTCTCATCAGTATTGTCTCAAAGAGGAAATACACACAATCAGTTGAATATAGAAATCTATCTTACCTGAGAAGAAAGTAAGAGGGAAGGAGATTAAGTAGAGGGGCAGGGAAGAGACTGACAGAAGACAGGGCAGACTGGGGGAGGCTGTACAAGGAGGGAAATGGTGAAAGGAGAGAGAGGACAAATAGGAGGAAAAAGAGGATGAAGGGAAAGACAGTAATAATAACTGTGAATGTGAATGGGATGAACTCTCTCATAAAACAGAAGTGGATAGCAGAATGGATCAAAGATCATATTCCTACAATATATTGCTTACAAGAAACACACTTGAAACAGAAAGTTGCACAGAGAGTAAAGGTAAGGGGCTGGAGCAGAATCTATTATACTTTAGTTGAAGTAAATAAAAGTAGGGGTAGCAATCCTGATCTCAAACAAGGTAAAAGCAAAAATAGATTAATTAAAAGAGATAAGGAAGGAAACTACATCTTGCTAAAAGGTACCATAGAATAGGAAGTATTATCAATACTAAACATATATGCACCAAGTGGTATAGCATCCAAATTCTCAAAGGAGAAATTAAGTGAGTTACAGGAAGAAATAGACAGCAAAACTATACTGGGGAGGACCTCAACCACCCCCTTTCAGAACTTGATAAATCCAGCCAAAAAAGTAAGAATCTAAGGAGGTAAATAGAATATTAGAAAAGTTAGATGTGATGGATTTCTGGAGAAAACTTAATGGGAACAGAAAGTAATACAAACTTTTCTAGCAACACATGGCACCTACACAAAAATTGATCAAGGGCATAAAACCCTTAAAGTCACATGTAGAAAGGAAGATGTATCAAATATGTTCTTTCAAGACCATAATGCAATAAAAATTACATTCAACAAAGGGCAGTGTAAAAATAGATTAAAAATTAATGGGAAATGAAATGATCTAATCCTAAAGAATCAGGGGTCAAAGAACAAATCATAGAAACAACCAACAATTTCATTAAAGAGAATGACAACAATGAAACAACATTCCAAAATTTATGAAATGCAACCAAGGTAGTACTTAGGGGAAAATTTATATCTCTAAATTCTTACATCAACAAAATAAAGAAAGAGCAGACCAACTAACTGGGCATACAACCAAATCTGGTAAGGATCATGGAACCCATCCAGTTTTAGAATTAAAGAACCTGCCTCTTTTAGAGATGAAGAAACTGAACCACAAAAGATTAAATAACTTCTCCAGATTCTTTTAGCCATGGCTTCCTCACATTTGAAAGAATGAGATGATCTCTAAGGTCCTTTAGGATTCTAACACTGTGTAATGATAGGAGCATAGGATGTCACAATATTCACCTCAAGGATACTCTTGAATTCACCATCAGTGACCTGATTGAAGCCCATTTATAATTTATAGTGCAGTCATCCCTTCTACATCACAACTTTTCCCATCATAGTTTTGATATATAGTGGGTTGGCATAAGAAGTTAAATAGGAATTTTGGGGGAGTTTTTCAAGAAGCCATATATGACATGTGAAGACCAGTAGACAAACACAGAAAAAGTTTCTCAAAAATGCATAAAATATGTGTATAATATTCTATAACATCAACCCAAATCTTACAATAAGATACTGTAAACACTCCATAAAGGATAAAGAAAAATATTCAGACTTCTCTAATATGAAGGGTCAAAAGATTTTTACATGGGTTTTATAGATTGTGGGGACACAACTCCTCTAATTTCTGCAAATTGGAAGATATAACTGTAGATAAATATTAGAGAGTGACCTGAGACTGAGAGGTTAAATGATGACCAAGGTCACACAACTGATAAATTTCAAAGGAAAGATCTGAACCTAGTCCTTTTGAAGTCCAATTTACCATCTTATGCACTTGGCCTATCAAGGGCAGTCATACTCAGCAATGTGCTAGTAAATATTTAACAACCGGCTTTTAGAGGTGGGGTGATATGTAATTTTCAGTCTTCTCTGTTGTATTGTTAATGCATTGTCTTTCTTAATAGACAATCCACAAAACAATAAATCAAGCCCTGGTTTATAGCATTTGCCAATTTTCAAGGTATAAAATTCATACTAAAAATTCAACAATGGGCTTTCACTAGCAGATTTGATCTGACTCTAGCCATTACTCATATTGCATAGCAAACGTCCCTGAGGTGAGATTCAAGACAAAGGTGAGTGAAAATGTTGTTTCCCATAATATCTGAAAACAGTCTTGTGGGGCTCCTGGGGCCAAGAAAAGGAATGATAATGAAAGTTGTGGAAATCCTGAAATACTGCTGACAAATCATTAGTGCCAATTGGCCTCCAGGAAAATTTAGTACTTAGCAAATGTCCCCACAATAAGGAAACCCAGCAGAACCCTGCCTTTTGCTTTTCCAAATTAGCCCACTCCATTCAAATACTATTCTCCAGTCTTCTGTAGGAGCAGAAGTTTGGACTCTCACATACCAAGGTCTTCGTGTGTGCCAGCTTTCCCAAGCAGAACCAGCATAGAGCATAGATTTATGGCTAGAAGGAATCTCAGAAGTAGACTAGTTTGAACTCTCTCACTTGAATAGATGGAAAGAACTGAGGTCTACAGAGATTGAGTGTCCTGGTAGCTAGTGACAAAGTGGATAGAATGCTAATCAGGAAGACCTGGATCCAAATCCAGCCTAGTTGTGTGATCCTGGGGAAATTATTTAATCTGTTTGCGTCAGTTTCATCAACTGTGATAGGGAGATAATAATAACACCTATCTCCCAGAGTTGTTGCAAGGATCAAATGAGATAGTACTTGTAAAAAAACTCTTACTGAAGTGTCTGGCACATAGTAGGTACTTTATAAATGTTTATTCCTTTCTGTTGGCCAAGGTTACACAGGTAACAAGTGCAAACTGGAATTTAAACCGAGGTCATGGGATCACAGAGTTAAATCTAAGCTGGAAGGGATATTAGAGGTCATCTAGCCCAAATTCATAATTTTATAGATTAGAAAAATGAGGCCATGAGAGGTTAAATTGCTTGCCTACAATTATATGGACATAAAAAACAGAAGTGAGATTTGAACCCAGATCCTCTGACTTTCAATCCACTCTTCTTTCTACTGTACCAAGCTAAAATGTCCCCCTTCACCAGCCATTTTCTCAAGAGGTCTTGGACACCTTGTCTTGGACATTTTAATCCTTTCATCTCCAAAACTTCTGCCCTGGAGTTCCAGCTGGACCATTTGTTGACTGCCTCACTTGGTCCACACTCCATGTCCTGGCCACCTTCTCAACAGACTTGGCAGCACCTTGTTTCTGCACCCCTACCTAGTCCAACTTTTCCAGTTTTGCAACCCTGATCACATCAACTCTGTCTTCATTCCTTGAACAGAGGTGTTGATTCACAGTCTAAAAGATGTTGAATGTAAACTCCTTGAAGTCAGGAACTTTCTTTGCTTTTGCATTTAGATTCACCTGGCAGGATAAGGAAAGGACCTGAGGTCCTTTCTTGAACTAAACTGCCAAGCATTCAAACTATGGTTCAGAAAGCACAACTCCAGTGGGCTGGCCATGTTGTTCAAATGCAAAATGTACGCTTGCCAAAAAGACTATTTTGTGGAGAACTCACATGGGGCAGGAGATCACATGGTGGCCAAAAGAAGCAATACAAGGACACTCTCAAAGTTTCTCTCAAGAACTCTGGATTTGATTATGGGACATGGGAGACCTGGCATAGGACTGCTCAGCATGATGTGCCCACATCAGAAAAGGTGCCGTGCTCTATGAGCAAAGCAGAATTGAAACAGCACAAAAGAAATGTAGGATGTGCAAATTTGGAGTAACCTCCCCAAATGTTCATATGGACTATCTGTGCCCAGTCTGTTGTAGAGCATTCTGAGCTTGTATTGGTCTGATCAGCCACATTTGTACACACTGAAATTTGACTTTATCATGGTGATGTCATTTTGGTCCTCTTTGAGAACAAAGGACAACAACCTATATTCATAATACTTACATAATAATTACAATATGTTGGGGTGTAAGCTCGGTTTTCATGTGAACAGTCTCGGGTCAGGTAAAGGTGAGGGCTTCTAAACTTCAGAGCTCTCACGAGGTCCCCCAGGGAACAGCTGGGAATTGAGGAGTGAAACATGGGCTATCTTGTGTTTTTCCACCTCTTCTCAGTGGAAACTTGCTGGGGAGAGCATCCCACCCTTGAGATTGGTCAGTGGTCTGAGCACACCTGTTGTTAATTAGCTAGGGGCTGAGAGCATGCACGGTATTCACGTGTAAACTATGCAGCTGGGAGAGCTTAAGTAGGGACAGGAAAGCCTGAGGGACCCCCTTTTGGGGTGGGGTCCTTGGAGGGAAGAGGGTTCCTCCCCTCTTCCGCTCCTGTCCTCTTGCTGTATGATCCTTGCTCCTTGGGAGAAGGAGGGTTCCTTTCTCCTGGGGAAGAATTCGCCCTGCATATGGATACGTAACTAAGACCCTGAATAAAGCCTACCACCTTGTTTGACTCTGGAAAGTCTCTTCTCTCAATACTTTTATCCAGCTGATCACTGAAGACTTGCGAAAGGTAAGCAGACTCGGGTAGCCCATGGCAATTAGGCTGAGCAACAATGTGCTTAATAAACACGTTTTTGTTTATTCGTTCATTTACTCACTCATTCATTCATACATTCATCCCTCAACCTTATCTTCCAGTAGGATCATGAGCTGATTCAGGAGATATGAAAGGATTTCCATACTACAATGAGGGCCCAGGTGACATTATATGACATACATTTCTATTGGGTTCAATCAACACAGTTCTGCAATTTTGTCTAGCTCCCTTTGGGGTCAATGTAAAAAGAAGTAAATAAGATGGATGGAGTCAGAAGGCGGGAGTAACCAAGGGTTGCAATCTAGTAAGGCATGACTTGGTGAAAGGACAAAGGAGCAAGGGGATCCAAGATGGAGATTTCAGTTGGTCCTCCAAGGGAGGAGAATGGAGACAGTGTATGGGAAGATGGGTTGGGAAAGAACTGAGAGATTGAAGGACTGGAGATCACAACAAGAATGAAGAACAGGGTTAGGTCAGACAGTCAACAAGAATTTGTTAAGTGCCTGCTATGTGTCAGGTGCTGTGCTAAACCCTGGGGATATAAAGAAAGGCAAAAAGAGCTCGCCAACAGTTCACAATCTAATGGGAGAGACAATATGTAAATAATTACGTACAAATAATAACACATACGTACATAGATGTACATATAAATGAATATTTATATTTTGTATGGTAATTATATTTATATATCATATAATATACTTATAGAAATATATAATTTAATTATATATAAAATTATTTATATAAATAAATATGTAAATATATGTATGTGTGTGTGTATATACACATGCATACATATATATGATAAATTACGTATATATAGGTATATATATATAAAATAAATTGGAGATAATCCACAGAGAGGAGACGTCAGAATTAAAGAGAATCAAGAAAGGCATTTTGCAGAAATTGGAATTTTACCTGGGACTTGAAGGAACCCTGGGAAGCCAGGAGATGAAAAGGGAGAGTTCCAGGCATGAGGGACTGCCAGTAAAAAAGCCTGGAGTTGGGAGATGAAGGTATCAATTGTGAGGAACAGTAAGGGAGCTAATTTCACTGGATCAAAGAAAGAGGAGGATTGTAATGTGAAAGAAAATTGGAAAGATAGGAAGGGGTCAGGTTGTGAGAATCGTATATTTGATCCTGTAGATAGTGAATCACACAGCAGCCAGGTGGTGTCGTAGTGCATAGAGCCACAAGCCTAGAGTCAGGAAAACCTGAGTTCAAATGTGACCTCAGACACATACTAGCTGTGTGGCCCTGGACAAGTCACTTAACTCTGCTTGCCTCAGCTTCCTCATCTGTAAAATGAGCTGGAGAAGGAAATGGTCCAGTATCTTTGCCCAGTAAGCCCCAAATGGAGTTGAACACAACTGAATAACAACAAAAATAGTGAATTACCAGAGTTGTTTGAATGGAGGTGGGGGCTGTGAGTGTGTGTGTGTGTGTGTGTGTGTGTGTGTGTGTGTGTGTGACATGGTCAGACTTGTACTTTAGGAAGATCAATTTGGCAGTTTTGTTAAAGTTGGACTAGAGTGGAGAGACAGTTGAGGCAGGCAGATGCCACCCCTCCTCGCCTTTCCCAGCAGGCTAGTGTATCCAGGTGTAAAGGGATGAGGGTGGTAGCAGCATCAGAGCAAAGAAATTAGAAGACATGTAGAGGAAAAGATTCTGATTAGATCAAGAGATTTTGCAGTTTATGATCATGGGAGTAGGGTATGCATGGTTGATGGCAAAGTCAAGAGCATCGCCTGCCAACCTCAACAGAACGGCACCCCTTCTCCCCTCCCCCTCACTGCATAGATATTCCTGAGTCTGATATAGAAGAAATCTCTAATTCTGTAGTCACAGAGAACAAGTTCACATTTGACCTCTGAGGCTTATTACCTGTATGACACATTCAGTTTTCACTTCTAGAAAGTAAAGGATTTCTGAGGTCCCATCCAGGTCAACTATTCTATGATCTCACCACATAGTTAGAACCAGAAATATCAGAGATGTTTCTCCAGTTTCTCTAGGGCAGGATCGCTGATTCTCAACAGAAAGACCCTCAAAGAGAGGTGAGCTAGGGAAGTCTGATTGTGTTTTGCTACACCTGCCCTCATGTCCTAACCTTAAATACATGGCTTTTTCAGTTTCCTCAGCTATGAAATAAGGGCTTTGAATGAAACTGCTCTAAGTTATCTTCCAGATTTAAATCCTATGACTCTATGATCTTATCCAGGAAAACAGAATGCTCTAGTGAAAGGATCCTACTCCTTCCCAGCCCTCCCCAGAGGGCTGGCTGACCTCCTTGCTGCCCTGTCTATAATGTGTCTCCTTCTTGTACCACTTTCTTAGAACTCTGCTTACCCCCTGCAGTCTGGGGCTCAGAGAAAGAGAAGGAGGAAGCTTATTTTGAATTAACTACATTTCATTGATTCTGGGACCAAAGCTATATAACCCATTAGCAAAGATGTGATTTCATTGGAATAAAAGAAAGAACAGACCCTTGTTGGATCAGCAGGCATCTGCCAGCCCTTTTGCCCTGCCCATCAACTCTCAGAGATGATGGAACCCCAGGGAGCTCAGCAGGCAAAGATTCAGGGCTGGGAGATGCAGAGAAGATGCAGAGTCAGAGGTAGCAGAGGCCAGTGCAGAGCTGTTCACTTATTTCAGTTGTGTCCGACTCTTTGTGACCCCATTTGGGGTTTACGTGGCAGAGATACTAGAGTGGTTTACCATCTCCTTCTCCAGCTCATCTTACAGATTAGGAAACTAAGGCAAATAGGATTAAATGACTGGCCCAGGGTCATACAGCTAGTAAGAGTCTGAGGTTGGATTTGAACTCATGAAGAGGAGTCTTCCTTAGTCCAGCTCTGAACTCAGAAATCAGGGACTTATAAAAAAGTTTCCTAAAAGTAAATCCTTGAGTTTTTTCAGCAAAGACTCATTGCTTGCTGAGTCAGTGAGGAAAGAATATTGAATTTGGAATTGGAAAGGTGAGGGATGGAGTCTCCTCAATGCTACTTAAGACAGACGGTACCAGCCTGCATTGGTAGAAGTAGTTTTCTTACCTGGGAGTCCTGGGTACCAATGAAATCATAGGTTTGGTCTTTAGCTCTATCCCTATGTGCTAAACACTGTACTGGATGTAGGGAAATCAGAAGGAAAATTACAAGCAGTGAGTACGCAAATAAAAAAGGGAAAACAAAGTCCCTGCCCTCAAGGAATGTGTATTCTGAAAGGGGAGAAAAAATGCACTTAGAGGAGTCATAGACTGAGAGGGTACAGGTCAATGAGATCGCAAGCAGAGCCATAAGACCAGCCAGGGAGCACCATAGTGCCTAAAGGGCTGGGCATGAAGTTGGGAAGACTCATCTTCCCAAGTTCAAATCTAGTCTCAGATGCTTACTAGAGGGGTGACCCTGAGCTAGTCCTGTTTGCCCCAGTTTCTTTATCTGTAAAATGAGCTGGAAAAGGAAATGCAAAACCAGTCCAGGATCTCTACCAAGAAAACCCCAAATGGGGTTATGAACAGGTGGAGCCACAGCAGAATAGACTGACTGGGCTCTTCTTGGAACAATGGTGGTGTGAATTTGAGCATGCATCCAGAACTGGAGGGGAGAGTAGAAGAAAAGGGGGTTGGAAAACTTGTTGAGGAAATAGCAGGGTTGGGGAGCAAAGTGATGTACTGCCTGATCGAGTGGACAAAGTGAGGCAGTCCTCAGCTCCCACCGTGACAGCGCCAGGGTGAAAGTTCTGAAGAGGGAGGCACTAAAACCTCCTGGGGAGCTTTCCTGGTCTCGGTGGCAAAATACTTAGTACAATGCCTTGTATACAGTAGTTGCTTAATAAATGTTGATTGACTGGTGAGGGGATCCAGAAGATGGCCAAGAGTAAGGAAGAGCAGCATATGAGATCTGGAGAAAGAGAGACGATCCATGTCAGACTCTGGGCTCTATGACTACCTTTGTGACCTTAGGAAAGGCACTTAACTTCTATGAGACCAAGTTCCTTCATTATAAAGATGATGCATTAGACCAGCAGTTCTCAAATTTCTTAGTCTCCAAACCTCTCTTCACTCTTAAAAATATTGAAGACTCTGAAGACCTTTTAGGTGATTAGAAACGAAAACATTTTAGTATTGTTATGAAAATAGTTTTAACCTCATGAACCCTCTTCCAAGACCTCAGGAACCCACACAATTTGGGAACCACTGACTAGACAATTCAATTCAAAATGTGCTAGGAACTGTGTTAATCACTAGTGATAAAAACATAATAATAAGACTCTCCAAGAAGTGGCCATAATGAGAGTGATCTTTCAGGCAGAAAAGTTTAGTCCAGGGGTGGGGAACCTGCAGCCTTGAGGCTACCTCTATCTGACCTTCTAAATCCTCGGGTGTAGCCTTTTGACTGAGTCCAAGTTTTACAGAACAAATCCTTTTATTAAGGGAATTTCTTCTGTGAATTTTGGATTCAGTCAAAGGATCCCACTTGAGAACCTAGAGGGCCACATGTGACCTCAAGGTTCCCCACCCCTGGGTTAGCCTCTATTAAGGTGCACAGGTCAGGTATCATACATTGTGTATGAGGAATATCAGGAAAGCCAATTTGGCTGTATTGTAGGGTGCACAGAAGCAGTGGTATGCTGGCAAATATTTAACAACCAACTCTCCAAAATCAGAATATACTTTTGCATTTAATGTGCATTATTAATATTTTGCTATCACTTTCTTAAGTCTAAAAGTCAACAAAACAATAGATCAAACCCTGATTTGTAGTGTTTGTTCATTTCTGAAGTGCAAATGCACTGAAAATTTAACAACTGGCTCTTCAAAAGCTGGTGGCACAATGGATAGAATCCTGATTTGTAGCATTTGCTAATTTCCAAGGTGTAAATGCTCACACTGAAAATTTAGCAGTTGTTTTTTAATAGCCAGTCCAAGCTAGCTCTAGCGTACCCCTACATGGAAGTGTATGAAGTATAATCAGCCTAGAAAGAAAAGCAGGAAATAGACTGGGAAAGACTTTGAATGACAAACTAATGAGGTTGAATTTTATCCTAAAGTCGATAAGCATCTACTAAAGTGTGTGTGTGTGTGTGTGTGTGTGTGTGTGTGTGTGTGAGAGAGAGAGAGAGAGAGAGAGAGAGAGAGAGAGAGAGAGAGAGAGAGAGAGAGAGAGAGAGAGAGAGAGAGACGCAGTCAGGCCTCTGCTTTGAAAATATCAGTTTAGCATCTATGTGGAAGATGGAGGCTGGAGTCAAGGAGACTAGAGGAAGGCTACTGTAATAATTAATGAAGAGATTATTAAAATAGAGTAGATAAGGGTCCAAGATGAGGAGCGGGTTACCTACTTGACTCTCTTCTTCATGGACCACCAAAGCATCCATTAAGTTCTAGAAACAGCCCTGCATCCAGAATCCTGGAATTTGGGAGGTGAAAGGCACTCCACTGTCCATCTAGTCAAACTATGCATGAAAAGAATCCTTGAGATAAGATATTCCACAAATGGTATGTTAATGCCTCATCCTTTTGATTTCTTAAGTGAGACCCTGAGTCACAGGGACTCAGCTATACCCTTCTACATACAAAAGTACACTGCACCCAGGAGAAGGAGTTCTAAGAATTCTAGAGGACTTTCCTGTCTAGCTTGCTTTTGGCAATGTCCCAGAGAAATTTATCAGATGCTTTCAAAATTGACAGTAACTTGAGATTGTTGCAACTTGCTGGGACTAAAGGGAAGCCTTTTCATTCCTGCGCTAATTAATGGTCTCCTGGGAGGAGCCCAGAGGAGCTCAGTCAGCCTTAGTCAGACCATGGAATCAATGACTTTCTCGACAGGGCATTCTTCCAAACTGCCCTCTTCTGTAGCATTCTGTAACACAAAAAGGATACTTTGTTCCGAGTTCAGAGAGACCATCATTTGAATCAATATGGTATAGAGCAAAGAGCAGAGCCTTGAATTTGGAGTCCAAGGACCTTAGTCCAATTCATTATCTTAGGCAGGTAATAGTAACAGCTAGCATTTATATAGCATTTTTAAGGTTTATGAAGCACTTTGCAAATATGATCTCACTTGTCCTTGCAATAACCCTAGGAGACAGGTGCAACTATTATCATTATTATTTTATAGAAGTCACTTAACCTAACCTCATCATTTTACAAATAAGGAGACTGAGAGTGAAAGTGATTGACAACTAGGTGGTGCAGTGGACAGAGCATTAGTCCTAGAGTTAGGAAGACCTGAGTTCCAATCCTGCCACAGATACTTTGTGACTCTAGTTAATCCACTTAACTTCCTCATTCTCAAGTTTTCTAATGTGAAAAATGGTGATGGTAAAAACATCTACCTTCCAAGGTTACAGTGAGAAGCACAGGAGATAATGTTTGTAAAGCACTTTGTAAACCTTAAAGTGCTATATAAATCCTAGATGCTATGATCCTAATCCTTGGCTAGGGCATTTACCAGTAGGAGGACCCTTGGTAAGTCTCTTAACCTGATTAGACCTCAGTTTTCTCATCTGATATCCATAGATTAGGGCTGTAACTAGGGCCAGGCAACTGGGGCTTTGACATTAGAGGAGTGACCTTAGGTAAGCAACTCCATGGTTTGCTCTTACCTACTTCCCTTACACCATCTGCAGCAGTCTTCCTATCAGACCTGAGTTATCCTTAGGCCTCTGTCTTCCTGCCACAATATGTCTAGTTCTAAAGATTTTCTTTCCTCTCACCCCCATTTGTCTGAAAAGTTAGATTTATGGTTGTGCTTTTTGTTCCTTGATTCGAGAATGGGAAACTTGTCCCATGCATGAAAATCTCTAGTTGTGATTTGGATGGGAATGATCATACCCAGGATACTTAAATCACATTATCATTGTCAGGAAAGTTCTTTACAATAATGATCAGTCAATAAATATTTATTATGATTTTAATTATAATTTATTATAGAGCTCAAAGCACTATAGAAGAGGGAAAGTGAAAGTCTTGACAACACACTGGCCTATTGATAAACAATCCTCCTCTTTTGTGTAATAACCAACATTTACTTATGCAGTTCTTTAAGAATTTTGCAAAGAACTCTGTTATATTAATCAGAGGCAGTGTTTTGGGAAGAAACATAGGTTCAATTGAATGTCACTTACTGCTTGTGTGATCCTGGGCAAAACTCTCTGGGCCTCAGTTTACTCATCTGTGAAATGAGAGACTTGGACTAGATAACCTCTAAGATCCCTTCCATCTCTAAATCTACAATACCTTTAGGGTCCGTTCTGGTCCTAAATCTATGATCTTTTGATCTCAGTCAAACCTTGGAAAACTCCCCAGGAGATAAGTACTAATGACTATTCCCACTTTACAGATGAGGAGACTGAGACTCACAGAGATTATATGACTTATGCAATAGTAATGACATTTTACATATATATTTTATATATATACCTACCTACATACACACATATACACACATACATATATATATATATATATGTGTGTGTGTGTGTATATATATATATATGGATGGATGGATGTGAATTACTCAGCTAGTAATTGCTAGAGGCAGGATCTGTATGCAGCGCTTTGCTAGTTCCAAGTATAGCATCCTATCTACTAAGAGTAGAGTGCCCTTCATGTATCTTAGGAGAGGCAGCCAATAATACATTTCACTGTTCCAGTGTAGAAACAATCCCAAGTCCTTTTCTGTGTCTGCAAAGTGGAGATAATCCTCTCCACGCTCACAGGGCAGGGAGGTGGAAATGGTGATAAAAATAAAAAAGATTGTAAAATGCTTTGCAAATACAAAGTACTGGGTAAATGCTAAGTAACAATACTAAGACTCACTGGCGGAGGCCGCTTTTAATTTTGCCAGCTTGGTAATTGTCTGAGCTGTATTAGATTGCTTTTCTCTTGCAAAAAAAATAGTGTCTTGGTGATGATCCCTGTGTGGGTAAAGGATTGGGCTAATAAAATCTAATGTCTACTGTTTATGATTTCTGCTCAGGTCCTCTCTCCCCAAAAGCTGGGCCTTCAGGCTGTTAGTGAGGAAACAAACCTTATTTGCTTTTTATTTGAGATTAAATGAAGTGTGTGGGTCTCTGCTTGCTTCTACAAAGGCCCTGGGAAAGAAAGGGCTAGCAGAAGGTACTGGAGAGTGTCACTACGAAGAAAGGGGTTGGTTCCAGTCACTGTTTCCCCAATACTTCTCTGACACTTGATACAACCAACATCACCCAAATCATGCCTTCACTCAGGTGGTAATGGATGACAGGGTAGTTCTGGGGACCTGTGGGGAGGAAAGGAGATAAGGGGAAGGGAATGTACCCTTGCACTGTTGGGTGCCAACCTTGAGTTACAAAATACTAAAGACATGAGTCTGATACAGAATTACCTAATTAATTACCCTGTGTGACATTAAGCAGGTGTTTAAACCTCTCTGAGCTTCCAGTATCCAACCAGTTGTCAAGTACTAGTCGTTCTACTTCTACGATATCTCTCAAATTTGTTTTTTTTCTCCATTCTCCTAGTCACTTCCACTAATTCAGGTCCTATCACTTTTTTTTTTCCTGGACTATTAGAATAGCCTCTTAATTGGTGTCTGTGCTTTCAGTCTCTTACCTCTTCATTCACCACCTATCAGTCTTATTTCTAAAACACAAGTTGGATCATGCCATTTTTCAGTGACTCTTCATTGCCTCTAGAATAAATGACAAATTTCTCCATCTGATATCTAAAGCACCCCCACAGTCTATCCTTGGTCTTTCCTTCCAGACTTTGTCTAGAGCATTGAGGAACCCAACTTGGCTTTTCTCTTCTTTCTATAGGTTGACTCACTCATTCTAACTTATACTGGCACAATGGTGTGTGTGTGTGTGTGTGTGTGTGTGTGTGTGTGTGTGTGTGTGTGTGTGTGTGTGTGTGTGTGTGTGAGAGAGAGAGAGAGAGAGAGAGAGAGAGAGAGAGAGAGAGAGAGAGAGAGAGAGAGAGAGAAAGAGAGAGAAGAGGAGGGGAGAGAGAAAGGAGGATGGGGGAGAGAGATACAGAGATTCTCAGAGGGAGTGGCCACACTCTACAACTCCCTCAGAAATCTAAAGGGAAGCCGATGAGGGAAACATATTCTTACAGCAGTATACTCTAGCCCTTGAATGTGCCTCTCTCCACCACCTGCTCCATATACCCAATGTACTTCCCATTTAGCAAATCAGCCAGATGATCTCCATTAATTCTTTTTTTCATGGTTAAAATATCATCACCCCTTCTTATTCTTTTCCTCTTTACTGTCTTAAAGGGCAAGATAGATTTTTATACCCCATTACCTGTATATCTTACTTCCAGTTGCATGTAAAAATAATTTTTTTAACATTTGTTTTTAAAACTTTGAGTTTCAACTTCTCTCCCTTGCTCCCTCCCCACTTACCCCCATTGAGAAGGCAAGCAGTTCAATATAGGTTATAGCTACATGTGTAGCTTTGCAAAATCCCTTCATAATGGCCCTGTTGTGAAAGACTGAATTTCCCTCCATCCTATCCCATCCCCCTAATTATTCTATTTTCTCCTTTGACCCTGTCCCTTTTCTAAAGTGTTTGCTTCTGACTACCCTCTCACCCAGTCTGCCCTCCCTTCTATCATGCCCCCTTTAATTTCCTCCCCCCAACTTTTCTGTAGAGTATGCATAGTATTCCCTCTTTGAGCCAGCCAAATCTGATGAGAGTTCACACGTACCTTCTCACCTCCCTCTATTCCCCTCCATTGTAAATCATTTTTCTTGCCTCTTTTATGTGAGATAACTTGCTCCATTCTATCTCTCCTGCTGTCTTTTTCCCAATATATTCCTTTCTCACCCCTTAATTTTATTTTTTTAGATATCATCCCTTCATATTCAATTCATTCTGTGCCATGTATCTATCTGTCTATTTGTCTGTCTATCAATTTTCTCCAACTATCCCAATATTGAGAAAAGTTTCATGAGTTACAAATATCATCTTTCCATGTAGAAGTGTAAACAGTTCAATCTTAACAAGTCCTTTATGATTTCTCTTTCCTGTTTACTTTTTCATGCTTCTCTTGATTCTTGAATTTAAAAGTCTCTATTTACCTCTGGGCTTTTCAGCAAGAATATGTGAAAGTCCTCTATTTTGTTGAATATCTATTTTTTCCTCTAAAAGATTATACTCAGTTTTGCTGGGTAGGTGATTCTTGGGTTTAATCCTAGCTCCTCTGTCCTCTGGAATATCATATTCCAAGCCTTTCAATCTCTTCATGTAGAAGGTACTAGATCTTGTGTTATCCTGATTTTATTTTCACAATATTCAAATTGTTTCTTTCTGGCTGCTTGTAATATTTTCTCCTTAACCTGGGAACAATGAAATTTGGCTACAATATTACCAGGAGTTTTCCTCTTAGGATCTCTTTCCAGAGGGGATCAGC
This sequence comes from Notamacropus eugenii, assembly GCF_028372415.1. NCBI lineage: Eukaryota > Metazoa > Chordata > Mammalia > Diprotodontia > Macropodidae > Notamacropus > Notamacropus eugenii. Next base: position 49,324,108 of record NC_092875.1, on the reverse strand, counting down.
GACTTCTTTCCATTTCTGTTTTACCCTCTAGTTCTAGAATATCAGGGCAGTTTTCCTTGATAATTTCTTGAAAGATATGTAAGCTCATTTTTTGATCATGGCTCTTAGGTAGTCCAATAATTTCTATATGATCTCTAGTGGATCTGTTTTCCAGGACAGTGCTTTGATTTTTCCATTGAGATATTTCACATCGTTTTCTATTTTTTTATTTTTTTGTTTCTGTCTTATAATTTCTTGATTTCTCTGTAAGTCTTTAGCTTCTATTCAATCCATTCTAATTTTGAAGGAATTATTTTCTTCAGGGAGTTTTTAAATCTCCTTTTCCATTTCATCAATTTTGTTTTTTAAGGCATTCTTCTTCTTCTCATTGGCTTTTTGGATTTTTTTTTTTGGCACTTGGGTTAGTCTATTTTTAAGATGTCATTTTCTTCAGTACTTTTTTGGTCTCTTTTAGCAAGCTGTTGACAGGATTTTCATGATTTTTTCGAATCACTCTCATTTCTCTTCCCAGTTTTTCCTCTATTTTTCTTCCTTGATTTTCAAAATCCTTTTTGAGATCCTCCATGTCCTACAACCAATTCATATTCTTCTTGGTTGATTTGATGTAGGAGCATTGACTCTGCTATTCCCCTCTGGTTCTCTGGGAGTCCAGAATTCTGGAAGCAGCCTCTGCCAGTGCTGGTACTGTTGCTACTGGTGCTGCTGCTGGCCACCTTCATAACCCCCACCAACATGCAGCTGGGGTCGGATATAGTTAAACTGCACCATCCTCTTTTACTCATGTCCCACAATGTGTTTCCACTGACCTTTTTTGGCATTTGTGGGTTCAGCAGCCTGGAAATTGCCACAGCTGCCAATGATTCAGTCCCCTGAGGCCTGTTCCAGCCCTTCTATGCTGATGCAGCCCACACCTAGACTATGCTCTGCTCCCTGTCAGGTGTTAAAGACCCTTCCTGTCCCAGGTTTTCTCTTTTCTCAGAGAGGTTAATAATCCTACTTTATTCTAGTTCAGTATTTTCTTTGTTTCTTTTCTTATTTTTATTTTTCCCATTTTTAAAAATTTATTTATTTATTTTTAGTTTTCAGCATTCATTTCCACAAGATTTTGAGTTCCAAAGTTTCTCTCCATCTCTCCCTTCCCCACTTGAAGATATCATGTGTTCTGATTACCCATTCCCCCAATCTGCCCTCCCTTCCATTACACCCCTCCCTTCCCTTATCCCCATCTTCTCTCTTTTCTTGTAGGATAGATTTCTATACCCCATTACCTGTACTTCTTATTTCCCAGTTGCATGCAAAAACAATTTTTAACGTTCCTTTTTAAAACTTTGAGTTCCAACTTCTCTCCCTCCCTCCCTCCTCACCCATCCCCATTGAGAAGGTAAGCAATTCAATATAGGTTATTCAAGTGTAGTTATGCAAAAGACTTCCATAAAAGTCATGTTGTGAAAGACTATATTTCCCTCCATCCTATCTTGCCCTCCATTTACTCTATTCTCCCTTTTGACCTTGTCCCTCCCCAAAAGTGCTTACTTCTAATTACTCCCTCCTTCCATTTGACTCCCTTCTACCATCTCCCCCACCTCACTTATCCCCTTCTCCTCTACTTTCCTGTAGTATGAGATAGATTTTCATACCAAATTGAGTATGCATGTTATTTTCTCCTTAAGCCAAATGTGATGAGAGTAAGCTTCACTTTTTGCCTCTCACCTATCCCCTTTTCCCCTCCATTGAAAAAGCTTTTTCTTGCCTCTTTTATGAGATATAATTTGCCCCATTCAATTTCTCCCTTTATCCTCCCAAAATATTCCTCTCTCACCCCTTAATTTTATTTTTTTAGATATCATCCCTTCCTATTCAACTCACTCTGTGCCCTCTGTCTAAATATATGTGTATAATCCCTCCAATTATCCAAATACTGAGAAAAGACTCAAGAGTTACAAATATTATCTTTCCATGTAGGAATATGAACAGTTCATCTCTAGTAAATCCCTTATGATTTCTCTTTCTTATTTACCTTTTCATACTTCTCTTGATTCTTGTGTTTGAAAGTCAGATTTTCTATTCCGTTTTGGTCTTTACATTAAAAATGCTTGAAAGTCCTCTGTTTCATTGAATGACCATTTTTTCCATGAAGTATTATACTCAGTTTTGCTGGGTAGGTGATTCTTGGTTTTAATTCTAGCTCCTCTGCCCTCTGGAATATCAAATTCTAAGTCCTGTTATCCCTAAATGTAGAAGCTGCTAGATCTTGTGTTGTCCTGATTATATTTCCACAATACTCAAATTATTTCTTTCTGGCTGCTTGCAATATTTTCTCCTTGACCTGAGAACTCTGGAATTTGACTACAGTATTGCTAGGAGTTTCTCTTTTCCAATCTCTTTCAGGAATCGATTGGTGAACTCTTTTGATATTTATTTTATCTTCTGGTTCTTGAATACCGGGGCAGGTTTCCTTGATAATTTCATGAAAGATGATGTCTAGGCTTTTCTTATACTGTGGCTTTCAGGTAGTAACATAATTTTTAAATTGTCTGTCCTGGATCTATCTTCCACGTCAGTTGTTTTTCCAATGAGACATTTCATGTTGTCTGCTATTTTCTCATTCCTTTGGTCTTATTTTATAATTTCCTGATTTTTCATAAAGTCACTAGCTTCCACCTGCTCCATTCCAATCTTTAAGGAACTATTTTCTTCAGTGAGCTTTTGGATCTCTTTTTCCATCTGGCAAATTCTGCTTTTTAGGGCATTCTTCTCATTGGCTTTTTGGATCTCTTTTGCCATTTGGGTTGGTCTATTTTTTAAAGTATTATTTTCTTCAGAATTTTTTGGGGTCTCCTTTAGCAAGCTGTTGACTTGCTTTTCATGATTTTCTTGCATCACTCTCATTTCTCTTCCCAAGTTTTTCTCTACTTCTCATACTTGATTTCCAAAATCCTTTTGAGCTCTTTCATGGACTGGGAGCAATTCATATTTTTCTTGGAGGCTTTGGATGGAGGAGCTTTGACTTTGTTTTCTTCTGCTTGCATGTTTTGTTCTTCCTTGTCACAAAAGTAAGATTCTATAGCCTGATTCTTATTGCAGTTTTTGTTCATTTCTGCAGCCATTTACTTGACTTCTGAGCTCTTTGTCAAGGTAGTTCTCTGTTTCCAGTGGAGGTGGGGGGTGTACTGTCAGCCCCTCGATCCCGCCACAATTTGTGGGCCTAGAGCTCCAGAAACAGTGGCTGCAGCTGCCACTGCTGCTGCTGTGGCTGCTACAGTTTCCTCAGCCCTCTTTCCTCTCAGCTGCCCTGGGTCTGGGGCTGGACCACTCCACTCTACCCTACTTGTCCCACAGGCTTTTTGCACTCACCTTCCAATTTTTCCTAGGCCTTTTGGGGTCCTGAAATCTGGAAACTGCCAAAGGTGTGAGATATTCAGTCTCCCCAAGACCTGCTCAGGTCCTGTCTGTGACAGCAGGGATGACACCGGACTGTGCCCTGCTCCCTGTGATAGACACTTCCTGGTGACCTTCCAGGCTGTCTTGGGCTGGAGATTTGCTTCATTCCATCATTCTGTGGCTTCTTCAGCTCCAGAATTTGTTTAGAGCCATTTTTTACAAGTATTTGGTTGGGCTTTGCAGGAGCACTCTGGAAAGTTCGTGCTATTACTCTGCCATCTTGGCTCTGCCCCTCCGTGTTTTCTTAAAAACTGGCCTTGGTTCTTAACAAAACTTCCTGTTTATATATATCTATATCTGTATAGATAAATATATGTGTGTATATATATATATATATATACATATATATATATTATATATACCTCTTTAAGAAATGAGTTAAAGGTTGGCCTCTTTATTTAAGAAGAAAACAAAACAAAACAAAAATCAAACTAGGAGGGTAAGACATTCAGGGTTGCTGTTCCAAAGAGCAATAGTTACCATTCACATTCACTCTAAATTCACTCAAAGCCAGGAGGACCCAAAAAACAACCATGAAGTGGAGCTTGGCCAGTGACCCATTATGGTTGAATGTATGAGCTTAAGAGTGAACTGGGGGGAAGGAAGGAAGGAAAGAAAGAAGGAAGGAAGGAAAGAAGGAATCTAGGTAGTAAACTCCAAGTCATGGTCCTCTTTGACAATGAAGGATAAACACAACCTGTGAGTAGCCCAAGTTGCCTGAATGGGGACCTAGATATTTGGGCAACTCAGCTCTCCCTCTACTTCTCCCTTTCCTCTCCATAGTAAGGTAAATTTCCAGTTAACCTGAGGTTAATGCCTAGATTACTTCCTTCCTTCCTCCCTCCCTTCCATCCTTCCTTTCTTCCTTCCTTCCATCTTCCATCCCCCCAGTTCACTGAAGCTCAAACATTCGACCACAATGAGTCCCTAGCCAAGCTCCACTTCATGGCTGTATTTTCTCTTATTTTTAATTCTTTTCTTTTACTGTCACCTGTAACTCCTTCTTCTAGTCTCAAATTATCTAGTATTTGCTTTCTGGCATGCTTGCTGCATTTCTATAACAGAAAGTGAGTTCCTTGGGTCAAGGATCCTTTCATTTTTCTCGGTGAATCCTTAGTACTTATTGTAAGGCACATAGTACATACTTAATAAATATTTGTGATTTTCAGTGGAGGGATCGGTCAGCTAGATGGTACAGTTATAGAATACTCAGCCTAAAGTCAGGAAGATTCATCTTCCCCAATCCAAATTTGGCCTCAAATACTTACCAACTGTATGACCCTAGGCAAGTCACTTAATCATGTTTGCCTCAGTTTCCTCATCTGGAAAATGAGCTAGAAAAAAAGAAATGGCAAGCCATTCCAGTATCTTTGCCAAGAAAACCTTCAATGGGGTCATGAAGAATGGGGCATGACTGAAAAATGACTGAATGATATTAGTCATTTATACAGTACCTAAATCTTGTAAAGTGCTTTACATCCATGCCCTCACTTAAGACACACTATACCCCTAGAATTAGTGGTACAGCCTATACTAGAATCCAGATTTCCTAATGAATAACCTAGAACCTTTTCCTCTGGATCATCCTGACTCCCAGATTTTACTTTAACAGATATTTCAACCCCCCCCCTCCCCACAATGAACATCTATCATGGGGTTGGGGTCAGCACTTATACTTGAAGACCATTGGACCCTGAGCCTCCCAGACCTGTTCAATCTGCTAAAGGGAAGGGAGGAAGCCAAGCCCAGTCAAGTTACTCAGGGCTGAGTTTTTCCTTAGAGATGGTGCATTTCCCTAGAATCTATGAGCTCTAGCCCACATCCCTAGGTATGCCTCTGATCACTCCCTTTTTGGTAATTGAAAAAGAAACCCCAGTACTATGTCAGGGAAACATGTCTCTCAGACAGCTGGGTATGCATAGGGGAGTGTGGGGAATTGAACTAACCCATCAGTATAAGGGAAAACCTTTCTATTGCTCACAGCTCAAAGTTGCTTTATCTTTGGGCAGGATAGGTTCATCACTCAGAGTGGTTAGTTTTCTGATCACCCTGGAGCTGGCATTGCAGGGGGATATTTGGAGTCCATCAGTAGCCTCTTAATTTAAACTGCAGTTGAACTGGGAGCTGGCTGCTGGTGGAAAGCAGAAAACTGAGACCCACCCCTTTGCTTGACCCTTCCCCCAAGATGAGGGCTGGTTTTTCTAATTAATTCTCCAGTTTCTGCCAGGGTCCTTCCTTCTGAAGCTTTTCATGCACAGGAGATGAGTCTGTCTGGAGGCTTTCTCTCCATTGTCTCAGCTCTCCAATGAGCATTGCTGCTCTCTCCCTTTCCTGCTGGGGGCCCAGATTCAGCTCAATCCACTCCCACCTCAAGGTTAGGCCAGCTCCGTTCAAGCCCAGCTGGAAGTCTAGGCACAGACAGAGAACAGCTCTCATTTTCAGCTCTGCTTTTTATGAGACACATTCTTAAAGCATGTTAATCCCTCTTGCTTTTGTCACTCTCCCTCATCCACCATGGTCCAGATACCAGGGCTAAAGGGAAGGCCAGGAAAAATTCCTTCTGGTCGAGGCTGTCTTCAAAAATCTCCTTCCAATATAGATTGGCCATTGCTCTGGGCTGTGAAAATTATATTAATAAGTGATCTTCTAGGAGCATTTTCAGAGGAAAAGTCAGTCTTGGAAGAGGCTCAGATACACAACTCCAAAGTCATGTGTCTATTTAGTGGGGATAGAGACTACATAAGTGTCTTCTCTGCAGTTTATGGTCTAAGAGCTGTCCAGAGCTCTCAGTGGTGAAGTGACTTGTGTAAGGTTAACATAATCAATACACACAAATGCATGCATGTGTATGTGCACATACACACTTCCAATGTGATCTGACCAAAGTGGAATACACTATGTCAAGCTCCTAGTCATTTATGTAAATTCCTTCAGCAGCGGGAAGCCTCTTCACCAGTGAAAATTTGGTTACAAATTATATCTCATTAAGCTGTCCAAGGGTGTGTGTGTGCGTGCATGTGTGTATGTGTGTATGTGGCTAAGTAAATAATATTCATTTCTCCCTAGATGGTTCTCAATTCTGGACTTTCTCCATAATGCCTTAGAAACCTCTTCATCCTAGAGATATCACTGTAGCTCTAGAATCCACATATTGGAAATAATCTCTGCCTCCTCCACCTCTCCCTCTGATTGGATGACTCCTTCCAGAAACTATTTAAATAGGGTACTCAGGTGAAATATGACACATTTCTCTCTTAGCTTTCCTGGACTATAGATTGTTTTCTACCATTCTCTGAGTAACTTTGTCACCTCTTTTCCTTTTATGTTTGTCTTCCTCCCCTAGAATGCTAGGTGCTCTAGGGGAAGGACTGTCTTTCTGCTTGTATGTCCATTCCTAGCACTTAGTACAATGCTTGGCACATAGTAAGTGCTTAATAAATGCTTATTGCCTTGTCTTGCCTTGACAATATTCCAGAATCTGAGTTGGGAGAGTTCCCAGAAGTAAGAGAGCCTAACTTGTAACTGCAGAGAAATTCTTTCTACAATCCCTTTGAGTGTGGCCAGGCAACTTCTGCTGGAGGCAGAGTGTACAGTGAGCAAAGCTCTGGATCTGGCTTTGCTGCTTAATATGGGGGTAATCTGGGACAAATCAGTCAAGTTTGTATCATCAGATGGTCTCTTCCAGGGGGTTGGATTAGATGTCTGTTCCAGCTCTAAATTTATGATACAGGAAGCTCATTACTTCCCCACAGAGTTCCACTTGCGGATGGCTCTCATGACTAAAAAGTTTTTCCTTATATTGAAATGAAATCTGAACATCATGCACCTTTCCCTGAGCACTTACTATAATTTAGTGGACTTGGAAGCTCTCCTTTGAGACATGACAAGATTCAGGATCATAAATCTAGCTCTAGAAGGGACTTCAGGAACCATCTAGTCCAATCCCTTCATTTTATGGAGGAGAAAACTGAAGCCTAGAGAGAGTAATTGACTTGCCTGAGAATCGATCCAAGAGAATAATATACAATGTCTATAGTAATATAAATAAAAAACAAAACTAAAGGTAATCAAATGCAGATTCCAATGACCAAGCTTCGTCCTGGAGAACAGGTGATGAGTACACTTCCCTTCTCTTAAAAGAGGTGGGGAGGACTACAGATACAGAATGGTGCATTCAGTGTCAGACAAATTTCCTCTCTCATTATTTGGGTTTCTATTAGCTTGTTGTTGAAAGGGAAGATTTAATAGGGAATGTGTTAGGGAATGTTTGCCATGTAAAACTACAAAGACATCAATATGTTTGTTTTTTTTTTTAAGCTCATCTTAAATACCAGTTTCTCCAAAAGAATCTCTTTTCTGAAACAAAGATAATTCTTTGTGATTACATGGAAGTTAAACAGCACTAACTAGCCTTAATTATAGCCTCTTCACTGGGTGGGCAGGCAGAATTGAAGTATTCCCCAGCTAGCACCATGGCCAGCACCTGAAGACTGAGTTCGGAGGTTTAGGGCTTGTCACACCTTGGAGGAAGAGCTGTCAGGGAACCTTTGTCAAATGTCACAAGATGAAATGCTCTACAATGTTTGCATTGGTTTACTTTGCCTCTGATAAGGAACAATCAGCCAGTTTGTCTCCTACACTTTGCTAAAGATTGAACTAATGCTGTGGCTGGTCAAGACTGGGTCTCTTGTCTCTATAAATCCACGAAATCACTTCACTATGCCTCTGTCTCTTCCCTTCTAGATTTCAGAATTCTCCTTTTTCTTCCACTCCCAGTTCACATACTTACCCCTCTAAGAAACCTTGTCTGATTTTCCCAGTTCAAAGTGTTCTCCTAGCCAAATATTCCTAAAGCTCTTTGGCTTTCTGGATTTTGCCTTGAGGTCCCACTCTTTTGATTTGTGTTGACACCATCCTCCGGTCCACCATTTTAGGAGAGGTCCCAGCCATACCCTCTTTACTGCCTACTTGACTCATTCTCTGAATTTTTCCTCCCAACCAGGCACCTTGCTTCTGCACAGGCTTTCTTCCCTCTATCCCCTTAACTAGTTTCCTTTCATATGTTGTCTTCTTCGATTAGAATGTAAGCTACCTGAGTGAGAGGACTGTCTTGTTTGCTTTTCTTTATCTCTTCAGTGTTTAGTATAGTGTCTGGCATATAGTAAGCAGTCAATCAATAGATTATTGCTAGCATCTTTAAGGTTTGCAAAATCCTTCACACATGTTATCTCATTTTCTCTTCACAAAAATCTTATAATGTTGGGACTATTATTGCTTCTATTTATATATAAGGAAATAGGCTAAGAAATGTCAAATAACTTGCCCAGGGTCACATAGCTAATACGTGGTTGAGGCCAGATTTGGACTTAGTTCATCTTGATCTTAAGTACAACATTCTATCCATCTAGCTTCTCTCTCTATCTCTCTCTTTCTCTCTCTGCCTCTCTCTGTCTCTGTCTCTCCATCTTTCTCTCTCTGCCTTTCTCTGTCTCTGTCTCTCTCTGTGTATATATCTCTGTCTCTCTATCTCTGCCTCTCTTTCCTCTCTTCCTTTCCACTGAAATACTGCTATCCAGAGACTACTGCCCTTATGAGTTGGAGAGTTTGCCATCTGGGCATTCCATGGTCCTCTGCTAGCTTGTATAGTCTCACTGTGCTTCCTTGCCAGTCCCCATCACCATGTTATCCTTCTCCTTGGCTGGCATTCTCCTACCCGATAATAACCCCACAGGGTGGGACTAATAGACAAGGATATCAAGGCTGTGATAACAGAATCAAAGAATCAGACTTTGAGAAATTGAAGGGACCTTAGAGTCCTTTTAGTGTAAAACATTTTTTGTTGTTGTTCAATCATTTCAGTCATGTCTGACCCCATCTGAGGTTTTCTTGGCAAAGATACTAAAGTAGTTGTCATTTCATTCTCCAGCTTATTTTAGAGATGAGGAGACTGAGGAAAACAAGGTTAAGTGACTTGTCCAGGTTTATACAACTACTAAGTGTCTGAAACCATACTTGAACTCAGGAAGATGAGTCTTCTTGACTGCAGGTCTGTGCTCTACCCATTGTACCACCTCACAACCTCTATACGACCCACATCTGAGCAGAAATCATCTTTATATTTCTGAAAACTGAGGCAGCAATTCCGTGGCTCCAGTCCTTCTGCATCATTCTTGTTCTTTTAGATATTTCAAAATTCAATTACAGTATTTTTGAGAAACCACCCCACCCACCAGTGTAGCCTTATCCAGTGCCCTGCAGCCACCTCACTTGTTTTATAGCACTGGTGGCTTTTAGCTTGAGATCACAGTCACTGGGTAGATCATAAGATTATAAATTTGGATCTGGAAGGTCCTTAAAAATCATTTCTTCCAGCCCCCTCATTTAACAGAAGAACATAAAGTGATTAACCCAAGGCCATCCAGTAAGCACTGGAGCTAATATTTAAATCTCATACTTCTGACTTCACATTTATCAGTCATGGGTCATGTTTTCCCATTGATGAGCAATGAAGCTTTAGGAGCAATTACCTAGACAAATAGTGATAAAGACAAAAAATGACAGTATGAGGTAGTAGCAATACTTATTGGCTGTGTGATCCTGGTTGATTCAGTTCACTTCTCAGAGACTCGGTTTCCTTATCTATAAAATGGAGACAATCATTGTTATACAACTTACTTCCTGGGGTTGTTATGAAAAAGTACATCCCAAGTTTTATACCACTGTGAGTATGAGATAACAATGCTTATCTTCATCCTTCTTATTATTATGGTGTTTATATATTTTTAATGGAGTTCTGATAGAAATGGTCCAAGGAAGAATGGCTCTCTTTCTATTGCTCTTTTCTATTTAGCATTCTTCAGATTATTGCATAGGCGAACAAAATGATATCATTTTGTGGTTGAATAAGATCCTTAGGGTGTTAACTCTTCTTCTGCAGGTTCTCTGAAAGCACCTTTGGGTTTACTCTGCAGCAGCATGATGGAGATGACATGTACTAAATCCTACTCCCACATACTTTGAATCTCTGTACAGGGTGTCTCAAGAGTCTTAGTGAAGTTTTAAAATTAAAAGTATTTCATTCCAGGTGACTTGGAGGTCATAAGTAGTCAACAGAAAATAATGAATGAATGGGGTGAGGAGAATCATTTATTATGTGCTTCCTTTTTGCCAAACACTATACTAAGTGATGAGGATACAAAAAGGACTCCCAAGATAATATGGATGGTGAGAGCTATTAAATACATTGTTGTTAAATTACTAATTTATATATACACACACATAAAGACTGAGTGTTCCTCAAGATGGAAGTACAGGGACTACTCATAGATCTGATCCTGTTCGGATAGTCATGGAAGATTTGGCCAACCAGCTCCATTTTCCAAACTAGATTAATTTGTTCCTCCTTGGGGAGCCTGGTTGCCTCCCCACCCCATTTTCAGAGGTTTATATAATTATGCCATACTGGTTTGGCCTACTGGAACTCAAAACTCCCGAACTTGAGAGATTCGCCAGCCTCCACCTCCTCCAAAGGAAGAATTACAGGCATGTGTCACCATGCCTAGCTGCAACATTTTTTGGATAATGGTTTTCTAATTCTAATAAAGTTTATTTATTGAATTCACAAGGAATTTTTTTTGGGGGAGTATTTTTATCTGTTAGTTATAAAAGATATCAAGTTTCCAATGTACAATCCAACATTCAGTCTTTCTGAGTTCAAATCCAGGCTCAGACATATGCTTGTGGTGACCCTGGGTAAGTCACAAAGTTCTATATGGCTCAATTTTCTCATCTATAAAAGAGGGACAATAATAGCAACCACCTTTCAGGGTTTTGTGAGGATCAAATGAGGTAATATTTATAAAGAGTTTTGCAAACCTTTAAGAGTTATATAAGTACTATTATCAGTAAGTCTGAGTTCTCTAACAATAACCTTTCTGTAAGTTTAAGTGGCCGTGACTTGGTCTTGAATCACTATCATAATCCACTTTGTTTCTTCAAACAAATTTACATGACTTGTTTATTGGCATATTATTGGTTGAGTCCATGTGGGTACTGCCCATGGTAGACCTTTTGATTCAATTCTTGGATCTTAGCTGATTCATGGGCTCTGCTTGGAGATTAAACCTTTTGTATTGCATGTGACACATCCAACCACATATCTTTATCATCATCATTATCCTCCTCCTCTTTACTCTCCTCCTCCTCCTCCTCATCATCATTATTTGTCCTGCACTAATTTGCAAGGTCTCTTCACTAGAGTATAGCTAAGTTAGATTAAGGAGTTGACTAAGAGCATCACCTTCTGTAAGATCAGGTATCTTAATCAGAAATTTGCAAACCGAACAGTGAATTAATATCCCTCTCCCTCTTCCACCCTTCCCTTTCATTAAGTACAGGGCTTATTAGAAGAATGAACTTTGCTCTGAGAATTCTCAAGAAAACGATCATCAGCAGAGAAAGGAAAAATGATTTCAACATTCTGAGAAAGCCTTCCTTACAAAGGAGAATTTGTTAAAAGCCAAATGGAAATAGACAAATTTCTTTAGCAGGGCCCTTTGATGGGGCTTGAATCTGAAGCCTCAAAGAAATGCTGTTTGAAAAGCAATTTGTCCTGCCTTCTTCTTATGCCAGCCTTTGTTCTCCCCATGGATCCAGTCCCTGGAGAAACAGGGAGGGCCTGTACTCTTATACAGGGCTGTGGGTATGCAGGAGAGGCATCTAGGGTCCTTTATGGAACCAAAATGAGGAGAAACTGACTAGCTGGGGGCACCAAACTCAGACTATCTTTCCCTCTCTTGTCTTGGTTTATTAATTTGTCCTTTTGTTTGCTTCTTCTGACTTTTAAAATGGCTTCCAAAATGAAGGGAGATTGGTGGAGTGTTTATTGTTTCTCCTAGTACAGACAGGCATTACAGAAAACCTTGCTCTTTTCTTTCTGGAATATTAGGTGTGAAAATATCCCTCCCCTACTGCTACTTCTCCATTGGAGCTTTAGCACTAGCCCTCTCTGCCTCCCCCCCCCCCCCCCCCCCCCCCCCGACCTGGCCCCACCTCCAGCATCTAGCCTATGAATGTCTCATTCTCTTGAGGATCCTATGCTTTTTCAACCTAAGTGCACTCAGGCCCACTGAACTCAACACAGCCTTCTGAGAGATATAGTTCCTAGAGACAAAATGGGGCTGAGGCACTCCTTCCTTAATCTATAGGGCCTTGAATAGTAAGGTAGGAGTATTAACTCCCCATACTTTCTTTTAATAGATTCCAGTACTTCTGGAGTGCATCAGAGCCTGCAGTCTTACTAGGAATTCTCAAACCCCTGCCTCTCCTCCCTTAGGGGCTTCCTCAGAGAGATGCTTTCATTTTGGTCACCCTGTCATTGGAGGCTGACAAAACCATGCTGATTTCTCTCAAAACTGACAATTATTCTACCTTACACTATCTTGATTTCAGGGGAACTTGACCACTATCTCTCCTGTGAGCTCAGTGTAGAATCTTGTATTTTTATGCATTTATCTAAGCTATTCCCCTGCCTGGAATGCATGTCCTCCTCATTTTTGTCTCTCCAGATCCTTTACTTTCCTACAGATTTATCTCAGTTTGCCACTTCCTCCATGAAACTTTGTTTGCTCTCTGTGCAGATGCATGATTTTATAGATTTTTAAAAATCTATTCCCAATTCCCTAACTACCCAGATAATGTAAAACAGTGGAAAGTGATCCAGATTTGGGTTCTGAGGATCTAGGTTTGAATTCTGACTTTCCTACTTACAAGCTATATGACCCTAAGCAAGTCACTTTCTTGATAGTAGATTTGCCTTTTTTTATTTAGCACCATGTCTGGCACACAATAGAAACTTAATAAATGTACATTGTTTGAGTCTAGTCCTTAATTTTCCCATCTGTAACATGAGGGAGTTGTATGTAGTACATGATTTATAAGTTCCTTTCTTTCCTTTTGGCATGATTTAGAGGAAGAAGATGACATACTAGAAAGCCCTAGGTCATTGTTCAGGAAGAGGACCACAATTTGACCTGCTGAAGAGAGCACTGGGCTAGTAGTTAGAAACCTAGGGACTAATTCAGGCCTTCTCATTAATTTACTATGTAACCCTAATAAAATCATTCTCCTTCTTTAGGTTTCAACTTTCTCCTCTGTAAGATGGGTAAGAGGAGAAAAGGTTTTGCTTTAGATGGTCTTTAAGGTTCCTTCCAGACTGCCAGAGCACTCTTGAATTCTGTGATCTCAGCCAAGCAATGAGAACAATTCAATAACAACAATATTTTATGTTTCCTATATACTAGGCACTGTATTAAGTACTTTACAATTACTATCTGCTATGTCACAATAACCTGTAATGCCAATGTGATACCCATAGCAACTACTATGAATATACATGCATAATTCCACCTGGTACTTTCTAGCTTGCTCTTCTAAAGGGAAGTTCTGAAGCTGGAGCATAAAAAGCTTCTCATGAAAATCAGCTAATTCCTTTTTCATCTAAATCTTTTTCTCCATCAAGTTGTCTCTTCTTTTACATATAACACAATAAGTTGTTAACAATGTCCATCCTCTTCTACATACCCTTGTCATTTCTTTCCCTGTTTCTATTGGTATTCCCTTCCAACATCTTTCTAAATCTATGGGTTCTCCTTTCTGTAGCTCCAGTTCCCAGTTTTTATAAAGTCCTGTGCTTTTAGCCTGTTCTCTCACCAGGGAGAAATAAGGTAAATCCTCCCATCCCAGGATACCCATTTCCTTCCCTAGAGCCTTCTTGTCTCCAAGTAGAGGTATTATTTTTCACAATCCCATCCTTGTCAACATTTGTAATGCCAATCCAATAACCACAGCAGTCACTATGAATATGCATGTGTATTTCCAGGGTAAATTCACAAAATGTAATAAACTCTCTTTCTGAAATGCAAAATCAAAATATTTATTTGGGACATCATTAGAATACCAGGAGATAATATTTAACAGGATACTTATCACCAATCCAGGGAGCACCTCCAACATCTTAAACTTTCTTTCTGTCAGGTCTGCCCACAAAAACAACTTCCCCTAGACAAATTTCTCCTCCTGCCCACTCACAGTTTGCTTCTCTCTCTCTGCTGTCATTCTCTACTCATATTCTCTCTCTCTCTCTCTCTCTCTCTCTCTCTCTCTCTCTCTCTCCCTTCTCCTTGGGCAAGCTCCCCCCAGTCTGAGCTCCATGTGACCACAAGCTCCATGTGATCACAGGCTTCATGTATTAGACCTCTTAATGGGTGGGGAAGATCTTCCTATTCTATTAACGTTACACAACCCTGGACAGTGGGTGCTATTATTACACCCATATCATAGATAGGCAAGCTGAGGTTAAATGACTTGTCCAGGGTTACACATCCAGTGTCTGAGGCTAGATTTGGACTCAGGTCTTTCTTACTCCAGGGGCACTGCAACACTTAACTTCCATGAAACCTATAGACTCTGCAGATATAAAGATAGAATTGAAAGAGGCCTTACTTTCAAGGAGAACATCTTATGAGGTGAAGGACGAGTACAATAAAAACAATGCAAGATCCAGTTAAATAAGTACAATGGAGACATTAAGGTAATACACTATAGGACATTTGAAAGATCAGTTTTTACCTCAAAGAATCATGGGAGGTTTCATGGAGGAGGTGGCCCCTGAGCTGGGCTTTGAAAGTAGGGAGAGACTTCAACAAAGGTATGTTGGGGAGGGTGAGTTTCTTCCAAGTATAAAAAAATAGCATGACCAAAGATTTAGAGTTGGGAGAGGGTAAGAGAGGAAGGAGGGATACAGAGTGGTCCAGTTTGCCTGAAATTTAGTGCAAATAAAGGAAGTAACATGGGATAAGGCTAGAAATGTGAATTGATGCCAAATTATCAAAGTCCTGGAATACTAGGGCAGGAATTTATGCCTACAAGGGGAGCCATTGAAGTCTCTTAAGTAATGGAGAACCAAAGTCAACACAGTGTATTAAGAAACTTTGTTGTTGTAAAGTTGTTTCTGTCACGTCTGACTCTTCATGACCCCATTTTGGCTTTTCTTAGCAAAGATACTATAGTGGTTTGCCACTTCCTTCTCCAGCTCATTTGATAGATGAGGAAACTGAGTTAAACAGGGTTATGTGACTTGCCCAAGGTCATATAGCTAGAAAGTATCTGAAACCAGATTTGAACTCAGGAGGACTCATCTTCCTGACTTCTTGCCTGACACTTTATCCACTGCACCACCTAGCTCCCTATTAAGGAGCTTACTCAAGCTATTGATTAGAGATCACTATTAGGGTAGAGTTGCCTCCATAATGCTGAACTGGGGGAAAAGGGTGTATTTCTAATCTCGGAACCATCCATGCTTCTTTTTGAACAATTGACTATAGATGCAAAAGGGGAAGGTCAAAGAAGGGGAGTACCAGTGCTTGAGATGGATAGGACAATGATAACTGAGAACAGAGAAAAGGTAGAGCTATTCACTTTTCATTTTGATTCCCTTTTCTCTGCCAAGGAAGATGACCTTTGAGTGGAAATGATGGAGCCAAAATGGCTAATGGTGAATTCATAGTCAAGATAAGAAAGTCCCATAGTTATTCTTGGTTCATTCAAATCATCTAGTACAGATGAACTACATCTTTGTAAGAACTGGTGGGTGTGATTAATGGGTCATTGCCAGTGGTATTAGAAAGATCATGGAGAATGTGAAATGTACCACAAGAATAACAGAGAGAAAATATCTCAATTGTTTTTAAAAAGGGGTTGGGGGAATAGAACATCATGCAATCCATAGTACTGAGTTTTACTTTGCTTCCTGGGAAATTTTTTAATAAAATCATTAAAGAGGTCATGAATGAACATCTAGGAAAGGAAGACATGATTACAAAGAACCAGCATCATTTCCAGAATGGGTCATTCCAGTCTGCTCTTATTTCCTTTACTCCATCATCTTACTAAATTATTTGATCAGATAATTCTGTGGAGTTAGTTTACTAAACACTTGGTAAAGTATCTCATCCCATTCTTGTATAAATAGGGGGAATTGTGGGCTAGGCAATAATACAATTAGATCAATTAAGATGGATTAGGTGAATAAATGGACTCAAAAAGTAGTCATTAATAGTTTAATGTCAAGTCAGCAGAAGTTCTCTCATGGAGCTCCCCAGGGACCTATGATTGTACCTCTGCTATTTAACTTTTTAAAAAATCAATGATTTGAATAAAGTCAAAGATGGGATACTTCTCAAATGTACAAATGACACAAAACTGAGGATAGCTTACCCACTGAAATGGGCAAAAATTGAGCAAACAAAACCCAAATGGATGACAGAATAAGGATTCAAAAATGATCTTAACAGACTAGATTATTGGGCTAATCTAATGTGATGAAATAGAGAAGGGATAAATGTAAAGTTTTATCCTTGGGTTCAAAAATCAATATCCCTAACACCAAGATGGAGAAGACACAATTAGGCAGAACTTTGAAAAAGATTGGGGATTTTAGTGCATAGCATGTTAATATGACTACTCTCCAAAATAAATAAATGAAAAAGCCTTTGTTAAGTACTTACTTTGTGCCACTCACTGTGCTAAGTACTGTAGACAAAGTCACGATTCACTCCCTCAGGGAGCTTATTGATGGAAGAGACAACATACAAGTGAGAATGGTGGCTAGGGACTTCAGAAAGATACAGGGATGATGAGTGGGGCCACAGGCAAGTAGATTGACAAAGCAGAAACAAGGCAATTGATTTGATTATGGCTCATGGTACCGGTTTGGCATTATGGAGTGGGAGAGTGGGGGAGAGGAGAAAAGCATACATATGGAAGTAAGACTGTTGGTTGGTGAGGAGGAGATGGATTGCAGGAATAAATTAGTGATAGTCCTACACTCAGACCATATATGGAACATTGTGTTCAGTTCTTGGTGCCACAGTTTAGGAAAGACATTGATAAGTCTGTTCAGAAGAGTGCAACGAAAGTGGTGAGTACATTTGAATGCACTTACATACAAATATATGAGGCTTGGGCACATTTCTCATAAAAACTAGTTGGAAAAAAATTGGAGATGTTTATCCCAGATAAAAGAAGACTCTGGGACATCATAACAGTTATGTTCAAGTATTTAAAGTATTATCACATAGAAAAAAGAAATAGAGTTGTTCTGTTTGGACAGAGAAGCAATAGATGTAAATAGCAAAGAGTTACATTTAGGATCAGTTTCCAAAAAAGAAAATCCAACTTCCTAACCAATAAAGCCATCCAAAGTATGGGAAAGTAGTAGGTTCCCACTCATCAAAAATCCAATTAAGGAGGTCACTTGCAGGGCACATTTTAGTAGCCATTTCTTTTTCTTTTAGTAAGAATTAGACTAGATGGCCACTGAGGTCTCTTCTATTTCTAAGATTTTGTGATTTCTGTGAACTTCACAGCTAAGGTACATTCTGAAGAAAGCCTCCAGATTGGGTAACAATACCCAAATTGGGTAACAGGAGGAAGGCAAATGAGCTGTGATGGAGTTGTAGCCTATTCCTGCCTGGGTCAGGGACCATAATCATTCTTTTAGTAGCCACTTAGTGCCATTTATTGGATCCCATTTTGATCAAGTAAAATTTCAGGAATAAATAATACTCTGGTTCTGGCCAGGGTACCAAAAATGCTACTCCCATGCATGCTTTGAGGAACATGGGGCAAACTCTTCAACATAGTTTGGAAGGAGTTTCCAGGACTAGCAAATATATCAAACAGCCTTTTGAACTGATCCATCTAATGATATAACCACAAAGAAAATGAAACTATATTTTGTTTTAGGCTTGGTTTTTCCCGCAATACTTAAAAAAAAATTAAGTGGCTGACACAACTGTGTTGCTCCTTCAGCTTTCTTCATTTTGCTTTAAGAAATAATGGTATGATAAAGCTTTCAAATGTTCACACGAGGGAACCAACTCATGCCAGATCAGTTAGTAAGACTTCCAGGCTCAGAGGATTTAGAACTGAAAAGGAGTTTAAAGTTCATGCAGTCTAAGCTCCTCATTCTACCAATGAGCAAAATGAGACTTGGTGAGGTTGTGATTTCCCTGGGCTCATAGAGATAGTAAGTAGCAGAGCTAATATTTGAATCCATGTCATCTGACTAAATCTAGTGTATCTTTCCCCCTATTTTACCAACCAGACAATGGAAAGGAGGTCAAATGAAAAGGAGACAGAAAGGGCAAGTTCCAACAGATGTGAAAGTGTCCTAAAAAGTGTTTTAGTCTAATTTCAGCCCAAGTTTTACTTTGCAATTCCATTCCATCCTATCCTATCCCATTCTATCCATCCCACTTCATCCCACTCTATTCCATTCCATCCTGTCCTATTCCATTCCATCCCATTCCATATCATCCTATTTTATTCTGTTCCACTCCATTCAATTTCATTCCATTCCACTAGCATTTATTACATGTCTACAATATTCAAAACCCTATCCTAGGCACTGACTATGTAAAGATTAAAACAAAACAATCTTTGCCCCAAAGAAGAGTACATTCTGCATGAGGAGAGGAGGATACAATCTGTACATTGATGATTAAACACAAATATGTATAAAATATAGAATTTTTGGAAGGGAGGAGAGGAAAACACCAACAACTAAGGATGGTCCAAAATGGTCTCATGTAGCAGTTGGCAACTGAATTTTGAAGGAATCTAGAAGTTCCTAGAGGGAGAGGTGAGGAGGGAGAGCATTGCAAACAGGGAGATAGTATATGCAATGGCACAGGGGTAGGAAATGGGTGCTCCATACAGGCAATAATAATTAGGCCAGTGGCCAGGATGTGGGATATTTGAGGAGAAAGAATGTGAAAGAAAGCTAAAAAGATTGGTTAAAGCCATATTCTACAGAGCTTTAAATAATAAACAGAGAAGTATGAATTTTATCCTAGATTTAATAGGAAGCCACTGAAGCTTCTTAAGTAGCATAGTGACATGGTCAGAACCATGCTTTAAGAAGCTCAGTTTGGCAGTTATGCTCAGCCTGTATAGTAAGTTTCTGACTGCCCTCAAAGAGCTACCTTTTTGCTTGTATGTGACCCAGAACAGTCCAGGGACTGTCAGAGGAACTAATCAACGTGATCAGAACATCTCTGTACCACTTGCTTTGACCATTAGGTTTCCCAGTCAATATATTGTGTCAACCCAGAAATTTTACATATATATATATATATATATAGAGAGAGAGAGAGAGAGAGAGAGACAGAGAGAGAGAGACAGAGAGAGAGAGAGACAGAGAGACAGAGAGAGACAGAGAGACAGAGAGACAGAGAGAGACAGAGAGACAGACAGAGAGAGAGAGAGAGAGAGAGAGAGAGAGAGAGAGAGAGAGAGAGAGAGAGAGAGAGAGAGAGAGAGATAGAGAGTTTCCCTCAGTTCTTTCATCCTCTTGTAAAATGTCTGCCTAGAAAGGTGGAACACATAATTTTTCAGTCGGGATAAAGCATATAAAAATTATTAATGGATTTTATGGTGTTTATTGAACACTTGTTCAATAATAAATGATTTCCATTATAAAATGAACCACATCAAGCCAGGACACTTCCTAATCCTTAGTAGTGACAGCTGACCACTTGAATTAACATAAACCAGAGTCAGCATATACAAAACTGGAATAGAATATCAGATAGACCCTAGATTACAATAGGATGCTGCTGGGGGTTCCCTAGGTGGTTGCCCTGGTTTAGACCTCCTTGGCTACAAGCTGCTGGGGGTAGCTCTGGCAGACCTCTAGGGCAGCTGTAGCCCCAGGACAGATTGCCACTCCAAGGCTACAAGATGAAGATTCTTCTCATTTGTAGCCTGGTCACACCTGCAAGGAGAGGATCCCCAGCTAATCAGGAGAAGCTGGAAGAACTATTAACTTGGCCAGCTAACTCCGCTCTGCCTCCTGCCTTGTTCATCAGGGCCCTTCATATTGTATGATGAGAATCACAGAATCTCAGAGTGGAGGATGGACCCCAGAGGCCATCTACTACAGTCTGCCTGAACAAAGAATATCCTTTATACCATATCCCACAAACAATCATCCAGCCTTTGTCTGAAGATTTCCAGGGATGAGGGAAACTACCACCTTTCCTTTTTTATTATTAAAGTTTATTTTTACTTCATGAAATAAACCAAACATTTCCATTACATAGTACAATTAAAAGATGATTGCATATGAGACTATAACTCTGCTGTGCCCAATTTACTAATCCTTTTAAATATATCACAAAATTAGCATGGATACTTCTTTTTCTCTTCCCTCCCACCAACCCCACCCAAGAGATGGCTACCATTAGACATATATAAGAATATATATATATATATGTATACGTAAAATTATTCTATACGTACTTCTACTTATCAGTTCTTTCTCTGGAGGTAGATGGCATCTTTCTTCATATGCCCTTTATAATAATTTAATAAAGTAATAAATCTAATACCTTTCAAAGCAACCTACTCCACTTTCAGTCAGTTACAACTGATGGGAAGTTTTTCTTTACTTCAAACCTAAATTCACTTCCTTCTAATTTCCATACATCCCTTCTAGTTCTGCCCTGTAGGGACTGGCAGAACCAGTCTAATTTGACTTCCACAGAGCTGTTAAAATGCTTGAGTAGAGCTATGGTGCCCCCCTTCTTGTGCCTCCCCCCTCCAAGGCCAATCTTTGCTTTTGCAGGCTGAAAATTCCTTCTTCTTGTGGACCATATATGGCATGATATGAGGCTCATATGGTATGATATCACCTGCTAGTGAATCTCAGCTCATCTTAGATGCCACAACATCTTGAGTTAGTAAAAATAATAGCGAGAGTGCTAAACACAAGAGAAGTGTTTTCTCTGTCTCAAATGAGACAGAGATTCCATTTGAGATCCCTCCTTACCTCCATCTCTGGAAATCCTCGGTTTCCTTCATGATTCAGTTCAAAAGGCAGTTCATACACAAAGCTTTGTTTTTTTTGATCCCCTCAGTGCTAATGCTCTCCCTTCCCCAAGCTATTCATTGTTGCCCCGGTCAGATGGTAAGCTCATTGAGGCAAGGAACTATTTTCTCTTTTTTTGTTTTTATATCCTCCTTGCTTAGCAAAGCACCTGCCATAATAATATTTGCTAATTGAGTGATTGTTCACTAGAACAGAGCTGGGACAAGCTCGGGTCCCACTTAGGGAAGGGTTCACACCATGTTGCCTAGGAGAGGTAGGATGACAGTGAACAATCCTTTGGGTCAAAGCTAGTGTCCTCCAGCCATGTATCCTAGTCAGGCAGCCAGGTCCCCAGCAGGGTTGTGGTCTAGTTTTATGCTGCGTGCTTAGCAAGAACAGGGAGCTTGTCAGAGTCTCTAATTTTGCCCTGTATGAAATCACTCCCTTGTTTCTCAGTTAAACTCCTGCCCAGACCCAGCTTGAGGCACAATTGTGAGTTGGGTGAAGGCTTGTATTTTATAACATCTCCATCATTCTTTTCAGAAGGAGAGCCAGGTGAAGTAGGTTGGGGTCAGATGGGGAGGTCCATTTAATAAACATTGATTAGAAGGAGGAAGACCTGGCTTCAAATACTGCTTCAGACACTGCTCAAGTCACTCAAAGTCTCTCAACTTTGGTTTGCCCACCTAGGAATAATAATACCATCTACTGCGAAGATTTAATGAACTAATAGATGTAAAGGTTTTGCAAATCTTAGGGCACTATGGAAATACTGGCTATTATTATTACTTCTGTTTTCATTGTTTTTGAATAGTTTTTATGTGGGGATGAAAGACAAAAACAAAATAATGCCTGCACTCGCTTACATTCCACTGAAGTGGGGTGGGGGAGTTACTAGACTATACATAGTAATGTCCCCAGGGAGATAGTGCTAACACCCAGACAGACCTGGAAAGATCTCCTGTTGAAAGCAGCATATGAGCTATGTTTGAAAGAAAATATGCCTTCTCAGGTCAGGAAGGAATGTCTTCCAAACGCAAGGGACAACCAATGAAAAGACGTGGAGTTGGGAAATGGAACTTTGTGTATGGTTAATAACTGGCAGATCATTTTGACTTGGGTAGTACATAAAGGGGGATCATATGAAATAACGTTGGAAAAGTAATCTTCATAATATTTATGTAGTTCTCTAAAATTTGCAAAACACTTCACAAGGATAGTTCATTTGATCCTCATAAGAACCCAAAGAGATAGATGCTATTATTATTTCCATTTCAGAGATGAGGAAACTTAAACAGAAAGAGGTTGATTCATTCAGGGTCATCTAGCCTATCTGGGATTGGATTTGAACTTAGGTCTGCCTGACTCCAGGTCCAATGCTCTGTGTGCCATGGCATCACCTAGTCCTCTGTGTACCATGGCATCACCTAGTCACCTCTATGTAAGTGTAAGCCAGAGAGTGGAAGTCTTTAAATACCAGACTAACGTTAGTGCATATTTTAGATTTTACCCTAAAATCAATAGGGAGTCATTGTTACTGTGTTGAGTGCTGGATACAGACTCAGAGAACCCCACTTGGCTTCTAATGCTCTTTACAACCTGATCCCAACCTTTCCAACCTCATTATTCATTATTCTCTACCCTACCTTCTTTTCTGCTCTTCACATAGTACTCCATCTCCCATCTCCAAGTCTTTGGCTTAGATATCTTCCATGCTTTTCTCACCTCCGCCTAATAGAATTCCTTCATCTTCTTCCTTCAAGATGAAATTCAAGTAATAGCTTCATCACAAAGACTTTCTTGATCTCTTCCCACCCAACTGCTAGATTCCAACCTCTCGAACTACCTTGTATTTTCAATATTTATTCTATATGTACATACACACATTGTCCCTCCCAATAGACTGCAAACTCCTTATTATTAAAGATTGTTTCATCTTTGTATTTTTATCCCTAGAGCCTTTATAGTGCTTGGTACATAGAAGGCACTTAATGAAATGCTTATTGATTGATTGATTGATTGGTATGGGCTCAAAACTTGGAACCTGAGCATAAAAACTGTGGCCTTGGGTTTTCACCTCCCTGGGTCTCACTTTACTTTTTTAAACAACAAAAGGGCTTAGTACAGATGGCTTCTGAAGTCTCTGAATCTCTATGATCTTTCAAGGTGTGTGTGACAGGGTCAGAACTATGTTTTAGGAATATCTATTTGGCCATGGAGAGAATAGATTACAGAGGAGAAAGCCTGGAAGTAAGTTATTGCCATAATTCTGGTGACAGATAGTGAGACCTTAGTAAGGGTAGAGGGGAGAACATTAGGCTGAGGAATTTGGACTTTGTTCTATAGGCAATAAAGAGCTTGTTGAGTTGTCTTGGTTGTGTCCAACCCTGTGACTCCATTTAGGGTTTTCTTGGCAAAGATATGGGACTGGTTTACCATTTCCTTCTCCAGTTCATTTTGCAGATGAGGAGACTGTGACAAACAGGGTTAAGTGACTTGCCCAGGGTCACACAGCTAGGAAGTGTCTGAAGCCATATTTGAACTCATGAAGATGAGTCTTTCTCATTCTAAGTGCACTGTTCTATCTACTGTCCCACTTACCTGCCTCAAAAGGAGCTATGGAAGGTTATTGATCCAAGGTATAACATTATTAGAGCTCTGTATTAAGGAGATTATTAGAATATTCAGTGCAGAAGAATTGGAGGCAGATAGATTGGAGGTAGGAAGATCAGTTCTAGGTTATTATATGCATGTAGAAGACTGAATATGAATGGCAACAGGGAGCACAGAGGGGAAGGGAAGGATCATATCTCAGAGCCCTGGAGACCTCCTCTCCCAGGAAGTCTCTGTGTTTCCTCCCCACAGGGCATATGGTCTTCATTACAAAGAATGACCTTTGTGTAGCTCACCATGTGTTGAGTTTAATATTTAGCAAATCAACCAACTTCACCCGTGATGTTTTCTCATCCCTTGCTCAATCTGATTACTCATGAAGCATATGTTATGGGTGACTGTCACATTTTTTTAACTTTAAAAATAAAATTCTCTGGGGAACACAGAGCTGAAGCTACATTAATTATCTGGCTGGCTAATAAGTCCACTGGAGCACCAAGCCAGAGGGATTTTCAGATTATTTTGGGATGCCTCAGTCTTTGTCTTCAAGAAGGCTCCAGGGACAGGAGCCTGTTGTTTAATTTTTCTTTACAAGAATGAAATGAATTACATCTTGGATTTGGTCATATTCTGGAAAAAAATTTTATATACCCTCAGTTGTGAAAAATAATAACACCAAAAGAGACTTCACCAGAACTGAGATTAGGGATCAGTATAACACAGTAGAAAGAGGGCTAGTTTTGGAGTCCTAGGATCTGGGTTCAAATCCTGGTTCTAACACTCATTGCTTATACAGGCTTCTGAAGCCCATAGATTGGACAACACTAGGCCCCTGCCCAAGCTTCACTTAAGGGCTATTTTCTGGACCCTCCTGACTTAAGAGTGATCATCAATAGTAACTGTTGCTGTTTCCCTCCCAGCCTGATGTAGTTATTTTTCTTTGCCTTATTAAAGGGGCCATCCCCTGACTACTTCTTAAACAGATCTATTCACTGAATGAGAGTTACCTCACCCTAAGTAAGTACCACAATAGACCTTGACCTAAAGGGGCCAAGGTCTCCCACTGCATCCTGAGCTACCTCCCATCATCCTGATGAATATCTGGTCCCTGGATTCAGATGGCTCTGGAGGAGAAGTGAGGCTGGTGACCTTGCACAGCCCTCCCTCACTCAAAACAAAGTCAAGTGCAAGTCATGTCATCATTTCTCTGATGGCATGGTCATCTTCAGCAACGAAGGACAAACACAATACAGCCTATACAAGTGACCTTGGGAAAGTCCTTTAATTTCTGTGTCTTTCAGTTTCTTCTGTAAAATGAGAGAGCAAGACCAGATGCTCTCTAAAGTCCCATTCAGACTGAAATCTATGATTCTTATGTTCCTCAATTAGGCAGAAAATTAAATGGCTTTCCAGACCTTTAATTCAATTCAGCAAATACCTACTGTGTGAAAACCACTGTGTTCAACACTGGAGGGATACAACAATAAGGAAGATATGATTTCTGCCCCTGTGGTACTTAAGGCATGAGGAAAAGGGGATACAATATGTACCCAGACAAATATAATGAAAGTAGAGTGTAAGGAGACAAAGAGGAAAGAGAAGAGAGGGAGGAGAGGGATAAACATTTATCTAGGGCTTACTCTAAGTGCCAGGGACTGTGCTAAGTGCTTTTTACAAATATTTCATTTGATCCTCACAACAACCCTGGGAGGTAGATGCTATTATTAACTCCATTTTACAGTTGAGGAAACTGAGGTAGATAGAAGTTAAGTGACTTACCCAGGGTTATCCCCTTAGTAAGTGTGTCTGAGAGTGGATCTGAACATGGGAAAGTGGAGAGAGAGAAAGAGAAAGGGAGGGAGAAAAGGGGGGACACAGAAATGGAGATAGGGATTTAGAGACAAAGACAGACACAAAGACAGTGATAAAAAGAGAAGAGATAGAGAAACAGAGGCAGAACAAGAGACAGACAGAAAGAGATCTAGACAAAGAGATCAAAAGGTAAGAAATTTCAGGAGAGAGAATTTACTTTAAACTGGAGAAATTTAAAATAAAACCTTCATGATGGGGGGGAGCTGCACCCTTGAGGCCACATGTGACCCTCTAGGTCCTCAGGTGGGTCCGTTTAACTGAATTCAAGCTTCACAGAACAAATCTCCTTCATAAAAAGATATATTCTGTAAAAATTGGACTCAGTCAAAAGTCCACACACACCTGAGGAGCTAGAGGGCCACATGTGGCCTTGAGGCCACAGGTTTCCCCACTTCTGATAGGCTTTGAAGGAAGAATATTTGAAAATTATTTAAAATTTGTATCGATATCTTTTGTTATTTTATCATACTTAGATTACTTTGTATTTGTTTTATTTGCATTCAGTATATACCTACATATATTTTTGTTTTCTGGTCCCTCCACCCCACCATCCTAAGGGAGGAATTGTTTCACTTTTGTATTCTTATCCCTAGTATCTAGTATAACATCTGGCATACAGTAGATGCTTAATACATGTTTGTTGAACTGTCCAGTTAGCTCTTATAACAAAATTAGCCAATATTCAGTATATGCAATGTTCCATATCCATAGTGCTCTTGCCTCTGAGCCCTAGAGACCACACAAAAAAATCTTGGTAAATCTCCCTTACCTCCCTTGGAACACATTGAAGAAGTGGGGTATCTCACAATTTTCCCCAGGACCTGACCCTTCATTTCCCTGCCAGAACTTTTTCCTCTCTGTAAGGTCTTCCAAGGTAGAGGGGTAGTTGACTCCCTTAAGATGTCTGACCTCCCTGACTCTTGGCCTTGACCTTGGTCTGAGCAGTTCTGAAGTAGGTCTGGTAAAAGAACTACAGGAGGCAGAGCCAAGATGGAAGAGTAGAAAGACACACATATGCTGGCTATCCCCACACAGCCCATGAAATACCTGTAGAGAGGGACTCTCAACAAATTTTGGAGCAGCAGAAGTGGAGAATAACAGAGTGGAGGAGATTTCCAGCCCAGGGTGACCTGAAAGGCCCACAGGAAACATTGGTGGCACCAGATGTGGAGCAGAGCCCAGCCCAGCCTTGGCCACATGCTGCATGGCTCAGGAACAGCCCTCTGAGGCAGAATCTCCCGTCAAGGTAGCAGCATTTCACAGATACCTCAACCCACAGGCCCCAAAGGTCAGTGACAGGGTTTTTTCAGCTGGCTGAGAAGGGCAAAGGGACTTCCCATAACTTGTGCCTTAGGCAGTGGCCGCAGAGGCCACATCGGGCAGGTGGCAGCAGTTCCCACAGCAGCCCCTACAGTAGCCCACATCCATTGTTGGATCGTAAAATCTCTGGGGGCACTGAACAGCCCATTCTTACCTCAGCCCGGTGTAGAGGTCCTGAGGGAGCTGATCTTTATCTTACACTGAATGGTGGCCCTGCCCATGCAGCTTATCTGAATCTCAGCCCCCAGTGCTGGCTTGGTGGAACTGGAGGCCAGGTGGCTGTGGAGAGGAAACTCTGCTGAGATTCTGAGCACAAAAATCTCTCCGTGCTCCCAGACCAGTGTACGTGCTTGATTGTGCCACCTTGGAGGAACTGAGATCTTACAGATTCCCAGAGTATATCCTACTCTTTTTTTTTTTTTTTTAGTGTATCCTACTCTTAACAAAGGATCCAAAAGTCAAGTAACTGGTTGGGAAAATGCCCAAAAAAGGGAAAATAATAAGACTACAGAAGGTTACTTTCTTGGTGAACAGACATCTTCTCCCATTCTTTCAGATAAAGAAGAACAATCCTTACCATCTGGGAAAGACATAAAAGTCAAGGCTTCTGTATCCCAAACATCCAAAATAAATATTCAATGGGCTCAGGACATGGAAGAGCTCAAAAGGGATTTTGAAAATCAAGTAAGAGAGGTGGAGGAAAAATTGGGAAGAGAAATGAGAGAGATGCAAAAAAATCATGAAAAGTGGGTCAACAGCTTGCTAAAGAAGACCCAGAAAAATGCTGAAGAAAATAACACCTTGAAAAATAGGCTAACTCAATTGGCAAAAGAGGTTCAAAAAGCCAATGAGGAGAAGAATGCTTTCAAAAGCAGAATTAGCCAAATGGAAAAGGAGGTTCAAAAGCTCACTGGAGAAAATAGTTCTTTCAAAATTAGAATGGAACAGATGGAGGCTAATGACTTTATGAGAAACCAAGAATTCACAAAACAAAACCAAAAGAATGAAAACATGGAAAACAATGTAAAATATCTCATTGGAAAAACAACTGACCTGGAAAATAGATCCAGGAGAGACAATTTAAAAATTAAGGGACTACCTGAAAACCATGATCAAAAAAAGAGCCTAGACATCATCTTTCATGAAATTATCAAGGAAAACTGCCCTGAAATTCTAGAACCAGAGGGCAAAATAAATATTGAAAGAATGCATCGATCACCACCTGAAAGCAATCAAAAAAAAAAAAAACTCCTAGGAACATTGTGGCCAAATTCCAGAGTTCTCAGGTCAGGGAGAAAATATTGCAAGCAGCTAGAAAGAAACAATTCAAGTATTGTGGAAATACAATCAGGATAACACAAGATCTAGCAGCTTCTATATTAAGTGATCGAAGGGCGTGGAATATGATATTCCAGAAGTCAAAGGAACTAGGACTAAAACCAAGAATCACCTACCCAGTAAAACTGAGTATAATACTTCAGGGGGAAAAATGATCTTTCAATGAAATAGAGGACTTTCAAGCATTCTTGATGAAAAGACCAGAGCTGAAAAGAAAATTCTTACTTTCAAACACAAGAATCAAGAGAAGCATGAAAAGCTAAACACCAAAGAGAAATCATAAGGAACTTACTAAAGTTGTACTGTTTATATTCCTACAAAGAAAGACAATATTTGTAACTCTTCAAACTTTTTTCAATATCTGGGTAGTTGGTGGGACTATGCACACACACACACTCTCTCACACACACACACACAGAGAAAGAGAGACAGACAGACAGACAGAGACAGAGAGAGACAGAGAGCACAGGGTGAATTGAATAGGATGGGATCATATCTTAAAAAAATGAAATTAAGGGGTGAGAGAGAAATATACTGGTATGAAAAAGGGAGAAATGGAATGGGACAAATTATGTCTCATAAAAGAGGCAAGTAAAAGACTTTTCAGTGGAGGGAAAAAGGGGGGAAGTGAGAGAAAAAACATGAAGCTTATTCTCATCACATTCCACTAAAGTAAGAAATAAAATACACACTCATTTTGGTATGAAAACCTATCTTACAATACAGGAAAGTGGGAGAGAAGGGGATAAGCAGGGTGGGGGGGATGTTGGAAGGGAGGGCAGTGGGAGCAGGGAGCAATTAGAAGTCAACACTCTTGGGAAGGGACAGGATCAAAAGAGAGAACAGATGAAATGGGAAGCAAGGTAGGATAGAGGGAAATATAGTTAGT
Source organism: Notamacropus eugenii (assembly GCF_028372415.1). Classification (NCBI taxonomy): domain Eukaryota; kingdom Metazoa; phylum Chordata; class Mammalia; order Diprotodontia; family Macropodidae; genus Notamacropus; species Notamacropus eugenii. The sequence goes on along the minus strand of NC_092875.1, from coordinate 49,294,703 downwards.
TTTACACAACACGACTATTATGGAAGTCATTTGCAAAACTACACAGATATGGCCTACATTGAATTTCTTGCCTTTCCAATGGGGATGGGTGGGGAGGGAGGGAGGAAGAGAAGTTGGAACTCAAAGTTTTAGGAACAACTGTTGAGTATTGTTCTGCATACAGCTAGGAAATAAGAAATACAGGTAATGGGGTATAGAAAGTGATCTTGCCCTACAGGACAAAAGTGAAGATGGGGATAAGGGAAGGGAGGGACGTTAGAAGAGAGGGCAGATTGGTGATAGGGGTCATTAGAATGCTTGGCATTTTGGGGTGGGGGAGGGGAGAAATGGGGAGAAAATTTGGAACTCAAAATTTTGTGAAAATGAATGTTGAAAACTTAAATAATTAAATTTAAATACAAAAAAAGGAACTACAGGAAAAGGGCAAAGTAGGTAAAATATATCATAAAAGCCCAGAAAAAAAGAATTTTCTCATCTCCCATCACTACACCTTTGCACTGACTGTTTCCCTTATCTGTAATGCTCCATTTCCTCCCCTCCACTTCCCTGCCTTTCAGGGCTCAGACTGAACTTTTTGAGAGCAAGGACTTTTAAAATCGTTTTTTTTTTCTTGCATTCTAAGCACAGTGCCCGGCATATAGTGAAAGTTTAATAAATATTTGTTGATTTATTGATTGACCAATCTTTTCTGGGAGCAAGCTTGGTAACCATAATTATAAAGTGTTCAATTTCTTTTCTTTCACATGCCCCAAAGAAAAAGGATTTCAAAAAGGACAAAACGTGAGTGGGGGAGAAAGGGAGAGAGAGAGCAATCAAAGAACATAGGACGGTTTGTGAGGATGCCCTCCTGTGGGAGAGGAAGGAACATAATTGGTCTAGGTGTAGGATAGGGTGGGGTGGGGTGTTTGGGGGGAATTGTTGGAGTCAGCTTGAACTAGATCAGAAGAGACTCATACAGTGTGAGCACTTACATCTTAGAAATCAGCAAATGCTACAGATTAGTGTTAATTTGTTTATTTTTTGTTGATTTCTAGACTTAAGAAAGTGATGGAGAAAATGTTAACAATGCAGATTAGACTTGTGTCTTGCACAATTTTTTTTTCTCCTGGAAAGCCAGTTGTTAAACATTTATCAGCATACTCCTAAGTAGAGGACTTGAAGTAGTATTTCCAGTTTGGCTGAAGCTAAGAGTACACAGAAGAACCATTTGAGATAGGACTGCCAGGGAGGGCGTAATCTAGATCTATAGGACTTCAGAGGCCATGGAGTTCAACCTTCTCATTTTACAGATTGGGGAACTGAGGCCCATAGGAGTGAATACACTGACCCAAGATCACACAACTAATAAATAGGAGAGCTGTGAATTGAATCTGAGTCCCCTGACTACAAAACCACTGCTTTTTCTACTAGACCACACATCAATGAACTGATTGACATTTGCATATTCTGAAACTATGAAGCACATGAATAAATTATCTCAAAAACTCAATTCACTTATTCAAATGTCAGAAAATCTTCAGGAGCCACTGGTTGGTTTTTTTGGGGGGGGGTTGTTTTTGTAATTGCATATGTTTCCTGCGGAAGGCTCTGTGCCTTCCTGCTCCCACTCAATGGGAGAATGGTGGGGGTATAGTGTGGGTGTCAGCATGCGGTCCTAGGAAGGGATCAGTGTAAAGCCTTGGTAAATTCAGGTGTTTTCTGAAGCCCATGTAAGCCTGGCCAGAAGCAGTGGGTCATCCAGGAGGCACCTGAAGGCAGGGGAGATAGGAGATTGGAAGTAAAAGCTGGGATACTGAACAGCAACTGGCCATAAAAGGGAAGGGGAGGGGCTGAAGCACCTGGAATTCTTAAGGACAAAACCCAGGCATAGAGGGGGTGAGAGGGCCATGCATGGGGCAGTGAAGGCGGTAGTCAGATGAGGAGGGGCGTATGAAGGGGCCCAGGCATATGCAGGCTTAGAGCTATCCAGGTCCCTACTTCCATCATTCTCCTCCCCCATGGCAGGTGCTACAGTCACTTGTAAGAGGAGAGGGGAACATGTGAATTTCCCCAAATGTTCCATGGATGTTTTGGTGGCTCAGACTTTTGCAGCAAAAGAAGGTATAGAAGTTTTTCCCTGACCTACTTAACTGGGAGTCAGGTGCTGTAGTTCTGAGATTCTCAGCAGAGAAAAATAAATATCTTTTATTCCTTTGCTATTTTTTTGGGGGGAAAAGTATGGTTTTCATAAGGTTCTGTCCAGGTGATATCTGAATATTCAGTAATCCGAGTTAAAACTGGAAAAGACTTTGGAGGTCATATAGTCCAACCCTTTCCTTTTATTTATTTGTTTGGGGAGGCAATGGGGTTAAGTGACTTGCCCAGGGTCACAGAGCTAATAAATATCTGAGGTCACATTTGAACTTAGGTCCTTCTGACTCCAGGGCCAGTGCTCTATCTATTTTGCTGCCTAGCTTCCCTTTCCTTTTAAAAAGAAGAAGCTGAGATCCATAGAGGTGATATTGCTTTCCTAAGGTTTGATAGGCAGTAGTAACAGAGCTGGAATTCATTTTCAGCCCCATAGACTCTAAATTCAGCATCCATTTTTCTCTGCTACTTTGTCTCCCAAGGGATGATGGCCAGTGTGACCATGATCAGGAAACTTCATATGTCTATATGTCTTATGGAGGCAGGTCCTGCATCCTCAATGCTATTACAGTTCCTAGTACACAGTTGGTGCTTAATAAGTGCTTTTGGATTGATTGATCTGTAAAATAAAAGGGTTAGACTAGATGGCCTCTGAAGTCCTTTTCTGATCTAGGATCCTTGGGCAAGGGAGTCATTCTACCTCCTAGGACTCACTTTCCTTAACTATAAAATGAGGCAAAAAGATGAGGTCTACGATCTCTAGGTCTACAGTTGTATGATCCTTCAGCAAGTTATTCTGTCTCCCTGGGTGGGCCTCAGTTTCCTTTCTGTAAAATGAGAAGGTTGGACTAGGTCCTTTTCAGCTCTAGGTCTATGATGCTCCTGCATCTTGGACAGTGGAATGAGGTACAGGATTCCTCACTCCTGGCACGGTGTCAGAAATAGTGGTGGATTCAGAGTCAAAGGAATGTTTCCCAAAACCAGTTCCTATTTTCACGTGACCTTGGGAAGATAATTTCTCCCTCTCTTGGCCTCAGTTTCTTTAGAAGTCAAATGAAAGGATCAGATTAAAATAGTTTAAATTTATGCTTCTATATCCCTTGAGGGCAAGAACTAGGAAAAAGTTTCTAGGTATTTCTACCCCAGGTCCTGTGGTAAATCTAAGACCAAGCAAGGACATATAAACTATAATACACAGGGGCCAACAAGTACACAACCATTTTGGACTTGGAGTTGAAACCCTTTCTTGAAATAAAGAGAAACAGGCAAGTGAACAAAGCAACTGAACAACCCCTTCTGAGGTCATATGCAACATTCTGAGTATGCCATTCACTGTCTAGTCAGCCAGAGAAAGTTGGTTTCATTATCCTACAGGCAGCTGCTGTTAAAGTAGCTAGGTGGTGAAGTGGACTGAGTACTGGACTTGGAATCAGAAAGAACTGAGTTCAAATCCAGCCTCAGACACTTACTAGCTGCATGATCCTGGGAAGGTCACTTGCCCTCTGTCTGGCTCTGTTTCTTCATCCATAAAATGGGGATAATAGCACCTCTCTCTCAGCATTGTCATGAGAACAAAATAAAGGAAAGAAAGAAATATTTATAAAATGCTTTTCTATGCCAGGCACCATTCTAAATGCCTTACAAATATCACATGAAATCTTGAAGTATTTTATAAATGCTAGTTACTATTAGCTACCATCAGTCCTTGAGGGATAGCTAAGTGGTGCCATAGTGCATAGAGTGCCAGAAGACTCAACTTCCTGAGTTCAAATCTGGCCTCAAACAGCTGTGTGACCCTGGACAAATCACTTAATCCTAATTGCCTCAGTTTCCTCATCTGTAAAATGAGCAGGGGAAAGAAGTGCCAAATCACTCCAGTATCTCTATCAAGAAAACTTCAAATGAAGTCATGATGAATCAGATACGACTGAGAAATAACTGGAATTGAGATTGGTCATGACAATTATCTGAGTCCTTATGTCTTTTAGTGCTGTTTTCCTCTCAATTATTGTGGTCATGACACATATTATTCTCTTGTTTCTACTTTCTTGGCCCAATTTTTCTTAATAATAATAATTAGCATTTATATAGTGCCTTAGGTTTGCAAAGCACCTTAAAAAGACTATCTTATTTGGCCCTTACAACTACCCTGGGAAGTAGGTGCTATTATTATATCCCTTTTTCAGATGAAGAAACTGAGACAGACAGAGGTTAAATGCCTTGCATTTACCGTGTCATACCTGGTAAATGTCTGAGGCTAGATTTGAACTCAAGTTTTTCTTATTCTAGGTCTAGTATGCCACTATTGGGCCACCTCTTGCTTCCTCATACTCATAATTTCCTATGATACAATAATATCCCATTATTTTCATATAAAAGGAAGCATGGAAAGGTGAATAATTGACTTTGAAGTCAAGACTACAAGAGTTGTTCTGCCTTTAACACTGATTGTATAAATCTGAGTACTTCATAATAAACTCTCAGTACCCTAGGCAACTCTCTAAGATTAAGTTGTGGAGAGGGTGCCAACTTGTACTGGTCGAGGAATTCTCCTCACCTGGGAGTTCCCTATATCAATAAATCACAGATATAGTCCCTAGACCCTGTGCCCACAGTCATATCCCAATTTGTTCAACATTCCTTAACCAGTAGAAGCTATTCCTCCTCTCACCCCATTTTTTTGGTACAAAAATACTCTTTTGAATATTTTGGTCTATATGGAAACTTTCCCACAGATCTGCCTTTTCTTCTTACAACTTCAGGGCCAGTAAATCTGATTTGAATTTTATTATGGGCATGAAGTCCTTCCCTTTTCCCCAAAGGAAAGAAAAGTTCCAGGAAAACCTTTGCCTAAGAACAGTCCTTGGAATTTTAAACCCTCCCCCGTGCTTCTCTACAGCCACGTTCAGTCTCCTTGTAGACAAAGGAGTGGTTAGTGGGCTCATTTATAGATTCATTGCTCTTGACAAAGCTGCATTAGAATCAGGAGGGATAATTTCCAAGATCTGTTGTCTTGTTTCTGTTTCCCTTTTGAGAAGTAGTGCGGCATAGCTCTGGAGACACTCCTCATTCATATGGTGAGTCCCCCAGACAAGACTCTTCCAGGTTCAAAGTGCCATGTGTGATTATAGCTCATGAGCGCCCACCAGTGTATTTACCTTTACTAGTCAGTCAGTGGATACAGCTAACTAAAATCAAAGTCATTTAATTAAATAACATTATCAAAAAAGTAGCAATAAAATATTTCCCTCATAAAGTTGGGCTAAGCATGTAGTATCTACTGGGCTCTGCTTTCTTCTGTTCTCATGTGGCAGTTATTGATTACTGTTCTGCTGGTCCCATCACTGCTGCTGGCCACCGCCAAGTGTGGCTGTACTAGGCACATTATAGGCATATGTATGGCACAGATAGCTGACTGTGGAGTTCCTTTCTGCTCCCAGCTTCATCAAAGGAGGAGTCATCTCTGCTGCATGCTTTTATTTTAAGGCTTTTTCTACCATAAGTCTTTTAGGGAGAGAGGAGGAAGAGAGAGGAAATAAGTATTTATCAAATCCCTAGTATGTGTCCGGTACTGTGCGAAGATCTTTACAAATATTATCTCGTTCAATCCTCATTACAACCGTGTGAAGTGGGTACTATTATTACCCATAACTTACAGTTGAAGAAAGTGATGCAGACTGAATTTTAGTGACTTGCCCAGTTTCATACAAGTAGGGAGAAATGTCTAAGGTCAGATTTTAACTCAAGCGTTCAGATCCAACACCACACCACCTAGCTTTTAGATAGTAGAAACCCTAATATTCCCTAAATGCATGCTCCCATAATGCTTTACTTTTCCCACATTCACATTATCTTGTTCAGATCCACCACACCATTTCCTGATCAACTGCATGCCCTGATACCTTGTTTGGGTTCTTCTTCCTTCTCTCTCCATCCCTTTACTTTCCAACTCTAGCTTTGAGAATAGAATTCAAATCAACACAACCATTCTTGGAAAGGAATGTAAGTCAATTGTCCTGTGTTTCCAACCACCATTTCCTCTAACTTCCTTGTCCAAAATATTCCCCTCTGCCTGATATGTCTTGTCTTCTCCTATAAGAAGGAAATGAGGGAAGGATTTTCTTGCTTTTTTATTGGTTTTTCCAGGACTCATTCTTCCTTCCTTCCTTTCTTCCTTCCTTTCTTTCTTTCTTTCTTTCTTTCTTTCTTTCTTTCTTTCTTTCTTTCTTTCTTTCTTTCTTTCTTTCTTTCTTTCTTTCTTCCTTCCTTCCTTCCTTCCTTCCTTTCTTTTCTTTCTTTCTTTCTTTCTTTCTTTCTTTCTTTCTTTCTTTCTTTCTTTCTTTCTTTCTTTCTTTCTTTCTTTCTTTCTTTCTTTCTTTCTTTCTCAGACTTACAGAGAGAACATGAGACCCATAGATGGAGGCAGCATAGTACAATGGAGTCTGGAGACCTGGGTTCTAGTCGTTGCTGTATGATGTCATATAAGCTTCATTTTCTTTATCAAATGACAGGGCTGATGTTTCCTGGTCAGACGTTTGCTGTAGTAAGAAAAGTAGCATAGGGTCATGGGACCATAACTCTAGTGCCAGAAGGACATCTAGACCAAACCCCTCATTTTACAGATGAGGAAATAGAATTACAGGGAGATTAGGTGACTTGCTCAAGATCACACAATCTGACATTCTAGGATCATGTTCCAGAGATGAAAACCTTGTAATTAAAAATTTAAAAGCACAAGGACTTGACACATTGCTTAACAAATATTTCTTAGATAAAATGGAACTGGATGAAAAAGAACAATTTTCCCCTCAGTCTAAAAGTGAATCTGTTATTGATGTTTATCAGGGCTGCATCTCTGAGGAAGATAGGAGGTCCCTGTGACTGGAGCTTACCTGGAGACAGGCTCTTATTTCACAGGGAGGCAGAGATAGACCAGAAATGGTCATTTCCCATTAGTGGAGTTGAATTTTTCAGTGATTGGGGTCTTTAAAGGGCATCATTGTCTCTGTAAAAAAATGCCCACTGATGTGGGAATCTGCCAATTACTAGAGATGATGTGTCTTGTCTGCAGGCATTGTTAATGTCAGTGTTACCGTGTGACACTAGACATCCTCTGACATCCTGCCCGCCAGGCGTTGGATGAAAAGCAGGCTGATGTGTTAACACCACAGAGCTTTCTTGGGTCCCATAGGTGTCTATTTCAGCCACTCCAATTGAGAGATGATACAGTCCTTGTGCCAAACATGTTACTTGTAATTGGTATTTTAAGATTTAGCAGTTTCATAATTCAAGTAACTTCATGGAAGAGGTCAGGCAAGTCCCAGAAGGAGGTCACAAGGAATAGAATTCTGCCTAGGAATGCTCCCTAAGTAGGGGGAGGAAGCAAGTAAATAAGCACTTACTTTGTGTCAGATAGTGTGCTAAGTGTTTTATTTTTGTTCTTTTTTTAAAAATTTATTTATTTAACTTTTAACATTCATTTTAACAAAATTTTGGGTTCCAAATTTTCTCCCAATTTCTCCCATCCCCCCACCCCAAACCGCGGAGCATTCTAATTGACACTATCACCAATCTGCCCTCTCTTCTAACATCCTTCCCTTCCCTTATCACCGTCTTCTCTTTTGCCCCGTAGGGCAAGATAACTTTCTGTACCCCATTACCTGTATTTCTTATTTCCTAGTAGCAAGAACAGTACTTGACAGTTGTTCCTAAAACTTTGAGTTCCAACTTCTCTTCATCCCTCCCTCCCCACCCATTCCCTTTGGGAAGGCAAGCAATTCAATATAGGCCATATCTGTGTAATTTTGCAAATGACTTCCATGATAGTCGTGTTGTGTAAGACTAACTGTATTTCCTTCCATCCTATCCTGCCCCCCATTGCTTCTATTCTCTCTTTTGATCCTGTCGTTCCCCAAGAGTGTTGACTTCTAATTGCTCCCTCCTCCCATTGCCCTCCTTTCCATCATCTCCCCCACCCTGCTTATCCCCTTCTCCCCCACTTTCCTGTATTGTAAGATAGGTTTTCATACCAAAATGAGTGTGCATTTTGTTCCTTCCTTTAGTCAAATGTGATGAGAGTAAACTTCATATTTTTCTCTCCCCTCCCCTCTTTTTTCCCTCCACTAAAAAGTCTTTTGCCTGCCTCTTTTATGAGAGATAATTTGCCCCATTCTATTTCTCCCTTTCTCCTTCCAATATATTTCTCTCTCACCACTTAATTTCATTTTTTTAAGATATGATCCCATCCTATTCCATTCACTCTGTGCTCTCTGTCTCTCTGTGTGTGTGAGTGTGTGTGCATGTGTGTGTGTATATGTGATCCCACCAACTACCCAGATACTGAAAAGTTTCAAGAGTTACAAATATTGTCTTTCCATGTAGGAATGTAAACAGTTCAACTTTAGTAAGTCCCTTATGACTTCTCTTTGCTATTTACCTTTTCATGCTTCTCTTCATTCTTGTGTTTGAAAGTCAAATTTTCTTTTCAGCTCTGGTCTTTTCATCAAGAATGCTTGAAAGTCTTCTATTTCATTGAAAGACCATTTTTTCCCCTGAAGTATTATACTCAGTTTTACTGGGTAGGTGATTCTTTGTTTTAGTCCTAGTTCCTTTGACTTCTAGAATATCCTATTCCACGCCCTTCGATCACTTAATATAGAAGCTGCTAGATCTTGTGTTATCCTGATTGTATGTCCACAATACTTGAATTGTTCCTTTCTAGCTGCTTGCAATATTTTCTCCCTGACCTGAGAACTCTGGAATTTGGCCACAATGTTCCTAGGAGTTTCTTTTTATGGATCTCTTTCAGGCGGTGATCAGTGGATTCTTTCAATATTTACTTTGCCTTCTGGTTCTAGAATATCAGGACAGTTTTCCTTGATAATTTCATGAAAGATGATGTCTAGGCTCTTTTTTTGATCATGGTTTTCAGGTTGTCCCTTAATTTTTAAATTGCCTCTCTTGGATCTATTTTCCAGGTCAGTTGTTTTTCCAATGAGATAGTTCACATTATCTTGCATTTTTTCATTCTTTTGGTTTTGTTTTGTGATTTCTTGGTTTCTCATAAAGTCATTAGCCTCCATCTGTTCCATTCTAATTTTGAAAGAACTATTTTCTCCAGTGAGCTTTTGAACCTCCTTTTCCATTTGGCTAATTCTGCTTTTGAAAGCATTCTTCTTCTCATTGGCTTTTTGAAGCTCTTTTGCCAATTGAGTTAGCCTATTTTTCAAGGTGTTATTTTCTTCAGCATTTTTTTGGGTCTCCTTTAGTAAGGTGTTGACCTGCTTTTCATGCTTTGCTTGCATGCCACTCATTTCTCTTCCCAGTTTTTCCTCCACCTCTCTAACTTGATTTTCAAAATCCTTTTTGAGCTCTTCCATGGCCTCAGCCCATTGAATATTTATTTTGGATGTTTTGGATACAGAAGCCTTGACTTCTATGTCTTTCCCTGATGGTAAGCATTGTTCTTCCTCATCAGAAAGGATGGGAGGAGGTATCTGTTCACCAAGAAAGTAACCTTCTATGGTCTTATTTTTTTCCCCTTTTCTGGGCATTTTCCCAGCCAGTTACTTGACTTCTAAGTTTCCTTTCCACCCCTACCTCGTCACCAAATCCACCCAGCTAGTGCTTGGGGGCTGAGATTCAAATGCTGCTTCCCAGCCTCAGGGCTTTCAGCAGGAGCAGGGCTGCTATTCAGTGTGAGATTAAGTTCAGGTGCTCAGGTTGGGGCAGGGCCGCCACTTGGGGCTTAGTTCCCTCGGGGGGTTTATGCAGAGACCTTCAACAATGGATTCCGGGCTCCTGCCTACTTTGGGAGCCCTTGTCCTCTGCTGCCTCTGCTGCTGCCTCCCGAGGGTGCCTGAGTTATGGAGACATCCCCCTCCCCTCTCGGCAAGCTGAAAATAGCCTGTCACTGACCTTTGGCACCTGTGGGTGGAGGGACCTTCGAGGCTGCTGGAGATTCAGTCCCCTGCTTGGATCTGCTCCTCTTGGTGCTGCATAGCCAAGGCAGGGCTGGGCTCTGCTCTGGGTCTGGTGCACGAGGGATCTTTCAGGTCAGTATTTCAGGTCTCTCTGGAACAGAAATCTCCTCCACTCCATTGTTCTGTGGCTTCTGCTGCTCCAGAATTTGTTGGGAGTTCTTCTTTACAGGTATTTTATGGGCTGTGGGTTCAGAGTTAGCATATGTGTCTACTCTGCCATCTTGGCTCCTCCCCTGTTTTTGTTCTTTTAAATATACCTGAGGGGTAGGTGCTATTATTACTCCCATTTTACAGTTGAGGAAACTGAGGCAAATAAAGGTTAAGTCCAAAAGGACTAAAGCAATGCCCAGACCTGAGGCAGGACCAGTGTTGCCACCAGTAAATGATCAATCAGTCACTTAATGAACAAGTGCTGACACAGCATCGACTATATGCCTAGCCTTGGGCTCCTTGAAGAATCATGAAGAAAGAATGAATAAGTCTTATTATATGCCAAGTACAGTGCTACAGGCACAGATGTAGAGCCAGATGTGACCTTAGACCTCACCTAATCCAACCATCTCATATTACAGATGAGGAAACTGAAGCTCAGAGAATGGAAAATGGCTTCAACATCCTTGTCATCATTGAGAGGTAGTGTGGTGAAGTGGATGGCTTCCAAGTCAGGAAGCTTTGGGTTCAAGTCTTACCTCTGACACATAAAGCTTGTGCAGCTTTGATAAGTCTTATGTAAATAGTAACTATTAGCTATCATCATTATTATTATTTCTCCCCAAGCACAGAGGTAAAGACCTGAGTTTAAGTAAAGCCAAAAGAACCAAAACTCCTGAGGACACACATTTACCCTTTTCTAACTGTTCTTTCTCTCTCTTGCCCAATGCTCTAGTAAGAAAAGTAGCATAGGGTCATGGGACCATAACTCTAGTGCCAGAAGGGACCTTAGAGGACATCTAAACCAAATCCCTCATTTTACAGATGAGGAAATGGAATTACAGGGAGATTGGGTTACTTGCTCAAGGTCACACACATACTAAGTATTAGAAGCAGAAATCAAACCCGGGAACTCTGACTCCAGGGTCAATGCTCATCCAATGTTACATGCCTCAATGGAAGATACAGCTCATGTCCACCCCCACATTCCTCCCTCCCAAAAAGCCATCCTGTAAAACACTTCCACAAATGTACATACCATTATTGGGAGAAGTAGATATGCATATGGATAAAAATGGAGTCAATCACATAAAGATGGAAGTTTACATGTACATGTATATATGTGTGTATATTATATAAACTTTATATATACGCATATATTTTTCTTATGTATATATATATTTATATATACATATGTACACATACATATAATCTCACACATCTATATCCTCAGAGATACTGAAGTCTTCTGATTTTGTCATCATCTTTTTCTCTCTGGGCTGTCTCTCTATAGGGCACCATTATCTGTGGAACCTGTACCAGGGAATTAAATCATGTTTCTGTAACTCCCTAGTAGGATCTTTGTCTCTGCTACTCTGTCAGTGGATATAAAAACTCTCTCATTCCACAGGTCTTTTGACCATGGCTAGACACAAATCCTTACCAGTGTCTCTGGTCTTCAACTCATTAGGGCCACCTGATTTCTATATTAGCTCTAATCTACTAAGGTGTAGTGACTCACAAGCCTCTCCTTGATAATGGCAGGCTAATAGTTCTTCAGTTATAACCAGAGGCTATGAACCATTGTATTTCAGATAACAAAACCACGTAGAGTACTCCAAAGCTAAGATAAAGATTTTTCTTTAGAGACAAATCTTTTTCTTTTAACAACTGATATCACTGTCCTTTGGTCTAGGTAACAATCTGATTTAGGATTAGGAATTCTCAATATTTCTTATAAATTGGCAGAGTGAATTTGAGCCAGAAGAAAAGGAAAAGGAAAGAGGTGAGGTCATTATTCTCCACCCACCTGACCCACATTCTTGCTTTCATTAAATATCTCTGTCATCAGCCCTCCAAATCCCAACTTTATGTAGCAAAAAAGCAACATCATCTCCCCATTTCATCACCATGATCATCATGATTATCACTACATCACTATGGTCTTTGGTCATCATCATATTCATTATCACAATTATCACCAACATGGACATCATTTTGAATCCATTTCCTCTTTGTCTCCCCTTGGACCCAATTGTAAATGTCTTCAAGTGAGTTATGCCACTTCCTAAGCGTATGTTGCTTGGCACTGCTTTACACTAGTGAAATTTTTATTACACCTTGAGAGACTCAAGGGGAAGAATCCCTTCAGGATGCCAAGTTCATCATTTTTTCCCACTTCTCTCTTTGAATCAAGGGACCTTCTCTTCTGCCTATTTTCAAAATTTTGGGAGCTTCCTTTTAACAATACCTTGACTGAATGAGGCATCTTTCTTTCTCCAATTCTCCTTGAGTATTATTCCTACCAAATATTCTTGCCCTAGAGTTAATCAATTCCCAGAGTCCCAGAAAGAAAAGTCCTGAGATGGCTTAGATGCTAATTAAATTCCATAAATGTTTCTTAAACACTAGCTACATGCAATGTTGCTGAATGTCATAGAAAGCAATTGCCTCACCAAAAAAAAGCACATATAGAAACCTCCTTTTTTTAGACTCCCTAGACATATTAAGAAATAATATTTCCTCTCTAAAACCCATTCCAAACTTCGGAAAATCCTCTTGGAAAGGTGGGTGATAAATCAGAATGAAAGAATAAAAAAGTTTTTTCATAGGTAAATAGAACAAAGGTTATAGCCACATTTAATTTTATAACCAAATTCTAGGTTATGTCATTGCCTTCCCAACCTTGAAAAGTTTTTATTATTGATCTCCTTAAAGGTAGTCTTCTCTTTGTATGCCCAATAGTAGTGATTGGCAGGCTAGTAATGAACTACACTGAGAAAGGATTAAGATGTTCATGGAGAAAAAAGTACCTTTGTTTAACTTTAGGAGAGAAGGGAGTGGTCTAGTAGGACAGAAGTGACTTGGTTACACAATTCTGGAATGTTAACTCAGGATTTTTTAAAGATATCTTTTCCTTTTGAGATTCTCATAAATATTACCTGAAATCTAATCTTCTTGGCATAACCTGAAATTCATGGTGCTCAGGGGTGAACCCCATGTCCAGTGGGATTCCTACAGTTCCATTCTATTTATGATTGACCTGCCCTTAAATTCCACCCTTTTAATTTATGTTTATTGCAAAACTCTCTATAGGGGACAGCTGGGTGACACAGTGGATAGAGTCCTGGCTGTGGAGTCAGGAGGACCTGGGTTCAAACACTCGACAAGTACTAGTTGTGTGACCCTGGGCAAGTCATTTAACCCCAACTGCCTCACCAAAAAAACCCATCTGCGCATGGCTAAAGCATCTGATGCTGCTAGTCCATTCCCTTTGCTATATTTTGTAAGTAGAAATGGTCTTGAGTTTCTCAAAGGACGATCAATGGAACTAAAGTCTTGGCAGGTCCAATTAAGCTGAAAAGACTTTGACTACAGTTTTGGGCAAGGTCTGAGACTGCTACTTGTAGACCACTTTGGCTAAATTCAGAAAGGCTCATCTGGGAGTGATATGGAATCATGAAATGGCAATGCAGGAAGGGACTACAAAGTGCTTCTTCTTCAACTTGTGCCTGACCATCCTTCGTTTTTGAGGAGAACTAATGACATCACGATGTGATAGGTGATGTCTTGACTCTTACATAAATTGGACTTAAGTAAGGCAGAGTTGCACAAAGTTATCAGCTTGGCTCTCTCTTCCAGAGTCATCCAAATCCAGTGGTACGACAAAAATCAAGATGACTCTCAATGGCCTGAAACACAGTGGATGACCTTAACTTCTTCCATGACTGACCAAGCTCTAAGTGCCCCATAGTGCCTGCTTCAGCTGCCTTCATGGCCATGGAAACAAATTGTTCTCATCTCCCCATTCTACTGGGAAAAGTCTTCACCTGCTTGGGGTAGACACCCCCCCCCCTCAAATCATTGATGGGTTTGAGTCCCCTCAATTACTCTCAAACTGGTGTGGCCCATGTGCCAAAATGGTTTACTGGGGTGCGGTCACTGGGGGTCTGTCTTATCTTGGAAACAAAGGCAAGGGTGAGGTAGTGCTGTAGATAGAATATAGGACTTGTCTTCATAATCTGAGTTCAAATCCTACCTCAGACTTATTAATTGTGTTACCCTGGACAAGTCATTTAACCTAAGTGTACCTCAATATTCTTATCTGTAAAATGGGCATAATAATAACACTTGCCTCCCAGAGTTGTTATGAGAGTAAATATTTATGAAATGTTTTACAAACTTAAAAAGTGGTTGGCTAGCTTTTGTACCTCCTGAATTAGCCCATTCCATTTTTGCGTGGCTCTAATGGTTAGTTGGTATTTCACTGTATTAGGGTTTATAAAATGCATCTCTTTGTAACTTCTATTCATTATTTCTCAATCTGCTCTCTTCACCTTTCTAAATGACATATCTGCAAATACTGAAGTGTTGCATTAGAGTGACAAGTGATTCTCTGGCCCCTACTGTCTGGAGGCTAGGTGTGTTACATTTCACTCTTCCCTCAGGATTCTTTGGTACTCAAAAGATCTTGGTAGGATGGGTCTCTCATCTCTGAATTGGTTCAAACCCCTGCCTATTATATTCTTCAAGTCCATGGCTCCAAGTATTCCAGTTCCATTATGACAGTTAGGTCAGCTTTTTCAGAGTAATATTTTCTTCACAGGTACAACAAAAATCAATACATAAACACCATCCCCTACTCCCCAACACCTGGGGTAGTGGTGATGGAAATCATCCTTCACTATACTGCCTCAGCCTCTGGGGAGGGGAGGAGGATGAGGACACATAGAGTCCAGCAGCTAACAAAGGTCTGTGTCAGGATTTGAATTCAGGTCTCCATGACTCTAATAACTTAGCTCAGTACCTAAATGACCCTAATTTATCAAGTTCCAAGTCCAAAGCCTCCCTGTCCCTATCTTCCACTAGCGTCTCAGGGGGTCAAGAGTTCTCATCACTTCTCTAACGGACTGGTTGCAACATACAGTCTGTAACACGCGGTGCCAACGTCCCAACTCTGCCTCCTATACCTAGAACAAAAAGGGACAAAGGAAACCACAGCTAAACCTCAAGCCTAGTTCTCAGGCACATTGGCCTAAAGAGGGGAGAAGGTAATTTTCAGACTCTTCCCAGGCTTTACTTCAGGGCATCACTTCAGTGAGTAAATAAATCCTTCATCCCTGGATGTAGTCAGAAAAGAGAGAGTGATTGTTTAGCCAGGTAAATTTAAAGGCAGCTTCAGCTATGGTGTCAATGATAAGTGTTTGCTCCCACTCTCACGGTAGTGTTGGTGTTGGTGGCGGTAGTGGTGGTTGTGGTGGCTGTCATTTGTATTGCAAGAGGACCCAAATGATATCACTATGCCAGGGTCGATATACACTGTGTGACTGTGGCTGATCAGAATGATATGAGTTCAGAAAGAACTACCCCAGGTCAAGCATGAATAGTCTATAGGAACGTTTGGAGTAGAGATGTCTCTAAATTTGTGCATTTCACAGGGTAGGACAACATAGAATGATCATTCCTGGGCTAGGTCTCCCAGAAGTAGGTCCCTGGTGCTTCCCATACGGGTGCCTCTGTTTGAGGGTCTGAGCATACCACAAGCTCCATTAGCTTAAAATATTTCCAGCCATCATATACCAGCTAAGATTTTCTTCTTCAGGTCAGATATTTTATTCTTCAAACAATCCTTGGTCTTAAGGCCTCTCACCATGCTGGTCAGTCAGTCAACAAGTAATTATTAACTGCTTACTATGTGCCAAGGGATGGAAATATAATTACACATAGAAAGAAAGACAGTCCTTGATCCCATGGAGTGAGCATCCTAATGGGGAAAACCACACATAAAAGGGAGCTGAAGAGTAGGAGAAGGGAGGACAATGGAGTACAAGGGCATAGTAGAGGAAGTCCAGAGTACAGCCTGAAGAGGAATGAGACATGGCTTAAATGAAAGTGATGGGAGGAACCTTCCAATCAGATCTTGTTTCTTTTCAACCTAAACTTTGAGAGTCTTTCCCTCCAATCAGATGGAGAGGCAGCAGAGGTGGGGAGTTCTTCCAATTTGTGAATTCCAGGTTTGGAGGGAGGCTTATTCATTCATATTGAATTTCAGGTTGTTAGACAATAGAAGATGATTTGGGGCAGGCAGGGTGGAGTATGGGGAGTATAGCAAATTCAAGCAGACATAGTGGCCAGAGTTTATTATTGTGTTGGTGAAGGGTGCACAGCTCTACACTATAGATTCTTGACATGCTGGAGTAAATATCTTGGAAAGATCCCTGAGGCTTGATACTATCTTAATGAAATCTCTGCATGTCTGTCTACTGGGTCTTAACTGAAATGAGATCCCTGAAATGGTCATAGAGTTTTGGAAGTGGGTCCCTATCTAAGGACTTTTATTCACCTTGGAGGAGGATGTGTCTGAGGACTGCCCGTCTCCCGAGCATTGTAGCTAGATGAGTCCCCCACACCCCCACTCCTACCCCCACCCCCAAAATATACCAGTAAAAGATAAGGGAAAGCAAAGACTAATTATTTGAGGGAATTTATTCTAAAAGATGTAACCAAGTAGACATTGAGATGGATCTGTAGTTAGGAACATTTAAATTCAAATACGGTCTCTAACCTTCATTAATTGCAGGACATGTCTAATGCCTACTGAATAGAGTTACTTTTGGCTTAAAGGAGGCGGTGAATGAAAAGTCCTTTAAAAATTTTAAAGCATAATATGATTGCAGTTTTAAAAAAATTTAAAAAGAATTCCATTTAAAAGGAACTTCAGAGTAAATCTAGCCCAACCCGTAACTGAGCAAAAATGTTCTCCATATTGCAGTTCTTATATCTTCCTCATTTCTGCCTTTTTTTAAAGGTTTGTCTATCTTACAAAAAAATCACTCAATAATCATTTGTTAAGGGTCTATTCCTCCATCTTGTGAGTGAGGAAACAGAGGTTTAGGGAGGTGAAATGACATGCTTAACGTCATACAGATGCAGGATTTGAACTCAGGTTCTCAGACTCCAGAAGAGTCAGTGCCCTTTCTGTTGTACCACCCTTCAGTCTTTCTGCAGAGAAACCAAAAGAAAGGGGATTATTGGAGGATGAGTGTTCACAGGTTTGGAGTGGTGGAAAGATGGTGGGGCAAGGGACTGGAGGACAGTGATTAGTGATCTGGGAGAGGGTTAAATCTGCTTTAGACTTCTTCTGGTTGACCCCAAAAGATGACATTAGGAGCAGTGGTTAGGTTATAATTATAAAGAGTAAAAAAACAACCAAAAAAAGAACAAGCAAACTTCTGAAGAATGATGTCTCAAGGTGGCGTAGGCTTCCTTGTGAAGTAATAAGCTTCCACTTACCAAGGGTCTTCAAACAAAGACAAGAAGCCCTGACCACTCACCAAGGATATTGTGGACAGAAAATATGGGGTAGTGGACAGAATGATATACTTGGGATCAGAGGACCTGGGTTCAAATGCTTCCTCTGCTACTCATTTGCCATGTGGTAGCCAGCACTCAGGCAGACAACAAGCATTTATTGAGCTCTTACCATGTGCCAGATACTGTACTAGGTGCTAGGAATATAAATACCAAAAAAAATTAAACAGTTCCTTCACTCAAGGAGCTTATGTTCTCTCAAGTTATAGAGGTCAAAATAAACAAAGTATACCGAGTGTCCCAAAGGTCTTAGTGTAACTGAGACTTTTGGGTTCTCCCGTATATGAGGTAAAAAAAAATCAGGAGAGGAGAATATTACCAATTAAACCTCTCTGTGTCTCAGTTTCCCTCTTTGTAAAATGAATAGATTGATCTAGATGATTTCTAAAAGTCCTAATAACTCTAAATTTGCATTCCCATGATCCTATGTCTAGTTCTGAGTGGAACTAGGTGGTCCTTGAGGTTCTTTCTAAGGTGAAAATTTTGTGATTTGGTGAACCTTTTCCATCCTAGTCTCTAAATCTCCATTTTTCTCTGAATGGGGACACCATTATAGGCACACCAAGCTATCTGCTGCCCACACTTCAAGAATGGTACTAGAGTCTATTAAGCTTTAGAGAAATTTAATGTAACAAGACAAGTGAGAGAAGGAATTTAATTTAGTGATTTAAAAAAAGTAATCAAATCTGGGCTTGTGGACATTGAAGAACTATCCAAATCGTAGACTGTTTTCATACTCCAGCCCACTCTCCATTACAAAGCAATTAACTCTGGCCCCTGCTTTTCAAGAATAAGAGTGTTTGAATTGTTGGCAGCTCTGAAACTCCCTCTTCAAGATTTGGCTACTGGGGCTTGGCGTTTCCCAAGGCCAATTCCATAAGTAGGCAAGGACAATTGAGGCTTTATCCCAGGGGCTAAAATTTAGGAGGTACTGAGAGCACTTTCTATGCTCTTCAAGCAGCACAGAAACAACAGATTTTGGCACCTAGTTAGCAAGAATGATGATGAAATTGGAAGCGACCCGATGATGACGACTTCCAATCCTGGGTGGCTATATCCCAGGTGAGCACCTTGTCTCCCACTAAACTGTCATGGTATGCTCTGGGGTCTCTGTATTCCCCATCTGTAAGGGATTTCTCTTAAAATGATAATTTGTTGTTGTTTTTTTGTGAGAGAAGGGAAGGGTATATTTTTTAAAGATTTGTCTATAGTACAAAAAATATTCATTATTGCTCTATTAAGTCCATTCAGATGGATCAGACCTCAAGGACACCTGCCTCCAAATAATGATGTGCTACTTGTTTCCCCCTTCCTCCTTCCAAACAGCTGGGAGGGAGTTGAGGAGTATAACTGATGGGTTTGGAAATGCTTTTTGTCCTCTGTTTTTCAGCTACATCAGGTTTCCTGGGGGCTCATTTGAAGGTATTGTGTCCAATCAATACCATCTCTTCCAAAGCCGTTGCAAGATTTAGAAAATGCTTCTCATGCCTTTGTTTCTAAATTCTGAGCTGCCTGTGAAACACACAACCCCAGCTCAATTCATCCTCTATGTGACTGCTATTGTCCCTGTGAGCAGCTGTGAGTTTTCTATACCTCCCCCCTTAGACATCCCCTCTACCAAGTCCTATTAGACTTGGCTTCCAGAGTAAGAATAGATAGAGCCCTGTGTCTAGCAGGCAAGGAGGAAGCAGGAAAGAACAAAATCATTGGGTGAATCAGAGGCCCTTCCTATTTGACCCAAAGAAACAAAGGCTGGTATTGTTATTCTTGGACCTTTGCATTCTGGAAAGACAATCTAGAGTTTCAAGAGATATGGATTCAGTCCTCAGCTTGTGGTGTGATCTTGAGCAAGTCTCTTCATTTCACTGGGTCTTGGTTCAGGAATAGCCTTATAATAGGCTCTCCATAAGAGGAAATAACAATGACTGAAATTCCATCCAATCCTTTGAGTCTCTTCAGTTGTGCTTAGTCTTGAAGGGAGGCAGAGGCTCTATGAGGCAGAGAGAAGAATACAAGCTTGTCTGTACATAGAAATGAACATAAGACAGAGGGAGTACCATGTGCAAGGGGCAGCCAAGGAGGTTTTGGTTGGAAGGTTGAGTGAACAACAAGGTGATCAACCTGGAAAAATAGGTGAGAGTCAGAGTGTGAAGGGTTTTAAAGATCAGCTGAGGAGTTTGAATTTTATACTAGAGGCAAGAGGGAGCCATAAGTGTTATTGAGAAGAGGAATGATGTGTCCTGTTCTTGGAGATGAAAAATAGAATGATAAAGTGTTTAAGATAAAGCATTTACTATTGGATAAATACTGTGCAAAACATTGGGATACAAATCAGGAAACAAGACAGTGCCTGCTCTCAGATATCATATTCTATTTGGAGCATTCAGCTTCAGTGATCCTATAGTGATTAGTGGCAGGGCAAGAGGGCAAGGTGGAAAGGAAGACAGCAAGACCTGATGAACCTGTAGGATCACTAGCAAGGCAGATGACAAAGCTCAGTTATCTGCTATCTTACCAAAAGGACAGCAATTGATGATTCCATCCCCATCCAAGTGATGTGAGCATCCATAGCCCTGCTTAAGAATGATGTAGTTTGGCCCAAGGGTCAGAGCAAACTAGGGCTCCAGGTGACAATTAATTGTATATGGGAAGTGAGAGACAGGAACATAATCAGACTAGCCCTGAGTTCGGGAACCTAGGTGCCAAGTAGAATGATGGCTCCTTGGAATAAATTAGGAAGTTAGAAGGAGGGATAAGTTTGAGGAGAAAGATCATTAGTTCTCTTTTGGACATGTTGAATTTGAGAAGTTTATGGTGCCTGCAGGTAGAGATGCCTAGCTTGTAAGGGAAGGTGATGGGCTAGAGTTCTGAAATAAGATCAGGGCTGGAATATAGATCTAGGGCTTACTGAAGAGTCATGGTAATGATGGTGATGATGATGATGACGATGACAACGATGACAACATTTTCCTAGCAAACTTTAAAGTTTGTGAAGTGATTAACAAATATTATCTCATTTGATCCTTACAATAACTCTGTGAAGTAGTGCCTATTATTATCCCCATTTTACAGAGGAGGAAGCTGAGATCGAAAGAGGTTAAGTGACTTGGCCAAGGTCAAATAGCTAAATGAAGGCAGGATTCAAACTCAAATCTTCCTGACTCCATGTCCAGGACTCTATACATGACTCTACTAAGCTATCTCTAAAGATGGCTGAGTCCATGGGAGCTAAAAAGATCGAAGAGAGAGGGTGGGCTTATTTTAAGAAAAGCATTTAGTGAACATTGAAGAATTATAGAAATAAGAGCAACAGTGGTAATGAGAATTACTATTATTGCTTCCTAGCAGGTTTCTACATGAGCAGGAAGTGTGATGAGCTTGATGAATGATGAGACTCCTCTTGGCTCTGAAATTCTAAGATCCTTTGATATTCGGAGATAGTTTTCCATAAACTCTTGTTTCTCAGTGATAAATCACACCCCAAGAAGTGGTCCAAGGAAAAATGATGGATAGTTGGCATAGAACACTCTGCTGCAGATGCAACCTGATGAGGAATCTCTTCTTAATCTTTCGTTCCTATCAGTAACATAATTGCTAGTCCCAAACCGAGCCATACTGCATGGTCCTGCTATAAATCCAGCATGTTGGCACTCTTTCATCCCACCAAGGAAGGATACTTGAAGAGATAAATTAGATCATCTGACGTGATATAATTTTAACATCCTGTGATGTTTCTTCCATTGAGATGAAGGAAGCACCACCAACTGCTGCACACTCTCAAACCAACCTATGTTTTAAACACTCTATTTCCCAGAAAATTAAAATCAAAAGTTTTCAAATCAAGTCGACCCCCTCCCCACTGTCTCCAGGTTGTAGAAGCATCACTATGGCTTGCTGTAAGGGGCTTGCAAACTTTTGCAAAGGGAAATAAGGACCAGACCTCTCTCTATTTGGTGTAGTTCTGACCAACAGGGTAATGAATGACCTGAATGAAGTCTCTAGTGGAGGGCACCAGGGATCTACCCTTGGCCCTGTGGCTTAGAGGAAAGCACAGCCCTTATGCTGAGAGGCAGTGTGGGGCAGTGGTCAAAGTGCTGGACTTAGAGTCAGGAAGACTTGGGTTCAATTCTAGCTTGGATACTTTCTAGTTATATCACCATGGGCAAGTCACTTTACTTCTCTGAGACTCAGTTTCCTTATATGTAGAATCAAGGTAATAATATTTTTATTTCAAAAGGTTGATATGATCATAGGTGTAACTGCCATGTAAATATTAATTATTACCGTACTTATCAAATTTCCAGATGACTTGAGGTTGGAAGGAAGACAGCACATTGAATGAGAGAACAAGAATCCAAAAAAGCCTTGAGAATTTGGAGTGATTGGTTCAATCTAATAATTGTATATATATGATATGTATACATATATACATATATATATATATATTTGCCACATGTGTGACTGCATTGGTCTAGGGAAAGAAACTCTCTTTATTAATTAATATCAGAACCAGTTCTGCAACTTTTAGTCTTAGTTATTTGGGCACTGAGAGATTAAGTGGTATGTAGAGGGTCAAAAACTATTATGATTCCAAGGTAGGGCTCAACCTTGGTTCTTCCTGTCACTGAGATCAGTGTTCTATATACCCCACTCCACCCCCACACTATATCTGTGTCTTGAATGTAAATTTTCATTGGACTAGAATTTAGGAGTGTACTGGTAAAATATTTAACAACCAGCTCTCCCCTCCAAAAATGTACATGGGATGCACATTTAAGTTTTAACCTGCATTATTAACATCTTAGCCTTCATTTTCTTAAGTCTAGGCAATTAACAATGAATCAAGCCCTAATTAATAGTTTGTCAATTTCCAAAGTGTAAATGCTCACAATAAAATTTGAATAATGGGCTCTTGGGATTCTGTTTAAGCTGCGATACAACTCTGGTTAAACACAAAATAATAGGGTCATTGTTTTAGACTTGGAAGGGACCTCAGATGCCATCTTCATTTTATAAATGGGTAAACTGAGTCTCATGAAGGTTAAGGGACGTGCCCAAGGTCACACGAGTAGAAAATGTCAGAGGTAAGATTTAAATCCAAGTCCTTTGATTCCCAAGGTAGGGTGCTTTTCACTAAATCACAGCGACATCCTAACCTTTGGTTCAAAGCATCAATTGTGTAAGAACAGGCTGGAGAAGGAATAACGAGACCACAGTTCTTATGGAAAAAGATCTAAAGGTGCTAGACTCAGTATGAGTCAAAAAATGGTATATAGCAGCCTCAACAATGAATTACATCCTAAACTGTTTTAAGAAAATCTTCTGTATGGTGTCCATGGCTATGGAGATGTTATCCTACTATATTCTGCCATGGTTAAAAAAATAAAGCCTCAAAAAAGCCTCCAGACCAGCAGTGGGGAATCTGCAGCCTCAAAGCCATGTGCGACTCTCTAAGTCCTTAAGTGGAGCCCTTTGACTGAATCCAAACTTCACAGAATAAATCCAAATCCCATTCTGTGAAACTTGGACTCAGTCAAAAGGCCACCCCCAAGAACCTAGAAGGCCACATGTGGCCTCGAGGTCATAGGTTCTCCACACCTGCTCTAAAATATGTTCAGTTTTGGATGCCACATTTTAGGAAGGATATTCATAAGCTGAATCAGTCCAGAAGAGGGGAGACAAGATCATTAAAGGCTTAGCCCATAGAGTGGTCCTCATTCCCAATCCTGGCTCCTGACACCAGCCACAAACTGTCCTAACCATGATGCCTCTCTCATAAGTGTATACCGTTGGCCAAAAATTGGACCAAGCAGATGGATGATTCAGGGTATCTCATGCTGATGACTAGAATGATGATTTCAAACTTATTCCCCACTGAGGTGGGTCATGTAACATAAGGCATTTTCTAACTCTTCTGCAGTATTTCTGATACTCACCCATTGCTCCAGTTTGGATGGTTCAAGTTGTACAGCCTTGGGTATCATCTGACTAGTGCTGTTATAGAGAATCCAATTAAAGTAGATACTTTGGTCCAGTTGTGCCAAATTAGAATAGAAATAGGGCCCCTAAACCATATATAAAGATCCTTCCAGGTTGCATATTGACTTAGAAAACCATATATTAACATTATCTATACTATATTTTATCTTTATTGATTTTTTCTCTAAGATTCACTAATTTAATCTGGTTCTTATCACATTCGTAAATGTTACTAATAATAATAGGTAGCATTTAAGTAGAGTCCATGATCTGCCAGATACTGTGCTAAGCACTTCACAAATATTATCTCATTTTATCTTCAAAGAATCCCTGGGAAGTAGGTGCTATTGTTGTCCCTACTTTACAGATAAAAAAATCTTAGGCATACAGAGGTTAAGTGACTTGGCCAGGGTCACTCAGCTTGTTAAGTGTCAGGTTGGATTTGAACTCTGTTTTATTCTGACTCCAAGTCAAGGCACTATATCAACTGTGCTGTCTCTGCTCTAGTCTGTTCTCTAATTTTCTCAAGGCATAGTTTGTCTTTAACATAATCAGTCAGTTAATTAATATTTATTAATCACCTACTATGTGTCAGGCACTAAACTAAGCAGCTGAGGATACAAAGAAAGGCAAACCACGGTTCCTGCCCTTCAGGAACTCACAAGCTGGCATCTTTCCTATCTTTCCAACCATTCTCCTTCAGGCAGTCTATGTATGGCACAGTCCAACTCAAACACTATTGCCTAAACTTTCTTACCTTTATAATTTAACTTACTCTGATCCACCTGCCTGAAGCACGTTCCCTTCCATGCCTACCTCCACCTGGTGGAGTCTTTAAGGCCTAGCACAAGTGTTATTTCTTTCATAAAATGTTCCCTGCTCTCTCTTTCCCTGCCCTAAACCAGAAGAACTTCTTCCTTTTTAGTTCCCATTTATGTATTACCTTCTCCTATTAGAATATAAGCTCCCTGAAGACAGGGACTGTCTTTCTTTGAATTGGTTTTTGTATTCCCTGCAACTGCCATTTGGTAGTAAATGCTTAACAGGTGCCTGCTTGCCTCCTTTGAAAGATGTATAGCTGGGCCTCTCCTGTATTTTTATATCCACCTTGTTTACCTTTTGGGTAAACAGAGCCTA
The DNA here is from genome assembly GCF_028372415.1 of Notamacropus eugenii. Taxonomy (NCBI): domain Eukaryota; kingdom Metazoa; phylum Chordata; class Mammalia; order Diprotodontia; family Macropodidae; genus Notamacropus; species Notamacropus eugenii. Next base: position 49,269,957 of record NC_092875.1, on the reverse strand, counting down.
GAATCACTGTACTTTTCCCAGGGAGAATTCAGTCCTTTTGCCTTTAAGGGACTTTCAGCCTAGGATTCAGGAGATCACTTTTAGACATATTGCCAGCTGCACAGGGAGTCAAGAACTGGCAGGGCCCTTGGTCATCAGTTTTCCAACCTCTGTGTTTTGTATTATTGTCTTAAAGTTTCATTGATGCCTGTTTTTTCAACGTTGTAGGCATTTCTGGGAAAAACTCTTCCTATCTCCTATTTCCAAATTTCTTTGTAGCAAATAAAAAGAGTTAAAATCAACTGACTCAGAGACTGTCTGACACCATATTCATCATTCTGCAACAAGAGCCCTCTACTTCTCCAAGAAAATAGAGAGGTACATGTCCTCATCTCTTCTCCAGGCTCCAAACTGGTCATGACAATCACACAGTTACCATACATGATGACATATGCAATACCCTACACCCATAGAATTGCACCCCACCTCTCAGATGAAAGTAGGTGGTACATTATGTCATTTCTTTTCAGGATCAAAATTGCTTCTTAGAGTATCGGAGTGCTTGATTTTGTTTCATTGTTCTATACAGCTAAATTATTGTTAATATGCATGTATACAGTCAATCCTCAGTATCTGCATGCTTAATTTTCACACCTTCAAGTATTCACATGATTTAATTAGTAAACTTATTTTCACTTTTGTGTTGGCAACCATGCCCAGTAGTAGCCATATGTAACAGAAAAAAAGTGAGAGGTGCATTGTGCACAGGTTTGTGGAACAGGTGGTATCCCACTAGGCATTTCACTGGTTTTGTTCAGCCCACTTTATAAAGATCTCCCTGTGCATTAATTTAACATTTTCATTGTCTTCAAAATTCATGTTTTGTGGCGCAAATATGCCCCCAAAGCCTTATGCAAGTCTTTAGGGCTCTGAGCCCAAGTACAAAGTCAGCAATTCAGCTTAGTGAAAAAATAAAGGTGTTAGAGAAACTTCATGCTAGAATGTCTGCTGCCTCTGCTGGCCAAGAGTTTGGTATTATCCAACCCACTATTTGTTATATCCCCCCAAAAGGAGGAAGGTGCCTCTTTCATAATCTCTGATGCCATCCACCAGCCATGAAGGATAGAGTATTGGAGGTGACGCTAAGATCTCACCATGCTCAGTTTCTTCTGATAATGGAGGCTAAAGTCCCAGCAACCCCTCCCTTGGTTTTCAGGTGCCCAAAGTGAGAGGTTGACATCCTTATAGTATAGAGTACAATACACTCATGCCACCATCTGCCACAATGGAAAGTAAGATTCAGGCTAAAAAAAGTTTCAGTTTTAAGAATTTTATTTGTTACACAATATTTATGGAAGTGTAGATTGCATGTGTTATGACAAGTGAATTATTGTCTGAAATCAATTTTTTTTATTGAGATGTGAGCACAAAAGGTCATAGAATTCTGAGGAACCGCTAGTGAGAAAAATGTTTTGCATGCTGCCAATTATATTTTGTGTACTTACATTTTGGGGGTTATTTCATGGTTATAGTGTTAGGAAAAGTGCATATTATCAGAATTAATATTTTTATAAAGAATTGTATGCAGAAAAATGTATTTTCAGCAATATCTAACTAAAGATTAGTTTTTGGTGATTGGGGGAACCTCACCCCCTATGTTCCATAGGTTCGATGTGCTAGCATTTGAGTTTTTTACTTTTGTGCTATTTTCTAGGAATGTTACATCCATGAAAGTTGAAGACTGTCTGTATATATGTATAGACATATATATTGTTTTCTTGGTTCTGCTAACTTCCCTCTACGTGAGTTCATAAGGGTCTTCCTTTCTCTAAACTTTTTATTTCTATCAGTTTTTATGGTGCCATGATATTCCATTACATTCATGGTGTGGTTGGCTAAGTGCTGACTTTGGAGTCAGGAAGACCTGAGTTGGAATTTTACCTGACATTACCAGCTATGTGACCCTAGGCAAGTAATTTAACCTCTCTGTGACTTAGTTTTCCTATCTATAAAATGGGGGTGATCATAACATTTAACTCAGGACTGTTATAAGGATAAAATGAGACATTTATAAGTGCTTTGTAAAACTTAAAGCATTACATGAATGTTATCTCCTCCTACTTTTCCTCCATTTTACCCTTCTCTTTCTCCTCCTCATCCTCCTCATCATTATCATCATTAACAAGAACCATATTTTGTTCACAGTTGATGGACATCCTCGTCTTTCAGTTCCTTGCTACAACAAACAGTGATGTCATGAATATTTTGGCATATCTATAGGGACATTCCCTTTCATCTTTGATCTCCTTGGAGTAACAGAGATAGAAAGTGAGATATCCATGGTCACATTGCTAGTAGACATGGAACTAGGTCCAGAACCCATGCCAAGTCTCCTTACTTCATACCAGGACTTCCTGTAGCACCATAATTTCTGTCCCAAGGAAGAGATCAGGATGAATTTTAAGAAGCAGAAAAGGCAGATTAGGAGGTGCTTGCCTTACATTTCCTAGGGACTGGAGGAGTCAATAATTTCATAATTCAAGAACTACTGTGTAATTAGAGAAGATAAAATCAGGAAGTTGCCTTGATTTATTGCCTCTAGACCTTTTAGCCATTTCAAAAGGCATCAGGCTATTTCTGCCAAGACTTCATAGTCTTCTTGATTGTATCTGGAAGAAAACACTCACATTGACAAGAACCCATTAATACCTTAATACTAATCTTCAATTAAGGACTTCAATGGTGAGGCTGGTGGTAGACAACCAGGGGGCTTATTCTTTTCCAATGCAGTCCTATTTAACTTTTGGATAGCTCTAACTTTTAGGAAATTTTTCATTACATTGAGCCTACTTCTTAACTTTCATTTGTTACTTCTTATTTCGCCCTCTGAGGCCATGGTTAATCCTCTCTCTACCTAACAGGACTTTATTCATTTGAAGACAGCTGTCATGCCATTCAATCTTTTGCACTCACTTCTCCCAGTTTCTTCAACCAATCCTAGAATGACATAGCCTCCAGCTTTCCTGCCATCTTGGCCATTGTCCTCTGGACCTATTCATTTTTCCAACAGTCTTTTGAAGGTGTGACACCCAGTACCAAAGTCTCTCAGATCAAAGCTAAGGTTCTTTCCACTTTATGACATTCTTCTTCATCACAGTGGATAAAATATTGTGTGATCCTCTGTCTTTCCAAAGGCATAAAATTCTCCTCTGATGCCTCAACAAGCATATAGTAAAGTAAATTGAACTCTTTTGCAGGATGACTTTCCCAGTCTCCTCCTTTTCTAATGCCTCCCCTCTCAGATTGTCCTCTGTTGACTCTAAGTGTTTCTTGTATGTATGTATTTTTGTTAATGTCTGACTCTTTGACACCGTATAGTGTTTTCTTGACAGAGATACTAAAGTGGCTTGCCATTTCCTTCTCCGGCTCATTTTATAGATGAGGAAACTGAGGCAAACAGGGTTAAGTGACTTGTCCAGGGATCACACAGCTAGTAGCTGTTTGAGGCTGAATTTGGAATCAGGTCCTACCGACTCCAGGCCTGGCACTCTAGCTGTCCCTTATATCTATTTAGTTTTTTACACGTTTTCTCCTCCATTAGAATGGGAGCTCATTGAGGACAGGGGCTGTTTCACTTTTGCATTTACACCCCCAGGGCTAACACAGTTTCTGGCACATAGAAGACACCTAATAGATTTGTTTTTCTTTCATGCATGCATGCACAAATATAAAGTTATGTTTAAGGAGAAGGGCACTAGCAAATGGAGGGGTGCCAGGGAGAATCAGACAAGGCCTCTTGTAAGAAGAGGCTCTTGAGAAGCAGAAAACTGGGAAAGAATTTTTACAACTAATGTCTCTAATAAAGGTCTCATTTTTAAAATATATAGAAAACTGAGTCAAATTTACAAGAATATAAGTCATTCCCCAATTGATAAATGATCATAGGATATGAACAGGCAGTTTTCAGGAGAAAATATTAAAGCTGCCTATAGTCATATAAATATGCTCTAAATCACTATTGATTAGAGAAATGAAAATCAAAACAACTCTGAAGTACCACATCACACATATTATATTGGCTAACATGACAAAACAGGAAGATGATAAATGTTGGAGAAGATGTGGAAGAGTTGGAACACTAATTCATTGTTGGTGGAGCTGTGAGATGATTCAACCATTCTGGAGAGCAATTTGGAATTATGCCCAAAGGGATATGAAAATATGCATACCCTTTCACCCACCAATATCACTTCTAGGGCTATATTCCAAAGAGATCATAAAAATGAGAAAAGGGCCTACATGTACAAAAATATTTATAACAGCTCTCTTTGTGGTGGTCAAGAACTAGAAATTGAGGTGATGCCCATCAATTGGGGAATGGCTGAACAAGTTGTGGTATATGAATGTAATGGAATACTATTGTGCTATAAGAAATGATGAACAGGAGGACTTCATAAAAACCTACGTTTATATGAACTGATGCTGAATGAAGTGAGTAGAACTAGGAGAATATTGTACATAGTAACAGCCACAGTCTGCGATGACTAATCTTGATAGACTTAGCCTTTCTCAGCAATTCAAGGGTCTAGAACTCATGATGAAAAATGTCATCCACAACTAGTGAAAGAACTATGGAGTCTGAATGCAGAGTGAAGCAAACTATTTTTTTTACTTTGTTTTTTCTTTCTCATGGTTTCTCTCATTCATTGTAATTCTTCTGTACAACATGACTAATGTGAAAATATGTTTAATAGGAATGTGTAGGTAGAGTATATCAGATTGCAGGTCATCTTGGGGAGGGAGTGGGAAAACTTTAAAACTTATAAAAGTGAATGTTGAAAACTAAAAATAACTAAATTAACTTTAAAAAGTGGCCCTTGAGCTGAGCCTTGAGGAAAGCTTGGAATTCTCAAATTTGTAGTGGTAGTGGGGAGAAGTGTGTGTAATATCACCAGGTGAGAGATGGAGTACCAAGTTCTTGGGGACAACCTGCAGACCAGGTTGGCCAGAATGCAGAATGTGAAGGAGATTAATGATCAGTAAGCCTTCATTTAGATTTTGAAGGATTTTGATGTTAAGATGAAAAGCTGATGCTTGATTTTAAAGGTAACTGGGAGCCTCTAAAGCTTCCTGAACAGAGGAGTGGTGGAGCCAGACTTTTGCTTTAGGAATGCTAATTTGGCTGCTATGTAGAGGCTGAACTGGAGAGAAGAGAGACTTGAGGAAGGGAGACCCAATTAGGAGACTATCTGCGATCATCTTGGCAAGAGGACCTGAGTGGGTTGTTGGCCAAGTAAATCACCTCTTTGGGGAAAACCTGAGACCAAAGTCTAAATTGAAATTATATAATATATGCTACAAACCTTAAGTACCATACAAATGGCAACTATTGCCTTCTCCAGCTCATTTTACAGATGAGGAAACTGAGGCATACAGGATTAAGTGACTTGTCCAGGGTCACACAGCTAGTAAATGTCTGAGATCAGATTTGAACTCAGGAAGATGAGTCTCCCTGACTTCAGGCCTGGTGCTGTATCCATTGTGCCACCTACCTGCCCCTAGCTATTTCTAGGATCACATATTTAGAGTAGGAAGGGACTTTAGAGTCCATCAAATCTAGCCCCCACCCATTTTTGCATATGAGGAAACTGAGGTCCAGGGAAGTTAAGTAACTTGCACAGAATTGAGCAACTAGCTCTGTTTGAGACCAAATTTTCATCCAAGTCCTTATGACTCCATATCTTCTTGTTTCTATTAATAATAGACAGTGATGTATAACTTGGAGAAGAGAAGGCATAGGATAAATGTCTTTAAGTATTTGAAGGACTTTTATATCACAAGAAGACAGGACTCATTGGGAAACAATTAAGGCAAAAAGAAAAGGGCTTGGCTGAGGATGAGATGGATAGATGGTGTCATGGAAAGAATGAACATGAACTTGGACAGAGATAGTGGAGGATAGAAAGATCTGGGGTGCTATGGTTCATGAGGTCACAAAAAGTGGAACATGACTGAACAGCAAAAGCAGCCAAGAGAATTTAGACTTGGACCCAGAGAATAGAATTAGATGCAGTGATAGAAGACGTCAGTTCAGGCTGGCCATCAGGAAGATCCTCTCAACAATTAGAACTGACCCAAAGTGCAATTGGCTGCCTTCAGAGGTGGTGGCTTCCTCACCTGGAGGGCTTCAAGAAGAGACTAGGCAGTCTCTTTGGGGGAATATTTCAAAAGTTGGCCTCATGTGCCCTCAGAGTTGAGACTCTGCAACTATTATTTCACTAAGTCAAGTCTGTGGGGAAAAAGGACCAGGGGTAGCCTAATACATAACCCCTAACACATATTTCTGCAATGGGCCTCCTCAGTGGCAAACGGATCCATTCTATCACTGGTCACTCCTGTGCTGTGCTATGAGTTTAAGGGGAAAAAAGTTCCTCCCCTACATTAAGGCGTTACCGCCCCACCCCCCCAACTCCCAACCTACTGCAGTGCTGAAATCTCCTCCTTTCTTCCCCCTCTAGCATAGCTACATTCCCTCAGGCTAAGCTTTGCTTTCTCTAGGCTCTCTTTAAAAAATAATTTTTTAAAAATATCTTTGTTTTTTTTACATCATCTTTATGTCCAAATATATCTCTCCCTTACCCAGAGGGACATACCCTGTTACAAAGAATTAAAAGCAGAAGAAAGGGAAAAAACTGTTCAACAAAACAAGCCAATACCTCAGCGATAGGTAGCTAGGTAGTACAGTGGGTAGAGAGCTGGGTTCAGAGTCAGGAAGCCCTGAGTGCAAATACTTTGTGATCCAGGGCAAGTCACTTGACCTCTATCTACTTCAGCTTTTTCACCTGTAAAATGGGAATAATCGTAGCCTCTACCTCTCAGTTTTGTTGTGAAGATCCATTTTAATAACATAAGTAAAGCCCTTTATAAGACTTAAGACTACTATGCTAATCCAGTCGGATATATTCAATATTCCACACCCATAGTCCCCCACCTCTGCAAAGAAGGGAGGGCGGTGTATTTTCTCTTTAGGGCTAATTTTAATCATTCTAATTGCACAGTGTTCACATTCAGTTAGATTATTTACATTATTATGGTCATTGTGCATGTGGTATTCCTTACTGTGATTATCTCATTCTACATTAGTTCGGTTCATGTAAGTCTTTTCCATGCTTTTCTAAATTCATCACTTTCATTACAGCTTATGGCACAGTAATTGTCTATTACATTCATGAACCATCATGGGCTGGGCCATTCCCCAACTGATGAGCATCCACTACTTTTTTCCCAGGTCCTTGAGGCCACAAAAAGTGTTGCTATAGGTGCTTTCTTTTTAAAAATATGAATTCTTTCTTTCTATCTTTGTCTTTGGCTGTATATTCAGGCACTCTAAAAGTAGATAACCCTGGGAGGGGTCAAGCTTCTGAGCCCCAATATCTCACAGGAAGAGAAGGGAAGTGTGGTAGAAAGCGACCTGACCTGGAGACAGGGGAAACTTGGCTTCATCCCTGCCTCCAAATGGTGAGTCACAAGTCCTCTGAGGCTCAGGGATGTGTATGTCTTTGTGTATGTGTGTGTTTGTGTATGTGTATATGATACTAAATAAATATTAGGTGCATGAATATGATTCGTGACATATATGTGCATGTGTGTGTATTTACATGTGTACACATGTATAATGCCACCCAGGTTCATACATATGAATATATATGTCTGTGCATATGTATTTGCATGTATATGTGTATACATATATAGCTCTATATGGGTTTATACATATTGGTTCATATATATGTTCATACATGTGTATTTATATATGTGTGTATACATATATAGAACTACAAATACATTCATATATATATTTGCACACATTTATATACGTATATGTATGTGTATACACAGTGTTATATGTACTTATGTGTATATGTATCAATAGTGTACATATAGGCTTTATATGTATACAGTAATATATGTTTTGTGTGTTTCTACATGTACTGCATGCATGTATAGTGCCATGTATGCTTACATTGCATGTATACGTATGTGCTTGTGTATAGTATGCTATATATGGTATATGTATTTATAGATACATGCATATATATGTACATCTACATGCATGTGTATATACTGATATATGTATATGCATATCTGATACACTTTGTATACAGTATACACATATACATACATATAGATACATAAAACGTACAATGCTATGTAAACATACAGGCGCATATAGAAACACATAGTACCATATATACATATAAATACATACACATACAGAATGTACATATACATGCATACATTTATATAAACACATAAACTCAAGGGCACTGCCATCCTCCTAATGAATGTCTCGAAAACCAGGCATCCTCTTGGCTCCTTACACTTATTCCTCAGATCCAGCGTGTTACCAGATTCTGCCGCCTCTCGCTTTGTAATCGTCCCTCTCACCTTCCTCTCCTAGCTTTCCTGGCTTCCTTCAGGTCCCATCTAATACCTTGCTTTTGATAAGTTTTCCTTTCTGGTGACTTCTCTCAATCATTTCCAGTTTACCTTCTCTATATCCTGTTTGTGCATAGCTGTTAGCATGCCATCTCCTCATTAGACTGTGAGGTCCTTATGAGCAGGGACTGTGTTTGCCTTTCTTTGTATCCCCAGTGTTTAGCACAGTGCCTGATACATAGTTAAATACTTGTTGATTTGACTGTAAATTGGGGAAATGACCCTTCCTTGCATTCATTGCATAACTGTCATGAGGATCAGATGAATCATGAATAAAGGCAAAGTGTTTGAGAAAGGATAAATCCTTGTGGGGACATGAGTTTTTTAAACAACATTTTATTGCTTCGTTTCAGGGGCTTCCTGAGTTATTCTCCACACAGGAGAGATTTCCTTACAAAGAGACCCCAGGGATGGTCTGCATTCTCTGACTCTGCTGAGATACAGCTATGCTGAAGGATTCTTTTTCATAAATGGGTCACCAGCAGGAGCTGAGGAATCTTGCGTCGAACATAGGTTATTGCTGCAATGGAACTATGGGTTTAGATGGGAATTAAAAGACAGCATCTCGTGCAGCTCTTGGCCCAGTATTCTGTTTTCATGAGTTCTCTCCCAACTTTCTGAGATTTTTAAGAAATCTTGGCTTAGAGTCTCCTTGGGAATTCCACTTAGAGCTCTCTGTCAGACAAGGCTGCCTGTTGGCTTTAGAAAGGCCCTGATGGTACAGGAAGAAGTTTGCATTGATGGGAATAGCAACTGACTAATAAAGCAACTGAAAATGAGTGGTTCGTGGTTGGATGGGGTGAAGTTATTTGCCCAGAGTCACATAGATGGTAAAGGGCACAAGAATTTGAACTCAAGTCTTCCAGGCTCAGTTCTCTATTCATTTGCACCACCTAGCTGTCCAAGCAGGAAGGAGAGTAATATATAATTAAGTTGGAAATGTAGTTTGGATTCAAATTGCAAAGGGTTTTAAAAGCCAAACAAAGACATTTCAATTTAATTCTAAAGTTCAAAGGGAGCCATTGGAGTTTACTGAGTAGAAGAAATTACATGGTCAGACCTCCATTTTAGCTGACAGCTCTGTTTGTGGAGAGGAGAGAGACTTGAGGTAGTGAGATTACCTAGGAGTTTATTGCCATATTATAGGTGAGAAATAATGAGGTTTTCGACTGGAATGGTTGCCTCATAACTAGAAAAGACCACCTCTTTGTGTGAGACAGGAGAAAGAGGAAAATGTGGGATAGTGTGAGATGAGGAGGAGGCAGAGGGAAGAAGATAGAGCTCTGGGTGAATGGCCTCAATATTTTTGGTGTTTTTGAAGGTATAGGAAGCTACCTGTGAGTTCTACCAAAGTCACAGCTTTGGTAGGCTATAACTTATTGAGTATTGTCAGAGGTTCAGAGAAATCAAGTGACTGACTGAGGGAGACACAGAAAATGACAGAGATAGGATTTGAACCCAACTCTTCCTGACTCCAAACCAAATACTGTATCTATTATACCATATTGTCTCTATTGGGGCAGCTAGGTGGTACGGTGGACACCAGTGCAGGAGTCAGGAAGACCTGAGTTCAAATCTCACCTCAGACACTTGACTCTCACTAGCTGTGTGACCTTGGGCAAGTCACTTAACCCCAATTGCCTCATCCTAGGTCATCTCCAGTCATCCTGATGAACATCTGGTCACTGGATTCAGATGGCTCTGGAGGAGAAGTGAGGCTGGTGACCTGCACAGCCCTCCCTCACTCAAAACAAAGTCAAGTGCAAGTCATGTCATTATTTCTCTGATGGCATGGTCTTCTTCAGGCAGTGAAGGAAGAATACACATCATCTCTATTACATTTCTTTGTCCAGCAAAAAACAGCCCTTCCACCCATTGCCCCCAATATTTCCATGGTAGGTCGTATAGTGAGCTTCCCGTCTTTGGAAGTCTTGAAGCCAAGGCTGGATGACCACTTTTTTAGGAAGATAATACAGGAAATGCTCATTTCTAACTAGGGATCCCATGAGGTCTCTTACAGCCCTGTGATTCTGACATTCTTCTGAGGTTTCTCCTGAGGACAGGCTCTACTCTGACTGTCCCAGTGTTGTTCATTTGTTCACATTTCCATCCTGCAACCTCTGCAACTTCACTGACAACGAGATTTCATCTTAATGGAATGCAGAGACAGCTCCATTCTAGCCTCCCTATCATTATTCTGTGCTAGGTCTGAAATAAAATAAAACACAAAATTACCCAACATTAACTCATCTGCAGTAATGAAATCCTTCCCTATTTGCAACATTTCAGGGTTTTAAAAAAAATTTACTGTACACAACAGCCTTGCTTTTTAGTTAGGGTGCATGCACAGGATGAAACAAGTCATATGCATGTTAATTGAATAGTAATTCTAATGGATTCAGAAATGTGATTATATTTATAATTGAATACGTAAATTAACTTCTTCCCCGAATTAAATGCTGTGTTTGTTCTATGTATGAGTGCACACTGGGTGGGTTTTAATGGAATGACTCTTCCCAACCCTCAATCCACTCCCATCCTTCTACTTTCTGCTGCCTCCTCACCATGTGTCTTGGTCTCTGGTCATCATTCTCTTCTCTTTGCCATTGAAATCTGGGACTCTGTCCCTAAATCTCCTACATCTGAAAGAGGAAGTTTCACTCTCTCTTTCTGGGCATCAAATCTTCTTCATGTACTGACCATTTCTCCCTCTCCCCCACCCCCTACAGCTTTCCAGTTTTTTTTTGTGCATAGTCTTCCCCCATTAGACTATAAACTTTTTGAGGGCAGAGACTTTCCTTCTTACTTATTTTTGTATTTTCAGACCTTAGCACAGTGCCTGGCACATATTAAGCACTTAATAAATCTCTGTCTCTCTGTCTCTGTCTCTCTCTTTCTCTGTGTCTGTCTGTCTCTCTCTCTCTGTGTCTCCCTGTCTCTGTGCCTGTTTTGTCAGTCTGTCTGTCTATCTATCTATCTATCATCTATCTATCTATCTATCTATCTATCTATCTATCTATCTATCTATCTATCTATCTATCTATCTATGTGCCTATCTATCTACATATCTATTCTTTCACCTCCACTTTTCATTTACATGGTGAAGGAACTGGTTCTGACAGGGAATATTTTAAAATTTCTCCTTCTCCTTCTTCCCTCCCTTCCTCCCTTCCTTCTCTTCTTCCTTCCTTGCTTCCTTTGTTCACAGCTGGTGGTGCAGTAGATAGATGCTCAGGCTTGGAATCAGGAAGACTCATCTTTACAAGTTCAAATCTAGCCTCAAACACTTACTAACTGGGTGACTCTGGGCAAGCCAGTTAACCCCGTTTGCTTGAGTTTCCTCATCTATAAAATCAGCTGGAGAAAGACATGGCAAACCACTCAAGTAAATTTGTCAAGAAAACCTCAAATGAGGTCATGAAGAGTTGGACATGACTGAAAATGACTGAACAAAAATAAAGGAATTGATAAACTAGAGAGTATCAAGCTCATATAAAAATCAGATCAACAAGATGATCAATAAGTAAAACGAGGCATTTATTTAGGGCCAAGAATTGAAATCCAGGAGAGCTAAGATGGTAGAGTGAGAGCAACTACTCACCTAAGCTTTAAGACAAACTCCTTCAGATACCTCTAAAAAGAGAATCTGAATAAATTTTAGAGTGGCAGTATCCAATAGGAGACAGACTGTGGCAGATTTCCAAGCCAGGACAGATGAGAAAGTCAACAGGAAGGATTTGTTGCACATGGCTAGAGGAGCACACAGGACACAGGCTGTATCAGTGTGGTCCCTGTCATAGCAAAGCCAAGCAGGAAGCCCCAGGCAGTCTGAAGCAGCAGCCACTCTGTGAAATCTTAAACATATCAGCCCAGAACAGGAGCCCAGTGGAAGTGAGAGAGAGAACCACAGAACCCTAGGTAATTGCAGTGGCAACTCCTGAGACTATCAGCTCAAAGATTAAATGTCTGTTATTCACCTACTTGAATTTCAGGGAGCCAAAATGGCAGAGTGATCAACAAATGATCTACGCCTCCCCTTGTTGACCTTGAAAAATCCATGGAATATTTCCTCAGGAAAAATCTTGGAAGAGGAATTGCCCCAAAAGGCAAACAGTCTAAGCCTGTGAGGCTGTGAAAATTTCAAAGGAGGGTCCCTGTTTCTGTGGCTGAAGGGGACCAGTGCAGGACCAGAGCTGTCCCAGACAGCCCCACCTCAGAGAACAGAGAGGAAATCCTGAGCCCCAGTGGGGTGAAGTCCACAATGGTCAACACCAGGATCCCAGGTGTGCCTCAGCACAGCAAGGGTAATAGGGAAGACACGAGTGCAAACACTACTTCACCAACCACTGAGCCTGCCTGTGCTCAGGAGAAAGATTTCCTGTGGCCAGACCACCCCTCCCCCACACTTAACACAGCTAGTTCCAGGATAACTCTGGGGAAACTCAGAAAGACTTCACCTGTTCTTTGCTTTGGCACATCAGCCAGCTCAGCACCAGCTAAGCTACAGCATTCCAGTTTTTAGCTGAAAGAACCAGAGGCCACAATACACAAAGCCTCAAATTCTAAGCACAAGAATTGTGGGAAAGAGCTCCCTGTACCCCAGAAGCAGAGATCCACTTTAAAAGCCAGAAAAAGGGTGATCTTCACGAGCAAGAAGCAAACCAGAAAAGATAAGACCATAGAATCTTTCTCTGGGGACAAGGACCAAAACACAAATACCAAAGAGGTCAGCATTGAGACTGTATTCCCATCTGAAACTTCAGAAGGGAATATGAACTGATCTCAAGCCCAAAGAGCATTCTTGGAAGAGCTCAAGAAGGATTTTAAAAGCCAAATTAGGGAAGGAGAAGAAAAATTGGCAAATGATTTTTGAAATATGGAAAATGAAATCATAGAAGAATTTTGAAGGAAAATTGAACTAATGGAAAAGGAAGCACAAAACTTAACTGGGAAAACTGGACAAATGGAAAAGGAAGTACAAAAACTAACTGGAGAAAAGGAAATTTTCTTAAAAGGAAAAATTGGACAGATGGAAAAGGAGACACAAAAATTAACTGAAGAAAATAATTTAATAAAAATTAGAATTGGGAAAGTAGAAGCGAATGACTCTAGGATGCATCAAGAATCAGTCAAACAGAATCTAAAATATGAAAAGATAGAAGAAAATGTAAAAATCTCATTGAAAAAACAGCTGACCTGGAAAATAGATCCAGGAGAGAAAAATCTAAGAATTATTGGTCTACCAGAAAGCCGTGATGGAAAAAAAAAGATCCTGGACAATACCTTCCAAGAAATCATCAAGGAAAACTGCCCAGAAGTCCTAGATCCAGAAAAGAATCCACCACTCACCTCCTGAAAGGGATCCCAAACTGAAAACACCAAGAATATCTTTGCCAAATTCCAGAACTATCAAGTGAAGGAGAAAATACTGCAGGCAAGTAGAAAGAAACAATTCAAATATTGAGAAGCTACAGTCAGGATCACATGGGACCTTGCAGCTTCTACATTAAAAGATCAGAGGGATTGGAATATGATATTCCATAAGGCAGAGGAGCTGGAACTAAAACCAAGGATTAATTACCCAGCAAAGTTGAGCATAATATTTCAGGCAAGGAGATGGAAATTCAATGAACTAAGGAATTTTCAGACCTTCCTGATGAAAAAGTCAGAGCTCAATAGAAAATTCGATCTTCACACACAAGTCTCAAGAAAGGCATAGAAAGGTAAACAGGTAGAAAAATAAAACTTGTTATTTAATATGAACAAGCTGTTTACATCCCTATAAGGGAAGATGATACTTGTTAATCTTAAGAATTGTATATTTATTACAATATATAAAAGGGATATACATAGAGGGAGTGGGTATAAAGTAAATGATGTGATGATAAAAATGTGATTTAAGCTTGAGAAGGCATAGTAATGGGAGATGTGAAAATGAGGAGACAGAAAAAGGTAAATTACATCACAGGAAGAGGCACAAAAATATATTACACTAGTGGGAAAGAGGGGAGCGAGATGAGCATTGTCTGATATTTACTCTCATCTGATTTGGTTCAAGAAGGGAACAACAAACAACAAAAATCAAGTATAGAAATCTAACTAGCTCTATAGGCAGCAGGAGGGGAAAGAGGAAAAAAAAGAGAGGAGAGGCTAAAAGGGAGGAAAGAAGTAGAAAGTAGTAGTAAGGGAAAGGGAATTAAAAGGGAGGGGTGCTGAAAGAAGGGAGGGAAGACTAAGGGAGGTGATGGTCAAAAATTAAAACTCTATTGTGGAGAGGAAGGGAGAAGGGAGAACAAAAAACATAAATGGGGAAAAGAGAATGGAGGGAAAGACACAAATAGTAATCATAACTGTGAATGTGAATGGAATGAACTCTCCCATAAAACGGAGATGGATGGCAGAATGGATTAAAAACCATAATCCAACAACATGTTATTTACAAGAAACACATTTGAAATGGGGGCATACACACAGGGTAAAGGTAAAAGGTTGGAGCAAAATATGTTGTGCTTCAGCTGATGTAAAAAAAGCAAGGGTAGCAATCCTAATCTCAGACAAAGCAAAAGCAGAAATAGATCTAATCAAAAGAGATAATGAAGGGAATTATATCCTGCTAATGGGCACCATAGACAACAAAGCAATATAATTACTAAACATATATGATCCAAGTGGTATAGCATCCAAATTCTTAGAGGAGAAGTTAAGGGAGTTACAGGAAGAAATAGACAGCAAAACTCTACTAGTGGACCTCAACCTCCCCCTCTATGAACTTGATAAATCTAATCTCAAAATAAACAAGAAAGAAGTTAAGGGGGTGAATAAAACTCTGGATAAGGTAGATATGATAGATCTCTGGAGAAAATTGAATGGGGATAGAAAGGAATAAACTTTTTTCTCAGTGGTACATGGCACATATACAAAAATTGACCATGTACTAAGGCATAAAACCCTCACAGTCCAGTGTAGAAAGGCAGAGATTGTCAATACATCCTTCTCAGATCATAATGCAGTAAGAATTATATGTAATAAAAGGCCATGGAAAGATAAATCAAAAATTAATAGGAAACTAAATAATCTAATTCTAAAGAATGAGTGAGTTAAACAATAAATCATAGAAACAACCAACAACTTCATTCAAGAGAATCACAATAATGAGACAATCTACCAAATCTTATGGGATACTGCAAAAGCAGTTCTTAGGGGAAGTTTTATATCTTTGAATGCCTACATGAATAAAATAAAGAAAGAGGATATCAGTGAATTTGGCATGTAGCCAAAAAAGCTAGAAAAGGAACAAATTGAAAATCCCCAAGTAAATATGAAATTAGAAATACTGAAAACCAAAGGAGAGATTAATAAAATTGAAATTAAGAAAACTATTGAACTAATAAATAAAACTAAACGTTGGTTTTATGAAAACACCTATAAAATTGATAAATTTTTGGTCATTTTGATTTAAAAAAAGAAAGAAGAAAACCAAATTACTAATATCAAATATGAAAAGGGTGAACTCACCTCCAATGAGGAGAAAATTAAAACAATAATTAGGAATTATTTGCCCAACTGTATGCTCATAAATTCAACAATCTAAAGGAGATGGATGAATATTTTGAAAAATATAAATTGCCCAGATTAACAGAAGAGGAAGTTGAATATACTTAATTAACCCCATCTCAGAAAAAGAAATTGAACAAACCATCAATGAACTCTCTATGAAAAATGCCTCCAGGGCCATATGGATTTGCAAGTGAATTCTATCAAACATTTAAAGAACAGTTAATTCCAACACTGTATAGACTTGGGAAAATTGCTGAAGAAAGAGTCTTACCAAATTCTTTTTATGATACAAAGATGGTTCTGATACCTAAACCAGGATGAGCCAAAACAGAGGCAAAAAATTTAGACCAATTTCTCTAATGAATATACATGCAAAAATTTTAAATAGGATATTAGCAAAAAGAATACAGCAACTTCTCACAGGAATAATGCATTATGATCAGGTAGGATTTATACCAGGAATGCAGGGCTGGTTCAATATCAGGAGAACTATCAGCATTATGGATCATATCAACAAAAAAAACCAACAGAAACCACATGATTATCTCAATAGATGCAGGAAAAGCTTTTGATAAAATACAGTACCCATTCCTATTGAAAACACTGGAGAGCATAGGAATAAATGGAACTTTCCATAAAATAATAAACAGTATCTACCTAAAACCATCATCAAGCATTATATGCAATGAAGATAAGCTAGATGCATTTCCAATAAGATCATGGGTGAAACAAGGATGTCCATTATCACCACTCTTATTTAATATGGTACTAGAAATGTTAGCTTTAACAATAAGAGAAGAAAAAGAAATTGAAACAATTAGAATAGGCAAAGAAAAACTGAAATTCAGAACATCACAGACTGGGAAATTCAGTGAAGGGAGGTTATATAGGGGTTATATACACTTGGGAGGGACAGCTAGGTAGTTCTTTGGAATAACACCTTGGATAGCACCTTCCTGGAAGAACCACAGATTTGGTTTAGGCTGTTTTTAGCTGACCAAGGCAGGTTGCTGTTGTAGATCTGTAGGGTCATCAGAATAGCTGAATTGCAGGACAGGAGTGCAGAAGTATCCCTGGAGCTATCTCTGTCAGGGAACAAGGGCAGTTAGAAACTGCTGGCCACAGCAATGATTCCCAGGAGTTTACCTTGGGAGTAGAAGGGTGATTAGAAACTGCTAGTCAGAACAAGGAAGGGGTCCCAGAGTTCCTAGGAATTGACAAGAGCATCCAGAAAAGGACAGTGAGGCTGTTAACAGATTTCAAGACCATGCCATGTGAAAATTTATGTGAAGAATCAAGGAGTGGTTAGGCTGGAGAAGAGAAAACCCAAGGATGACATGAGCAAGTAATTGAAAGGCTCTCATGTAAAACAGGGATTAGGCTTGTTCTGTCTAGCTCCAGGGAGCAGAGTGAAGAGCAATGGGTGGAAGGCACAGAGATGATAATTCAAGCTTGATATCAGGAAATGCCTCCTAATGATGAGAGTGATCTAAATGTGGAATGGGCTGGTTTGTGAGCTACTGAGTTTGACCTCATTGGAAATCTCCAGAGAAGGATTGGATGCTGTTGGCAACACTGTAGAAATAATCCTTGGGCAAGTGGGCTAGGGGACCTCTCAAGCCTGTTTCCACTCTGAGATTTGTTTGCTCTGGGTGATTCTGTGCTTTTCTCAAGGGATCAGAAAGCAGCAGAGAATCAAGGAGCAACCAGCTGAGCATGGTGGGACCTGGGTAGGCAGTAGTAACCTGGGGGCATAGCTCAGGGCAAGCTGCCTGCAGCAATTCCCAGGGCCTACTCCAAAATAATGATGCTGATCTTAGCATTTTCTGTTTCTACAGTTTTTTTAAGGTCTACAAATCCCTTTGCATATGTTCTGAAGAGCTGACATTTATTGAATACAGTTTCTTTTTGCGTACAAATCTGATCTGCCCTGCTAAACTGTGAGTAGCAGCATCTCAACATAGAGGATAAAGCCTTGAACTTGGAGTCAAGAAGACCTGGCTTTGAATCTTGTCTCAGACAGTGACTAGGAATCCATAACTTTCTTCAAGGCTTAGCTCAAAGGTCATCCCTTACATTCCCTGCCTGCAGCTGTCATTGTTTCACCCTACTCCCAAAATAGCTTTTAAAAATTCTCATTTCTCTTTTCTTCTCTTCTCTTTTTTCTTCTCTTCTCTAGTATCTTTGCCAAGAAAACCCCAAATGGGGTCACAAAGAGTTGGACATGATTGAAAAAACAGCTGACTGACCACCTATAATTACTTCATATTTACTGCATACATTATATGTAATATATCAATAAAATGTTACATATATTTTGTATTTACTTGTTTATATTCTGTATTAAACTTACACACAAATGTATATAATTTTCATATTATATTAAGTATACCATGCTTTATATATTGCACTTATCTATTTATCTATTACCTTTGTATCATTCCTTAATAGAATGTAAGTTTCTGAAGGCTAGGGCCTTTCACCTTTCTCTTTGTGTCCCCAGTCTAGAACAGTGCCTGGCACATAATAAATGCTTAATGCATGCTTGCTGAATTGAATATTCTATTAGAGACTAGAGTGGTCAGGAACTTTTATAAACTATTTTTTAAAAAAGAAATGAATTTACCTCCAAGAAATGGGAGCAGAATGTACTGAATTCTCATCTTATCCTCTGACCTTTTAGTCCAGCAGACCATACAGAGGCCCCACAAGGTGGTGGGAAAAGTCAAGCATCGCATCCCATTTTTTGTGCAACTAATGAAAAGGTGGCACCATATTATTGCCTCCTGTATTTACATTGAGGAGCAAACAAGAGCTAGGAGTCTGTCTACACTTTCTGTCACCTGGTTTAACTCTTCCTTCTTTCTCCTGTCATTCAGTCTAAAAAGAGAACTCAGAAGATCCCAGATTTAGAGTTGGGTATGGGGGACCTTTGAGGTCATCCAGTCCAACACTTTCATGTTATATGGATGAAGAAACCAAGAGTCTGAGTGGTTGTGACTTGTCCAGGGTCACACAATTAGTAAGTTTCTAAGACAGGATTTGAATTCTGGTCTGTGCCAACTTAAGATCTCACATGCTATCTCCTGTGCCAGTTCATTCCTCATGGCAAAAGCAGGATGGTTGGACAGTAATAGTTGGATAGGGAGCTTAGGGACATAGTAGCTAAGCTGCTCCCCATATCAGCTCTGAATATCTGTAGCCACTATTAGTGGGGATTTCCATCCCTCCTTTCTGCAGCTGCAATGCTGTGTCTTCCTCTTGGTCTGAAACTCACAGAATCCCAGAACCTCATAGCAGGGAGGTATCTCTAAGTCTGCCTGGTCTACTCTATATTTGAACCAGAACCTCCTCTTTATTAGGTCCAATAAGTGGTAATTCAGTCTCTGTTTGAAGATCTCCAGAGAAAGTGAGCTCCCTTCTTCCCAAGATCACCCCCTCTACTTTGGACAGACAGTGCACATTGCTAAAAAGTTGTTCCCAAAGTCAAGAGACAGGGGTGGCTAATAGGACTACTCTGCCTAACTCTGTTGGTCACAGTCAACCTGCCCAAAGCCATAATGAACTGAAACTATATTCACGACAGTGGTCCACTCTGTGTGTGTGTATGTGTGAGTGTGAGTGTGTGTGTGTGTGCGTGTGTGTGAGTGAAAAGGGCAAATCGATCCTGGGTACAGTTGTGCAACTGGTCCTCCAGAAATTCCCAGCCTTCATCTCCAAAGACCTAGGAGAGGGAATTCTCAAAGCAATGGAATTCTGAAGGAGGTAGCTGGGAGAATGGGGAGTTTGAACTCTGTGCCTTCAGAGGACAATGAAATGAGAGGAGGGTATGGCCATTGTTACAAGGAGTGTAAGACATCTACAGGTGTGTTACTTGGTAAGAAGCATCCTCCAGTCCCCCATATCAAAAGGCTTATTTGTCCCATGTTAGGGACAACTCTAATTTTTCCCACTGATCCCAGACTGAGGCTGATGAGTTGGGGAGTCATTCAGTCTCCATAGCCATTCCCTATTGCTGAGTCCTTCTCCTGTGCTCTCTGGGACCTGGCATTTTCAAACAAATTTTGGCCCCTATCCATCCATCCTGTGAGCATTGCTATTCTGCCCTTCCCAGCATTTCTGATGGGGATGCTTGGCTCTTTGCCAGTTCATCAATATGTTAGTTCATCCCTCTTTTTTTTCTGAGTGCACCTAAGTTCATGCCGCCACCTCATCAGCACAATGTAGGCAGGCTCTGTTCTGAACCTGGTGGCAGGGAGCTACATGTTTAGGCTTTGTGTTTCTACTCCTCAGGCTGGTTTATGACCTTTCTCTCCTCAGAGTCCCACCCCCTTTGTCATCATGACCCTGACACCTGGGATTGGTCATTACAGTTTAAGTGTCAAGTCCCCAGTGGGAAAATTGGGATTAGTTTCCACCAAAAAGAAAGCAAAGAGAGTATCACTCCAGTTTGGGAGCTCACCAAGTAGATGTGAGCCCTGCAATGAAATCACAAATTATATGACCAAGAACTTTCACATTTTTCTTTCTGTTTTCATTAAATATTTTATACAGCAAAATGTGCCTGAGGTAGTTTCCTGTGCTGAAAAATTGGATGAACCTTCATTCTGTATAAAAATTAGTTGAAGACTTGGGGGACTTGGAGGCACTCATGATCATTATCTCTAAGAATTTGAAGGATGAAAGCAGTTTCGACTTGTTCTGCAATTCAGATCTATGAGCAAAGTTATTTAGGCCTGATTTCAGAAAGAACTTTTTGAAACATTGAATTACATTTTATTTTCAGATCTGCATTATCTCCTTCTCACAACTACCACCCCCAACAGAGGAAGTAAGAAAAATAAAATCCCTATTATAAGCATGTATTGTCACACTAAATAGATTCTTGCTTTGGTTACATCCAAGAAAAAAATTTCAATGTGTCATCTAAGTCTGTCACCTCTCTATCAGGAGGTAAGAAGCATGCTTCATCTGGAGCCTTCTGAAACTGTGATTGGTTATTGTGTTGGTCAGAATTCAGGAAAAAAATTAATAAGTGCTTTCCCAAACCAAAACAGGATGGCTTGGAAGATAATGAGTACTCTTGTCTCCTAGAGCACCGGTTGGGTATGCTGTCACTGGGATTATCACCAAGTGCAACTTGGAACAGAAGTTCTTTGAAATTCCCTTATAACTCTTGAAGTCTGTGAGGAAGTGACCATTTTGCTAAGGCCTGGAAGATGGAGTTTATGCTTCTGTGCCATGGGCTCTTCTGGAAGGACTCCATGGTTGTACCTTTGGGGTCTTTCAATCCTCCTTAAACACCTCCCTCTCCTCCTTGAGGAAAAAAGAAAAAAAATGTCCCACCTGGGGAAGAAGCCAGTATGACAAGGATCTACCCATTAGGTCCACTTGATACCTGGTGACATTATAACCTTTCTATACAAAGAGAAACAATCACTTGTGCTACACTCTTTGTCAGATCTCACTTTAACTTTCTTGTTTGCCTCACTTATAGAAATGTTGGTGTGATGCTAAGTGACAGACAGAAATGGAAGAGGTTGTGAGTGTGTGTGTGTGTGTGTGTATGTGTGTGTGTGTGAGTACAAATGGGCCCATGGCAGTTAACACATGCGCATGTCAGTACCCACCTATTCCTTTGTGTGTGTGTGTGTGTGTGTGTGTGTGTGTCTATCTATGCATGGATCTTGTCTCATTCACGTACAGTACTAGATCAGAAGAGATCCATATCAGCTGATGTCATGCATTACTCTCTCCAGAGGTAGGTCTAAGAAAACACTCCCTAAAATGAGAGTGACTAATAAGTGGAATATAATGTCTTAAGAGAGACTGGGTTGCTTGGGTGGAAATGATAGGAACTTTGTAGGGGTGGGAAATAGACCACTCCTTCCTAGGGTTCATGATAAAAGAAAAGAAAGTCTGGAATAGTCTGACTTACATCCTATATTTGAGAAAAACATATTTTAAAGGACTCAGAGGAAGGCAAGGCAGTCTCCCATAGATGAACAATTTGCAAGGAAAGTTGGCCCAGTAGGAATGGGAAACTCCCAAGAATGCAATAATTGCAAATAATTCTGAAGAGGAGGAAAATGAGAGCTATTTGAAGAGACCTAGACAGGTTCATGGTGAACTTACTTAGATTTTAGAAAGAAATGTACAGCTCCAAAGAATAATAAAATAGCACCCCAAAACAAATCCTGGAAGATCAGAACCAGAAAAAAGATGAGGTTAAATAATCTTTTAGCCCAAGAAATTTGGAAGATTGGCAGGAAAGGTCCATCTCTCAGCAAGCCAGCAGCAAGCTCCCCTCTCAGTAAGCCAGCAGGAGATTCCCAAGCCCCAGTGTGGTAGAGCAGGCAAACTCCAACACTAGCACACACACACACACACACACACACACACACACACACAAACACACACACAACCACTGTGGGCCTTACCATAGCTGAGGACCTGAAAAACTCCAGCTCTGAGAACCACCATGTACTTCAGCATAACCTTGGGCAAGTAGGCATCCTCCAGTGCCCAGACCTTCATATGCTTCAGTGTAGCCACTGGCAAACACAGAAACACGCCCACTGGACATCAACACATGCCAGACACCACCACTGGGACTCCAGCTTAGCACCAGGTAAACTGCCAGACCCCTACATCCTCCAGCAGTGCCAGCACCCACCTCGAGTACAGCACTAGACACAAGAGTTCCCTGGGGGGGCCTCAAGGCAACATCAGTACAGCATCAGGGGAACAGTAAGGGCCTACAGCCACTGGCATGAGAAGCCAGAGATAGTGCCCCTTCCACCCTGGGTGCAGAGCTCAAATTTAAAAGAAAGAAAAAAGTTTTTTAAAAAATGAGAAGGAAACAAGAAAAAAGTCTCTGATCATATAAAGTTATGGTGACAGGGAAGATCAAGATGCAAACTCAGAAGAGGACAATAATTCAAAATCCCTATGGGCAAAACCCCAAAGAAAAATGGGAAGTGGTCTCAAGCCCAGAAAAAACTCATGGAAGAGCTCAAAAAGGAGTTTAAAATCATGTAAGAGAGATAGAAGAAAAATGGTAAAAGAAATGAGAGTATAAGAGACAACAGCTTGGAAAAGTGATTAAAAAGTAGAATTGGACAAATAGAAAAGGTGATACAAAAAAATCACTGAAGAAAACAACTCCTTAAAGAGTACAATTGGCAAATGGGAAAGTAAGTGCTAAAACCAACTGAGGGGAAAAACTGCTCAAAAATTAGAAGCGGTATTGCAATGATCAAATTAAATGAGGTCTGCAAAGTGCTTTGTCAAAGTTAATGCATTCTATAAATGTCAGCCAATATTGTTAGGACTAATGAAGTCTGTAAAAATTATTTTCCCCGGAAAAAGGAACTGCACAAACCAAGTTTATTTCTCAATCCTTTCTGTCCTATTTAGTGCCTTTTAGTCATACAAATAAGAACTCTACCAGAACCACAATCTTCTGTACCTAGCTCATTTACTGCTTGTATGGTCTTGAACACTTTACAAATATTATATTATTTGATCCTTATAACAACTCTAGGAGGTGCTGGTATTATCCTCATTTTATAGTTGAGAAAGCTAAGGCAAGTAGAGGTTAAGTGATCTTTCCAGGGTCACAGAGCTAAGCCCTTTCAAATGAAGATCTTATATTTCCCCTCAGTAACCTATTTGGAGAATGATACAATTGAGCTCTGAAAGGAACCTTACAGATTATCTAATCAATTCTCCTCACTAATAAACTTTTCCACAAAAAAGCTGCAAAAAAAAAAAAAATAGAATTGGGCAAGTGGAAGCTAATGATTCTCTGAGACATCAAGAATCAGTCAAATCTAGAAGAATCAAAAAGTGGAAGAAAATGCAAAATACCTCATAGGAAAAACAACTGACCTGGAAAATAGATCCAGGAGAGACAATGTCAAAATCTTGGTTGCCATAATCAAAAAGAGGACCTAGACAGCATCTTTCAAGAAATTATCAAGGAAAACTATCCTGATGTCTTGAAACCAGAGGGCAAAATAGGTATCAAAAGAATCCACCAATCACCTCAGGAAAGAGATCCCAAAATAAAAACTCCAAGGAACATTATTACCAAATTTCAGAACTATCAGGTTAAGGAAAAATACTACAAGTGACTAGAAAGAGACAATTATAAAATATTGGGGAGTTCCAATCAGGATAACACAGAATTTGGAATCTACAGCATTAAATGATCAGAGGTCATAGAACATGATACTCTGGGAGGCAAAGGAACTAGGACTACAACCAAGAATCACTTATCAGGCAAAGTTAAGCATAATACATTAAGGAGAAAATGGTCATACAATGAAATAGAAGAATTTCAAGTTTTCATAAGGAGAAAATCAGGACTAAACCAAAGATTTGACCTCCAGTATCAAAACCCAAGGGAAGCATAAACAGGTAAAAAGGGAAAAGAAAAGTTAAAGGATTCAATAGAGTTAAACTATTTACATTCTTACACAGGATGATGATGTTTATAATTCTTAAAAATTGCATCACTAATAGTAGAGCTAAAAGGAATGTATGTAGGTAGAGAGTATAAATATAAGGTGAATCTGAGGGAAAGTCATTAAAAAAATTTAAGGGATGAGAAGGAAGAGTATAGTGGGTGCAGAGGGAAGGGAGAGGTACAATTGGGTAAATTATTTCACATGAAGTGGTTCCAAAGATCTATTATAGTGGAGGTGAAGATGGAAGGGTGGGTAAAGAGCATCACTTGAACCTTACTCTCATCAATATTGGCTCAAAGAAGGAATCATATATACAATCAGCTGAATATAGAAATCTATCTCACCAGACAGGGAAGTAGGAAAGAAAGAGATCAAGTAAACATAGGGGGAGGTGAGTACTGACAGAAAGGAGGGCAGATATGGGGAGGTAGTAGACAGAAGAAGTAGACACTGTTGGGAAAGGAAAGAGTAAAAGGAGAGAGAAGACAAACAAGAGGAAGAATAGCATGGAGGAAAATACACAGGTAGTAATCATAGCTGTGAATGTGAATGGGATGAATTCTCCCATAAAACAGAAATGGATAGCACAGTGGATCAAAATCCAGAATTCTATAATTTGTTGTTTACAAGAAACACATTTGAAGCAGAGAGACACACAGAATAAAGATAAGGGACGGAGCAAGATCTATTATACTTCAGTTAAAGTAAAAGAAAAAAAAGCAAGGGTAACAATTCTGATCTCAGACAAAGTAAAAGCAAAAATAGACCTAATTAAATGATATAAGGAAGGAATCTACATCTTGAAAAAATGTCCCATAGACAATGAAGCAATATCAGTACTAAACATATATGCACTAAGTGGTATAGCATCCAAATTCTTAAAGGAGAAGTTAAGTGAGTTACAGGAAGAAATAGCAAAACTATACTAGTAGGGAACCTCAACTGTCCCCTCTCAGAACTTGATGAATCCAACAAAAAAATAAATAAGAGAGAAACTAATAAGATAAATAGAATATCAGAAAAAGATATGTCAGACCTTTGTCATGATTTAGATATAAAGGGTGACACCACAAGCAAATTAGAAAATCAAGGAATAGTCTACTTGCCAGATCTATGGGGAGTGGAAGAATTCACGACCAAACAAGAGACAGAGAGTATTACAAAGCAGATGATTTTGATTATATTAAATTAAAAAGCTTTTGAACAAAAAAAAAAACTTAATCCAAACAAGATTAGAAGGAGAGCAGAAAGCTGGGAAACAATCTTTACAGCAAGTGTCTCTGATAAAGGCTTCATTTCTCAAATATATAGAGAGAACTAAGTCAAATTTACAAGAATACAAGCCATTCCCCAATTGATAAATTGTCAAAGGATATGAATAAGCAGTTTTCAGATGAAGAAATAAAAGCTATCTACAGGCATATGAAGAAGTTGTTTAAGGAAATGCAAATTAAAACAACTCTGGGGTACCACCTGACAATTATTATATTGGCTAATATGATAAAAATGGAAAATGATAAATGGGAGGATGTGGGAAATTTGGATACTAATGCACTTTTGGTGGAGTTCTGAACTGATCCAACCATTCCGGAGAGCAGTTTGGAACTATTCCCAAAGGACAACCAAACTGTATATACCCTTTGATCCAGCAATATCACTATTAGTTCTATATCTCAAAAAGATCATAAAAAAGGGAGTAGAACTACATGTGCAAAATTATTTGTAGCAGCCTTTTCCATAGTGGCAAAAATTGGAAATTGAAGGTGTGCCCATTAATTGGGGAATGGCTGAACAGGCTGTGGTATGTGAATGTGATGGAAAGCTATTGTGCAATGGAAAATGATGAGCAGACAGGTTTAAGAGAAACCTGAAAAGATTTGTATCAACTGGTGCAAAGGGAAATGAGTGGAACCAGGAGAACTTTGTATGCAATATCAACAACATTGTGTGGTGATCTACTATGAATGACTCAGATCTTCTCAGCAACAGAATGATGAAGGTTTCACTGGAGAAAATGCTCTCCATATCCAAATAAAGAACTGATGAGCTCTGAATGCAAATCAAAGCATTTTCTTCACTTACTTGATTCTTCAGCTTTTTTTTCATTTTGATCTGTTTCTTCTTTCACAACTGTGACTAATATGGAAATGTTTTTACATGATAGCACAGGTATATACTATATCAAACTGCCAATCATTTTCAGAAGAGGGGAGGAGAGGGAGAAAAATTTGGAGTTCAAAATCTTATAAAAATGAATGCTAAAAATGTTCTTGACATGTAACTGGAAAAAATACTATTAAAAAAGAAAATGTACAGGAGATAGAAGTAAGATAAAGTAAAAGGAAAATGAATGTGATTGAATGAGTTGAGGCTTGTCAGCAAAGCTAGGGACAAGTAAAAGAGCTTGGGGTGATTATTACTTCTTAAAGTTCTATTGAGGAAGAAAAGGAAGATCAAAAACAGGATAAGACTTTTATTTGGGTATGGGTGGAATAGTATTCACTCACAGCAGAGAGAAGGAAGAGTTGCTGGATCCTGATTTTGTTTTGACCTTTGCTCTGTAACTGACAAAGCAAAAACGACTAACATGTAGTTTTCCAAAGTGAGTAAAGAGATAGTAGGGAACATCCAGCAGACATTGGTGAATTCAGGTCACTTGGTTCAAATGAACTACATTCTTGAATCCTGAGAGAAGGGGTAGCTGAAATGACCAAGTCACAGTCAGTGATCTTTGAAAGATTATGAAAATGAGAGAGAGGTAGAACACTATTACAGAAGGGTAAATGCCCCAATTTTCTAAGAAGGATAGAGAATAGAATCTGAAAACTCCAGGCCAGGGAACTTGGATATGATATTAATTTCTAGGATGGATTATCAAATGGGTGATTAGTGAACATATAAAAAGGGAAATGATGATTCCAAAGAATTAGCATGATTTCATCAAGATTAGGTCACATCAGGCTAAATTTATTCTGCCTTGGAACAGGATTATTAAGCTTGCAATTACTAGGGGATAGTCGGGGTTTTTTTAAGTATTTGAGAGTTTATCTCATGCTATTCTTGTCGAACATATCTACCAATGTGGGCTTGATAATACAATTAGATAGATCTGGAATTGGTTGTTTGACTGGAATCAAAGAGTAGTTATTAATGGTTCAGTTCCACTTGGATGAGAGGTCTCCAGTGAAGTGCCCCAAGTTCTGTCTGTACTAGATGTATTTTTTTATTTTGCATTTTTATCAATGACTCAGATAAAGACATAGTTGGAATGCTCATCAAATTTGCAGGTGACACAAAGTTGGGAGAGATAGCTAATACAATGGAAGACAGAATCAGGATTTGAAAGGATCTGGATAGGTAAGATCATTGGGAAATAAATGCAAAATCTTGCACATGCTTTCAAAAGATCAGCTTTATATTACAAGATGGATGAGACATGGTCAGAAAGCATCTTGTCTGAAAAAATATAAAGGACTGTAATTTCAATATGAATTAGTAATGTGATGTCACAATAAAAGAAGCTAAGGGAATGTTGGGTTGCATTGAAAAAACCTAGATTCTAGGAATAAGTAGGTGTTTTGGTCACACTGTGTCTGGAACATTGGATTCAATTCCAGGCAGTCAGAGTTCAAGAAGGACATTAATAAAGTGGAGAACATTCAGAGGATGTTAATAAGGATAGTGAAGGACTTTGAGACAATTTCATATAAAGAACTGTGGAAAGAACTGTGGGTGTTTACCTTGGAGAAGAGTAGACTTAGCCTGAGTGGGGAGGGGGATGCATCTTCAAGCATTTATTTATTCAAGCAGTTGTCACATAGAGGAGGGAATAGACTTGATCCATTTAACCAAAGAGGGAAGAACAAGGAGCAATGGGTAGAATTTATAATGAAGCATATTTAGTTTTGATTTCAGGAAAAACTCCATAACCATTAAAGCTTTCTCAAAGTGGAATGGGAAACCCTGGAGGCAATAAGTTCTCCTTTTCTGGAGAACTTCAAGCAGAAATTAGATGACCACTTGTCAAGTATGTTATAATAGGAATTCCTGTGGGGTATTTATTGGACTAAATGTCCACTGAGGTCCCCTCCAGCCCCAAATTCTGTGCTTCTAGGATTCATTTGATGTCTTTCAGCAAAGTCTGATAACCATTAGTTGGAAATATTGTAGAGATGATTTTTATTCAGGTTCAGGTTGGACTAGATACTTGAGGGAAGCTAGATGAATAGCGCCCTGGACCTGGAGTCAGAAAGACCTGAGTTCAAATCTGACCTCAGACATTTACCACCTATGTAAACCTGGGCAAGTCACTTCACCCTGTTTCCTCATCTGTAAAATGAACTTGAGAAGGAAATAACAAACCACTCCAGTATCTTTGACAAGAAAATCCCAAATGTAGTCATGAAGAGTCAGACACAAAGAAACAACAAAAACAAGACCCTTGAGGGCACTGAGTAGGTACTTAATAAATGCTTGTTAACTTGCTTTAAAATCTGAGTCAGGATCTGAATCCATGACATGGAATGAACCCATTCTCCCCCTGCCTTCTACTTTAGAATCACTCTTCCTGGTCCTATAACCACATTGTAAAGAAAAAGACTTTTGATTGACTGCTGAGCTGGAATTGTGAGTGCATACCATAGATGTCTGTGGAGGAAAACTTGAAGTCCAAGCCTGATCATTTAGGCATGACCTTCCTCATTGATGGAGACAATGATGCTTAGTGTTCCATGCTTGCCTGAGGAGCCTCAAATACATCTTTACTTCTAATTTGCCCCACTAGAAACTTTGGGGAATTTTCCCTGGGATGAGATCAGGAACTGACAGTGGAAGCTAGAAGAAAGATTTCTCCTCTCCCAGGCTCTCCCAACTCTTCCCCATACACAGGCCCAGAACATTGAATCATCTTTCTAATGCAACCAAAAACTCAAAGTTCATTTGCATAATGACTATTCTTTTTGGTGGAGAATGATTACTCAAAGTTTCATTCCTGCAATGAAAGTCAGAGTTGTAGAGGAGAGATCCTGATTTTCAGGCTTCCACCTTCAGGAAAGGATATACATGTTTATAGATTCTCTTCAGATCCCTGAATGAAGAAAAAGACTAAGAAGAAGATAACCTATAGAGGAAACAACTCTTTGATCATGTCCCTATCTCCCTCTTGCTACACTAGAGACTTTGATGAGTTTCTACTTGGATGAGATCTGGGACTCTCTCTTTTGGTTGAACAGAGTTATCTCACTGCCAATAGGAGAGCTCATTGACTTTGAATATTGTCTGATATATTTGCATCTGTATGCTTTTTCTTATTTCCATTTGCTAAAATCTTGGATAAAAGGGTTTATTTGCTGTTTCCTACACTTATTCTTTGTGAGGCTAGCATTTAGTGGGAAGGGAGTCAAACCCTGTGTGTGTATATATATACATATATAAAAATATATCTTGATTGTTCCTTCTCTACTAAGGAACTGGTATCTCTACCCTAAACTAACAGTATATTGGGGGACAGCTAGATGTATTTCTGGCATCCTTTCTCTGGGGATAATAGATGAGTGAGCCTCTGGCCTCAATCTCCTTCTTCCCCTTCTGATAGGAATCAGTTTTCCTTGGAGAAGGATGAAGGGACGAAACTCTGGCAATATCTATCTATGTCTCACCTTTGTAGTTAGATCAGTGTGGACAACATAATCCATATGGGCAACAAACATCACACACCACCAGTGAGAAGGGTCTTATGCAAAAGCTGAAGTATGAAATTTGGATTACATTGTAAAGTAATTTGCAAGCCAGATATTATTATTCTGGTCTAGGATCTATAATTAACTGACTATATGGTCTTCTTTTCTTTGGTCCTGGTTTCTTCCTCTATAAAATGAAAGTTTTAGAATGTCTGCTCTCTAAAAGCTGTCCCAACTCTGACTATGATTCTACTGGCAGAATTTCAGGCACCATGAAGGATTGGTGGGGGATATATAGTTTTAGGTAGGGTCTTCCAAGAGCCTCTCAGAGTATACCACATGGACATTCATATCCTTCCTCTTTCAGTTCCAGACAATACACCAGCCAGCTGAAGAACTAGATGAGGTCTCCAGGAAGCAGCCATGAAAGCAGTGGCAGGTATCTTGTGTCTGGATGGGCTGCTAAAAGTCCCATGTCTCACTTGGGTATAAATAATAAGTGTCTCCTGATCTTTTTGTGTATCCACAGAGTGCCAGGCCAGTGGCCAAATACCCACCTCCTTCTAAGTCTCTACAAGCTTGTGAGGGGATAAGAAGAACCTCTATAAACCATAGTTCAGTGGACTTGAAACATTGCCTCTGTTTTAAGTGTTCAGATAAAATGATTCAATTCATTTAGAAAAAGAATATTACCTGTGGATTTTCTGGATCCTGTGAGTGCATCCCTTGCTGGAGACTTCAGGAGAGGCAACAACATGTGCAAGGATGTAGTTGTCACATAGACCTGGTAAGTGCTTAAGGACAATAGAATTTCAGCCTCCATCATTCCCCTTGGTGTTTGTTGGACTGAAAAGGGCAGCTTAGCTCAAGACTCACTTTCTTGATAAATTATAAGTGTCCTAGACATTTGGGCAATGTTATATAGTAGGTGGCATATTGGACCTGTAGTTAGAAAGATTTGAGTTCGTATCTTGCCTGACATTTTCCAACTGTGTAAATACAGGCAAGTCATTCAGAGTTCTAGTTTACTCATACCTTCCAGGGTTGTGAGGTTCAAATGGAAGAATGCGAATAAGTGCTTTGCAATCTTTGAAGTACTAGAACAATTTGCTATTA
Source organism: Notamacropus eugenii (assembly GCF_028372415.1). NCBI lineage: Eukaryota > Metazoa > Chordata > Mammalia > Diprotodontia > Macropodidae > Notamacropus > Notamacropus eugenii. Next base: position 49,238,657 of record NC_092875.1, on the reverse strand, counting down.
CTATTGTTAGAGAGTGAAATCTCAGAAAAGGTGGTAGAAATTCATGGGTGAAGAATAAGCCAATGTATAAGAATGAACAAATGAGTGAGTGGATGAATGAGCAAGCTTCCAAGAAAAACTATCCAGCCTCCTTTTGAACAAGTGAGTGAGTGAGTGAGCATACTCAGAGGAAGTAACCTCAGAGAATACCAACCAGGAGAGGACTTGTAAATCCAGGAGAGACACCCTGTTGTTCAAGCTAGCGTGGGCTATTTCCTGGAGATGCTGCTTGTTCAGAGATGAGGAAAGTGAAACTGAGGGAGTTTAAGTAAATGACTTGTTGAGGGTTACATAACTAGTAATGATAATACCTAACATGTACATGATACTTACTATGTACTAGGCAGTGTTAAGTGCTTTATAATTATTATCTCATTTGATCCTAACAACAACCTTAGGAGACAGGTGCTATTATAATCCTTATTTTATAGGTGAGAAAACTGAGGCAAGATTATAAGTGACTTATCCAGAGTAACACAGCTAAGTAAGTGTCTGAATCAGGATTTGGACCCAGCTCTTACTAACTCCACCATTTAGCTTCCTTCTACAGGTATACAAACAAATGAATGCATGAACAAGCCAGTGCATGATGGAGTGATTATGGGATTGAACAAGGAAACAGTTGAATGTGAAGGTCAACAGATGAATGAGTGAGCAAGTAAGTGAATTTTGGAGCAAGCAACTGAATGGATGGATGTGCAAGTGAATGGATGAGTAGGCAAGTGCACATTTAAACAATCAAGTGTGTGAGCAGACTAGGGAGTGGACAAGTAAGTGAGCAAAGAGCTGAATGAGAGTGAGTGAATGAGTGAATAAGTGGCCAAGCAAACGATTAGAAGAAAGTAAGTAAGCAAATGGGTGATTACATGAGTAAGTGAGCATGTCATTGAGTTTGTGAGTGAAAAAGTGGATGCATTGAGTGAACCAGTGCATGCACATGGAGGATGAGTAAGGGGATTAATCAGCAAGTCAACAGGAAAATGCATTGAAACTCTTGCAAGGGAGTGAATTGAACAAATGAATGAGCAAATATTGGAATGACCAAATGTGGGAGTTAATTAGTGGGAAAGTAAGTAAGTGAGAGAATGACTATGTAGACAAGGGAAAGAATTAGTGAGCTAGTGAGCAAACAGGTGAGTGAGCCAGTGAGTCCAGGAGTGAAAGAATGAACACGTGAGTAAGTGAGGCAGGAGACAAATAGATGAATGATGGAGAGAATAAATGATTGAGCAAGGCTAAATTTCTCCATGCATAAAGTGATGGTGTTCGACTAGGGAATGAGTGAGTGGAGTGTTTGAGCAAGCACTCAAGTGTGCAGGTGGAGAGAAAAGCAAAGAAATGCACAGGCTTTATTGGACATGGGGATTATGATCTTGGATGAGTGGGTATGCTGGCAACTGACTCTTCCCTAAATGAATCATTTCAATTACATAAAATTAAAAAAGGTTTTGTACAAATAAAACAAATGTAATCAAGATCAAAAGGAAAAGATAAATGGAGGGAAATTTATAGACAGATTCTCAGATAAGGGTCTCATATTTCAATACATATAAAGAACTTTGTCAAATCTATAAGAATATGAGTCATTCCGCAACTGATAAATTGTCAAAGGTTTTGAACAGTCAGTCGTCTGATGAACAAATCAAAACAATTTAGAGTCATATGAAAAAATTATTTAGATCACTATTGTTTAGAGAAATGCAAATTAAAATAACCTTGCAATATCATTTTACACCTTTCAGATTGGGGAATGGGGAAAAATTGGGACACTAATTCACAAGTTGGCGGAACTGTCAATTGATCTAACCATTTTAGAAAGCCATCTGGAGTTATGCCCAAAAAGTTATTAAATTTCCTATGCCTTTTGACCCAGTAATACCACTACTTGGTCTGTTTCCCAAGATGATTAGGAAAAAAAGAAAATAACCTGCTATATTCTAAATATAGCAGCTCTCTTTGTGGTAGCAAAGAACTGGAAATTGCAGGGATGCCCATCAATCGGGGAATGGCTGAACAAATTGGGTGTGTAAGTGAATTATCGGTTCTCTGATCTTAGAAAAACATTATAGACTTACATAAAATAATGAAGAGTGAAACGAGAAGAACCAAGAGAACATTGTACACGGTAACAACAATATGGTTTTAAGAATAACTTTGAGTGACTAAGTCATCTTCACTATTATAAGTATCCAAACTAACTACAAAAGACACATGAAGGAAAATACTATTTGCATCCAGAAAAAAGAACTGGCTTATAAAAGTATATATAAAATGGCTTTACATATGTGTATATGTACGTATAGACATATATACATATACACATGTATATACACACACATATGTGTGTCTAATGATAGCCATGGGGGGGAGAAGGAAGAAAAAAGAGAAAATTGATGATAACTTTATTAAATATTTAAAAAGGAAAGCAAGTTGTATACAGTAGATTTGGAGTTTCATGTACAATCATCTTTTTTTCTATTTTCCTATGTTATGGAAATCCTTGTTTTAGTTCTCAGTTTCAGAATAAAATGAATAAAATTTTAAAAACTTGAAGTGAGGCTAGGGTAAGACGGAAGGGAAGGGAAGAGATAGGAAGTAAGAGCACTGGGTCTAGAGTTAGGAAGACTAGAGTTCAAATCCTTCTTCTGACAAAATGCTGTGTGATCCTCGATAAGTTGCTTAACCACTGCCTGCCTCAGTGTCCTCAGCTGTAAAATGGTGATAATAACAGTACCTCTCAGGGTTGTAAGGATCAAATGAGCTAATATTTGTACAGTGTCTAGCAAAATTCTGGCACATAGTAGGTACTTAATAAAGGCATGTTTCCTTTCCTATCCCCTACAGTATGCTTTCTCTCTGTGCCTTGCAAATAGTAGGTGCTTAATAGAAAAAAAATTCTTAACTTGAAAGACTTTTATATGAATAAGTGTGTTGGGGTTTCCCAGGATACCTTAGGAAAATCTATCCTTTTCCAATGATGTCATGAGGGCTCCATGTATGTGTAATTATTGAGAGAAATGTCTAGAGATAACATTGACCTTTAGAAAAACTAATCATTTCCTGGAGGAACCAGCTCTGAAAATTGGAAATGATCTTGGGTAACCTCTCTATTTCTGCCACCAAAGACTCACTGGTTTGTGTCCTCCAGATCTGTACTCTGCCTATGTGTTGCCCATTCTCAATTGCTTCATCATTTGGACACTATGCCAATTTACCTCAAAAAGGGGCTTCTCGCCTAGAGAAAACTTTCCCTCATTTCAGTTTATAGCATAGTTGGTGTTCAGAGTCTTAGGATAATCCCAGCTTTGTACCTCTTACCTTCCTGCATCCATTCTCTTTCCCAAAACTCCCTGGTGCAAGAGGGGAAAAAAAACAGCTGGATGTAGAGATTAGTGGCTCAACGGATAGAGTGCAGGGCCTAGAGTCAGGAAGACTCATCTTCATGAGTTCAAATCCAGTCTCAAACCCTTACCCTGGGCAAGTCATTTAACCCACTTTGCCTCAGTTTCCTCATCTGTAAAATGAGCTGTAGAAGGAAATGGCAAACCACTTGAATATCTTTGCCAAGAAAGCCCCAAATGGGGTAATAAAGAGTCAGACACAACTAAAAAACAATGAACAACAAGGCTCCATCCTTGGCCTCCCTCCTCAGATTCACTTGGCTTCACTTCCCTTTGCTCCCTGCATTTCCAGCTGCTTATTGGATCCAACTCCTTTTTAATTATAAATTGCTTTGCAAACCTTAAAGAGATTTTGGTGGTATTGTTCAGTCATGTCTGACTCTTTGTGACCCTATTTGGGGTTTTCTTGGCAGACATACTAGAGTGATTTGTCATTTCCTTCTCCAGCTCTTTTTATAGATGAGGAAACTGAGGCAAACAGGATAAAGTGACTTGCCCAGGATCTCATGGCTAGTAAGTATCTGAGGTTGGATTTGAACTCAGGTCTTTTTGACTCCATGTCTGGCACTCTGTTCACTGCATCCCCACCACCTGCCCCTCAAGTGCTATCAAATGGCAAAGGAATTTCTATATAATAGCTCACTTGAACCTAGCAACCATCCGGTGAGGGAGTCATTACAGGTCCAACTTTCAGTTGAGGAAACTGAGGCTCAGTTTGGTGGAGTAGGTGAACAAGAATTTATTCCACACTTACTATATACCTGGCACTGTGGTCTTGGGGATTCAAAGAAAGGCTAATCCATGATCACACAGCTATTAAATGTGGGAGTTGGAGTCAGGTCTTACGGATGCCAGGTCCAACATTTAGTATCCACTACCTCTCTTCTAGGGATATGGATCTAAGAACTAAAAACCTTCGTTGAGTGATATTGATCACACTGATCTCCTAAAGCCTTTGTGCTCAGAAGTAGAGTTTATTTTCTCTGTGCAGCTGCTGGAAAGATAATCAGTTCCTTCTCCCCAGGTCTCACTGTTCCAGATACTCTGAGAATAAGAAAGTAGATTTCACCATTGACCTCCTCCACCATCACTCTGGGCCTCTCTGTTTCCCTCCTTGCTTTGATGTCTCCTCTCTCCCTCCAATTTCCTCACCTCTCAACTGGGCCCTGGGGCAACAGGCCTGGAGTAAGAAAGGCTCACCTTCATGAGTTGAAATCTGACCTCAGACACTAACTAGCTGTGTGATCCTGATCACTTAACCCTGTTTGTCTCAGTTTCCTCATCTGTAAAATGAGCTGGAGAAGGAAATGACAATATCTTTGCTAAGAAAACTCCAAATGGGATCAGGAAGAGTCAGACATGACTGAAATAACTCAACAACAAAAGCTGTGTGAGCCTGGGAAAGTCACTTAAACCTGTTTGCCTCAGTTTCCTTATATGTAAAATGAGCTGGAGAAGGAAATGACAAACCATTCCAGTCTGTCTGCCAAGAAAACCCCAAATGGATTCACAAAGAATTGGAGACAATTGGAAATGACTGAGCAACAACTGTGCCCCTTCCCCTATCCCTGTGTCCCTCCCACCTAGGTTTTTTCCGGCTATTAGTCTTTGAGTTCTCAGTTTGGTAATACTCTTCAGATTGGAGTCTGTGGATTTCCATGGTCCAAACTGGCATCATATAAGTGATTCTAAATAGGGTGCCTCACTAGCCCATATTGTACCCCAACTCCCTTTAACATGCCCTTCCTGTGCCAGCCCATTTTCTAGTCAGTTTTCAAGAAGAAACATGGCTATGGCTCCTAGGTGAGGGTGCTATCTTGGCAAAAATGATGGATTTTTTTTATTTTTAAAAGAAAGAAGAAAAAAGAAGGAGAAGCAAGCTGTTGTATGTCCCTGGAACATAAGAAGGGAAGTCTTAAATTTGCACACACAGCAGCTTCTCATCTCAGACCCCCAGGAATTTAAAGTTTAAAAAAGTAAACACTGACAGATCCAAGTCATCATTGACCAGATGGTGGGTCCAAAACAGGAGGAAGCTCTACTTCCCACTCCCCACCCCCCAGGAAGTTTGAATATTCTCAGCTACATAGGAATTGATGGTGACTCACTGTTCAGTAGGAAGCCTTCCTTTTCAGCTCATTGCTATGAAAAACTACAGAGGAATCATAAGCTCCAACCACCCATCCTCATGGTCTATGCATGAGTCTGGGAGGTTGAGCCCAAATCTCCTTAACTGACCCTAAAGCACCAGGAGATGTAGCTCTGAAATGGAAGATGTTGAGGATTTTTTCCCCCAGTGGGGGATGGTTTGTGAGCCTTTGAGGTCAAAACATGCAGTTACTGGAGCTCTTTGTGACCCCTAGAGGTCACAAACCACCCCAATATCTTTGCTAAGAAAACTCCAAATAGGATCAAGAAGAGTCAGACATGACTGAAATAACTCAACAACAAAAGCTGTGTGAGCCTGGGAAAATCACTTAAACCTGTTTACCTCAGTTTCCTTATATGTAAAATGAGCTGGAGAAGGAAATGACAAACCATTCCAGTATGTCTGCCAAGAAAACCTCAAATGGATTCACAAAGAACTGGAGACAATTGGAAATGACTGAGCAACCACTGTGCCCCTCCCCCTGTCTCAGCACCACTATATGAGGCTACCCTTGTGCTTTGCCTTGAGGAATCTGGGTAGGCTTCCCAGCCTCTCAAAATACCCCCCTGAAATCTATCACTGATACCTGATATTTCACTATTCATGCCTTGGGGGTGTTTAAAAATATGCCAATATGCCTGGGAGGGAATCTTATATTAAGATACTATAAGTATGTTTACTCAAGCTCTTATGAATTTTGGAATTTTGGGAAGGGTTAAATAAGAGAAAGTACCAAGGTTCTGAGTCCCTAGTAACATAGAAGTGCTGTGCCCACTTCACTGTAAAGAAAAAAGAATCTCTATAGGGATGCTATGGTTACTAAAGATAAACTTAGTTGAATTCACAACGGCCAACCACAAGTCTGGCTTGCAGTATCTAGAAATACTTTTTGTCCTAGCATTTATTGGGGTTCAGTATTAAGCAATGCTATTAACTCATGTGATCCTCAAGAAGTTGCCTAATATGAAAAATTGCAATGACCCCAGAGTGATTTCTTTCATAGCCCCTTTTCTCTTTTCCACCCTCTGCCCGTATCTTTAGATTGCTTGCCATAGTGAACAAGGATTCATGGACCAGGTTGGTGCCAAAACCAGGAAAATGGTTTACTGAGCTACTAAGTGCTGAGACTGGTAGTGTCACTATCCTTTGGGCTGATCATTAAAAGGGACTTGGTCTTGGGTTAGGGAGGGAAGACTCAACCATTTTGAACCATCTTCTACATAGTTTCATATGAACAAAAACCCCACAACACTCCCATCTACGTGCTTTTGCATTGGCCGGCCCCCAGAGATAGAGTCCAGGCACCATCGTTTGCATGGGGACTTTCACAATTCCACCCAACTGCTAGTACCCTCCCTCTCTAACCATCTTGCATTTTACTACTGTGTATATATTTGAATTTATTAGCTTAGCCCTTAAGTTGTATATATTTTATACGTAGTTTTTGTCTCCCCATTAGAATGTAAGCTCATAGAGATTTTTTCATTCTTTGTACTTATATGCTCAGCACCTAGCGCAGAGCCTGGCACACAGTAGGCATTCCACAAACATTTGTTAATTGATTATTTTTTATGGAGAAATCGTATTCCATTGAATTCATGCACCAAAGTTTATTTAGACATTCCCACACAATTTATTTAGACATATTTAGACATTCTAAATTAGACATTTGGATATATTAGACATTTATTTAGACATAGGCATCTGCCTTCACAACAGCCATGTAGTAATCCAATTCAATTAGCAAGTATTTATGAAGAGCTTACTATGTGCCAGGTTCCATGCTAGGTGCTGAGAATATAAGGAAAAAAATAAAACTGTCCCGGTACTTCAGGACTTTACAATCGAGTAGACTCTGCAGAATGAATGAATCAGTCTTGGAGTAACTCACTTGCTGTCCAGTGGCAGCCAGAGAAGGAGATTCAACTCATTCAAAAGCTTTTTTAGATTGGTTTTCTTCTTGGAATGAAATGGAAAAGTTTTCCATTAAGCAAGGCTCTCACTCTGGCCCAGGTAAGGCTGGAAAGGCCCAGTTGTCTGAGCCCTTCTGACTGTCCTCATCTGAGTTGAAGGCTGCCCTTGCCCAGTGTTGGTCTGGGCTGACAAGTAAAACCCTCTGGCACGAAATGGGAATGGGTATTAGGAGTGGGGTGGATGTCTGGAGCAGGGAGGATCAGAGAGAATTCCCTCTGTTCTCCCTGTCTGTCTAGCCACATCTTCTAGGAGACTTTCAAGACAAATAGAAGAGGATAGAACCTTTCCAAACTGTAAGCTAACGGATCCAGCATTCCTAAATGAAAATGGAACAGCAGTCATGTCTGTATTATCTCTGGCGATTCAGGGCTGCGTTTGAGAGGGGAGAAAAGCTTAGCAAAAAGTAATTTCAGAGCCTTGACTGCTTTCTGATTACAATTCAGGATTACTGTTTTAATCATCGCTTATCAAGTAATACCACAAACCCCAGAGCATGACCATCTTTCTCAAGGGAAGCCAGATTTAAAAGCCAATTTTCAGCAATCCTTCCCTTTTCTCAAAACTCGTCTAACTAATATGGAGGGAAGATAATCTGGTATATTACAAGAGACTTGAAGTGATGCCTGAAATACTGCTACATTCTCAGGCTACTTCTCACATAGGACTTATTTCTGTCTGTCTGTCTTTCCTCCTATTTCCCTCCTTCCTCCCTCCCTTTCCCTTTCCTCCTTTTTCCCTCTCTCCTTTCCTTCTATTCTACCTTCCAGTTTCCCTCCTTCCTTCTCTTCTTACCTCCATCTCTCCTTTCCTCCTTCCCTCCCTCCCTCCTTTCTTTTCTTCCTTTCTTTTTTATGCATTGAAAGAAAAAGGCAAGATGTCTCTGCATGTACAGCTTTTGAAATGTTCAGGAATCTGAATGTCTATACTAAGGAAAGAGATTGAATCCAGTGCTTTGAAAAGAAAGTGCCCTTGGAGAGAATGCTATGCTGTTGATCCATCATGGCCAGCCCCATGCAGCATTTGGGTGAATAAGTTCCTGGGGCGGTTTGTAATGATAACAATCATTGTGCTGCTATAGCTCTGAACTGCATTTCAGGTAGAGCAAAAGGCACTAGGCAGGAGGCATCATATCATCCTTACACACCCCACCAAGAATGGGATTTGATTAAATTAACCATACACTTACTAAGCGTATGCTAGGAGTCAAGCTCTGTGCTAAGTGCTGGGGAGACAAAGACAACAATGCAACAGCACTTATGTGAACAACATATATACATGCAAACAAATATACAAAATGTATGTCAAGTAATTTGGGAGGAGGGAGGCAACAATTGTAAGGTCAGGGCTTTTTAGGAGATTCATTATTGCCACTGTTGCTGTTGTTTTAGGGGCAGGGAGGTTTGATTTAAAGGGATGCTACATAACAGAGACAGGAACCTCTACCCCATGGACTCCATCCCAAGGACCAATTATTTTCATTCATAGGGCAAAATTACATCCTAATTTGTAACTAGGGTTGCAAAAATGCACCTGACCTTTAAAAATCTTCAGCAGAAATGTCCGGAAAGACCACAAGGTGAGTATGTTGATCCATGAAAATAGAGGATTCTGTGATCTCTTTTCCCTGAGTAGGTGATGTGAAGAAAAAACACAGGACTTGTAATCGGAAGATTTGCGTTCAGTTCTTTTACTGATCCTCTCTCTATGCCCATTCTTAGTGTTCTTCCTCTTCAAACTATCTTGTATTAATTTTGTATCATTCTCTCTCTCTCTTTCTCTCCTTTTCTCTCTCTCCTCTCCTCTCTCCTCCTCCTCCTTCCTCTTCTTTTTCTTTTTCTTCCTCTCTCTTTCTCTCTCTCCCCATATTTCCCTCATTACAACGTAAGTTCCTTGAGAAGAGGGACTGTCCTATATTTTTCTTAATATCTCTAGCTTCTAGAACAACGCCTGGCAAATAGTCAATGCTTAATAAATATTTGTTGATTGATCAATTCTAACAACTATGCTTTGGGTGTTCCGGGGCAAGTCATTCTACTTCTCTAATTCTCAGATGTCATTAAGGTGTTGTCTTAGTGGAAAGAGAGCTGAGTCTGGGAGGACCTGAGTTCACATCCAACCTCAGACACTTAACTAGCTGTATAACCCTGGGCTAGTCATGTAACCCCATTTGCCTCTGTTTTCTCATCTGTAAAATGAGCCGGAGAAGAAAATGACAAACTTCTCCAGTATTTTTGTCAAGAAAAGCCCAAATGGTATAAAGAATGGACAACACTACACGTCATTGTTAGTTCTCCTTCCTTGCTGATATTATATTGCATAACTTT